>NW_024881327.1:32861963-37661963 GCF_018691265.1 Tyto alba
GCAGTCAACATGTAAATATGGAACTATACTCGTGTGCAAATTCCTTATAAATTTCTTGCTGTAAATTTTAAAAGACAATATTTTCATATTGTGTATTTTTGCAAACTACTTTTTTTTTTTTTTCAATTCTATCAATACATGCATGATAAGCGAAATATCTCATAAGTGTTTCAGGTGAAATTAGTGTTTATTATTCTTGGCTACTACTAATAATAAAGTTGTTTTTCCACATAATTACTTCTAAGTCATCAGATATTCTGAATCCATTGATCTCAGAACCAGTTTACCCAGGAATATGTCTAATATCCAGGAAAGGACACCAAATATGTGATTGGAAATTCAGATCAACAATGTACTGTAACTAGTGTACCAAACTCTCTTTGTTAAGAAAGATTGCCTAAGGAACAGATGACTTGTCTGCACTAGATTAGAGTTCAATTTTCCTTCTTCTTAGAAGTTAGAAAAGAGATCTTTACTTCTATTTATATTTCTTATGCACAAAAAAAAAAAAAAAAAAAAAAAAAAAAAAAAAAAAAAAAAAGCATGATACCTCATAATACTCATAATATATACAGAAGATAATCAAACATAAAACCATCTTTTGGAACCTAGGGTCTTTCTTTTTCAAGTAAGCCTATTTGTTTCCTAACACTATGGATATTACTGTGGATGATACTCTCAAATAGTCCTGTATTGGGCTTGTGTGTGGTGGGGTTTTGGTAGCAGGCAAGCGGCTACAAGGGTGGCTCTTGTGAGAAGTTTCTAGAAGCTCCCCTGGATCCAAGTTGGACCTGTCTCTGGCCAATTAATGATGGTGGTTGCACTCTCTGTGATAACATATTTAAGAAGCGGAATCTAAGAGGAGGAGTAGGAGTGAGGAAAACACCTATGCAGACACCAAGATCAGTGAAGAGGGAGAAGGAGGAGGAGGGGGAGGTGTGCTGGAGCAGAGATTCCTCTGCAGCTCATGGTGAGATGGCAGGCTGTCCTTTCACAGCCCATGGAGGTCAACAGTGGAGCAGATGCACACCTGCAATCCATGGAGGACCCCATACCAGAGCATATGGCTGTGCATGAATAAGGCCATGATTTGAGGGAAGTCCTCACCGGAGCAGTCAGTTGCTGGGAGGACTACAGCCCACAGAAGGGAACTACACTGGAGCAGTTCATGAATTGCTGCAGCCCATGGGAAGGACTTGTGTCGGAGAAGCTCATGGAGTACTGTATCCCGTGGGGATGACCCCATGCTGGAGCAGGAGAAGAGTGTGAGGAGTTATCACCCTTGAGGAGGAAGGAGTGGGAGAAACAATGTGTGAATGAACTGAACACAGCACCTATTCCCTGCCCCCCCGCCCTATTGAGTGGGAGGAGGTAGAGAAACCAGGAGCAAAGCTAAGCCCGGGATGAAGGGAGGGGTGGGAGGAAAGTATTTTTTTAAGATGTGGTTGTGTTTCTCGCTACACTACTCTATTAAATCGGTAAATTAGTGATGGTGGTGTTCAAATTAAAATGAATTTTTGTTTTATTTTTTTTCCCCCAAATTGAGTCTGTCTTTTGCTCATGACCATAATTGGTGAGTAATCCCTCCCTGTCCTTGTCTTGATCCTGAGCCTTTTGTTGTATTTTGTTCTCTCCATTCATGACGGTGGAAGGAGTGAGCAAGCGGCCGCATAGTACTTAGTTGTCCTCTGGGTCTGAAGCACAACAGTCCTGAAAACAATGTCTGCATTAAATAATGTCAGTGTTTCCTCTTGATCTTTGCAACCTGTGCTCAAAGAAGTGATTTCATAAGCCCTGTGTAGTGAAGTCAAAAGCTCTAGAGAGCAGCATTGGGAAGTGTATCATAACACCCTGCTTTTGTGCTATTGGTTTTCAGCCAAAGCAAAGATGCATTTGCACTGGTGATTCCAATCAAACAAATGCAACAATTTACATAGTAGTATCTTCAGAAAAATTAGTGTAGTTAGAACACGTTCCAAAGAATATAAGAGAAGTGATTAAATAAATATGTATCACTATTTTATTTATTGATTAATATTAATTATCCAAAATAATTTAATACATTAACATTTGATTTTTCTAAGTCTTGCCCTTAAGAGAGAAAGAAAAGATACTCTGAACAAACACTCAACAGCCATTAACAGCAAAAAAAGCATTAATCTAGTCTTCACTAATACTAATTTATATTTCTGTGATTTATATATAAGCTAGTAAAATATTGGACTGGTTTTGCCCATATCTTCATAAAAGACCAATTGTCTGCAAACTTTTCTGCCAGAACTACTAGAACTTTGATCACACTGTGTGAAATGTCAGAATTGGTGTATTTGTATTGCAGAAGTACTTGGGAGAAGTCCTACATTATATTAGCTGTAGACATTTGCAGATATGCAGTTATTTTGCTAGCATTAGTGCATAGATAAAGTATTTTAATTGCATAAATCATAAATAGTCATTTACTATCTTTGTAGAAATTTCTAGTTAAAACCTATAGTCTATCACATGCAGAAGTTTCAGATATAGCAGTACATGATTCTGTGTTTCTCTGTCAACTCTCAGATTAATTATTCTGAAACAATCCTTGACATAAGGATTGAAAATGCTAGACAGAACATATTGCTGGTCACAGTGCTGATCAGAGAAATAGAAAGATGCTTTGGTTTAACTGTCACTGTTAGGATCAGCATTACTCTTGTACCTTAAAGAAAGGAAAATGGACCACATTTCACTATGACGTCAAAGAATAAAAACAAGGTCAAAAGATACATGAATCAACTTAGAACGTTTTGGCTGGAAATATAGCTAGAAAACATAGAATACGTTAAATCATAAAATTAATAACAGAGGACACAAACAGAACCCTAAGGTTTACAGATCAAACTGATTTTGATGGTAAGTACTTATGGAAAAACAAACTAGTAATATAAATATATATATGATTATACAGTAAGGGATATGAAACTAAGAGTCTAAGTGAATACTATTGGACTGCAAGAAGAAAAAAAATGTATGTGTATAAGAGAAAGACTACAAACTGAAGTATCTGTAAAGTTTTTTGGATATACTTCCATAATTATAAGTTCACAATACTTTCAGTCTAATGTTCTACACACTAGAATCACATAACAAGCAACTTGACTGAACAACTCATCTGTCATGGTTTAGGCCCAGTCGGCAACAAAAGCACCATGCGGCCAACCACTCACTCCTCACCCAGCAGGGTGGGATGGAGAGGAGAACAGGAAGAAAAGAAAAGTAAAACCTCGTGAGTTGAGATAAGGACAGTTTAATAAAGCAACACAAGAAGAGAAAAAGATGATAACAACAATACTAATAGAATGAATATATAAAGCAAGTGATGCACAAGGCAATTGTTCATCATGCAGTACCCCATGCTCAGCCCCTTTCCAAGATGTGATCACCCCCACCACCCCCGGCCAGCTTCTCCAGTTACATATTGAGCAAGATACCAGCATGGTGTCAAATATCCCCTTGACTGGTTTGGGTCACATGCACTGGGATCCGACAATGTCCATCTTGCCTCTTTATTCCTAAAAACTGGATGTCCTGTGCAGGTTCTTTGACTTGACTTTGTTTTATGGTAAAACCGGCCTTCAGGATTTGAACTATTTTCTTCCCTTTCTCAAAAACTTCTTCTGCTATGTTGTCTCATATGATGATATCATCATTGTATTGTGGGTGTTCCAAAGCTTCACTCTGTATCAGTGCAGTCTGGATCCACCCATGACATACTGTGGGGCTGTGTTTCCACCACTGGGGCAGGTGTACTGGATGCCCCTCCAAGTGAAAGAAAACTGTGGCCTGCACTCTGCTACCAAAGGGATAGAGAAAAATGCATTGGTGATATCAGTAGTAGCATACCACTTGGCTGCCTTTGATTCTAGTTCATACTGAAGCTCTAGCATGTGCGGCACAGCATCACTCAGCAGTGGTATGACTTCATTCAGGCCATGATAGTCTACTGTTAATCTCCACTCTCCATTAGATTTTTGCACTGGCCATATGGGTGAGCAAATTTTACTGATCACCCCTCGGCTCTCCAGTTGACAAATCACCTTATGGATGGAAATCAGAGAGTCTCAACTGGTGTGATATTGCTGCCAGTCCACTATTATGGTAGCAATTAACATCTGCTGTCCTTCAACCTTCAGCAACCCCGCAACAGAAGACCAGACAAGATGGAAAACTTTTCAGTTTCCTCCATCTCCAAGGAAGCTATACCAAAGGCCCACCAGTACCCCTTTGGGTCCTTGAAATACTCTCTCCTAAAGTAGCGTATGCCAAGAATGCATAGGGCCTCTGGGCCAGTCACAATGAGATGTTTATGCCACTCATTCTCAGTTAGACTCACTTCAGCTTCCAATACAGTCAGCTTTTTGGATCCCACTGTCACTCCAGAAATACAGATGAGTTCTGCCCCTTTATAGCTTGATGGTATTAGGGTACACTGTGTGCCAGTGTCCTCCAGAGCCTTATACAACTGTGGGTCTGACGTGCTGGGCCATTGAATACACACCGTCCAATAAATCCAGTTGTCCCCTTCCTCTACCTGGCTGGAGGTAGGGCCCCTCTAATCTTGGTCATAGTATTTGTTACTCACAATTTGTAAAGAAGAATCAGAAATACCTTCAAGCTGATCAGAAGTGAGATCAACCATTCTACTCTGGGGAGCTGCTTGCTGGAAACTGGAGAAGCATCATTCCAGGTAGAATCCCTTTTTCTGAATGTTTTTTTTCTTTCAATTTATGTACCCAGTTGTCTAGGGTCAAGGTAGGTTTTCCATTCCACTTCCACATGTCCTCTCCATGGTCATGCAGGTAAAACCACAGGGTACCCCGTGGTGTGTACCTTCTATATTCTCTCTCTGAATCAGAGGAACGTTTACTACTAATAGCTGACATATGGGCTGGTACAGCTGGGGAGTGGGACATATCCTCTTTGATTTACTGGAACTCCTGGGACAGTTTCTCCACAGCCAAGATGCAGGCCCATAGGGAGGAAGAGATACTTCCTTCATATTTCCAGAGTTGGTCAGCCAGTTCATCCACCGTTTGTCCCTCGACTTCTTTCCAGGACATTACTGCCAATTAATTGTCATACAACAGTGGTGCACTTCATAGAAACTTCTGCCACATGAGTTTTGTGCAGTGGACTTCATCCGGATATGTGGGTAACTGCTTATTATCCAGATCATTATAGATTACCTCCAGCATGGCTAATTCCCTCAAGTACTAGATACCTCTCTCCATGGTGGTCCAATCGCCAGGGTGACATATAACGTCTTCCTTGAAGGGTCATCTTTGCTTCACACCTGACAGAAGTCACCTCCAGAGTATGAGGGTTTGCTTTTTTCTTCCAACTGCCTTGTCAATGCCCTCTTCCCTAGACAGGGATCCCCACTACCTAGCTTCCCTGCCCTCTAACTCCACACTACTGGCACCACTATTCAAGCACTGAAGCAGCCAGATAACAATGTGCTCACATGGATGGCAGCTGAAATCCTTTTGTATGTCTTGCAGCTCACTCAGAGACAGGGATTGGGCAATTATCTCTGGTTCTGTGTCTCCTTCTTGTTCTTGTGATCACCCTTGCTCACCTTTGTTCCTCACTGAGTGAACTGCCTTTTTTTTATTATTATTATTATTTCTTCTTCTATGCAGGGGCAACAGATACTGGCACAGATTGGACCTCTGGTTCAGCTGCTATGCCTGTCACTGGGGCTTGAGTAGCCACAGTGTCTGTTGATGGAGTTGGAGCAGCTGCAGTGCTTGTCAGTGTCTTTTCCCTCCCTTTCCCCTAAAGGTGCTGCATGTTATCAAGCAGTTTGGTAGATATTGGCCACGGCCCAGCACAGTGCAGTAAATTGTACCTTTTTGGAATAGCCCCAGCACTTTCTTTTCAAATATTCTACCACTTTATCAGGGTCCTGTAGCTAGCTGTTCAGGAGTGAAGTTCCAAACCACTGGGTGTAAGAAGTTCTCTAGATACCTGTGCATATTGTCCCATATATCATGCCATGTGTGACTATCAAGCCTTGGGGCAGATCTTTGGATGACATTCTTAAAAAATTTTTGTGCAACCCTAAACAAGACCTGAGACACATTCAGGATACACAGCACAAGAGCATGATGGTTTGAACATCCCAAAGATGTTCAAAATTCTCAAAAACTGTCGTAATTAACCTGAAGGATAAAGTATCCCCCTTCCATCCTCCCCATAGATTGGGTGAGATTACTAATAAATTCTGAGCGAAGGTGCTCAAGGTATGGGAATAACAACAATGCCGCATATGAATACCAGTTTAACCTTGTGACCAGTGATGTAATCATACCATAAATCGACATTACCCATTAGAGCATATTGATAGTCCAGATCCCACTCCCAGAGGTGATAAACATCATCACAAGGAATATATATTGCATATGAGGAGTTATATAACCCTACCATGTGAACAAATGAACCAGCATTCCGACCAGTGACTATTTGAATAAGAAATGTATATAATAAATTTGTCTTAACAAGTTCTGGTGAGATTTTTTTCTGCTGTTATCTCAACTTTTGGGGCCCCACACTGGGCAACAAAAAAGACTGTTGTGGTTTAGGCCCAGCCAGCAACAAAGTACCACATGGCTGCTCACTCACTCCTTACCCACCTCGGTGGGATGGGGAGGAGAGTCTGAAGAGAAAAAAAAAGTAAAACCTCATGGGTTGAGATAAGGACAGTTTAATAGAACAACACAAGAAGAGAATAAATCAATAATAAAAAAAAATAGTAATAAAACAAATATATAAAATGAGTGCTGCACCATGCAATTGCTCATCACTTTGTACCCCACGGTCATCTCCTTTCTTAGCCACAATCACCCCCACTACCTCCCCCAATTACATACTGAGTATGAGTGTCAAATATCCCCTTGTCTGGTTTGGGTCATGTGCCCGTCCCAACTTCTTGTGAAAAATAACCCCATCCTTGCCAAACTCAGGATATCATCCCACAGGTTAACAAGGTTATCATCAGTTATTACTTGGTGGTCACACAAAGATACAAAAACCTTTACAATTCTCAAGCTTAATCAACTTTATGAGCTTCTCAAATAGTTAAATATCCTTCATTTTGTATTATGCACAATATCAGCCAGTTGACAGAATCAGTGCTTAAAGAATCAGTACTGGTTCCTGTTAATAGCAATCATCACCAAATTCAATACAATAAAGATCTCTTACAAAATTATATGATGCTCATGAAGACAAACACTGAAACACCAAGATGAAATACTTATCAAACCTATGCAATGCCTTCTAATTTGTTGCTAAATACTGGAACTGTTAGAACAGCAATCTAAAAAACATGCAGTTAGGATTTGGGGCTAAAAAACCCCCAGTGAATTGTGAACATCAACTTTATTCCTACAGGCTATCTTGTATGAAAGAAAAAGTGCTGACACGCTTTTACTGTGTGTCTTTGGATTTATTTTTTTATTTCCTTGTGAAAATAGAAAAGCAAAAGTTTAGGAGTCTCATCCTGATAAAATAATATTCCTCAACATCCTCTGATGATGGTTTTATTTGCAGACTGATACCAGCTCAAGATGAGTATTGTTGAGAAAATGTTTTTTCCATAATTTGATCATGTAAATGTAACTGTTTTTACACTTTAAGACAATCCTTTCATGTCGTATTTTATCAGTGTTTTTAAGGCATTATCTTTCACTGACCTTTGATACTTCACATATTTTATCTTCTATTGGAAATACTTAATTTTTAAGCTTTGAAATAGTGAAATCATAAAAAAAATATTACAAGTTATGTAACAGATCTATGTACCGTTTTAGCTTTTTCAGACTTTTGTTCCTTCTCAGCCACTACCAATTGTAAAGTTAAACAAAAGAATAAAAAACAGTTAATCTCTTTTTTCAAAAATTCAGTGATCCAGAATATTATTTTATAATGCCTCACTTAAAGAAAAAAGACTTATCTCAAAGGAAAATAAGTAAAATAAGTAAAGTAAAATAAGTAAAATAAGTAAAAAAAGTAAAATAAGTAAAGTAAAATAAGTAAAGTAAGTAAAGTAAGTAAAGTAAAATAAGTAAAGTAAAATGAGTAAAGTAAAATAAGTAAAGTAAAATAAGTAAAAGTAAAATAAGTAAAGTGAAATAAAATAAGTAAAGTGAAGTAAAATAAGTAAAGTAAGTAAAGTAAAATAAGTAAAAGTAAAATAAGTAAAGTGAAGTAAAATAAGTAAAGTGAAGTAAAATAACTAAAGTAAGTAAAGTAAAATAAGTAAAAGTAAAATAAGTAAGTAAAGTAAGTAAAGTAAGTCAAGTCAGTCAAGTCACTCAAGTCAGTCAAGTCAGTCAAGTCAAGTCAGTCAAGTCAAATAAGTAAAGTAAAATAAGTAAAGTAAAATAAGTAAGTAAAGTAAAGTAAGTAAAGTAAAATAAGTAAAGTAAAATAAGTAAGTAAAGTAAAGTAAGTAAAGTAAAATAAGTAAAGTAAAATAAAATAAGAAGTCTTTCTCTGAATTTTCAGAAAAAAATCTATATCATTCTTCTGAGGGATGAAAATAAGTATTTCCTGAATGAAGCATATAGTATATAAAACTGCTCTGTTGGTGCACTTCCGCTTCTCACTTCCTAATTTGGTGTTTAGATAGCTTCATACATAATGACCATTACAATGATATCACATCTGAGAGCAGAAAAATCATACTGTTTTTTTAGATGTCTCTTCTTCAATATGAAACCTAATGTAATTAAAGTATGGTGTTTCAGATGAATTTGCTAATCATCTTGTTAGTTACAGTCTAAAATATTTCTGTCTGATTTATAGCTCTGTCACAGTTGATTTTCCTACCACAAATGGACACAAGGTTTATGAAAGAAAATGAAAAAAAAGTCAAGCAGCTGTAATCAGAAGGAATGTCTGCTTCTGTGTTCCCTGTGAGTTCCTTTGTCAGGTTCAAAGATTGTGACTAAACTGCAGATAAACACATCTGTGAAGAACACTGGTATTTTTACTAAGACTTTGTGATAAATTACAACAACGAGGAAACTACATCTGACTGGAAGAGCAAACCCTTTATGTAATTTCCATCAATTGGTCTGGAAAAGAAAAAACAGCCAACTGCATTTGTGTTTGGTTTATTTTTCTCTTTGAAATTATTACAGATTTTCACCATGAGTAGATAACAATAAAGCCTTGTTAATATCTTGCAAAAGGCACTGATTTTTTTCCTATCCAGCTTTGCTACAAATAGGAAAAAACAAACTAACAAACCCCAACCTTTTAAGAGCTCAGACATATGAGTAAATGATATTGCACTTGCATTGAAATGTTAACTGTGATCCAGTGAAAATGGTTTCATCAGATTGCAATCTTTTGTAGCATTTAATGATACCGTTTCAGATAGGAGTGTAAATTAGTGCATCTGAATGTGTTTCAAACAATAAAATAAGAGGTCCAGATAATGCACTGAGAAACAGGGAGAGAAAGAAAGTTTGCTTTCAAACGCAAGAATTATTTAATTTGCAGAAACAACAAAATAAATGCCCTCTTAGTCTTTTTTTTTTTTTTTTTTGAGAGGGAGGGGGAGATGTTCTTTACAGTAGTTAAGAATACGACTAAAATTCTTAATAATATTTTTTAGTGAAAGTTCTGTGAAAAATGTATTATGAACTAGAAGTCAATAAAACTGATTTGAAGGAATACAGAGTATAATAAGAACAACAGAGTGTATTACTGTTGTTGTTTGAGCCTACTCATCAGCTAAACGCTACACAGCCGCTCTACCCACCCTCCCCCCAATTGGGAATGGGGAGGGAATCGGAAGGGCAAAGGAAGACTCGCAGGTTGAGATTAAAACAGTTTAATAACAGTGAGAGAAAAATACACTGACAGCAGTATCAACAGGTAATGTACAAAACAGCTGCTCACCACCCACCCACCAACAACCACCTGGCAATCCCAAACACAAAGGCACTACAACACTCCCAGAAGTGGCAGCCTCTCCTGGCCCACTCCTGCCTTTATATAGTGAGCATAATGTCACATGACACAGCATATCGGCCAATCCGGGCCCAGCCCTCCAGCTGTGCTCCCCCCGCCCCCGCACACAGGTGGGGGCACTAGGACCTGGGGAGCCCCTGGGGTCTCAGTGTGCTGCAGCACTCCTCCCGCTGCCAAACCAACGGGAACTCTAGTCCAGCCTCAACCAGGACAATTACAGAGAATTAATAATATTAGAACATTTCCGTTATGTTACAACATGATGGAAAATGTGGTAACATTTTAATTTTAAGTACCAGAGAAACTGACCTTCAACAAGTTCATTACAAGTAGGGAGTTTAGTATGGGTTTCTTTGTTTTGTCTTTTTGGTTTGGTTTTTTTTTGGTTGTTTGGTTGTGGTTTTTTTTTGTTTTTTTTTTTTTTTTTTTTTTGTTGTTATTTTGGGGGGGTTGTTGCGCTTGTTTTGTTTTGTTTTGTTTTTGTTTTGTTTTGTTTTTAAATACACAACATTGATTCTCAGAAAAATGAGGATTTCTTACTAATGCAGCATAAAATTCTTTAGTCCCTTACTTCAGGAAATTAAAACATGTGAAAAGCTTTTAGAAATAATGCCCTGCTGTAGGGAAATACTTGCTGGCCCAACTCTTATAGAGGAAAATTTCTATCTCCTATCATCACCCTCCACAGTAAGATGGAGAGGACGAGATGAGAGGGTATTATTGCAGTGTAGAATAGTATTTTTATCAGATCTTTAGCCAGCAAAACAGCTGAATAAAATCTCTGAACTCAAAGTGATGTCTCCCATTTCTTTAAAATACTAGTGTTCATACAATATATAGCATGTTTAGATCTATTTTAGATACTGAATAATAAATAGCACTCTTTCCAAACTATGTATTGACCTGCATAAATAAAACTTTCAGCATAAATTTCAATCTTGATTCAGAGCAATTATCATCCTGGAAGTGGTCCTTATTTATTCATATTGTTACTACATGAAAATTACTCAGAGACAGAGCATATGACTGATCAGACTACTCTATACCAAGAGCAAATTACTAGAGAGGGTGGTAGATGAGTTGGGAATGAAAGAGTGAAGTTGAGCTTGGGAAAAGAGGGGGTTGGGGACAGGTGTTGTTTTAAATTTGGTTTTGTATCTTACTATCCAAATCTACCTTAATTTGCCATAAATTCCCCAAGTTTTCTGTTTTGTCTGTGACAGTAAATGTTAAGCCATCTCCTTGTCTTTATCTTGAGCCATGAACTTTTGCATCCTTTTCCTGTTGTGGAGGAGGAATCAGAGAGTGGCAGGTCAGTGTCTGGCAGCTGGCCAAGGTCAGCCCATGATAAGAAGTGATACACATTAATCAATAGCAGAGGGAAGAAGATGAAGATATTGGACGTGTCAGGAATATACAATATTTGGGGAGTGGGGATGGATAGAAATAATGGTAAATAAAAGTCTGAGAGATTTGGCATTCTTCAGCCTGGAGAAGAAAACTCTCTATGGAGACCTTCTTGTGGCCTTTCAGTATATGAAGGGCATTTATAAGAAAGATGGAGAGAAACTTTTTACAAAGCCTGCAGTGACAGATTAAGGGGCAACAGTTTTTGACTGAAAGAGTGTAGATTTAGATCAGACACAGGAAGAAATTGTTTTACAATGTGGGTAGTGAGAGACTGGAACAGGTTTCCCAGAGAAGTTGTGGATGTGCTGTCATTGGAAGTGTTCAAGGTTAGGTTAGATGGGTCTTTGTGTTGGAGAATGGCTCAGAGACAAGGGTCCTGAGCCCACCGAGCAATTGTATGATCAAAGCCTGCTCTAGCTGCTGATGCTGAGCCTCACTAGGGTTTGCCTGCAGCTGCTCACAGCTGCTGATACAGGAGGAATGTCAAGGACGCTTCAGCCCTGTGTACCGTGGTGTGTCGAAAACAGGTGAAGGGGAATTAGGAATAGTGGTCTGAGAAACCTAGTGTTATGATAACGGTGGTCTGAGAAACATTGTGTTACGGTACTGTCGTGTATCGAAAACAAGTAGCATGAGAAACTTAGTGTTATGAGAAGCTTGTGCTGTAAGCTAACTGCAAGTAGGTGGACCGTGCGAATACGACCTTTAGAGCTTAAGCCAATCAGCTAGTGACTAGTAGGCATAATAATTATCATTGTCTGTATAAATATATGTACCCTGGACCAATAAACACACACGTTGATTGATGCTCTATCACCCACACTGAACCCGTCTCGGTGTGTTGTTCGTCCGCGGCTCCGCATCTTTGAGCAACCTGACCCAAAAGAAGTTGTCCCTGCCCATGACAGAGGGTGCTGGACTAGGTGGCCTTCACAGGTTACTTCCAAATCAAACCATTCTATGATTCTATGAATTACTTTAAAAAGAGCAGTTAGGTTTACCAAGTAAGACAGAGGGGAAAAAACATGAGTGTATATATATGTATATATGAATATTATATATATATATATACACATTTGTGATTTTATAAATCTGTGTCTTCACAGACACATATTCCAGATTTAAGATTTTTCAAACAAATACACATCAAATAAAAATGCACAGTTCCTGCAACTTCTAATAGCTAACTTCAAGATTTGTTTTTCTCAGAATGTTTGAAATAGACTGTCTCAGAAAGCAATGTGAAAGTTTACAAAATCTCATGGAAATCAATTTAGTGACATGGAATGAATTTCTTTGAAGTCTGAAATATGCTAAATATTTTCTTTACTAATATCTCCAGCAATTTAGTCTGAGATCTACTTGTAAAAATCAACATAACTCCATTGACCGTATTCCTTTTGAAACAGAGAGCTCTTCTGTTTTAGAGCAGATAAGAGTTCCATACTTCTAATGTTGTGCTCACACTTTTCACATCTGAATTTTCCTCAAGCATCCATATATAGTTAGACAGACTAGCTCTGGAGATTTGTACACTTGAAAATGAAACTGCAGAAAATTGCAGGCAGAAAAAAAAGAGTTGGATATCTCAAAGGTTGATTGGAAATGGTGGCTTTGAATGGGTACGTTTTCCCCACAACTGCAGACATCAAGCATGAAAAAGGGAATTTGCATTTCCATTCACCTTAAAAGTTTTATCATCCTGCATTTTCCATCAAGAATACTATAAATACGGATATCTGACATTTTACCATCTGAGGTATATATTCTGTGAACTAGCAGAAATGAGAAAAAAATTCAAGTTTTGGCACAGGCAATATCATAAAGAAGGAGCAAAATAGTGATGGGAAGTGACAACAACAGTGTTGTTACAGTAACGTATAACAAGTAGACTCACAAAGACATATGGTAACAACAGAAAAACACACACAAAAACCCAAATGCATTGAGAATAATTCTGAAGGGGGCTCTCTACTCTGAACAAGATTATCCTGCATTTTCAGCCAAGGAGAGAAAACAACTTTTTAAGCAGTCTCTTGTAAATGTTTTTCTTTCTTTACCATAAATCAACAAAAAAATATATCTATTGTTGTATGAAAATTAATATAATATTGACTGATGTTTGGTCCTTTTCCTTTTTGATAGAGTACTTAATTTGTTACTGAACTTAATACCATATGATTTGTTTGGAAATTTGCATGTATTATATGACCTAGTAAAAATAATCAAAAGTTATTAAAGATTTGGATACATTTTTAACTAAATACTCTCTCATTTCTCATTCATTGTTTTAGTAATACGATACTTTGCCAAAGTAGGAAATGTATCAAAATCAATGAATGATAGGACTCAAAACACATATGGTTCATTGAAGCATGGTCTTGGCTTAGAGACAGATGAATATTTTTAGAATTATGTGTTAATTCCATTATGAATGTTCTCTGAAGGTAAACTGTGTTAATGCACTCACTGAACACCACTGATGAAAGTAAAAGTTCCCCTCATATAAGACAGAACAAAATAACTGTTAATTAGAAATTGCAAATATAGTAGAAAACAGAGAAAAAAGTGCACAAAGTCTGGAAAAGCTGTTAAGTAATATATTGAAAGTTAAGATATGCTTACACTAAAGAGAAACCTTATTAATCACATATCCTTTCTATAGACCATGTGGATAAACCTGGACTGTTAGAATAATTTAATTGGAGGCTGCCAAAGGGTTCTTAGAGGCTCTCCTGCAGATACAATTAGATTGAAACTTCATTATTCTTTAACGTGTTACGTTTCCCATTAGACAGTGATCAAAGAAAAAAATACTAAATGAGATCTGTAGGATGCAAGATTGATTACACACTGATTCAGCAGTGCAATCACTGTTTGGTGCAATCTCATCATGGATGGAGTCCCCAGAGAGCATATTGCTATCTGATAGCACTACAGTAAAGGAAAAATCAAACTACTTTTAGAAAGTAAATTGGTTTGGGTTGCATTACACAGGAAAGGATTATATCTCAGATTGTCATTCTTCCTGGGATCCAAAAGCAGGTGTTCTAAAAACATTTCAGTTTCAGCTGTACATAAAACCCCAAATCACAACTGTTCAGTTACTGCAGTAGCGCTATCAAAAACAACTTATTTTTTCTTTTGAGTTGTTGTGATAGAGTCAGTTAATAGTTCTTCTTTTAGTATGCAACTTAAAATATCATTATCCTGATTTTTTATTAATTTTAATCTTCCTTTTATGTAATTGTTTCTTCTTTTTTTTTTTTTCTTAATTCTCCATTACTCAATAGAATTTCACATCAGGAAAACTTACTCAGACATGAATTATTTGTTCCAAGCATAGAAATGACTGATGTTGTAAGGCACTAGTGTAAATTATCTGCTGTTATGAATTAACAAACATCCACTGAATCAAATTCTACAGCATCTGTTAACATCAGCCTTGTATTTTTCATTTAAAGTAATGGTATACAAATTTTCTCCAGGAATATGAGTCCTCAGTAACAGCTCCTATATTTTGAGGAATAGGAGTCCACAGTTAAAAATTACAGTGGAGCCTTGAAGCTCATTGCCAGTAATGTACAGCCAAATGAATCTCCTGGCAATTAATCTTTTACAAAACTTATTTCTTTCAGAAATAAACTTTTTTATTTCAGAAAGTTATAGACATTTGAAAAAGGAGGGAAGAATAATGTTTTCTTAGAAATTTGGGGGGTTTTGTACCAAAGGTTTGTGGCTGAATGTTGTATTACACTTTTCACTGGATTATGGAACAAGATCTGTGTTTAATTCTCCAGGTCATTACACATAATTCTCTAAGTGTTTTACAAAATTAATTGTGTGGATTTTTGTACATTTTGCTTGGGTTCAGCCAAGCTATTTAAAAATCTGTGCTGCAGTACTATGCACTCTGCTTCTATATTCTTAACACTGACCTTCTAACCTCAGTTTTGAGAGGAATGAGGGAGAATGAAAGAGAAATGAAAGCTGCCACAGACAGATCTTCAATCAGTGGAACCTCCTCAATATCTGCAGTATTCATAGGTCACAGGAAATGTACTTTCCATTTTTACTTCATTAGTAAAAGATAAAATAGATGTCAAATGGTTAATATAATGTGAATAAAATGAAGAATCTATTTGTTACCACTTCTTGGCAGGAATGTATAAAATGTATGTATTTAAAGAACAACGCCATTAATAGAATTGAAAAATTAATTGAAAAATTCCATTGAATGGACAGAGTATTTTATTTCTAAAGTAAGTAGCCCTCTATTTTTAACATGACATTTGATCTCAATAAACAGTTTACCTTTTAGTTGAATACAGTATCACTTACAAAAGTACTTTAGAATATTTTGCGGCATCAGGAATACTGCAGTGATTTTGCAGTTTATGCTCATTTTTGATAAACAGATTTAGTATGTCATTGTGAAGAGCTCATAATTACTGTTGAACCTACTTTTAAATAATAACTAAATAATTAATTTTATAGAATATTTTATCTCTTATTAATATTAGTTTAATATATTGCTTGACAAGACATTCTTTTTTATCTTATACTGATAAAAGATAAGCTTTTGTTTTTATTATTTTTTATATTTTATGTATATATCATATTGTATAGATACCTGAAATTAAAAAAAATATAACTTTCATCTATTTTATAGGAAGATCTGTATGTCAGTGTTTTGCTTCATTCCTCAGGAGATAAAAATGTCAACATTACAGAATTGCTGGTGAATTGGAATAACCTGTTTCAATGTCTACCAGCCAATCTTTCCCCACTTAGATACCTGGAGAGTCAGTCCACTGATAGGCCACATACTCAACCAGACAGAAGCACACCTTTCCAGCTTATGAGAAAGCAAATACACTCATGAGGCAGATAAGAAGCAGAGATCTTCCCCTTACACAAAAAGATAGCTGGGTGACTACCAAGGAGGTCAGACAGCTCAAGATCCTGAATAGCAGGTCAACGTAAGGAACCCTTTGGACTGCTGAGAAAAGCCTGTTGGGCAGGTGGTAGCTTGAGGATTTAGCCAGGTTTCACACCAGCCAAGGAGGACATATGGGTAGTAGGCAAGCTAAGAAGCCAAGTATTCTGCCTGATTTCTAGCCAGCCCACAAGCCTGGGGTCCAATTGGCAAGATAACTGGTCAGCACACTGGCAGAAAATCAAATAAACTAGCAGCTGGCTGCTTGGTCAGCCTATCAGCCTTTCTGATTTTTGTTGACAATTTTGACATAATCTACATGTTCCCAAACAATCCAGTTCAGTCAGGTTTTTTCCTGATAAAATCTGTACAAAATAACCTCACCAGCTCTAGCATTTAATATATAGGGCAAATACATGGTGAACAGTATTTTCATAGCTCCACATAATCACATGTAAGAAGTTTATTGCAAGCCACTATGAATTCTTTCTTTATGAAGTTTCCAGGTACCAAGGGTAGGTGAATTCCTCATCTGTTCAGAAAATGTATGGTTTAGGCCTATTCTTCTGTAGTAGTTTATCTTTTCAAGAATAGTTGCTATATTCTGCCTGCCTTTAGGCTTCTTGTGCTCATTCCTTAGTGCTCACAGTCTTTCTTTAATATAATTTAAAAATCCCTGTTTACTTCTTTTTCTCCAGTGAAGATATTACTGAGAGATGGATCTACCACATATCCCTCCATCACCTTAATATAAGCTTCCATCAACTTTTTATTTTTCATATATTGTTATTTTATTATTTGGCTCACTGAGATACTTAACTTAATCATTCAACAATTCATATCTATGTCAATGAGATTTAAATTTTGAAATATTATTTTAGGATATATAGTAGCATACATCATAAAGTTCTTTATTTTCAGTTGTTACTCTGAAATGTTATAAAACCTAATAAGCTTAATGTCATGTTTTGTTTTTCTGATTATGTTACCAATTTAAAAGACTGGCTACAGTCAAACATGTTTTATATTTAAATTTAAAGAAAATTTTTACTATTGTATAAATTATTGAGAAAGTGGACGTTAGCTAGACGTAAAGGAATCTTATTTAACTCCAATATTATTAATTTATTCTGTGAATATTAATGTATTATTGGTAAAGAAGTCTTTAAACCTTTGAAAACTATTTTATCTTCCTGTATTCTCCCAGTTTCTCATATGTTGGGATGTCATTCCATGACTGTATATTAGCGGTGGATCACATTCACATTATAGGTAATTTAATAGTCACTTAGAATACAGAACACTGAGAAAGTAAACTGTGTTTAACCAAATATTCCATACATTGTTTCTTGCTTCTCGCAATAAATTATATTCCTAAATATTGCATTTAATGTTTTTGTGATTTATTTGGTAAATAATATATTGCAAGCATATTTTTATTATTTAGGTAATCTGGTGCAACAGCTGTGATAGAAATTCCCACAGTGCTGAAGAATATTTTGAATGTGAAAGCTTCTCAAAGTTTTCGACACGTGATCATATACAGAACTACCCAGCCCTGACCAGTGGCTGTCAGCCTGGGATTTGACTTTCTTAACCAGAACTGAACTCCTGCAGTCAAATAGGTGTAACAATTCCATGACAAAGCACCATGACACAGTCCAACTAAATGAACAGTACCCAGATACGCCAGGATACTTCTTTCATTCAGATCAAGAGATAACATACCAAATAAGATGAAATAGCCTACTCTTAATTGGATTAAATGAGTCATGAGTGGTGATCGTATGTGCATTTTGTCAGAGTATTATCAAATCAGATGGCTGTTAAGGAAATGAGAACTTGAAGAACTATGTAAGTGTACCTTATTTGTATTCAGGACTGTGGTCAAACTTTGATACCATTATAAATCATTAAGAAGATCACCAATGAAATAATATTAATCCAATGCATTCATGGAATAAAAAAGGGTATCATACCCATCAGATTCAGTTCAAATCAGTGTCATTTTCTTTGCTGTAATTAAGAATATTTGGATGACACCTGGAGTCATTTCTAAAGTGTGAGAGAAATAGCATAGGAAGGGATAAGTCTGTACACATCAAGGAAGGAGTTTTTATGGACAGTGAAATAGATTTGATGGCAAGCATGAAAACTGCATAGGTTGCATATCTTTTTTGGAGACATAAATCTGTGATTGAAGAAAAGAATATGAAATTACTTTCAAACCATTAAATAGTAACTATAATTCCAAACAAAATTTTATGTGAGAACTCCAAGGCAATCCTGTTTTTAAAGGATAAGGACATACAAGCAATTTGTCACAGAATATAATCAGATAGTAAAATCTTAGAAGATTGTCCAGAGACTGTACACTTCCCTCCAAACTATGTGGGGAAAAAAAGATCTAAAAGCTGTTATTTACTTATTTAATCAGAAGACGTCACAACCAAAGAAAAACTTGAAGACTTGGACCAATTTTACCTGCTGAGGTTACACTGTTAAGTGGCACACAGGTGACAATTTGGAAAGGAAGAAAAATTCAAACTATTAAGTCCTTTTGCTAATATCCCAACTATGAATAAAAAAGCATAAAAAACACCAGTACCTGGTATAATATACCATAGCTTGATATTAGAAGAAATTTATGAATTACAATTTACAAATGTACAATTTACAAATTACAAGAAATTTCATTCAGATGGAAGTAATTCTTCCTGATGCAAATATTATCCCTTCTTTTTCCTTTCCCTTGAGCTTCCTGCTTCTCCATCACTCTCAGAAAAAAGGGAAAAAGAACCTCAGGGAACTAAACCATGACCTTGGGTTTCTGGAAAGATATAAAACCTTCATACCAGACATGGTAGAGTAAAGCTCGTTGCTACAGTACTCATCTTTGTCTAGAAACTACAGTTTTTCTTTCACAACTAGTTTACCTCATTAATTTAATTTATTTTAAATTAAAACCCAAATCAACAAAATTATTTTGATTAAATCTGTTTATAACTTCATGAATTATCCTACTGACTTTATTGGAACAACTGACATAAACAGACATACATGCTAAAGTGTATATGAACTGCAGCTGTAGATAAAAAGACCTTTCCCTATTTTATTTGTCCAAGAATATATTTATATAAAATTTTTATGCTTTTTTTTTTTTTTTTTTTCATTGGTTGGCATAAGTTCCTTCTAAATTTTAGTATTGGGAGGGTGTTCCCTTGTTGACTTTATATTTGATGATCAGAAAAGTTTCTTTTAGTGGCAAGATTCATTAGTCGATGAATGATTTGCTCATTATTTACTGTTGTTGATTTTGTCTCTTTACTCCAAGTTGAACTGATTTTTATTTGGCTCCCTCCTTACTTTTAACTTCTATATCATAAACCATCTAAAAATGTGTGCAGTGTATTACTAACACAAGCAAGCTTTCTATTTCACAACAAAACAAAACAGAACAAAATGAAGTTAATCGCACCAATCTTACTTGAAAGCGGTCATTAAATCATAGAATCATAGAATGGTTTAGGCTGAAAGGGACCTTAAGATTATCTAGTTCCAACCAGCCTGCCATGGGCAGGGACATCTTCTACTAGATCAGGTTGCTCAAATCCCCATCTAACCTGGCCTGGAATACTTCCAAGGAAGGGCACCCAACTTCTCTGGGCAACCTGTTCCAGAGTATCACCACCCTCACAGTAAAGAATTTCTTTCTTGTAACTAATCTAAATCTACCCTCTTTTTGTTTAAAGCCGTTACCTCTCATCCTATCACTTATTACACTCCCTGATAGAGTCCCTCCCCATCTTTTCTGTAGTCCCTCTTTAAGTACTGGAAGGCCGCTATAAGGTCACCCCAAGGCCTTCTCTTCTCCAGGCTGAACAACCCCATTTCTTTCAGCCTGTCCTCATAGGCAAGATGCTTCAGCCCCATGATCACCTTTGTGGCCTCCTCTGGACCTACTTGATCAGTTCATGTCCTTCTTATACTGGGGCCCCAGAGATGGACACAGTATAGCAGGTGGAGCCTCACAAGAGTGGAGCAGAGGGGGAGAATCACCTCCCTTGAAAAAAAAAGCTCTTGCTTTAAGTTAGAACTTAGTTTTCTCTTATTGTGAATGGTAGTTCTAAACCACTCTTACTGCATTTTAATACACTGAAACCTCCACACGACTAAAGGTAATTAAACGTGTCTACCAAGATAAAATGGGCATGCTTAAATACGTATGTGCGAATATGTCTGTCTGTCTTCATTACCTGAATCACCTTCTTTGAAGCTTTATAAATTTTTAAAACAGACTTCATAGATGAGTTTATGAGTTTGCTTTAAATGTTTGGGTTTGTTTTTTTTTTTTTTTAACCAGGAATATATAAACATCTCTTAATAGAATAAAAATACGGATTTTAGAAGTCTACAAAATGCATGTAAAGGATAATGTGCTAAATAAGAAAGTATGCAGAGAGTAGGACAAGATAAAGTAGGCAACTATTCATTCCTACTGGAATTCAATACCTTTCTGTTTGTCTATGTTGTGCTATACTATATATTCAGAAGATTTTTGGTTACCTATGCAACTGATATTATACTTTTATTGTTGTTAATTTTAACATCCCAAGTAGCACAGATAAATATTCAATAGGTGTAGGAAATGCTCAATGACAGAAATTTTCTGTTAAGCCAGAACAAATAATAGAACCCTAGTAAAATAGCTCCAGGTACTGGGGTCCATGTCAGCATAACAGGAAGAATTATTTTTTTCCCTTTTAAAGAAAATAAATTGTTTGGGTAAGGCTATTAAAAATGCAAAGGAGAGGTGATAGAAGATAACCAGCAGACCATCACATATGTGATATATGTAAGGTATAAGGATATTTTGTAAATTACTCCTGCAATGTCATAAAGACAACATTTAAGAACTAGAACAATTTTTTTCAGTCTTATTTACATTTTAAAATAATTATAACAAAATAATCATCCCACATACATTTTTTAAGACTTGATGTCAAAAAATAAGTAAACCTGTGCTCAATATTAAGACATTTATTTTTTTGGTTTTGTCCCACTCAGTTTTAGGCAAGTAAGTAGTCCTTGATATCATCAGGTTTCATAAATAGAATAGAATAGAATAGAATAGAATAGAATAGAATAGAATAGAATAGAATAGAATAGAATAGAATAGAATAGAATAGAATAGAATAGAATAGAATAGAATAGAATAGAATAGAATAGAATAGAATAGAATAGAATAGAATAGAATAGAATAGAATAGAATAGAATAGAATATTTCAGTTGGAAGGGACTTACAGCAATCCTCTAGACCAACTGCCTGACCACAGGGCCACATCAGAAGTGCTTGCATTAAAGGTGCTCTAATTCTAAAACTCTGACTAAAAAGAAAATCTCATTATTCTCTCTGACCATGCATGTTGCTAATGTTTAACTTTCCACAACAGAAGAAACTTCATTTTTTTAATGTTGGTTTCATTTCAGATATTTTTATGCCAAGGTGAAACATCACACAGAACCAGACTAAATTTACCTGCAATGAACAACAAACAAAAACTGTTGAAACAGGTCTGGTGCAAAACTTGATGCAGTTTTTTTAAATGTTTGAACTACTTCTGTTTTCAGTTTGTAATGACATTCAAAAATAACCAAAGGCTATCTCCCTGCCTCTGGCTCTATGAAGACAGGGTAGCCAAACCTGCTAGAATTGTTAAAATGAGCAGAAGAGGGGGACAACAGTCAACTAACAGCATGTTCCTACATTCCTTGGGACTCAGTGAGAGCTTCTCTAACAGAGTTTCACTGGGTCATTTCTCTATTGGTTTAAGAAGCAGATAGAGGGAAAAAGGTAAAGGTAAGAAACAGGTGCTCCTTACAGTTTGATCCCCTGCTAATCCCACAGGTAGGACAAAAGATGCTTCTGCTACTGCAAACGGTTATAAAGAACACACGGGTCATCTCAGGCTACCTCTGTACCATTCCAGTGAAATTATAAAACTTACTTTTTATCTCTCACAAAACTTCTTAAAATATTGCATGACACGTTAAAATTTAATAAATGCTCTCTGTGTTTTTCTTAATGAGGACAATTATTTTAATGTAGGAAATAACCAGATTTCTGCTCTGCCGTAACACAAATGAGTGTTCAGACCATTGCACTATTTATGCTGCTTCTATAAGAATGCTTTATGGGAAATTCAGTCTTCTACATGAGATGCTTTTCCCTATGAAAATATTATCAAAATTCATTCATTTGAAAGACCATGTTTTGATTAAATCACATTTTTCACCAAAAATTATAACTCTGAAAATTTTTGGTCATCTCTGGTAGTAAGACTAAAGAATTTGTACAGCCTCTTAAATATGCAGTTATTGAATAAATAGTTATTCAATAGTTGATTGTTCTAGAGATTTGTTTTATGATAAATCACTTACTTTTGTATGACTTAATTCCATGATGCTAAATGGAGGATACAGTTTATTTTTTTTTTATTCAACCCCATGATGATAAATATTAAATAAATGTAGACATAAACATTTAAATATTGCTGGTGAATTCATATGTGTTTTTCTTCCTGAAGCTGCAGAGGTTATAATTCTCTCAGCTGTTAATAATTCTTTTTTTTTTTTTTTTTTTTTTTTTCACTAAATAGAAACTACAGTGCCTTCAGAGTTTCTAACTTACCTTTCTTTTGAGTAAAACTTTCTAAGATTTAGTCAAAAAAGAGACACATGAGCTGAAATCGTTTAAATACTAAGTGTTTGCTAACCTTTGGAAGTGTTTGACTGAAATAAGTTAGATTATCCATGTAGCTGACCTAGCAAATTAGAAAGCTGTTTGGCTCATCCTGAAAGCGTGTAATGGCCTCTTTCTCTGATACTTCCACTGCACAATAGTACTATGGCAGTGCTTAAAGCTGAATCCTTGTCAATGTTGTTACAAACCAGAACCGGAACTTTTTATGAGGAAAAGTTAGAATATTTGATTAGGTAGAGGATTCATTTGAAATTGTGAGATTCTAGATAATCTCTCAGTGTTTTTTATTATCTATGTGAATAGTTAAGCATAAATTGTTATTGCTGAAGAGTATGTATCTGAGAGTATATATGATGAAGAGTATGTATGCTGAAGAGTATGTATCTGGTATGTATCTTCTAAAAGTTAACAGATTGGGAGTTTGTCACAGGGAAATTTGGCAGTTCAGAAGTTATAAGAACAAAACCACAATAATAAGCCTTATAAAGTCTAAAATTTCTTTATTAAGTGGAATGTATATAACATGTGGATATCAAGCTTTATTTTAAGGTGTCTGTCCAAAACCAGAGTTGCTGCACAGAACATGTACCAATCTGGACATCCAGTCTGGTTGTGATCAGCATTAGAAGTTCAAGGGAACAAGACAATAACATAGAAAGATCACATTATCCACATCCATACATCTCATTTCTACCACCAGTTTAGATGGGATAAAAACACCACCAGTATCCTTTCATAGAAAATTGTATTCCTCCTTATTTAAGCCAATCAGTGGTCATTACCTGGGTCAGTATCACCTGTTGGATTCTTCCCCAAATTCATTAAAAAGATGTAAAATTACTAATAGATCATTTGTGCTTCTTTGTTTCTTTATCAGATACACGTAACTATTAGAGAGGGCAGATGTAGTCTAGAGCTTTCAGATAAGCCTCCCACACAATGATTATCTTTTCTCTGCTTGCTTTTCCAACCCCTAACAGAATCATCTAATGAATTAGAGCTGTGTAGGTGTAGTCAAGGTCTCATTTTACCTCAGAAATACTATTGAGTAGGCTTCACCTATGACAAAGTTTGAGGTCTTATTTGGTCACAATAAGAGTTCAGACTAGTGCTTTTGCCACTCACTTCAGCAATATTTTGAACAGAGAAGTTGAGATCAAGACAGAGTGTCAAATCACAGCTTATCTCAGACTGTAGAAAAGGGGATGAAAGGTATGTTAGGATTTTTTTAAATGTAATCAGTATGTTGGCAACTTATAATGAAGGGATCAGGAGAAACAAAAAATAATATAAACAACATCAATACTTTATTGTTCTTTGTGACTAAAATAGCACGGAAGGAGAAGAACTCATTTCATTGATGCATTTCATTATTTTCCTTGAAACACTACAGGAATCTGGGTTAGTTTCCCACTCAGATTGAGAAATAAAATCTTACCTCTTGTCAGTGATAGTCAGCAAAGTCAATATATACTTTTACTCTATCATAGAATATGCAAAATATGTACTTCTCTAACTTATCCGTGAGAAGGTCTACAGGGACAAAGAATGCGTTATTTGGCATTGACATCTACAACTTTGCATATACACTTTTAATACTTCTAACTATAAGCTTTTGTTTTGCTGTGATGTGGGCAATGGAAAATTTCTATGGGCCAGGGAAATTCATTATTATCTATGTATTAAATAATATTTTGAGTGAATGCACTGCAAGTGACTTACCAAAAATTAAGAATCATTGTGTGGGGTCTGGAGCAAAGGGTAATAATATATTAAGTACTAATAAAAAAGTTGCTTGTCAAACAGTAAGCAAAAAACTGTGACAGAAACAGGACTGAGTGAATTCCAGCTACGCTAAACTGCTGTGTGTGCATACTTGTGCATACATACCCAATCCATATAAACCAGAAGCATTTTCATTTCCTTTGACGGAAATTTATTAATGTTTCACCTATCTCTGCATAGGAACATAATATATTGATTGAAATGTTACAATAGATTTTCTTTGCTGAACTCCTGTATTTTGAGTTTTAGAAACAACTTAACCATCTTCCCCATTATATATATAATACTTCAGGAAATCAAAAATAGTTGACACTATTTGTCATTAGTAACATAAAACCATAACAATCATATTCTCTCATGCATATTCTCTTCATGCATCAACTTGAAATAGTTATTCTCTTTCCCCATCATCAATTTTGACACTATCATAACATTTCTAAAGTTTGGTGTAACATTTAAAAATTGAAGCAGCAAAGACACAAATAAAAATATACTGGAGTCATTCATAAGATAATTGTGTGTAATTCTTTTTAGCATCAGTGCTTATATCCCTGTAGCTACTTATTGCTGTGACAGTTACTGACACATGGCCTGACAGAAATTAAATTTTCTAGACAGCATGACTGAGCAGTTGAGCACTCAGCAGTTACTGAACTGAATGTTTCCTCTCCAAAATAAAGCCATGGGGAAAATAGTCATCATCCCTGTCAAGATCCAGCCCAAACAGTTTACATAAACAGCGCATTATTGGCACAAAAACCTGCAATCTCAGATACTAGTTTGAATAAAACCACTGTGTTAACCTTTGAGCCAATTAATTGTCCTTTACACAACTTTGTGTCACATTTTTTTAGGTAATAAAATAAACAAAGATGTTTCATTAATTAAAGTTTCTTTATAACATTTTACAAACACTTTTAAAAATCCATGCTAGTTAGTTCTTCAAATTATTCAGAAAAGAGGTGGTGAATTCTGGGAATTGGTGCAGGGGACTAGAGACAAATTTATTCCTGCAGAGTCCTGGTATCCTGTTTCTTAATCAGCTTTGTTTGGAAAATCAAACAGTATCTCAGACTTTTGTATATTCCATATCTATTAGGACTATTAAAATAATCTGGGAAACCAAATAAAACTTAGTGACTTGTAGCTGTGTGACCAATCCACCCCTACAATGGAAGAAGGCTCAGAGCAGATGGGCACATATGATGAATTTTTTGAAGCTCAAGGACGAATGTAGAAGGTGACCACAACTGATGAAAAGCAAGCTGAACATATTACAACACAAAGGGGACCATAGGACTGGAGGCTGGGATTTTTTTTAGATAAATAGCTGTATAAATTGAGTGAATGAACTGGTTGTGTAAACAACCTTCCCTGAATTAATTAAAAATAAATTAATTAAAGAAAAGTGAATGTCTTATGGAGGAATGTCATTCAGCCTAACATAGGGTATGAAAACTGAGCAACCAACAAAATGAACTTTGAAGAGAGCAATGGGCTTCAGCTGGCTTCAACCTGTGTATTCTTTCCCAGTGACTGGGGACACCTAGTGTCATGATGATGAGCATATTTTAGACTGGTAATGAAAATCAGGTTTATATTGTGATCCAATAGCATATTGTGCCTATGTAGTGATTTTAGTGCATTGGTATGTCACTGACAAATCAAAATTTTGTGTAATGTCGAATAACTTTAAATAAGTAAATTTGGTATTAAAACATTAAATCCTCATTGTGTAGGGTATCTAAAAGAACCTGCTCAGTGACTATTGGTCACTGAGAAGTTGTTAAGAAATTTTTGCTCTGAAAATGACTGAACTAAATACCGCTGCAAGTATTCACAATGTGGTGTCACAGTTTTGACAGACCAGTGATGATAACTGATTGTTAAAACTAATGAGACTAGTGGAATGGCCCAGCCTTATGTTAATGCTTTTGCAAAGTCAGGCCAGAAAGTTTTCTTCTGAAGCTTGGAGAAAAAGTTACTGGAAATAGTCAATGATAGCTATTACAGAAACCTCACAACAGGCAAAAATAAACCATTTATTGTAGCAGCAAGGACCTAGATCAGTTATAAGACTTACTAAAATGAGAAAAAGACAATCCATGAACCTCTTGATATCTTAAAAGTAGGTAGGTACCCAAAAACTTTGAAGAAGTTGGAAATTATAGAGAAACATGTATTCACTGGTCTGTAATTTTTGTGCATTATCTCATAAATTAAAAGTTAGAAATGTTATTCTGATGTCTTTGGGAGAAACTGAAATCTAGGCATCTGCATCCCAGGAAGCACTTGAAAACATCAGTGTTCCACTGGTGTTTCATACATGGAGGAGTATTAACCCAGTCATCATCCAAAACCACATCTAGTTTATAAAGAATATAGAATCATAGAATCACTTAGGTTAGAAAAGACACTTGAGATAATAAAGACAAACCACAAACCTAACACTGTCAAGTCCACCAATAAACCATGTCCCTAGGTGCCATGTTACACATCTTTTAAATATCTACAGGGTTGGCGACTCAACCACTTCCCTGGGCATCCTCTTCCAATTCTTGATAAACCATTCAGTGAAGAATATTTTCTTAATATCCTATCTAAACTTCCCCTGGTTCAATTTGAGGCCATTTCCTCTTGTCCCATCACTTGTTATTTGGGAGAAGAGACCAACATCCACCTCACTACAGCCTCCTTTCAGGTAGTTGTAGAGAGCCATAAGGTCTCCCTTCAGCCTCCTTTTCTCCAGACTAAACAACCCCAGTTCCCTCAGCTGATCCTCATAAGACTTTTTCTCCAGACCCGTCACCAGCTTCGTTTATTCTTCTTTGGACATGCTCCAGCACCTCAGTATCTCTCTTGTAGTGAGGGGCCTAAAACTGAACACAGTATTCGAGGTGCGGCCTCACCAGTGCCGAGTACAAGGGGACAATCCCTTCCCTAGTCTTTTGGCCATACTATTTCTGATACAAGCCAGGATGTTATTAGCCTTCTTGGCCACCTGGGCACTCTGCCGGCTCATATTCAACTGACTATCAACAAACACCCCCAGGTCCTTTTCCACCAGGCAGTTTTCCAGCCATTCTTCCCCAAGCCTGTAGAGTTGCATGGGGTTGTTGTGACCAAAGTGCAGGACCCAACACTTAGCTTTGTTGAGTCTCATACAACTGGCTTTGGCCCATCGATCAAACCTGTCCAGCCATCACTATAGGTATTCCTATCCACTTTTTGCGTATTATCTAAAAATCACATTGATGTAGAAAGTGGAAGATAGTTGAGTGTTATTTTAGCACTTACTAGCTAGGTACCAAAGAATATTCTGCTATAGCCACGCTGCCTACTAGATTGAATAAACAAGCTGATAGGAATGCAAAAGCTGCGGAGCCATAATGAAGACAAGGATGAGGGAGTATATGTCAGTAAACCAATTCAGCACTTCTCAACTACGCTGTAATGCCTCCTCAGTGAGGCACTGTGAACATCAAAGGAAACATGAAATATCTCCAGTGCTAGCTCTTATAAGACACATGAGGGTGATTAATTGATTGAAATCCATATGCATTCTTAACGTTTTTTGTCTCTCTGTTTAGCTAATTGCTCTCTAGTATTCCCTACTTCACCTATCCCTGGTGAATGCATTATGGAACAAGAGTCACATTTAAATCAGTATATTATGCTCAAAAACTTCGCATACTTTCCCTTTTTCTTCTGTGCCTGAATCTGATTTTGTCTGGGTATGATGTAGTAACTACAGAGTAGAGTCTCTTTACTCTTATGTAGTATTCTGTACTGTAATTCTGATGGGCTGAGCTTCATCTCAACTATCATTAGCAATCTAAAAGCTAGTCATACACTGCTAATTAATCATCCTAGCTTCCTGCATTCACTGGTGAATGACACGGAGAAGGTGATACATTCCATCTACTAAGGATACCAGTCTTGTGTTCGGATGACTTGCTTTCTGAAAATGCTTTCTCTCTCCCTCTCTTTCTTTCTCTCTCTCTCTACTAACTAGAGATGAGTTAGGTTTTTAGACTCTACTCACATTTTGACTTCTAAATAACTAATTTTAGGTGAAACAAATCTCTCTCTTGGTTCTTAGACACTAGGGCCATGAATGTAATTTAAAATATTGTGTTTACAAAACTCAAGTTTCTTTTTTGAAGAAAGTTATATAAATGTCAAATAACTAACTTTTCTAATCAATGTGCATGAACTGATTAACTGGTTGATTTTTACATCATGATGCATTATTAATATTTATATGTTCTTCTAAATGAACACTGTATAGACAACAAGCCCTGTTTCCCAAAGAACTTATTTTATTTTTCCTTTCCGTAGCTGCAATACACACTGATCATACAATAGCATGTCACTGTTAAGACCGAAATGCTTGACTGAATCAGTGACTATCAGAGGATGTTTTTATAAGAAGTAGATTTGACTGCGTTACATGGAAGGATGTTTCAGGAAATAAGATGAAAAATGACAAGTTAGGAATGGGCTAAGAAGCAAATAACATACTCATATCAGACCGCAAACATCATATTAAAAAAAAAAAAAAAAAAAGTAAGATAAGCAAAACTGGGCTAGATGTAGAAAATCCTCTTAATTTCTATTTAACTCTTGGAATAAGTAACACATTCTGCTTTTGTTGTTTTGTTTTGTTTTGTTTTGTTTTTTTGTTTTTTTGTTTTTTTTTTATTTTTGTTTAATTGTTTGTGGGGGGGTTATTATTTTTTTCCCTTAAATCTAATGGATAATTTAACATTTTCTCTTCATGCAGCATAACACTGATAGTTTAGGCATAACATCCAACATGTTTGCAGTGCAGTGCCCCACGGTACAAAAAGAATAGACCGGTGGTTCCAGGTAGTGATCTACTCATTTCAATTTTGTGTCATTTTATATGAAAAGTTCCACTTCACCTTTGCCATGTCCCTACCCCTCACTGGTGAAGTATTGATAGAAGTCCTGTGCCAATCTTTCTTCCTGTGCAGAGGGTCCAGAAACTGTCAAACTCCACAATGGAGCCTGTGTTCTATTTCCTGTTTTCACCCTAGTTCTATTCAGCTTATCCAGGGTCTACCTTCTGTAGGAAGTAGATCCTGAAAGGACAAGGAGGTCAACGGCAACTTTTTATAAGGATCAGAACAAAATGTTTACATGTAACAGGAGCTTCTAATGTTATCACTGACTTATTTTCTTTGTTACTCTATTTTATCACTTTCTTTCCCCCTTTTTAAAGGAACAACAGTAACAACAACAATAATCATGATCAGTTATTACATCTTTCCCAAAGTTTCATTAATAAGAATTAAGAACTATAATACTCTGAGACCTTACTAATTATCATAATATTTGTTTAATGAGGATGATGTAGATAAAATTACTTTTAAAATGTCATTACTTTTCAAAGGAATTCAGTAACACAGACAGACTGGTTCCCTTTATGTTTTATCTGCTCTTTTTCTCTATAACCAAGAAATAATAAATTAACTATTTAAAGATACAGAAAAAATGTTAGCAATGTTTATTTTGTTATGACAAATGTCCCAGCAGATATTTATAGAAATCATAGCAATAATAAAAATCATAGAAATGCAGAAAAGTGAATTAAGACCAAATAAAGCATAGTAGCATATAATCTGAAGTAAATTAATAGTATTTTATTTGTGATCACTGAGTGACATATTCTGTGACATAGCAGTGTCTATGGTCATCATATTAGTAAGCAATACCGGTTATACTGAAGACTTGCAAAATATATGCATTCCCTCTTAATGCAATATACTTTTAGGAAAAACAAACAACAAATAAATGCTTTTAGAAAGACCTTTCACCATTTCATAAATGCCTTAATTGTATTTAGATTAAAAAAAAAAAAAAAACAACAACAACAAAAAAAAAACAAACCACCAAAACAACAAACCCAATAACTCACAGATGATATTTTAGGATGATACAAGAGGATTTCTCTACTCCTACACCTAGATCCATCTTTCTAAGTATATTTTCCTTTATGGTTGTCAGGAATAACTAGTTTGTTTTGGAAGTGCACAGAGAAAAGATTTCTTATGTTGCTACATTCAGCTATTTTAAATTCCTGCTGACTCTAAGTATAGGCATGAAGAATAAGAGCAGATATTTTAATTAGTTTTTTAGGGTAATTTTAGCTAAAAGATAATTCAGGCTATCAAAGCTGTAATGAAATGTTTCAGAACAACAACTTTTTATACATTAGGTGATAAAATACTGTGTTGTTTCATGCTCATTAGAAAAAGCATTTAATAAATAAATAAATAAAAGTATTATGTCCTTAATACCTTCAAAGTGTTGTATCTTTTTCCTGCTACAGAAATGCAGCCAGTAATTACTTAATAGCTATTCTAATATGAAGGTAAACAAAAGCTAAATAAAATTTTCAGCTGCATTTCTTAACATCAAAATATTCTCACTTTGGTATAAAGTGTGCAACACAGATTTTTCTTGAAGAAGTATGGACATTCTGTGACCCACTTCTGTAAATATATCTGCTTTTCATTCACTGGCTGCTCAAAAGCGTGAGTGCCTTGGAGATCCCAAAAGCATATTGACGGAACACTGTCCTGAAGTCTAATGTAAGCTGCTGGTTGTTAGACCATACAACAAATATAGAAAAGAAACAAGAAAAAAAATAAAAACTGCTGTGGAACTCTATTTCAGATTTTTAAACAGTTGTTTATTACAGAGTACTTATAGTAGGTATTTATAGCATAGCACTAAATTACTAACTAAATATTGAATTTCTTTGATACAACATTAATAATTATTGTTAATTATTTCCTGGCAAAAATGAAACATAAAACATACTGTGAAGAGAATTCAATAGTACACCCATCACTTGCACATATGCAGAAAAAGTAATTGCTAACTCATTTCTCCCTAGAACTTGACTGAGAGTATGTAGCATAGTGTTTCAAGCAGCCAACTGTACCTGTTTTAAATTCAGCTCTTTGCAGAAAAGTGATTTTAAATCAATTAAGAATATGATATTTCTTAAAAGCTTTAGTAAGCTTGTCCTGATGATTTTATCTTTACATTCCAGCTTTATGAAAATTATTCAATCATCTGTGGTACTATGTCAATATCCTGCAAAAGCTAACACTCGCAGTATAGGTTCTATTAGGTTCACATTGGTTTAAGTTTGTAGACACTGAGGGTCATCACAACATTTCCAATACCCAGGATTTTGGTGGAGACAAAATGCTTTCTTTTCTAGAATCAAGAGAATACAGAATTAAATCTTAGTTTGCTTTCCAAGTAGGTTTTTATTATTCATATTATTGAAAGTAGAGTTGAAAAATATGGACAGAGTACCGCTAAAGTGCTTATCAAGATACAATTATACCCCTAAAGCCAAAGTTTATAACTTCACTCATAATATTATTACCACTGGCTTCCAGGTATATTGGAGTACAGCATTATACTCCCCTCATTCACAGCTGATTTCTCCAAACCAAACTTTTGATTATTCAACAACATTGAAACTTATATATTCTACAAAAAGTCTCATTGGCTTTTTCCCATGAGAAACAAGTGACTTACTGAATAATTTCTGATCATCTCTACTTATTTGGTAATTAAATAAGTTATCTTGAAACTGTTGCACATAAAATTTTGGCACGGACAAAAGGAAACATACCATATATGGATTAAGAAATGATTGTTGACCAATATATGTTTTTTGAAAAATCAGCCTAGTAGTCCAAATTATTGAATTCAGATGGAAAGCCTCAATCACACTAAGGTGAAATTGTCATACAAACCCCTCTCCTTCCTAGTTTTTATATCTGTCTTCTAGTATAATGCTCACTCTTGTAATGTTCCTCTGTCTCCCAGGGCTAACACTTCAACCTTTCTCAAGCAGACTGGCAAGGGAAGATTATGACATGACAACAGCATCCTGACATTCTCACTAACAAGAATATGATGTTCATATGTAGGGGTTACTTTATCCTCTTTCCTGAAAAGATCATTTGCTTCTTCCTCTGTCTAATAGTCTGATTATATTTATATTTATTTCCTTAATACATTTTACTTCATTCTCCCTATTGCCCAATTTAAAAGTTGCACAAGGTCCTCAGCTTCAGTTGACAGAAAGGACGATGGTTATGCTACCTGAGTTGGTCAGACCTTGACTTAGATGAAGGTCTCTTTCCTTATATATGATATTTAAATAATTAAAGATAGTTAATATTATTTCAGAGAACTAGATTTTACTCATGTTCCTAACAAGACATTTTTGATCTAGAAAAGGCTCACTGAAAAATTAAAAGGGACAAGAATCTGTAATAGACTAAAAAATTCTAAAAGTTACAAGTAGGAACTAGAAGCAAAGTGGGTAGTATCACTCTCAACTGGTAGAATTCCTTTTGGCCCTTTTGCAGTCCCATAAGGAGGTCAAGAAAGAATTAATGATCTGATGGACCAAAAGAGAAACCAAAAGGAGCATGACAATGAAAACTGACTGAGCCGAATTCTGTCTGCTATAATGATGTTCTTTTTCTGTATACTCTGTAAGAAATGTATAGATCTGCAATATGAACAGTAGCAATCCAGAATCAACCACATAAACCCTCTAGAGTAACATTCCTTGTTACTTCCTCCTTTGTAATCAAATTAGTTTTAATTTTTTTTTTTTTTATGCATGGTCTTGTTTCATCATAACAAGAGCAAAGTAATTCTGTACACATCCTGTAATTGATTTTTGACCCAAAAGAACCCTGGATCTTTTAAGAGGTAGAAAATTAGGATTTGAAACATTTTAAACTGCCATTCCATTTTAGTCAGGAGAAGTATAAAATGTTATCCAGGACTTATAAAACACTTGACACATCCCCTTTTTTGGTATTTTCATAGGAGTTGTCATTACTGCACTCAAGTAAAAGAATGGAAGTTGTAATTCTATGAAGGCATGATAGTTTCCAAAATGCTTAGCAAACTTGAAAACCCAGAATATTTAAAGTAAAAATCTTATTTCTAAATCTCACTTATTACACAAAATTACACAAAATAATGAAATCCTAGATAGCTCATACACATAGGATTAAGCAAAGATTGATTTAGTAAACTGAGACTTTACAAGGTTAAATATCACTGAATGTGACTTGGTTTTTCATTTGTGTGTGTTTCATGGGATCGTTTTGTTTGGTTTGCTTTTGTTCTTTATAAACACGATTTTGACTTTTTCATTTACATTTTATTTTAGTATTTAACATCCTTTAACAGGTCTACCTTCAATTAAAATGTTTGAAAAGAACAATTAGCGGACATTCCTCATTTTGTAAATGTCCTATTTGAGCACTGGATCAGAAAATTTTCATCTGTAGTTCTACTTTGAATACCTAATATGCCTACTTCATAGTAAGTATTGTTCCAGAAAATTATATTCTATACTTTTCAAACTGGGCACTTGAAATTAAGAGATATCTATAAATTAGAGGTGAAAATACACATGAAAAAAAGTGTGGTAGAAATTAAACCGTTGATATTTGTGAGGTGTGCTAATAATGAGTGCTACAGGAAAGGCCAGAAAGACTATAAACTTTTCAATTGTGATTCCAGTTTTTAAACACACAACTCTTAAACTATTCCTGTCCACATATAATCAATTGGACAGCAACAGGACTGCATAGAAGATTTCAATTTTCACTTGTTTGTTTTATATTTCTCATTAGTGTTTTAGATTCCATTCCTAAATTGTTTTCTTCAAGTATCTCAGTACTGTGGACAATTTGACTTAAAGGCTTCTCATTGTTAAGGCAAAATTCATCCCTTTTTGAAACTAAAGCTGCATTTTATGGGTTATTTTTTAGAATGTGGTTAATTTCTGTAGCTTTCTTCATCTTTCCATGCACTGCAGCTGTATATTGCATACTCCAGGGTGCCTGATTCACTCATGGAATTGTCACTTACCACATGTATACTAATGACATTCTGCTCTACTTTTCTTTAGAAGCTTCCACCCTGAAGTGCACTTAGCATTGCCTGGTTGTTTTTAAAATACTCATATCTGGATGTCTTCCAGTATTCTACAAACAATCAGTAAACACGGTAAAAAATAAGGTGGCTTTTTGTTTGTTTGCTTTGTTTCAAAAAGATGTGTTTATATTATCTTTGTTTAAAATGCATTCTTTATTTAGAACAGTAAATGTGCTATGTGTCTATGGCTTTTTAAATGTTGAAAGTTCTTTCTTTCAAAGTCAGTTTCATTCTATTGAAGATATTGGGTTCAGCAAGGTTTCTGATACTCATTTCTGTCCCATCAAATGTGATCTCTGCCTTAGTAAGGAGTAAAACTATAATTTTTAGTACAGTATATTTAAGTTAAATCCTAGTTCTCTTTTTCATTAGTACAAGTAGGCCATGATGCTGTCATTCTTTGAAAGGTTAAATAATAAATATATTATTATTAAGCTGTTCAAAAATATATAGTTTTCTTCATAAGAGGAAAAGAAAGTACATACTTGTCCGAAGGGTACTGCAACAAATTCCATCTTCACAAGGTTTTGCTATGAATTAATCCCTACGGGAGACCATCAAAGTGTATGATTCCCATGTGTAAAATATATTTTCTTTTCTGGCTTTGTGGATCTTATTGTTCCATCCATAAGAATGGCATTAGACATCCTTAAGATTAGAGAGGAATTTAGTAATTAACCTGAGTAATATTTCAGTGTTAAGATGTATGTTTACCCTTCATTCCTTAGTCTTTAATTTGAATAACATGAGTACTTTTCTGTTAATGAAAGGGCAATCAAAAGATCATGAGAGCACAAGATGGATCATTATCTTTCTCTCAAGGTTACACACCAAAGAAAAGGACTGGGTATCTAATGAATCCTTATTCACAAAATTTGTTCAATGCTTTTTTGTTACTTCTGAAAGTTATAGAAGTTCTGGAGCTTGAGTGAACTAGTGAGTGAAAAACTTAAAAGAATCAGTTTTGTATAGGGAGTTGGAGTATCAAATGCTGATCTCCTTAGGGAATTAAATGATTCAGCCTTCCCACAAGAATTTCAATGATGTGTAAATGTTCTAGGAGAGCTTTCATTTGAAAGGTATACTCACCAAGGAATAAAAAATGTAAAGGTACTGAGAATGTGGGGATGGCAGTCAGAGGAACTTTTTCACAGTTAACACAGGTAGATGCAAACATTAACATTTGCTATTTGGCCTTTTTTATGATTTTTTTTTTGGGGGGGTGGGGGGTGGGAAGGGTAATAAAATGCTGTTACATCCCAGTTTCTTGGGATGGTGACTCAGAATCAAATATTTCCAGGTCAGGATTAAGGTGAAACACCATCAGGGATTCCTCAGTTCAAAACCCTTGACTTTTATTTGCTCACAATAGATATTGGCATGAAACTTTGTCAGTAAGCCTTGTAACCTCTGAAACAAGTGGTAAACCCCACAATTTACACTGACAAATCGCAAATCTTACAATGTACACTGACAAGCTGTAAAGTAAACATGCCCCAACAAGACGTAAAACATGTCCTGACAAGTCATAAACATACACCAACTAGCCTTGCCATATATGCAGGGATATAGAAACAGAAAATGGGAGAGAAAATGAGAAAAAAAAAAGAGGAAAAGAGGGTGAGAGACGAAGGGAGAAATACAAAAAGGAAAGATTTCACCAGTCCTGGTTCCAGTGTTGGTCTAGCTAGCCCAGAAGTCCAGACTGGAGAGGTGCGACTGCCTGGGGATTTGATTTGTGTCCTTTTATAATCCCTTGCCCTTCCTCCAGGTGGGTACTTGGACTCATTAGGCTAATTAAGTATCTTGCACAGTCTACGCTTCTAGAATTCTCTTGGCTTTTGTGCATGTGTAGTTTGTACCTTCAGAGTCTTCTGGAAATGGATCGGTTAGCTTGGGGGTCATTGGAGAGTTACTTCCCCCTCCCTGAAGGAATGATCAGTGTCTGACCTTTCTTCTCAGTGCATGTGTTGTGAAAATGGCTTCTCTATTGGCTTTTTATGGAGTCTCAAGATACGGAAGTCCAGCCTAGGAAAACTGCGGTCCCGTATCCATGGGACCCTCTCTTCTTACCTCATCTTAGCATCACAACCCCAATGTTTCCATAAAGACCATTTCCTGTACCAAATTTCCCTTTTGGACATTTGAGACATTAACCATGATTTAATTGGTCCATCACACCACCCTGTGGCTCAAACATTCGGCCGGACAGAATTATTATAGACATCTTCTTCTCCCACATTAGTAATCTTCACATACTGGACATCATACATCACATAATGACAAGACCAATCATTAAGAAAAAGAATTCACATAAGAATGTAAGTCCAATGTTAACAAGCCATTTTCCCCAACCCATGAGTCCCAAGGACTTTAGGAAAGAGGCCAGCCATGATCCTCCATCAGACCAGTCTCTTGTTTGCAACTTCTCTCATCTTGTCTCAGGCTTCCTCAATTGAAGTGGAGGCATTATGGATAGTTATACAACATTTCCCATCTGTTAGATTCAACATTCCATATACCTCATGTTCCTTCAACAACAACATAATTTATGAGGTAAATATACTTTCTAACATCAGGTATGTCTTTATTCGTAAAGTATAACAATCAGGTATTTCAACTCCACATATTGTCCATTCAGGTCGTGCTTTAGGACAATCAGCAGCCCGGAGCCTTTGACCCTATGGGGATATTGAATAACTAAATACCTTGTGTGAACACATCGTCAGAATACCAGTTCCACACTTCAGACCAGCACTTCGTTAGATATGTATATGGGAATACATTTTGCCATTTGAACATCCTCAAATGATATGCCTGTGTCCTTTAAAAAATTCATTCCAGATAGTGCTTTTTCCCCAGTAAAATTACAATCACTACTTGGGTTCCACCCATTCTTCTATTACCAACATTCATTTTTCTCTAAGTCACAAAATTCAAGGTTTCCTCCTCGGGGAAGAAGATAAATCTTCAAACAATCAGAAAGCATTTTTAGAAACATGACAGGTCCCCCAGAGGTAATGTTCCAGGATCAATTTGGTCTACATGTAATATTACCAGAGACAAGACTCCTTTTCACAGGACTGGTGATGTTTAAATTAATGAGGCCAAACTGAATTCCTTCGTCAACAGATTTTCATAACGTTATACAAACACCTTGATTAGTACTATTCCAGATGTGCATAAGACTTTGAATCAAATTCCAGGCTAAATTTGGACAGTCTTTTCCCTATCCCCCAAAGGAAAGGATGAGGACAAGGGAAAAGGTTCCCCAAAGCATCTTTCCCTGTAACAACAGACAAAAATTATGAACAATAAAAACTGATAGCACAAATAGTACAAATAACAATTAATATAGTAGGGATTACACATTTACTGTAACGACCATTGGTTAGTTACCACTTTGTCCCTCACTGGTTAACAACATGTCTCATCTTGATTTAAAGTTGCAGTATTTTTTAAATCTTCAGCACAAAGCCACCCCTGATTTGCTGACTTCATGCCTCTCATCAATCATCCAGCCTTTTACCTCCTCTTCAAAGGTATAGTCATTAGCAAGACAGGTATTGTTTATGCAGAGTTTCAGTCTTACACAATAGAGCCAGTGATTAGTGGTGTATTGGCTACAATTCCCCCCTTTTCAGACTATAAAAGAGGAAGTTCACTGTAGTTTCTCTTACATTAGTCTAATTTTCTTCATAAATTTACCTCACTACTGTGGAGGAACATTTCCAAAAGCACTGTATTACATAGATACATACAAAAGCAAGCAAGGCAATTATTATCACACTCAATAACTTCTTAACCCACAGACTTGGATCAGAGAGCCAGGAAGTTAATCAGATTAGGGTTTTGCCCTTCTACTGTCTTGAGAGGTCTGCTCAATTCAGGGGGGCACCCTCCTTCTGTTTTTCCAGAATGAGCTTTTCTAAGGCCATAGTAGGTATACCGTCTCTCAAATCTCGGAAAATCCCCTGTACGATTCCCTCGGCCCACAGTAGGCTTCTCTGTTCCCCTGAAGTTCACAGGAGGAGGTTGATTTTCCTGCTGTTCCACTCTGCCTACCTCTATTTTAGGTTTACCTGTTCCCTCTGTAAGGCCCATTCTCCAGCTGTAATTTATTAACTCTTGAGCTATCTCCTCCCACATTAGGGCTCTGCACATTCTTGATCTGGCAGGTTTTCCTGCCTGTGGAGTCAAGGCATCCCTTAATTGGTCATGCAACTGACTTACATATAATTTTAGGGAGTCCGGAAAGCCCCTTATAAGCAGGGTCATTCAGTTGGAATCAGTGACCAATAGCATAGCGGATGGCTGCCTCAGGATTAATTCTCTATGATGCATAAATTGAAGGAAGACAGCTTTTTGGATGCTCTCAGTTAGGTGATCAATACTGGTGGTATCAATACTTATTGGATCTCTTCTTTCTATAAGGTCTAGACCTCCTACTCAACAAGCCACCCTTTGGGTCAGTGACTAGGGTTCTCTAGAGTCATCTACTGTGAGAAATACCTCTGGCCCCCAATATCCTTGGGCTTTGTCCTCTGATAGCTTGATTCAGTTGCCTCCTGTTAGTGACACCCTCTACACATATTCAGTCTCATTTTCCTTTGCTGAATGACAAAACTTCTCTTGAAAGAGACAAATTCAAGGCTGATTAAGGTATCTGTTTTGTCACAGCCTCCTTATCTTCCTCTCCAGTGCCTGTTATTTCAATTTTTATTAAAGGGTGCAATACTGCTTTGTTTTCCTTGAGGGGTAATGTTTTCCTGTAATTTTCTCCCTCCGCAGATTTGCTTACACTCCTATACTACTGGGCTGCCATCAAAACGGCTTCCAATACTCCACAAAGCAGTGCGAATACTGTAATACTTTCTGCTATTTCTTCAAAAACTGGGGAACAACCAAGCACTGACATTTCTCAGGGAGTCATGGCTTGCCACTGCTTGAACCTCTCCTGGCTTATAGCTGAGACATTACTTCCTGGTTCTCCCTGTCTGCATTTATTGGATGGAGAACCCATATCCTTCTGACTCTTTCCCAGTGTACAGCTGAGGCCCCACTTCCCGATCCTCCCCATCTGTGTCTATTAGATGAAGAATTGAAATCCTTCTGACCCTCTTGCTTATATTATCAGTATCAAACCTAGGACACCCATCTGTATTCTTATAAGTAATATGAAAAATAGTTAATGTTGATTTGAAGGATGGCAAGTAACTGTAAATGGGATTGAAATAACATAACAATCATAATTCATTGTTCAATATATCTTCCATATGAAATAATAAAATAAGAATTGTCTATGAAAATTGATTATAACAGATGCATTCTACCCACTGTAGTAAAGAGTGTATAAGCTGTGAATGTCCACACTTAAATCTAAGTAGGCCAATAGTGAAGATTCCTAGGACTGTTTCATTATAACATGACAAAACTCTGACAAATATATCACTGCTATTGAATTATTCAGAAGCTCATAAAGGTGTTGTATGTTTGTTTGGTTTTTCATTTTTAATGAAAAGGTTGCAAAGAAAAGAAACGATCAAGGTCACCATTCTGTGTGAGAAACAAAACAGACTATGCAAGGTACTTTATCACACAGGGCAAACAATATTACTTGAGAGACATGTACATCATTACAGAGAAAATGTCAAGGGGTTTGTCTGAAAATTGCTGGTAAAGCATATTTTGATCATCCTATACGTCATTTTTATACCTTGATAGACAAGTAGAAGAAGCAGACTTAATCATACAAACCAAAACACAGCCATTGCTTTCAGAACTAGTTATCAATATTTATTTTTCCATGACACTCTTCCATAAAAGTATAACTGCTAATTTCTGTATCACATCTTTCTGAATTATTAGCATGTACTGCAGACTGCAACCTGAAGGCTAACAGAGATGTATTAATAACATATGGCATCTCATAGAAGGCAAGTGGAAATACTAATGAGAGTGATGATAGGCAATGCAGTGACCTATATTTTACTTAGATATAAGCTGAAAAGGAGAATTAGGGTGAAACCTGAAAACCTGTGATGATGATAGTGATATTGATAGATATTATTACATGATTTGAATGTCACTGGTTAGCAGGGGATTACACTAACCGACCCAAGGGTCACTTTAGATCCCTAAATTCCTGTCCACAGAAATGATTTTCCATTAAATGATACACTGCACAAAAAGATTCCCTTCCTTCTTCTGTTGGAGACAATGATCTGCAGTTCAGTCTTCCTGGTGTCAGTCTGCCATAATATTTGTACAGCTATGAAGGAGATATGTATACATCTGAGAGATTCTGAGGGTACCATAGCTTCTTCTGAATGTAAATGACATTAAGAATTTATAGACAATAATTCTGTATATTAAATTACAGTCAAATTACTATACTGGTGTTGCAAGGTTTTAATAGAGCTCCTGAAATCAGGATGTATGATAAGCAGAGACTAATATCATACTGCATTATGTTAGGGAAAGAGAAAATTAGATTCCTGGTATCCAGCCAAAACTCACATAACCAGCATCTAAGTAGTTAAATATTAAATTCCCAAATAGACTGAAAACTTCAGGCTCATGGCTGTTTGTATAGTCAGCACATACTGTTGTACAAGTGGTAAATATTACCCTTTTCTTTCCCATTATACATGCAGGGCCACTAGTGCTATTTACTAGTAGGTGTGCTAAAAATAATGGATAAAGAAGACTGAAACATTAAAAACAAAACAAAACCAAAAAAAAAAAAAAAAAAAAGAAAACAAAACCACAACGTAAGAACTTTCAGAAACCTTATGGACCACCACAAAATATTTTATTCTTTACTAAATCATTGAAAACTTATCAACAAAAAAATCTGCAGATGAAGTTTAAAATTAAGATTTACAGATAATGTGTAACTCTCAGTAATAAGATATGAGGTATGGGGTTTTTTTCCTAAATATTTAAATATTCTACTGGGGTATGGAGCAAAAATTTTATTTTCAAAGTCTAAAACCAGACAAGGATCAAGGAGAAAATATATAAGCAAAAACAATAGCAACAAACCCTACAGGGATGGGGATTAGGCATTAACTTGTTAGTTCCTTTTCCTTTCAGTCTTTCATTTTCTTATTCATGATATGCCAAAATAAAATATCAAGAACCTTTTTCTGCCACAATATTATTGCTGCTTTTTGCTTTACTAAAATTCAGGCCTTTGTACACAACAATACCTGATTCTGCTGTCATCTGACATCTGCTGCCTTGAGCAACTGACAACATCGCTTTGCTTAAAACTGCTCTGTTCCTGCCTATTGTGGCAGAAATCTCTCTACTGCACAGATCTTCAAGAAAGGTTGTCCTGACTTCTTGACTTTTAATTAAAAAAATGGGAGCAGAGTTCTGTCTCTGTATCACAGACAATCTGAAAAATAATCTTTAACTTCCAAATAAGATAGTTGTTTTCCATATTGGAGATGCTGCTATAGAGTCATAAATTCCAGTACAGGCATGGTGAGAAAATGCTTCAACTTAAGCTACTCCAGCAGTTTCAGAGTCCAACATTGCTAAAATCCAATATTCTTTCCCTTTATGCTTACTGTCAGTTCTGAAGAAATTATAAGATTCAAAATTGACAAATTGTTAGCTTTGTTCTATATATTATTTGACTTTCATTCCTTCAAGGCTCATTTTTTACCTAATGGTAAATTCTATTGTAAACAACATACAAAGGTGTTTTATTGTTTTATTTTTGCACAATTTCTGTATGTTTGTTTGTTTGTTTAAATAAAGCTACATTACATACCCTTTAAAATATATTTAGGGCTTTTAAGTAGGAAAAAAGAGCAATAAAATGCAGTGTGTCCCCTCCTGCTTAGCCACAGGGGTCACATTATGCCCCTCCTCATGTTCATAACTTCCTGGTGTTGTCAGATATAACTTGCTTCACCAGTTATTCAAATTATTTACAGATAGTTTGTTATATCTCCTGCATCATAAGAACATCTGTCACGTTATGCTGCACAGAAGTCAACACTGAGTTTGCTTCTAAGACTTATGGTTCTCTGTCAAATTTTGAAGCAGCTATGGGCTGATTATACTTCCCCAACCTTTGTAAAACACAAGTTTTAATTTAATTCTGTTAAACAATTATAAGAAGGAGGATGTATTTAGAGGCTAAACAATGTGATGTACTGATGAATCTAACTAAATGTGCAAAAAAAATCTCTGTTAAATCTGGAAAAATTTCAAAGAAATATTACATTATAAAATACCATCACTCCCACACAATTTAGTATAGATTATTCCACCTATCATGTTCTGTCATCTGAAGGTGCCAGATAACCTCTTAATAGAATAGATGAATGTTTAATGCATTAGTGTATATTGCATCAGTGTATATTTGAAAAAAAAAAAATGGAGTACAGAGGAATGCAGAATTATCACTTTTATAACCAGTTATAATATGCTCTCTAACATATGGTAACTGCAGTGTGCTTTCATAGTCTGCAGAGTTTGTTAGCATGACAGTAGGCATATGCCAGTTCTCTCAACCTCTGAAGAAGGCTTTAAATTAAAACAATAAATAAAACCCTCAAGTCAGTGTTTATCATTATCTTCTCTCATAGTTTTAACTATGTTTTCTTGGTTTATACTGTTTGATGGGGAGGAGAAGGTTCAGGTAATTTTAGAATCATGTTAATTGGTTGAGAAATTGGTGGACTTTTCATGATGCATATCAGAGTCAGAAAACTGTCATGTTGATGTATAAGATCCACTCACATCTGTACCCATTCCACTCTGTAAATTTCTTAAGTATTAAACAAAGTGGTCGGTCGCTAGAGGGCATCAAATCTGTGCCCTAAGAAATAAAGAAAAGCTGCAGCTGTTTTAATAAAATAAAGAGAATTTACATCACTGTAGCTCAGTGTTGTACTGTGGATCATAAACCAATTCATGTGTATTTTTAAACTCACTTTATGATAGGTGCTACCCACCTCATAAAACTGTACAGTAGGAAGCCTTTAAGAAAAAAAAAATAGAGGGGAAAAAAAAAAAAGAAACAATATTAATATTAAAAGTCTAACTCAGAGCCTCTAAAGAAAGATTTATATAGAGCAAGAAGGTGTAAAGAGAGTATCTTCCATTGCTGTTTACCTTCAAGTCAAGATAATTTCAGAAAGACAAAAAAAATGGTCAGAGAAACACATACCTTACATATGTCTCATGTCCTTTGTTTGGTGTCTTCTAAATATACGTTTCTCTTCAAGGCCACTAGCCTTACTTTTACAGTACCCTCTAACTCTGGACTCCCCTCTCTCTCACACACATTTTTGTGTCCATTCTTTATTCAGTGTCAGATGACTTATGCATTTTAAGATATACTTCTCTTCTAGAACTGGACATCTTCTCATGTACTACTTCTATGCATTTGCAGAGGCCTTAGTGCTTAGAAAAAAATTCTGCAGAAGAGGTCATAATATTTTACTGCATACAAGGAATAAAGAAAAGGTCTCGATCATGGAATAACTGTTGGGTTGGATGTAATAATATTCTTGTAAAATATATATATATCAAATAAATTAATATTGAAGGTACATTGGGTAAGTTTAGATGCTTTGCTTTCCATAGAATTAATGTTTATCAGATTTTAATATACAAACCTTAGTTACTTAACCAATAAAACTGAGCAATTCCAATACTCTTAAAATATTTTTAGATACATTTAAGGTAACTTTGTTCATATTGACTTGATATTGTTTGTTACTGCACTAGATCCAGAGTTAGATACACAGCTACTCATTCATAAAATTAAGATAATAGTTTTGTGTCCTGTTAACTGTTTATCTGAAATATTTAATTTTAATCCTGTATGGGTTCACCACACAAATAATGGCTGGTTTGATTTGAAGTTCCAAGACATAAACTTATCCATAGCTTTTCTGCATGCAGAACAGTTTAAGAATCTCAAAACCTCCAGGAAATGTTTAACATCAAACCAGAACAGAAGGAAAAACTCCCAGGCAATATAAGATTCTTGAGGAGAAAAAGTATCAAAAAAGATTGTGCAACTATTTCTTTTTCTGAATTCTTTAGGAAAAGACAGTATATACATTACACATGGGATATAATTATAGAGGACTCTGAGGTAGTAAAAGGTGACTTTGATAAATATGAAGCATAACCCACCTCTCAAGGTTTCATTTTTGTCCTATATCTCTGTCAATAAAGCACAAGTATTTCAGAAAATCTTAAGGGAGGCTGTTATTCCTTGAAGTTTTAGAAATTATTATCCAGAAGAGAAGAGATCTGATAAATGCACTCTGTTTCTCCCATATTAGTGCAATGACTGTATTTCTTTCTTACTTACTAGGACAGCTACAAGTGCACTAACCCTATCACCTTTTCAATAATCTTTCATTCCCAGCATTTTGCCTTGCTCTGTAAAGTTTAGAAGTCAATACTTTAAATCAAGGAATACCCTAAAGGTCTGATTTTTTTCTTACTTCTGTTCTAAATGTAGATATAAGTACACAGAACTTTCATCTTACATGTTATTTTCACAGTTATCGTTGCAGTTTTTACCTATCAGTGACTTCCTCATCAAATAGATCACAGCTACTGATGACAAAAAAGCCATACTCATTCCCCTTATATTATTATGTAGGCTTCTGTCATTTGTTCAGTTTTGAAGTAGATTTTCACTAAAATATTCTCCAAAAGTCTATAAATAAAGCAAAAGTGTTTTACTATTTAACACTGATAAGAGTAAATTGTAGAAAATGTAAATAATGAAAGCTTTATTTAAAACTTAAAAATGGAAATGCAAATTCATCTTAGAAAGTTCCATAAGATTCCACTTGTTATATATATAGTAATAAGGAGACATCATATAACATTGAAAGCTAGAAAGTATTGCTGTTCTCTAATCTAAAGCAAATCCTCTTGATAGACTGCTTTAACACTTCTATTTCTGACTTTTCCATTTGAGCAGATGCCATTTTCCATATTAACAACAGAATAGCATATGTAATACTTTCCAAAGAAAAGAAAATAAGGGTAAAACAGGCATTTCAATGTCAGCACTTAGTTAAGCTGTGTGGGTGCAATTTGTATATTTTTCCAGAAAAGACCATTCTTTTAGACTGTTACACAGAAAAATACTTTAATTCTGTAAATACAGTGAGCTCAGCAAATACCATATTGATCATCAGATTGAATTTCCCTATTTTGAGTTCTCAAATACTTATTTCGGTTTTATATTATTTCCTCCTATCTTCATTTGCAAACAGTAGTATATAAACTATCTGACTAATATTATATATCATACTCATAATTTTAATATAAGAAGAAAAGCAGAAAAACTCTCAAAGACAGAAAGCCATAACAAATTATTAAAGTAATCTTGCTGATATTCAGAGTTAGTTTCTTGTATTTTCTTCTCTAGATACCTAAATTTAGACAGAGAATTTCTAGGTTATAGCACTGCAGTGTAAATGAGGCCTATCCTTGAGACTGACAGAAGAAGGCATAGCTGAAAGTGTAGTCACCCCAACTAAACGGTCATTCACATTTTTGCTGAGTCTATATAACTCTGCCACTTATTCTGTAGATATTTGCACCCTTCTCCTGGAATTAGAACAGCAATTCATTTTGTAAACATCAACATCAATCAGGTAATAATGACTTGGGGTAACTACTTACCTCAGGTGTGGACATACAGGTTCATGCAACATCAAAAAATCTGAGACTCTGGCTGAAAAAAATTCCTAAATATTTCTTCACAAAACTTTATTGGTTCTGTGCCACTGATTACTAAAGTATGTCAGTGAGGCTGCATGACTTAATAATTGCCAATGAAGGAAATAATGGAAAAAAGACTATTATTTTAGACAGGTTATGACAATCTGCATTTATTTATTTCTGTGTTGTCTCCTAAGTGGAACCTACCATTAGTAACACAAAACTAGCAGAAAAATTACATCAGAAAATAAGCAAACAAATCAGTGCAGAACAGTTATTGAAGTACAGCATTTTTTTTTTTTTTTTTCAGAAAAACAGTGTTTATAGTTATCTGAGTACAAATTAAAGCCAATCAAAACTTACTGTACACAGGCATCTTGACTCCTTGCTGAGGAGTGAGATTGTTGAAGGAAACATAAAAAAGGCAGATGAGTCTGCTCTGAAACACCACATCTAAATTAAGGTTTAATGCTGAGGAGTTTGCTCTGGTATGTTCTAAAAGGCTGCAAGATCACAGTTAGATGATATAAATTTCCCTGATAACAATCAAAGATTATAAAATTTGTTTTCTAAGTAGTTCAGTCAACCTTTTAGAGAAGTCCTTGACCACCAAACTTAAAATGAAATAAAATAAAATAAAAATTAAAAGACAATGGTTTATTTAGTTTGCAAATCTATTTGTATGAATCCAAAGCCTCATGAACAACAGTGGTAAGAAAATACTCAAAGCACTTAGAAACAACATTCCTGGGTAACATCATGCACAGAGAAGGACTTCAGGCCAACCTTTCCAACCACTACCATTTGTAATGCAGTGATTGTGCAAAAAAAGTAGAGAAAAAAAAAAAAAAAAAGAACAGTCACAGAACTATAGAATCACTTAAATGATGATTAAATGGATCTCTGGAGGTGTCTGGTCCAAATGTCTCAAAACGGGATGATGGCACCTCTGAATCAGATCAGCTGTGCTGTTGTTTATCTGCATCTTGAGTCTTGCCTAAGTAGAATCTGACTAACCAAAGTCCCCAAGGATGCAAATCCCCCAGCCTTTTTGGAAAACCTGTTCTGGTGCTGCACCAACTTCCCAATGAAAAAGCTTTTCTTAACTTGCCAAAATGCCATTCCCTCTTATTTGCCCTAGATGTACACTGTTGGCTTGTATTTTACTTAGTGCTTACAGTTGCTCCCAGATCAAATGAGGCGATAATCACACTACATATTTCCAGTCCTTTTGTATACTCAGGAAAGCAAAATCTTACCTTACCTTAGAAGAAAGTTGTTGAGTGTTGAATGGATCATTTTCTGTAATTCACTGTCACACCTAGTGTCTCATTATCATTGTGTTTTCTTTCAGACAGTAGCTCAAAATGAGCTTTATGGTTTTATCTGTAATATCTGTATCATGTATACTCAAATAAAGTATAAAGTTCAGTATTGGAAACACTTCCAACTGAGAGATGAAAATTGACGCTGTGATTCTTTTTGCAATAACATAACCTGATAGTTCACACCACCAGAAGCAAAGTGAAAAATTTAATTTCCTCTTCTTTCTCTGTCATCTCCAGAACTGCTTTCCTTGTACCATCCTACTTTTTGATGTCTTATTTACCTTGTTCTGGCTTTGGTTTCTTCAATCCCTTTTCTGAATGAATTCAAAATACTCATTCAAGAAAAAATTATCCATCTTTTTGGCATTTTTTCTGTGTTGATTCTCTGCTGAGGAAGTGAGTTAAATCATCTCAGGGAGCAGTCCAATAAATAAAAAAGACATAAGATAAATGCAAGGTATATGAAATTATAAACGGAAAAGTAGGTTAGAGAAGGATAAAAGGCAGAACTGTGTCTTTCTGATGGTGATAAACTGCTAAATTATCTCTTTGTCTACTGAAGACATGATCTATATCTTACAAAGTAGAAAATACTTCAACTGCTACCACTTAATTTCACAGTGACTTCAACAATTATCACTTCAACAACTAGTTGAAGTGGAAAGTTTCCAGTAAGTCGGTAAGATATAGGAAATATGAAAAATGCATTTGAATCTAAGAAATAGAATCTAAATGTATAAGAAAATTATATTTTAAATACGAATGAATGAGTAAAACTGAGTACAATTGAGTACATGTGTTTGGTTTCTCCAGAGAACTTAGGAAAGAGTTCACAGAAATTAGCATGATCCTTCAAAAAATATTTTCTTTACTAGATGCCATCTCCAGATGCAATCAGACAGGGGAGATGAACTGATCTATCAAGACACTGCCATTAAGCCAGCAGTCCTACTTCCTCCTCCCTTTCTCTCAGTGAAATTTATGCCTCATTTCTTGTTCAGGCTCTGGCATTTGTTTGACCTCTTGGTGAGCAGTTCCAGCTCATTATGTCAACAATAAACTACTATTTTTTTAGTTTTTGCTGGATTAGTTTCTGTTGTTTTAGGGCATGGAATTAGCTCAGTAGGGATCAAAGAAGTGCAAGGGATGAAGTCAGGAGTGTAGAGATGCAAGAGTAGCCACTTCTTTCAGTAGCAATGAACTATAAAATCAGCTCAATTTATCTAATTGAATTCCACCCTGAAGTGACTTTGGCAAGTTAGAAAAGTTTATAAGAAGTCAGCTGGATAAAAAGGAATATTTTTTCTCATCTACTCAATAAGCAAGTAAATAAAATAATTTCTTCACCTTCATAAACTTTGTGAACTATTTTGTCTATACTATAATTATCTAATTGTAAATTTATCTGAACGCATCTTAAGTATTCACAAGAAAAACTGCATAGTAAGATATTTTATTACTTCCAAAGAGTGTGGCAAATCAAGACAATACAACTTAAGGAAAAGTGTAAATAAAGTATTTAATGGAATATATAAGAGGAAACAAAAGGCCTCCATTAAATAACAGGGTTGCAGATTTGGATGCAAGAATAAATAAATATTTTCCAAATACCTGAAGTAATAAGAAGGACTCTCTGATTTGCAGAAAAATAACAGGGAGTTTAATTTAATATTAAGACTTTTGATGTAGTTTTCTTGTATCTCTGGAAGAAAGGAACAGGTAAAGTAAAATGCTGTATTACTCCAGACTGTGGAATACTCTCAGCCATTTTACTAAAAGCAGAAAACATGACAGAGCAACCACTGAACATCAAACAGTTTAATAAGACCATTGAAGACAATGGATGTTTATAATCTGTATTTAGTTTTTATTAGTAAACTAATTTACAGCTAATGTTGAATGATTGTGTTTTCAGTCTTTTTTCTAGCCTTAGAAGTAGTGAATAATTTTCTCTTAGGGATGTATCTACAACTGATTTGTACCAAGTCCCTGGAAAATAATTAAAATATGTCAAAAACACAAGACATGAAACATGACATAAATAATTTATATATTCTTTTCCTATCCTCTCGTGAAGTAATATTAGATAAGTTTTTGTTAAGTATAGATTAACATTTGTTACACTATTAATCAATACAGATTATATCATGCTTTTTGAGGTATTGTCATAACGCTGACCACAGTGATTAAAATTAAAGTTGACAGGACTCACAGGTCAGGGATTTTCAACCACTGTCATACTGTCTGTTTACAATAAAAGAGCAGTTGACTGGACTTCTGTCACTGAGATTAGCCATTGCTAACTTCAAACTCCTTCCAGTTGAGTAACAACAAATACAGCGGTTGAGCAGATAAGTTCACTGTTGAAGATATGTTTGCCATGACATTAGAACCAATATGCATGACATAGACTGCTCACAAGACCAATCAAAAAAGAAACTTGGAATTCAGATGGATTTTAGAAACCTTTCTTGTAATAGATTTCTTTCCATAAATGGTGAACTTATCTTTTTTTTTTTTTTTTTACTGGAAATCATCTCCTTCTGATCTTTTACTGTTTACATTTGTGCGTTTCTGTATAATTTTTTTGTTCCATTTCTTCATATCATTTGTTTGTGTAATAATTGTTTCATAAAGATTTTTTTCTGTAACACATGTAACTACACTCATGAATTCCCAGAGCCTTTAAATGAAGTACCTTGTATAAGCTATGAAGGGCATCAGGTACCCATGAAATTCAAAATGCTTCAAGTTTGAAATTGTGCGGGAAATAGGTAAAAAATAAGCTGCAAGTGTTTTCCCTTAGTCAAAAGCTATCAAAAAGGCAACTCAGGAGCTATAATAGTAATGAATTATTTAGTGTAGAGTAATTATAATACCAGCTAGCAGGCTATGCACAGGAAGGTTTAAAAAATGTCAGCTGAAAGTTTTAATTTTAGGGTTCTCAATTACCATACAAAGCAAAAAATCCTGATTAACACAACCACAACAAATGATAGTATCTAACTACCAAGCATGAACATTTGATGGTTTAATTACCATTTAAGTGCTACAGTTAAATTATATTGTCAGTCTTGTGATAAAATTTGATGAAGAATTTATATCTTTGTGAATAGAATAGCAAACATGGCTGATTTTGATCTGTTAAATTCTGTTTGCAGCTTTAAAAAGGTACAATCTCCCCACCCATGTTTATGATTTACATTGCTCATGTTTAGAAGTAATTATAATTTTTATTTGTTACATAAAATTGTTAGGAAAAAAAAAAAAAACACAACCAAACAAAATAAAACAAACAACATTTCTTTATGTTATTTTAATATATACATGTTAAATGCAGTTTTGGTTATTCGTTTTGGTTATTCTGAGAGTATGGCTCACCTCTTAAATCTTTTAACCAATTAACACAAAATCTTTGTTGTTTTTTGACATAAAATAGATCTTTGAGTCTTTAGTAATTCTGAGTAATTTAATTTCTGTTACATCCTACCTCAATCCTCAGATAGACTTTCCCTACAGTGCTGGGCATAGGTCCTAATGTTCTAACTCAGTTATGAATATACTGCATTGCACAACATGAACACAGTGATTATAATAAAAACTGTTATAATAACTGGAAAAGAACAGGTAGAATTACTATAAATTACTATTGTTATATAGTAAAAAGACATTAAAAAAGCAACATTATAAAATATTCATTTTGTTTCTCAATATGTTGAATCATAAGGAGACTAAACTGTGTTCTATTAATTCATGCTGTTGTAAGAAGAATCATAAAAGGAAAATAAACTGTAGTTGTGTATGTATATGCTAATACCAAAATATAGGCAATATAGCTTTATTATCTGTATTCAGTCTCAAGGCTGGATTTGAAGCAATACATTTAAAATGACTGGGAATTTTGAACTGACATTAGTTCTTATCAAAATCAGAGAGATTGAATTTTTTCTGACTGTAAAATTTCAAGTAAGAAAAACTAAAATGAAAATGCATTGATTGTGCTTGACTTCACTTAGACTGATATTAAAAAATGCAAACAAAAAGCCAACACCTTTGTGTGTAGAACATTCAATATGAAACTTTTCAAATCAGTTTCATTTTGTATTTCATCTCACAAGCATGCTGCATTACATGAAAGCTTGGGCTCCTCATGTGCCCATTTTCCTCTTTTGCGGAAAAAAATAGTGCAGTTTTTGGGCAATATATCTCATCATAGAAGGTGGCTCTTAAACATGGCATTTTTTTTCTCCAGTTTTCAAAGCAGCCAAGTATCAACAGGTATTTAAAATCTTATACTTTAGTCTAAATCCAAAGTCCCTTATGCATTGCTGTGACACTGACAGTTCGGGATGAAATAGTTTGGACAAAAAGTCTGTCACCTCTACCATTTGTACCATTGATATATATGGTTTCTGTGCAGAGAGAAAAACATACTGTGTCCTTGATAACATACAATTTTTACAGTGTTGTAAAACTCTTTAATATTTACTTACCAAGTAAATCCACTTAAATGAAACTGAATGTACTGAAGCATCAGCAGCATAAATTCCAGAGGAGTCATGCCAAACGGAAACCAAGCCCCATACAGAAAAACTGTAAGGGACTGTAGTCATCTCAGACTTGTTTGATGAAAGTGATCTGTCATTGAATCTTCATTTGTAGCAGCAAAAAAAATAAAAGCATCATTACACATTTTGAAGATTGAGAAGATGAGACTACGGGAACTGTTAATAAAGTAAACGCTGCCTAAAAGAAGCTCACCAAACAAAATGCAGACATACTAAATTATTTCCTGCTGTTGCTTGCAGTAAAGTTAACACTGGCGGATTCAATAAGATTATGTTTTCATGTCAGATTTTATAAGCTAAAATTCTTAAGTGATGATGACAGTAATTTTCTGTTTAATATATCTTAAAAAATAAGGTTCTGTATATAGTAGACATACTAATACATATATCTCAAATTGACTCCACTGCCTGCTTTTATGCTTTCTCTGCAATATCCCACTCCCTAAACAGTGAAGGTATCATATACATATATTTTATATTAATAGATACATAAATAATGCCATATATTAATACATATATAAACAGTCATACCTACATTTATATATACCAACCTCAGTAGTGTAATAATATTTATTTTTTCATGCAACTAATTAGTTGATGATTTACTAGGGGTGGAGAACCCATAAACATACACACTTCAAACATAAAAAAAAAAATTAAAATTAACAAGATCAGATCCATAATCACACTCACAGTGTAGCCCCACAAATGGATATTACAGCAAAGTTTAGGTGGTGATACAGGAAAGGGGAAAAATGAGTTGTGAGGAAATAAAAGGTAGAGTTTGAAGTAGTACTGATATTTTTAAAAAGCATGAAGACCTATAACACTGGTCTGCATTTTTTTAATTGTGGGTTTTTTTTTTTTTTTCCAACTTTTAGTTTTGTAATAAAACCCTCTAATTTTTTTTTTCTTTTTTTTCTAAAACATGTATTGTTCTCATTGTTACACTTATTTACAATTTACAGAGCTGGATAAATTTGATAGATTTACCTAGCTTTTACTTCCTGGGAACTAAAAAAGTACCTATCTTGTAACAAACAAAATGTAGAAGACTCTTGGATAATTGGAATGTATTAGGGTCTGATTAACAACAAATTTTTGCAGTCAGTTTAAAGGCTGATATTGTCAATGACTATGTCTTAAGGAGAAAACTTCTCAGAGTGTTCAACATAAAGACAAAAATATTTTATTCCTAGAGCTGATTAATTCAACTGATGAGAGAGGAAGCCCAGACACAATGCAATAAATCAATCTAGTCCATAAATAAACATGTACATAATAATTAAACTTTTCTAGAGATTCCTGAGACTTATGCAAACATTGACAAATATATTTTTGCTAAAAACCTGCAATTCTATTATGAATGACATCTAATTTACCTGGGTTTTGTTCTTTAATTTTCTACTCTTTAAATTGTATGATCATGCAATGATCTCTTCCTTGCTTTGAAAAGTAGAGTCTTGAATACTTTTCAAAGCAGATACACTGATAAATGTAAAGAATAACAAAGTGAAAAAAGTTGTTTCATTTTTTTCCAGTTATGGAAATACCTTGTAAACATAAGTCAAGACTCAGAAGATTGAGGTCATCCTCAATCTACATCTCTACGGGCTCCTGTTAAATTCCTACTGATCCATAACTGATCTTCAGGTAATTTTGGGGATCTATTCATGTTCTCCTGCATGAGGGTCAAAGTCAAGGAAAAAAAAACATATACTTTACCACACGTAAGAACACTTCCACCTTCTTTGTTGTTCATCTTTCTTACCCCTAATAACTTTCCAACTCTAATTTCCCAAGGAAATGGACAAGTATCATCTTTAGAGAGTTTTTGCAGTAAGTTTTCACTGGTTTAATGGTACTAATCAATATCAGTTTCTTTTATGGTCCATAAGGTTACGTATCGATATTTCTTCATTAGTGCATATTTCATTGGCAGGGAGTGGGAGTGTGTGTATAGACAGATATCCCTGATTATGTCCTCTAATGAAAATACATTACTTAGTGTATAAATTCTAACCTCTTCACATTATTGGCTACCCTTTTATCTGGATGTCTATATCAAGGTATCTGAACTAGTTCTAATCTTATAACAGTTTATTGTCTTGAAAGGACGTGTTATATTTTATCAAGAATGATTCTTAAATTTGTTCCAAAAATCTACCTGTATTGGCAATTAAACTGTAACTTTTAAGAATTTTGGATTTTTTTTTTTTCACACTATTTTATAATACGTATCTCAAGAGGATCGATTCCTTAACTTTTATCTTGCTATTTAACTGAGATTCATTTTGCCAAACCCTGGCTCAGAACAACCAGCCAATAGTTCAAAATAACTAAACCCAACTCAGAGCAAGGCAAGCCCAGGATATACTTGAGCCCTTGCTCTTCCTGCTCTACAAAGCCTGTGGCCTTTATCTAATAATAGCAAAAATCATACTCACTTGCCTACAGTGGAGATCGTAAAATCTAACTATTTTAAAATGGCAGCAACTCCTTAGTTTAGTAACCGAGTTTTGAGTTACCTGCTCTGTGTTACCACAAATTCTGGAAGTACAACATGGCCTCAACTTATTCTAAGCAGGAGGCAAACCTTCCTTTGCACATGAGCTCAAAGGCTGATCTTTCTTTAGCTGTCCAGAATTCATGCTTGTCATCTATTTCTGCTAAAACAAACTAATAAATTTGCTATTTAAAAATACATTTATAAGCAGAATAGTTATTAGAAAAAGATTGAAAATATGATCCTTAAAGGCTTAAGCCTTAAATTATTAAAAAAATATATTACAAGTGATTGAAAATCAATAAAGATCTTAACATAATGTTGGTTTTATTATATAGATGATTCTTGTATATTAGTAATTGATCTACATACACAAAATACTTATACAATTATGTTTTACTTCCCTCACTATACCACACTCTATTCATCTAGACACTTATGCTCAGAGACTTCTGTATATTTTTGATGAGGATTATGGAGAATTTCATAGCATTTAATAGCAATAAACAGATCGGACAACCAGTTTATTGGGTGGGTGAATGGATTCTATATTCTGTTTTTCCCAGGGGTAGCATTTTACACTAGAACACAGGAACAGGCCAGGAAAAAATAATCTCTAAATATTAGGCAGACTAAATGATGTACTAATTGTTGAAAAAAAGGGTGGTTTTTTTACTTTGATAGTAATGTGCTAAAAGATAACTACAAGAAAGTATTTCTTTCACTAAAAGCCATTTTTGTTTCAAATTGTTTCCATTCATATAGCAAATTCTTCTAAAGAAAAATATATCTTAAATACTATTTGCCATGGTGGCTAAAAATTGATTTGTCTATATTTGAGAGAAAAATCCGAAACAATTGCAAGAATACACACAATTCATTACTTTCATCACCAAATATCCTTCCTTTTCCTATTAGATATTGATACTGAAATCCGTGATTGTACTTTCCCAAAACAATTATGTTGCTACCATGAAAGACATTCCTAACATGATCTTACAATGTTCTTCAGAAACTGAACCTACTTATCTTAATGGCTTGGATTTTTAAGTAGAAATTACTGTGAAAAAAACAGATTTGGAAAATAGTGTACAGGAGATGTTAAAAGGGATGAAAAAAAATAATATTAGTCTTCAGTGTTAGAATTCTATATTTCAATCCTATTTATTTCTCAAGATTAGAAATTAAAAACTAACCCAAAAATATATTTTTTTCAGCAATTTATTTCCTCGCAGATCTAACATTAATTTAAGAATTTAAATTCCTCCCAGTGTAAACAGTTCCTATTAAAATTTTTAGAAGGCAAGAAAAGGTAAATTATACGTAAGAGAAACTGAAGTAGATGTGAAAATGATAAACTCCAACTTTGAATAGGAGGTAGCTGTCGAGAAAAATCACATCAGTGAATGTACATTATTTAGCACCTTCTTAATAGCCTTAATTAGAGAATGAACAACATATTAATGTCTTTCAAACATGATAGTAACTGAGATTTATGGGCACTGTACTGAAAAAATACTTGCACAGAGATTAGACAGAGACATCAGAATAAAATAACACAAAAAGCTACAGCTGAAGAAAATGGTCCAATATAATTTTCTATAGACAGAGAACATAAATTAAAACTAGATGACTATTTTCATGGCCTAGGTGTGATATAATATAAATTCACTTATTTGAAGTGCTAAGAAACTTTTCAAGCATTAATCCTGTTAGTCTCACCACACCAAGTGATGTGTTATTTTCTAAATACAGACCATTTTCTAGTTAACATAGTAGGAAATCATTCAGGCTAGACTTCCTACCTCACCTACAGTCTTTTAGCATAATTATATATTAACAGAATAATCTAAAAAAATTAACCATTTTACAATTATCACTTGTGCATTAGTCACAAAGTCTTCTCACATAAATTCTCTTCTATTCCAGTTTATGCAAATTATTACCCTGGTCATAGGATATTGAAGATTTCTATCCAAAATAATTGAGTAAAAGCTAAGCAAATTTTCATTCAGATGCTTTCATTACTCTTTTCTAGCTCAGTTCTTGTCTGGGTTAAGTTTTTTCAGCTGATCTTTCTGAAAACAACAAGTTCAATATTACTTTCTTCATATACAGAACTCCATGTTTGCTTTCTATTGCACAGATCTAAACATTTATCTGAAAATAAGAATATTTAGAATTAGATTTTTCTTTTTTTTTTTTTTTTTTTTAATATATATATTTTCTTCATGAATAAAAAATATCATAACATTGAATAGCTCTGTGCTGTATCTGCTACCATTGTAACCAATGGAAGTGTTACTGACAACTCAAATGTTTAATGTGTAAATTTGGATAATGTATATTTCTATTCTTATACAGAATGTAACAGCCAAAACCACTCCTAATAACAATATGAGCTCAAGCCAGATGTACAGATTAATACTCTCAACTATTGTGTTTTGAATCTGGATCTGTGATAGATATCTATGAAAATGGTCATAAATATTTTTAATTTTTTTTTTATTCTCAGATAATTTGGATTTATACAAATATGCTAACCTGGATCTGTCCAAAAGACTTAATATATTAGATTCAACATCTGAATTTTAGAAAAGAATAACAATAAAGACATATTTACTGGACCATTTAGACCGAGATTCAGTTTCTATGATTTTGTAAAAGGATCTTATTTTCTTTATTTCTAATCCACCCACACAAAGTTAAACATATTTTAAAATACATTTGTTTATTTATCCTCTTTTTAATTTATTTTATAATCTTAAGGTAGAAGAAATGGTTTCTTGATGGAGTTTTTACTATAAAAAACACAGGAATTAAACATAAATAGAAAAATCAGAGTATCATAGTCAGGGAAATTAGACTGTTATCTACACAAATTATAAGGTCCTCATTCAACATCCAGTGAAAGGTTTGACTGTCTTGAGATATTCTTGACTCTGACAAAAACCATGCAAAACACTTTTTAGTAGAGGACATTTCAAGAATGAGCAAAAAGCCCAAGTTTGCCAATTTCCTTTTTCTATTGTACTGGGTATAGTTTTCACTTAGAATGAGATCATGACATAACACTCTTTTCAAAATATTACTTTATATTTACAAATCTTTGTTGAAATTCCCTACAGGCTCAGTTGTGCAATTTTTGTCTGTTTTCCCTTGTCTTGTTCTTCATTGTGAGCCTCGTAGTATATTCAGCCTTTTGATAAAAGGAAGCTAGCAGACAACTGTTATTGAGCTTGGGTATTTTGACTGAAAAAGAACATTTTGCTATACCTCTATTTGGCAATCATTTACTGACTAGCTTCCTAACTCCATAATTTGAGTTTATAGGAAATTGCATCCCTTTCCACATGCTGCCCCTTTTCAAGGTCAAGGTTTCAGAAGGCTGGGTTGCTAAGAAACTGCAGGGGCAGTACACCAAAAACTATAAATAAGAAATAAGCTATTTCATTTCTAAAATAGAAAAATACTGCTTTCCTTTTTATTACTATTTGCCCTCCCATTTATGTTGTGTCTCTTTCTATACACTGTGTTTGCTATACATGGTATAGTTCGGTAGTTTCTTGACATGGGACATAATATTACAGAAAAGAAAACATCTACCTGATGCTTACAAATTATTATTGTGTTCATACTAATTCATTTCAGATATATCAATATTCCTGCTATTAGTATGCCTTTAACAACTGCTATCATGCTAATCCTTATTTTCAGTGATTTGTAACCACTTCTTATCTTGATATTCCTGGATAATTTTTCTCAGCTTTTTGATAAAGTTTCTATCAGGAAAAATACTTTACCATTTAAATTGTTTCTAGAACACCACTTTAAACATCCTGAAACAGAAATGACTGGTAGCTAATGTAGTAAGCTTAAATTCTAACAAGGAACTAACCATCACTGAGGAAATCTGTTTTCTATAAAAAAGAATGTATTTGTTTTCAATTATGCATCTTTGAAGTTAGGTAATTGATTTATTTCTTTTTACCGCCTGTACAAAATGGACATTAGAAAATATATATTGCAAATCTTCTTACTTGAATTCTGTAGCACAATTGCTTGAAGTACAGCTGTGTTTGAAGATTCTCAATCATCTGCTGTTTTTGTCAGAGAAATCATAAAGTAACCTTGTCACAATTTGCCCACACAGCATCAGGGCGATGTGTGTACTGATGTGTGACATGGAAATAGACTATGAATATAATTTCTATGCAGAATGTATAGTTATTATTTTATATAGATTCAATATAACAGCACAGACTATTAATATACACAGGCAATATGTGTGAGGGTAAAGAGGAATAGTGACACCTTTACCTGGAAGATACAAGTTTAATAACAGGCTCTGCAATTGTATTCTTGTATCCTACTTGGGTTTTAATGGTATGCTCAACCTCTATTCACACATTGTTTCTTTGCTTGTTTTTCCCCCATATACTATATTTTTAGATTGCCTCTGAAGATCCTACACCTCAAAGATATTAGATATTTAAAAGAAAAAGTCTAACTGATTTTATTAAAAAAAGTGTCAGTTATATCTCATCCACCTTCTTTTACATAAATATTTAGTCCTGAGAGCATTTTTTTTTTTTAATAATTTGGTTCTGTCTGTGATGTAGTTAATCACTAGGTTTTGCAGTAGACTAAATTTGAAGTATTCCTCATCTCTTCTGTTAGAACTTTCCCAGAAAGGACAACCAAATTCATAGCAAAAAATGTAGACAAACAAAAGGTATGAGGAAACATGGCTTCAAGACAACAGCAAATTCCCCCAAGAAAAAAGGATAACCCGTATTCTTCTTTTGGTTTTCTAGATATTTGTGATCCAAAAATCAAAATAAATGCTTTCTCTTTACAAAAGAAAATTTAGATTCTTTTTTTTTTTTTTTTTGAGTAGAACATGCTGAAAACAAAGAAGTGCATTTCATAAACTTTCAGATTTTGAAATCTGGTTTTAGTCTGGAAAAGAACAAAAATAAGTATTTTAAGCATGTTATGTTTTATTTGTGTATATTAATTACAGCTACCATGTAAAGGTGAGAGAGAAAGAGAGGAAAGAATTAATTTCCAGTTCTGTTTATCTTAATGACTTCCATCAGTACTGTGACAATTCAACAAACTTATCTGAATTGAGCAAAGCAGAGACTTGGATCCCATATGAAACTCTAAAGATGCATCTATTGTCCATCTTTGAACTCTCTTAATTTCTTCACTCTAGATGAATTGTTATGTATGAACAGGAAGGCATTTTTGTTTTGCTTTGCTCTGTATAGCTTTGTTTTTCACAGAACTACTTATTTTCCAGGAAACATTTTGTTTTTAACAAATCAACATTTTCTGTCTAATATTGCATGGATACATTCCTAGTTTGTTCTTTTAAAGGTGTGTTATCTATAATATATATGAGTGACAAGAATATATTTTTTTCCCAATTTTGGTAAAGACTTTATCTTAAAAATAAAATAAAATGAATAAAAATTTCCTCGCACTAACATTTACCCTTTTCTCCAGTTGATCATAAACGATATCATTCTTGTCAATATTATTATGACCCCTACTTCCCAGTGGTGTATTCTACATTTTAAAGTAAGTCATCATCCTTCCTATTAAGTGTAAAAAGTACTGGACTTCACTTTAGAGGGAAAGCAGTTTCAAATACTCTCTTGGGATTTCTGGAAGTGCAAAATCATGACTGCTCACTTCACTTTCTACTATACCCATCCAATTCAATATCTCTATAATGTGCACTGGCTTTAAAGCCTAAGTCTACTTCTAGCCTATTTACTTTGGCTACCTTCAGCACACCCCTGGTGGGTTTTCATCTTGTGTTTCCTTTTATGTAAATACTGTCCTAGATAACAATGACCAAATGCTGACCATAGCTGCAGTTCTATGCACTGCCCAGCTTCACTGAAGAATGCACAGAGTACAGCTGTGATGGCTTAATCCTTGCATAAGTAATAGTCTTATTTTACTGAAAAAGTGAGAAAATCATTAGTGACCACCTGTTCCTCAATCTTCTAGAAGGGATTTGGTAGAGAGATAATTTAGTTTTTTTCATTTTATTTTTTTCCTCTGTGGACAATAGATGATGGTATCAATATTGTTTCTACATAGTAGAAAACCAGTCCATCCTATCCCTGTTTATACATGTATATGAATATACATAAATACAGAAATTAAACACTGCACTTCACAGGGCTTAGAAGCCAAATTCTTACCTAATGTAGGTGTTCTGCTAAGCTAAAAGCACTTCATCCAGGTAGACTAGCTAGATCAAATTAAAATCTGTATTTCTTTTGAATATGTTACTTACAGCAAACTATGACCTCTAAAGGCTTGGTTTCAAAAAGAATCCATTTACTTCTAAAAAAGATTGTTTAATGTTGTTGAACATTGAGTTGTCAGTATGAATACAGCATTTAACTTCCAATGGCCTAATTTGAAAGTGCAAAAATAAGGCATTTGATCATGAAAAAAACTTCAGTCTTTCAGGCACAAAAATTAAAATTGAATCTGTTGGCCCTAAGTTCCCTACCTTTTCTCTTTACTTCTTTGTCTTCTCCCTCCATTTTTTTTTTTTTTTTTTTTTTTTTTTTTTTTTTTATGATTCATTTGGTTTAAAGAAGTCTTTCAAATACTTAATTTGCTTCTGTGGAATGACATACTTATCATCAAACATTAAGAGCTACCCACATAAATCCCCAGTTAAAATGATAACTTAAAAGGAGTTTAAAGCAGCTTACTAATTTGTTGAAAACCTAAACACATATCAAAGCTGCAAAGAGGCTTATACAGTAAATTAATTAAACAAAACAGAAAATGATCTAATTACCAGTATTACTCATCCTAGCTTCTTAATAATGTCTGTTTGGGACCAGCAGGCATCCAGTGTGGTGTTCCTAAATCACTTTTTCCATTGGCCTCCTCTCATAAGCATTTTTGGGCTACCTTATATAGCCAATATACAAATTTCCTTTAGATTCATAATCTACATTGTATTTATCCATGTGATGTCCTCTCATCAAGAAATTTACAGGGTCATAATTTTGAATTAGTTTACTGATGGAACAGCAAGCATAAAAAAAAGTAATCACATTCATTCTCAGTTAATATTGTCCTTTAGTAAGACCTATATTATCCATTAGCATCAACTGAGCATCTCAGTCCCTAATATACTTGAACCTCCATTAGTTTGTAAAAGTAGAAGGATCAATGTTCTAGAAACAACAACTCTATACTATGTTCAAAACACTTGAGATCATGTTTTTATTTCTTTAAAAAAAAAGCAAAAGTCAAGGAGTTCTTAGTTCTAAGCATGCCTTAGGCTGGGAAACAAAATAGCAATAAGAAATAAGACAGAATGTAAACTCAGGTTTTCCAAAACTTATTGACTCTTTTTCAAAAGGCATCAGAGAAAGGAAAAAAAAATTCTAAGGCAATTTTTTCTCCTAAAAATTTTTTTTACATTCATGTTAAAATATGTGCATATTTAATAATAGAAAAAGAAAAAGTAAAAGTTTATGCTTTTTATTCATCATCATAATCAGATAGTGTGAAGAAAAAACATAACTACAGAATCACCAATTTGTTAAATTAAATGACTGGCAACTCAAAAATATTGATGTGCAGTGTTATATATGTAAGGAGAGTGACTGGCATTACAAGACAAGGCATATTCCCTGGAGGAAGCAAAATAATTCCTCTATTTTTTCTGTCCATGAAGAAAATGATTTTCTTTTTTCTGGGAATTTTGATTGCCTACAGTAGAGTATGGCACAGAGATCCCCCAGAGTCCTTTCTGAACTGACACAGAGTACCAAGTAGTCTTACCAACTCAGATTCAGATATAACACTGCTCATATTTAGCATCGAACTTCTGCTAATAATGATCTAGTACAAAGTGGGTACATTTAAGTTTGAGTTGTTTCTACCTTCCTTCTCCTCTTCCCCCCACCCCCGCTTCTTTTATAACAGCAGCCCTCTTGCTATTGGCAACAAAGCTGAGTGAAGACTGGACAACACTTATTTAACTTGGTTCACACAGCCTTTTACCACAATGTTAAGGAATTTTTAAAACTGAGAATTTTTAATTTATCTGATAGGAAATATTGCTATTGGCCAGCCAGTATTTAAATTATTTGAATACCTTCCTAAATACTATGTCTTGGCACATACAGCTTTCTGTTTGAGAAACAGGTTAATTAACAGGTTAGATATCAACACAGGAGAAGGGGAAAAAGGTCTCCTTTGAATATAACTTTGCTCAATTATGCCTGAGCAGATGGGATCTTCAACTTTTTATTATAAACTTTCAAAAACTTTTCAGTAAAGTGTCTAAAAACTTCTATGCACATGGTACTGCCAAAATTAGTTTGGTCACTTGCAACAAGGCAATTCACAGTTTTGAATAAATAATTTCATAGTAAATCCTCAAGGGGAAAAAACACACCTTTCTCCTTCACCTCCCTGAAAAAAAAAAAAAAAAGCCCAAAACACTCAAGCCCAAACCAAAACCCAAACCCAACCCTTACACTCCCCAAAAAAAGCCCTTTATAAATCTATTTTTATCAACTCTCTTTTAAGGAGAGTTTAGAAGAGGAAGCTGACCCACTAAAAAGACATCAGAATCTGCTTTTCAGACCATCCATTCTATAAAACATTATCCATTATTCTGTAACTGAGTTTCAGCTTAATTTATGCCTGTCATGGAAAAAGCTTCCTGATGTCAGGTCTGGCTGTGTGTAGGGCTGTGCAGGGAGATCAAGCTGTGCTACTGTTTAGGATCCCTGCCAAACAAGTGACATTTCCCAAGAACATAAGCAGAATTTTAAGAAGTTGTCTTTGTCCTTCTTAAACAGTAGGGCTAAAGGGGACCTAAGGAAAAGAAGAAGAGAAAAAGACTTAACCTGATAGTGGTATGCAGATGGTAAGAAAGAAAATGGCAAAGCTTTTCTGAGCAGGGAACAATGTTCCCTTTAAGAATAAACTATGGAAATTAATAGTTTGTCCTTTGTAAATGACTTAATTTCCTATTGCAAAGTGTAAGATAATTCGAATATTTTTAAAGATAAGTATTTAAATATTTAGCATCACTGTTAAAATTGATGAAAAGAGCAAGACTAGTTTTAGAGTTTTCCCTGTCTGCAGCATGGAGTCAAAGTCCAATCACTCACCAGGGAGAACAGCAACAAGGATGACACCATAATAAAAGACTCTAAACTGACCTGTAATTTACCTTTTGAATATTCATTGCATAATTTAAGTTTCTGAATTTATCTTTTACTATTAAAGAGCTACAGTAAAGATGTGTTTGGATTCACACTGACATTAACAGATTCCTTTGTATTTTGGGGTTTGAAGTTAATACAGCTCAAGTAAATTAGTACCTAAGAAAGGACAGGACGTTCATGCTTTAGGGCATGAGTTAGTCTTTGACTGGGAAAAATAATAAAATGGAAAGGAAATACCTACAAGGAGTTATTCCAAATTTGTTGACCTCAGCAGTTTATAGAGGATTCCTCACCCAATGCTAGCTTATCTGCTTTCCTGTATCAAAGGCTGTCGTGGTTTGGGTCTGGTTGGCAGCGTAATTGCTCACCACCCGCTAACCAATACCCAGCCTGTTCCCCGCCAGCGACCCCAAGATACCAAGATCCCACAATCGCAATCCCGGAAGCGAGAGAGCTCCTCTGCCCCACGTTGGGCACCAAATGTTACATGCTCACAGGGGTCACCCCTATAGCCACCTCCCCTGCCACCAAAACACTCCACCACTCACTCAACCCAGGACAAAGGCCAAAATTGATTATTAGTTTATCTATCATCACATTTTGCATAGTACAGAATAGCACCATTGTACTTCAGTCCTGCATGATACTTAAGGAATAAAACATTTTAGTTTGTAGAAGTCTAAACTGCCTGCCACTGGCAAATAAATGGAAGAGAAAAAGGTTAAAAATGAAAATTTCCATTTGATAAGAATCAGAAATGATGAAGTGGAATATTAATCCCATTCCAGAATTAAGAGATTACTCATCTCCTTAACTTTGAAATGAAATTAGAGAAAATAATTAAAAGTTTAAGAATAACCAAGATATTTTATTCAAAACTTTCAAAATTTCATTAAAACCTGAGTTTCTGAGTTTTGACCATTCAGCTTGGGTTCATACAATTTTTGGAGCATATTTAGTATTGCTGCTGGAACAATGCTTTTTATGAGACAGTTTTGAACGTTGAAACCTTTATAGCCTTAGATTGCATCCTCTAAAAGAGGAGACCAGAGGGCAGTCCTGAGAGCACTCTGGAGACCATGAGCACTACTTAGAGTCTAAGGGGTTTTAGAATCCTTAGAAGAGAGTTGAAAGCTGGTGTCAGATGAGTCTCTGGATCATCAGAAGAACTAGGCTCCTGTCTCCAAAGAATAAAGCTCAGTCTCTGTGTCTCAAGCTGCAGTTTTCATGATTTCTAGATTGTCCTTCAACTATTTTTTTGTCATACACAAAATTTAGAATTCCTGTCACAAAGTATAGATGTGAGCCTGAGCTGAAGTCAGGACTTCTAATTTCATGTCTTAAGAAGACTGGTCTTGTAAGTAGAAGACTTTCCCATTATTCAGTGTCACATCATAACATGTATTTATTTACCATCTGCACATCTTTTTAAATGGCACTTTCTGAGCTGAAGGTGAGACACAGTATATTATGCTTAGAAATTACTGATCTGTAAAAAGACCTATATTCCTTGCCTGTCCTGGGAAGATAATGGGTTTGGTCTCCTACGTCTTGCTAGGTGTGAAGTTCAAATCCTATCCAGAAGGAAACACTCAGCACATGGCTTACCCCCACTGAACTGGGATTCCTACAGTCTTTTATGCTGAGCCTCAACCACAGGGGCAGGCTGGGCCCACAAGTAAGAGTACAGTTGTTCAGAGAATGAATCTTCTCCTTTCTGCAGAAAGACAAGATCCTTGTGATAAAGAAAGAGGGATCTTTCTGCAGTAAGAAAGCTCTCAGGAAACATATACAGAAAACAAAACAACAAAATAATAATTAAAAAACATTTTTTTGGTAGGAAAAGGACTGTTAAACCTATTAATGATATCAAGACAAAACAAAACAACAAAATAATAATTAAAACCCTTACAAGATGCTGAAATGTTGTGATTATACAATACTTTCAGGGATCTATTTATTATGTTATTATATTTAGCAGCATTACAGAATATGTAATATGCCAGGTATACATATTTCTAATGTTTGAGATAAAAATGTGCTGTAAGAAAATGTTTAGTGAATTAAAGATTATGGAAAGTAAATACTGGTAAGAACAAATAAATATCTCTAAAAAAACAGAGATCCTGTTTTTGGCAATTAAGGGCCCAGCTCTTAACTGTTTTGGGTTTTAGTGACAGCATATAGTTATGAGTCCTGAAAGGTTAGTCACATGGAGTCTTTCATAATCCCTCAGAGGATGCAATTAGAAGTAAAATAATCAAGACAAGAAAAACAACTACAGTTATGGTCTATGAAAAAATTCAACTCCCAAATATAGTATGAGTGTGATTTCTGCTATTATCTATTTTATCAGTGTGTATTTTTGGGGAAGTCTTTTAACAGACCTCAGGTTATTAAACACTACTAATTATGAAATACCTTTTATATAAGGGTCTTCTAGGTAAGTCAAGACTAGGGCTAAAATTGTAAATGAATCATCTTTTCATGTATAATTTATAATCAAGTAGATTGTAAATGAAAAAAGTAATTCACTAGCTTATTCAATATTAATTGAGAAGGAATTAAAGGTTTTGTAAGTAGACTATACGAGAAATTTTCACTGACTCCTATAAAACAAAGAAAATAGATTTTAAAGAGCTGTATTAAAAAGGAGAATTTAATCTATATATATTGCTGTCAAATTATTACAGGCCTCTCTAGATACTTCTGTTTATTTTTTTTCTTTCCTGAGCACTCCTAGTGTGTGACAGAAAAGCTTCTGCTACTTTAAAGCACAACATTTCCCTTCCGAATAATAGAGGAATATGAACAACCAAAATATATAATTCTTAAAGTGGTAAATGGTAAAATTCCTCTCACCATACGCTGATGATGATTTGACACTACAGAAGCAGCTCTGTACAGAAGTGTTGTTTCTTTAGAGAGCTCTGTAGTGAATTCTTTGTTCCTTGTCTACTTGCTCATAAGAAAATAGATTAAACAAGATGAAAGCATTTGAAAGGGCATCAATTGAAATTAAGAGGTGAGATGTTGTCATTTGAGCCTACTCAGCAGCTAAACGCCCCACAGTCACTCACCCAACCTCCCTCCACTGGGGAATGGGGAAGGAATCAGAGGGGCAAAGGGAGACTCACGGGTTGAGATAAAAACACTTTAATAACAGTAACAGAATAACACGCTGACAGCAGTATCAACGGGTAATGTACAATACAGCTGCTCACCACCCACCCACCAATACCCACCTGCTCCCAGCTGCCAATCCCAAACACAAAAGCACCACAGCAACACTCCCAGAAGTGACAGCCCCTCCTGGCCCACTCCTGCCTTTATATAGTGAGCGTAATGTCACATGACATGGACTATCGGCCAATCCGGGTCCAGCCCTCCAGCTGTGCTCCCCCCGCCCCTGCACACAGGTGAGGGCACTAGGACCTGGGGAGCCCCTGGGGTCTCAGTGTGCTGCAGCACTCCTCCAGCTACTAAAACTAACAGGAACTCTATTCCAGCCCCAACCAGGACATGAAAAGAGAATGTTGCTGTTTGCTTCACTAAGAACAACTTACAATATTTTCTTTTCATAGCATCACTAGACATTTAGGAGAATATTTTTGGGTGCTCTGGATGGATTTTTGTTGCATGGATTTTTGTTGCATGGGTTTAATTAGTTGTTATCATCCCTCTATTGGTTCAACACTTTCACAGATGTTATCAGGGTATCTTAAGTTCATGAATTTTAATAGTTCTAATAAATAGGCAATGAAGCAACAGCATTCTATTCTACTGTGGATCAAAGAGTCAGACCATCCGTCAAGTTCAGGTTTGATTCTGAAGTTGTTTGTCTTTCCGAGATGTTCCTCTCTTCATAAAAGGAATATAACAGAAGTATTTTTTACTCAGATACCACTTCTTATTTTGTACATATCCCTGAATGTTTAGTTTTCATCTAACAATCATTAGTCTCAGGCAATTCTTACAGTTACCTATTTTTCCTTGTTTTTTTTTTTTTTTTTTTTTTTTTAACAAATAAACTTTTACTAAAACAGAACACAAAGACAACATGAAGCATCATTTTTGTTAGTGTTGTCCAACCACATTGTGAACACTTCTCTCTGGAGTCCTGCTCATCAGGAGAAATTAAAAGGAAATGGGCAAAGTATTCCCAGAAGTTTTTCCTGTTTTGACAGGGGTGTGTGCATTCACACTGATATATTTATTTGTATTAAGATTTAAAAACAAAACAAAACAAAACAAAACAAAAAATAGTTTAGAGCAGGGTTTGACAAATCTGCATTTTGGCAGGAAAAAAAACCACTTTGCTATTAGAAAATTTTCAACATTTTAATTAAGGTGACATATGTCCAGAGGATCCCAGAAGTGGATCATACCTTTTTAGAATAAAGAAAAAAAACAACTAATTAAACAAGAAGAGCAAAGTTAATGATCTTTAATTATGCAGTGCAATTCCTTTCCATCCCCAGTGCTTGCCTACCATTTGACCCTGTGTGTATAACATGGCAGCCAGAACTGCTGTGAAATATTGTACTTCTTAAAAAAATCATGCTGACAGCTTAGAGACTAAACTGTAGATAAGCCTTATAAAGAATAAGTATTCAAAGTAGTAGTACATTTTTTCTCTTATTCTACTAAAGAGAATCAAGCTTTTTGAAGGGAAAAACAGATAAAATAACTCTCCTTGACTGTTAGCCTCTCTTCAGATACTCATACCAAGATCCGAGACGGACAATATTTCCTGTGTGTTTTTTCGGTTTTGGTTGAAGAACTAAAGAAGAAAGGATAAAAGACCCCATGGAATAAGTATGGAAATAGTTGAATGTATACATATAAATGTGAAACAAATAGCAACAGTGGAAAATAAAAATGAAATAAATGAAATATCTAGATTACTGCAACACTTGACATCTTGGACAATAAAAATGGCTTTGTAATCAAATCGTCTTTGAATAATGTTGCTTTTGATATTAAAAGTGATATTGAAAAAAAAAATGTTTGGGCAACTAAGCAGTTTCTTGATGAACTCAAAACCAGAAATGAGTTCATGACTCTTCTTTTTATTTTACCTATTTTGAGATGTAGGTTCCAAAAACCCATATAAATTTCAAAATATATAGTCAGCTTCATTTTACAATTCCTAACACTGTAAATTGATTAGTCACCTACTTTCTTGTCACGAAAACTTTTGTTACTTAAGATATTCTTGAATATGTGGACATTCTTGATTTTGAAAAATACACTGTCAGTATGTTTCCCATAAATCCTCAAGTTTGACATGACTTTAAAGAATAACATACTATATATTTCAGCTCTGAATTTTCTTATTACTCTGATAAAAGTGATAGGCTCTTCTTACAAGCAAAAGCCTGCTATTGTACTTAAAAAAAATAAATCCACAGACAGTTAGAAGACCTCAAACATGTTACTTCAGGTTGACTTTCTTAATATTCAGAAACATAGGTAACAGAATTATGGATTTGCTTTTACATTAAAAGTAATGCATACATTTTTGTAAACTGAGGTGAACTTAAAAATTTACGTTTAATAAAAGAAAAAAATTTCACAGTTTAAGTCTGATATTGGTTTTCATCTAGAAGAACAGGGCCAGAAGAAACCATATATTGTATATCTGTATCATCTTCACTTTACTGTGCTTTATACTTCATGAACAGTGGACAACATACAAAAGCAGACATAAATCTTATGAGCTTTGTACATTATTTTTCCTGTATCTTGTTTTCTCTTTGCAAAAAGTAAAAGGATTAACACTGAATTAGAGCAAAAAGAAAAATAAAACAGAAATAGAAAAATATAATAAGACATAATTAAAACTGCAAATAGAAAGGACACTGTTGAGGGACATGTTAGAAAAGGCAGAAGTGACACGTTTCACAGCTATGAGGTTCTCTTACAAATATGATAAACCCACAAATATTTCAGTGTTGATACGGACCCCCCAAAAATAACAGGTTTTACTCAATATAACAAATAAAGCATGTTTTCTAGTTTAGTTTTGTGAGTAATCATATCTAATTGTCACTTAGACACTTTAATAAAGAATACTTCAACAAATCTGTAAACCACTGAAGATTGAATACATCTTTATTATTCTCAGAAACGGTGCTGGAAGGGCAAACTCATTTTTATGCATGGCTAGAATCCAGTCATTCTAATTTAGATGAACGTCCATTTTAAATGCTTGACCTTAGAAAAGAAAAATAGTGGTATTTACTCATCTAAAAATACTTCCCTTAATTCTCTCTCAGGGGAATGGAAAGAGAATCAATTTGTGCAATTTATGTTGTTTCTTCTCTATATTTTCCAAAAGGAAACTTATCAGTAGTATCCTTTAGTAGCTTTTTTTTTTTCTTTCTTTCATTTAAAATATCAAAGAAACAATTGTATATTTCTGATGCTTCCTTTAATTGAGATCAGAATTTACCCTTTCCCAAGAATGGGAGCCTAATGCAACAGAAATGAGGACATCAAATCGAACCTTTTATAGTCCCAGCACATACATCTGAGTCATAATCACCATGAAAAACAAACGCACAGTCTTGACATATACCTTAAGTACAAATACCTGTTATCCCTTCTACCGAAACTGAGCCATGAAGCTGGGCATTTTCCTTCTGGTATAACAAAGAAAACTTATTTTAGTGAACTTAGCTTAACCCGTTCGTTGGGAGATAACCACAACCCTGCAGAGTAGGACATATTTCTGTCTGGTTTGTTGCAGACATTTCTCCTAATTTTTGTCCCTGAAAGATACTTTCTCCATATCTGACTCCCATCAGAATATTTGCTGTCAAACCATTTGTACTACTTCTAGGATCAATTCTACTGCCTATTTGGGGCACCTCCAAACACCTTAAAACACTCAATTTCTTTTTTTTTTTTTTTTTTTTTTCTTTTCATTTTCTTCGATAATTTATTCAATTTGATGTCTTTTTGTGCATTAAGTTCTTACTAGGGCCTGAAAATTCTACTTCACAAGAACTATTTTGAATTATATTACATTATTGTCTTCCTCACTGATCATTACTTTGGATAAAATCTTGATAACCATATTTCATTGTAATTAGCCTTCACACAATTGTATCTCCTTTCAACTGTCTTCAACTCAAAATCTCCTGTTCATGCCAGTAGATTCCCATCTTGCAAAATTCCAATAAATCCAATTAAAATATAATCAACCCCTACACACCTACCTTTTTTTTATCTCTATCAAAGTGAATTTTGCTGCCAGAATGAGATAGCTGGTTTTCACTTCTCAGCATAGGACAACTGTGACAGCAATATGCCCTTCGTTTCAAAATGAAACAAGATTATGTAGCTTTCATTGCCACCATATCTGACAGTATCAGTTGACTTTTAGCATACACTTAAGACAGCATTAGAGTCTTTCCTATACTCTCTTTTTGTCACTTTTTCCTCTATCTTTTTTACTTCTCAGATAACTCAGCCTAGGAGGAGCATGTGCCCAATGTATGCAAATACCAAGCAATGCCTAGATATAATAGACCTTTCTGAAGGAGGTGTATTTTTCCTTTCTTTTTCAGAAGTTCTCCAGCGAACTTTGTTTTGTTTTGTTTTGTTGCATTTTGTGCATTTTTTTAATTGTTTGTGAAGAAGGAAGGAAAGAAGTAGTAGTTTCTTCTTTGGATTTTATGGGTTTGGGGAAAACAGAAAAAGAAAAAAAAAATTCTTGATATTTGTCCTGGTTCAGCTGGGATAGAGTTAGTTTTCTTCTTAGTATCTAGTACAGTGCTGTGTTTTGGATTTAGTGTGAGAATAATTTAGATAACACACTGACATTTTAGTTGTTGTTAAGCAGTACTTATCCTAAGTTAAGGATTTTTCAGTTCCCCAAGCTCTGCCAGCAAGGAGGTGCACAAGGAACTGGGAGGGAGCATGGCCAGGGCAGCTGACCCAAGCTAGCCAACGGGTTATTCTATACTACAGGACATCATTCAGATGAATATATGTTATCAGATAAACATCATGTCTTAACAAAACACAGGGCGTGTCCCAACAAACAAAGGGCAGGGCACGTCTCAACTCCCAGGTGCTGTTTCCTGAGGGTGGGGGGAACGACCTAGTTAATTTTTCCTTCGATCAATTTCACTATATTCTGATTGAAACATCCTGTGGTATTTCTGTGGCTCTGTTACTCTGCTTCCTTATGATTGTGCCATCTCTAAGAACAGAGTAAGTCATTAGCCAAGCTCCTCTTAGACTTCTGGTCTGTAAGTTATCCATTGATGAATCATTGCTAATTCTAATTTCTATGTTTATTTGGCTTTTTTTAGATATTTTTTTTATTCTTTCCAGAAAGCTGCAGAATTTCAGGGGGGTTATTTGGAAAACACTACATATATGTATTTAAGAGATTCATAAAAGAGAGAATTTACTTTTCTTCTGTCTATGCATTTTTTTTCAGCAAGAGCATATATGTTAATACATGTAGGCAGGATGATGGGGTTTTTAACTCTTCTCTGAGAAAGAATGTGGGGGAGGTGCTCCAGGGCAGAGATCCCTGTATCCCGCGGTGAGGCTGCAGGGCCGCCCACCCTGCCGCCCATGGAGGTTAGCGGTGGAGTGGAAGCCAACCTGAAGCCTGTGGAGAAGCCTATCCCAAGACAGGCTACTGCACTTAAAGGAGGCCAGGACCCTGATGGGAGAAGTGGTACCCGCTGTTGTGGTTTAGCGCTGGGAGGACTGCAACACGCAGGGGTGACCCACGCAGGAGCAGCATGGGAATGGTTGTGGACCGTGGGGAGGATTCACACCAGAGAAGGTTCGTGGAGGACTGTCTGCAGTGAGAGGGGAGCCACGTGGATCAGGGGAGGAATGTGCAGTGTTCACCTCACCTCCTGAGAAGCAAGGAGTGACGAGCTGACTGCAACCCCCATCTCCATCCCCCTGCACTGCTGGGGGAAGAGGGAGAGAGATCGGGAGCAGAGCTGAGCCCAGAAGAAGGGGGGGAGGTGGTTTGGGGTGTGGTGGTGCTTCTCATTGCCCCCACCTTGTTTGTTAAGTGTTTTATTGCTAGCATTTGAAGTAAAGTGATGTTTATTTTCTTGCCCTAGGGAATCTCTCTTCTGCCTGTGACCATAATGGGTGAGTGACTCCTCCCAGTCCTTAGATGGATTCCTTGAGCCGATTCCTGTTCTATATTCTTCCTCCTCATCTCTGCGATAGGGGAGGGAGTGAGCGTGCGAGCCCCTGCGTGGTGTTTTTTTTTAAGCTGGGCCTAAACTATGATACCGTACAAAATACCTCACCAAGGTTGAGCAGGAATATACACGATCCAGAAAAGTAATGTAAACAGGATACTCATTCCTATTTTATAATCGTTCCTTTTAATCAGAAAAGTGTACAATACAGTTATTAGCTCCAGCATGGTTTTGTTTGTTTATTTTTGAACACAAATTTAAAAATAAGAGATACAGGGACGAATCAAATACAGCAAAACAGTCTGGATAACGAAGAATATTAGTTATAGGAATTGCAAGCACTGTAAAGGCAAGAAGGTAGTCAGGAGCAGTCAATATAAATAGGCAAAAACCCCATTATATTTGACCATTTTAAGGCCTTCTGTGAAGATGGTGATGGTGTAGTCAGCATTCGTTATGTTTGTTCAAGATACAGCTGGTTAAAGCCGTCATTAACTAATTTAGTCCTGGTCACAGTTGTGCTTTAAGTAGAAAGTTGGTCTAGTTGAATGGAAGGGACCTTTGGAGGTCTGAATTTCTATGATTCCATGACTATTAACATTAATTTATTTTGATGGATAAAATTGATACTACTTATATAATTGATAATACTTTTAGGTAGATACTATGTTCTGTTTCAACTTTGTGAGAATTGTTCAGGAACTCCTGTAACACAGGTACTGAAATAGTTTATATTTTTATTTTCTATAATAATTTCTGCAAGTAGATTAATGGCTGGATTCAGTTGAAATGATTCAGTTTCTTATTCTTTTTAATTTCAGTTAATTTCACAGCAAAAATAAAACCATTATTGTCATCCACAAAATAATTCTTACCTTTTTTTTAATGTGTTGGAGTACATGAATTCCAAATGTTCTTAAATGTTGTAAATTTTGCTCCCTAGTTGATATCATTATATCTCTTCTAGATACTAATTCTGTATGTGAAACTGTTACATCATGATTCTCCACTGGTATTCTATCAGAGTGAATTGTGCTGTTCATAGTGGTTGGTGTTATAACTTCCTTGGCCTCCTGAGACATTCATTGATTCATTTTCTTTTCCCAGCCTGTTCTCAGATTGTCGGTATTGTTTCTTAATCTAGTTCATATGGACAGGGAAAGTCTCTGTGGTTTAACTTACTCACACAAAGATGTGTGTAGCCAGCCACACAGGAATCCAAGGAAAATTATCTACTCAGAGCTATAAATCCTCAAATGTAACCTGGTATAATGGAGACACTGAAAAAACCTTTATCTACTTTATTGCTTTATAGCCATGGACACTGGAGTTCCTTTTGTCTTTCCATATCTAAAATAGTGTCCCCATATCTAAGAAAGGATTTTAAAATATGTTTTCACCACAAGCCAGACATTCAAATCACCTGTTATATTTAATGAGAAAAAATAAAACTCTTTACAGTAGGATGTGCAATAAAAGTAGGTATTCTGGCTGTGGCTGTGTTGACTTTAACAAGTCGCACAATAAAATAGGTAGGGATCTGTAAAGCAAAGGGTTGTAAGTATCTGGTATCTATGATGAATACATTTTGGATTGGCTTTACTTAGGATTATGTGTTACAGGACCAGTGAATGTTCCTGAAACAAATGTTTCAGATTCTTCTCATCTAAAAGAAATACAATTAGTTTTCCTTACACTTTAAATTGTTGTATGTGTTGTCTTTTGAGCCTACTGAGCAGCTAAATGTCCCGCAATCGCTCACCCACCCTCCCCCCACTTGGGAACAGGGAGGGAATGGAAGGGGCAAAGGGAGACTCTCAGGTTGAGATAAAAACACTTTAATAACAGTAACAGAATAATACACTGACTGCAGTATGAACAGGTAACGTACCATACAGCTGCTCCCAGCTGGAGATCCCAAACACAAAGGCACTACAACAACACTCCCAGAAGTGGCAGCCCCTCCCACCCCACTCCTGCCTTTATATAGTGAGCATAATGTCACATGACACAGACTATCGGCCAATCGGGGCCCAGCCCTCCAGCTGTGCTCCCCCCACCCCTGCACACAGGTGAGGGCACTAGGACCTGGGGAGCCCTTGGGGTCTCAGTGTGCTGCAGCACTCCTCCAGCTGCCAAACCAACAGGAACTCTAGTCCAGCCCCAACCAGGACATATGGAATTTAAATTTATCTGGAAAAAAAAAAAAAAAAAAAAAAAAAAAAAAAAGTTCTGGTTAGATTCATTCTAAAAACAAACTGGCCAAAGGAATACTACCACTTTTATAGTATAGATGATCTCAAAGAGTTTAAAGCCAAGTTTGGAACTAATAATATAAGGTATCAACATTAAGAATCTGATCAAATACAATCCACTCAAAACTTTTCACTAAAACTCCTTATTATCTGCTTAAACTGACGTGCGGAAAACAGACTCCACAATCTGATAGATTGTAAAGTAGGTATGTTTATTCAGCGCTGGGAACACAGGGGATCACTCCTCCTAATGTGTGTGCAACCATATGGCACCGTTGCCTTAGATTTATAGAGCAAATGATTACATATTCATAATATTTCGCAATACGCCTATACATATGCATCACCTATCCCGCTTCGTATTAAAATTAGCATTTCCATAATCTCCTCCCAGTTGAGTCTGTGCAGTGAGTTCCTTTGGTCCTGGGCAGGGGTCATGAAGGGCTGGGCGGTGGTCGTGGGAGGAAGTATCTCCTCTTCCTCAGTGCTGAACTTTTCACCCTGAATTCCTGGGCAGTCTCTGTCACCTCCTGGACCCGGGCTAAACCTGCAGAGCAGGTTTGTGCCGGTTGTGGGGTAATCTTCTGCTGACACCCACTTACTTAGGGGTGGAGGGGGCTTTGTACTTAAACAGGAGATAGTGGTCGAGCAACACAAACACAGCAATATCTATCGAGCAACACAAACACAGCAATATCTATCTCGTACAAGCTAAGCAAACTCTTATCTCGACTATTTCCCTCGTCATCCCCTTCTTGCTATTCCCACATTAACCCTTACATCCCCTGTTCCTATCTAGGCCCTGTATCAATACCAGATGTAAAGATATCTGAAAATATCTAAATTAGAGGTTGGAGGATGTGTAAGAAAATTAATTAACTTGCATCCATTTTAAGGTTCACTTAAATCTTCATTTAATGCATTTATGTTAAACACTTGGCTTTGGCTGGATATTTGACTGCTGCATGAATGAGACTAAATGTGTGAAACATAGTTGAGCTTAACCTGGTATTTATTAATGTATCTTGTGTTGTGATTTTTAGTTACTGGTTTTTTTCTGAGTTTGACTTCTAGTATGAATGTTGAACTCATACTAGAAGGGAAAGATGGGACATCATCTGAAGAAATTGACTTATAGAAGGGAACATTCATCAGCATTATGACAGCCTTGATGCACCAATATGTTACACTGTGTCATGGTGGAGGAATCTGAAGTAGAATGATGTATTCAGAAAGTGAGTGATTTTGGGCAGAGAACATTTTTGCATCTTGCATCCCTATCAAGATGTCTTTTAAATTAATAATGTCAAGGCAGTTACTTAAATAGTAGGGCAAATATTTGACCCTGGATCATGATCTATCAAAGAGAATGTATGTTTATCAGAAACAGAAGAAAAATATGTTAATTTTCATTCCTATGAATGTAAGACATAGCTAACATAATATATACACTTCTACCAAGTTTCCTTTGTCCTTGCCAGAAGAACAATTCCAAATCCCCAAACTGGATTATTTCATAATTTTGTAGTTATAAATTTAACTAGGTAGCTCTACTGCACCAGACTTCTCAATTATATAACAATCAATACTTATGACAAAATATTTCAACTAATAAATCAAATCAAATAAAATATTAAATATCTTGCCGTGAACTTGAGGGCACATCAGACCATAGTAAATGCCTATTTGTACTTTGATTTGAAGAAACAGTTGGAAAATATCAGACACATGTACAGTTATTTTCTTACTGAACAGCATTCACATTTTAAATAAATTTAGTTAAATATGAAAAAATGTTACTGGAGATAAAAATCCCAAACTATGTCAACATTGGAAGCTGTATGTACTGTGTGATTACCAAATTGCAGAGTTTGCTTCTTCAGAATAAGGAGATTCATTTGAAAACTCTGAAGCATTTTCCATGACTTCATGCCAGAGGCCGAAATAAACCATGGATAAGTAGGGTGACTGTTTCACCCCAAACACAATCAAGAGCGTTGTGACAGTATTCACTGGGAGACCAGCTCCTGTGAACACAACAGTGTAGCTAGTCAGAAGTTCTAACCATAATAAATTTACAGCAGATGTAAACAAAAGATCTCAACCTGTTTCTCAGACACTAAAGTATCCAAGTTCAGTGTTCTTGGAGTTTAACAATACCCAGAAAAGCTTTAAGTAATAGAAACTGTTGACCAGGCAATTCATAGGACCCTGATTAACCTTGGTAATACTCAATTACTGATTTACTTCAGCTATCTCATTATGTACCTGTAGGCAATCAATTAAAGGACAACAAAAAGACAAGATTTAAATAACAAGTATTGCTTTAGAAATGTGATTGATACTTTTAACCAGTAAATAATACAGTTGCATGCTGATGAGGCTAAAATAACTAATTTGATGATAAGCAAACAAGAAAGGATAGAATCTCATAACCAAATATCACATTACAATGCAGATACATAGTTAACTACAGTTTCATATTTCCTTACTCTTTAGCCTGGAAATTTTAACATAGTTACATTATATTGAGACTCAGGAGAAATAGAAGACATGGATTTTTTTTTTTTTTTTATTTTGATATAACTGTTATTTAAAGGACAGGTATTTGCATGTTCACTATTCTACATGGTAACTGACCTCAATATGGCACAAACTGATTATAAGGTACTATAAAGACTATCCATCTGAAAAATAATAATAATAAAAAAAATGTGTACATCAGCTGCACTAAATGTTTGATTCTTGAGAAAGATACACTTTGTGGAAGATCATCATTGTTAACAGCAGGGATGCAGAGACATAATTCAAAGATATTAAGCTTATTCTGAGTCCATCAGTGTGCCTGAAATTTGATAAATTACTATATGTAGAGAAATCCTATAGTACTTGCTTTTACTATTCTATAACATTGTGGCTATATAATATATAGCTCTTTACAAATGAAACTAACAGGAGGTAATGTAGTTTATCGGATTTTGTAGATTTCTGTTCTCAGATGTTGAAAAAAACACCAAAGCATCTCTCAATCAGGTCAATATTTGATAACACTACCAATTATCCTACTTTATTCCCTAGAAGCAGGACAGCTAAAACCCATCTGTCCATCTTTGGACTGACATTATGCTCATCCAGTGTAATTATAATTGTATCTTAAGAACAGATTACTCAAATAACAAGCCACATGTCGAACTAGATGTATGCACCTTTTGCATAGATTGCTGAAACCACTGGGTCTTTCTCCCCTTTGGCTAGCTGGGACACCATAATATGTATAATTACCAAAACTGAAAGAAGCTTTTGTGATGCTGTTATCAGCTTTACTCACAAAACTGCAGGATCACATATGTTGTTTTTTTGTACAATATGTTACACTATACAGTTATATGCTATTGTGTAATAATATAATTCTACAAAAATAAAGTTATTAATGTTAGTGTGAAGGTTAAGGAATCAGTAGTTCATGTTAGGGATTGCCAGTCTAAGATGGAAAGTTTACTGCATATATTTTTCTCCTTAGCTATTTCTTATATTATGCATTAGTTTTGCTTTTAAAGAATATGAAATAACATCTGATCCTACAGTAAACATATCCTGCTGCATTTCATTTTCAATTTTAACTTAATTTTGAAGTAGATTTACAAAACACTTCTGAAGAACATCTACTTATCTGTATAAAGTGCTTCATAGTGATTTAATCAGACTCCAGGCAGTGCAAATACACATCTCTTTCAAAATCAAGGGATCGGTTGTGCTATCAGGAAAATTAATTTTGAGCTGATGGTGAACCAATGGTATATGCTTTGTCCTGACTACCGAATCTTTTTTATTCAGATGTTGTCAAACATATATCAAGTAAGAAATGTTGAGCCTTGGCCGATTGGATAGCTAAATTTTCAGGTGGGAAAAGACTGAAATTTTGCTTGCCTAGTTAGCCGTTTTATTTGCTTAAATACTTATTCATTATTGAAGCTCAGCTGTCGTTAAAATCATATAAGTTCACTTTGTCTTCCATTTGAAGGGAGAGCAGTGTCAGCATAATTTCCTAGAGAGGAATAAAAGTGTTCACATTTCAAGATAAAAAATCAGATATTGTTGGCATGTACATTGTTTGCTATATTGAACTGTACAGTGTGCAGGTGGCGAGGCAGTAGCAGTGGGGCTGAGGGGGTGGTCTCTGTGAGGAGAGGCCGAGGCTGTCCTGTGCTGGACACAGCTGGTTCCAGTCAGCTCCAATGGACTCACTGCAGTACCCAGCTGAGCCCTGCAGCCAAGCTGGTGACACCTTTGGGAAAACATGTTTAAAACACCAGAAAACAGCGAGGAGTGAGGAAAATTAGCATGAGAAACATCCCTGTGAACATGAAGGTCAGAGAATAAGGAAAGGGAGGAGGTGCTACCGGTGCTGGAGCAGGTATTCCCTGCAGCCTGTGGAGAGAGCCATGCTGAAGCAAGACATCCACACTACTAGCCATGGAGGATTCCATACCACAGCAGGTGAATATTTCCTGAGGGGACTGCAGTTGAGTGGACACCCCACGCTGGAGCAGGGGGAAAGTGTGAGGAGGAAAGAAGGGCCGACAGGTGCTGTTACTGACTGACCGTGAACTCTGCTCCCCTTCCCATCTGCACCTGCACGGAGTGATAGGGGAGGAGCTGGAAATGGGGGAGTGAAGTTGAGCCTGGAAAGAAGGGGTGTGGTGAGGGGAAGGTGGTGTTTTAATTTTGTCTTTTTTTTCCCACCATCTTACTCTATTTGATTTGGCAATAAATTAATTTTTCCCAAATCAAGTCTGTTTTGTCTGTGACTGTAATTGGTAAGTGATCTCCCTGTCTTTGTCTTGACCTGTGAGATTTTTCATTTAATTTTCTCCCCCGATCCTATTGAGGAGGAGGAATGCGAGTGGCTGGATGGCCATCAAGCAGCTTGCCAAAAGCAGCCCAGTATAGGAACTGTGATTCAAGTTGGACTAAGAAAAGATAAAATACTATTTATTATTTTAAGACAGTGAAAATTAATATGTCTATTTTAAAGTGAAATCCCTAAAAGATTGGCTACAAGATTTCCAGAGCATTTTCTTACCTATTAGAGATCACTACACTCTTATTATTCTCACACTATAGGCTAAGAACGAAATGAATATCTGATTTATTCCCTGTTATCTATTTTTTTTTTCATCTTGGTAGTACCATGTTAATAACAGTGTATATTTAATAAAGGTATTGTTTTAACACAGAAGTAGCTAATAGATATCTTCCATGTTCTTCTGCTTTTGCCCTCATACTCAGATAAATAGTAGCAATTCACAAAAGAGTTTTGGTTTGTACCTTGTAAACTTCATCTGAAATGCAAATATTTTAACCTGACCCATTTCTATGTAAATCTCAACTTTAATCAGTATCTAATTAGATTTCTCGTTTCATTGTAGAAACAAAGGAAGTAGTGCAAAGGGGAAAATCTACCCATTTAAAAAAAAAAAAAAGAAAATAATAAATTAATTATATAGTCACTAGAGTGAAAAGAGATTAATAGTAATTGTATAGGTTATTAAAATACTATTTGTCTTTTTTTGGTTTTCCCATATATAGAGAAAACTTGTTCTTCTGTGAGGTTGAGAAGACCAATATGTCACGAGTTGCATTATTATCATAGAATCATAGAACACCAAGTTGGAAGGGGCTTCAAGGATCATCTGGTCCAACATTTCTTGGCAAAAGCATGGTCTAGACAACATGGCCCAGTGCCCTGTCCATCTGAATCTTAAAAGTGTCCAATGTTGGGAAATCTGTCACTTCACTGGGGAGATTATTCCAATCTTCAAGTATGTTAATGTTCTAACTTGTTGATAAAGATATATGAGAGTTGCCTGTTATTATCAGGGATTCCTATGCAATTAGAAGTACATCTGAGATACATATTTAAAGGAAGAAAAAATCAGAAATATTTAGATTTTCTTTTGATGTTTATCATTTCCAAGCATTAACGGACATTTACTGAGCATAGTTTGATGACTACAAGCATTTGACATCTAAAATTCATGACTGCACTCACACTAGGGCCTTGATTCTGAAGAATACCTCCATCTGCAGATGAACTTGTGTGATTTGCTTTCCCACCCTCTGCCCCAGCTTTACACTTTGAAGTGTAAATCTGATCCTATGGTTGATGTCATGACATCCCAAGGTCTTGTTTTACATCTAAGAGTAACAACTGTAATGCTTCTAATTTGACTGCAAAGTACAGATTATTTACATACAATTGGATCACTATGTATTTACCCTGTGACTGATTTACATAAGCCATAAATATAGCTGTAGTACAGATATACCGACTACACAAAGCTTCATTTTGAGAAGAACCCTATAATTGTCTCACCTGCTTTTTTAGGATTTAAGATGGATGCAGGAGAACTAAACTGCACAGTGGATCAGAAGGAAGTAGCCTGAGAAGCCCAGTGTAGCTCTTTGTCTCTCTCTTCCACCATAAGCCAGAAGACTGCTTCTTTTGCAAAGTGGATGCCTCCTATTTCAGAAACCATACCTGTTCTTATGTACTTCCTCACCATGCCATGAGGAAGAATTGGGAAAATATTTGAGGCAAGGAAAATTACTCTCTTTTAACAAAAAACGCTGAATCTTGAGTTTGAGCTATTCTCCCGAAACATAAAAATACATGGGGAAAAAGCTTACCATTGGGACTTTTGACCAAAACAACTGAGAACTAGGACAGTGAGCTAGTCTAAGCTTTGAATTTATGGACAGAAGGGACCACTAGCTTGAAGGCAATGTTGAGTTATTTGAGAAACAATTAATTTTCTCATGAAAAATCTGATAGGACAGATGCTATAAATTTGAATAAAAAGTGTTTTGAGAAAATAAAAAAAATAGAAGATTTGGAGGGAAGAAGCAAAAATCTGGAAACAAAAATGAGGACAGACAAGAATTTGACATTATTAGAGCTTTTTGAGAAAAAGATATCATAGAATGGTTTGGGTTGAAAGGGACCTTAGAGATCATCTAGTTCCAACCCTTCTGACACGGGCAGGGACACCTTTACTAGATCAGGTTGTTCAAAGCCCCATCCAGTCTGGCCTTGAACACTTTCAGGGAGGGGTCAACCACGACATCTCTGGTCAACGTGTTCCAGTGTTCTACCACCCTCACCGTAAAAATTTCTTCCTTATATCTAATCTAAATCTACCCTCTTTCAGTTTAAAACCATTACCCCTCATATCCTATCACTACACTCCCTGATAAAGGGACCCTCCTCATCTTTCCTGTAGGCCCACTTTATGTACTGGAAGGCCACTATAATGAAAATCATATTAATTATATATTATATTAATTATTATATTGAAATGATAAATTTAACATTATAATGTTAGGGTTTTTAACTAAAATTTTATCAGAATTTCAAATTTGGGTTGTAGAATTAAATTATGAGTTATGAAAATCAGTAATCACCCAAATCAAGATATTCTCTTGTGTTTACATTGTGGTCCTCATGTATTCCTCTGGGACTTTTCTCTAATTGTGCAACTTAATCTTTTTCAGTTAGGACATCTAGACATGTACCATAGGAAATGCTTTGGAAAAGAGCCTGTCTGCAAGACAAAAGGAATCTCTAGTGAGCTGTGAGAGCTCTGCGATCTAGCTATACATATACATTCTGCTTCCCTTATAAGGATGTCTTTGTGCTAGCATGTCTGAATGTATTATGCTCTCTGATGAGCTGTATTTGAAATACAAACATGCACCCTGAAGCAAGCAATGTCTGTTTGTCCTTATTCTCTCTGACTAAAACAACAGCAAAGAATTGCCTCTGCATTTAGTAAAGGAGGGATGAATACACATGTTCTCATTGCTGATTTCTTTAACCAATATGACCGAAGGAAAATCATGAAGGAAAAGAGAAATTAAATAATACAGAGATCTTACTGAAGAGTTACATAAATGTGTGCTTTCTGCAGAAACAGGAGTTTATTGATAACACTGTGATATGAGATAAAAGAAAAAATTAAAGACACTACAAAACTGCATCACAGTAGACTGATAATCAATAAGAACATAAATAAAAATGTAGCACCTAGGCCTACAATAGAATTTACCATGTTGTTGCTCTTAAATGTTTATAGTGTAGATACAGATCTACTTTTATGTTGGACATACAGCAGCTGGAAGCTTTTAGAAATGAACAAATACTGAACAAGGATGAACTGACTAGAGAATGAGTTAATTTTCCTCCATTTTTAGGCAATTATGCATTAGATTTTTAATTCAGAATGGTTTAGAAATTAATGCTTTCTCTTCCAACACACACTGTTAAATATTTCTCAATACCCCTATGGAAAACATAAGACTTGTAGAAGAAGAATCTCAGTCACACATATAATGTGATCCATGAGGAGAGCAAGAAAGATAAGAGCATTATCAAAATCTCATTTCACCTGTATAAAATCCTAAGAGCCACAAGCTCTGATGATCTGACCCTAAACTCTAATTCTGTTTTATGCCTAATAATTATTTTTAAAGTGTTCTCCATCTTTTGTAAAATAGCCAAGAGGTTGGAACACTTTACCTGAGGGACTTCAGTGTTTGCTGTTTAGATTGTTTTAATCTCTGTCATAAAATAAGGTATGTGAAAGGTTTGCTTGGGTCTTCACTGCATTCAGATGTTCTCCTCCACTATATTGACACAGTCTTACAAGCTTCTAGAGTACTGTTAGCCACTGAAACACACTACTATGACTTTTATAGTATTAATTCTCAAAGCTGTCCATGCAAGTTCTGTGGACATTGATACTGTTACTTTAGTAACTTCCAGATACCCTGAATTGCAAAGAAATTGATAAATTGTATAAGTTTTGTTAAGGACTTCATCAAAGCTCTGCTGGGCTTGCACAAAAGAGCAACAAATTTCACTATTCATCCCCTGGTGTCCTAAAATACAAACTCTAGCCCTAGCGCTAATCAGACCCCAGCCTACATATTACTATTTGGCCTTAGCTTTAATCCCAATAAATCCACATGATTAAAAGAAATTTAAATAGATTTCCCCAAATCTCATTGTTATTCTAACCTAATCCTATCTTTCACATAAACTGAAGACAGTTGTTAAAACACAACTAAATCTTTAATCATTGTTACCTTCTGGTATCAGTCTTAATTGTAGTACTTTTCAGGTCCTGGTAAAGCTTAAAGAAAGGTTAAACTGAAGCCTAGCTTAACCATTCTCATAAAACCAAAAATTAATCTTGAAACATTTTCATCCTTTTTGTATTTTAGGTATGCAATGTCATCATAACAAACAATTTATACTAACTTCTTGGTTTTTCTATTCCTAACTTGTAAAATAATCAGTATTTCACTTTTATCTCCCCCACACCCCCTTCTGAATCTAAGAATAATGCTACAGACTGTAAGTGATATGTTTAAATTGAATATTTTCCCTCTTCTTCTTCAGTGACATACACACTATTTGCTGGAGTTTGTCTTGCATTTTTACCAATGTTGCTGTTGCATTTAAGTTGTCAAATTAATTTTGGTAGAGGTGAATCCCTTTGTGTTCTAGCTGGTCCTCAGAGATTAGAGGGGCTAGGGACAGCTGGACTTACCTCTTAATAGGTATGTCAATTATTGCCATGACTATAAGCCTGACACCAGATACACAAACAGCCCATGTGCTATAGCTCCAATGGTATTCAAGAGAAGCAGTCAGATTCATGAACAGTACAGTTTATTCTTATGCAATATCTACAGATTCTTTGAGATTGCTTACAATTAATGCAATTACAAACTTTACAAACTTAATTTCTAGGTGATCATTCAGTGTAGCCGAGAGCATAAATCTTACCAAAAGGTGTCCCTTCAAGGGTGGGAGGGAGGGGGAAGAGCACAAACCCATCGATCTGTCCATCCGATTTGGTGTCAGACTGTTGTCCCTCTGAGTTAGACACAAACTTGGGGTAGTATTTATCTAGGTGTGTATGTGTGAGGGGTGGGACTGTGGTTAAGTCATTGTTTCTTGAGTAATGATACATCACATTCCTTGGTGTGATGTGCATTCAGTTATCTTGGGAAAAGAGGACAAATGGAAGATAATGTCTGCAGAGTTGTGCAAAATATTTATTGAGAAAAGCGGAAAAACGAACTGTACGTCTTCCACCTCGCTTCACATTGCTCCTTGCAGCCATGGCACCACCAGATCTTCACCCTGTCCTGTGTTTATTCTGGGCACCATGTATGTGTTGTTTGAAATTTTTTCACTATTTCGTGTTTCCCACAGTTCCCAGTTGCTTTATTGCTGCATCCAGATAAAAGTGTATTGTAAACCTCGGTAGCCTTACACCTAATGGAGGTCTGAGAAGGAGAATCCTGATCTTTACTTGGGTGAGAAAAACAGAGTAGTCTTAATTCCTGCTCACTGCTCTGTGTCTGTTTTATCTGAGACATGCCCTCCACATCCCTAATTTTCTCCTATTTTTTCCTGCTTCTTATAAGACGGTCTCTAACCTTATGTTTTCCTGTTCTGTCAGTCTCTTAATGAACATCACCTCAACCTCATGTTTCTTACCTCCCCTCATTTGTCTGCTTTAACTTTTCCAATTCCATACCTACAACCTAAAATATTTTCTAGATAGACAAGTTGTTTTTGTGAAGACTAAGCACAAGAATAAGGAGTTTTTGCCACCAAGCTACAGAATGACTGTAACTGTCCACATAGAACTTCCTACATTATAGCTTTGTAGAATTTTGTAAAAAAAATTCATTTACATGATGCATAATATCTTATATTTGTGGAAGACATCTGCTTCCATTTAGTCATCCTGGGCCTATTATTTTCTAAAATTAGTTTTCCAGTGTCCTGAATAGCACTACCAGAATCTAGGCAAACTCAAAGAAATTTATAAAGTATTTATTTAAGTTTAATTGAACACAACTTTAAGTTGTCAAGTATGTGGTCTAGTTTTTCAAGTATGTGGTCTAGTTCAGAATGAAGGATCTATGAACAATTTTCAACATGTGAATGACTGTACTTCAGAGCGATGTTAGAAGCCCCAGACTTGGAAACTGACTTACAATGAAAGTCAGTCAATGGAATGGGATCTTAATATTCAGCATAAATACAACCTAAATCAAAGATCTTCATCACAAGAGTCTAGGAGTGGTCTGTTCAGTAGAAAGGATAAACTTGCACTTTATATAAGGCTTTCTTTTCCAACTCACCTTAAATACTCTCTGGTTTTGTTACACTAATGGTGACAAATCTGGGCCTTTTTAGTTTGGGAACACCATACAGAGGTGCTGTAAAATACTTGTAGAGTTTCCAAGAGAGTTTTCTCTCTCATTGGATTTCCAAAGCTTTTGAGGTCACTGAAAAGAACAATGGATAAAAGTAGATGTAGAGAACACTGACTTCCATTTAATGAGTTGAACCCCACTTACAAACACCATTCAGATAAGTGAGACCTTGCCTACATCTGCACAGCTCCAGCTCATAAAAGATTACCAGTTACATTCTGGTATGTGCTGGGAAAACAAACAAAGCACAGAAAATTGTTATGGGGATGTCTTACTCCAAAGCTCTGGACTATATCTGTCCTGTTCTAATGGTTTAGGTATTGACAGGAAAGAAACAAATCTCAGATGAATGGTTAACTTTTTTTTTAATTCTTGTAGCACATTTGAGGTGGTGAGCAGAAATTGTTAATGATCCAGGCAACAACCACTAATTGTCTATAAGTATGGAGAAAGTCAAAGAAATTGGCTTTGGGAGACATGACAAGCAAATTCATTGGTGTCTTGTCCCAACCATCTAAGTAAGAAAGCAATAAACAGTAAAAATAGCTCCTTGTGGGGTGCACCCTAAGCATGGATTTCTGACATAGTATAAAAGTGGAATTATTGCATGTAAAGACTGGGCCTCCAGCCAGGATCCAGACGTGTCAAGTAGTTGATATGAACTGGACCAGTGGCACAGGGGCAGGAATGTAGATTAGTGTAAGTCTGAAGTGAGTGTTGTAGAATAGAAATCACAGAATAGAAGCCTTAGCATAAAACCACTACAATAAAAATTGCTATCCAAATGCTCTTCCCATTCTATCTAATAACTAAATTTAATGTCTCGCTATACCTGTTGCACTTCATAATGAAATTTTATGTCCATCAGTAATGGGAGTAATAAGCAACACCTTTAAATTTTCTCATGACACACCTATTATCAGAAAAATATACCTCATAAATAGTAGAAATTTGAGCCCTAATACTGAATAAATAGCCTTCCAAACATTAAGGGTCAAAGCATGACCCTGGAACTCTTAACAGTATATTAATGAATGAAGTATGCAGTATAGATATTAAAATTTGTTTGAGGGTTATACTTCACTTCTGCTTAAGATATTTCTGGATCCTTGCTGAAATTAGAAAAAAAAAGAGAGCTTGTGTTCCAACAAAGGGAAATATTGGAAGGAAGATAACACCTAAACAAAATAGAACTATCAGTAAACTGTTCAAATGTTCAGCTAAACAGAGATAGAAAAATTACAGATAAGGACGATGCAACGTGAGAAAATATATTTCCAGTGTAATAAACAGAAGACATTTGGTGAGTTTCACAACTAATCTTCTCAAAGAGAACATTAACTATGTTTAATATACTAGCAAAAATTTTCTAACCTCCTTACCCTGGCATTCTTCACACTTAAAAATAAAGAAGATTAGACAAGTTTTCCTTGTCCCACATTTGCATGGCACTTTCTTATAGAAATTAGATTACACACTAGCTTGAAGTAAATTCATGCAGTTAATACATTTATCTTTAAAGGACCAGATGGTCAATTTAGTATTTAAAGTACAGTTCTAAAATTTAAATCTTAAATGAATTTTAGTCACCACTATTCATGTTTTTATGACATAAATATTATTTTAGATGTAAAAAAAGTGATATTTAAGTTCACTATATATATTTGAAAATAGAAGAACTCCAAAACTATATATTGTGTTCTATCCCTCATGTTTGTTTCTCTGTTCCTCTTGTAAATTTTTGGAGTATTTAAACATTGTGCCTTGCAATCAAATTGTTAGCAGCAGTTTTATTGCATTCAGATTGAATCATTGTTTATTTGCTACAAGACAGTATTTCAGTCTTCCATCTTTCCATATTCTTGATTTTTTTTTTTTTTTCCCAAAAATAATGAAAAAGGGAAAAGTGTTTGTGTCTCATGTCTCAGCACCAGTATGCTTTTAATTTCTTTCTTAGTAACCTGGTTGGAATTGATTTACCCCAAGAATGATTCTCTATAAAAATGTGTATATTTAATGAGCAGTTTTCAGTATGTACAAACAAACAGACAAGCTTAGCCATAATAAAGGGTGTTATATGAGCACTTGATAAGTAATTTGACAGCAGTAAGAGCTTATTTAAGCACTATGATTTTAAGGGAATACTTTGAACTTCACAGAATAAAAGGTCTTTGAAGTCTACTGTTAAGATCACAATCTTGCTACGTATTTTTGCTTTTTGTTTTACTTACCTTCAAAAATTTGACCTTGGTTGTTTTCTTTGGGCTGCATTCCAAGAGACTCTGACTGAATTGAGTTTTCCTTGTTCTGGCAGCCAAATGATTGGGACATAGAGAGCAGAGAGAATTGTGTTCCAAATGAATGTGCTTTTTCTCTAAGAGAAAAATGAAGAGCTCAAAAATATAAGGCAGAACACAAAGCTAATTTGTTTTGTCCTTTAAAAATAAAAGGAAATTGATTAGAAATGCATTTTAAATAAATTTCGCTGCTTCTGTCTTTTCTTTAGTCCCTCATAATACCCTGCTGCAGAGATCATCCATGTCCCTTTCAAATCTCTGAGGAACTTTTCCCTGAACTTTTAGTTGGTTTATCACAGACACAGTCCCTCAGGACAAGCAAGGGAACATTAAATTCCTTCTGGAGCTCATGGCTGTATCTGAGAAGCTCCGTAATTATCCAGAAAGACCTTCTTGGCACTGCTTCTGCAGTATTCTTAGGATAGGCATTTTTAACAGAACTCCCTAGAAGTTTGGAGAATTCAGGAAGTCTGTCTTTTCAAACAAACTCCCTTATATAAAAGAAGGCATAACAATTACTAAATGATAGAACATTAAATGTCCATAGATTTTAAATGTTGTAAATGAAACCAAATGGTGTAAATGCTTGACTTCTTGCTAGCCTCTTTTCACAGGAAGATTACTAAAGGGAGTGTATCGGAGATCACACTAAAACACGCTTGAATAAATAAAATAGAATAGACAAATCTTTTATTAAACTAATGTAATAAAACAGATGCTTTTAAAGAAAATATACATTCGTTATTTCCTTGTAAGGCAAACAAAATGCAACACAGTTGACAGAAATATCATTGTTCTTGGAGTCACTCTGTTGTTTTAAAGCAAATATCTTTTGAGGAAAAATACATTATTTAAATCTCCTTTTTTATGCATTTTTTTCCTTATTTTAGCTGTTATAATGGTAACTGGTTTTCTTTGTTATTTTCATAGTGAGGCTTTCTGGTCTACTGAAACTACCATTTATACCTGACATTCACTCATTGTTCCCTGAATTTCTCTCTGCATCAGATTCCAAATGAAGCTTCCTCCTGGAAAAACTCCACATTTTTACAATTGTCAAATATAGCTGCAACAACAGGGTGTCTGTTTTAGAAAGTCGCCATGAAATTCAGCATTCTTATTTTAGTCTCATGTTCCTAAATACCTGCTGTTCAAAATTTGGATGTTCATATATTCTTATTAAATCAAATAACTGGGTAAGCAGTTCGATATAGTAGGAAGGGTAGTAGGTTATTAAATGTCAGTACTTGGTAAAATTCATTGTGTTATACTGTTCACCATTTGCTCAGTAGCAATGTTTTCTTCTATATTTGTTCTGTATGCAGACAGCGTAGGCACAGTAAATGATCTGCAAAATATAGATTTTCTTTTGTCTTGATTGGTTGCTAGAGTGGAAGATTCCTTAAAAAGAAACTTCTAATACTCTACTTGTCAAAGTTGTGTAAAAAATAAAAGATAAAGTTGGAGAGAAAAACAAAACCCTGAGGGACTAGAGCGAAACTGAAAATGGATGAATGAGAAAAGAAAATTATATTTTAAAGGACTACACATGTTAGAAGAAAAAAAGAAAAAAAAAAATCAAAGACTGAAAGCGAGAAAATTGAGTGAAAAAGAAAAAAGTATTATTTTTATTAAGAGAGAATATAAGGTGATATATGAATCTATGTACGGTTTGTAGATATGGAATCAATCTTGAAGTTGGATTATTGCTGCCATTTCTTTGAACATGCGTACAACTCTTAAGTTCAGTGTAAAACACAAAAGTACATTTGCCTGAAAAACTAGTGAACAAAAGTCAAGTAGTCTAACTAAAATAAAAGGTTTTAAATGTGCAGTTTTTCTTCTCAAAAAATAAACTGCACTATTCCTGTCTGCATATTCCCTTAGAATGTGCTGAAAAATTTCAGCTGGAGAAATACACGAGTAGCCCATAAACAAAACCAAATTGAAGTTTTGCTAGAGATTACAGACTGAGTTATAGAATATCTGAATGGCTGCTATTCTGTCTGAGATACTCTCTGCAGCCCTTGTGAACCTGGAAATCCCACCCTGCACTTCCAAGGACATCAATAACTATCATCAGTAAGTACCACAATATGGGAAATTAAAGTGTGGAAACTTCTGTTTCTTAAATTAGTGTTGGTTTTAGGGTTATTGCAGTTGTGAATTGAATGTACACAACCTAACTACTAAACAGAAAAGCTATAAAATCTGCTTTAATGACTACTTATATATTCTATATGTACATGTAATTTCTGTCTTCAAATGTTTTTTTTGGCAGTGGATAAAATATGAGATTCATGCACATAATCACTTTTTTCATCTTTGGACATTATTGTAATGATATTCTTTAAGAAGAGCAGTAACTACACTCAGAATGAGTATGGAACCTCCCTTGAGTTACTGTTGGACATGCTAATAAAACACAGGTGATCATCTGTTCCCACCTACTCCATGGAGGAGTTTGGCTTAGGAAATATTTACTCTTCTAGAAGATACAGCACTGACCAGCAGCTCTATGGTACTTCATCTCTCTCCAGTGTGAGAGCTCCTGACACCCTTCTCCAAACAGATTACAGATTCAACAGAAACAGGGATTGTTGGCTCTCACTGCAATGAGATCTTTAGTTTTATTTCAGAAATCAACATGGCTTTGAAGCTATCACCTTTCAAAGGGTGGAAATTCACCTGGTTATGTGTCACTTCCCTTTTTTCCTTCCGAGTTTGGTAGGAGCTAGAAGAGAGTGCAGAGGTAAAAGTCTAGTTTGTATCTGTTGGGTGATCCTCCTCATGTGGAAACAAGACCACAACTGTAAGATTCCACTAGACATTAAATGCTAAGTGATATCTTGTCTCTCTATAAAATACAGAACCATAAATATAAATAGCATATCTCTGTTTCCAGCATGGGCTGTAGGTCTATAGCTGGGGTATTATCCTGAGGGATATGGGCTGATACTCCTTTAGACAAAAAATTTCACTTAGATTTCTTGCATTCTACTCGCCTGTTATAAACATTGTACAATAGATGTAAGTGACCACAAGCAAACTTTTAAATAAAAATCAGATATTGACATAGTTTTGTATCTATATGAATTATTTTTTGTTTGTTTGTGTGTTTGATTGTTTTTTCCTTTGTTTTTTTCTACTCACCCTAGGAAATTAAATATGCAGTTCAGGTCAGTTTAGTTCTATAAGAAACTGTTGTTTTTAAAAAAAAAAGTCAGGGTGAAAAGAAGGAAAAAATACACATCTTTTAATAAGTATCTTACCTGGTGTTTGGTATTGAGAACAAAGCATCAATCATTATCACAGGTGTAAAAAGAATATTTGTAGTAGGCACTGTATAGGGAAATCCTGTCATAAAATATCAAGGAGAAAAACACAAATAAAAAATCAACCAGACAGTCATTCAAGATGTAAAATAAGAATACAGTGGCTAAAAGTTGGTAACATTAAGTAGGTTCTTATAATAGTAAAACCATATCAATCTCAAAAATCACAAAATTTTAATCCTTATTAACTCCTTTGATGGGTAAAGAAGAAAGAAATAAGTATGGATGCTTCATTGTCAGGAATGATCCTTGAAGATTTAAACCAAAGCTCAGTTCTCTGTTTAATACTGGTGTGGTTTAACCCCAGTAGGCAGCTCAACCCCACACATCCACATCCTCCCTCCCTCCCTCCCTCCCTCCCTCCCTCCCTCCCTCCCTCCCTCCCTCCCTCCCTCCCTCCCTCCCTCCCATCCTCCCTCCCTCCCTCTCTCCCTCCAAACATACCGCTCCCCTTTCCTCCTTCTTCCAACACATGGTGTGGAATATCCCTTTAGTCACTTGGAGTCAGCTGTCCCAGTTGTGTCCCCTCCCAGCTTCTTGCCCACCTTCAGCCTAATCACTGGCAGGGCCATATGAGGAGTAGGAAAGGCCTTGACCCTGTGTAAACAGCCTTCAGCAATACCTGAAACATTAGTGTGTTATCAACACTTTTTCCAGCACAAATCCAAAACAGTACCACACAAGCTATTATGAAGAAAAATAACCCAGTCCCAGACAATGCCAGTACAAATACAAGCTCAAGCTTGTGACACACTTACTGGGCTGCTTTTCATCAGGATGTTCCTCTCTCTAATATACACCAGAACTTTCATTTTGGGCCTGAGAAAATGTTAATTAAACTCATAAATCTCTATTGAATGATTTTGGAGCTCAGAATCAGTGTTTCTTGAGGACAGGGTGTGGGGAAGAAAAAAGATGACAACAAAGGAAAGACCCTCTCTCTACAATGTGATGTACATATTGTTTTTTTATTATATATTTTTATCAGGGTGTTTGTATAAATATGTTTCTTGGTTTTAAAATACAACTCTAAAGAAAACTGTAGAACACCTGAGAGCACTGTAGAACTAATTCCTGACTTCTTATTTTTCCTTTATGTCAGATATTTGTACATTTGAAAATCAATTAGAGAAACATGGTTGGTTGCAATACCCAGAACTATCAACAGCTATTGACAACCTACTAAGTGTTGTGACTCTTTAGCAGGAGAATATATTAATTTATAGCATAAACATATATTCTTATATCTTGATTTAGTAGTATGTAAGACACTATTCAGATTTCTTTACAGTATAATTTCAGCATAACTGAAAGAAACATGGATGAACTGGTCAACAATAATTTTGCAGTTTGATATTGAAAGAAACATAATTCAGTCTAAGAAAGATTTACAGAAGCCTGTTCTGAGACAAACACATTCTTTTGCTAAGCTTCCTTTCATTTACATATAGAGTACATAAAAAATAAACTGCCACAGTAAGAAGAACGATGTATAAAGACACAGTCAAAGGAAAATGTTTGCAAACAGCCAATAAGGTGAAATATGATAATATAAAATGTGTGCAAACAACTTCAAATTAGGTACAAATTCATATAAATTATAATTTGTGTGTGGCTAATTCATGAGGGAAGAAAGGGTTACACTGAAGATTAATTTAAACATTTGTAATATGTCTCTACATTTTAATGAGGGTTTTAAAGCTATTTCATTTAGTCAGATAAAAATGTTGTAGGCATCAATAGGAGTAAGAATGGGCTTTTAGCTAGCTGGGGTGCAAAGAGTATCTGAAAACCCAGAAGGTAACATCTTTATTTAATAACAAGGAACTGGTGTCCAGAACTTCCGAAGATATACTGGTAAGGCAAAACTCACAAATATATAATGAATCCTTTCCCACTCCCCAGCTATGAACTCAAGTTTCTACATATAGGAACTACAGAATCATTTGAGAGACCAACAATGTATATCCCCTGCCCCCACTCTAATTTCTATTTCACAAGGCACTTGATCTTCAGGAGTCCTTACTTGAGTATATTTCTTTTTAAGTGACCTTGGACCACTCTTGAGAATTAGCGATGTGTTAAATAATTATCTCCAAGAAAGCACAGGCACAGTCAAAGGGGAACATTTAATTTCTTCTTCCCACTTGTAATAAATCAAGCAATGATCACACTTAAAGCCCAAGAAAAGAACATGAAACTCAAAACTCAGTCAAATTTAAAAAATTGGATACTGCCTGACTTTCCCTAATGCTGCTGACTTCCTTTAATCAGGGATGACAAATGTCATGGTCTGAGGTAATAAGCACATCTATCTTCTTTTGGTTCAATGGAAACTGAAAGAGTTCTCAGCAATGGGAAGGAAAATATCTCAGAAACAAACAAACAAACAAAAATCTCCAGGAAGAAAGAATAAGTGGAGAACATTTAAAATCACAATAACAACCTAACACATGTTACAAGATGTCATTCATTTATACCACATCTCAGGCTTATAAATGTGAATATAATGACACCAATCATTTGTTAATGCTAACAGCAACCCTTTTAAAAGTTTATGCCTAAATTCAACTGCTGCACATCTAAAGAAAAAGTTGGCTTCTGCTTAGAAAATGTAGAATAGATTTCAGATTGGATTGTATATAAATTATAAAAAAATCTCATTCCTGTGTATAAGTATTCACAGGAGAGTCCCATAATTGCTGCCAGGCTTTTCCAAACCCAAGGAAGAACTGATTTGGCTCAGCATAGCCTGAAGGTTGGAAACCACTGCTCTAGGCAAAAGACATGATGGATGTTCATCTATTAGTTTAGCCTACGTGTGTGTGTGCATGCAGCAGGCTGCGCTGCTTTTAGCAGGGAGAAAAATAATACAAAAAATTTCCAGTGACTTTATTTTTAGTCTTATACTTGAGGGTTAGTTTCTAGGTTTAAAATTATTCAAAATAGTTTTTGTTTGTCAAAGAGGAAAAAAATGGGCTAGATACATATAAATTTACCCTCATTTGAATTCCAGTTAACAGCAGATTTATATTTATTAACATAAATAAATAAATTATTCTGAAAACTTCATAGTAAAATTACTAATACCCTTCATTTTTAGTGACCGGAATTTAACTTTGTAAATTAGCCTGCCATTATTTATAATTATAAAATTAAATTATACAGAAACTTTGGAGTGAATTCCTTGGATAAAAGCTCAATAAAAGCTACAATTTACAGACAATAAGTGAAATCAGTCAGGGAGAAGATGAATCAAAAATATATCTGTTTTGTTTTTTTTGTTTTTTTTTTTTTATGGAAATAGGTGTCCTTGCTGCAAATGCTTAGGAAAGTTTCAGTAAAATCTGTGAATTTATGTGAATATTCACAAGTCAAGATGGAGACTTCACAACATTTCTGGGCAGCCTGTTTCACTGCTTGACTGTCTTCCTGCAGAAAAAGTTTCTCATATGTCAGTTTATGTCTGTCGTACCTTTTCCTCCCACTACCGAGCCCTGTGAAGAGCCTGGCTCCATTGTCTTGATGACCTCATCAGCACCTAGGGGATTAGAGCCATCTCTTTTCCAGTCTGAACAATCTCAGCTCCTTCAGCCTCTCTTCACAGAGCACCACACTTATGACTGATGAACTCACTCCAATTAACCAATACCTTTGATTAACTCGGGGTGTCCAAAATTGGACACTAGACTCTAGAGACAGTCACACAAGTGCTGAGGAGAGGGGTATAAACACTTGCCTTTGACTCCTTGGCCATTCTTCTGTTAGTACAACTCAGGAGACTCTTGGCCTTCTATGCTGCATGGGCACACTGCTGGCTCATGACCAGCTTGCTGTCTACTAGAACCTCCAGGTCTTTCTCATCAGAGCTGCTCCCCTACTAATTAGGTCCAAGCCTCTATTACTCCATGGGATCTCTTTCTTCCCAAGTGCAGGACTTGTCATTTGTCTGTGTTGAATTTCACAAGCAAAGATAACCAAATTTTGTCTTAAATTATTTATTGCTTTTTCAATTTATTGTCTTTTGTGGATATGTTTAAGAGAAACCACAGGGCTAATATGCACAGGATTCAGACAGGAAAATGATTCCTGTATCTCTGAGCTGTGACTGCAGCACTACATTTAAGTAAAGGACCTCTGATGAGAGGAAATCCTTATCAGTTTGGTAATATGGCTTTTGTAAATCAATTACAGATCTTCTGGAACTAAAATAGTAACTGTGCTCTGTGCAACATACACTTGTTCTTCATTTCAGCTTTATGATGAATCATTACAGAGAAGATTTACTAACACAAGAGGGAAATGGAAGCCACGAAAATGATTCCTAGTTAATTATTAAAGAAATGGAAGCAGACAAATGAAATTAATTTTAAATATTTTATGGGATCAGGCAACATCATGACCTTGTGGTCACATTTTCTAAAATGATTTGTTAAAAAAACGGAAACTTCCTATGCAGATCATAGAGATTGTGATTATTTTTATAGCCATTTTGACTGTGTAGCAGCATTTTTCTTCCTTAAATCATACTTCTTTATTTCCTATTGTTTGCGCTTTGTGCTAAAACTGGCTACTGAATTTGGCTTTAGGCTAGAAAGCACAGCATATTCTGTTCTTTAGAAATATCTTCCTATGATGTTCTTGTTTCTTGTGAACTACCAACTCGGATGTCTAGAGTCCTTTATTTCCCTCCCTGGTTTTGGGGATTGTTTAGGTTTACCTTTTTTTTAGTAAACTTTATTTAGTTTTACGACAAGTTTTTTAATACAGTTTTAAATTTACTATTTACTTAATCTCTTGTTATCAGAGTTGTTCTGCATATAGATCTAATATACAAATATGTATATATGTAACACAAAATGTATATGTATATATTTATCTCTGTACATAAATAAATATGCATTTAAGTCAGAAGAAAATGAAACAAAAAAAATGATAAAAATACCCTGTAGAACTACATGGGGTATTATCCGAAAAATTTATACTTAAAACTTTATATTTAAAGCTTAATGATTCATCTTAATACCTATGCATGCCAGTAATAACATCCCATAGAAGTAGTTTTGGTACGTTTATTAGCATACTTGTGTTATGATGGCAGTACCCTCTAAAATAATGATACAGGAGTCTGATTCAGTGAACTCAGCTTTCATGTAAATTTTATAGCACAGTGTCACTATGTCACTTAACAAATCTAATTATTTTATTTACATAAGAAACCACCTATTAAAATGTTATTATATTAAAATACCTGTGTTCAAAAGTTTTACTGAAAGATTTTTTTATTTCTAGACCATAGTTAAACTATATGAATGAACAATAATCTGAACTTTATAGCAGTATATATAAAAGGTGACAAAACTGAGCGTATTTTTTGTAGGATAGCCACACTGTTATTTTTACCATTTCTTTTTGCCATAACTGCTCTAGCTGCACCTGAACTAACCACAGGGAAAATAGTATATGAGAGTATAGATATGTATATAGCTGACACTTTAGTGTGTCATCTGTAATGAGACACTGCACCTGAATTACAAGTGAAGCATTCCCTTGCACTTTCATAATAGTACATTACTATTTATATTATTCAGGGGGATTGGTCAGTTGCTTGGCATTACTCTGAATAGATGGCAATATGTCTTAGCTTATATGTTTGTTTTTTTTTTTTTTCTTTTTTTTTAATTCTATCTACTGTTTTAAAGTTAATTTTAACCAACTTCTTAAATAATGCTGTCAAATATGGCTCTGATTCAAATCCACTAAGGTAAATGGGAAAGTTCCATAGATTTCAAACGTCTTTGGACCAGATCTTATTTGAAAATCAATCAAAATATTATTTCCAAAAGATAAAGATTTCTAGTGTAATCTGAGGATGTTACTGAAACATCCTGAAAATAATCCAAAATTCAATTAATTTTCTGGGTTTGATGTTGGCTTCCTATACTTTAGGCAGATAACCGAGGACTAGTACAGATAGCTTGCACTTCTGTTATTTTTGACAGTTACCATAAGCTATTGAAAATGCCCCCTCAAAGAGGAAACAATGCTGTATGTAGGCTTTCTCATTTACAAGCATTATTTTCAAAATGTTATATAAAATGGGTATTTCACTCTGATATTTAGTGTAGGTGTACTCTTACCTGATGCTGCTCCAGCTTTTCATGTGCCTTTTTCAGATACATTAACAGGGATCTTAAGTAATATAAGCAATAATAAAAAAAAATGAAAGTGCATGCATATATACATGTGTGCATACAAACGTACATATGTGAAGACATACATTCATGTATCTGAAAATAAACAATGGGCTTTTTTTATAGGAGCAATTTTTTTTCCCTGCACTTAAAATGGAATATGGGGTATCTCTCATTAAATAATAGATCTCAAAATTTTCTTTTATTTTGTTGTAATAAGACAAAAGTCTTATTACAACATCAACATTAGTTCTGATAATGACAAATTAAAATAAACCTGATTAAACATGCAGAACTCATTTTATAATTATCTTATATTTTATACCAATTCTGCTTGCTTTTGGTTATTGATATTCTTTCTTATTTTTCCCATAAGTACAGGACAACATTGACAGGTACACCTTAAATGAAACAGAAATAATTTATATATAAAATAAAATAAAATATAGTTAATAATAATACAACATAATGTAACATAATGTAGCATAACAATATAATATTTAATGAATATATTCTCAAGATATTGCAGGAACATGTTTTGCAGGTCTACACAAGGAAAGGTTTGTTTTGAACTATTGCAGCTCTCCATAAAAGAAAGGAATTAAATGTTGATTTCTAGTATCAAGAACAAGACTTTTAAATCAGTATTCAAGGAATAAAGAGTGGGAAATAAGCAATGACATGCACTGCTTTTACCTGTAATAAATAGATTATCACTAACAACTGTCATCTCTTCTTGACTATAGATTTTGGTGAAGTTCCTCAGATATGGTTTTAGCATTATTAATATTGAATCTGTGCATGAATTATATGAATATTGTCTCAGTCTGTTGTAGTCACGTCTGCATTTCTATTGTATTAGAGCATCTAGAAGTTAAGTAAGTTTTACATTGACTGCAAGAAGACAGAAAATGCAAGGTGGCATTAATAGGAGTACAGCATACTGAAAACAGCTGATTCAACATCAAACTTCCTGTTAACACATCACACTTTATTAAACAACTTTGAACTGACAAGGGTTAGGTGATACTGAATTAGTCCTCTGTGTAGCCTAGAACTGGTATCTCAGTAACAGATTTTCACTGTTGTCAAGCCACAGCCTAGTGGGTAATATTTAACAATTTGTTTTGGTTTGTTTTGTTTTGTTTTGACAAGAAAGCTGATCTGATATTCTGCTCCATATTCAACCTCTGCATTAGCCCTTTCCCATGTGCTACAGAATGCCTTCTGTATATGCAAAATCATAGATAATAAAATCACATTTTCAGTCATTGTCACTTAACATATTATTTCAACAGTACACTTCACATTTTTCAACTTACACTTGAAGTAACCTTTCCAAAGCTTCTAAATTTTTTGGTATTTTAAATATCACAGATCTGTACTTCCTAATTCTTTCACCAGATGAGGAAGCTAAGGAATTGTGTGCAGTATTTGTTCACTATAATTATGTGTAGGAAACTTTTATTGTAATATTGACAATGGGTAATTGTTGATCTATGCTTTAAACTGGACTGTTTATTCAGTATAAGTTTTCAAAATTCAGTTGATTACACATATATTACTATTTCTCTAAACAAGAATATGTATGTTTTTAAAAATTGATATATGTGATAAAAATCTGTAGTTGCTGATCTTGTTTCTTTACTTCGACTAATCTTTTTCTGACTTCTGTAGGCAGTCTATTCACAAGTCTCAAACAAAGGATGGGAAAGAAACCTACACAGAAAATTTGTAAATCTAGGCAACAAGCTTCTTTTTATAGGTTTGTGACAAACTCTGTTTTCCAGCAGAAAACTTGATCTTATCAAAATAAATGGGAGATTTTCTTCTGATCCTAAGAAGGACAAAAGAGGCCATACAGACATCTGGACTCTTTTTTTTTTTTTTTTCTGAATTTCTCTCATTTCCTTATGTTATTGACTTGTGTTTTCATAAAAATAACTTGCCAGAACAAAGGTAAAAGAAACAACAAAACACCTTTTGTCTCTTCTTCTTAGACTCAACTCCCCTTGTTTTCATTACACATCATACTCAGTCCCACCTTGGTGAGGTGAGGTGACAGATGATGTAGGAGGTTGAGGTCATGGCATAGAGGTTTCGTTATGCTCCTCCTTGCTTCTTACTTGTTTTCCTCTGCTGCTCCTTACTTCTTACTGCTTCTCTTCTCCAATGTGGCTCGCCCATGGGTTGCAGTCCCTCAGAGGCATCCCTGCTCTGGCATGCAGATATGGCACAAGGTGGCTCGTGGCTTCCTCCCATACAGAACATCCTGCAGCCCTTACTACCGAAACCCTGCCTCTTATGTCCAATACAACATTGTATGCTATTTTCAACTGCTTAATAACATAGTGCAACTTTATCACATCGTTTTGGGTGAGGAAAAAAAAGGGAGACCACAAACTAGGTCTTTATTATATTCTGAAACACTGATGCTTTGAAAATATAATTAATCAAACTTCTCAAGCAAAAGCTATTTGTTGGGTTGAGTTGAAATATGTTTACCTTATATGTTTTTCTACATAAAATATTGTAGATAATTCCTTAACATAAATATTTGCTCCACACTATAAGCTACTGAAATCCTAGGAAAATATTTTTATATCTATCACCCTCAAAGAACTGGAGAAAAAAATGCATAGAGTGCTTATATGTGTAAACACATACCTGTTCTCATAATTGTCTGTTTAATATATGAGAAGACAAAATTATTTCTGTATTCTTTCAGGCATAAACACTTTTAAGAGAACCATGCAGAATCAGGCATGCTTTTTACTTAAGACTGCAGGACTCAAAATCACACAAAGAATGTGGTTAGGCTAATTGAGACCTCTGACAGACATGCAGCAGTGGATTAAAATCGAACGGCTAAAACTGTCAATGCCTTTAGCACTCCTCCGTACCATCCTGATCAGAGTTGCCTCCCTGGAGGCAAGAATGTCTAATTTGCTTGTGAATAAGTAGAGTCACCACAGCCCTCATCCTCTATCTTATGTTAAGCCAATTCCAGTTTTGTTTAACTTCTGTAAAACAGACTAAAAGCTGAGGTGATGTTGAAGCTGATTTATGAGTAAATCAGATATACCTACCTCAGAGGCAACTATGTTTGTCAGTGGGATGGGAAAGATGAGTAGGGGTGGTAGGAACTTCAACTGATTGATTTATATCTGCTACTTCATGTCTGTTAAGAGCCCTGAGGGGAGGAATATCTTTTTTGACGACTTTACTTCCCTCCATTTTTCCTCTGTGTTCTTCATTTCTCTATTTACCACACAGTTACTGTTCTTATTCTATCCAGAGTAGATCTTTGTGATTGGAACATTTTTTTGGTTTGTGAGGTATTTAACACTTTCTGGTTCCTCAAAACAGAAAATAATTGAAAAGTAATGCAATTAGAAATTAAGAAGGTATCTGTGGTGACAGACCTGATTCTACTTCATGATAATAACAATGAAAACTTCTCAATAGAAGATTGATATATAATTCAGTAAATCATTATGAACAAGCAGGAGATTTAAGTAGTGAGAAAAGTTAACAAATACACATTTTAATTTCATATAATGGTTAGTACAGGTTATGATATCAGCTCCCCTCAAATGCACTTTGTACTTATATGAACATTATGTAAGTGTAGAAGTTCACCATATAGAGGACACAGCTTAGTTGCCCAGGCTGCATACGATATTATACTATATTTCCAATATAAGACTATTCTTTATAAAAACATGAACAGACAGAATAGAATCTCAATGATAGTCAAAAGAAAGTAGATTGCATTTCTAAAATGCTGTGTAATTCCTGCTCAGAGCCATTATTGAATAGTAAGGGCAATTTAATTATCTAAATAGTAATTAGGAAATTAAATGGAGTTGAAAGCTTGCATTCCTTTGAGGTCTGGGACTTGGCAAATATGGAAAAAATTCAAAGGCTTCTCTCCCTGATCATATCTTAAGGGATATGTGGTAATGTAAAATTTCAGAAGAAAGGTTTTTTTTTTTTCCTCAAGATAATTAAGGGTGCATATTTTACTTCTGCTAGGTTGAAAAAAACACATATATGTTCCATATAGATGTAGGTAAGCTTGAAGACTGAAGCTAGCAAAAGGGACTTCAACTTTTATAATCATAAGCAAACACCAAAATGTTGTTCACAAATATCTTAAATTCCAGCTCCATTAAAAACAGTTACTTATCTTGTGTATTGTATGTTGGATCAGCTAAACTTGAATAATGTTTATTTGCACAACAGGAATTAAGGAAGCATACTATTTAGGAAGAATCTTAAATAGATAGGACAAAAGACTGTGAAGCAGCCAGAGATTCACAATAAATGTATCTATGACAACATTCTGAAGATAATGGCCCACAGAAAACCTTTTAATTGATATGGAATTTATTGTCTGCAATATATGGAAACAGAAATGTGATTTTGAAATTTCATCAGCCAACAAATAATTTAAGCAAGGAAGGCTATTATTTGTAACATTCATAGAATACATTAGCAACTATTACTCAAGATTATTAAACTACTTATTAAATAGTGTTTTTTCACCAGCTAGTAATTTAAATATAATTGTTATTTTATAATACAAACAGATATCAATAATTTAAAACTTTTCTCACAGGCTTGCTACTGCAGTGTTATAATTAAATCTAATGTTTGAATATCTGTTGCAACACAATTACACCATTAAGAAAATGTATCTATGTTCTGTGTGATGCCTCTTGAGAAAGGTCATCTATTTCCATTGTCAAAATTTTATGTGCTGAAGCAATGGTGATCAGAGTATGTAACTTAAACCTAATGTATCCTAATTAATTAAAGTGAAATGAGCATCTTGGTGCATTCCCTTCACCAATGACTGTTCAAAGGTCTTGGTCATCTTCAGGACAAGTCAGTGTTCTTGAAGGTTGAGTGGGAGTCACTGAAGCTAAAACCAGGAAATGTTAGGTGTTTGCACAGTGCATTTGAGAGTCTTCACTGGGATTCTGACAGCTGATTTTGGGTGGAAAAACAAATGTTTGGGACTCATCATTCTTAAACACTGGAGGATGAAGAAGCAGTCACTGAAGTGACAGCAGCTTTTCAGCATTGTAGCCTAGTGAAAAAACACACATCCAAGCACGGGAGAGAAGAGTTTAATTTCCTCTATGTGTAGAAGGCGAAACTTAGAATGCACATGAGGCAGTGTATGATTTGTGTACGTAAGGGAGAGAGCTCCAAGAAGGAGGAAGGCTAGGGAAGGATGAGGGACAAAAAAGACATACTCTATATGAGTTTCACCTATTGTTTCAACCAGGATATGAATGTGTTCAAAGTATTTTAGTTAAATATGATAATAGTGTTAAACAAATACTCTGTTAATTGCAAGGACTTTTTCCCCCCACCACTGCCCATTCTACAGATGTTGATCCTAAGCTATGGTGTTTCTATGTGCACTATTCAATCTTTATTACTTTTGCACAGCCTTCTGTATTTTCCAGTTGTGTTCACTTACTGAATCTTATTCTCTTTTAAACAGGAGTGATTCTATACAATTCTGTGAAGCTATTCAGTTTGAAATGTTACAAGAAAGAAGATGATACCATTTCCCAAATAATTCTTAAAGGAGTGCTGACTATCATTCACTTCTGACTAGTAATTTCATAATCTTTTTCATTTCCAAATGTGACTTAAACCTTCAAAGCACACTGAAGTTCTGGGGAGTCAATTAAACTATTCCAATGAGCTATGTTTCAAAATTTATTTTCTCATACTTTTTCTACAAAAATTTATTTTAACCATTGTTTCTTCACTCCGTAGTCAAACTAACAAGCTAGTTAGTTATTTAGAACAGTCTTTTAAGGCCATGTAGCTGTTCTTTCACTGCTCAAAAATAATCTTTATTGTATGATGACATCACATCTGGAGAGTTTTGTCCAAGTCCGGGCTCCCCAGTAAAAAGAGACATGGGCATGCTGAGGCAAGTACTAAAGGTATTGGAACATCTGGCACATGGGGAAGGCTGAGAGAACTGGGACTGTTTAGCCTGGAGAAGACAAAACCAAGGGGGATCCAGTCTGTATAAAAAGGATTTACTGGTAAAGTTTGTACAACTTCCTCATGATCCAGTTTTACAAATCTACCTTTCTGCTTATTAATTCCAACAGAGGAATTAAATGTGTACAAAGTAAGTGCTACTATCTAGAGTTTTTACAGAATTCATGGACACACTCAAGCACCTTAATGTCCTAAATTAGAAATATTGATAAAACAATACATTCAACTTTATTCCAGTTCAGTTTTGAAAGGTTAAACGTTCAGAACAGAAGCTCCAGCAAATTTTGCATAATCTAAATTAAAATTTCATAAAATATGTACAAAACTATGTAAAAATCCATATTTGGAGACTGCTTTTTAATAGTTCTTAATCAAAGAATTAATTATCCAGGGTTATGCAAGGGTCTGTGCTGGAAGAACAAGTGTACAAGGGAGACAGTTTCATTCAGTACCTAAATAGATAGTAAGATTATTAAGTTTGCAGACGATAACAGTCTGGGAGGGAAAACACACAAATTAGAGGAAAGGATTAGAATTTTAAAATATCTTCATAAATGGAAGAGATATTCTTATAACTGTTAGACTATACTAATCAAAATGAATTAGTTCAAAATAGTATATTTAAGTTGCCAGGTTGGATGAGGCTTTGAGCAACCTGATCTAGTGGCAGGTGTCCCTCCCATGGCAGGGGGCTTGGAACTAGATGATCTTGAAGGTCTCTTCCAAAACAAACCATTCTATGATTCTATGATTCTAAATCAGAATAACAGTGTACATACAGATTAAATAATTATCTAGGAAGGTGCTCTGTAGAAAAGGAGCCTAAATATTGAATAGGCAATTTCAGAATAGACTATTTTAGTTGGAAGGAATCTACAATGATCATCTAGTCCAACTCCCTGATCAATTCAGGGCTGACCAAAAATTAAAGCATGTTATTAAGGGTATTGTCCAGATGCCTCTTAAACACTGTTAGGCTTGGGGCATCAACCATCTCTCTAGGAAGGCTGTGCCAGTGTTTAACCACCCTCTTGATAAAGAAGTGTTTCCTAATGTCCAGTCTGAACCTCGCCTGACACAGTTGTGAACCGTTTCCACACATACTATCACTGGATCCCAGTGAGAAGAGCTCAGCACCTCTCTCTCCACTTCCTTTCATCAGGAAGCTGTAGAGAGCAAGGAGGTGACTCAGTCTACTTTTCTCCAAATGAGACAAAGTCCTTAACCACTCCTCAGAGGACATTCTTTCCAGCTCTTTCACCAGCTTTGTTGCCCTCTGGGTGCATTCAAGAACCTGCACATCCTTCTTATATTGTGGGTCCCAGGACTGCACACAGTATTCAAGATGAAGCTGCACCAATGCTGAACACATCTGGATAATCACCTCTTTTGTCCAGCTGGTTACACTATATTGGGGTGTTTGACGCACCCAAGGATATGGTTTGACCTTGTCCTAGTTTGGGCTGTAATAGGGTTAATGTTTCTTTTTGATAACTAGAATAGTGCTGTGTTTTGGATTCAGCATGGGGTTTGGTATGAGAAGAATGATGATAGCACACTGATGTTTTCAGCTGCTACTGAGACTTCAAGGACTCTTCGACTCCCCATGTCCTGCCCGTGCGCAAGGGCACAGGAAGCAGGAAGGGAGCATGGACAGAGCACCAGACCCTAACTGGCCAATTAAATATTCCATATCATGGAACGTCATGCTCACTATGTAGAGGAGGGATGGTCGGGAAGGGGCTCCCACTCTTGATAGGATTGCAATTGCGGGATTTTGGTATTTCGGGATCTCTAGCCTGGAATGAGCTGGGTATTTGTCAGCAGGTGGTGAGCAATTGCATTGTGCATTGCCTGTTATATTTTCTATTACTGTCATTGTTTTCATTTTAAACTGTTTGTATCTCAACCTGCGAGTCTCCCTTCACCCCTCCAATTCCCTCCCCCATTCCCAGGTGGAGGGGGAGGGTGAGTGAGTGGCTGCGTGGTGTTTGGCTATTGACCAGGCTCAAACCACGACAGCCCTTGTGGCTACCAAGGCACACTGATGACTCACATTTAGCCTGTTGTTGACCAGCACCCCCAGATCCCTTTCTGCAGGGCTGCTCACCAGCAATTCCTCTCCTAGTTTACACTTGTGCCCAGAATTACTCCATCCTAGGTGCAGAATCCAGCATTTGATCTTGTTAAATTTCACCCCATTAATCATTGCTCAGTGTTCCAATCTATCTCAATCCCTCTGCAAGTCCTCCTGTGCCTCAAGAGAGTCAACAGCACCTCCCAGTTTGGTATCATCTGTGAAGTTGCTAATGGTGCATTCAACCCCTGCATTCAGATTAGTGATAAATATACTGAACAGACCTGGACCTTGAATTGAACCCCGAGGAACACCTGTGGTGATCGGTTGCCAGCCAGATGTAGCTCCATTCATGACAACCCTTTGAGACCTGCCCTTCAGCCCTGCTCAGCGCACCGAGAACCTGCTCATCCCACAGTTGGACAACTTGTCCAGAAGGGTGCTATGAAGGACAGTATAAAAAGCCTTACTAAAATCCATAAAAACTACATCCACTACCTTCCCTTCATCCACTAGGCAGGTGAGCTTATTGTAGAAAGATATTAAATTAGATAAACAGGACTTTCCTGTTGTGAACCCATGCTGACTGTGCCTGATGATTACATTATTCTTTAAATGCCTTTCAATAGTACTCAATATAATCTTCTTCATAATTTATCCAGGTACTGAGGTTAGTCTAAGAGGTCTGTAGTTCCCTAGGTCTTCTATCATGTCCTTTTTGTAATGGGAATAACATTGGCTAGCTTCCAGTCAACAGAGACCTCAGCAGGGAGTCCACAGACTCCAAGGATATTTGTTGTATGATTGAGAGGGGTCCTGCCATAACATACTCTAGCTCCTTCAGTATTCTGGGATGAATCCCATCAGGCACCATAGACTTGTGAATATTCAGCCAATACAGATGGTAGTTTACAGTTTCAGTATCCACAAATGGAAATTCATTGTTCCCACACTCATGATCCTCCAACTCAGGGGACTGGGCAGCCCAAAGTCTACAGTGTTATTAAAGACTGAGGCAGAAAGTGCACTGAATGATTGTGCTTCTTCTTCATCCCTGTTAGTCAGATGACCATCTTCAACAACTATCAGTCCAAAGATTTCTTTAGACCTCCTGTTGTTATTAAGGGTTACTTTCAAAAGCCCTTCTCATTATCTGAAACAACTGGCCAGTTTCAACTCTGAGCTTTAGCTTTTTTTGTCTTCTTGCTGCATACATAAACCATGGCTCTGTAATCTTCATTTGAAGTCCAGCCTTCCAGAAATCATACATTTTTTTTTTTCCTCTTGAGCTCCATGAGGAGTTCTCTGTTCAGACAAGATGATCTTCTACTCTGCTTGCTTGACTTACTATGTATGATTGTGGAATTGCCTGCTCATGTGCTTCTAAAGGGTGGTTCTTTCAGGACCAGTACTCATGGACCCCTAAGCCTTCAAAAACAGATTCCCAGGGTACTATGCTAAATAGCTCCCTGAATAGCTTGAAGTTTGCTCTCCTGAAGTCCAGGGTAGCAACTCTGCTGTCCTTTTATCTTATTACACTGAAAATTTTAAACAACCATTTCATGATCACTGTGGCCAAGACAGTGACCTACCATCACATCCTCCACAAGTCCTTCCGTATTCACAAATAGCAAGTCTAGGATGGTATCTTTCCTAGTTGGCTCACTCAGTACCCGTGACAAGAAGTTCTCTCCTACAAATTTCGAGAATTTCCAAGACCTGCTCATCACAGCAGTATGATATTCCCAGTTGATGTATGAGAAGTTGAAGTCTCCCATAAGGACAAAGGCTACCGATCCAGAAATTTCTCCTAATTGTCTATAGAATAACTCATCAGAGTTTACATCCTGGATGGGTGATTGGTAATGGACACTCACTACATCTCCTTGGTTTACCATCCCCCTAATCCTCACCCAGAGTCTCTCAACCACATCAATACTAACTGTAAGGGCTGTACAATCAAACCTTTCCCTTACATATAGTTCAACACCATTGTTGAAGATCCTTTGTAAATCAATCAACAAAAGGCTTCTGTTTGTTTATACATGGCCTGAATACAAGTAAAATGATTTTTCTGTTCATCATTGGTAAGACATCAATAGAAGCCAAGTTCAAGACAGAGACAACATTTCAAGATCAATATAAAAAAAAGCATGAGTGTCAGTTAAGATAGGTAGAGGTAAGGAGATCAGAGAGGTGATATCTTGAGGTATTTCCTAGGTTACTGGATCCTTGAATCTAGGTTCTCCGCATTATAATCAAAGAGTCTGGAAGCAAAAGTATCAAATAAAATGTTTATTGTAGGTTTTTATTATTATTCTCAGTTTTCAGTGGACAAATCTGGGAAAAATATTAAATATTCTTTGGTTTTGTCACAGAATAAAACATCTATATTACATACATCTGTAAGCAGAATAGTACATCACAAAATAATAGATTACACAATTAAACGATTAAAATGTAAATTCCTGAGAGACAAGGAGGGAATGTTGTGCCAAATTTTGTCTCTATGTATTAAAGTCATCTAAAAGTCCAAGCTACAAAATGATTAACTGATTCACCCTCTGGACACAACAGATGGAAACATTCTGATCCTGCTTTGTTGCCTGAAAGACAGCTGATGTCTTTGTTCTCTTTTCTCGACTAATTTCTTTTTTATATTACACACTGCCATGGCCAGATTTTGAAGTTTCATTTATTCTATTCCAAAAAACTTTCCTGATTGATGAAGAGAATCTTATTTTTAAGCAGTGTGCTAACTGAAGATGACCAACATAGCTACAGCCCCTCTTACAGAGTTACAAGCACTGTATCTTACTTCTATTTATATTTATTCAGAAATATAAAAATATTTATCATTATTTCTGATATATTAGATTTCTTTTTAAAGAGTGATAGAACATTTAAACTCAGATTCAGAATTAGCACTTAATTTACCTAATCCTTCTCTCTAGTGTTTCTTATAGACTAAATGTTCGTGAAAGCTTAAACTTGAAATGTAAGTTATCTGAATCTGTGCTTCAGGTTTTATTTTTGTACTAGAAAAAAACAACCAAACAGCCAAACAAAACCACCCTCACATCAGTTGCTTTGCCTCAATTCATACCATGAGCTAAATCGCCTAATACACTTTCCCAAATAAAAGTTTTCATAAGCTAGCTCTAATAATCTTCCAGAAAAAAATATCTCTAATATCCTACAGACAGGGGCCCAGGTTAGCTTAGTCCTCTCAGAAAAGCCAGGAGAAACTGTGCTTTCCTCCCTGTTATCCATTTTAGGATATTGCTAGCATGTGCTTATTTGGAAAAATATATGTATCTTGATAGTATTTAGCTCTATTTTCAAGTTATCAATGTGCTGGTATTTCTGTCATCATTCAGTGATCAGTGACTGTTAGCAACAATAAATGGATGAGAGATAGTACAAAATAATTGTGATACAAAATACTGAAGACAAAATCATGGCACCTAAAGCTTCAAAATAAATGGCTCAAAATGAGGTATTAGCATGAAATGCTAGCTCTGCTAATTTTTCAGCGCAAGCTGCAGTTGCAGCTGTTTCTAACGGACAGGTGGAAATGATATAACTTCTTTTTATGAAAACTGTCTGTAGTACAGGCAGGATGGTGTTTACCGGGAAAGATGGTCCTAGGTCTCCTACATCCAAAACTAAGTCCTAAAGTATTTAAATTGTTATACTAAATGTCAGAAAGCTGTTTGGTGAATATAGGGACAAATGGGGTCAGGGCAGTGGGGGAAATTACTCAGGACAATTTTGAACATTTTTTTTCAGTATGAAAAGGATATAATTCCTGGGTTGTCTGAGGATTCACCACAGAAATGTTTTTTCTGGAAGGATTTTCTTTGGTATTATGCTTACCTTCACAATATTTCTCTCCATCTTCATCAAACTGATTGGAGACGGAGAGGTTTATGACAAGTCACGACCATCCCAGTTTCATTGATAAAAAGGGATATGATGTCTTGGAATTAATTTATTTTTAATTTATTTTTTCTAAACACTACATCTTCTGTATTTCTTTTTGTCATTGATTTCCCAGTTACACTACTTTTTTTTTTTTTTTTTTTTTTTTTTTTTTTTTGGTTTCTCATTATCTCTAAAATTGCTTTTATGTGATGCTTAAGGTTGCACTTTCTGGTAATGACCAGTGACTGGTCACAGTGATTCGTGTTTATGGTTTGAGATTTCAGTCTGGTACCTGCACTCTTCCACAGCACATTTTATTATAAGATCACACCTACACTCTTCTACAGCTCATTTTGTTCTGAGATCACAGACAGTTCAATCCACACAGAACAATTACTTGGTCTTCCTATAAGCGCTAAAACCAAACTAATTTTTTCCTTTTTTTCTTTTTTTTTTTTTTCTTTTTTCCCCCAGCAGCTATCTGACAGTTAAAACTAGTTAAAGTCCGTTCAGACCAAAATAAACTGAAAGAAGTCCTGAGACCCGTGCTCTCAGCTCAACGTAAAGCCTATGAGCTTGATAGTACTACACTGGCAATTGTAGTAACATATACTGCAAAAAAACTTGTAATACTCTAAATTATGGAAGAAAATTATGTTTTCCAGCCTTCAAGCATGAGGTGTGTAGAATTTGCTTGTCTCTATGACTAGAAGGAATAAGTGTCCAGTGCAAAACATTTTGATGACAGATTTAGAATGATAGGATCAAAATAATTCATGAAATTGACCCCAGAAGGTCACCTGAATCCAACCTTCTGCTCAAAGCAGGGTCAGATATGAGGTCAGACAAGGCTGCTCAGGGCTCTATCTAGTTAGGAATACAATATACAGAAGGGGATATAGCGTATAAAATCTTAAAGACATCAGGGTAGATGGTATCTAAAATGTTTAAGGTGAATCACCCTCTGAAATTGTCTATCTTTCCTGATTATAGGAGAACCTTAGGTGTGGTTAACTGAGACTAGCTGCCTGACCTTTCCATAACTTAAGATGAACACCAACTTCTGAAGGCACTTTTTTGTCTTCTCATTTAGTACTTATTTTCCCTTCTGAAAAATATGAAGATGAGAAACAATAGGCTCAATCACTGTTTCCCAAAAAGATTTTTTTCTCATTCTCACCTATGCTCCAAAAGTGCAGACCATTTTGGCAGAATATTTTCAATGGATCTCATGTGCTCCATATGCATCAAGTCCATCGTGCTTTTGCTGGGCAATTGGTTTATTCATTCAAATGGCTTAGTAAACCCACAGTGGGATCACTTCTAATTTTTGATCATAATGCAATCATCTTCTCCGTTCCTGGCAATCACCATTTAATCTCAGAATTTGTTTGTTGTTATTTTTCATGTATCTAGGTTCTTCTTTTGCATTAAAACTAACACCTATTTTAAAAGACACTGTTCATGTCTCCTCAGATACTTTTTACGTGCTCTGAAAAGACAAAGAGAGGATCCAATAGTCACCATAAATTTATAAAAAGAAAAAAATGGGTGTATGTTGGATTTGCCCTAAAAAGTGAACCTTTCCAGAAAGTCTTGAGGAAATGACACAAAGCCGTTCTGTCATGCATCAGATTTTCTTCCATGGGGAGGATTACATAACTGAGGCTCTTTGGTGGCAAAGAGCTCACAGGACAGAAACTCTGTAATTTTTTTTGGTAGTCTTGCATAATTATTGTTCATCTACAGCCTAGCTCCAAAAATCTAATATTTTTTAAATTTTATTTTTAAATGGAAGTTAAAATGGTAACAACAATAGTAACAGTATTAGCACACAGTAGTCTACCTATGCACGCTAAATCTTAACTGTAAAATATACAAAACCCAGATTCTTTCAAACAGTTTCTAAAGAAGTAGGCAACTCATCTTGATAGATTAAAAACTACTCAGCACTGTCAACAGCATAATTATCGAAAAACATTATAGAAAGGTGACGACTTAGTTTAACTGCTGCTCCAAAAAAGAATTTAATTATTTATCACACTCCTAGTGAAATGTATTTTGACTATTGGTTATTGTAAAGAAAGTGGATTTCTTCAGGCAACAGTTCATGGTTCAATATCTTATCAGACAAAGAGGTCTCTAGTTTTAAAAAAATAATACTCTGCTTCTTTCTACAGTATTTAATTCCTGATTAATCAAGGTGATTCTTTAATCATTTGTTTTGCTGAATAAGTTGTTGAGACAATAATGAACATACATATTAACTACACACAGAGCATCCCATAAAATAGCAGGTAACAAAGAATCCAGACACTGGATGTATCTCATAGACTGCATAAATGTCCTGGGGCTGAGTGAGTGGTGGAGTTTTTTTGGTGGCAGTGGAGAGGACTACAAGGGTGACCCCTGCGAGAAGCTTCTCAAAGCTCCCTCAGCTCCAAGTCAGCTCCACTTCTGTTTGGAAAATTGAGCCAATCAGCTGTGCCTCCGTGATAACATATTTAAGAAGGGATGTGGTGACGAGCAGTCAGACTTGTGAGGAGGAGCTGCTGCAGCTGCGTGAACACCAAGGTCAGTGGAGGAACGGAGGAAGAAAGGAGGGGGGAGGTGTGTCGGAGCAGAGACTCCCCTGTATCCTGTGGTGAAATGGTAGGGTGGCCCCCCTGCCACCCATGAAGATCTACAGTGGAGCAGACACTGATTTATGGTCTGTGGCTTCTGCTTGCCTGATCAAGGTGCTGTGTCTGAAGAAGGCCGGGGTCTTGAGGGAAAAAGGTAGCCCCACTGCTGTAATTCAGTGCTGGGAGGATTGCAGCATGCGGGGGAGTCCCACTCCAGAGCAGCTTGGGAAGGGCTGCAGCCATGGGAGGGAATCCAGTCAGAGGAAGTTAGTGACCCATGATGGAGCAGTGTGGGGAACACTATGGCCCATGGGAGGAACTCATGTTGGAGAAAGTTTGTGGAGGACTGTCTCCTGTGAGAGGGGGACCATGATGGAGCAGGAGGAAGAAGTTCCAGAAACTCCCCCCACCAAAGATAAAGGAAGTGGCAGCACTGACTGCACCCCCCATTCCCTGCCCCTGCTCCACTGTGGGGAGGAGATAGAGATATCGGGAACAGAACTGAACCCGGGAAGAAAGGAGGGGTGGGGGGGAAGGTGTTCTCAAGATTTGGCGATGCTTCTCTCTGTCCTACTCTGTTAAGTGTTGTTAGTGTCTGTAATAAATGTATGTTCTTTTCTTCTTCCCCTAACGAGTCTGCCTTTTGCTCACGCCCATAAAGGGGGATTTTTTCCCCATCTCAGTCCTACCCTGAACCCCAAGCCTGGCTCATCTGTCCCTTCTCATTGCCGGAAGAGGAGGGAGAGAGAGCCGCTGTGTCGTGATTGGCTGCCAACCAGGCCCAAACCACGACAATAACTTAGAGATACATGATGGGTTGACCCTCACCAGTAGCCAGGCACCCAACCTGCCTTTCATTCGCTCACCTCACCCTGAGAATGGGAAGAAAAATAGAAAGAAGGTGAACAAACTCATGCATCAAAATAGTTCCAGTTTAATTAGAAAAACAGAAGCTGCATGCACAAGCAATATAAGGAATTAATTTACTATTTCCCATTAGAAGGGAGATGCTTAGCCATTTCAGGGAAAGAATCATGTCAGCACATATAATGGCTACTTGGGAGAACAAACACCATAACTCTGAATGCCTCCCTTTCTTCCTTCTTTGCCTAGTTTCTACTGATGAGCACAATGTCATATGGTATAGAGTATCACTTTGGTCAGTTCAGGTCAGCTGTGCTGGCTGTGTCCCCTCCCAGTCTCTTTCTAAACCCCAGACTACTCCCTTTGGAGGGTGGGAAAAGAGACAGACAAAATCTTGATGCTGTACAAGCACTGTTCAGCAGTAGCCAAAACTCTGGTGTGTTGTCATTGTTTCAGCCCCAAATGCAAAGCACAGCATGATGCAGGCTGCTATGAAGGAAGTTAACTTCATAACTTCATCCCAGCCAGACCCAGTACAGTGTGCTTACAGAGAAAAACCAATAGGAGACTGAAAGATTAAACGCAGGCATCATCTATAACAGCTGAGAGAATTAACTTTTAGACCATTCTTTCTTCTACATTTGAAGTCAGATCACTCATTTTCTAGACAAATGAAATGTTCTAAGTCTATGTTAAAAACAAGAGAAATTCCTTCTTATCTTGTAGGTGCATGAACACCATCATTAGGTTATGAGAAAGTCTGTAACTTTCAGCAAGTGTTTTTAAAGACTATGCTGTTTGCATTCTTAAGCACACATGAATGCTGAGACCTGAAGAATCACACAATACAGATACGAGATGGTTCAAAATAATAACTCTGACTTTGTTTTGAACCCAGTACATTATTGACTTGAGCATTAAAGAGGCACAAGATTACTTACACTGACCTTTCTGCCACTTGCAATCCTGCATAGTCTGTTTAAATAACAACAGGATGTAGATATAGTGTATTTTTTAAAATTAATTTAAAACATTATTTGACAGTAATAAACATTTCTATGGATATATTAATAGTTATCTGAGCATCTGAAATGTCTGTTCCACTATTAGAAAACACTTTCAAGATGTAAATTGAATTTATATCTCAATGGTCATTGCACTTCATTGATTATCATGGCATGTAGAATGTTTCATATTTATGAATTGTATATTATTTACATCTCACATGGAATCAAAACTACATCACTTCTTTTATATATATATAAAAAAAAAGCCAATGTAGTCAGATAACAGGCAATGAAAAAAAACATCATGATAAAAGTTGCTAACTGCATGAATATTTTATGCTGGGATTATATGGTTGCTTTAGATTGATTCTAAAATACAATTGCCTAGAAGTATTTCTAGCTTTCAAATATAAAGAATTATTTAGGGTCATCATTTCTATTTCAGTTGGAATGACAAGCTTGATGCTTTATTGGATCTGAGCCTAATCCTTCTATAGCATACATGAAATGTTCAGAACCTCATAGAAGCAAAACCTTGTTATCACTGGTTGTATTGTCTCAGTAACAATGTCAGGACAATGCCATTAAGATGCTGTAGCTAAAATTACTTTAAACCAAAGTATACAAACCAAGTAAAGTATTTTGTTGAAGTCCTGGTAAAGTTTTAAAACAGTACTTCAGATTAAATTTTGATTCAAAAAACTAATACTTTTTTTTATGTGGATTAGGACATCAGACCTCAGAATAATAATTAAAGTTCAATTAAAGTTAAATTTTTAAGACATTATGGTTCAAACTAGTTGATAGTTCAATTTTAGTTTGACTTCATGCCTGAGTCAATTGCTAACAATCTTTAAATGTTTAAAAATTGTTTACTGAGATGTAAATAAAGGACAACAACATGATTCTATTTGCATTAATTTAGATTTATGTGAAACTCAGAAAATAGCCAGGAACAGAGAAGTGTATTTCTTCTTCTAGTGAATTCACAGCCTCACCTTTGGGCAACAATTTATCTTCACTGTAAATAGGAAGGTTTTCACATCTCTCCTTTTCTCAGTATCATTCCTCATAGAGAGTTCTAATATTCTCTGTTCTATGGGTTGAGAATTTAATCTCAGACAGACTTTGTAGAAAAGCAAAAAGCAACAACACAGTCAAAAAACTGCAAACACTGGCACCTATGCTGAGAATACCCACTCCTAGAAAATTTGTATTTAACTATTGCATGAAGATGCTGCTTATCTCCAGAAGCAGAAATTATTTAGTTAGGCTTTTAACAACTTTACTAATAACACCTTTAAAAAGTTTTGCACTTTCAGTCTATACTTGCAATTAGAAGTCTCTCAGGCAGCCTTGAGAAAACAAGTTATTTTCAGAATATTTTTCTAACGGATGCTTTTATCTTGAAAAAAAGAGTGGAATGACGTAATTGAGCTGCATCTAGGTAGCTCAGAGGCAGGGTTCTTACCAGAAAACCAGGAAGTACTAACAGAGGAATCTACATACTGTAGGTGCTAAAACTGTTAACATTGATAAGAAAAGAACCAGATGTTGTGGTTTGAGCTCAGAAGGCAACTGAGCACCACACAGCTGCTCACTCCTCCCTGCCCTCCCAATGATGAGAAGGGACAAATAAGCCAGGCTTGGGATTCAAGATAGAACCAGGAGGGGCAAATCACCCATTATGGTCATGGGCAAAAGGCAGATTCATTAGAGGAAGAAAAAAAGAACACAGATTTATTACAGACACTAACAACAACACTTAACAGAATAGGAGAGTGAGAAGCATTGCCACATCTTGAGAACACCTTCCCCCCACCCCTCCCTTCTTCCCAGGCTCATCTCTGCTCCCGATATCTCTACCTCCTCCCCCAAGTGGCACAGGGGCATGGAATAGGGGGTGCAGTCAGTGCTGCCACTTTCTCCATCTTCAGTGAGGGGAGCTTCTGGAACTTTTTCCCCCTGCTCTAGCATGTTCACCCTCTCACAGGAGACAATCCTCCACCAACCCTCTCTCATGGGAGTCCCACCCGTGGGCCACAACATTTCCCTACACCGCTCCAGCATGGGACACCAACTTTCTCCAACTGGAGTCCCTCCCACCGGCTGCAGCCCTTCCCGAGCTCCTCTCACACTGGACACCCTCACATGCTGCAATCCTCCCCATGCTGAACTACAACAGCAGGGGCTGCTTTTCCCCACAAGATCCTAGCCTTCTTCAGGCACAATCACCTTGATCATCCATGAGAGGCCTCTCACAGGCCATAAATCAGTGTCTGCTCCACCTTAGATCTTCATGGGTGGCAGGGGGTCTGCCCTGCCATCTCACTGCAGGATATAGGGCGATCTCTGCTCCGGCACACTTACCGTCTCCTTTCTTCCTCCATTCCTCTCCTGACCTTGGTGTTCACGCAGCTGCCGCAAGTCCTCCTTACAAGTCTGACTCATTCTCACCACGTCCCTTCTTAAATATGTTATTGCAGAGGCAAAGCTGATTGGCTCAGCCTTGGTGCAGAAGAGTGTCTGACTTGGAGCTGGGGGAGCTTTGAGAAGCTTCTCACAGGGGCCACCCTTGTAGCCCCCTCCCCTGTTATCAAAAAAAAAAAAAAAAAAGCCAAACCAAAAACAAATAAAACAAAACAAAAAACAAACCCCACCACTCACACAGACCCAGGACATCAGAGAAATAGCATTTATAGATTTTGCATCATAAATCTGCATGAAAAAAAACACACCTAGAAGTACTGGATGTGATATGATGTGATCTGATCCACTTTTTTCCCACTTATGTAATATGAAAATTAAAGAAGATTGAACAAATGTTAACTTTATGCCATGAATATAGAAATGATAGAACAGGTATCTTTTAATCATTTCAATTTCCACAGGAAAGCTCAAACAAATTTTATTTAATTAAATAGTTAAGAGCGAGAATAATTTTAATCCCAGTCTACAGGAGGAGAGAAAAGTCAACTACTGTTATTTCGCTCTTCAGTTAAATTATGTTTGATTGATAAAAGTAGGACATAAATACACTGCAGTAGGATGTTTATTAAGGATTTGACAGTAAATTGTTATACTAATATGAAATAAATTAGCAGCTGCATACAATATAAAGAAAATACAGAAAGAAAGAAAATCAGTAATTTGATCTTGAACATAGTCAATAAAGAAATACTATAAATTAATGGGAACTTTCATAATGGAATTCTGGAATAAATGTGATACTGAAATGTCATTTAAAATTTTCATCAGTATTGTAGAATTTTCATCAGTACAATAATATGATTTGTGTATGACAAACAGCAGTTATTTCAGGAAATTCATATCCCACAATAAACTGACCCTTTTAAAGCTGACACTGTTCTAATGCCAACAAAGCTAAAGATAAATTCAAAGTAAATTGAATAAGTGCAAACTAAGGGATTATAAATTAAAAACCAATCACACTAAGATGGACCAAAGGACGTAGTGGACAACCCAGCACAAACTTCATCTATTAAACTATCAAAATGTCCGAGATCTATAAAAATAGTTAGCAATTATATGTTGCAATGTAGCAATTATAATTAAATTAAATTAGAAAGAATAATAAAATTATATATCATTCAAGTCCAATAAAGACATTTCAGAAAATGCAAAAAATTGTGCAACCAAAATACATGTAAACTTATAAAAGACTGACAATTCTGGACATTGAGTTTAAAACGCATCTTAGCTTGAGAAAAAGAACTGAGAAATAACTTATTACATTGTATTAAGTACTTGTTTACAGATAAAAGACATTATGGGTATGATTAGATCTCTCTGGAAAATTTCTGCTTTAGAATAAAGGAACAAATACCGTAGAATCATAGGATAATTCAGATTGGAAGGAACCTCAGTAGGTCTCCAAGTCAAAACTCCTACTCAAAACAGCTTCAGCAATGAGACCTGACCATCTTGTTAAGGTGTTGATCCAGTTGGGTGTTTAAAACCACTAAGGATGAAGACTGTACAACCTCTCTGGGCAGCCTATTCAAGTACTTGACTATCCCCATGAAGAAAATGTTTCTTCTTTTTTCCAATTAGACTCTTTCATTTTAACTTATGCCTGGTGTCTCTCATTCTCCCACCATGTACCACTGTAAGGAGCCTGGCTCAGTCTTCTCTATAACCACCCCAGAGGCATGGGGGGACTGTCATAAAGTTTCTCCAATGCCATCTCTTCTCCAATCTGAACAAGCCTAGCTACTGCAGCCTCTCCTCACAGGGCAAGTTCTACAGACCTTCACCAGACAGGAGGACCTCTGCTGAATAGTTTATGTCTTTCTTGTGTTGGGAGGTTGAGAGCTAGATGCAGGATGCCGAATGTCATCTCAAAAATGTTGAGGAGAAGAAAACAGCCATTCCCCTCAGCCTTGTGGATATAATCTTATCAGTGTTTCTACCAGAACACACTGCTAGTTTATGTCCAGCTTGCCACCTACCAACACTCTCAGATTCATCTCAGCAAAGCTGCTCCCCAGTCAAGTAGGCCCTCAACTGTATTGTTCCTGTGAGATCTTTTTTTTTTTTTTTTTTCCCCATGTGCAGGACTTGGTATTCTTCCTAGTTGAATTTCATTGGGCTGGTTCATTTTTCTCACTTATGTCCCTCTGGATGGCTACTCTGAGTATACCCCCAATTTGGTGTCATCTGCAAATGTAGTGAGCAAGTATTCCATCCCCTTGTCCAGGTCTTCAATAAAGATGTCAAATAGGACCAGTCACAGGATATATTCCTGAAGTACTCAATTTGTCACTGGCCTCTAGGTAGAATATGACCATCAACCACTACTGTCTGAACCAGGTCATCTAGTCAGTATTGTATCAAACTAACTGTCCATCCATCCAAGCTGTAATGTCTTAACTCAGATATAGTAATGTATTGGAAGACAGTGTTGAGAGCCTTTTAAAATCAAGGTGACATCCACTGCACTCCCCTCATGCACAGATGCAATCATTTTATTATAGAAAGCAATCATATTGGTCAGGCATGATTTTTCCTGGGCTTACAGTTACCAATCACCTTCTCCATGTGTCGGAAATGAGCTCCAGGAAAACATTTCCCAGAGAAAAAAGTGAGGCTGACCTCTGGTTACCCAGGCTTACCTTTCAGCATTTTCTGAAAGCAGGTATAACTGCTGATGTTTCAGGGATCTCCTCTTATCTCTAAGACCTTCTGAACATAACACAGATGTCTGACAATATCCATTTTATCCTGGAATAATGAACCTTTTTATACAACCTGATTCCTATTTTGAGTTGTCAGAATTAAAGGGAGATTTTGTTTCCCTTTTTATTTTAAAATAAACAAACACACAAACAAAACCCAAACCAAAACTACTTATACCAACCAAGTTGAAGGTTTATGATACTTGGGGGAAAGCCAGTTTCAAATTTCTTAATAATTACCCAGGACCATCTTTCTTAGTTTTTGAAGACAAAGTAAATTGGCAGTACTCAGCATGAATTCTCTGTCAGATGATTGTTATGCTTGATTGACTGTTTTGATTCCCCAGTTCAAAAGTGATATTGAACAATTGGAGAAGGTCCAACAAAGGGCTGCCAATATGATTAGATGGTTGAATTACTTGGCACGTGAAGAAAGATTGAAGCTATTGGGTTTATTCAATCTAGAGAAGAGAAAGCTTAGAAAGGCATTCTTAATCACAGTATTAGAGTAGCTAAAAGGGAGTTATAGAGAACTTAGAGGGAGTCTTCTCACTGGGCTTCAAGGTGACAGGACAAGAGGTGACAGGCACAAATCACTTCAGGGAAAATTCTGCCTAAATACAGGGAAAAAAATACTTAATCATGAGAACAATTAAACACTGAATAAGATTGCCCAAAGGAGAAGTGGAATCTCCCTCACAGAAGTTCAAGACTCAGCTTGACAGGTCCCCAGAAGACCTTGGACCTGCTTTTATGATGGGTTTGGAACCAGATGATGTGCAGAGCTCCCTTATAAACTACACTTTCTCATGACTCTGACTGTTTTGATGATGAGAATGAGTTACGGCATGAATGTGTAAATAAGAAACAGCTCTCTGAAAGGTTTAATAGATTAATGAAGTATTTCCAGGGATTTTTAACTTGTTCCTCGAACAATTACAAATTTATCTTCATATAACTTTTGATGCCAAAAAAATATGAATATAAACCAGAGCAAGAGTAGTTTGAACAATGTACAGGTAAAGTTTGATAGTTACTGAGCTGGTATAGATGAAAATAAGAAATCTTTGTGCAGTTCCAGGGAGTTATTACTGTAGCTGTACTAGAGAGTTATCACATTTTTGTATGGGACACTGTTTCACAACCTCTCCTTATTAGAGATCCAAATATTATAGGAGAGGAAGTTAGAACAGTTTTTTGAGTAGCAATGAAAAGACTAGGTTTTCAATGGAGTAATAGTTAAATAAAAATTAAATTATGAACTACTATTTCCTGCTCCCTACAATGCCTATTATTTGGGTATTTTTCCCAGAAGTTAGAAAAATCTTAGGCAGTAAAATGCATAATCCAGTAGAAGTCTGTCCTGGACTCTGACCCCTATTTTTCCCTCCAATAGCAGAAAACAGATGGGTCACTAACCCACAGTATGGAGAGAAAAGTTTACTGCTTCTATAGCTTTGATGGACACTAAAACTGTTGTATTCAAGAGCTATAATAAATATCACATAATTTGAAGACCTAATTTAGAAACACATTTGAAATGGGTCATGGCAATAAACAGAAATTTTGTGATCCTTATTCTGGTTGGAAACAGAAGAAAAGTTCTAGCTGTTTTTGTAAGGAAGGCTAGTTCCAACAAATGGAAAAAATGGAACCTGCTTAATCAAGAAATGTTGATCATAAAGGTCTCTGTTGGCTTGCATCCTTCTACAGCAGGTTAACCTAAAGCGAAAAGCCTGAAAAAGGACTACTTTCCAAAATGTGAAAGTTATGTACAAAAACTTGGTATTTATATATTGCTTATTTTTTACATCATTGATGGCTTTCCTTGTTTTCCACTGCCATGGGAATAGTTAATGTAAATGTTTAAAGACCAAAGGAGGAAATGGAAAGAACTCCTAGAAGACATCCAGGCAGGAAACAACAGCAAGCTGAAATTCATTTAGACATATCTTTAGCTATCTAAGAATTAGGTTTTCAGTCTAAAATCATGTAAGTTTCTCCTCTAGTCAGTGTAAATTCTAGAAGACTATTTCATCTCATGTACTGAATCATCTATCTTGAGATGGCATGTATAAGTCTATATCCATTTACAATAGAGGAAGGCAGATTGAAAACAAATTTTTAAACAACTACAATTAGATATGAAGAAACACATCTATGAAACCTATGAAACCATGCAAATAACCCTTTTTTTTCAGCAATGAAGATAGAAAAATTAGTTTTGAAGATTTGTATGCAGCTGCATTTGTCTTATTCTAAAAAATCTGCTTTCTCTGAAAATGTTAAATTTCAAATATCTAAAAGAAATTCTCTAGTCATAAAAAAAAAAAATCACCCTCCTCAAAAACCCCCACAAAAAGACTGCAGATTAAAATCACCAGAAAACAAAGTTTACAAGAATTTCCACCAAATTAACAAATATATTGCATAGCATTGAAATAACTTTTCCTACATGAATCTCAGAAAACATTTTTGCTACTGATGAGTTGATTCCATAAAAAATAGGCTACTCAGCAAGGACAGTCTGAGACCACAGCTGATTTACTGCATCTATTATATGGAGGAAAAAAGAAAACAAATGGAGAATTGTCTGATTTTATTTAATCTTAAATCAGTCTTATATTGCAGGTATAAATACTTAAAGCCTGAAGCTTAAAGAACAGTTGAAATGGACAAAGTTGTTCAACTATTTGCATGCTAGAAGATATACGCTATAATAGTAATGGACTATTTATTTCATAACAGAACTACTGGGCAATAGATATCATTGTTATTGTTTCTAACTATGTCTCTGACAATAGAGCAACATGACAAAGCTATGAAGAAAAATTGGAGCCTGAGGACATATTGTTAGCATGGAAATATCGCCATAAATTTTAGTTCCAGCTTTCAATTTAGTATTTAATATCTTCCAGAGTATGTTCAAAGATCAATATTTTTCAAAGGCAACTTTTGAAAGCAATTTTGGGCACTGTTGGTCTTGAGAGTCCAGTTTGAGACGGCTTGCAGGAAACCTGAATTTCAGTGACCTGGTGAGTAATACTTTCTGAAAACCTTGGTTCCATTTGCCCTACTCAGCTTTAAAAACTGACCTCAGAATCATATTTTAAAGGCATTTAAATATAAGTAAGGATCTGGCTGGATTTTTGCAGGAGTTAAATGCCTAGGCATTTCTAAAAATGTTCATTGGTCCTTTCTGCATCTTTAAAAACTTGCTTGTAGAAAACAATCTTCTAGAATTAGCAGCATATCTTAAAATTAGTGCATACCTGTATCTGCCCATGCTAAATACCCAGGATACTGGCACTTATGCTGCTTCTTTTACAGTCTAGTTTTAAAAAGAGAGGAAAAAATTACACTGTGACTGGACTTTGCATCCAACTTCAAGAATCTGCAAGGAAAAGGATTTGATTTGGTCAATTTTTCAACATATGGTAATTTCTACCACATTAAGTGCTTGCCTATGTTCTTTCTGTACAAATAATATGATTATGTTAATTAGTTACATGGTCAGCGAGAGTGCCTTCCATCTTGTTTTACAGCTTGTCTTTTACTAATTCATGTGATCAAACCTTGAAGTTAACTAAGTTGCCCATTCTACTGAAGAGCACTCAGAGCTTCAGACAAGTTCTTTACATTCAATACAGACTAAAAATTTTTAAAGAGATAAGACTGACGAAAGAATAGATATTCTTTTAGTATTACCTGTGAACTGGAGAAAAGAAAGGGAAAGAGGGGGAAAGAAAAAATAAAGAAAAAAGAGGGCCATTTGACATGCTGTGTAGTAAATATCCATGACAGACTACCAACTGTAGACATACCATCTTTAAGAAAACCTCTAACAATAAATAAATTGGGAAAATAGGTAAGGGAAGTAACAGTGTGCTGGCCTGTTCTGATTTTCATCATAACATTCACTTACGGTGTGTTATGGTTAAACCTTAGTAAGTTAAACCACAGGATTTAATAAGTATTTTTTTGTAATTATCATGTTCTAGATATCATTTCCTAGCCACCAGATCTTATATGTTTGTTTATTAGATTAGCTTTCATTACTAGAAGCAATTTTCCTTCTGCAAGTGTTTATAGACAGTTATTGTCATATTTTAACCTTCTGTATAAAAGAAATAGACTGAGCTCATTTAGTTGTGCTAGTCATTAAGGAAGAATTATAAATTTACTTTTTAAAATAAGAAATTTATTTAAAATCAATAAGTAGAATTTATTTTTATTAAAGAGATGTAACATATTTTATCTTTTTGAGAAAAGACCATACAATTTAAGCACCAAAAAAAAAGAATGTTATCTCCTGCCTGGAAAAAGTGATGCTGCCTTTTAGTCACATTAGCAAAATAAAACAGATTTGTCAGCAATATTCCTAATTTAAATCATTCATTATGTTTGAAAAGCTATGTGCGAAACCTAAAATACTTAGAAAGGTGTCTTTTGCTAAATGTTAATCATATGTCAAGTGATGACAGGTGAGGTCCACAATCTGAGAAGTACATGTTACTTGTCATTTACAAGAGCAACCACTAGAACCTTTAAATGGTTAAGCTAGTGGAAAAATCTAAAGGAAAACACAGAAATCATTCCTTGCCTTCTTATTGAAATCCATTGCTTTATTGAACCTTTCCTGCCCTTAAAAAGAAGTGCAGATCATCAACAAATGCTTGTCTTCTCCAGTTATTGTATTCTTTCATCTTTCTTCCTTAAGTGGAAAATAAAGAATTTGTTCCAGGTTCTTATTGTCATTATACTACTTCTAAAGTACAATTCCAACTAAAAATGTGTTTTTTCTTAAGTGTCATTCTCTTTCCAAAGCACTGTATGGAAAAACAAACAAAATTAAGGTTTTGTATTTTTACTTGCTTATTTGCTTTTCCCTGTCTAATCTTTTTTATTCCCACTCATTCTTCACAGGAATACAACAGGAAAACAACAAGTGTGAATCTTTATATTTGTGAGAAATAAAATACTTCACTGAACTTACTGCATTTTTTCCTAATAATCACAATAATAATAGGGCTGCATCCTCTTCCAGACACAAAAGTACAGTGACAGAGTCCCCATCCCACAGACATTTATGTCTGGCATTATGATGTGTTTTTCTTTTCAGAAATTGTTGTGGTTTAACCTGGCAGGCAGCTAAACAGCACACAGCCATTCATTCACTCTTCCCCCGTGGGATGGGAGAGAGAATCAGAAAAAAATGTAAAACTTGTAGGTTGAGATAAAGACAGTTTAATAGGACAGAAAAGGAAGGGAAAATAATAATAATGAAAAAAGAATATACAAGTGATGCACAGTGCAATTGCTCACCACCTGCTGACCAATGCCCAGCCAGCCCATGAGCAGCAGGCTGTCACCCCCCAGTTTCGCTGTTCAGCATGACATCATATAGTATGGGATATCCCTCTGGACAGTTTGGGTCAGGTGTCTTGGCTGTGTCCCCTCCCAGCCTCCTCTCTGGAAGGGCAGTATGAGAAGGTGAAAAGTCCATGACTTAGTGTAAGCACTGCTGAGCAACAACTAAAACATCAGTGTGTTATCAGCATTATTTCCATCCTAAATCCAAACCACAGCACTATACAAGATCCTAGGAAGAAAATTAGTTCTACCCCAGACAAAACCAGGACAGCAATACAGAATATAATATATAACTTTTGTCTATATTTAATTAAATCCCTCATAATTATGCTTGATCTAAACTACCTTAAGTTCCTTTAAAAATTAAAGTTGTAGTAAGAATAGTTCAGTTTAATTTAGCATTATAGAAAAAAAAAAAAAAAAGAAAATTAAAAAAAAAAAAAAAAAAAAGACCACACCAGTCAATTTATCTGCAAAGCTTGCATAGATATACTGGTTAACTCTGTCACACAGAAAGTCATATAAATATTACAATCCAAAGTATGACAGCTCAGTGAAACTGTATCCCAGTAAATACAACTTTTGCCATAACTGGTCAGTGCTATAGGCTTTATAGGGTCTTAGAAGCAGCTAGGGTTTCCTTTACTCTAAGCTGGTTTTGATCACTTCTCTTGGCCATAATGGGCCACAGCAGACATCAAAATAAGGAGATAAATATTTCAAGCAGAATCTAGGCAGAGTATAATTGCAGGTCTTGACTGTAGACCTAGATGCTACCATGAGTAACTATGACTGCCTTTACCTCTTTCATATGGAGACGTGTATGAGCGTACTACTCAGTGAACCCTAGGTGAACTTAGTTAACTGTAATAGAGAAGCCTGTAATTGGATCCTGCCCAATACACGTGGATGATACCATCTACATCCCTCATTTTATCTTGAGATTAAGCAACATATCTACATGTAACATTCCTTTATTTGACAGTAGAACTTAAGAATGGAGTTGCTTACTTCTAAGAACATTCTGCAGTAGCTCTATAGATCATGATGACAAATAACCTCACCAGATGAATGCCCAGCCATGTTTTAGACACAAATTCCCCCTTCCCTCCTCTATCAGAAAACTAATCTAAATGATAACATGAAGATTAACTAACTTCCACCTGTAGGCCTGTATAGGCACTATATGCTATATTGCTACCTTCTGTTTTTATTTGTGTGATTTAACTGCTGCTTGAGTGTTCAAGATTTGAAATACTATGGTTATTTTCATTATTTTCTTGCATCATGTACCAGATTAATGTGATTCCTACCAGAAATATGAAACGTTAACATTTATTTCTACTTTCCTTCCCTTTCTCCACCATAGCTTCATTCATTCATCTCTGGAGACAGTCAACACCAGTAATTCATAGTTAATCACATTTTCCTTAACCAATATCAGAGAACCAACAAGAAACACATGATGAATTGCAGACATGTAAATAGATATTTATCCTGGAACAGTAGTGCCTCATGCCTTAGGCTCTTTCTAACCTTGAGTTCCTACTGAAGGACAAAAATAACCTTTGTTTCAAGTGTTCTAAGAAATTTAAGACCTGATCACTTCAGAGCAGAAATCCCATTAAATTCAGAGAATTTCTACCTTACTTTTGAAAAACACCATTGTTAATATGAACTCTTGAGTTGGAGGAACAAAAAAAACAACCTAACAAAGAAACCCAAAACAAAAACAAACAATAAAACACAACAAAAAAACAACAACCAACCAAAAAATATCAATAGAAAATTCACTTTCTTGACAGGGATTTTCCTTTGTCACATTATTGCTCTTCTGAGCTTTGAAATGAAACTTTTATTTCTTGAAACCATACATTCTGATGGACCAGAATTGTTAAGAGCAACTTTCTCTGGTTCTTGGCTTATTTTAACTTAGTTCATTGTTTTTTCTAACACTTGAACATGCTTCATCATATGGATTTGGGTCATACGATCAAAATTTAACTTTACTTCTGGCTCTGAAAACTTTAATTTTAGAGTTGAATGAAAGAAATTAAAAGTGACTGATAAAAATTATGTGAATGAGAAGCAATAATTAGACCAAGTAATTCCTCACATTTAAAGCTTTTTTTCAGAGAAAATATTTTTTGTGTTTATCTTGTGTTTTGCAGCAGATTTCCCTTTCAGATGGAACATGTATAAAAGAATCCAATACAAAAGGCCGTTTTGCATAGTTCTCAAATATAATTTGTTACAGTAATAGTTTGATGGCAAGTTGAGAATGCCTTAGAGAGGTTCAAAGTAAGTTCATTTACCGCCTTTGATTGCATCCCTCTAGAGTTTCCATGTAGAACACAATAAGGGAACAGTTTGGAAGAAATCCACATGGATTCAAAGTAGGCAATTATTATCCAGTATTTCTATTCCTATTTCTAGATAAATTCAAGGATGTCAGAATGAACAAAGATACTTAATAAACTCAGATTATTATGTCATATAATTTCTTTGCAATGTAGTCAAGTTAAGATCTTTCAGCTATGTCCGAGAGCTTTATTAGTTTTTCTTAAAGTGATTTTTAAAATTTTCATTTCTCTCTCTTCAGATTCCTTCTACAATCTTTAAATGTTAGGTGAATTAAGTGACAAATACTTTGTAGGTTTTTTTTACACTGCTGTAATACAGATCAGCTAGGGATATCCACAGCACATGGGACTCCAAGTCATTTCCCCTTTGCTTATATCCAGACAAATGAACTTATTGAAACTGCTACAGAGGTTTTATATCCTTGGGGATTGTGCCTGTGCAGTCAAAGTCACTCAGAGGTGCAGTTCATTTGCTTCCAGGATTGTACCATGCAAGAACTGCTGTAAAGCAGCCAGAGTCCCAGATTTAGATCTCTAACTTCAAAGGAGAAGCCGTTAAAATAAAACCATTTCCTTTTGCAATTGTGCTTCAAATGCATATTAAAAGGAAATTATACTTGCCCCAAGCCCCACTTCAGTTTCATTTTAATTGATAGTCATTGTTTGTATTAGGATAGATGTATGCAGATAATGAAGTTACAGCCATGAAAGTCCCTAATGAAGATGTGTTAAGACTTAAACTAAGACTTATTTTAACTATCAGAGTCTTTTAATTTGTCTGGAGAACTAATAAATATTGTCCTCAGATGAGTTGAAGTCATCTCTGATAAAATTTCAGAGATTCAGTGCATATTGAAACATTTATTGAAGAAGTGTTTCAAGCACTGAGCCAGAATAGAGACTCAAGCTAAGAACAAAGATATTTGGGGGTTTATTGTTTTGTTTAGGTTTGAAGAAAATAATGCAGGTTTCTAACGGTAAGGAAACACTACTATGTAGCCAAAAGGAAGGGACTAGCAGTGCAAATGATGGACAGGATTTGGACTGGATAAGAAGTGCAATGAAGTAGCTTAAAACACAGGCAGAAAATCTCAACTCACAACTTTTGACTAACCGCAGTCTCTCAGTCCTTGTGAAGATTAAAGACACATGCTTACACTAACTCAGGGTTATACATTCCACTCCACTTCCACATACCCACAAAGCTCATACCTGTGATCCCTCAACCCCCTGGATATTCTTTTCCTCTGCCATTGGATCAGCACACCCTGTCTAAATACATTTCACTGGTTCTTTAACAGTCTAATATGGTTGTACATCCTTAATTATGTAAAATAGAGTAAAAAGGAGAAAACAGCATTAATCAATAACAATATTAAGCTTTATATCTTCACAAATACTTAAATATATTATAATTACTTGTGTTTATTAGAGATAGAAAATGTCATGAGAGAAATTTATTAAACAGAATTGTTCTGACTGGTCCTGACTTCTGTGTTTGCAGAGTAAGAAATAAGACTGCTTTTTTTTTTTTTTTTTTTTCCAGTAAACAATAAATACATTTTAATTTCTCTCTGGGAAATGGAGAAGCAGTTATAGATACACTTTAGTCACTCAGTTCTTACCTTCCTTCTCATGTCTTTCTTCTCTCAAGCTCTTTTTGATGGGTATACAAAGTGGCATTTTAAAAGAACCTTGTTTCCAAATAATATCGAGTTCCAAGCGACTAAGATGAACAAAGTTAAAAATGGAAGTAGTGACTATAGTATTTGCAATCATTTGACACTGGTTTTATACATCTGCTTAGTATAATACAGCTTTAAAGAAATTAGCTCCAAGTTGTTTTCACATAGAACCTTAATTCTGACACATTGAATACCTTTTTTTTTCTGAAACCTTAACACTTGTAATTATATTTTAATTATATTAAAGTACAATTTTTATAAAAACATAATTTTTATTATTATTTTCTATATTCAAAACATCACTGAACAAAACCTTGGCACAAGGAAATTATAAACATCCCTATAGTTCTCCATGTAATTTTAGAGTCAATATATTTAGATTTTCTTAATCTTTAACAAAAAGAAAGGCAGGAGACTAATATTCTCTCTAAAGAACTTCTGTATATGCAGATTGCTTAGACATGTTGTGTTACCTGGGGTATCCTATCTGTTTTCTGACATCAAAAGGATTTTGGATCTCAGCAGTAGGTAAGAGGAAAGAAAACTGTGCAAGGACATGTTTTAGAATGATTAGAAACAGTTGGACATTTTAGAGCATTTAAAGATATCTTTTATGTCAAAGAAAAACATAAAGGAATGCAAAAAATGTTTCAACAGAAAACTGATAAATTTCTCATCTTTATTTTCAAGACTGTTCTACTTTCTATTTCTCACATACTCTAGTAATTGTATATCATTATTTGAAATCCCGACAAACAGACAAAAAGGGTTATCAAACACATTTCTCTTTCTGTAATAACATCTGTTGCTTCACGAGGACTACTGGATACAATACTACATTGTGTCCACTGTGTATTGTACTGTACAATACTGTCCCATAGCAAAGCATTGACAGTGGAGGACTTCATTCATGACTTCTGTGAGAAGTGAACAGGGGATGCCCCATACCAGACAACTGGTTCTGCAATGGACACCAAGCTCAGAGAATAAAGTGAGGAAGGAGGAGCAGAGCAGTTATTCCCTGCAGCAAATGGAAAATCTACGATGAGGCAGTTGGATATTTCTGGACAGGAAATGTGACCTACAGAAAGCCCACCCTGGAGCAGGTTTTTTTCTGAAGAGATGCAGCTTATGGGAAGGACTCACTTTGCAGCAGATATCCACACCAGAACCCATGGAGGATCCCATGCTGGAGCAGAAACTGTACCTTGTGCAGAAGACCCAAATTAGAGAAAAGTGTGAGTAGGAAGGAGTGGCAGAAAAGTGTTGTTATGGACTGCAAATCCTCACACTACCCCATTTCCCATCCCCTCTGTGACACTCCTGTCAGGGAGGAGTAAAAGAGTTAAGAATGAAGGAGTGAAGTTGAATGTTGGTAAAAAGAGTATGGTGAGAGACTTGTTTTGCTTTGTTTATAACTATCCTGGCCCTGTTGTTAATTAGCAATAAATTAAATTATTTTTCACAGAATTACAGACTAATTGAGGTTGGAAGGGACCTTTGGAGATTATCTGGTTCACCCTCTCCTGCTCTAGTAGGGACACCTACAGATCATAGAATAGTTTGGGTTGGAAGGGACCTTTAAAGGTCATCTAATCCAACTCCTCTGCAACGGTCACTGACATCTTGAACTAGATCAGGTTTCTCAGAGTCCCATCCAACCTGATGTTGAGCACTTCCAGGGAGGGGGCATCTACAGACTCTCTGGGCAACCTGTTCTAATGTTTCACCACACATCAGAAAAATTCTTCCTTATATCTAGTCTGAATCTACCATCTTTTAGTTTAACACCGTTACCCCTTGTCCTATCACTACAGACCCCGATAAAAAGTCTGTCCCCATGTTTCTTATAAACCCCCTTTAAGTATTGAAAGGCCATTGCAAGGTCCTTGTCTGGACTCTGGTTTTACATTATCAGCAAACCCTGCACCATCATCCACATAATTAATGAAGTTGTTAAACATCATTAGTTACTGGTCTCTAACTAGACTTCATGCCACTGGTTACTGCCCTCTGGGCCTAGCAGGTGCAGCTGCCCAAGCACTAGCCATGGAAACATCTGTGGCATGTTAGCACCATATTGAGACTGATCCATTCTGTTGAGGCTCCCTTCTTTGTGCCCTGCTAAACCTGTTTGTGGCCACTAGGAACTGTGCTCTGGGGCTGGCTCTTATATGGGTCTCTTCCAAACACCAGATAAAGGGTGTTTGGCCCTCCTTAACCAGGAGACATTTGCAAAAAAAACTCCAGTCAACCTGGTCAAGGACAGCTGATCATGTTCCTTAGAAGCTCTTAGAGCTTCCTTGAGATCACACTTATCTGGTTCCCCTTACCTCAATTTTACTTGGCAGCAGGCACTTTCACATTTCTCAGAAGGTTCATAAACATTCCCCAATGATCCTGGACCTTGTCTCCAGAAGATCCCAAATCAGAATCCAGAAATTTCTCTGCAAACTGCTATGTCTGTTGGCTGCCTCTGAGATCACAACTATATTTTCCAAAGTTTGTTTTGCATGTAACCGTAATTAAGTAATTTCTTGTTTCTATCTTGATCCATGACCTGTTTTAATCCTATTTTCTCCCCCTGTCCTGCTGAAGATGGAGAGTAACATAACACCTAGGTGGGTGTCTGGCCAACATAAATCCACCAAACGTTGTCCCACTGTACTCTCATTTATGCATTGGTATTCATTGAGACTTTTTCTTTTGCTATAAATTTTTGAGAAGCAGAAAATCTGTCTTTAATTGACATCTATATAAATGAGATTTCCATCCAAGACTAGGGATCCTATAAACTGGGTTTTGCTCCTAATATCTTTGTATTTGAAGTCCTATGCAATCCCAGATTGCTGTACCTCTTTCTACATTGCATTTAATTGCCTTTCCTTAATTTCCTATGCTAGAGACAGTATCAATCTGGATCTCTGGCAGCACTGACCAGAGAAAAGGCCAGAGAGCAAACCTACTAGTGAAATACATCTTGTCTTTATTTATTAGCAGAATATCAAACAAGGAAGTAAGCTTGGGTTTAACAGTCCTTCCTACTGGACCCAGAGAAAGGAAGAGAAAAGCATATATTAACTTCTCCATGCAAGGTGCACTAGCAAAATTGTTCTAACGCTAATCACCCTGCAGAACCACAGAAAGAATACACCGTCTCTCACATGGAGAAAAGTTCCTACTTGAGGACTCTTAATTGAAAAGCATAATATACACAGGCTTTTCTGGACAGTTGGGTCCATTTTTATTCCACAGTTTCAGGAAGCCGCACATCTATTCCAAATTACACCATAAATAATATAGTGCCTTACTATATTCACTTATATTTTCACTTCTTTGTGGAAAAAAAGCTTTCATTTATTGAACAACTGACCAGTTATTAAGTAAGATCATCTTAATTCAATAAGATCAATTGCATTTTCTTTTTAGCTAAGTACTTTTATACTATTTTTAATACTAAAAGCAAGCTTTGAAAATATTGACATTTAAATTGAAAAGAACTTCATCCAAAACATAATTTTAAATTTGTTAATAACAATAATAGAGATAAACCAAAGTTGACTTCAGCCTCATACATATTTTTTTCCCTGGTGATTTAGCAGCTCATTAACTAAGAAAAAGGATATTGATTTAACTTTAATAATTTTAGTCTCTCTCGTAAGTCAAAAGTAGTAGTCGTACAGAAAAAAAAAAAGTTTGAGTCCAGACTTGTCCTTTAGAAGGGTAGAACAGGCTCACACATTCAAACATGCTGTACTTTTCTTGTTTTTGTTGCTTTACTAACACATCACAAAAGCCAGTGGTGTCAGAAGTCTGTCATTAATTTATGATATTTCTATTTTTAAATAACTAGCATGTTTACATTTTTGATGTACAAGTCATTTCTTCAAGTCACTTCATGTCTTTTTTTAATATTATTACTATGGTATTTATAAAGACTTTTCTGGCGGGTTCTATTGCAGTTTATATAGGAAAAAGATAAAAATACAGCACCGGATGATATTATTATTTCTATTTGTGTCAATATCATTATGCTGACTCTCCAAAATATTAAGAAAATTGAAGTTATAAATTTTTCTTTGGGATTCATCAGACTGAAGCTTTTAATTTCACAATGAATGGTAACCACACATATAAATGTAAACAAAGAAAGTTGTTGACTGGTGGGAGGGATAGCTGCTAACTACAGAAAAATTGCTTGAGGTATAAGAAAGAACTGACCCATCATCTAAATTGAAAGCAAAAGTTGAGCTTTTATTTATGTGAAGTTCTTTAATGTTTCTTCAAGATTCCTGTCTATGTTATTTTTCTGTTGTGGAAAAATCAGGTCTAGGAGTTAATCTTAAAAAAAACCCAAACACAACACTTTATATAACATGTATGTTATAACTTGTTCTGAGTAAGCTTTAATACTAACTTAATATTTTTTTTTTTTATTATTATTTATGTATGTATTGGCTAGCACACACTGGTCATTGTATTATTATACTCTTAAAATTTTGTTCTGTGATAATAGGAATGATAACCATAAGTTTTGGTTGCTACATGTTGTTCACAGTAGAATTCAACATCTCTATTCTGCATTCAGGTACTCATAAAATTAATGCATACAGTGAGCTATTTAAAATTAAAGGAAAACAACAGCATAACCCATGTGCACTTACCTGTATCCATCCCTAAAGACACCAGTACATTTTAAGTTACACCTTTCTCATACCTTACATGGAGCTGTAAAGAAATACCTACAGTTTACACAATTCAAAATATTTTTCTTTTAGTAGTACCCTACATATCTTCCCTCAAAATAAGTAGGTTTTATCTGAAAGCTACAGTGTATAAAGAGCTATATCTGTTTACATGTACCTACATTTAGTGACAAATTTTAGGTAACTAGAGAACGCTTAAAGAACTGACAACTTTAGACCCTATCTTTATTCATGTGGGGGTGTCATCCTTTGAGCCTGGTCAGTGGCTAAATGCCACGCAGTCACTCACTCACCCACCCTCAACCCACTTAGGAATGGGGAGGGAATCGAAGGGGCAAAGGAAATCTCACAGGTTGAGATAAAAACAGTTTAATAACAGGGATAGAAAAATACACTGACAGCAGTATCAACAGGTAATGTACCATACAGCTGCTCACCACCCACCAACCAACCAACACCCACCTGCTCACAGCTGGAGATCCCAAATACAGGAGCACCACAGCAACACTCTCAGAAGTGACAGCCCCTCCTGGCCCACTCCTGCCTTTATATAGTGAGCATAATGTCACATGACATGGACTATTGGCCAATCTGGGCCCAGCCCTCCAGCTGTGCTCCCCCACCCCCGCACACAGGTGAGGGCACTGGGACCTGGGGAGCCCTTGGGGTCTCAGTGTACTGCAGCACTCCTCCTGCTGCCAAACCAACGGGAACTCTAGTCCAGCCCCAACCAGGATGGGGAGTTAATGAGACTCTGACATCAATTTAAGAATTAATACCTAATCAAGCATGACACCTGAGGCTGAGTAACTAGCAGATGCTTCTTGAATTGGAACCTTAATGGCTCACCAATAGAGTATAGAAGAGTATTTCTTCTGCAATTCTAGTCACAGTAGAGGTGCTTAAACAGAAACATAAGTGTGTAATAATTAGCTTATTCAGTGTGACTAACAACAGTTATCAGTTCAAGGGACAGAGGATACAAATAATAAGGAAGTTTTCATAGAATACATAAATCCTAATCATTATTTCTAAGTTAAATGTTTTGTCTTCTGATGAAAGTACTTCTAAATACATGCAAAGAATTTAACTATCTAATTGGTATGTATAACATGTTTATTTTATTTCCTCACTGGCCAAACAACTAATTGCATCGTAAACTTTGTACACATGACTGTAACTCACATTGTAAGATCTGCATCTTGAATGCAGTTTAAAAGTGATTATGAAGGTTGGGGAGTAGTAGGCTGAATAACAACACTGGTGTGCAAAAAAATAAAATATTCCTTGTTTTCAGTAATTCTCAAGTAATGCTTATTAGAATAAGAAATTTTGATAAGTTGGTATCAGGTGCAGAAATCTGATACATAAATAAAAGCTTCTGTTCTAACTAAACTATTCCTTTTTTTTTTTTTTTTTTTTTAATTCCAATATGTTGTCCATTACACACTGTTTATTATTGTTTATGGACAATATAATTATTGGGAGAAAAGAATGAAAAAAATAATCCATGCTATAATATGATGTGGACTCAAGTTAAAATAATGTGCAACTTTCCACACTTTATTATGTTAAAGAGTAAATAATGGTTTAAGCTTGTTTTTCATCTGTGACTAAGTGTATGTAGAAATTATTATTTATGACAAAATTAGGATTAAAATTTGGAGGAGGAAATTATGCTAAATTAAAAGTTATGAAGTATGGAAAACTGATAATACACTTCAGAGAAAAAATTCCTGGGACTAAGAATTTTAATAATAAATATTAAGAAAAGCATAAATAGGAGTATATGTAGTGTTGTTACTAAACTGAGATGATAATTAATTATAATGTAAAAAAATAATATATTTCTGTTTTGGATGAAAACAATTGAATTTCTTTTGTGACATGAGATTAATCTGATAACTTCAACTCAAAAAAGAACTGGAAAAGATATTAAACAAGCTCTACTAGAAAAGAAAGAAAATTAAGTACATTTCAAAATACAGACTGTAAATTGGGAAATCTAAAGTAGAATTTTGTATAAGGAAAAGTTGTCAAGTTGTAGGAATTTTACAAGGAACCAAATATATTCTAGGTAGTGAAATGCCAGTAGCCTCCATAGAAAAGACAATGAACATGCTGTTAGAAAACAAAGTGGTAAGTAATTACGTGATTCAGGTTTGGGTTTTTTTCTATTTTATTTTATTGTTGAAAAAACAGAAGAGGTCAGATAATAAAAACCAAGATTCACAAGATTTTAATGAGAATTTTCAGTAGGGAGAAAAATATATACTTCAAAGAAATAAGGGAAAATTTCAGGAGCCAGTAATTACTAGTAAATGCAGAGATTAAAAGTACTCCAGGTTTTTATTATTTGTTTTACTATTCTTGAAGTAAAAACAGAAATAAAAGCTGATAAAGTCCATGGAACACAAATATATCTCATAACTATCTGCTATTCTAAGAAAGCAGTAATTCTACAAAAGATATGGGGTTTAGAAACTATATTAAAGTAAAATTAAGATTTGAGTTTAATGCTGGGATTTCTGTATGATATATAGTATCACATAGGATACAGAAAATGAGACAGTCTCCTGAACATCCAATATTACAATTGGTGCAGCCTCAACTTGAGTACTAACTGCAGTTCTGGGCCCCAAGGAGGATGTGAAGGTCCTTGAATGAGTCCAGAAGAGGGCAACAAAGCTGGTGAAAAGGCTAGAAGGAATGTCCTATGAGGAGCTTTTAAGGACTCTGAGTTTTTCTAGTTTGGAGAAAATGAGGCTGAGGAGTGACCTTACTTTCTACAGCTTCCTGAGGAGAGGAAGTCGAGAAGAAAATGCTGATCTCTTCTCACTGGGATCCAGTGACAGGATCATAGAATCATAGAATGGTTTGGTTTGGAAGAGACCTTTAAAGTTCATCTAGTCCAACCCCTCTGCAATGATTACAGACATCTTCAAATAGATCAGGTTTCTCAGAGCCCCATCCAACCTGACCTTGAAAGTTTCCAGGGATAAGGCATCTACCACCTCTCTGGACAACCTGTTCCAGTGTTCCACAAACCTCATTGCAAAAAAAATTCCTCCTTATATCTAGTTTGAATCTACTATCTTTTAGTTGAAAACCATTACCCCTTGTCCTATCACTACAGACCCTGATAAAGTTTGTCCCCATATTTCTTATAAGCCCCCTTTAAGTATTGAAATGCCCCTATAAGGTCTCCCCAGAGCCTTCTTTTCTTCAGGCTGAACAACCCCAACTCTCTCAGCCTGTCTTCATAGGAGAGGTGCTCCAGCCCCCTGATCATCTTTGTGGCCTCCTCTGGACTCGTTCCAATAGGTCCATGTCCTTCTTATGTTGGGGGCCCTAGAGCTGAACACAGGACTCCAGGTGGGGTGTCATGAGAGTGAAATGGGGAAATCACCTCCCTCAACCTGCTGGCCATGCTTCTTTTCATGTAGCGCAGGATACTGTTGGATTTCTGGGCTGCGAGCACATATTGATGGCTCATGTCCAGCTTTTCTTCCACCAGTACCCCCAAATTCTTCTTCACATGGCTGCTTTCAATTCCTTCATGCCCCAGCCTATATTGACACCAGAGGTTTCCCAACATGCATGGGAATGGTTAAAAACTGTGTCAGGAAAGATTCAGACTGGACATTAGGAAACATTTCTTTAACATGGGAGCAGTCAAGCACTAGGACAGGCTTTCTATGAGAGATGGTCGATGACCCAAATCTGCCAGTGTTTCAGAGGTATTTTGACAATGCCCTTAAGATCAATGCTTTAACTTTTGGTCAACCCTGAAGTGGTCAGGCAGTTGGACTAGTTGATTGCTGTAGGTCCCTTTCAACTGGAACTATTCTATTCTATTCTATTCTATTCTATTCTATTCTATTCTATTCTATTCTATTCTATTCTATTCTATTCTATTCTATTCTATTCTATTCTATTCTATTCTCTTCTATTCTATTCTATTCTATTCTTTCTATTCTATTCTATTCTATTCTATTCTATTCTATTCTATTCTAAGGGACTTTGGCTCATTAAGGAAATGACTGGTTGACTGATGAAAAATGCTGAATACAATAAAAAAGGAGTAACACCTGTGTATTTTAGTGGAAGAGAAAGCCTGAAGAACTGTTAATACTGTTCCTTACCTAGACTCCATTCTTAGTCAAGAGAGAGTTCATAGGAACAGTATACTATAACTAGATGAAATAGAACAAGAATATCCTTGCTAAGTGAATCTACTATCTGGAAGCATAACATTTTTAATTTAAAAAGAAAAAAGCCAAACTTTTGAAGGGAATTGCATGGATAATAATTGTGTAGATTTTTAAGAATTTCAGACACGAGAGCATGTGGAATGCTGACAACTTCATGGATAGCAATAAATAAATAAAACACTCAGTAAATAATTCTGTTAGTTAAACATAAGCTTCTAGTTTCATCTGAGATGGCTTGAGATGTGAGATATCCTCACTGTTCTCTTACAAGTGACACAAGACCTATGGGAAACCCGTGCACTTCTAGAGTGGCACCTGATGGCAAGGCAGAATACCCTTGTTGCCTTTTTAGGCAGCCAGAACCCACCTCTTCTGACAGGAGTGTTGTCTCTAGAGGCTGATCAATATAATCAAGGGAAGGAAGTTTAAAGTGTTTTAAACATGCTGGTAGAAAACAAGGAGTCTGTCTAGAGAAAGAAATCTATCAATGATGAGCAGAAGAACATGAAGGGCAAAACTGGAAATACGGCAAGTGAACAGTACAGAGAAGCAAGAAGAACTCAAGATCCGTAAGGCAAATATATTATCAATCAACAAACATTTGGTCAATCTATTTTATTAAGCACTCACTGTCCTAATTGGAATGTGTTGATGATTAGAACTGTGGAAGAATTGTATACTTTTTTTTTTTTTTTTTTTCAAAATGTACAAAGTAAAAAATTACTTTAAAAATACATCTTTCTAATTTAATTGCAAAATCTGAAATTTCCCTTAATCTATTATACTTAAACAAGTTAATCCAATATAAACTATTGTTTTATCTAATATGTCTTCAGTTATTATATTTGAAATTGGGAAATCTGAAAGTCTTCAGGAGAGTGTTAATATTATGGAAGTGAGTCTGATAAAATAAAAAAAAAATGTAATAATCCTTTCCTTGTGCATCTTTCAAAAATCAGATATCATAGGATGTTTTTATTTAATGAGTCAAAAAAAAAAAAAAAAAAGTAACCCAAACATTCTATATACTGGGTAAAACTTCTTCAAGAATAATCTAAACTTTGAAGCAATGCATTAAATTTAATAGCTACAAGAAAGAAAAGAATAAGTGTAGTATTATCAGCCACTGTGAGGCTATTTAACTTGTACAAATCATCTTTAATGAAAGAGTACGTCCATTATCCTCTTCTACACTATTACATCATTAGACAAGTAAACATTAACCTTTAAAAGAAAACCAAAAGTACTGATTTCATAGAACACATTAGGGTACTGTAAGGGATCATCTTAGAGAATTAAGCCAGAAAGTAATCCTTAAAATCCCAGGCAAGTTAATTTTGATTAACTGTATCTCCTAATAATGAAAAATGCATAGTGTCACGTGGAGAAGGAATTTAGACATTAGAATGTCATTTACTGACAGATGGCAAATTTATTTTTCTACAGTCTAGCCACTTCACTCAGTCTTCTTTGTGATTTCACAGAAACTCATGAACGCTAGGGGTATTTGTGCTGAAAACTTCATACATCCAGATAGTTTCTCTCAAGATGTGGCTGTTCAGAGAGCAAGAACAAACTTACTGGTTGTGAAACAACTGGACCAAGGACAACACCAGAGAACTCCAAGTCATCAGCCACATCAGGTAAAGTTCACATAAACAGAGGTGTTCATATTCCTAACTTCTTCTTCCCATGGGACTTAAAGTACCTATTTCCAAGGAGAAGTAAAATAGGATTTAGATGCTTAAATATCTTTGTTCATATGGTCTTATGCTTGGTCTTTTTCTTAACTGGTCTTATGTTCTATTAGTGCTAAAAAGGGACAAATATAAGCAAAACAAAGGGAATTACAAAAAATAGTTATTACAATATATCATTCCTTCTCTGAATAAATTGTATTATATTTAGGAAAGCAGAAAGAAAAAAAAAATCTCTGATCAAATTACATAATGGGAGTGAAGATGAATTAAACTCTGACACAAACTGAACTGATGTTCATGGAGCAAGAACTTTATCCTAAAACTTGATTTTAACTGATTAGATAATTTCATGTATCACTTGAAACTTTCTTGAAATATGCATATTATACTTGAGGACAACAACTTTTACCCATTAGTTTAATCACAAAAGAAATTACATTTCATGGCAAAAGTAAATGATTACGTTTAAAAAGAAGAACAAGTAAAACTGCTAGAGTCGGTAAAGGGTTTGTGTTAAAGATACTGATAATTCTTAAATAAGAAACCAGAAAGTCTGAACAACAAATTCTGTATAGTGGATAGAAATTCATCACTGAAGTTACATAAAACATTTTTAGTTTAGTTGGCATGGGAATAAAGTTTAAAAAATATTTTAATTTCTGTATCAGAATATTTTTTTTGAGGGAAACTTGTTTTATTTGTTTTGGATGAAAAACACCTAACATTCTCCTCAAATAAAATATTTTGAGTTATTTCTAATTTTCAAAATGTGAATACACAGAAGTTCAAAGAGAAAAGAGCTGTAAAAACAAAAAAAGACACATCTAAGTCTCAAGTCCTATTAACACGACTCAAAATGACCTTCCTCACTTTTTTTTTTTTTTTTAATTTAATTAGCTTTAGTCAAAAGTCATTATTATTATTTTTATTGAAATAATGAACAAAAATTCCCATTTGCACAGGTAGTCTGCTTACATGAACTGCTCAATTGTTAAATGACAAACAAATTGTGATTTATTTGTTAAGAATTCAAACAAATCAATGGTATAAATTAATCTTCTGTAATTCCATTTGATGTTAAACTAATGATTAAGTATTGCTTCATAAAGTTACCTAGTATTTAGATTTTGCTATTTTTTATTAAATGGTTCTCCTTTTAATAAGTCTTCAGACTCCATTAAGCACCTTTAAATACTGAGAAGTCCTCCTCAAAAGAGTGAATAATTTCAAAAAATTATTTAGTCTCATATAAAGAGTAATTTAAAGAGTCATACAAAAAATATATGAAAGGAGTGATCATAAAAAGATCCATTAAAAAGTCAGCATTTGGTCCTTCATACTGTCTGATTCTTTTAGAAAATTTTTAGAATGATTTAGAAGAATTATGTAATGAAAGAATGTAACATAAAGACTATCCATCAGAGCCTTTCAAGGTTTGATGGTTCTGTCACAGAGAACATAACAGATAACAGAAGAAGCAACCAGAGGGACAGAAATATGCTGAGAAAAGATTTCTGAGAGCTTGTTTACGAGATATTCTTTCATAATACAGGACTTTGAATAGTCAAAAGAACAATTTGAATGGTTTGAATACGCTGAATGTATTGTAAGCACTCATGAAGGGTAAAAGAAGACAAAATCCTGCAATACTTCTGACAAATTAAAGACAATTGTGTGATATTTGCTGTCTCTATTATATATATGTTCCATAAATGTACTTTGAGTACATTGCACTGTTGTAACTGCTGTATGGAAATAGCAAGAGAAGGGTTCTTTGCTACAATTATTTTGGAAAGCAAAGAAAGATAAAATGTATCAAGTGAAAGAAAGCTGCCTTGATGGACTGTATTCTTACACAACAAATAAATGGTAAAAAGTACAGAATTACTCATGTCTTTTAATTTCTGCTCCAAAATCCTACACATTTGACAAAACTGAGAAGAAATTATTGAGATTAATCCAGAATTAAATATTACTATATTTGATTAAGTGTAATTTTCTTGATAAAATAATATTTCACATGAATATGTTTATTTTTTTAATGGTGAAAAGAGTACAGTCTAGTTAATTCATATCCTTGCTTCATTTAAATGACTTTTAAATATTCTCTTTCAACTTTTTATTTTGGTGTAATTCACTTAGACTATTACATTAAAGTAATACATTTCTATATGAATCTCATATAAGTGAAACACCAAATTAAGACAAAATTGGCATTTTTCCATGCTTTCACAAGGAACTTTTAATGGGTGTCTAATCATTATTTCATTACAGAAATTTTGTGTTTGAAAAAAAAAAAAAAAGAAAAAAAATAAGTGGTATTTTGTTCTAATTTAGAATGAAAATGTCAAGGTAGTTACAGACTCATGGAATATATTTCCAATTCTAGTTCTGGGCAGAAAAATATTGAAAAAATATGGAATTTTGGGGAACCATTTTACTAATGACAGATCTGGAGATTTTTAACTCTTTCCGTGTTCTCTAAAACATCATTGGGCCAGCATTAATATACTAGGTCTAATAGATCCATAATGTTTTACATTTGTGAGATAAGCTTTAGAGAGATAACTAGTATCTGTTATTCCACAGAAAGATATAGCTGTGGATTATGGGTATGGAGATAAAGGTTTCAGAAAACAAAACAAAACAAAACAAAACAAAACAAAAACAAACACCCCAGAAAAACAAAATGTAAAATTAAAATGCCCTTTTGTACTCATTGCCTTATAAAAATTTCTCCATATAAGATTAGTTCTTACAAAAGGAAGAATCAACCAACTAACCAAACATAAAACCCAAACCCTTTTAATCTTGGGTGTGTTTATCATTAGTGGGTGAAACATGGTGTCAAAGTTCACTCATTAAGTTATATTTTGTTACCAATCAGAAAAATACTGAGGTCACAGAGAAATCAGAAATTAAAATATGAGCATATTTATTAGGAAAAATTGGAACTGTGGCACTTGTGTAACACCACCTGTCCAAATAGAAAGACATAGCCTCTTTAAGATAGCTGCAAAAAACAGGTTCATTACAATTTCAGAAAATTCAATTTTATTTCTCTAGTAATATAATGTTCTCTGATATTTACATTTTAACTGGTTATGGTTGTACATAATAATCATTATTTTCTGAAGTTTGCATATGAATTTCTGATAGAATACCTTTAAAAATTGTTTAGAATAAGACAAAATAACATATCTCAGGGTTTTTTTCAGAAAAAAAAACCCACAATTTTTTGCCATATTAAAAATATTCACAATGATTCAGCTTAATAAATTTTTATAAGGAAATATATATCTTTCTAATTTCAGAATAATACTTTTGCCTCATTTCAACAATTGAAAAATGCAGCTGAAAATACAAATTATTCTTTTTTATTTCTTTAGACTTAAACCAAATTTTACCTTTAAAGTCAGATGGTTTTAATACTAAAAGAAAAGACAGTGTAAACAACTGTAAGTATTTTTCATCTACCTAGAGGGCTTTCTTATTATGTCTTCCTTATTATCTTTGTGTCTTATCAGTTATTGTTTGAAAATAACATGGTATTAAAATACTTGTTAAGTGAGTGATCTGTTTTGACTGATGATTTTTGCTTGATGATTTTTGGAATCACATTCATCACATCACAATCTTGGCTTGAAATATGCAGAAAAAGAAAAAATGTCTATTACAGGAGGAGATAATATTAATCTATTTCGGTTACGGAAATATATGTTCCTTGTTGTGCTTTTTCCTTAGCTCTTAAGAGTACTTATTTTCTACTTTCTGTTCTCTGTTAGAATTATATTAATGTGTCATTCCAGAACCACCACAGAACATCCTTTCTTGATACTTTATAGAGAAAGCAGCAAGTAAGTGCAATATAGTAATTATAATAAAAATTGTCAAGAATATTACAATGATTTATGCCTGTGAAGAAGAATTTAGCCTTCTTTCCACAAAGATCTTATAATGATTGCCTCTTGTTCAGGAAACACTCTACTAACTATCACTGTTCACTTTTCAAATCTTATTGACCCCACTGTAATAATTCATATCTTAAAAAGCTTTCAAGGCTCTGCCTCCTTGAACTTCATTGTCCTTTCTTGACCTGGATTAACATGATACCTAGAAACACTTCCTTCATGCATGCTGAATACATAATGACATACGTCTCTCAATAATTTATTTCAGTGAAACACTCATTTTACAAGATGCCTTCACAAAACATGTCAGACTTAGTATAATTTAATCATTAGTAATACTTAGCAGAACATATTGAAATTATTAAAAAAGATTATGCTTATTCAGCTTCTGCCTTCTACCAAGTGTGAACACAGCATCATAAAGGAATGCAAATGACTTAATTAAAAATTTTTACATAAATAATCTTTATGAATGGCTTTTAATTTCAGCAAGCAAGAGAACAGGTGAATATTTGCTTAGAATATTTATTATGAAAGTAAACCATAGTGTTTTTGCTATACAGGAATAATTTAGGCATTTGTAACAGATGTGAGCCTGAGACATATTTCTGCTAAGGGATGTTGAAAGGCCTCTGACTCTGGCATGTTCTGGGGCCCAGGTGTTACTCTGTCCTGGCTGCTGAAGCTCATCCTGGTGCCCTGGAGGCCTGGGAGTCTCTCTCCCAGGCTGATGGATGCAGCTGCTGTTTTCCTGTTTGGAGGCTCAGCCGGTAGCAAGGCTGAGTGTGTATCTGAGAGACAGTCCTGCACACACAGGGGACACTGACATGGCTGGCCACAATGGAAACTATGGACAGGGCACTGCCTTTAACAATTGACAAATATAGCACCACTAGGACTCACATGAAACAACAGATAGCCAAGTCCTTAAACATAAATACAAATAGCCAAGCACCTCTCCTCCTCTCCAGCTGATCAGGACTAAAGTTCACTAGTGAAAATACACACACACAGGTTCACTCACTGTCTAGGTTCACAAGCATACACATGATCTTTTGATGCAGCCCAGTATATGGTTGACTTTCAGGGTCGAAAAGCTTATATTGCTGGCTCACATTCAGTTTTCCATCCACTAATACCCCCCAAGTCCTTCTCCACAGAGCTGTTCTTGATCTATTCTCTGCTCAGGATGTATTTGTTCTTGGGATTTCCCCAACCCAAGTGCAGGACCTTGCACTTGGCCTTGCTGAACTTCATGAGGTTTGCATGGACCGAGCTCTCAAGCCTGTTAAGGCCCCTCTGGATGGCATCTCCTCCCTCCAGTGTATGGACCGCATCACACAGCTTGGTGTCATCAACAAACTTACTGAGGGTGCATGCAGTCCCACTGTCCATTTTTGCCAATGAACATGTTAAACAAAACTGGTCCCAGTACGGAACCCTGAAGATCACAACTCGTCACTGGTCTCCACTTTGACATCGAGCCATTGACCACAGTTCCTTAAATGCAGTCATCCAGTCAATTCCTTATCCACCAAGTGGTCCATCTGTCAAATCCATGTCTCCAATTTAGAGATAAGTCTGTCATGTGGGACAGTGTCAAAACCTTTGCATAAGTCCAGGTAGATGATGGCAGTTGCTCCTCCTTCATCCACCAGTGCTGTAACCTCATTGTAGAAGGCCACCAAATTTGTCAGGCACGATTTTCCCTTAGTGAAACCATGTTGGCTGTCACCAATCACCTCCTTATTTTACCATGTGTCCTAACAGTTTCCAGGAGGATCTGCTCCATGATCTTGTCAGACACAGAGTGGTTTGTAATTCCCCGGGTCTTCCTTTTTTTTCCCTTTTTAAAGATGGGGGTTATGTTTCCTTTAGTTCAGTCAGTAGGAACTTCACCAGACTGCCACAACCTCTCAAATATGGTGGATAGTGGCTTAGCCACTTCATCCACAAGTTCCCTCATGACCCGTGGATGTATCTCATCAAGTCCCATGGACTTGTGCACCCTCAGGTTCCTTAGATGGTTTTGAACATGATCTTCTCCTACAGTGGGCAGTTCTTAATTTTCTCAGTCCCTGACTTTGCCTTCTGTGACTTTAATGGTATGGCTGGAGCCCTTGCCAGTGAATAGAGGCAAAAATGTCATTGAGTACCTCAGCCTTCTCTGTATCCCAAGTGACCAGGACTCCCTTTTCCTTCTGGAGAGGGTCTATATTTTCCCTAGTCTTCCTTTTATCACTGCTGTACCTGTAGAATCTTTTCTTGTTGCCCTTGATGTCACTGGCCAGATTTAACTCTCTCAGGGTTTTGGCCCTCTTAACTTTATCCCTGGCTGCTCAGACAATTTCTCTATATTCCTCCCAAACTACCTGCCCTTGCTTCCTTTTTGTGTTTGAGTTTTTCCATGAGCTCCTTGTTCATTCATACAAGCCTCCTGGTGTTTTTACTTGACCTCTCTGTTGGGATGCATTGCTCTTGATCTTGGGGGAGATGATCCTTGAGTATCAACCAGCTTTCTGGGGCCGCTCTTCCCTGCAGGGCTTTATACCACACTGTTCTACCAAGAAGACCCCAAAAGAAGCCAAAATCTGTTCTGAAGTCCAGGGTAGCAAGTGTGCTGTGTGCTCTTCTCATCCTCATCACCTTAAGGAGCTTGAACTCCTCCATTTCATAGTCACTGCAGCCAAGGCTGCCCTTGAGCTTCAAATTCCCCACCAGCCCCTCTTTGTTGGTGAGAACAGGGTCCAGCATAACACTTCTCCTTGTTGGCTCCTTTATCACTTGGAGAAGGAAGTTATAATCAATGCATTTTAGGATCCTCCTGTATTGCTTATGCCCTGTTGTGTTGTCCCTTCAACAGATATCAGGGTGGTTGAAGTCCCCCATGAGGACAAGGGCTTGTGAACATGTGTGTACTCCTATCTGTCTATAGAAGGTTTCATCCATTTGGTCTTCCTGATCAGGTGGCCTGTAGCAGATCCCCAATATAACATCTCATTTCCCTGTCCTCCTTTAAATTTTGACCCATAAACTCTCTATCAGTTCCTCATCCATCCCCAGGTGGAGCTCCATGCACTCCAGCTGGTCATTGACATAGAGGGTGACCCCACCCCCCCTTCTCATCTCCCTTGTCTCGTCCACCCTAAAGAGCCTGTATCCTTCCATTCTAACACTCCAGTCATAGGACCCATACAACCATATCTCTGTGGTGCTCTCCTGCTGACCTGTGACCTCTCTCCAGCTTCTGGGCATCTGTTGCTGGCACTGGCATCAAGCTGGCAGGAGTGGGATGGATTGAGTTTCCCTTCCCCCAGCAACTTTAAAACCCTCTTCACCAACTCAGCAAATCTATGTGATGATTAGGTGTAGGGCTTGGTCAGACAAATGTACTGACCAGCTACTGTATATACACAGCTGACCCCTTATCCCTCCTCTTATCAATCTCCCTTTCATTTCTTAGTCCCTGGTCCCTCCTTTTTCCCTCCCTTTGACCTTTCTCTAAACACTGCATAGTAGGTTTATGTACAGTGACACAGCACCCTTCAAGTATCCTTAATACTTGCATTCTCCTGCCTCTCCCTTTTTGCCAGCTACAGAGTCCAGGTTGACCGTCTCTAAAGTTAGGCCCAAGGTTTCTTCGTGGACCATGAATTACCATTTCAAGAGTTTTGGTCTTCAGTGGTTTTCTCCCAGATTTGTGTCAGATTTATGTCTATGTTTCATTTATCATTTTGACTCCTTTTGAACTAGAAAGGTCCTTGATCTAACAACCTAAATGAAGCAGATGCTCTCACATTCTACATTACCTCACAGTTTATTAATGGGTAATTTAGTACATAGTTTTAATAACACCTGTTTCTAAGCACATCTGCAGAAGCGATGGACGTGCATTTACACTCAGTTATTGAATTTGCTGAAGAGCAGCAGCTTAAAAACTTGGAACTTTCCTTCAAAACTGAAGGAATATCAAGAACAACAATTTTATTAGACATTGAAATTCCAGATGCACAAAGATTATATAAATTGTTTCATCTTAAAAAATCTAATGTACTTCATTCTTTTCAAAGGCTAGAATATTCTTCCATTAACAGTAGAAATAAAATTTTGTATATGGTCTTTGAACTAAATGCAATTAAACACTCTTATTAATATTTTCTAATATCTAATATCATTTTACATGATATCCCTGCTATATGTCTCATGGTTTTTTGCTTGTTGTCCTTTTTTAAATGCATGGCACAAATCTCGAATTGAGATGAGTTCTGACAAACACAAGAAAAGGCCAAATGGAACTATGTAAGTCCTCATTTTCAGTTCTTTCACCTAAATTTAGAGATATATGCATGATGATGATTTTGCTTTTTTGTTGTGTTGTGGGTTGTTTTTTTTTTTTTTTCAGGTTTTGAACATTCTGTCATGTATCAGGACATGAGTTTAATGATTTATATTTTGTTGAACTGTGCTTTTTTTAACTTAAGGTGTATGAAGGGCTTCTATTAAATAAAATAAAAAAAAAAAACAAAAAACAAAAAAAAAAAACATGATGTATTGAATGCTGAAAACAAAATTTTAAAAAGAAGAAAAATATATAGATGCAATATAAAATTTTCTTCCATAAAATATTGTTAGGCAATACCATTTAGTTATACAGTAAAGACACATTATGCATGGCAAAGCTAAAAAATGTGTCTAACAAATTGTTCATAAACTGTCTGAATGTATGTTCATCAGAACATATTCACACACTATAGTAATTTTTGAATACTTTATAGATGGGAAATAAAGCCTACCTAGATAAGCTGAAAAGAAGAATCCATCACTGCATTTCAGTTCTGATTTTATAAAAATGCTATTGTTTTGGGTTTTTTTAAAAGCAACTTTCAGTTGAAAACTTCAGGTTTCTACTTTACCTTGGATATGAACCATAATGTCAATTTGGTGGTTCCTACACATAACTGATGTACCCACAAGAAATATTTCATTAGATGGTTCAAGAATAAAACTGAGTGAACATTATGATTCTCATATATATTGTCCAGACATATTTGAATCACTTATTTACACTAACATCAGAGAAAGTTTTCATAGCAAAAGTAAACTAAGAAAAAAATTACAATAAAAATACTCAAATATGACATCAGAGTCATGAATTTAATTAATGAAAATTTTAAATTATGTTCTGAAGAAAGATACAGGAATAAGAAATACTAACTTTTTATGTTTTTATGATTTAAAGAAAATATTTTTTATGTAAACTTTGTTTGATGCTAAAATCTTACGGCAATTATGAAATGGTAGATAGTAGGACAGAATAGTTATTTAAAAGAGGTTAAAAGTAAGCTTCAATAATCTTAGAAGAAATTTGATCATCTATATCAAGGTGTTTTACATCTTTTCTTAATGTAATTCTGATTGCCTAATAGTTATTGTAAATTTTCATTAATGATTCTTTTGTGCTAGTAAGGAAAATTATCACCATGAAGAGCTGAGACATAAGTAATGAATCTCTTCAAAATATCTCTTTGATCTTTTGATTCCAAGATGGAAGAATGTTTTTTCTCTTGTTCGGTACTCATGTTCCTTAAAAAAAAGAAGCTAAACTGAAAGATGAGACCAATAGAATTATGGAATCATAGAATGGTTTGGGTTGGAAAAGACCCTCAAGATCATCTAGTTTCAACCCCTCTTCCATTGGCAGGGACACTTTCCACTAGACCGGGTTTCTCAAAGCCCCGTCCAACCTGGCCTCGAATACTTCCAGGGAGGGGGCAGCCACAGCTCCTCTGGGCAACCTGTGCCACTGGCTCACCACCCTCATAGTGAAGTTAAATTTAGTCATTCAAAAGTCCAGTTGGTCATCAATGTTTTTCTCATCGTCAGTTGAGATAGAGACCTTTATAAAAAAAAAAAAAACAACATATTTCCTTTCTGATGTCATTAATCAGTACAAAGCAAATTACCCCCTGCACCTTCTTTCCACTGTCTCTGTTGGTTGAAGTTAAGAGTCTAAAGTTAACTGAGAGAAATCCTACCAAGAGACTTACTGAAAATCACAAAACATGTCTGTGGCTGAGACAAAAAAAGAGATCTTGTGTTTAACCCTAGCTGAAGGTCTTACCCCTTAAGAGCACCCTCCATACATGATACAAGATTAAAAATAACTAATTGAGAATATATTAAAGAGAAATAAAGTACAAAGAAATGATCCAAAATAAGTCCTTCAGACAGTGAGGTGATTGCAAAGGAAGCAGGTGTTTCCCCACATGTCATTAATTAACAACTTGAATGAAAACAAACCAAAATTATCATTATGTGCTATTTTTCTCATTAAATACAAATGAAAGAAACTATGAAACCTGCAATTTGTTTAGGGGTGGAAAAAAGTGTCAGTAGAAAAGAAGAAATTGTAAATACTAGTACATCTATTCTTCGAAACAAAGCCTTTTCTCTTTAGTCACTTTTGAAGAATTTTCCGAAAATGGTTGGAATGTAGGTATATGTTAATTGATAAACGGAAGAGAAAAATTTTTATTTAGGATCCTGTAAATCAGGATTTTCTGCCTCTAAATACAGAACGTGGAAACTTATATGTCTGTCATTTGTAGTACACCATTTAAAAGGCTATCACTCATAGGAATTGCTTACATATTATGGAATGTGGTACTTTTAAAACAGCACGAAATTCAGCCAGTCATAAAATCTCAATTGCTCTATGTATGAGTATTTTTATTCTTGTTATTACTTAAGAAAGCCTTAACATGAGAGAGTGTTTTGGACTGTTCAGATCTAACATCACAAATGAGAGATGGTATTACATTTCTCCTGGAGCAGCCATGAGGGACACCATGAATTTCCATTACACTATTTTTAGTCTTTCTGTGTAAATGGACTATGTTCTTTGATAATCAAGGATAACGATTTCTTTAGTACAAAGATGAAGTTTAGTTTAGTCTTCATTTTTTAAGTCTTGGGATACAAGGATATGAACACAATTCTATGAATCTTGTTCTTTCTGGAATAAATGTATAACGATATTCTTACAGTCATATACCTGAAATTTACTTATTTAACTTTTAGTTCCTCACTGTTAATTTATAGAATCTGGTTATATTTACCCTGTGAGAGTTTAGTATTTACCCTTTTAGAGAGTGAGTTACAGGTAAACTAGAATTGGCAGAACACATGCTTTTAACTGTTTTTTTCTGATGGTAAACCATTAAGACTACATATAGGCATTTTGTAACAAACAGCCCTCATTATAGAGGAAATTAGCAAAAAAAAAAAAAAATTTCTCTTGAAGAAAATGTAGTTAAAATGAAATAATTCATCCTCTTCTGCAGAAACTGGTTGAAAAATTGAAAATATTCTTCAATAGACATCAGGCTATGCTAAAAGACAATCCAAGCTGTCTAATTTGTATTCTCAGAAAATAAACTAAAAGGTCATGCTGGTTCTTCCTTGCATTAAGAAGGAATAACTTTAGAAAAGTTTAGTGTAATTTAGGTTCTCTAGTATTTTTGTTTTGGTTTTGTTTTTTTTTTCTTCTGCTGAAAGAAAATCCTTACAGCCTAACATTTGGACAAAAGAACAATCTCCTACATTATTGATCTCACAGGAAATCTCAACTCATACCTGTTCACCTTGTTAAACTGACAACATAGAAAGATATTACATTTCACAGTGTATAACTGAATTAAACTTTCTTGTTTGCTTGCTTGTTTTCTTTTTCTGATGGTTAATAGTACATTGGATGTAGATAGGGAAATTATTTGGGGAGTAATTAACTGAAATGTAATAGCAATACTACTGAGGAATAGAATATTGATTTGCAATAGTCAAACAAGGCCAGGCAGCCCCTCTGAGAGCCTGCAAAGGAGAAGAGAATGGATAATCACATTGATCATAATAATAGTTCCTTTGATTTACTAATGAATATTATATATTTATATATATGTGTGTATATGTATATTGTATATGTGCATATATATATGTGTGTGTACAGATATAGTTATATATATTTATGCACTCATAGATAGATACATACATACATACATATGTACATACACACATATATTCTTGGGGTTTTCTCTGGCTTAAAAATACACATTTTAAATAAATCAGTCATGGAGAAGATAGGAAAATTACTCAAGGTCATTGAATGATTCAATGGAAGTCAAAAAGGGACCAGTGGTCTCTCAGTCATTAACTTCGTGGCCAGCATAGCTAGATACTGTTATCTCTTTAACAACAGAAGGTAGGGATGGCATATCCATGTACCTGTGGAACATTAAGAAAAAGGATAGAAAAAAGTCATTCAGGTTAAAAGCTTTTTCAGCTCTCCATTGCAAAATCACCAAAGCCAGAAATGGAGTTAAAAATGCTGGTGAACAGCTGTTGTGGTGAGAGATGTGCTGAAGAAGCTGTCAGACAGCTAAATGAAGGGGAAAAAAAGTAAACTGTTTTCTCCTTACTGTACTCCCAATGGCACTATAGTCAGAATAAGCAAGCAGAAATAATGAAAAATTAAAAAGATCTATCATAAGATCATAACTATTTTAGTTACATGTGATTTTCATCCAAAGGAGTCTTTGACCTTTGATATACCCCTGTCTTATAGTAGCAAATATTTGTCAGGTTACTCAAGCATTACCTCCTATGGCTCAGGTCATTAATTTAGACCTGCTATAAATGCTTTTTTTTTCAGTATTCTTGTCTGGTCAAGTAAAAAAGAGACTTTAATAGTATGGGGATCAGAAGGAAAATAGTGAAGGGTTAGAGGGAAAGTAGTGAAGGACCAATGAAAGTGAAATAAATATGGTTTGCTGTGGCCTAACACAAGAGAGAAATCAGGAGTCTTAATCCCTCATTTTCCTTTTTTTTCTCCCCTTAAGAAATATTTTCTTTATAACAAAAGATAAACCTTAATTGACTGCTCTTCCTGTTAGCAAAGAGTTCTGGTACATTAAACTCCAATAACACATGAACATTACAAGCAGCATGTGAATATTTTAATTGCAAAAACCAGTGAATCTTGGAGGGGCAAAGAAGAATCCTGTCACATTCTCTGCCACTGTGCATTTTCAAGGATGCAGTATAAATAAGAGCATTCAGCTATAATCAAAACTGTTGTGTCATGAAGGACATTACAGTAAAATCAAACTTACTCTTACTTCCTGGGCCTTTCAAAATTGGATTAGCTAAGAAAAGAATAACTATCCATGTGCAGTGAAAAAGTTTCATGAAAGTCCAGGGGCAGGGAAAAAAGCCACAGGCTCTTAGTCAATAAGTATTTTACCATTTGAATAGTTCAAATAATATGAAAAAAATATGTGCAGGTAGTTAAAACACTGACCAAGCAATGGTTTCAATTCATCAAAGTTCAAGAACAGTGAAAACCATTAAATCATACTGCCTGATCTGCATTTCATAAGTCATTACATTCCCCCTAGTTGCTTCAGGGATCAGCCCAATACCTTTGTTTTGATGTCTTCATAGTTCTTTGTTTTGTTTTTCTGAAGTAAATCTCCATGGTTAGTTTTGTTATATTTTTCTCCACTGGATAAAACTACTGCCTTTAGTAGCTGATATATTCTTCTTTGAAACATACTTTTCACTTTAGCCATATAATCACATTTTACTTTGTATAAATTGATGTCTTTCGTTACTTCTTTTCATTACATAAAGGGAACTGTCTCAAAAGTTTAAGGATACTTCCACCATACATTAAATAAATATGTTTTCACTCCATGTGACAGTCCCCATGACATCTCTGTCATCTTATCTAAATTTCAGAAAGTTCTGACTTGAATCAATGCACATCATCTGTCACAAGGTAAAGCCTACCCAAAAGCACTGCCCAGACAAAGGAGATCATGACTACATTTGTCCAGCTCTGACTAGATTAAGCAAGTATGAATTGGAAAGCAAAGTAGCAATAAACAACTGTCACAGTTACTACATTCAAACATTTTTGTAAGACATTTGGGGCTGGAGATGGTAGCATGATAGAAATCCTGGTGACCACAAGAACAACTTCTAACTGGTCACAGATATGAAGAAAGTAAAAAATAATGCTGTGTGACCATGTGATTTTTGAGGATTTATGCTAGCGATCAAACATAGGAAGCAATACACAGTGCAAACAGTAGCTTCTGGAGTAGTGATAGGGAGCATCATGTGTGGAAGCCTGAGTTTGAGGTGCAGCCATCCTGTGGAATCACCAGCCAAGACCTGCCACATCTTCGGGGCCCACATGTACTGCCTGGCTAACCTATATTAGAAGGACCGCAGATAGATACATCCAAAAATTTAGGAAGACTGTAGGCAAAACCATCAGAATTTATTTTTCCTTTGAGTTTTGGGTTTGCAACAGACTTGCATGCTATTCAATTTTCTTATCCTTTATTGTGAGTGTTGTGGTTTGAGCTTAGAGGGCACCTGAGCACCACACAGCTGCTCACTTCCTCCTTTCTTCCCCCATCACTAAGACAGAGAAAATAAGCCAAGGCTTCAGATTTGAGATAGAACAGAGAGGGATAAATCAACCATTATGGTCATAGGCAAAAGGCAGACTTGTTAGGAGAAGAAAAAAAAAGAACATAGATTTATTACAGAAACTAACAACAACACTTAACAGAATAGGACAGTGAGAAACATTACCACATCTTGAGATCACCTTCCCCCCACACCTGCCTCCTTCCCAGGCTCAGATCTGCTGCTGATATCCCTACCTCCTCCCCCCAGCAGCACAGGGGCAGGGAATGGGGAGGGGGTGCAGTCAGTGCTGCCACTTATTCCATCTTTGGTGGGGGGAGCTTCTGGAACTTCTTCCCCCTGCTTCAGCATGGTCCGCCTCTCATAGGAGAGGGTCCTCCACAAACTTTCTGCAATGCGAGTCCTTAGCACGGGCTGCAGCATTTCCTCACACTGCTCCTGCATGGGACACCAACTTTCTCCAACTAGAGTCCCTCACACGGGCTGCAGCCCTTCCTGAGCTGCTCCAGCATGGGACAACCCAACATGCTGCAATCCCCCCAGCACCAAACTACAACAGCGGGGGCTACTTCTTCCCACAGGATCCCAGCTGTCTTCAGGTGCAGCCACCTTAATTTGGAACGTGGGGCCCCCCACATGCCATATATCAGTGTCTGCTTCACCAAAGACCTTCATGGGTGGCAGGGGGGGCTGTTTTACTGTCTCACTGCAGGATACAGGGGGGTCTCTTCTCTGTCATGCCTCCGCCCTCCTTTCTTCCTCTACTGACCTTGGTGTTCATGCAGCTGCTGCAACTCCTCCTCACAACTCCAACTCATGTTCACCAGGTCCCCTCTTAAATATGTTATCACAGAGGTGCAGCTGATTGGCTTGGCCCTGGATAGAGGTGGGTCTGACTTGGAGCCAGGGAAGCTTTGAGAAGCTTCTCACAGCTGTAGCTCCCTCCCTTGCTACCAGAAACTTCACCGTTCACTCAAACTCAGGATAGTGAGATAGAAAGAAAGAGATAAAATTTGCTTGTAGTGTTGACCTTATAGTTATCTTCAGTTCTGAAGGTCTTCTTGTCAAAAGCATACATTATGATGTTTGAGTGAGGTCTTCTTCCAGATTAGATCTTTGCCTAGAATGAAAACGTGAAGAAAGTTTATGTGTGTTTTTTTTCTGTTTGTTTTGTTGTGGGGTTTTTTTGTGTGGTTTTTTTTTTTTTTTTGGTGTGTGTGTTCTTCCCTATTTATAGAAATTCATAACTTGTTTTGATTTCTGGGAAATTAAAATCAACATAAAAATAGTGACCTGCTTTCAGAATTGCTCCATAAGTATGTGTTTTCCATTTCCTAATCTTTTTAGTTGTATTTCTCAAAATTATTTAGACATGTATCTTCTTAAAACACAGGCATATTCACATTGTTCTCAAGATGTTTCAATTTTTCCTTCTAGAATGTTCTAACACTAAACCATAGTCTGAAATGTGAAACTTAAAACAAAATAAAACCTTTAGTTTTTTAGGTGAAACTTTTTTTTGTACACTTTTTTCACCATAAATGATTATTGGCACAACATTCATGAGAAGCAATACTTCTTCCTCATGCAACTAGTGATTACAATTGTACATACAGTTTACAGAGATTATTCAGCTCTAACTTGGACAATACAGAATATAGTACTTCCCATAAAGACTAATAGGCAAATTTAATCACTTATTTATTCACTGATTCTAGATAGAAAACCATATTTTATGTTGTTTTTTCTTCATTGTTATCTTACTGTCTAAGAATAAGTGACGCTTCTGTTTACTAATCAGATTAATTATATGTTTCTTCCTGAGTGTGGTTAAGTCTCTTTCCTAGACATCTATCTGTTGCTTTAGTCTTAACTGTATGTTCAGTCAAGCATTTACAGACTGCTAGCTAAAAGTCTAAAAAGAATTTATAAAGATATTTTGCTAGTGCCTAGGAACTATGTATATTGCTTTCTGGTTTTTAGAAATCTCTTTCCAAACAGTTTTTTCCTCATTTTAACTTCACAGCCTCTACTGATTGATGTTCAGTTTGCTGTTGTTTTATTCTTGTATTAAAACTAACTGAACAGGCAACAGAGAGATATCATTTTGTAATACTTACTTTAAAATATTAATCTGCATCTGGCAGAAATGTGCCACCAGTTTAGCTTAAGGAGGCATGAAAGTAGTCACAAGAATGGTATGGCAAAGACACTGAAAATTTCAAAGGCAGTAAATCATAAGAAGAATAAATAAACTCACAAAAGTAAACAACTAATTCAGAGAAAATATCACTACATCTTTTGCACTCTTGTCTTTGTCAGAATTTTTAAATATTATAGTACTGATCTTTTAAATGAGTTTTCTTGTTTTTTTTTTTTTTTTTTGTTTTTTTTTTTATCTTCTATGACCAATTATTACCAAGTGTAAGCAACACAGAAGGTTGTGTATGACTTCTACTTGTACAAAGTTACTAATTAGTCATACTAGCCTTCTCACTAACATTATTTAATACCCCAGCTATTCTAAAGCTGTTTTTCTGATTTTAAGATATGAATTAAGCAAGAATATAACTCTTTGCTATGGCATATTCACATTAGGAATTTGGTTTGTGTCTGCTTCTACTGACAATCTAATCTAAAAGCACCCATGCAGAGTTAAATCTATTACTATTTCAAATATATGCTCTGTTCTAGAGACTACTATATGATAGATTACTAAAGCATTCATACAGCTGTTCCATGACAAACAAACAATTTAGCTTTCAGTCTATTATTTATAATTCAGTGATGTCAGGGGCAATCAATGTTATACTCATCTCATATAGACACCTCATAGAAACACACATTATGAAATACAGATATTTTAGGTACCCTGTATAATAGCAACATGCACTTCAGAATAAACTATTCACAAGTCTACTGCTTTATAATTGCAGTCATCTTGGCAGCTATTTAATCAAAATAGCTCTGCTTAAGGATGTAACAAGAAGAAACAGTAAAAAAAAATAAAAATATCTTCAGAGATTCAGAGAGCCAAAATATTAGGAATTTTTCCTTACAAAGAAAAAGAGGTATTTGCAATTTCTTTCTAGTGTGACATTTCTGTGAATGGGTGTGGTAAATCACAGAAAAAAAGATATTTTCCATTTTCAAAATAGAATTATTAAAGAATGATAAAATACTCCTTTGCACCATTTCTAATAAATTTATCATTTGCAATACACACATTTCTGTAAGAGCTATTAAGAGAGCTTCAGTAAGTAACACCCGTACTTGTTAGAACGCAATAGTTCTCCGATGGTTGATAGTTCTTGATTGTAAATATCCAGAATAAAATTTATGCTTGACTTCCTTCTCTACTGATGAAATTGGGAAAAGGTAACTGTGTGAGAAAAATCCTTACACTCTTTATTACTTTTGGTACCTACTGCTGTGTACTCACAGATTTGAAGGTAAGGCACAGTAATGTTTACATCTGAGCCAGTCCCAGTGTAATAAATCTTTTATTTTAGTACCAGAAAAAAAAAAAAAAAATCCTCCTGTTCTGAAACAAGTTCCAAAAACTAAGGTCTCTGAACAGCCTTACCCAGACAAACTGAGTATGTTAATATTTGATTTGATATTGAATTATTTTTATGACATCTATGGTTAATGTGCGTCTATTGATTACATCTTTTGGTGTTTTTTGTTTTTTGTTTTTTGTTTTTTTTTTTAATCTTTTTGCATCACTTGCACCTAGTTTTTGCAATATTATGGTTGTAATCTACAAACTGAAAGGGAAGACAACTGAAAAGAATCAGTTATACTGAGTGAATTAAAAATCCTCAATTAGCATGATTCTTGAAAAAAAACAGAAAAAATATTCTTCTTCCTTAATTTACCAAACATCATCAGAAACAAAACATTTATGTAAAATTGTATTTAATATTTTTTTAAACATCTGTGGGCAGACCTTCAGTGACCCAATGAGTTCCCCAAAACAACAGAGACCTAAATATATTGTACTTCAAAAACAAAACCAGCACTTTTAAGTGATTTTACTTTGAACTGGAGACAGTAACTGAGTGTCTTGTCTTCTTCTTGTAGCAAATAATGTGAATCTGAAAGATTTTTTTTTATAAACCTCAGGCTTTCCTCCTATAGTCTACCTTTTATGACAGATGCATAAGCTAGCACTACATAAAGGTAGTGTACTTAGTAGGACATTGGTATCTATAAAATAAAGGATGCACGTGCTTTGTTTCTACATTTTTTCTTATGTTTTGTGTAGGCAAGTTTTTCATGTTGTATGAAAGAGAACAGGAGGAAGTAGTTTAAACAGTTAAGACTGTAATATCAAAGCACTAAGAAGGATAAATTTTATGTTAACTTTTATCGACACAACCACAAACGGATTGAAAGAATAACTTGGCCACTACAAGTCAGTGTGTCCTGGTTTGAGGCCAGAGGGCAACTGAGCACCATGCAGCCCTTCAATCACCCCTTCTCCCGCTGCTTTGGGAAGAAGAAAATAAAGCAAAAGGCTCAGGTATCAAGATAAGGACAAGGTAGGGGTGACTGTCATGGGTTTGAGTGAGTGATGGAATGTTTTGATAACAGGGGAGGGGACTACAGCAGTGTCTCCCTATGAGAAGCATCTTGAAGCTCCTTCAGTTCCAAGTCAGACCCAGTTTTGCATCAAGGCTGAACAAATCAGGTGCACCTCTGAGATAATGCATTTAAGAAAGGACCTGTTGAGGACGAGTTGGACTTGTGAGAAGGAGCTGCGGCAGCTACGTGAACATCAAGGTCAGTAGAAGAATGCAGGAAGAAAGGAGGGAGGAGGCATGACAGAGAAGAGACCCCCCCCGTATCCTGCAGTGAAACAGTAAGACAGCCCCCCCCCCCCCCCCCCCCCCCCCCCCCCGCCACCCATGAAGGTCTTTGGTGAAGCAGACACTGATATATGGCATGTGGGGGGCCCCACATTCCAAATTAAGGTGGCTGCACCTGAAGACAGCTGGGATCCTGTGGGAAGAAGTAGCCCCTGCTGTTGTAGTTTGGTGCTGGGGGGATTGCAGCATGTTGGGGTGTCCCATGCTGGAGCAGCTCAGGAAGGGCTGCAGCCCGTGGGAGGGACACACATTGCCGAAAGTTTGTGTAGGGCTGTCTCCTGTGAGAGGGGGACCATGCTGGAGCAGGGGGAAGGAGTTCCAGAAGCTTCCCCCACCAAAGATGGAATAAGTGGCAGAACTGACTGCACCCCCTCCCCATTCCCTGCCCCTGTGCACCTGGGGGGAGGAGATAGAGATATCTGAAGCAGATCTGAGCCTGGGAAGAAGGGAGGTGTGGGGGGAAGGTGATCTCAAGATATGTTAATGCTTCTCACTGTCTTACTCTGTCTGTTAAGTGTTGTTGTTAGTGTCTGTAACAAACATATGTTCTTTTTTTTCTTCCCCTAACAAGTCTGCCTTTTGCCCATGACCATAATGGCTGATTTATCCCTCTCTGTCCTATATCAAATCTGAAGCCCTGGCTTATTTTCTCCTTCTAAGTACTGGGGAGAAGGAGGAAGTGAGCAGCTGTGTGGTGCTCAGGTGACCTCTGAACTCAAACCATGACAGTCATTATAGTCACAGGCAAAAGACAGACTCCGTAGTGGAAATAAAAATAACATCACTTTAATTAAAACACTAACAAAAACAACAATTAACAGATAGAGTGGGACAGCTGGAAGCATTACCACACCTTTAAAAAAACCTCAGCCCAGCCCTCCCTTCTTCCAGGATCATATTTGCTCCTGATATCTTTACCTCCTCCCCTGTAGCAGTGCATGGTGCAGGGAATGGGAGTTACAGGCAGTTCACCACTTCTTCTTCCTCTTGGGAAGAATGGGGGGAACACTGCACATTCTCCCTCTGCTCCAGTGTGTCTCCCCTCACATGAGAGACAGTCCTTCACAAGCTTTTGCTGATGTGAGTCCCTCCCATGGGCCACACTATTTCCCAAGCTGCTCCAGCATGGGACACCTCTGTATGTTGCAATCCTCCCAGCGCCAAACTACAACCAGGGCCTCTTCTTCCCACAGAGTCCTCTCCTCCTTTAAGTGCATTCACCTTCTCTTGCTTGGGCTCCTCCACGGGTTGCAGGTCAGCCTCTGTTCCACTCCAGACCTCCATGGGTGGCAGCAGGGTTGGCCTTGCCATCTCACCAAAGGATGCAGGGGACATGTATTTTGTACATTTATGGTAACTTTTCTAAAAAAAGTTAAAATAGTGGAATTCACTACATGTCTGCAATCAGACTAGTCATCTATATGATTATGTATGCAGAAGTCAGGTAAAAGGAAACAGTATGAGTACTTAGGAGTCTTATATTGGACACTTAGAGAAGGGAAGACTGTATCCATATAAAATGGTTGCTTTTGGGATCAATTCTGATCTGCCTATTTACACTGAGTAGGAATATTACTGTTAACATCAGGTTTTATTTTGATCCTTGATAAAAAGTTGCTTACAGTTATCTTGTTCTGTTCAATTTCACTTCATTTTTTGAAATGAAATTGCAACACTTCAATAATTCTACTTTTAATTCTGTCCAGAATCATTATGAATGTATTCTATTGGGACCCAATAGTTACTGCTGTTAGAGTCATTTTGGTTCTTTCCTCTATTCCTCTAAATGTTTTCCACATTTAAAGATAAACATATTCTGTGAGAAAACAAGCAAGATCAAATCAGTAGTGACTGTATGTTACATGTAATTTGACTTCATGATTTTTTTATGTTTATCTTCTCTATGTTATCTGCAATTTTCCATGGACCTGAAAGTTTGCACAGAGATCCAATGGATTGCAATGATATGCTTTCATTTTTTCTTCTCCAAGGTCCTTCTCTCAACAACATAGATTAATTCTCTTGACAAGATAACTTACAACATTGTGAAATAATATGAAAAGGTACGTTAGAAGCACTTTAACTTAATTTTTAAGTTGAGTATATCTATTTATTTAAAAAAGAACACTATTTTACAATTTTAGATAAACTTTTACATCTTTAAAATTGACTTTTATGCCAAGAAACTTATTCACCTACATTTTTCTGCCAAAATGCTTCTTCCTTTCTGTGTGAATAAATATTACTTCAATAAACCCTCAGATATAGCTCTACCTTCAGCTTTTAGGTGATAGTACAGTTTTGCTTTCTGGACTGCTGACTAGGAGTTTGTATCTCCCTAGTAACAAGAAAAATACAATATCAATTCAGTACAACAAAAAAAAAGGTCTATACTTACACATATAGTGTATGCTTCATAAAACGGAGTCAAATTTCTGTCTTTTTACAGCCTTGCAGGTTAATCTTCACCTTCCAATTCATTGGTTGCTCAGAATCAAATCTTGGATCTGTAGATAACCACAGAGTTCACATAGACTACATATCTTTAATTCAGGCTAAATAAGGAAACAGTTGAATGTAATTTTTTATGGTGATAATTGAAACATTGGACTCTCCAAGGGTTTGTGGACTGTGAGAATGTTTATTTCAGTAAGATTATCTGACTGAGGACCTTGTCAGAGTAGGATAATAGGGAGAAGGGGGAGGCAATTAAAAAAATATACAAGAGACACAGACCTGACAGACAAAAAACAAAGGAGACAATGACAAGAAACCAATATAGTCAATGATACTAATTGATGGGCTGTCAAGAAATTGCAAGCATCACTTGGATGCCTGGATTTAGCAAGGATGAGGATGAAAACCTGAGGGCTCCAGATATTGGGAGGGTGCAGGGGATCGTGGAGCTATACAAACTGATGCAGTAATATTCAGGGGAAGGGGATTGGGGAGGAACAATAGTGGGACAGACAGAAAGAGGTACAAAAGAAGCGGGTCACACGTAGAATCAGGCTGATCAACACACTTGTTAGACTGAGCTCTGTGCTTGATCATCTCAGTCTGTCCTAACATCTTATCCTTAACTATCTCTCTGTGCAATCTCACTCTCTATCCCATGTGTGTGTTGAGGGGTGTTGCAGGGAGTAACTGCTAGTTACTGGGGGGACCAGTGTGAGTAGATTTGGGGCCAGCAGCTGACCTCGGGCCAGGGTGTGTGTTCCCTATACAACTGAATCATAGAATCCATTTATTTTCCCCTTAGTAGAATCCACTATTTGCTAATTATTCAGTTTAAAGTACTAAATTAATGAAAAAACCTTGCATTAATTCATGCTGAATTTGTACATTCTATAACAAAATGCAGGAGTGCATGATTCCTTTCCTTCATTTTTTATGGTTGGAAAACCTGTAGTATATTAAAAAAGATTGCATGCAATTGACACAGCTGCTTTAGCACACAAGAAGAGCAATCCAGAAGTCAAGACTACAAAAATTTTCTATCTACTGTTGACAATCACTAGTCCTTTTGTCTCTGAACTGCTGTACCTAATCAATAATAAATATTAGCCCTTTGTGTAAAGTTTATCTGAAAGATGAAAATTAAAGGTGTCTTATCTGTTTAAAATAAAGCATAAAGTTAAGTTCTGCATTTGGTTCTGAGACTATAGAAAACACTGATAATTTTTCAGATGTCTCTCTGTTAACTGATAAACTAAAAAAGCAGTTGAATAAGAAAGAAAATTCAGCAAATCAAATAACAGTATATTTAGAAGGTTAAGACAGTACAGTTTGCAAGCAACTTTTGCAAATTATAGTATTAAAATTCTAGTCAAAGATTTCAGTGACAATTATTTTAATGAGAAATAGAAGTGACAGAACTATAAACCCTCCAGCAACAATACCCACAAATGAACACAAAAACCTGGAAGTTTAAACTGATCTCATGACAGTGTCTCTTGGCTATATTTTATGGGGTTTATTTTCCTTTATGCCCTCCTCAGAATTGAATCTTGAATTACAATGCATTTTTCATTCATTTGTACTTTTATGAGTTAAAAATGACCTGTGTCCATTCACATTATTCCAGTGTCTCTTGGCTCTATAATCTTAATAGTCTACTACTAGCCTGTAGTAGTACTGAATAAACTATATTTGTTTTACAGACAGCCTAGTATGTAACATGAAATGTTCATGCCAGCAGAACTCTCTGCTTGATTTCTTTTTGGTGTGACATGCTTTCAGGGCATGGAACTATTTTGCACAGTCAAATGATACTCTAACCAAAAAATTTCTTCAGGTTCTGGAGATAATGGTTTATAACAAGGTGCCTTAGGTGTATTATCCATTTCTGTAAAACACAAGATTTGCAGGCATTAAATGGCTTGATTGTTAAAGCACAGTCCTTCTAAGGATATTCCAATAAAACTATATTAAATATGTGTGCACTATATGTGCTAACTATTTACCTGTGAAAATACTAATCTGCTTTCAAAACCTGAACTTTGCAACAACTTTTCCCTCATATGTTTGGGGGGATATTTAGTGGCAAATATAGAGGAAATATTAGAAGTAATATATTCCGTCCAACGTAAGGCTTGTTAGTATACAGCATTGCACCTTTTTAACTTCTAAAAAAACATTTTAGTTTGGTTTTGTTTGTTTAATTTTGTTTTTTAAAGACCTAAGGTATATCGGTAAAAAAACACCAGATAAATAGATAATAGAAAATGTTAATAGGGTGAGATGTAAACCAAATGAAAAAATCTTAAGGCACTTAAATATTCTTATGCTTCAGTATTTCTGGATAGCAAAGCCTCATTTTTCTAATGCCAGGCACGATTGTTGAGTATGTAGCTACAGTACTGTGAAAGCCACATCCAAATAGCATTGTGTTTTTCATCCAACATCTAATGACATTGGGATTTAAATTAGCATTGTGTGAAAATAAAAAAAAAAAAGAAAAAAAGGAAAAGGTTATTGGATTACACAATTAATACAATAGATATTTATTTTTCTAACATATTGATTTGAAACAGGTTAAAACTTCTGCCGCAATTAAAAAAAAAAAAAAAAAAAAGAGTTTTTGAAACATATAAAATACCTCTATTTTCTTGTTTTTAAGTTATTCATAAATTCATTTCTGTCTATTATTTTACAGTCAATATTTTAAAGTGAGAAAGAATAAAATACAATATACTCATTTTCTCTTTAAGGACTCGCTATACATATAGCAATGTTTCTCTCTATCTTTTACTTAAATTCTCTCTGTTTAGCCTTATAATCTGAGGCAGAAGAAATTATTTCAGTGACAATTTCAGAAATATTTAATTAAAAGATAAACATTTTTTTTAATGCATCACATTTTATCTTCCACTATATAATACAATATAATGTAATAAATATAATATAACTAATTAATATAATATAATATAATATAATATAATATAATATAATATAATATAATATAATATAATATAATATAATATAATATAATAAATATAATATAATATAACATTATAATATAATATAATATACTACAATATAATATAACATTATAATATAATATAATATAATATAATATAATATAATATAATATGATATGATATGATATAATATAATATAATATAATATAATATAATATAATATAATATAATATAATATAATATAATATAATATAATATAATATAATATAATATAATATAATATAATATAATATAATATACATAATATAATATAATATGATTTTGAAAGCTCTTTGAGGCTTTGTGAAGATGTAGACTTTGTCCACATTCTTTCCACAGCTTTTATCCACAAAGAATAGTTTTGCTACAGCTGAAAATGATCAACAAACATTTTTTCACATCCTTGAATGAGGCTGACTTTTTACTTCATAAATTCATCTATTTTTGTGAAGAATGATTTAGTATTTCTCTACACTGTGTGTATTCTTTCCATAAACTAAAATTTGCTACTGCAGTATATTTATGTACTTCCTAACAAATGCATATTTACCTCTGTACTTATATTTAGACAATAGCATTTGATAGTCCTGCAACAGTTAATCATTTAAAAAGAATTAAGTCAATAATACTTCTTAGTTTTAGCTAATTTAACAATAGCTGTAATTAGTTATTTTATACATGCACACAGATACATCCTCTCTCCAGAACTCCTTTATGCTATTTTAAACCAAGTAGTTAAAATTCTGTTAGATATTTTCACTGTTTTAATAATATTTGCAGTTGAATATGACATATAATATTGCAGCTAAAATAAACTTCTCCTTTAATATAGAGCTAATTTAAGAGCTCAGCATAAAATTTTTATTTTTGTGGTTTTCCATCATCACTGATGAATGAATAAGTGATAGCAACGCATGATGATTTAAAACAACTTCTCTAAGAAAGCTGTGATTTCCAGTAAGGAATTGCAGAAATAATTTTTAAAAAATCACATATAAACTATAAAATTCAAGTTGTAACAGATTTTGAATGATATGATTCAATAAACCAGATATCCAAGAATAATCATGCTTTTCAGATCTTGTGCAAATTGACAGTACAAAGCAAATTGTAAGTTTGATGAGCTTAGGCTTTGTTAGTGATTGTTCAGTACTTTTGTAAACAGTTGACATATTGTTCCAATAATAAAAGTTTTTTGGAGTAAGAGTGACAACAATATTGACAGGGTAGCTTGTATTACAGTTTTGTTGTTTATGAAAGTATTTTGAAAGTATTTCTAAATTTGATAGTGTGCATTCATTTTAGTATGTCCAGCTTTCACTCCTGTTTTCAAATGTCATTGATATGTCACACAGGTGAATGAAGGTGGTCCTTTGGGCATGGTGATAAATCGTGGGCTTCTAGAAACAAATGTAAGGTTCTATACTGTAAATGAAGGTCTATACTACAAGCTCCAGCTATAAGCACTAAGACAAAAAAAAAAAAAAAATCAGATATATCTCTGGATGACATAATTAAAACAGAAAACTCCAAGAGTAAATGCAGATACATCAAGAAAGTAATGATTTTTTGGTGTGGATTGTGCAATTTGGGGAGGAAATAAGGATGCACCAGAAGTCCTTCTGATGGCACATACAACATCCCCCTTGAGCGTTTCTGTGACATAGCCTTGCCAAATAGCAACAGCATCAGACTCTTCTAACATAAGCATCTCTGAAGTAAACTGAATAATTACCCTTGAGCATGGTCACAGGATCTCTGTCCTCATCCAGAGGAAAAAAAAAAAAAACAAACCATACCAAATATACAGCAAAATCATATAAAAAGTTGCTCATTACCAATCCACGAACATGGATGTGTTATTAATATTGCTGTCAAACATAAAACACAATATATGAAAATGTTTCCATAAGCAGGATAATCAACATAAAATTATGAAAATAATGACAGGAAATACAGCCTAACAAGAAAAATCTGACATAGCTGACAAACAAAGAGAATTAAGCATATTTCTATCTCCAGAAAGACTGCTCAAGGGTAGATGACAACAGCAACAAAGCAACCTTCTCCAGACTCTCCTGAGGGATACCATTGTCTTTTGGATAACAAGATATATAGTCTTAAACTACAGTTGTGGAAGCATGAATGTGCAGGATGTTATGCTAAAATTCTTGTTTATGAGCAAAGATTAAATGTCCTTATATATAAACCAAGAATTTATTGTTATTGTTCTTGAAGTCTTAATAGTCTAATCCAAAAATCATTAATAATGCACAACTAATTATTACAGGAAGAGAAAGAATATGTGTATGTAGAAAAAAGTTCCAGTAATAGTGTAGTAATTAAAATTATTATACATGCACTTATTTTTTACCATTTTTTCTCTTATGCTTATACTTCTGCTGCTCCTCTGAATCCTGAGGTTGGTGGCTTCATTCTGGTGTTATGATGACTAGTCAGCACCTGAAGACTTTTGCTGGGAGGAGTATCATGTGCATGTTGATGGCTTCTTCTTTCTCACTCTACAGTCCACCTGGGGTCATTTTTCTGTCTGCTAACATGCTGTTACATCTTTTCTCTTTCCACATTGCACTGCAACTCCAATTTATAGTGGAATTCACTATATATGGCGACTTTCAAAATTTGTAGATATTTATTTGTTCTCTATTGTCTCTAAAAGCAGATCTGCATTTCTTTAACCTATCATGTGTGAGTTGTTTATGGACTAAGAGCTTCCAGTGCGAGTCTTGTTCCCTCCTCCTTATCATCCTTATCATCCCTTCACTCTTCCAGACTACATCCTGCATCTCCACTTCTCAAGGTCTCCACTGCCATACCACATGTGTATTTTCCTGCATTGTGTCATTGTGTTAGAGTTGTAAAACCATGGTTGTACCATACAAAGATGATCAAAAGTAAAAAGAAATCACTGTAGACACCTGCTCAATTAGAAAAATTGCTACCATGGCTTAATTAAGTAAAAAAAATAAAGCTACAGGCAGCTCAAGAAAATTCAGACAGGGCAAGCTTTAAAGTCTCCATCCTGTGGCCTTGTAAAAGTTCAAAACTTGATGTGTTACTAGCAATGGTAATACTATAGCACAGGGTTACTCAGCTACAAGTATTAGTCTCTGTGCTCAGGAATGAGAGGGGCAAACCAACAATAAAGCAAAATACATTTGAAATACAGAACACCTTTTGTGAAGCAAAGGGGAATCTATACCTGCTTGTATTATACTGCAAATATTTGATAAACATAAAAAAATGGAAAAGTATCACAATGATTTTTACAATTACATTATGCAACATTAGGGGCCTGCAGTCACCAAAATGCTAACTTATGTGAGACAGTTTAGCATGCATTGAATAGGAAAACAGGACTTTTGGTGATTATTAAACACCAGTTATGTAGGGGTGATATGTGTTAATTGATCAAATATGAAGAAATGATGTAGCTGGGAGACACAGGTCATAATGCAATTTACACTTTCTGCAATGGATTCTTGTCTTTTTGGAGCTCTATCATTGACACAACAAATAAAATGGTGTATTTTTCTGGCCCCATAAGGAACTAAAAGTGGCCAGAAAATTGTAATCTTTTCAGGTTACATGTTTCTGAGAATTTAACAGGAATACACTTGAAAACTTCCTCTGCTTACACAGACAATTCTCCCTCAAATTTTCCATCTCTCTCCCATTTTGCACTTCCTTTCATAAAATAAAGCCAAAGTCAAACACTGAAAACATGACTTGGAAAACTATGCAGGCTATTTACAAAATACATAAAGTGGCAATGTTATATGTAGTATTAGTATACACTTTCTTTCAAAGATAATTAAATGTACTGTATTTCATCTATGCCTATCAGATGGATGATTTACATCTGCGTTTTTTTTGTTGAATTTGTTCTGAACTTGTACTGAAAATGCTGTTCTGGTATTTGTTGCTGAACAAAAGATGCATGAAGCAATGGCAGCAAATTAACCTGTTACTATTTTACAAATTCGTAACATATCCATATATCCCTTAACTTCAAAATTCAAAACTGTGGCAGGAAGTATGTTTTGATACATATTTATGTTAATTCAGTAGTCCTGCTTGTGTTCTTCAATATTATGATTTTTATTTATATCTATCTCAAACAATTTCTGACTTTTATGAAACAAAATAAATAAATCCTCCATTAAAAAAAAAAAAAAAAAACAAAAAAAACAAACAAAAACAAAAACTAATATCTCATTTTTTAAAATAAAAGCTTCACCATTCATCACACACAGATATCTGGTACAGAGTTTGCTTTGTCTGCACATTTAACTGTCCTGATGGCTATTTACAATAGAATAGATTAGGACTGAGAAGATGCTCAGAACTCTGGTATCTAAAGGTTTTTACAGACGGTTTCTCTCTTAAAAAAGTGGCAACAAGTACCTGAAAAATATCTTATTAGAAACAAAGATCTAGTTTGTTATATACAAGGTTAGTGCCTTTTGCTCTTTTTCCATATAAATGGTTCTCAATCTGTCTCCTTTCCTTGTTTTACCAACACCAAGATATGAATTAATCAGGGGACTTCATATAAGACTGCTCATGCCCAGAACTTTCAATCTTCACTTTCTGTAGTTCAGCAGCTATTTAATTATAATTGCTCAACAAGTTTAGGCCCATTCTGTATGGCAAAAACAGGGCAAGAATCATTCACTGCTCCTTTGAAGTTTGAAAAGTCTGTATTCAGATTACCTCGGGCTCTCATTCCTACGTTTATGTGAAAATGTGAGCTGCTGAACACTTTTGTTGAACACATATAACACTAACTTAACAGGAAGTATCTTGCAAAGTGCTTGATTCTCTTCCTGTGGATTTCATCCTTAGATCTGAATAAAAATAATTTTAGAAAGTAATAAAAATTTAGGAAAATCCATGCTAATGAGTTTGAATAGGCGTAGATTTAAGATCCAGGCGTAGATTTAAGATCCTGTTATACAATCCCTTCATTAAAGTTCTTCGGGAGGATTATTACATCTGTGTGTAGCCCCAAGTGCATCCTACAAGTAAATCACAACTCTACATTCTCAGTATGCAAAAGTTTCTTACAAAGCAAAAGCAATAAATGTTACCCTGTTTGCAAAAAGATGGGAGAAACAGTTTTTATCCTGTCTCTTCATCCAGCTTTCTTTCCTTGCCAATAGCAAATTTCGGGCTTCATGAAGGAAATCACTTCAAGCTCTGAGGAAATTGAAAGACTGAATCACTACAGGAGATAAGCTGAAGATGATGGTAGTGCAGAGAATAACATATTCCCTTGTGGGTATTTCTTCATGGGGAATGCTTTTCAATAGCAAAAAAGAAGCATGAATCAATACCAAAAGTATCTTATCTTGGAAGAAGAAAGGGATGCATTAAAAAATATTTTTATGTATGCATTGTCACTATATTAAAAGTTGACAAGATAGTAAAGCTGGAGGTATGACAATACTAAGCTAAGTCTTCAGTGAAATTAATATAATTATGTACATTAATGAAAAAAATTGCATTGCCAAGTGGAATATATATGTTTTTTCTTACCATACAATTGTATAGTATCTGTGCCGAGTTGACCAGACACAAGTACAGACAAAAGAAAAGGGAGGGTGGAGGGAGAGAGCAGAAAATTATTTGTAAACATTTGTGTGCCTTAAAGATTGGGTCTGTATTTACCAAAGCTATTTCAAAAGAGGAAAAAAACACCACAAAATACAAGTAATAGGTTCCAAAAAACCCAAATTCTAATACAACATGCTTATGTTTTTTCTATTTCCACATTTCTACAAACAAAAGCCTTTCACAAACTTTCTGCTCGAGTTTTCACCTCACACTGTGACTGAAAGGAGAGAGTCTCCTCATTATCAGAAGTGCTTTGTGTTCGGGGGCGTACTCATCTGCTGTTTTGAAGTTTGTCTCTACTTGTTTTCCCAGCATGACATTCTTCAAAAGAGGCCTTTTAAAATAATAGCTATAGCTGTAAATTGCCCCTTAACATTAGCTAAATATGAGGAAATATAACAACTGCCATGTCTTACCACGGGTTTCTTTTGCTTACTCCTAAAAAACACCATTGTCCAGATAAACTCCAAAATAAGTGTCAAATAGGTTTAGCGGATTTCACAGAATAGAAAATTTTTCTATTAAATAATATTTGATTACACTCACATCCTTTACATTATACTTGTCTTAAAATTATAATACTTAGCAACAACAGAAGGTATTGTTTTTAAAATACTTTAATTTCACTATTAAGCTATATGTGTTCTACTAGCTACAAATTCAAAAACTGAATCTTTTGCTGATTTTGGTCCAGTTATTATTTTATTTTGTTGATTTTAAAAACAATTTCTGCTATTTATTCAAATAAATTCACTATTATCTAACTTAAAAATTCATTAGCAACACAAATTTACACTGAGTTTTATAGGAGCCAAAGTGTCATCAATCCTTTATGTTTTATATATGGTCTGTAGCAGAAGTTAGCAGGCACCTTACTCTTTTTGCTAAGAGCTATCTGTCATCTGAAATGCCTGCTCTATAGAGGTAGTTATTTATTTCTATTTTAGTATATATTGCAACATATCCTTAGGCATCCAGTCACCAAACTTGTAAAATAACCCTAAATTTCACAATGAAATTCAAATTTATATTAAGTAATATGAAACTCAGATTACGACCATTTGTAAACTAATTGAGTTTATATTTGAAGTTATGATTCAGTTAATGGATTTTTGAGTGTCTACAGGTGCAAGAAATAAGCTTCTAAAACATTACACATTCTACAAAAGAACCATATTTTATCAAGGAAAAACCTTGCATATGATTATCTGAGAGAGACACACTCTTCAGTACTTACACCAGATTTTTATAAATCCTGTAAACAAGTAATCCAGTGTAAAAATAAGGAATAACTGGATACTAGTTTGTAGGGGGGGATTATTCTGGTTTTGGGGTCAGGGTTGTGATTTGGTTTTTTTTCCTATTTAAATAATAACCTACTCATGTTGGTTCAGGACTCCAATCTGTAGGGAATGCCAAAGTGTTTCTCAAGTCTTATTCTTGTGCTACTGAAGAAAATGTTGGGGTTTGTTATTGTTTCAATGGTAGTAGAATCATGCCTGCACTTTCATAAGAAAAAAGTACTCAGTATTTAGAATTCAGTATTTGGAATTTTAAGAGTTCTGGAGACCTGTTAGTAGGTGAATTTCCGGTGATATTTTTTTAATTTCCTTCTTCAATTTTTTCCTCTGACTTTGTTTGTGCAGTTTAGGACTGTGCAGGAAAAGAAGGAGAGTTTATTTTCCCTATTTCCCTCCTCTTTATTTAAAAAAAAAAAAAAGAAAAAAAAGAAAAAGAATTGTGACTATATTATATTATGTTATGTGTTTAATTGTTTGCCACCTGCTGGGCCTTCAGTTCAAATTATGCAGAGATTTGGTCATTAGTCCATGCAGTTATTTCACGCATGAGAATTATCATTTTTAATTTGGCAGTAGTGAACTAGTACCCCAGCATGTGTCCACAACATCCACCTCAAAGGAGCAGTAAAATGAGTCAACTAAGTTGATTAAGACAATAAAGCTATCAGGATAGCTTTGGGGCTAACAAAAATGCTTACTCAATCCCATTTAGTGTTTATAATTGTTTGTGTTTTTTCCCATTTTTTTCTAATGTTGCTAATGTGGACTACTAATTCAAGTAGTAAATTAAAATGTCCATAAAGTGGTAATGCATCCCATAAATTTAAGAAATCACTCATTAGAATTCTAATTATGGATATATTTCAGTGTAGCATGTAACATACTGAACTGCATTTATTTAGGTAAAGTCATCATTTTATCTTTGTAGAAAACCTTCCCAAATCTTCCAGGAATGAAGGTCTAATTAAGTTACTCACAAAATACAGACAACTTTGTATCAGCCACTTCATTTTTCACTGCTAGCTTCCATGGAATAGTGAAACTTAGAAATATTATTTTTTTTAAGTATAAAATAATGGCTCACTAGAAGTTGATGGGGTTTTTTACAATCTGTAATCATGTGGCAGTGAAATGGAGACTTAAAGGATTGAAATTTCTTGTGTAAGTGATAAGATCTTATTCTTTTCCACTTTAACCACTACAGACAATATTATAGATGTAGTAGTTTTTTGTCACCAATACTTAGTGTTTCATGAATGTAACATCTGAGCATCATCTAAGGTAATTTGACAGATCTTTATGTATTGGTAAAGGTCACAAATATTGTCTTACTCTGAAAAATATTTTTCAAATACCTTCTCAAGAAGCTTCAGTAGAAGAAATTCTAAAACTCAAACAGACAAATATGCAAACAGTGAAACACTTTTCAAAAATAAAATATTTTTCTCTTAACATCTAACTCTACTGTGCTTCAACGTGTAAACATTTTTTTTCTTACTCTCAGTGGAGATGGGGTACAAATGATGACAATTCTGTTTATAATGGCATGACCTACTTGTCCCCTTAAACTATTTATTTCCTTCAATGGTCATGTTTTCTGACCTCTTACTGAGCCTTTCTTCTGTTTCTCCACATATTCTTTTTAGTCAGATGCCAAAAGCAGGACACAGTATTCACTGCGTCCTTACAAACACAATTACTGAATAATTCTTGTACAGAATGTCTATTAGTAAATTATACATGAGACTCTCCTTTTTACTTCAATAGCATTATACTGAGCTGGTGTGGTGGGCTGACTTTGACTGGCTTCCAGGTGCCCACCAAAACCGCTCTATTACTCCCCCTCCATCAACAGAACAGGAGGAGAAAATACAACGAAAATCTTGTGGGTAAAGATAAGGACAGAGAGATCATTCATCAGTTATCATCATGGGCTAAACAGACTTGGGGAAATTAATTTAATTTATTGCCAATTAAAGAAAGCAAGACTATGGGAAAAAAGAAGAAATCTAAAAACATTTTTCCCACCTCTCCCTTCTTCCTAGGCTCAACTTCATTTCCAACTCTTCTACCTCCCACCAGCCCCCACCATCCCCAAGCAGCAGAAAGGGATGGGGAATGGAGGTTGCATTCTGTTCACACTTCATCACTGTCACTCCTTCCTTCTCACACTCTTCCTCTGTTCCAGCGTAGGGTGCCCCCACAGGAGACAGTGCTTCACAAACTTCTCCAACGTGGGTCCTTTCCATGGGCTACAGCTCTTCACAAACTGCTCCAGTATGGGTCTTTTCCACAGTCCTTCAGGAACAGACTGCTCCAGCTTGTGTCCCTGTCTCCCATGGCGTCAAATGAGCTGCTAGAAAACCTACTCCAGCATGGGTGCCTCTCTCCACAGGGCCACAAGCCCTGCCAGGAGTGAGATCCTGAGGGTCACAGCTTCCCTCAGGGTATGTCCACTTGCTCTGACATGGGGTCCTCCATGGACTGCAGAGTGTATATCTACTCTGGCATGGACCTCCATGGGCTGCAGGGGGAAAACTTGCTTCACCACAGTCTTCTCTATGGGCTGCAGGTGAATCTCTGATCTGGTACCTGGAACACCTCCTCCCTCTTGTTCTTCACTGGCCTTGGTGTCTGCAGGGTTGTTTCTCTCACATATTCTCACTCCTCTCTCCCAGATGCTGTTGCAGAGCATTTTTTACACTTTCTTAAATATGTTATCACAGAGGCACTACCAACATCACTGAGTGGCTCAGCTTTGACCAGTGGCAGATCCATGTTGGAGCGCTGTTGGACATGGGGACAGTTTCTGGTGTCTTCTCTCAGAAGCCACCCCTGCAACACCCCCCGACTACCAAAACTTTGTTATGTAAACCCAATACAGCTGGCATTTAGTTATTCATTCATTAACACCCCTGCCTTTTTTTAAACACAATTTTAATACCACACCATTTATTCTACACTTCATATAACTATCATTTATAATCTGTTTTCATTGTTGTTAAATTCATTGTGACTGACCGAAATAAAATTCAGAAGAGTTCAAAGATCAGTTGGGTATGTGTTTTTAGTGTTATCTGTAGGGTCTAATAAATCTAACGCTTCAAAGTATGTTAACTTTTACTTTACTTTGAATTTACTATAATTTCTCATTCCTTGTGTCCTCTAAATAAACAGTACACCCAAGAATAACTTCAAAACATATGCAAGATGTAGTCTATCATAATGCACATAATTTATATAGTCAACTTTACTACAGCTATCACAATTATAATTAAGAATATCTTTCAGTGTTGATGGGTTTCTTCCTTTTAACTTTGGTGAAGTTATAGAAAGATGTATATCATTAGGAATCTATGTTATATTGCAGACAGGACTATCACTTCTTTGGATTCAGATATAAGTGCACAAGGAAATACATTTGGGAATTTTAAGGATAGGAGAGAAGCAACAGTTTCATCTTTTAAAACCAGAAAACCAGAATCATCTTAGCATACAAGCTAAAATGTATAACTATGGTATTTTTGTCAGATAACACATATTCATAACTTTTGGTCTTTCTGGTTTTATGTCCACCGTAACTATTTTTTAAGTGATCAGGAAGTACTGAGTCCCAGAGTACAATAATTTTAGGGTGGAAATATAACCAAAGGAAAATAAAAATAACAACAAATATGAGTATAAAAATACTTGTTTTAACATTTGCATGCAAAATAAATCGCACAATTCTCAGATATGTCAAATATACTGAATTCCCACTAAAATTTAAAAGTTGAAGTCCCCCTTCAAAAAACCCAAAAGAATGTGATTATTGACTTTTATAAGTGATTATAACTGCTCAGAATTTATTCATAAAAATGAAAAAGGGTAGAGCATATACATCTCTCTGTCTTCTATTCTCAAATAGGAGGATGATGTTGATGACAATGATGGCAAATATCTATTGGAACCGAGTCAAATGATCCCAGTCAAAGTCTTGATTGAACTCCATGGAAATGTATAGGAAAAAGATAATCCATACAACTCAGAAGCTCAGTGTACAGAAGTAAAACAGAGCTATAAATAACAAATAATCAGACAAGGAAATATCACTGTCCAGCATGAAAAAGTGGTCACAGCTTACTGACGTATTAAACATTTTTGAAAGCATCTTAATGAAAGAGAATTTTTAGGAGGAACATTGAAGTTTTGTAAATGCACACAGAGCTTCTCCAGTATAGAAAGAACATCTTGAGGAAAAGTACAAAGGAACTTTACAAACACCCTTAAAAAATAATCAATGAGAGCAAGTAGACCATAGTTTAGAACCAATAAGGAAGTGCTGGAAGGGCAAACTGATCATGGATGGCCTTAATAACAAAAAAAAAACTATTGAGGGTTTTAATAAAAACATATTGAATCTATCATGTCATGTTATGGAAGTAAGATTTAGAATCATAGAATCACAGACTTATAGAATATCTTGAGTTGGAATGGACCCATAAAGATCATCGAGTCAAATTCCTTGCTCCTCACAGGACAACCTAACACTAAATTATATGACTAAGGCATCGTCCAGCTGCTTCTTGAACTCTGACAGGCTTGGTGCCTTGACCGCTTCCCTGGGGACCCTGTTCCAGTGACTGACCACCCTGTCAATGAAGAACCTTTTCCTAATGTCTAGTCTGAACTTCCCCTCATGCAGCTTCATTCCATTTCCTTATGTCATATTGCTGCTCACAGGAGAGAAGAGATCAGCACAGGAGATCTATGAGTGGGGTTACAGTGTTAGTGGGTAAGGGAAAATCAAGTGATGTCATCCAACTGGACTTGTGCAATGCTTTTGACAGTGTCCCACACAACATCCTTGTCTCTAAATTGGAGAGACATGGATTTGATTGATGGATGGACCATTTAGTGGATAAGGAATTAGCTGGATAGTTGCACCCAAAGAGTTGAACTCAAAGATGTCCAAGTGGAGAGCAGTGATGAGCAGTGTTCCTCAGGGCGTTGGTATTGGGACCAGTGCTGTTTAACATCTCTGTTGGTGACATGGACAGTGGGATTGAGTACGCCCTCAGCAAGTTTTTCTGACAACACAAAGTTGTGTGGTGTGGTTGACACCCTGGAGTGAAGGGATGCCATCCAGAGGGACTTTGACAGATTGAGAGCTGGGCCTGTGCAAACCAACTCCAACAAGGCCAAGTGCAAGGTCCTGCACATGGGTCAAGACAATCCCAAGCACAAATACATGCTGGGCAATGAGTGGATTAAGAAAAAGCCCTGATGAGAAGGATTTAGGGGTGTTGGTTGACGAGAAGCTCAACATGATTTGGCAATGGGCACTTGCAGCCCAGAAATCCAACTGTACCTGGGCTGCATCAAAAGATGTGTGAACCAACAGGTTGAGAAGGGTGATTCTACCCCTCTACTCCATTCTCATGAGACCTCACCTGGAATACTGTGTTCAGCTCTGGGGCCCCCAACATAAGAAGGACATGGACCTGTTGGAATGGGTCCAGAGGAGGGTCACAATAATGATCAGAGGGCTGGAGCACCTATCCTATGAAGACAGGCTAAGAGAGTTGGGGTTGTTCAGCCTGGAGAAGAAAAGGTCTCTGGCAAAATATTATAGCAGCCTTCCAATACCTAAAGTGAGTCTGCAAGAAAGCTGGAGAGAGACTTTTTACAAGGGCCTGTAGTGATAGAACAAGGGGTAACAGTTTTAAATTGAAAGAGGGTAGATTCAGATGAGATATAAAGAATAAATTCTTTACTGTGAGAGTGATGAGGCACTGGCACAGGTTGACCAGAGAAGCTGTGGCTTCCCCCTCCCTGGAAGTGTTCAAGGCCAGGTTGGACGGGACTTTGAGCAACCTGGTCTAGTGAAAGGTGTCCTGACCCATGGCAGGGGGGTTGGAACTAAATGATCTTGAAGGTCCCTTCCAAAACTAAAACATTCTGTGATTCTATGACCCTCTGGTCAACATCTACCCTTCTACTGCCCCCTTTGAGGAAGTTCTATACTGTGATGGGGTCACCCCTCAGCCTTCTCTTACAGAACAAACCAAGTTATCCCAGACACTCCTCATAAGTCTTGCCCTTAAGACTTTTCATCATCTTGGTCACCCTTCTCTGGACATGCTCTAATAGTTTGATGTCTTTCTTAAATTAAGGCACCTAAAACTGCCCAGAGTACTTGGGGTGGGACCACACCAGTGCAGTGTAGAGTGGGACACCTGTGATATTGTAGTATGAGGGCCTGCTGATTGTAAAACAACCAAAACATAGCAATCATAAATATATAGAATGAACAACATAACTAGCATCTCTTATTGATTAAAGCTGATTCATGTTTGGGTTACAGGTAAAATAACTATGCAATTAAACTACACATGCATTATAGTTAGTAGAAAAGAACATAGTGTATAGGAAACCAGTTAAGATAACATAAAGGAAAAAGGTCATCAGAATTCTCTGTACTCAGGTTGTTGCAAGATGTTTTTTTTCTAACACAGTGAATAATATGTCATGAATGATTCTGTCACAATAAAAGAAGAAAATGACTAATCCGAATTATGTTTATGACTAGCTTGTCCATAGAATGCCTACCATGACAGTAGTACAAATTGGAGAGATATTGTGGAGTGGTTAGTTGTACCCAGTGCAGAAGCAAATGCTGCAATCAGTTGTATTCAGGAAATTGCACAATCAATCAAAGGTTATGCACTACCAACTATGCCTCCATAAGTAATGGAACAGACATAGTCAGATACAGAAATCAGTAACAGATCATCAAGTAAGTTCATGGAGTCTGTTGAAGCCAATTTTTTGATACAGCAGTTGAAGAAAGAGCTAAAATTTTGGCTTTGTTTCTGATCAACAAGGGCAAAATGACTGAGGGCATGAAATTAAAAGATTCATTGGATAAGAAAGATCATGGTAAATGGTGAAATTTATTCATAGAATCCAAATCCATAGATCCAAATCAGCAGATGTCACAGGAAACAGTATTAAGTTCACATAATGGACAGTTTCATAAAAGAACATTGAAGCTAGCATCTATAACTTAATCAAAAGAAAATACAGGCATTATAGAGATGCTTACATGGAAAAATCAGGGTCTCAGCCATTATCTGAAAATAAGGTAAAAAACCCCCAGAAGTAAAGAAATAGAAAACTTGTCAAATTGCTAATTTGGATATAAGAGAAAAATGTAAAATTAAAGTAAAAAAACCCAAAAAATACACAATTTGAGAATAAGCTAGCAAGAAATAAAGAGTGTTAAAAGGATTAATATAACTATACTATTATTATAGAATAATTACTAGAATTATTATTATAATAATAATAAGGTTGAGGAAAGAGTTACTTTATTACTGAACAGGGACAAAAATATGTAAATATTTTACATTCTCATTCCTACCTCACTCTGGGTAATTAAAGTGTGTGTTCCTCGCTCTGGCCACATTTTTTCCTTCAGTGGTTAGTTTTCAGGTACACTGATGGTAACAATAACTGAATGTTATTTTGGAAGAACATATGTAGAAAGTATATGGCTGGGCAAACAGGCGACACCATGACTAACCTAATTCAGAAGTCTTGGATAAGTACTTGAAATTATATGGAATGAAATGTGGACATGGTGCCAGTTCTTCAAAAGGAAAAAAATAAAGGCCCCAGGGAATAATAAACTACTTCTTACTGTTTTTTGAGTATCCTCAACTCCAAAACACTGGCAAATAATTAAAGAATTTGTAAGTATTTATGAAATAATAAGTTCATAAATAAATATGACAATGTTTAATTAACAAAAATAATGTAATTTTTAATTATTATTTTTGTGGGATTGTTGAGCATGTTTCATGTGAGTTTCTTATAAACAAAGATTAGAAATGAAGTCTAAATGAGTCATTTTCATTGACTTGTAGGGAGATCATGATAAGAATGACAAAAAGCAAGACCATTTCCAATCAAAATTAATTTGCTATCAGAAAGTTTGTAAGTGCAGTAAAAATATATGAAGGTCAACTATCAAAAGGGGAACCACCTTCCAAAAAACATTTCTGAATCTTGTAAACATGGGAAGATTACAGTCAGTCACAAACAGAAAGTAAATAATGTCATAATGTGGCAAAAGCTCAAGCTCATAATTGTTGTAGCTGAATATATAAAAGGAGTTTGACATGTAAAATATTTGAAGTAATCCACATGCTTTATTTGAGATTCATAACTTGGAGTTGTGTCAGTTCTGGCCACCACAACTGAAATGTATGAACCAGAAGAGTGTGAACCAGAAAGGTCACAGAGAACTGAAAAAAAAATGAAGACTGGAAAACACAACCTGCAACCAAATGTTAAACATTTTTGTTGAATTAGACAAATGAAAGCTGAGAACATGATAAAATTCTTCAAATATGTGAAATAGTCATTTTATACTGCAGTAAAGGAAGACTAAAGTAAACAGCACAGAAAATCTGTCTGTAAAAGTAATTAAACTGTATAATAAACTACCTTTAAAGGTTTCTAAAACAAGGTTAGTCAAAATCCTGCAAAACCAAAATAAATATAAATGACACAGAAGCATAAATGGTAAAACACTAGACAATTTCTAGGGCTCTTGTTCCTCTGTTTTCTGTAAATGCATGATTTGAGACTCTGGGAAAATAAATAGATTAGGTCACAAAATGCTACTTCACATTTTATAATTCTTTGAGCCACAATACAAATTCAAACAACTTTGTGTGACAAGCGCATTGTTCTTTTTTCCTCTTTTTTTTTTTTTTTCTCTTTTTTTTTTTTTTTTCTTTTTTTTTTCTTTTTTTTCTTCTCCCCCCAGAATGGGACAAGAAAATCCTCAGAATGCTTAATAAATTACTTATTGGAAAGTCAACAGTCAAAAGGAAGTGATTTTGTTAGATGTAACATTTAGTACTTTTCCTCAAAATGCGCATCGCAGAGTATATTTGGGTGTTTGTTGCTGTCTAGCTGACTGGACAAGACTGGCAAGCAGTTTCTTGGAAACATTTTAAGTTTTCTTTGTCAGCAAAAAGATATCATGCTTTCAATATCTGTTCTGTGGCACTGATCATTTATTTAGAAAACTGCACAACTGACCAAGTTTGGTGATATTACAGGAAAAGTTCAATACAGACAAGCCTTCACCAGTTGCACAGGGAGCATGTTTTAGTCAAAAAGAAAACATGACTTTTCTTCCAAAAATGCTCAGTTCGCCACCTTTCCATTAAAATTTTATGAGACTTTTATTTTTTTTATCATTTCTCCCCCAGTTTTGCAAAAAACCCAAAGTAACTCTAAGTTACAAAGAAGAGTTCAACCTTAAGTCTCAGTCTCTGAGTCTGATAGGATTCAGAGGAAAACAAAATGGATTTATCCCTCAGTGAACACAATTATTTGTATGTTAGACCCTTTAGAGATGGATATAGATAAAAGGGCTTAATCATAATTTTCCAGGGAAAACTGAACAATTAACCACTATTGACAAATTTTGATAAAAGACACATGAGAAATTCAGCATAATGTCATCACAAGACTCAAGAATAGGGAAGTAAAAAATAAAAAGCTTGATATATATGTATTTTCTCTCTGCTGTTTCCCATTTAGAAATAATTTTGCCTTAAACACCACTTTGAAACACAGATATATTGATAAAAGTGCATCAAAGCATCAAATTAGTAGAAAATGTTAGAAAGTTATTTTATTATGACGTGATACCCTTCTTGGAAGAGAATTTATGTAATTTGGCATTAAAAAATTCATAAAATTCTTTTATAAATGGAGTCATTAGTGTCTAAGTCTAGGAGATGTATGTTCTACTCATTTTACTGAATAATTGCTTGAAGATTTTACTGCTTGTTATTGACTATATTAATTTAGAAATTATGCCAAAAAAGAGGAATTGTTTACAGTGCAATAGCTGGAAATAAAATGTCATGTAACAGTTGCATATCCAACATTATGCACTGCTTTAGAAGAAAAAATCAGAAACTAAGAAAAAAATAGTAATATTTTGATATGAGGTATCACAAATATATACATAACTGTTACATAGCATATTGTATTTAATAATATTTGTCTATAAGTGTATGTGCTTATAAATATCTCTATATATCTAAAAAGTTTAGTTTTCTACAATTTTTCTCCAAATACATAAATTTGTTTGTGTATGTTTGTGTATGTATGCAGGGTTGTGGGAGTAGGGAGGTCTGTATAAACTCAATTATGTTGATTAATGTGCTTTTGGGGAAGAACTACATCCAAAAACATACTTGACTACTTACTTGATATTTATTCTATCTCCCCAGAAATTAAGCATCTGCAGATGATAAAGCTGAAAAGTATCTGAATTTACAGTACAGATTCAACACAGATTTAGCTAAATATTGGGAACAAAGTAGTTTCACACCTAAGAAATTGAGTGAGCATTGTGGCTTAGGCCTCCAGGGCAACTGAGCACCATGCTTTCACTCACTCACTCCCTCCCCCATCAGAGATGGGGGGTAGAATATGGAGCAGGACTGTCTCAAGGAATCCATCTAAGGACTGGGAGGAGTTACTAACACATTATGGTTACAGGCAGAAGACAAACTGGTTAGGGGAAGAAAAAGAAAACATCACTTTAATTCAAATGCTGACAAAGACAGCACTTAACAGACAGTGTGAGGACAGTGAGAAGCACCAACCACATCTAAAACCACCGTCCCTGCCCCTCTCTTCTTCCCAGGATCAGGTCTGCACCGGATCTCTCTACCTCTTCCCCCAGAGGTGCAGGGGTTGGGGTCTACAGTCATCTCACCACTCTTTTCTTCTCAGGAGGTGGGGTGAAAACTGCGCATTCCTCCCCCTCATGGGCTGCAGTCATTCTCAAGCTGCTCTAGTGTGGGTCACCCCTGCGTGTTGCAGTCCTCCCAGCACCAAACTACAACAGTGGGAACCACTTCTCCCATCAGGGTCCCAGCCTATTTTAACCGCAGCTGCCTGTCCTAGAGTAGTTTTCTTCTCAGGCTTCAGGTTGGCCTCTACTCCACCATGGACCTCCATATGTGGCAGAGTGGGCGGCCCTGTCGTCTCACCATGGGATACAGGGGTCTCTGCTCTGGTGTAGCTCTGCCATGTCCTTCTCCTTCCTTCCGCTGATCCGGGTGTTCATCCATCTTGCAACTCCTCCTCACAAGTCCCAACCCCTTATCAGGTTCCCCTTCTTAAATACCTTACAGCAGAGGTGCAGTTAATTGGCTCGGCCCTGGTCAGAGATGGGTCTGACTTGGAGCAGGGGGAGCTTTCAAGAAGCTTCTCACAGGGGGCACTGCTTTAGCCCCCTCCCCCGCTACCAAAAAAAACACACCACAGAAACCCAGCACAGTGAGTTAGAATAAGATACAGAAAGAAGCTTAAACGAGATAGTAAAAGATGTAAGAGAGGAAATATCTGAAATGTTATTGTCTTTTAGACAGTTAGCTATCTGGTAACGTAATTAGTTATCCCTGTGAGGCTAAAATTGTGATCCAGAAGTGACTCCTACACTTCAGTACCTAAATCCATTCCTCAAAGTATAGAAAAAAAGGCTCCAGGTTTTTTTAAAATGGGAAGTGATCAGTATGTAAATCTGTTTTTTTGTTGTTTACTTGTTTGCTTTCCATCAACAAAGCTTTGTTAAATTACTTATTTAGCTTGGGAAAAAGAAAGAAAAGGTGAGAAAGGAGAGACATTAATTCCCTGCATTTCAGGCAAGCAGATCAAGAATTCCATAATAGAATGATCTGATCTGATAACTGATGTTGTTAAACTTGTAGGATGCAAGAGCTGTAGGGCCAAAAAGAGAAGCCATTAAATCACAACATAACTGCTGGTCAGTAAGAGAGAAGGGTAACCTGATCTAGGAACACTGTGGGAGAGAAGGTCTTGACAAACACCCTATATTGTGATAGTGCTATACTCAGATCCTTGATGTTTATATGAAAATGTTAAGTCTACTCAAAAAAAAAAAAAAATATCCTTCTGAATGTTTAACACATATATGATTCTAGCCCAGTTTTAGAAGCAATTGCTTTAGCAGAACTTCTGTGCATTTCTTTGTGGGTAAAAAGGCTCTATTTTTAATTCCCTTAGCAACCTGTTTCTACCTGAATATAGCTTGGTTGCAGCATGATTCCACATTGCTGGAATGGAGACAATGGAGCTGACTGAACTTTATTGTATGTCTAGGACACTGACTTAATTAAATCCAGTAGTTGCACAAGCTATGATTTGGTCATGTTTTGACTAAATAAGGAACCTTAGGGTTGCTGGTGTGACATCTTTAGACATCATAAACCTAATATTTATCCTAACAGTTTTATTTTATCTTTATTACTGATTTCAAGATGTCAAATGGGGTAACTCACTCTGACATCTGCTGTTAATGCTTATACCACACTGTGAGGAATAGACCCTTGGAGACCATTGTCTCAAAGATAGTTTGAGTCTCCTGAACAAAAACTGTTGGCTGTTCGGAGGAGAGGATTGACATGACGCACTTTCCTTCACTTCTTGCTGGCAGTGCTTGCACTACCTGCTCTGTCTTAGATACAGAGCGTGGAAGGCCCTGACAAATCAATGCCCTTTCTCCTACTCAGATGCTGATTGGCTCAGACAAGTGGCACAGCAGGAAATGGTGAATATAAAGGCAGACGCAAGGCTGTGTCATTTTGCCACCTAGGACTGGACCACCACAGGACAGAAGGAAGACCACTGGGATGTTGTGGACTTCAGGTGGTCACTATTCTCTTACTCTGTCTTCAACTCTTATCCTCTTTTCCAACTTTCCTCTCTTCTCTTCCTTTCCTCTCTCCCCAGTTTTATGGGGAAAACCTAATCGCTATTGCAGGGCGGGAGAGCTATTTCCATTGTTTCTGGGACAAATAAAGTGTTCGTTCTGGCACTCAATCCTTGTCAGTTGGACTTTATTTCTGCGGGATCATTAGAAACCATTTGCAGAGGGGACAGAGGCTGGTGTGCCTGTCGCTTTAAAACATGACACTTACAAAATATACTGATACTTACATTCCTTTTCAACTCTAGTAATATTTGCCATATTTTCATCTAATGTAATAAGTTTAATAAAAAATGTATTGACATTTGAAAATTACTGTAACCTAAAACTTTATCTTTTAAGTAGGTTTCAATATCAAATGTCCTTCTGATTCATTATTTCATGGAGATACTGTAAAGGACTGTGTCTAAAAATGTTTATACCAATGGATGTCTATATCAACATTGCTGGACTGTGTAGAAACCACCAACGGATGTCTGCCTCAACATTGTTGGAGCACCCCACCTTCTACTAAGTTTCTAATGCTTTAGCAAACATAGTCACAGAAACTGCTACACACCCATAAGCCCAGACATCCATGTAACACTACAAAGAACAATACATCCTTGAAGATAAAGGAAGCAGGACAACCTTGGAGATCAGATAGAGAGACCCTGATCTTGCATCAATCCTGTTAGACCAGTTTGAACCATGTAAGGATGCAAATCCAAATAAAGTCAAACATTCAATCAGGAGGAAGACGCTGAGCCTTCATCAGCTGACCGCCGAAGGATACCCTACAACCACCACCACATTTGATAGAGCATGTAAATGATTTCTTGGAAATTCCCAAACCTTTCCCGGAAAACCTATGCATATGGTTAACCTTACCCTTGCACATGTGCCCAGACCCAGGGACAGAAAAAAGACCCTGAACCCCACCCTCCCTCATAGAGACGGTATTGGGCATGTGCACCACCGCTGAGTGATGGGTAAGGGTGAACAAGACAGTTTTTAGGATATGTCAATCAATCCTCAGGAGGAGAGATGACACCTCAATATAAGAGCCATGACGACCAGCATCAAATGGAATTCCCCACCTGACACGGAGTCAATTCAGACTGACGGGATGCTGCAGCTCCATGGTGGTAGCTATTACATCTTTGCTTTCCTTTTTTTTTTCCTCTTCCTTCTCTCTGTCTCTCTCTCTCTTTCTTGCATCTAGGCGAATATTGATGTAACTAATAAACTTATTTTCTTTATGACATTTGACCTCATTTGGTCTTAATCTCACTCTGGGAATAACAACGACTCCCCCCTGACCGGATTTTTCCGGGCTGGGACAGATACTTAACGCTTTATACTGATTTTGGTCATCAACAAGGTAGCACAGAACAATATAGCCATACAAGACTCTGGGATTTGTTTGTTTTAATTTTGGTTGTGTTTTTGTTTTTGTTTTGGTTTGGTTTTTTTTTTTTTTTTTGGTCGTTGTTTTCTTTTTTTTTTTTTTTTTTTTTTTTTTTAATTCTTTTGTTAATTTAGAAGTTGTTTATATATGGCACTATAATCTGCTGGAAAGATAGTTGCCACTGGAAACCTAACTCATAGTAACCTGGAAAAATCGTAAGTACATCAGCTCCTACAGAAGGTTAAAAGCTTTGGTAGAAGCTAATACATTTCTGTAGCTGTAAACTAATACATCTTAGAAGAGACACATGCATCTTTCAGGATCATAGACTGAAACATTTTGAAAATGCAGTGTAGAAGACAGTAAGTAGCAACTTGAATAGAGCACTTAAAGCAAAACAGCTGTGTTGTACAGTTTAAGCCAGCAATTATTCATGATAAATTTCTAATTTGAAATTCACATAGGAGATTTTTATTTTTATATCTTTTTTTTTTTTTTTTAATAATCATTTGGCCAAGTATTTGTGTTTTTTTTTGTTTTTTTTTTTTTTTTTTTTTCTGTATTTTATGAGTTTATAACCATCTGAGAAGCTTCCAAAAATATGTTTTCATGTAGTTTTAGTGAAATAAATTCCTTCCTTAGAAATACACTGAGTAGAATTCGGAGTGCAATGAATAGCTCTATTTTCCTAAATCACATGGTGAGAGTTCATTTGTGGTTCACATCCTACTCTGTCTTATCCAAAGTCTTGATTCAGGGTCTTTCGTGTCAGGAACAAATAGGATATTGATCGTTCTGCAATTGACCCACACTTAACACTGTGTGTGGGAGGAAAAAAAGCAAAACCTTAAAACTGAACAACAAAACTTGAAAATAATTCAGGTAATCCTAATATGAAACAGAAATCTTTTTAAAATGTTGATTTTTTTTAATAAAATGATCTTCCTATCTTCACTGTTTTTCATCTATTTTTTTCAGAGTGACATACAGCACTGGCATCTGGAAAGAGATTTGGATCAAAAACATCCATCAACATTTTGGCTACATTTATTATGTCAAGATTATAACATGAAATATAGACTGCCTCTTCATTTCAGTAAGAACAAGACTGAGTTCATAATATTGTACTGATAAGCAAAACTATAGAGAATTAAATAACACATAAGCAGAATATACATTTATTCAAGTAGGATTTCTACAATTGTGTACAATTTACTCCTTCGAAACATAACGTCATATATGTTCATAACAAACATCACCATGAGAATAAAAATTATACTGTCCCTCTAAAGATTATGTGTTCATTTCTTACTTTACTCGTAATTTTTATGGAACCTCGGCACATTTGGTATCACCTTCCTATTACCATTGAATATTGCTTTTCATTTAATATTATTCTAGATTCTCAGATAAGTTTTTTTCTTTGATTTGTTTTGTGTTTTAGGATTGGTGTAGTTTTAATTCCTTGTAAAATTACAGAAAATCTCAGAGTCATATAGCTTGTTCTCTGTTTCAGAAGTGATTAATTAATATGATGCTGACATTCATACATCAGGTTGTGGACCCTGTATGTGATCACATTAAAGAGAATTTATTCCCATAAGCAGCACCATTGAGTCATACTCAGAACTACGAGTAAGAGGATAACACTCTGACCTTGGATGATCTTATTACTTTTAAAAATTAAAAATAATTTTATAAAGAATGGTCCTATTCTTGTATGTTTATAGACAAACAGAAACTTCCTTCTGTGTGACACAGTCACTAATGAAGATAAAACTTTATTCCTTTGCACACTCTTTAGGAAAAGGACTGACATAATTTTTAGATATTTATTAGACCTAGTGAGATACATCTTTTCTAGATGAAATACAGATTCTACTATATTATAAAGGACAGCAATAAAGATGACAACAACAATAATAACAACAGAAAGGGTGTTGCTCAAAAGGAGGCTTTGAACAAGATTTCTCAGTTGCATTTGCAACTTCAATAAAAAAAATAAAACTGTTGCACAGTCTATATTTATTCCTTATGATTCCATTTTTCTCAGTCTAATAACAGAGAAAAACTATCATACTGGGAAAGACTATGTAGTTAACTCTTCACTGTGACTCAACTATGCAACTGAAGAAATATAGGTTTAGGTAGGATAAGTTGTGGGTGTTAATGCAGCAACATTAGAAGAGTTAATGGAATTTAGATGGTATGAGTAAACAAACAAAAAAAAAAATGAAAAAAAAAAAAAAAACAACCCCAAAAAACTCCAACCAAACACAAACTAGCAGAAAGTTTTTGGCACTTTCCTAGACAGAAGAGCATAGTATCAGAAGATAAAAAATTGAATAAAAGTAGTAAAAATCAGAGAAATTGAATTAGAATTCAAGGAAAAAAACATCTGAAAAGAAAATAAAAGTGTGCTCTAATTCTCACATTACCAGAGTTCACTGAACACTTGTAGTAGAATTTCTGACAGAGAATGGCCACGATATTTTGTTGCAAGGTTTGGACAATCCAGGCCTGAGATCAGACTGCTAACAACAGTTGTGTTATGAGAATGACCTTGAAGGGCTGTGTTGTGAGGAACTGTATCTGTTATTGAGGAATTTTCTCAGCTATGTATCTGGCTAAGCTAAGTACAAGTATGCAGCAAACCGCAAGATGCTTGCCTATCACAGTTTCCCTTTGGGTGCGTGATAAGTTGCTCATGACCAATAATCAAGGGGTATGTGGCGCGTGAACAGCGGGTGCTTGCTTTGCAAAGTATATAACCAAGTGATTCGGGCAATAAAGGGGGACGACATGTAGCCGCATCAGTGTGATTGTCGTTACTCGGGCCACTCTCCGTATCGGGACCCTCTTCATTTGGCACCCTGAACAGGGACCCTCAGATTGACTAGGACGCTGTATAGCCTCTGAAGTCGGATGTTTAAATACGGATAGAAAACTCCGCAGCATTGAATGAACTTTCGATTTGGGAGCCGGAGAGTGGTGAGCAAGTGAGTTGCTGCGAAAAGGAGACGTGAGCAACCGAGTCAGCTGGCTGACTGACACTTGCAAGGAGGTAAGACCGCGATGGAAACGGATGCGGCAATAAGACTGCTTCTTAGTATGCTCTCTAAGAGAGGTGAAAAAGAAGATGTCCACCATCTGATTAAGTGGGCTACAAAATGGGTCAGAATGAGTGACCCCTCGCTAATATTTAGCTGACAGGAGTGGCACGAAGTAGGTGATTTATTGTGGGACGAGACTATCACTGGAGGCAATAAAAGCAGTGAAGCACAACAGCAAGGGGTGGTCTGGCGAACGATTGTAAAAGCTCTGGGGGAGATGCAAGCAGAAAAGAAAGTAGCTGCTGCTGCTATGGCGGCTATTGGTGCTATACCATCTCCACCGGTCCCTGCCGAAACCAATTGTCCGTCATGATTAGCCACCTTCTTTGGGTTTAATCAACAGCTCCACTCTATTAAGGGCATGTCACCAAGTATTCCTGTTTGCTCCACCGTGCAAGAAGTGGCAGAGAAATCAGGCGGCGCCAGAGAACAAGGGGGAGTGCCCGCAGAATGCAGTTCAGCGTCTGGCTCAGAGAGTGAGACGGCGGCTATGTCCGAATTAAAGCAAGAGAGTCAAACATCGGAAAAGGACAGTGACAAAGTCCAACAACTTGAAAGAAAATTACAGAAGTTAAGCTACAGAACAGAACCCTGCATTTACAATTACAAGAAAAGGAAGCACTGCTGTCAGCCCCACCATACCCACTCCCGTCACCCTTACCAGAACCAGCTCCGATTTTAGCTCAGTCCCGATGGAGTGGGGTGATTCGTGATGCCTTGTTAGAAGGGGACTGGCATGCTGCTGGAGCGTTGGCCTGCCCAGTAGTGACAATGAATGGGGGTCCTAATTGGGAACCTCATGTCTGGAAGATCTTGAACCAGGCCAAACAAACTGTGACCACTTACAGGCTACGATCTGAGACAGTGAGAAACATTATACAGTTCATTTTTACAGCTGATGTTTTATGTCCAAATAATAGTAAGCAGATAGTATCACTGCTTCTATCATCATCACAATTTTTGCTGTGGAAAAGAGAATGGAAGAGACTAGAAGTAGCAGAAACCAGTGTTCCCCAACAACAGGGAGATGCATTATATGGAGTGACAGCTCAGATGCTAATTGGGGACGGACAATATTTGACAACAGCTGCCCAATTAGCTCTGCCGACTCCGGTCCACCAGCAGTCACAATCATTGGCTCATCATGCAACAATTGTTAGTGGTACCAGATAAGAAGAAAGCACCATCGTATGTAACGGTGCGAAAGGGGGCCACTGAACTATTTAGCCAATTCGTCGACCGACTCCATGCAGCGTTGAAAGATGCTCCAGAACTCACTGAGGGCATACAGACACAGTTGTTCTGCACACTAGCTTTTGACAATGGTAATGCAACCACCAAGTGCCTAATAGCCACACTCCCGCAAGGATCGGGGGTAGATGACGTGTTGTTGTTAACATCTCGGGCTAAGCAATCGAACCAAGCTGCATCTTTCTCGGCAGCCATGAAGGAAACTTTTCATCAACCATTTACGGCAATGGCTGCTGCATTAAGAAGTAGTGGAGGACAGCCAAAGAGGCAGCTGGCTAAAAGTAGTCAGACCACGGGCGCATGCTATCGTTGTGGTGAGACAGGTCATTGGAAACACAGATGCACCAAGCCTGTTTGGTGCCATACCTGCAATACAGATACTCATGCAACTATGGCCTGCAGAAAGTCGGGAAATGGCAGGCGCAGCGCAAAGGGACCTCACGCGACGACACAAGTCCAGGTCTCAACCCCTCAGGTTTCCTACTCAACCACACACCAGCAACCCCAGGAAGCCTCGGAGTGGATGTGACAACAGCAGTAGAGACCACATTAACCAGTACTTCTGTGACACTTATACCAACCACAGCATATGGACCTTTGTTTTCTAGAGATTCCCCAGTGGGTGGGTTATTAATTGGTTGATCGTCCACGGGAAAGCAGGGCGTTGTTGTGCTCCCTGGTGTCATTGATGCAGATTAAACAGGTCAAATCCAAATTATGGCATATGCATTACAACCACCAGTAACCGTTCCAAAAGGTAGTAAAATTGCTCAAATTGTTGCTTTAGACTCAAAACATCCCTTGCATCAATCACTTCTGAATGGTCCTTCCGACATTCGAGGAGACACAGGTTTTGGGTCAACAGGATATGATGTGTTTCTAACACTTGATTTAAATCAGCGATCATAGTAATGTCTTGCAATCAGTGGATGGTTAGCTAGCTTATTAAAAGAAGGCCTTTGCTTGCTTATTTACTGTCTGCTTATATTTTTAGCTGTCTGTCTTTGTATTTCATGAATATGAAAAGGGCTGACAAAGGTCATGAATCAAGTCTGGATTGTCCAAAAAGAAAAAGGGGGATAGGTAGTAGAATTTCTGACAGAGAATTGCCACGATATTTTGTTGCAAGATTTGGACAATCCAGGCCTGAGATCAGACTGCTAACAACAGTTGTGTTATGAGAATGACCTTGAAGGGCTGTGTTGTGAGGAACTGTATCTGTTATTGAGGAATTTTCTCAGCTATGTATCTGGCTAAGCTAAGTACAAGTATGCAGCAAACCGCAAGATGCTTGCCTATCACAGTTTCCCTTTGGGTGTGTGATAAGTTGCTCATGACCAATAATCAAGGGGTATGGGGCGCGTGAACAGCAGGTGCTTGCTTTGAAAAGTATATAACCAAGCGATTCGGGCAATAAAGGGGGACGACATGTAGCCGCATCGGCGTGATTGTCGTTACTCGGGCCACTCTCTGTATTGGGACGCTCTTCAAACACTCACAAGGAAATAAACACAACTGCATTAATTTTATACCATCTGATAGAGTCAATCATGCATTCCTCATATTCACAGACCTTGTCATTACCTCTCTGGCTCTTGGGAACAAACAAAGCAGAATTTTAATTTTTAATATTTAGAAGTTACAAAGAGCCAAAACATACCATCCATCTCCATTTTCCTTGTTCTAATGCACAGATACAGAGTGTTAAAAAAGAGGGATTTTGGCATAGGGTAACATATCTTTGAGGAATCAAGTATCTCAAAGAGGACAGTGGGCTGCTCTCTAAATATGTAAGGAAGATGAGTTCATGGATCCTTGAAACAGCAGTTGAAGTTGGATCAGGTAAGACTCCCCCCAGCCTTTGTTTTGCTCAATCCAGCTGACTCATGACCACTCCTGCATATACATGATTTATCTGAAATATTTACAAAATATCACCTAACTGTGTAAATTAAGTATAAAGCGCTGTCCTACATGATAGTGTCTGCATATGCAGGAACAGTTACAAGCACCCTATCTACAAACATTTTGATCAATTATGCAGCAGAAGCCATCTGAGAAGTTTCTGAAAGGACCAGATTCTCCCCTTCAGGATGATTAACACACTGAAACAAACAAATCTCTGTAGGCACAGCATGAGACATCTGGAGAGAGTCTTCAGGACAGTCCCAAATGTCTTCTCAGAGGGCTCCTACATCACTTAGTCAAATACTTAATTGATAAAGTGGCTATGATTTCAGTTACATTGTTTCAAGGCCTTCCACTGTTTCAAATCAGTCCGTTAAGTCACCTGTGCAGATAAGTAGACAGAGAGTGCCTGGCTCACCCAAAGAATTAATGATTCATGCATGTGTGTATAGACAGGCATTGCTCTAATACTCAGTTACACCACAGTTACTACTGTAGGATAAACTTGAGTTTCACATACTTATAACTTTAAGTTTCATTGGTCTTGCAACAGTCCATCAACTCAGAAGGAATGGGAGAGAGATCCCATCTGCTTCAGTCTCCATTTATGGAAAAATCTGTTTATTCTCACTATGATATGTAGAAACTGTAGTGCTCTTTAATCACTCAGTATCTGAAATATACTTAGGAATTTTTCTGTTTCTTTCCAATATGTTTACAGTCCAAAGTGAGGTAGAGTGAAGAAAATTAGTTAACTGAGAATTGTTTCCATAAAAAAATTGTCTCAGAAGGGAGATGTCTAAAATAAAAAATACCAAGCCAAAGCTATGTGTTAGATCCTGACTAGTATGACACACTTTTTTGCTAAATTCATAGCTTTGAATCTCTTCTGAAGTTGAAAGCAGAACTTTTTCTTGTCAGAACTTGAAAGATTTTCTTTTTTTTTTCTTTTTTTTTTTTTTTTTTAAAGACAAAATACAGTAGGAGTATAAAGTATTGTAGTCTAAGTACTAAGAAGTAGCATTAGAATATGGTGTTATGGAAAAAGGTATCTGAGATTTACATTCAGTTATTGGTGTTTGCTATTCACTAAGTATGATTTCCTGGCATGAAGTTTTCATGGCAGTGGCCAGTCTCTATGTGTATATGGCAATAAGCAGGGCTGATAGTTCATATCTCAGGATAACTATAACCTATGCTACTGTGCAGTTTTGCCCTTTGTTTCTCAGCTGAGAAAAGCATCGTATTATTAAAATGCTTTTTTATTCCAGAGCTATTTCATTCAGGTGAAATCTATACTGGTTCTGATTCTAGAGTTATCTTGGTCAGAGTTAGTTACTGTATCTGTGCTTTGTGCATCACTGCATTATGTTTACACTCCCGATTAAAAGCATTTGCACACTGAATAATTGTTCTGTGCTTCAGTTCCCTATCTGTAAATGGGAGATAACTGTTCCTTTTGTCTTTCTCATTTAGACAGAAGTTCTAAGACTCAGAGACTCTATTATTGTGTTTGTTCAGTGGTTAAATCAATATTATAATTTTATTGAAACAAATAATTGTTAAAAATGGATGAAAGCACTTAACCAGCTAAAGACACAAATATAATTTGTATCTATGATAGAAATTACAGGCAAGTTACAGGAGGTAACCTGCGTGATACAAATTTAGCCCTGGTGGATCATTCTTTGCATTTATATTGCAATATGGGAAGAAATCCAATTTTTCATACCAAATACTTCACTTTAACTAGATTGTTAGTTAGAGGAAAATATGCTCCAAGTGTTTTGGTCTAGAGATATCTACAAATAGCCAATAAAGCTTATGCTGAGGTCATCAGGGTTACTCCCCTCCAAACCTCAGGCTAGACTCCAACTGTGGTTTCTGACAAGAGCAGACAGCTCTCTAATGTTTCTTCAACAGTTTGCAGATAGACAAAGATGATATATTCTTCTGAATTCTGAAAAAAAATATCAAGAGATTCATGAGATAGAAGCTTTGTTTTTAATGACAGAATGCAGATTTTTGATCTGGCTTGAACTGTCATATTTTTTATATGGTCTTTTCTTTGTGTTTTAACTTCCTTGTTTGTTAAAAAAAAAAAAAAAAAAAAAAAAAAAAAAAAAAAAACCAAAACAAACAAAACAAAACAAAAAAAAAAGTAAGATTTTAGTGGTGTGCTGACCATGCATGCTCTACACTGTATTTTCTGCTCAAGGGGAAAAATGTTCACTTGCAAACTGGAACTTGATTTCATGCTTCTTGGAGAAATTCCACATACATCAATTTACAGCTAACACATATAAAAGTTTAAAGTGAGAAACGGTCCTCTGGATGTAAGGAAGACTGAGAAGGAGCCAAATACCTTCCTGCCTTAAATTCATGTTTTCTCCTACACTTAGAAAAAATCACTTCACAAAGAATAATATGATAGTATAACAAATGAACTAGATTAGGCATTGACAAATTACAAAAAATTATTATGACTACATTGGTGTTTCAACTATTTTTACCATTTCTGTACAAGAAAACATGACATTTTAGAGATATTATCAATAATACTGATTAATTAATCAATGCCTTTAATTTAAAAAAAAAAAAAAAAAACAAAACAAACAAACAAACAGAAATATCCAGATATTTACTCTCAAGGCCTCTATTCCTAGTATTTTTCTTGTATATTTGAAAATAGTACATACATCCTATTCCAGTTCTGATCTTTATATTATATCCATTGCCACAGCATCTGATATCTTCTGTTAATGTACAGGGGACACAGATAAAAGTGTTTCAGTACTTAATAAGTTGTCTTCCTTTAACAGACTTCAGTTCACAGTTGAAAACACTTGCATTTTATCTACTGTGATTAAATTATGTTATTACAGACACAATGGTAAAGGGGAAATTCAGGGCAGGAGGAAGTGTTTGCTCCAACAAAGCAAACAACTAAAAGCCTAGAAAGAGACCACATAAAAATCCAATTGTATAGCTGACACGTCCATATGTTTGTCTCAATTTCTTTAACAGAAATACTGAAATGAATGCATGTTTATTCATACACATTTTACTTATGTATATTTTAATTCCCCTTTCCCTTTGGATATCAGACCAAGAAATGAAATTTTATGTAGTTGCAAGCCATTTAAGCGAAGGCACGAACTAGATCCTACAGAGATACTTGCTTGTCTGCACAAGAAAAAGCATAGCAGCAGGTCAAAGACAGCAATTATTCCACTCAACACTTTTGTAACTTAATCTGGAATATGGTGTCAAGAGCTAGAATATTCACTATGAGACATTAACAAACTGGAGGGAATCCAGCAGAGGATCACCAAGGTGGTCATAAGACTGAAACACATTATGTACATGGTGAGGCAGAGAGGTCTGGGTTTGTTCAGCCTAAAGAGAAAACAAAGGATACTTTCAGCTACCTAATGTAAATTTATATTGAAGATGAAGGGACACACTTCTCAGAGATGCACAGGAATAGGTGAAAGGCAGTATACCCAAATTACACCAAGGGAAATTCAGAGTAGATATAAGAAACAACTCTACAAGATAAGGATGGTATAGTAGTGGAGAAAGTTGCTCAGAGGGGCTGTGGAACATCCATCCTTTGAGATGTTCCAGACTGACTAGAAAAAGCCTTAAGTAACCTGGTGTAACCTCAGATAGTCTTGATTTGAGCAGGAATTTGGCCTAGATGACCCCCAAGGATCAGTGACAACCAAAAAGTTTCTATGTTTTCATAATATCATAACAGAAAGCGGTCCCAATACAATTAAGCTAACAGGTTGACTAATATTAGACTTCAACCTGAATATGTGTACTAAAACAGTGTAACTAACAATAATTTATAAGGATTTTGTAACACTGTGATGACATAGACAGACACAGATTGCCATGGTTTGAGCCCAGAGGGCAACTGAGCACCACACATCCCTTCTTTCACCCCTTCCCCCTCAAGAATGGGAAAGAGAAAATAAAGCAACAGCCTCGAGAATCAAGGTAAGGACAGGGAGGGATGGCTCAACCATTATGGTAACAGGTAAAAGACAAACTCCTTAAGGGAAGAAAAAGGATATCAATTTAACTCAGACACTAGTAACAACACTTAACAGACATAGTATGACAGTGAGAAGCATCTTAAAAACACGTTCTCCCACAACTCCACTTCTTCCCAGGCTCAGCTTTGCTCCCAATTTCTCTACCTCCTCCCCTCCAGCGGCACAGGGGGCAGGGAATGGGGGTTACAGTCAGTCCACTGCTCCTTTCATCTCATGAGAGGACCCCTCACATTCTTCCCCTGCTCCAGCATGGTTCCCCTCTCACAGGAAACTGTCCTCCATGAACTTTCTCTGACTTGAATTCTTCCCACAAGATGCACTCTTCCCGAGATGCTTTAGTGTGGGTCCTGCCCATGTGTTGCAATCTGTTCAACACAAAACTACAACAGCAGGGGCTTCTTCCCACAGAGTCTCAGTCTTCTTCAGGCACACAACCTGCTTCAGCGTGGGGTCCTCCACAGACCACAGGTCAGGTTTTACTCCACCATGGACCTCCATGGGCTGCAGGGGTACAGCCTGCCATCTCACCACGGACTGCACGGGAGTCTCTACACCAGCACATCTCTTCCTTCTCTTTACTTCCCCTGACCTCAAGGTTCACATAAATGTCCTCTCAGGTTCCTCTTCTTAAATACATTGTCACAGATGTGTGGCCACCACTGTTAATTGGCTCAGCCTTGGCTAGAGACGGGTCTGACTTGGAGCTGGGGGAGCTCCAAGAAGCTTCTCACAAGGGTCCACTGCTGTAGCCCCCTCCCCTGCTACTAAAAACCCCCACCATACACACAAATCCAGCACACAGAATTACATAATTATGCAAGCAGTATCATCACCAAGGAGGCTAAAAGGATGACTGTAATTACATGTAGGAGGTGGAAGGAAAAATTTGCCAGACAGAGAACAAGAAAGGAAACATGACATTGCAAAAAGGCAGTACATCTCCTGAAGTATACAAGGAGGAGACTAGCAAGACAACATAAAAAAAATGCCAAAAAAAGGAAAAAAACAAACAAAAAAATCAAAACCCAAAAAAACAGTATCAGAAATGGGAGGGAGGCAAGAGCATAAAAGCTTCAGGCATAAACAAGTTAAAACAGGGAAGAAATAAAACAACCCCACCTTGGCCCACCAATCTCTCTGATTAGGACCTTTCAAGTCAGATCATCCACACCTTGGCCACTAAGAGCTACCAAGAACTGCAAACACCTAAGCCTGCTAGCCCACATCCCTTGTGTGGTATGTTATATTCACAGCCAGTTTAGAAGTGTTAAAGACTGTTTTGTATTTGTAGTGAAGATTATTAACTCTGTGTAAGAAATTACCATCAGCAATAAGCACGTTCATGAGTGAAATCAGTAAAGTTAATTTTTAATGTTTAAAACTGGCCTGAATCATCAGTCTTCTAAACACTCTATCAAAGCATTCTCTAGCTCCCTGATAAATGCGTGCATATAAATATATATAAAAAATATTTCTGTGAATATATACATTTATATCTTTTCAGTTGCAACAATGGAAAGGGAAAAATCTTCTTGACAGTGGTTGATTCATAGGTCTTGATTTCAAATTAGAATTGTATTTATTTTAAAGAAAAAAGAAATCTTGTTATTTTGAATAAGAAAACATGTTTTTTTGAATAAGAAAACATGTTTTCATAAAAATTATGAAATTATTAAAAATTCTCAAAATAGGCTATTTCAGCTCTTTTTGCTTGCATTTTATCAACAGTTACTTGTCAATTTGGTACTTTTTAAGACCTTCTGATCCCATTGTAGTAAAAGACAATTAGAAATCAACACCCAACACTTCAAAGTATATACTCCCATTGGTGCACGCATATGAAAAGAAGAATAAATTATTGATAATAAGAACATAATAATAATAACTGACACTGTTTAGACTTTAGCTAAAGAAACCAAAGCACTTTGCAAAGTATATTAGTGTACTACAGATTCCTGACAGAAGAATCATCTCATTTATCACTGAAAGACAGCTACTTCTCAGTTAAAAAGTAACAGCCTTTTTAAATGTGCAATGACCTTACAGGACATTTGAGGAGAGAAAATAAAAGATAAATGTAGTTCAAATTTTATTACCTCTATGTGAGGCAAACAATTGAAAATGGCCAAGAAAAAATGTGCAATGTTTCTTTCTTCTTAAATCTTCTGTAGTTATGATGAGCTGGCAGGAAAAGAATGTGCAAGAGGAAAATAACATTCATTAAAATTAGAGATAACTCAAACTGATACAGACTAGATCATCCTTGAGACATCTAGAGTAGCTCACTTAAAATATAAAACATATAATTATGATAAAATTAATACAGAAAAATCATAAGAGAAGGAGTGACTTTTGAAGTTCTGAACAAGTAGAAAGAATAGAAAACAATTTGTATATGGCTGCTGTAATTTAAAAGAAAAACCTACAGTGTCATTCTGCCTGCTGAAATCTTGAGGTGAGGTTCAAAACTAATTTCTTCATTATTTTCCTTCTTCCATTTTCATTTCTTCTCTCCGTTATCTGTGGAATTAGAAAGTCAACAATTTTTCTATTTAATTGAGTGGTAGAATCATATCTGCAGAGCTGCTCAGTGTCCATGAGACTTAGGCATTCCTGATGTAGCAATGCCATTGCTTCATCATTTCATTTCCCTTATGACTTCAGGACCATAAATTGCTTAGGACTCCAAAAGCTCTTTAAAACATTTGTTTTTCATAATAAGACTATAAAGTGGTCTACACATATGGACATGATCTATCACATGGGAATCTGTGCAAAATGTACTTTGCAAGGTAGAGCATTTTCTGACAAGTCAGATGGAGTTTGATACCAGCAGCATATAGACTCAACAGCAGTATATATGCTCTTCATACGGTAAAATCAGAAACAGATAAACCTGTTATTTTCTTGATTCTTGGAATATATGTGCATTTTACATGCTTTTATTTAAATGAGGCATAGATCAATTAAATTATCTAATGAACCTTAATAACAATAATTACATTTTAATGAATAGTGAAAGAAGTAGACATTTAAAATAGCTCTGTCCCTATTAATTAGAGTATGAACCTCTAAAATATTCCCATCAATTTAAAGATGTTAAAATATACTAAAAATGAGCATACTGTTTCTTCAGGAAGATCATGAGAGAGATTGGTTTCTTAGTACATAGAACTGGATAAAGTTCTGACAGTAATTGCATACAATAGAATTTATAGAAAAAAAAGGAAGCAGGCTCCACCTATCATTTGAAATTAAGTTCTACATATCATATGTATTTATTTTAAGTCTCTGCAGCTAACTTAGGGCATTAGTTGTTCATCTACTATATCAATAGCGATTAACTCTTAAAAAAAGAATATTATAGGGTGGAGAATATTTGATGGGATAAACAAAGATGTTTAACACTAAAGAAAATCTGCTTTCAGAGTGTAAAAATTAACAGTTCACCTCGGTATAAAATCACATATTTAAAATAATATATCAAGACAAAGGCATGACATCTGAAGATAACTAGGAAACTACTTTTTGAACAGTAACAAGAGTCAGTTAAGTTTCATATAGGGGTATATTTTCATATTTGATTTTTTTAATTGTGAAAGATGATCTAGAAGGGAAATTCTAATGGATTTAAGGTTGAACTATTGCTGTGCCAGCACTGCATTATCAAAGGAGAAGCAATGAAAGTACAAGATTATTATTCTGAGATGTTAAAACCAAAAAGTACTTTAAAGACCATCTACTCTGATCTCTTGACCTAAATATAATCTAAAATTTTGACCTAGTTACATGTGATAGTACTCTATGAATTTGAATTTCAAGCTAGATTAATAACAAGATTTCAGAGACTGCTAACTTTTACTTATTTGAATAAACACTAAAAACTGAGACATCTAAATAACATTTTGACATTTTCTCAGAATGTCATTCTAAGCCCTCCAGATAAAAATTCCACATCCTACTACTCTCAAATCTATTTACGGGCAGAAAGGAAAAAGATATTAAATATACAGAACAAAAATTACTGTTACTATTCTGTATTGCCTTTACATGGCAAGGTTCTGGCAGCAGGGGGTAGGGGGCTCTGTAGGGACGGCCTCTGCAAAAATAAATCAAGAGCTGCCTCTATGTTGGACAGAGTTAGTTCAAGATGTCTCCAAGATGGACCTGTTACTGACCAAAGCTGAGCCCATCAATGATGCTGTGGTGCCTCTGTGAAAACATATTTAAGAGTAAAAAACATTGCACAGCAGCTGTGAGAGGAGTAAGAATATGTGATAGAAGCAACCGTGTAGACACTAAGGTCAATGAAGAAGGAGGGAGAGGAGGTGTTCCAGGCACTGCAGCAGAGATTTCTTTGCAGCCCATGGAGAAGACCATAGTGAGGCAGGTTGTCCCCCTGCAGCCCATGGAGATCCACAGTGGAGTAGATATCCACCCTGCAGCCCATGGAGGACCCCACACAGGAGCAGGTGGATGTGCCCTGATGGAAGTTGCATATGGTGGACAGCAGCCCTGTGGAAAGGACCCACACTGGAGCAATTCTTGAAGTACTGCAGCCCATGGTAATGGCCCACATTGGGGTAGTTAATGAAGGACTGTATCCTATTGGAGGGACCCCATGTTGAGCAAAAGAAGAGTGTCAGAGATTAAGTGTTTCATAACACAACCACAACCCCATTCCTCTGTGTTCTGAAGGGGGAGACAGAAAAGCTGGGAACCTAAAAAGTAAGCTTGAACCTAGGAAGATGGAGGGGGTGGGAGAAAGGTGTTTTTAGTGTTCCTGCTTCTTACTATCCTATTCTATTTTTAATTGGAAATAAATTAAATTAATCTTCCACAAGTTGAATCTGTTTTAGCCATGATGGTAACTAGTGAGAAATCTCCCTGTCCTTATCTTGATCTATGAGTTTTTTAATCTTATTTTCTCCATCTGTCCTGTTGAGGAGGAGGAGTGAGAGAACAGGTTGGTGGGCAGCTAGTAGACCAAGGTTAACCCACCACATATACTTGAAATACACTATAAATTGCAACATAAAACATGTGATCCAGGTTTTGTAAAACAGAAGATTACAGGGGAAGAAAAAAAGATGCAAATTTCTAGGAACCCCACCAACAAGAAGCTATCACTGTTTCTCAGGCAGGTATAATTATACAACATTTGACACACCACTATTTGCTTTTGGGGTGTAGAAAGAATGATGATAAAAAGAAATGAGAAAAACACAGTAACCTAAAGATGTACTAAGGATTCTTTTTCTCTGTCTTTTTAAAATATATCTCCCAGGAAAAGGAAATCCATTGAAGCATACACAGTAATACTTAAGAAAAATAAAACCTCAACAGACAGCATAGTTCTAAAAGTCAAGCCTCTTATCCCGCTGTAATAGGAAAAATCCATATAATGAACTGTTTAATTGAGTTTAACAAGACTGTTTATAGTTAATCCTAAATACACTAATAGGAAACCTAAGGCCTACATTCAATGTTATTTTTGTTCCCTTTGGATGTTACTCATAATTACAGTTTGCTCTTTAATTATTCTTCCTTATGTATTCAATTTATGATTAAGACCAACAGCTTGCCCTGGAGGCTGAAAGTGCTGAGGTGGACACTGGTAAATAAGCAGAGAGAAACTCCTTCAGCAACATGCATCTACTCAGAAGCAGGCAACAAGCAACTTTTCACTCTAATCATGAAATTCAGAACTCAAAACAAGGGAATACTACTCCAGCAAGAGAACAACCTCTGATAACTCTCTAGGGAAAGGAGATTAAAAAAACAAAACTATAGCTCTCAAAGAAACACTTTTGTACTTTTATTGAAGAAAATTATGTTGTGTTGGTAATTAGAACAGATTAATCTATCTATTGCATGGACCGTGAAGTCACATGGTACCTACTTTTTGCTTCTTCAATTTGCTGTTTTATTTTTCCCTACTTAGATATATTATCCAGTATTGTATATCTGAATGACTTTTCTTTGCAGCTTCTATGAAAAATAATTTTAAAATGAAAATTTGTTGAAAATGTGCTAGGGGGACAAAAATTAGTGTTTTATTAATCCCTTTTTTTGATGCAGAATATGAAGGAACTATGCATGGGAGTTTCTCTAGCATAAAGTAGTATACTCCTGCTGCAGAAATATGTTGTTCTTGTGTTGGAGAATGGCTCAGAGACAAGGGTCATGAGCCCACCGAGCAGTTGTACGATCAGAGCCTGTTCTAAGGGCTGATGTTGGGCCTCGCTGATGCTGGGCCTCACTAGGGTTTGCCTGCAGCTGCTCGCAGCTGCTGATACATGAAGAATGTCAAGGATGCTTTGGCCTTGTGTACTGTTATGTATTGAAAACAAGTTAAGAGGAATTAGAAATAGTGGCCTGGGAAACTTAGTGTTATGAGAAGCTTGTGCTGTTAGCTAACTGCAAGTAGGTGGACCGTGCGAACACGACTTTTAGAGCTTAAGCCAATCAGCTAGTGACTAGTAGGCATAATAATTATTGTTGTCTGTATAAATATATGTACCCTGGACAAATAAAGTGAACCATGCTTTATCACTCACATTGAGTCTGTCTCGGCATTTTGTTTCCTCTGCCGCTTCGCATTCCTGCACAGTATTGACTTTGATTTCAAGAGCTACAGGCTTGATCACACTAGGTTTTTTTGGTTTTCTGTTTAAAGAGTTCTTAATGATCTTCTGGTGTGGGAATATGGACTAGTAGTTCTAGGAGTATTAGATCTAGAAAGGATCTTGTAAACACAAAACACAGAGTAGTACAGGACCATACAGCTGAGCAGTTCAAAATTAGCCAGGTCTTGAAAGCAGTCTAGCCTAGAGAAAATTGTATATCCTTGTTCATCCTAAAATAAATAATTTTGAAATGCTGTGGATATGTATGAAATCTAATTTCTTGTTGAAAGTTACTGAAAAATACCTTTGTCCATTTGGAATTTACAGGTTGACATTCACCCAAAGGTACTCATAGGCAATAGTCATAAGCAAGCTTTACAGATCTCTTATCTATATATCTTGACACCACAACTTGTATAAAATACTACCACAGTATTTGAGGCAAAATTCTGAAGACCCCAAGGTCTCACTCTCCCTCTTATGTTCCTCACCATTAACCTAATCATTATTACTATGGAGCTCAGTCCACTACCTAAAAATGGAGGTAGCTTCTCCTTATTCTTAGGGGATATAATAGTAATAGGAGTTACTTAACTAGGTTACACAGAAAAAAACTATAACAAAAAATATGGCTTTTTTTCCACTTAGACATTACTGGGGCTGAATTCCAAAGCCACTTGTAACATTGGACATCCTCCTATACATATTTTGGTTCTGGAGTATTTTTCTTTTTCATACATTTATAACATAGTCTTACAATATAATCCACATATTTCCCTATGAATTCATAACAGTTCATGTTTCATCATTTTAGATTCAAAACATTGATTAAGATATCCTAAGTAAAGTTTTGAAGTGACCTGCATGAATGAGTTTTCTGATTCATATCAAGAGCCCCCTTTTGTCCCTAATGGAATGTCTATAAACAGCATCCCCTTGCTACATATACATTAAATTTTATTTCAAATCAAACAGCTGAGATGAAATGTGGAACACATGGATAAGACCAATGATTGATGACAGGAAAGCAGACAGACAGACAGACAGATATATAGATAGATAGATAGATGATAGATAGATAGATAGATAGATAGATAGATAGATAGATAGATAGATAGATAGATAGATAGATAGATAGATGATAGATAGATAGATAGATAGATAGATAGATAGATAGATAGATAGATAGATAGATAGATAGATAGATGATAGATAGATAGATAGATAGATAGATAGATGCATCCTTCTGTAGAAATTCCATATAGCACTCTGCAGCAGAACTACTTTATGCTTGACACAGAATTTTGAACAATGATTTTTCTCAACACTTAAGGGGATCAATGGCATTATAAAATTATTTGTGAAACTAGGACATAATAAAGATTGAGTCCAGAATTACCATATGCCATGAAGCCAGTTAAACCTCCCAGCTTAACTGTTTAGGATAAGATCAGGTGTAAATCCTCTTTTCATTCACTGGAATCCTCTCCCTTTCTGTCTTCAAGGAGATAAGATATAAGAATAATTCTTCTGGTAAAACTGGGTATGAAACAGCATATATTGGGTACAAATAAAAGAATGATGTTTTTAAAGATGGTTAAGCATTGCATACGTAAAGTAGATTTTTTTTTCTTTCTTATATTGTGTACATTTTCTTCTATATTTAGGGTTTGTGTGTGAATTCAGTAGCTTATTATTTCCTTAAGGATTCAGTATTTTTTTTTTCTTTTTTTCTTTATGTTATCTAGGAGGGAAGGTGGGCTTGAAAATCCTTTAGCCTCATATTAGATATCTCTATAACTACTGAAATGTAACATACTGTGAAACCTCTTTTTGTAACAGATGAGGTAGATGCGTGGAAAACTCTGTGTCTTTAACATTATTCCTCAATCCTGATTTGGAGGGATGCATTCTATGAGATTAGAAAACAGTGTCTTTTTTTGCAATCATTTGGTCTTTGGGTCAGTTAGATAATGCTATTCTGTATGAACTTGTATGGGTTTGTGAGGCAGATATTACACTCACTAGGACATTGAATATAATTAATGGTTTTCTCTGTGTGGCCCAAAAATTAGTTTTCAGAATAGACATACTGGATCATCTCAATCTATAAAATACTTATAACTTAGTGTGTTATTTTAAGGATGAAATATAGGATTAAGTGCTAATAACAATCCTAAATGGGGAATGTAGTAAGAATTATGGGAAACAAAAAAATGGCTGCAAAACAAGGAATGCTTTCTGCACTTATATCTTCATTATTCTTCCTGCTGTTGTAAATTATTTTCAGAACAGGCAAAAATATTTTTGATATTAACATTAAAAATAATGCTGTCTTTCAAAAGTGGAGACACTTAAAAATCTCAGACAATATAAAACATGTTTGATACATTATCTTAAATGATCAGAATGGGGACAAAGAAAGGAACTTATAATTATTATAATGTGTTCCTTAATATGTTTTTTGGTTTGATTTCATTTGATATTTTTAAGTTACTAGTATCACCAGCGTTTTCCACTAAAGTGTGTATAGTTCTTAGTTTGGAAAACCAACCAACAAACAAAAAACCACAACAACTGCGGAAAGTTAAAGTTAAAAAATGATCAAAATGAGAGTCTCCTGCTGAGACTATTTCATCCTGTCCAGGGAATAATAGCTACGTATTTAAGTGTTTCAATAACAGGGTCTTATTTAAATTAGTGTTTCTCATTCATCTTTTCTATACAGAATAAAACACTCAGATGTTTGAAGAGGAAAGAAGTAGCTTTTGCCGAAGGCAATATAAGCATTTATCTTTTTAGCCAGAATAAAACCATTGTGTGTCATCACTGATGTTCTGAAATACAAGAGAATAAAAGAACAGAATAGACTTAAAATACTTCAGGGGTTTTTTTATCTTTTTAATTATTTCAGGGCTTTGCATTATGGTTATTCACCCAGACAAAATTTTATATTTCTTTTCATTATAACTTTATTTTTAAAAGGATTTGTTATGTTGTAAAGTTTGTTATAGCCAAGGTGAAATTTGTCATGCTTTTATCCTTAATGACCCATCTTTTCCTCAGTCTCTTCTACCTATCAGTAAAAAAGGTTCAAATACAGAAAATAACCTACAAGATAATCACAGATGTTAGGATGACAAAAAAACCCAAAATACGTATCATAGATTTCACATCTTTGCAACAAAAGAAATTGAGTTCATTTGAGTTAAAAAAAAAAAAGAGGTAAGCAATAGTATAGATGCCTGTTCTTTTAATAAATCTAAAAACATTTGAAAATGAACATATTAGAAAATAAAAATGGAAAATTAGAAGGCAAAGTTCATATGTCAGAAAAACCTAATGACAAAAAATGCAGAGGATAATAGAATCTCAGCAGGATTAAGTTGGAAACATGGAGAAGTGGATGAGATGTATAATATCACAGTAATTGGCATGTTGAGGTACACAGAAGTTTTAACATGAAAGATTTCCATCTGTAAATTGTACATGTCCTTTTTAGTACAAAAGTCTTCTGAAATTCAACGGTTGATAGAAAAGCTTACAGTACAAAAAACACATTAAGCTTAGAAATTCTAAACATACACTAGAAATAATTTTAAGGAATTGGCTTCTAAATTTCTTCCATACTGAAGCCTTTTAGAAGGGCTTATGAAGTGGTAAACTATTTCTTAACTGTGAGGAATCAGTTTATTGACTTCTGTAATACAGCTCTTTCCAATTTCAGCAGAAGGTATTTATGGCTGCAGTTATAATGGTCATATGAGAGCTGTTTATTCAAATGCTACCTGGCAAATCTGGCTTGTGTTTGGGGTGGGAAATGTCATTTTTTAGTAAAACAAGGTTAACGATGATGACAGGCTGAGAGAGTTGGGGTTGTTCAGCCTGGAGAAGAGGCAGATCCTGGGAGACCTTACAGTGGCCTTGCAGTACTTAAAGGGGGAAAGATGGGGAGGCACTCTTTATCAGGGAGTGTAGTGATAGGATGAGGGGTAATGGCTTTAAACTGAAAGAGGGTAGATTTAGATGAGATTAGGGAGAAATTTTTCACTGTAAGAGAGGGTGGTGAGACAATGGAACAGGTTGCCCATAGAAACTATGGATGCCCCCTTCCTGGAAGTGTTCAAGACCAGGTTGGATGGGGCTTTGAGCAATCTGATCTAGTGGAAGGTGTCACTGCCCATGGCAGGGGTGTTGGAACTAGAAGATCTTGAAGGTCTCTTTTTTCCAAAGCAACAGGCGTTGTAATTTATGTAGAGAATAAAGGTAAAACCCAAATCACCCAGCAATAACAGTGCAGAAGCTATTGCATACTTTGTCACAGAAAAATAAGAACATTGTTAAATGATTTCAGGATTGATGCAATTATTCAAAATTTGACAAAGGAAGAAGTTGGTGTACAAGGAATGCAGTATGTACAGGAATCCTCTGCTTGTCCAAAAATGGTGTATATGGGTTCTGTAGGGACAAAAAAAGGCTGTGTCAGGTGTTGAAGGGCCTGGTCAGGAACATGGGATTTTCCAAGATAGGTCAAGCTAAATTCATAACATTATTGTAGAGAATCAGACAAAATCTTAAAGGAATATAAAAAATCATTCCATATGCCTGCCTTTTAAAATTTCATTTACAACTGTGTGTCATAAACCAAGAAAAAGACATTATGAAGTTTTAACTAAATATTAAATTTGCTCTTATTATTTCAAATCACATGGTGATCCTTTTCAGTTGCTCACGTTATTGTCTTGACTGTTCCCAGAAATTCATGTGAAAACTAATTTAGGTTTGTTCACATCCCAAGATAAGTGTGGTGATTAACAATGCTCTGATTGCTCTGTAATAACTGTGTGTACTCTTTTATCTTACTTAAGAGTGAATGAAATATAATAAAAGGTGGCTTGTTTTGTTGTTTTTTTTATTTATTTATTTTATTTTTAAAAAATCCTAAATACAATGCATCAAAATACCGCAGTCCATGATTAGTAAGCTGGATAAACAATAGTCAATTTAATAAGTGGTTTCATTCACACTATCATATTTATATTTAAATGAAAAGCTAACAAAGCACATGAGCTAAATGAAAAAAGCTCATTAGGAATTGCATGTATTTTAGGACAGATTTTAAATGCAGAAACTATCTGTCTTCTGTTTCTTTTTCTTCCCTTTCCTCTTCTTATTAGCTTGCACATATAATCATTATAGTACCAGGATTTGTTGTCATTGATTTTATTTTAATCGATTAAAAAAATAAAACTATAAATGATTTTTCTATGTCTTCCAAATATTATATGATTTCAGAATTTTTCCATTCCACAAAGACAAGAACCCAAATCCTTATAAAGTTATAGGGTTTGTTTTTTTGGTGGGTTTTTTTTTTGTTTGTTTGTTTATCTGAAAGGATAAAGAAATGATCAATTGTTAGATGTTTTAAGAACCAATATCCTGATGATATGGTAACTTGTTGATAAAATCCAATATGGTTCTTTTATTTGATTATATAGGAATTTTCATGTAGTGAGAAGCCGTCCTCAGAGTTTGTACATGTCATTAATTTATTTTAGAGATGTACATAAAATACAGAGATTAACATTGTCCACCTGGGAAAATAAACTGAAGAATCAGGCAGAGTTTCAATTTCAAATCTATGTGATTCTATAATTAGGCTTAAATGCTATTTAAATAATATGAAAGAAGTAGAGAAATAGACAACGGATAAAAAGAATCATTGAAGGTAACTGACAGAAATCAGATTTCTAAAAAGAAATTTGCTTCATTCTTTTGAGGAAATTTTAGGAATATTTCATGGAAATCTTAATAAGTTCTCACAGCATAATGTAAAGATTAACGATTGACTTGATGGATGAAATCCATAAAAATTATTCCCCAAAGAAACTGTAAGCATCAGGATGGTTTTTTTCAGGCATGTAACAACTATATTTTTGCTAAACTATTTCACGTGAAAAATCGCAAGAATGCATGGCTTAACTATAAAGAGCCATATCTCATTTTGCGTTTCTCAAGTTAACCTGTACTGATTTCAACAGAGCAGTTCCCAGAGAAAAAATAGCAAATTTAATCCTGATTGGATTATCTTTTAATCAACATTTAATTATGTTTTCATTGCTTTGTATAATAAAGTCTGATCTAAATTCTGAAGATTTCCTGTATGCTGACAGACACACAACTACTAATGGCTCCTGAGATGTAGAAGAGTTTGTTCATTAGCATTTTAGTTTTGAAGTTTTTTAAAGTTCTGGAGAAATTTGGTTTTGGTTTTTTTTTGTTTGTTTGTTTGCTTGGGTTTTTTTTGTGTTTTTTTTTTTGTTTTGTTTTGTTTTTTAAATTAATTAACTGATTGAAATAGCTAAAATGTTCTCCAAAGGGTACATAGGAAAACTGAAAGGCAACTTTCCTGTCCCTAGGCAAATTCTTAAAAGCTATTTTACCCACTGAGTATGTAAGTTGCAGAATGATTGTAACAGAAATATTCTTTTCATATGAAAATTCAATCAATTTTTCTGATTACTGCAAAGCTCTTAATTTCAACATTTTAAATCAAAAGGTAACCAAAAGTTATTATTCAACGCCATGATTTTACCAGGATACAGATATTTTAAAATTCTGTATTTGAAGTGCTGTTAAGTTATTTAAATACAAACAAACTGAATGGCTAAATATTTTTAGAATTCTATATTTTTTATTTCTATAGTCTCCAACATACAAAAATTAAATAACAACTGTATTTTAGGCATATCAAATATATCTTGAATAAACACAGAGAGTACTGCAAATTTACACACACTTTTAATAATTTTAATATATTTCTAACTGTCTAAGATCTGTCTAAGGAATTTCATCACATACTAGATTTTTAAGCTCAATCGCACATTTCTGAAAAGGGTTTGATTAAGACAAGAGTGAAAACCATCATAATAGTTGTACTGTGTGGTACTGTAATAACACTTCTTTTACATAAAATTTCATTTTCAAAAGTAATTTGACCTTATAGTCCTGTTACATAAGATGGTATCATATACAGTGATGTTAATTCACTGCAGTAGGAGGAAGTCTGATGCTGAAAGGCTCTAATCAGTAGTAAACCCCAAAAAACCTAAATATTGTTGCTTGTGATTAGGGTATAGTACAGGGAGAAAGAAAAACAGTGTTAAGCAGTTTTAAAGACTAGCATATACTAGTCATTTTGCTCTCCATGGAGACCTTCAAATTTCTAAGTATTGTTGGAATCGAAAGACGAAAAATTATATTTATAAGTAGACCTTGGAATGGGAAGAAAAATGTCTACAGGAAAAGAAGAAAACCTCTGAAATTAAGAACGGTAACCTTCAATAGTGATCTATAAACCAATTTGTTGAGATATCAGGAATTATTTTACTAATCCTCAACAGCAAGTCATGATCACCTTAATGAGTCACCCTATAAGCATACATACATGTTTAAGCATATGTTTTATGGATAAAATCTGCCCATATGTACCCCATAAAAATTTGGTAAAAGTTTTTTTCAATAACAGGAACAGGGATTATCTGCAGAGGTATGACTGAATTTATAGTAAGGTTACATTACAATACCACCAGCCCTGTCTTTATAAAGTTCCTTATAAAGATACGTTTCAGTTGTCTTAGTACATATTCTAAGTGATTTGAATATAAATCTGTAAACTATATAGCTGCTTCAACACAGTACTCAAACTGAGATAGTGTCTTCTGATTTTCTGTAGCACTTACTGGAATTGTTTAAACAAAAAAGCATAAATGAAAAATATCTATTGAAATTAAATTTTACATTCCATGTCCACTAAATTGCCTAAGATCCGTGTATCTTTGTCAATTTTAAGTGAACCATTTAATGGATTCCAAACTGACTGCCCCAAAATTGGTGCCATCAAAATTTCGAAATGTGAGCCAGGACTACCAATGTAGCCAAGGCCTCCAGAAGTGCTACTTAAAGACATGAGAAATTCTCTGACAACTGCGAGTGTTAGGTGCTTTTCTGTAGCTGATATTGAAAAGACTGAACAAATGCTCTAGTATGTTCATGGGCAATTAATTTTTCAGTTTAGCTGAAAGCCAAAACTTTTAAATTCAGCTGAAATAAAAAAATAGAAATAAAAATAACATATGAACCTTGGGTTTAAGTTCTTTTTACCCTCCTCTTATTTGGGTGAAACAGTATGAAAAAGACACCTGTTTGATTCAGCAGAATAGGGCAATAGCCAGCTGAAAAGTAATACAGACACTATATAGAAGTGCACAGGGAAACCGTAAGAAGAAGCCTTCAGAAAATTAAAGAGAGTTGAAAGGAGTGAAATAAAATGTGGTTATACAAGTGTGCAGTGTCTGTAAGGTGGAAATACAGAAGTAAGGACCAATGACAAGACCTTGATAAGGAAGAATTGATCATGTTAGTGTGTGAAATTGTATGTATACTGCTTTCTGCAGCCTAGAATGGAAGACAAGATTCCTAGACTTCATTTGTCATCTAACATCCAATATCTCTAAAATCCCTACGCAAATTGTCCATTATTTTTCTGTATTTTAGATCAAGAAAGAAACAACATTGTGATGACTTTATCCTTTAGTTGACATAGCAGAAAATTTACCTCATAATATTACACATATAGAAGCAGACACATTTGCTTTGGGTATGTTAAATAGACATTAAAGCTGCATACTCAACATCTAATTTAATAATAACCAATTCAGTATCTTTTATGGATGTTTTTTAATTGTGTATTATTACCTTACACCAAGATGTTATGTGTGAATGCATGGAATAGAAGTTCCTTGGTGATCAATAACTGTTTATGGAAAGGAAATTTTTGTTTACAGATCATATGTTTCAGGCAGGAGGCTTCCCAAATAAATGATGCAGAATAAACAAACAAACAAACAAACAAACGAACGAATGAACGAACGAATGAATGAATCTCAGAGTTAAAGCAAAGAAAAACTTGGTTTATGTGCCAATTTCTATCCCTGGTTCGATCCAGAACTGCCATACTAATCATCAGATTTTTTCTAACTCATCAGTTATTTGGTTTTCTGTTTGCCTGGGTGTTTTTCTTATCTCAGACCGTGAATGCCTCATTTACAGCTGTTCTAAGCACTCACAGCTGCAGTGTAGCTTAACGAGAGATATGCTTTCACCATATTAAATACTTTACAATATTAGGTACAATAAGAAATCAGGTTCTGTGCATTCCAAACACAGTACCCAAGATTGGTAGATATACTTTAGATATTTATCTGTCTGTGATTCAGATCTTCTTCATAAAACAGACATTACCCTTTTATGTGCTATAGCTATTGTGAAAATCCCTTAATTAATGCTTTGAAGTAATCAGAAACAACAGTGATGTTAAATACTGTATGTCGTGGTTTAGGCCTGATTGGCAGCCAACCACAATGCAGCAGCTCTCTCTCCCTTCCCCTCCGGCAATGAGAAGGGACAGAGAGCCAGGCTTGGGGTTCAAGATAGGACTGGGATGGGGGAAAATCCCCCTTTTATGATCACGAGCAAAGGGCAGACTCGTTAGGGGAAGAAAAAAAAAGAACATACATTTATTACAGACACTAACAACACATAACAGAGTAAGACAGTGAGAAGCATTGCCACATCTTGAGAACACCTTCCCCCCACCCCTCCCTTCTTCCCAGGCTCAGCTCTGCTCCAGATATCTCTACCTCCTCCCCCAGTGGTGCAGGGGCAGGGAATGGGGGGTGCAGTCAGCGCTGCCATTTTCTTCATGTTCGGTGAGGGGAGTGTCTGGAACTTGTTCCTCCTGCTCCATTGTGGTCCCCCTCTCACAGGAGACAGTCCTCCACAAACTTTCTTCGACTTGAATTCCTCCCATGGGCCGCAGCGTTCCCCACACTGCTCTGTCATGGGTCACTAACTTCCTCCGACTGGATTCCCTCCCACGGCTGCAGCCCTTCCTGAGCTGCTCCAGCGTGGGACTCCCCCGCATGCTGCAATCCTTTCAGCACTGAATTACAGCAGCGGGGCTACCTTTTCCCATGAGACCCCGGCCTTCTTCGGGCACAGAACCTTGATCATCTGAACAGGAACAACAGGCCACAAATCAATGTCTGCTCCACCATAGATCTTCATGGGTGGCGGGGGGGGGGGGGGGGGGGGGGCCGCCCTGCCGTCTCACCACAGGATACAGGGGGGTCTCTGCTCCGGCACACCTCCCCCCTCCTTTCTTCCTCCATTCCTCCACTGACCTTGGTGTTCATGCAGCTGCAGCAACTCCTCCTCACAAGTCCGACTGCCCGTCACCACGTCCCTTCTTAAATACGTTATCGCAGAGGCGCAGCCGATTGGCTCAATTTCCCAAACAGAAGTGGAGCTGACGTGGAGCTGGGGGAGCTTCGAGAAGCTTCTCACAGGGGGCCGCCCTGATAGCCCCCTCCCCTGCCACCAAAAAACTCCACCACTCACTCAACCCAGGACACTGTAGAAAGTCTATCTACATTTTTTTTTTTTTATTTAGAGAAACAGTAAATAAGATCTGGAGCCATGGATTGAACTAGGAAGACAAAGTAAATACTCAAATACTGTTTATTAAATGATCATCAATTCTATGCAACAAATAAGGCAGAAGACCTGTGAGAAAATCAGTAAATGATCATGAAACTGAAGTCTGTATCATACTGTTCACCTACAAATGGGTTGAATTAAATCTAATATTTCATAACCTCAGAATATTTGTTTTTGCAGCACTAATAACCCACTTAGCATATTAAGGGCAGGGGGGAGATTTTTTGCAATGCTTTTGATATTTGGCTCTTTGAAATCAGAAAGCTCCTAATATTTTTGTTGGGTTTTGGAGCATGCATATCCCAGATTTCAGTCTAATTGTAAACCTCCTCTATCAAGTGAGCTGGAAGAAGAATGTTTATAAATGGGGTCCTGATCAACGACAAGACTTTGAACAAATTAAACAGGAAATAGCAGTAGCCCTTGGGCCAGTCTGGTCAGCACAAGATGTGAAAAATGTGCTCTACACCACATCTGGGGAGAATGGCCCTACTTGGAGTGTCTGGCAGAAAGCACCAGGGGAGACCGAAGGCTGACCCCTGGGGATTTGGAGCCATGCTTTTGGTTTATGGAGGATCTGAAACCTGCTATATTCCAACAGAAAAGGAGATATTGACAACATATGAAGGGGTTTGAGCTGCTTCCAAAGTGGTTGGTACTGAAGCACAACTCCTCCTCACACTTTTACTGCCAGTTCTGGATGTTCAAAGAGAGGATCTCCTCTACACACACCATGCAACTGATGCCACATGAGGTAGGTCTCACTGATCACACAGCAGGCTCGAATAAAAAACCTCCAGTCACCCAGGAGTCTTGGAAGTGATCATGGACTGTCCAGAAGACAAAGAGCTCAGAATATCACCAGAGAAGGAGGTGACTCATGCTGAAGAGAGCCCACTGTATAATAAACTGACAAACTGAGAAGCAATTATGCCTTGTTCACCGATGGGTCCTCTTGCATTGTAGGAAGGCATCTGAGGTAGAAGGCTGCTGTGTGGAGTTCTATACAACAAGTTGCAGAAACCACTGAAAGAGAAGGTGGATCATGGTGGTTTTAGGAAGTGAAAGCCACCCAGCTGGCTTTAGATATTGCTGAGCGAGAAAAATGGCCAGTGCTCTATCTCTATACTCATGAACAGTGGCAAATGTCCTGTGAGAGTGGCTGCAACAATGGAAGCAGACCAACTGGCAGCACAGGGGCAAACCCATCTGGGATGCTTCATTGTGGCAAGATATTGCTGCTGGCTAGAGAAGCTGGTTGTGAAAGTACATCACATAGGTGTCCACATACCTAAGGGTAGGGCCACTGAAGAACATCAAAACAACCTGCAGGTGGATCAGGCTGTTCAGATGGAAGTGGGTCAAGTGGATCTGGACTGGCAATATAAGGGTGAATTATTTATAGCTCAGTCATGTCATCTCAGGCCATCAAGGAAGAAATGCAACACATAAATGGACTCACAATTAAGAGGTGGACTTGACCGTAGACACTATCTCACAGGTTATCCATGAATGTAAAACATGTGCTGCAATCAAGTCAAGTAGTTAAATCCTCTGTGGTATGGAGGATGATGGCTGAAATATAAATATGGATAGGCCTGACAGATTGACTATATCACACTCCCACAAACTCACCAAGGCAAGAACCATGTGCTTAATATGGTGGAAGCAACCACTGGATGGCTGGAGGCATATCCCATACCCTATGCCATTGCCCAGAACACCATCCTGGGCCTTGAAAACAAGTTTTATGATGACATGGCACCCCAGAATGAACTGAGCCAGACAAGAGGACTCATTTCCAAAACAACCTTGTAGACACCTGGAACAAAGAGCACAGCATCGAGTGGGTACATCACATCCCCTATCATGCACCAGTCTCTGGGAAAAAGGAGCAGTACAATGGGTTGCTCAAAACTACACTGAGAGCAATGTGGGGGTGGGACCTTCAAGCATTGTGATACACACATAACAAAAGCCACCTGGTTAGTTAACAGTAGAGGATCTACCGATTGATCTGGCCCTGCCCAATCAAAACCTCCCAGTACTGTAGAAGGGGATTAAGTCCCCATAATGTACATGAAGAATATCTTAGGAAAGACAGTCTGGGTTAGTCCTGCCTTGGCCAAAGTCAAACTCATCTGCAGGATTGCTTTTGCTTAGGGACCTGAGTGCACTTGGTGGGTGATGTGGAAGGATGGGGAAGTGCAATGCGTACCTCAGGGGGATTTGATTTGGGGTGAGAATAGCCAGTGAATTAAATGGTGTGATGTTACTTGTTAAATAACCTTGCCACTATATGTCACCACTACTACAGTTGTTGTATGCCGTATCAATGCTATTACAGTAAGAATCACCTAAATCACTGAAGGATGGATTTTGATGAAATCAAGTGAAATGCAGCCATGATGCAACTTGAATTGGCTTCAGCAACTGTCACCCAGTGACCTCCTCAAGTTCGACATCTTCAACCTGTAGACCATGGGCATAGGCCACACAAAATATACCAGCTGTGAGCTCCTAATGCAGTGTACAACAATCCACATACAACAGATGGAGCCCCAAAGTCATGGATTAAATGAACTCAACAGACACATTAGAAGAATGGCTCATAGACTAAAGGAATGATATGTCTGTGTATGTGTATATATATCTCAAAGGCAGGAAAAATAGTAGTGATTAATTGAAAAGACTAGGATCTGGGCATGACACAGATAATGTAGAATAAGGGGTGGATAATGTCCTGTGTTCAGCTAGGATAGAGTTAATTTTTACAAAATTCTGGGAAGGTATACAGCCAGGACAACCTACCAGAACTAGCCAAGGGGATATTTGATACTATATGACACCATGGAGGAGCTAGGAGACCTGTCTGGGAGGAGGGAATGTGGCTCAGGAATGAGCTGGGCAGCAGGTTCTGGGTGGTGAGCAATTGCGTTGTGCATCACTTGCTTCATACATTTTTTTATTAGTATTATTGTTATTATTATTTCTTCTCTCCTTATGTCGTCCTATTAAACTGTCCTTATCTCAACACATGAGTTTTTACCTTTTTCTTCTAATTCTCCTCTCCATTCTACAAGGTGGGGCCAGGAGTGAGCAAGTGGCTGCATGGTGCTTAGTTGCTAGCTGGGCCTAAACCACGACAGTGAGACAATTTAAATTTCTTATCCAAAGATTACAGGTACACCTTGAGAAAGTGACATTTCATATCTTTCCTGAAACCAAGGAACTGTTCACAGTTATATTAACTCATGTGACACGTTTGCTTTAAAGTAATACATATCCTTTCCTAAGTTTTTCTTGGGCAGTGCTTACAAGCCTAAGATTGAAATTTCCCAGGTTTTACTCCTGTGATATTTATTAGATTTGTAGTTAGTTTTGTAATTACTTTTTCAATTATTGTACTGATACAAAGCACAGAAACTTTTCCCAATTAGATATTGCATGTGACATTCTCTTTGTAAGCTTTTGCCACTTGCTTCAGTGCCTTCTCTTCTGTTTTTTTTAAGATATTATCACAATTATATTTGAAAAGGATTACTTCTCTCAGTTTTCAGAAATGATTCTCTGAAAAGTAGATGAATTTAAGCATAAGTAGAGGATATTAGCTGGAATTTGTCTTATGATCCACCCTCTTCTTATTATATTTACAGATCAGACACACAGAACAAAATTGAATAACCTTTCCTAAGTATTCTAATTTTTTTCCTCCTGTCTGACTTTATTTCATACCACTTTCCTCACTATTCATATTAGGCGATTCTTGATCTTTCCAACAGTCAAATCAGAGGGATTTTTCTGTGGCAACTGAACTGACACAGCATATGAATAGATGGTCTATCAATCTTAATATTCGATCCATAAATAAAAGTAGAAAACCCCCATATTTTTAGAGTAATTGTTTTCTACCATGTATTTCCCTTTATATATGTAAAGGCCCACAGTAGCTTAATACACTCTTCACTTTAACAGGAAGGTACCTACTTCAAGAAGTTATTCCATTTATTCCATATACAATTGCTAGCAACCACTGTTTGAAGTTAACCTATAGTACGATGGTGGGATATATAGCAATTTATAACCCTGATCATAAATTCAAATTCTTTGAATGGTATTAACAGATATATGGGTCACCTTGGTCTGACAACTTAAAAGGAGAAAAACCAACCTGAATTAACATCCCTGTTTCTCATTTACATCTGAAAATTTTTAGCAATTTTATTTTTCAGAAGAATATAAAAACAATAGTTTTCAATTACAGCATTTGTCCCAATCAAAACTTAGTTAATTACACTCCATCTTCTGTTCTGTTGTTCCTTCTAGTCCTTTTAACAAATATCAGGTTTCTAGTGAATGGATTCCTCCCAGTCACTGATGTCATCATTCTGTTGTCATAGGCCTGCAGCTTTGCTGCTATGTACACTAACAATGTCAAAACTGAATGGCTTCTATTTAGTGCTTATTTATTTTTCCTTTCAGATAAAGACAGTATGAGATAGAGGAGTTTGTTTTCCCTATGGTTTCCTAACTCCATATTAGCAGAAATTAGTCCCAGAAGGCAAAAGAGAAAGTGCTTTCGGCTATCATCTTGCAAATTTATGCAAGTGCTCCATTTTATTACTGCAAAGAAACATTATGCCTGTCTCTCCACTTAAGGACTGAGGTTTTCAGTTGATGTTGTAGGATATGTTGTTTTTAAGAGATATGAGAAGACACAAGGCAATGGTACTCATTTGGCTTTTCTCATTTTTTTTGTTGTTTCAAGAAACATAGTGTTTCTGTCAATGGAAAAAAATACCAATGTAAACTATTTAATAAGTAATCATGATTCTAAATGAGAAATTATCTTTTTGCTCAGAATCATACACAGAAGGAACTAGATATTGACCAAAACAATCAGCAGGAAAAACTCTAAAAACCTCACACACCAGTCAAATCCCCAGTTTTCAATATGATGCCTTCTTCCAGAAGAAGCCACTAAGATTGCTCCCATTAGAAAAAACAAAACAAACAAACAAACAAACAAACAAACAAAAAACACCAAACACAAAACACCACAATCACCAAAAAAAGTATTTATTCTACATGACAGTTATCTGAACGTTTACGAACAGTTAAGTAAACCTGCTTAAAAACATATTGTGAAACTCTGAATATGAAGAGTTGATTGGTATTAAAATATTCAGTCTAAATCATCACTGTAGAGTGTCATAACAATACCAATAGATTTTAAAATAACAGATACAATATTATAATATTGTACCTTCTTAATCCAACTGTAAGAACACTTTCGAATTCCAAAGCACCTTATGTTTTTTGTTTCTTTAAAAGATTTGTTTATGACTTATACTTCAAAAGATATATTTAAAGGTATATGAGAACTGTGGACTTCAAATTAAAAAAAAACAAAAGAGCATCCCTCCCAAATATTTGTCATTCTACTTTTCAATGTTTTCCTATAAACCAGAAATAGATGCCAAAGATACAGAGAGAAAGAGAAAACTGCTATTGTAAAAGGTGAGTTTTGAGATTTTGATCAAAAGAAGTCATAACTCTTTGTATTACTATGCTTCTTAATGAAATTTGGGGTTCTACAACTGCAGAAGGAAAAACACATGAGCTAATGCAAATGTGGACATATATGCCTAGCTCTAGAAGAGGTAGCAGAGTTATAGAAAAAAAATTACAATTATCCAACAGGCAGAAGTCCACAGTGCAGGAACTTCAAGTGCAGCAAAATCTTTTTTTTTGTTTTGTTTCAGTTGTATTGTTTAAATTGTCTGAGCTGATAAATTATTATTCAATGATCAGATTTCAGAAGGTGAAAATGTTCATAAAAACAGAAGCAAAAAGCTGTCGCAATTTTTTTTCATATCTGCTTACGAAAAAAAGAATATCACTTGGCACAATCTCTGTCACTGGAGTTTAATAAAGAAACACACTGTCTTCCCAAGTTTCTTTTCTTCTCTTCCCCTTGTTTCTCTCCCCAGAAAAAAATCCAAATAGTGACAACAAACTGATAGAAATACATCTATCAGACATCAGACAGGACTTAACTAAACAGGACATAACTATTATGTCATGGTCTCTATACATACGTCTATATTTCATAATTCTAAATTATTAAATGTCATTTTGTAACACTGTGCAAGACAGTCCCTGTGTAATAAAATAATATAAAATATTAAAATATAAAATATTTCATTTCTTTTATTATTATAGGAAAAAATCATATCAAAATACAATAAAAAACATAAGAATTAATTCTTTAAATAATTATATGGGAGTTATTGTTTTTATTTTGTTTGGGAATTTAAAAAAAAATTCTAGATTAATGTTTTTCATAAAGTAACTCCATCTTTTCAAGTGGCCTTTAAACAAAACAATTTTAAAACATAAACAGGAGATGGTGTGGAACATCTCACACCCTATGACCATTTTATTAATCTTTGGAAATAACTTTCATTTGAAAATGTTTTTTAATAACAGCTTTTTATGAGTTTATTTTCTTATTAATTTATTGTGAAAGATATATAGTCTATTCTCCGAAACTCTGTAGACGACCCTTCTTTCTTACCTCAATGTCCAAGATGAAAATCTAAAAACAACTTTTGCTAAGGTAAACAGAAATTATATTTATTGTTTCATTTTGGCCTTTATTAGTAAAATGAGAAGTAAAAATATGTATTTTCTTGTCCAATAAAATCTGTCAAGAGTCTTCTTTTTTTTCTCCAACATACCTAGCCTGCAGACAAGGATAAATTAGCATACATAAAACTCCATAGTTAACCTGTCCCCATTACCCAAACCTTTTCAAAATACTTTGTCTATCTCTACTTACAGTGCCCTGTTCTGGCCTTTTCTGCAGAAGGAAAATAGGATATGTTGTAAAATGTGTTTACTAACATGGTTTTAAAAATGGTTTCTTAGCTAGGACAGGGAAAAGTTCAATGCTTTTAAGAACATGTCAGTTACTTATGCCCAATGCTAAAACATTTTCTTTTGCAAAAGCACAAAGTATCATTGAGAACACCTCAATTGAGAAATTGGGTCATCTTTGAATATCAGCTATTAACCCTAGAAAATCAGGCATAATTCTCAAAAAAAAACGAAATAGTAACTGTGGTAGTCTATCATTCTAGCATCCATTTGCAGAACAAATGAGGAAAAGAGTGCACACTGTTAAAAAACCTGCTGCAGAATTAGTGGTAGTTCAAGAACTTGTGAATGCTGTTTTTTCTGCTAGGAGTAGCAGGAGTTCTGCTGACAGACTAATCCCTGAAATACTCAAATATACCACAAATGTAAAATAAGAAGTGAACAAGTATTGTTTTAAAATCATCCAAAAATCAGAAGGAATTATACTACTTTTCCCCCTTTCAATCTGAAAAGGGATATTCTGAAACAAGCTTAGTTGCTAAACTTTAAAACTTACCATTAGTGAATGGTGTCAATCTTTATGACTAAAGTGATACCCTCTTTAAAAGTCAGTAATTAATAATAATCATAAGAAAACAAAATTTTTAAACAAAAAAATGTAGTGCTATTATCCACAGGCACTATTGTCATGGTAAATAAGCTAGGAAAAAAAATTCAAAAATGTTCTGATGAAATGGCTTATCATTACTTAATTTAGAACATTTTTCCTCCTGAACAAAGCATTTGAAGGTGAAAATACTTATCATATTGAAAATACAATTTCTAGTGAAGCACACAGAGGGAGAGCTGTAGAGAAAACACTAGAAGATGAGAGGGATATTCAAACTTAAAAAAATATTTTAAAGAAACACAAAAACATAAGGTGCTTTGGAATTTGAGATTATTCTGGATGTGTTGATGAATCTAATTTTTGTGAACTTTAAGTCTTGGATTCATGTCAGTGCAGAACAAGAACTCCTGACATGTCTACAAGATGAGATAACTTTCTTAACCAGGTCTAAGCTAGGGAACATGAGCTGTGAGCCAAACCAGATTTACTGAATTCTTCTGGACACAAGCTATTTACCTTCTGCCCAGACTCAACCAGAATTTAGCTTTCTTGATTCTGAAAGTACTGATAATTTGCTGCAATTAGCCTTTACATGTTACTGGTATATGGAATGCAAGTTATGCAAATATTGAGGAATTATTAACAAAGTTTAAGTATGTTAGAAAAACAAGAACAACTGCAAAAAAGTAAGAAGATATTTTGTCAGCTATATCATTCAAAATATATAAATGTTTTAATAAGTTCAAGGCTACAACAAATTGAAATAAGATACAGAAAAATAAATCCTTGTCTCTTAAACTGTGCTTTATCTAAACTGGAAGCTCACTTATCATTGTTATATAGCATTTAATTGTAAAATGTTTATTCATCTTAAAAATTCAGTTTGCAATAGAGTTGTCAAGTAATTGAGAAAATTTTCTCCCCGTTCTCTCTTACACTCTGTAAAGCAAATAAAAAGAAACAGACAAGCTAGCAAAATCTTGCTTAGTGATATGTTTTGGCCCGTAATAATGTAGAACCTGACAATTTTTAGTGTTTAGTTCTGTCTGTTTTTCATATCAAACCTAACTGGTGTAAATGTCAAACTTTATGTTGGTAGATATAAAACACATTGATGTAACACTTCATGTAATCTTGTTTCAATTTCCAATTTTAAGAACATTTCCTGAAAATGTCAGTAATGACAGCAGTGTACTTGCATTCTTAGTGCTGTTTATATGAAAAAAAAAGTATGTTGGAAATAGCCAACTTATTTAGAAGTGGTTACTCAAGATATGTCACTTTGTTAGTATTTTGAAATGTCAACTGTCATGCAAACAAGCCTGAAACAGTATTCTAGCACTTATTAGATGAGCAGTAAAAGAAAGACATTGGTTATTGAAAAGCTAGGCATTGTTGCATGCCTACAGACATGATAGAGCTACATAATTCAACATGTCATATAAGACTGAGGTAAGTTACCCTACCTGCCACTCCAACATCCAATCTTTTTTAATATTTATTTCAGCTGTGTACTTTTGAACACAAACTTCATTAGCAGATACTTCATTGGCCATGAACATTGGCAGCAGGAAATAAATATTAAAGACAAATGTATGATTATTATCAGAAATAAGGAAACTAATCAACCATGAATTGAGAAAAATATATTTTTTTGCTTATATTTAGCATATGACACTCCTGATAAACTCCGAATTTCACAAACACAACTATCAGATCACTACTGAAAAATTACTGGAAAAACTTACAACTTTGAAAGTTTTCTTATTACGTGTGAGTTAGTAGCAGTGAAAAATACATTGTCTAGAACTAAAATACACTGTCTTATACAGCTTTTTTGAGTTTGATCTAAGAAAATTTCTTTAAGTACACAATCTCACCTCTGAAGACTCATCTTAAGGTCACTGTTGAGGCAAACCAGGGAAATGTTATCCTTGGGCTCAGAAGGAGAATACCAAGTACATGAAGGGATATGATTTTATCATTGTACATGACATCACCACATCAAGTGGTTGGGTTTGCATTTTAGAATTCAGCAAGACTGTAGATCATTGAAGGAAGGACATATAAATGGTCCAAAGCATAGAAAACGAGATTTACACTGTGAAACTCAAACTCAGTCTAATCAGTTTATTGAAGAGAACTTTGACAGAGCACTTGTTGATTTGATATTAATACTTTCCCTGAAAAATTATATGTCATTAGGACGTTTTTCTGTATTGAATACAGAGATATAACAAGATGCAGAGGCTACTCAAATTCCACCTTGAACATAACTGTATTCCTTAACAATAAGGGTGATTAAGCACTAAAAGATGATAACACTAAAAAATGAGTAGGCTCAAAATCCTAAAAATGAGATTAGATATCTTTTGCTGATCTCATGCTTTAATTCAAAATCTGAAGGAAAATTAAGTATGATAATGATGTGCAGTGTTTTTTCACAGGGGAATCTGAGGGGAGGACTGGGAGTTGTGAGGAGGACACCTATGCAAACACAGAGGTCAGTGGAAGAAAGGGAGAGGGGGGAAGTGTGATAGTGCAAACGCCCTTGAAGCCTATGGTGAGAGGGCAGGACTGCCCTCGCTACCACCCATGGAGGTCCACAGTGAAACAGAGACACACCTGAAGCCTATGGAGAACCCCAAGTCAGAGCAGATGATGTGACCCACACCAGAGCAGCATGGAAATGGCTGCATCCCGTGGGAAGGACTCATGTCAGAGGAAGTTCAGGGAAGACTGTCTCCCGTGAGAGGGACACCATGCAAGAGCAGGGGAAGAAGGCAAGAAGCACACCCTTGTAGACCAAGGAGTGGCGAACTGATCATAACTCCCATTTCCTGTCCCCTGTGCTGCTGGAGGGGAGCAGGTAGAGAAACTGGGGGCAAAACTGAGCTGGGAAGAAAACAATGGTGAGGGGAAGGTATTTTTAAGATGTGATAATTCTTCTCACTGTCCTACTCTGTTAAGTGGTGGTGTTGTTAATGTCTGAATTAAATTAATGTTCTTTTCCTTCCCCTAGGAGTCTGTCTTTTGCAATGACTGTAATGGGTGAGTCATCCCTCCCTGTCCTTGTCTCCATCCCCGAGACTTTTGTTTTTATTCCTTTCCATTCCTGAGGGGGAAAGGGTGAGTGATCATCTGCATAGTGCTCAGTTGCCCTCTGGGCTCAAACCATGACAGCGGTGCTCACAACCTTGTAACAATAGTATTAGTTCAATATTAATAGTCAATTCTGATCAAAAAATTCTTCTTGAATAATTGTTGCTACAGAAAATGCAAGACAAAATCAGAAGTTCTCCACTGTCTTCAGATTTTAACCAAGCTACCTCTACATGAAGAATTTTGCATAATTCATAGTTAATAATAACACAACCAGTCTCTCTAATAATGACTTGTTTGAAACTATCAGAAGGAACTGGAAAACAGTGTATAGATAATAAAAACAGTTTTGAGGTCATCACTGGAAATAGCTTTACTCTTTATGGCATTATCAAAATAATTGCTTAAACTGTTGTGAACATTAAAAAATTGTGGAAGTTAAACAGAAACTATATTTTTTTTTTTTTTTAAACAAGACAATCTTGCCTCTAAGCTAACTGTGGCATTCAAGGACTACATAGTTAAATATGACACCAGGAATACACTCTACGTTAAGCTTCTTACATACTTTCTCAATCAGGAAGTCCAATCTTGCTCACAAATGAAAATTAAAAGCTGTATCTTTTAAAAAATCTGTCACTTCTTGTGCTTATCCTTTTACCTGACATTAGTATTCAAGTCCATCATAACTGATGTCTAATTACATTACGTTTGGATTTTTTTCAGTGTATTTCAGGGTATCAATGAAAATTTGCAGCAAGTATCATTAAAAATCTCATGTCTTACCTCTTTGAAAAGTTCTGGCACTGATAATAAGACAATGAAAAGATGTAAGTAACTCTGTAAGAGACCCTGCATTTGTCATTTAAATAAAGCTTTCTGGCTCTGATCATACTAGCTTCAGCTGTGCCAGGTCCTAAGTCATTCCGGATAAAGTAATTGACAATGCCATTCATTTTCTATAATGAGAATGAAAGTTCTATGCAGAATTCTGCAAGCAATACAATAATGGAAGAAGCAATAGTCATATCTGTCATCTTAACTGAAGAGAAGGGATTTCTACTTCTGTTGCTGAGTCTTGAATAAACTTGGTCAGAAATAGATCTACTGATACTACTTCACTGTTATACTCATTCTGGGTATATCAGCAAAGACTTTAGCACATTAGCTCCTTAAATCAATGGTGCATTTTAAAAAGTTGAAAATCAAGCAAATACATTTGATCTAGCTTTCATTAAGGACTTTGAAAGTTTTCTGTTATCTGAATAAAAATATAGCTCTCAAATAAGCCCAGTTAAGAAAATAGAAACTATGAGCCAACTATGGAACAGAAAGCAGTATAGCTGTATCAACAAAGTGTTGAGGAAACTCCCAAACGACTTAACAATGAAAAAAAGCAAAATTAATTTTTATACACAATTAATCAACATTCCGTAAACATACAAACAACAGGTCCAAACGTCTATGAAAGGAGAACAATCACCACACAAACTTCTGGGGTTTAACAACAACCCAAAACACCAACCAGGGGTTTAATGACAACGCAAACCACTCAATCACTCACCTAATAAAAGGTGAGGACTCTCAACCTCGAGGAATAACTCAGGGCAGCCTTCCAACCTGTAGGAACCCCGAGGAGTCTCCTTGGGCGGCATCCCCACCCAAGGGGAGAGCCCTTACCTGCAGCACACTGCTCCAGGCAGGACTAGCTTAAAATGGCTCCCACAGAGACTCCATTTATACCCAAGCCAAATCTGACCTGTGGTCAATATCAGCCCCCACTGGCCAAAGACCCCAACTACAGTAAAACCCTGAGAACAAGGACACAAGAAAGGTTCAACAACCAGGGAGCCACAATTTAATTGGGCAGGTGCACATGCCACACAATGTAAGGCAGGATTTGTAATTTCAGGAATTACATCACTCTACACTACTTGAATAGTAACAATCTGCCTCTGTCATGAACTGTTTACTTCATAGCAACAGAGTTAAATCTATAGTCTATGCAATGAAAAGCTGTGGTTTGAAATAAATGGTGTAAGGTGTCAGGTAAAAGAGGCATGAGAACTTTGGATCCTTTACGTGTGATTGGTAACATGGGACATTAGTTTATTAGATAGATGAGAATTCTCATGGTAATTGATTCTTTCCCTTCGGTCACCTAAAAAATGTATTTGTCTGAAATGACTAGAAACAGGCCACAATTTACAATTAATCCTAAAACTACTAACAGCACATTATTAAAGCAAAAAATCACCCAGCTCTGTTTGCATTCACATCAACAATACCACAGTAAGGAATTCAATAGCAGAACTAGTGATTTGAAAATATGTTTGACTCAGCTTGCTGCATACACTCTGCAGTTATTGGAGGACAGCCGTATTCCCAGGACCCAAGAGCAGTCTATGTCTATGTACACATTAAAACTAATAGCAAAAGGAACATAAGTTTTCATACAATGAAATAGTTAGTATTGAGAATGCAGGAAATCTTACTTTGGACTCGTTCTACTTTAGTCTCTTGAATGTGATAACCACCAGTGGTCAGAGCACATTCAGTGTGCTCCTGAAGAGTGTCTTTGTGTTTAGTTTCATTCAAAAGAAACACAGTAAGAGTGATTTGAAACCATAATGTGAATCAAAGTAGAAACAATGAGAAAAGTCACTTCAAAAGAGCACTCCTCAACAAAACTAAAACACTAATATAGAAGCATATTTTGTTCCCCAGGACACAGCATTCCTTCAGAGGCAAACCTTTGAAGACTTTTCAGTGTTCCCTGTGTAACATCACAGACTTCTTCGTAAGTTTTCTTCACAAGTTTGGCTGTGAGCAGACACAAACCTGCTGTGCTCTGCGCCAAAGAAACACAGACTGTCTTTGAACAGAAGCTGTACATGTATTATATTTCTTCCTGGTGAAGTGGATTTGTACCTTGACCAGGCTGGAGCATCGGTAGAGGGAACAGTCATCAGGTGAGAACTAAACACAGATTTGTTTAATTTTTCTTTTCAGTATTGTTTTGAGATTAAAAACTATGTAAAACTTAACAAATGTAAAGTTTTCTATGCATCCATAAGTCACAATAAAAAAAAAAAAAAACAAACAATTTTGCAACATTTCATTTGGAACACTAGCCACTGAAGCACTAGACAAATAGGAACTATCCAAAACCAACTACCATTCTTCCACAAAAACTTTCCATTGACTGTAATTGAAAACTTTGACCAGAAGTTGAGGATTCCAAGATCAATAGCACTGCTTTTTAATGCAAATTTTGGTGGACATCCGAAGAAAATCACCCATCCCTACTAAAAAGCACAAATGAACAAAAATGACAAATAACAGCAGACTTCATCACTATATATGTAATATCTCTTACATGCTTCTTATATGTGTTTTTCATATGCATTGTAGCAACATAATAACTAAAGGAAAAGTATTCCTTGAAAATTACAATCAAGGCCCTAAGTTCATCATCCCTACATCCTGGGGGTTTGGTAGACCAAGGTAGTACAGCTGGTGACCTTGGAGAGAGGCTGCCAAACTGCTCTGCTGTAAGTCCTCTAGGAGGGCTGCCCCCTCATTCCCTTGTGAGGTTTTGTTAAGCTGGGGCTCTAGTCCTGACCCCTTGCCTGACTTATCACTTCAAGAGCATTGCAGCTGCACCTGTGCCTGGCCCATTTATCCAGACCCAGACATATCCTGCAGGCTGACATCCCAGCCTGGCTACCGCAAAGCTTTGTCTGGCCCTGTTTCTCCTCACCAGGTCTGACCCTGACCCCAACAGCCACCCACAGCCTGCTGTCCCAGCTCAACTTCAGCCCATCTCCAGGGCGGTGCCCAATGCCTGGGGCTATGGCTGCCCCTGGCTGCCCCCAGGCCTGCCCCGATCCCTGGCTGCAACATTGGGAATGGCCCCGGCTGTGAGGCCCTGACCTGTCTGCCCTGGGGAAGCCCCCATCACTCCTCACATCTGTCTTCCAGGGAGCCATCAACCCCCACTGTGCCCTGACACTGAGAATGATGTGTCATTGTCCCTCTACATTTTCTGCACTTACACAAAAGCCCTTTTTCTCACTCATATGCAAAAAAAAAAAAAAAAAAAAAAAAAAAAAAAAAAAAAAAAAAGTAAATAAAGAGATCTGTTCTGTAGTTTTGGTTAAAACTGAGATCAGATTCTCTACTATCATTATGGAGGATTTGGGAATGTCTAAAGGACAAGTGTAAACTCAACCATAAGCTTCCCAAGTCATAAAACCTCTCTCATCTTGTTGTAGCTATTACTTGTATTACCCATCAGAAAGATTACTCCATAATCTGCTTTAGAAATCTCCGGGATGGAAGAACTTTCTTCTAATTCACATCTCCATGAAGGTATGACCAATCATATCTCTAGCTTTTACCAAAGAAAAGGTTAAAAAGTCTATATTAAAGTACAGTTTTAAAACCTATCACATATTGTAAAAATTTTGTTTCTGAATCCACTTGCTTCTTTTACTCATTTACACTTTAAAAATTTATCCTGACTGAAAATCTACAATTTTCACTGAACTGGAAGTTACATCATCACTTCCTACTGGCTACCTGCCCAATCACTTCAGTTTCTGTGACTCATCATTGTCAACATGGCACTTTTGGCTCTGTCAGCATGGTTGTGCCACGACTCTGGTGTCAGAATCCATGCATATTCTGGCAACAGAAGAAAAGGTCTTAACAAGCTGGAACACCTACTTTTAATATTTTAATGAAATTTAATAAATCATAAAAACTCACAAAAGGAAAATTATATTTCCAATAAAAGGAATATTGTTATTATGGTACAATAATTGAGTGGATCCAGAGACTAAGGAAAGATATACACTTATTACCAAACTATATGTCTGCACTATCTGGAAAGCCTTACCCAAAGAGATGCAGTTTTAACAGAATTTAGGAAGAAGTCATTCATTAAACACAAAGAGGAAAAGTGACAACAAATTATTAATAAATATGTATCATAAGTGAAATTAGAATGCATTTGGTAATTTTTAGTGAGAGATTACCTGTTTACTGATAAGTATTGCATATCTATAGACTTGATTCTTTTTTAATTGATACTGCATAATCAGGAGGTAAATCCTTTGCTTCACATTGTATAGCACCAAAGTAGAGAACAATAGCTAAAGGCAAGTCTATTAAAAAATCTTTGACAGTATCCATAGGATCTCTGTGATAAGACCCTTCAAACTTAAGCAAATAAATCCACCTGTAAGCTATTTTCCTTTCCATTTGCAAGCTGCTTCTGTTCATGTGTGGAACAAAATTTTGCATCTTGTCTAATGATGAGAAGGGGAAAGAAATTTGAACCTGTAAAGGGCTTCTTTACCATGCTAAGGAACCTATTTTTGAGAATAATTTACTTTTTGCTTCATGGGCTCTAGTCTGGAAACAGGGTGATAATCTAAGGGAAAGAGTGTTAAAAGGAAAATAGAGTACACATTGAAAGCTTGAGCCTCTCTCACACACACATATAGTTTATTCTGTTTTTGAAATTTTGCATTACCATGGCTGTTCTGTCCACAATATGAATATTATGCCTGAATGTCTATAGGACATAGCAAACAGTGCAGCAGTATACTCAGCAGGACTGTTTCTTTTCATATATCATTCACAGCTTGCTGCTGTGTTTCCAAAACTGTCCATAACTTTTCAGGCTGGAATAGAGTTCATGTTCATTTGGTATCTGAAGGAGTGTTGCAGCACACTGAGATTCCAGGGGCTCTCCAGGCCCGAGAGCCCTTGCCTGTGTGTGGGGGCGGGGGGAGCACAGCTGGAGGGCTGGGCCCGGATTGGCCAATATTCCATGTTATGTGACATTATGATCACTATATAAAGGAAGGAGTGGGCTGGGAGGGGCTCTCATTTCCAGGAGTGTTGCTGTGGTGCCTTTGTGTTTGGGATCGCCAGCCAGGAGCAGGCGGGTGTCAGTCGGTGGGTGGTGAGCAGCTGTATTGTACATTACCCGTTGGTACTGCTGTCAGTGTATTATTCTGTTACTGTTATTAAACTGTTTTTATCTCAACCCCTGAGTCTCTCTTTGCCCCTCCAATTCCCTTCCCATTCCCAAGTGGGGGGAGGGTGGGTGAGTGGCTGTGTGGTGTTTAGCTGCTGACCAGGCTCAAACCATGACAACCGCTTATTCCGTACCATTTACGTTATGCTCACGTTCTGTATTTATAGTACATTCTAATTAATTACTATCCTCTTCTTTGGTCATAGACATGTGCACACAGATATCATACCCTCAGTCCATGGGCCATCACTGCAGAATGTTTTGTGAGTTCATTTGTTCCACAGCTTCAGGTTCCATCTGTCATAACAGTCCCTTCAGGCAGGAGGAGCAATGCTCAGTCAGTAGGGCGCAGGTGTCCTTGGACCTTGCAGGAGGATGGCATGCAGTCTCTGTTGCAGTTGGAGCTGGTGGCTGATGCATCTGACGTTGTCTGTATTCACAGTCTGTGGCAGTCTCTGGGCATCAGTTGCTGAAACCAGTCCTAACTTTATCCAAGTTCATGTTTGCCATAAAAAAGCATTGATAGGGTGGTGTGGTGATTAATCTAATAAAGTTTACTGGCTATTTTCACCTAACATTTAGTCACCTTGAGGCACACATCAGACTTCCTCGTCCTTCTACATTACCCACCAAGTGCACTCTGGTCCTTGGGCAAAGGTAATTCCACGTATGGGCTTACCTTTACCAGAAGTAGGAATAGCCCAGACAGTCTACACCAGCATGTTTTTAAGGTGCACTACCAGGATGTTGGAGAATGGCTCAGAGACAAGGGTCCTGAGCCCACCGAGCAATTGTATGATCAGAGCCTGCTCTAGCTGCTGATGCTGAGCCTCACTAGGGTTTGCCTGCAGCTGCTCACAGATGCTGATACCTGAGGAATGTCAAGGACGCTTCAGCCCTGTGTACCGTGGTGTGTCGAAAACAGGCTAAGGGGAATTAGGAATAGTGGTCTGAGAAACCTAGTCTTATGATAACGGTGGTCTGAGAAACATTGTGTTACGGTACTGTTGTGTATCGAAAAGAAGTCAACAGGAATCAGAAATAGTAGCATGAGAAACTTAGTGTTATGAGAAGCTTGTGCTGTAAGCTAACTGCAAGTAGGTGGACCGTGCGAATACGACCCTTAGAGCTTAAGCCAATCAGCTAGTGACTAGCAGGCATAATAATTATCATTGTCTGTATAAATATATGTACCCTGGACCAATAAACACACACGTTGATTGATGCTCTATCACCCACACTGAACCCGTCTCGGCGTCTCGTTCGTCCGCGGCTCTGCAAGATGGCGCCCGAACAGGGACCTGCATAGAAGAATAACACAGACGGAGCAGCGGACCCAGAAAAAAAACCAGCAACGACCGAGGAATTTGAGAACGGACCCGGAGAAACACCAAATACAGCAGCGTTCAGGGTCCACGAGCTGAGACGGAGAGGTGCCGGCCCCAGCAGCCCCGGGGGAGTACGCGGAGAGAAGCCGGCTGGACCGGCCCCGAGAGCCGAGGTGGAGCGGCCCCGAGAAACGGAGGCGGAGCGGCCCCGAGAGTGGAGGTGACCAGCCCTGCAGAGCAGAGGCAGACCGGCCCCGCAGAACGGAGGTGACCGGCCCCGGAGAGCGGAGGCAGAGCGGCCCCGAGACCAGAAGTGAGTGGCCCCACAAATGGAAGCAGAAAGACACCGGAACTGACGTGGTAAGGAGCCGACTGCGGGAGCCCCGGGGGTGGACGCGAAGGGACGCCACAGGTGGACACTGAGCGGCCCCGGGGGCGGACGCGAGGGGGCGCTGGAGGCGAGCGCAGGGTGGCCCCGGAAGTGGAAGCGGGGGGGCGCCAGAACTGACGCAGAGGGGCGACGGAAGCTGACGCAGAAAGGTGCTGCATACAGCGGTGGCAGAAACAAACGCTGGGAAATATCAGAGACAGCAGCGCCTAGCCAAATCAAGCACGATTGGACAGTGGGCCTCCAACAGGTCGTTCCGAGGACCTGAACCGAGATAGAGGGTCGCTCTCTGCAAGGGCTGCTGGCAAGAGCTGCACCTGGTGCCTTAGTCACGGAGCATCAGCAACATATCAAAGGGGGTAGTTTTTTAGTGCCTTAAACAGGGAGCACAAGCCGGCGGGAGTATTTTTTAGTGCCTTAAACAGGGAGCACAAGCCGGCGGGAGTATTTTTAGTGCCTTAAACAGGGAGCACAAGCCGGCGGGAGTATTATAAGTGCCTTAAACAGGGAGCACAAGCCGGCGGGAATATTTTTAGTGCCTTAAACAGGGAGCACAAGCCGGCGGGAGTATTTTTAGTGCCTTAAACAGGGAGCACAAGCCAGTGGGAGTATTTTTAGTGCCTTAAACAGGGAGCACAGGCCGGCGGGAGTATTTTTTAGTGCCTTAAACAGGGAGCACAAGCCGGTGGGAGTATTTTTAGTGCCTTAAACAGGGAGCACAAGCCGGCAGGAGTATTTTTTAGTGCCTTAAACAGGGAGCACAGGCCGGCGGGAATATTTTTTTTTTTTTTGCCTTAAGCAGGGAGCAAAGGGCCGACGGTGCCTTAATCAGGGGTGGGTCGGCAGTAACGGTACTGTGCCTTATCCAGGGAGCACAGGACCAGAAGTGCCTTAAACAAGGAGCACCAGGTTGACAAGATGGAACAGGAGGTAGCCCTGGATTTATTACAGCACTTTTTAGAAAAGCGGGGAGTGGATTGCATAAAATCACTTGCGGGTTTAGTAGCATTAGGACGGGTCAAAGTCTGTTTTCAGGATCCTAATTCTCTTTTTGATGTCAAGGAGTGGAGACGATTAGGTGATGTTTTGTGGGATATGGCAATTGATGAGGATAAAGCTGCAAGGAAAATGATGAAACCATGGCGGGAGGTGGTGAATAATAGTAAGCGGTGTCAGCTTGAAAAGAACCTTGCAGCTGTGGCAACTGCAAAGTTGGGGGGGGGAAAGTTCCACTGTTACCCCAGATGGTGAGGCATCCGGATCTATGCTCTTTGACAGTGATCGTATTCCTGTACCATCAACAGGAGGGCCAGTTACAGTTAATGTGAATAGGGAAAGTCCGGAGGCCAGCCCCCCCCCAGTATCTTTACAGTCATGCCCCCCCCCACCCCCCCCTACCTCAGAGGCGGAGGGGCAGAGGGATGATGGCCCCTCACTAATATTTAGTCAACAGGAGTGGCGCGAAGTAGGTGATTTATTGTGGGACGAGACTATCACTGGAGGCAATAAGGGCAGTGAAGCACGACAGCAAGGGGTGGTCTGGCGAACGATCGTAAAAGCCCTGAGGGAGATGCCAGCAGAAAAGAAAGTAGCTGCTGCTGCTATGGCGGCTATCGGCGCTGTACCATCTCCACCGGTCCCTGCCGAAACCAATCGTCCATCACGATTAGCCACCTTCTTCGGGTATAATCAACAGCTCTGCTCTATTAAGGACATGTCACCAAGTGTTCCTGTTTGCTCCACCGCGCAAGAAGCGGCAGAGAAATCAGGCGGCGCGGGGGTACCGGGTGGAGCGGCGTGCCACCATAAACTCTGCCCGCCCCCCCACCCTTCGGATGGTTCCGCCCCTGACAGCGCGTCAGCATCTGGCTCAGAGAGAAAAGCGGCAGCTCTGTCCGAATTAAAGCACCAGGATCACACATCGGTAATGGACAGTGACAAAGTCCAAGAACTTGAAAGAAAATTACAGAAGTTAAGCTACAGGACAGAACTCTGCATTTACAATTACAAGAAAAGGAAGCGCTGCCGGCAGCCCCCACCACACCCACTCCCTTCACCTTTATCAGAACCAGCTCCGCTTTTAGCTCAGTCCCGATGGAGTGGGGTGATTCGTGATGCCTTGTTAAAAGTGGACTGGCATGCTGCTGGAGCGTTGGCCTGCCCGGTAGTGACAACGAATGGGGGACACCTGGGAACTCAAGATCACAAGATTCTTCTCGGGGGGTCTGGAGACTCCTTATGAACTTTACAACTCTGAACTGTCATTTGGGTGTTTCAACATCAACACTGGTATTAAAAACTTGTTCATGTAGTATCAGGTTCATTGTATGGTGTTTCAACATCAACACTGGTATTAAGAACTTGTTCATGTAGTATCAGATTCATTGTATGTTGTGGGTTCGTTGCAATGTTTAAAACATAGCATGGTGAAACCTGTACGACATTCTGTATTGCATACTCTGTTGTTACAATTGCTGACACTTTTAAAACTGTAAGGGTGGTTTTCTTGCTACATAAGACTGCCTAAGACTGGAACATGGACTGACAGAATGGTTACGAGACTTGGGAATTTGGATAATGGACTGATGATGGTTGCAAATCTACAAAACTTGGAAATTACCGGCTGGCTGAAAGCTTTGTTGATGCATAGACTGGCAATGCTGATTGTCATTATAATTGTCATGATGGTGTTGGGGACTGTGTGGAAATGCTTTATGAATGCTATGATTCAAATGTTAAAAGGAGTCTGGATTGTCCAAAAAAGAAAAAGGGGGAAAACCTGGTAGGAATTTTTTTGGGGGGGATCAGGGTTATGCACTGATCCTACAGGGTTTGGACAATCCAGGCTGGGTCTCTGATCAGAAAACTGCCACGTGGTAATCCTTCCCTTGAGGTCACCTGGAAGGGCAAGAATGAGGAAGTCAATCTAGTGCTTCCTCCCTGTTTGAATGCCTGGATGCACTAACCACAAAGTAGATTTAGTTTGTTCACGCGTACTAACGATGCAGACCTATCACAGCACTTCCAGGTGCGTGATAAGTGCCTTTAGCCAACACATTGTAAGCTTGCATGCCTAAGTTGTGCCTTCTCATGTATTAAGAAAATCTTTGAACGAACGTTAGGGCAGGTTCTGCTTGTACAAAAAGAAAAAGGGGGAATTGTTGGAGAATGGCTCAGAGACAAGGGTCCCGAGCCCACCGAGCAATTGTATGATCAGAGCCTGCTCTAGCTGCTGATGCTGAGCCTCACTAGGGTTTGCCTGCAGCTGCTCACAGATGCTGATACCTGAGGAATGTCAAGTCAGCCCTGTGTACCGTGGTGTGTCGAAAACAGGCTAAGGGGAATTAGGAATAGTGGTCTGAGAAACCTAGTGTTATGATAACGGTGGTCTGAGAAACATTGTGTTACGGTACTGTTGTGTATCGAAAACAAGTCAACAGGAATCAGAAATAGTAGCATGAGAAACTTAGTGTTATGAGAAGCTTGTGCTGTAAGCTAACTGCAAGTAGGTGGACCGTGCGAATACGACCCTTAGAGCTTAAGCCAATCAGCTAGTGACTAGCAGGCATAATAATTATCATTGTCTGTATAAATATATGTACCCTGGACCAATAAACACACATGTTGATTGATGCTCTATCACCCACACTGAACCCGTCTCGGCGTCTCGTTCGTCCGCGGCTCCGCACCAGGACTCTATCTCCATCTATTTACTGTACCCAAACAAGGACACATATATTTGTGCTCAATATCAAAATACATTTTGTTATATTATAATTACAAAATCATATTTGCTTTCGGATTTTATCCAAAGGAGTTTGGAAAACTAGGTAGAAGTGATATTTTGAGGGGGAAATAAGGTTTGGGGTTTCAAGTTCTGTTTTGATAAATAGAAAAATACACTGTTTAATTATTATTTATTTCAATAAATGTTGCCTCTATACATATTTTCACAGCATCACAAAGAAGAGTAATAATAGCACCATCACATCATACCTACTGTTGTTTGCATGTGAACAGATGAAGAAAATAGCTGCCTTACTTAGGAACAATTATTGTTAACTCAGGATATGTCACTTTACCTTTGTGTTGAAATGTTAGCTCTCTGATGTAAAGCAGCCCGAAGGAGAATTCAGCACTGATGTTGCTTATTAGATAAGCAACAATATAAAGGACATGGGGTTCTGAAGAGTAATCCCTGCTGTGTGCCTAAGGGCAGTGTAGAATTATGAAATTCAACATGACGTATGTGACAGGGGTGGGTGACTCCTTTTAATTATGTGTGCTTTTGGATCAAGGCATCACACAGAACTCTTAGTAATAGAAACTGGAGCATGAAACCTACAGTCCCATGATAGACAAAAAATTCTGTTAACTCAGCAGGACATTGGATAATCTACTGCAGGTCTGCACTGGGAAATAATGAAACCAAAAGACTGATCTGCTGGTGTTAAGTATAATTTAAATGACACCTAACATCACTATAAAATATCCTTCTTTTAGAAACCACCAAATGTAATTTCCCACTTGGAGAATATAGTCAAATCAGAGCCTACTGACACCTGTATATATTAAAGATATTCCAATTAAAATGTTAATTTTTAAATTATGTAGGCTAATATTGTCTTTCCTTAAATGAAAATATGAGCATATTAATATAGTGTAATTAATAACAGTATTTAGTAATATTTTAATGGAATAACCAAATACAATGTATAAACGTTTTACATAAGCATGAAAGCAATGTGACCAGTGAAGGGATACATCTGTGTGCAGTTGTACATAGGAAAAAACTAAAGGATAAAAAGTTGCCAGACAGAAGACAAGATAAGCACAAGGCATCTCAAACAAGCAGGACATCCTGCCTAATGCACACCAAAAAGCACTATCGGATTCAGAATAGACCTGTTTTTTGGACAGGGACAGGGGGTCATTGGACATCAGACTTAAATGAAGAAAATGAGAGAAGAAAGAAGACAAGCCCATCCTGGTTTTGATTTATCTTGTTAAGGAGCTCTCAAGACTGATCACCTGGATCTTGGTCACTAGGCCCATTCAGGACTGGGCTGCCACTGCTAACTATTTTGCTTCAGCTTCATGGCATTGTATACTCACACCTAATTTATAATATGGTTGCTAAAGACTAGAAGTTTTGTGTAAGTTGTGATAGCAAATAATAATGTGTAAGAATTAACCATAAGCTTAAAGTATGCGGTTATTGAGTGAATTTGATAAATTTACTTTTCAAGTTTAAAACCAACCCACTTTGTCAGTTTTCCAGTTGCTCCTATCACAGCAATAACTATTTCCCTTGTGTACATGCACTTATAGAGATAGGTTTGTGTGTGGGGGTGTGTGTGTATATTCATACACACAACCAGTTGAAAACATAAGCAAAGATTAGTGACTATACAGTCCTGTATATCCCAGTGTCATTATTTTACCCACAACATATATATATATGTGTTATGACATCAACAGTATTCTTAGGCCTGTCTCTTAAGCAAACAGCCCAGGAAGTGCTTTTCATCCTTTGATTCAATCTGCTTTTAACAATCAGTAGAATCCTTAGAAGCAACATATATTGTGTCACTGGGGAATAGCAATGCCCAGAAAGATAAATTTTCTCAGAATTATCAGTACAGTTCATGACAATAGATATCAATAGTGTTTACACTGAAGTTTTATCTTTTGAACATTATTATACTGCATGATGTTCTGTACATTTTAAAAAAGTGGTATAATTTCAGAAGTAAAACAAGTAAGAAGTCATTAAGGAAGTTTATTGAGCTTTTCAAATATGAACTGCACATTTTTTTTTTTTTTTTTTTTTTCACAAAATCTTAAAATGCTTTGCAGATTTTGGTTTAACCCTATAGCTCCCATCAAATAGGAATTTTTCCACAATGTCATGTTCCACTCAGACGAGGGAGACAAGTGACTTAGATTCATAAAACCCTGATGGAGTGAACAATGGTGACACAATTCTCAAAGTCAATGCACAGAAATGTATGAATTTCCCACAGTGTAATAATTGGATACATGATAATTGGCTAAGTAAATAACAAATTATGGCAAACAATATAGTAAGCCTTGTGTTACCCAATGATAATAAGGAAAAAGGGGAAAAAGAAAAGAAGAAAGAGAAAGAATAGAGATATAGAGATCACCAGTCTGGGGTCCCAACTTAGTCCTGTTTGAGTTTGTCAGGACTGCATCCATCTTCTTCAATTCTTTTTGTCTATTACTTGCTCTCTTTCTTGCTTGCTTTCGCTCCTTGCGCCCCCTCAATTTATACACACTTTCCTTGGCTCTGTCCCCTAGGCTAACTCACATACCTACATATCACATGTATGGGGAGGAGTAAGATGCTTTGTGGGATGCTGTAATTAGTATGGTCTTGTTAATCTTCATTGACATTGTCAGGGGCGTCAACTTTAATATGCATCTTGTAGATAATGAAGCAAAGGCCATTCACCAGACAGATGGCCCTTGAAACTTTACAAGATGCACCAGAACAGAACCATTCTACCTCCACAGGACTCCCTCTTCCAGCTGCATCTTCTGCTATTCAGGCAGCATTATCAGCTCCAGACTCCACATTATTCACTCCGTGTCTATAGTTTCATTACTTGTGAATGTTCGAGGCATTCCTCGACTCAGAAGGCCTCTGCTCCCTGTTATCTATTATCTCTTTCTCAGGCTGTTTTTCTCAGTCCCTGTTTTGGGGAGTTACAAGCTGTCTCTCACAGTAAACTTACAGAGACAAGAAAATGGAAGGGCAAAGAGTTTTCATGATTTCTCTAACACTGCGAGATGGCAAGCAGTAAAATAAAAACCAGAGACTGCGTTTCTTTGTCCTAGGCTGGAAACATCTATTTAGCTTTTTAAATAAATAAACCATAAATATTGCATATGTAGTGCTTTCTGAACAAGATTAATGTTTAGTACTTTCATTATATGATCATAGCTGGCAAAACGAGTATTATTCTTTGTTTATTATTTTGAAAAACAGAAGGATTTTTGGCATTTTTTAACTGTCTTACCAGTATGCAAGGTTACTTATGTGAGTGAAAGCTGAAATACCAAACTACAGGAATCACTTAGAATATAGATAACCATTATCACAATTATGTGCTGATAGAATTTTGAAGACTCCATTTTCTTGCAACTTGTGTGGTCTGATCAATGACAACATAAAGTATGTCTATGGATAGTGGGTGAGCAAACAAAGCAAGAAAGATATTAAAACAAAAACAAACAAACAGACAAAAAAAAAGGTAACAAAACCCCCACTATTCTGAATTGAAGGTCGATTCCACCTGAATAGGACAAACAATTATTGCTACTGTGAGGCACTTATATAAAAGCTCACCTATATAAGAATGTTTGAAAAATGGCACTTACAAAGGCACTTGGACACTTGAGTGTGTGACTTCTCCACAGCACAATAAGAAATATTGATGTTAAAACAGATGAGGGAAGGTGTCATAGTTCGGGCTGGTATTAGAGTTCATGTTCGTTTTTGGTAGCTGGAGGAGTGCTGATGGCACACTGAGATTTCAGGGTCTCTCCAGCTCCATGTGTCCTGCCTTTGTGCAGGCACACAAGAAGCAGGGAAGGAACACAGCTGGAGCACATTGCATTGTACATTACCCGTTTATACTGTCACCAATTTATTTTATTTCTCTTATTAAACTTCTTTCATCTCAACCCACGAGTCTCCCTTTGCCCCTCCGACTCCTTCCCCATTCCCAAGTGAGGGAAGGGTGGGAGAGCGGCTGCATAGTGTTTGGCGACCAACCAGTCTCAAACCACAGCAGAAGGAATTTTGCATTTGAACATAAATATATATATCTGTAAGTTATTTTTATTCTAGCTTACATATGGCACAGATGTAGTACCTGTGCTTCAACAGGGTATTCTTTAGAGTTTACAAAGCAAGAATTTTCTCATTGCTTTTTAGTGTTTTGGCAAATAGAAAATCCTGGGGACGTTATGATAGGTTTAGTTATTTACACATTTCAATTATTAGTATATATTTTTAATAAAAAATATTGAGATATTTGATCCAATTTTTTCTTGAAAGAAAAACCTTATTGAGAGAAAGTCCTTCATTCTCTATATGGTTTGAATTTCCTTATGGAAAAGGATACATTAGTTGAATAAAATAAAGTCAATAGCTTTTATGTCCACATTGTTCTTCTGTTACTAACAGATCCCAGTCAACATAATATTTGGAACTGGACTTTCAAAAAAAAAGAAAGTAAAAAGTAAAGATATAAAATGTCTAAATGTTTTCTTTGTTGTTTTGTAATGGTGAGTTCTGCTTTGCTTCTTAAGTAGGTGTACATCAAGAACTCATAAGACAGAATGCTTATTTGCCAGAGAAAGACAACATTTCTAAAACTGGACTTCTGTCTCTTTATATTTAAGATTAAAAAAATTAGACATCCGCTCTTTGAAACCACAGCTGATAAATTACTTAATCTCTCTTTCAATGACTGAAGTATGTTCCCTTAGTTTGTTCCAGAGATCTAATCATAAGCTAAAATTTAAAGTCAGTGTAAGGAAAGAAAGTGTAAAATCTGCTGTGGTTAATACGCAGGCTCATGCTTTGTTCTGGAACTGGGAAAGATAAAGAGAAATACTGTTCATGTTATTGGAAAAGAGGTGAATAAAAGGGACTTTTAGTTTTAACCTCCATATTTTTGTACTGATTGAAAAATTGGAATTTTTTCCTTTTATTTTGTCTTGTGAAAAACAGAACTAATATAAATCTTCACTTCTTATATTCTAGAACTGTATAAACATGGTAACCATAAAAAAATTAAATGAAAAGTGATGGAGTCATAGTTTTAATGTAGAAACTGTTTATATAATTTCACTCAAATTTAACAGTTTTCTGTTGTATATGTTTATGGGTGTGCATGTGTGTGTGCACTTACACACTCTTTATATGTAGAACTTTGTGTTATATGACTAAATAGTCTTACAGTAATTTAACTCTTTATAAGATGCTAATATTAATAATTTGCAATTAGATCTGATTTGTTAGTTTTGCATGTTATGAGGACAGCTTGAACTGGCCTGCATTTTCCTATGGAACAACCTCTTTTATAACTTTCTTGCTCATTTCTTGATAAATTGTATGGCAAGCTTTGTGACAACCCATAGCTGTAGACTACTGGAGAGCATCTTCTTCCAACATATATTTCTAACATGGATTGAGGAGCAGGGACTTGACAGGATTTTTAAGATTTGTGATTCTATAGACCTTGCCTTGGATCCTTTGTGTTTGGGCTTGAAATTGAGCATTTGAAAACAAAAACAAAACAAACACACAAACAAACACACAAACAAACACAAAAACAAACCCAACAAAAATACCCAGATGTTAATCACCTTGTATCAGATGTTGAATTTGTAGAAATTATTACTAGTGAAATAACTAGACATGTTTGAGAGGTCTTAGAAGAAACTACATGTTTTCTCTGAGAAGGCTGTCACTTGCTTGATTCCAAGTCAAAAAGTATTTGCAAGTAAACGGGGTAAAATCATGGTTCAATGGAAATAAATAATATCCAAAGAGAAACTATATTTGCTTCTGGAGAAGGGTGGACTGTCAAATATTAGAATGGACAAGTAGACAAGAGAGCCAGACACCAATTTATTTATGAAATACTGACTACTGGAAAATACTGGTGCAGCTGGATTTAACAAGAACTGGGCCAGAAGAATATGAACTCCCTATATAGTTCATGCTTCTCCTGTAACTTTTTATGAGTTTTGGTTGAATTAGATATAAAGAAGCAATAAAATAAATTCCACAAACCCCATCCTTTTTTTTTTTTTTTTATCTACTATCCAAGATGTACCTTAAAGATCCTGTATTTCGTGCATATAAAGAATTGCATTTTAAGCCAGGATTGATGTAATTCTGAACTACTGTCTGCTCTCAGGTGAGCATTACCTTCTTCATCATACATAGCAAAGGGAACAGTGAGATGGTAGTAGGGGATGATACACATTTATTCTTTTTCAGGTCAAGGCAATTTTCTGAATGTCCAATGTTTGGTAGTAGCTGCTTCAGAGTGTTCGTGTCAATAAGATAGTAATCAGCTCATTCATCTTTGTCCAAGATGCTAAGTGTTTTGTATTCTTTTTTTTAATCATACATTTGGTCATAAGTAGAAAATCCCACACTTTTAGGCACCTCAGATCATTTCTGGACCTGATCCAAGATATAAAGCTAATACTATACAGTACAGTTCCAAAGTGAAAATGAAATTAAAAGATAAAAGGCTGTTGGGAGTCATATACAGGTAAGGGCACTATCAGTACCAGTGCTAAGACTAAACTGTCAACAAATATATTTTATTGATAACAATCAAAATTGTTGTCATTCTTATTTGACTGTAAATTTGAAAAGTTGAAAATTATAAAACTCATCTATTACTTCTTCTTAGAAGCACCAGCTACTCCATAGTGCTAAGGGATCATTAGATTCCTGAGAGCCCTCAGGAGCATAAACCATCCCAGAGGTCAAAACTGGAACTTTTATCACTCTACAGTATTACTTAAACAGAAAAGTACTATGCTATTACTATGCATCTATGACTATCTAAACAAGAGGTCTATTCTGTACTTCTAAGAACAGCAAAGAGTATAGAAGGGACAGTTAAGGGGCAAACTTACTTTTGCACCTTTCCCATTCTGTCCCGACATTCCAGCAGAAGCTGTCTAAATTTAAGCAGCCTTTCAGCATAGTTTTATTATTCATACATACCAGAAACTCCAGAAATTTCCTACTGAGGGCTTCTATTTTAAGCATCCTCTGCACCTTGAGACCTGTCCCCATTTTGTGAAATAATCTTCATAAATATGGTTGTTTTCTTCCCTTCGCCAGAGAATTTTCTTCTATTAGGATCTAGGGGTTTAATATCTCTTTGCACTTAGCAATCAAATAGAAAACAAAAGCAATATATCTTGACAAGCTGAGTCATTTCAAGGATTCTACATACTATAAAATAACTTCATTTTATCACCTTAAGGGACATATATTGTCCTAATTGTTGGAATTGAACAATTCTGTTTTACTGTAGTATCAGAATAACTTTTTGGGTTGAGCCTGTGAAGAAATACAGCAGCAGAGGTGCTAGTAGCCAAAGCAGGCTACTGACACCTGCAGTTCCTTTTGTTGCAAAAGATGTGGGCAGCAGCTGGGAGGAGCTTCTCCATAGCTTCCAAGCTTTTTTTTTTTTTTTTCCCCTGTGGTAACAGAAGTAGAAAGCATTGTTCTGCAGAATAATAACATAGGCATATTTACTGAAATAATTAGGATAGTTGGCACTTTGTCACATGGTGAGATAACCATTTGGCTAAGCATAAACATGGTTTTGCAGATGGTACTTTATTCCGATATTCACCGTATTACAAATGACATTATTTAAGTTTTGCAAGATGTTTGGATTTGATCTGGGTATGAAAAAACAACTTCTGCTGAATTTCCAAATAGAAATTCCATATGAAAGATAAATAAGATAGAGGTAGCTCTAGGGCTGCTTGAGAAAGCAGTGTTTGGCATCTGCATTTTGCTACAATATTTGTTAAACATATAGGCCATGTTAAAATAATACAATATATCATCATGTTTATAACCTGGCCTGAGGTTTATCTAACTGAACAGACTGTGAGAAACTTCTGCAGATGACATGAGAAACTTCTGAACATAACAAATAACACAATGAGATGTGACAAAAATTAGAGAGAGAACCACTAGGGATGGATGCATTTCACAGGTGAATAAAGGGGAGTAATGTGACCCGTGGACGGACAGCCTAGCCCAGCCTTATCCCCCAGGGCCCAACCTGGCCATTCCAGTGCTGTGTCTGACTTGTTCACCTCACTGGAACTGATCCTGACCCCCACCCACCAGCTGATGTCCTAGACAGGCCTCAGCCATGCCCTGCCCACCCTGGGAGAGCCCCCATCATTCCACTCTAGGCCCCTAGGGAACTACTGTATCAAATAATTTACTTATATGGTGTCATCTCTTTGAAGTTTTCAATTTGAGAATGACTTCAATGACTGGACAAAATAATTGCATTAAAGTTAGAAGCATTTTAGTATTCACACAATTCTAATGATATACAGCATATATATATATTTTTGTTTATTATAGTTACTTTTTGAGAACTGGTGTTCCTTAATTTAATGCAATAAAGTTAAGTGGTGTAGACAATTTGACATAATTCATTATGAAATATCAAAACATGTATAAAAAGCACAGTCCATAGTGTGCCAGATAGAGCCTTCCTAAAGTGGACCACAATAAGTCTTTTATGTTTACTGATTTCTTTTCCCCCACAAAGCTAAACCTACACCCTCTAAGCATTTATTGCTGTATGCTGCTTCTGAGAACATCTAAAAATAGAGAATTCAGATAGTAGAGCTGTTCTGATTCTAGAAAGAAATAAAATGAATATAAAAAGTTTCCAATAGCAACCTTTTTCTTTTAATTGTACTATTGTTGAGATCCTGCAGCATTTAAAATGACACTCAGAAATAAATGAAGTGAGGTAAGAAGCTTAGTGCTAGAACCGTTACAATTACAGATCTCCTTGTTTATTTACACATATAAGGAAGATTTTTTTTTTTTTTCTTATTTTATTTTCCATTCTTAACATTTTTCTTTTACGTTTCGATAAGCTGACAGTTACTTTTCTGACAATGAAAGGTTACAGGTAGTCTTGAGGTTTGATTTTGGAATACGTGCCTTTGAATCTTCCAACAGGGGATATATTTTTTAGTCTGTAATCACAGCTGTGAGCCAGTCATGGGAAAAGTAAAATAATGTTCTATCTCTCTAAAAAGGAATTTGTTGGCATTCAAATTTGTCTGTGTATCTCAGCAGCAGAAAATGCGAATCTTTCGCCATCAACAATTTCTGTCAGGGAAGATAATAGCAATGCTTGGTTAATGGTTCAAGGAAACAAAATAAACCCATATGAGCACTCTGAATTAATTTATTCTATTCTAGTACTTTATAGCATGAAGTTTCATTTATGGGGCCATTTATCATTAAATAATACGTTGTAATTCATCATAATTCATACTGGTTTTGTTGATAAGGACTTCTAATGGTCATCTGGCATCTGTTTAAAAGAAAGTAGTGCTTTCAGAAAATTCAGGGATATTTTAAAAATCTATTTAACTGCAAAAAAAAAAAAAGAACATGTTACTCACATACTTGGGATTTTAAGACTAAATTCTGCTCTAAGTTATACTGTAATTACTCTGGATATATTCTAGAATAATTGACAGGTATAATTGGGTCTTTTCAGCCTCCACATTGTAAAACCTGAATCCTGAGAATTTATTGTAATGGCTTAGAGAAAACAGCTAACTCAACAAGAAAAAAAAAATTGCACACTGTCTCTGAAAAAAGAAATAAAAGCACCTAAAATTCTAACAAGAGACTCAGCATCTTTGTGATTCATAGCAATTTACTGTTAAATACAGTAAATTTAGTAGTTATTCAACAAGTACAATGTTAATAAAGACAGTTTTCAGCCAACTTTTGTTTTCTGCCTATATTATATTTTTGTATCTTTTTTTTAAATAGTGTATTCAGTTTAGCAGTGGCTTTTTATTTATTTTTTCTTAGTTCTTAGTCATCAGGGAAAGCTATGTACGCATAGGTAAAACATATATGTGCACAAGTAGGTGTTGCTGATTGGTGAATTTAGATGAAATGAGAACAATATGGTACCAAATCCAAAATAACAGAAGGATGCCACGAGTTTATATTGTGTATCATACAGTTTATATTATAACTTGGCTTGTTCTGTTAAGTGAGAGAATAGAATGATTCACCTTCTGAGTCCCGTACTATGGGTTTCATCAGCACTCTTCCGAGAAAACAGCCTTCTGGTTTTTCATCTTTAGTTTCTGAGAGCCTACATTCTCAATCCAGCTTTGAGAAAGGAGATTAGGTCTCTTGTTTCTTCTGCTAACAAAAGGCATCAAGAGAATAAAGCTTCAATTTGGCAGACATTCAATAGTTTCAGGCTTTAAAAATGATTAGATTAATAGGCCAACAATCAAACAAGTTTTACAGTCCAGTGAGAAAACAAATGCAGAAATGGATAGTCAGCATGGGGTAGAAGCAAAGATCTGTTGCTGATTTGAAACATATGCAATAATTGCACAGTAATAAGATTAGAACAAATTGTGCAATTTTGGATACCCTCAAATGAGACCAAACTCCCACTGGTATGATGTTTCAAACTGCCATGCCTCAAACTCAAGACTCTCTGTGATTTTTTTTACTCTACCTGAGTCTGGTCAAGAAGACAGACTGGAAGCTCATGCATAATGGCTGTCCCTTGGCTAACACAATGAATTTGAACAAGAAATCACTAGGACTAAATACATTCCCCTTAGAATCAGAAAGAAAGTTCTTCAGCCAAACATCTTTAAACTCAAATCCCTTATAGATTATTAGACCAAGGGAATTTTAGAATATAAAGTATTAAAACTATCTATTGGTCTATGCCATAGGACTACCAATGGAAAAATGTTGGAGGAAGACATATCCAGTATCTGTGCTAAAGGTTAATTATCTCTATATAAGGCGGAGATTGAGATTGTATTAACTGTTTACCAGTCTCTCTCCAAGATGATAAATTCTGAACAAGAAACTGATCCTTCTTGCAGGTAATTTTTCACTGGAATTTTCTAAGAAACAGAATTATATTGGACCTATGATGCCAAGAAGCAAGAATGAGAACAGAAACAGCTTTGAAGTACAGTATTTTTTGAAATTGCCCCTGTGTTCTGTAAAAAATTGATAACGTTAATTCTGGAGACAAGCCCAGTATCTCTTTGACGAGAGAATCACTTATGTTGGTACCACTATGAATTTTTCAAGTGAGTTGATATTCGCCTTTGAATAAACCACTTTACTTTTTATCACCAGTGTCACCAGGACATTACTTACACTAATTAATTGTCTGCAAAGTACTCTGAAGGTGTAAAATAGGGGTTAATCATGCCATTATTACATTTAATTATTTTCTATTTTGTATGTAATATAGAAATTTGATTTTATAAGAAATCATTCTTTTTATTTCTGCATGGAAATACTATGAAAAAGTATTTTATTATGATTATATACATATGCACACTTATTTTAAGCAATTATAGACTAATAATGCTAAGAAATAGGTTAACCCTATGAGGTGAGACTATTTTTGCTCCTGATGTCAGTTAGAAATACTTACACAGTTCAGAAACTCTTCCTAAAGCATTTCCTGGGGATTAATGAACTAATCGTCATGTGGGAGATTTAGTTGCTTGAGGCAAAGTTGCTCATTAATTCCTTAGGAAATATGTGGGGTTGGGGTTGCTTTGTTGCTGTTGTTATGTTTCGGGGTTGTTGTTGGTTTTTTTTTTTTTTTTTTTAATTCATCCACAGAGTAAACTCTTACAACTTTTCCTGGGTGCAGCTTCATTTTTCCACTGTGCCAGAAGCATATTAATTTCGAATGGGTGGTACTCCTATATTTGGTATTCATGCAATATTTATAGCAAGCACAGCAGTATGAGAATTTTTTATTTGAATTCTTAATATTCCATCAGGAATTATAACGCTAATATGTTATGTTCCTAGTTCTTCCTTGACAAAATATTTATAACACATTAAATAATATCAGGATAGAATCATCATACTGAATCCACTGAGCAATGTAATAAGCCTAAATAGAGTGGATTCCAGGACAAACCCACACAGATCATATGAGACAATGATAAAAGATTAACAATTACATTGGTTATTTTAACAAAATTAGAGGCCAGTTGATGAAACTAAGTCCAAAATATTTGTGACAGCACATTTCCTGTGTAGCAGAAGGGTGTCATTCAGATATTCAAAACCATAGGTAACACAGGAAATGGTACTCAACAGGAGCTAAACAAAAATGATTAATCATTTAAATCTTTATCTCTAGTCTGCATAGTTATTCTGCTTTAGGAAAGATAAAAAGTCACATTGAGTGAGATCAGATTTATTTGTCTTGTTAAATAAATCTAAAAAACAGAAAGTAGGCAATCATAGTTTTATTTATCTCAATAGATATGAGTTAGATGTGTTTTTCTTATAGACCAGATTAATTAATATGAACTTCTTATGATGCAATGATTTTATGAAACAGTTTAAGTGATTGCTTTGCAGCACTATGATAATGAGCAAAAGTCATTCTTCTGGTAGATCTTGTCTTTCATTTGGAAAAAGTGTTCACATTTCAGTGTTTATTCAATCTACCTAAACTGTTTAGAGTTTTATTATGTCTTACCATAAATTATATGTAATTCCATTGAAGTTGTACTGGTTTAGTCACTGATGACAACATGTAGACATAGAAAATTTTAGAGAAAATAGAAGGGAAATTGTTCTCATGCAGATCAGATTCCACCTGATAAAATAAATTGTCACCCAACTACTTCATTATCATATTCTGTTTCACAATTTTGCTTAGAAGATATTTTGAAAGAAAAAAAAAAAAAAAAAAAGACCAAAAACAATCATGCACTTTATATTGCAGTGTGTTTTGGTGATATATGGTGAGCCAAAGGCAGAGAGAGATCACCACAGTATGATCCCCATGATTTTAGGAGTATATTGAAAAAATACCTTATAATAAAGTAGAATCATAGAACCATAGAATCTTTTAGGTTGGAAAAGACCTTTAAGATCATCAAGTCCAACCTTTAACCTAACACTACCAAGTCTACCACTAAACTATGTCTCTGCCACATCTTCAAGTCTTTTAAATACCCCCAGAGATAGTGACTCTACTGCTTCCCTGAGCAGCTTGTTCCAATGCTCAACAACCCTTTCAGTGAAGAAATGTTTTTCTAATATCCAACCTAAGCCTCCCCTGGCACAACTTAAGGTCATTTTCTCTCATCCTATCACTTGTTACTTGGGAGAAGAGACCATCACCCACCTCACTACAACCTCCTTTCAAGTGGTTATAGAGAGCAACTGCTTTCACGTTAATTGAAAAAGTTTTCCCTTTTTTTCACTTCATAACTATATAATCATTGGACAGTTGTAGGAGCATCTATTAACCTTTACAGATATTCTGACAATTTTTCATTTTAAATACTTTGAATTAGAAGGTGATTCTTCATCACAGTCTAACCACTAATAACACAAACACTTAAAAATCAATAAAAATTTATTGTTTATGATTTACTAAAGAAAATCTCCACAGACCAGAAAAATACTAAATGATTTGAAGACCAGATCATCTGTCTGTGTCCAGGTGGTGAATAACCACTGTCTCTAATTCAAGTGCCCTCAGTTCTAAAAAGCTGCCAAGACCCTGATAAAATAGATTATCTGCTGGTGATAACTTGTAATTATATTTCAACTGAGTACAGTGGAGATGCTGAAATGGTCATGTTTCATAATTCTAGCATCTGGCCCTTTTCTTGACCATCCCTGTATATTTACTGGTGTCCTCAGAGAATCTATCTGGACATACCTTTAAGAAAGTTTTAGAAAAAGTCAGTGTGAAGGTCACTAACTCTTGTAACTTTGGTAAAGAAATAGAAACCTAAATTCATAGAGTCCTCTTTATTTCCATCTCTAAAAGGTAAGATTTAGTAGAATTATATATTTTACAAGAACAAGGATACTGTGTCATTAGCAAATGTTCCCCTTGTTTATTTGGAATATTTTAATAAGATTCTTAGGTTAATGAACCATCCAAAAGTTTAATTCAAACCACAGTCAAAATGAAAACTAATCAGTAGTAATATCTGGGTGTTCAGAAAGCTTGAACTCAAACCAGTTTACTTGCTACTGGAAAAATTCTAGAGTTTAAAAATGATGAAATCTGTAGGAGACTATAGAAATTGGGAGGGGAGCAGTAAACATATATGTAGGAGCTGCTCTAAAACACAGCAGTTTACGTTATTTAAGTTAGTTACACCAATTGAGTGATATAAGCTAACAAGGATCAACTACCAACAGACTTGGTATTGTATATTCAGAACTGTCCTGGGTTTTTGAGTGAGTGATGGGTTTTTTTTGGTAGCAGAGGAGGGGTCAACTGTGGTGACCCCCTGTGAGAAGCTTCTCGAAGTTCTCCCAGCTCCAATTCAGACCCACCTCTGCACCAAGGCTGAGCCATTCATCTGCACCTCTGTGATAATGTATTTAAGAAGAGACCTGGGAGGAGGATGTGTGAGGAGTTGTGACAGCTGTGTGAACACCAAGGTCAATGGAGGAATGGAGGAAGAAAGGAGAGGGGGAGGTGTGCTGCAGAAGAGACTCTCCTGTATCTTGTGGTGAGACATCAGGGTGGCCCCCCACCACCACCCATGAAGGTCTACAGTGGAGCAGACACTGCTTTATGGCTTGTGAGGGGCCTCATACAGCTATTTAAGGTGACTGTGCCTGAAGGAGGCCAGGATTTTGTGGGAAGAAGCAGCACCTGCTGTTGCAGTTTGATGCTGGGAGGATTGCAGCATGCAGGGATGCCCCACTCGAGCAGCTCAGGAAGGGCTGCAGCTTGTAGGAGGGACTCCAGATGGAGAAAGTCAGTGTCCCACACTGGAGCAGCTAGGAAACACTGCGGCCTGTGGGAAGGACTCATGTCGGAGAAAATTTGTGGAGGACTGTCTCCTGTGAAAGGGGAACCATGATGGAACAGAGAGAAGTTCCAGAAGCTCCCCCCACTGAAGATGGAAAGAAGGAAGAAGCATCAGCACTGACTGCAACCCACATTCCCTGCCCCCTGCACCACTGCGGGGGAGGAGGTAGAGATATCAGGAGCAGAGATGAACCTAGGAAGAATGGAGGGGTGGGGGGAAGGTGTTTTCAAGATGTGTTAATGCTTGTCACTGTCCTACTCTGTCTTTTAAGTGCTGTTGTTGTTAGTGTCTGTATTAACTTTATGTTCTTTTTAATTCCCCTAACAAGTTTGCCTTTTGCCCATGACCATAATGGGTGATTTATCCCTCCCTATCCTATCTCTAATCCAAACCCTTGGTTTATTTTCTCCTTCTCAGCAGTGGGGGCAAAGGGGAAGTGAGTGGCTGTGTGGTGTTCAGGTGCCCTCTGACCTCAAACCATGACCAGAACCCAGTACCATTTTACTGGTACTCGTTAAATGCTCAGAAAATGGCAGTAGGAAATGGACATCTACTACTTATTTCACAGATTAAATTAAATTAAATCCTGTGTTTAATATTAATTTACTTGATGAGCATCTGCTCCCCTATTTTCCTAGAAAATAAATGAAAAGCTACTACATTTTGCTTGCTTTTGTCATGGTAATGTTAGTCATCATGTCCATTTGAACATGGATTGATATTACTTAGCACTGACCACACAGTAAAAACGGATAGACTAGTATCCCATCAGCATACAGATGTAATTTTACCAGTGCAACCCCACATTTGACTCACTTCAGCACAAAAGTATAATTTTTTTGTTTATTATCAAACTGTTTCAACAGCTCACTTCTAGAGTAGAAGCAAGAAAGGTGTGTTATCCACAAAGGTACAGTAATCAGACTGTAATTTCAAAACATTGGAATTAATAAGACTTTTCATGTCACTGGACTCTAGTCCAAGTCCCTGGGTTTCAATAAGTATAAGGAGAGTAAGGAATGTATATATAAAAAAAATAAAATAAAATAAAAAGAAACAACAAAACAAAACAAAAAAAAATCCAACCTAAAACCAAAACAGGAGTAAGAGACTGAATGGTAACAGCTTTTGTATGGTTCTAAATCAGACATCCATTGAGACACTTTTGTGTCTTTAAGCAGCAGAATAATTACTAAAACAATAGTAGAAAGAAAAGGAATTGACATTATTTTACACCATACTGAGTTAGAGAGAAGGAAGAAAATCATGAGGTGTTACAAGAAAGGAAACAATTGAAATACAACCACAGTCATTAAAAACTACAATACGAAATAACTGCTTACGTTATATACTGTTGGAGAATGGCTCCGAGACAAGGGTCATGAGCCCACCGAGCAGTTGTACGATCAGAGCCTGTTCTGAGGGCTGATGTTGGGCCTCGCTGATGCTGGGCCTCAGTAGGGTTTGCCTGCAGCTTTTCGCAGCTGCTGATACATGAGGCATGTCAAGGACGCTTCGGCCTTGTGTACTGTGGTGTGTTGAAAACAGGTTAAGAGGAATTAGAAATAGTGGCCTGGGAAACTTAGTGTTATGAGAAGCTTGTGCTGTTAGCTAATTGCAAGTAGGTGGACCATGCGAATACGACCTTTAGAGCTTAAGCCAATCAGCTAGTGACTAGTAGGCATAATAATTATCGTTGCCTGTATAAATATATGTACCCTGGACCAATAAAGACACACGTTGATTGATGCTCTATCACCCACATTGAACCCGTCTCGGCGTGTCATTCCTTCGCTGCCCACAAGATGGCGCCCGAACAGGGACCTGCATAGAAGAATAACACAGACGGAGCAGCGGAGGCGGAGAAGCACCAGATACAGCAGCGTCCGGGGATCAGAAATGGACACGGGGAAACACCAGATACAGCAGCGCCCGGGGGATCAAGAATGATCGAACATTGGATCTCCGATGTGTCATTCCGAGGACCTGAACCGAGATAGAGGGTCGCTCTCTGCAAGGGCTGCTGGCAAGAGCTGCACCTGGTGCCTTAATCACAGAGCATCAGCAACATATCAAAGTAAGGGAACGTTACTGTGCCTTAGTCAGGGAGCACAGGGCCGGTGGGAGCATTTCTGTGCCTTAGTCAGGGAGCACAGGGCCGGCGGGAGCATTTCTGTGCCTTAGTCAAGGAGCACAGGGCCGGTGGGAGCACTCCTGTGCCTTAGTCAAGGAGAACAGGGCCGGAGGGAGTATTTCTGTGCCTTAGTCAAGGAGCACAGGGCCGGCGGGAGCATTTCTGTGCCTTAGTCAAGGAACACAGGGCCGGCAGGAGCATTTCTGTGCCTTAGTCAAGGAACACAGGGCCAACGATGCCTTAATCAGGGGTGGGTCGGTGGTAACGGTACTGTGCCTTAGCCAGGGAGCACAGGACCGGAGGTGCCTTAATCAAGGGGCACCAGGTTGATGATATGGAACAGGAGATAGCCCTGGATTTGGCAACTACAAAGTTGGGGGGGGGGGGGGGGAAGTTGCATCCGGATCTATGCTCTTGGAAGTCCAGAGGCCAGCCCCCTCCCAGTATCTTTACAGTCATGCCCCCCCCCCCCCCCCCCACCTCAGAGGCGGAGGGGGAGAGAGACGATGGCCCCTCGCTAATATTTAGCTGACAGGAGTGGTGCAAAGTAGGTGATTTATTGTGGGACGAGACTATCACTGGAGGCAATAAAGGCAGTGAAGCACGACAGCAAGGGGTGGTCTGGCGAACGATCGTAAAAGCTCTGGGGGAGATGCAAGCAGAAAAGAAAGTAGCTGCTGCTGCTATGGCAGCTATCAGCGCTGTACCATCTCCACCAGTCCCTGCCGAAACCAATTGTCTGTCACGATTAGCCACCTTCTTCGGGTTTAATCAACAGCTCTGCTCTATTAAGGGCATGTCACCAAGTATTCCTGTTTGCTCCACCGTGCAAGAAGTGGCAGAGAAATCAGGCGGCATGGGAGAACAGGGTGGAGTGGCATGCTGCCCCAAACTCAGCCCTCCCCCCCCACACTTCGGATGGTTCCGTCCCTGATGGCGCATCAGCATCTGACTTGGAGAGAAAAACAGCAGCTATGTCTGAATTAAAGCAACAGGGTCACACATCGGTAAAGGACAGTGACAAAGTCCAAGAACTTGAAAGAAAATTACAGAAGTTAAGCTACAGAACAGAACTTTGCATTTACAATTACAAGAAAAAGAAGCGCTGTTGGCAGCCCTGCCACACCCACTCCCATCACCTTTACCAGAACCAGCTCCGCTTTTAGCTCAGTCCCGATGGAGTGGGGTGATTCGTGATGCCTTGTTAAAAGTGGACTGGCATGCTGCTGGAGCGTTGGCCTGCCCGGTAGTGACAATGAATGGGGGATACCTGGGAACACAAGATCACAAGATTCTCCTCGGGGGGTCTGGAGACTCCTTACAAACTTTAGAACCCTGAACTGTCATCTGGGTGTTTCAACATCAACACTGGTATCAAGAACTTGTTCATGTAGTATCAGATTCATTGTATGTTATGGGTTCATTTCAATGTTTAGAACATACTATGGTGAAACCTGTATGAAATTCTGTATTGCATACTCTGTTGTTACAATTGCTGACACTTTTAAAACTGTAAGGGTGGTTTTCTTGCTACATAAGACTGCCTAAGACTGGAACATGGACTGACAGAATGGTTACAAGACTTGGGAATTTGGAAAATGGACTGATGATGGTTGCAAATCTACAAAACTTGGAAATTAGTGGGTGGCTGAAAGCTTTGTTGATGCATGGACTGGTAATGCTGATTGTCATTATGATTGTCATGATGGTATTGGGGTCTGTGTGGAAATGCTTTATGAATGCTGTCAATCAAACGTTAAAAGGAGTCTGGATTGTCCAAAAAGAAAAAGGGGGAAAACCTGGTAGGAATTTTTTTGGGGGGGATCAGGGTCATGCACTGATCCTACAGGGTTTGGACAATCCAGGCTGGGTCTCTGATCAGAAAACTGCCACGTGGTAATCCTTCCCTTGAGGTCACCTGGAAGGGCAAGAATGAGGGAGTCAAGCTGGTGCTTCCTTCCTGTTTGAATGCTTGGATACACTAACCGCAAAGTAGATTTAGTTTGTTCATGCGTACTAACAATGCAGACCTATCACAGCACTTCCAGGTGCGTGATAAGTGCCTTTAGCCAATAGATTGTAAGCCTGCATGCTTAAGTTGTGCCTTGTCATGTATTAAGAAAATCTTTGAACGAACGTTAGGGCAGGTTCTGCTTGTACAAAAAGAAAAAGGGGGAAATGTTGGAGAATCGCTCTGAGACAAGGGTCATGAGCCCACCGAGCAGTTGTACGATCAGAGCCTGTTCTAAGGGCTGATGCGGAGCCTCGCTGATGCTGGGCCTCAGTAGGGTTTGCCTGCAGCTGCTCGCAGCTGCTGATACATGAGGAATGTCAAGGACGCTTCGGCCTTGTGTACTGTGGTGTGTTGGAAACAGGTTAAGAGGAATTAGAAATAGTGGCATGAGAAACTTAGAGTTATGAGAAGCTTGTGCTGTTAGCTAACTGCAAGTAGGTGCACCGTGCGAATACGACCTTTAGAGCTTAAGCCAATCAGCTAGTGACTAGTAGGCATAATAATTATCATTGCCTGTATAAATATATGTACCCTGGACCAATAAAGACACACGTTGATTGATGCTCTATCACCTACATTGAACCCGTCTCGGCATGTCGTTCCTCTGCCGCCCGCAATATACCACTCTTCATTCTTAAGTCCAATATTTTTTTTTTTTTTTTAATATACAACCAGAATAAGTCTGTATTTGTTGTTTTTTCATGGTATTTATGGTATTTTTGAATTACTGGAACTGTTTTGGAATTTCCTCTTCACCAGGCTTAACATCACTGGGTAATTTACTTTATTTGAATGAGTAGGTGGCACTCCACCTGAGTTTGAATTGGTCTTTAGGGATCTGTGATTGCAAATTCTTCAGGGCAGATTTCCAACACTGTTCAAAACAAGTTATGTAGTGTTAGTACCTGATGAGTGCTGAGCGCTTTTGAAATTCTATTCCTAGCTCTAGTCTCTGACAATCTGTCTCTGAGCTTTTATTTGTTTTGTTGTTGTGCTTTTTTTTCCTTCTGTGGTTGTTGTTAATCTGGACCATGCAAGAAAGATATTGCCATAACTTACATTGAACTCTTGTATAACTCAGTTTCCTGATTATAATAAAACTTGATCAAAAGGCATTTCCTGTAGAATCTTTCAATGTGTTTGCTTAGAGTATATTCAAATCTTTACTGTTATTACACAGTAGTGTAAGCAGGAGATTGGAGGTGGCAACAGACACATGGGAATCTAACAAATGTTAATTTTTCTGCTTCTCTTTTATTCCCTGCTTTTCTCTTCATACAGATATCACACCATAAGGATTATCTTCCAAGGACTTAAAATTCCTAATTTAGTTCAGTGATGTCCTGGGTTGAGTGAATGGTGGAGTTTTTTTGGTGGCAGGGGAGGGGGCTATCGAGGCGTCCCCCTGTGAGAAGCTTCTCGAAGCTACCCCAGCTCCAAGTCAGCTCCACTTCTGTTTGGAAAATTGAGCCAATCGGCTGCGCCTCTGCGATAACGTATTTAAGAAGGGACGTGGTGACGTGCAGGGGGACTTGTGAGGATGAGTTGCTGCAGCTGCATGAACACAAAGGTCAGTGGAGGAATGGAGGAAGAAAGGAGGGGGGAGGTGTGCCGGAGCAGAGACCCCCCTGTATCCTGTGGTGAGACGGCAGGGCGGCCCCCCCCTGCCACCCATGAAGATCTATGGTGGAGCAGACATTGATTTACAGCCTGTTGTTCCTGCTCGGCTGATCAAGGTTCTGTGCCCAAAGAAGGCCGGGGTCTCATGGGAAAAGGTAGCCCTGCTGCTGTAATTCAGTGCTGAGAGGATTGCAGCACGCGGGGGAGTCCCACGCTGGAGCAGCTCAGGAAGGGCTGCAGCCGTGGGAGGGAATCCAGTCGGAGGAAGTTAGTGACCCATGACAGAGCAGTGTGGGGAACGCTGGGGCCCATGGGAGGAATTCAAGTCGAAGAAAGTTTGTGGAGGACTGTCTCCTGTGAGAGGGGGACCACAATGGAGCAGGAGGAACAAGTTCCAGACACTCCCCTCACCGAACATGAAGAAAATGGCAGCGCTGACTGCACCCCCCATTCCCTGCCCCTGCACCACTGGGGGAGGAGGTAGAGATATCTGGAGCAGAGCTGAGCCTGGGAAGAAGGGAGGGGTGGGGGGAAGGTGTTCTCAAGATGTGGCAATGCTTCTCACTGTCTTACTCTGTTATGTGTTGTTAGTGTCTGTAATAAATGTATGTTCTTTTTTTTCTTCCCCTAACGAGTCTGCCTCTTGCTCATGATCATAAAGTGGAATTTTTCCCCATCCCAGTCCTATCTTGAACCCCAAGCCTGGCTCTCTGTCCCTTCTCATTGCCGGAGGGGAAGGGAGAGAGAGCTGCTGCATTTTGGTTAGCTGCCAACCAGGCCTAAACCATGACAGCTGATCATAGCTTCTTTGAAAATTTTGTTATTGATTAATAAGGGCCACACATTTCATAAAAGAACTACATATTCTGTTCTTATTTGATTTTCAACAAAAAATTTTCTGAAGAAAATTATTAATTTTTCATTGTGTTTTAATTATTTCAGTGACAACCGTTATTGACAGCTATTTGAATTTCCTTTAAATAGTAGTAACTTTCAGTCTTCTATTTTACTTGGTAAAGATTGAGTTATTTGTGAAAAAATTATATAATAATAGGAAGTTCCATATCAATTTTAGTCCTGGTGATATCCAGACCTTATATTATTCTTGACATCACCCTATTAGACTGTTGCATTCAAATAAAATGTCCTTGATTTGTACAGTGTGATTTGGCAGGTATAAGAGTATAATATAGCATGTTAAAAGAAAATAATAATACAAAAAGAAAATTTCCAGGAGAAATAGCTGTTGAGCTAAACAAAGATTCTTTTTCTCTTTTCTGTTCTTATGTATCTAGTGAATCACCCAGAAAATTATGCACAAATTTGCTGTCAAAATGGCATTCTCTTTTTTATAGGCACTTGCAATAAGTTAATTTAATACAATATGCATTACAAAAATAGCAAATGAAATTCCACAGCTGGAGTAACCTAAAAAAGGACAAGGAAGCGGCATAAAGGGAATAGATAATATAAAAAGTATATATTCAAAGTAGCTTTCCCAGCCTATACCCACCAGGCTAATGGCACAGCACCAGTCATATGTCAGTACAGTAACATGGGTCATAGGTTCATCTGCAAAAGGTAGGCATCTTAACTCCATCTGCATGTGTTTGCACCAAATACAAATAAAGATGCATACTTTTACTTAGAAGGTTTGATTAATGCTGACAGAGAAGGAAAAAAATTCCCTGGAGTATATGAGTATGTCAATATTTTATTTACATCTCCCTATATGCTTGACTTTGTGCTCACACTTTCATCCAAGCTATAATACATGAGATTTAAAAGCTAAAAATACAACTTCTGAAACTTTCTATTTTTATTCTTTTTTTAACTTTTTGAGATATTTAGATATAATTTAGGCTGCTGTCTGTGTAAATCTTAGTTGCAATTAAAATCTAGTTTGGAGAACAAGCTGCTCAGGACAAACATGGCAGTTAGGAACCTTGGAAACTAGAACTAGAGGACTGCCTAACAGATTTGGAAGTAGAGAGTTCTGTAAAATAAAATTGAGATATTTCTTTGGGCTTCAAATGAGGTTTGGATGCCAACATTCCCATTACATTAACTATATCCAGTCTAAATTTTCTAGTATGCCCTAAGCATTTGATAGCAGGTACTCTGCTGGCTCACTAACAATACAAACAACAGACTTTCATTCAAAGTTATCTACTCCAAGAGATTTCCTCCCACCTTTTTCTGAATTTTGCACATGTATTTCAAAAGGTTGAAGAAATCCAGCTTTTCATTTCAGTACTGCTTTAAGTTAGCTCTGACTGAAGCTAGCTTAGCTGAGTTCTATTTGACATTGGTAACATTTCTTTTAATTGTTTTGTTAAGCCCATTCTGCAGTCATATTTCATCAAAATGTGGTGTACATTAGTGCTGGAGTACAGGCATTCTTTTTTTCTCAGAACAATATTTCAACATCTCTCCAGTTTCCTAAATCCAACATATGGGAGTTAGGAACTTAAAAAAGCTGAAGGGTAGTGCTACACGTCTATCAGTGCCATAATATTGATCAAGAAAATGTGGGGTGAGTATGGGTGAGGAAAGAAGGGAATCTCTTTTCACGCTCTGCATTTTCCACAGCCTATGAATAAGGTAATGCATAAACATACACATAGTGATGTTCATCACTGTGAGAGCTAGGACAGACCTTGGATTGATCTGTCCATTGCAGGAACTTCTGTCAAAAACAAAGATAACTGTCCACTGCAGAAGAATAAGAACGCACTTGGAATATTTTACCTAAAGATCTTCTGAGGAACAAAGCCAACGCAATACCAGGCTAAGGTAAAGAAAGAGAAGGTTCACGCTGCACATGATGGCAAATCTGACAGTGAAACAGGGAGAATGATGTTCAGATGAAAAGGCAGGTGTAAGATGGTGCTGCTCTGCAGGCTTTAGTAAGTGCAGGAACTTCATGCTGATTCAGATCTTGACAAGATGTGTCAGTTTTTAGTTGAATCAGTAACTGGACAAAGGTGTTATGCTGATTTCTGATTTTGATTCAGCAAGGACTTCAAGATACCTTTTAACCTTTTTGATTCAAACAAAAAATAATTATTCAAGTAAATTTACACTGGTGCATATGTTATTTCAAATCAGTTTTTCTTCTAACAGTATTCCTTCTAACCTCTGACTTGGGGAGAAACAGGCTGTAAAAAGACACAAAGGACTAGATTAATGTGTGAATGCTGTCAGAACTGTTTAAAAGTTCAGTAAAGCTGCTTTCATTTTTTAGCTTCTTTATTTGACATCTCACTTCTACATTTTTCTTTTGCTAAAAGGGTATTTTCCCATGTCGAAGAAGCTGGTGCTTCAGTTAATCTAAATATGCCCCAAATTAGAACAATAAACTGTTGTGCTCAAGGAATTTTAGAGATTTCAAGAAAAAAAAATAATACCTCATAGCTCAAATGTTAGGTGTTTTTTTGTTTGTTTGGTTTGGTTTTAATTTATATTTAGTTTAGTTATGAGCTCCTATATTCCCTCTCATAGATGAATGATGAAAACACCAGAACATTCTCTTAAAGGAAAACTGAAAGTATATTTCACATTGGCCTTCTAAGCATGTTACTATTTGTTCATAGCAACGAATTTGCAGCAATCTTCAGCTGCTAGGTGCTGTGACTATAACACTAATTACCATCTCATATTATAAGACTGTAGTGTATTCACCATCGAAATGTTAGTATGTAGTCACTGCTTTTGTAACATAGAATATTGAATTCCTTATGGTGTACTTTGTGAATTACGTTAAAATGCTTTCATTATTACAGTGATGATGTTTTCTAGAATTTCAACATTAAATAAGTTTAAACTTGACTTTTAATAGTAGTACATATTTTAATATTCAGTCATTCCTTATAAGTGCTGATATTTCTATCTTAATCAATAGAATGAAAGGGACAGCATCATATGTTATCCAGATTTTAATTTAAAGATCACTTTCCTTCAAAAACTTAAAAAACAATATTTCAACAATCTCAGAAAATTTGACCTGAAGAAATAAGAAACTATGTTCACTGCAGCATGAAGAAGGAAGTTCTGAAGCATATTAAAATACATTTTAAAAACTATTTAGTTATAAGTTTTAAACCACTCTGTTTAAAATCTTCCTCCTATTTGTTTGAAAAACATTCTAAAAAGGAAATTGTCTGTTTTCCATTGCCCTCTGTTTAGATACAATGTCTTGGATAACATTTGTATTGGACTACCTGTGCCCAGGCAATGAAATGAGCCAGGGCAGCATCACTAATCACAAGACTTCCGTATTATACAAAATTGGAAATAGAACTATATATTTCCAAATGGACTGTGAAATTTACAGAGGATAGTAAAATTATAATTTACTGATTAAGAGTATGTTTCATTTAATTGCTAAATAAAACAGCTGTTAACCCTCCTGACAAGTACATGCAGAAAATTAATAAACACCCAAAGAAATCACAGCTAATATCCAGGCGAAGTCTCAAATAAGGGCTTGAGATTAGTTTCTGGTTGTTTCTTTCCAACTTAATTTTTTCTGAAGAAATTTGATTGTGCACTTTCCCACTGGCAAACATTGGGTGGACAATTGCCTCTTCAATTAAGTTAGGTGCACCCTTAGCATTTTAAAAATTCCCAGTCAATAGAGAGCAACTTTTTCCCTTCATTTGCATGAGTGTTATCCCTTGTATAGAAAGTCCAAACATTCACAGTTTTTAAATCCAAATTATTATGTTTATCTAGTCTTAACTGTACTTTAACGCAGGCTATACTTCAATAAACTCTGTATGTCTCTGAAGTCTACTAGGTGACTTTTTTTGAGAAATACAACATTGATTTAAATTACTTCTGTATAAGAGGTACCATATATTCTTTTATAGATTTGTTAAGAAATTTACCATGAATATGAAGAACCTGGGTATAGTGTCCCTTATCCTGTACAACAAAGACAATTTCTGGAATGAGTCACTTAAAAATTATGTGCAACTGTCAGTTTAAAAACACAATTTACACTGGATTCTTTCATTTTATTTATGCACACATATGTATTACTGGAAATATATGTACATATAAAATCAAAAGTCAAACTGATTCTAAAAGGGATTCTGTCAATTAATTCAAGTAGTTAAGCAGTGACTTTCAATGAAGATATTCAGGTATGTAGGTGATTTCAATCATTTGGTGTATATCTATTTCTGGTTTTGAATTTTATTTATTTGATTTAATACAATTTTGAAAAAAGTTGTGATGGACCCTATCCTGACACAAGACCTTAAATTTATTCCCTATATTCTCTCTTATTATCTCATCATATTGTTAAAGGTCATATTGATTTTAGGTGGTGTTTGTCTGAAAACAGTAGACTTCAGAAAAATATATTTGAACATTGGATATCTAATTTCAGTAAATTTGCTGTTTAACCAAATAAACATATTGCAGATCTATCTGGAGAGTAATGTTGTGCCCTTTGTTGTAATTTGCAACAACCATTGACTTACATTCAAGATTTGAGGTGGGATATCTGTGACAATAATGTTTCTTTTTATTTGCAACTATTCGTCTACTGACAAACAAGAATATAACTTGATCAGACCACATATACTGTAATGATGCATGACAAAATGTAACCTAAGAAGTCTAAAGCATAAACCTGAAGTTCATATATTTAAGATACTGATATGACTGAAAAAGCTAAGATACAAATATAAATAGTGAATTTAATATGCAAGAATTTGTGTGTATCACTTGTGATTGAGCACATGAATTAATAGCTGAAATAAATCAATCTCTGTGTGAGTTATCACCTTTGAAAATATTTTCAGCAACTCAAAAAATATACAGACTATTTACAAGAATAAGTAAAGTTGTTATACCTGCCACTACTTCCTTCTCATCCTTATTTTTATCTTCTTTTAAATCCTAAAGTTCTGAATTATCTTTGTCTGCTAATAGAAAGAATGACATAGCTAAATAATTTAATAATACCAGTCACACTGACATTGAAAAGAAGTGATCCTGGAGAATCTTGTAATACCCTGACTAGAAAGCCTCAATGGTTAGAATCTGCAGTTCTCAAACCATATGTGCAGCAGTTCATTATGAAAATCATCTAGCTACAATAATTGGCTATCATAGAATCATAGAACGGTTTGGGTTGGAAGGGACCTTAAGGATCACCTAGTTCCAACCACCCTGCCATGAGCAGGGACACCTTCCATTCAATAAGGTTGCTCAAAGCCCCGTCCAACCTGGCCTTGAACACTTCCAGGGAGGGGGCAGCCACAGCTGCTCTGGGCAACCTGTGCCAGTGTCTCACCACCCTCACAGTAAAGAATTTCTTCCTCATATCTAATATAAATTTACTGTCTTTCAATTTTAAACCATTACCCTTATTCTATCACTACACTCGCTGATAAAGAGTCCCTCTACAGCTTTCCTGTAATCAGCCCCCTGATTATCTTTATGGTCCTCCTCTGGAACTGCTCAAGCAGGTCTATCTTTCTTACGCTGGGGGCCCGAGACCTGAACACAGTACTCCAGGTGTTGTCACAGGTGAGTGGAGTAGAGGGGGAGAATCACATCCCTTGACCTGCTAGCCACACTTATGTTGATTCAGCCAAGGACACAGCTGGCTTTCTGGGCTGCAAGCTCATATTGCTGGTTCATATTCAGTTTTCTATCCATTAATACCCTCATGTCCTTCTCCTCAGGTCTGCTCTCAATCCACTCATCACTCAGCCTGTATTTGTGTTTGGGATTGCTTCAACCCATGTGCAGAACCTTACACTTAGCAGTAAACTTCATGAGGTTTGCATGAGCCCACTTCTGAAGCTTGTCAAGCTCCCTTTGGATGATCCTTTCCCTCTAGTGTGTTGACCACATCACACAGCTTGGTGTCATCAGTGAACTTGCTGAGGGTGCACCCAATCCCACTGTTCATGTAGTCAACAAAGATGTTAAACAGAACTGGTCCCAATACTGAACCCTGAGGAATGCTACTTGCCACTGCTCTCCACTTGGACACTGTGCCATTGACTGCAACACTTTGTGTGTGACCATCCAGCCAATTCCTTATCCACCAAGTGGTCCATCCATCAAATCCATGTCTCTCCAATTTAGAGACAAGAATGCTGTGTGAGACAGTGTCAAAGGCTTTGCACATGTCCAGGAAGATGATGTCAGTTGCTCTCCCCTTATCCACCAAAGGTCTTATCCCTGTCATAGAAGGCCACCCAATTTGTCAGGCATGATTTTCCCTTAGTGAAACCATGTTGGCTGTCATCAATCAACTCCTTATTTTCCATGTGTCCTAGCATAGTTTCCAGGAGGATCTGTCCCATGATCTTGTTGGGCACAGATGTGAAACTGACTGGTCTATAGTTTCCCAGGTCTTCTTTTTAAAAAATGGGGATTATGTTTCCCCATTTTCTAGTCAGTGGGAACTTCACCAGTCTATCACAACTTCTTAAATTTGATGGATAGAGGCTTAGTTACTTCATGCACCAGTTCCTTCAGGACTTGTGGATACATTTCATCAGGTCCCATGGATTGTGTACCCTCAGGTTCCTTAGATGGTCTCAAATCTGATCTTCTCCCACAATGGCCAGTTCCTCCTTACCCCAGTCCCCAGCCTTTGCCTTATGTGTCTTGGGCAGTGTGTCTGGAGCCCTTGCTGGTGAAGACTGACAAAATAGTCATTGAGTACCTTAGCCTTCTCCATATCCTGGGTAAGCAGGTCTCCCATTTCCTTCTGGATAGGGCCCATATTTTCCCTAGTTTTCCTTTTGTCACTGCCATACCTATAGCAGCTTTTCTTGTTGCCCTTCATGTCCCTGGCCAGATTTAATATCACCAGGGATTTAGCTTTCCTAACCTGATCCCTGGCTGCTCAGGCAATTTCTCTGTTCAGCAAAACTACCATTTAAATGCATATTTGATGCAAAGACTCAAGGGAAGATGTGTCAGTGGATTTACTTTTAGGATCTGAATTGAACTCCTTTTGAGTCTTCTGTCAGAAGTGGACATCAAGATGCTCAAAACTTTTATTTCAAATTACAAAAGTAGTTTAAAGTTAGGTTTTTATTACAAAAAAGAAAATTTCTAGTTCAATGTACCAGAGGATATTCAATGAAAAATAAAACAGTTTACATTTTCTGATGATGGGATTATTTTAATTACATATAAATTAACATTTTAGGCACTAATTACATAACATGGATCCAGATACTGAAAAGGTCCACAGAGAAAACTTGATATATAAAGAGTGATTTAGAAGGCAATGGTTCTCCAAAACACAAATAGCAAATACTTCTTTCAGTATTCAAGGTAAGATAGTAGAATGGTCTAAACTAAATAACTGTAGTAAAACAGATGGTAATAATTAGTGAAACTACACATTAATTTTGCAGGGAGTGCAGTAAGCAAACATAAGCAGTCTTAGGAAAATATTATTCATGTATAACTAATATGAGTCAGCTGCTTAATTTTTGTTTATGAAGCTATGCCAGCTTATATCACTATTTGGCTAAGTATCATTCAATCTTACTTTTTATCTCACTCTTTTTTTTTTTTTTTTTTTGTTTTTGTTTTACCTCAAAATCCTGGTTGACTAACTTTCCACACAAAGGTGAAGTAGGAAGGATCTAATTAAATGATAGAAGACATTAACTAATGTAAACCAGTAGAAGTGTTTTTATGAGAGTTGCATTATGCTGATCTTCACCAGCTGAGGTGATCAACTATTTTTACTAAAGTTCTATTAATAGTGAGTGCAGTGCCAATGCAAGAATGATGTAAAGAAACTGAAAGACATTCACAAACAATCCCACAAATCTGATTGAGAAGATGAAGGGAGTTTATGGGGAAAGGTTAAATTGTCTAAATACATATACCCAGATAAATGTAATATAGTAAACATTTATGTGCATTTAAACATTGTAAAAACCAAGGAAAATAAGAAGTGTTTATGATTATGAATTAAATTGCATCTAAGGATCATGAGGATAGAAATGGGCATTCAACTATATTTAAGCAGTGCCTAGCATGACAAGGACCTATGATTCTTAGGGCCTTCAGTTTGTAGCTTTATAGAACTAACAATAATAAGGGTAGTACCAAGGGACATTGGTAGGAATCAGTGGTTAATGAGCTGAGAAACAAAAGCTATACTAGCTCAACAGAGGATAAATGTTGTTTCTATATACAGATTAATAGCATGATTCTACATTAAGTTTAACAACTGAAATGCTTGAGGTTTTTAAAATGTTAACAATCTGTAAGAATGTTGTTTAAAAAACATAATATCTATTTATTTTGTTTTGCTTTTATTTAGTAGAAATCATAGAATCATATAAAAGTTTGGGCTAGAAGGGACTTCTGGGCATCATCTGCTTGAACCACCTTTTGAAATTATGGCCCTAGGTCATGTTATGCAGAACCATGTCATTCTAAGTCTTGCATTTTTGGACAATCTTTTCCAACTTTTGACTGTTCTTACAGTGAAAAATTCATATCTAGGCAGAATTTCCCCTGAAACAACTTGTGCCTGTTGCTTCTTGTCACCTGCAACCTTGTGAAGAGAGCACCTGCATTTCTCTATGAATGCCTTTTAAATACCTGAAGACTGATTAGTTCCTATTTTTCCCTTGGGCTGAGCAAGTCCATATCCTCCACTTTCCTTCATGTGTCAAATTCTCAAATATAAACAGCTTAGTGACCATCTGTTAGAGGCTTTCCAGGTTTTCAACATCTCTCTTAAATTTGTAGGGCCAAACTCGATACAGTATCAGATGTAACCCAGCAAATCCTTAGTAGGGTAGGGAATATTTACATCCCTTGAACTGCTCTCTACGCTTTTGCTGATGCAGCTCAAGGCATTGTTTGCCTTTATTACTGTAAAGGCACACTGCTGACTCATGTTTAATTGGGTGTCCACCAGGATGCTTAGGTCATTTTCAGCAGAACTACATGCCAGACGGTCACACCACAGCCTGTACTGTTGCTTGAGATTATTCAGTCCCAGGTACAGAAAATCATATTTAACTTCGTTAAGACTCATGTAACTTTTATCAGCCCAGTCATTCAGTTTACCAACCCTTCTCTGTACAGTGGCTGTTCCTTCTGGCAAATCTACATCTCCTCTCAGTTTGGTGTCATTCACAAATTTCATCAGAGTACTCTCAATCTTGTCATCAGGATTGTTTATACAGGTACTGAACAGTATTGGACCCTCTATTAACCTGTAGGAAGCTCCAGTTGGGACTGGTCACCAGTTCAATTTTGAGCTTGGCAGTTGAGCCAATTTTTCACCTCTTGCTAGTCCATATCTTACCAGTTTATCAAGCAGGATTTTGTAGGAGACCATGCCAAACGTTGCTAAAATCAAGGTAGATGCCATCCACAGCTCAGCTGTTACACACTGAGCAAGTTGTTACATCACAGAAGGGAATCAGGTTGGTCAAGCACAACATACCATGATGATCTTTTTCCAGTTACTTTCAAAAACTGCCAAGTGGACAGATGGATGGTCAAACAGCAAGTGTGTGAATGAAGACCCAAAGTTGCTTGAGCCAGGGAAAGTAAGAACAGTGCTCAATATCCAGGACAAGCAGTAAGTTGTTCTTTCCAGGAAAACAGCAGAATCTCCAGGGGAGAATACTAATTTCACAGTTAATTAATTATTAAGAAAAAATTCTGAATAAAACTCTATATTGGCAATGATCTTCATTACATGTATTCATCAGCCATGACTTGGTATGAATACTGTGCACAGGATCATAAAAATTATGCATATGTTACACTTACATTAGGCAACGGATGAAAATTGGTTAAATCATGTTAGACAGAAAGAAATACTGGAAGGAAACTTTTGGCATTCTGAAAGCTTTTTCTTTGAGCAATAAATATATTTAGAGGCAATTCCCCTAGCTATTTGTTATTTTAGAGTTGCAGATTGTCTGCCTATGCATTATCTGATACTGAATTCAATAGATTATTAAAAACTTAATGCTTTTATTTTTCTGCAGTTTTATGAGTTTTATGTGAGACTCCAATCTAACACAGTTTTGCTCTCACATCTACCACCTCTTTGGGATTCAAAGCAGATGATGAATGAATTTAATAAGAAACCACATTGCTGAAATATATATGTAAGGAATAAACTTTTACATATTTAAGGGTAATAATAATAACCCTTTACTGAAATATTTAATAATTACTCTTACTATCAGTGGTTTCTTTACCAGTTCAGGATTCTCACAGTATTCATGAGTGGAACTTTGGTCAAAGAAAATAAAGATTTGATCTTTTTTACACTTCTGTCTTTATTTTCTTTTTCTTCTCCTTTTTCAATTGTTTTATGATTGCACTGTTCCATTCTGGTTTTTTATTTTTAATGGCTATTTAATGATCAGTGACTTGCAAAATGAGGATCTTGATCAAACTATGTCTTGTTATTATTTCCACTTTGTCTAAACCATACAGGTTCAGAGGATTTAAGTTAAAGGAATTGTGCTTTAAACATTCTTGCCTGTTATATAATGATTTTTATATAAGGAAAGCAAGCTAAAACATGAAGCAGGTGTAAAACAAACTTGTATAAATATTTCATTTTTATGTTCCATGAACATGGACAAGTATTTTCACTATTAAAAAAAAAAAAAAAAAAACAAAAAAAAAAACACCAAACCAAATAACAAAGCAAACAGAGGGCATTTTCCCTTCATTACTCTTTTTTTGACCTTAGATTTTGTAAAAGACCACTTCAGTTTTGTTTATGCAAAATCAACACCAAATTGGTTCGATCAGAGTTCTAATTAATTTTTATCACTGAGAACCATTCCCAAATCCATTAAGAGAAGCTATGAATTCAGCTTGAAGTGTACCTCTGCCCTTAACACAGGCTGTATTTTTCTCAAAGACTAAAATGTCCCCTTTTAACAGGTGCAAAAAAAAACTTATCAGAAGATTTTATGAGTCTATAATTTGAACCAGGTGAAAATGCTCATTCTAGCAGTCTATAGAGAAAACCAACCAACCATAGAATTTTATAAACTGGAAAATGTGTGAATTTGTTTCAGTTTTGATAGAACTTCCAAGCCAATTGTGGTGGGTTGACAAGATGCCACCCAGCTGCTCTCTCATTCCCTATCCTCAACAGGACAGGTGTAGAGAATGAGATGAAAAAACTTGTGGGTTGATATAAAGACAGGGAAATAATTTACCAAGTACTATCACAGGAAAAACTGACTCAACTTGAGGAAGAATAATTTAATTTATTGCCAATTAAAAATAGAGTAAGATGGTGAGAAAGAAAGACAAAACCCAAAAATTACATAGAGTCACTCGATACAGAGCTGCACATCAATAAAGGATAGTATATCAAGGGAGCATATACTTATAATGATGAAAATATTTTTTACACAGTTGTTAAATAGGGAACATAGTTTCATCAATACAGTCACCAAACTCAGTCATATGAATAAGTATCACAGTAATATGTTCCTTAGCCATAAGAAGGCTTTGCTAATACTATGTACATCTCACCTATATATTTAGATATTTTAGTCCAACAAATTAACTATGCTGAGAGCTAACCAGCTGAGCTTTATTTATAGGGTCAGATTGATTAACAAATCATAGAGAGAGCTCTAAAATTATTAACGACTGTGCCTAAAATGTTTTGGGGAAAAGAGCAGAATACATGGATGAAAAGTGTCCATATGGAAAAAAAAAAAAAAAAAGTGTTATTGAGATCAAGAATAGAATAAACGTACCAACTTATCTATTGAAAATGGTGTTTCCTGAACTTTCACAGAAGTGAATGTACCATAAACAGTCTTTTGACTCTGTTAGAGCTAGATTGTTTGAGGGTATGTCTGTAGCTCTCATTTGCATATTTGTGTTGCCACATTAAATAATTACAGATGAGAAAAATGACCTATTTCTTGGAATTATGGTCAGTAGATACAATAAACTTTAAAGAAATGCATTTGATTCCTTGTCATCTTGAACAATAGTTGATTTTATTTCCATTTTCTAAACTGGCTGGTGAGTTTGTTTTACCTGAGTTTGAATTTGTACACTCCAGTTATCACAATCATTTTACATTTGCTATCATCAAAAAGCACTCTATAAATTTATAAAATGTATTTTTTTCACTTGCAAGTTTTTAATTAAGCAAAAATTGTCAAGTAGTATCTATACAATGAATCTGTTCCTTAAAATAACTTCAGGATTAGTGACGAAAATGTCACGTCTAAAAAAATGTATATAATATATAAAAGCAAGAATATTGTGGAAGCCTGTAAATATGTTGCTCTTTTCAATGATCATATAATCCTTTAGTTTGTAACATGAAAAAAACAGAGGAAGTATGGCTTAAGAAATTAAAATACAACATAAAAAATAAGGAGAGAGAATGAAGAAAAAAATCAATTTTCTAAATCACTATCTGAAAAAAGAAAATGTGCAAAATCCACTATGCAATTTTACACACTGTACCGTATCCTTCAGAGGGCTGGATTTTTTGGAACACAATTGAAAATGAATTTGTCCTTGGATGTAGTTCAGAAAGAATCATGAGAGCACTTTACTTCTGATGCAGTTCCAGTAAAAAGCTATTATGTTGATTGCCATAAAGTTCATCAGTTTAAATATGTAACTTTTATTCCTGACTCATCATTTTGATAAAAATACTCATTCACTATCGCAAAAATGCCAAAAATAAATGCAACAATTATTTGAAGATCTACCTTCCAATCATACACTCGTATTAGCTAAGTAAAGGATGTGCAATAAAGCTCATAAAATACAGTACCTCTTACAATGAGAGTAGATTCAAGATTCCAGTATTTTCTTGCAGTCGATCAGGCTCTATCTCATTTCATGAATAAAATTGGTACTATTTTAGTCTTCTTCCCCATTATTTCCACCTCATCTCTTTAAAACATTCTCTGATATTATTATTTTATTATTCAGGTGGTCAGTGATTAATGTGTTAGTATTTTAAATCCTGAGACAATTTTTTCATTGCTCAAGTTATGATCTGCAGAAAACATTGGAAGTCATGCAATCCCACTGTAAACCTACATGGGATAGAAATGTGGTCTTATGCCAACCCTCTCACACAGCTGAAGGCAGATAAAAATGTCACAAGACTCTATAACAAAATAATTATGATATTTCTAGTTGTTTGCTATCAGATACCAAGGATAATCCATGATGTAGTGGGACATAGATAATACACAGTGTAACACTAGCTAACACCATACATATTATAGGTCATTCGTTGGATAACCACCAGTCCAGGAGGAAATGGAGAAACCAATGTCTTTTGGAAAATACTTCCTAGAAACCAACCAACATTATTTTGTTGGAAAATTTCCAGCAGTTTGATTCTTGCTTTCTAATGACACTACTGATTGATCATATCAGCAATGATGGAGCTTTTAGACTGAAAAAACATATTGGGGATACTAGTAGATGCAAAATTGCATATGAGCCAAAAATGTGGACTTTAAGCCCAGAAAGACAATTGTATCTTGGGCTGCACAAAAAGAAGCATGGTAGCATGTCATGGAAGGTGATTCTCCCCCTTTGCTTCACTCTGGCGGGACCCCACTTGAAGTATTGTGTCCAGCTCTGGAGTCCTCAGTACAGGAAATACACAGACATGTTGGATTGGGTCCAGAGGAGTGTCACAAAAATGGTCAGAGGGCTGAAACACCTCTCCTACAAAGAAAAGCTGAGAGAGTTTGGGTTGTTTAACCCAGAGAAGAGAAAGCTCCAGGGAGACCTTATTGCATCATTTCAATATTTAAAGGAGGCGTATAAGAGAAACAGACACATTTCAGAAAGGCCTGTACTGACAGGACAAGGGCGAATACTTCCAAACAGAAGGAGGGTAGATTTAGGTTGGATATAAGTAAGAAATTATTTACAATGAGTGGTGAGACACTGGAACAGGTTGTCCAGAGAAGTTGTGGATAACTCATCCCTGTTCAAGGCCAAGTTGGATGGGACTTTGAGCAACCTGATCTATTGGAAGATGTCTCTGTCCATGGCAGAAGGCTTGGACCAGATGATCTTTAAAAGGTCCCTATAATCCCAAATCATTCTATGATTCTATGACAAATGGAAATGATTTAACATCTACCTTGAGAAACATACAGCTGCGAGATGTTTTAATTTTAAAATTTAACAATATAATACATTATTCTGATTACATAATTTCTAGTCCTTTATAGCATTTGATTACAGAATTTTTAAGTATGTGAATGATTCAGGGGAGGAAACAAATGAAGTGATGCATGCTTTAATATATATATATATTATTGTACGTGCATGTGTCCAAAGAAAACTGAAGCAGGTGAAGGGTCTAGAGAACAAATCTTATGCGGAGCAGCTCAAGGTTGTTTAGTCTGGAGAAAAAGAGGCTGAGGGAAGACCTTATCACTCTCTACAGCTACATGAAAGGAGGTTGTAGTGAGGTGGGTGTTGATCTCTTTTCCCAAGTAAGACATGATAGGACAAGAGCAAATGGCCTCAAATTACACCAGTGGAGGTTTAGAAAATAATAGAATGGAATGGAATGGAATGGAATGGAATGGAATGGAATGGAATGGAATGGAATGGAATGGAATGGAATGGAATAGAATAGAATAGAATAGAATAGAATAGAATAGAATAGAATAGAATAGAATAGAATAGAATAGAATAGAATAGAATAGAATAGAATAGAATAGAATAGAATAGAATAGAATAGAATAGAATAGAATAGAATAGAATAGAATAGAATAGAATAGAATAGAATGTTTCAGTTGGAAGAGACCTGCACTGACCAACTAGTCCAAGTGCCTGACGAATTCAGGGCTGAACAAAAGTTAAAGCATGTTATTAAGGACATTGTCCAAATGCCTCTTAAACATTGACAGGCTTGGGACATTCATCACCTCTCTAGGAAACCTGTTCCAGTGTGTGACCACCCTCCTGGTAAACAATTTCCTCATAATGTTCAGCCTGAACCTCCCCTGGCATTGTTTTGAACCATTCCCATGAGACCTGACACTGTACACCAGGGAGAAGAGATCAGCATCTCTGTCTCCATTTCCTCTCCTTAGGGAGCTGTAGAGAGCAAGCAGGTCATCCCTCAGTCTCCCTTTCTCCCAACTAGACAAACCCAAAATCCTTAGCCATTCCTCACAGGACATGCCTTCCAGCCCTTTCACCAACTTTGTTGCTCTCCTCTGGACATATTCAAGGACTTTCACATCCTTAAATTGTGGGGCCCAGAACTGCACACAATAGTCAAAGTGAGGCCGCACCATTGATGAACACAGCAGGATAATCACTGCTTTTGACCAGCTTGTGATACCATGTTTGATGCACCCCAGGATGTTATATGCCCTCGTAGCTACCAGGGCACACTGATGACTCATATTGAGCCTGCTGTTAACCAGCACCCCCAAATGCCTTTCTGCAGGGCTGCTCTCCAACCACTCCTCTCCCAACTTATACTTGTGCTCAGTGTTGCTCCATCCAAGGAGTAGAATCCAGGTTTGGGCTTGTTAAATTTCAGCCCATTAATCATTTTCTAATGCTCCAATCTATCTAGATCCCTCTGCAAGTCCTCTTGTGCCTCAAGAGAGTCAACAGCACCTCCCAGTTTGGTATCATCAGCAAACTTGCTAATGGTGCATTAGTTTAGACTGGATATCAGGAAAAGTTTCTTCACTGAAAGGATTATCAAGAATTGGAACTGTCTGCCCAGGGAAGTGGCTGAGTCACCATCCCTGGAGGTATTTTTGAAAGACGTGTAGATGTGGTGCTTAAGAACATGGTTCAAAGATGGACTTGGCAGTGTTAGGTTTACAGTTGGACTCGATGATCTTAAAGGTCTTTTCCAACCTAAATAATTCTATGATTCTATAATTCTATAATTGAGTGCTATGCTAGAGAATGATATAGTTTCCCAGGAATGTTCAGGATGAAACCTCCAAACATGTTGAAAAGTTCCTAAGCACATACTCACAGGGGTTTGGCTGCCAAGGGTAAGGCCCAGCTCAGTGCCAACATGGCCAAGGGCATCACTATCCTGCTGGTGGCCATGGTGAGAGGGCCTCCCTGGCACCCTGTGAGGAGGTTGCTGCCAGGGCCAACTCCATCTCTGTGGATGCTGCCTTTGGCCAAGGCAACTATGCTGTGGCTCTGACTCAGAATAACACAGTGCAATCTTTTTTCCTTTAGCATTTGACTAATCATTCTGGGAACCCTCTCTGCTTGTCTATGTTCCATACTGTAGTTAGTATAACTACATTTAAAATTGTAATATTTCTCATCTTTCTTTTCCCTCAGTGAAGAACAGTTATTCTGGACAGATATTTGTCTGACAAAATCCTTCAGAAATATAAATATTTGTTAGCAGTAACTGACTATGTGTTTCTGAATTTCCATGTGTTTATTGTTTATAAAAATTTTTTAATGATTTGACTTACTCATTTTGACAACAAATTACATAAGCTGGTTCAAGTAACAGTTCATTGTAGCACAGATCCAGATGGGACAGCAAAAACTTTTATATGTTGGAAAATTAATTCCAAATTATGGCAGGATGATTATTTCAAACACTTCCATTCTTCTATGAAACATATTTGAGATAGTTGAAATTATCAAGTGCTGTCATTAATATTAGTATTGTCTAAACATTGATGAATATTAATAGCATAAATTCAGTCAATCGTATATACATGATTTTATGACTATATATATTTTTCTGTAGTTATTAAGCCAGTGTTTTCATTATCATATACTGTAAAATGTTCAATGTATATTACAGAGTATCAATACTTGCTTTTATAACTTTTAATTTTGGGTTTGTTCTCTATATGGTCATTGCTGATATCCATCAAATAAACAATTTCTTTACATTCTGTATTTTCTTAATTTATCTGTAGTTTTGTAGAGATAATGAAATAAATACAGATTTATACATTCATAACAAACATGCCTAGCTGTGATAGGCTAAGATTTATTACAGAAAGTTATCTACAATAGGTTGTTTTGTGTTACTGTAGGTATAAATAAACTTTCATGCTGCATGAGTCAATGAATTAGGTACAGTATTGCATGCACTGGCATTGCCCAATGCTACAGTCATTAAATGCTCAACAGTAGCCCAGATATGCCTTGAAACAGTACAATCAACTTTATTAAGAAACAGAATATTATTAGGACACCTCACTTAACCACTTCAAGAAGTTTTCTAGAAGTTAAAATATATTCTACTAGTCCCCAGTAGAAAATAACAACATCTGTGATAGTTCAATGTCATTCAACTGCACTGCAGTGTCAGCACTGGAGCTGCACGCAGGTCTCAGTAGCTATTCTCTAAAATGTACCATAAATTACACCTTAGTTTAAAGTACACACTTCAAGTGTTATTGAAATGTTATTATGCTCAAATGTAGCCATTGAAGTTTTTTGGTAAAGGAAAAAAGAATGTATCAGAATGCAGACAAAGACCCGGAAAAATTCCATCTCATTTTTTATACTCTGTAATTTTATTCATGTCTTTGCATTGAAAGAGATAGAAGTCAGGGCAGCATTTGTCAGTGTGTCCTTAAATGTGCAAAAAAAATCTGATATTTCAAGCAACAACACAGTCCATTTTAGAAATTATTTCAAACTCCATCATCTGTTCCTTTTCTCATTTGACATATTTAGTCAGATATAGTTCCCTGCTTATCCCCCCACCTAGTATCTTTAAAATTACTTCAGAAGGCTCTGCCACAGTCAAAACTAATAGACTGAAGCAATATATTAAAAATAACAACTTCACACTTCAAAGGATTCTACTATATTAAATGCAATTGTCTTCACAAAGACTTCTGACATACTATTAGCAGAGTCACATAAATTTGGTTATCTTTTCAAAAAGTATTATTTCTTCCAATGTAGGATGTGCCATTGAAATGTCATTAGGATCCTGATTTTTTTTTTTTATTTTCCTATTTCCACATTATGTTAACTTAATTTTGTAAAAATAGAACGTTTAAATGTGGAATGTAAAACCAGCTATTAATTGGTGACACAGTGTATGAGCTGCTTCAGCTAATTATTTAATAGATGAAAATCAGCTATAAAAGCAAATTCATGATTCACCTCAGCCCTCTTTTAAGGGAGAAATCTAGTAGAACATCATAAAAATCTTGGCAAAAAAAAGCAATAATTGGCTGAAGTGAAAATGTTCTTATTCAGTATCGCTTCTGTATGATGAAGGAGAAGGAATGGATGAAAGAAGGTGCATGAAAGTTTGGTATGGAAAAATATAACATCCTGTGAACACGTTATCTCATCTCTTCTGTGATGGATGTGAACTTTTAAAAGTTATTTACTGACACTTTATTTGCATCTGGTTATTTAGGAGTTTTGAACTATAAAGGATAGAATTGGTTGAAAAGGCAAAAAGAAATTACATTATCTAGCAAGATTCCTTGTAAATACTTGGGAATTCTTACCAGGCAAATGATTTAAAAAAAAAATTAAAATATTTTCTTCATCTACTAAAATAGCTTGGTCGAGGAGTAGGAGGAAAAGAACAGTATCCGACTTCTAGATGGATGAAAAAGTTTCTTAAAAGAAAAACAATGTAGTTATTAAGGAACTATTTTGACTGTTGAAGATGTAATAACCTGAAAAGTTCAGGCCCAATTAGATTATCATCAGTAGACAGTCTGTAGGTTCTGTAGCATTCTACTTCAGAGTAAAAAAATCACCTGATAGCCTGTCTTCTCAAGAATCAGAAAGAAAAATCCAGCACTCTGCAATAACATCCCAAATCCATCCAGATGATTACAGCACTACTCCTGGGCATCTTTCATTCCATTTTCTTTGGGTTTTTTCATTCAAATCAGACTAAAGAAATTCCCACTGTACTACAGTGCTGAAGAATTATAGGTGATTCCTGCAATACATGACACAAGTTTTAAAATTTCCATTTGCCAGCCATATCCTATAGCTACTATTATACCGTTATAGGGTAAGATAGACCCTTTTACAGATTAAGAGTATGTGCACACACACAGTCCTATTCATCTAACAATACCTGCAATATATCCTCCATTGTGCTCTGCAATTAGAGTAGGACTGTGTTTCCTTAGCTAAGTTATTCTTTGCATTATTCTTTCTTTTTCAGTCCTCAGAACCTGAAGACAGCTAACTTTCCACCATATGTAAAATGACTTACTTTTCATCATGTATAAAATTTTATTTTATACTTTGATTTTAGAACATATAAAGAAGCTTTTGAATAACATTTAATAATACTGTTTCTTAACATATTACCTTAGCTAACCACAATCTCTCTCTCTCTAATCTTTTAATAACATATGTGTATATGTCCTAGTTTATGTAGAGAATCACTTATTTATGGTATGTAAAAAAGAAAGTTAAAAATTATTATTAATTAGTTGAACTGAGAGAAATCAGATACCCTTGAAAGACCAATATGTACAATTAATTGCAGACTAATTAAGAGGATGCATGATATTTGCAGATAGAAGACTCTCTAAATCTGCTTGCATATCATTGAGAAAAAGTAATAAAGGGGTGTGTGAAATCTGTGAAAAAAAGTTAATTGGTCTATGAAAAGACAAATATAATGTGATCTAGGTTCACTGTAGTTTTTGTGAAGAGTTTAATAGATAGAGAAAAGAAAAGAAATGGGGAAAATGCAAAATACTAACTTTGTGCTACTCACATGTTTGTAGACTTTAAATAGAAGTATACAGGTAGAAAATTAAGGAACAGTTCTGTAAGAGATCTGAAATTAACTTGCTTTGATTATATGAAAGTTAGTTTCAACAGTGTATTTTTCATGCCTCTCTCTATCTAGTACCTTACAGCCAATTACATTTTATTGCTTAAAGCAATTAATTATTTTTAGTTTGTATTCATTATAACAATTCATGGTCACTATGCAGTAAGGCTGAACAGGTCATTGTGAACAGCAGTGGTGCTCTTCTTTGACAGTTTCCTAAGAGAAAAAAAATCTTGTATTTTCTTATCTAAATTGATCAATAATAATAATAATTATTATTATGGATTTTGGCCTTCAACAACAGCAGGAGTACATGAGTTTTCTAAAGATCAGTGCTCCCTACTTAAAATAAATCATTTGAAAGATTCCAAGTACTAGAAAAAAATTTGGAGCTCATCATTAAAGGCTGTCCAGGTATGGCCATCTACTACTGACATGAGAAAAATCTGCTCATGAAAAAATCTGGGGTATTATTACTTTTCATGAATTTCAAAATCTTCAATTTCACAGTTGTAATGGTGCCCTCAGAGTGGATATTGTGGAGGTATCTGAATTCTTCCTCAATTTATTATTCAAGTCTAATAAAATTCAAAAAGTGATACTGAGCAGCATGTAAATCTTCAGTTAGTGCAATAATCTCTCATTCAATGGGAAAGATGGGATGCTATATTCAGACTTGGTGATTGACAGACGTGCATTGGGGATCATGTAGACTTAGTGGAATTGAAGGAGACAAGAATAAAACTGTGCAGAAGGCCTTCCTTGTCTGCATGGGAAATACTAGCAAAAATAATGATGAGCAATAGAAGAGATAAACAGAACAGTTACTGCACTGAAATATATCTGAATGTACAAAGTTAGTCAGCTGTATGTGAGACCAGGAATGAAAGTCTTATAACTTGACACTAAAGTCTATGTTATAGTTCTTATTGAGAAGGTAGGATCCATTCACTACGACAAGAAGTTCGGAAGGAAAATATTTAGATAGGTTTTTGGAATTTTGTGGTCTTTAATGCAAAGTACAAAAAATTAAAGTTTTGGGCACTTTGAGTGTCAAAGAGAATAAATAAAATCCATACATAAAAAAAAAGATTGCATTACAGAGCATTTTCCAGACAAAACACCTACTGTCACAGTTCCTTGTCTGTATCAGGTTTGGGCTCTTTCTAACCAAAAATTCAGTATTTGGATCTATATCAGAATAAAACATTTCCACCTATGACAATATCAAAGAACTCAAAGAACTTTCATTTCTGAAGCATTTCTGATGTTCAAAATGGGAATTCATTTGATATGGGATGCTGATACCAATGGACAAAATTCAAATATTCCTGATGGAAGGATAGTTTTGGGAAGGAATCCGACAGCCTTTCCTTCACTAACATCAATAGAATAGAAAAATACAGCAGCTGATATACAGACAGAATGATGGGGCCACAGGATAAGTCACAATCAGACTGGCTTCAAAGATGATGCAACTCAGTGTTGAGTGGTCATGGAAGTGAGGAAGGAAAAGTCATCAGAGCCAAGACTGGATCTGAATTGATGCTTTGGGAAAGCACCTGTCAAGATTCAAAGCTGAGTGTGGTTATTAAAGAGAATTGAAGTTGGAATAGGGAAAGATCCAGGAATCTGCCACTTGTGATCATAATAAATCTGTATTTGTACCTGAAAAATATTTAGAATCTTGTAAAAGGGTTCACTTAATCATTAGGACACAGAAAATTTAAATCAGATCCAAAGCCTGTCCTCAAGATTATAACCTATTGCCATAGATGTTATAGCTGACAATATTGACAATGCAAGGAGGAAAATGAATGATACGGAATGGAAGAGTTACTAATTATCCACAAAATTATTATACTGATTAATGAGCTTTTTTCACTTAGTCAAGTGAGCAATTTAATATTTTAGACAGTGCAACAGATCTTTCTGGAAAACTGGCAAGTATCCAAGCTTACTGTAGATGCTACTTTCTGGTAACAGATGTTTTGTGAAAGATCTCATCCGGTGAGAATGAGCGCAAGCCTGACCAATACTGAAAAGTGAATTGTTATTGAAAATATTACCTACAGAAGCTGAGAAACAGGGAAAGAGATCAAAACTTTCAGATTAGCAAGAAAACAAACTATTTTATCTCTTCTATTTGGACAAATTAACAATGACTTTGGTAGAAAAAGAAAGAAAAAAATGTTGGACAACCTCCCCAAGTTGACTGCATAACTGAGGAATTAACATTAATATGTACTATATCAATTATTGCTAGATAATTCTCCACCTGATAAAGTCATAGGTCTTTGTTTAAGGTCTTGTCACTCTTCCCATAGCTCTGAGACATAATATCTTATTATATTTGTATCAGTTCTTTTATTTGTTTCCATTAGACTTACAGGAATAATGGTTGTTCTGTTATATTTGCAATTCAAATGATTATTATCCTATATCAAATAAGGATGGATATGTGAGAGAATGTATTCTAGAAGTGACAATGACAACAGTTTACTACTGGAATCTAAAGGTTTCTTTCTCGAGAAGCAACATTGAACAGTTTTTACAGCAGGGATCCTGGCTGCTTACTCAAATTTGTATTCCTTGGTTTTTACAGAGACCATTTTTGTACTTTAATTGACAATGTGAATTGCAGATAAACACCAAGTTTCCACTTTGAACCATGAGCAGTCTGGGATTTCTATCTTGCTGATAAACATTTTCAGTCACCTCATTGTCTGTTGAGTGTATAAGGATTAGCAAGTACACAGAGCAGATGATCAACTGTATTATTTACTTGTGCTGCTCTACATATCTGTCTAGGCCTGTTGACGGTTCTCTAAACAGTATCAGTAATGCGTTTTCTATAATCTGGGAGAATTTGTATTTCACTACCCCAAAAACTTTACAGGAAAGCAGTGTTATCACTTAAAATCACTCTTATACTGATCATGTTTCTAGCTTGGATTTAGTTATGGAAATATCAGTGTAGGTGTTTGATAGTGACATAAAATAAATTCACGAGTGTACTCATTAAAGATTTGAAGACAAGAACATATAGAAGGTTCAGCAACTGGAATGCCAAAACCTGAATTACAGAAAAAAACTGTTTTGAAAACATGGGCAATGAAAAAATGCATTTTATGTATTGTCTAAGGTATCCAAAAGATACTGAAAATTATGTGCTATGTGTGTTGCTATATGACAAGACGACAGGCACAGACAACATGGGTTCACAAAGGTTAAATCCTGTTTAACTAATTTGACATCCTTCTACGATAAGGTCACCCACCTAGTGGATGAAGGAAAGGTGATGGATATAGTCTGTCTGGATTTTAGTAAGGCTTTTGATGCTGTCCCTCACAGCATCCTTCTGGACAAGTTGTCCAGCTGTGAGATGAGTGGTTAAACAGTGTGCTGAGTAAAGAACTGGCTGAATGGCAGGGCTTAAAGGGATCATTCGCCTGATCCCCATGATAAGGATCATTCTAACTTACTTTTCAGAAAAATTGGGATATTACTACAATAAAGAGAACAAAGCATTCATGTGTACAATATATTTTGTATAGTTGTCCTCCAAGGACCATGTCAGACAGGTAAAATGATAACAAACACCAGCAATTCATTTAAAATTCTAGGACAGCAACACAAGAAACAGGTACCAGGTAGCTTATTGAAGGTCGTAACAAAGATGATGACTACTGATTTTGGCTGAGATAGAATTAATTTTATTCATAACAACTTGTACAATCCTGTCTTTAGGATCTGTAACAAAACCAATGTTGATAACACACCAACATTTTAGCTCTTCCTGAACAGGATGTACACAACATCAAGGCCATCTCTTTTCTGCACACTGCACTACCAGTGTGTAAACTGGGGTTGCACAATATGTTGTGAGGAGACACAACGGAGATATCTGACCCAAACTGACCAAAGAGTTATTACATATTATATGAAGTCATGCTCAACAGTAAAAGCTGGAGAAAGGAAGAGGAAGGGGAAGCAGGAATTCCAAAGAAAGATGTTCAAAATTATAGTGCCTGCCTTCCCAAGCAACCATTATACAATATGGAGCCCAGCTTTTCTGCAAATGACTAAACATCTACCTGGTGATGGGAAGGAGTGAATGAATTCCTTATTTTGTTTTGCTTATCCATGAAGCTTTTGCTTTACCCTTTATGTTGTCTTTATCTCAACCCATGAGTTTTCACAATTTTGCCAGTTCTCTTCCCCATTCCACTGAGGGGGTGAATGAGTGAGCAGCTGTGTAGGGCTGAGCTTCCTAGTGAGGTTAAACCACAACATTGTGAAAAGAAGAGTTTATGGTAGATTAAGGTATTTGGGAATAGATCTTGGATTCAGGCCTGTGGTGTTTCTTACCACCAATCTCATCATAGAACCCACTTGGGAAAGCAAGTAACTATAAGAGATTCAAAATTGCTTCATTCATTCTCAAGATGTACTACTGGCACAACACAAAATCTTATACTTTAGAGCTATTTCTAGTTCTGAGGAAAACAATAAAAACAGTATATACATTGTTCTGTTTTTTTAATAATAGTTACTGTGATTTCTCAAAATCTGTATCCAGCATCTCCTGAATTCCTGTTTCTGTTTGTCATATTTTTTCACATTTACTTTTGAATCAAATATTTTTTATTTTCCTTTATATTTTTTTTTTTCTCAGGTGAATGTGAAATACCAGATAACATGTAAATTCTATTTCATCCTCTGTCACATGTGGAATGTGATTCTTCACAAGGAAACTATCAACAGTTTGGACACAACAGACTAAAATCTGATATTCATTCTCTGTCTGATATATGTTACTATAGCCCAGCTACACTGTCTTTATAGATTAATAATGAGATCTTGTTTAACAATCAGTGCAACTCAGTCATGTTTTACTTCCCCCCCAGAGGACCAATTGCTTATTTTATCAAAAAGGTGATAGTTCTCTCTGTCTGTCAGTTGATATGATCTTTATCTGGACACAAACTACATCAGCAGACTGAGATGAGCTTCCAGCTTTGCTGGTGGTAAGGGATTCAAATTTCATGTTTATCTTATGCAGAAGATAGATGCAGAAGCTAGCTTCAGGCACTGCATTAGCACTAAAGTCCATTAATTCTAATTATGTTTTGCATAGAGAGAATATTAAAATGTTTAAATTAATAAAGGAGAAGGGTCATCCCCTTGGCACAGTTTCTGCATATTAATACAGTTTTCTGTGCAGGAGGTGATCTGTACATGCAAGAAGCATTCCTCAGGCCACTGGAGAATGAGAACATAAAGCTATTTAGGGGACGTGTGCCAACCACAGCCATCTCATAACATCTCTGTTCATTAGTCTATGGAATTTTATTTTTACAGGCTTTGGATAAGAATGAGATCATTAGCGTCTTGAATGAAGGTAGGATAGGAGTGATCCAGCTCAGCTGTGCATGTCATACACATGGATATGCATATGAAGATTGCATACAGCAAATGTTATCCTTCTTTATTGTCTTCTATATAAGGAAATTACTTGTTTCACTGTAGTTCAGCTCTTGTATGGAAAAAGGGAAGGGGCCAGGATGATTAGAGTGAATCTTTTATAGTAATTACACACTCTAATTTCATGTAAGTTTAGAATTTTTTAGGAGCTTTCCTGAATTTCTGATTCTCTTCTGGTTTCCATATGATAATTTTTGATTAATGATCACAATATGTAATCTTTTTTGAACTAACAAAACCACCCTGCAACATTTTTGCCTTTGTGTGTAAACATTCAAATCCTATTTAATAATAATGGATCAAAAAGTCACTTGTCTGCTATATCCTGTCAAAAATATCAAGGAAGAAGTAAGAGCAATCCAATTAACTGTTGCTGAAGCCTATAATCCATCATTCCTAACCTTAAAATAACTGATGGATACCCATGAAAAATAAAGATAAATTTTCAACTATATTCTAATATGTTAAGAAGATAAGTAATGTGGTACTAATATTAATACTATTAATGAGAAACAGAATAGGATATGGTTTTAGAGATCTATCAAGAAGTCCTAAAAACTCCTAGTAAATCTTTAAGTACTGTTCTATTAATATATCCGTCTCCTTTTAAAGTTGATGAACTGATATATTTGATATCAGTTTTGGACTTTGTGTGAAAGCAGTGATCCATAACTTCCAAAACTTAACAGTAGGTCACCATGGTAAAAAAGAATCTGTATGGAACATTTAAACTGGAAATTTCAAAGTGCTCAGAACCCTTCAGAAATTTTTGGGATTTATCAATGTTTATCTGAAATCTGTTATGGGTATGTCCACATGGTTTTCTGAAAGGCAAATAAAAGCTTGTTTTGCCTTGCTCTTGCTCAATAGAGAAATATGTAACTCTCCTCAGCATGTTATCATACACGATATAGTAATCCCTGATGAGACACAAGTACATTAGATTGCTCTCTGTATTGTGATAACATAGCAGTTACTCTGTTCTGCAGAGAGTTCAGGTCAAGCTGAAGTGTGGGCAAAGGGAACTAATATCTGCATACAAAAACCTGTTTAGATCTATCTAAATGCTCTGAATGCTCTGTGGTACACTAACAAGTTAAGAGCCCATCTTGTCATTCCATTACAACATTCTTTTTTTCAGCTGTTTTATCTTTTTAAGCTCTTCTGTATGAATATGATTTTCTTCCTGTATACAGTGAATAATACAGGTTAATTAGTGTACAACCTCACACATTCTTTGCCAGCCAGGGCTCCCCAGAGGTTATATGTCCCTACACAACCTTCTCCACCTGACTGCTCTTCATGAAGATAAATAATGTTCATATACAATGTTCAACAAAAATGTTTTTTTCTGGGGAAAAAGTACTGGAGCTTTCTCTTTCTCCATCATCAAGATCTTGGAAAATTTACAGTTACCTCTGGTGCTGTTTGTCATGCAGGCTGCTTGGTTTGTGCTGAAAGACTGAGTAGTACTTGATGCAGAAAAAGCCTATGAAAAATATCCAAGTGATTTATTTTGTACTGGACTATATTGTATAGTCTCTGTCACAATATATCACCTTGTCCTTAGAGGATATGACTTCATTCTCTTGCTATACAGATTCTTTATTTTCTTATCTTTTAAAAATAGTCTATTTTTCAAAATTAAATCTTTTACTTCCTTTTCTCAAGTCTGTTGGATGTCTCACTCTTCAAGTGTCTCACCAAACTTTCTCTCTGCTGTTCCTGTATACCTTTTTCATGTTGACCTCTAGGCAGTCCTGGACAAATGAAGGGAGCAACTAACTGTCCAGTTTAATAAGTGAGTACTGGTACACTTAAGGAGAATAAATATGGAAAATATGAAACGAGAAATACTATTGGGTATTAGAGCCTGCGTGTTGGCAGTATGCTCAATAATAATATTAAATGAGTGCATTTATTGTTTTAGTTTTATATAGTTAGGAATTCAATACATGAGAGACACAAATTCAGTATTTGTAATGACTTGTTTTGTCAAGAATTGTCAAAAGTTACTCTGTCATAACACCATAACCCTAGAGAAAAAATATTAGAAGTAGGTATCTTAACTTACCAAAAACTGATTACAACTTCCAACTAAATTAGACATTATTATGGTAAGAATGGCATGCATTGTGGTAAGCGTTACATGTCCTATATCAAAATAAAACCTGTATTGCAAAGTAACTAACGCAGGCCTTTCACAGTGTTTTAAAGATGGTTTCCCAAGATGTATACTAAAATGTGTTGGGCTGCATGTCTTTCATTTTCTTTCTATAGTCAGTGGGAATACACATTTTAACTATTCCTTTTTGTTGTATTTGCTTCTAGCCAAATTGAACAAGATATTTGTGGATTGTTTTATTCAAAGGTACCCTAGAGGAAAATGCTATGGCAGATATACAGTTCTTCTACATATTCAACGAGGAATTTGGTACATAATTTTATGAACTGCTATGCATACTAGCAAAAAATGCCAACATTAGAAAAGCTAAAGATGGGGCAAATCAAGTGAAAAAAACATGACATGATGTAATTCAACAGGATAATACTACTTACAGAGTAATCAGTTCTTGAGCATAGTGTAAAATAATACAAGCTTTTCTTCTTTTTTTTTTTTTTTCATATTTTAGATATCAGAATACTTAAAAGTCAGACAATAGAATTAAATATTTTTATTTAGAAACTCTGTGGGATGTCAAGGAAATGCACAAAGAGCTAAGTTTTCTTCAGATAAAAAAAAATAGTAAATAATATGTCTGTCTCTTTAGTAACAGTGGCTCAAAAATGAGGCTTCCAGCTGTTAAAATAGCTTGCAGAGGCATTACAATTCATCACTTCATTTATATAACTAGCTACCTTATTTTAGTGTCTTTAAAGGCATGCAGTTATACAGTATCAACCTCACAATGGAAAAAAATACAAATTTTGACTAATGCAAAAACTCAACCATTGACTACATTCTGACAAATATTCTGCCTATAAATCTTCAAAGCTAGTAATAAGTAGGAAGGGGGTGGTGGGGAGGAAAGATATATTCCAGACATTTTACATAGCTTATCACAGGACCTTGCTCTCTAGGGAGCTGAAACCAATTAAGAGGTGGATAGATAATACAAGAAACAGCACAATATTGATGCACAAGAGAAATGACAAAGAAATTTAAACCTTTTCCCTTTTCCTCTATGTCTTACAGAATAACCATTTACTGAAGAAAAAAATAGACATGCTATGTGACCAAACACAACTAAATAAGATTCAGACATACTGAATGAGTTTTTCTTCTGTTCCAAAGGGTGTTTTTGTTTTTGTTTTTGTTTTTGTTTTTGTTTTTTTTTTTTTTTTTAAATTGGTACACCTTTTGTGCAATTAATTTCAATTAAAATGGAAAAATGGGTTTTGGACTCACTCAGGCTTATGAATTCATAGCAGAAGATTCCAATAGTCTGCCCTGGCTAAAGGCCAAAATTGTTTTAATACTGTGATTTCATTTTTGTGGGGAATCTAAGACCAATGAATAATAAAAAAAAAAGCATTAAAAATAAAAAATCATTATGGGACTCTATGGAAATATAAAGAGAGTGACTAGATAGAATCACAAAAAGTACTTTTTATTTTCTTCAGACTGATGAAATGGTAGCCAAGAATTGTTTGCATTGTATAATTAATCAAAAACACTATTTCATACTATGAATGGCACATTTAGAATTCAGTATCTGTGTGTACAACTTGATATCTGTGTTTATAGTAGCTCAATGAATAAGTCATCCAATTATAATTGACACAAATCAATGTTACCATAAGATCTGAACCTCACTTATGTCAATAGAAAAGTTCTAACTTGCATATGAAGAAATCAAATACTAATTTTGCAAGCTATGAAAAAACTCTGGTTTTAATTATGAGATGTGTAACAAGAGATATGAAATAATTAAAATAAGATAAGCAGTTAACTGACGAATTTCAATCTACAAGATATTTAGTATGAGCTACAAAGTTCTAAAATACATGCATCTGTAGATGACCTGGTAGGAGCTGGACTAGAGTTCCTGTTGGTTTGGCAGCTGGAGGAGTGTTGCAGCACACTGAGACCCCAGGGGCTCCCCAGGTCCTAGTGCCCTCACCTGTGTGCGGGGGTGGGGGGAGCACAGCTGGAGGGCTGAGCCTGGATTGGCCGATATGCTGTGTCATGTGACATTATGCTCACTATATAAAGGCAGGAGTGGGTTGGGAGGGGCTGTCACTTCTGGGAGTGTTGCTGTTGTGCCTTTGTGTTTGGGATCTCCAGCAGGGAGCAGGTGGGTGTTGGTTGGTGGGTGGGTGGTGAGCAGCTGTATGGTACATTACCTGTTGGTACTGCTGTCATTTCACTGAAGCCCATTTCACACATTTGCTTTTTAACCCACACTATCCTTCAAAACAAAAAGTTCTCCTCTCTTCCTCTCCTCTTGCCCTAAAAAATTTTCAAATATGTTCTTAGATTTTATTTTGCTACTTTATTGTTGCTTTTTCCTCAGTTTCTTTAACTTGACAGTGTCAAAGCTACTACCATTTTTAGTACTTCATCTTTGTGGTCATTCAGTTCTTAAAGGAGTACACTAATAATTCTTTTCTGTGTTGACAAAACATTTAATTTCTGTCATGAGTGTGTTTTACACATCCTTTTTACATTATCAGTGAAAATATTAAATAATGTCTCCAAGGACAATTTTAAAAGTCCAAGCCTTTCTTATGACCCACTGATATGTTTCAGCTGGCCTTGACAGTTTCTTATCGCTGTATCTCCAGGAAGTCTCTTATATGTGACTGGCCCTGATCTGCTGATGTGCCTTCCCAGCTTGACCTCAAATCTGCTTATAACTAAAGACTTGCTGGAAGGCTACTGAACTATAGCTGACCTTGATTACCTTTTTCTGGACCTGATCGTGATCCTGACTTGCTGGTTTGGCATCCTGGCTCCTCCTTGCAGGTGATACTACTGCCCCAGCCTGCCTTGCTGTGACTCTCAGCTGATGACTTGCCATCCCTTGAGGAGCAGCTGACCCTTGCTGCTACCTGACAGTACCTACAATTAAAGGATGATGACTAGTGAAAAATTTAAGTGCCCATTGACCTTTATTGTCCCCAAGAAGGTCTATGAATTTTAGATGGAGCTACTAACATAGAAGTTGGATGGGATTCAGAAACTGAAAGACTGTCCATGAATCCAGGGCTCCCTGAACTTCAGCTTTGAAAATATTTTTCTATTTGTGCAGAAACCATACAGTAAAAAAATACTAATGCAAGAACATTGTTTTCCTAAAGACTGTATCTTTTAAATATACGTTCTACTCCATTTTAATTCATATTTTAAAATAATATTTATCATATCTGGATTTTGAAGAAGGAAATAGAGCTCTCCAAAATATTTTTCAGAGGTAGCCCAGACCCAGGAAAACAATAATATATTTAAAGCAACAGGTTTTAAGTATGAAAAAAACAATAATTTAATATTAATACAATTTTATATAACTCCGCCTTGATGATTTAACATGTCTTTTTAAATTGTATACAATATAATAAAGTAGTGAAATAACAGTAACTCCAATGAAAGATGCAGGTAAATTAAGGACTAACGAAATGACTATAATTTATAATGATATATATTTAAGAGGTACCATGGAGCCTAATTTAGAATGAGCATTGGAGGAAAGGCTTGTATTGGGACAGAAGTAAATTTATTGTATGTGTTTGGGGAAAATATTTTGCAATGTCTATCCAGATACCATAGATTTTGTCAGTCCTATTAAAATAAATATTAATTCAGATCAGGTGAATAAAAAAAAAAAAAGACTTGGATCCATTTTTTTAACTAAATTTGTTGATAATAAATATCAATGGAAAAGGAAGTGAAGCAAATTAGCACTGAAAATTAGAATACAGCAAATAAAATTGTGATTTTGAAGGAATATGGCATGCTTTAAATATGATAAGTAAGCTTGTGTCTGTCTTCTGTAGTCTAAATTAATGCAAATGTCACCACCTATTTTAAATGGTGCAAAACAAGCACTTCATTAATTAATCTAGAATAAGGAGCTGGCCAGAGATTTTCCTCAGTTCATGTCTTCATATCAGTAGCTTCTGCTGTATGCAGGAGCTGTAAAAATAAACATTTTTCCACAGTTTCACTTCAAAAAAGGCTATAAAACCTCTTTATCACAATATACATAATATATAATTTCAAATAATCAAACCACTAGCTAAAACTAGTATAGCCATTTTCAGGAAGGGGATTACATCTTCTACCTGCCCTTTTGATGATAGATGTTTGTAGTCAGTTTCATAAAACAATAGTATTTGGTATTTGTTTGTGGGGGTTTTGTGTGTTTGTTTTTTTAATATTTATATAAAAACATGCACACAGATTTTTTTTTTTTTTTTTTTTTTTCCTGAGAGCCCATGCTATGGGTGCAAATGTTTGGTTATTTCTTAGGAAGTCTTCTCTGCTTGAAGGCATCAAGAGCAAATTGCCTTGGTGTTGCCTCTACAGTCTCAGGATTGGTTCTTCAATTAGATTTTCTTAAACCTGCCCTCTTATCCATTGTGCAGTTTTGCATGGCGATACTCTCAGATTCTTTTCTGAAGCAGCTAGACAAAACACATTCTCAGCCCATCAATTCTGTATATATCTTTAGCAAGAAGAAAATCTAATCCCTATAATCCCTAAGATTTGCCCATTTACCTTCTCTAATCTGTGGCTTTTCAGTATTTCTGGCAATACATTGGTTTGTGCACAGGAGTCCAAGTTAAAAGCAGCTGCTTTTGCTCCATTTGCTTTTATGAAGACACTATATTCATCTGGTGTAACAGCATTGTCTATTTCCCCAACAAATAAGTCACCTTTATAAAATTTATATGCATTCTGCTGTGCTCTTCTCTGTGTGAGATGAAGTGGCAAGATGATCTGTTCTTAAGATCTGTTGACTGCATCTCTATCAAGGCATTAGTAACAAATGCCCAGCTGTGATGGGCTGGGTACATGGTTAACATAAGTGATAGATAAATGTCCAAGTAATTCTAATATGGTGAAATAGCATATAGAAAAAACAGACCACATCTGCCTATAAAGACACTTTGAGGATACTTTTGATCACGCTTGGTTTAGTGCCAAAGCTTTTGATGTCATAGCTTCAAGTAAACAAGATTGAAATACCATAATAACAAGTCATTTTAAACAGCATCCCTTGAGCAGTTGCCCATTCAAGATAAAGGGAGGAGATGGCTGCAGACTAGCTCACTGCATTCCAGACTGTGTTCTGAAATTGTATGAGATTAAAGGTATTTATGATGTGGAAGCCATCTAAGCATCAACCAAGATTAACTCAGCAATCAGAGACTGTAATTTATGAAATGACCAGAAAGAGCATCATCCCATTCTGTTGCTTTTGTGAGCTTCTTACAATATTATTTAATTAATTATATCTCAACTTGCATATGATCTTACAGCTAACATAATATGCGAAGATTTTTGTATCAGATCGGAATGATTTTTAGTTCACTTGCCCTTATGTCTCAGCTCCTTACTCTTAGTCCTGTTCTTAGTGTCCAACTATTTTTCCTTTTCCATCAGATTCTCTCTGGACCTGATGACCTCTGCTTGGAAAATTTTTAGTGCTTCTTCACAGGTCAATCTCTGTGATCTCTTCCTGAGTTTTCTGTTTCATGTCATATGCTTATTTCAGGGTTTTGATTCCTTAATGTTCCAAAACTGACTCATCAGTTCAAATCAGACATAATCTCTTCAGTAATGCTTACTTTATTAGAAAACAGTTCTGATACATTTACAGTGTTATCTCTGTGCTACAAGTTGAACTCCCATGCTATCTTTAGGTTGCAGGGGCCTAGAATGTAAGTTCCCTACTTACTACTGAAGTATGTAGTCTAATGGTCAGATTTAATATAAAAGGAATGTTTACCATTCCTTCAGCTACATTTTCTGTAGGAGAGTGGCTATGGACAGAGCTGTGATTTATATTGTATCAGGGATGCTGGTGTATGTTAAGCATGCTCCAGTGTGTTATGACAGATGTTATCTGTTTTGTTTGTGGGTAGTTTACTGTACAGACACTGTATTTTGTTTAAAAAGAAGTTTCTGGACAGGAGAAATGAAGGCTTTGTCTTGTCTTAGCAGCTGTGCACTGTATCATAAGAATCATAATGCAGGAGGAAAAGATTTTCCCTGAAAATAACTGAGCGTGTTCAGCTAGTGAAATCTTCTGGAGTGTGAAAAGCAAGAGCAGCCAGATAAAAGACACAGCAGGCAGTGAAACTGCAACACGTCCAGAAACTGAAACGCTCCACTGATGCGTTTCTATGGAAAGACTGAATTTGTCAACCGTGAATGTGGCAAACAGTAAGGGCAAGCTTCAGCATAACCAGGATATGTTTTCTTTCAGTATGGTGGACATTTTAGCTCCCAGTCAAGTAAGTTCACACTGCTAACTCACAGAAATTGTTACAGGCAGCCATGTAGGGGACATGAATGGAGCACAGTCTTTCATTATTCTGTTTTTACACTAGTGTAAAGATTTCTCCTGAGATCTGGTGAGAATTTTGTGAAGTTACTTCTAACCTACAAGTGACTGAAAGTTGCTTGATGGTGAACAAGACAGAAGAAAATATACACTCCACAAGGAAACTTTGGATAAGAGAAAAAGTTTACAAGCCCTTTATTTTAACTTGCACTACCCAATGGATCTGAGTCTTCTCTACTTCAAAAGCCGCCTTTTTCAGTGTCTTAATATAACCTAATAATAAATCTCTATTTTTTTTTTTAATAAGAACTATTTATGAAACAGCTGCTAGTAGTGTCACATCAATATATCAGCATGGGCCTTTTCACACATACAACCTGAGGTTTTATACTGGACAACCTTTCTTTTGGATTGTTATAGAAGGTATTTGCTCACATTTTGGTTCTTTCATACATGACTGGGCATCCATGCTTTCTATTAATGAATGAGCATCAAATTAATGTAAGTGCCTAATGGCTTTACAGATGCAGGGATGAGAGCTTTCTGGGCCTTTTTTGCACTGCCTGGATCATTTCTGTATATTAATTAAAACACTTGAAGCTTACTTTCTGAGTGTCACCATTAACAACTGTCACCAATGATTAATCTATTTTTTTACTACCTGCAGGACTTAATACTATCCAAATAAATGAATTTCTGTCTTTAAATACAACTAAAGACATTCAATTTTTCACTTGAATCATCTGATAATGTCAGGCTTCTGAACAACTGGAAAACTGCATGCTGGTAGAATTTCTTCTGTGCTTTTACTCTTATGAACTGATTCCATAAATCTCTACCCATTAGTTGTTTGGAGTATTCCCATTCTCCTTTTTCCTCAAAGTTAACCTTCTTTAAATTTGAATATAGTCAGAAACTAAATTCAGAGCCTTAAGCTGAAACTAGTTCAACCTTGCAAGTCACAGTTTAGTTAGAATTGGCTTGGTAGTGAGTGTGCAGGGATTTCTTTTACGTGTTCTTGATATTACTTCACCAGCAGAGGTTCAAAGACAAATAAAAAATTTCTTTCTTCCTCCTTGGATGTTCTACTCATTTTATAAACAGATACAAATAATTTTTGCTTGAGCAGGCTGTCCTTGTTCTACACTGAAATCTGGAAACTAGCAAAAAATGAAAGATTCCTCTTAGATATTGTCCTGGGTTTCAGTGAATGGTGGGGTTTTTTTGTATCAGGGGAGGGGGCTATCCGGGTAGCCCCCTGTGAGAAGATTCTCAAAGTTCCCCTGCTGGGCTGGGTGAGCCGAGGACTCAGGCCAAGGAGGAAGAACGCAGCTGACTCAGTATGAGTGATAAAGCGTGCTTCAGTTTATTGATTTTCATTACAGCCTTTTATAATCTTTCTACTAATTATGCCTACTAGTTACTAGCTGATTGGCTTAAGCTCTAAGGGTCGTATTCGCACGGTCCACCTACTTGCAGTTAGCTTACAGCACAAGCTTCTCATAACACTAAGTTTCTCATGCTACTATTTCTGATTCCTGTTGACTTGTTTTCGATACACAACAGTACCGTAACACAATGTTTCTCAGACCACCGTTATCATAACACTAGGTTTCTCAGACCACTATTCCTAATTCCCCATAACCTGTTTTCGACACACCACGGTACGCAGGCCGAAGCGTCCTTGACATTCCTCAGGTATCAGCATCTGTGAGCAGCTGCAGGCAAACCCTAGTGAGGCCCAGCATCAGCAGCTAGAGCAGGCTCTGATCATACAATTGCTCGGTGGGCTCAGGACACTTGTCTCTGAGCCATTCTCCAACATTCCCTCAGCTCCACCTCTGTTTGGAAACTGAGCCAATCATCTGCACCTCTGCAATAACGTATTTAAGAAGAGGTGGTGAGGAGGAGTGGGACTTGTGAGGTGGAGTTGCTGCAGCTGCGTGAACACCAAGGTCAGTGGAGAAACGGAGGAAGACAGGAGGGGGGAGGTGTGCCGGAGCAGAGTCTCCCTAGTATCCTGTGAAGAGATGGCAGGGCGGCCCCCCCCTGCCACCTATGAAGATCTACAGTGGAGCAGACATTGATTTATGGCCTGTGGTTTTCAACTGGATAATCGAGGTGCTCTGCCTTGAAGAAGGCTGGGGTCTTGTGGGAAAAGGTAGCCCCGCTGCTGTAATACAGCACTGGGAGGATTGCTGCATGCGAGGGTGTCCCATGCCAGAGCAGCTCAGGAAGGGCTGCAGCCGTGGGAGGGACTCCAGTCGGAGAAAGTGAGTGACCCATGATGGAGCAGTGTGGAGAATGCTGTGGCCCATGGGAGGAATTCATGTCAGAGAAAGTTTGTGGAGGACTGTCTCCTGTGAGAAGGGGACCATGATGGAGCAGGGGAAACAAGTTCCAGAAGCTTCCTGCACTGAAGATGGAGAAAGTGGCAACACTGACTGCCCTTCCCATTCCCTGCCCCTGCATTACTGTGGGGAGGAGGTAGAGATATCGGGAGCAGAGCTGACCCTGGGAAAAAGGGAGGGGTGGGGGGAAATTCAAGACGTGGCAATGCTTCTCACTGGCCTAGTCTGTTACTTGTTGTTAGTGACTGTAATAAACGTATGTACTTTTTTTCTTCCCCTAATGAGTCTGCCTTTTGCTCATGACCATAAAGGGTGATTTTTTTCCCATCCCAGTCCTATCTCAAACCCCAAGCCTGGATTTCTGTCCCTTCTTATTGCTGGAAGAGAAGGGAGAGAGAGTGGGTGCATGGTAGTAGTTGGCTGCTGACTAGGCTCAAACCATGACAGATATGTAAAAAAGGATACGAATGTTAAGCACTAGTACAGTGGAAGGGTGAACTGAGATTCAGGCATGAGTATTGCTTTACACTTCTTTGATAGTTGTATTAGCTATTATATTAGGAACTGACCAATAGCTGGGTTTGTTGTTTTTGGAGCTGTTCAGTGTTTTTTTTACACTATACTTTCTAAGGATTGACTGATATTTAACTAAGCATGTGCAAATCAGTTGGTATCAGGTACAAGGTACATCATTATACCTCACAAAGGGATAATAATTATTGTACATTTTTACATAGAAAAATTTACCAATTTCAGCTATGATTTTTCTATTAATTGTATATAAACGATGCTTTACAGAAAAAAAAATTCACAGTTTAAACTGACTGCTGTTAACTAATAACTGTTAACTGATAACTAATTGCTGTTATTCTGAAAGAATAACTTAATATTTAGAAAAATCCCCACATTTGTACAGTTTTCACAAAATAAAATGACTTACAAATACATTTTATATATTTTTACACTTAAATGTACTTTCACATTGATTCCTACCTAAAGTATTAATCATTTGTATCTAATCGGTGGCTTTCTAGACTTCATGCAAGAAAATAAAGAATTTCTGAAATCCAAGGACAAATACTTTCTAATTTCACAAGTTAAGCAGCTTGATTTTAAAAATAAATGAAACTTTGAAGGAAAACCTATGCATAATTAAGCTAGACATAGTTATTAACAAGCATGTCACATATCAAACACACTTCTGAAACACTATTATATTTTGTTATGTTTTTCAGAAATATCACATAAAAAATTAAATTTTTAATTTTTAAAATATATTTTTTAAAACTAATTTAAAAAAAATTTATCTGACTTTTATTAATTCTTCTCTTGCACTAGGTATTTCTCGGTAGAATCATAAAATCGTGCTGCAGTTAAGGTAGGAAAGATCCTTTTAAGATCACCTAGTCCAATTTCTCTGCTTAAAGTAGGGTCACTTAACACAGGTATCCCAGGGTATTGTCCAGTTGGGTTTTCAACATCTCAGTGGATGGAGACTCCACAATCTCTGCTACAATTTTCTTTGCATTTCCATTCCACTGTATTTCAGTTTGCCTCTTGCCCTTTCACTGGTGTACTGGGTCTGGGTTGGAGTTAATCTTATTCATAGCAACCCATGTGGTGCTGCATTTTGGATTTGTGACCAGAACAGTGTTCATAATACACCAGTGTTTTTGATTTTGTTGAACAGTTCTAACACAGCATCAAAGATGAGCAAGAAGTTGGAAGAGGACAAGACTGGGACAGCTGACCTCAACCAACCAAAGGGATATTCCATATCATGTGACATCATGCTCTGCAATAAAAGCTAGGGAAAAGATGGAAAAACTAGGGAAAAGCTAGGAGGAAGATGGAATGTCTGGGCTTATGGTGTTTGTCTTCTCAAGTAACTGTTACGTGTGATGAAACCCTGTTTTCCAAGAAGTGGTTAAACATCTGCCTGCTGGTAGGAAGTAGTAAATGAATTCCTTATTTTGCTTTGCTTGCAGAAGAGTCTTTACTTCACTTATCAGCCTGTCTTTGTCCCAACCCGTAAGTTTTTCTCACTTTTACCCTTTCAAGTCTCTCTCATTCCACTGTGGAGGTGTGAGCAAGAGGCTGTATAGGGCTTAGTTGCCTACCAGGGTTAATCCACCAAAAGTACGTATGAGAGTTGCTCATTGTGCACAAGATTAGCTTCTCTATGTGATGATGATTGTGTATTCCTATATTTTTCCACTGTTTTGAATGCATGATATTTAAAAAAAATATTATTATGACTTCTTATGCCATGCCATTATTAATCTAATTATTATTTTTTTTATGCATCTTTGAAAATAATTCTACTGAGGTCTGAAGCCCAAACATTCATTTCAGTCTATTCTTGCAGTTTTTGCATATTTTAGTTTAGATATCTTTGACACAAAAATTTCTCACAGACTCTCAAAAAATGCTAATCAGTTTTAAATCAAACTATATAAAAAAACATCACAGAAATTGCTGCTTGGTTCTGAGCAGTGTTCAGTTCTGAAAATTTTAACTGCTATAAGTCAGGAAGCCTAAAGTGAAGAGTGTATGTACATGAACAATACTTAATTTGTCAGTGACATTCTACATCATTTGCTGTCTTTAATAATAAACCTCTCTCCATCTATTTTGAAAATCACCTGAAATTTTAATTAAGTGACATGGTAAGAAATCTTTCCTAAAAAGATGAACATTTTTTTATCAAAGGTATTCCTGTTTTCTTCTAGCCCTGATAAAACATGAGAATGAAGAATCTTAATTTAAAAGCAAACAAACAAAAACAAACAACAAAATAACAATGTAATTCAGCAGAAGAAAAAAAGAGAATACTGAAATGTTGCTGGTCAGTAAAAAATAATGTGGAAATCTATAGGGGGAAAATAATAAATGAATTTTACTGTGACAAGTTACCTTGTAGGAAAGAAATCAGAATGAGTAGTTTGTCAGTGCTGATGGAGGTAAATGGTGCCTTCTATACAAAATATTGTTAAACTAAATAGCTCATCATTCACTACATCCAAAGAAAGCAACATATATTGGTAGCAATAATTTATGCAAGTAATAATATTTTATTAAATAAGAATATTGTTTTAATTATGTAAAGAAAGGCTTATGTTCTCCTGTCAACTTAAATATTTTGGCTAGGAAAGTCATTCCTAACCAAACGGTGCTAAGTGCATTCATTTTAAAATAATATTAATCAAAGAAGAGGAATTAATGCAAGGGAAAGTATATATTTGCCAGCTTTTTGTTACATATTTTAATGTACTATTAAAGGGTTAACATAGTAGATCATTTGCATACTGCATCCAAGAATAATGGAAAAAATTTAGTAAAGTTTATTTATGTGCTATTATGTAAACCAATACATTTATTGGGAAAAATTTCTGCTTGACATTTTGTGTTTTGACTGGCATTTGCTAGTTGCCAGCTGTCATGAGGAAAGGACTGCAACACATGCCGTTAGCAGCATATGCCTTTTTGGGTACTGAATAATGTTTTCATACAAAAAAATCAAATGATCTATAACATATTATGCTGTCATTTGAAAACTGCACCAGAACTGTAACATTATTCATGCTCATAACAAATTTTGCTCCCTAAGGCTCAATCTAGCATTTTCTCACCATGTTTAGAGACATAATGAAGAAAACATTTATTCTATTAATTGGCATTACTTTTTTTCAGTATGTTAATGATTTTCTCAGAATGGAGGTTTCTTGCAACAGTTTTTAGAAGACTTTGATTTCTGTGCTTTGCTACTCTGCCAGAGATATCTACCCATTTTTTCCTACCACGCTATCTTCTCCCATCATTCATAACTGTGAAAAGTACTTACCAGATGAGATAAAGATTTGATAGCTAAAGCATTTTATCTTTCCCTGAATCATTTGTTTGATTTTCTACAATAAACTATTGCAGAGATTTTGAAGAATGTGTGGGTAAATGAGATATTCATTAGCCATTTTGTGATAAAAATACATATTTATTCTACTAACTATATTACCTCTTAAGCTTATGTTGCTAAGGACACAATCACCTCACTTTCCCCCAAAGAAACAAAAGCCAGTTTGCTTCCTGGAAAGAGAAATTTTAATTTCTGACTACTAGAGAAACTCACTGATGTCCGAAATTTTTATCAAATGTTTGGCTCTTGATATGTCTAAACTAGGAGAAAAGCTATTCTAAAATGCTTAAACAGTCAAAAGGGGAAAATTAGTAATCTCTTAGTGGGTGATTCAATGCACTTATCTTTCTCCAAGTACTATCCAAGGAGCTAATCAAACTGTGATATTAATTTGAACAAACAGATACTTAAATTAAGAAGTTCAATTTATTCTTCGTTATTAGGAGCAATGGATCAATGTTTTCTGAGAAATATTCTATTGTTATTAAATATTGTATATTACTGCATTTCCCCAAAAACACGGGAATAACTTATTTTCCTCCTTGAATTACCGCTTTTCCCCCTTGAATGATGTTAACTAAAAATAATCTTTACATTCTGTTATGTCCTTACTTATTGGTGTTCATTATTTACTGACTTTAAAAAAGACAAGAAATATTAACTAGACAACTAAATTTAACAGTACATTAATGCTTTATGCAGTATACCAGATTTGTGGCCACATTGTTCTTAATTTTTCTCTGTTCATGGTTTCAATTACAGAAAGATTATTTTCAGAATGGCTAATATAGTTCAGAAGTTTTGCTATTTATGTTGACCCTAGATTGCTCATATTTTCATATAAGTATGTAACACAAAGAGGAAGAGCAAAAGTAATAATAAAATTTTATATTTTAAAATGGAAATTTTTTTAAAAATAATAATTTTTTATATTAAACCAGTGCCTAGAGTCTCAAATCTACTACTGTAATTAATGCCATGTTAAAAAAATTAAAAAGGAAAAAAAAAAAAAAAACAAACAAACAAACTAATAACTTTAAAAATATATGTTTTCTAGTTATACTTCTGAGCCTGAGAGGAAATTTAAGGAAAAAAAAAAATGTTGAAATAGAAATTTGACAAAAAATAATAGATACTATTTTTTCCAAACACGCTCATTTAAATAAGTTAGCAAGTTTTAAAAAAAAAACCATGGTAAAAAATTTCTATGCTTTTTTCTTTTTATTACGATGAAAACATAATGTAAAAAGTTTCTGTATGCTTACTAAGCACATACATATATACTAATAATGCATGTGATGAGAAAATTTTCTATAGTTAATTCCAGTAGGAGAAAAACTGATGGGTGTTATTCATAAGAATGTCAGTTAAATTACTGATGATATCTGACTCCTTTTCCTGTAAGATAGAATTTCAAGGGAGGAATATGTGAGGAATAAGCTATAGAGGTCACATTTCAAAGTCCTGTTTCCTAACCTGCAACTCTCTAAAGATAGAAATCTAACTGAACCAAAGTATAACTTACAGAAGGAATATTTTCAGTGTTCCAGGTTCTCTCTGAATCCAAAGTCACAAAGAAGTCAGAAATGAAAGGAGTTATAGTCATCTGGTGGAAATCAAAACACGTGTTTTTTTTTTAACCTATACATTTGTAAAAATTCCTTCTAGTTAACCCTCAGCTCCTAGTGTTCAACTGCTATACTCATCTGCATATGTAGTATGTAGCAGACACTTTAGACACACGACCTTTCAAAAACTAGCTAATTAAATTGTTGGTTTTAGATTTTTTTAAATGTTCTATTAGTCACTGTGTGTGTATTTTCCTGCTCTCTGGCCCAGATGTCTGAGATTTTCAGTCTAGCTTTTTGATCTAATACAGGAAAGTGGTAGATCACCAACCGAAATTTAAGATGAGGTAATCTCATTCATGGATCTTATCATCTATGTTTTTAATTAAAAGTAGACAAAAGTATATAGCAAATGAAATTCTGATGTAAACATAATCTAACTTTGAAATTTATTATCAATGTATTATGGAACAAATTATAAAAGATAATTTAATATTCTTATAATAATTTATCACATATATTAAATTCTATAATTATGATGTTAAATATTTTTGTATAGTCTTTCTTTTGTGAAAGAATAAGTAGAAAAAACTCTACACATATAAAATAACATTTGAGTCAAAATGAAGGAGCAATGAACAGTAAGCCTTCTCTGGAAGCTTTCTTTCTAGAAATATGGGGGGGCTTTCCCTTAGAACAACTTGATTTGCCAAGACAGAAGTTCTTTCCAGATTCTTTGCATTAATTTCAGTGGAAGTATTTCTTAGGTGTAGCGTTGAGTTTCTAGTGTAAAGAGTGAAATAAGAAAAATAACAGGCAATTTGCACTCTGTTGAGGGTAACAGAGATAATTCTTTATCACTATAGGTAACCATGTTTTAATTTTTTCAAGTTGTAGTTTGTGTTCCAGAACAAAAAACAGATGCTGAACAATCAGTATTTTCTGACCAGATCTAGTAAATTATATACTATGCAGTGAAAAATGTAATTTTAAAGGCTTATTATATGAAAATAAAAGCATTTCTATTGAATAAAATGAAGTTATGTTTGAAATAGATTTCATTAGTATTTACACTGCAAATATCATTAATGTTAACAGCAAAAAAATGCACATTACTGTAAGAGTGATGTCAGCAGTGCTTAAGAACTTGCCTTTTCACATTAACTTGTTAGATCTGTACTATGGACTAAATTTAGCTTTTCAGTTGAGAGATAATTTCTATCTAGAATCTCACTGGAATGAGAAACACTTCTGTTTTTCAGCAAATTAAAAACATCTTTACTACGTTGCCTGTCATCTTGAATCTCTTACAAACATTCTTTATAGGTTATTTGCTTTTGGGATAAGAAATTGGAATCAAGAGAGACCAGTAAACCCACAAAGGTTATCAATATGGACAGCTGAACAAACAACTGTTATTTTAACTAATTTGCACATAATAAATATGAATAAAAATCTACAGTTCATGAAACCAACTCTATCAGTTTGTAATATAAAGTGAGGAAAAGACCAGAAATTAGGCAAAGGACTTATGAATCTGACAGTTACAGAACAAAAAGCCATATTTTGCTCAAAAGTGTAAGTTTGTCTACCCTGATAAAGTCAGAAGGGCTCACTGGAGCATAATAACCACATGCATGCAAGATTTAAACTCTGCTTGACAACTTGATCACTACCAAGTTAGTAGTCATTTCTGTAGTTTTGCAGGAACTTTCACACTTCTATCAGAAATCCATTTCCATGTCCTTAAAAATGTCTATTTTCATGCTATATATGTTAAATATCAACATTAATACTTCATTGCAATACATGGTAACAGCTTCTATAGTACTAAATATTATTGTTTTCTTCTGGAAAAGTTCAATTATCTGTATTCCAGAGAGAATCACATAATTTGTTGTTCACAAATGAGGGAGATTTCATGTTTGGTTTTTTTTTTTTTCCATATTTAATATTTCAGAAATTATAACACAGTAAATTTCATCTGGGAATCTCTATCAGAATATTATCTTATTTTAATAGTTCCCCTTTTAAGATGTTTCAGCCAGCTAGCTTGAAATATCTCTTCTTCATAGTGATAAAGGAAAAATAATATTTGACCTAAGTGTCCCATTTATGAACATGACTAGTGAATAATCAAAATGAAGAGTATAGAATCTTTTAGATAACCTTAAAATAATTATATCAAGCATTTTTTTAAAAATTGAAAATTCATAAGAATAGATTTATGGAATGAAACTCTGAGGAGTAGTAATTTTTGACTATCGCATCCTTTAACATTTTATCCCATTCACAAAATATAATCACAGAACCAATTCACAGAATTTTCTAGGTTGGTAGGGGTCTCTTGAGAACATCTAGCCTAGCCCATCTGCTCAAGCACAGTCATCTGGAGAAGGTTCCCCAGGACCATGTCCAGATGGCTTTTGACTACCTCCAAGGGTAGTAACTCCATGATCTCTCTAGGAAACCTGTTCCAGAGTTTGATGAAGCACACAGTAGAAAAGTTTTTTCTTGTGTTCTGGTGGAATTGTATATATTTGAAATTGTATCCATTGACTCTTTTCCTTTCTCTGTGTATCACTGAGAACAGCCTAGCTCCATCTTTACACTCTCCCTTCAGATATTTGTACACATTGATGAGATTTACACCCTGAGCTTTCTCTTTTCCAGACTGAAGAATTCCAGCTTTCTCAGTCTCTCCTCATACAAAAGGTGCTCCAGTCTCTTAATCATCTTTGTGGCCCTGTGCCAGACTCACTTCAGTAATCCTATGTCTTCTTTGTACTGGTGTGCTGAAAACTGTAAATCAAAGACATGTTTTTGCCTTACACACACTATTTTGTAGAAGAAGCACTAGCTCTCATACTTACTGTAAAGCATTTTTTATTGACAACTGTCCAGATTGGGACACTGTACTAAAAGCACCTGTTTTATGAAATAAAATGGCAGTTCTTATATGTAAATATGTAGTCCCCACACCTTTGTCCTAAAGAGACTTTGAAGACTCTCTGGTAAAAAACTGCAAATAAATTTGAGTGTTTATAGTATTTGAAGCTGAAGATGATATAAATCTCAAATTTGTAACTGTATGAAAAAATCTCATATCATAATTATAATTTACAGGACTGTACAATAATTTCAAGGTCTCTATGTAAATATTATACTGCCATTTCATCTGAAGGAAGGATTAATTTTGTCATTTGGTCAGCTGCAACAATATTCTGACATGGTGATAAGATAAAACAGGTTTTCTTTCTATTTACCTTTCTTATAATATGTAATCTATAATTTTCATCAACTCAGAAGGTTAGAAGTTATACTCTTTATAAGGCTTACAGAGGAATACCACATCCCTCTACTGATTGGTTAGTGTCTCTGATTTGTTGTCTACTTCCCATGATAATTGTAAAAAAGTTGTGTCTAGATCTTTCTCATTTACTGTTTTTGTCATTTTGGTTGTTTCCCAGAAATATTGTTTGACAAGGGGTTGTTGGTGTACAAAATGCCTGGACTTTCATTCTGATACCCCATATGGTCTGCCTTGGTTTCCCAAATGCCTACCACAGTGAAACCTATTTTCCTGGCAGCCACAGAAGCCTTTAAGGGTCCATACTGCTCATATTCTATTGTTCAGGGATGGTTCATTTTTTTTTTTTTTTCTTATTATTTTGGCATGTAACTATGAACAGGTGTCATTAGGTCCAAGGAGGCATGTGGTGTCAATGTAGTGGTGCTGTCACAGAAGATGGACATCCCTCCTCTTTTCCTGGAGAACAGATGTCCTTTGCAGTGTTCTGCAGGCCTTCCTATCTCAATCCTATTGATACCTGGCATCTCTGCTTAATAGCAAGGGCTCTACCAACTTCTGAATGGGCACCCAGCCATCCAAACAGATGGTCCTAGATTCAAGCAGCCAAAAAAATTTATGCGGATGTAATATGTTTTTAAAGGCCATAGTCCCAGCTGGCCACACTGAAATGGTTGTCCTTTCTCTTCTCCTGTAACTGCGATTCAGAGAATGTGCTACTGCTACTTTGTCTTTGCTCTGGATGAATATTTCAAACTGATTTGTATAAATTTCATTAATCTTTTATTTTTCTCATATATACATATATATATATGCATATATATGTACACCATAACAATCAAATGGAATTAATATTTATCCCTGTAGCATTTAACAAGAGTGAGTGACTTATGACTTATTTAGTTCATAATACTTAGCAGTTATATAATTATACATTCCAAATCCTTAGCACATTCAACTCATATATTCAATAATTCATATTCAACACCTATGTAATCAATCAAGGTCAAGGTAATTAATGTAAACACACACAATATGTACGTCAAAATCTATGAAAACTTTCATGACTTTCTTTGTTGAAAGCTCATTTGAACTATAATAAAATTTGATGCCTTCTTCGTATTCTTAATCATCAAACAGAACTCATTAAATAAGATTCTGTATAACCCTTTCTAAGGAAGATAATTGTCCTGGGTTTGAGTGAGTGGTGGGGTTTTTTAGTAGCAGGGGAGGGGGCTATATAGGTAGCCCTCTGTGAGAAGCTTCTCGAAGTTCCTCCAGCTCCAAGTCAGCTCCACCTCTGCACCAACACTAAGCCAATCAGCTGCACCTCTGTGATGACGTATTTAAGAAGGGACGTGCTGACGAGCAGTTGGACTTGTGAGGAAGAACTGCTGGATCTGCGTGAACACCAAGGTCAGTGGAGGAATGGAGGAAGAAAGGAGGGGGGAGGTGTGCTGGAGCAGAGACTCGCTTGTGTAGTGTGGTGAGATCTACGGTGGAGCAGACACTGATTTATGGCCTGTGGTTTTCGACCGGATGATCAAGGTGCTATGCCCGAAGAAGGCCGGGGTCTTGTGGGAAAAGGTAGACCCGCTGTTGTAATTCAGCACTGGGAGGATTGCAGCATGCGGGGGTGTCCCATGCAGGAGCAGCTTGGGAAGGGCTGCAGCCGTGGGAGGGACTCCAGTTGGAGAAAGTTGGTGCCCCACGCAAGAGCAATGTGAGAAACACTGTGGCCCGTGGGAGGGACTCATGTCAGAGAAAGTTTGTGGAGGACTGTCTCCTGTGAGAGAGAGAACATGCTGGAACAGGGGGAAAAAGTACCAGGAGCTCCCCTCACCAAAGATGGAAAAGTGGCACCACTGACTTCCCTTCCCATTCCCTGCCCCCTGTGCCACTGCAGGGAGGAGGTAGAGATGTCGGGAGCAGAGCTGACCCTGGGAAAAAGGGAGGGGTGGGGGGAAGGTGTTCTCAAGATCTGGCAATATTTCTCACTGTCCTACTCTATTAAATGTTGTTGTTAATAAATGTATGTTCTTTTTTTTTTCTCCTAACAAGTCTGCCTTTCACTCTTGACCATAAAGGGTGATTTTCCCCTCCCGCTCCTATCTCAAACCCTAAGCCTTGCTCCTCTCTCCCTTCTCATTGCCGGAAGAAAAGGGGGAGAGAGTGGCTGTGTGATGTTTGGATGCCGACCAGGCTCAAACCACAACAATAATTTGAGTTTAGACTTTGAATGTTTTCCGCTTTTTAACACTCTAAAATTTCCAGAGGGGCATTAGTGTAAATCCATCAAAAGCTTTAGGAATTTTTCTTTAGGTAATATTTATATGTCTGAGCTGTAGCATCTTAAATTAACCACTTATACATGCAATCACTTATGCAAGTGATTTTGCTGTATTTAAAGTTACAGTTAAGAATGGAGGGACTTATTCAATTATATGTAGAGGGCATTGAAGTGAGATGGGAACAGACTTACTAATAATTTCAAAATACATTTTTCCACAGTGTTCTAATAATTGCAGACCTCCAGCATACAGATCATTTCCTAGGTTACTAGAGAAACTGGAAACCTCTAGTATCAACTGTTCAGCCATTTCTCTTTCTTTCAGTAATTTATCAAATAAGTTGCAAATTCTATATATTTGTTTCATAATTTAATAAAACTGGTTTTAAAAACTGTATTTTTTTCAAGTTGCTTTTTTCCAAGGAGTACAAAAAGTTACTCTTTATATACTGAAAAGGTAAATACTTGCATTCATGTGGTCTTACTCCGTGTATCAAAAGCTACTGAAATTATTGGAAGCTGTGATTTTTTTTTTTTTTTTTTTTAATTTCATTAACAACAGTTAGTCTGTGGTTTCTTATTATGTTATCGTACACAAAGTCTCACCCATCTTTCTTTCAGGACACAAACACCAAATTATACCTTGTACATTATTAGTTGTACATATGACGTATGTCTTTATTGTCATGCTATGTTGTAACAAGGTTTTAAATACATTAACTATTCTAGTATACCCTTTTCAGAATGGATGTTACAAATTCACCTTTGTGTGTATATATTACTAACAGATGCAGAAGTACTTCAAACTGGGTAGATATTTCTAAATATGAACATTTCCTATGTGGTTTCATTATTGTAGGCAGAGGACTTAAATGTCAGTATTCAGATTTACAGTTGTCAAGAATCTCCAGATGAAAAAAAGATGGATTTCTAGAAAAGGAGGACATGACCTATCTGCTATTCTATTTCCTTAGAATAACCAATAGCAGCTGCCAGTTTTATCTGAGAGCCTAGCATGTCCTCAGGAGCACATAATGAAAAAAAAGAATTGTATAATAAAATTATATCTATGGTGGTGTAATTGCCATAAAAAGAAAAAAGAGATAATATTGAAAAAAAAGATTAGCTACAGGAAAATACAATAATGAGCTATAACCAGGTAGATTAAATGCTTCCAGTGGGAAGAAAAGATGGAAAAGAAGACCTGCATTTGTCAGACAACCCCACCAATGGCTTTATTGTATCACAGTATCAACAGAAATTCCATTTGCAGAGAAATCAATCTGTCCAGCTTTGTTTCATAGTAGTCTCACAGCTTTATTCTCATCCATGATTTATCCCCAATAAACCTCACAAAAAGACAGGATACATGAGTTGATACAATAACATGTACTCCACCAGAACATTTTCAACACTGCTAGGTAGATCCAAGGAAATCCAGCTGTTTCTCACAAATTTGACTTATAAAGACCAGAATAACAACGTTCCTGAAATCAAGATAAGTAGCTAAGGACTACAGAAGTTTATATTTTTGTGTAATGTTCTTTTTCTTTCCAGATAGGTTAAAAGATACATCGAGTAAGATTAGACAAAATTTGCCATTAAGTACATCATGAAGGTCATGGGACCCTAGATACAAGACAGAGGAGCACTTGTAGACCTTGAAGGCTTCAAGGAATTTGCTATGTATGGAAGATATAGTGAGTGTGCTCACTATAGTGAGTCCAAACCTATTAACATGGTACTGAATTTGACTCCTATATAGAGCTTTACAGGATACGTTTGCAGTTACTGTTAGTCTGATGAAAGATGTAAAATAATTAAAGGAAAAGGTGGCAAAAAAATAATGAAGAAATGGAAAAAAAAAAAAAAAAGGTATCTATAAATCATTTAGACTTAAGAATAGAGATACTCTGGGACATTTTGTTAAAGGATGCAACAGGGCAGTGATTTTTAAAATATCCTGGTGTTCAGAAGAGGTTACTTCAGCATGTCTATTAGTCTATTATTTCTGAATGCTTCCAGTGAAGCCTTGCCTTCAGTGGGTTCAGATCTGCACATTGTCTTAATTTTGTTCCTTCTGGCTAAAGCTATGTTAGCTATAATCATATGTACAGTTACACCACATACCTGAAGGTAACTGTTGCATTGAGAAGCAGTGGATAGCATGTCAGGTCATATTGAAGAAGACAAACATTCAACTCTGCTCTTTTAAATTCTTTCTTTCCCAAGAAGGTACTTATATCTTGTAATATAGTCATCTTTCAATCTTCTAATTAAGGTAATCTAGTTTAACAGTATGACAGAGTAAGTGGACTCTGTAGATGTGGCATATATAAGAACTCCACTTATTAGTCTACTGATTTCTGAAAATCGTCTCTGGTGACAATCATTATAGAATGCAAAATAAACACATTTTTTACCTTTATAATTTTATTATTGACTATTGATTTATTTTAGTAAATTTCTGAATTATACATTCCACTACAACATCAACTAGATGTATTGCAGTCACATCTTTGTTTAAAAAACATCAACAAATATTCTTTATAAATTTATTTTTCTTAAGATCTTCAGGTCATTTATTGCATAGTTGCATCTCTCTCTCAATAAATAGATCAAGTATAGTAAAGATTATTGTGTCAGTGATAACAGGCTGTCCAGGTACAATAATGAGCTCATGGCACTGAGGGTGCTTCATAGTAACATGGTTTTCGCATGGTTCTCCGGGAAGAATAACACATTCCTACTGAGGGTTTTATTTGGTCTGCTGATAGTTATTTCACAGTAGCTACTTTCTTTACAACAACTAAATTTCTTGCTTGTATTTCTGGTATAAATTCCTGACAAGCAAGATTAATTATTTGTTTGTGATTCTAGACCCACTAAAATGAAAAAAAAGAAAACCTATTTTGATTTCGGTGCTCTGGAAAACAAGTAACTAATATAGAAGGCTCCATTAGCACTGTGACCTTCTGTTGGAAAAGTGATTCTTAAGAGGAGTCCTGCCAGGCAGGTATAGGACAGGGAACTCGGTGTCTTTGTGGTTTTAATATTGACATGCAATTTATTAAACTGTGCTGTTACTGGAAGTAAGAAGCATATATAAAATCAGTGCCTTTTTTTTATTTTTTTTTTCTAATTAATACCCCTGCACTTGTAGAGGCTGAAATCATGGGGTTATAGAAGCACACAGTGTCATTATGACCTCCTATAGTACTGATTGTGAAGCTATATGTTAGATGGGGCCTACCACCTCAGGGAAACACTTCACTGAATTTGGTATGGTAATGTTAGCAAACAATTAATTTCAGTGAGAACATTATTTTGAAATTTTCAAGTGTTAGGAAGCTGGGAAAATCCTGTATGATTGTACAGGTGAAAATACATATCACAGACAATAAAATGGAGTCTGAATATCATCATTCTATTTCTGAGTTAATAAAAATAACATAACAAAAAGAACTAGGAGGCCTGTGTATGAGCCTATACTGTTCCTTTTTCACAATCTGTAGGCAAACATTAAAAAATATAGAGTCCCTATGTAGGTCTAACAACAGGTCTCCTTAAGTATCAGCTTCCAAATATTGCCATTGCTACAGTTCCTTTTAGCCTAAAGCCTTAATGTTGCTGCTGTCATACCAAAAAAAAAAAAAAAAAAAAAACAAACAAAACAAAACAAAACAAAACAAAACAAAACAAAACAAAACAAAACAAACAAACAAACAAACAAACAAACAAAAAAAACCCCTGTTGGCTTTGTGTTATTTAAATTAATTGCAAAATATTCACTTATAATGAATTTCCCTATCTGTTTTGAATGACAAAATAAAGTTTTCTTTTTGCAGTCTCTTTTAGGGTTCCTTATAGTTGTGCGAGGTATTGCTAGGAAGAGCTGAGTTTAGGGGAAATTGACCATCTGTGTTTCCATGAACAATGTAAATTTCAGTGAGAATTATACTGAAGTGAATACATCTCTACTGTAGTAAAAAAAACAAAACCAAACCAACCAACCAAACAAACAAAACAGATTAGAAGGTCTGGATTAAATTTTATTTCCTTCAATTAAACTTTATTTTCTGAATCTGGGGCAAAATTTGTTTGTTATACAACAGTTGCTTTTTTAGATTATTATTTCAGTTCTTATGTTAATGCTTAGTACTTATGACTTTATTAAATAAATACATACATAAATAAAACAGTAATCTTCCTTTTAAAAAGTATTCAGGTAAGTCTTTCTGCCAAGTCATTTTTGACTAGATTTGTTAAAGACTACATATGTCTCTCACATGGTCAAAGAAGCATCTAAAAGTCACCACAGTGAAAAATTAGCTCATTAAGCCTCAATCAGTTAATAAATTTCTGCACAAGGATTTTGTACTCATGGCGGAAACTCAACATGCAATATGGAGACAAAAGATATGATTTGTTGACAAAACTGTTTAGGGCTACACTTCTCCATCAGTCATAAGAGTGACCAGTTTATGTAAAGAGGCAGTATTCAAGAAATAAAAGTTTGTATGAAAAAGTACAGTGACAGTCTACTAGGATGATTGCAGCAGGGAGGAGGTTTCTGGATGGGAGGGCACTGAAAACATATTCACCATTTAAAGAGTCCTGAAATACTGTTGATCATCCTCCAGGAGACAGGAAGTGGTCTGTTTCACATCTGCAATGAGCCCAATATACTATACTTGCTGAAAGGCAGTTCTTAAAGCTCAGGAGCAAGCTGTAAAATGCCCATCCTTTTTCCAGACTAAAGATAACAATGCCACATTGTGGGATCATTTTTGGAGGACAATGGCCACGTCAGACAAAAACAATACTTTGGCTGCATCGCAGAGGGGATGCAAAAAAAGGAATAAGACCTGAGAGTGCTGTACAGCTGGTGAATGATGAGAACATCTTGACCTTCGTCGGCCAGAAGCCTTGGAAGTAGCAAGCGGGAATGTAGAAATACAAGATAAGGATGCTGAGATCTGCCTGAAGAAAACATGACAGGCTACGGTTGATGGGAAACCTCTGGTCGTTTCTTAAACAGTGGAAAGTTTTCTACCTTGAGCTAAAAGTGTATAGAACATTGTGTTTGTGCTTGTAAGATTTAATTAACCATTAGGCTTTAGGACAGCAGTAAATAACTCGTAGCCAATGAGTTGTCAGATGTATTATGGACAGAGGGTAATAAACAATCAAACATTAGTCTTAGGTGTGTGAACAGTGTGTGAAGAATGCATGTAACCAGTCAAGCCTTCTGTTTATGTGTGATCAGTTGCTAGGAAGATTTATAAATGCACTTGTATTGGCAATAAAGGGATTTTGATTTATGACTCTGATAGAGTTGCCGGAGTCTGTGATTCTCCTCACCACATTGTTGGTGTTTTTTCTTGTAGTTATCTTTGTACTGTGGTCATTCCAGCTTGAAATAGTGCTAGTTTGAGGATTTCATCTCTACACTGCTGTGCACATCATACCCACTCCTTAAATGAGTTTATTTTGCTTTGGTGGACAAAGCAAAGAACAGATAAATTCTCAGCTGTATTTGCAAGAGGGTTGCCAGCAGGTCAAAGGAATCTTATCAATATGTGTAAAGACCTGATGGCAAAAAGCAGAGGACCAAGACAGTCTCTTCTCAGTGGTGTCCAATGAAAGACAGGCACTAGGCACAAATTAAAATGCAAGAAATTCCATTTAAACATTTACTTTGAGGTTAGTCTTACAGTGGAACATATTACCCAGAGAGGTTGTGGCATCTCCATACATAGAAATGTTCAAAATCCAACTGAATATGATCTTGAGTAACTTGCTGTAACTGACCTTGCTTGAGCAGAGTGGTTGGACAAGATGATTTCAAGACATCCCTTCCAACCTAAATGATCTTGTGATTCTCTGAAAAGGTTTGGCATAAATTAGCCACAACTAAATTTGTTCCAGAAACTCATTAAAAAACAAAATCAAAACCAGACAAACAAAATAATAATAATAAAAAAAATCACATCCTAAAAAGTGTCCATTTTTCAGAAGTTTGAATCACCTAACTGAAAAATAGAAAGAGTATTGGTTTCAAATAGAACTTTGACAGCATTGTGTTATCCAACTGTTTATCATCCTTGGATTCAAGTCAGCTAAGGTGTCTTTTGGAGTCCAAATTTAACACAGAGAAGCTCTTTATAATACAAGTTGCTCCAGTTCATCTAACTCTAACTCTGAAAAATTGGGAGAAAAACTAAAAATAATAATCTCAAGAGGATATTTGAATACACAAATGACATATCTTGAATAGTAAAATGTATTTGTGTAAGAGACTAAATTGTATGTCTGTCCTAGAATCTAGCTTTTCTTGCTACCTAAGCATACCTGGAAAGCTAGTGTCTGCCAATAAGTAACAACAAGCATAGAGATAAGGCTGGATTTATGTTGCGAGAGTAAGTCCCAAAGTATGTAAGGAAGATGATGTGCTGTAAGACTGTGCAAAAACAGCTTAATCAAGGATGACAAACAGCCATGCTGGAAAAGTGGTACTCCTTCAGAAATACATGCACGTAACAGAATTGTGCTGGACCATTTCAGTCTATACTGCAGAAACTTACCTACAATTTTTTTTCTTTGTATCTTACATAATTGTCACTATGAGATGCAGCCAAACAGGATACAATTAAAAGTTTCAGCAGTTAAAACAGAGAAAGAATACAAATCTCTCTAATATGTGTTGAATTGCCAGCAAAGCTCTGATGCCAAGAAAAATTCTTAAAAAAATGTATATAAAATATTTCTGTATTTATTAATTTATTATATTTATGTTAACATTCAGTATTTTACTATATATTATTGAAAGAAAATTTGCATTTCTCTTATATGAAACTTGTAAAATTTTAATTCAAATTTGTTAAGATAAATCAGGCTTGTTATACAAAACTTATAAAGCCTTTTGAGCTATCCAGATCTAAGTATTGTGTCCTGTCCTCCAGCAGAACCGTTTACCTGTGAGTTCTGATATTAAGTCTTGAAGGAAAGATTCTTGAATTCAGGAAAATTGCCCTTTTTTTCTTCAGAAATTTCCATGAAATTACATTTTTCCTGTGCATTGTGCCAGACCAACTAGTAATTTCTGTTTCTATATAGTGGTAGAAAGAAAGAATCTTGAAATGTGACATAGAATGCCTTCATCTGAAAGCACCAGCATCTAAAAAAAAAAAAAAAATCAGTTTGAGTAAGTCAGTTCAGTCTCCATTAGAAACTTGTTAAGTGTCGTGGTTTGAGCCTGGTCAGCAACCAACCACTGCAGCTGGTCACCCTACCTTCCCCCTCCCCACCTGGGAATGGGGGAGGGAATTAGAGGGGTGAAGGGAGACTCGCAGGCTGAGATAGGAACAGTTTAATAATGGCAATAAAATGAGAACAATGATGATGATAGAAAAATAAAAAGAAATATATAAACAGGCAATGTACAGCGTAATTGCTCACCACCCGCTAACCAATATCCAGCCCGTTCCCAGCCAGCGACCCCGAGATACCAAGATCCCACAATCACAATCCCGGAAGCGAGAGAGAGAACCTTCCCAACCACCCCTACTTTATATAGTGAGCATGACGTTCCATGAAATGGAATATTTCATTGGTCAGTTAGGGTCTGGTGCTCTGTCCGTGCTCCCTCCCTGCTTCCTGTGCCCTTGTGCACGGGCAGGACATGGGGAGTCGGAGAGTCCTTGAAGTCTCAGTAGCAGCTGAAAACATCAGTGTGCTATCAGCATTCTTCTCATACCAAACCCAAAGCTAAATCCAAAACACAGCACTCATCTAGTCCCTGAAAAGGAATACTAACTCTATTTCAGCCCAAACCAGGATATTAAATTAGCCTAAGAAAATAAGTGATTGTTTCATAGAATTAAAACATGATTATTATGTTACTGGTTTCTATATTTTGTTATAGTTGCAGGTAAATTTCCTCAAAACTTTATAATTAAATATCTGAAATCACTTTTGATGGGTCTTTCTGATTAAAAAAAAAATTAGTTACCTATAAAGTATCCATCCTGAGATTCTCATATTTAAGGTCTCTGAACATCTTTTTTTCATATCCTTACTTAAATATTGTTCATCTTTGAAGTCATAATATAATAGCTTTTTTATAGATTTTTTGATTATGTGGAGCTGAATTGTGAAGAATATTCCTCCATTCATCTCTAAGCCAAACCTCTAGAGGAATTGTAGCTGCTACATGGAATGAAAAGAGGTTTCCTTGCTATTATTTAATCATCCTATCTGCTGTCTATTATCTGCAGTAATAAGAGCAAAGTTCAAAAGCTGTAAGTCCCTCTTTAAATTAAATATCATTAGCTTTAGCCCCACATCAGATTTTCCTGAGATCTCTAAAAATAAATGCATTCCTTGGATATCTTCAATAGGCAATTTATCCTTACTTGCAAGTACTGAATCTGAAATAAAGCATGGTGCATGAGACAAATAAAACTTTACAGTGTAGTAATGCAGAAATACTGCATCCATTTGTGAGAGAAATAAAATATTTTTTCATTGTATTTTGAGAATTTGCTTATTAATACAATTTATTCTACCTATCTGGTATGAAAGCTAAGATCACTTCCTTTTCAATCTGTTTAAATCCTATCCATTCCTGATTTAGCTTCAGTGGAAAATTCTGTCTCAGTGTCTTGAAGTACCTGCCTGTCCCCAGCTCCTTATGAAAGAATATCTGATAGTTCTACCAGGGAAAGACCCACCAGCATTCTTTCTTTTCTGACAACTCCTGACATATTTCCAGGTGTTATTAATTCTTTCAGTTTGACATTATTAACTGATTTTCTCAAATGAATTTGTAAATTTTCTTCTCCAAGTTTTGGGCCAATTTATGGCTATCCTTGATGCATGCATTAATGGGATATTAAAACCTGACAGTGTCTTACAAAAAGGGAAATCCTCTGATTCATCTAAAGGTGCTAAGAAGCACACTGGAAAAGCAGAAAGAAAGTGCCTCTAGCAGAATTATCTAACACCGATGAACCATCAGAGATGGAACCTGGCTACGACTCAACTCACCTCTGTGCACTGGCAAATATACCCTGAGCTTATATCCATACAACACTAGAGGCTGTCCAGCTGATTCCCTAATGCTTTGATATTATGCCTTCTAGAGATCTAACATCTCTGGAAATAACTATTTGGATTATATTATGTGACTTTTCCTCCCTTGTAAAATCTCTGACTTTTAAAAACCAAAGCAGATGTCACCTATAACAGTTTTGTTGGCTTTTAAATCTCCTATTGCAAGACATTGTAAAAAAGATGGGAAAACAAAATGCCTCTTATCGTGATTATTATTTCTTATTATTCAAAAACAAAAGAAAAAAAAAAAAAAAAAAAAAAAAAAGAAAAGAAATTACTAATCTACTGTCCTTTAAAGGAATTTTTAAACAACTAACTCCTGCACGTTTTCAAAGGGACTTACAGCTTTTGAACTTTGATCTTATTACTGCAGATAATAGACAGCAGATAGGATGATTAAATAATAGCAAAATGTTCACATTCCTCAATATTCTGTGTGCTTGATCACATATGCAAGACATTGTTGATTATATTTCCTACCAAGGATTAAAAGTCTGGGAAAACTATTGCCAGAGTTGCTGGAAAAACAACTGTCCCTCTGAGTCTGTTGAAGCGAGAAGTATTTGAATCAGGACAATTCAGTTAATTTGACCCTAACTTCTGCAGTTATTTTTTTCGTCTTAACTTCATATCCCCATACTGAGAGATATTTATGTGCCTACTTTACAGAGCAGGCCAACTGTTTTTTGGTTTTATCTCTGATTCTTCTAGCTGAAATTTAGTTCTCAAACTATGCACAGAAATCAGCTGGACATAACACATCATTACATTCTTAAACTTAATGTGTACTTATGATTCTTTTGGAAGACTCAGAGGACTCCAAAGACTCCCAGGCACCTTGCAACAATGAAATTAAGTGTGACTAGTACACATAATTCCTATGGAAATGTCCAACCAATCATTTTTCATTCATAAGAAATACCTATTACAAATGAATTTAAATCTCTCTGAATTTATTAATAAATGAAAATATGTAAGAGTACCTTAATATTTATTGGAAACAATAAAATACTTTCTGCAAGTAAATGTTGAGACTACTTCTGTCTTGTAGGATTATTGATTAATATTTGCTGCTATACTACACAAAAGGAAGGTGTCTTTGAATCTGAATCCTTATTAGTAAAGAATAGGAAATAATAAGTCTTGCATCATGGAAAATAAACCTAGTGAGGAAGATTACGTTTCATATTGCAAATGCTCAGCACAAGGACATTAGTGAAAATCTAAACAGTGTATGCAAGAATTCTGAAAGTAGTTCGACAGGGTTTCCTAAATGCATAATATTAAAGTGAACCATGTGGAAAAAGAATTCTGTACATAAATTTTTGCAGAAGCTGTTTCAGTTTCTGAGTCTTGAATCTCTGTGATGAAGAAATTCAGCCTCTATGCTGCCTGTTCATCCACTTGCAAACAAATTTTCTTAGGGATGTGCTAGCAATATGAGGGAGCTTTTGAAAACATACATGGAAAATCACAAAGTTCTGAAAATTAGTTAGGAAACACTACATAACTCTTACACAATGACACATACCCAAGTATTTTAAAAAATAATATTAACAACAGTTTGTACACCTAATAAGATATCTGAGTCACTAGACAGAGCTTAAAAAACTAACGAATTAGAAAAAACATATAAAATTAAATTGGCATTTAAGATTTTGTGTATAGATTAATTACACAGACACATACTATGACACATATTATTGCATTTTGTAAATAATTATTTCCCTCAAGCTTTCCTTTAAACTTACATTAAAGGATTTGTATTATGCCAGTCTTTGCTATGTCACCAGTAAGCAACTAGTTTATTTCCAACATTCTTTCTGGCCACCTGAGAGAATTAAAATAAAACCCAGGCAAGTTATTTAGGCTGCCCTAAATAACTTTTTTGCCTCCATGACTCTTTGCTGACTCTGCATCTCAGGTCTCACTGCTCTTAAAATCAATTTAATCCATGCACACTTGTAATAGTCCCCCTCTAACTCTGAAATTGTCCTGGTTGGGGCTGGACTAGAGTTCCCATTGGTTTGGCAGCGGGAGGAGTGCTGCAGCACAGAGACCCCAGGGGCTCCCCAGGTCCCAGTGCCCTCACCTGTGTGCGGGGGCGGGGGGAGCACAGCTGGAGGGCTGGGCCCCGAATGGTCGATAGTCCATGTCATGTGACATTGTGCTCACTATATAAAGGTAGGAGTGAGCTGTGAAGGGCTGCCACTTCTGGGAGTGTTGTAGTGCCTTTGTGTTTGGGATCTCCATCTGGGAGCAGGTGGGTGTCAGCTGGTGGGTGGTGAGCAGCTGTATGGTACGTTACCCGCTGATACTGCTGTCAGTGTATTATTCTGTTACTGTTATTAAACTGTTTTTATCTCAACCTGTGAGTCTCCTTTTGCCCCTCCGATTCCCTCCCCATTCCTAAGTGGGGGGAGGGTGGGTGAGCGACTGCAGGGCATTTAGCTGCTGAGTAGGCTCAAATGATGACAGAAATGTATCAGGTTTCCAGCAATGAGAAATATCTATGAAACTGATAAAATAAGTTTGCATGGTTGAGTGATGTGTATAAAGGTCTTTTACTACATATTCTTATGCACGAGGAGTCCCTCCATTTTGTTGGAGGGCAATCTCAGTTTCTTGAAATATCTCTCTCAACAATGGGGAAAAAAAGAAAAAGATGTGATTAGTATAATGGGGGGATAAAACCAACTGTTAACAGAGAACAAGCAATGATGAAGCTAAGTGATCAGATCTGCAGGTAATGAAAATTAACATATTTTTACTGCAGCAATTTACCTATATGTTTTGTTTATCTTTTTGTCTTTCTCCAAGTAATGGGGACTATCAGGAAGCTTTTTAGAGATATTTGTAATCTGGTAATCTCCTAAAATATGCTATAGTATACAGTGGAAATTAACAAACCTTTAAGTCACTGAGGCATTAAGATCAATTTTACTTTCAGTATGAATTGTATCAGATAATAATTAACTAAGTAATTACCAGTTAACTAGGTAATTAACAGGTAGTAGAGTAAAATGTTACCCTTGTGGTTTATCACCTGAGTTAATACACAAGATTTTATGCCTCCCCAGCATAATGTCCTCAGACAACAAGTGACAGGATTTACAATTTGTAGTCATGACACTAAGTAAATTACAAGTGGAGATGTTTGAGGGAGCTGAATTAAATAAAGATACTGAAGTAAAATTATTTTAGTGTATCTATAGATGTTACTTTCTGCAGAAAAACTGCTGTACTCCCTATAGGAAACAATCACAGCTAAATGCATGCTAATACTGTTTTTAAGAGGGGAAGAAAACCCACTGGAGATGCAGTTGCCAGGATTGACTGATGAGAAGAAAATATCAATAAAGGAGAGAAGAAAAAAGTCAAAGTTAAAAGTAGTGTAACTAGAATAATTTTGGTTGGAAAGAAGAAATTCAACATTCATGAAGAGGCAGGTTTGATGTGGCAGGATTAGAAAGGGAAAAAATATGAAACGATATTCATAACTGAGAGAAAAGACTGCAACTGTTAAGCACTGGAGTTGAGGGAAAGGTGTGTATTACAAAGTGTCTCATTTCTATAGACATCTCTGAACTGCAAGCACTCTACTTTCTCTTTCATGGTTTATATACAGTCCCAATCTAATATGATTCTGTAATTCAATGGCTCACAGTTTGTTTCATATGTATCTATGTTAATGATTTCTCCAGTCACACAGTTCTAATTAGCAAAGCCAACCTGTATATTCCTTGACACAGCTCTCTAAGCTCTGTGCTGATTATTCTTTTTTCACTTTTTTTAACAAGGAATGCTTGTGTATGTGTATGGATAGAACTACATTTTGAAGAAAATATGTGATCAGATTTGAAGGTTCTCAATAAACTTTGAAAAGCAAAAATTTAAAAATATCATTAAGTCTGCTCAGGCAGTGGATATACATCATTTCAGTGGTTGTCTCACATACTACATACACTGTAAAACTGCACTGGAAAATACTGGTGTGAAGTGGAAATAATCAGAGTAACATCATATGGAAAACATTGCTAAAATCATGTATGATTGAATAAATTGGGAAATATACTGTGATTATCTGGGAATCCAAATAATTTGAGAAAGTGCTGAAAAATATTTAGTCTTTATCAAGTATTTTCCTTTCAGAACTGATTTAGGGCTTTTGTATAATATTATTGGACCTTTAAATCTATGGTCCATCAGGCACTGATGTGCCAATATTCTTATTTAAAATGCTGGTATCAGAATAAGCTTATTTTGGTATTAAGGAAACAACATCCTTGTTCATATGAAACAAGAAAACAACAAAACCTCAAACCACATAATTTCTTTAAACTGGTAGTAGAATGTAGTGCATACAACTCATTGTATCAGGTCATGCTGCACAAAGCTATCAAATTCAGAAACTATTTTTGAACACTCAGTGCCAGTGGGTTGTTACCTACAAGCAGTGAGTCTTTTGCTATTATTCACAGGAAGAAGTTAGTGGCAGGTGTTCTGCTTCTGGCATATCTCTTGTTTAGAATTTATGGGATTCTTCCTTTTTTCAAGGAAGCTGTCATTAAATGCTGTTACAGCCCTCTATGCATAGTCAATAACATAGATTGAAATATAAAAGAAGAAAATGACTCCTTCTTCCTTCAGATTCTGAACAAAAGTAATATATTGATGCTTATTGCAGAGAAGAATGTTGCCTTGTACAGTGCCATTTATGGTTATAATAAAGAAGGTGTCTCTGATAAGACAAGCTGTTCATTAGAATGTCATTGGCGATAATAGTAAGAAGTACATAACTGGATGGTTCCCTCCAGCCTTGGAAGACAATTCATGCTCATGAACAGCCCTTAGGATATCCTTTCAACAAACTGTCAACTGTTTTTGCCTTGGGAAAGTATAGGTGTCCTATACACGTGAGGTGCTATGTTTTGGATTTGTGTTGAAATACAGGCATGTTTTAGTTACTGCTGAGCAGTGCTTACACAGAGTCAAGGCCTTTTCTGCTTCTCATACTGTCCCACCAGTGAGTAGGCTGGGGGGTACAAGAAGTTGGGAGGAGACACAGGCAGGACAGTTGACCCCAACTGACCAAAGGGATATCCCATATCCTATGACACCATGCTCAGCAATGAAACTAGTGGGAATTTTGGCCAGGGGGGCCACTGCTCAGGGACTGGTTGGGCCTCAGTTGGTGGTGAGCAGTTGTTTTTATTTGCATCACTTGTCTGTTTTGGGTTTTATTTCTTTCTCTTAGCTATTTTCCTTTTCATTACTATTATTACTATTATATTTATTATTAATAGTAATAATAACAATTTCAATTATAAAATTGTTCTTATCTCAACCCACATGTTTTTTCACTTTTATCATAACATTTCTCTTCCCCCCCCATCTTGCTGGGGGTGGGGGGCAGGGGCAGTGAACAAGAAGCTGTGTACTTAGTTGCCAGCTGGGGTAAACCATGACACTGAGGAATACCCCATACACAGAAATCAAAATGTAATTATTCTGGTGTGTATCTTTTAGCCTCTATAAATTTCATTCATACCCATAGTCTTTCATCTAAAAGCAAGAAAATCTACTTTTTTTTTTTTTTTATTCTATCAGCAAAACTTATCTCAACTTTTAAGATCTGCATGTTGTATATTAACTGTGTTTAACTGAATGATATGAATAGCATTAAGTTTTTCCATCATAGCAATAAAATTAAATTCATTATCATACATGAAACTGATAATTCTTTGTTGGCAGTTAGGTATGAAATTTAATTAAGAGAATTAATTGATGTCATGACAATGGAAAGTAAATTTAGGAAAATTATGTTCTAATGGAATTTTGTTGTAATATGATTTCTGTAGTGGATGTTTATTTGTCTTATGGGATTCATAAATGTTAAAAATAGTTAATTTTTTAAGGGGATTATCAATATAGATAAAAAGTTACCATCCAAAAGACATGAATATTTCATTGCCCATAACAAGGGCTATTTCATGCAATAAGTACTTACACAGGTAAATCATGTAAAAATATATTGAACAGAATTATATGATATAAATTAAAGTTTATATTATACTGTATGCTTGTTTATACAATCTTTTGACAATCAGTCTTGCTCTGGCCCTGCTTTGAGCTGAATAGTGATGAGACATTGTTGATATGAAAGCTGGGGAATAATGCTGGCAAGTTTTCTAACAGTAGAAACAACTGTGACGTAGATAAAAAGTCAAGCCTCTTGTCCTTTCCTCCACCTCTTGTATACTTCCCTTTTTGAGTTTTCTCAGGAGCTCCTTCATCCATGCAGGCCTCCTGCAACCTTTGCTTAACTTCCTCTATGTTCAGAGGGACTGCCTTTGAGGTAAGGAGGTAACCCTTAGAAAACCCACCAACTTTTCTTAAAACTCCTCCCTCTTCTCCAGAATGATGTCCCTTGGGATTCTTCTGAGAATGTCCTTGAACAAGCTACTGTCTCTGGAAATCAAGGGCTGGGACATGGCTATTTGCTTTGTTCTCTCTTCATGAATATCAGCTCCACAGTTCACAGTAACTACAGCGAAGGCTGCCCCTAACCTTCACATCCGCAACCAGCTCTTCCTTGGTTTTAACTATGAGGTCCAGTGAGGTACTTTCCCTATGCAGCTCCTTGATCTAGAAGTTATTGTCAATGCACTCCAGAAAATTCTTATGTAGTGAAAAGTAGCATACGGAAATGAAGTAGCATGGGTTAGGAAAATAACTAATCTTAGATGTGAGCTGCTTCTTTGCTTTTGCATTAGACAACAGCTCAGCATAACCAATACACTTTTAGAGCAAGTTGTGAGGCATAAAACTGCATAGATACACCACGAACTCTCAATATTCTCAGTGAATGTCTCTTAATGAACTTTATGGTAAGAAACAGAATTCAAAAACTGGCTATGTGAAGTTACTAAGTAGTTTAAAAGGAAAAAAAGTGAGCCAATTTATTTCTTAATTATGAGTGCAAACCAGATAGATTAATTCAGCTAGTTATACAGGCATAATCCTAGGAAGGAATGGTTGGAAAAACAATGTTATGTGTAACAAAGCTTATGAGGGCCAAAATTCCTGTCTGGTCATTCATGAATGCTGGTTGGTTTCCTGTTTTCTTCCTGTAACATGTGTGAACTAAACCATACAATGTTTAGCAGTTATTCTTAAATACACATAATTCAAGAGAAACAAACATTTTATTAATTTATCTGTGTTAAGTACATTTAAATACTGTTTAGCTTTGCAGTTCATCACAGAAGAGGAATAATTCTGTTTACAAAAAATTATTCTGGCTTTATCTACAAATCTGTAAACTGATTTATATTAATTATTATCAACCTAAGTAAGGTATACAAAAACTTCTTTGAATGATTAATTTTCTTAATTAGTGCCTTATTAGTGCCTTTTTATAGTCCTAGGCCATCCATTACTAGTAAAAAGACCTTGTAGTTTTGAGAAGTCTACTAGTGACTTAAAATAAGTTTATCACTGATAGCATTGTATTTTCTTTTGAAACACAGTATCTTAGCTAAAGCAAATCCTTTCTTCCAACATATTTAAACTATTTATGCCAACTATTTTTCATATGTAAACTTTCTTAGTTTTTTCACACAGGAAAATGTATATTTAGTGAAATGTCTTGTACTTTAAGGAGGAGATCATTAGGCTTGTGTTGGTCCTATGTATGTGTATTTAGTAGTCTTAAAATTGTCCCTGTAGAGGTCCTGTCATGCACAGATGGGATTTACGTGTATTGTAAAAAAGTCCCATCTTGTTGGAGGAGCAAAGCTATCAGTTTCAGCTAAGGTGTTCAGTTAAATTTTTATCTATGCTAAACTATATAGACTCTTATATTCTAATGCAGAGCTGCATGTAAAACTATTTTCTGCCAGTTTATAATAGAACCACAAAAATCCTTGGTCACCACAAAAGCCCATAGATACACTTCTAAAGTTTACTTTCATTTTTTGACCAACTATTCTTTTTCATTCTTACAAAAATCCACTAAGGTAGTCATTAATTCCTTCCACTACATTACAGGTGTGTTAAATTTTACAACACAATTTATGTAATCCCATAGACTATTGTCTGATTAATATTTATTGCTATTATCAAAGCATGATTTATAGCACTATGAATAGGAAAGAGTAAGATGAAAATACAGGGAAACAAAGCATTACAATGAGTAGAAAAATATTGTCTAGTATAATACAGTCCTACATAGCTATTAAAAGAGAATATAAACAATACAGGTCTTCTAATGACCATCCTTGAGCTGAATACAAAAAAGGGAGGAGAAAGAAAATATAATTTGTTTAGAAAGATCATTCTCAGATTTATATCAATGAAGTTTCTTGTTACTATTGGTATCAAGATGGTTGAAACATTTCCTCTAATTTGTTTGAATTCCCAATGTTGACTGATCTAGAAGATTTCAATAACCTTTTTAATGCAAGTGGTTTTATGACGAAGGGGAGAAAGGAATCAATAACAGTACTTAACAAATTCCCGGAACAGGCAAAGGGAATCTGACATTACTGTTGAGCAAAAAGTACTTTACAGTAACCTTTTTGAACTTGCTTTTTCATAGTGAATAGTTTAGCTTGAACTTATTTTCATAGAGAACTATATGACAACCAGTTGCAGATGTATGAAATGTAAAATCACTTGAAGAAACATGGCTTTGCATTAATTACAAACTGAAAAACAGTTTCCCAGAATGATGGAGGAGAAGGGGAAGGAAAAAAGGAAAAAGCAATAAAAAATGGAAAAAGGGAAAAGAAAAGGGAGAAAAATATAAAAGAAAGCTAAGAAAGAGAAGAGATATTCCTGAAGTTTACTTCTTGACTCTTTGTTAACCAAATATAAAAAGAGATACACCTCTGAACGCAGGTTGTTCAAGCTAAATAATTGCTTGAATCAGAACTTCAGATAAGGTTGTGGTTCAATAAGAAGTCACAGTTCATATTTGTAACCATTGATTTTTATCTGCACTGTAGCAATAATTCTGTTTTTCTCATGTTTTTGAAACCTTCATAAGGATTTTCTAAAGCTAAGTTTGTTAAAAGCAATAAGAATTTAATTCATTACATATATGTATGTGTAAATGCTTATGGCTCTGTCTTCATTACGTATGTCCTTTAAGCGTAAATTTTTGCTGAGTCACTACTAAAATTTGTTTACATAAATACTTTATTTTTTCAATAGAATACTACAAAATAGTAATTAATTTATTGAAAAATTCAGTGAACAATGGAAACCTTGCAAAATCAACATGTGAAACAGAGCCAAATTCATACCTCCTCACATATAGAATTTCTGAAGGAAGATAACAGTAGGTATAAATTTTCTTATTTTCAGGCTGCACAGGAGGTAACACATTTTAATCAATCCTAACAATATTTTTGCAAACCACTGTCTTCAAAAAAAACCTCTTAAATGTCATCTATGTTATCTTACCAAATTATGAAGTGGATTTGAAAAAAAAAAAATTAGTTAATCTATAGATTCTTATTTAGCCTGTGTTTCTATTAATAAATTTAAACGTGTCCAAGTAATACTCTGTATTAGAATGTACATCACACCTTAGTAAACAGCTGGTATGACTACTTAACCCAGTCTATCTCATATTCCCCACAGATAAATGTGTATCAAGACTTGACAATTAGAATGATGTGGGAACAACTTCCAGTAAAAAGTTTGCAGGAAGACATGATGTTCTGAACATGACAACACCTTTATTAGCATGGGTTTGGACATGTAAAGAACACTTTTGGACATTCCTAGTCTATAATTATACATTTTCTCATAATGTCTCAGAAAATTAATAGAATTGTACTGTGTGTATTCGACTTTTATCTGCAGGAAATGATCATCAGGCTTCTCTGAGAGATACAGCAGTTATTTTTATTGACTAAGTAAAGGCAGAGGAAACCTATTCTTGTGTTCACTTCTATAGCATAATTTAATGATCTTACATATAGTTCACCGTCTTTCCCAATAAAAGATGTTCATAATCATCTATATATTATTGTAACTAATCTTTGACAATTTATCTACCTTTTATTTATAATTAATCCAGCTAAATGACCTAGCCCAATGAAAAATTATAACTACTTTTTTTTTTTTTTTTTTGTAAAATTGGATAATAAACATTATTTAGGTAAGGAATACAGCATTATTAATGAAAGTATTACCCACATAATATCAATCCCTGCTTTCTTGCAGCTCTGTCTTGTGGATCATAATCGTTGGCTTCCTAATAGTAATTTGAAGACACTTAACAGAGAAACCTACAAAAATATGCATAAAAATTATACATAACAGCTATTGCTTAACCAAATCAAGCTCCCTTGCCAACAAAAATTCCACTAGATGAAATTTAATTGAAAATTGAATTAATGTTGACACTTTTCTTTAGTCTATAAACTCTTGCAAATTAGATACCTTTGATTCTGTTACCCAATGTCCTCTGTCCATCTCATCTGTAATGTTTTGGGGTTTGATGTTTAGCATTTTTTTTTCCCTTTGAGTATCCCTCCTGCTACCAGGCAGCAATTTTTTATTGCTGCTGAAAGGAGGCTGTTCTGTCTGGCAATAAGACACTCTACAATGCCTGTATAAAGAAACATCTCACGATATACGAAGAAAGCTGACCAGTTTCATGATAAACTTTGGTATCTCAAGTGTCTCACTTATGATACTTTTCTTCATATCTCCATACTTTTAGCAGCATAGTTTAAATAGCTAGCTGAGACCACCTGCAGGAATTTATCTCAAAACAGCATGCACTGTAAGCCATATCTAGACACTGTTGCTTGTCAAAGTTTCCATTCACAGTCTATGTCCAAACCTGTACTGTCTGTCACCCTCTTCATGCCCATCACATGCTCACTCATCTTTTTCACTTTGCTGTTTCCTTCCTCACAGGTTAGTAGTGCACCATGTTGTTGCTGCAGCACTTCTGCCCTTCCTGTTGTGCTTGCTATGTCCTTGCACAGTTTTATCCTGCTCTGATAAAAGAGAGGTTTCTTCTGATGTAGGATGCTTTACACAGAATGTTAATATTCTTTCTTCACTGACTTTCAGGATAGGCAAGCTCTATTTTTCACTTTACAGAATTAGAAGCCAAAGAAGGAAAGGAGAAAGAATAATGAAAACTTTATACAATGCCTGTTTTTGAGATTCACTATATGCTATCTTATAATAAAATTATTATATTTTACTTTAATTTGGGATCCAATATTATTTTTTAATGGGGATCCTTCCCACTGAAGGATAAACAAAAACATTTTATTTCAGCTTTCACTTTTGTTTTATTTTCTATTTATTCTTCATATTCCTTATTTCTGTATTTATGACGACCCTCTTTTTTTTTAACTCCTAGTTCTATTAATCATTCCCTTCCACCAGCATAGTTCCCACTCTCTGTGAACACTCAGAATCATAGCATACCAGGTTGGAAGGAACCTCAAGGATTGTCTGGTCCAACATTTCTTCACAAAAACATGGTCTAGAAAATGTGGCCCAGCACCCTGTCCAGCTGAATCTTAAAAGTGTCCAATGTTGGGAAATCCACCACTTCCCTGGGGACATTATTCCAATGGTTGACTGTTCACATTGTGAAAAATCTTCCTCTCACGTCCAGTCAGAATCTCCCCAGGAGTAACCTGCACCCATTATACCTCATCGTTCTTTTCCATGTGACTCCTTGTAAAAAAGGTGTCTCTATCTTCTTTGTAGCCACCCTTTAAATATTGGTGATAAGGTCTCCCCTAAGCTTTATTTTTCTCAAGGCTAAACAATGTTCTCTCAGCCTTTCCTCACGTGGAAGGCTTCCCAGTCCCTTGATCATATTTGTGGCCCTTCTCTCACCCTCTCCAGCCTGTCTACATCTTTTTTGTATAGTGGGGACCAAAACTGGACACAGTATTCTAAGTGTGGATTGACAAGCACTGTGTAGAGTGGGATAATGTTTTCTTTATCTCTGTTGGTGATGCCCTTGTTGATGCAACTCAGTATCCTGTTGACTTTCATTTCAGATAAATATTCAGTACTCATTCAAAAGCACACTTGCCTTCTGCAAGACTTGCACATGATGCAAATGTTGCCTTCTACCTATTGTAGTGGCTGCATGTCTCTTCTGTCCCTCCTCACTTTATAATAATGTAGCATGATGAGATCCCAGACTTTAGATGAATAAGGCACAATCATTACAATGTTGATATGAACTGAGCTGAAAGATCACACCTCACAAGATGGCATTTTCTTGTAAGATCAAGATCCAGAAGATTAACTCTACAAAGAAGTAAGCTGTGAGATGATGTCTAGCAGATGCAGGAGACTTAACACACACGATAGACAGGATGTGACATAACCTCATAGTTTGGGGAATCCTCCAATACCTAAGATCAGTGGAGAAAATCAAGGACTGAGAGGCTAATCCTTGTCTGAGGTACAGTACTGTGTGTAATGCCTACTTGGTGTTACCTAGTAATGATAATATAATGTTTTATTTAAAGTCCCTTCTGACTCAGGACCATGTTTATTTCTTTTATTATGTCTGAACATCAGGCACGAGCTGTTAGGAATTTTTGTACAACAGCTCCCATATAATTTTTCTGGTTAGCATGCAGAATTTTTTTCTTCAGTTAATATGCTTTCTTCCTTCTTCGCTATGAGAAACATTGATCTCCATTTATTTTCATCAAAGTGTGTTTGTCATCTGTTGTTCTTAGCATTTAGAAGACATAATGTTGAGTGTTTCTCCTAATTCACTGGACCCAGAAAGTTAATTCTATTTTTAAAATCTGGGGAAAAAATTAAAAACCAAACTAAAACAATCTCTTCTTACTGACACAGACAGTTACTATAAAATTTAAAATGTGGTAGTAGTAATGAAAGCCCTAATACCTTGTCATTGTTTTCTTTGGTTCTCCTTCTACAGCTTCAATTTTTATTTCAAAAATATTCTGCTTTCATCTGTTTCTTAAGTGGTATTTAGACCACCATTTGTTTTTATTCCATAATACAGAGATGATCTTTGCTATGAAGCTTGGAAACTGCTGTCAGTACCAACAGGCATTTCTCTGTGATAGACTCCAGAAACTTCAGCTAAAGATCAATCAAATTTCCTACCCAGTGTTACACTCAAAATCTTATTTAGGGACAAAGGAAACACACTCAATACATATAAAAGCAATAATATATTGTTAGTAGAACTGAAATCTTAATGGCCCTAATCGGTATTAGTCCAGATCAAATTATTATCCAATATAAAAAGAAAGACAAAAAATAGAGAAAAATTGTTACAGACACATAGTTTTTTATCCCTTTTCTTGGTATTGTGCTTCCCCTTGAGCCTCTAGGTCCTCAATGTGGTTTCTTCATTCTGATGATGAGGATGTGGAAGCATTTACAGCAAGTAATCAGCATCTAGAGTCCTTTGCTGGGTGGAATACAATGTTCATTGATTGTTTCTTCTTCCTCTCACTCGAGTCCACCTGGGGTCAATTTTTGATGTCTGCTAATATGCTTTTAAATTTCTTTCTTTCTTTGTTGGTCTGCAGATCCATGTTAAATCCATATTTGTTTCATATAATGTCTGTCACATAGTTAGATATTATTTCTTTGTTCTCTTTCCTATCCCTAAAACCAGTTCCATCCAGCTCCAGCTCTGCATTTCCTTAACTGACCAATGGTGAGCTGTTCATGGCCAAGGGGTCCTCCAATGCTAGGCCTGTACTGTATTCATCATCCCATGCCAGTGCTCCTCTATGTCACATAAGCATCTCTACTTCTCAAGGCCTCTGCTATAGTACCACATCTGTATTTTGCTATACTACATAATTATGTTATAATTGTAAAACTGTTCTGATATCATACAAAGATAATATGTTAATTATAAACATGTATATACTGGCTACTTAGTATCATGCATGCAATACCATTTCCAGTTTCATAAATCTCTCTGAATGATTATGAGTCAGTTTACATGTGAATCCTTTCAGGTCCATAAACATGAGCTACAAGAACATGAGATGAATCTTTTTGGCCATGGTGCCCATATAAGATGTAAGCTGCAGCATGCCACAGAAGAGCCATTGCTCTGTGTAGGAAACAGAGAGAAAAGACATTCCTCTTATCCTGATGATCAGTCAGAAGCAGTGCCACACAATTGAATAGTGGAGGATTTACACAGCAGAATACATTTCAAAAAGTACAGGAAAAAATAATATACATCTGTGGAAACACCCCATAGTCCACAGGTTGATTTTTTTGTGTGTGTACTTTCACTTTTGACATTTTCTTACTTCTCTATTTTGCAAGTTACCTTCTGCAAATTCTCCAGCATATTTTCTGAGCTGTTTGTGTGTCTCTCACTTTTTCCATAAGCATTTATTTTACACTTAAAAAATACTGAGCAAGGAAGAATTTTCATTATAATTTCCATGATGAAATCTTGAATGATCCATCTTTAATCTGTCTCTTCTTATCATTCACAGTGTGGAATACTGAGGAACATGAAGTGTGCTGCAACAGATGTTAAAACCACTTTGATCAGTGTACTTATACTATGTAACTTCCTCTGAGCACATATCTGTACTCATTCTTTCTGACACTGCTTTAACATTTTTCTAAGTTTTCCTTCCACACTATCATGCCTTTTTGTATTGTTTATTCCTCTATATCTAAAAAAAAAAAAAAAAAAAAAAAAAAAAAAGGCTATTGGTCTTCTCTACTTCTTAGACCATTTTCTAATTTCATTAAGATTTATTTTCACAGGGAAATGAGCTTGAAAACTACAGCGGGGGGTGTGTGTGTGTCTCTATTTTTATTTTTTTCTGTCACCAAATCACACAGATACTCACCATATTTAGTAGAATAACCATCTGCTTCTTTCCCCACTTTTGAATATTCTCCAAAATTTCAAAGACCTTTAAATGTCTTGAACTTGTGTTTATCCCATAAATAGTGTTGCTTGGAGCAGCTCTCTTAATGGTAAAGTAGTGCTATTTTATAGGCAAAAAGTACGTCTTAACACCATTTCCACAGGAAGTTCAAAGAGAATAAATGATTTATTACATTCAAGACTGGGCAAAATATTCATTAAATATATAGAGAGACCTAGATTCTAGCTGGAGATGGCTTCAGCAATGAACTTGAGGTGTGTCAGTTATAAGTATCTGACTTGGTTTGTACATGTATATAATATTTTGACATTGCATTTTTCTTTTCCTTTTTTTTATTTTAAGAGAATCTATAAGAAGAGCATTTCAGATTAAAACCAAAATGAAACAGCCCCACAGTTAAGCAACATTCCTTTTGATATTCAAGGAATTTGAAGAAATGTGAAGCTTCCTTTTTCTTAAAAATAATAACTGTAATGCAGCAATACAAATTCTAAAGTGATATGTCAAATTAATTTGCTGCAACTAGAAGTGGATCAGATCCAATTATTCTTCTATTTGAAGATGCTTACTCTAAAACCTGAACTGAATGTCTTGATCCCTATTTCTGGTTTAAAAGCAGAGCTTTGCCATGAAGCACAGGAGAAAATCTGCTGTGGTGTGTACATGACATCAGTCTACATGAGTTCTTCTGCCTAATGATTCTTCATACAGCTCATCTGTTCAGATATTTCAAATTCTGGCATCTGCAAGCACTCTAAAGAATGGCTTAGAAGTGTGAAGAATTTGCAGTAAGGGTAAAAGACAGCTGGCTATTGATACTGAGTAAACAGTGATAGCAAATTAATTGGGCTGTAGTAGTTGTAAATGACTGTGGTCAGGTCATTTACATTAAAACTTGTCATCTTCTTTGAATAAGTGCAGACAGTATTAAAGGTGTCTCTCACTGCTGGGATTGAAGGGACAGGCAAGGGGTACTATTTGTCTGTGACAGGTGTTGGGGTCTCAGCAAAAATACGGAGTCCTCTTAAGCAATAGAAAACTTGAAGTAGCTTTGTAGAGAGTTCCTTTCTTTTCCTAAATATTCTCCCTCCTCGCAGAAGTGTTATTCTCCATGCTTGATAGGATGCCACAGTTAGAGCCTCCCCCCCCCCCAAAAAAAAACAAACCAAACCAAACCCAAACCAAAAAAATTTTAAAAAGTCAGAGCTATCAACAGCGATTATTTGATTATTAAAACAATGGAACAAATCAAAGACTATATAGAACAGAATGCATTTAATAAAGAATTACTCCTTCGATTACAATCTTCTTTATAGCCCTCTGTGGAGAGCTTTTGAGAAAAATTATGTCTTTGAGAGTTGCTCTAAACTTGGTGAGGCCTAAAATATTTTATTCATACCCACAGAGGAAAATTGAGTCGTCTTTTTGTCTTTCATATGCAAACATAACAGTTATTTGTGTAGTATTTATCACTGATACTTTCATAAGCTTATAAAAAGTAACGCAGTCCATTCATTATAGACAGATGGGGGGTAGCCAGCTCTGCATGGGGGAGCAGGGAATAGGGAGTCCAAGCTCAACAGCCAGAGGAAGAAGCTGAAAGTCAGGCTCAGGCAAAGAGGTGCAGGAGTGACAGCTGTGAAAAACAGAAGTGCAGAAATGTTTAGCCTAAGTGTGGCAAGTCATGAGATGTGATTCAAGACACTGTTGACACAGTCCTGGCAAAATTGAGTAAAACATACCAATAGAGAAGGAAGCTGAGAAAAAACTGAGAAGCTGTGGAGCGATGGGATGTTGACAACAAAGTAAGTTACTTTTACATTTCAAAAAGTTGTTATCACCCTCTTTCTCCCAACTTTATTGCAAGCCTTTATCTGAAGACTTGCTTAGATTTTAAATGCTGCTGTTATCTTCTCACTAGTTCAGTATCATCATGAGCTGTCTTTGTTAACAGTTTCAGCTCATGAACAGCACATACATATTAGCATTGCATTTTTCTGAACTTAACAGTTGTACTTGTTTTATCTTTGTGGCCAAAAGTTCCCTAAATATTTAAAAGTGTGAATTCTTTCTTCTACTGAATTTTAAATATATATTCCTTCACTTCTATCAAAGGTTGGTAGATCATGAAATTCTCTTTTAAAATAGTCTACAGTTTTGTACTTTACAAAACATTTGCAAAGTTTGCAGACTAAACTTTTAAAATTAATTAAATATTTAAAAGTATCGTTAAGTTGTAGTAGCTACTTCATTTATTAGTAATACTATTATCACAATAGTTGGGTTTATGTACTAGTAATCAGTTGTAACAAATTCTTATACTGAACAGAAACCAACTCCTTGAGTTTCTCAGGGATTTCTGTTATAGCTTTGGGGACTAAGTATTAGTGGTAATTTATCAGGCACCCAAATCTCTATGAGCACACAATTAAGGTTACTGTCAAGGTTCTCTGCCCTCAACACCCCACCTAATCCTCACCTCTCCCAAACCAGCCTATCAATACATCAAGCATCCTTACCTCTGTGACAAGCTTACTTGAAACTGAAAACCTAAGTGAAGTGAGATAAATCAGCCTTACAGTCAGAAAATATTCAAGTTATTCTATAATAAATCAGCCTTACACTCAGAAAATATTCAAGTTATTCTATTCTATTTGAAATAGAATATTTGGTGCTTAACAAAATATCTTTTTACACTGAAATTTATTTAATTAGAAGGCTTCCACTCATCTCAATGATTTAAGAAATTATCAAGGAAACCTGAGTCATGATGAAATAACCAACATTTTCCATAAAGCATTTTCTAGTTGTTAATCTTTCACTTAATGGTTGAAGGTCTTAAATTTGTAATAAAAGTACAATAAATTAATTTCATTATGGTTTTGGGTTTGCTTGTTGTTTTTGGGTTTGTTTGGTTTTTTTTTTTTTTTTTTTTTTTTTTTTTTTAATGATTTGAAGTGATAATTTATTTCTTAAGAAGAAAGAAATCTGGTTTGACAGTTCTACTTTACGGTTTCTGATAAAATCTCTTATGTAGGCTTCTGTTTGAAGTAACATGAACAGCACCTCGTATTTCCATTTCAAGTCAGGACTGTTCTGTAACATAAATATTTTATGAATATAAAAGGCTTCTACACCATCATCCTTCCAGCAGTAAGATCGTATTAAAATCAACCAGTGTTTTTACAAGATGTGTCTTTCTTTTTGTAAGACTATTGATTGTTACTCTGTGGGGGAAAAAATGTCTTTGAATTTATGATATACTGCTCTGAGTGTATCTGTATCTTACCACTAAAGGAACATGCTACATATTTTATGTAAAGAACAAATCATAGTAGCTATTGTCTATACACATTTTTTTCAAAATATAGCATAAAATAATGTTATATGAAAAAGTTCAGGCAGGGTACAAATTTTTCAAAGAGACTCTGAGCACACTGGATGTAATGAACATGATTTTAGAATGGAAGAAGTGTTAACCTTCCTAATACTTAGCTTTTATCCAGCTAACAAGTTTCAGAAATTGGCAACAATTTTGTTGCTATTCACTGTTCATTCATATTTCACAGGTTTATGATATCCGAGCTGAAGTTAAGTTAAACATAACAGAAAAATATACCAGACGTGTTTATTGTGTTTTCCCTCCTGGTGTTTCTACTTCCTGCTACCCCCATGATCAAATGATTTGTGTGAGTTACAGGTGATGACAAATTTAATTAGAAGGTTAAGATATACCCCAAAGTATGTTTTTCTCCTCAGTGATAAAAAAATAGTCTTAATCATCATTACAGAGCACTCTGAGTTAGCGAAAATTGGTGAAATTTGCATGCTGATGAGCACTAACTAGCTTGTTAGTCTTAACATGGGACAAAGAAATTAATGTTTTCATTCTAAGCAGACAGCTGTTTTGAAATATATTTCTGTGAAATCAGTTACCTCCAAAACATTCATCTCCCTTCCTGTGTAAGCCAGGAGACAAAATACCACAAAGAATAAAAGAAAGACTCACCACCAACTTCTTCTTTGGACACTTGCTGGTCATGAAATGAGGCTTTTCTACAAGATACCAATAATATGTTTTTGGCTGCTTTTCTCTTGCAAAACAGCATAAGAGTCATAAAGTGAATTGCATTTCAGCACCAAAACAAATAAAGGATCCTGGCTAAAGTGGAAAACTTTGATAGTAGAATAGTAAATAGCAGATTTCCATTTTTTCTTAATATTCCTCCATGAACACATGTATGATATTATTGTTTCAGTATGCTGCAATTTTGAGTGTATCTGTGGTTAGAAAGGTCTGTCAATACCAAAAATGTCAGCAGGTGAATTCATTATTGTTGTCTCATATGTATTTCAATACTTAAGAAACTAACAGGATCTCATTAGCATGTATTATACTCAAGGTCAGCAAATGTAAATAATCAGCTCATATAGGATACATTTTAATAAATAACATCTAAAAGACATTTTTATTACACAAATTCTAGTTATTAGGGCTGAGCATAGATCTTAAAAAGCTGTTATAATTGATTTCTTAAAATAGTAGCAATAAAGTTCCATTATGTTTGAATATGGAATTATAAGTGCATTATATAATTCACTACAGTAAGCAGAGCAACATTACTGTAGTTATTCACAGAAAAGTGAACACAAACAAAACAAATAATTTCCATTTGTTTTAGTATTTCTCAGACACACATTTGAAGTGTCATTGTGACACTCTCACTTGTGATTTTTTCATTCTCTGTAAAACCAATATCACTGTTATCTTTTATTTCCAGGTTTAATAGAGTAGTTAATAGTTTCACTATTTAACTGATTTTATTTGTTTTACATTTTCAATAAGATGTAAATTTTGCTTGTAATATTTGCCATTTGCTGTTTTCAAACCAAATTTTTTAAGTAAATGGTTTTCTTAATCATAGAGATAAAGGGAAAGTAGTTGTTTAGTCACATTTACATCCGTAATAAACTTTAGCACCTCATCACTGTACAGCCTAGTATATTAATTAATTCAAGGGTTTTTTTAATGTAAAACTGATCAAAACACTGGCTAATACAGAATCTTTATTGGGATTTGTAGCTTCATATTCTTCTAATTATGTTAAAGAATTCAAAATGAGCATTTATGAGTCAGAAAACAAAATTATCATGCTTAATATAAAAACTAGAGCAATATAAGCAGTTTACTGGGGAGCAAAGCTTAAGTTAAAATAAATCTCTCCACAGCTTCTTTCAGAATAGATTGCATGTTGACTGCCATTTGACTTCTAGACTCAGGACGAAAAGGAAGATTTGAAACTTACTGTTTGATAGTGTAAAGAGGGAGACACTGAATTGTTTTAACTAGAAGTGAAGCCAAACAAGCCAGGAAAACAAAAATTCTGAGAACCTAGTTCAAAACTGGCTCATTTAGAATCCAGATCAGCTTGCTAGTATGCATCATTTTTCTCTCTTATGGGGACAAAGAGGGAGTAATGACAATGTTCCCACCTGCTCAGGCAGTCACTTTCAGACAACATTTTCTTTTTTGTTGTATACAAACATGAGAACTCTCTACTGACAATTTCTTTTATCATTTTCTTCATTGATTTTCCTCAAGATCTTATGATTACATTCTCAGGATGAGAAACAAGATCCTTCTCTCACAATAATTTGTATTAAGACTTTCAGAATCTCTCTATTTCTATTCCTTTCTTTATCTCTTTTATCTTTCTATTAAGTAAGTAGTTCCAAGATTTCTTTTGTGAAGCTCCATAATATTTACCATTTAAGAAAACTAAAAATGAGACCCCTGGAATGATACATGGATTTGCTCTGGAAAACTACATATTACTTGAGTAGGGGAAAAAAAAAAATAAGAAGAAATAAAACAAAAAATCAACAAAGGCAGTCAACAGAAGTAGCAACACTAATGCTAAGTTCAGGTATTTATATTAATGCTATTCCATAACTTCCTTATACACAAAATGACATAACTGTGTATTTGATCAGCTACTAAGATTGCGTAGTTTAACAGTATACATAAACCATAACCAAGGCAAACCAAGAAACCTGCAGCTAATTTCTTGAGCTTTTGTTAGTTGTGTTAGAAAATACAAAAGCAGTACAAGGGATGAAAATTACAGTTGTATGTGAATAGACTCCCTAATCTCTTTTCAAAGTTAAAACTAATGATACCATAGACTTGATTTTCCATGGATTTTTCATCAAATATGCATTATGGAACAGTTCAAAAATAGCTATTTTCTTCTCTTGTGTTAAAAGTAATATATTATAGAACAATTTTATTACTATGATGCTACACCTCCATTATACTACACTAACAATTAAAAGGAATGTTCTTCAATACAAATGGGCCTGTTTAAAGAACAAACTTACATCTCGGTTGAAATCTTCAAAATTGATCAACTGTACATGCATCTCTTGTTGCACATAAAGACTACTTGATTTGGGTTTTTTTTGGTCATGTCTTTAAAGATGTGTCAACATTTATGTTATATACATTTCTATGGGACCTGTAGCTTGAAGGTCAGTTGCCTATTGTGAAGTGTGGGAAACACAGAACAGCAAAAAAATTGCAAAACACACATTTCCTTAACACATGGTGCCCAGAACAAACACAAAACAAGGTGATCTGATTTGTGTTGCCATGACACAAAGGAGGGATGCAAAGCAAGGCAGAGTCTGTACAGTCTCATTCTTCTGCTTTTCTCAAGGAATATTTGACACAATTACATAGATTTATCTCCTGCTCTTCCGCTTCTCTCAAGGAATGTTTTGCACAACTCTGCAGACATTATCTTATATTTTTTTCTCTTTTCCCACAGCAACTGTGTGCACATTGCATCAAGGAATGCACTGTGTCATTACTCAAGAAACAATGGTTTGACCACAGTCCCACACACTCACACATACACATCTAGATAAATACTACCCCAAGTTTGTATCTAACTTGGAGGGATGATAATCCGACACCAAATCGGAGGCACAGATTGACAGATTTGTGCTCCTTGCCCCCCCTCCCCGCCAAGAAGGGACACCTTTTGGTAAGATTTATGCCCTTGGCTATGCTGAGTGATTACCCAGGAGTTAAGTTTGTGATTGCAATCATTTTTGTGTGTAGTACTATGTAGCCAACCTGCAGTTTGTACATTTTACGTAGGCAATCTCGAAGAATCTGTAGATGTTGCATAACAATAAACCATACTATTAATGAAACTGACTGCTTCTCTTGAATGCCACTGGACTTACAGTACATAGGTTGTTTCTGCATCTGATGTCAGGCTTATAGTCATGTTAATAATTGACATATCTATGAAGAGATAAGTCCAGCTGCCTCTAGCCCCTCTAATCAATGAGAACTGGCTAGAACACAAGGAGGTTCGTCTCTTACCAAATCAATTCGTTATTGTAAATGTAACACCTATGTACAAAAAAACCTGGAAAACTTCATTCCAGACAGTGCTTAACCTTCACTTGGCACTTTAATAAATTCTCAGAATTAACAGTGTTCTTTAGGTGCTTAAACTGAGCTACCAAAATACAAGGCTGCTAGAGTAAAATACATAGCTTAAACTCTCTTGAGACTCTGAAATAACCAAGACAGATGTTTAATCTTCTCTGCAGTTGGAAGGACGTGGCATCATACCACTATCCAAACACACAGAACTCATGCACGTCTTTGTGAATATTTACCACGCTGGTCAGGGACACTTACAGTAAGAAATACAGCCAAATGCAAGAACATCTCCTCTTTGCCCTATTTTTCCACAATTCTTTCACTTCTTTAAATATATTACTCATTCCTTTATGCATAATGACACTCAATATTCTCTTGACATCTTATTTCAAAATTGATATTTTCTGCTCTGGCATTTGAAGCTTCTGTCCAAAATACTAAATCATATTCGATGCTAATATTATCTTATTTCCCATTTGTCATGACGGCTGACCTTGAATATTTTTATTCTTTACTGTCTTCTCCTATGGTACAGGTTACACCATGTATCTTTACTATATTTTCATTAGGAAATCAGTATTTAATCTGTATGACACATCGCATGACTACATTTTAGAATGTTCTTCATGAACTATATAGTCAGTGTAAGAGTGGAGAGTTCAAACATATGTTCAAGCTTCACCAAAATTAAATTTTGCACCTTTTGAACCTCTCCTCATAAAATGCAAAACAATGCCTTCTTATTTTAATTTTTGTTTTCAAGACAAAGCCAAGGCCAGTAAAGAATTATGATGTAAAGACACTTAGAAACAAAAATAAATTTAATTTAAATTTAGTTTTACACAGAGATGACTGGTCATGTTAGAGCTAGATTTTTGTTCTACATCTTAGAAAAAATTACTTGCTTTTTTGGAGACTTATTCTAGTTTGGGAAAAAAAAATGAATAGATAGTATACTTATTTCCTATTTATTTAAAACAGTTAAGATAATTTACCTTTTAATCTAACATTAGTTTATGTTTTCTATTAAAATTACTGATAATGTTGCATATTCTACCATATTCTACACTTTTTCTGTCCAAAATAGAAATCACTGTACGAGTTATTTGACATCCTTCTCTGAATAACAAGGGGAAAGAGCAGTGGGGAAAAAAAAAAAAAAAAAAAAAAAAAAAAAAGAGACAGAACTTGTTAAAGAGCACCAGTTTGAAGGATCTGAAGCTTGAATAACTAAGAATATCTGTGAGTGGGAAGATGGATCAAGTAAAGAGTGTTGTACTTTCAGTGTCATCCACAACTGACATTTATCATTCTTGTTGAAGTAAGGCAAGAAAAATTAAGGACATCTGAAAGAGTAGAACAAGATATTGATCAGAGATTTGTAAGCTCTGAAATCTTGTACCTGAATCTGTAGTAAGTCCTTTAAAAGAGCTGTGTAAGATCAAAACTTGGTTTTGTTTGAACACGTGAATAAAAACTTACAGGATTGTATCTGGGCTTTCTGGTGGGAAAAAAAAAAAAAAAAAAAAAAAAAAAAAAAAAGTGCTGTAAGGACATTTTTGAATTGCAGTTAGAAATCTGCTTTATTACAGAATGACAAAATTGTGCAAGTTTTCCATTTTATTTTAAACTAAACTTCAATCTCTAATGTTATGAAGTACTTAATATTATAGATCTGCTCATTGTTGATGTCAGCTAAACTATTCATGCTAGTAATGATTTAAGAGATAGAATTAAAGAACTTAGTTTTACCCTTCAACATGACCTATCAGACAAGGGAATCTAATAAAATTGTTTGTGTGAAGGTATGTGTATTTACAAATTTGACTCAGGAAAAAAGCTTTCATCTGTCAAAAGCTTTTACAAAAAAACAGTGATATTTAATTACAGGTCAAAACCTCAAGTAGACAAACATACACAAAGCACTGTAGGCAGAGAGATTATATACCACAATTTGAATGAGTGGTAGGGTTTTTTTGATAGCAGGGGAGGGGGCTAGAGTGGTGGCTCCCTGTGAAAAGCTTCTCAAAGCTCCTCAAACTCCAAGTCAGACCCGTCCCTGCACCGAGGCTGAGCCAACCAGCTGCACCTCTGTGATAATGGATTTAAGAAGGGATGTGGTGAGGAGGAGTCAGACTTGTGAGAAGGAGTTGCGGCAGCTGCGTGAACACCAAGGTCAGTGGAAGAATGGAGGAAGAAAGGAGGGGGAAGGTGTGCCGGAGCAGAGACCCCCTATATCCTGTGGTGAGACAACAGGGCAGACCCCCCCTGCCACCCATGAAGGTCTACAGTGGAGCAGACACTGATTTATGGCCTGTGAGGGGTCTCATAAAGAATTTAAGGTGGCTGCACCTGAAGGAGGCTAGGACTCTGTGCGAAGAAGTAACCCCCTGTTGTTGTAGTTTTGTGCTGGGAGGGTTGCAGCATGTCAGGGTGTCCCACTCTGGAGCATCTAGGAAAGGGCTGCATGCTGTGGGAGGAATCCCAGTTAGAGAAATTTGGTGTCCTATGCTGAAGCAGCTAGGGAAACACTGTGGCCTGTGGGAGGGACTCATGTCAGAGAGGGCTTGTGAAGGACTGTCTCCTGTGAGAGGGAGACCATGCTGGAGCAGGAGGAAGAAGTTCCAGGAACTTTCCCCCACCAAAGATGGAAGAAGCTGCAGCACAGACTGCACCTCCCCTCCCCCCCATTCCCTGCCCCGTGTGCTACTGAGGGGAGGAGGTGGAGATATTGGGAGCAGAGCTGAGCCTGGGAAGAAAGGAGGGGTAAGGGGAAGATGTTTTCAAGATGTGGTAATGTTTCTCACTGTTCTATTCTGTTAAGTGTTGTTGTTAGTGTCTGTAATAAATCTATGTTATTTTTTTCTTTCCTTATCACATCTGCCTTTTGCCTATGACCATAATGGGTGATTTACCTCTCCCCGTCTTATCTTGAATCTCAAGCCAGGCTTATTTTCTCTTCCTCATCACTGGGGAGGGGGGGTGAACGGCTGTGTGGTGCTCAGCTGCCCTGTGAGCTCCAACCACAACAACCACTCAAGTACTTATACTAAATATTTCTTAATAACTGTGTTTAGATATCTTGTTAGTCATGACCAACAAAATGTTCTTCAAAGGAATTCAGATGTAATTTAGGCCTTATGAACTTTCTTTTTCAAAACTAAATGCTAGAGCCCTCAATTCTGTCTAATTTCTTATGGAAATGGTTGTGTCTCTTCATTAAGAATTTAAGACAGAAAAAAAACAAAAAACAAAAAACAAAATATTATTTTCATTTTCACTGCTTTTATCAGTAGTATAAATTTTATTATCTCTCCCTGAAGTAAATACAACTCAGTGTGTTTGGTTTTAGTTTAAGATGTTCATAAAGCTTTAGATTATTTCTGAAATCAGTAAATTTTAAAACATTTTTAGAAAAGATATTCATTTAAGATTTTGTGAGGAACTTCTTGTAAGAAATAAAAGAAAGTATTTCTCTAAATGGAAGGAAAGTGTATTTGTATTATAAGAAGAATCCCATTAGGTTCCCATTATCTTATGAAACAATATATATTAATATATTTGCTTCGTTACCAGTCTTTAACCATAACATACTTAATATTCCACATATTTGAATGTCCAGGGTATGTAAAGCACAGTAAATGGGTAATGAATACCAGAAGTTTTTATATACTTTATATACTTTATCTCTCAGAAAGGTATCACGAACCTGCACCAGCTACCAGTTATATGAACATAATCAGCATGTTCCATTAGGATGAGACCAAGGAAGCTTGCATGTTAAACAGTTAGCTACTAGAAAAACATACAGGATAGGGTCAGATGTAAAACTCTCCCCTTTCTAGAGTTAGAATATTTCACTGACATTTTGAGAACATAATTTTAATACTCTCATTACTGTGCATAACTGTATATGTGCTTAAACTTAGTGAAATGAGCTCACAGTCAAAGTATTAATATAGAACTCTCATGGCTAGATCACCACTCATACATAGGCTCTTCCACCTGACTAGAGTTTACACATAACCACCAGTAGCTATGTGTTCAGGAATAGTTTGTCTCTGAGCTCTAGTTTTTCAAGAGATTTTGATGAAGGAATGCCTGATTTCTATATCCAGAGGAAATCTATGTCTGAATCGACTTTTGAACTATTTGGACTCTGGTAGTCTGGAGATGTGCACAGGCACAAGAGTAGCTTACTAGGGAACCTAAAACTGAAGCTAGGTGTTATCTAGGTAGCACGTATGTTCCAAGGCTAAATGACAGCCAGAAGGAAAGTGTTCTGTTTTTTTGTTTTATTTTTAAGTTCTCAGTAGTACCTCACATCCAACATAAATTTGTTTTAGGTAGCTATGTTCCAAATTTAAGAAACTAGATTTGAGGTAAGGAAACCTGATTCAAATAGTTAAATGTATTTCCTATGAAGGAATGTTAAAATGTCATCAAAAACAAAAAAGGAGAAAATATAAAATATAGTCATTGACCACAAAATACCCCTTTGTTCAAAAAAAATGTTACTAGGCACCTGCAGGGAAATTATTTTACACTTTTAAAATGAAAGAAATATTTTTCTACTATGCTCAATTTCAGAGCAGGCTTCTATCATTCAAAAGAAAAACAAAACAGAAAAACAAACAACCCAGAAAGACTTCATGTGCTAATTCTAAGCATATTGTAATTAAAAAAACCAAACAAACAAACAAACAAACTTAAACCAAACCACTTGTCATCTAAAAGCATTAATATTTTAAACAATTAAATCAGCTTTTATATTCTGGATATAGATTACAGGTGTGGATTTTTTTTTTTTCTTCAGTCAAATTGATCTTCATTTATTTTTGATAGTCAAATCATGTGTTCTTATTTGGGATTTTTGGAGGACTGCTTTAGAATTTTCCAAAAGGTGTCTTGATGAACAATCACTTGGTCTGTGGAAAGTATTATGAAAACATGTAGTATCCATCAAAGTCACTACTAAACAAAGAAAAATGAAATCTAAAATATAAGATTGATTAATCGGTGGCTGGGAGGACTTACCAGCCACTTCCCACATAGGAAAAACAAAATGGTTTTGTATTTTGTAATGGCTTGGTATTCCTAACAAATATAAAATAATGAAAATGGTCAAACTCATTCAGATAAAATAACCAGGCTGCTAGTGCTTGAAAACCATTTTGTCTGTAAACAAATGTTGGTGTTTTCTGGTCTGTATGGAATTTTGATTAGCATAGAAAGCTGCAGAGATTGAAATACGGTTTGATCTCTGTTTTTAGTCAAATTAAAAAAAAAATATCAATAATTGGATTTTTTTTTTTTAATCAGTCAGGTTTGAACAACTCTAAATCCTTTCTTGTTCTGACTTAGAGATAGAAATATCATGGGATAAATTTTACTCTTTTGATGTTAGAAGTCTAATCACAAGGAAAATAAGAACAAGCTTCATGATAAAGGAGAAAAAATATAACAACTTAGTTCTTATTACAGTTTGGACATATTAATCATTATGTCATTAACAGCTGATGTATTTTCCAAATTGTTGACATAGTTTCCACTCATTTAAGAACATATATCATTAGCACATACAACTACTGTATTATTTAGCTTGCTTATAGTGGTGCCCTTGCATTTGTAGATATATAGATCCTAAATCACATAAAATTGCATTAAAAGGATGTGAAGTTTTCAAAGTTAATGTGTAAAAAAATAAGTAGTACTATAAGTATTTCAATACTACAATTAATTTGCTTTTCACTACTGTACCAATTGTTACAAGTTGGAACATTAGTTATATAAAAAAATTCAAGATTTATGTGCCTCAAATCAGCCAATATGCTAACTGCCACTTTCAGTCTAAAACCAGCAACAATTCACAGAGGTTTTAGTAGATTCAAAATCAGCTTACTCAGCAGAAGAAAACTATATAAATTTTGTTGATATAAATGATATCAAAGTGCTGAGCCTACATACATCCACAATACCTCTGTTATTTTTAATGTCACCTAAAATTTCAGCACAGTCATCAAAATCAGCTGGTGAAAAAGCATTAAGGGATAGATTGCTACACATCATAACAGGGCTGATGTGTTCTAGTAAACAGATGCTGTACTTCAGTTGGATCCTTCTTTTTTTCATAACATTATTTACAAGTGGCATGAAAATATCACTTCTGTGGGGGCAGAAGTGTCTAAAGCATACACACACAACTGACATCTCTTTCTGATTCTTTGGGAATCTTCTTGCTCAGCCCACGTCATGGATCCTTACTCACTGTTGGCACAGAAGCTAATGTATTAAATGTACACGATTTTCTAAAGTTGACATCAGTCCATGTAAAAAAAAAAATCTAATTTTTAAATAGATAATTATTTGGTATATGTGTGTTTACAATGCACTAAGTAGTCTTCACTTTGCTGTCTCTTGGTGCACACTTAAAACTATTAGTATTCATTTGGGGACTAAAGCTGTTTACTCCTGTTTTAGTCTGTCTCACCTCAGGCGCAGGTGCTTGGGAGGAGTCAAACGCATCACCAGCAGAGCCTTTTCCTTCTACTGACTTGTACAGCTCCTAGTGTCCCTGCTCAATCTTGCTGCACCTCATACACTCCTTGCCTCCTGGAAAGTGAGTTCAGGATTGCTGCTCTCCACCTGGGACTTTCTGAGCTGAGATGCATGACCCAGGCTAGGCACCTCTCAGTTATTTATTTGGTTGCTTCACGCTCGCAGTTTGCTACTTGATATATCTGGGTGAGGTCTGGGAAACAGGCCTTCGAGTCCTCCTTCTCTGCTGGCTACCCAGGGAGGACTACTCGCAGGAAGATGTAGAACTAGTTTATTGGCTTCTTTTGGGACCTAATCCAGCATAGCAATTCTGCCCGATACTTCGGTCCCCCTCTTTTATTGTTGGTTTGGCTTCCTTTTTCTCCCTTTGTGCTTCACTTTCAATAAATCTTTTCACTTTTTGTTTGCATACTGTGTGAGTTGAAGCTTATTTCTGTGCCTATGATCTCTAAGTGTGCAGGAAATTTAGCTGCCAAGGCCTGTGTCTACAATAAAAAGGGCTAAAGAGCTCAGACTGTCACATCTTGAAAAGCTAGGATATAAAAAGCCTGCAAGGCCTGGGCTGACAGGGCTGCAGAGTAGCAGAGAAAAGACTTCTGTATTAGACTTGTAAAGGTTGCAGAGTCTGAAAAACTTAGATGCCAAGGCACATAGAGTTGGAATAGATGAAATAGGGTGAAAACAAAAGTCAGGAACCAAAATGAGTTACATTATTTGTTTTCTTTTTTGAAATGTAGGTATTTATTACAGGTAGTACACTTGTAAAAACTTAGTGACTAAGCTGTAATCTTGTGTTAGTGTTGGTATCACAACTCAGGTGCCATACTCCTAGATTCCCTCAGGTTTTGTGAACATTTCACAGAACAACAAGAAAATGTAGTCAGAAAGGATTAGGAACGTCATGGTGAGAAGCAAGTCTCATAACCTTTCAAAGAACAAGGACAACCTACCTTTCAGTAATTAGTGGAACTCATTTGCCACATAGGCACAATGGGGTTTGGGTTTTTTTGATTTTTTAATGAATATCAACTCACCTCCAGAATTTCTCTCTGGATCTGGAAGCTGGCAATCAGTTACCATCTGCAGCAAGATCCTGACCAAGATTCACACAAAGTAACAAGCGATGTGGGAAGATGGACAATTATTTGCACTGAGGGTGAAAAGATATGGTTTTTTTTAAAAAACAAATACATAGTATCTAACAACAATGCAACATGTTACTTATTATAACTGGAAACAATCCAGGTGCCACGAAAATTCCATAGTTTGCCTGGCGTGTAAAGTACAATAAAAACTACAGTAACAAAGAGCACTTTTTTTTTTTTTTTTTTTTTTTTTCTGCCTTATGTCTTATTATAAACCATGGCATTTTTCCTGCCTTGAAATGGCCCTTCAGATCCTCTAACTACCACATTGGTGGTGGAGCACAACAAACTTAACTTCCTTTACACTCAGTTGCAAAGAGGTAAGTCTCACTATAAGAAAGGAAAAGTATGCTTCACTGCAAATATATTTTGGCCATAAGCTATAGAGAATCATGAGTATGACAGCCTCTGTCTATGCAATTTCTGTTTCCTGCATTCTGCCTCATTCTAAAATATTTTTATTTGTCAAAATAAGAGTTCTAAGTAATTTTGAGACATCATAACCATATGTCCTCTATTTTAGTCCTAACTGTTTGAGAGAAGCTTTGAAATTAATGTCACAATTACATTGTGAACATCTTGAAAAATTATGTCCTAAAAATTGAGTAATTCTTCTGGTCAGTTTTTTTAAAATAAGATAAACAAGACCAAAAAACCTAAACCACTTGTATTTCTACTGATCGGTTATCTTCAAGTGTTTCTTGTAACCTTTCAAGATATTCATATTTTACTGCTTTATATTAATTAGCTTTAAAATAATGCAAAGCTTAAATGCCCCTTGAATAAACAGTAGAACAGCTGTTCTAGATAACAAGATGTTAACCATTAAAATAGCTATTGGGGAATACAGCTTGTGAGATAGCAAGGACTGACAAGAAGTCTAACAGAAAGTTGAGAAGATTAATTCCTAACCCTTGTATCCAGTTATTAAAAAAAAAAAAAAAAAAAAAAAAAAGCCATAGATTGAACGTTATTACAAATACTCATAAATAAGAATGTTACAATAAATACTGCTACAACATTTCATAAAGCAGTATCTAGAAACATCAGTAAATATTTTTAATGGAATGGATTTGAAATGCTCCTTGCAAATTCCACTGTTGCCTTCTGTTATTTTGTGAGAAGATAACGAGTCCTTTGAGGTTAACACAAGGTAAACCAGGGGGGAGGGGCGGCTTCAGAGGAGAAAGTCACTCTTTCCTGTTGACCTAGTTAGAGTTTACCTCTCAGAAAATAGGTCTGTTCCTTAACTCTTGTATAACTCTCAATGCCAAGTGAAAAATGAACAGATTCCATGAGATGGGGAAATGGATTTACTTCTTGTTATGCTGTGTTCTTTATAATGCACATGGGAGAAGAAATTAAGAATTCTCTTATTTTAGATAAGAAGAGAAATTTCAATATTACTTTCATACAGTCTTCTCAATACAAATCAATCTGTCTTTCAAGCAGAGTGCATAAAAGATTGGGGAATATGGATTTAAACTTTTTAAAAAGGCCTCTAAGAACCATAGATAAAGATTTTTTTAAGTTTCAAATAAATTTGTTTAGATACACTAGCCTCAATTCAGTCTTGTGTTTCAGTTTACGTGTCTTTCTGTAGCAGTGTAAAATGTATGTAAAGTGGATATAAAATGCAACCAAATCAGACATAGCACTTTATGCTTACTCTGAAGTCATTCTGTTCTAGCACAACTGACAACAGTAAGGAACTTTATTCTCTTCTGTGTGGCACTGGTGAAAAAGGATTTTTTTTAATGACCACATATTTTCATTTTTGTTGTCTTTAAAGCACTAGTTATAAGGATTTATGAAATATAGACTCTATGTACAGAGACAGATTTCTTCAGAAAAATCAGCATCATTATATTATTTTGTACTGTTAGTTAAGTGTTCTGCTTTTGATCAGCCAGGAAGTCCCTACAGTGAAAGGAGAAATATCAATTACATTAATTGGAAAATTATTTAGAGAATAAGAAAGCAGAAAAATTAGAACTAAAATTTGGCCAAAAAGTTGATAAGAACATCTGTTCAGGATGAATTTGGTTAGACATTAAGCCTTCTGATGTCAAAGACCAGAGAAGTGAATCTGCTCCCTAAGAAAAGGTTAGCCATGAGCAGGGTGACCCCAACACAGGTTATGCCTCACAGGGTATGGCTACAGTGGACAGAGGCAGCTTCTGGTAACAGGGTCCATAAACATTTCCAGACAAGGAAAAGTGAAAAAACAGATCTGAGGTCCAATTCACAGGGTCCAGTCAGGAACAGCAAGACAGGCCCAAAGACAAGAGTGGCAACAAGCTACAGCATACCTCTGAGGGGGGGATCCAGGAAACAAAGTACCTGCAAGGTAGACATGAAGTTCTTACAGCAAGCGGAGATAGGACTGGAGACAGGCACAGCTTGGACATAGCTCAGCCAAGACCTGGCTGCCCAGTACTAAGCTTAGTTGGGGGTCCTGAGCCCATGGGCTGGGAGTGTGGATGGATGCCCCAGCTGAAGTAGACTGAAGTCATTAAGTCTTACTAGTGACCTCATGACACTGAGAGCCAAAAGGGGTAAAAAAAACAGAAGTCAAAACATTTGGTTTTAATATTAATAAAGAATACAACAACAAAAAATAACAAACACACACCCCCAAAATCCAAATCCTTTAATTTTTTCATTTAGTCTTACTTGATATACTAAAATGTAGCTAATCAAATAATGAATTCAAGTAATAGGCTTTGGATCAGAGGCACTGTTTCAGTTAATATAAATTCTTGAGGGTTTTGTTCATGCTGTAGAGAAACATAAAAATATTTTCTCATATCAACACAATCTGAACGCCTTAAAATATTTCTGTTCAGCCAAAACAATGAAATGTCAAATTTACACCAACTTTTAGCTAACACAGTTTGGTGTCTTTTAATCATGGATGAGAGACGTTTCTTTCCTCAATTCATATTATTCCTAGCAGGTGAGTGAAATAACATCTATACTGCTTTTTGTACATAGAACTCAACCCATGTCTGAGCACAACTTGTCTTATATCACACCTACAGTCTCCTGCTATGTGACTAAGTGACTGGTGCATGGAATGAAGTGCATCCTCAGCAAGTTTGTGGACAGTGCCAGACTGAGAGGAACAATCAATTTCCTGGAGAGCAGGGCTGCTCTTCAGAGGGACCTGGACAGGCTGGAGTCATGAGCTGACAGGAACCTCTCGAAGTTATATAAAAACATGTGCAAAGTTCTTCATCTGCAGAGGAATAACCCCAGGCAACTGTATAGGCTGAGGGCCAGTTGTCTAGGAAGCAGGTCTGCAGAAGAAATCTGGGATCCAGGTGGACAGTAAGTTGAAAATGAGCCAGCAATGTACCCTTGCAGTGAGGGAAGTCAAACACATCCCAGGTTATATTAATAGTCAGAAGCATAGTCAGAAGACCCAGTAAAGTGACCTTTCCCTTCTTTTCGACACCTCTAAGACTATATCTGGAATGCTATGCCCAGTTTTGGGCTCATCAGTGTATGAAGGATGTTGGCATACTAGAGCAAGTCCATAAGAGGTCACCAAGACTTTGAAGTGCTGGAGTACAGGATTTATAAAGACAGGCTGAGAGAACTGGTTCTGTTCAGTGTGAAGAAGAGAAGGCTCAGGAGAGACAGTATAGTTTTCTACAGCTTCTCCATCAAAGAATACAGAGAAGATGGTGCTATACTTCTCACAAAGGTGCACAGTCCTCTTTTCCTGGGATAATCCGTTTCTGGAAAATTCTGAATAGATAGTAAGGTAGTTTAGTGTTTTTATTATTATTATTTTTGGTTGGTTGTTTTTTTTTAATCCGAATGGTGGTTAACTACTCAAAGAGAAGTTCTGCAATCTCAATATTTGCACAAATCTCTAAGCAATCTACCTAATAAGAGCTTCTCTGAGTAGGGGAGCTGGATTAGAAGACCTCCACAGGTCCCTTCCAACTTAAATAATGATTGTATGATTCTATGTGCAATACTTCTAATTTAACTATGTGGAAAAAATGACAACCTGTACTGGGTTTGAGTAAGTAGTGGGGTTTTTTGGTAGCAGGGGAGGGGGCTATAGGGGTGCCCCTCTATGAGAAGCTTCTCAAATCTCACCCAGCTCCAAGTCAGCTCCACCTCTGCACCAAAACTGAGCCAATCAGATGCTCCTCTGCGATAACGTATTTAAGAAGGCATGTGGTAAGGAGGAGTCGGACTTGTGAGGAGGAGTTGTGGCAGCTGCGTGAACACCAGGGTCAGTGGAGGAACAGAGGAAGAAAGGAGGGGAAAGGTGTGCCAGATCAGAGATCGCCTTATACCCTGTGGTGAGATGGCAGGATGGTCCATCCACCACCACCCATGAACCACCACCATGAACGAATCTACGGTGGAGCTGACACTGATTTATGGCCTGTGTTTTGGATGATCAAGGTGCTATGCCCAAAGAAGGCCGGGATCTTGTGGGAAAAGATAGCACCACTGTTGTAGTTCGGCGCTGGGAGAATTGCAGCATGCAGGGGTGTCCCACACTGGAGCATCTCAGGAAGGACTGCAGCCTGTGGGAGAAACTCCAGTTGGAGAAAGTTGGTGTCCCACACTGGAGAAGTGTAGGGAAATGCTGCAGACCATGGAAGGGACTCACGTTAGAAAAAGTTTGTGGAGGACTGTCTCATGTGAGAAGGGGACCATGATGAAACAGGGGAAGAAGTTCCAGAAGCTCCCCTCACCAAAGATGGAAGAAGCGGCAGCACTGACTGTACCCCCCATTCCCTGCCCCTGCGCCACTTGGAGGAGCAGGTAGAGATATCGGGATCAAAACAGAGCCCGAGAAGAAGGGAGGGGTGGGGGGAAGGTGTTCTCAAGATGTGGCAATATTTCTCACTGTCCTACTCTAAGTGTTGTTGTTAACATCTGTAATAAATGTATGGGTTTTTTCTTCCCCTAATGAGACTGCCTTTTGCTGGTGACCATAATGGGTGATCTGCCCCTCCTGGTCCTATCTCGAATCTCAATCCTGGCTCATTTGACCATTCTCATCACTGGGAGGGAAGGGAGGACTGAGCAGCTCAGTTGCCCTCTGAGATCAAACCACAACACAGTCTATTCTAAAGGCATAAGAAATAGAGATCTAAAGATATAAGAATTAAAATAATAACGTATGAAGGCACTATACCTTTACTATTTACCCTTAAGAAATCTTAGTCAATGTCATATCTGAAGTGACATTCATAATGCAGGTGAAATGCTAAAGCTATGAGTTGTGACTTGCAAACCTTATAGAAGAGGAAAGAATCTTTCAGCATAAGGCATGTGTATATATGTATATATTTTAATTATCTTACATACACACAGAAATGCACACATAACAAAAAGGAATTGCAGTCCTTGTGTTCACTAATATCCTTATATGTCCACTTTTGATATTGTACGTATGAAAATCTAAATATAGCTGCAGCAATCTTTAACACTATGTGATTAAGACTTAATGGACATACAGGTAAAAAGGATAATTGGAGAATATTAAGAAAAGAACAGGGCAAGATTCTAACATTGATAGAGTAAAAAGGATATTAAAAATATGCAGTCTTGAAACACAGATAACAAGAGCTGTTCAACAGGAGAATGGCAGTATGCTGAAGAACTGAATTGACTTGTAACAAGTTTAAAATGATAATGTGTCATGGAATGAGAAAAATACCATTTTCACCTCTTCTCTGTACGTTCTAAGTGAGTTTCTCTTGATCACTGACTGGATTAACACATTTCTGAGCCTGCAAATCATATATTTTCACACTAATCAAATGAATCAAATCTACCATTGAATAGTGCTTTTATTGCACTGCTAATATATTAGCTTAGCTCATGATAACCCTCAAAACAACTATGTACCAGCAAAATTGTTTGCTCTAGCATCACTGCCTGAAATATCAAAAGTGTCACCTAGAAGGTGTCACTTACAAAAAATGTGTCCCAGTACTAAATAAGTAACAGAACTATTAATGACACTTTTACATTCTGGTTAATCATAAGCATTTGATTACTCACTGAACTCAGAAAAGTAATACAAATGATGAGTCTGTTGCTGAAGTATTCTGAGGTAGGAAAAAAAGAAAAAGAGCTCAAATGCACACACATCTGACATATCTGTTAAGGTTTACAAAATCATACCCAAACTGATATACCACAAACTGAACTGCAGAAATTTTTGGCAGTTAATAGATTTTGCAGATTTAAACAAGGTCAGAGAATGCCCACTTCATGCCTTAGACACCAGGAAGATGTGATTCACCAAACTAGCTTCCACACTTAAGTCTACATAAAGATATAACAAGATTTCTCTCAGCGACTCACTCAGTAGATATGTACACTAATGTACATATAATAGTTTTCATTTTAGATACATGTATTGGATTTCGTATCAAAAATTACTCCTGTACATCATACTGAAATTTTAGTAACAAAATCTTATGCATCATGAAAAGACACCTAACCTGAATTATTCCACACTTTGCAACACTTCCCCCTGACTTCCCCCGCTCCCCCACATCCTTAAACAATGCAAAGTTCTTCTGTAGGCAGTGCAGTTCATACTCTTTCACATTTTAATTTGTAATGGATTATTCCCAGTAGATTGTCCTTGGAAGGAGAGGAAACAAGGACTAACAGTCTTGATAGTGGTGCTGAAAAAGAAAACTGTATCATCATAAATAAGGTGATCCATACCATGCTCATACAGTAAGAATGACCCCAAAGCCTTGAAAGTAATTATCTCACAAAACCCAGTTTATAGCTTTGTGTCTATTAACAATAGAGTAAAAGTGTTTCCTGTTGTTTAAGACATATGACGGTAACCAGAGAGCACTTTGGATTAAAGAAGGAATTAAATATTTTTACTTCTTCCATCTGCAGAACTTTCAAGGCCTCTCTGAATGCAAAATTCCTTTATGAGCTTTGCTATTTACTTGGTTCCTAATTCAATAGATAACAAACGCATCACAGATGTTTTGGGTGAAATCAATACTGATGGGAAAGAAAAGGAGGACAGATCAGAGGCAGTTAAGCCTTAAGATCAGAGACCTTAATGAAATCTTCTTACTTATCTCAAACTTCCTTGTACATGATAGCTTCCAGTCTCTGTGAATTAATTCTCTACCTAGCACTGGAATAAGAATACATCCTGAAAATAATGTAGGTTGAAAAATTCCATTCAATTTAATAGAAATAGTTCTTCTTTCTTGTCTAAAAGAAACCCAAACCTGAAAGTTACATCCTTTTTCTCAGACTTTCACTTTAAAAATATGTTTGTATTATTTAGGCCCAAACTCAACAAATTATACCTTCCATAAATCTTTATGATAGCTTTCCCAAATCTGCTTTTACCTGTTCTTTTTTTTCAATCAAAATATTATGTCTTAATTCTTCACTGAAAAGATATTTCTGTAATTTAAAAAATTTCATATGCAGTGAAAAAACTCATGTTATAAAAAATAGCACAGACTCAGTTAACAGAGGCAGCCTTACATATAGTTATAAGATGGCCTTGTAGAATTCCTTATACTCTTTACCTCAGCAAGGTCAAGTAGGGATCTTCATTCATATTTAAATTCTAGCTAATATTCAGAGAAAGGTTTTTGCATCATATTTTCCAGATCTTATTAATAACATCTGGACATCTGGTAATGGATTTAGAAGTGCTAAATGTACAACAGTTAAGAAATTCATGTGCCAGATGAGAGAAGTAAGGAATGGAATAGGAATACTCAGGAGAATAAAAGAGATTTTTCAGTAAAGCACTTCATGCTTTGTTTCATCCCACAGATGTGAGAAAGCAGAAAAGGGAAATCTAGTAAAACAAATAAATATTTAGGTCCTGATCCTCCCCTGACACCTAGCAACCATGCCAAGTATCCTCAGCAAAGGGACAAGTAATGAACAACTACGCAACTGCTAAGTGAGAGATTAAAAAACTTAGATTAGATAGGGAGAGCACAAGGTTTCATTATTATGAAAACTTAGAGCTATTCATAATGAAGTTTAACTCATGTGTTATTGTGCAGGGATAGGGGGGAGTGAGGTGAGGAAACACCAATTTTTTAAAATAGCAAAAGAGGAAAAAATGAAGTGAAGCCCATCCGGTGCTTTCATATATACATAGTGCCCTTTCATTGATTTGTCCAGTCTCTTTACAGAGACAAAGTTGAGACACTTTCCTCTGTTTACCTACATGCTCACAGTTTACCTTGCAGGTCAAATGAGCAGTTCAAACTTTGTGGAGAGTCTGTTCTGACCACTTATCACATGGATGAATTTACACACAGAAAATAATAATATTTTTGTTAATATACCAGCAGCATTTTGAAAGTGCTGCTGGTAAAACATCAAGTTAATTCACAAGGAAAAGATAGGATTCCTGTGGTTTTGCAAGAGTCTATGAAAAAAAAAAAGGAAGGTTATCTTAGTTTACAGAAAAAAAAAAACAACCCAGGAACTTAAAAAAACCCAAAACAAAACAAAACCAAAAAACAAACAAACAACAAAACAACAACAAAAAAAAAACAACCAACCAACCAACCAAACAAACAAACAAACAAAAACAAAAAACAAAGAAACAAACAAAAAACCCTACAACAAAACCTAAGGCTTAAAAATTGGAAACTAACATAAAACACAATGAAGTCTCTTATTTCAGAGGTGTATGGTTTAATTACGTTACCGCCTAGCTACGTGTAAAAATAAGAAGTGTAAAAGCTATGTTCAGCTCCATAATTTAGACGCACAACACAAGTGTAAAAAAGCTAGTGCTGCATCTCAAAAGAAAAGCCACTGTCAAATAAATAGTCATTTAATTTCCAAAACTGACAAGGAGGGTCATCCGTTTTAATGTTCTGTGACTGTGAGCTATACCTGTCCAGAATAAAAATGCCAGTATTGCCCTTTTCACAGACCCAATAGAATGTTTGGAAATGGATAACAAGCAAAAGTTTACAGGTTTGTGTATACATGGCAATCTACAGATGTAAGTATACAAGGAGTTAATCTACCAGGATTAATTTTTATATAGACAGGATAAATTCAGCCATACAGAGGAATGGAATCTCTACAAAATTGAAAGCCATAACTAAAGGGAGAAATTACATCACTAGATTGGATTGCAGAGAATGAGAAGTCAAAAAAGAAGTAAAAAATAAGCATTTAAATAAAAATCGTCACAACACATGCCAGTCTTAATACTGGAAGGCTAGTAAAAGGTCTCCCTAAAGCCTTCTCTTCCCTAGGCTGAACAACCCCAACTCTCTCAGCCTGTCCTCATAAGGGAGGTGCTCCAGCCCCCTGATCATCTTTGTGGCCTCCTCTGGACCCACTTGAGCAGGTCCATGTCCTTCTTATATTTGGGCCCCCAGAGCTGGACACAGTACTGTAGGTAGGGTCTCACAAGAGTGGAATAGAGAGGGAAAATCACCTCCCTCAACCTGCTGGTCACGCTTCTCTTGATGTAGCCCAGGATACAATTGACAGGTGGTTTCTTTTTCATTCACAATAACGTCAGGTGTGTGATCCACAGTACTAAACCACTGTAAAATACAATTCATCTTTGTTGTTTTGGTGTAAATGATCCCTGGATATGATATGAAGTCACAGCTAGTGTCATCTAAAAGTTTCCTTTTTATGGATCTCAACAGCTTTTATGTAGGAAATAGGAAAAGTAAAGAAACAAAAGACAATTCACTTACTAAAGGGAAAAGCAACCACGCCCCCAAAGAAAAGTAGTTAGCCCTATATACATCAAAGTTACAGCAGAACAGACCAAATGCTATAGAATGCTGTGATGAATTTTGACATTTTTTCTAAATTATACTACACAACAAAGCATGCATTTCAATATAAGTAATGTAGCAAGTATACTCAAAATAAACAGTATCATCCAGAGAACAGTTTCAATTATATTTTATATAACCAACAACAATGCTACCTTTCTCCAAATAAACTAATATATTGAAACCAAATAAACTAAAGATGTTAGCAAAATTTCAGAAATAATGTTTTGAAGAGAAGGTGACAGGATGCTAAAGTAATGTCATCCAATGGCATCAGTTAACTGATGATAACATAAGTTCTGTTACCATGGTGTTATCTCAGTAGTTTCTACTTAAGAAGCTGATGAAAAGGAGAGATGACATGGATGGAGAATAGTGACAGTCATGTGTTAGTCACTAGAATATCTTCGTTTATGGGTTACAGGTATGTTTGATAAGAGGAGGAAGAGGGTGTTTCGTACCTTTAAGTCATAATTCCTTCCACCACAGTACTAATTCAGTTTCTCAGTATGTATTTTCTCACTAGCACATGATATGATACATCAAACTCTTCCCTTCATCCAGTTTTGGTGTTAGGAAGTCTATGCCTTATGTAATCTTTAACAATGTGGACTGAAACTATAATATGTTTTCTGAGTGTATGATTTTTAAATGCCTTGTGAAAACTAAAACAGGGTTTCTGTGTCTAAGAGTTTGTTTCTGTATAGTATTTGCAAAAGGAAATTAATTCCTGTGTATTAATTTGTCCACATGGGAAAGAGTTCTTATTTTTCTAAAGATCCTTTTCCAAATTCACATCACAGGAACATTTTAGAAGATTTAATAAATAATTTCAGAGACTTTCCTAGTTTCATTCTTACAACTATAAACGAATGCTATTTATTTGCTGAGGCACAAATAATGTTCACACAGTTTTCCATTGTAAATTACTAATATGCTAATATATTCTAAAATAAAAATAAAATCTTAGATGTTAAAGATAAACGCAGGAGGAAAAGCAGTTGTCGCAAACTGTAAATTCATGGTAGTGTAAAACTGGTTTTGCTAACATTTTTTTTCTAGCTAACCCTACAAAACTGATCTTTCAAACTGAATTCATAGTGTCATAAACACTTTAAGTTAGCCCTGCCTCTGAGAGATGCATTTCTCTACTCCCTGTGCTCCCTCATACCCTACCCATTCCTGTTTTCATCAGAGTATGAAGCTGATTAGAAATAACTTTCTTCATCTGTGGTAGTTTCTTTCAGAGCTGTTCCTCAGGTCATCTTAATGAAAGTTTGTAAAGACACAAGGGAGAGAGCAGGGAAAGAGTAGGAATGGTTATGACATCAGTTGCAGTGTTATTTTATAGTAGTTTAAAATATGTGGGAACTGCTTTCTTAGACATACAGTCACACTGAAGAAACACCTTGGAATTGTGTAAGATGTACACAAGTAAAGATTTACTGTATTGAACCATGAAGAATAGGTGCAAAGAGCTAAAATTTGGGGATAGATTAATTCAGTTCAAAACAAGTGCAGGGTTGAAACCAATCTTGAAAAGAGACACTGTCTTCTGAAATATACTAGAGACTTTAAATGCCCTTTTAAATTATAATAGGAGCGTTTAAGAGACACTCCACACCATTAGGTTCTGACCTTACAACTTTAAGAAAGTGTCAAAAGCTTACTGCAGTGGGACTGTGAATAGCAGGGCTTTTTATTTCTGTTTCCTTCACCTCACACCCAAGGACTCTCAGACCACATGCAGGGATAAGTATAACAAAATTCTCACTTAAATAAAGAAGATGGGTCTTTAGCATATAGCCTTCCAGACATTAGGAAGTCCAGACACTATAGAATTTTTATGATATTAATATATCATTTGTAAAACTTTAGATTGTGTGCCATTCTAGCAAAAAGGGAAAAAATGAACTGAAAAGGGGAGTAGAGAAGATAAATGAGCCAAGGTCATGAAGCAGCTCATGCTAGGTCAGAGGACTGAGTGATAGAAAAAAAAATGGATTGAAGAAGGCAATATGAATGTGAAGCTAAAAGGAATTAATCAGATTAGGAAGTGCTTGTAGAACACCATGGACCCTACTGTGATACTTACAAGCAGGGCAGAAGATATAAATAAATGCTACCTGCAACAGTGGGGTCAAAAGATGATTTTGTGGAGACACTTACCTTCATCCTTATGGCACACTTTGTGCTTTGTTAGGGGCAAATTCTGATCTACAACCTCTGCCATTGCACATTTAAGAGGTGAAGGAAAGCATAAAAGCGAAGATTAATTTGACCCATTGTGTTTTCCTTTTTGTGAGATGAAAATACATTAGCTCTGAAGATTGTTTAAATCTGGTGCTGCAATTGCTTTATCAGAAAATCTTTTTCCTCTGATGAACTAGTTGTTAGAAGCAATACTTCTAAACAGTCAATAGAAAAATGGAGCCAAATGCCTCTGTAGTGATGTTAATCCTTGGCTCTCATCCTATGTGCCTACAATAAAGTGCCTTGTAACTAATTAGTGTGCAACCCGCATAACAGACCTGAGACATTAGAGATGATTAGAATTGTGTGCTGGAGCTTTCATTAGGTGATGTGCTTCTGCTGGCTGCATCATCCTACGTAACTAATAAAATCCTTGTCATTGCAAAGGCATGTACGATTAGGCTTAAAACAGAACTGTTACATAATTCTGTATATTTGTGACACAAATACTTGTCTACAAGAGCACTGACAAAAATACTATATTCTGAGGAAGAAAAAACTGTCTGTCTAGACAGGATTCTGCTAGGTTCTTCCATGAATGTAAGAAGGAGTGATCAACTGTCTTCTCCAAGTTGGAGCATCCTAAATCTCCCAGTTTTGATGGCTTAGGTATTTAGACTGGTGACCAGTGGCAGAGGCAGCTCTAACTCTACCTGCTGTTCTCCTCTGCTTGTGTTAATGCCACCAGTCTTTAAAGAAAATGGAGAATACTTCTAGACTGACAGCCCTGTGCAATGTAGAGAGAAAGGGGAGAGGGAAGTGACAGTTCTTTGTCTTTACAATTTGAGTTCTTCCTCCTATTCTTATACTAAAAATGTTGAGCACAATAGAATTTATTTTATAGAAGCAAACATTGCCTCCTAATATTCATAATTAAACTCAAAGAACATTACTTTTCTGTCTACACACTGAGTTAGAAGCAATGCTAAATTAGATTTATAATTTTTATTGTGTTGTGGGATGCCTAAGAACCAGTGTCACAAGCCAACAACCCACTGTGTTAGGCATCATGCAAACAATGAACAAAAAAGACTGCTTTGGTGCCAAAGAATGTTTCAGCTGAACATTGTAGTTTGGAGCAAATGAAACAGGAGCCAAATGTGAAGTTCAGCAAAAACAGCAGTATCTCAGCTAGTTCCCATGCCCCTTCTGTATGTCCTGTTTTATCTCTCTTCTGGTTTTCAGATTTGCAGTGCACCTTGTCATTTCACAGCAGAGTCACAGTGATCTGAAGAAATGTGAATATAAACAGAAAAAAAATCCTTGGCAATGTCTGGTTTTGCCACATTTTTTTTTTTTTTCAAATGAATGACAAAATTAAAAATAAAATTCAGAGGAATAAAAAGGTCCCCACTAAAAAGGGAGATTTTAGTGATTTTCCACACATTTGGCAAGAAGTAGGAAATTATGTTAAAGTAATTAGGAATTGCCATGATGCTCATTTCCTACTCATTTTTCGGAATATGCAAGCTCCAGGAGTCTGCACCATTGCTCTGAAAAATATTTGTATGTTTATACATCTGACATCAATGCAATCAGCACAAAAGAATTGAAGTGGACCTGGAACTACCCTGACTGAACATCTCACAGTCAAGAGTGGAGGGTGGTCTATGAAAAGAGGGCAGCAGTTATTGCTATATACTCTAAGCAGGTCACTTGTGCTCTGCAGCCTTTGGCAGGGATTCTGTATCTCTAAAACTCAGAAATAGTTATGAACAACAACAATGTAGAGAATGGAATATATTTACCCATATTGCCAAACTGTTATTTTTAAGGCAGGAATGAGATTTATGTATAATTTTAAGTATAATCTGTGGTATATCCATACATTTAGAACAGCACTATTTCTTATGGAATTAATTATGATATACTATGGTTTGTGTGGAAGGGAAAACAAGCCATCTGCTATTAATAATATAGTCAGTGTTATGATTGTGGCAGTAGGGTTGGGTTATTTTTTTGGTTTTATTTGATTGTTTTTAAGATGCATACATAACTACTAGTCATAGTAATCACTGGATAGGTCACTATCCCTAATTTTCTGAGTAAGAAACCAACAATGTAAATGAAATCTTCATAAACCAGGCCTAGGGGTGAGCTATAACATCAGTGCTTAGCTGCCACCAGGAATACTGGTTCTGCTTCTTCCTCAGATTTTCAAAGGATGCTCTTCTTGCTCCCTGTCAGCCATATAATTAACCTGACCTCCTGTGTACCAGAGCAGGCAACCGAACTGACAGAAAGCAAGCCCAAATCTAGAGGAGAGCTGTCAGAAGGGGAGGAGTAGGAATACACACCGGATTTGCAAGAAAACCTGTATTTACATATACAGTGTCAGGGGACAGCATCAGATGGGCGGCTGCTCCCCAGGGGGAGGTGGAAGGAGAGGTGGGCCACAAACCAGGACAGCACAGAACTGGTGAGCAGATAAACAGTTCCTGTCAAGAGTCCAGTGATCATCAGGTAAAAGCAAGGTAAAAAGTCAGGTTTGAGGTCCAGCCAGGAAATGCAAACAGTTCAGGGATAAGTATGGGGTCAGACACCCCTATGGCATCACTGGAGCAGGGACTGATGGCCTTGGGCTGGGCTGAAATGGGATCCTGGGCCATAGGCAGGGTTAAGGGGAGCCCTGGGGAGGCTGGGCAGAGACAGTCAGACTCGGTATTGCCCTGACATGTATAAGTGATGAACGTTTCTTTTCAAACTTGAGTTTTGGAAAAATTAAAGGTCAGAATCATTTCACAGTGGATAAACAAACAAACAAAAAAAAAAAGAAAAAAAAAAAAAGAAAAAAGAAAAAGTAATTTGTGTGATCTTTGATGAAACAATATTTGTTTGGGTTTTTTTGAAAAACATCTTAACCTAATTAATTCATTTGATGACTGGATAATCACTTGTACCTTGATTTGAAAGACAGTATTCTCAAACATTGATATTGTATCTCCTGTTGGGCATCTATACTTTCTTCCTAAGTATTTCACATACAAATCTTCCTGGGTCAATAGTTTGCTTGGACCTATGCTCTCCTTCCTCTCATACATTTTTTAAAGCTATTTAGAACATATGATTGCATTACAAATTCACGATTAGGACTATGTTGGGAATATATGACCAATTCCTCTGAAGAATAAGGAGTATTTCACATAACAGGGCTGATTCTAAGGACAATTCTGTATGTTTTTAAACAAATGTAGGTATTTTAAACAGCTTTTTCACAGTACCTTTGACATGCCTGTACTGAAAATGCAGTTCTGATTTCCTGTGGTTATTGACTGAAGGAACATTCTAGTATTGTGCAGGAGATAATAAGGTTCAAGTTAAAATGAAATAGAGAGGCTGATATCATTTTGCAGATAATGCTCTGATTTGCAGTTTTATTACTCTGAAAGATGCCACACATTATATACTTCTTTTTGACATAATGTTTAAGGTCTATTTTCCTTTAATAGATACGGTATGTAACTGTATTTTTGCTCTATCAAAATAAATTGAAAAATAAATCAAACAAATATTCTTGTTTGCACTAAAATTCGCTCCTCTAATCCAAGTTAAGCTGGTATAAAACATATACAGAAAAAGGGTAGAAATACTATTTTTATTATTGTCATCCTTTGAGCTCAGAGAGCAACTAAGCCCCACACAGCCGCTCACTTCCCCTTCTCTCCCAGGAATTAGGAGGGAAAACTAAGTCAGGCTTTGGATTCGAGATAGGACAGGGAGGAGCAAATTACCCTTTATGGTCATGGGCAAAAGTCAGACTTGTTAGGGAAAGAAAAGAAGAGAACATAGATTTATTACAGACACTAACAACAACACTTAACAGAGTAGGACAGTGAGAAGCATTGCCACATCTTGAGTACACCTTCCCCCCACCCCTCCCTTCTTCCTGGTCTCAGCTCTGCTCCTGATATCTCTCCCTCCTCCCCAAAGCAGCGCAGGGGCAGGGAATGGGGTGTACAGTCAGTGCTGCCACATCTTCCATCTTCGGTGGGGAGGATCTTCTGGAACTTCTTCTCCCCGCTCTAGTGTGGTCCCCCTCTAACAAGAGACAGTCCATCACAAGCTGTCTCTGACATGAGTATCTCTCATGGGCAGCAGCATTCCCCACACTGCTCCGTCGTGCGTCACTAACTTTCTTCGACTAGATTCTCTCCCATGGCTGCAGCCCCTCCTGAGCTGCTCCAGCATGAGATACCCCTGCATGCTGCAATCCTCCCAGGACCAAACTACAACAGTGGAGGCTACTTCTCACAGAGTCCCAGCCTTCTTTGGGCGCAGCCACCTTAGTCATCCATGAGAGGCCCATAAATCAGTGTCTGCTCCACTGTTGATCTTCACAGGTGGTGGTGGGTGGGACATCCTGCCATCTCACCACAGGATACAGGGGGGGTCTCTGTTCTGGCATGCCTGCCCCCTCCTTCCTTCCTCCGTTCCTCCACTGACCTTGGCATTCATGCAGCTGCCGCAACTCCTCCTCAGCACTCCAACTCTTCCTCCCAGGTTCCCCTTCTTAAATATGTTATCACAGAGGCACAGCTGATTGGATCGGCCTTCATTCAGAGGTGGGTCTGACTTGGAGCCAGGGGAGCTTCAAGAAGCTTCTCACAGTAGGTCACCATTGTAGCCCCCTCCCCTGCTATTGAAACACTCCACCACTCACTCAAACCCAGGACAATTATTAATGTTTACTCTGTAGAAAACATTCAAAGAACTTCTGGGTTAATCTATAAAATTTAAGTTGAAGAAAAATCCCAAATTCTTTAGTAGTGAACAGATAGAGAAATTAGTTGCATGTTGTGTGACATTATTTTTACTTAGAGTTTAAAGGTTAATTAGTAATGAAAATATGGAAATAATAAGTAATGGAAAACAAAATTGGGTGATTCTAACTGAAGATTTTCTCAGTTGTGTTTATCAGCTTTTGTTTTCTATGTAATTGCTCTGAGCTAATTAAAAAAGAAAAAAAATAACAATATTAAAACTCTTGTGAGCTTATAGTAATTGAATCTGGTAAAATTAAACCTATTAAATAAATTTATTAAGGTTATTTGTACAAGCCATACAAGGTATATTGTAAGTGTTGGCCTAAATGGCAATGGCAATCTGATCCCAAGAAAATTTAAGGTTCTAGTAGCAACCACTAAAACACTCTTACGAAAAAGGACATATTTGCTACCAGATATCTTGGGACACATTAATGCATAAAAATTTTCATACTATTTACCTCATACTATACCAAGCAATGAATCAAACCAATAGCATATTGCATACAATGTTGTGGTACTGTAGTACTATGTAGATAAACCTTGTACAAAATATATTCTATGGCTTACAGTTAAAAAATATCAACAGATACTTTACATATTAATGACTACATCACCTTAAGTGTTAAATAACAAAATAGGAATGAAAAGAATGAACAGTGTTTGAGATTTGTTCCTGTCTTTTTAAATGTCTCTGAGGAACGATTCATGAATTTTGAACACAGATAATATCTAGACATCTATTTTGTAATTCTTACGTGTGCTTAATAGCTTGCAACAGAAACACACAAAATTCAGGAAGGATATCAGAGAGGATTTTATGAAACAGGAGAATCTGGAGTCATCTGTGGGCATCAGAAAGGATTCTTAGTCAAGAAGACAAGGAAATGCTCAGGAATAGTTTCCAAACCATAAAGACAAGTATACAGACATTCATCTTCACATATACTCAGACTGTCCCTTGTCTTGAGAAACAAGCCACCACATTGGCATAAAATAGTGTCTGCAAAATAGTTGGTGGCAGCTCAGGTCTTGGGTCTCAAAGGTCTTGGGAACTCAAAGGTTTTTCAGAATGTGAAAGAAAAAAATATCTATTTTAATTTAAGCATTGATAGAAATTTTAAAATATTTTTTTCCCACCATATTTGAAAAAGATGCAAACTCTCCAAATTTCATTTTCCTGTATGTCATTATGTTCACTATGTTTTAGAAAAGTTTCCCATTTATATGCTCTGAATATCTGATGCACATTGGGTAGTGTTTCTGAGGCACATCCAAAGTATTTTGCCTTTACACCATTTTATTTTTTCCAGCATGGGACAACAACTTTCTCTAACTGGGATGCCTCCCATGAACCGCATCATTTCCCTAGCTGCTCTGGAATGGGACACCAACTTTCTGCAACTGGAGTCCCTCCCACAGCATATAGCCTTTCCCAAGCTGCTCCAGCATGGGACATCCCTGCATGATACAATCTTCCCAATGCCGAACTACAACAGCAGGGGGTGCTTCTTCCCACAGGGTCCAGGCTGCCTTTGGGTGCACTCACCTTAAATGGCTGCTTGAGGCCCCTCACAGGCCATAAATCAGTGTCTGCTCCACTGTAGACCTTCATGGGTGGCAGCGAGGGGGTCGTCCTGTCGTCTCACCACAGGATACAGGGGGGTTTCTGCTCCGGCACACCTCCCCCCTCCTTTCTTCTGTTCCTCCACTGACGTTGGTGTTCACGCAGCTGCCGCAACTCCTTCTCACAAGTCCTAATCCTCACTACATCACTTCTTAAAATGTTATCACAGAGGTGCAGATGATTGGCTCAGTTTCCAAACAGAGGTGGGTCTGACTTGGAGCTGGGAGAGCTTCGAGAAGCTTCTCACAGGGGGCCGCCCCGATAGCCCCCTCCCCTGATACCAAAAACCCCCACCACTCACTCAAACCCAGGACAACTACTTGGCTGAATATTTTGAAGGCAAATAATTAGAAAAATTACATTGAACAGAATCAATTAAGATTACAATGTTTCAATGAGGAACTGAATTTTATGTCCTGTATGTATAGAGAAGTTTATATAGACTTCAAATCATAAAAGCCTTGATGTGGAGTCCTCTGAACTTTCCTGCATCCAGAAGAAAACAGAATGACAGACAGATCTCAATAACCTAATTTTTTATCGGAACACAAAAATAACAAGCTAAAATAAGAGTTATGAGTTATTTGAATATATTTAGAGATATAACAAATACTCATAACTGTAATATGTAACACACTGAAAAACTTAGAAAAAAATCCCTCTTCTGCCCACCATATCTTTTCTTCCATTCTAGCAATTTTGAGTGAAGCAAACTCCATTCATGAATTTCTAGATAAACTTCTTTTTGTCACCTGAGATCTGAGTTGAGTCTGTTTCTATTTTCAGGCAGGTAGACTCCTTCTTCTGCTTGACATCTATCAATGTCTGCACACACTACATATTTCTCTCGTTCACTCTCTTAGACAAAGTATGATAATATGCTGCCAAAAAAGCCAGCTTTTGCCCCTCTTTTCAGCAAACAACATAAGGTTAGCAGCTGCTTCTTACCTTGTTATTTACAGCTGTTTTCTCTGTATTAGCAGAAACAATGCATAGTACTCATACAGCAAAAGAGACAAAAAAATTGCACTCGTATATCTTAGGAAGGCAGATGTTAATATAAAGTTAATATAAACAGGAAAACAAAATTAAAGTCAAGTTTCTTGACAAGATGTGTAAGGCCAGTTACTGGAACAGTAATACTTGTAGCAACAGAAGAATACCAATGCTGACTCTGCCATGATACATCTATACCATTACACTTTGAACTTGAATTTAAACAGTTCATACCTCATTAACCCCTGCTTAATGGGCTCTTCAAGCAGGGAAATTCAGGATTAAGAAATGTTTACATGTTTGCATGTCATGTCTTTAAATTCATGTGGGTTATACAGTTAATATGTCAGATATAAAGTATTATCACTTGTTTCCAGAAAGAAGCTTGAATATATATATTTCCAAAACTTGAATCCCAATAGCTAAGACTAAAATTTGTTCACTCCTGTTCTAATGAAAATAGCTATTGTTTACTGGCAGAAAACATGGAATCGTTGGTATTCCTTCAAAAGAGAAATCCTATGTAGGACTTAGACATATAAAAATTTTATCAGAATTCCAAGTTTGGAGCACTTTGAAAGGGCAGAATCAGTTAAGTACAACAATCTTTTTCACAGTATTTTATGAGCTTTCTCCTCTTATTACCCTCACAAGATTTAATTTCACAGTATGAAAATGACAGAACATATTTTGCACAACTTGTGTGGAGAATTTGGAAGGGGAAAATATACAAAAATCTTATTAGAAATTAAATATTTAGGGTTTAGATTCGAAAGGTATTCAGTAATGTGTTTTTTTGTCATTTATTTCATTATGGATTGGGGGGTTGGTTCATTTGTTTTAACACAGTTCACCAGTAGTGATTTTTCTTCCTTATTCATTCCTTTGGATAATCCTCCAGTTTTATCACATAACTCCAAGACTTCCGTACCTGCTAAGTGTGATTTCCAGTACAGTTTAGCAGCCTATCTTTTAAGCACCTGTAATGATTAGTAAGCAGGCGTGTATTTGAAGGAACTGGTTTTAGGTTACTTACAAGATGGCAATTGCCCAATTCATAATACTGATAAGGAGAAACAAAATGCCTCCTGTTTTTTGTTGTTTGTTTTTTTTTTTTTGTTTTGGTTTGGTTTGGTTTGTTTTTTTTTGGTGTGCATTTTGCCTATTTTGAAGCACTGGAAAATAGGACTAGTGTTACCAGGATCCTACCAAAAATGAGACAGACATATGAGTTGACAGCTACTGTTAAGAGCATATTTCCAATCTGTTCCACGTCAGGCAATCTGAGCAACTTTTCCCATCCCCAGCCTTTCCTTTTACCTATTTTCTTCCTGCTCTAAGATTGTTTCATTTCAGCTTTTCATCTCAGTGAGGCAAGTTTCATTTTTACCTTCATTGAAGATGAGTTCCGAGCTTATTCAGAAAACATCTTCCTGTCCCTGACAATGGTTCAAGGATAAAGTTCTTTGCTTACCATGAAGAAATTTAGTTGGACAAAATCAGATAATGTTTGGATATGCATATCATTTGCATGAGACTGTCTGAAAGGGAATGAGGCCAAAAAAAAGGGGGTAACTAATATGTTTCTTTTTTTTCTGTGTTTTTTTCAATAACCACAATAGATTAAAAACTTCTCTGTCAGTTGATTTGTTAATTACATTCTGAAATCTATTTCCAGAAGCATAGAAGCTACTATATACACCATAAATAAAGGATTAAATAGGGATTCAGAGACCAGTTTATAAGATTTGCAATCACGTCATGTTGCAGTGGACATAATGCAAAACAGATGCATATAGTGTAAAAAATGACCAAGCCATGGTCGTATTTATGAAGATAGACACTGATAAAAAAATGTCCCAATGTTCAGTCAGAAAAATATAGTGTATATTTTGTTAGAAGTATAACCTTTTACGCAGTGTACAGAATTAAAAACTTAAGGACTTTCACAATACAAAAATAAGGCCCTTTATTTTTTAAGGAGTACTGTAAACATAAAATGTACCCATACCTATTGCCACCAGACAAATAGTATGATTTTCAGTGGTTTGAAATCTAACCAATCAGCAGTACTGGCAGCAATAGTGCACAGTTTATATACATACAATTTCAGTTTTCAAGTAAAATCTTCAATTCATTCATTACTTTACTCTTTTTAAAGAAAAACAATACAAAACAAACCAAAACAAACCCGAAAAATTTGCGATTTGGAAATGAAACTTTAGAAAAATAGAAGATTTGTAGTGTATAAATCTAGCCTGATAATGATAAGATATATCCTATTCTGTCATTTAAATTGAATTCGAATGTGTCCTTCTAATGCTGTCTTGTTTTCTCTGTTTCTCGAATATAATCTGTAAATTTATGACTTTCCAGAACAAACAAATAAACAAATAAATACATAAATAAAAGCTCTTAAAGTAACAATTGGTAATTAGCTTTTAATGTTGATGACTCATATACTGGAGGTCTGGCATTCCAGACTCCTTTGGTTCATTCAGCCACAGAAATTGCAATGGATGAAAAACATTACTTAGTATGTGTTATTGGTCCAGTTAGCTAAAAAAAATATACTGTTTAATCATTTCAGCAATTCTTTTGTTATGTCATAATGAAGCCAACTTCTTAAGTCATTTGATTTGAAAACAGAAAAAAAAATTGTTAATTAAAGAGATATTAAAATATAGACAAGATATTTTTTCTGAAATATCAATAATGATCAAAAGGTACTGAAAATATAGATAAAATGTGTACCTATATTTCTGGAAGAGGGAAGGCTGTGTCTTTGCTTGTAATTTATGTTACAAGTTTTATTTTTGGGTCATTTAACAAATACAGTAAATCTGTGTAACTGTCAACAGAGTGGTGTTGAGAGAATGTGAATAACAGAGTATTGCAAGAATGAACATTACAAGTCCAGCGGCATTAGGTATTAACATCCATAGTAAGACTGTTAGTTTTCTAAAGATGTCTTCCCCTGGTCTAATTTATTATGGTAGAAAGCACATGCACTCTTTATTTTGCTTGCTAAAGCAAGAACTTTTCTTTCATATATGAATAGATGTAACTCACAGCCAAGGTTTCAGGCATTAGACTGGCTACTTTACAGTTCCAGACATGAGTATAAGACAGATTTCTACAAAGCCCTCTTGGCACAACAAACATTTATTTTCAGCAAACATGTTTTTTACTTATTTACAGTTACATTGCAATGCAACATGAAATATCTGAGCTGTAACTGCTTAAAGTAGCAAAAATAATCTATATAGAAGATTAACTTTTATCATAAATTTTGTTAAAAACAATGTTTCATATCAAACTTAGAGAATAACTGAGAAAAAATTCAGTTTTACAATTAAAGCGGTTTCCTATTTGTATAAGAGTTTATTGAAGACAGAACAGAATATAAATTGTGTTAGCATAGGACTCCCCCTAACACTGACCAAAGTGAAAAGGAACAAATCTTTATATAACTCTAGACAAGTAGGAGAATTCTAATAACTTAAGAGATCACAAAACTTTACTGAAAAGTGAAAATACCTACTGAAATTCAAATTCCTTTATTTTTCTAATGAGTAATTAAGTAATAAAATATGTAAGATTTTATTTTTTTTAACCTGAAACACCAAGTAAAACTATTAAAATACTGAAATTAATTATTTATTTTAACCATTACTATAATGTCTTACCATACAACACCCTACCTAACTCTGCCTGTTAATTCAAAAATTATATAAATGATCTTCCAGATTACGGAAGAATTATTTAATATAAAGCAAAACCACATACAACTAAATTTTGTCATATTTTCATGACCGCCAACAGCTTTTCCAAATAAAATATCATCATAATGTTGGATCATCATGTTATTAAACAGTTATAATAGTTCAAGGTTATGTAATGCCTGTATCATTTTATTAAGTGTTATTTTGTCTCATTAATTACTCCATACTTTTTTGAAATATATTTTGACAACTCATTTTCACAGCAACAGGAAATCTGGAATATGGTTTTAAATTTCAAATCAGGTATAGACAGAGGATGTTAAGTATCTCACATTTCTAGTATGCAAAGATAAGCCAACATGAGTTGACATTTTACACCAATATTTCAATACACAATTAAACTCCTAATATGTTCTGAAAATCTTAACTTTTCATTTTTTTTTTATCAGTTACTAAATATATTCTAATTCATTTTCCTAGGGATTACTGCAAGACAGTTGATATCTGCAAAATAACTCTGTTGCATCAGACTGATAGAAATCCTAACTGCACAGAAGTTAGCACAATTTAGAATTTATGACACAAAGTTTTCAGCCAACACACATTATATCCGATGTAGACATCAGAATATAAAAGGATATAATTCAGTATCTTCTTGACAAATGTGCACTGATTCCATAAATTTGCCAAACACTACTAGAATTTTTTCTACTGCGATTTTCTGCTTTTTTTTAAACCATATTTTTTCTGCTCAGGTGTTTGCATTGTAAATACAATATGTGCAGATGTCCTGGGTTGAGTGAGTGGTGGAGTTTTTTTGGTGGCAGGGGAGGATGCTATCGGGGTGGCCCCCTGTGAGAAGCTTCCTGAAGCTCCCCCAGCTCCAAGTCAGCTCCACTTCTGTTTGGAAACTGAGACAATCAGCTGCCGCTCTGCAATAATGTATTTAAGAAGGGACGTGGTGACGGGCAGTGGGACTTGTGAGGAGGAGTTGCTGCAGCTGCATGAACACCAAGGTCAGTGGAGGAACGGAAGAAGAAAGGAGGGAGGGAGGTGTGCTGGAGCAGAGAACCCCCAGTATCCCGTGGTGAGACGGCTGGGCAGCCTCCTCCTGCCACCCATTGTCCTGGTTGGGGCTGGACTAGAGTTCCTGTTGGTTTGGCAGCAGGAGGAGTACTGCAGCACACTGAGACCCCAGGGGCTCCCCAGGTCCTAGTGCCCTCACCTGTGTGCGGGGGCGGGGGGAGCACAGCTGGAGGGCTGGGCCCGGATTGGCCAATAGTCCATGTCATGTGACATTATGCTCACTATATAAAGGCAGGAGTGGATCTCACTTCTGGGAGTGTTGTTGTGGTGCCTTTGTGTTTGGGATTGCCAGCTGGGAGCACATGGGTGGTGAGCAGTTGTATTGTACATTACCTGTTGATACTGCTGTCAGCGTATTATTCTGTTACTGTTATTAAACTGTTTTTATCTCAACCCGTGAGTCTCCCTTTGCCCCTCTGATTCCCTCCCCATTCCCAAGTGAGGGGAGGGTGGGTGAGTGACTGTGTGGCATTTAGCTGCTGAGTAGGCTCAAATGACAACACCCATGAAGATTATGGTGGAGCAGACATTGATTTATGGTCTGTGGCTTCTGTTTGGATGATCAAGGTCCTGTGTCTGAAGAAGGCTGGGGTCTCATGGGAAAAGGTAGCCCTGCTGCTGTAATTCAGTGCTGGGAGGATTGCAGCATGTGGGGGTGTCCCACGCCAGAGCAGCTCAGGAAGGGCTGCAGCCATGGAAGAGAATCCAGTTGGAGAAAATTAGTGACCCATGACGGAGCAGTGTGGGGAACGCTGTGGCCCATGGGAGGAACTTATGTCGGAGAAAGTTTGTGGAGGACTGTCTCCTGTGTGAGGGGGACCACGATGGAACAGGGGGAAGAATTTTCAGAAGCTCCCCCCACCGAAGATGGAAGAACAGCACTGACTGTACCCCCCCCCCCCCCCATTCCCTGCCCCTGCACTGCTGCAGGGAGGAGGTAGAGATATCAGGAGCAGAGCTGAACCTAGGAAGAAGGGAGAGGTGGGGGGAAGGTGTTCTCAAGATCTGGTAATGCTTCTCACTGTCCTACTCGGTTAAGTGTTGTTAGTGTCTGTAATAAATGTATGTTCTTTTTTTCTTCCCCTAACAAGTCTGCCTTTTGCTCGTGACCATAAAGGGGGATTTTTATTCCCCATCCCAGTCCTATCTCAAACCCCAAGCCTGGCTCTCTGTCCCTTCTTATTGCCGGAAGAGAATGGGGAGAGAGTGTCTGCGTGGTGGTTGGCTGCCGACCAGGCTTAAACCACAACAGCAGATCATGAAATGGCTACTTCAAATTCAATTGCTTCAGATTTTCTTATGAAAGAATGAGGTTAGACTTGCCAAGAGCAGAGACGGAGGTCATTATCAAACTATTCTCCTGTCACCTAGATTAATAAGACTGTCCCTTAAAAACTAAGAAATCGTTGAAACTATGAACATTTCTCAGTGGACCACACAAGTTATAATTTTAGGGACCCCTGTAAAACTAAGAACACTCAATCACAGTTCTATTATTTTATCTTTAGTGAGGTTTCAGTACTTCATTTATTCCCACTATTATATGTGTCTGAGAAAATTAATAATTTTTTTAAAATTATCATCTATCTTTTTTTTTTTTTTTCAATCTGAAAAACAAATCTGCATTACAGAGACCAATTTTATTCAGAATTTCATATTTTCTCTTTACTGTGTTATCATAAAATTTCTAAATCTACTTGATTATGTAACCTATGATAATTAGGGGTAATTCCTGGCCTCGGCTGTACTACAGTGCAGACTTCCCAGAGGTCAAAGGTGCCTCCTGAAGATTCTTAAAGAATCTTGAGTTTTTGATCAGATAAACCTCATGCTCAGATTTGTGTCACTTAGAGATCTGGCAGTACAAGACCACTTCCTCCCTTTTTAGATGGAGAAAAATAAGGTAATAACTCTACTGATCAAATCTGATTCCCATGTTTTAATAGTGTGGCAGCTATATAATATCCTATAACATGAACAGATTATTTTTTATCTATGCTGTGACTGGGAGAAGGAAGACATACTTTTAGAATTTTAAGAAGTCTGTAATTGAAGTTGTGTTATTTAAAATGTAACTCCCAGATTGGTACCATGAAGTTCAACACTTTCAAATTATTCACTGAGTTCAGCACAGGGAAATTGAAAAGCAGGAAGGAAAGTGTAATTCTTGTAGTCCGATGTTATCTTGCTCATTTAAATTCTTAATCTATTATACCTCCCATTCTGGAATATTTGACAATTCTTTTGTTCTTACCACTGTTTTTCTGATCACAATAGAAGGTGTTCTTACTAATTGCGTCTAGAGATAAAAAGAAAAAGAAAGCATCAAAAAAAAAAAAAAAAGTGAAAAAAAAAAAAAAACAAACCCCCATATTCTTTTCTTACAGATGCCAAATTGTGGATGACAGATACTAAATGTAATATAGAATATGTCTACATAATAGTTACCGGTATGTATGCATAGTGCAGTCACTACTAATTAGCTTGCTAAGAATATTTTGATATCATTTAGGCAACTCTGACAGAGCTGAACAAATACTTTAACAACTTGATGAAGGAAAGAACTAACCTAAGTTGGACTGACATACCCATAAGATTTACAAATGAATAGAGTATTTGGAAAAAATATATCACATAAAGTTTTAGGTAGATTTATTGAACATGGTATTCAGTGATTAATGAAAGACTTGTTTCTGATTTTTCTGGAACAGATGCACAAAAAGAATACATAGAGACTATGCCTTATGTTGTGAACAAACACAATTACTGTTATTGCAGTTGAGCATTATCTACTCTTGGTGGTTTTCCATAGATGATATAAAGTGAAGAAAAGATAGTTCCATTACCTTGTTATGTTTGTCACATGTAGAGGCAAAATTTATTTTTTATGTGGTTTATAATTCTTTGGCATTTTTGAGTCCTCACATTTCAAAATTATTCTAGAAAATTTTGTGGGAATTACTACTCCAATTTGCTCTGATTTGGTTGCACATCAATGGTAGATATTGTAACAGGAACATCTGGTGTAACAGGTACACTTAACAGAACATAAAATAAACAAGAAAGTACAAAAACAAAGGTAAAATTCTCTGAGAAGGTAAGGTCTGAGAAATCTATCTGATCTCTCTACGAATGGATATAGAAGTCATAATTCATTACTATACATATGTTACTACTCTTTTTTAGCCAATTACATAATCCCTGTAAATATTTGTTCTCAAAATCCATGTGTGTGTGTATATATATATATTCACTCTTAGTTTTGAATTACTGATGCATTTGCTTTTGAATTTCTTTAGGCTTTTTAAATAACATAACATGTCTGGGTAGTTCAGGGAAAAAGTCAGTTTCTGCTGATTTCCATAGAAGAAACCTAAGAAATGGCACGTATTGATAATTTGTTTGATATATTCAATAATCTCTAGCAATACTCATTGCAAACCCAGTCTTTCCAAGTGGAGATCCTGGATTAACATGTTGAATTTTAAGCGGCTAAACTGGCAGCTTCTATTTTAGCCTTTCCATTACCCCATTGTAATGTTCGCCAAACGCCATGCTTCTTCAGCCTAGTTGTTGAGCTTCACAACCCGCTGTGCAAATCCTAACATCCTAATTTACTCCTTATCTGTTTTTCAAACTAAAGAAAAACAAGAGAGCATTTGAAAATATTGTAGCTGTTTGAACCTTCTTTTTTCCCTTCTACTTTAAGGTCATCTAATTTACAAAAAGAACATCTTTTTTGCTTCCGTTTTGGTTGACTGATTTATTTATCTTTTACAGGCTTCCTATAATGAGTATATATTCTTTTTATTTATATTTGCAAGGAAAAAAAGAACTATAACTTCTTTTAGTCTGTTTTATTTTTTGATGAAGGCTTTGGTTTCTTCAGGGTGTTGGTAGCCCAGTTTCACCACAGACAGCAGATCATTCACACTTACCAATTAAGATATTATCAAGTTTAAAATAAGAGTTAAATCAACCAATCTTGTCAGTACACTTAAAATGGATGTGATTAATGAAGTGAGCTTTATCTCCTAATTTCTTTGAATGTTCTGGCATAATGTACCAAAAAAATACAAATTATTTTGGATTTAATAAATACCTAAGACACAAATCTGATCAACAAATCTCTGTTAGCTGACAACAAAATTCTTGACACAAGACTGAGATGATATTTAGGGCTTCTGATGGCTAAACAGAATCCAGGTCATCACCCTCAATTTTGCAGTCTATAGACACATTCAAATAAATTATCTATGTATCAAATACAAGTACAGTGGACAGGAGCTTTTTCAGGACTCAGTCCAATGTAATTCTTCAGTAGGCAAACAATAAGCTCGGTGGAACACACTGCATTGAATTTCTAAACAGGCCATTGCTTTTAGATAAGCAGAAAAGAACAGAATTTACAAATCATAAGGGAGTCCCTGGTGAACCACTGGTTGTAAGAAAGATGGGCCATACATGTCATCAAGATTTTGCATTGTCTTATTCCATTCTGAACTGCTGAAAATGATCCAAGAATAGATACTTGAATTGTGACTCTTTCTGCTTCCTGGACTGTTGGGTGACTTTGTGACACAGCTCTTTAAGAGTTGGCAAAGCAACCTTTACTTTTCAAAGTCATGGTTTCTTGGGGAATTTATTTTATTGTGCAAAATTTTTTCCTGGGAAATTAAGTATTTTCTGTTCAAAAAAAGTAAAGGACAAAATTTTTTTTTTTTGCAATTAGTCTTTAATGTTTTATTTTAAACTAAGATGAAAGTAAAAAGTTAATTCCCAACTAAAACTCAGACCATGCTTTACATTCTGACTCAGCTATACAGAGTTCATATAAGCTACAAACTGTACAAAGCCCCACAATTATCACAAGATATTAATTTTAAGTTTTCCATGCTTCAGGAGCCTGTTGATTCAATTTCAGACATACCCTGTGGATTCTAAAATTGAGATTATTTTGTTTATGAACACTGTGAGAAAAGGTTGAAATCAGATTTAAAATGCAACTCAAGACTGATTATAAGTTATATTTTGACTTTAATCAGTAGAAGAGTCTACCTCAAGATACTATCACTTTAGTTATTCTGCAAACTTTAGGGAAATCAACGCAATAAATTATTTAGGGATTACTACTGCAAATTTCATTATTAGGAAATGGATTGCTTCAATTGTGTTTATCAGAACTTCAAGTTTCCGAGCCTAGAAAATTCAGTAGAGTTAAATTAGGAAGTGAATATTTGGAATGTCTTCAGTCACTGCGGGGAAAAAAATCGTAAACTTGGTTTATTGTGAAAGTCAGTTTAAAATATTTTAATATAATTCCACATTTATATTTGGTTCAGAAAGGATACAAAAATAATTTCTTTCATTAGTAGTTTTGACTGGAGATGCAAGAAATGGAACCTCCAGTGGAAGTCCATGAAGCCTTCTCAACCAACCTGGTTTTACAGATACTATTAATGGTTTGCAATTCACTGAGTTGAAGCAACAAGAGAGATACTTATCTAGCATTCATTTTAACTTTCTGTACCATGATTACTTTCTATACTACAATGAGTAACAACCATCCACAAGGCAATATTAACTTACAGCTGGGGGGGGGGGGGGGGGGGGGGAATAAAAAATGAAGACATGCAATAGAAGAGCAAAAAAAATATATATAATTCTTACATTATATATAGGCCCTAGTCAAGGTGAAAAGAATTTTAATTAAAGAGATAGTACTAAGGTTTAATCACTGGTCATACTTATCTTTGATACTGAAATCTGAGAAAACTAAATTCTGAGGTCTGAATGGAGTAAAAAATTTCACATCAGTAAACTAAAATCCCTTTTAATTTTATGGCATCTTTTGAAATATCTATTCTTGCAAGTAATCCAAATATGCATTAATACTCAGAGTGATATGTCTGGTGATAACTACACATACAAATAACAACATGAAAAATCAATCCTATGCTTTTACCATATATTCTCAGTATCAAATCAACAAAACATGTTAATGTTTGCATGCACTCATGTTATAAAATACAGTATGATTGCTAATATACTGGCATTTTAAACTAAAGTTCCCATTAAATTATTCAGAAAAGAACCATTTTTCATCAAACTGAAAGATTTCCCCAAAGATCAACTTAGATGGGACTAGTCCATTATTTATCATTTCATCTTAAAAAGCAGTACAGGAAACAGTGCTAGCTCACACCTACACTGTGCCAACCATTCAAAATATTGTTATCTGCCTTCATGACAACAATCATAAAGATAGTATTTTAGCAAACCATCAAAATTCAAATTATACCATCAGCCTGACAATGTGTTGAAAAACATTTCTGTTGCCTGTATAAATAAATATTTTTATTAAGCCCTCTGTCACCTTGGGGACCTACAAAAACAAAAATTTAAGTAGAAAAAGCATAAATTAGATGTGAACTAGTCGATGAAAAAGAGAAAATAAATTAAAAGCCGAATCTAATTTAACATGTAGTCACTTATGCAGTAAGTGCAACACTTACCTAAATCCCAAGTTCCTTGTCACCAATAAAGTTCCAAAAATGTAAGATAGTTATCTATATTTCAGGAGCTACTTACAATGCACCATAGAAAGCTGATCTATAAAATACACAAAATTATGAAGATTTGCATAAAGAAAGTCAGGAGAGCATATGGATCTGAGTTTTACTATAGATACAACACAGAGAATTAGGGTCAAAGAAAACAAGTCCATGCACAACCTCAGAAATGTACAGCATTTACTGAGGTTAGTTTCCTGATTACTGTTAATACTGCATTCACTCACACATGCAAAAGAGAAACAATACTTAATTTCTAGGAAAAAATCATACCCTCATCTTTCATGAACATTTCCTGAACACCAAGACACAAGCTATTTATGATGAAGTCTCTTTCATCATTGGTTTCACTAGAAGTAAAAGAGAGTTTTTGTCCATTTTGGCAGAAAGCCAGACAGGAAGCATACGCAACTAGAACATAATAACTAATGTATGCATTTGAGAGCTGGAAATCTTTATCCCTCAAACTATATATGTGTGTATTATTAAGTGTAATTAGAGAACAAAGACTAAGACTTTCTACTAGTTGTAATTGGAATACCTTTTTTTTTTTTTTCTTTCCCTGTTTAAATTGTCAGTGCTGTTATCACCTTCCACAGCTGTGGACACTTCATGTAGTGTTTCTCTAAGAAGTATTAGATCAATTGGTAGAAGCATTATTCAGCCTTTCTTTTGTACACCTATGGAATTCAGGAGCTAGACATCTTGTTGCTTAGGGTAAGCAAGAGCAACCTGGAAAGTGCTGTAGTACTGGAGCTTTCAGGTCAACAATCTAAGAATGAGACATTCAGGATGTGGCAGATGATCAGGAAGACTCTTATAAATAGTAATTTAAAAGGTGGGCATCTGAAGTCATTTAAGCTCATCAGATACTATAAGGGAGAAAACCTAAATATAATCACTTGATATTTTAGAAAGACCATCACTAACTGAAAAAAAAAAAAAAACACTTTTGTTATTTCACACATTCTAGGCAATAACCAGTGCTTCACCTCCTCTTTGGAACAGATTTAAGGACAAGTATGACTTGACTGTTACAGTGTGATTTTCAGCACATATTTTCCCAGAGACTTTTCAGGAAACACCTCTAAATTAATGGAAATGTAGACTGATCTGTAATTATTTCTTCCTTCTACTATTGTAATTTCTGCCATTACCTCTAGATCCAATAGGATAACATGACAGTAAAATACAAGGAAGTTCCAAGCTTTAAGAGGTACATTAAAATTAATTAGCATAAGCATGCTTCAGGCAAGGAAGATAATTCAGATCCTGATCATAAACTATGTCCTTAATTAACTGTCTATTCTATAGAAATTCACTACTTCTTGGAAGGTTATAATCAGCTAGAAAGCAAGAGTAATTAGATATCAGAAATATCAAAGAAATGTCCCTTCACAGGTAGGTATTTAACAATTCTCATCTTTCTGGAAAGTAGGAACAAGCAGAAAAACATTTAATTTGGGAGGTTTTTTGGTTGCTTGGATTTTGGTGCATTTGTTTTGTTTTGTTTTATTTTTTTTTGCATATTACATCACTATGTTTTATACTTAATGACTTAAATTGAGAATATGGACTCAAATTCCATTTCACTAGTCAAATCACATTTCAAGCTTGCAAATTTACATCTAGTTCTTGTACAATCATTTAATGATCAAAAGTAATTACAGTTATAAAAGATCAGATAACTGCGATTAAGTATATGAACTATATATAGATCCTGTCAGGATGTCCTTTAAAGTTCCCATTCTATGCAGCCAGATATCTCTACAACAGATGCCAAAATTATAAAAGAAACAGTCACTCGAGGCTTGAGCTGTCTGCACTTCAACAGCTCAATTAAAAATTTGAGGTTCAGTCAGGGTGTTAATGATTACACGTGACTGTAAATTGGTAGGAAATGCCAGTCTGTAAGAAGAGGATAGCATATCACAGCAGCATAGAAGTTTGAAGCTAAGCCTTTTTTTTAATTCAACTCTGAACCACTTAGACTACAATACAATCAACAGTACTGTGTTGTACACAAAGTTAAAGAGCTTTAACTGGGAAAAATTAAAATACCAGCCAGAGTAAATCTAGTGCTGGCTTCATCTGCTGGAGAATAACACCTAGGAGCCAAGGTAAATGCTTAGAAACAATGTTCACAGTTCCTGAATATAATCTAGTAGCCAAGTAAGTTAGGAGATGAACCTGGTGATGTTGGAGGTTGTGTCTTAAAAGACACCAGCTGACCATTAATAGGAGGAAGAGAAAGGTATATGATGTTGGAAACAACAACAACAATGTAATTCTTTAGTTATCATTGTTCTATATATTGAGCTGTGCATAAGGAAGTCTAGTTAGAAAAGGAAAGTTGGCACAATGGTGACTGACTGATTGTAGGTATGTGCAATGATGAAAAAAGAAATTCTATAAAAGAAAAATTAATCATTTGTTTATGTATTCCCCTAGCATGTGTTGTTGCAGTAGTAATTCTATGAAAGACAGCATATCTATTTTTTGTCTTTTTATAGATATGCAGGACCTAATCCTACAGAATGGATGAGACCTGTTATTTATTGTTGAAAAATATGGATGCGGACGGCAGATGTTTGAATCATAGCAAATACCTGCCTGATAAACAAAAGGGATAATAATGAATTATAGGTAGATGAGAACTCTCACTATTTTCCTTGGTAAATCATCTTTGAAGGGACTTGTAAACACAAATAACTAAAAAAAAAGTGACTTACTATTTAAAGCCCAAGTAAGGTATCTGGAAAAAATCAAATTGTCTAGACCTCTGAAATACTTTGTTTCTATAGAAGTCTATGAAACCAAGTTTAAAATAGCTTTTGAAACAACATAGTATAAAATAAACTAGCTTATACACAACAGATCATAACACTGTACTTCTGTTTTTAACTCAAATACGGCTTGGATGTTTATGCAGTTTAACTTCAGCATTTCAATTTTTTAAATAGACTCTTCTTCAGGTTGGATGTTTTGATTTCTTTTCCTGTAGTCTGCAAGAGCATTGTTTGCCTGGAATATTAGCTAAAAAAGATTATACTGTACTATTCTATGTGTAAGAGGTAGCAGACAAAGCCTCAACTGTAAGAGCTTAAGATATGCATATTTTGAATCCTTTTCAAATATTATTTCTTCTTGTTAAATTCTGGCCTTTAACTTATCTAATTATGAATTTACTTTGACATCCTCTAAAATACTTACAAAAAAGTTACGTTTCTGATTGGTGTCAGGTGAATATCTTATATTCTCTAACTTGTTTTCCAGGAATCCATGACCCTACTATAAGTTAACTTTAGTTCATTCTCCTCTGGTTTTATTTCTTGTCAAAAGCTCACATCTCATGAAAGTTATTCACATATAAGTTGCTTAGAGTTCTTTATTTCTCTGTAACATTTTGTACTCAAATGAGAGAGCTTACTGTGAGCCTGTACACTGAGTACTGATCTATAAAGAACTTCTGGCAACTTTAATTTGGTTTTCTCAATCTCATCTGTTCTCTGCATTATTTTTTGAGATCTGTATCATTAGGAGGCTTTTTGCGGTTTAAATTTGTCCTAACATGTCTGCTTGGAAGTGTATATGTACATATTTAAAACTATTTGCTTTTCACTGTAACAAAACCATTTTAATTAAAACTAGTTTGAGTTGGTTGTTAATTCTCAAGCACTAGGAAATGTAGACAAAAAAATAGATAATAGGTTGCAATAAAGTCAGCTTTTCTAGGTTATGTAGTTTCTTTCAAATTTCCTTTGATTGTTAATTTTTAAAGTGTTCATTTTCTATAATCCTTTATTTTTTTTCCTTTCACTTTGCTGACTTTAATTTTTTGTTTGTGATTTTGTTTTTTGTCTTGTTTTGTTTTAAACTATGCTTACTATCATTAAACTAGGGAGCTTCTCCTTCCAGGAATCTAAAGACTTATGTTATTCCTTTCCTTGTCAAGGTAAAATTAAGAACACAAGACAGATGTCCACAGTCAAGGTACATTGTTTATTTGATTTACTGACCATTTGTTTGTACAGATTATTGGGTTTTTTTTTATAATTAGTCAAATATTTGTTTTGCACAAAGCCAAATCAATTTTGCTTTTTCCTTTTGTACAACCCAAAGAACCCCACCACTCAACAAATTTCAAAAGCCTTATAGTGCATTATGAAATACATGTCAGCAGTGTATATTTATATGTACAACACATTAATTTAAACATTGGTACTTAAAATTATATAAATCAACATTTTTCACAATTGATTCTAAAGCATTTTAGCTATGCTAGTCGTGCTGGATTTGAATTTATCTGAATTATAATGTAAACTCTGAATGTGACTATAATGGGAGAAGGACTCTGTGTTCTTTTGCTCCTGATGCAATTTTATTACATGTAGCTATTTATTACTGCTTAGTGACGTGATCTCTAGTCATAAACTTAAAAGAATGGGGACTCTAAGAAAAATGAATATGAAAAATCTGCTATGCCATTTTTCAGTTGTTTCACAAAATCTGAAGTTGTGCATGTCAGAACAGAAAAAGAAGAGCAAGAAGATAAGAAAAGCATGCATTTTCTGTATACATATCCTTAATAGTTTGTAATTTGACTTCCCACTTTAGATTTGATTTATTAAAATACATATTTTTCATTTTTAAAAAAGACAATATTAGGTTCCTGTGTGTATTATGAATGAAAAGCTTTCAAATTTATTTTTCTACTGCATGCAGTAAACATGAGGCTAGTTTGGAGTTACAGGACCGGGAAAATAGGACTTGTTATAAATCCCTTCTTCTTGTGTTATTAATTCAAAATGACATGTGAATGTGTTGAAAACCTACATGTTTTTGTATCTTGAAGTAGACTTGATACTCACTTTGTATCAAAATTAACCCCTGGGTGACAAAAGGCCTCAAAGCAAACTTTGACAGCAAAATGCATTTTAACTACTGATAACCATCTGATTGAAAAAGTTCAGTAGATAAAATAACCTTAGCTATAATTCTTCAAATTGCCCCACTAACACTACATAGTGTGTTTCACACACAGGCTTACTGTCTCTGTCTCTCTCTCCAATGTACTTGTTCAGTTTTATTCTTCTCTGTAGCTCATACAATATACAGATATAAAAGAATAAAGCGAGCCATGTGGGGATTAGCAGTAGGTTTAACTGTTAATGCTTCATAAAACTCCATATTCTGAGAAATTCACATTAAAATTCTGACAGTGGCATAAGCAGTGTGCAGAGTGTTTGAAGAAATACACTGTTAAAGCAGGGGGCTGGAGAAGTTATCTAGAGGTGAAAAGTGCAGCCAAGAAAGTATGTTCTGAGCAGAGTTTCTGTAATATGACCAGAAATCCCTATATAAAGAATTCAGCTCCAGTGACGAGAAGTACACTAAGGTTGTGTCTGATAATCACTGTGTAAAGTATTTTTAATTATTTCTGCTGTGTTTCTGAGTATTTTTTTTTTTTTTTTAATTTTGTACTGCTAGAAAGTATGTTGCTGATATTGATTGTGGTCTGAAACTTTTCCTTTAAAGTATATGTTTATGTAATAGCTTAAGTCATATTTTCATGTATATTTCAGTTTTGACATTTGGAACTGATCACAGTGGAGACACTACTGACTCATGAAACTGTAATAATACCTGAAATTGGTTTCTGTCCACTTTTGGTTGTGTTTACCTCATGTCCTTTAATCTCTCCTTCACAAAATCTGCTGTTAGTTTCACTAATATTTCCATCAACAGAAAAACCCAGATTAAGATTCCAAAATCTGTCAGATTTCCTTTATAAAGAGCCATGAAAAGAAAGACATTTCACTGTCCAGTTTCAAATCATTACTTGCTATATTCTCTGTTTCTGCCATCAGAAGTTGCTGACCTCTAGGCTAACTTTGGGGCTCTTTTTTCCCTGACAGGAGGTCACAGATAACTGTTCTTCATTTCACCCTATTAAAAACTTATTTTCTCAGGAACACTTTGCTGTGCTACAGCAGTCAGTAAGATAACTCACAGCAGATGGTAATACCAAAAACTGATATCCATTACAGGAAAAAATCAAAGAAAAACAAAATCATGAAACAATGTCTGACTTACTGTCTGATCCCTGATCCCTTCTTGTTCCAGACCAGGCTTTTTGGCTGACCCTCTCATGTGCTAATCTTCAGTGCTGAATTTTTCAGGATTAGAGGGAGTCAAAAACTACATTTTTTTCTTAGCTCTTCAAGGAGCATTACTTCAATATAGTGTTGATAACATGCAGACAAGTGTAAACCTGTTAATAGAGTTAGAAGACCCAGATTTCCCAATTCCAGCAGTGCTATAATCACTAAGATCTAAAATAACCTTTCATTTTTATTTGACTGTTAGGCCAATACTTGACTATCACAGTGAAATTATTTTGTGTTAGAAATTAGACTTTTGTCTTTTCTTGGTCATCCTAGAATAGATTGACTATTCTTTTCCATATCACCTGAAATATTATCAAAAGACTGTTAAAAACATCTTTCTTTAGCTGAAAGTTATGGAGTGATATTTCGTAGCTGTATGTGAAAGTCATTAAGCACACCTGTTATAAAGTCAAATAGAGCAGACAGCACAAATGTAATCAGTTAGTATTGCTCTGCTCTGCTCTGACAGCTTGTTAAAAGCAAACTATTTTTTATTATATCATTAAATAATTTGGCCTCACCCAAGTCAGTAGTGAAGCTCCCACTTGCTTGACCAGAATAAAAATGACATCAGTAGGGACAACAGTTAATTGTTGTTGTGTGATAGTTACATATGAGGATTATTAGATACTATAATTGCTCACAAATGGGTGACATAATTGTGTAGATGTTCTGGAGCAGTACACACAATGGAACACACACCAGTTAACCAAAAAGAATATTAGTGAAAGATGAAGGTGTACACTCTAGATTTTATACTGTTATTATAGATTGGTGATTGAGAGATTTAAAATTATCTATCTCCAAAATGCTGTTCTCATTTATAAGGAGTGTTCTGGACAGTATTTTCAGATGGTTTGACATTTTCCCTCAACAGTGTCTGATTTAATTATGAATGCAAGCATTTATCATCTAAATTCTGACAATCACTTATATTTATGATTATATAACACTGGTATTTTCCATGCTCTGTGTTCTTCCATACTGCCTTATCAACTGGTGTGACCTTTCTTTTTGACAGTCTGTGATTTAACTATGCATGTAGGTGATCATCATTTAAAAATCTGGAAGTCACTGTTATTTTCATTGTAATATTATTCTTCTATTTGCAGCAGTTAATATCACTAGTACTTTTCAATCTGTTTTAAGTAGGAGCACTTAAGTTAAAGAGGGAAAAGTATTAAACGGAGTATCAGGGTTTTGTTCCTTTGAGCAAGACCAAAGAACTATTCTGGTTCTTATTTTGTTTGTTTTCTTGCTAATATTTTATATATATATATTTATGTATCACTCTTTTTGAAGAAACTCAGTATTAAAAAGCAAAGTGGAAAGGCAAGTCCTTACAGAAAATATAAGTTGAAATTCTGGAATGTTGTTCAAGGACTTTTTCCAATACACTTACAACATCACACAATGATTATCTCCTATTTAATTTCTTATAGAAGGAAGAACACTTTCAGAATTTGCCCAAAACAGCACTTTTTCCACTACCTAACACAACTCTGTAATAAAAATTAAAACACTGTATATCAGATGACACAAAGTAACTTCACTTAGATATTGCATATCTAGCATTTAGTCATTGTCTGATCTGCCTGCTTATTTAGCCTTTTAAAGTTAAAAGCTCTCTGGGACAGTCACTAAGCCTTGTTCATTCATTTTACCCTGACCTGTTATATTAAATAATGGAGAGAAATATCTAACACTAGCATGCTTGTTCTAAAGATGCTTTTAACAAATCATGAAAACATATAAGCCTTAGAAAAACCTGGATGAAAATCTCAATAACAATTTGAAAAAACAAGGTTCTATTTTAATATAGTCTCCTTCCTTTCTGGTGAGTGTATTGGTAAAAAGCTGCACGTGCACAAGAGGAGCAGGTGGAAAATGATAGCACTGCAGTACACCTAATACTTTAATTTCATTATGTGCATCTGCATCTATTTTTTTACATTGCTTTTGTCAGACTTCCTCTTTCAGAATAAAAGCACTGATATGAATGACTTAACTCATTTGATCAGTAGCTTTCTGAAGAACAGATTTGCAAATTAATGTGAACTACATGTCCCTGAGGTAGCAAGGCAGGCAGGTGCTTCTGTGTTGGGAGCTATTGAACTTCCCTGAACCCAGTCATCTCACTTCTGGAACATATCCATGCTCTAATAGATATTAGAGATGAAAAGGATATATTTAAGTCATCTGTCCCTCTCCTTGCCAGTATGAATAGCTGTTCTGTACAGTAGATATAACTGATCAAGCCTAGATTTTAAAGACGTGAGTCACGAATATTTCAATTTCTGATGAGATATTAATATTCATTCAGTATTTCCTTGGAGTTTGTGTTAGATTTTATGTAGAACCTAAATGTTATTTCTCTTTTATGATACTATATCTGACTACTGTACCTTTTCTCCAGATTTGAAAATGATTACACTTCTAAACTCAGTGGCAAAAATCTCGATTTAAAAATGACCAACACTTCACCTTCAGTTTAGCTTGCTAAGTGACTGCTTCCTCTTACTGTATCAAAGCACATAGCCAGAGAAATCAGCTTTCCCAATTGCTGGAATAGTAGGCAGGTCTTCCTACCAAGAAAATCTTGTAGTGTTAGGGATTGGTCTTTCCTGTCTTATCCAATGTTCTCACCTGAGTATCCCAAATTGACCCATGACTGATGTTTGTTTCTTGCAGTAGATGATATAATGGAATACACATAAAATAAATTGTAATTTGGGACATGACAGCCACTCTACAGCCTAACAAAAGAGACAATACTAAAATAAGATAATGACTTCTAAGATTTCTAGTTACATTTATTTAATGACAAGAATAAATTTGTTTTTCTTTCAGTCAATGACAATTGCCCTACAGGTAGTAGAAGAACAAAGCTAATTCTATTAAACTGTACTCCAGATTTGCAAAATACTTAAATTTGAGAAGCATATGTAAAATATAGTACAATTTTGCACAGTACTACACATTCTCTTCACACTGATTTTATTGTTTTTTTTTACAAGCTTGTCTCATGTAGCAAGGATCTTTGAATCTTTTTTCTTTCCCCAATTTTAATTAAATCTGTTTCATTTACTTCTTTTTTCATTCTCTTTCTTTCATAGTAATAAAGCCACTATTATTTCATGTAGTCTGAAGAAACATTGTTCTAACAGCACTTTTCAGTTTTGTCAAGGGAATGTCTTTTTTGTCGCTATAATAATATTAGTGTTTCAGTTAGCTTTAATATCCCTAAACAGGCAACTAAATTAATTAATAAATTGTTCGTAACACATTCTAAACCATGTATTTTTCAATAGTAAGGGTGGTGTTCCTCCAAGAACTTTTCTACATCAATTAAATTCTGTGAACAAGAACAGTTTCAGATTATTATAAACAGGTTTTTCACATAATGCACTCTTTAGGGAGGGTGAAAAAGCACCAGTTGACTGTAAGAAGTTTTCTTGTTTCATGTTGCTTTAAAATGTCTAAAATTGTGGTGAATTGTTCCTGTAGTATATATTACTTTTGAGGAAGAGAGTCCATTTTTTTTTGGGGGGGGGGAGGGGTTAGAGTTGGGGGGTATAGGGGGAATAGACTGGAGTGAGGGGGAGTGGGACAGGGACAGGGGTTGTAGTGTTGGTTTGGTTGTTTTTTTCCCTGGGTTTTGTTTCTGGGTTCTACAGATAGAAGTAAGTGGACAAATCAGGAGAGGAATTAATCATGGAAAAATTAATACAAGCACAGATGTTATTAAATATATATATACAAAAAAATATATATTTTATGTAATATACTATATATATATGGATGCATATATGACATTTGTTTGTTATGATTAAAAAGCTGTTTATTACCTGAATATCCAGGCAGGCAGCTAGTAAGTAGATAGCCATTTGCAATTATGCTGTCAGAGCTGATAATAAAAACCCCTCTGAAAATATGGCCCTGAAAGATTTCAGTATTACTTTTATAATAAGGTGGACAATTCAGTTCTATTTGAAAATTCTTGTTAGCATTTAAATGAATAGACAAAAGAAACTCTTCACATCATTTTTATGGGCCAATATTAACCTTCACAGATCACTGAGTATATACAGATTCTATAATTAAGTGTGTTTGATAAAAACAAAGTCTCCAAGCTGCTTTCAGATGACTCAGCAGAAATGCATTTTTTAATGGCATTATATTGATCTTAACTGTATATCCTTCAAGAAAATCTATGTGTCAGGAAGCTTTGACTTGAATTTTCGATGACAGCAGAAAAAAATATTTTCTTTTTTGTCCTCCTAGGTTTAAAAAGAGCTTTAGCAGGGTGTCTTAGAGTTTACAAGATAAAATAATAAAACCAGTGGTAAAACAGAATTCCAGATGTTGTTGCAGTGACTGAAAAACACATTCAAATCTCATGGAGAGCACCTTAAACATTTTACACAATGAAGGTATTAGATATGGATATATTTTATAAATACAGATATGTCATAAAGTAAAAGAAGGAAGAAAATATAATGAAGTCAGAGCTAGAATTTTTGTTTTGTTTTGTTTTTTGAAATTCTGATTACTAGATATTTATATGGTGATCTATATAATAAACATGGGCTTTTTAATATGTAAAGTATGGCTAACAACACAGTAAGGGAAAATTATCTGGATTCATTGAATTAAAAAAAAAAAAAATCATAATTCTTCTGCAACCATAAGCATTAAAATGAAGTCAAGAGAAAGCAAGATCAGATATTTAAATAAAATGGAAGCAGGTTACTGTAAAACAATTATTAAAAGTAATACACAAATTAAAAATCTCTATACTAGAGTATATGCAGCTTGTTGAAAGCACAACTAACCTTAACATCATATACGAATGTTTAGGTAAAAACACTATCTTCAGTCAATCAGAGTTTAATTTGCTGTTCATTTTCTTTAGGTCATTTTAGCAAATAAGAGGCATGTGATGAAACCACATCTCTCTCTGGGAGAAAATACATGTGGTTTTAAAAGGTAACTCAACTTTCAGAACATGACACACAATTATTATGAATTGCCTGTATGTCATCTGGACATTTCAGATGTGGGTTGTTCAAGAATTATCATGAAAATTATGAACACTGCAAGTTTCCATGCTAAGATACATGAAGAACTGAAGGCTAGGAAAGTGTTTTCTGGAACCTTGTCTGTAGAGCACTTTCAAGCTTGGCGTTTGACTATATCTTGACTTAATCCTGGCCATCAGATCCTGCACCTATTAATTCCCAAAAATTTTACTGTGTAGGTTCAGCGTTTATCTCAAACAGAAGTAATTTGGAATCCACAAACTAGGTGCCTTGTTCCTCTAGTTTACAAAGATGCCTCTCACTGGTATACATAAAACATGCCTAGCAAGCACCAACAATTGAGCTCATCCCAAAACACAGCAGTCACCTGAAAATAAGGCATATGAGAAACACTAAGGGTTCACTGTTCATGAGTTTACAGGTCATCTACTGAGGAAGTAGGCTACAGTTCCCTTAAAACCTGGGGACTTCAAAAACATAGCTAACTTGTTCTCACCACTGCCAAATGGCTAGACAAAGTGGAAACCACTGTTCTTACTGAATTTGTACTATGAATTCATGGTTAATAGAATCATAGAATTATTTATGTTGGAAAAGACCTTTAAGATCATTGAGTCCAACGGTAAACACAACACTGACAAGTTCACTCTTAAACTGTGGCCCTAAACACCATGTCTACATGTCTTTTAAATACCTTCAGAGATGGTGACTCAACCACTTCCCTGGGATGCCTGTTCCAATGCTTGATAATCCTTTCAGTGAGGAAATTTTTCCCTATATGCAATGTAAAACTCCCCTGGCATCCTATCCCTTGTTAATTGGGATAAGAGTGACACCCACCTCGCTACAATCTCATTTCAGGTAGTTTTAAACAGCACTAAGGTCTCCCCTCAGCCTCCTTTTCTCCAGAATAAACAACCCCAGTTCCCTGAGTTGCTCTTCATAAGACTTGTTCTCTAGACCCTTCACCAGTTCTGTTGCCCTTCTTTGGATGCCCTGCAGCACCTCAATGTCTCTCTTGTGGTGAGGGGCCCAAAACTGAATGGATTCAAGATACGGTCTCACCAGTGATGAGTACAGGGGGACGATCGCTTCCCTAGTACTTCTGACCACACTATTTCTGATACAAGCCAGGATGCTGTTGGCCTTCTTGGACACCTGGACACACTGCCGGCTCATATTCAGCCAACTGAATGAAACAAAAGAAGGAAGACAATAAGAAAAACAAAGCTTTAGCCTAGTAAAGAAGAGTGAAGAGGATATATGTATGACTCTGATGTATAAACTTTTGTTGGTCTTTTAGCTTAACTAAATAGTCATACTATCCATACCTTGATCATAGAATTTGTTTTATCTTCCAGATTGTTAAATTCATCTGGAATTAATAGAAATTCAATGCTATTATATTTTTTAATACATAATTCCATACACTGATATATATTCTGTAAGCTTCTTTCACTTAAAGAAAAGGAAAAAACCCATATAACATATAAAATCTTACTTGTCTTTTAATGGAATCCTACCCCAAATGAGCCATTACAACTGATCTAAAACATTATTTTCATAAAATTAAACCTGATTTTATGGCACACCAAGGTAATTATGCCAGCAAAAACCATCTTTAATTTACCTTAATAAAATGACTACAGAAACCAAGGTGTATTTTCAGGTACTGAGCCATATTAATTGATTTTTTTTTTTTTTTCTGTTTAATGTCAAAGGATGATTGGCACTGAGAGATATGATGTGCTGAGGTCAGAGAGACCTGACTATACTGAGCATAACTTCATCTAGATTACAGCCAGTAGTCAAAATTGGAAGAATCATTTCAAGTGTTTCTCTTTGATCCTGGCTCTCTCCATCATGTGTTTCTGTTGTATCCTGCTAACTAGCATCTGGTTAGTGTCTCAGTAGACATCTAGGCTAAAGATTTGGACAAATTAGCAATGCAAAGAAACTGGATAAATTGCTTCAGTCCTGTATCCAAAATTCCAGGCAACAATCCAAAAGCATTCAATGGAGGATGTCACTAGAGATTTCTAAGGTAAGCTACAGATAGATTATTTCATTTGGAAAGAAAACAGTAACATCTTTCTGCATTCTAGCACACAGAAGTTTACTTAAAATTCAACAATGTTTAAATAAAGAAGTTTCAAAAATAATAATTAAAAAATACCCTACACTGTACGTTAGCTGAATTTTTAGAGCAGCTGAAAGATTCACAGTATTTTTGTAACATCCCTTTCATTAAAGTAGGAAAGCTGAAAAATAAAACCTTAACCCAATGAAAAAAAAAAAAATCTTACTCTGTATATTATGGTGATTGTGTATACATTTAGTGTTTAACAGTAACGCTCTTTTTTATTTACCAATTTAATATATGATCTAGTAAGTAGATTTAAAATTGTATATATTACTGAATGGAATGATGAGATAATTACATTACATTTTTTGGTTCTGAAAGTGGAAGACTTAACTGTAAACAAACATTTTTCCTATCTGAACCCAGTCAGATTTTTGATGATATAAATACCCTATAGATTCTAACCAGGAGTTCATCTAACCTAGTCTTCTGTCTTTAAGAGTAGCAAAGGTATTGCTGCTTAGGAAAAACATGTGATTTTGACTTCTCTTTGTCATGGTTTGAGCCTGGTCAGCAGCCAAACACCACGCAGCTGCTTGCCCACTCTCCCCAACTTGGGCATGGGGAAGGAATCGAAGTGGCAAAAGGAGGCTTGTGGGTTGAGATAACAACAGTTTAAAAATAGTAATAAAATAAAACAGTGACAGTATAAACAGGTAATGTACAATGCATTTGCTCACCTCCTGCTGACCAACACCCAGACCATTCCCAGCTAGTGATCCTGAAACACAAAGACACCTCAATGGTAATCCTGCAACTGAGAGCACACCCCTTCCCGCCCACCCCTCCTTTATATGGTGAGCATAATGTCACATGACATCAAATTCAGCCAATCTGAGCCCGGTGCTCCAGCTGTGTTCCCTCCTTGCTTCTTGTGCACCTGCACACAGGCAGAACACATGGAGTTTGGAGAGACCTTGAAATCTCAGTCTTCTATCAGCATTCTTCTAGCTACTAAAACTGAACATGAACTCTATTCCAGCCTGCACCAGGACATCTTGTACTTTTATCAGTATCAGGAATTCTTATATTATGAATGTAAGAACGCATTTCTGACACTGACAGGCATTTCTCAGTCACTTCCATCTGAAGATAACTTTAAGCCTGAGCATACGCTTTCTACTTTTTCAATCAGGTTAGTCCATAAAAGACTTTTTGTCCAGTATGGCAATTTAAATTTTGTCCACATGGCAATTTAGTTTCTTCAATAAGCTGTCATGTGAAACTTACTCAAAAGATTTTTGAAAATATATTAAATCCACAGGATTCTTTTCATAAACATGCTTACCAAGCATAATATGGCCTTCAACAGCTTAATGAGACAGGATTCTCCTTTAAAGAAGAGATGCTGACATCTTCACAAAGACTGTTTGCATGTGTCATCAGTGATTTCACTCTGTTACAAACTCTGCCATATTAATACACTTTCTGACCAACCATTCCCAGGATCTGCTCTAGAGCTCTTTAGGTCTATAGAAGTTAAACTGGGAACACACCAGTCCTCTGCCATGTTTCTCATGACGTTTCTACCACCTTGAATAGCAGTTCTGTGGGTTCACATCTGAAACATTGTGATAATGACCTCTGGATTTAGTGAATTAATGGTTTCCAATTTATCTATTTGCTCTAATATTTCCTGCATAGTTGTTTTCAACTGATTTCACTCCTTTAATCTATCTGCCAAAGAGAAATTGTGAAATGTTGGGTCCTCCCAAAATAATTGCTGAATTAACTGAACTGATCCTTTATAGCTTTATCACCCCTGAGTGCCTCCCCAGTATGTTCTGTATTTCCTTTACCGCTTTTGTTTTTCCTTTAATTTTAATGGTAATATATTTGCAGAATTGGGCTTTCCAAATTAATCTGGTCCTTTTATCCAAGGACAGTTCTGGTAAAAAAGAGATTAAATCACTGTGAAACATAATGTCTAAGGAATTTTTTTTTTTTTTCGTATTTCCCAGAAAGTTTCTCAGGCCTTTAATAAAGTTATGAAACAATTATCTAGATTATCTAGATCTTTCTTATTTTGAAATATGATGAAGATGATAAAAAAATACCCCAAAAGCACATGTGGCTGTAAATTTGTTATATGTAATGAATTTTGAGACTGTTGATCATAGGAGTTCAACTCTTTTTATTATTTAAAAAAAAATCATATGAAAACACCACTGTCTGAAAGTGCTAAATATTTAAAAAGATATAATTTAGCAATTCAGTTTAAATCATGTTATTATATATTTAACATAACACTGAACCATTAATAAAATATAGAAGATTGAAATTAACTTAATTTGAAGCCTTTTTTATTAAGCAATGATTAAAAGCAGATTCACAATATAGAAAACTGTTACTCTTTAAAATTTCAAATCAGTTTCCAGTAAAGCTGACAATGTCAACAGGTTAAATATAGTGGTTATGTATTTTAAAGAACATTATTTACTCAAGATTGGAATGACTTTGAAAGAAACAGAAAAACTTCAGAATATTCAAAGCCTGAGTTGAATTTGCACATATTTTTGGGGCTCCCTAAATCTGAAGAATTTAACTAGAGACTGTACTAACCATTAATTCAAGAGACAGGACCTCAAATATGTTGACTCCATTAAATTTGTATTTTTTTTCTTTTACTGTAAATTATATGTTAGTATAGAAAATTGTGATCTAGTAGAGATCATATATAAGTCCTCAGACATGAGAAGGAAGTCAAAGGAAATTGAGACATCCCTTTTATAAAGCAGAATACATGACAAATATCTGGACTAAATTAGAAGAGAAGGATATACTTTAATTCTGATGGACAGAATTATATTGGGGTCTACAACTAATCCTATGTAGCCTCCTTTAAATTAAATTCAAATTTCTACAGTTATCACAATAAGCTTTTTGTATCTGCATAACTGTAGAAGATAGTGAATATGTCAGCTTCTTGACATATTTACTATCTTCTTGACATATTCACTATTAGAACTTCCAGAATATTTTCTCTAATTTGCTGGCTGAATTTCTCCTTTCTCCTAAAATGTGAAAAGCTGAACCCAAAGTGTAAGAGCAGAAAACTCTTAATATTTTATTTAGAATGGGCTTTAAAATAGAGTTGGTTATGTTTGTTGTTTTTTTCTTCTGTGAAAAAAAAAAAAAAAAAAAAACAAAAAACAAAACCCAAAACAACCAACCAACCAAACAAAAAACACCAACAATTTAAAACCCCTTAGCAAATTAGAGTTTAGTTCTAGAACAGTCCTAAACTATCCAGCAGGGCAATAAAAAGGATAAAGGTTGAGGAAAAGTCGTTCTTCTCTGTAGGGTAGTGAATACAGAATATAAAGGGATAAGAAACTGGCAGAGTATAAACCTAACCCAAATAAACTCCAATCAATCAGTCCTGACAGATTAGTTTAAATTTCAGTAAAACCTAACCCATTAATTTAATTTAAGACATTTGGAGAGGGAATTTTTCCTTGAGTGAATGAAGAGATTCTACATAGTATGTTGTAGCTGTAATATAAAATTAAAAAAAAAGGAAAAAACTGAAGATGTACCACATTCTGCATCAAAGCTGAACACGAAAGAAGGTCTCAACCACTGCACTGTTCACTTACACAACTGTGAAAGGATTAACTGAACAAAGGAATTTACTTTTCATCCAAAGATGCTTGTTTTTATAAAATAGTTTTCCATATATTAATTCAGGATACAAGTGGTTTCTTAAAAAATTTATTCCTTTATTGTTATTCCTATTACTAATTTTATCAAGCATAAAAAACGAAAAGCAGATATTTAAATAATAAGGGAGTGTTTCTTTAATATATGTAAAGAATACTTCCAATTTCCACCAAATACAAAATTGATTTATCTCACTGTTTTAAAATAATTATGAAATAAGTAGGCAGACATAATGATTATATTGCATAAAATGAATATCCTAAGGATTGATGAAAACCAAACAATTTATATCAGATATACATGATCAGAAAATGAGAAAGGTAAGAGACAGAAATAAGAGCTTTACCAGGACATTCTTCATTGCTTCTGGGCATAGGACTAAGCACAGAGATACAGTCCAGAAGCTAAAGTTGTTAATTCCAGAAAAAATATTATGGCCAAAAATTAATTTTTAAAAGTACAGGTGCCTCAAGTCTGTGATTCTGAGTGATTTATAAAAAAATCTATTCAATTTATTTTTTCTACTTTTTCATCTACTATCCTTTGACACATTTGGATGGAAGACAAAGTTCCTGATCAGAAATTACTCCTTATATAGATAGTTTGCAGTGTCTCTATGTCTTCTTCCAGGGTGAAATGTGGTGGTTAATCTAGCAAATAAAAACAAGAGATTCAGAAGCAAATCCTAGAGAGAATGATTTCATATCACTGATCACAACACTGATCTCATCTGTTCAGCCAGTTTTCAGTCCATCTCACTGTCTGCTATTCCAGCCCATATTTCATCAGCTACTCTATGAGGATTTTATGGGAGGCAGTGTCAAAAACCTTCCTGAAGTCAAATAAGACAATACCTACTCCTTTAGAGTCATGCTCTCCCCTTGCCTACCAAACCAGTCATTTCATCATGGTAGGTTATCAAGTTTTTCAAGTATGACTTCTCCTTGATGAAACCATGATGACTACTCCTAATCACCTATTTGTCCACTTGCCTAGATTAGATGCTAAATTTCTCCCAGATTACCTGTCCCTGCTTCCACTTTCTTTATACTTTTTTTTATGTTTAAGTTTTGATAAGACCTCCTTTTTCATTTATGCAGGATGCCTGGAATTTTTGCCTGACCTCCTGCTCTTTGGAAGGGAGCATTATTAATCTTGGAAGAGGTGGTCATTCAATATAAACTAGTTTTCTTGACCCTTCATGCCTCCAGGGCCTTATCCCATGGGACTCTTCCAAGCAGATCTCTGAAGAGGCCAAATTTTCTCTCCTGAATTCCAGAGTTGCGATCTTGCTTTTAGCCCTATTCCCTCCTCTCAGAATCCTGAAATCCACTGTCATGGTCACTGCAGCCAAGGATGTCTTCAACCTTTACATCCCAATGATTGCTTCCTTGTTTGTGAGTATGAGGTCCAACATCATTTCCTCATTGGCTTCTCTATCATTTGAGTCAGGTTGCCACTAGCAGTATCTTTGGTGTCCCCATGGAGGAACAGCAGGAAGTAACAGAGGGTTGAGCAAGCTTCCACAGTCTCTTCACAACATCCCAGATCACAGCCCCTGTCAAACAGCAAACTTCTTTAGATGATAAGTCAGGTTGACAGATGGGTGCCTTTGTCCCCTGCAGCAGCAAGACACTCGCTACTACCACTCATGCTTCCTCCTGGTGCTCCATAGTCAATTGGCCCAGATGCTTCACTTGAAAGAACACCCAAATCCTCCTCAGCTTTGAGGGAAGTGTACCTGTTCTGTAGCTGCATGCCTTCAGTTGCATAATTCCTCAGTGCCAGAAACATTCCTCAGTGCCTCACCAGCTTCCACTCTTTGCCTTCCCCAAAGTTTGCACTTATCACTCTGCTAGGAACACAGTCAAGCTGTATTTCCACTGCAGCTGGGATTTAGGGTTATTCAAATTCTTGCACCTCTGGGAATCATAGAACCATACAACGGTTTGGGTTAGAAGGGTCCCTTAGACATCCTCCACTTCTCACCCCCCTGCCATCAGCAGAGACAATTTCCACTAGATGAGGTTGCTCAAAGCCCCATCCAACCTGGCCTTGAACACTGTCAGGGAGGGGGTACCCACAACTTCTCTGGACAACCTGTACCAGTCTCTCACCACTCTAGTTGTAAAAAATATCTTCCTTATATCCAGTCTAAATCTATCCTCTCTTAGTTTAAAAACATTGCCCCTTGTCCTGTCACTATAAGCCCTGGTAAAAAAAAGCCTGTCTCCATCTTTCTTACAAACTCCTGTTGTGGTTTGAGCTCAGAGGGTAACAGAGCACCACACAACAGCTCACTGCTCCCTTCCCTTGCAGCTATGAGAAGGGACATATGATCCAGGCTTGAGATTTGAGATAGGACCAGGAGTAGCAAACCACCCATTATGGTCATAGGCAAAAGGCAGTCTCGTTAGGGGAAGAAAAAATAACATAGATTTATTATAGACATTAACAACAACATTTAACAGAATATGACTGTGAGAAGCATTGCCACATCTTGAGAAAACCTTCCCACCACCCCTCCCTTCTTCCCAGGCTCAGCTCTGCTCCTGATATCTCCACCTCCTCCCCCAAGTGGCACAAGGGCAGGGAATGGGGTGTGCAGTCAGTGCTGCCACTTCTTCCATCTTTGGTGAGGGGAGCTTCTGGAACTTCTTCCCTCTGCTGCAGTGTGGTCCCCCTCTCACAGGGGACAGCCCTTCACAAACTTTCTCTGATGCGAGTCCCTCCCACTGTCATCAGCATTTCCTTACACTGCTTCAGCGTGGGACACCAATTTTCTCCAGCTGGATTCCCTCCCACAGGCTGCAGCACTTCTCAAGCTGCACCAGCATGGGACACCCCCACATGCTGCAATCCTCCCAGCATTGAACTACAACAGCAGGGTCTACCTTTTCCCACAAGACCCCAGCCTTCTTCAGGCACAGTCACCTTGATCAACCATGCAAAACGAAACAGAGGCCATAAATCAGTCACCGTAGATCTTCATGGGTGGCAGGGGGGTCTACCCTGCCATCTCACCACAGGATACAGGAGGGGTCTCTTCTCCATCACACCTCCCCCTTCCTTTCTTCCTCCGTTCCCCCACTGACCTCAGTGTTCATGCAGCTGCCGCAACTCCTCCTCACAAGTCCGACTCTTCCTTACCACATGCCTTCACAGGTCTCCCTAGAGTCTTCTCTTCTCTGGGCTGAATAACCCAAACTCTCTTTAGCCTTTTTTCATAGGAGAGGTGATCTGATCACTTTCATGGCCCTCATTTGGGGTCAGTCTAACAGGTCCTTGTATTTCTTGTGCTGGGGGCCCCAGACCTGGATGCAGTACTCCAGGTGGGGTCTCATGAAAGTAGAGGGGGAAAATTACCTCTTACTACCTGCTGGCCACACCTCTTTTGATGCAGCCCAGGATACAGTTGTCTTTCTGGGCTGAAAGTGCACATTGCTGGTTTATATCTAATTTTTCATCTACCAACACCCCCAAGTCCTTCTCTGCAGGAATGTTTTCAGTGTATCCATCTCTTAGTCTGTAATGATTCTGGTGATTACCCTGATCCAGTTCCAGGACCTTGCACTTGGCCTTGTTGAACTTCATGATGTTCATGTTGGCCCACTCCTCAAGCCTGCACTGCTAACATATCAACCACCACACTCAGCTTGATGACATCTGTAAACATGTTAAGGGTGCACTCAATCCCAATGTCTACATCATTGATGAAGATATTGAACAGTACTAGTCCCAGCGTGGATGCCTGAGAGACACTACTTGCTACTGATCTCCTTTTGGACTTTGAACTGTTGATTGAAACTCTGGATGTGGCCACCAAGCCAATTCATTTTAATTTAACTGTCCAGCCATAAAACCTGTCTCTCCAATTTAGAAACAAGGATGTTGTGTAGGACCATGTCAAAGACCTTAAGGAAGATGCTGTCTATCCTTCTCTCACTCTTTCTGATGCTTCACAGCCAGATGACTTCCTCCTGTAATTCCTCCACTTGGTGACACAGCCCTTGAGCAACAGCAACGCAACTGCAAACCATCTTTCCCTGCCTCAGGGAGAGGCCCCAGACACTCCCTGCAGCCTGTAACTCGCAGAGAGCTGCATCATCCAAAGGTCTAGTATGATATGAAGCTTCTGACCTGTCAGGGACAATCGCTACAATACCTGTTGGGAAATGTGGCCTGTGGTGCATGACCACCATTCCTTTGCAGATTTTGCTATTGGTGCTAGTGAATTAGCTAGAAATTCCCATGAAATGAGAGATTTTGGTTGATCTACATCAGTGGTTGATGATGAAAGATGTAGGACATTTTCCCCCATATTTTTAACACTCCTTTTTTGAGAGCTTCCATAGTGAACTATAATAAAAATATGTACAGATGTTTTGTAATTCATGAAGAATTATGCTGAAGATAACTCCTCCATTAGACCTAAATTAATTTAAGCTTTTCACAAAAAATGTCCTGGTGTCATCATTTGAGCCCGGTCAGCAGCTAAACGCCATGCAGTAGCTCACCCACCCTCCCCCCACTCGGGAATGGGGAGGGAATCAGAGGGCCAAAGGGAGACTCGCAGGTTGAGATAAAAACAGTTTAATAACAGTAACAGAATAATACACTGACAGCAGTATCAACAGGTAATGTACAAAACAGCTGCTCACTACCCACCCACCAATACCCACCTGCTCCCAGCTGGAGATCCCAAACACAAAGGCACAACAGCAACACTCCCAGAAGTGAGAGCCCCTCCTGGCCCACTCCTGCCTTTATATAGTGAGCATAATGTCACATGACATGGACTATCGGCCAATCTGGGCCCAGCCCTCCAGCTGTGCTCCCCCCGCCCCCGCACACAGGTGAGGGCACTAGGACCTGGGGAGCCCCTGGGGTCTCAGTGTGCTGCAGCACTCCTCCAGCTACTAAAACGAACAGGAACTCTAGTCCAGCCCCAACCAGGACACCTGGGAGTTTCTATTATTTTAAAATACATTTAAAAGCTTTGAACAATACCTTTGTTGTGTAAGTATTCTTTGAAAAGACGGTTACGTTTAAGTTCTGTTTATTTTATTCTAACATTTTTGTAATTACTGAGAAACAGAAAAGTAGTGTCATTACATGTGAAATTATCAACATCAATGTTCATATTTGATACAAAGAAGGAGTTATGTAGAGTGAAATTCACTTAATCTTGTTTTATAACTTTCAAACACGGCCTACTCATTCACTGAAGATCATTAAGGGTCACAGGTGGATTTTACTTTCTGAACAAGCCACTTTGGGCTAAGAAAAAAGTGGCACCCATGGTAAGCTTGCTCAAATAAAAATAAGATGGAACAATGAAAAAGATAGAAGGTGGATAAAAGTACACCTCTTAGAACAGTGTAACTTTCAGGCACAAAATAAGTAAAATTCATGGAGTTTTACTTATTAAAAAAGTAATGGAGAAATTTAGAATAAAAACATACAAATTACCACTGCAATGTTATTCAGATTTTATTGAGCCAATGGACAAATGATGCTGTAGCTTAATAAATGCATAGAATCAAAGTGAATTGCATTATCTCTACTGTAGAAACTCTATAGATTTTTATCTAATATCCGATGGAGAGATTATGCTGCTGGAGCTATACTATCACTGACTGTGGTGGCAGACCACCAAGTGCTCAGAAAAATCAGGGAGACCATAAGGACATAGACTAAAAGAATAATGCAAACCGTAAATCACTCTTCAAAAACCAGATGTGTCCAAACAAAGGCGAATCAAAGACATCATCATGTTGGTAAATAGAACACAAAAATGAGCTTGCAAAAAAAAAAAAAAAAAAAAACAATTATCAAAAGAATAAGAGTTTGAAGAGAAATTTTTAAAGGTATATATGCCTTCAAATTGAACCCTATATAAAGTTTTTGCTATGTGATCCCAAAACCATACACAGATAAATAAGTGTACTTAGAAGGATAACTAGGAGTCTGAAGAATGGAGTACGTCCTGTAAGAGAACAGACAAGAAGACCTCTGTAATTCTTCAGTCTGGAAAAAAGAAAACTGAAATTCTACTCAGTAAAACCTGGAAAAGTAGGAATTTCCTTTACCAGCAAAACCCAATGAAACTGTAAAGCATGTTAAACAAGAATAAACATTTCCTCATCAGTGCTTTGTAAAACCTGTTGCTATGGCATGATGTGTAAGACTGAAGTCTGTATAGAGGAATGGTTCATTAAGGAGTATGAAGTGTGACTAAGTTCAGTGTCCTACAGAAAGGTATTTGATCTTGCACTCTCTTTCTTCACATTTACTGCTATAGGTATAGAAGCTATTACCAAAGGGGCATCAATTAGTTTAACCCTTTCTTGAGATTTTAATGGTTTATGCAAGATTATTTGCATTTCAACATTCAGAAGTGCACTAAAATGCACATTAGTTAGCTAAAAGCCACAGGAATTTACAAATTTAACTTATCTGCCATATTTTTTTTTATAAAAAAATGTTTCATAAATGCAAAACAGATAAAAATGGTGCTATGATATATATACAGACAAAAATAGCACATAACCTAAGTAATAAAGTCTGAGCACCTAGAAATTCAGAAATAGCACATGTATTTTCAAGGAAATATCCTCACTTGTGGACATGTACTTTTCAGGAACAGCTTATTTAATTCTCTGTCCCTTCTTCCGCTGAGGAATTTGATCCCTTACTGGAGTGCAATATTTTCACCAGAAACAAAGGCATTTAAATAATCATGACCAGCAACAAAACTACCATTTGCTTTATTAAAGTTACATTATTGCCATTCATTATCTATAGATTTTTTCATTGACCAACTTTAATTTTATTCATAGTCACCAAGAGAAAAACAAATATTGCAAAATTAGTCCTCTATATTATGTCAATATTGTGTCATTCAGTTATGTATTCATGAAAACTATTTGTTCTGGTGTAAATCTGAACATTAAAATTATATAAAGTAATTAATTATGTTTTCCTGACTGAGAACAGCCCATTAACTTTTCTATTTGTCATTGAATTGAAGACGTCTGTGTTATGTTAACCCTCAGATTTTATTTGTCCTGTATTATAAATGATGTTCACATAATTTTAGTGAGTTTTTCTACAGTCTGAAGGGCAAGAACTCTATTACAAAACATTTCCAGAAATGTGTTATAAAAGTGCAAGATAATTACTGATATAGTAATTATTCAAGAAACATTACTCTGGAAGATTTAAAATTAAAATGACCTTAGTAACAGGCCAAATGTTTGCTCATATTAACAAGTCACAAGTATATATTTCTGAATAACCTTTCATAGTGGTAGGTTGTTTTTTTTTCCCCTCTTTAAACATTCTCTCTTAAATCAAAGTGAATAAAATTAAAAGAAAATCCCTGAAAAGAATTAGGCTATTATCAGTCACTGAGCTCATCTAAGTTCATTGGGGACAACAAATAATGTTATCTAATTAATTAGGATGACAGCAAACTGTGTGACACACTTCTTATGGCTGGCTGGTTTAACATTCTAAACCCTCTTGTTGATTGGAACTTGCATGTTTTAAATAGAAAAGGATGTTAGACATTCCATCTGCTGTGTAACAGAGCTTCAGAAACAAAAATACACTGAAGTCTTGATAAGTTCACATCACCAGAACAAGACAAATGCACTATCTTATCTGATATGCAATGACACAATTCCAGTTGTTTATAAAATTCCATTCTTTTAATCAAGCTACATGGAAAAAAAAAAAACTTTTACTGTTAACATGGTTCCTTAAACAAAGTCTGACGTCATGTTAGTCAATAAAATGTGTCACTTTCAAATACCTCTTCTCTTTGAGTGAGTACAAATAAAGTTCTGAAATGGAATGCATATCTTGAGATAGCACATCTTGTTTACAAAGTGCTAGTTGGCAAATAATGATATAATACTAACTGACTACTATGCAGAGCTGTGACTAATTGTGTGCATATTCTGAAATAAATTTATTAGAAAGCAGTTTACTTAAAAATACATGATTCTGTTTTATGTCTGAATACACTTATGTGAAAGTAGTGTACTTCTAGTATAGTTCAAATAGATTTAGCAAACATATGAAGGGGCCGTATATCATTAATGAAGTTCAAGTACACTATAATCAAGCATTACAAAAAAACTGTATTCAGTTATAAATTCTTGAATTCTAATGGAATCAAATGAAGAAATTAAGTATTTGCTCACTTAAGTGTTTATGATTTTATTATTACAGAGCTATATACAGGTTATTTTTTTGAAGTATATGTGTGTAAATTTCAAAAAAAAAAAAATGCTTTTCTCCATTTATTTTTAATTGTTTTAAGTATGAGCCTATTTGCCACTGGTTTTGGACCTCTGCCTTGAAATCCTCTTGACTGTTCTTTTTTGAGATGTCAGATAATTATTGATGCATTCATGTATAACTTATTGAATAATTAAAATATGCTTAAAATTATGGTAACTTAACACAGAAGACAGGTCAAATGTTTGTGGAGCAAATATACTGTCCAGAACGAATGACTGTAACTGATACTAACCATGTAAAGCATATAGAAATTGCACAGTTTTATTATCATGTCATGAGGCATAATAGAAAGATTTCCTTATCTTAGAAACATAGAATCATAGAAATCTCAAGTTGAAAGGGACCCTTAAGAATCATTGAGTCCAAGTCCTTTCTTGTCACAGGACTACTTAATACAAAATCGTATGACTAAGACTATTGTCCAGATTCTCCTTCAACACGGACAGATATTGTGCCCTTGCTACTTCCCTGGGGAGCCTATTCCAGTGACTGACCACCCTCTCAGTGAAGAACCTTTGCCTAATGTCCAGTCTGAACTTCTTATGCATCTTCATTCGATTTCCTTGTGTCTTATTGTTGGTCACCAGAGACCATCACCTCTCTCTCCTCTGCCTCCATTGAGGAAGTTGTAGATTGTGATGAATTCACCCCTCAGCCTTCTCTTCTCCAAGCTGAACAGCCAAGTGATCTCAGCTTCTCCTTGTAAGTCTTGCCCTTGAGTCCTTTCACCATCTTGGTCATCCTCCTCTGGACATACTCTAATAGTTATAGTAGTCCTTTATATATTGAGGTGCCCAAAACTCCACACAGTACTCAAGGTGAGGTAGATCCAGTACAGTGTAGAGTGGGACAACCACCTCCTTTGACAGGCTAGCCATGCTGTGCAAGATGCATCCCAGGACAAGGCTGGCCCTTTTTGCCTTTCTTTGTCCTACTCAAAATCCTTTTTTCTAAACTACAGTTTGTAGGTTTCTTGTCAAGCCTTGTTTAATTGTTTTTATTTGTTTACTTGTTTACATTCCAAAAAATGGGGAAAAAAATGTGAAACCAGAATTGTTCACCATGACACATTCTCATATGTACAGTCTAGGTGAGTTCTATACATATTATGCATTAGCTAAGTGATTTTTAATCTTTACATAGGGTATTTGACAGCAGGTATTTATGTCAGGTTGCTTTCTATTGCTTTTTAATTCTTTTTCATGCTACAATAAAAATAAGAACAACTGATTTAATCTTACTAAGCCCTTTTAGTCAGAAACATTTGAAAAGAATCTAACAGATTTGCATGAAAGTTTATGTTTTATTGTTAATGTTGATTGAGTAAGAATGATTGTTACCATGCAAATAGAGATGGACACTAACATCTAAGTTAATATTAGACTGTGTTAAAGAGATACATTTTGTATCAGAATGACAAGACTGTGTAAATGGTTATTATCATATTAATTAAAAATAAGGCTATATTATTTTTTATGAATCACACCAGCAAATACAATATTGTAGTCTAAACACATAATGAAGTTTGTTGTAAATGGTATAAACAGGGAATCTTTAAGATACAAATATCTTAGCAGAATCATAACACAGATTGGGACTCCAGCTGACCATGTGAAACTTGCAATAAAACATAAGACACCTTTAGGTTTCATTATGGGGAATGAGAAAAACCCCACCCAAACCTCTCAAAAAAACCAAGAACTTCTCCCCCAAGCCAAACCAAACCCCAACTTCTAAATAACCTTAAATAAATATCACTAAATCATTTATTTAAAATTCTGTCCTGTTTTGTTCATCTTTGTAAGAAAGAATTAGATATCCATAAAAGTAGAGATTGAAGGTCCCTGTGCAGTTAGTATAGTTTATTCTTTTGTCCCATGGTGAGATCAGATTTTCTTAGAGATCAAAGGGAAAAATAATAATAATAAAAAAAAAAATAGTATCTATCACAAAATAATTTAGATATCTTAAAATTACATATGTGAGAGACACTGTATACATAAGGCATAATGATAGGAAAAGTAATATTGGAAAGATAAAAGAAAAAATAGAAAGTATAAGGGCTATAAAGGCTTCTTTCTCCTTAAAATACATCTTTGACTTTCTCAGGATGATTTTTCAATTTGTTTCTGTATTCATTTGACTTTTACATTTTTCAGTTATTCACATATAGCTGCTTCATGGGAACCTAGCAGAAACCAGAATGCTAATACAATGGGGCAAGAATACCACGCATGATGTCAAAAGAATAATTCTGTATGAAATCTATGATTTTCTTTCTGTGATTATTAGCTTGTGTCATACAGTGTGCCAGTGTTTGCTCGGGCCTAGTTCTTAACTATTGTTTCAAATCTCGGGGAGAAGTTGCCAAAAATAAATGCTAATGATTATTCAGGAAATCAGTAGTCAGAAAAATTGAATTAAATGTCATTGAGGAACATGAAGCAAATGTTATAAGTCAGTGAGGAAAAGCAGGTTTAGCAGATGGAAACACTCTTTAATTAACACCTGAAGGGGTGAAAACTCGTGGAAGAAGGCTAAAGTAACTGGATTTGCCATTTTTTTTTTTTTTTACAAAACAAATTTTAAATACTAATCTTTTCATACAAGAAAAAAAAAAAAAAAAACAAAACAAAAAACAGCAACATGGCTTTAACATGTCATTGACAAAATAACTCCAGGAAGATCATGTTTCCATTAGATCACAGAATCACACAGGTTGAGACTGACTTCCAGGGGATATGTAGTCCAGCTGCTGACTCTGAGCTGGTTCAGTTAGATCAGGTCCTTCAGGGACTTTTACAGTGGAGTTTTGAACCCTTTGATCAAATGTTCTTCAAATATTTTTGCAGAAAACCCAAATTATTACAATTTGTACTGTAATTCATGTACTTTACTTCCTTTTCTTTTCATTCCCATTTTCAGGTCTTTCCATTTCTTAATTTTTCATTTCTTTCTCTATTGACATTGTTTATTTTGATTCATATTGTTTTTTCTTCTCTATTTGTTTCCCAGGCTTTTCACCCAGTTCTGACCCCATAGTTCTTTCATTTTTATTTTTTAAGTAAAAATCTTACTCTTTTCTCAGCTTCTTTAAAAGCAACTTCTCTCTTATTCATGATAAACTGAAAGAATTAGTCTGATCATTCAAACCCTCTCGCTCTGTTATGAAGTTCTGTACCATAGAATGCTGCCAATATCATTCATTGATCCAGTAGCATCTGTTATAGCAAAATAAGGTGAAGGGTAATAATGATTTTTTTCCCTTTTTCCATGCTGCAGGAACAGCTGCTCAGATGCTTATCCATGTGTACCTGAGTGTACTCAGGTTTGAAGTTTCAGCTGGCAATGCAGCAACATACCCAGTCAAAGTAAGACATTTAATATTATTCTATTTTATGAGACTGAAAAGTTCATTTATGTGATCCATTACGATGACGATTTGAAAAGATAGCATAATGGCTATTGGTGCCTCATGAATAAATAATGTTTTTACTTCAGTATTTCTGTACCAAGCAAGAACTAACACACTATAAAAATATAAAGTATGCTCTGTTTCTCTTTGCTTACACAAAGAAAATCTTGTGCACACATACACAAAATCCTTTTATAGACAAGTGGTTCAGATTAACTGAGTTTAACAACAGGAAGAAGGATCTCCCTCTTAGTCCCAACTATATAAAGGGAATCTACTCTCTGACTTGGGGATAATGTTTCTCTCAAAGGCACGAAAAAATACAGATAAAAGACTGCTATCTACAAGACCAGACCCCCTCTGAAATGTTACAGTGTATGAGAGCTGACAGAAACAGGGTCAGAGTTCTAAAAGAATGATTGAGCAGTCTGTAACATACAGATCCTGTTTTAGATTGTGAGATAGAACAAAAGACAGCACACAGTCTCACCTCACAAGCTTCTGTGTGCAAGGATTTCTGTGACTCCTTCAGTTTCCTTGGACTTTAAAGATATATAACAAATACTTTACCACACTGGAAACTCATTTGTTAGACTACAGCCATATGAACTCTGACAAACATGAGAGGACATTTGTAACAAAAGGAAATTTCTGCAATTTTTTTTTCTGAGCTGATGAAGGTTAAGAGCCTAAGGCACTTAAATTTGGGTGGAGTGTTGAGCCAACAAACAGAAAGACAAAATAGAATAAATCTAATCTTTACAGAAACAGTATATATAAGTAAAGATGCTTCATCAAGGGTACATATGCACTGTTATATAACTTACATAAATTTATGCCAAAAGTTGTAAACCTAAGATGGCAGTTTTAATTGATTAAAAGAGTACATTTTAGAGAGTCTGAGAAGACTTCTTTACAAATGGCAGCAAATATATATAAGCAATAAAGGACTCTACTACTTTACATAGAAATCCTATTTACTCACCAACTCTAGATGTCTTTTCTGCTTTCTTAACCCCAAAATGACCCAACAAACAAAAAACACCCCAACAACAACAACAAAATAATCAAACAAAAAACCCATTGATGTTGACTTACTCAGTATGTCATAAAAAAGTACTACATAAGGAAAAACACGTAGCCAAAGTCTTCTTATAGAGTTTTGCAATCACAGAAATGCTGAAAAACAAGAAGACAAAAGTAGGATGATGAAGCTGTGGCAAATGGACAGAATGGAATTGCAAGCCAGACTGTAACACTGAGGACTGTGTCTTGTAAATAAATGCAATTCTGACTAATGAATCTCCAGGATAATTCCCTAGCCAGGGCACAGTGAACTTATTTGTAACTTGGTAATAACTTGGCTGTAGATGCACCTAAAATTTTGGTGCAAATCTAAATTTTAGGGTTATTGTCCTGAAGGTGGAGCAATAATAATAAGAAGAGAATAGAGCATAAGGAAAATAATTAATTAAGTTTCTTATTCAATTATTAGTGGAGCAGGAATTCTGAAAAGCTCCAGAGAAAGTTATTTATGACAGCTCCAGTGAAAGAACCAGACTCTGTATGTCTTAATATGCATACTTGCATTTTAGATCTGATTAATACTAAGTTCTGCCTGTATAAGTAGTGTAGAGAGCCTAGGGGTCATGCCTTTCCCAGCAGTATAGTTCAAGTAGTATCCTATAGAAAGTCTTAGTAGAAACAAAGGCTAACACTTAAAGGGGATATAATCCCATTGTCTATTTGTCAGCTCAATACATAGATTTTTGTGAATCACCTTTCACATATAACCAATTATCTTCATTTGCTGTGAATTATCTTCCTGAATCATCAAATTTTGTCATTGGATTTCATGGGAAGCTTAAGTATAAATTGCTGTATCCCACTGAGTAAGATTTTTGTTGGTACTACAAGATTTTTATTTCTATATCAGGACTTGTCTGGGCTTGCCTTGGACTGAATCGTTTCTGTCTTGTTTCAGCTTTAGTAAAAACTGTCTAGCAGATGGCTGTCCTGGGTTTGAGTGAGTGGTGGGGTTCTAATGTTGATGTTTATACTATCTTCTGTAGTGAATACTGGATCTCATGATAGTTCTTAAACATGTGATTTGCAGAGGCAAGGGGTGGAATGTCTTGGCTTTGAGTAGTGGGGGTTTTTGGTAGCAGAGGAGGAGGCTGTAGGGGTGGGCCCCATGAGAAGCTTCTCAAAGCTCCCCCAGCACCAAGTCAGCTCCACCTTTACACCAAAACTGAGCCAATCATCTGTGATAATGTATTTAAGAAGAGAGGTGGTGAGGAGGAGTAGGAATTGTAAGGAGGAGTTGTGGTCAGTGGAGGAATGGAGGAAGAAAGGAAGGAGAAGTGTGGTGGAGCAGAGACCCCTCCTGTATCCTGTGGTGAGACAGCAGGGTAGACCCCCCTGCCACCCATGAAGATCTACGGTGACTGATTTATGGCCTCTGTTTCGTTTCGCATGGTTGATCAAGGTGACTGCGCCTGAAGAAGGCTGGGGTCTTGTGGGAAAAGGTAGACCCTGCTGTTGTAGTTCAACGCTGGGAGGATTGCAGAATGCGGGGGTGTCCCAAGCTGGTGCAGCTCGAGAAGTGCTGCAGCCCATGGGAGGGACTCCAGTTGGAGAAAATTTGTGTCCCACACCGAAGCAGTGTCATTGTAATTGGACTAATAATAACTGCTTATTAAATTTTGATTATGCTGTTAAGTCTTTAATTAGACTAAGAAATTCTTAGCTCTATGTGTAAGGTGTGTTCCCTACACACCTTATGTTGTCTGTAACAAAATGTTCAATGCAATGTTGCATTTCTATGAAGTACATTTCTGGGGTCAAATCTCTGTGTTAATTTCTATTTTTAGGATCTGGGATGCCTAAATTAATCTACAGTGCCATACTCTATCTCTTATTAAATAATTATTTTCCTTTCCTATTAACTGCCCCATTTAGGGAAAAATTATTTAAATGGAATCACTTATTTTGAAGAATGATAACAATAAATTTTGTGAACTTGATTTTGAGTATCTCCTGGTGTAAATATCTTATGGGCAGTTATTTTGATCACATATGTGACTGCAAATTCAGACCTACCAATGTTTTGAAAACAATGGCAAGAATCTCAAAACCTGTTCTCAAATGTCATGAAAATAGAATGAAATATAAGAGACACAATTCTGTAGCTTTTGCAAATCCTTATAAAAGCAATTTTATAAAGGCAAAGGTAATCTTTATTTGTTGACTTTATTAAGTTTTGGCTCAGAATTTTTTTTTTTTTTTTAATTCTTTCAGTTTCATTTTAGCCTGTGTCTATGTCTAAGCTACATATTAATGTAACTGTCAGAGGACAAGCTTCTTTCTTCATAAAAATAATTGATGTTAGTCACTTAGCTTTTTATGTAGTGCAGCTGCACAGTGTGGACTGCCATACTGTGACTCTGTCTTTTTCCTATCTCATTGCTCAGCATAAAAGTCAAAAGCGCACAGATGAACCATTAAATGAAATAAATGTGTAATTGTCAATGGAATTCCTTTCAAATTATATCTGAGTAACTGTCATCAGAATCCTGTTATGAGACTTGAAAGGAATTTACAAAAATCCTCAAATTACTCAGTCTAGGAGAGAGTATTGGCTGGTGGGTAGATGAAAAGTGTGCAAGAATTGCTTGTTAAATAAATTAGCATTTGCAACTGTTTTAAGATTCTTGCATAAACTGTTTTTCTATGAAAGTGAGAAGTGTTTCTATTTTCTGGGTGTTATTTTCTTAGCACAGAAAGCCAATATAAAACCACTGAAATCCTACTTACATGTTTTGAGAACATTGAGGGCACTGACTCACATTTAAGTTGTTATAACTCCAAAAGCCAAAACTGGACCTTGTGTACATGCTCTTAACTCACAGAAAATGCAAAGTGATATAAATGTAAACTTTTTAACTGTACCTTAGATTAAATCATATTAGCTTGTATTCACTGTGAGTTAATAACATGTACAGGAACAGGTAAAGTAGTTCAGTTTATACCTGTTATTCGGCTCCAGATTAAAACAATTTAATTAGGTGTCTATGGTATTATAAGGAACTGAAGAAATTAATTCCTCAAACATTCATCAACACAGAAAACTTTGACAATTTGTGGCCTTTGTGATTAGCTTAAGGAATGCCACCCAAGGAAACGTGGAGTGTATTGAAGAATGCACAGCTTCACTCCCTTGTGGTTGTATTGCCAAACTCCTTAGATAAGCCTCAAAGGAGACAGATTAATCATGACACATTTGGGTTAAGTAATCAGTAAATTCATACTGTACCTGAACTGTACATGATTTTGATTTATTATGAGACAAATTCTCTAAAATGTTTTAAAAATACATTTTTGTATGCCTGCAAATGTCTTCACTAAGTATATGACAACCAAGTCCTTTTATTCTCCCTTCACATTAAAATAAAGTTGGATTTTGATTGTGTAGATTTTATGACCAGAAAAGAGTGGAGATGATGAAGTTAGAGAATAAAACATAGGGCATACATGTAAACAGATCATAGCAGCTATATCTAACAACCAATTCCAGAATATTTCTCCAGCAAAAAAAGAACACAGAATAGGCCTGATCCATACTATTGAATTCCCTTACCCTTTAAAAAAGGATTATCACAACTGACCTACCTTGGGAATAGTGTCTGGCATGAACCATGTTGGGAATTAAATGCTACTTAATGATTTTCCTTTTGCTGAGCTTTTTAAATTCTCTTGTGTGCAAATTTTAGCTTAGATATCAATTTAACTTCTCTTCTGTGGAATCTTGCCACGTGTAGGTAAGATTTCAGTGGAGAATTCAACTCCATTGAAATCTTTGCCGTTGTTCAAATTTATATTGGCACAGAAATTTTTCCTTTGTAATTAACCTCATCTTGCTCTTTCTTTATCAAGTCTTGTGGAAACCTTACAACAGTCATGGAAAAGCAACACTTTTATATCATGTATCCAACATAGCAGACTTTGCAGTTTGCTTTTCCAAGTAAATGTATTGTTTTACCCTGACATCATGAGAAGCTGTGGTTCATGTATGAAAACTAGAATATGAAGAGGCTTATAAACACAAGGTAAATGTTTTTCTACTGTCAGCTGAGGAGAGGAGGTGTGAGTAGAGAAAAGAACTCAATTTCTCTCTAATCTGTGCATCTCCATTTTTGTCATGAAAAAAGGTGGAAATAAAACAAAACAAAACAAAACAAAAAAACAACAATAATTCTTCCAAAGAAAGAATTTCTAAATCTAAATCATAGTTGGTAAATTTCAAATGTAGTAACTAATCTAGACATTTAAAAAATGTATGCACTGAAAGTGCAGGATAATTCCTGCATCAATTTTTTTACTTAGTGTGTTCACAGAGAACTGTCATACTTCTGTTACACAGTTGTTCGTCTTTCTATCAATCAATCTATTATGTAAAGAAATTGAAACCAAAACTTTAATTCTTCCTGCTATAGCCCTTCTGAGTGCACAACTTCTTTGAAATGCTCCCAGCTTTCTGCCAATTTTCTTTCCAACTGTTTGTTAGCTCCAGAAACATCCTGAAATAATCATACATACTGAATACATCTTTGAGGGTTTTCTTCAGATTTGTAATTACTAATGCACTTAACTAGATCATTAGTTCCATAGTGGTAGCACTTGTTACCTCTAAAGGGGATAGTTTACGTCTCTTGCTCCTTACCAAGTTTTCAGAATGATCCAGAGAAATATCTAGATTGATTTTGAGAGTATACTTTGTAGCTTTAAAATGCAGCAGACTTCAAAGAATAGTCTTGTAGACAGAAACAGAAGGTATACAACAATAGTGTAAAGGAGGGTGGTAGAAAAGAGTTATAATTTACATAGACATGTAGATGTAAAACCTCAGTATATAGACCTTATCAACATTTTCCACCATGGGAAAAAAAACTCTTTAGCTCCCAGAGGTCCTCTTTGTCTCACTGAATGAATCTGAGCTATCCTTTTCAGTGAAAAACAGAGGAAAAATCAAGTAGGAACAAACTAATAAAAAAGAACTAATAAAAAAGAATAAAAAAATCAATAAATTATTAGCCCATTTTTCAGATGTTCCTCACACATAAACATCTCCTGGTGCAAGTAAGTTTAGCAGTATTTTAAGCTAGTCTATTTGTTTTACGCAAGATCTTTTTTATAAACAAGAGGAAACAAAACTTATATATCAAGACAAGAATTTATTGTTAATATAATTGAATGTTAACAGTCTAATACAATACTCATTATCAGTTCAGATCTAATTACTAGAGAAAAAGAAAAAAAAATACTTCCATATGAAATCTCATTAATATTAATAATATAGATAATCTTTTTATATAAATTAATATTAGTTCCTACCCTTTTTTTTCTGTTATAATACTCAGCATTGCATGAGTCTTCTGGTTCCTAATGTCAGTAACCTCAGCCTGGTGCTGGGAAGGATGTTGTGACAAATTGTTAACATCTCTAGTCCTTCCAAGAATCCATCTAGCTCCTTCTCACTCATGTTCCCTGTTGTCTTTTCTTCTAGACTCATCACCTAACCCCAGGATCTTGAAATAACTATTTTGAGTTTGATCTCTCCTAAGAGTTCCTGGTGTTTTTAACAATAAGTTCAAGTTTACCCAACTCCTCTGCGTATACACAACCACAAACTTCTTGTCTCTTTTATTTTTTTAATGCCCTGTGATCTTTTTTCTTCCATTACATTTGAATTAGAAAGCTTTCTTCTCTCTGTTTCTTGAGTGCCAGCAAAGCATAAAAGGAAGTCACTGTGATCTTTTAACAGCATTTAACTGTTTTTTACTTTTCAAAGCTAGAAAAATATTTGACGTGAAGTCAACATTCATTGTTAGTTTTCAAGTATCTTTCACAAGGTTGCACACACTGATTGACATACTTAAAAAATAGTGACCCAAATGATATAGTTTCACCAGTCTCATTTTTATAAATAATTTATAAATGGTCTGGAATAATGTAGTCTGGAATAAAGTAATACTAGGACTGAAAAATTCACCTTGCATATTTTATTTGTGCTGAAGTTCTGGGAAAGTAAAAAGTGTTTAAAAAAGTTGATAAATTCATAGTAACTAGCACCCTTAATCCCTCTTATTTGTGAATTTCTGAACTAAAAGGACAGTACAGTCCCTGACAATACAGCAGTTATACCTGTCAAAAATTGTCTAAGCCATGTTGAAACACACTATGCATACACATAGCTGAATATATGAAGAGGCAAGTCTTTAGAAATTAAGTATCCTGGAAAACAAGTCTAATCAGACCATTTTTTAGATAAAAATATTTTTGACTAGATGTGCAACATCAGGAATAAAGACAGATATTTGAGTAGATTTAAGATCTATCCATCAGGAAAATAAAGAATGGACAGCACAAAACAAAGCCTAGGATGTGAACTTCTCAAATAACTAGGGAATGAAATCAGTTGAATCTTGTCCTTGCTATCTGACATGTCTATGGTCAACTCACTCTGCTCCCTGCACATTTATGCAATTTTGAAAACAAACAGACTCATAACAAAGATACACAAATCTGTCACTACTTCTTGAAAGGAAAAAGTCAATGACATCTTAAACCTTGGAAAAACACTTGAATCATAAAAACCCTGTTTTTAAAAATTTATATATATATATATATATATTTATATATATTTACTTAATACAACTGTTATTTTTTCCTAGATATATTTTTTTCTCAGTGAAAGACATTTGTGTGCCTTCTATTCTTTGTGTCTGTACAGCCTGAAATGTAGTATTTCAGATTAATATTTTTTATGGTTTTCAGTATTTGAGTACTTTTTATATAATTAAGTTTTGTCAAATTTTATTTTCTTCAGTGGCTAAAATTTAAAAAATATTTGTCTTGGCATCAAAAATAAGTGAAATAACATGAAAAAAACTGAATCTACTTATGGTTATAACAATAACACACTGCCTAAGAATCAATAAAATGAAGTTCAAGATTTTGGGCCAAACAAAAATTCCAAATATTTGTTGAAGTATAATCTGTTCTGATTTTTACTGGACTTGTATTAATTATATTGAACTCACTGTAGTTGATTTACATTAACATAATAGGAAGAAATATTTATCCATCAGGATCTGTAAGATATGCAGTAGAAAATAAGATTAACTTTTGAATCTCAGACTAATTATGATAAAGATTTATTTACAACAGAACACATTAAGCAAAAAGTCAGATTCTTCTACATGCAGTGAATGGTTGGAAGACATCCATCCAGAGAAACAATAGTGAATAGAGTAATTTTACTGGACACTTGACCTCCTATTGCAAATCCCTTAATTCTTTTTGTATGAGGAGAGAATTAAATCTATCAAATGAAATATCTTTTAATAGACGAATAAGCACTTCTACCGACAAACAGCAAGACCACTGATGTATGAATGAAGAGGCATTAACCAGATGGTTTCTCAAGAAAACATTAACTAGATAACTCCCTTGCGAATGAATGAGAGAAAAACAGAATGAGCCCACCATCGTCCTCGAGATAAGGAAGGAACTACTGGACCACCAAGATAAAGGAGCTGCAAGTTAGCAACAAATCGCATCCAACAAGGCCTGAAGGACGAGATGTGCGTAACTACAGAACTAAGTCTGCGCAAAAGCAAGGGTCAACTAGCGAACACAGTGAAGAACACTATGAGCCTTCATCAGAGGACTCAGGCCCACGACCACCAAGAGACATTGTGCAGGTGCGATGGGGAGGGACTTGGGGGGGGGGGAATATGTTAATAATTTATTGGAATTAATTGTAATATTCCCTCTCTATTCTCGGAATTATAATGCCTATGTATTAGGACTAATGAATAAGTAACTTTGGCATCATAAAAGGGAGCCTCTCTTGGCTCTGGGCATACACACTGTGGCAGAGCGATAGCCTCATGTGTCCAGCACTGAATAAACATACCTACTTTATAACCTCACTGGTTGTAAAGTTGTCTTTCCTCACGTCACCACAGCCCTGGATTTTGGGAAAGAACACTTCATCCTCCTTATAGATCTGCTTAGGAGAATCCTATGGGATATGGCCCTAGAGAGAAGAAGGATTCAGGACAATGCAAACATCACTCATCTTCAAGTAGAGCAAGAAGGAAACCCTAGGCAGCTACAGGCCAAAGAGTGTCACCTCAATCCCTGGGAAGATGTTGGAGATAATCCTGCTGGAAAGCATTTCCAAAGAAGTCCAATTAGAAGAATGTAACATAGTTTGTGCAGAAATTACTTTTGTAAACTCAAAAACTTTGGAGAGGTCACAGCTATTTCCTTTATCCACCAAGGAAAAACCTGTTCTTGAGCATCTTATAAAATATAAACCAGACTCATTAAAATATAAATGGTAGTTTATTGATTAGATTTTTTGACATGGGTTGTGAAAAATTGTGTATTTAAATCCTTTATTCACTATTTTTGCATATTCATATATTTTCTTGGTTCAACACATTTTTACTTTTTTCACCTTTTTGAAACTATCTTAAGTAAGGTTTAAGCAGAATTCTCCTGAGAAGTTTCAATTTCAATTTCAATTGAGCATTATTTTCTGATTAAAATATTTTCCTGAGGAGGAAAATTAATTACCTGCAAACAGATTGAGAATATATTGCTTTTATTCTTAACTTACTCAAGCTTTTCATCCAGTTACCAATTCACACTGCCTTGCCAGTCAAACTAGAATAAATCCTAGAATCTCAAGAAAATTAACACTTTGGTGATTTTATTTATTGCAAAACTGAGACTTGATTTATTGATATTATTGTCTGTTGACATGGAAAATGATGTGTAAATGTATGTTCATCTTACATCTGAAACTGTATGAAACAGTTGTCAAAAAACTGGCACTGTGTGTTATGCATCAACTGGGTTTACTTCAGGGGAAGAAGATGCATAAGGAAGAGAAGGCTAAATCACTTTGCAGTAGGACCACTAAGTTGTTACCAGATGTAGGTGATATTTCAGAAATTTCACACAAGTTATTTAGTGTAAACCACTGTATGGTAAATGACAGATAGTTTTATGTTGAATTTAAGGCCTCAGAGAACTGGATCAATTACAGACATGGAGTTGATCTGACAGGAAAATGTGCTAAAGTATGGTGAATTTAGAGTTAAGACAATCACAATAAATCTGAAGATTAAAATAAATCAAACAAGCTTATTAAAATAAAAGACAGGAAAATGACATAAAAATCTTGGTATGCAGCAAATATGAAAAGATTAATATCTGATTAGTATGGTGAGCTGACCCCAAGAAACTAAGTACTGACCAGCTTCTCCCTCACTCTCCCCTCCTCTAGCAGGACAAGGGGAGAGAATCGTAAGGTCAAAAGCAAGAAGAAATCATGGGTCGTGATAAAGACAGTTTTATAAATGAAGGAAAAAAAAAACAAAACAAAACAAAACAAAACAGGAGAGATGCAAAGACAAGCACTTACCACCTGCCACCAAAAAACTGATGTACAGTCTCTAAGCAAAGGCTACTTAGGAAAAACAGTACTCCCCCTCCCAAAACACACTGTTTTATTACTGAGCACAGTGTCATATGGTTTGGAATAACCTTTTGACAATTTGGGGTCAGATGTCCCATCTGCATCTCCGCACAACTTCTTGCCCACCCCGTCTACTCCCTGAGTGGGGCAGAATAAAAAGCAGAGAAGGTCTCAGTGCTGTGCAAATACTGTTCAACAATACATAAAACATTGGTTTGTTATCAAGACTGTTTTGGTCATAGATCTAAAATAAAGCACCACATAGGCTGCTATGAAGAAAATTAACTCTATCTCAGCCAGACCAAGTACAATTAGAAAAAAAGAAAATATAACCAAACTCTAAAGCTTTACCATTTTTTTTTTTGTCTATTTTGTAATAATTTAATAAATTAACCACTTGCAAAACAAATGCTTTCCTCATATATGAAGTAGTGATCCTTAGTAGCCCTAGTCAATTATCTACATTTTGGTGTCTGATGGGTTCTTTATGATCTCCAGCAAAGAAAAGAGGTGCAGAGATGAATCTTTTATATCAAGTAATTTCTTTAACATTGTGGACTTTATCCTAAATCTAATGAAGATATAATACTAACTTGATGTCCCAAAGAAAAATATTTTATTGCAGTCAATGTGTAACATGGCCAAATGTTTCATTAACTGCCATCTGCATCAACATATTGTCAGCCAGGTGCAAAAGCTCACATGGTAAATCTGGCAGTCCATCTTCTAGTTTTGTTAAAAAATTGTTTTTATGTCACTCTGGATCCTTCTTCTACTTAATGGAAACTCTTAGCATTTCAACTTTCCAAAACTTTTAAAAAGCACATCTCTTCCCTTCTACACAGTCACACACTTACCCATTTCTTGAATGTCCATTTCCATGAGGTGTTCAAATAATATTAAAAGAGCTGTCCAGCTCACAGACACATCTAGTCAGAGTTAATAAGTTTTATGGAACAATCCTTGCAGATGGCAAGGAACAGCTAAAATTCAGCATTGACCTTTGAAATACAACAGTGGAAGAGGTAAATATTTTTATGCTGTGATCCATGTCAGTTGGATCTATTTACTGTGTATTCTAAAGACAGTAATCACAATGTTCTTCTATTTATGTAAAATGTTGAACTCAATATCTTGCTACAAACAAACAGAGAAACATCTCATATGTGAAGCCAAGAATATTCTGTTAGTCCAATTAATGTTTTATGAGTCTTACAGTCTGAATCATTACTGTAGTTACCAGTAATATATGTACACAGTCCAAAATAACACAGACAGCCTCAATAAAAAAGTTTAAAGTATTGCACAAAAGCTTCCCTAGTATCTGCTTCATTGCCTGGTGGTGTTATGCAAACACTGTCCATGCTCCTTGGCTCCTGAGGCCATTAGTGTCTGCTGGGCAGGGGTGAGAAGGATTTGCTGAACCATCCTGAAAGCTTCCCAAGAGAGCTGCAACATCACTAACAAGGATTTCTCCCTTCCCTGTACAGCAAGGTGCAAGATGTAGATGTTTTCTTCCTTTTCAGTCTTGGGATCTACTCAAATTAATTTTCCTGAATTTTCTTAGTTGTCCTGGTTTCAGCTGGGACAGGGTTGATTTTCTTCCTAGTAGCTGGTACAGTCCTGTGGTTTTGATGTAGTATGAGAATAATATTAATACCACAATAATATTTTAGCTGTTACTAAGAAATGCTTATCCTAAATCAAGGACTTTTCAGTTTTTCCATGCTCTGCCATCAAAGAGGTGCACAAGATGTTGGGAGGAAGCATGGCCAGGACAACTGATCCGAACTAGTCAAAGGGATATTCCATACCATAGAATGTCATGCTCAGTATATAAACTGAGGGGAGGGAGTTGGCTGGGAGGGGCAGATAGCTTCTTGAGAACTGGTCAGCAGGTGGTGAGCAGTTTCATTATGCATCATTTGTCTTTTCTTGGGTTTATTTCTCTCTCTTTTTGTTATCATCCTTTTCATCATTATTATTATTATTATTATATTTCAGTTCAGTTTAGTTTTTAAATTGTTCTTATATCAGCTTACAAGTTTTATTTTTTAAAATTCTCCTTCCCATCCCACTGGGAGGAAGATTGAGCAAGCGGCTTTATAGTGCTTAGTTACTGGTTGGGGTTAAACAACATTAGCACAGTCTGCCTATATATCCTCTCTTTTCATTGACTCAATTATTTGGTGTTTCTATTCTCTATCTACTAGCAAAAAAAGCAGTGGAAGTGGAGGAAGCTATTTATAGAGCACCAAGGCAGTGTCATGTTCCTTAAAATAATCTTTGAAATAACTAATAACATCATAAAAATTTTCCAAATACCTTTTAAGATACAATGTTATATGTTGTCTATATTGGAAATCTATAGCTCCAAGAGCACGTCATGGTCTGAGCCCAGATGGCAACTGAGCACTACACAGTTGCTCACTCACACCTTCCCCCTCAGGAATGGAAAAGAGAAAATAAAGCAAAAGGCTTAGGAATTAAGATGAGGATAGGGAGGGATGGTCATGGGCAAAAGACAGACTCATTAGGGGAAGAGAAAAAGAACATCAATTTAATTGACACTAACAACACTTAACATACAGAGTAGGACAATGCAAAGCATTACCACATCCTAAAAATACCTTCCCTCCACCCCTCCCTTCTCCAGCTCAGTTCTGTTCCCAATTTCTCTACCTGCTTTCCCCAGTGGCACAGAGGGCAGAGGATGGGGGTTACTGCCAATTCTTCCTCCTCAGGGGGACGACTCCTCTTATTCTTCCCCTGTTCCAGCATGGTTGCCCTCTCAACAGGGTCTTAAGGAATTGCCATTCTAGTCCTGTATTTTGCATGTATAGTAAAAATTAAGTCTAAGTATGGAATAGAAGAGAATTCACAATAAAACTAATCAACCAGTGGTTTTTAGTTATATGTTTGATAAAGTGTCAGATTTCAGTACTGTTTGCATCCAGCCAGTGAAATTTGAAAAAAGGTCATATTTCAGTCATTTTCATTACAAAATATCTAGGACTAGCTTATTGCTTAACATGTTCAAAAGCTAACATTTTTTATAAGAGCGCAATTTGCTCTCATGCACACACACTACTTTTGAAGTTTAGAATTAAACTCCAGCTTAACTGGCTTAACTCCAGCTCTGTATTTTGTTCCATTGTGAAGATCTTTCATTGATTTTAAACTGTATTTTACATATTATACAAAAGTATATACAAAGTATATTCTGTATACTTTAAATACATATATGCCTTATGCATTATATACAGTTTTATATTTTATTTTCATATATTTATTGCATTAACCACAAACATTTCTGTAAAGCTGTTTTTTTTTGCAGGGGAGTAATTAGTCACCCCGATTTGAAAAAAAATTTGTAGAACTGTGTGTATTGTGTTCTCCTCTGCATTATTACTATTACACAAAAAAAAGCATAGGTGGGTTTAAGATTTTTATTACTGGTTTTAATTATCAACTTTTTTTTTTTTTTTTTTTCTGTGGGAGATCCTGCCACAGACCAAAATATCATTGTGCCACAGTTTGTCTCTTCTAAAATTATCAGTTATACATACGATTTACAGTGCTGTCTTCCAGAGTGAAACATAGGCATCTAAGAAAAAAGATTTTTTGTTTATGTAAATATAGATTTTATTGCAAAGTGTAGAAAGAAAAGGAAAAAAATCTGTCAAATGAACAAGCTTAACTAAAATATCATTTAGTTTTCATTTCAAAAGTAATGACACATAACTATATTTCTCTTGTGGATGTAATGAAAGTTTGAAAAATATAAGAAAAGAGTGAGAAAAGACAATAGCATACAAATGATAAAAAAAAATGATATCTTGACTCCAGCATACTAATAAAGATTTCAGACCCCTCCATCATCAGAAAATAGCAACAGCCCAATGTAGAACACATAAACATATGTCAGATGGACTGTAGCCGTGCAAGCAAGAACAGACAGAAGTCCTCTGCTGACAGAATGTAGTTCTAACCACATACAAAATATGATTTTATAAGCAAAAGCAAAGACTGTAAATAAATCAGGATTATAAAACAAATATTTCTGTATAATGCTATCCAGACAAAACTAATATTAAACAGTAATTCTGCACTCTAACAATCTTTGACAAGAGCAAACTATTTTCATGGGCCCCACTTTATATTCCCCTACAATCTTCATATTGTTTCTGTTTGATGTCTTATAACAGGAGAAGTGCTGACAGCTGAAGGCAAATGCAGAGTAGTGCAAGCTGTTACTGGAAAAGACATGGAAAATACTAGCACAGTACAAATACATATGCATATGCACAAAATCAATGAATGAACCTTTTTAATATATGTTTTAGCAAAATTACAGCTCAGAACTAAGAATTCTGCATATTTAAAACTCACTCAAATTGAGGTCAACTAAATTATCTGTAAATGGAAACTCAAATGAATTGGCATAATTCACTGTGTGATTTTCTAATTCAATTATTGTGGATGCCAGGTAGGTGCAAGGGCTACACCCTCATTTAAGTATCAAGGATCATGTCTTCTCCCAAACAATATATCTTACTACCACCTATTAGAAACAGGCTTGTGGACATCTCTGGTAGAGGCAAATCACCTGTAAGAAAGCAAAATGCAGAAGCAATCACAATGATGACTGTGAAACTATCTGAACATTTTTTTCTGAAACCTATGTTAAATTTTAACACTGTAAGAACAGTCTCTTCAAGAAGGCTTCTTGTACTTTCTAGCATATGTTTTTTTTCAAGCAGCACTTATACAAGTGCAGAGTTGATATTTGCTGTAGTTACATTATGTGAGATAGTCGAGAGGTTTGTTGTTTTAAACTAGAAAATATGAATTAATTGAAAACAAAATGTTTTAAGCTAATACAGCAATTCCCAGCAAACCCTAATGAGGAAGTAGAAGATGTTATTTTCTTTTCAAAATCAATTAAAATTGCACTGTATCATGCTCGAAATGCCATGATACTGTGATAAGGATGTTGATACTTAGTATGATAGCCCTATGTTTATGTGTAAATTTAAAAAAAGTAAGATGTATTTTTTGAGGCTATGAAAGTTTAGTCTGCTTCTGGTAATGTTTATAGTAAAATATTTCTGACTTCACTGATACAAGATAAAGTCCTCTAAAACCTTCAACAAGATTTTCACTCTTTTTGAAAAATAATAATTTGAGAACTGCTTAATATTGTATTTCTAATCTGGAAGTAATATTTTGATTGTGCTTTTCATATCAGTAACATGAAAATGCCATATGCCAAGTAATTTCATCATTTCTGCTTCTCATTTTACAGGAATCCAAAAACCACAAAGAATGGAAAGAATAGCCAGATTATTTCAAACCATTTACATGGATTAGAATGAATTTGGTCTGAGCTAGAGCTGAAATTTTGAGTGAGTTCTCTTCACAGAGGAAAATAAATACCAAATAATATGACTCTGTTAATAAGCAGACCAAGTAGGTGATGGGGACTGCATCAGAAAAAAGCTTCCCCTCCAGTCCTCACCCCCCATGCCATCTGCTGATACCTCCCCAGTGACCACTCCAGTGACTGAGGGATTCTCTGATAAATTGGCTATCTATCAAACATATATAATTATATATATGTTCCTTTTCCAAGTTAAGTAAAAATGGCCCATCCACCTATGTCCAAATTGATAAATGTTAATCCAATTCAATAATAAATGTAAATTTCCAGTTTAAAGATGTATCATGAAAAATGAGATGTATCCCCACATACTATCATAGATTTTCAATGCTCCTAATCTTTTCCCTTGGTACTAACTCTTGGATCTTACTCATCATGAGACTGGGTTAGCTTTACCCCACTGATGATGGGCAGGGAAAACTTTATTGGTGGTAATTCATTACAAAATCCATTACAATTCATATTACAGTCTTACAATACAATACAACACAATATAATAACATAACTATGATTTCAATACAGTTCTTACTTTAATACTAAATATATGAATAATGTCAACAGGAGAAAACAATGCATGATTTGATGGACATCGTGCAACATTTTCCTGTCAGGAACTAGAGAGTCCCAATTCCGCCAACAGTTTGTAACTGCCTTGGTACCACTTACCATGTGTCCCTAATGGAAAGCCCAGAAAATTCATAATTGTAGCATGAGTCAATTCTTGAATTTGATCTTTCAAATGTCTGTATTTTTTAATTTTCTCTTTTGCTGCATCATCCAAAGATGTTGCCTTACTTTCATATCTAATGGTAACATCTACCATAATTGCTGTTTGCTCTTTTACAAACACCAGATCAGGTTTATATAATTATTTTTTTTCTCATCTTATATCAGTGGTTCCTGGAGTACCAACCATTCTTTTTTCTTTGCCTCTTCTATCAATAATTTACATACTCAATTATGTCTTTCTATTCTATCATCTTGCACTACAGGGAAATAACCAATAATATGTGAACAGCTTTCAATTTCCACACCAATATGACATGATTTAATTTGTGTCCCTGGTCTACCCCTTGATAGAAATTCCCTTGTTGGGTAGACATTAGTCCTTAGTTGTAAAGCAGTGATAATTTTTCTCTGAGGAATGCCTCTATAATATTCCAACAAGTTGTTACTGATCTTATCACTCTCAAAGTCAGAAATGCCACAGCCCTGGGAAGCCAACTTGGTCCAATTTAAAAATTTCTGTTTACGCCAATTGTTAGGTTTTGGAAATAAGGTCTTAGGAGCAGGCCTTTCCCATTCCAAACCTTGTTCTTCCCAGCCTAACACTTCCGCTGTCACCATAACTGCATTCAGGTCCCATATAGATGGAATATTTTCCTTATTTCCTCCTGCAGCCAACCACAATCTTTTACACCCTTTCTCCACACCTTCTCTATTTACAATAATCTTAATCACTTCATCCAAAGACTGCTCAATCCTGTGCAGTCTTTGGGTCTGCACACTGGGACTTAATCTGAAAGCCTGGTGAGCCCTAAACTGCCATCCTGTGTGCTAGGATATAGGATAGCATCATAAGTACTTGGTGGTAAGTGTACCCATTCCTCGACAGCAGTTCTAATTGTCAAGTTTAATGTCTTGAGGTATGTGGCTTTTACATCTGCCTGGTCCGCCAAATAGATCAAGCGTGGAATGGTATAACCTTTCAAGATGTCTACTTTCTGCATTGATTTTAAAGGAGACCACCCAACCTGATGTAGCCAATCTTTTATTTATTTCAGTAGTTCCAGTTTGGTTATTCCAACCCATGGGTCAATTTTTAAGTTGAGATATTTCTCCGAACTACCAGGTTCAATCACATTGAGAGGAATGTCTTTAATGGTCCATACAGGACAATCGTCGTTCGCATATGAGTCTTCAGTCAGCTGTATATAAAAGCCAAGACACTTTTCTCCCTGTCTTTTGAGACCCATCAAACCTCAAAAAGCCTCAACAATTTCAATATTCCTCCACATTCCTTCCCAAGATCCACTTAACAGTACCAGGTTGTCTGTAAAAGCCATAGATGTTACATTTGTTCAATGCCCAACATTATTTGACTCAATATTGAGGATGCTCTATGGAATAATGTCCATCTCAAGCACCTGCCTCAAGTCATGTCCCAGGCCCATGTAACCATGTTCCTCCAGCTTCTGTCTCAGAAGGTCTTTCAAGCCAGGTGTCAGCACAAACTGACAGCCAGGTCAGTCCACAATGATTCTGTGACTTACCTTCCTAGCAGTTTCAGTTATAACACTTTGGTTAGTTGTTGACCTATGATCCACACCAAGGCTCCTTACTCTCTGTTCTTGTTTACATTGTCCTGTTTGCCCTAGCTTACAACACTTAGCTATTTGCATTGAACTCAGCTCCTGGCCAAGGTGATGCTATAATAGCAGTAAAATGCTGACAGGTCAATTGCTGATTTATTAATTTGATGTCAAAGAACTCTCACTGACTTTAAATATTTTGGATGACACTGAATTAGTTCCTCCTTGATATCTCAGAGCAGCAGTACTGATATGTACTTCAAACAATTCTGTGAAAAATAAAAACCAGTTGCATCTGTAATCACATTATTTAAAATATGACCTAACTTGAGCACCCTTTTGGACAAGACAATATCTTTTTGTCCTATATTTACATATTTTTTATCTGCAGCCTCCAAGTAGTACTGAACTCTAAATAAGTGCTTAAGCATATAGATAAATTGAATATTCTATTTCTTTCAAACTGTGTGTTTTTTTTTTTTTTTTTTTCCCAGAGGGACATTTTAAGAATAGTTTCTCTTTGAAAAATGATACTGAAAAATACCAAATAAATATGTGGTCATATTTATTAATTCAGAATGTTTTCCAAATCAAACTTACATGCTATAAACACAAAGATGATGGTGCCTTCACTTGCAGTTCTGCAAACTCAGTCTGAGATCTGGCAATGCACATGTATTGCTCCTTCTCTGCCTATTGTTTTCATTGGCAAGGTAGGAAAGTCAGTATAGGCTCTCCATCGTCTATCCCCAATATGCTGTTACAACTTGCCTGTGAGAATTTTTGACTACAAACAAATAGAATTAAGTTCTTTATTTCTGATCTGTGGCATAATGTGTCAGACACTAAAAAAAGGTTTTAATTTCTTATTTAAATGGCAGAAAAGTACTATTGATTCTGAACACATGCAGTGGGACTGATTCACAACTGCATCCAGAGGGTACAAGGTGAATAAGCACAATGTGTATAGGCTTAATTTCTGAACAAGAAAATGAATATTTTAGTGCTTCTCCAGTTTACTGCAATTACTTGTTATAAAACAGGCAAAAATATAATTTGGAAATTGGTATTGTCCAAGAGTATACCAGACAGACACTCTTCAACTCCATGAGTCTTAATGTTGCAGAAACTCCCAAACAGACAATAAAAACCCACAAATTTTATTTTTATACACAATTAATCAACACTCCGCAAACTTACAAACTACAGGTTCAAATGTCCGTGAGAGGACAACAAACTATCACCACACAAACATCTGGGGTTTAACGACAACCCAAAATACTAACTAGGGGTTTAACAAGAACCCAAAGTGCTCAGTCACTCACCTAATAAAAGGTAATGACTCTCAACCTCGAGGAACATCTTAAGGCAGCATCCCAACCCGTAGGAACCCCGAGGAGTTCCCTTGGGCAACATCCCAACCCAAGGGGAGAGTCCCTACCTGCAGCACACTGTTCTGGGTGGGACTAGCTCCAAATGGCTCCTCCCAGAACTCCACCTATACCTGAGCCAAATCTGACCTGGGGTCAACGTCAGCCCCTATTGGCCGAGGACCTTGACTACCTTAAATCCCTGAGAACAAGGACACAGGAAAGGTTCAACAGCCAGGGAGCCACATTTTCATTGTGTGGGTACACCTATCACACTGAAACATGTTTTTGCTAGCCATATCCTTTCATTGCCATGTCCTCTGAAATGACGTTGCCCCAAAGGACAGATCTCAACTGACAACACCAGGGCTGTCCATAGACCCTTCTGCATAGGAACTTTTTTCTGGCCACACTCCAAACATAATCCACTAAAAGGCAGAAGTGCCAAGGGAGAAAAAATTATTTTGCATATGTTTGTTTTCCAGAGGAGGATGTATAAGACTACAATAAATAGAGAGGAAAAAAAAAAAAAAAAAAAAAAAGCGCTATATTAAAACTATATTCTATACTACAGCCCTTGTATTATGGCCTAAAGAACTGTAGAATTTAATGATTATATACTAAATGCTTCTATGTGTGCATAGAGCCTGATACCAGAGCATTATGCCAAACTATTATGCGCTGTATCAAGGAAAGAATATTTCCCTTTTCTTTACAGCTGCAACCATTGTCTGTTGTACAAGAGGAAGAATATATTTTCAGTAGTTTCTCACTGAAAGCAGTGTCTTCCTTCACATGCAGTCCATAAACTTTACAATTTCTTGTGTTCTGAAAAACATTTTATATTCAGTATGTTTTATTCAGTAGAACTCACTTTACAGAATGAGAAATAGGATGCAAATAATTATGTATCTAAGACTCTATCATGGTTTTATCATTATGAGGCACGGTGTATTCCCACTGACTTTTTGGTTTGAATCACAGCATTACTGAAATGACTTCATTTCTGCATTTACTGAGTATCATTGTGTAGTGCTCTGAGATATTTTTTTTTTAAATGACAAATATTACATATAATAAATATGGATTTAACATCATATGTTACCCATCTTAAACATACTCAGCTTTCTTAGCAGCAGAAGCAAATATTTATGTTGGGTTAAATCTGGGGGGTTTTTGTATGCAGCAAATCCATTACAAATCCATACCTTTTTGTGCCACACCATTTTGTCTCATGCATATATTGTTGATATGGTTTTGTCACCCTTTTAGTATTTTTCAGATACAGTAGAAATGAATGAAACAATGTGTCTATAATGCACCAATAAAAATTAAAAGCAAGCAAATCCTTCCAGAAATTACTGTGCATGCAGATGTAAACGCATGGTGTTTATTACTTTTATTCTCTAATGACTGTATGCAATTTCTGTAGACTGATCACTGATGGAATGAAGACATTAAACCAATCTAAAAGCTTAGACAGAAAGCTGAGCAGTTAAGTAGTTCACGAAGCAGCAGCTAGTCTGCTTTTATTGCTCTTCATTGCACCAGTTTGAGGCAAAATGCAGACATTCCTATTCATATCCTGAAATTGTAGTACAGTTTTCTGTAGGTAGTGCAGTAGTTTTTACAAGTTCCCAGTATGCAGGAGCTAAGATATCTCAAAATTATATTGTTTATTGAATGTATGGTACCTTAAATTCACATTCAATCCAGGTACGTGTGATAAAATGTAGTACCTGATGTAAGATGGATGTAAAGACAGATGATGGAGTTTGTTATTAAGTCTAAGAATGTATCCTTAAAATAGACAGCTACAGTTTCAAACGCTGAGTTCTAGCAAAATGAATGAACCCATCTCTGCCCTCCATTTCTTCCATTTATACAGAAAAACAGATCTCCCAGGTTCATTAGGTGTGAATTTTCTCAACTTGTATGCCCAAAATAAAACACTTTCACTAATTAGTTTGCCAGTCCTTAAGCAATTTGATTTGAAATTTGGTTCACAAAGTAATTGAAAATAAACCACCTCCATTTGAGTTTGATGTTGCAAAACTACTTTTACAAGGCCACATGCACTGTGTTTTACAATGAGGAGGACTAACATGGTAAGTATTTATAAACGGAATCACACCTTGTATGGAAAAAATAAAAGTTTTTTCACTTTAAAAGGAAGCATTAACATTTAATAAACTCCTGCTGTTCTAACAAGAGTATTAAAGTAAGGAAGTATGAATTACATGGTGGTAAAGAAATCATGTTTCAAACATGTTTGTTTGGCTTTAGGGGACAAGCCACTTAGAATGTTAGCTTCCGAAGTGAAAAGAGGGTTCATTGAGCATTACTTCCTTCACAAATTAATGCAGCTCTTACCATGATGATACTGCCAATATGTGTAATGATTTCGTCCAGCCAACACATTTTTTGTATAAATGAGCAGCATATATTTCACCCAATTGAATAAGTAGAATGAATATATTGCATTTTGGTAATTATCTCACAGTTGATTTTAAGTCCTATTTGATGGCATTGTCATATTTTCAAATACAATTTATAAAGCTTTTAAGCTTGTTGCCAGAAGGAACTCAGCATAATCTAAAATTGTCTTTTCTAAATGAAAAACCTTTAATACAGTTGTCTTACCTGAGCTGAAGGGTAGATGAGGTAGTAATAGAGGAAACATACAGAAAAAAAAAAAAAAAAAAAAAGTCAAGACTATGTAAGCAAAAGTTATGAGTCTTTTTCTTTTAAAGTGATATTCTAAGTATATCACTATTGTTTTCTGCAGTCTCTGGTCCCCAACAGTGAAAATATCAACATAGTAGATAACATCTTATAGGCATTTAGTTGGAATGGGCTGATACTAATAGAATGTCCGAGTTAGGTCGAGTCAGGATTGTGTTATTTTTTTAAACAGGTTGTTGTTTGATTGGGTTTGTTTGTTTGTTTGTTTGTTTGTTTGTTTCTATTAATAAAACATGACTCTAATCTGTTGTGTATTTGGACTTGTTTTTTAAAATCTAAAAGTGAAAGTTATGCTTTTAGAATAGCATTCAGAATCAAGAAATTTAGATGTCTAGAGGCAAGATGTCTACATCTATGTCAGGAAAAACAAATAACTTACATGCTCTTTCTTTGACAGAACTCTGAAGTATGTGATGAGCAATGGTGTATCATTTTTCCTTGGACACTACGCAAACATAATCCTGAAATATTGATTTTTGCAACATTCAACAAATACAGAGGTCTACAGAGAGATTCTGAGCTTCCAAATATTCTTCTTCCATCAATATACCAAAGGCTGTAGCTCTGCGAAACATCTCACATTAATGTCAAAATAAATGACATGAAACATGAAAGAAATTAAACTGACTTACATTTACCCCAGCTGAAGAAGAAAAAAAAAAAAACAAAACAAAACAAAACTGCAGAGGACTAGCAGGAATGTTTACTCCTTTTCCTATCAGAAGCATACCTGTCATCATTGCCAAGGTAGTATAAAGTTTGTTCCTACTTCTGCTTCCTTCCAAACTCTGTCTTTCCTTTAAAAGAAGTACTGATGTATGCTATGCATGTATTTATTTCTCAGTTAAACTACTGCAGCTCACTCTTCCCAATGCTGAGTGTCCTGGGTTGAGTGAGTGGTGGCGTTTTTTTGGTGGCAGGGGAGGATGCTATCGGGGTGGCCCCCTGTGAGAAGCTTCCTGAAGCTCCCCCAGCTCCAAGTCAGCTCCACCTCTCTTTGGAAACTGAGCCAATCAGCTGCGCCTCTGTGGTAACGTATTTAAGAAGGGACGTGGTGACGTGCAGTCGGACTTGTGAGGAGGAGTTGCTGCAGCTGCGTGAACACTGAGGTCAGTGGAGGAATGGAGGAAGAAAGGAGGAGGGAGGTGTGCCAGAGCAGAGACCCCCCTGCATCCTGTGGTGAGATGGCAGGGCAGCACCCCCTGCCACCCATGAAGATCTACGGTGGAGCAGACATTGATTTATGGCCTGTGTTTTTTCGCCTGGATGATCAAGGTGCTGTGCCCAAAGAAGGCTGGGGTCTTGTGGGAAAAGGTAGCCCCGCTGCTGTAATTCAGTGCTGGGAGGATTGTAGCATGCGGGGGTGTCCCATGCCGGAGCAGCTCAGGAAGGGCTGCAGCCGTGGGAAGTAATCCAGTCAGAGAAAGTTGGTGACCTATTACAGAGCAGTGTGGGGAATGCTGCGGCCCATGGGAGGAACTTATGTTGGAGAAAGTTTGTGGAGGACTGTCTCCTGTGAGAGGGGAACCACGATGGAGCAGGAGGAACAAGTTCCAGAAGCTCCCCTCACCGAAGATAAGGGAAGTGGCAGAACTGACTGCATGCGCCATTCCCTGCTCCTGAGCTGCTGGGTGGAGGAGGTAGAGATATCAGGAGCAGAACTGAGCCCGGGAAGAAGGGAGGGGTGGGGGGAAGGTGTTTTAAAGATGTGGCAATGCTTCTCACTGTCCTACTCTGTTAAGTGTTGTTAGTGTCTGTAATAATATGTTCTTTTTTTTATTCCCCTAAAGAGTCTGCCTTTTGCTTGTTCCCATAAAGGGTACTTTTTCCCCATCCCAGTCCTATCTCAAACCCCAAGCCTGGCTCTCTGACTCTTCTTATTGACAGAAGAGAAGTGAGAGAGAGTGGCTGCATGGTGGTTGGCTGCCGACCAGGCTCAAACCACAACACTCAGTAAGAAAACTCTATGAAAATCCCAGTTTATATAAAATATTACCTTAAAAAAGCAAGCCACATGAAAACATGTCACACATTTAGTGCCTTATTACTGTGACAATTAAATTATTTATCTAACAAAATGTCTCTAAGAAGATCTTAGAGATAATTTCCTTCACAGTGTTTTAAAAAGTGACCACACTCTACGGGAAAGCTGAAAGAAACTCATTCTGAAACAGGATAAATAGGCAAAATATCCTGCACAACCAATATTTGACTACAAGACTCACTGCCACTGAAAATGAAATAGAAGCTTCACCATCTTACACAGAAAATAAATAATAATCTTAAATATAAATAATTTAATAATAAACTTAAATAGAAATAATCTTAATGATCTAAGTTATTTTAATAATCTAAATAATCTAAGAATTTTAAATAAAAATCTCACCATTTTAAGAACTGAAGTAAAATGTGATTCTGTTTCACTACCTTCTTTAGTTTACAAAGGTAGAAACATAGTTTTCCATGCAAATCAAATTTTAACTTATATTATTAAAGAAATAGATTATTTACTACAATGTATGTATTTTTTCAATTATCATTTTCAGTAGGTTAATATAAGCGTAATGAACTTGTAAAAGCAGACATTGGTGACAGATTGAAAGATAACCAAGAAAAGATGAGTGATGGGAAAAGGAGTGAGGCAGTGAGAGACTAGAGTTTGAAAAATGGGTGACATGTAAATACTTGGCCACTGACAGTTCTGTCAGCTGTAGTGGTGATTGGGGACTGTCACTGTGGGAAATGCCTTGTCTCACAAAAATACATAAATAAAATAAATAAATAACAATTAAAACACACACACACATAATATCACAGGGAAGGGAGGGAAATTGTATCACTGTAACTCCTTCTTGGTACCTCTGGCCCATGTGGCATTCTTGAAAGCATGGCTCAGAGGCTGAATTTTCTAATATTTAAACAAATACTTTGAAGCTTCTCAGTCTTACATAAGTAAATATTTGTTGGCAGAAATATATGGACCTCAGTATTCCACATCTCCACTGAACAAATAAACCACTGGATTGTAGATTCAGACTCTTTCTGTAACTAGCCCCAAATCATTTTTATAGATAATATGATCTCTCCACCATATGAGATGAAGAGAGACACTTGCATCAAAATTTGGTTCATCTAGGAGAGTGGAGAAGTGAATTAAGTTCTGAGAGGTGTCTACTGGTTAAAGATTCCCTCTCAGATGCCAGCCTGACATAGAACTCTGATAAATATGAACATCTTTCTGGCCAGATCCCCTAAAAATATTTGTAACCTGCCATTTTCCAATAAATTACTGTATTTAGTTTAGATTAAGTGCTTTGTAAAAAAACCTTTCTTAGGCAACAGACTTCCTGCTACGCTATTTAATAAGCATAAATACTTTGAAGGTATGAGTTTGGACACAGGAAAGTATCCATTTTGAATCTTAAGCCTCTATTCTTAATTATCTGCAACCTAAGATTTACTTACATGTCAAAAGTACTTCCTAGTCAATAATATGAAGGTCTCAGATGCTCCTAAATAACTAACTTTCTGACAGGAGGTAAAATTACCTGATACAAAGGCAGTTCAGACTCCAGGCAATGCTACACTTATTGTTAGAGATGACAGATCTTAACACCTTCACCAAAAAATTACAGAAAATTTACACATTGACTTAGTTCAAAAATATCATGATGCATTTAACAGTCATTGAAAAACCTCACTTCCATGATGGATTACCAGTAGCTTGACACCATCAAAAAAAAATTTCACTGAATTATTACATTATTCTTTTCTTTCAGAAAGGAATATATGGGAAGCTTTTCTTTCTTGCTTTTTTCTCAAGCCTCACAGTTTCATTATCAGTGAATCCTAGATCATCATTCATTGTGAGGGGAAAAGCCCCTTTAACTTCAGTGGCAGTGGGATTGGTCCTAATGATGATAAAATATACTCCTGGAGCTACTTCATTGTATGTGTGACCACTTACTACTTGTCTTCAGAATCTTACACTTTTCTGCCTTAGTAGTCTGATAAAGTAGGATACTGTTAATATTTAGGGGATAAATTTTATTCCTACTGAGAACCTCAAATAAGCTAGAATTTCCTACTTAAAAAAATAAAAACAACAAATCCCCAGTTAGCCAGTTCCACAAGAAATATACTTTTTACTGCTTATTTACTTGTTGATTGATTATATACTTTGACAGAACAATTTCACATCAAAATTAAAACATGACATTAAGATGTGAGTGAGTTTTTTAAGAAGGAAACATGAAGGAAAATCATGACAGCAATAATCACATCTACCAAACAGCAAATTATGAAAATAAAAAAGTAGAAAAAAAATAAGACTGGGTATTCTTAACAGCATGTTTCTTACCTGAGAAGCATAGAATATATTCTACTTTAAATATTATGTACATGAAAAAGCACAGGCAGTGACAGATACCAGAAAAAATACACAGTAAAAACCAAAATACAGTATTCAGTATATTCAGTACTGAACTCAGTACATTGAGGTTACATTGTTTTCTAAACATGTACTCACCTAAATTATCAAGGTGTACCACCACTCAAATCTAATTTGAATTATTATTTGCAGCCATATTTGTCAAACGCTCTGCACAAAACTAGTGATGGGATTCTACTTTCATTATCCCTCTGTTACTGCTGATAGTAAATTAAACACTCAACATTGAATGATTTTCCTCTATTAAGACAAAACAGTGACTTACTGATTAAGTTTAAACTGTCAGATCTTATTTCATTTATCACTATTACTCTCACAGAATAGTATAACTAGTCATTTTCTTTTCAGGTATTTTCATCTAAACTTTTGTCATCATTGAAAGATGGCAACAGCTGAAACGATATTTTTAAAATATTATATTTATTTTGCAACATCTTAGACAGTGTTATGACACTCAGGCTTTGGATCATTAAGTATGATGTGAATTGCTTCAAAGATGATCATGAGATTGATGAGTTGCCCAATCAATCCAGAGAAAAGTCTTTTCTCCAGTGGTTTTTGGACAAACATTATATATGGTTATTCTTCTGAACAAACTTTACAGTAAAGTTCAAAGGAAAGTTAAAGAACATGGAAAATAACAGATCTGTGCCAGTTGATTAATTTGTGTTTATTTCTTTTTTCCTGTAATCTGCTTTCAATTATTTGAGTTCATGGAGAAGCTTGATTGACTGATTAAAATTTACACAATTTAGCTATAAATAATTAATGAAACAAGTTGTAAATGTGCATAAAAAATAGATTTCCAGTGCAGTAGAAAAGATTTCATAGATTTTTAAGATAGCAGATAATTTTAGCATATGAAGTATAGCTATTTTAAAAAGACTTTTAAAGACAGCAATACAGCCTATTTTTGCTAATGCTCTTTAAAGTTCATTTGTTTATATGTAATGTTAGCTGCTTGCTAACCTCAACGAGAAAATCATACTGAAAATAGAGTTTGCACAACATAGTGTATTTTTAGCTTGTATCAAGAGGTACTGAATAAGCACATTCATCTCATAACATCCCTTTAAGAATGTATATAATATTGTATCTATCATATAGAATGTAGATTGCAGAAACTCTTATTTAACTATGAAGAACAATGAAATTATTTATTCTCTCCTCTCCTCACAAAGTTCTCTTTTCTTGGGGAAATATTTGGAGATATTGGCAGTGCTTTGCAAGACAAAAAAAAGAAAATATCAGCCTTAGTCTGTAAGTATAAAAATTATTACAATTACAGTAGAAAACAGTAGAAATGGAGCAAACTGATTCATTTCCTATCATCGATACCAATATCCACATGAAGTCTCACACATTTTCAGGCTATTTTTTGGTCCCTATTCAATTATTCATGATGAATTTAGTATTATTAATGTTATTTGTGTTATATGTTACTTGTATTTTTCCAGGAGCTAGTGATCTCAAGCAGATACCAGGATATGATTATGTCAGGTATTCTAAAGAATAATCATATGTTGTATAACTATTGCTTTTACTAACTAAAAAATGCTCAAGACACTGAGAATATTAGAGACTTTAGTCGTACTCCACCTGTCCTGCATGAGGAAAATGTCCTTCTTCTAAAAAGTCAGTAGAACCTACCCTCAAATGTAGTCCCAAAAGGATAAAACCCCCCACTTTCTCCCTTGCACTCTAAAGAAACAGAAGCAGAAATTGGATGACATGAGGTGTGTGCAGCCATTCCAGTTCATGAGCAAAGAACCTAGTGTCCCACCCCTCAAGATATAAAGCTTGCATGTGGTTGCTAAATCTGTCACATTTACCAGCCTCAGATAAAACACGTTTTTTTGGGGTTTTTTTTTGTTTTTTTTTTTTTTTATCAGTTTTAACTTTTTCTAATTAACTGTGTGAGTCATGATGTAATCTTCTATCAGAGATAAAGGTAGTACATCCTGTATTTATACTGTTAAGATAGATCATATTGAAAGTATAATTATATGTAAAGCATAGAATATATGAAAATTATTGTCCTTAGCAGTCAGACTTTGACGCATCACAGTTAGTCTGGGTCTGTTTGACCTGTTTTTCGGTCATACTGTATAATGTCAAATGATATTAGCAACACCAAAGAAAACTGAACATAAAGTAAAAGTAAAGCATGCCACTGATTTCTCTAGTGCCAGCAGTTGGTGTTATAGGAGCTAAGAAGTGGAATTGTGGAAAAAGAAATAAGAAAGGGGGTTTTGTTATCTGAACCCACTCACATGTGTACACAAGGCAAAAAAAAAAATCATAAAATATCTATGTGTTCATACCACAGTTTACTGTGCATTGCTATTTGCAAGCAGAGAAGCATTTGTACCTGCAGATGGGATTTGTACTTGCCTGTTGGGGTGCCAGATGTCTTGGATGACCAAATCATTCTCACATACAGTTTACAGAAATAAAAAGGATTAGAAGAGGTCTTCAGCTGTTTTCTAAGGGATATTTGAATTCAGTTTAAAATTCATTTTAAATTATTAGCTCTTGTAGATCACTGTTTCCCAGTGATCACTTTTTCTAACTATTTTTATCTTCTGTGTAACTATCAGAAATGTAATTTCTGTCACATCAGACTGATACATATTTTTCACCTTCTAACTGCTTCACAAAAAAATGAATGGGGCTACACTGATGACATAGTATTAAACTACTGTAAAACACATTTGCAGAAGACACATATAGATAAAATATAATTGTTTATTACTTAATATATTTTTGTGGTTTTTATTTTGTTTTCAGATAGGACAGGTAGTTTTTAATTAAATCATAGAGCTTGTGTCCTCCATACTTGAGACTGTTGTCAGTTCCAACTCTAATTCTATGCAACTTAATATTTTCTTCACCGGCTTTAACAAGAACAAACTCGGAAGTATTGTTTAGTGCCAAATGTTAAGATCAGTGAACTACTTTCATTTTTCTCATGTATTATTAGAAGATATCCTAACACTAAATAAATCAGTGGGATTTTAGTAGTATATTTCATTTGGACTAGGTATTATTTGGAATTGGTGATCAACCAACAGCTGTTTTTTCAATTTATTTCACTATTTTGGGAAGAAAGTATAAGGGTATGCTTCATTAATTGATTTAACAAAAGTTCAGCAGACTATACTGTGTCATTTTATTTAAAGTTTGTTAAGAGATAAAGTTAATCCTGTTTGTAATTGCAATAGAAAGGCTCTGTTTAAGAATAGGTTCAGTGAGAAGTGAAATGGATCCAAAAAAGAAGACAAATGGGTACATTTAAGCAGGCATAAAAGCTTCATGAAGACAGTGTTCTGGATAAAATCTGGGACATAATCTGAGTTACAGAAGCACCTAGGGACATTGCAAATTATGAAGTAGCAACACTGTTCTTGAAGGTACACATGAGGTTCTTATGAAGTTCTTTAATATCTGTACCAAAAAAAAGTTTAATTTCATATGTCTACTTAAGTCCAGTGAGGCAAACGAAACAACTGGCAATCTCCAAAACTCTTGGAAACTAGGCATCAAGATTATTTCTGAAGTCTTATGTCTGGGTCCTATGGAAATGAGGTAGAACAGTGTCCAACATTCTTCAAAAATACTTTTATGTACTATTCATCAAGAAATGGCAAAATCGCATACGTGTTATTGCCTGTGTCCTGATGGTGGCTGCAGACACAGCAAACAACAGGTATTCATTAAATCTAATGTCTGTGGTATATGCATGACTTTAAGAGGTTGCCATGGGACATTTGGAATTCAGAATAATTTATACATTATTTCTGGTTTTAATCTCTAATTCCATTTTGGTTATCTGAGATTTTGGAAAAAAAAAAAAAAAAAAGTGACAGGAGGGAGAGAGGCTTCTCAAATAGGTTCATTAACAAAATAGAAATTGTTTGAAAAGACCCCGTAAGTGCAAAAATACATTACTCAGTATATTACTTTTAATTACCTTTTTTTTGCTTCCTATCTATATAATACAATTCTAGAAGAAAATCCTGGCCAACAGATATGAAATGCAAAAGTGCCAGTGACTTCAGTGGAGCAAGTTCCAAACCTATTCTTGTAAATATTCACCTACTTGGAAACCTCACCCTTCCCTAAATGAGTTTGTGCTCAATACCTTATTCAGATTTAATAAAATAAAAGGCGGGAGAAGTAGCTCATTGTACACAAGCAAATAAAATAATGTGAAGTCAAATCTTTGTCAGATTTCTGTTGAATTAACTTTTGTCCAATTTAAGGGGAAAATCATAAATTTTCATTTGTGTCTGTCACAAACTGTTCATAAAAAAAAGAAAGTGTTTGTAAAGAGGATGTCTCAAACAACTCGAATGGGACACCCTGTGGGGGAGAGGCAGAACAAGCTCTGCTGAGGTGGGGCAGTGGGCCATTTGTGTCTCTCCATCTTGCTGTGACCCAGAGACAGAACTTGGCCAACTGCACAGGGGCAAGCCAGAGAAAACAAGAACCTTCTGGAACAACCTATTGTGCAGGCATAAGAAAGACTGTATAAAGACAACACCCCCGCATGTGTTTTTGTCAACCCACCACCTATGGACCATGCTCACTACTCTACAACAATGTGGGATCTAAGAGTGGTGATTCCACTTTTTGTATCCCCTCCTCTTCTCTTTCTTCTTTCTGCTCTTTCTCTCTCCTTATTCTTCCATACTCATGTATACAAGTTTTGTACAAATTGTGATGGGTTGATAGGAAAATACTCTCATCACCAAAGTGCCTTTATTTGTTAGCAGAAGGTTATCTGTTGATTGTTGCCAAATTGTCTCCATTCGCTCAGTAAAATTGTCAGTTAATAAAGGTAACAGCTAAACTGCTCCTCTGAGTCATTGTCATGACTTGACCTGCCCTATGGCTGTGCAGAGCCTGTGAACCGGTTTGTCCCTCAGCTGGTTCACAGGCTCTTGGGAATTCAAAAGATTCACCTCCCCTCATGACCCACCACATGGGATAAGACAGTCACATTGATTATCATAAAAAATTAATGTAATTTCTAGACATACTAAGGGAAGATAATAATCGTTTCTGTTATATAAATGCAATAATAGCATTAAATTATTCACCTACAGGCTCTGACAAGAAATGGCACAGGTAACTATAGAAAATCACATTACTCTAATGTATTAGAATTTTTTAAATCATTGATCAATCAGAAGATAAATGGAAAGCAGATAATACTATTTGTTTTGTTTTCTAACAGTATTTTCACATAAGCCAATCTGTGATCTTATAAAACCAAACAGACAAAAATACCATTTGTAAGTGAAATATTCTGGAGAATAACATAAAAAACTTATAATAAAGTAAAGAATTAAAAGCAATAGTCCCTTTAAGGTCATAATTGAATTTTCACATTAAAGTATCTGTCTAACAGCACACTATCTATATGATACCACTATCTAGTTTGTGCAAATGTACATAGAATTCATGGGAATCACAAGATCTGTCACTTGATTTCTTCCATATCAAGAATCTCTGCTGACAATTCCAAAGAATCATAGAACCATAGAACACTTTGGGTTGGAAGGAACCTTTAAAGGTCATCTAGTCCTGCAATAATCAGAGACATCTTCAACTAGATCAGGTTGCTCAAAGCCTCGTCCATCCTGACCTCAAATGTTTCCAGGGATAAAGCGTCCACTTCTCTGAGCAACCTGTTCTCGTGTTTCACCACCCTCATCATAAAAATTTTAATCCTTTCTCTAGTCTGAATCTACCCTCTTTTAGGTTGAAACCATTACCTCTTGTCCTATTGCAAAAGGCCTGACTAAAATGTCTGTCCTCATCTTATAAAACCCCTTTAAGTAGTAGAAGACCACAATAAGGTCTCCAGGCTGAACAACCTCAATTCCTCAGCCTTTACTCACAGGAGAGGTGTTTCATCCCTCTGATCATTTTTGTGGCCCGCCTCTGGACCTGCTCCAACAGTTTTTTCCTGTACTGACCACTTCAGAGCTGAACACAGTATTCCAGGCGGGGTCTCAACAGTGTTGTGTAGAGGGATAAAATCACCTCCCTGAACTTGCTGGCCATGCTTTTTTTGATGCAGCCCAGCATACAGTTGGCTTCCTGAGCTGCAAGCACATATTGCCAGATGATGTCCAGCTTTTCATCCACCAACACCACCCCCACCTCCTTCTCGACACTGCTGCTCCCAATCCCTTCATCTCCCAGCCTGTATTGATACTGGGGGTTGCCCTGACCCAGGTACAGGACCTTGTGCTTGGCCTTGTTGAATCTCATGAGGTTCACATGAACCCACTTCTCAAGCTTGTAAATTGCATTAATTTCCCCCAGGGGGTTCTCTCATTCCTAAAGGAAATATTCTTGTTTTAATTTTTTTGTGTACTAAGGAGTTCATACTGTTAGATGTTATTAAAATTCCTAGAAATTTCAGTCCCTAACAAAAAAAGCACATATTCTGCCAGTAAAATGTAGTGATTTTATGGTGTCTTTACAAATTAAATTTTAAATAACTGAATTTTAATAAATAGACTTCTTAATTTCTTCTTCTAATATCATTATTTCTGAATTTCTCCTCCCCACAAAAGGCACAAAATATAATTCTCCAAATATGTAAATGATGTCTTATTCAGAATTCTTTCCTTTCCCTTTTATGGCCCTCAAATATTTATCAGTATAGTCACTATAAAACCTCAAACGTAATTGCTTTAAACCAGTCAGTGTTTCCTATTTCCTATATTATAAGGCTTTTCAAAGTTACCAGGACTCAGAAACGTATTTTCTGTATGGATGAACCCAAAAAACTAAATGAAGTACAAACCTGGATCTAAACACTTCCAGACCTGCTAATGCTGCACCATGAATTTATCAGCCCAGGTAGTTTCCATCACTGGGATAAAATGCATAAGTATTTTAACAAAGACCAAGACTTTCTTAACATTATGTATACTATTAAAGGAGTTATCTTTAGGTTGATTTAAATTATTTTTGAGAACATACACTTAGGAGAAATCAAGGTCTGTGTCCAGAAAGTGGGATTGTGAAATAAGAACATAATTTCTATTGATTGAAAGTAATTCTTCTGTTATAAAGATCTCTTTGAATATGAAATGTCTTGTATCTTATTATCACTTCTCTAGACTATCTGATGTTTTAAAATATAACTATAGATGTATAAAATTTACATCTTACCACTGAAATGTGTATTTTTTTCATTCTGATGTTATGGCAATTATCACTGTATAAATAGATTCTGAGAATTATCTCTGCTATAAAAAAACGCTAAAGGTCATGTCCAATCCACCACTCAAAGTGGGAATAACTTAAGTCAGGTTGCCCAGGACCTTGAAGAATTGAGTTCTGAATATCCCCAAGGACATGGATTCCACAGCCTTGCTGGACAGCCTGTGTTTGACCACTCTCATTATTGTTTGTTTATTTTGTTTGTGTTTGTTTGTTTGTTTTTTCCCTAATGGCTGATCAGAATCTATGTTAGAACTGTGTTTTTTGTCCTTCATCCTTTTGATAGGCACCTCTCAGTCTCTCTCCACCTTCTCTCCATCCTCAAATACTAAAAATGATCATTAATATAGTGTTTTAAACAAAATTATAAATAAGGATTTTCTGTTTAATGATGTAATTTGGATTAGTAGACTGCTGAAATATTAATGAAACTAATAGTAAATTCTGTAGATAAACATTAAATTGTCTGTATGCTGTCCTTTCCTCCTAAAATGAAGTCAGAGATGAACCAGGAGTAGGTATGGAGTGCTTGTAGGGTATTACTTCCCTGGAGCAAGGTGACATTGTCTGCAGCTATCATTAAGTGCATGATCAGGATCAATAGAGAAAATAGTAGTGTTAACATTCAGTCCTGCCAGAACAGGAATGCTGTAGATCCTGCCCAGACATTGGTCCAGACAGCCACATGGTATGCACCTGCAATAGAAGAGCCTTCCACGGAGAAGTGTAATTTTGTGTTAGAGAGAGAATAAATATTTCTTATCTGTTGAGGGTTATTCTACTGCTATTCCAATGTAAGTTTTTATTACATACTTCTATAAATGATGTATTCTCCATTTTAAAGATAGACAATTTAATAAAAGATAGAAAAATAAATACGTGAACCAAGACAGAAATAACATGCATTGCTCACTTAGCATCATCTGATGTATGAAAACTCAAATGCCTTGTCAAACTAATTTCTCAGGACATGGACAAAGTGCTGACCCAGTCAAGAAAAAAAAAAAAAAAAAAAAAAAAAAAAAAAAAAAAAAAAAAAAAAAAAGGATTTTTGGTTGCTTGTAAGAGGGACAGTAAAGGATCTTTTTCTGTATATATGATTTGTCATTCAAATTTCAATCTCTCTGGTGCAATCTATCTTTAAATGATGAGCATTTCTCTCCTAGCTTGTCATATCAAGATTGGCCTCTCTTTCATATATAATCCTTTGAACCATTTTCTATGACAGTTCAAAGTCCTCAGTCCTATGTGAGTGTTTAATAAAAACAAATTTTAAAGAAAAATGGTTGGCAATGATACAGTAGTGGCAGGTTATAACTTGGTGAGAGGCAGGTTATAACTTGATAAGAGAATGAAATGTCTGAGAAAAGCAAAACAAGTTTCAATAAATGAAAATAAAAAGCAAATGCACATTCAAAAAACTTTAAAAAGGTCTCAGAGGAAATAGAAAGATTAAAAAAAAAAAAAAAAAAAGAAGATAATTTATAAATAAAAAGTTCCCAAAACAGATTTAAACAGATAATGTATGTTTCCAGGTTCAGTCACTCAAGTGAGACATGTGAGAAATTAATTCAGTTTCAACCATTCTTTCATGATTTTTTTTGTTTGTTCACATCTAAATTAATTATTGTCAAATCACAAAATACCAATGCCATTACCTTATTTTGTTATTAATCCTTCTTATATTTCTCTCTATTATATATCTATTTGTCCTGGTTCGGGCAGGTAACGTGTGACTTGCAGAAGGTCTGAAATTTAATTAGCTTGAAGGACACAGACAGAAGAACTTAATGTTTTGGAGTAATATAAAAATGTTCATTGATATATTTTATATTATATATATATATATATGCATAAATATCTGTACAAATATGCATGTGTATACAGATATATATATACACACACACTTATATGTATATATGCACCTCTGTACACTACAGGTCTGAGAGAAGTAAAATCTCAATTATTGATACAGGGATTTGTTATACAGTAAAATCTAGGCAAAAGCATCATATTATATTTTTTAATAAATTATATTAATCTACATTCAGTCATATGTGTGGATGTACTCTTTCAGAATATATTTTAAATTTGAGCACTCAGTTTTGAATCAATGTGTCCATGTAACATAATGGATTGCTGAGATTCGGCAAGGCTCAGTGCTGTCCTGGACTTGGGTCACAACAACACCATGCAATACTACAGGTCTGGGAAGAGTGGCTGGAAACCTTCCCAGCAGAAAAGGACCTCAGGGTTTTTTGTCAACAGCCAGCTGAATATGAGTCGACAGAGTGCTCAGGTAGCCAAGAAGGCCAGAAGCATCCTGGCTTGTATCAGAAATAGTGTGGCCAGCAGGACTAGGGAAGGGATTGTCCCCCTGTACTCAACACTGGTGAGGCCACACCTTGAATCCTGCGTTCAGTTTTGTGCCCCTCAGTACAAGAAAGACATTGAGGTGCTGGAGCATGTCCAAAGAAGGATAATGAAGCTGGTGAAGGGTCTAGAGAACAAGTCTTATGAGAAGCAGCTGAGGGAACTGGGGTTCTTTAGTCTTGAGGAAAGGAGGCTCAGAGGAGATCTTATCGTTCTTCACAACTACTTGACAGAAGATTGTAACAAGGAGGGTGTCAGTCTCTTATCCCAAGTAGCAAGTGACAGGACAAGAGACAACAGCCTCAAGTTGTGCCAGTGGAGATTTAGATGGGATATTAGGAAAAAGTTCTTCACCAGAAGGATTATCAAGCACTGGATCAATCTGCCCAGGGAAGTAGTTGAGTCACCATCCCTGGAGGTATTTAAAAGACATGTAGACATGGTGCTTAGGGACATGGTTTAGTGGTGCACTTGGAAGTGTTAGGTTTGCAGTTGGACTCTATGATCTTGTTTTGCCAATTGATGGGGTTAACACAAAGGACACAGGCACCAAGCTAAAGAAATAGGCTTATTTTACTTTAGTTTAAAGCAGCAGAACGAATAAGCAAGGTAATGCACCTAGTCATTACTACATAAAGCTAGCTATAGTGATTAAGAAAGATACATCACTAATTGCCCTCATACTTTACCATCATCCGGATCTGTGCATCAGCTGGGGAGCCCCGTCACAGCGAAGGATCGGAGAGCCTTTCCCAGCAACTGGGAAGTCCTACGCAGTGCGTCCACTCGTAGGTGGGGTCTCCGTCTTTGCTGTGAGAGGGTCCGGCTTTTATACAGTTTAACAAACAAATCAATACAAAATGCATGGGACATATGTGGTGGATTGACATGCCTCACTCAAGTGCGTCCAGATCTGGCCAGGATCCAGGCACATCTGAGGAGTTTCTGTTTTTCTTTACATTTGGGATTTATAGTTACTTCCTGTTATTTACTTATAGTTTTCAGGGATTGTCCCCAAGGTTGCATTTCATGCTGATAAGATGCTGGTTGCTTCATGCTGATAAGATGCTGGTTGTTTCATGCTGATGAGATGCTGGTTGCTTCATGCTGCTGATAAGATGCTGGTTGCTGGTCAGGGGATTCACTCAGAAGTCAACTTTGGTTTGAGGCCTATTGTTTGGGCCTTTTTTGTTTCAGATCTTAAAGGTCTTTTCAAACCTAAACAACTCTATGCTTCGATGACTCTATAAGGGATTGATTCAGTTTAATATATTTGGAATTATATATTTGGAATGAATTAATTTTGATATTTGATTCTATAATATTGTACATCCAATTTTAGATATGTTCCAGTTCTAGAATTAAAAGCACAGTCTTGGTGATACTCAGTAGAACTTCAGCTCCAAGTCCATAGACTGTTAATAATATTCGTAAAAATATTCCTGAAAGGTCTGTGGTCTTTTGAACACTAATTTTATTTATCTTTTATTATATTCAAAGATTCTTAAAAATATGCATTTTTAAACATTTTTTTTCTGTGTAAACAAAAAATTCACATCTATAATGTTTTTAATATTGCTAAATCTTAGTGTAGAAGGCTTTTTGTCATATCCCAGTATAAATGATAGTACATGAACAATTTACTTGAGGCATAACAAAAAGTTAATTGGCTTAATTCTTCCCAAACATTATTTAGATTAAATACTGGGAAATAAAAATTGTTATACTAAGCATAATTAACTATAGGAACAGAAAAAATAATGAAAAAAAAAAGACATTGAATCTCCATCCTTACAGAGCTTTACAGACACGTTAAAGAAATTAATTCCTTGAGCATTTTAAGTATATTTTATTCTGCATCAGTGAAAAAGGACAATACTGAAAAAGAACTCCTAATTTATTCACTTTGACTAGTACTTTAGTTCATGTTAACTTATGTAATACTCAAAATGAAAGTAGTATGTCTTGCAGGTTGAATCCTGCTTCTACTGAAGTCATTTGGATTTCCTATGGACTTACAAACATAAGAAAAAAAATAGCTTAAGTAAAATTACCTTTTAAGGAATTATGTAGAATTGCATAGAACTGTGTATAACTGAACTTCATTACAATGAAACTGTGGAAAGATTCAGAAGTATATTAGAAAACTGATTATATATATATATATATATATATATATATATATATATATAAAAATATCAGTATTTCAAAGTGTTTTGAAATGCCACCTTGTAACTGTTATTCCGTTCATAAGAATGGGCTGAGATAGGAAATGCAGGTGGTCGTCTTCTCCATACTAGTCCAGAGCCTAGACCTTCTAAATTAGCAGTAAACATACCATGTATTCATCGGTCTGTGTAACAGCAGTCAACTGCAGGTTACTTTCCATTGCATGAGAACAAGTCAGTCACACAAGTGTGTGGCAATGTCTTGAAAACCTATAAGTTTTATTTTTGTTAGCCTGTTCATTGGAAAAGGATTTGATTTTTACATTTTAAAGCAACAACAGGCCTTGCACTGGCTGGTGGTTTTTTCTTTTTTTTTTTTTTTTTTTTTTTTTTTACTGAATTGATCCCCTTTATTTTCTCATCCTTTTTTTTTTTTTTTTTATAGAAAGTATTGCCAACACTTTTCAATAAATTGATTTACTGCAGACAGCTTTCTTTCAGACACAACTGATTTCACAGATGATCATAAAACGTCCTGGAGAGACTGCAGTAATGGAAAATACAACTACCTGACAGAACACTATCAGTATAGTTATTCATAAATAATAGTACATGATTAAAATGCTGTGGAGGAAATTACCACCATTACATTCAACTAGGAGAGTGTTATCAGAACTCATCTGTATCTTTCATTTCTCAGATACATCTTCTGGTTTTATCCTCTTAATAATCCTGGATTCTTTAATTTCAACTATATATTCTAGATGTGTACTGTTTTTCTAAATGAAAGTGTTCACCTTTCATAATTTTTTAAAAAATCAATATAATGATGTTTTGAAAGCGGCTTCATATGTGGCAAATTAAGTAATTTGTAATGATTTGAAAGAATAAACACATTTCCATTACTTCTTTGGAGTACATATGTGCATATTGATGGCACTTATATGAACCTTCCTTTGTGAAATATACTGCCTAGTGACAAAAGGATTGGAAGTAAATTATTTGATCTGATGTTTGCTAAAATATCAGAGTTGTTTTCTGACTAAATATATGAGTTATTCAGCAACATAAAAATAAGACATCACAAAAGGAATTATTTTAAAATTTCTGAGATACATGAAAGAGGTGATTTGCTGGATTTTCATATTCATTATTTGTCTTTTATAATAATTTATTTAGTATACATATTGAAACTTCATAGTGAAAAAGTTATACTGAACATTCATTCAGACAAATGACTGAGAGATAAAACAGAAAATATTTACTATGTTTATGCTTTTGTCAAGCTTAATTATTGTTTAATTTGAGCTACTAGATTCAATAGTAATTATATAATAAATAATATCAATATCTATGATACTACTTTTTTTAAATGGTGATGACAGATATAAGTCAAAATATTAAAATGTCTGGTTGCCTTTTGCAAGTCTATTACTTCAATTTTCAAGATTTGATTACTTTTAGAAATAAAAATGGTTATTTAATACGAATATCTTTACTTAATCAGCAGAAACATATCAAAGGTAATGGGAAAGCTGTGTCACAGCAAGACAGGACAAAGATGATCATACTGGGATTTCTTTTGATTGACAGATGTCCAGTATAGTTTTTGGATGTTTTTTTGTCAGAAGATTTTTTTTCTGATTGACAGTTCTTTTTTCTTTGGCATAAAACCCTGATGCTAAAGACACCTGATTTTATTTTCATTGAAAACATCCACATCTTAGTCATTAACTTCAATGGGAGATTGATCCTCCTTAAGTGTCAGTGAAGAAATTAATGATTATTGATGATTCAGTGCCATTATCAGTAATTGCTTGGGTTTTAAATGGCAGTGATTCATGTGAAGAAAAAAATAGTAATGGGTTTGGGTTTTATCTTTTAATTTCTATTTTGTCTAACATTGAATCTTTGGAAACAAATGAATCATAAAATAAAAAACTGGGTCAGGAGGAAAAAAAGGGGAAAAGAAAGGAAAGAAAACAATTCAGACCCAGATATGTCCTGAAATAAATGTTAAAAGGCGTAGACTTTATCTGAAATTTATATCTATTTTGTTGCTAAATTCCACTATGTCAGCTGTGTGGGAAGCCTTGTCTGGTTGCCTTGAAAACAGGCAGATGGTGGCTCTTCAAGTCTACAGGCAATACAACTATCACAGAACAGAACTGGAGGAAGCGTGAGCATCATACCTCTTGATGTGTCATTCCTCATACTTGCAATTGTATTTATCATCCCTTCTCAAAATGCATTTTCAAACATATAGAGTGAACATTCAAGTTAATTTTGACCCAAGTCTTGAGAGAGTTTCACTTGTTCTAAGACGTACTCAGACATTTATTAATTCTGCTTATTCATCTACTCTAAGTGCTTCCAGGAAGTGGTAGAGGGAAAGAATTCTTCCAGCTTCTTTTCCAGATATTAACCACATTCAGATGCTAAATGGATGGATTTCACCTGTGCAAGAGGAATAATGCAATGTCTTAAATTCCCCTTATTTTGACAGATTTTGGATTAAAGGAATACATCATGTCCTTACATCTTTCTAGTAGATACATCAAAAGGAAAAGATATGCCCTAGTAATTTTTAACCATTGCAATGTCTGATAAATATATACATATATATAGTACTATATATAGTACCCTTATTCCAAAGGAGTCCAGGTAACCTTACACATAATGTATTTTGTCTTGTTTAGCTAAATTACCTTAGTACACATATGTTAAAGTATTATAAAGATATATTAAAGAGTACCTCATTTCCTTCATCTATTTCTTTGTGTCAATTAGAAACGACGTTTTACTTTTGCAACTTTAGATTAGAACACTATAAATTCATAACATTATGTCCTTTATACAAAAATGAAAGCAAAAACTTTAACTTATTTATACTTGCCTGTCTAACCAATAACTTTGTAGACTTAGAAAAAAAAAGGAAGCTTTTGTCAAAATAATAACAAAAGTTCAAGTGAAGGTTTTACTTTACTAGATTTAGAAGAGATTGAATCTGTATATAAAGTATATGTGTGTGTATCTGTGCAGGAAACTAGATACTTCAATTTAATAGTGCATCAGAAGAGTATGTGTTTCTTTACCTGCTAAATCATCCTCATTCTTTGTGCGCTGCATGTTTTAACAGCTTTCTACTATCAAATATCATAGCTGTAAACAAATACAAAAGGTGAGAAAAAATAGTCCCTTAGGGTAAACTATTTTGATCCTAGCATTAACTGAACTATACAGAGACATATTCACTCCACAGCACAGATGATGAACAAGATCATATAACCAGTTTTGAAAAAGGTCTACAGCTTACTGGGTAGCTTATCTCATATTCTTTTCCAGTTCTAGTGGCTACAATTAAGTTTAATGAAATAAATACAATGAAGATTAAATGCAGTATCTTTCCAAATATGTTAATCAAAAGTAGGGAAAGCTCTTCAACAACAAAGGTATCAAATCCAAACTTCTTGCCTTTTCACAGGGAGCTATATAGACCATCATATAAGGAGCATTATAATCCAGTCCACTTAAAAGTCTGTCAGTACTTCTGTTTTTATGGGGGGAGAGGGAAATTTTATTTGCCCTCAGAATGCTTAGTATTGTATTAGATTAAGTTCTTGAAAAATAGGATTCTCCTTTATTGTGTTGGAGACAGTTCTTTTAGAAGGTAAAAAAAAACAACTTCTAGAGGTTAAAAGAAGAAAAACTATGTCTGATGTTATAATTTATTCAGCAATGTCTCTACATTCTCCACAGAAACAATGTACACATAATTAACATGTAGCTTGAATATTAAGAGGTCACATGCTTTGATAATACAAAAGGCTGAAAAAATTTGAAGTTAGGCACTAAATACAATCTTTGAATGACTAAGATTTTGCTTGAAATAAGCATTGTCTACAAGTAGAAATAATACCTTTATCAAATTATTCTGATTGTGGATATGAATCTATAAACTTATAGATCAAGTCCCATTAGGGACTATCTAAGTTTAAACATGGGGTCACAACAACTCCAGGCAACACTACGGGCCTGGGGAAGAGTGGCTGGAAACCTGCCCAGCAGAAAAGGACCTCAGGGTTTTTTGTCAACAGCCATCTGAATATGAGTCGACAGAGTGCTCAGGTAGCCAAGAAGGCCAGAAGCATCCTGGCTTGTATCAGAAATAGTGTGGCCAGCAGGACTAGGGAAGGGATTGTCCCCCTGTACTCGGCACTGGTGAGGCAACACCTTGAATCCTGCATTCAGTTTTGGGCCCCTCAGTACAAGAAATACAATGAGGTATTGGAGTGTGTCCAAAGAAGGGTGCCTGAGCAGACAGAGGCAGGACTCAGGAACAGCCAAAAAACCACAGATGAAATGCAAAGAGCAAATTTATTCCCACTACCTTGTGCACCCTGTTATCTCCACAGAAACATCCAGGCAGAGGTATGCAAGCAGGGACGCACGCACCATGGAGATTGGTCCTTGCTAACGAGAAAAAAGAGAAGAAAGAAAAGATCTCAAACCTGCTGCTTTCACCTGGGATTTTCCCAGGCCTACTTTTCCACTGTGCTTTGATCTTTCCCACAGCAGGGCAGGTATCTCAAGGATTTTCAATAGGGTGCCTCTGAATCTATCACAGGCCTATGTTATCTACACACAGACATTCTACCCATCAAAGCTAAACAAGAGTTAGTGTGATATATGTGTTTTTCAGCACCCCAGCTGCAAGTCACTTGAGTGTGTTTACAATCCTCCTCACCAATCTTCCATTGTATTCCCACAAAGGGCAACAAAGCTGGTGAAGGGTCTAGAGAACAAGTCTTATGAGGAGCAGCTGAGGGAACTGGGGTTCTTTAGTCTGGAGAAAAGACTGGGGTTCTTTAGTCTGGAGGCTCAGGGGAGACCTTACCGCTCAACTACCTGACAGGAGATTGTAACAAGGAGGGTGTCAGTCTCTTATCCCAAGTAGCAAGTGACAGGACAAGAGACAACAGCCTCAAGTTGTGCCAGTGGAGATTTAGATGGGATATTAGGAAAAAGTTCTTCACCAGAAGGATTATCAAGCACTGGATCAATCTGCCCAGGGAAGTAGTTGAGTCACCATCCCTGGAGGTATTTAAAAGACATGTAGACATGGTGCTTAGGGACATGGTTTAGTGGTGCACTTGGAAGTGTTAGGTTTGCAGTTGGACTCTATGATCTTAAGGGTCTTTTCCAACCTAAAAAATTCTGTTTCTGTGATTCTAAACAGAGACTAATTTCATTTTTATTAAAAAAAAAAAAAAAAAAAAAAAAAAAAAAAAAAAAAAGCTAATCCAAAGAGAAGTATGTGTGGTATGTTGGAAAGCAATCTTAAGCTTCTACCACTTAATTGCCATTGACCAAGACGAATTTACAAATCTTTCTGCTAGTTCTTATCCAGAACTTGGTTTAACTCCACCTGGCAACAAAGCACCACACAGATGCTCATTTACTCCCCCACCAGTGGGATGGGTAAGAGAATCAGAAGAGTAAAAATTAGAAAACTTGGGGGTTGAGATAAAGACAGTTTAACAGGTAAAACGAAAGCCTCACATCCAAGCAGAGTAAAACAAGGACTTCATTAATTTCTTCCCATCATTAGGCAGGTGCTCATCCATCTCCAAGACAGCAGGGCTCCAACACATGTAATGGTTACTTTGGAAGACAAAACACAATCACTCCAAAAGTCCACCCTTCTTCTTTCCCCAGCTTTTTATGCTGAGAATGGTGTCATATGGTATGGGATATCTTTATGATCAGTTGAGGTCAGCTGTCCCAGCTATGTCTCCTCCCAGCTTCTTGTGCACTGGCAGAGTGGGGAGAGAAGCAGAAAATACCTTGACACTGTGTAAGCAATGCTCAGTAGTAATGAAAACATCTCTATTATCGACACTGTTTCCTGTACAAATTCAAACCATAGCCCCATAGTAGCTACTGTGAAGAATATAAACTATCCCAGCCAAAACCAGCACAACACTGTACATGAGGGCAGATGAGTTTTTAGGTTTGTTGAGACTTCTGACACAATCTTTCATGGAATGCAGTAATCAATTTGGTGAGATACAGCTTTCATAGGTATTTAACAAGGATGGTGATGAATGAGTGGACAGCTGGAAAAAAAAACATTTTTGTATGTGGTTCATATCCATTTGGCAGCTGGAGGGGATCTTGGCAGGAAGGACTGCTGAATTTAGTAAGCTGCTCAGTGGGTAGACATTCATAAAGTGTAAAGTCAAGTGTACAGTTCTGCGTTTCACATGAAATAATTCCATGCAACAATATAGATTTTAACTATCTGCACAGACCGCAACTTTATAGGAAAGAATTGAGGGTCCTGGCAAACAATAAATTAGGACAATACAAATCAGCCCCATATCCTTGTGGTGAAGAAGGCCAACAAAAGGCTGTGTTTCTTCCCCTTTATTCAGTACAGATGAGACCACATCTGGAGTATCATGTCCAGTTCTGGTGTTCCCAATTCAAGACAGACAGAAGCAAACTGGAGCAAGTCCAGCAGAGGACATCAAAGTGTTTAGGGCTGGAACACAAAACATGTCAGGAGAGTCTGAGAGATATGGTCTTCTTCAGCCTGGGGAAGGAAAGGTTAACATTAGTTCTTATTGCTGTTTTCAGCTATCTAACAGAAAGAAGAGAGCATAAAAAAGACAGATCTCTTAGAAAGATCACCCGTTCAATATTTCTCTGGGTTCTAGGGCAGACACATCAGTCCTCCTCAATGACAATGCTAGTGGTGAAGATGATATGAAGGTTAGCATCCTGAAGAATATGTCATAGTGGGTATGTCATAGAGATAGTCATAGTGGGTATGTCTTTCTCCTTTTCTTATCACAGTCTTATTCCTCCTCCCAGTTCCCAGCTAAAGTTTGAAAATTACACAGTAACCACACCTATGCTCAACAAACATAGAGAGCCATTTCTGATCTCTAGAATATACTCACAATCACTGTGTTTGGTATCCCAAATCACCAAGAAGAAACACATAGATTGAAAACAACTCAAGCCTGTTGTTTTCTTGTAAGGTTCTTTTAGTTACTGTTCCAGTTTTATGCTGTTCTCAGCTAAGCCATGTATAATATCCTTCCTCCCTCCTGCTGATCTCTCTGACTTGAGAAGACAGTTAGACTGTTTTGGTTAACTCAGGGACATTTACACAACCTACTCATATATTCAACTGATACAAACCTTTATCTAAAACAAAGGCCTCCTTTTGTGCTGAGATAAATTTATCTTTCTTTGCAACAGGGATGATCAGTCACTCCCTATAGTCTTTCCTTAGTTCAATGATCATACAAGCCCTATTCACCTCCTCAGGGCCTTTTTCTCTTGTAGGGGTTTATTTATTGGTCACAATCAGCTTCACTTGGGCTCTTCACCCACACTTTCTGCCAGAGAGCCCCATTAAGCTCAGACCTAGGCACCAAGGCTCAGACTTGTCTCTTGTTCTGATTTACTCATCAGTTTTCTTGCTTGATCTGTGAACCTATGCTATAAGTAGCCTTGTCTCTAATCCTATTTCTAGTTGTGGGTTTTGGATGGGTCTTTGCCTCAAGTTATGGGTAGCTTTGTTTCTGTCCCCTGTTGGACCTGCTGCACTTCTTGGTTGGATTTGTACCTCATTACTTTGGCTTGTCCGATGCTATATATTTAAGCTGTCATTGTCACTACCCTGGACCTGGTTAGGCACTGTGAGACTGTGTCTTCATTGGATGAACACGTGCTGGGGTGTTTGTTGGTGCCCAGGTCATATTTCCTCAGGCCGGAGCCCCAGTCCCTGGAGGTAACCTGGAGGGGGAGGAGTAGGGGGGTGGGGTGGAAATCCTTGAAGAAAGAAAAGCAATACCCTGGGGAATTAAAGCTCTTTGCTGCCTAGAGAGTCAATTTCCTAGATGATATCTCAAGCACTTACTATATTTTTACCTAAGAATGAACTGATGTTTAGAGTTCTGTGGTTGCTTCTTTAGAAAGATAACTGATTACTTAGGTCAATCATTGTTAATTATAAAGAACATAGCATAAAAAAGATAGATTCATATGAGACAGGTTATTTTACTCAGTGTCTTAAGGTGTATTTTTATTAGTGTTCTTTCCTATTTATCATGCTGACCAAAATACTGTCCCTCACCTTTCTTAAAGTCATATAAAAAAGCTTCTTTGTCTGCTTCTGAGTATTTTTATAACTGCTCATAACAAAATAGCTCCATAAATATTTCCTAGGCTTCTGTGCTTACATTCAACCCAAGCTGCAATCCTGTCTGACTATACAAGTTAGTTTCTTTCTATTGTTGCATTTTTATTTATGCCAACATTTCCTTTTGTTTTAAATACACCCCCTAAAAAGATTTACTGTTCTTTTATCATTTTTTGAAGACAAAAAATTCATCATATGTGTTTTACCCATCCTCCAATCTACTGGTATGTTCCAGAGGGAGAACTCTTCTTGGAAAACACATTGATGAAATTTTTCCTTGCCCTTTAAGCAAGAGAGAGAAAAGACTTTTCTGAAAAATGCAGAAAGGTAAAGAAACAAATGCTAAGTTGTTCAGCATTGAGCAAGAAGAAATATAATTGTATCTAATCCAGCCAGGGGAAAAGAAAAAAAAAAAAAAAAAAGGAGAGAAGATACATCTGATATCTGATATATATAAAACAATTGAAAGCTAATTGAAAGACAGTACATGTTCTGAAGTGAAGTTATAGTATATGTCCTGTGAAAATTAATACCTAATAATCAGACAATTGAATCTTTCCCTAACAGAATTAGTAGCTAATTTATCTCCTTACTCAGCTTTTTTCATTGTGTAAATCAAATATGGAATTATATTTTTAAGCTAATATATAATTATACCTGAATAAATTACAGTAAAAATGGCTTTCAAGACAATTGATTAGATATGTAAGACTTATTTTTAGAACTTTTTTCTTCCACATTAAAAAGGTATGATCTCATTAAATATGGAAAGAGGGAAAAGGCCTTCTGAAAAAAGCAGGATGTTAAAAAAACAAATAATTTATAAAATACAGAGGGAAAACATGTCTTTCCCTGGTGATAAATCAGTATACAAGCTTTTAAAGGTTTCTTTGATCTGATCAAAAGAGGTTGGTGTTTCTAACATTTCTGTTCAAATTCCCAGGTGACAAGAAGGGCAATTAGGGAAGTTGGATGATTTATTGCTTCAGGGGTATAACAGACAAAACCATTCAAACAAAATAAAAACCATGAAACAGAACTAAAATGTCTAGTCACTTGAGGCAGGTTAAACCATGCTCAAGACTTGCCCATTTTGAGCTGTATTATGGAGCTAATGAGAAATAAATTTAACAATATATACTGCAACTTTCTGTCTTCTCCTCTTCTTCATAAAAATATTGGGACTTTCTAACAAACATGTTGTAGTTGCAGAAAGAATCTTAAGACAAGTTCATATATGTGAACATTTATGAGCAGATTATATAGTTGATGTGGTGTACCCCAACTCAAACTACAAAGGTCACCTTGGAGGAAATAAAGGAGAGAGAGGGAGAGAGAAAGAAAGAAGGGAAAAGGAAAAATGCTCATGGGAAAAGGGAAGAACAATGATGTGAGGGAGAGAATCTGTATGAGCATCCTCCCCTGGGGGTTCCTCCAAGTTCAGGATGTGCCAATGATGAAAATGATTTTTACCATGCTTTTTACTTAGTATCAATATTTTTTTCAATGGGACCTGCTCAGACTCCTCTGTGGTTATTTTTTTTTCTGATGCCATTAGAACTGTTTGGAACATGAATGTTGCATATTTATTGGCTATTAAGTCCCTGTTCATGTGTGTTATTGGATATTACTTATAAGGAATTTCAGTGACTATTATCTACTTTTTTGTGCTCTATGCTTGGATTTCTTGAGTACTAAGTAAAATCTGCAAAACACAAAGTTAAGGAGGATGAAGATGAATGATTATCATGGCAGTGGTGGTTGCTTCCCTTGAGAACCTGCCATGGAAATGATATTAAGGTTTTGCAGGTGTAAGCCCCTGAAAACAAGAGCACCACAATAGCAGCACGAGAACACATATCACACCATACTCTATCTTGACACAAATCACGCCTATGTTTTCCACAGGAATATGGCCACACGGGCTCTGGAAAAACACTGCAACGGTTTAGATGAAAAGTTACAGAGATGTAAATAGCAAGCCCTCAAGATTATTGAGGCTAAAGCACCTCAGGCACTGTATAAACATACCCTTCATTTTCTTATTAAATTATCAAAAGCTAGTTTTGTATTGGTTGGCTGCCAATGTTGTGTGCATGTTATTGAAGTGGTTACTAAAAGTGTAGAAATTGAAGAAATAGATTTTAAGCTTTTACTCTTAATACATGAGGCTCTCTCGTGAGCTCCAGGCTTCTTTAAAAAGTTAGCCACAGCATATGGAATATACATAATATTGGTTTAATTTCTGTGATAGCTAAGAAATATAAAGTAAATAGAAACTAATCTTTTAGCATCTTGAATTCATGGTTCACTGAAGACAAAAAACTACAGAATTTAAATATTAAAAGTGGAATCAGTAAAGCTGCATTGTAATTTGAAACCATAATATCACCAGATTAAACATCATCAAAGAGAGTTTGGAAAACCATCAGCAAATATTGAAATTGCAATATTATCTAGTTGTAGAAAAAAACAAATTTACAAATATACGAGTGAGAAGGATAAACCTCCTGACACTGTTTAACCCTACTTAATCGAACCCTTATCATATCCTCTAGGAGAGTTCTGCAATTTCACCATAACTCGCCTTAACAAGAACAAACAAAAATTTAAAAACCCTCTGAAATTACATGATTGTTTCCTGAAGCCATTAAATTTATCTTCTTGAAATGGCCCACTGTCAAAGAGACAACAAAGTATCCACTTCTAATCAGATCCTCCTTCCTAATGCACACATGAGTAACCTGGAGAAGACCATAGGAGTCATGTATTAATTATATCCTCATTAATCAAGTAAAAAATATGGCCCTTGTGATACTTATAAAATGTCAAAATTTGTTTTTTTTTCTTTTAATTCTCAGAGTTAATATGTAAGACTTGAAAGACATGGCTTTTGTAAGAGGACAAAATATAGCAGCTTTTCAGATAGCAAAAGTTTCAGTCAATAAATTAAATGTAAATTAAGAAGTATTCATACCAAAGTCATAGAAAGAATAAGAAAGAAACTCTAAAGAAAAAGTAGAAAAATGAGGAAAATATGAAAATACAAATAAAATAGAAAAATAAGGAAATAATGGAAAGAGAAAATTAATGCCTTAGTAAAAAAACATATCTTCAATAAAAAGATCTATAACTCCATAAGGACCAGCCTGTTGCTACTTTCATGATGCCTAAATGAGAAGGGAGCCTTTTAAAAGGAAAAATCCCAAGTTAATATCATATTGGCATGTACAACTAGAGCCTAGTATGAAGAGTTCAAAACAGCAGTTAAATGATTTGCATTCTGCCAGGGCAAAGCATATCAGTAACTACAGAAAGCACATTTAGTCTTCACGAATCTATGTCAAAATAGCATTGAACATTCAAGTCAGTATTATCTCAAAAGTGAGAAATTAGGTGTTAAGGTAAACAGTATACACAGATAGGTATGGTTGTAGGGAAGTAGCCTGAGTAACCCAGTCATCATTCAAATTCTCTATTTGCAAAGCCCTTGGAACACAAACAGATCAGTTGTACATGCAAATGTCCTGTAGACATTTGCCTATATAAAACAGTTAATTTCTAGAAGGTTATTGACTGGTATCAATAATGTCATCATTTACAATTAATCCATTTTTAATGATTTTTTTTTTTTTTTTTTTTTTGAGCTTATTATCCTCTGGAAAAGATTTGAAGTTCAGTGAAATTCGATAAAACCCCATATCCTTCCTCCTTGCTTTCCTAATGCAGTTTCATTTAAAGTCAACTGGGTTAACTTTCCCATGTTTTTCAGTCTCTATCTCTTAAATACTCTTATGAGAAGATAAATTGAACTGCCAAATATAAAGGGATTGTGGCTACAGGTAGAAGCAATTTTTCATTATATACCAAAGGAAAAGCTTGTAAGTTAAGGCAAAGAATAAAGCCTGGACACAAACAGGCGAGGTTGTTCCAATAATAATGCACCCAGGTTGTGTTCTTCCACAGCTATGGATCCAGGTGGGTCTTCATCTGGGTGATTCTGTTTTTTTTCCAGTTCCACACTGCTATAAACTCATACTACTCAAAGACAGAGAAAATACTTCAATAAACATTCTTAAGAAAGTAAGGACGAGCATCTCTTTGAGACACAGAGCATGATAATGTCTAATAATTAATAAATTACCTTTTTAGATGAGTAAGGACAGTTAGTGTTTCAGTAAAAAAAAAAAAATAGAAACAAAAACGTATTCAATCCCACTTGCCTTCAAATAAAGCCCAGTCTATCTTCTCACACCAGTATCTTCAGTAGTTTCTTTCGATCCCTTTTTATGAACCATCCCCTTTCCTTCTTAGCCCAATCAGCTTTCAGCAAAGTTTGAGAACTAGATCCTTTTTTACAAGATAAACCTGCCATGAATGCTGAAATTCACTGGTACTTTCCACAGCAAAATATTTTGCTTCAGGCAGACATCTTGTTTTAGTAACAGTCATCTCTGTTACTGTTGTAAATACGGCACTGTCCTGGGTTCGAGTGAGTGGTGGTGTTTTTTGGTAGCAGGGGAGGGGGTCATAGGGGCGTCCCCCTGTGAGAACCTTCTTGAAGCTCCCCTAGCTCCAAGTCAGCTCCACTACTGTTTGGAAACTGAGCCAATCAGCTGTGATTCTATGATAATGAATTTAAGAAGAGAGGTGGTGAGGAGGAGTGGGACTTGTGAGGAGGATTTGCTGCAGCTGCATGAACACCAAGGTCAGTGGAGGAACGGAGGAAGAAAGGAGCGGGGGGAGGTGTGCCAGAGCAGAGACTCCCCTGTATCCTGTGGTGATATGGAAGGGCGGCCTGCCCCCCCACTGATGATGATCCACAGTGGAGCAGACACTGTGTTTAGTTTCTCCTGGCTGATTAAGGTGCTGTTCCCAAAGAAGGCCGGGGTCTTGTGGGAAAATATAGACTCTGCTGTTGTAGTTCAACAGTGGGAGGATTGCAGTATGTCGGGATGTCTCATGCTGGAGCAGCTCGGGAAGGGCTGCAGCCTGTGGAAGGGACTCCAGTTGGAGAAATTTGGTGTCCCACGCTGGAGCAGTGTAAGGAAATGCTGCATCCCATGGGAGGGATTCATGTTGGAAAAAGTTTGTGGAGGACTGTCTCCTATGAGAGGGGGACCACAGTGGAGCAGGGGGAAAAAGTACCAGGAGCTTCCCCCACCAAAGATGGAAGAAGCGGCAGCACTGACTGCACCCTCCATTCCTTGCCCCCTGTGCCGCTGGGGGGAGGAGGTAAATATCAGGAGCAGAGCTGAGTCCAGGAAGATGGGAGGGGCGGGGGGAAGGTGTTTTCAAGATGTGGCAATGCTTCTCACTCTCCTACACTGTTTAGTGTTGTTGTTAGTGTCTGTAATAAATGTATGCTCTTTTTTTCTTCCCCTAATGAGTCTGCCTTTTGCCCATGACCGCAGTGGGTGATTTGCTCCTCCCGGTCCTATCTCAAATCCTTAGCCTGGCTCATTTGTCCCTTCTCATTGCCAGAAGAGAAGGGGGAGTGAGTGGCTGTGTGGTGTTTGGTGTCCAGTCAGGCTCAGACTAAGACAGGCAGTCTAATTTTTTATCTCTTTCCATGTCATCCATTTCTTTCAGCTTGTTCACTGATTTTGTGCATTTGTTTCTTTGTTTGTTTTGCATATTCTAAACAAATGGAATATGTCTGTTATCAGTTTCAAGTCACTCATCTCTGTTTTTCTTTTATCCAATTAATTCCTACTTCTATATAACTGATAACTTCCATGAATTTGTCTGCAGTGATAACTTCCACAGCTCACATACTAAATTTTTTATAAAGTAGCTTTTAGTCACGCTCCTCAAATATCTCCAGAAATCTTGTTATTCTCTCATTGTAATTACACTTGAAAATACTTATTTTCATAGACCCTACAGAAAAAATCTTAGAGTTAGACCATTACTATGCCATGATAGTTGCACAATTCAGTGTAGATTTTGTCAGATTATATGGTTTATTTGCCTGTCAATTTGTCTGTAATACTCATAAACTATTTGAGGAAGACCTTATATTTTAAAATGTATTTATGGAATATCTACTATAATAGGTTCTAACCAAAGACTGACCCAATCATACATGTTGCAGTTATGAAGGTGATAGCAGAGGATGCACAGGTTTTCAGGGTGCATCCTGGATTTTCTCTTGTTTAATTCAGACAATTTTTGTTTCCCACACAGCAATGTTAAAGAGACCAGTATTCTTTAAGTATCTGACATATAGTGGTTGAGAAATTTGATTATTCTGTACTATTAATGGAGATAACAAGAAGATCCCACAAGAGTTTTAAAGAACATTTCTTACAAGTGAACATAATTGTTCAAGTTAGTATGAATTATGTTCTTTGAAATCACAGTGTTACTGCTTTTGCACCTTTTTAGTCAAAAGCATCATTTCTACTGTCTTGAAGCCTCTATTTGAACACATTAATTCTAGGTCACTAAAGGGAAACTTGTATTTTTATTTTATGCTGTGTGCATTTTAAATTATTGAATAATAGCTTTGATCTGACTTTCCGATAAGTTTAAAATAGAGATAATGCAAAAAGAACAAAGTAGTTTGTATTCTGCTACATTCTATCAAGTCTGATTGTGTCATAATACTGAAAGTTGCATCTCATCAAATGCTCTCTAGTATGCAGATCAGTTTAAGTATGGTGTAATGATAAAAAAATGAGGGTTTTTTACATATATTGTTCTCTCACTTGAATGGACACAGCTTTTCTAAACATTTATAACTGTCTTTCTTTCTATAATCATATGCCCTGAAATAACGGAAAACAACTAAAATTGAGTTCACAAAGAACTTCTTTTTAAAATATAACTTTTTTTGTTTTAAAATATATATATTAACAAAACACAAATAATATTCAAGACATGGCTGCCTGAAATAAATTGTAATGAATTGTACCATTGTTAAAACAGCAAAAATGGAATTCCATATCTTTTTTTTACAGAATCCTTAAAAATTTCCCAGAGAAAGTGGCACTAGGATAACAAACTTAGCTATTTGTGCTTTATTAATTTATTTAGTATGATAAAAGAAATCCCCTATAGCTAGTTGTTCCTAGATCAAATGTTACTACTTTGGAATTCAGATATCTGCTCTACTACAAACTTCCTGAATATGCCTCAGCAGGCTTTTTGAAATAGTGATTTTCCAGCTTCTTTCTTTCCTCTCCCCTTCCCCCACCTTTGAAGAATTTGTATTCATTCAAATCGTTAGGTTCCCACACCAATTCACTGGAAGAATTGAGCACCTCAAACTAGAATCTACTTTAGGCCATACACTTACAATGCAACTGATGAAAACAGTGAAAAAGAAGTTCTGTGACCTGGGAAAAGGGATTAAACCCCTTTGAAAAATGACACAGAAGAACATTTACCATATGGATCTGAGCTATTTATGGATCTGAACCACATTTACTATGTGGATACAAGCCTTTTTAAGATCATGTCACACCCTGAAAGAGCTCTCAGTATTGACAGAAACTCCAGTAGGATTACCTACACTGTGCAATGGATCTGGTGTCTACCCAGGATATTACGTCCATGTCAGTCCAAGTTCAGATGATGCATATTTTCAGACCTTTCTGACTGAATTATTGCTATAAAAGTCTAAAGGCAATGCAGTGTTACTGTAGTTGTGCTTATTTCAGCATAATTGCATGCTCAATTATGCAGTGCTCAGCAGATGTGAGTTTGTAGTTCTAGTTCTGATGCAGCCCATCCATCCATCCGCCCATCCGTCCAGTTTCAGAATTGGTTCAATAGGGATAGTGAAGGCATGCAATCATAAACTCATTCCCACCATGTACATTGGAGGAGTACAGGCTATCCTGCATTCAGCGAGGATAGGGTTTTCACAAGAAGCTGGAAGGGGACACAGCCAGGACAGATGACCTGAGTTAGCCAAGGGGATATTCGACACTATGCTGATGTCATGCTTGCTATATAACCAGGGGAGCTGGCCAGGGGTTGGGCAGTGATTGTGGCTCAGAAATGGGCTGAACGTGGGGTACCAGCTGCTGAGCAATTGCATAGTGCATCACTTGCTTTATATTTTTATTTTATAGTATTGCTGTTGTTATCATTTTCTTATCTTCTTGTATTGTTTTATTAAATTGTCCTTATCTCAACCCACTTTTTTTTTTTTTTTTTTTTTTTTTCCTTCCGATTCTCATCCCCATCCCACGGAGGGCAGGAGGTGGGGGCAGTCGGAGGGCTGGGGGGAGCGAGTGAGGGTCATGTGCTGCTTTTGTTGCCAGGTGGTCCTGAAGCGCGCCATAGACCATCTTGGTGTTGGTGGTAATGCAGCTGTTATAACAGCACAGGCAGTCCAGCTGGCACATCACCACTGTGTTTGACATTAATCCACTACCTACACTGAAATGAGCACTACTTTATGAGTTATACATGTTATGCCTTTCCTTTTTCATGGAAAAATTTAACATTACATTTAAAAATGAAACACAGGACATTAAAAATAATTTTTAAAAAGTATGCTTAAATGATTTATGGATGTAAAAATCGAAGAAATTTAACAAATCCCTATATCATGTTGAAAATCCCAAATATGGGTTCTTTAGAGGAAAGATATGGCATACTGAGATTTTGAGATAGAATACATGGAAGCTTTTAAAGGTTCTTAGTTCAAATATGTGCATCTTTAGACATATAACACATATTAGCAAGTATATATTGAAGAAATTAACATTCCTAATTCGTTCTTCACATAAGGTAAGAACAAAACTTTATTGGAGATATCTGGATTTAAACAAAGGTCAGATACCTTACAGGCCATCTGTAATTTCAGTTTAGTGATGAAGTCAGACTCTTAATTTGTAACTATTCAGCCATTGCCATAGTAACAAACTCATCTTAATAACACAGGGTCAATACTTAATTACAAGTTTATCAAAAGCAGGACATGAGGAAAGTGAAAGCTAATTTCTATCAACAAATATAGCAACAAATCTGAACAACAATAGGCAAAACAAAAAAGAAGCTTTCTTACTTAAAGTTCTCTTCTTTGTTAACTGTTGTGGGTTAACCCCAGTAGGCTGCTAAGCACACAGCTGCTCGCACACTCCCCTATTGCTTAAACCTATTAAAGCAAAAGGTTCATGTACGAGAAAAGCAATATAAGTAATTCATTCACTACTTCCCATGGTCAGGCAGATGTTTAGCCATTTCAAAGAAAGCAGGGTTTCATCATGCCTAAAGGTTACTTGGGAAGATAAATACTATAACTCTGAACACTGAGGTGTTCTGAAATGTCCTTATCCATGGCCACAGATGGCTTGAGGTGTCCCCACTCCTGTGTAGTTTTATCCACAGGTCACAGTCCCTTCAACTTGAGTTCGCACTGGAGTGCCAGCCTGTCCAGTACAGCAGCACAGGATTAGCAGCTATGCCCTGGCAATCTGTTAATGCAGGCACGTGGCCATTGCTGTTATCAAAATGTTCCCAGGCACAACACAGTAAGATGATAAGTGGTACAGCAAACAGCAAAAGCAGCCACTAACGAGCACTAGACTCTAATATATAATAAGGCAAGCAAGCCCTATGGCAAGCACAAAATCCTGGTTATTAATAGCTGAACAGCTATAGTAGCTATAAATTCAATCTAGCACACTCAAATCTGTCGTTATCTCAAACCCTTCAAGATTCACATTGGGTGCCAGAAAGGACTATGGTGGGCTAGTCCTGGTAGACAACTAAGTGCCACACAGCCATTCACTCCCCCCCACAATGGAGTGGGGAAGAGAATCAGAAGGGTAAAAGTGAGAAAACTCGTGGGTTTAGATAATGATAATTTAATAGGTAAAGCAAGAGCTGCACACACATGCAAAACAAAATAAGGAATTCATTCACTACTCATTGGCAGTCAGGTGTTTAGCCATCTCCAGGAAAACAGGGCCCCATTACACATAGCAGTCCTTTGGGAAAACAGGTGCCATAATTCAGAACTTTACCTCCTTCCTCCTTTTTTCCCCCAGATTTTATTGCTGAGCATGACATCATAAGGTATGGGATATCCTTTTGATCAGTTTGGGTCAGTTGTCCCAGCCGTGTCCCCTCCCAACTTGTTCATCCCCAGCCTGTGAGAAACACAGAATACCTTGATGCTGTGTAAACACTGTTCAGCAAGAGCTAAAATAGTGTGTTATCATCACTCTTTTGGTCACAAATCAAAAAAATAACACTATATGAGTTACAATGAAGAAAATCTGTTGTATTCCAACACAAACCTCTACGATCATTAATTAACTTCCTGTAGTTACTGCATGCTTATTTCTGATCCCACAAAATGTGAAATAATTTAATAACAGAGATTAGAAAATAATACTAGATTTATATTTGAATAACCATTGAAAAAATTAATTTCATAAAGTTGTTAAAATTCATTTTAAGGACTTGACGTCATCAAGAGAAACAGCTTTTTGCAAGATCTTCATTGATCATATTACATACTGGTAAGCTGGATAGTAGTTCTACAGTAAGTATGGCTCATAACAGGTACAGTGTATATTGAACTTGAATTATTTTCTACATTACTGTATGCATACCTTCAAAGCAATTTTTTAACTGCAAATGGAATTATAATGGTTAATTCAGCCAATGCAAATGAGGGTTAGAAATTTAATGTAGTATAAAATGGAGTTAAACAATGAGCCAAAACCACTAAAATAATAATTGAAGAAATACCTTTCCTTTAATTCAGGGTATTTTGACCTGGGGTTTCTCAAAAGCGCTTTGACTATTACAAGAACAAAAATACAAGCGTCTCACATACCAGTATATGAAAGAAGGCCCCAGATAACATTTTGATGTTATCATATTCTTTTCAGAAAGAGAAATGACGCCCACTAGAAGACAGAGGTAATGAAAAATAACTGGTAATGTGCTGGCAATTTATTAAATTTAGACGACCACCTCTATTGTGCTTAGGTTGATTTTTGTTTCTAAAGTAGATTATTTTGTTACATTTTATTATTTTATTTATAAAATACACATTTTAAAAATACAGCCTGGTGCTTGTGTATTAACAGAACACAAATTCATTGAGTATGGTAGAAATACATGTTTTCTTTCTTTTTGCTTGTTCTCTTTGTTATCAAGGATTCTTCCAGAAGGAGAAAGTGGTTGCAGAGTTTTTCTTTTTCTTCTGCCCCATGTGAAAAGGAATTAAACACTGCTGTCGACTGACTGCTGTCTCTAAGCCACAAGTACACAATTTGGGTCTTCCTCTCTTTCAGGTTCCTTTCTTTGTGATTCATTGTTGTCCCCAGGTGCCGTTGCTGACACTGGCTTGCCTGTGGCTATACATTCTTCATACATATAGTTAGACACACAAACTCTTGTCTGTCACAAGCTTCTTCTCCACTAACTATAACTACAGTTTGTTTTGTCGGAAAGGTAGAATGTACCTTTAGCTTCCTTTTATATTTCTGTGGAGTCTTCACCAGCATTTTTCTATTTTCTTTTGTTGACTTAGGATCAAATTTACAAAAAAAAACAAAACATCTCTAAGATGGAATAAAGGAAATAACAACATAAAACTGGAATTTTGTTTTTATCATTTAGGTTTTTTTGACAGTAGATTTTCAGTTTGTTCAGAAAAATATTGAAAAAAAACCCAAGTTATGTAATTTGTATTTGTATCAATATTATTTAGTGCAACTTGACTAGATACAAGTTTACAAATATACAGTGTTGAGATAATGACATAATATTTTCAAATTGAACTTAGTTTGTTAAAAATAAAAATTAAGACTACTAACTTATGAACTTGGTTCTCTCTAATGTATCAACAATATGGGAGAAAAGGATTAGAAGGAAGTCTTTCATAACAGAGACACCCATATGTGATAGCTGAATTTGTTCTGTTGTTTTTCTGACCCTATTTTAGTGATAGGTTGGTTTACTTTATATTCTAGGTCAGTCTGAGCCTTACAAATTTCATACTTTATCAGTGGGAATATTTCAGTATTATGACTGCTTGACAGAAGAGAACTTAATAGGTAAGCTCTAGAAGAGCATATAATTCTTGAGTTTTCAACAGCTGAAGTGTCAACCACACAAGAGTTTACTAAGAATTTTTAGCGTTTTAGATCTGTCAGGAAATGAGGTATTATCTGAGAAATTGTATAATAATAAGATAATGCCAACAAATAAAATTTTATAAAAATAAAACACATCTCAATCTTCATTTTATGTTGTGTGCTAGGCTTCCCATTAGTCTGGAAAATAAGTATAAAATTAATTCTTATTTTTTCTTTAAATAAGTCAGAAAATTTCCTGTGTTTTTCCCTAAATTTAACGTTGTTTACATATTTCACTGGCTATAGTTATCATATCACTTCAGTAGGATTCTTCACATTTTTAATTACATCATGAAAATGTTATAAAATTCAAAAACATTGGATATTTATTAAGAAATTTTGCCAAATCTGGAAAGAGGTCTGCAGAAAATCTAAATTGCTTACTCAGTTATTTTCTATTACAGTATTAAACTTCATTGGAGAGAAACAAATATTATAATAGAAACAGGAGTGTATTTTCATCTACCAACATATGAGTTTGTATACAAGAGAGTCCTCAATTGTAATTTCTTTTCATTACCAATTGTTAATTAGTCCAATGAACTTGTCTATGTGTGTTGTTGTCATGCTTAAGTGCTCTTGAAAAAAATCAAGTAACAAGCATATATGTTTGATGCCTGATAATTGGGCAATATTGTTCTTGCTTGGAATAATTGGTCTGCAAACATATCATTATTTATTATTCTGAAACTGATAGAGGTACTAAGTCTAAATGCACCTGATTTTTTGGTAAGTTGATTCCAATTAGACTTTAGTTGAAAGGAGTTATTGCAGAAGCTGGCAAAACTAAGCATTATTGCATGGGAAAAGGGTGAGGGAAATATGGCCTCTAAATAGAAGCCAGAACAGTCAATGAAAGTCTTCTTAACTCTGGCTATACTAAGATCAGGCAATAGAACGTGTGCTTCTCTCATGCAGATGACTCCATCTCCTGCCTGCAATTCCTCCTCCATATATTCCTTGGTTAAAACTGCAAAGAGAAAGTTATTAAACATCAAATAAATTGAAGCATCTCTTCCTGTGCTGGTCACTTCTAGACCTTCCTTTCCTGTTCTCAAACTCACATCATATATTTTCTCCTATGTTATTGCTCCTATTGCTTTTCCTTTCCATTTTTATTTCAGTTATCCCATTCTTCATTATCCTCATTCTCTCTGTTCACACTATACACATACATTTATGATCAATGGTTTTTGCTGACATTGAATCACTTTATGTATTCCTCCAATCTACAGCTCTGTTTCTACTCTACATATCTTGACTGTGTTGTGTGAGCAGCATGACTTATATATACTGTATGTATAGACTGCCTAGGACAATAGAAGCTCACTTTTATAAAACAGGTATTTTCAAATAAAGCATAATCAAGAGGAGGTACAAGCATAATAATCATACACATAGATAATTCAACCAACTACAAATTAGAAATTATGAAACCTCGAACCTCATTCAGCACTGGTAGTTTGGTAAATCTTCAGTTACCTTTATCATGTTACTTTACCCTATGAATAGAAGCAATGGTACAAGTCAGAAAAACATGATTATAACCTTAAACTTACACACAAAAGAGTATTACCATCACAGACAGTGCAAATCTGTGGAATGTACAAGAAAAAAAAAAAGTCCCTATGGGTTAGTGCCACCTGAATTTCAAGGAGGTATTAATGAATTTGTCATTTTGTCTTGAGATCAAGCTTATGCATCTGTTTATGTTCCATCATTGTTTAGTAAGTACTTTTATTCATAAAGCTACTCAAAATACACTGCAATATATTTTTTCTCTTATAATGTGTTAGTTTTAGAGTTTCAAATTGTTTCCAGAACTGCAATAATTATTTTGTGTTATTTTAGTTATATTTTACGATTTTTGATTTTAGGATATTTAAGTAAACTTTCTTGAAAATCACAAATCTCAAATGAACTGATGACTAGTTCTAGGTTTTTAATACATCATATTTTATATACTATATATGACACATATGTCTTACATAGCAAAACACATGGCATATTACACATTATATATAATTTATTATATGCTTCTGTTCACTGTAGATTACTTAATTTATCCATTTCAACTCATGTATGAATAAAAGTAAAAACTATTTTTGTGTTGTGCATAGTTTCGAATAAAGATTATCTGATGCTCATGACACTTGCACAATGAAACACATAAATTAAAAGACAAATTAGGTTTATATGAACTTCTGCAAAATATTTAAAAATATGTTTACTACAGTTTTCATAGAACTATAGTATCATAGAGTCATTTGTGTTGGAAAACACCCTTAAGATCATTGAGACCAACCATTAACCTAGCACTACCGGGTCCATCACTAAATATGTCCCTAAGCACCACATCTTTTCCTGTTTATAGATAACCTATGCATTCATGTTTTGTTTGTAAGAATAAGATATTAACCATGCATTATGTGTTGTGTGGTGGGAGTTTTTTTTGGTAGTTCAGATTTAAGCATTTAAGGGAAACAAAATGTACTTTTTTTGGTTGTAAAAAATGGTTGTAAAAATGCTTTTCTTCCAATAAGGGCAACTAAGAGTCGATAATCTTTGCAAGTATCTATGGAAGATATGCATAATATAGATCCCTGTGAAACAGTAGCAGCTGGGGGCTTAATCACACATACAGATGGAAATCCATGATATTTCACCTTTACTGGAATGATTTTATCACTCTTTCCTAACTGAATTGATTTTAAGTCTTAGACCTGAATTGAAGACACAAACTCCATCAGCTTTATCTTCCAGAAGGTGGACTGCCTTTGCCAATGGGAAAAAAAAAGTGTTTGCAGATCAGATAAGTACTAAAACCTCTTCTTATCTTAGGTTACCAGCAAGTCACAAACCTAGTATAATTTGTCTTATTTCTTGTACCAAATAAATTCTATGATAAGTATGTATCCTTGTAAAAATCTCAGCAGACATGTTACAGTTCTATAATAAATAAACCATAGACTGTATATTGTGTTTGTAAATAAAAACCAGTATGTTAGATGAAGGGGTTTTAAACAAATAAAAGGGTCATGCATGTATTATGTGTCACATCAGGAGAGAGGCTGGAGCTGAGTGACACAGCCTGGTCTGATCCTCATATAACAACCAGCACAACTAAGAAAAGGCAATGGGTGATAGTAGGAAATCACTCTCTTCTGAGAGGTACAGAGGCACCATCTGCTGATCTGATGCACTCTAGAGAGGTGTGCTGCTTACCAGGGGCTCATATCAGGCATGTCACCAAGAGACTGATGAGCCTCATACAGTCCACTATTATCCACTGTTGTCATTTCATGTGGGTACCAGTGATACAGCCAGAAGCAATCTGAGAAGTATCAAGAAAGACTACAGAGCTCTGGAAGCAGCTGTAAGGGACTCTGGAGCACAGGTAGTATTTTCATCCATCCTTCTAATCAAAAGAAAGGGACTCGAAACGGCCAGTGGAATCTGGCAAATCAACAATTGGTTACAAGACTGGTGCCACTGTGAGGGGTTTAGCTACTTAGACGATGGAACTCACTTTAAGAAACCTGGTCTACTGGGGGCTGATGGTGTGCATCTATCAGAGAAGGGGAAGAGCATCTTCAGTCATAGGCTAGCCAAGCTCATGAAGTCGACTTTAAACTAAATTTGTCAGGGGAGGGGAACCTCAAACCATCCCAATCCCACCAGTTTGTTGCCAGTACCACCAATAGATGCCCAGAGCCTGGAGAGGGTTCACAGATCAGCAGGAGAGCACCTGAGGAGCAGCACAAAGGAATTACAGCCAGTGAGTTAGCTTCATCAGGGGTCCAACTTAAATATCTCTATGCACACACATGTAACATGGGCAATGAACAAGAGGAGATAGAGATGTGCACACACCTGCAGGGCTATGATCTTATTGGCATCACAGAGATGTGGTGGGATGGGTCCTATGACTGGAGTGTTGGAATGGAAGGATATGGGCTCTTTAGGAAGAACAGGCAGGGGAGATGAGAAAGTGAGGAGGTGTCCTCTATATCAATGACCAGCTGGAGTGCATGAAGCTCCCCCTGGGGATGGATGAGGATCTGACCGAGAGTTTATGTTTCAGGAATAAAGGGAAAGCAGGGACAAGAGACATTATAGAGGGGATCTGCTACAGACCACCTGACCAAGAAGACTGAGCGGATGAGACCCTCTATAGACGGAGAGGATCAGCCTCATATTCACAAGCCCTGGTCCTAATGGGGGACTTACATCACCCTGTTATCTGTTGGAGGGACAACACTGCAGTGCATAAACAATCCAGGAGGTTCCTGGAATGCATTGATGGTAACTTCTCCAACTGATAGAGGAGACAATGAGGAGTGGTGCTATGTTGGACCTTGTTCTCACCAACAAGGAGGGGACTGGTAGGGAGTGTGGAGCTTAAGGGCAGTCTTGGCTGCAGTGACTGTGAAATGGTGGAATTAAAGATCCTTATGAGAGTGAGGAGGGCACACAGCACGCTCGCTACCCTGGACTTCAGGAGAGCAGTCTGACCTCTTCAGGGATCTGTCTGGCAGAGTAGACCTGGAGCGAAGAGGTGCCCAGGATAGCTGGTTAATATTCAAGGATCACCTCCTCCAAGCTCAGGAGGAGTGATGCATCCTGACAAAAATGAAGTCAGATAAGAATGCCAGAAGGCCTGGATGGATGAAAGAGAAGCTCCTAGACAAGATCAAACACCAAAAAAAAAAAAAAAAATGCTTAGAGAGACTAGAAGCAAGGACAGGTAGCCTGGGAGAAATACAGAGAAACTGTCCAAGTAGCCAGGTAACTGGTTAACCAGATGAGGTTAGGAAGGCCAAAACCCTGATAAAATTCAATCTGTCCAGGGGTTTGAAGGGCAACAAGAAAAGCATCTATAGGTATATCCTGGGCTTGAGTGAGTGGTGGCGTTTTTGTATCACAGGCGAGGGGGCTATAGCAGTGGCCTTGTAAGAAGAGGGTAGATTTATATTAGCTATAAGGAAGAAATTCTTTACTGTGAGGGTAGTGTGACATGGGAGAAATTTGCCCAGAGAAGCTGTGGCTGCGCCCTCCCTGGAAGTGTTCAAGGCCATGTTAGACAGGGCTTTGAGCAACCTAGTCTAGTGCAACGTGTCCCTGCCTATGGCAGGGGGTTGGAACTGGACAATCATTAAGGTCCCTTCCAACCCAAACCATTCTATGATTTTAGTGAAATTATGAAATAATGATACAATTAGGAATACAAATTTCACACCTGCAGGATGGATGCCATAGCCTTAAATTATGTACCTCAGAAAAATACTAGGAATTAATTTTCATGTGGCTACTGAGTGTTATGTAGCACCTTTCACAATGAGCCTTGAGGCTGAATATTTTATTTTTCTATATTGGCAGAGGAGTACTTAGCAAGAAAATACTGTTAACATAATATGAGATTAATGGGATCACACAAGAATACAGCATTCATTTCTATTGTTTACACTTCAAAAAGAGGTACTGAAAAACTAAGTTTAGAAGAGATTTACAAAAACATTCCAAGAGGCTGAAAGTCAGGGCCCTGAGTACACACATGGGCCTTAATGGCCCCAGCCAGTCTCCCTGAAGACCCCTCAAATATGCGCACATATATATCCATACACACACCCCTGCCCCTGTGCCCAGAGGCTCCAGTTAAACTTGGGTCTGAGCACTGGGCACCCAGCCGAGCCCTGCATCCCTGAACTCATCCCTACTTCTGACCATCCTGACTTGCCAGCTGTGCTCCCCAGGCTGATCTTTGACCTCCCTTGTCACCTCTCATTTGTCTGGTGACAGCTGCTCTGCTGGCAGGATTCGCTGCTGCAGACACACTTTTTCTGCTGTGCTCACCTTGCTTGGGTGCTGCAGGACTGGTCCCATCCCGGAGGGCACTGCCCTGTCTCCCTGGGGCCACCCTCCCATCCTCCCACTCCTCTCTCAGGAGCAGCCCTACTATTGATGCTTCCTGACAGCTGTTGCCTTACTGTTTGAGGCAAAGAAAGTTATTTTTGTTTATGAGTCAAGAAGGAACTTATCTAGTGTCTAAGTGGAGATATATTTATCATTTTACTAAAGATGTCAGCTAAGGCATGAAATCTATAGATGTTCAGACTAAATGCTATGCCTGTTTTTAAATCCCAGTATTTTTTGCTGTTTTTATTATAGTGTGAGTCCTAGGAACTGAATCCAGAATCATTCTGATTCTTTATCACTTAAAAGTCTGAAAGCCCTGTGAAAAGTCATGTGGAGTTCAGGGTTACTGATCTGAATATGTAACCTCATTAAATTCTGTGGGGTTTTTTGGTCAGAATCAAACTAAATGGTTGTCATACTGTTCTCTAGCTTCATAAAATCTATTAAATAACTTCTAGTATGTTAGTAGTATGAAAATTAAAATGACAAATAAGATTTTATATGTTTATTCAAGAATAAGTGTGAAAGTTATTAATAAATTATGGAAATGTTATTCTCCTAGATTACACATTTGTCCAAGAATTAGATAAAGCCGTGATGACTATGCAGAAATTGTGTAAAACTTAATAAAGTAAATATGAATCAACGGTACTTGCAAAATGAACTGTATGAAATCTAGATCAACACAGACAGGCAAACCACCTGTTCTTTTGGCACCTGTATGAGATAAGAACTTAAACTTTTATTTGATTTCATTCTTATTCATAAAATAATAATGCTTAATCTTGCATATTATAGCATATCTGACACTAAGTACAGATCATTGGAAATGTTCTATCTTGGGTCAAGAGTGTGCCCAAGGTAGTTCAGGAGCCATTCCACATGACTTTATGAATAAAATTTTGTGCTGATTTGTCACCAGTTTTACTACCCTTAAAATGTGTTCTCTGTCTTAAAAAATCCAAGATTTTCAGAGATAAAACATACAGACTCTTTACAAATTTTTACATTCACAAATGCAATTCCAAAAGATGACAATAAAGCAAATAATGCATTTTTCCAAAGGTGCCTGTATGCACTACAGTGTTACCCATTTCCGACTTTTCAGGATCAGGTTCTTCTTCTAACAGGAAAATCTCTAATATGCAAACAGTGTACCAAAGGGTGACAAGTCAAACTCTCTGGCCCAGAAATCTACATGTTTAGATGATTCTTTGTTTTCTCCTGCCTTCATTACCCAAGTTTGCAGGCTGCCATGGCTGGTACCATAAAATACAGCAAATGGACTAAACACCCTCATGGAAATTTTTGAAATAGTATTCTACTTTCAGTCCAACAAACAAAAAATACATATCCTTTGCATTTAACGGCAAAAAGCATTCAAACAAAAATCTCCTTTGTTCTCCTTCATATATGTCCTTCTGTCCTTCTTAGGGCAACATGCCATCTATTTCTTTTGAAGCACTGCCTTCAAAAAATCTGTCTCATTTCCTTCTTTCATGTCTTGAAGCTCTTTTAGTTATATCAGCTAGAAATCAGGTCCATAAATTGACTGCCAACCTCTGCACTTGGATTCTTTAAACAGAAGATCCATCGGGTTTTCTACATTCTTCTGGCATCCTAATATGCCAAAATAATATTTTGCCAAAACTCGGATTCTTGAGCATCCTTTCCTTTGTTTTTGTCTTGGATAAAAGTATGCTTTTTACTGTCTATTAAAATTGACAGAAATAAGATGTTCTAGACAACTACTATTTTAAATGTTATTTATTAAAGTTTTTATTTATTATTATTATTATTTACATTTGTTGATTATTGATTTAAAATAATAATCAAAATTACAGGTTTCCGTTAACCAGGTTTTACTATAACAGCAAAAATTTGAAAACATAGCTATATGTGAAAGCAGCTCTCCCTAAGGTACTTCAGGTTTGTGATCAGCCAATCAATTTTAATTGTTATGTTCATGGAGAAAGCAATGACAGAGTATTGTGCTGCCGTTTTTTGAGGTGTTGAAATAAAATCTTCTTGTTCTGCTTTTGAAATAGTTTTCCCATGCACAAACATTCAAAATTATAGTATCCATAAACATACAAAACCACATATAACTTCTCTGGGAGGAAAAAAGTAACAGGAAAAAACAAGCTAAGCAAAACAAAAAAGACAGTATAATAACATTAACATTTAAATAAACAAGAAAATCCATTAGTTCCACATTAGGGATATAACCAACTGAACAGTAGGTTACCAGTCATCTGTCCTTTGGGATCAAGCATACTTGAACAGAAACACCCACTTAGATAAAATTTTGTCATAGTTGAGAGAGACACCTAGAATGACTTTTTGTGGTCCTGCTCTGATGCAGAAGTAACTTATCCCATTCTATAACAACATTACTGCTATTCCTAATATAATTTCTTCTTGTTCAGAAATGGGATTTGCATTGCCATTGCCTTGGGACTTTACAAAAATCTTTTTTTCCTTCTGCTTGTCATAGTTTCGGATGCTAGTTTTACATTGTCTCTGCTGATTACTAGTGATTTAAGTAGGACCTTCTGTGAAGCTTGACAGGTTTCTCTATACCATTGCCACTAATTAAATTAATTTGGTTCCACTGATCTTCAAATATCCTCTTGCAGAATCTAGAATAGGAACCTCTGATGAAATTCCTAAATGCTTGAATAAAAGTCTTTGTAACACATACACTTATGCTAAATGTAAATGTGTCCTATAACCCAGTTTCATTGTAGATCTTAAACCAGAGACCTTGTCAGTTTTTAATTGTTTTTCACATACTTGAAGAGAAAACCAAACTTATATTATGATTTTACGTATATTGCAAAAATTATTAAGTCAGAGTTTAAAACAGAGTTTAAAACAGCAGTATTTGGTCAAAAGTATGCCAGTTAGGTGTCATCTTGAAAGTGAATCCATCATACTAATAAAGCATAGAAGAGAGCATGCCTGTGATTGTAGGAACAACTTCTCTTGGCACAGAGAACTATACCTGACATCGTGTTATTGGAACACACACCAGAATATTGGGAAGACAGCTAGGTGATAACTGGGATTTGCTGGTAGTGTTAGAGCTGCTCTCTGTTTTGTGAGTGATAGGGAGCTAATGACCTTCTTAGCTAGGTGAAGGGTATAAAGCACTGTTCAGATAAAATTTCTATCCCATGTGTCCTTGATCAATAATAAATCTAGCAAGGGCTTAAACAATCCACTAAATACCAGCTGAAGCAATAAAAAACAGTAATTAAAACTTTGGTGAAACAACATTATAATTAATGTAAATGCGACTGCCTAGTCATAGCTTTTTGCCTGTATTGAGGACAAAGATCTCAGGCCCTCCAAGTATCCCAGCTTGTAAGCTTATGCACCCCTTAGCTTCAGTGATCAAAATAAGAAATAAATACATTATGAAAAAAATGTATGAGTCCATTACAAGAATGAAAGAATTATGATGGATTTTTTGCTAACATCTAAAATGCAGAAATAAATTAAAATTCCAAGATATAGCTGTTGCTATATTTTTCTGAAAAGAGAGGAGATGAGCTTATAGAAACTAAACAGTTCTATGATTTCCAGTAAGGTTCCAATAATTATTGCTCTATTATAATTTCATTGTATGTAGTTTAAGTAGAATTGAAGTTCAAAAGTTGCAAAGTAGAAGAGTTTATAAATATTTTTGGGATGTACATCTTTCTTGAGTTGAATCTTAGAGAGAAAAAGACAAAGGTAAAAAAAAAAAAAAAAAAAAGATGTGACATGCTAGAATAACTTATTTTTAAGATCACAATTATAGTTAGTTAATTCTATAATATGCTTAGCTTTTGGGCCTACTGCTATGTAAAAGTCAATAAATATTTTTTTAAACCTCTTACGTGTATTTATAGGTCAGAAGTCAAATGTTTTATATTGAAATGGTATACTATGTTAACTATATTAGTTTGCCATGCATTAAGTAAAAAGGGAATAGTCATAAAATACATTTAAAGATATGCAAAAAGATATATCCTGTCCTAATCAACATAGAAATTTATAGACTGACATACTAGCCAAAGCTGCAGAAACAAAGCACCAGAACTTTTCATAAAACATTTAATTTTCTTCTATGGGTTTCTGGAAAAAAAAAATGCCTATGAGACAAAGAAGGTATTATGTACAAATGTTAGCATTAAACAAAGTTTTATAAAATTCTATTACCCACTCAAGAAACTTAAAACTTCCCTGAAACTTAGCTCATTTTGTAGCACGTTCTTTATAAAATCTGATTTACACATATACACACATATGCACATAAATATTGAAACAATGAGGGAAATATTTTAATATATTAAAAGAGAATAAAAGAATAATATTTTAACTTTAATAAATATATACAATATGAACTTTATTGCATTCATAATGAAATGATGTACAAATGCATAATATAAAATTATTCTACATCAAGTAAAATCAATCAGTGAGCAATAAATGTTTACAATTACATGTTAAACTGTATAAATATATCTCAGGATATAAATGTAAGTGATATGCTGTACATGCAAAGGGAAACTGTATTTCTATGTGGTCCATCATATGAGAAAACACAATTAATATACATAAAGAAACATGTAATTTTTCAGAACAACCAAAACATTCTGAAGGAACAATATGGTGCAAAAGACTATCCTGGGTTTGAGTGAATGGTGGGGTTTTTTGGTAGCAGGGAAGGGTGCTATAAAGGTGGATCCCTGTGAGAAGCTTCTTGAAGTTCCCTTGGCTCCAAGTCAGCTCCACCTCTGTTTGGAAACTGAGCCAATCAGCTGCGCCTCTGCGATAACGTATTTAAGAAGGGACGTGATGACGAGCAGTCGGACTTGTGAAGAGGAGTTGCAGCAGCTGCGTGAACACCAAGGTCAGTGGAGGAATGGAGGAAGAAAGGAGGGGGGAGGTGTGCCGGAGCAGAGACCCCCCTGTATCCTGTGGTGAGATGGCAGGGCGGCCCCCCCCTGCCACCCATGAAGATCTATGGTGGAGCAGACACTGATTTATGGCCTGTGTTTTTTCACCTGGATGATCAAGGTGCTGTGCCCAAAGAAGGCCGGGGTCTTGTGGGAAAAGTTAGCCCTGCTGTTATAGTTCAGCGCTGGGAGGATTGCAGCATGCGGGGGTGTCCCACGCCGGAGCAGCTTGTGAAAGGCTACGGCCATGGGAGGGACTCCAGTTGGAGAAAGTTGGTGACCCATGATGGAGCAGTGTGAGGAACGCTGCTGCCTGTGGGAAGGACTCATATAGGAGAAAGTTTGTGGAGGACTGTCTCCTGTGAGAGGGGGACCATGATGGAGCAGGGGGAAGAAGTTCCAGGAGCTCCCCTCACCGAAGATGGAAGACGCGGCAGCACTGACTGCACGCCCCATTCCCTGCCCCTGCGCTGCTGGGGGGAGGAGGTAGAGATATCGGGTGCAGAACTGATCCCAGGAAGATGGGAGGGGTAGGGGGAAGGTGTTTTAAAGATGTGGCAATGTTTCTCACTGTCCTACTCTGTTATGTGTTGTTAGTGACTGTAATAAACGTATGTTCTATTTTTTCTTCCCTTAATGAGTCTGCCTTTTGCTCGTGACCATAAAGGGTGTTTTTTTCCCCATCCCAGTCCTATCTCGAACCCCAAGCCTGGCTCTCTGTCCCTTCTTATTGCCGGAAGATAAGGGAGAGAGAGAGGCTGCATGGTGGTTGGCTGCCAACCAGGATCAAACCACGATGATAACAAAGTTTACTACCTAAATATACTATGTGAAACCTGGTTGTACATATATCCTTTAGGCCAGGAACACAGAGAAGGTTTCTGAAATGACCAAAGTAATTTCTGAAGAAGAATGATATCCCAAATTACCAGTGGGAAAATAAAAGATAGGGATAGTAATGCAGATGCTTATGTGACCCAGTGCCGTGCCTAGTGGCTGATGACTTCTGAAACATGCAGTCAGAGATATGCTATACTGTTCCATAGACCTGATACATTTTATCTTTTGTTTACAGTATCTTTGATAGTAACAGAATTTAAACTAATTTGGCATGTGAGAATCACATATTAATCAGCAGGTGCAAGAAATTATACTATATTTAATGACATTAACTTTCCACTTTCAGTGAACATACTTCATACTACAAATTCATCTAATTATTTCTGTCTCTGCCCTTCAAGCACTTAGTTTCCAAGTATGTGATTTTTCTTCCTGTCTTCATTTCACTACTTGTTAAGATTCCATTCTATGCATTTAGGTTTCACTGTAGAAAACCACCATTTTACAATTAAGTCAATGGGAATTAAATTGGAGCTTAAAATTAAGCTCACACTAGAAAGCAGTCAGACAAGACACACACAAGATCAGATGCTTTCTCAAATAAGGGAGATGAAGGCTATGTGGTTTCTTTCAATAATTCCTGCTTCACTTCCACTTTTTTTTTTCCAGTATGTAGATAGGTCGTACCTGCTAGATATTTGTTTAACAACACAGCGGATTGGTAGATAATATTTCTGTTTTGCAACAAACTGAACTTCCAGATTTGCTTTTAATTCTGCTCGCAACATTTTCTCGGAACAGAATCATACTGAACTGCCCGTGTTCCATTTGCTGTACAAGTCATTGATATAGTTTGACAAAATGGCATACTTTTACAAAAAACTATTATTCTGTACCCATTCATATTAGGTCTATCTGTGTAAGCAAACCAAAATCAGGAGTTTCTTTTGGTTTTGGTTTTCTGGTAAATTAGAACATTTGTCTATAATCATGAAGGTAATTCCTGTTGCACATAGTTTAATAGATTACTCCTTATTAAGACCGTGTTTTAAAACAAATCTACAGTTGTATACAAACTTCAAAACAAATCTTAGTGATTTAACTATTAAACTACCTACTGAGTAATATAAAATATATATCTTTCTTTTGCACCATAACTGATTGATCATACTATGTTATAATTTATAATGAGATAAGGTATATTAAATGCTCTGAATCTTAATTTACAGAGTTTATCCTGAAAGGTTGCATTCTTCAGGTATATAAATAAATGCCCTTTACTTTTGTTTTTCCTCAGTAACAGGGTTTTTCTTTGAGAAATATATCCATGCTCAGAAAGGGTCATTAATTTCGTGTTTGTCTGTAGTACATAGTTGTACATAGTAACATAGTCTTGTATGATAGTTTATAACAAAATCTCTCAGAAGTAACAGAAAAATTATTCAATGGGTTTAGCTCTTTTCTCTTTGTGTCTTTCAATTTTTTATCTCTGAGGTATATGTATTAAGTACTTGTGAAAGACTTCTATAGCAGTTATCCCCCATATACAAGTTACTTAGAACAATAACATCAAAGGGTCTTTATAATATGTGAAACTATATATTTAAGATCTAATAAAAATTATTAGATCTAATACAAATAATAAGTTCATAGATAATTCAAGAAAAAATAATGTTCTCTTATGGACAGAAGTGTGAGTCAGAAAGAGGAAACTTCAGATCCTGGTGCTTTTTCCAGCTTCTAAATGTGATTCTGATGCCATGTGCCCAAAGTCCTCATCAGAAAAAATGGGAGCAATTTTATTCCTCCTACCAGCCTGTCTCTTCAGATTATCAGACCTTCAGTACAGAGGTTGCTTATTATTATGTATGATGTCTGAAAAGCAAGGCCCTGATTCACTTTTAGCTAAAAGACACTACTGTTATGCAAATTATAATTTAAAATCTTCCTGAGGTTATTTAAAGAACAAAAACAAATCCAAGGATTAGTAGATTCATGATTTTTCTCAGAAAAAAAAAACTGACCTTGGTTATGCTGCATCAGATTTGAATTTAATTTCCCCCATCTTCTAACTTTCTAAGCTTGTTTTTTTAAATTTTCTGAAATGTTGAATTCAAAGCCCTGTTAAGCATTGTTATGTGTATTTATTGCATCGCCTGCAGCAGCTATGTGTTTACCACTGTTCACTAAAGGTGATTGTTTTAGGAGGAAATACATAAAATAAGTGAAAGCAAAATTATGACATAGTATTATCTATATTTTTAATTTGCTATTTCTACTCCCACTGTGTGGCAATGAATAGCCAGACTCCCAAGCTGTATGATCCTACATAATGTATCATGTGGAGAAAAAGGACCATAATCCTGATGAATGTGAGAAGATACTTTTCCTGTCAAAGACATAACCTCCTTCTGTTTCATAGATGAAGTTTAGATTCGGATCACTCATGTTTCTAGCATGGACAAGAAGGAATGAATGTGCCAGGGACAGGGAGGTTGCAAGCCAAGCTAGACTTCAGACGTTGCAATCTTTCTCTCATATACTAACTGCTATGGACTCCAAAACAGTGGCAGAAATTGCTGACATTAAATAGCAGTATAAATATTGTCATGGTTAATAGGCCTGTCTGTACCAGCATTGCAACTGAATATGTATGTGTAATGCACATACATGTATATACGTATGTATTCTCACAATTTTTGTTACTCATATGCTTCCTACATGCAACTAAATGTATCTTTGTTTTTCTCATGACCATATTGCTCATAGACTTACATGAATTTCCTGGTTAAGCCATTATAGCATTACAAAACACATACAAGACTGATCTTGGTTACAAAGTTTAAATACTCACATCTGGGCTGGATCAAGTTTAGATTACCTATATCCAGATTATCCCACTTATAATTCATAAATATAAGTGTCTATAATTCATAAACATCTCTACTTTGGCTAGACTATGGAAACAGAAATAACTTTGAAGTTTTTCGGTTTTTGTTTTTTTTTTAATCAACAATAATTGTGGTACAGGACAAATCTATGCATATCTATGCATTTTCCAGATATATGTATGTTTATTCTATACAAAATTTGACTATACATTGTAAAATGACTAGGTATGCACAGTAATGTCATATGCTTTTTGTAAAATATGGTTCTACTCTGAAAATACATTCTAAAGGTGTATCTCTCACCACTGTATTTCTCATACAGTCTTCCTCTAAAACTAACTTAATCAGCATGTAAAAAGAGATTATTTACCTTCAGCATAACAACTGTAATCCCTACAAATTCTTCCAAGCAAAATTACAAGTGTAAAATAATTTGATACTGAGTCTAAGCCTTCTGAATTTTCTCCTTGTGCGGTATAAATAAATAAAGTTTGGTTTGTTATGCACTGCTCCTTTAAGCATGTGGGTGGCTACTAAAATCACAAAGATATCCTTACTTTTAGATATTAATTTTTAGCCCAATTTTTTTTTTTTTTTTTTTTTTTTTTACATAATGGATCCAAATACTTCTGAAATCCTTACCCTACCTCATTCTGGGTAGTTCTCACCTCACATCATTATAGAGCTTGGGTATGGTTGTTTGATGTTGTTGTATGTTGTATGTTATATCAATCTGTTCTATTTACTAAGTATTATCTGTACATAACTGTTAGAGGTAACAGTCATCTTTCTGTTATGCATTTGTACAGTAGGATCTTATGCATTATGTCTTTAACTGTTTCTTAATTTTATACTAGGTCATTCATAAAGCATATGTTATATAATGCTATGATTAAAACGTACATCTCCAAGGTTGTCTGTTGGTGTCTTTCCTATAAATTATAAGGATTAAATCAAATTCGCAACAATACTTAACTGTGTGGACCACACTGAGGGTGACTTACCAAAAAGTTAAAAAATAGAAGCTTGAACCATAACTGACAGATTCTGGGAAATGGAAGAAGTTAAATACTTAGAGACAATTTTTTTTGAGCTTTGGGATTTTTTTATGCTCCCATGGGATCAAATGGACTTGTCACTTGTATATAACATCTTCACATCTGCTTAAGAAGAAGTAAAGAAGTTATTATGAAACAGTTGTTGCAATGTATGAGTCACCCCGTGGTCATAGAGTATTAAATGCATCAAATAGATGTACTTTTGAAATTCTGGTGAACGAAAAGTACTTTGAACAGTCAAGAAAACTGATGTGCACCTCAGATAAAAAATCCAGTCTTGTAACTTTGACATATTCTTTGATTCTCGTAGGAAAGCTTCTCTGGTAATGGTCTGAGTTAGAGGAAACTAAATCTGTACTAACAGACAATGGCTGGAGCTTCCACTACCAGTGTTTATAGCTGTTACAGAACGAAGGCAAAATAATTACAAAAAAAAAAAAAATATAGATTGATTTCATTGTGACTGTGCAGTATTTCAGAGTTTTGCATTTTGTGTATACGCAATCTGTTCAGATGTAAATAGTATCATAACATAAAAAAACAATAACGGACCAAACCCATTGTTACAATGGTCAAACAGTTAAGAGGTGCAGGCAGACCTTTATATCCTATAAAACTTATAAGTATATAAATATAGCTCAGAAACATAGAATTGGTCTTTGTTGATACTTCTACACAGATAATTGAATGAAGGCCAGCAGTGTACTTTGAGTGAATCTCCCAGTAGTTCCCACATACTGTGCTTAGCTTTGCACTGTGGAGCAGTTTCAGTGTACATGAATTGGATCCCTGTCAGACAAAGGTAAACTGTAATATTTGCTTCAGGAACAGGACTAATGCATTCCATGTTTCAACATGCATCATACCTATGAGATCAACCAGAGATAATCTAAAGTTAGAAGTGTCTTCAGTATGTACAGTGTGGATTTCAGATATTCAGCCTCATCTGTTTTAACCTTTAGTCCCATTCCCATTTATGCACACTACACACATAGCCACTGACTCCATCTGGCTTGGAAGTATATTGTCTCCTAATAGCTCATATCAATTGTCTAGAGTAAGGTGAGCATTTAATGAATATGGATTTCATGAGTCAGCAAAAGTGCGTGTATTTCATGACACCCATGATTTTATTTTTCATGAATATGACAATATAAAGCACTTCTGCTTAAGAAGAGTTGCAGTTTATAGTACGATTATGGTGTTCATTAAAATGAACTGGGTATTCAGTAGTCCTTTTTGAAGATTTTGTTTAAATTATTTTTAAGGTTGCAGTGGTCATTAAAATACCAACTGCCACATAGCTGGCACAGCTACTTGGTTAAAATGAAACAAGTATTTCAGAGATACTGCAGTGACTGTTGACTCTTCAAATGGTGACCTGATTATTTTACCATTTTTATCATACACCACTGTTTACAGCACTTAGTGTAACAGAAGGGATTTGCTTACACATTGCTTCTAGCATAAAGTCACTTTAAATTAGATGGACTAGTAGAGAAATGCTCTTAAAACCTCCCAAAACGATATGTTATCTCTTTTGCTCAGTAATGATAACTAAACCAGGAGAGAAGGTTCATGAAGATATTAGGCATAACAACTGAGGATGAATTTTTCTTATCATACACTCAATGCTATTTAGCTTGTTTGGTTTAACCAATAGGAAAGTGAAATTGGCCTTTATCTATTTGGGAGAAAGAGCAGAGCAAGTACTCCACACATACCTACAAAGTTATACAGATGCTGAATACAACCACAGAATTTGGTAGATACAAGGCAGAGCAAAAATGTTGCAATACCTTTTTTTTTTTTTTCCTTTAACTATGCCTCCTCCTGAATGAGGAAAAGTCAAGTATAGCAAGAGAACTTAAAGCAGAAAAATGCAGTTACTATTTCTATTTATATTTAACTAATTTATACTAACATGAGCAGGATCTGTAATCCAAATTTCCTCGTATAATCCCAGCAAAAGTTTTATATATTATATTACAGGTAAATCCACATATGAAATCTCTCCTTTCACTCCCCTTTTTCTCCTCCACTTCTTAGCTCTACCTACCTGTCTTTAATTGTACCTTGCAGTGAACCTTTGAGGGGTTTTTTAAACAAATAAGTGGTCTATACAAATTAAATCCTGAATGGTATTTTTATTGAAAACCATTCAAATAAAAAGAAAGAGACAGATAAAAATTGTTAAAGACAGGAATAAAAGAAACAATCTTGAAAGGTAAGAAGAGAAGTAACAAAAGTAGATTGAACAAATCTCTTCCCTTCCAGTTTGCAAAGAGAAAGTCACTGAGAATATTTGCTGGGAAAATAGTCAGACAACAGGTAGAAATTTTGACATCCAGATCTAGTTTGTATGAAACATCTGTTTATTTCTGGGTTTCTTAATTTTTTATCTTCACCTTTAACCTTCTCTTCGGGTGATTGTCTTGTTCTCCCTGAATTTAAGTTTTTAAAATATAGCCTATTCTAACCTTTTTAAAAAAGTATCTATTAATTAGCTGACTGATTATTTGTGTATTTATTGAAGTCCTCTTAATGGCTTTGGACAATTGTTGGCTAAGTAGCTACATAGGAGAATATACTCTTTTCTACCTTCTTCATTTCATAGGTAGATTTGCAAGAGTTTGAATAAGTATATACACAATAGTCATTCACATATTAATGGATCTCTTAGGTCATGAATGAGGTATATTACAAAAGCAGTCTGCAAACACTATTTCTAAAAAATAAGTTTTATCCAATGATTCAGAACTATTCTTCATAAAGTTTCATCACATCATAGGGATCCTTTCACATGTCAGTAAAACAAATCTATTTGTTGTTTGGAATTCATATGAAATTTAAGCATAGCTCCCACAAACAAAAGTAAAGAATTCTTAATCATCATAACATCACCTTTTTTCTTACAATCAGAATAAAGACAAAGCCAAAGAGAATCCCAAAAGGTGAGCCAGGCAGCTATTGGTTTAATCTCTTCATTTCAACGCCAAGCTTCTGCAAACACCTAGTGCATCAATAGAGACTAAAAATATCATGACAGTGTGCCAGGACATACAGAAACAGAAATCATAGTTTTAAAAAGAAAGAAGAAAGGAAAAAAAAAAAAAAAGTTTTTAACATCTACTTTTTCTGAACTTCATAATTATTTCATCTGCTATAGCTGGCATTTAGTTTATCCTTCCCTGAAGAGGTCTTTCATACTGGAGCAATATCAAGCTCAAACAAGCAAACAAACAGACACATAAGGAGATTTTATGTAAAGAAAAAAAACAGAGTTAGGAGATTTAAAACTGTGCATACATTTTTCTGAACTGGTTTAATTTGGTTGTGTTGAAAGCTTTCATGTTCTGAAACATTTTTAACATCTGTATCTGTTCTTATCAGGTAGTAGTAATTGCCATTTAAACATGTAGTACTGTATGCAATAATGACTCTGACACAAATACTGTTTAGTAGTGCTTAACACTTCTTATACAAGCATACAATTTTAGTGCTGAATCTAAACAAATAACAGCTATCCTTTACTTCCTTTCCAACCTTCCAAACATGACAAATAAAACCATCCTTCACCCAGAACCATCATCTGGATGTAAAAAGAGGAAAAAAAGAAAAAGATAAAAAGATAAAAAGGAAGAGAGAGAGGAATAAAACCAAAATAAATTAATAATATAGCTATAGATTTCCTTTTCAGTATATTTGTCAAAAAGGACTGTATTCACACCTTTTTACTAGTAAAATGGTAAAAAGGCTATTAAAAGTGGACATATACTTCTTTATTAATGAAACAGGTTCCACATATGATTCAGCATCTCCAGAGATGCTAAAACGTCCATCTTCATGCCCATCTGTTCTCATCTATCAGCTTGGGGATGAAGGGGTGGCTCTTCAGATTACTAGTGCCTCTCTCTAATTTAGTTAGACTTTACCATTTCAAGAATCAGTTGTAATTTCTTTTATTTCTGCTGATTGTAACTATATCAGATTTCTAAGAAACTTTAAAATTTTCCAGATGTTTCTTAATCAGTAAATTCACATTTTCAGTCCCTAATACCCGTTTCTGTAGAGTATATTAAACCACTACTAAGTGAAAGAAAAAAAAAGTAGGTGTCTCTTCTTCTTTCATTAGAGGACTAGACAGGTTTTTCCCTAGCTACCATTAAATCACCCACACACTATGCAGAAAATTATTTGAAGTATGCATCTTGCTGAATAGTTTTACAGGACATAACATGACCATTTAACATCAGTAAGGCTAAGCATTATTAAAAATTTTGTTGAATCAAGCTTTCACACTAGTGTTATACAATACTATACAGTGTATGGAAATTCCTACAAAATTACTTAAAAATTCATGGACTTAATCTTTGAGGTTAATCAAGCAGATGTTTTTCCTTAGTCAAATGAGTACTCATTCATAGTCATGTTGCTGGTTCAGCATGCAGGTGCATTATTTTTCCCCAAAAAGGAATTATTATACATTAGATATATATGATAAGCAAAACCATTGATATCCATGTATTTTTTGTATGGAACCTGCAAACAGTTAGTGCTGATATCTGGTGATATCTGATCATGTCTCACTAAATTGAGTCTGCTCTAGGTTTCTAGTTATCACTACTGTTTTGTTTTGTTTTGTTTTTTTTCTGACACCACATTCAATAAAATATTGTCCAAATAACACATCATGTTCTGGGCCAATTCTAACACAAGGTTTCTTCATTTCAGTTATTTATATTGTTTATTTTCCATAGATTCTTAACTCACCTTTAATTAATACTTATATACAGGACTTCAATGAAAAACATATTAAGTGGATGAAGAATTCTCCAAGAATGATTTGGAGTTCATACAGTCTTGCAAACAGCAAAGTGTAATTACATTAAGGATATATCTTTGCATAAATTCTGAAAAAAAAAAAAAAAAATATATAGCAGGCTCCATATTAACATAACTATGTTGATGTAATTCATTCAAACAGTGTCTAAAATCACATCCTCTTATAATGCATTTTTTTTTCTTTTATAAAAAGCAGGAGAATAAAGAATTAATTACTTACTTTTTCTTTCCATCCTCTGCACAGAAGTCTTGTGTAGAAATATTTCCATTCATAGAAAAACATAACTTTATATTATAGATCTTTGTTTCAAAAATTGTATGAGCCCTACTTCAACTATTTACCTCTAAATAAGATGACATCTTTATCCTCTCAGAAGTACTGACTGTTCCCTTTACTGTCCATCACTAAAGGTACAGAGATTCCTTTTACCATACTATATGTGAGGGAACAAGTCATTTAATTGTGCCATGTGACATAGCATGTGCAGTTTCTGAAATTATTATCAATAACAGCAAAACGTTATTAAATATTATGTAACATTAGAAGTTTAAGTTGAAAGGAAATTGCTCCCTATTCAGTAAATGAATTAAAACAGTATTTTGAGAAAGAAAATCTAAATGTGTCAGGAGAAGCATTCGTTATGAGGAGAATTCAACCTTGCTGATAAGCTTGACAGATTTGTCCAATGCTATCATTTTTTTATTGGTGGTCAAATACACTGAGTGCTCCAGCCAAGCATTTGGTATGACAGATATGATAGATGATGAAAAGTCCTTTGGCAGAAAGTGGGCTGAGAAATATTGAAACGGATTGATTACTCGTATTTCAAAAGTTTTTGCTACTTTAGAATCTTGTTCAGAATTTTTCAAAGTATTGGTAGGAAATAATAGTGAAAAGGTTGTATAACTGGAGTGGTACTCATTAGCTTTTCAGAATAGTTTGTTTTAATATCTATAACCTGATTCTCAAATCTGTGTTCTAATATTTTTCTATGCTTCTGTTAAAGCCTGTTAATAGGATTAAGCCTATTCAGATCCACTGGAAGATATTTTTAAATGAAATTTATAGTTTCTTTTTTTTTCTTTCTTTCCTTTTTGTAACATTTATTCAAGTCATTAATTAGCTGATAAGGATGTGTAGAACATGAAGGAAAGAAGGAACAAGTACTACATTGTTTATTTCTCTTCTATTTTGCATTATACTCAGCATATGCATCTTTGTAACCAATGGTCCATTTGTAAAATAACTCCACAAGGCTTCTCTGAATCAGGGTTTTACATCACAGCACAGTAAATTTATCATCAGTTCTACCTACTTCTTTTATTTTCTTCTGAAGAAACAGCATCCAGACGTGTTTTTTCTTTGACAAGTCAAGTTATTCTAGTGTCTGAGGGAACTGCAGTATAGACTCCCTAAGCAATCTGAAAGCTTATTAATATCCTTTCTGGTAGGAGCATATGCTATCTTTGGACATTATCAACTGAGAACTGCACTGACAAAAAAAGCAATTTTATATAAGATCCTGAATCTTGTCTCAGTGATACACATCGCTAAGTATTATGCATGCTTGTAAGAAATGCATATTCAGATCTCTTGAAAAAAATCCCAGCTGTCTACATAGTAAAATGATGACCATGGCATGTGAACTGATATTTCTTAATAGAAATCAATAATCCAGCAGCAGTTTAGAGATCACTGTAAGCATCACACAGAAGCTGATTAGAAGTGAAATTGTTATTGTTAAAATGAAACCAAATAAGCTGCCTTGTACTGTGGTATTTTAGCAGAACAGGAAAAGAACTATTATTTTCCTCCTTGTGGAATAAACAGAATACATAATAAGCTCTGGCAGCACTGCATGGAATCAATTTATCTGGAGAACAAATACATTTATAACTCACTTGTGGCTTTGGCTTCAGCTGAATTAAGAGGTGTTCTCATTACTTGTGGTATGTGCTTGCTATTCTATAAGTGCTTAGGCACCCTAATGTGTGTATACTTAGCTTTGAACTTCGTGAAAGAAATTCTACTAATCCTGACTATAGCCTTACTAGTTAGAAATATGTATATAAAAGAAATTAATCAATGATTATTTGGTATGTTCAGTGTACACTGAGAGAAAACTTCATCAGCAGCTAAAGAACAGTAGGGTATTACCCCAACATATCCATATCTGATTTTAGTATTAACACAAATTAATAAAAAACAGTGCTCATATCTACAGTGACCTTTGATGGAGAATCTCATAACCTTATATCATTTATCATGTACCAGGCCTTCACTATCAAAGCATTTCAGGATGTGACTATTTTTACCTGACATGGTACATTGTTATCAGACACAGGTTTCCTCGGCCTGTACTCTGAGCCAACCAAAGCTTTAGTCTGATGTGAACCTGAATCATTTCTCCACTGAGATTTCCAGGGATTATAGTCTGTGTTCAGCATACTACTATTATCACACTAGATTTGACTAGGAGGTAACTTGTGTCCTTTCTGCTTAGAGTGTCAACAGATCAACCTCATTTTTACCAGGCATGTTTTACACAGGAGTGAGTCAAGCTCAGGAATCTCTCTGACTTGATTTTCTTAAAGCATTGTAAATCCTTAAGTATTCATTTTTTTTGTTTGCAAACAGCATACAAGTGCCATTACTGGGCCTGATAATGCCTCCCAAACTTACCTACAGTACAGAACTCTGGCTGCTAGGAAGCACACCAGTGATGCTCTTCCTTTATGTCAGGAAAGAACAGCATGTACACCAGGATTTCTTCCAGGATCCCTTGATAGAGATTGTAAGCAGTCAATATCAAAGGTCATAAAAATGGAGGCAATGGAGATGAACAGTAGACTTCAAGTGCACTAAGTGAAAGCATATCCATATATGTATATGGAACATAGTCACAATAGGCTTCCATTAAAAGGACCAGGGAATATTATTTCTGCAAGGAAAGAAAGGCTATCAGAGGATGACTCCAGTCTTCCATGTGTTGAATCACACGGGAGACCTGTTTTCCTTGACTGTAGACTAGTCTAACTACACCCTTAATTTAGGCACTTCAGTAATTTGGGTGAGATGAACAAAACCCTAAGTATTTTATTAAATAATTATTAATTCCATCTTGTGCTTGAAATTAAGCATGTAAAAACCTTTATTCAAATAAATTCCTGAAAACTCTACTTAGATACATGACCACTGCATCACACATTTTCTGGTACCAAAAAACAAAACCAAAACAAACCAACAGAAACCAAAGAGCAACAACAACAAAAAAAACCAACACAGTAAGAGGTAATGAAATCCACATGCTTGACTGAAGATGACAGACTGAAAATTCAGGCAAACAAACTATTTAAAACTAACTTTGCCTATCTAATATGTTTTTTAAAAAGGCTACTGAAAAGCCTACCCATTTTTAATGCAATATTGAAGAATCAAGTGGAAGATTTGGTAAAGAAGTCATGTTAAGTGAACTATTTCTGCTTAAGTTGTGCTATTAATGAAATGGGCTAAACGAAACAAGCCGTATTGTCACACTTTCTTAAGCTGTTGCAGATATACATGGTCATGTGGATATGGATCTATGCGATATATACATGGATGCATTCATATGTTACTTATATATGACTGTAAATATATCTTTTCAACTGCCATGGGCAGACATGCAGTAATGTCAGTTGAATCCGAATGATCTGCCTAATATTTTGATCCTTAACTTTAAACTTTTTCTTCATTTTCTTAAATTTTATCAAAGGAATTTCTATAAAACTTTTTATTTCTAGATCAGAATTAATGTAAGCACTATAATTTTAAAAATTGTTAAAACAAAGACTGTAAAAATAGAAATAATTGTTAATCTCTCATTTACTAGTGGAAATTATATATCCTATTTAGAAATAATGTAGCATGCATTTAAAATTATATTTATGGATGAAAATAATATGTATGTAGAAAAGTGTCTACACAAGGAAAAGAAAGAACAAAATGTAAAAACCAGTTGTATTCTGTGTGGTTTTGATTTCTATTGATTTGCACTCAGCCAATCAGTATAGAAATGAATACAGTGGTGTGGAGTGTTTTAGGAGTTTATTGTTTGATTGTTTTATTTTCACCAGTTTGGACAACTGTTTTTTACTGGACTTAGTTTTCTGTGTGAACTTATGAAATGAATATCTAAAATGGTTATGGCATATTCGTAATGGAACTCTCTCCAAAAACCCTAGGTAATAATTAAATTATATTAAACTATTAAAGTTCTACTCTTTTTATTTTATTTTTGAAAATTCTGGATAAATTTTCACCACTTAAAATATATTTGTAATGTTGTTGCAGAAACTCCCAAACCACATAACAATAAAAAAAAGCAAAATTTATTTTTATACACAATTAATCAACATTCCACAAACATACAAACAACAGGTCCAAATGTCTGTGAGAGGAGAACAAAATATCACCACACAATCTTCTGGGGTTTAACAACAACCCAAAACACCAACCAGGGGTTTAACGACAACCCCAAATGCTCAATCACTCACCTAATAAAAGGTGAGGACTCTCAAGCTCGAGGAACATCTCAGGGCAGCATCCCAACCCATAGAAACCCCAAGGAGTCTCCTTGGGTGGTGTCCCAACCCAAGGGGAGACTCCTTACCCGCAGCACACTGTTCTGGGTGGGACTATCTCCAAATGGCTCCTCCCAGAACTCCATCTATACCTGAGCCGAATCTGACCTGTGGTCAACGTCAGCCCCTATTGGCCAAAGACCTCAACTACCGTAAAGCCCTGAGAACAAGGACACAGGAAACGTTCAACAGCCAGGGGAGCCACAATTTAATTGGGCCGGTGCACCTGCCACACAATCCACTCTGTGACCACTGTCATGATTTGGATGGTTTCCTTGAAGTGGTGGTACAGTCACCCCTTGCCTCTAAGGTTAAAAGGGAGTTCAGTACTGGTGAGTTTTAATGTTCTTTGTGGATCATCATTTCTAAATAATTATACAAAAATTAGACATCATTTATACAAAATCAATCTCAAATCAAAACACTCACATATTCCTTTATTTTTTTTTTTTTTTGTTAAGTGGTTTGGGAGTTTCCACAACAATTATCATAGTCGTCAGGATGTCGATAGAGGAGTTTTTGCAGAGGCATAGTTGTGCTCCTTCTCCCTCAGATGTACAATGGGCAAAGGAGAAGTGGTTTGATCTGCTGGCAGTTATGAGAAAGTTGGAACAGAACCTCAGAAGTTTTTGGGATAGCGGAAGTAAAGGAAATATGTGTGCCATTTTAGGTGCCTGTTTGATTCAGGCACAGGATTATTTTGTAGTGGTGAAGAAAGAGAATTTAGAGAAGCGATTGGAGATTGATTATATGAGGACAGAATTGTCATGAGAAAGAGAGAAATGGAGGTTATTGGAACAAATAATTGAAGTTATGATGGCAAGAGCAAAAAAATCCCCCAGTGTTGCCCAGATTTGGAAGTTGATTACAAGTGCAGATCCTGAGGAGTGGGATGGGGATATCCGAAGAGAGTCTGATGAAAGTAGTTTGGAAGAAATGGAGGAATTGGGGGAAAGAAATGTGCAACCCCTTATTAAAACAGAAAGGTATACGAGTCCATAAGGTGGGAATCCCTGAACCACCATCCATATGACCGCCTGGACAGGACCAGAGCTTAGTGAACTTCAGGTTAAGTTTTCGCGTAAGCCAGGTGAAACGGAAACTGAGTATTTGTGGAAGGTTTCTTCAATGGGGGGGGATCAAATTCTGTTGAGTGATGATGAGGCTGGGGGGGGTTGGGGTCCCAGAGTGTTTTTAAGTGATGGGCCAGCGGGTAATCAGTCAATAGCACCTCAAGTGGCTTACTGGGCTGGGGGTGTGGACCCTAAGGAGAGGGGGGGAACCTGTAACCATTAACATGAAAGGATTGTCAGAACTATCGGAGGGAGTACAAAAGTCTGCTTGTATTCAGGTGATGTACGAGAGGGGATGTTATGGAATACCGATTGCCGCGCCGGTGGATCCTAGCCACCTTAAACCTCTTATTAGAGGACTCCAGGATGCCTTAAAGATACACATCCAGTCCATTAGGGAAAGGGTGCAAAGAGCTATTGAATGTAACCAGCAAAATCCTCCAACCTCTCTTGTGCACATGTTAACATGGGTGGAAGTGTTACACGATCTGGTTAGCTGACCCAGGTGGTGTTAGGGACGGAAATTGGATGGTTCGGCAAGTTAGTTGGAAATTCTATCCTAAGCAGCCTCCTTGTAGGAAGCCTAAATCTCTCCGAGATAAGTCAAGTTGATTTTATAATTTAGGAAGCAAGGATTTGTGGTGGAGGGCATTGGAATTGGGGGCACCCCAAGCAATAAAACATGGGCAATCCACTGATAACAATTGAAAGTTGCTGGAATTGTTGGAGGGGAAATCTCGAGAACAAAGGGAAATGCCAGTATCTGTATTCCCTCGGGAAGGGAAATTTAACCCTTCTGTGACATCAGGAGGGTAACTGGGGGAGGTAAAGAACTAGAAGTTGTTGTTTGGGGATCGGGCCGCCCATTCCGCATGGTGAACTCTTATCTATAGTCCATTGACAAGGAGCCTTACATACCTACTCCTGTGGGTCCCAGATAGATAAGTTTAGAATTTTTAATTGATATTGGGGCCCAAATGGGTGTTTTAAATAGGCAACAAGCTACTGAGTTGGGACTTAAACCATCGAGGAAGATCATAAATATAATAGGCGTGATGAGGGTGACTCAAGTAAGAATTTTGCAAGTTGCTCCTTCATTATCACAGTCTAAAGTAACTCATGTTATTTAGTATCCACTGTTAGCAGCTACTAAATGAGGCATCTTAGAGGTAATTAATGATTTTGAGAAAAGGTTAATAACCGTTGGGGAAATTATGGGTACCCAAAGATATAAGCATTTTGCCCTATGGGGTTATCAGCTGATGATACATTTATGTTTAACAATGACAAGGGTTGGTTTCCATTGGAAATAGGTGTGGGCCAACCTGTTATGGTAAAGTTGCCTTCAGTTGGCATTGTACCTATGACCCCAGTAAAACCTAGAGGGTTATATGGGGGAGGCCTTAGATAAAGGTGGAAAGACACATCGTATTAGTGTCCGATGGATAATTCCTGATTTTTAAATTGTTGCTTGGGTTTTAATCCGAGGCCTTGTTTTTTGTTTTGTTTTGTTTTTTTATTTATTTAGGAAATAGGAGATGTCTTCAGTACCTCCACTGGCAACTTTTTCACCGGACATGTTGTTGGAGAGCATAATTTCAAGGTTGTGGCACATATTGGCAATGAAGATTTTACAGTGAGAATACTGATGAAGAAGAATACAATATCGAGCCACTGTGGAGATTTGTAGATAATGTGCAAGACGGAAGGTTGCTGGTCTACACATTTGAAGATATTAAAGTTTTCTCAAGATTGCAGTCCCCCAAAGTGTGTGGTTATTTAAAACTAAATGAAGAACGGTGATGGTGACCCACTGATGCTCAGAATTTGGACAGCAACAAGATGGCAAACAAACTTTGTGAATTTGGCATTTTTAAGAAGATTATGATTGAACTTTGTTAATGTTTTTATTTTTTGTTTGTATTAATGTTACTTAATAAATTTAGAAGTAGTGAGATTTGAAGTTAATCGTTAGTGTATTGTATATATTTAATTTTTTTTTATTAGAATGGTTAGTTTTAAAACTTTGGTTATAATAGATTATATTGATGTCTAAGTAGTGAAGTCTGTGTTGGAGTATGTGTGTGTTTTGATTTGAGATTGACTTTGTATAAATGATGTCTAATTTTTGTATAATTATTTAGAAATGATGATCCATATTATATTATATATAGTATATAGATACAGTTCTAAATTCAGCTTGACAGCTGTCAGCCACAAAGCTTAGTCATTAGGCTACTGAATAATTAGTTGAAATGAAATGTCCATTCTTGAAATACAGGTGATATAATGAGAAAGTAATGATATTTTGAAAGAAAAAGTTCTGCAACATTTCTAAGAAGTAATTAATTCAGAATTAATAACAATAAAGAACTAACCTATAAAAATGATAAGAATATTATTTATGTTGTTATCTATAATGAGAAAATGAAGTAAATGTATTAATTTTTATGTGCATAATTTCTACATTTTTTAAAACTTTTCTGGGAAAAGTTTGCATTAATAGCTAATATCTCTCCAAATTCTTCAGATTTTTTTTTGGGGGGGTGGTGGAATTTCTCTGCAGTATTTCCTGAACGGGTTGGACATACTCTTCCTGCTTAGTGCAATTGTACATGTAATACATGTATCCTATGCTTTGACCTATAGAAAAGATATACAACAACAGTATTGTGAATGTACTACTGGGATTTTCAGACATATGACAGCCTGGTAGCTCCAAGAAAGCTGTCCTAAGACTAGGTAACCTGGGTGTATTTATAGAAAGAACTCAATATTTATTCGAACAAAATTTATGGGAAGAAAAAGAATAGATGTTCAGGAAAGCCAAAACATACAGTAGCTTTGGGAATGGAGAAATTCAAGAAAGTTGTAGCTACTGTTTGGTAGAAAAAAACAAGCAAACAAACAAACAAACAACAAAACCAAGCAAAACCTGTCATATGATTGACTAAAAGCAATAAACTGTATTTTTATTTTACCCAGGACAGAAAATGTTTTGTTAATGGAAGAGGAAAAGGACAGGGGCTGATTAATGGCAATATCCTCGCATAAGCTTTAAGTTATCTGTCTTAGGCTCCATCTCTGTAGTACATGAGAGTCTAATAATTGCTATTATATTTTCTCCTATCTCTGAGAATTGCATTCATTTTCAGAAGGCAATGGCACTGTATATAAAGAGGTATTTAGTAAGACAGTTCTATTTAAGCAACATATTAAAAATGTAAACATTTAAAACTCTTATTCAGTTAGCACTAAAAAACAGAGATAACTAAATTTTACAAGGACCTACATATTCTAATTTCCTGCTTCAATTTGAAGAGAGATCTGTAATTCACCATGTAAATGATCTTGGGACTGAAAACAGGCATTCTACCACTGTCCTGGTTGGGGCTGGACTAGAGTTCCTGTTCGTTTTAGTAGCTGGAGGAGTGCTGCAGCACACTGAGACCCCAGGGGCTCCCCAGGTCCCAGTGCCCTCACCTGTGTGCGGGGGCGGGGGGAGCACAGCTGGAGGGCTGGGCCCCGATTGGCCGATAGTCCATGTCATGTGACATTGTGCTCACTATATAAAGGCAGGAGTGGGCCAGGAGGGGCTCTTACTTCTGGGAGTGTTGCTGTGGTGCTTTTGTGTTTGGGATTGGCAGCTGGGAGCAGGTGGGTATTGGTGGGTGGGTGGTGAGCAGCTGTTTTGTACGTTACCTGTTGATACTGCTGTCAGCGTGTTATTCTGTTACTGTTATTAAACTGTTTTTATCTCAACCTGTGAGTCTCCCTTTGCCCCTCCAATTCCCTCCCCATTCCCAAGTGGGGGGAGGGTGGGTGAGTGACTGTGTGGCATTTAGCTGCTGAGTAGGCTCAAACCACAACAGTCTTTTTTTGTGCCCAACTTGGGGCATGAGGCTAGCTGAGGTTTGAGTCATCTGTCACTCCGGGCTCAAGGTGTGAGTAACACATGAGAACAGAGTTGGTAGACAGGATCAGGGGAAATCTGAGATTATTTCAAACCTGGTTTTGAAGCTTTAGTATTTTTGTAACTTTTCTGTTGCTTCACGGTGAAGAAAGATCTGGATTTTTATATTTCATTAGATAAATCTGTTTAAAAATCTCTCACATAACAAGGGCTTTTGTATTTTACAAAAAAACCCAAACCAACCAAACATCAAACCCCACAATCAGTAGACATTTCACTCTTTTTTTTTTCCATCTGCCAGTGATTCACATCTCAAATAATCCACCGCTTGGCCTTCGGTAAGCCATGTACACAGAAGAGATGGGAAGCATTGCTCATTTTTGGTCAAGGGTAAGACAAAAACCTCAAACCAATGTGGTTGCACTGGCTACAAGGTGCACAGAAGAGGAAATACCAACGTGCACAAGTTCTATCATCCAGAGAGCCGCGAGCTTACTGTGACAGCAAAGAGCTCATCTATTGCCTCTTCAGCAAACTGTGAATAATCATTTCCAGTGGAAGCCTTACTCTACGGGAGCATTTCAGGGATCTGAGCAGTTAAGTGCAAAACTAGTCCTTGAATTTAATTTAAAATAGAGTAATACCTAACTCTGATATTTTTCCCTCCCTTAACATAAACTGACTTATCACCATGATGAGAGTAATTTGAATAATAAGTTCTGAACATATCCTGTGATTGGAATTTAGGGCTTAGTCTTCACAAGTAAGCCCCTGTATCCTTAGACAAGTAGCGTTTCACTCTCCCACTTCCTTTCTCTCTTTATGGTTTAACTGCTATTTACATATGTAGAGTCTTCAGTAGAAAGGTGCTCTGAACCCAAATAACTTCATGCTCTGATGAGGAACAAGGTGATCTGGGTGTTAGGAATATTGGAGTTTATTGATTTTAGGGCATTACTGGTATTGATAGGGTATTACTGATGTAATAAATAAATGGGGAGAGGTGGCAGAATTGGCTGCAGAAGGGGTTGCAGATGCATGGGCTTGGAAAACAGATATTCTGGAAGCAGTCACTGGCTTTTCTTTTTCTTGGCTTTGATTCTGAAATCTACACAGATAAACACATATCTTCAAAGTGTACTCTTCTGAGAAGAGAAGCAGAGATCATTGCTGTCCAATATTGAAAACCTTAGCTTAAACCTGACACAGGATTTAAAACATACTGATGAATTTTCAGTCCTATGATAGTCTTGCAAGCCACCAGGATAGACTAGTTTAAAAGAAAAACCAAAATAAGAAATTAATAAGAGGTTCCCTTTCAGAAAATCCTGGCCAGTATCTTGAAACTTTATAATTAATAAAATTACTAGTTCAGCAGCCTAATGATGGTGAAAGAAACTCTGTAAAGAAAGCAATTATATGATGCACTCTTAGAACATAATGGAGAACATCTCTGTCCCAGAAAAGCAGTGGATAAGGACTGAGAGAAAAGAGAAGGAAGGTAAGGTATGTGTGTTGGGTTGGTGTGTGGTGAGTTTTTGGTAGTGGGGGAGCTTCTCCTGTGAGAAGCTTCTCAAAGCTCCCCCAGCTCCAAGTCAGACCTGTCTCTGGCTGAAGCTGAGCTAGTGATAGTGGCCACACCTCTGTGATAATGAATTTAAGAAGGGGAACCTGAGAGGAGGGATAATTTTGAGGGAAATACTTATGCAAATTAGGAGGTCAGTTGAAGAAAGGAGATGTGGGGGAGGTGTGATAGAGCAGAGGCCCCACGGAGGTCCATGGTAGAACAGATACCCATCTGAATCCCATGGATGACCCCATATCAGAGCAGATGACTGTACCTGAAGAAGGCTGAGACTCCATGGGAAGCCTGCACTGGAGCAGTTTGTTGCTGGGAGGATTGAAACATGCAGGAGGGACCCACGCTGGTTCAGCTCATGAAGAGCTGTAGCCCATGGGAAGGACTTGTGTTGGAGGAAGTTCATGGAGGGCTATATCCTATGAGAGGGACCCCACAATGGAGCAGGATAAGAGTGTGAGAAGTCCTCCTCCTCCTAAGGAGGAATGAGTGGCAGAAACAGAGGGTGATGAACTGACCATAACCCCCATCCCCTGCCCCTTATACCACTTGTAGAAAGAAGGTAGAAAAAGAATCAAAGCTGAGCCTGGGAAGAAAGGAGGAGTGTGGGGGGAAGGTGTTTTTAAGATGTGGTTGTAGTTTTGCACTGTCCTACTCTGACTGGCAAAAGAGTGGTGATGGTGTTCATATTAAAGTGATTTTTTGTTTTTTTGCTTCCCCAACTGAGTCTGTCTTTTGCTCATGACCATAATAGGTGAGTCGTCCTTCCCTGTCCTTGTCTTGATACTTGAGCTTTTTATTTTATTTTCTACTCCTCATCCCTGAAGGGGAAGGAGTGAGCAAGTGACTTTGTGGTGTTTAGTTGCCCTTTGGGCTTAAACCACAACAGTATGTCAGCTGTAAAAATATTTCAGTGCATCCACCATGCAAATACACATGCAGACAAGAAGTAGAAGAAAAGTAGTCTTTATTCACTTACTTTCACTTTGAGTTTTAAATATGAAAACCAGCATTCAGAATCTCATCCCTCTGAAAATTTTTCAAAAGCAAGTGAATATTGGAAGTCATAGTGAGAAACTAGATTTCATTAATAACTCATGCTGCTTGAATTTACTGTTTTAATTTCAAAATGGTTTATTTCGATAAGTAACCTTTCTTTACTTAAATAACATAGAGGTATTTATTGTGTATGCTAAATTTTTAACTTAACCCTTTGTATTTCAATGTTACAGCATCTTTTCTTTTAAATTAAATTACTTTTATTGATAGAATAATCCAGCTCACTGTAAAAATGAAAGATATCCGTAGGGCTATGCTATACAAATGCCAGGTTAATGTATGTTCTCTCCATTTACCAAAGCACTTACAGATTTACTCAAAATTTATTTTTATTAAACACCTTTTTCCAATCTTTTCCAGACATTTCAAAAGCATTGAATATTAATAAGACAAATGATGAACAGGTTGAAAGGAATTTGTCACTCTTACTGGTGATATGAAATGTCAAAATGTTTTGTGTGATATTAAATTATGTGCTTACATTCATTTATTTGAAATAATGTTTATAGAATTCCAGAAAGATATGTTATTTCTACAACACTTAAACTGTATTATGTAGCAAGTTTAATACTAATAGACTGAAGATCAACAAATCTGTAAAATGTCAGGTTATTACAAAGAAAGATCTAAAGTTTTCTTTCAGAAAGTATTGTCTACTTCTTCATATTCAGGAAATTGTTTAACTCAGATACCAAACACTTGAAATGTGTAACTACATTTTTAGAAGAAAGGGATAATCCTAGATGCTATGTTAGAAGTTATTTAAATTTGCATAGTATTCGTATGGTTTTTAACATTATAGGGCAGAAAGAGACTAAAGATAAAGAAAAAGTTACAATATTTCTGTTGAAATACCACTTATAGCACAGAATATGGAGAAAAACAAACATGGAGTAAGAATGTGCATTTCAATCCCAGATATGCCTTAATCGTTCTCTTACTTGGTCAGTGAATAATTACTTGCAGTATTCCTGTTTTGATATCTGTCTCAGTCAACTAGCTACATTATTTCAGAGAAATTTAATACATAAGTGTCTTCATTTGGATAAATAAGTGTCTCTAGTTTCATCTCAAACTTATCTGAATGTTATGGGGTAAGTTTGTTTACAAAAATGGTGTGAAAAAGGAGGAGAGACCATATGATGAAAAGATCATACAGAAAAACCAATATGGAGTGATCAGAATCAGAAGTAAAAATTTAGCTATTGCATGAGCAAATACAGGGTGTCTGTGACAGTGTCAATAAAAAGATAAGAAAATAGCCTTCTAGATTCTGATAACTTAGATGTTTCAGAAATAGTGACGCTGTTTCAGATTGTTGACTACTTTCGCAGAATTTGACTTTGATACTAAACTGAAGAATGATGTAGTCTAGCTGAAGGCAACTGTAGCATGATTTAGGGCTAGTTAGGGCTTTAAAAAAATTGTTTTATCAGAGCAACATTTGTTTCATCTGTTTTGAATATTCAAAGAAGAAATCATGTGGAAACTGTGCAGAGACATATAAGGTGGGGGGCTGGTGGGGGGGGGGGCGGTCAGTGTGTGGAAATAATCTCTAAGAAATCCAAGAATTCTAAGAGACATATCCTCGAAAAAAAGAGAAATTGGCTTGGTAAGATGTGAACTGTTAGACAAGATGTGGTTCTGTTCCTGAGTTTGCTATACAGACTTGTGTTCTTTGGAGAAGCCATCTGTGACTGTTTTCAAAATACTATGTTGAGGATAGAAATATTTGTAACTTTTTATTCACTCTTCCTTTCTTCTTCATATCCACAAATACAGGAAAGACATGTCAAATTTTTTTCACATTCATCTGTTCCCCTTATGCATTAAAGCTATCTGATTTTTAACAACCAGGTAATTTCCATTTTAATATTTTAAAGCAGTAAAAAAAAAAAAGATCATTAGCTAATTATATTCACTCTCCTCAATTCATAGTAAAGAACCTTCATGGTTCACCAGATCCTTGTCAGTCCTTAAAATTCTTTTCTGATTTCTGTCTGCATTATCAGGCTGATAATTATGCCCGTAAGAACACCAGCTAAAGTAACTGGGGCTCCAAAAGATATTATAGAGAAACATATTCAGAGTTCTTACTTGGAAAGAGCAGAAGTCTTTGTTAACTTCATATCATAATGACCTGTACAAGATAGAATAATTTCCAACATTGTCTGAATAGTTACTTTTAAGAAGTGGTATTTCAGGTTTATGTAGAATCTTAGAGTTAGGATTATTTGCATAAATATTTGTAATGCCTATTACTTCTAAGTACAGTATTGTGTTAGCTGTAAGTTTCTTAAAAATCCCTCAACTTCTTTGTTCTAGGTATTGGGTTTCACAGCTGTGAGATAAGTAACATTTCAAGTATCAGAAAGATAAAATGTAAACAAGAAACTAATTTTTCAGGGTCAAGACTGCAGAATGATCCATGGAAGAAACATAGTGTCATGGTTTGAGACTGGTCAGCAGCTAAAAGCCACGCAGCTGCTCACCCACCCTCCCCCCACTTGAGAATGGTGAGGGAATTGGAAGGACAAAGGGAGACTCACAGGTTGAGATAAAAACAGTTTAATAACAGTAATAAAATAATACGATGACAGCAGTATCAATGGGTAATGTACAATATAATTGTTCACCACCCGCCGACTGACACCCGCCTGCTCTCAGCTGGCGATCCCAAACATAAAGACACCACAGCAACACTCCCAAAAGTGAGAGCACACCTCCCAGCCCACTCCTTCCTCTATATAGTGAGCATATCATCACATGACACGGAATATTGGCCAATCCGGGCCCAGCACTCCAGCTGTGCTCCTCCTGCCCCCGCACATAGGCAAGGGCACGCAGAGCTGGAGAGCCCCTGGAATCTCAATGTGCATCAGCACTCCTCCAGCTACCAAAATGAACATGAACTCTATTCCAGCCTGAACCAGGACACATAGATTAAATTCTAAATTAATTGCGTAACACTACTTTAAATAACTACTACTTTAAAGGGAAGTTTCAGCAATTTTCTTTAAAATAATATCAGTATTCAGAAAAATACACTGCATAGCCAAAGGAATGCAAAGTACTGTCTTATGTTAGTAAATGAATTTGCCCATAATTACCCTGTAGAGACTGTGTGGGTGTTAGATCAATAGTTCATATATTGTGATCAACACTAACCTTCAACAGTTCTTGAAATAAACTCTAAGTGAACTGTTCTTGAACTTCCTTGATAAAATGCCATAAAAGTGCTCATTTGCTTTTCTGCATTAATCTCATATACAGTAGTTATTCTAATTGTGTATAAACTGAAAGATGAAGAGTGTGGTAAATGGCCTTCAGATTTTAGATTAGATAGATTGCAGCTCTATAGCATGCCAGCACATATAGCTAAATAAATAAGCTTGATGTAATTGTGTATACTTAAATGTAAGCTACATAGGACATGCAATTAATGAAGCACATAATGCAAAGCATTAGCAATACTAAATGATCTGTTTATCATTTACATCAAATCATCTCTTCCCATTAAAATGCTAGCATCCCCTAATAAGTATAAGCCCCTTGTCTCAAAATGGAAATATGAATTCACGGGCTTGTCATTATAATGTTAATGATAGCAATACTCTGGAAAGGAAAAATACAATGAAAAGATGTATTATGCAAAATGTGTTTTCCATCCCCCCTTTCTGAATGTGGTGGTGCAGACCCCCTGGGCCATGTTGCAATATCAGGACAGTTGTAGTTAGATCATATGGAAAAATTAACTGATAAAATAATTTATTTTTCATTTTTAAGGTTCTTCACATTTTAATTTATATGTTGATTATATAGCTGGAAAAAAAATCTCCCAATTTGATTAAGTAAAGGAGAAAGTACCTAAGAGTAAATTGATATCTGAAATTGGAGATTTTATTTCATCTAATTGTATTAATAAACTACACTGATGAGGTTTGTTTAGTGAGAAAAAAACCTTTTGACCTTTTGATTTAGTGTAGAGTAGAACATATTATATCTGGGTCTTTTTACAGTGTTCTCATTATGTTCAGCAAAATCAAACACTTTTAGAGCACTTGGTCAAAGTAAGAAAATAATGGAACAATAAAGACTTTTAAATTAGTTGAAGTGGTAGTTATGTACAGTGCTTGTGAAGCTTTGTTTTTAACTGTTGTTTTTGTGCTGTTAGATGTAAATTGAAAGAAGGAACAATTGCAGTCTGACATTTTCCTTGAACAGGATTTGTGAACGTTTCGTCTATTAATATGTTTCATGAATTTTGCAGTATGTGAGAGAGTACAGGGTTTTTTCTTTTTCCATTTTCAGTGAAATTAAGTTTTTGTTAGTGGATTGCATTATTCTTGTTCATGTTAATAAATATTATATTCATTCTGAGTTTGTTCATTCGACGTAATAATATCACAGATTAGAATAATTTTCTGGAAGGCATGGATAGATTGGGGATAGAAACACTAAAACTCAAAATAAGATATTAGATTTTAAAACACTTGAAAAAATCAGTTCTACTGATCATCTGAATTCCACTCACACCTGAACACGAGCCTATTTATGTGAAATTAATCTAGGAAACAGTTCTGAGTAATAACAATAAAACCAGTTTTGTGTGATGGCATTTTGTTTAGAGAAACACTTTTCTCCATAACATGGTATACAAAAGACTGGATGCTCAGAAAGATTGAAGTATGCAAAGATATTCATAGATCTATCATCAAATTTTAACTGACATCAGAGTGTCACAGAGGAAAGGGAACACTAACCAACATGGCACAATTGATGAGATTTGCAGTATTCTCATGTCTCTTTGTATCTTCTCTACTTCTGACTCATATTTTTTTTTTTTTTTAAAGTAGAGTATGTGACTTATTTTCTTTCCTAGGTTGCACAGCATATCTGCTCATCACAATGGTTATCGAAACTTCATCATCCCACTGATTTCCTTAATCACTTCTGATTCTTTATCCTAACTGTAGCTCGCGGTCAACAAACTAAAAAAAAAAAAAACAAACGCTTATGTGTCAGTCAGGCAATATTACCAAATTTCCAAAAGTCACTGTTGTTCTCTGTTATATCTGATACATCAAGCTTCTTTTCTAACCTTCCAAATTTGAAATGCTACATGGAACAGCTCCCTTTCTAGTATACCATACAATTTATTTCCTTTGATGTGATTCTATCAACCAGCTCTCATCTTCAATTCAGCATCTAGGTTTGTAATTAAATGAACCAAACTTTAATAGGAAAAACCTGTCTTTAGAAATCATTAAAAAAACCATTATTCTACTTTTGGTAAATAAATTCCACATCTCTTGTTATTCTCTTTCTGTAATGGTAGATTGATTTAAAGGTCTTAAATGAACACCAAAGCTTTAATTCAGTTTCTTCTAATATCCTACATACACACAGGAAAAGGGAATTTAAATAGCGCTTTACTTATCCAAATCATACCAAAACTGCAGAAAGGGATTTCACTGGAAATATTATTGAGTAGTTTAACAGAATTAAAGACACACAAAGCTGACAGTTTAACATTATTATATAAGATATTTCTTGCTATATATTCTTGTTTATTTTCATTGTTTTAGTTTGATGTCTTTATTTTAGGGCTTTGCATGTTGGCTCTTTCTTGAACTTTTAAATTTGATTTGAAAAAAATTCTTCCCTTAGCAATGGGAGTTTTGCTTTGCCTGGGAAGTCCAGAAGGTCTGTCTGGACATAATTTTGCTACATAAGAATTAAATCAGTGGGACATAAGTTATTTCTGTGCGCAAAATATACCAGTAAATTGGAAACTGATTATATTACCTATCTAGAAGTTCTTCGTTAGAAATGTATATGTGTCTTGGGTTTGAGTGAGTGGTGAGGTTTTTGGTAGTAGGCGAGGGGTGGGCCCTGTGAGAAGCTTCTTGAAGCTCCCTTGGCTCCAAGTCAGCTCCACCTCTGCACCAAACCAGAGCCAATCAGCTGCATATCTGTCATAACGTATTTAAGAAGAGAGGTGGTGAGAAGGAGTGGGACTTGTGAGGAAGAGTTGCAGCAGCTGCGTGAACACCAAGGTCAGTGGAGGAATGGAGGAAGAAAGGAGGGGGGAGGTGTTCCGGAGCAGAGACCCCCCTGTATCCTTGGTGAGATGGCAGGGCGCCCCCCCCCGCCACCCATGAAGATCTATGGTGGAGCAGACACTGATTTATGGCCTGTGTTTTTTCACCTGGAAGATCAAGGTGCTGTGCCCAAAGAAGGCCAGGATCTTGTGGGAAAAGGTAGACCCCGCTGTTATAGTTCAGCGCTGGGAAGATTGCAGCATGCAGGGATGTCCCACGCCGGAGCAGCTCAGGAGGGGCTGCAGCCATGGGAGGGACTCCAGCTAGAGAAAGTTTGTGATGCATGACAGAACAGTGTGGGGAATGATATGGCCCATGGTAGGAACTCATGTCAGAGAAAGTTTGTGGAGGACTGTCTCCTGTGAGAGGAGGACCATAATAGAGCAGGGGGAAGAAGTTCCAGAAGCTCCCCCCACCGAAGATGGAAGACACGGCAGCACTGACTGCATTCCCCATTCCCTGGCCCCTGTGCTGCTGGGTGGAGGAGGTAGAGATATCAGGAGCAGAGCTGAGCCCAGGAAGAAGGGAGGGTTGGGGGGAAGGTGTTCTCAGGATGTGGTAATGATTCTCACTCTCCTATTCTGTTAAGTGTTGTTGTTAGTGTCTGTAATATGTCTATGTTCTTTTTTTCTTCCCCTAACTGCCTTTTGCCTGTGACCATAATGGGGGATTTGCCCCTCCCATTTCTATTTTGAATCCCAAGGCTGGCTTATTTGTCCCTTCTCATCACTGGGGAGAAGGGAAGAGTCAGCAGCTGCGTGGTGGTTGGCTGTCAACCAGGCTCAAACCACAATATGTAACCATAAACATCTATGTTTCTGTGTGGCATCCTAGTTTGTTTCCTTCTTATTTGACCTCCACGCCATAAGGTACAAAATATGTTATCAGAAATTGTACTGCTGACTAAATATATAACATAATTAAACCAATTATATTTCCTTTGAGAATTAGATTATTTTCAACCAAATGTGAATTCTGAAAAGCAAAGTATATCCATTCTTAGAAAATTTATCCATGTGCAACATTCCAAAAGTAGGTAAAGCTGAAATGCCTGAAGCTTTTGAAATAGCAGGGGATCAGCTGGGTGGAACACACCCAGGTAATTCTAGGAGCTGAATCATGTCCATACTGTGGACAGGGGGAAGGGAGTGGAGAATAGAGGGAGAGCAAGTTTAGAAGAGAATTTAGTCAAAATTTCAGCAGTGGTGGGAAGACATTTCTCAGGTTAAAATTTATCTGTCAATATGTCCCTAAGGAGGTGAGCAAGAAACACCAGCCAGTCATCAATGTGAAAATCATTCTTTGAACAGTCTTTGATTACTGATCTGTCTTTCCTTAACTTTATCATGGCCAGTATCTGACAGGGGCAGAATAGATGTCAACAAGCTAATTGTGCATCATACACATAAAAGATATTTAACCCAGAGGCTAGTAGCTGATCTACTGCAGTATGAATTTTTGTTTTAACTAAGAGCTGCAACTGTTACAACCATGTAACACACAATTCTGTTCATTGCATGCAAAAAGGGAATGAAGATGCTGATTCCAAAACTCTCAACTTCCAATGCCAGAAATGACTGTTATGCAAAAATACTGCTGAACTTTTCACATAACTGTATTAGAGAACATCCTCTGAAAGGCTAGCTAATTCTTTTTTAAAGACTTTGAACGCTAGTAATTGTATCACCTGCCAGTAATGCACTGGTGGATTACCCTCAAAGTTTAGAAACAGACTTTCAATCCTTGCATGCTTTCATACCTTAGTCAAAAAGGCTGAAAAGTGTCCCCCCCTTTACCATTTTCTATGTGTTCATACTCATACACAGAGACCAAATTTTTTCTCAACTTTCTCTTCCAATAAGATGGTTTATATGATCTCCTCAAGCCCAGCTAAGGCTAATATATTTAAGCTGCTGTGCTGCTTTTAGCTGTCTTTTCCACATCTTACATGTCGTCACATCTTCCAAATGTGAACACCAAAAGTGGTTGGAGGTCTTTCATCTCCTGAAGCTGTTATATAGTCAGAAACATATATCTGATGACCATTATATCTTTCTCTCTCCTTCCTCAGCTTCTCCATCTATCCTTTCTCTTAGGTTTTATACTGACAACACATGTTGAATAAGATTTATTGTGACTCCTAAATCCTTATCTGTATCATTCTTTTTCAAGACATAAATCTGTCAAGTGCAGACCTAATCTGTGGTTTCAGTTTAGTTTGGCAGTGGTATATTTTGTTGGATTGTTAGCAACTTCAACAGCTAATGCAAGTGTCTTATATAAATAACCTCTCTTCTCATAAAAAGAACTGGAAGGAAAAAAAAAATGTAAGTAGCAAATCAAGAACCAGGTATTGATATTAACAGGACAAAAAATATAATTTTTTATGCTGAGTTTGGACTGAAGGAAGAAGATACATTAAGAACTTTGAATTCTGCCCATGCTGTTTATAGAAGAGTTGTAAAAGAATTCTCTTCCAAATTAAGGTTTTTCAGATTACTAGATGTGGATATTCATGTGCACTGAGTTTAGTAAAGGAATAGGTGAGAAGATAATTTTAAATATATTTTTGGGGAAAAAAGTCAGAACACAGCATACCTTTTGCTAAATTCTGTCACTTTAGAAATTTGATCCAGAAATGTCAGGCTAAAGTATATATTAATTCCTAACAAAAATAATTCAGTCTAAATTCAGGACTTCATTAATAAAGAATTAGGTGCTAAAAATATCATTAATGTCAATCAATTTAGTTTTAAAGGAGGTATTGCATGTCACATAAAATTGTTATCGTTGGGAGCAATAGAAGTAAGGATTTATTTTCCAACCAGTGAGCTGAACAAGGTAGCATCTCTGACAGACTGTGACCTTCTATGTCAAATGTCCTTAGGTCTTAAGCCTCCAGCTCTTATTTTTCTTGGGGCAGTAACTTGAGAGTTGCTCATCAGAGGAACTTTTTAGAGGTATAATCCTTCCATAATTTATTGTGATTATGTTATTAAGTGTGAATTCATTTTAACACCTGGACTTCCACTTTATCTCAGGAAAAATGAGGGAATTTAATCAGTGGCCAAACAGATTTCAGAAGTAATAGCAATTTTTATTTAAGACAAAAACACCACAGAAACAATCCACTATAAAACAATGATCAGATCACACACATACTATATCTGTCAGTTATTAATCATTATTCATACAGGATGTTGACAGGTACTGTTTACGAAGTTGCAACTTATTTGTTCCAGAGAGAATCTGATTGCATCTATCAGAGCAGACCTACAAGGGTACCTAAAATTCAAAAAAAATGCCTAAGTTAATTTTCTCTTATTTTTTTCTGTGTTTTTAAGTCACTAAGAGAGCTAACCGTAAGCAGAAATTACATTGGTACCAATCAGTAGCACACAGGAACTTTTTATTATCTGGCCAATTCTTTTCTATGATTCCAATTCTATTTAACTACATGGTTTTACAGGAGAAGATACAGAGGTGTTCACTCAGGTGATGGGAATTCCACCCCACCTGAAGAGCACAAGCCTTCTCATTTCCACGTCAAGTATCTGCCATTCCACATTAAAAGAACAAGTCTTTCTTCAGTTAAAGATATTCTCAAAATAAAAGTTCCTTTTAATATTCTTCTGTCTTTGCACACCCATATTATTGTACAACATTTGCATGTTCTTTTCACTGATGAAATCCTCAGGTAAGTTTCAAATGCACAGTTAGGTTACTAACTGCATAAAGAGGGTTACCTCTCCTTTTTTTCCTAAACTTACAAAAATTTCTTACAAAAATCCCCAAAAGTATGGAGTTGATAAAGAGTGTGATAACTTAAAAATTGCCAGAGCAACTGCACTGTTATCAGTAAGCACGCTATAATTGCTACTGCGATTTATCACTGTTATTGCTGAGACTTTTTTATAAATACTTGCAAGCCTTCTTCAATTACAGCTTCAGATTCAGATTCTCAGTGCTAGTCTGAACTACAGGGTGGATGAAGTGGAATTCTATTGTTTCAGCTAAGATTCTTCCTTGAGAACACAAGGTAAATTGAATTCAGACTCCAGAACTGGGTTGAAATGTTTTGCTTTAAAAAATGTAATTCACATAATGAAAACTGATGACGCAGTAATTTTGTATCAGGAATCACAGGGAAATAAAAATCTGATACATTTCTGAAACCTTGAGAGAATACAGCTATTTTGCAAAAACAAATTCAAAGCAACTGAGCTTACTAATGAATTTGGACCAAAGTTCAGAACCTCTTTTGATTAAAATAAGATAAAATACCAACTGTACTTAAAAATATTTAAAGCTGTATTGTTATATAAGGCTTCATGAATATTTTAAATATAATTGTAAGCTTCACTATAAATTAATATTTCAGTTCATGACCCTGATGCAAATGAAATAACACATTCTCAAATACAGTGACTTAGAGCATGTGTACCTTTAGTTTGCTTAACATATAAATCGTGTTCTCTGAGGGTTTTCTATCCCAATTTTCACCAATCAGATTACTGTATTTCCTATTTCAACCTTCTGAAATGGTTTTAAAAATATATATGGTTTTATGTTTTTCTTGGACCCTTAGGAATAGAGGGAATATTTCTTACAAAAAGCAAATTAGAATGGTTGAGTGAGGGTACCTTCAGGAGTGTAATGTTCAAGGAGGTAGAAAGGGGAAAAATACAGCAAGAAGGTATGCAATTGTACATACCTGCAGAGTAACAGAAGAAAGACACTTTTCCCAGGAATGACAAGAAGTTGGATAAAGTTTATTACAGTCTAGGAGAACACAAAATGTTGTTGAAATGACAATGGTACCAGTGAACCCGACTCAGTGAATAAGGACACAGAAGGCAGAATCATGAACAAATTTCTTTAATATTACTTTCGCTCTCTCACCCACAGTTCTGTTTCTCAATTTTAAAGATTTTTTTTCTAGTTTTTGTTTAATTGTTTAGAGTTTAAAACCAAAATTGAGTGGTTCCGTTGTCCTCACTATAAGAAAAACTTCTCAGCAAAACAGCCTCAAAATTCTACCTGTCTGGGGTCTTCAAAGAGTACCTAATGCTTGTACCCTTGCTCCGGTGACAGTTTCACTGCACCTGATTGTATATTCAGTCTCTGAAGAAACTTAGCACCTTTTCACATAAAATTGTTAAGATATATAAGCAATAACTGACAGACTACTGCATAGTGGTAACTTATTTAACAGGCTCATGAAATACTAGTAATTGCAGCATATATTTGTACCTAAGAAATGCAGATGTGACAATGATGTGTCTGTTTTGTTCTCTAGCAGTGAGAGGACAGGAAGAGGCTATGTGCTATTACTGTAGCGGCAGGTTGTCCCCTGGATTTTGCCTCCAATGAAAATAGCTCATTTAAAAAGTGTCAAGTCTGGTCTTCCATTAATGTTACTTTCACATTAGCTGAAAATGTATAGTCACAAGTGACAACCTGATGCTTTATGGCTCTTCTTTGTCATTAATTTATAAATAAAAATGATTTCACATATTTTTTACTTGTTTGTATTTTGAAAACCACAATGTTATCATGAAATCAAACACATTTGCAAACAGAATTTGCTTGATCAGTTTAACTACTTTTCTTTCTTAAGAAATTATTGGGTCTTCTGACTTTTTTCTTATGATGTCTTCATTTGTCACTGAATGCTCCCAGGCAAATTACTGCAATACCTGGAACTCTTAAGTGGTCTCCCATATAGCTGTAAGTCATTCTTAAACCCCAGACTTTCATACAAGTTGGGGCTGAGGCAATCCTGTATATGAAAAATGCTGTCTTCTGCTATAATATTCAGCATGCAGCAGATCTAATCCCAAACCTGAAACTAACATTAGTTGTGAACAGTTCTAAGAATTTAATATTCTAAATTAATTTGGTTTAATGGAACATTAATAATAGGATAAGGTTCTATTAAGTAGCACTGCTAGAATCAGTTTTTGATGCAGTTGCTCAGATCAGATTCCACAATTTTTCTATGACTGCCTAGCAACATTTGCATCCAATTCTTTGTTAGACTGAATGCTGGAGCTTTAAAACTCTCGCTAGTACCTCCACAGGAACACTAAGTAATTGAAAATGCTATGAAAATAAATCTTTTAAAAGCTACTGTATCTGCTAATTTTAATTTCTATTATAGTAACGTCTAATTTTGCTATTACTTGTTGTTTTAAATAAATATTTATGTTTCGTATTTAAACAGTTGCTTTCCATCCAGTTATCTGTTACTAGAACTCATTAAATGCTAGCTACTGAGGCAAAAATATTTGACTACTATTGCTGTTTGTCCATAAAGAAAAAAGTGAAATAGACCACCATTATAAATGCTAATCTGTTCTTCAGGCTGATAAAAATAAAATTTTCTCCCCCTCTTACCTTCAAAACCATCCTCTGAACTTCAGTGAGAACAAGGTAACAAAAAGCCTGTAGCAAAATATTCTTGCTTTTCGTTCCCAGCATCAGAAAGGCTGGTTTCTTCTGCTGGTTGCTTTGTCTTGTTCATGCTCCTGAAAAAGACAGTTCAACACACATTGAATTTGACACTTCAGGACAAATCTGCAAGTGTGGTTTTTGCATTCTCTCTTCTATTCATAAGTGCCTTGAAAATAAGTGGAGCTCCATCAAGAGTCAGGACTAGAGGTTGTGAGAGTGACAGCATGTTTTATACATACACACACCAAAGTGACAACAAAGTCCATTTTTAGAAAGCTGCATAGAAACCTCTCTGCATCAGTGTCAAATTAGAGATACTGTTCTGAAATACTGATTACAACTGCATATTTAGCCTGTGTCAGCTGAAGGAATCTGTCTGACTTATCTATCCATCTATTACTGCCTGCTGCTCAAATGAAAGTCATCTTGTCAATGGGCTCGTCATTACATTCAGCTGGAAGGTGTGCAGACTTTTTCAGCTCTGAGAAAGAGCTATTATGGTGTTTATGGATGACTTCAATACATCCATTTTTTAGGAGTGTCAAACTTCCTGGCAATCCATTTTGTAGAACAAAAGTGAATCCGTGCTCTGTTCAATTCGTGAGACCTGTACACCATTTTTTCAAGGTGTAATTCTTTAAGGATTCTTTATGCCCTTTTGGATCGTCCGCTTATACATTTACTTTAATGTAGCTCTGCCTGCTTGTGTAGTTTCATCCGTTTCCAAAGGTACAGTTCTGTGTGAGAACATGTCTGCAAAACTTCATGTATAACAGAAAAACTTTATGACAGGCTGAAGTACAGGACCTAACCATTTAGAAATACTTGACTTTATTTTAAACACTTGTCTCGTATAGATTAAAGTCAGCGCTTTATAAGAACAGTGTTTCCTAGAAAGTCTACTGTTTACGAGGTACATACCAAGGTTACCAAGGTTACAGGTTTTTTGGTCTCCAGGTTTTTCAGGCAGTTATCTGAAACTTATGGAAGAGATATTTATTTGTGTTATATTTGTACATGAGTGTGTGTACCGATATGAATAATTGAGAATAATTTAATGTTTAGATGACTGTATACACTCAACTTAAAGATCTTTCAGGAAAAAGCTGCTAACCTAACTATTTTATTCAATTTTTATATGTCATAAATCACTCCACTACTTAAACTTTTGCTTTCTGAAATTTTTGACAGGTTGGAAATACTGTATGGGGGATATGAGAAAGCTCATTGATTTGCATATACGAGTAAGATAGATAAATTAAGAAATGGTCTTAAACAAGTGGAACTTGGTAAGGTGAATGGAATAATGTAATCAAGAGATATACAGAAGAAAAAAAATCTAAGGGTTTCATTGAGTATTTCTCTTTGCATTCTGGACTCTATTGTTGGTCATCTCATTGAAAAACACTCTTGCAACATCAGGTATCAAACAGGTGATATGATTGAGTAGAACTCTACTTATTAAAGGGCATGATAAAATTGAACAGATGGAAATAGAACTGGCAGAGCAGAACAGAGACAAAAAGAGGAAATCTTGTTCTTTCTGGCTTCCATCCATCACTGAAAATAATTGATTAATAAATGTGATGCAAGTAGTCAAGGACTTATCTGTGAACAAGTATTTTAGGGCCCTATTAAGCATAATTATTACTCTCTTGCTAAAATTAGAAAAAGAGTGTCTATACTGAAATTAATTCCTACATCATTGAACAATGATGAATTAAAATACAATAAGCTGGCCTTGAATTTGCTTTTGTCTCAGGATTGTCTTTTATTTTATTTTGTATTGTGCTAATTAAGTCAAGGCTAGGAGTATAACTAGACAGGTAAGGAGTAAGTGGAAAGGAAGGCTGGGAAGAACTCTGCAGCCCCATTCTGAAAGGAAATATAGCCCAATACTGTATTTGAAATAGCAACTGCCTATGATTTGAAGCATTTTAGAAGACTTTTCTGACCCTACATGTTGTTGTCTGTGCTGCTATTCTTTATCTGTAGCTTTATAAACAAGTCAAATTGTGATTCTTTTATTTATTTATTTATTTTCTGGCATGAAAAAGACTTGTATTAGGGCTACTAGTAACACTGAACAAGTCATCTCATAAAGAATAAAAGAGGATGCTAGAAGACCTCCATGATTATGGTAAGAAATAAGACTAGGGTAGGGTACTGATAGTGGGAATTGGTTTTCTAATTCAGAAGAGGCTGTCTGAGCAGGAATATTAAAATACTATAACACAAATGAATATTATTTTTCCAAATACTTTATTTTCCAAAATGGGGGGGGAGAGGAAAATTAAAAAAAAAAAAAAAAAAAAAAAAGAAAGAAAATAGTCTGCATTCAAGTTCAACTCAAAACATCTTTATACCTGTCACATAGTTGGGGGTTTTTTATCCATATCTCAATGAGTCATAAAATGTCATTGTATTTTGGTCATCAACAGTATTATTTGAAGGGTAAGATATTGATTATTTGTTATTTTCATATCAGTGCTTCCAAGCAGGGATAAAGCATGAAGGTGACAAATATTTTTAATATAAATATATAATATAGTGAGATAAATAAACTTGCAAAATATAAAGTTTTTTTCATTTTTTCTTTGTTTTTAGGAGCACAGTTATTTGAATTATCTGAGTACTGTAAAGCATCATAAAGTTAGAAAGCTTGATTTTGAATGTCAAATTCGGAAAAAAAAAAATGAAAACCAAGGTGGTGAATGTGAGAGATATCATTCTTATTCTTGCAAACTTTTGGAATTGCCTTAGATATATTTCTGCAGTTTATAAATTACACTCACAATCCATGAATAAGATAGCAAGGACTAAATTACACAGTTTCTATTTAATTTTCTTTTCAGCCTCTCCCTTGTCTTCTAAACTGTACTGCTAGACAATGTGGACATGTACGCGTGCAAACTTTAAGCAAACTCTAATGTCTCACATGCCATTGGAAAGTTATTTGGCTCCACCAACGTTTATCAGTCAATTAACAAACATTTTTTTTTATAGATTAAACCCTTGGCTTACTAAGTTGTCTGTATTGGTTCAGAAACAGAAGGAAAAATGTTGTGGTGCACTTCACCAGCAGAAAATTGTTGTTACAGTCCTGAAGAAGACAGTATTTTTATATTGTGGAAATAAGTGACTGCTTTTGATCATGTAAAATTTTTTGACCACCTAGTCATCCTGTCAGTTCATAAAATAAATAAGAACACTTGTTCAGTTTTCACTAGATGACATTCTAGAAGAAGGAGTAGCTTGATATACACACTTAAAAGTGCATCAATCTATTGCAGAAATGGATAATCCTGAGAAGTTCTATTATTTGTTTTAACAGTTGCAAAGATATAAGCTAATTCACTGTTCTAACAGCCAATGAATATATTAACCTGAATCACAGTATGGACACAAAATTCAGCTTTACATACAGTGTTACTGAATGTTTGTAACTCTGTTTTATGGGATTGAGAATAAGAAAAAAATATTTATAAAGTATAGTTTAGATTGTTGTTAAAGGTTCATAAATATTTTGCAGGGTTCTAAGATGATTGTTATCTAATTCAAGACCCTCAGTTAAAGGATGGTAGAAGCTTTCACATGTAGGCCTAGTAAAGACCTCTTTTTTAATATTTGTATTCTAAGTTACTTATGATGATAAAAAAGTGATATTTTCATGACTTACCTGCTGTTTTCCAAATTCTGTATTGGTTTTTTTTTTTTTTTTTTTACCATCTCAGTCCGTTCTGTCTTTATGTAAAGCAAATACCATTCCTCTTAATATTTTTCCCTTCATTACTGGTAACAGGATTGGCAACATTTTTTAAATTTTTTTCATTCTAAAGGATGCAGTGGCAAGGAGAAACTTCTGGAGCAAGATCATAATTCTCTCACAAACGGGAATACTCTGAAGCAGTATAGAGCTATCAGTCTTTTGTTGACCAAGTTCTTGTTCTGCAGAGGCACAGAATCAAATTGAAATGTGCTGTGAGTCCTGTTTCCCTTTCCACAGTTGGAGTTATGTGACTCTCCTTTCTAATTTTTCATTCATATCCTGCTCATTTTATGTACCAGAGTCAGTAATTAAAATTAATTGGGCAGTTCTTGCATTCAGTGACGTTCAGGTTAAGTCTCATTCAGGTTTTCAAAAAAGCCCCACAAAGCAACCCCAAAACAAGGGTGGGGGGGAATCCTCTAACACCTCACAAAACAGCTTTTTCTCGTACTAGGGTTCATATTTTAGCCCATTAGAGGCACCAGGAGTTTTACAGATTGCACTTGTACATAGCCAGACCAATATGTTTAGTAGCTATAGTGATACTGTAATGTGCTGATAAAAATCAGCTGTGCCGTTAATGAAAGAACGAGGTGGAACTCTACAGACACCCAGAAACAAGAGTGGGATGTGGAAACCTAAGTCAGCATTGTATTTTCTGTGTTTTGTAATGGCAACCCACCTCCTCAGTTATCTAAAAATTACACCTTCATATTATGTCAGGCTCTGTTCTAGAAAGGACTTTATGGCATGAGGACAGAGCAATAAGAAAGAATCTCAGGGTAGGCTGGCCTATATTTTTGACAGTACAGGTGCATGCAGGAGTCCAGACTCATAGGTATAGTGAACCTAAATTTTCTCCTTTGATATATTAATAAAAATCTATGAATTTGAACTTGCATTCACACAGAGGACATACGAGTGTCCTGGGTTTGAGTGAGTGGTGGGGTTTTTGGTGGCAGAGGAGGGGACTATAGGGGCGGGCCCTATGGGAAGTTTCTCAAATCTTTCCCAGCTCCAAATCAGCTCCACCTCTGTTTGGAAACTGAGCCAATCAGCTGCACCTCTGTGATAACGTATTTAAGAAGAGAGGTGGTGACGAGCAGTTGGACGTGGGAGGAGGAGCTGAAGCAGCTACGTGAACACAAAGGTCAGTGGAGGATCAGAGGAAGAAAAGAGGGGGGAGGTGTTCTGGAGCAGAGTCTCCCCTGTATCCTGTGGTGAGATGGCAGGGTGGCCCCCCCCTGCCACCCGTGAAGATCTATGGTGGAGCAGACACTGATTTATGGCCTGTGTTTTTTGCCTGGATGATCAAGGTGCTGTGCCCAAAGAAGGCCGGGGTCTTGTGGTAAAAGGTAGACCCCGCTGTTATAGTTCAGTGCTGGGAAGATTGCAGCATGCAGGGGTGTCCCACGCCGGAGCAGCCCGGGAAGGGCTGCAGCCGTGGGAGAGAATCCAGTTGGAGAAAGTTGGTGACCCATGACAGAGCGTTGTGGGGAACGCTATGGTCCATGGGAAGGACTCATGTTGGAGAAAGTTTGTGGAGGACTGTCTCCTGTGAGAGGGGGACCACGATGGAGCAGGGGGAAGAAGTTCCAGAAGCTCCCCCCACCGAAGATGGAAGACACGGCAGCACTGACTGCATTCCCCATTCCCTGGCCCCTGTGCTGCTGGGTGGAGGAGGTAGAGATATCAGGAGCAGAGCTGAGCCCAGGAAGAAGGGAGAGGTAGGGGGAAGGTGTTCTCAAGATGTGGCAATGTTTCTCACTGTCCTACTCTGTTATGTGTTATTAGTGTCTGTAATAAATGTATGTTCTTTTTTTTTCTTCCCCTAACAAGTCTGCCTTTTGCTCGTGACCATAATGGGGGATTTTTTCCCCATCCCAGTCCTATCTCAAACCCCAAGCCTGGCTCTCTGTCCCTTCTTATTGCCGGAAGAGAAGGGAGAGAGAGTGGCTGAGTGGTGGTTGGCTGCCAACCAGGCTCAAACCACAAGTCTGTTTTAGGCTTGAATATCATCTCAGTTCTATGGCGAAATATACATTTATTTAAAGTTTTGTGAAACTAGTTATAGGTCTCAATTTCTGATTAATATAATGGTAACTACAATATATTCTTGTATATACGCAATCCTTAGCAGTGTCTATTTGTAGTCTACAACAATTCAGTGTAGTAAGGAATGCCACAGAACACAATACATTAATTTTAAATGTATTTATAAAATTTGTAGGCAGTGCTGGCATCAGCATAAATACCAAAATATTGGAGGGCATTCTGTAGTTTTTTTAGAGCTTATGACAAAGAAATAAATCCACCTGACTCCTAAATCAAAAAAAGGCATCAGAGCTATTGCAAATTCTCCTCAAAAAGAATGTTTTTTCTATTTTATATTTGTTGCATTTAATATATTCATTCTGAAAAACTGAAAGAAAAATGTGAGCTAAAATTCATAAAGTCCTTTTCTCTCTCCCCTGAAATAAGACTGCCCTTGAAATAATTTGCAGAAGCAGCTTAATCATGCAAAGCAATGTTATAAAATACATTAAGAAAGGAAGTAAATAAGAGTATTAAATTTCAGTGAAACTGCAGAGGGTATTTAGGCAGATGGAAGTAACAATCAAACTGAAATTTAGTCAAGACATTGAGGTTATGCTAGAAGCTAGTCATGGAACATTTTCTTAGTTTTAGGATGATTCATTTTCCTGCCATCTCTGCGAAAGGTAATTGACCAGTCCTATTGTAATTAATTAAAATGAAATGCTTATCGAATAATTCAGGTGGCTTGATGTAATTATATGTTTTTCATTATTACATTCAATAGATAAAATAAAGCCCACTCCAAGAGGATGTTGTTTAATATGCAAGGTACAAAAAAGAAGAGTTACTCAGTAAACTGTAAATACTCTGAGGCATAAGCTCATTACTTCTGTTGTAATATAGAAGAACCTTGCTAATTCACATTAATGACTTGGAGACCCACTGTAAATGACTGAGGTTTATTATGAGACACTAAGTGAGATAAATGGTAAAACTCCTATGGACTTGCAACTTTAGCTTGACTGGTATTGAGGCAAATGAACAAGAAATATATCAAGAATAATTAATTACAAAATATCTATTAGTCATTTATATGATTCACAGCTTCATTTAAAGTATTTGAGGGTACTTATGTTTTGGATGATGATGCTTTTTATTTTTTTTCCTTTCTCCTTACAGATCCTAATTGAGAAACTTTTTTTTTTTTTGGGGGGGTGGGGGGGCTGTATTACAAATTATAGGACAGGCAGATTAATAAAATATGAACAACACTTTATTAAATCTCTAACACCAATAGATTGTGGTAACTAACTTCAACAGAATAAAGGATTTCTGAAGACTACCTCTGTGATAAGCTCCAACTTCTGATTCCAAGCAACTATATTATTTTGGTTGGAGTTTTTTTGTCTGTTTTGTTTTGTTTTTTCTTTTTCTAAATTAAATTAAAAGCAAAGCAAGCAGTTAGTAATGATGCTGAATTTTTCCAGTGCCATTTACATATATAGAGACCCAATTTCTGAAATTATCTAGATGCTACTCTATCTAGAATGGGAAAGCATATTTTTGTTTTATCAAAGAAAATAAAGCATTGAAGTACCACTTTGTGTCTCTGCAATCTAACAATCTAACCCTGAGGTCTTCAAATAATTGTATATTTATTGTTTTCTAGTACAGGAGTATTGAATGTGCCCTGTATATTTAAACTTTTGTCATGGTTTGAGCTCAGAGGGCAACTGAGCACCATACAGCAGCTCACTTCTCCTTTTCTCCCAGTGCTGAGAAGGAGAAAATAAACCAAAGCTTTGGATTTGAGATAGGATGAGGAGGAATAAATCACCCTTATGGTCATGGGCAAAAGGCAGACTCATTAGGGAAAGGAAAAAAGTACATACATTTATTACAAACACTAACAAAAACAGCACTTAAGAGAATAGGAGAGTGAGAAGCATTTCCACATCTTGACAACACCTTTCTCTCAATCCTCCCTTCTTTCTGGACTCAGCTCTGCTCCTGATATCTCTCCCTCCTCCCCTCAGCAACACGGGGGGCAGGGAATGGCAGGGTTCAGTCAGTACTGCCGTTTCTTCCATCTTTATTGAGGGGAGCTTCTGAAACTTCTTTCCCCTGCTCCAAAATAGTCCTTCTCTCACAGGAGACAGTCCTCCACAAACTTTCTCTGACATGACTCCCTAACACGGGCCACAGCATTTCCCTAGCTGCTCTGGTGTGGGACAACAACTTTCTCCAACTGGAGTCCCTCCCATGGGCTGTAGCCCTTCCAAAGCTGCTCCAGCATTGAACACCCCCACATGCTGCAATCCTCCCTGTGCCAAACTACAACAGTGGAGGCTGCTTCTTCCCAAAGGGTCCAGGCTGGCTTCGGGTTCAGACACCTTAAATAGACACATGAGGCTCCTCACAGGCCATAAATCAGTGTCTGCTCCACCGTAGATCTTCATGGGTGGCAGGTGGGGCCGCCCTGTCGTCTCACTACAGGATACAGGGGGGTCTCTGCTCCGGAACACCTCCCCCCTCCTTTCTTCCTCTGTTCCTCCACTGACCTTTGTGTTCATGTAGCTGCTGCAACTCCTCCTCACAAGTCTGACTGCTTGTCACCATGTCCCTTCTCAAATACATTATCGCAGAGGCGCAGCTGATTGACTCGGTCTTGATGCAGGGGTGGGTCTGACTCAGAGTTGGAGGATCTTTGAGAAGCTTCTCACAAGAGGCCACCACTGTTTCCCTCTCACCTGCTACCAAAACCCCCACCACTCACTCAAACTCAGAACACCATTTTACCTAGCCCTAGTTGTTCTTTTACTATGCTTAGTTTTAAAGGTGTGCTCCAAATTCCAAGCAAATAGCAAACGAAAGTCTCCACAACAGGCAGCAGGACTCCAGAGAGAAGGAGTAGAGACACAGGCCACTCTGTTCCTGCAGCATCTGTGAAAGGTGTCTGCAGTGCAGACAAACTGCAGGGTGCCTGTCTCAAACACTGGCTTCCATTGTGCTGTTCCATGGGCTTCCATAACAGTATGCTAAGTTGGATATCTTCTGACTTTCCAGCTGGAGAATCTTCAGATTTTTTATTACTATGCATTTATTTACAATAAATAAGCCTTCTTGAAACAAGGACCTGAGATTGAAACTTCCAAACATCTAAAGACTAGGTTATACTGTCATTATCAGTTTTTGTTTTTTTCTGAGTAGTTAGCCCTTAAATAACTTGTGAAGCTTCACCAAAAATAAGTAGGAGAGACTTGTGACATTACTTAGGATCCTGATAGCTAGTACACCTTTGCACAAAGTGATGGACCTACCTTGGTCAGTGGTTCTTCTAAAAAAAGGTAGTGAACTGAAGACTTGAATGACCTCAGTAAAGTGGTGTCTTTGCTACTGAGTCTTTTTACATCTCATGTAAGATGTCCGTGTCATTGTCCAGACTCATAGGTGTGGCCTGAAATCAGGTATTTCATGGAAGACAGAATTAGTATCTAATATTCAATATCTAAATCCAAATATTTGCTTACAGTGAAATGCTGTATTCACTCTACAATATTAGTCTGCAAAGTAGAGGGATATTTGCAAGTCATAGGTAAAGATACATGCTTTTAAAGAGATCTCAAAAGTTTTTGATTGCTGCAAAATACCTTTTGAATTCCTAAACATATTCCTACCCTTCAGACATCTCCAAACTGACCTTACGTACTTAGATAATTTGTGACATCTAAGTATTATCATGCATTTTTATTTTAGTGTCTTCAGTTAAATGTAAAGCTCTTGAACACTCCAGTTTCAAACTATAATCCTCTTTGAATAAAACATCTCATTGCTTTCCATGGGTACTTCCACAGTCTATTTATACATTTTTTTGGATTATTTATCAAATATCTATTCATTTAACATTTTATATATCAATATATAAATATGGAAAAAAAATATTGTTTTATTTAAGTGTCCAATTAAAAAAAAATTAAATCTACACAGTTGTTCAATATAGCATCTGAGTTATACTGTTTAAATTTGGTGGCCTTGTCTTCTCTAATCTAATTAAATGAAATGTTGTTCATTTATACTTTCTCCTTTAGAGTGTTATATTTTAAAAACTACCTTGTAAATGAAATTACCTGTTCTTGTATATGTTCTGGGAAGTGGATTTAGGACACTGAAAAAATCTTCATGGACCTAAAGTCCGAGGTAGCAAACAACTAAGATGTATTGCTTAATCCCGTGGTAACCCCTGTTAATAAAAGACTTCTCAGTATTTCACAAACAAAATGTAATTTACTATTATATGTTATCTTCTCTAAAAGAGAATCTTGAAACTGAAAATTAGTATAGAATAATACTGTTCAGAATAAGCTGTGAACAGAGAGTAATAAGGATTCACCAAAGAAGAGGTAAATGATATACTACATATTTTGAATGTGTGAAATTTAATATTACTTTTAAATCATTTTATAAAGGTTTATGCTGAGGATCTTCTTTGCTTCATTTCCAGTGATGTTTTTTTGTCTTCTTTCTGAATGTTTATCATTTCTCATTTAAAAACAGTTGTTGCTCTTTAATTTTGCTGTATGTTTAGATTCCCCTTTTCTGAAGTTTTACTTTCTGGTTATCAAAGCAGTATTATCATTTATCATATACATGTATCATGTACAGTCCAGCTACCTGGAAATTAAAATAAATAAATAAATAAAATATTAAATGGTTAATAACTTTTTTTTTTACTTTGTAGTTATGTATTAAAGTAAAATGTTTAGCTATTAAATCAAATACCACTGTCAATTATACATTTAAATTGTGTAACATAAACTTCAAGGTGTTAATTATATTAGTAATGTAACAAGATGATATTTTCTAGTTCCATAAAACTTGCCTCCCCTTCACCACTATTTGCTCCCAAAAGCAAGTGATATACAAAAAATAACTGAACTCATTAGTCTTTTAGGAAGATTTCTTCGTTATTTTCAGATCAGGCTATTGAAAGGTTCCAACCTACCCTTCCTGTTTAGACAATGGTCACTAAAAACGTTGAGCTTTTAGCCAAATCCAAATGTGATCAGCAGCAGGTGATTACTTGTTTCACTTTGATATTATAATAATCTCACTTGCATATAGGAAATAATTAGTTGACTAGATAAGCAGATTGCAGTATGTATTTGTCTGTTATTTCTGAACACCAAAGACCCTAAGTGAAAAAATGCTCCAATGAGTCTTCCAGACATCCTGAAATAAAGAAAAGATACATTGAGCTAAGCATGGTAACAGAGGAAGCTAAAGCTTGGGGGCTGCTTTTGAAGGGTTTCTATACTTGTGACTATTCTGGCCTCATCTTTTTCTTGATATTACATATTAATTAATTTTTCGGTTAGCACTAAGCTCAAGAAAAGTTACCTGCCCGTCCATGACATAAAGGCCACTTTTTGACAATGAGACTTTCAAGAGCATGGCTACTAAAAATTACATTATTAAACAAAAACAGAGAAGGTTTGTATATTTGATAGGTGTTAAAATAAATAGAAATAAAATACAAACTCTAATATGAAGTGTACAACATGCATTTATTTGTAATGCATTTCATTAAATCAGTTTAACCAAAAATACAGTTTGATAAGAAATATCCATCAGTTATAGAGTCCAAACTGCATGAAGAGTGCAAAAAGGCTCAGCTAAGAAAGGGGATTAAAGAAATAAAAAGTAGATCCCACATCTCTGTGTGTTAAAAAAGCCCCTGCCCTCTTTACCAAATAAATCTTTCTTGAAGGCATCTTCTGACAGCCACTCTGACATGAGAAAATGGCCATCAGCAACAACTGGCAGCCAAAGAATATTGAGCTGCTTTGAGCTGTTCTCAAGAGATATGAATGCTAGTGAACAAATCCTTCTACACTGGCTAAAAAAAAGTTCTCTCTTTTACCTCTGATCACGATACTCAGCAAATAAACCTCTGCTGCAGTATCCCTCTGCTGCAGAGCTTGGTGAGATTCTTTTGAAGAATTGCATTTCTATTGGCCTTTTGTACTTTAAAAGTTTAGTGAAAGACTGAAGGTGTGTTTTTGACCTGAATTACTTCCTTTTTGTTGCATAACAAGCTTAATACCTCATAACCAGTTATCCATGCTGTAAAAAATATAATGCCCTCTTCTAAAAATTTTGTTGTCATTGCTTAAATTCGATAGATCCCTCACAGTTAGAACACTGCATAAACTATATATAAGTATTATAATAATGGTAATAATAATATATGAACCTATGCATTTTTATACGTATATATTAAAAAAATTCTATCTCACACACACTTACATATTAAGAAATTTTGGCTTATCCAGCAATTCATGAAAAGAATAGACCTGAATTAAAATGTAATACTTTATGGCACTTCCAAATAAAAGAAGCATATCAGCTTTTGCTACAGTGTGGTTTGAATAAGGATCATGAGGATGTACAGTCTCTGAATAACTGTTCTCAAGCACAAGAAACTGTGAACCTGTAGTCCAGTAGTAAGTATTGCCATGGCTATTAACAGGCCATAAGTTTTGTATTGAATTTGCAAGATGTCAAGACTGAGACTTGTCAGGTTTTCTCTGCCTGAACTTTACTTGAACTGCCATACAGATTTGTTTCACTTTGTTTCAGTGGCAACAATTTTCATATTTGTCCAGGTATTTATGGATAATTTAATTTACTTTTGTTTATCTTTATGTGGTACAAGCATAGTTTTATAGAGAGTAATAAACGGTTATTATGTACAGAATGAGATATTTACAACACTAACACAACGAGGTAGAGAAATACAGACCTGGTACAATAGCAGGGCTCTTGAAAAGTGCAGACGAAGGATGTGACATAGAGGAGCACAGGCACAGGATTATAAGGTATGAGGCACAGGTCAAGTTATTTAAGATTTAATATGTAAATATCTCATTTAAAAATATTGTCACTTTATTTATCTCACTGTGTGAAAACTTTATTTTTTCAAACAGAAGTTGCTGATATGATGTTAGGAAGATTTTCTCTTTCATGATGAAGTAGGTAAGATAAAAAATTAATCCAACAAGAATGTTACAACTAGTTCTGTTACAGTTGTTTCCAATCAGATACTGAGATATTATTTATTTCCCAGATGTCATTTATGAAGGTATATCCTCATGTGTAATAAATAACATGTAACAGAAGAAAAAACCAAAAAATTTCTTACACTTTAAGTCTGATAACTATTACTTTTGATGAAACAGAATTTTTCAAGTATTTTTCAGGAATATAGTCTCATTACAGAGGATTGTTTAAAACAACAACAGAAAATGCCTGAGTATATAAACAAACAAACAAACAAACAAAAGTTAAAAATAATTAAAATATATTAATGAAGAACTAAAAAAAAAGCCTTCAAAAAAGCCTTCATTTAAAGTTTTTAGACAATTGCCTGTATATTTACAATTTAAATTATAGTGATTTTGGTGCATTTTTTGAAGGTAAGGCATTACAATGGAGAAATAGTAGTAATAAAGAAACAACACAAGTATAGAGATTTTTTTTAAGGTTTCTTGAAATATTTTTCTTAGAAATCAATTTTTCATATGGTCTTCTGTGAGCTGTGAAAATGATGGCGTAACATGGATGAAAAGTAAGGAAAAAGTTAGATAGGACACAGTTTTGAACTATGGATTTTTTGAACTGTGCTAGAGATGTAGTTGAAACCCATGTGCCAATTACATACACCAGTATTATAAATTAAAAATAGCTGAGAACCCATATTATATGGTCAATATGCTTATTTGGAATGATGTAAAGTGATTATGCTGTGTGATTGAGATCGAGTTTTCAAAAGATTCTTCTAAAATAGGCAAATGGACATCCTTTCCAAAAAACATTACGACTACTCTATGTCCACAGTGATCCATGGTAATCTAGCATTTTTACTAGAGGTGGTTTATGAAAACAAAATAACCTGGATTCAAAGTATTTCAGGTACCTTAAAGTTATAGGCTTTTTGGAAATCTTAGAACCTCCACCTTTAATATATATCAGCCAATAACCATAACATTGGTGAGGTGATAACCTCAGGTTACATCCCCTGTAGAAATGGGATGGTACAATAAGGAGTTCATAAAGCCTGTCATAAATGTTCTTCTGAAGGATACTGCTCTCATCTGTATGAGATCACACAGTAATATATGTTTTTACTTGTGCAAGTAGGTAAAATTTGCAGGGTAATTTCAACGCCCTGGAAAGTCCACAGTGGTCTACCATGGCTGCATATGGCTTTGTATGACTTCTAGCACCTATATGCTCTCTAAGAATTTAACATACTTGGATATAAAACATAATGCTATAGAATATCTTATTAATGATATGTATTTTAGAAGACCTTGACCTCTTCTGATTACTCAGTATATTTTCTTTCTGCTAGCTTCATGAGCTTCTGGGAATGCTTGGACCAGGTCAACATTTATGGAGACTCTGTGTTTAAAGATTCTGGTTATGCTTAAGTAATATAAGAAATTCAATAAGGTTACTACAGGATCTTATCTATGTTCAGCAGCTACAGTGCAAAGTCTACATTTAAATTAATTTCATTTTGGTTAGTTTGTCTACATGCAGTATAATAGCAGGAGACTGCTGTATGAATCTTAAATCTATTGCAGTCTGAGTCTTATTCAAAAGCAATATTTTATAATCCCTACTATAAAATATTTTTATTTTCAGGAATGTATTTGCAAATATAGTTTTAAAATAACTTAACTTAAAAAAGGTCCCTTGGTGAATATGCAAGTTTTCTTTTTGATGAGAGGACATCAGCCATATAGTCTATATGCAAATGTTCTGCTACATGGTATCCATTTCCTAGTTAAGCAAAAATAAGTATAGATAATACTCAGAGATTTTTAAGGATGTGATTCTTCAGGAAACAGTGTCAGGTAGGGCTTTTCAAGAAATACAATGACATTCACATTAAACCCAAAATAAAATATTGAAAAGTACCTAGAAATAATTTGAAAACATAAATATCTTTTAAGTGGATAAACTAAAAGGAAGTCGCATTCCAAAATGTTTTGGAAAACTTTATTTATTACTTCTATGTCTCTACATTACAAGTCAGAGACTGAAGAAAATGTGTAAATTCTTTCTTCCGTTTTGTTATATTAATTCTCCTTTTTTGTATCCAAAGGTATAATGAAGGTCAGCTTAGTTCATAACTAACCTGTTTTACATTCTTCGTCACTGAATTTCAATCATATGTTTTTTGTATAATACAAAAACATGACACAGTAATATAATGAGAAAAGCATTAATAATAACACAGATGACAAGAAGAAGAAAAGAAAATACCTGGCACAACGCAAAATGAATTTTTTATTTAAATTACACCATGGAATGCAATCAATTGCATAAGAAGTATATTAACAAGATTTATTTAAAACACAAAGGGAGATTAAAAACAATGGTCATGAATTCACTAAAAATTAAGTATTAAATTGAATAAAAGGCAAGTAATAATCTAGCTACTGAGAGGTTGATTTTATACAGTTTTATTAAAATTCCACATAAATGCTTTTAATAATTTGGCCTCTGATTTCTTTGCACAACTCTGAAAGAAGTAGGACTCCATGTACCTTATTTTTGTCAGTACCAAAACTCTCATTACCCTGGTAAGAATTTGATTTTATTTTCCTGCAGTTTCTTTAAACACTTTTCTTGTACAGACCTGGCTTGTGAACTCTTTCACTGGAATCCATTTCTGTGGAGTAAAAAATGACAAGACATAGTGATGTACAAAACATTTAAGGAAAATAAAAAACATAATTTATCCCAATCTTCAATAATCCAAAACAGTCCTATAGCTCTGTTTTAGTCATTGACCAAAAAAATTATTTGGAATATGCTCAAAGAGTCTGTGAATCTTTGTACAAAGACAATATGTAGTGCTGCATGTCAATTTTCAAGTTCACATCCACAAGTAGGATAGTTCAAATTTTACCATAGTCTTTAAGGGGTGTACACCTAGTCCTTAACATCTTACCTAGGGTGTTCCCCTAGCCCTTAGTTTTACCATCTAATTCAGCACTCTACTGTCTATTCCTTTTATTTGTCTTCCTAACACTTTGATCTTTATGATATTTTTCTCATCTATTTACCTTTATCTATCAGTTTAGAATATTTTATAATGTAAATTTTAGGAACTTCTCCTGTAATAAGCCTATTCTCTTACTATAAAAGAGAAAGATAAAACAAGCAAACAAACAAACAAACGAACAACCCACAACCCAATTTAATTAAATTAATTAATAACATACAGACAAGAATTAAAATATGTAACCAAATGTATATTATAAATAGTTCCTCACATTTTAGCAGTTTTCTGTACAAGCTTTCATCTTTGTCCTTCCAGCAGCTAAGCTTCTGGGAGACTTGTAAAAATACCATAGAGAAAAAAATGTTTCTTTTATTCTTACATAATGATGGTCTGAATCCTTCCACTTGTTATGCTTAATTTTTCTACTACAAAGGAAAAACAGAAAGTATGATATTTTGGTTTATTCTTCTCTTTTAAGAAGTAAACAATTAAAAGACAGTGAACCACATAGGCAAAGATCATCCTATTTTAATTTAACATTGTTATAATGCTGTTCAGTAGTTCAGTCCCAAATCAGAGAATGTATGAGACTGGAGATGGTGTATCATTACATAGCAAATGTCACTAGATATATTTGATAGAGTTTTAATGAATTTTGTAATAAGAATATTTCATAAAATGATTTATCAAAGCAGCAAAATTGCAAAGAATTTCTCTGATTTTATGTCAGGACACAGAAAACTCTTAAGTTTATGAACACTTTCAAAATACCAAGGGTCCTGGTCTTTTTAGAACTTAATGTGGCAACTAATTGTACTTTGGAATATTTTCAAAAAGGTGGTAAAACTCCTTTAGTTAAAGCTCCTTTAGCAGTCCTTAAAAAGAACAACAGGATGGATTGTATTAAAACATAAGATCATACTTTCTTTATGAACTTCAAATTATTTTGTATTTTGAATACAAAAAAAATATTAAATGTAGTTTGCTTGAAAAGCAGGAAATAGATGCAAATAGTTGTTTTTCTGATCACCAGAAGCTGGTGGGGTTTGTTTGTTTGTTTGTTTTTTTAAGAAGTAGAATACGATTTGAATAAATGCAAGTGAAAACTGCAAATGTAATTAAAAAACAAATTGAATAAAATTTAAGTGGATGAATTGGAAACTCTTCTACTTAAAATATTTTATTTTGATTTTGAAGTATTTTTGGTTTATGTGGGGTTTAATTTTTTATAGAAACAAGAACATTTTTAAACATTTAAACATTTTTGAAGATAGAATTGTAAAACATTCATTTTTCTCTCTATCTATAAGTGGCTGCAGGTACATATGTATGTTTAATCCCGGTTCACAAATGCATATGTTAAGAATATTTCTTGCTCAAAAATAAACACGAGATCTATGTGCTACACCAGGTTAGAATTTAATATATCATAAATATGTGTGGTATTTTGGATGTCAGCAGGAGTTGAACTCTTATTTCGGTTAAGTTCTTTTGTAAAATCAGTGCCTATATGCATTCCTAGGTCCTTGAAGATGTTAGAAAAAATTAGTCTTTTATATCTTGCTATTTAGTTAACACAAAAATGGGTTGTAAAGTTTATTTACAATAAGAAAATTAGGTTGCTTGGACAATAAATAATGACACATTTACCAGTAGGTCTCTGATACAGAACACTCAACCTTCATTGGCACCAGGTAACAAGTTCTTGTAAGTATGGCAGAGTGTAAACCATAAGCAGAATTCCCTTGCTATGAAGTAAAAGCTATTTTAAAATGTACCATTTAGGTCAAAAAGTTGCCTTTTGCAAGGAGGATGAAGTATGAGAAGAAAAGAGGTTATGGTGTCTGTACCTAAAACTAGGGTTGTTTAAATATAGCTTTATTGTTATACTGCTTTTGTCAGGATGCTTGCCTAGTTGTATAGGGTAACATCCATCTTTGTGAAAGGAAAAAAAGAAAAAAGTGAAATCCCCAAAGATCCCTTTGCTTTCTTCTTTTGGAACAGAGAATGAAGAAAATAAAATACAGTGTTCATTTAACAATTCTGTGCATGTTTCTTTATTTTTGACATGTTAAATGTCTTGATAATAACTTTTTAAGTGAAGTTTGCTTTTGCTTGCTTTTTTCTCCTTTGCACTTCTTTCAAATTTGGAACATATTAGATCTTTAAGAATTAACACAAAATGACCACTACTGCATCAGGAAGATCAGAACAGGAGACTGAGTTGTGTGGTTGAGAATAGTAACAAAAATATCCACACAGGCAAATTCCTTCAAACAGATTTAAGACTTCATAGAATATGCAGAAATTGAATGAGGGATTAGTTAATCTTTTTCAACATTAACCTTCCCTCTAGCTGTTCTTTCCAAAGACTTTGTCTTTGCAAAAAAATATGTGTATGGTCACCTATAGCAAAAGGTGCCTTCTTGGAGGTTTTCATGTTTTTGATTGAATGCAGCACAGCAAAGTAATGATAAATCACATGCAAGTTCCGTATACCTTCAATGTACCTTCAGACTGATCTGACTGATCAGCTGTCATACCCTGAGTCCCTTTTGGACAGAGCTGCCAATCATGCTAAACCATGTGAATGGCTTAATGACAGAGACAGATGTTTGCAGAGAATGAGGCAGAGACCACCAAACTCACTCATTTGTGAATTTATCAGGATTTGAACATAGGCTTACAGTGTACAAGTCTAGCTCATTAATCTGGTAGTTATTTCAGTTGTATTTTTAGATTTTTTTTGTAAACAAAAAACCTCAACCCCTTACTATTACTGCCAACAAACCAATAGTTACCTTTAGCCCCATTCCATCTTTCAAACTGCATCTTTCACGAGTTTGTGTAAATTCAGAAAATAACCTTTCGTACTAAGCTCTGAACTGTGTTTCCCAAATCTTCTTTGAGTGGGAGAGAAACATGACACTGAGTTTTAAATATAATAGTTTTAACAGGAAGAGGAACGCAGGAAAATTAAGTACCTTAATGCAAAACATGAAATACAGAAACATAAGAACAGAACAGCCCACAAAAAAATATGAGACAAAAACTATTTAGGTGATAAATGTTTACATAGGTCTGATTTTCACTCAGATAAGAAAACCGTCAAGGTATCATGCCAACAATGATAACTACAGTAATACAAAGAAGCATTAAATATGTTTTATCTGTGTCTATAGTAAGGCCATAGACACAAAATATAACAAAACCGTAGCAGGGCTATATATAATTGAGCTAAAATATACAATCATTGTAGTTTTAAAACTTATTTTTTAGTCAAGCCTAGTCCTATCTCATGTAATAATACATTTTCTTTGGTTATAAGTCCCATTTCTTTGAGATGGATTTCTGAACTAAACTGTTTTTCCGAAAAAGCTTATCCAACCATTCTTATTGAGGTTTTTCATCTTTAATGAGACTCTCCGTAACACATATTGCAAAAAAAAAAAAAGTTTAGATTTTCATATACTGCTTTGTATTAATTATTTTGTTTGATATTTTGCAGAACAAGAAACCTACATGTTCTGTTTCCTGAGACAAAGCTGAGGCAAAACCCAAAGGAGAACTTAAATCCAGCGATAGTGAACAATATCTAGTTTTCAGATAATTATAAACATAACACTGAAGCTAGACAAAAATCATCCAGGGATGATATTATCTTCCAGGAATAGTTCTTGGCTCTTTTAGACTCATGCACTATAACTAACCTGTGTGCAAACTTTTATTTGAAACTGGAGTGTGTTTGCTCTTTAAGCAAAATTTAGCTGTTCCTCAAAGGCTTAGTAAAAGTCATAGGTTTAAATTGCCTCCATATACATGGAAAGTTAAGCACATAGGAATAAGATCCCCCAAAAAATTTGAAACTTCATCAGGGAGCTACCTAAATTAATGAATACAAATTGAAAATAAATGTCTCCTACATCATCTTCCACTGCAAAATTTTTCTTCCACCAGTAATAAAGATTCATAAGACTGAGCTTTCTATTTGAACTACAAGTCTGTATCTTTTTTTTTTTATTATTGTAATTACAAATGAGGTTATTAAGTAATTCAGTAATCACATTATTAATCCCCATTTCAAAAAGCAAAGAAAAAATTAAGAAAGTTTGAAATACATGTCCTAACTCCCCATGAAGATTTCCAGTCTGTAGTGGGAAATAATTGCTCTGTTTATCACACTGGACTCCTGTATTTTGAATAGAATGTCCAATATAGTGGAGAGAGACTTCATGACACAGTCATTACATATTTTCTCAAAGAAAGGAGAGATGGACTCCAAAGCATTCTCCAACAGTCCTTTAAAATTTATATTAGATGGAATTATTTGAGAATAAATTGAATCCCTTAACTATCTGATTTCTTATCTAGTGAGTGTAAAGCAACTTGGAACAATGAGATGGTGAATTATTACTGTCCATAATTAATTTTTTTCATCAGCAATTATAAATATTCTGAGACTGACAGTAGGTATGTAACACTGAAAATGACATGGAAATGAGGAATTCCAAATCTTGCCCCTTTAATTTAGTGACTTCCTGCTCAGAATTTAAAGACTTCGGTATTTTTAGTAATTAAAAAAAAAGAAAAAAAAAGAAAAATTAGATGTGTATTTTGTAGATGGCTGTCTTGGCCAAAGCTAGGTGATATTTAAGCAAGTGTCAAGCCTAGACAATTGGTTACATTACTTTTCTATTTTTTTTTCAAATCTATTTTTAAATTCCAATATTTAATTAAATACCAGTTTAGAAATTAAATTTCAGACTCAGTTTGATTTCTTACAAAACATTTTAATGCTCTCATTTCATGTCACCAAAGAAATCTCTTAGGAATACAAAACTATTTCTTTCTTATTTCTAGTTAAAAAATACATTCTTCACTGTTAATCCTTCTCCACATATTCACTGAAGAAGTACTTTCTTATGTAAGGACTCAATCTCCTAGAAGACAGTGTCAATGATAACTACATACAGAGGGTAGGCAACAACTTATTTTCAGGCACAAATGAAACAATTATTGAAGCAAAAGAGCTATATACTGTGTCTGGAAGGAATGCATTTACATACTTTCATTTCTAGAACGGGTTTCTTGCTTTGAAATGGAAACAGTTTTCTAACTTAAAGTAGGTAATTACACACTCCATTAAACAAGTAATTAACAGATTACAGTTTGAAAAAAAAACCTTGAAAATGAGCAATACAGATGCTAAATGCAAGGCACTGTTATAATTAGCATAATACTTTCTGAAATGGATTAACAAATACACAGTGAAAATGAAAAAAAATCTATTTTCTCCATGCAAATCATATGCAACAAATAGCATTTTATGAGCCAAACAATACGATAGTATAAGAATAACCTAGTGCAAATACCTCCTGTTAAATTACTTTAAATAAATAAATAAATAACCTCTTAATTCCCTAAAGAAATAGCTAAAAGTTTTGGAAGATTACTATTACATATGCAACATGCTGAGATCATTTGTTATATGAAGAAGACAAAAGGTCAAATGCTAGTTTTTACAAGCAAATATGATTCTTCTATTAACTTGAAGATGTATTTGAAATTTTACCTACCACTATTCTAAATATCAGGAAAAGCTACCATAATACAAAAGCACTATCTAATACTTTATGCTTCTATTTCTTGTGCTTATTTTGTACATTTAATGAAGTTTCTCAAAAGAAAAGTTAATATGCCCAGATAGGATATTGAAAGTCATGAATAAGTTTATGAACTAATTTCTTCAGCTCCTTCACTCCACATAGCACATATTGGTCATCTGTCCATTCCACCAGTACAAGATGTGTACTTTCCAGCTGCTGTGTTGAAGCAGTGTTAACTGTACTTCAAAATTAAGGAAATGTACTTTAACAGGATCAAGATCCCTTGTATATAGTCATCTTATTTCATCCTCTTTATAGATATTTGGTTTTATTTGTTGAAAAGGTGCTAAATATCAACTGCAGACAAAAAAAAAAAATATTGACAGAATTTAGTTTAACCTACTTCTAGAGGTGTTTAATTTAGCTGTTCTCCTAGATTATAATTTTAATCATCATTTTACTTCAAGAATGGTAAAAACTTTCCTATATTAACAATTCTTCTAACCTAGAGGAACATTTTAATTATTTAAACATTATTTTCAGATATGCTTTCTTCTATAAAAGTGAAGAATTAGAATAAATACTAGGAACATTTTTCATTATTTTTATTAAATCAAAATAATTGCTATAGGATTTTTTTAATCAGAAAGTAGAATGAAATAAACAGTAAAGAAAAGCCTGCAAAACCAAAAAATTTAGGAATATATTTTGAATTATGTCCAAAACACACACAAAAAATCATGTTTTGTCACTTCTTTTTTTTTCATTTTATTTTCTATGAATTATTGAATCCAGCTACTGGCAACCTAATCTTACTTAGTTTATAGGACCTGACAATCAGAGCCCATGGCAATATGGCTGCACAGGAGCAATGTTTTCTTGAATGTATTAACATCGTGATCAACTGAATTACTCTCTTGTTAACAAAGTTGATCTGTTCTGGTGTTATTGCTAGCCAGGGCAGTAGAGAAATTCAGATATCCTGGAATCACTTAAGGCTTAATATGCATTGAAACAGAGTGACTAGAAAAAATTTTAAAATTGAAGTATTGTATAATTCTGTATGAAATACAGTATCTCTGAGTAAAAAATGAAAATCTTACAAAAGTGAATGGTTATAGGTCAAATAAGATATGACATGTCAGTGTGATGGGTTACTCCGACATACAGCACACTGGTTTCTTCTAGTTTCATTTAGCCCATAGTTGTTTTGATAAAGTATCAGCTCATATGATTGGAGGAAGAGGCACATGAGATAGAATCGGGAGAGCAAAGGTAGTTATTCTTCTGAGAGTCAGCAATAATTGTAACATTTTGGGGTTTTTTGTTTTTTTTTTTTTTGTCTGATGAGAAATGCCAGTGCCAACTGGACCAATGTTATAACAATTAGTAAAGGACACAATGATCAGAAATGACATAGTTTATGAAATCAAGTAAATAAAGCTCTCATTAGTTTCTTTCTTACAAGTCTTTTCCTTCCTTAGCAGTTTTTCTTGGACCACTTTGACCATTTAAATATTATCATAGATGGTCCTCATGCCAAGATCATATATGAGAGAAATTGAAATCTAAAAGTTTGTCTTTTAATTCTTCCAGGTATTATTGAATGCTACAAAATAAATGTGAGTCTTCATTTAGAGTTGTGTTCTTTTACTATATTGTATCTCTTTCCTCTGTGAAGGAATGATTTCTACAAAATTATAACTTTCTACAAAACTTCAGGAACCCTAAGACTCTGAAATGATAAGTAGTTTAAAATTTCATAATGAGTTTGAATGTAATAAAGACAAAGACTTACACAAATATATGCACATAAATGGCAGCAAGGGACAATTTACTCAATAGACTGATATCATGTTATAAAATGCCCCAAAAGGCAAACTTTTTGTAGTTTTGATTTTTTGTCGTTCTTGTTTTAAATCTGTAGATGTAATTCTGGACTTGTACTATTTATGTAGCTTTCTTATTTACTAATGTTCTCTTTCTTAACAAGTTCAGAAAAATATTATGAATTATTGTTAAACCAATTATGTTTATTAAATTCATATCAAAATAATCTATTTGATAGATTTAGTTAATTACTGAGAATTTAGCAGATACTTTTGAGGAAAAAAATCTTATTCACAAATAATTTCATTCCAAATATGTGTTTTAATGATCCATAAAGAACAATAATTTTCCTAGTTATTTCAGATATAGCTATACTGAACTTGGAAATTTTGCTCCTGAAAAAAGATATATTTGATCATTATTTATAGATATTTCTAAAACTATGACCCACATATCTTCAACAGCAAAAACTGTCCGGAGTTCTTAATGTTTCTATAGAAAATAAATAATTGATTTTATTATTTATATTTGAGTTATTAAGTTTGATTCCCATCATATTTTTAAAAAAGGAAAAAAAATAATGAAAACAGAACCATTAGGCTAGTAATGAAGTAAATAGTAGCATAAGTGACTGTAATGGTCAGTCTTAGATGTTATAAAAGCTATCACAGGCAAAATTTGAATCTAGAAAAGTGCTGTACTCAGACAGCAGTTCTGATCCTCTTTCTGCACCTGTCAAAAACAAAACCTGTGGATTATTTTTATGATTAGTCATTTTTTCAATGTCATACTTTGCATTATAAAAATCGAGACGTGGGTACAAAACTGCATCAAGAAACACTAGTTACAGCAAATAACAAAAAAAAAGTAATAATTTTATAAGATAAACCAATGCAAGTTCATGTGACACCAAATCTGGATAACTCTCAATACACATTTCCTCTGTGAAAACAAAGTATCATTAATAATTGAGCCTTGTTACAGACTTCAGTGTAACTCACAGGCTTCATTCACTGCCTGAGGAAGTAGTTCTGGAAGCTCAGTACATAAAGATAGCTTTTGGAGGAAGTTCAACTGTTTTTCTGTTCAAGGAACAGCAAACTGTTTCTAATAAAGCCAGGTAAGGGAACTAAACTTCTCTTTCACTGAATTTGGAAGAAATAGATGACAAAGGAGAAAATTCCTCTTCTTATTTTGTACTTTTTTTCTTTTTTCACATAATGTTCCTCTACATTTTAAATTAGATTGTAAAATATGTATAAGCAATTTATTTGTTATAACAGAAGAATATTTCAATTTCTTAAAACATGGCAAAAGGAGAATTATATATTTTTGGTAAATAGCATTTATTGATTTCAATGCGAAAATTAATTTGATTTAGATTTGAAGAAACATTCTGTGAAAACATTACAGGCAGTGTCACAAAAATAATGATCAATATATTTAAAAGTAAACAATTAAGAAATATATTGTGTGATTACCTATTTTCTACATCACACTAGCAGATGGCTCCCTCTTGCCAGATGTAACCAAAATCCAGTGGATTCCCCAGGAACATCAGTAGCCAGCTTTATGGTTGAAGGAGTTTTGACTTTAACTCCCAAGTGAAAGTTTCTATATATTCAGATTACTATTCTTTCATTGTCGTGGCTCCCACTGTAACCATTAGATATCAGAAGTAAATGTGTTTTACTACTATCACCAGCCACTACAAATTCTCAATAAATTACGTACTGAAATCATAACTTTGTTTCACAGAATATCCCACTGGAAATTCTATTCCTTTTATCAGACACCAATATGTCTTGTTGAATCCTCCAATGAGGTTTCAGAATGTCATCATTATTAGAAGCAGACAGACAATATTGCCCTACTAAGAAAGACAGTAAACTTTCATTTGACAAATGTCTGGCATCTCTCATTGCTTTCAGAGTGCAGCCTCAGGTGACCTTAGTTGAGGAGTCTTCCTTAAAAATATCATTTTGCAAACAATTTTTTAATGTTGATCTAATCAAAACTGTTCACAAGTATATTATTTTCTATTTAGATCTGCTAGGTAGGAAACCGGTGACCTGCTCTAGTTCTGCTAGCCAGCAAGGTGTGGCATAGATCTTCTGTGCAAACCACAGCTGCCTACTGCAGTGATAGTGCAGTAATTCATCAGACTGCTATAATAATAGGAAATGTAAGATCTTTATAAAATGTGAATCAGGAGTACAAGTCTCATGACCGTATCCTGGGAGAAATACAAGGGAAATGTATTCATAGTCTATAGTCTATACCTAAGTCCATTTTGGGGGTTTATCTGCCAAAGAATGTTCAGATCAGTTAGGAAGGACTTTGACTTCATGTCACATAGACAGAAGTCTTCTAGAATTTGAACTTCCTATATAATACAGTATTTGATCTGCTTGCTGGGAGCATCTGGGTGTCTTTCCATGCTCAATTTCCTTATGTGTCTGAAGCTTCAACACTTTCAGTATATTGAATATCTTGGAGGACCTGCATGCTCCCATATTTCTGAAGAGCTTGAACTTAAACTAATATATCTGTAGTGATGGAGCAAGGCCTGAAAGTCAATCCGCAGGTCAAGGCTCAAATCAATAAGATCTGTGACCAGGCACATGTACACCTAAGACAGAGCTATAGGCAGGTACGGGTGAAACATATCTCAGGCACATACTGAAGTCTCAGTGAACTTAAATGAAGCCCAAAACCCAGAGATAAGGGTGTTGCCAGAGGCCCGAGGTAGGTGTGCTCAGAGTCATTAAAGCCAGATAGGGCTCTCAGGGTCTTGCCATATTGTTAGTACAACCCAGGAGGCTCCTGGACACCTTTGATGCCAGAAGAAACTGCTGGCTGATGCCCAGCTTGCTGCCTATTGGCACATTTAGGTCCTACTCAGCAGAGCTGCTCCTCAGTTATATTGCAGGGGCTTTTTGCTCTCCAGGTGAGGACTTTACATTTATCCCTGTCCTTCCACCACCATTGACTTCATTATTCCTTGTGACTTCTGGCTCTATTGGAACATTTTTCCCATAAGGCGTAATGCACCCCCATTCTCTAGAGTAGATGAAGGTTTACCTGGCCTAAAATAGGCATACTATCTGCCCAGACTGATCTCTTCCAGTCGCACATTTTTCTGGGCCATTTCTTGATTTGGGTAGTTATCAGCATAATGCACAACAGCTGAACAGCAGACAGTGACAGCTCAGTTGTTCTCTTGAAGGCCTCAGCCTTTTTCAAGGCAAGATACTTGAAACAGCATGACTTCATCTACTCCCTGTTCAGAGAATGCTGTTGAAGCACAGAACTAGCACAACACACAGAGGCCTTTTTCTCTTTCTCTTGTGTACACCTGTTGTATAGTTCTGCTGAAGCAGCTTTTCTAAGACTGCTGCATGGATAAACTCAGGGCATTACTATCAACACTATATTTAAGAGACAGCCACAAACAGCAGTCGCTGGGATGCCATCTGCCAAAGAATGACAGTCATGGTTTAACCTCAGTAGACAGCCAAGTCCCACATAGCCAATTGCTCACTCTCACACCCATTGGAATGAGGGAGAAAATTGGAAGGGTAAAAGTGAGAAAACTTGCTGGTTGAGATAAAGACAGTTTAATAATTAAAAAAAAAAAAAAATACAATGAAGAGAGAAGAAATTAAAAAAGAAAAAAAAAAAAAAAAAAAAAAAAAAAGAAAACCAACTAATGCAAAAAATCCTTCAATTGCACACCACCAACCAACCCATATCCATCAAGTCCCAGAGCAACAGCAGACCTGGACAACCACCACACCCTGCCCAGTTTTATTGCTGAGCATGGCATCATATAGTATGGGATATCCCCTTGGTCAGAAGGGATCACGTGTCCGAGCTGTGCCCCCCTCCCAACTTCTGGTGCACCCCCCAGACTGCTCACTGGTGGAGCAGTATGAGAAACAGAAATGGTCTTGATGTTGTGTAAGCACAGCTTAGCAACAGCTAAAAAATCCCTATATTATAAACACTTTTTTCATCACAAATCTAAAACACAGCATCATAGAAAATACTATGAAGAAATTGAACTATATCCCAGCCAAAACCAGTATAATGACTCTAGCATGTTCAGACTTTACATATGATATGGCTGTGTCTTCAAGAAGGAGTTGCATGGAGTATCTTCAAACATCCCAAACACTTTGTATTCCACAGGTTTAGCTTAAAAGAGGTCCTGGCTGTGTCTATACACATACTAAAATCCACTTTCTGACCTAGGAGTGCACAGCAACAGCCAGCCAAATAGAGAATACAGAAAACCAGAATTTTGTAAATTGGACTGCTTTACAGGCATAAACCTGTAAACAGGATAGATATTCAATTTTGAATCAGTTGCACGGAGGAGAAAATAAGCATAGAAGGAAAAGACACAAGTGCATGTTAAAGACAATGACAAGGAACATCGAGTGCTTTTGTGCATTCAGAGTTTCCTCTTACTTGTGCATTTCATTCTAATAATCCTGTGCTTGGCAGGCCACAAAAGCAGATAACGGTTTCTTTAGACTTGTTTGTAGATGGATTCCTCATTCTTTCCTCCATCCCTCCTGGAGGGACTGAGGTCCATATCTCCCTCTTCATAAGTCCAGTAGCCAGCTTGCCAGCACTGTGACAGTGGAATGGTAAGCATATTTTCAGGGTGGATGATAAGGAGAGAATATGTTTGTCCTTTGTTTTAGGCAGTGGTCACATTCCCTACATTTTAATTTCTGGATTGGCTGGCTTTCTTGTAAGGTTTGGGATTTTTGATTTTTTTTTTTAATTATTTTTTATTTCAAGTATATTTTAGTATAACTGTACTGTGGTGTGTCTTTCCTTTATAGAGACATATAAGTCTTCTTCTGCATGTTCATTTCCCATGTGTGTCTATGTGGTCAGTCATGGATGAATCATGGAATGGTTTGTGTTGAAAGGGACATTAAGGATCATATAGTTCCAACCTCCCTGCCATGGGCAGGGACACCTTCCACTAGATCAGGTTGCTCAAAGCCCTGTCCAACCTGGCTTTGAACATTTCCAAGAAGGGAAAATCCACAGCTTCTCTAGGAAACCTTTTCCAGTGTCTCGCCACCTTCACATTAAATAATTTCTTCCTTATATCTAATCTAAATCTACCTCCTTTCAGTTTAAAACTGTTACCCTTCATCCTATCACTACACTCCCTTATAAAGAGTCCATCCCCATCTTTCCTGTAATGGAGGCTCTCTCTGCACAGGGGTTCAGACAATGTGAGAGGGCTGCAGAAGTCTCCTTAAATTGCTACCTATCTGCACTATATATGTGTATCTCACTGAATTGGGAAGTCATCTGTTAGGTTTATGTACTTGCATTACTGTGGTGGTTGACCCTGGCTGGATACCAGGTGCCCACCAAAGCTGCTCTATCGCTCCACTTCTTAGCTGTACAAGGGAGAGAAAATATAACAAAAGGCTCATGGGTTGAGATAAGGACAGGGAGAGATTATTCACAAGTTACTGTCACAAGCAAAACAGGCTCAGCTTGGGTAAATTAGTTTAATTTGTTACCAATCAAATCAGAGTAGGGTAATGAGAAATAAAAGCTAAATCTTCAAACACCTTCCTCCTTTCTTCCCAGGCTTAACTTCACTCTGATTTCTCTACCTCCTCCCCCACAGCAGCGTAGGGGCATGGGGAATGGGGGTTGTGGTCAGCTCATCACCCGTTGTCTCAGCCACTCCTTCCTCCATTGGGGGAGGACTCCTCACACTCTTCCCCTGCTCCAGTTCCCCACAGACTTCTCCAACATGAGTCCTTCCCACAGGCTGCAGTTCTTCACACAGTGCTCCAGCGTAGGTCTCTTCCACAGGGTGCAGTCCTTCAGGAACAGACTTCTCCAGCATGGGTCCCATACACAGTCACAAGTCCTGCCAGCAACCCTGCTCCAGCGTGGGCTTCTCTCTCCATGGGTCCCCAGGTCCTGTCAGGAGCCTGCTCTCCACAAGGTCACAGAATCCTTCAGGCATCCACTTGCTGCAATGTGAGGTCCTCCATGGGCTGCCGGTGGATATCTGCTCCACTGCAGACCTCCAAGGGCTACAGGGGACAACCTGCCTCACCATGGTCTGCAGAGGAATCTCTGTTTTGGTGTCTGAAGGACATCCTCTCCTTCCCTCTTCACTGAACTTGGTGTCTGCAGACTTTTTCCTCTAACATAGTCTCACTCCTCTTTCTGGCTGCAATTGCACAGGGTTCCCCCACAACCTCCTTCTTAAATACATTATCCTAGAGGTGCTACCACCATCGCTGATGGGTTTGGCCTTGACCTGAAGCAGGTCTGTCTTGAATCCGTCTGGCACTGACTCTGTTAACATAGGGAGGCTTCTAGTAGCTTCCCACAGAAGCCACCCCTGTAGCATCCCAAGTTACCAAAACCTTGTCACGCAAACCCAATACAACTATCCATGTCTGACCCTGTAGTAACGGATTCAAAGGAAAGAATGAGCTCATGAATATTAAGCGTTTGGGAGGGGGAAGCCTAATTTATAATTTATGAGTGAATGAGGGGAGTCGCTTTTCCTTTTTTTTCCTTTTTTTTTTTTACTCTGGTGGAAAATAAATGTCTATTACTATTTGGGGAATTTTTTTAGAGGTGGATATAAAAAGGGTCTTTTTTTATTTGTTACATGTAGAGATTTTATGCACACAGATTTATTTTACATTCTGATTGTGAAGACTTGGTCTTTTTTTCTTCATGATTATGATACTACTCTGAAGTACACATATGCAAGTAGCATCATGAATGTAATGCTCATCCCAAAAAACAGAGTAACTAATAGCCATGTATAGGCTAAAGGGAAGGTGCCCTTCAACTATAAATGCATTTTTATTCATCTTTTTAATATAGGTGTACAAAACACAGTAGGCTTCATGTCCATCTTGAAATCATAAAAATTCCTGTTGCATATGTCATGTATTCCTCAAATTTTGCCATTGCACTTTTGCCAGACTTCCTAACAACTGTCATGATTCATCCAGATTCAGGCTTGTCGTACTTCATCCCATTGAATGAGGTGTATTCCATGTATTTTGTGTTGCTGAGCAGCTGAATCAGGGAACATGAGTATGAGACCATTAATAAATATTGGGGACATAAACATTTTCCCTTTATAAAACATGCTGGTAAAATAATCTACTGTGTGTGGATTAGAAAATACGCAGAGATAAGCAATCTGTGTACTGCATATAAACTAACTTTTCTGGTCAAAAACCAAGCCAGAATTTGGTTTAAATTGACCAGTGGACAGAGTATACTTTTCACTCCTTGGTGATATGAACAGAATCATACTGTGTGTGGTTCAACCACAAGAAGAGAATGAAACACAATTTGGCAACTGTTTTCAGAGATATATATCAACATGGGAAAAATATGAAGACTAAGGAATCCTGGACTCTCATATTCATGTTATCACAGAAAGTAACCTCCCATAACTTTTCACTTACCTTTTGTTGAATCCGTTTATGTCTTTTCCTCTGTTTCTCAGTGTTCAGATTATCACTCAAAGATTGTAAATTCTAGTAAAACTGTTCTTGTAGTCTACAAACTACTATGTATATATTTCCCACCATTGTAAAAAGCAATGGATCAGCTGTCTTGTGGATTTTCAGTGTCCTTTCTAATAATTGGTTTAAAAAGAAAATAAATAATAATAATAATAATAATAAAAGTTCCCACTGATTCATAATCAGTCATAGTTATGATGAGAATGGGAATTAATATTCATATATTGTAACAAAATCCAGGAAGTTAACTGTAAATTACCTTTCTAATGATTGAAGAAATGATTTGTGTATCTCATCATAGCCTACTTCAGGCATCAATTGTTTTCTCCCTCTAATAAAAATAATAAGCCTCAATTCCCAGTTCTGTAGAGGTATAACAAGAAACAGGACTAAAAACCAGTCACCTGGATGTCCATTTCTAAGGAAGACCCATGATTCTTGGTGATTCATAGCACTAGAAACCATATTTTGTTTCATATCTAAGTTCTCCAGTTAAATTCATGAGGCAGTACATTTTTTCCAAGAAGGATAGGCTTAGAGCAATAGAAAAGCCAGCAAGCAATATAAGAAAGCTGGTAATGGAAGATATCCAAAATTCTTTTGCCCTCTGTTATCTCATAAAGCCTGAATTCTGTAGATGCATGTTTCTTTGCAGAAAGCTAAAAGCATCACAGTGCAGACAGCTTGGATGCTTAGGAAGTCTTACGAAAATTAGGACTTCTGAATTATTTATGTTGATTTTGGGAGCTGGAAAAGTAACAGGTGGCTTTGGAAACATGGAAACACTCATGATTTTTAAATATTTACATATGGATTGGTAGGCTTTAAAAGGATTGGTAGGCTTTTTAACTCAACTTTTACTAATGTATCAGGGTTTTTTTCAGTTTAGGGATATAAATTTCTTCAGCATAATGAATAGAATTCATAATTACTAATGGTAGTCATTTGGAGAATATAAAGGTTTTATTGGAGTCTGGGAAGTTTTTAAAGGAGATTACATTTATCTGTTAATCTGTCATCATGATTATCTCTTTAAAATCAAACAGGTTATATTACCTAAATTTGGTAAAACAGCCATTGGTAGGATGGATGCTTATCAATTATATTTCAATTAATTTATACTATAGATATGTAAACCGCTATGTTTTAGTGTATGTCAGGTATTATTGTCTTTATTAATTTATTGAAGATAAGTTCTCAGGTTGTAACTTCTAATTTTTCAAATAATTTCTGTTAGAGGGTTATGATACACAGATCATTGGACAAAATTGTTCAAATAAATCATGATAATAAATAACTTACATTTATATATAACATCTTTCATCTTGACTGAATATCCAGCATCTAAGTAATGCTTTATTTTGTGCTACTTCAAACATATTCCATTCTTCATGTGTACCTTCTCTAAGTGCTAATTGCTACTTTGCTGTGAAAATAAGCAAGTAGACAGGCAGCTCTTCCCATACTAAGAAAAAATATTAATGGTCTTTATGAAGGTGATATTTTGTAGTAAATTTCAGTGAACATCTAGGAATAACAGAACCATTTACTGAAAATTCTGGTTGCTTTAGACATGTCTGATGGCAGGTATGTGGTACAAAAGATTCTGAGTATATATTTATAGAAAACTCACAAACTGGTCTTTGAAAAGTGTTCTTTTCCTTTTCCCTTTGAGGGTGCTTTTACATTAAATTGTATCAGAGATTATTACTAAATAATTAATATATCTTCCATATGTTGTGTCTTAATCATCTTGGTGAATAATGCATATTGTATGAAGAAATGGGAATGTCTTCATAGTGGCATTATTTGCCCACTGACCAGTTTTAGCACAGTTACAGAGATGTACCAGTCTTTCCCCAAAAATCTTGAGTGTTTTCACAACCTGGTATTTTAAAAATGTGTGATAAATAAGCTCTTCCTGAGATGATGATGACAGCAACAGAAAACAACAGCAAGAACAACAAACAACAATAACACAGACCTCCATTTTCAGAAGACAGTGGATCCTGAGTTAAATATTACATATTTAACAACTCTATATTTTACTTGTCTTCCCTCTGGATAGTTTTATCCTTCAGATATCTTGGTATTTGTATTGATCAGTCACAAATTCATGTGTTGTAAATACTGAACAGTTGACATTAAAAAACGGATCTGTATTGGCAGTGATATAATGCAGAATGTTATAGTTTAATAAAAATAGAATTAAAATAATGTACCAAATATTTTTCTTCTGTGAACTGCAATGACACCTAATCTATTAGTAATAATTTGTAAAAATAAATATTAGTAATCATTTAGAGGTGAATCTCTCAAAAGTAATAATGACCTAGTTCTACTTTCATTAAAGACAGTGGTAAATTTTCATTGCATGTAACAAGAAGAGAACTTGGCCAGCGTTTTGAGAACGCCACCTTTAGGCTAGGCATTATTCAAGTGCTTCATTAAAAATTCTGCTTGTTTTCTACTTGGTTATTTTTCCTATGGTGAGCTTAATTGCTATTATATGAACAGTGCATTTGACAGGAGCTATTTATTAGTTTACAGTTGATAAGCATTCACTTGTTATACGGTTTGTGGTAAGTTATGTTAAACAGTACCCTACTTCTGTGAGTGTAGTTCATATGATGAAGTCTGTAAGTGTGAAGCCATATAGAGCAATTAGTTTATGTTGTCATTAACAACTGACGGTAATATTATTATTCATTCAGATGCTGCAAACTCCTAGTCCCTCTACTTGCATGAATAAGTATTACTCAGGCACTGCATTATGCTCAGCATGTGGTTAAGGATTTTCAGAGGTTGTGCAAGTTTCACATTCCACACATGTACGACATTCCATTCCAAGTTCATACTGAAAGTGTTCGGTTTTGCAAAACCTTTTTTTCCCTAGTATCAAATCCAGAAAAGATCATTATGATCATAATGGTAGGCAGAAAAATTACAACAATTAACACATCTATCAAATACAAGAAACATTTTTTTTCTAGATTTTTCTTTTACATATTGATTCATTAAGTGTGATTGCTTTCAGTCTTTAGTATTTGACTTAAATATTTAATAATTCTTCCTTTTTATACTGTATAGTTCTGTCATACTCTGACTTCCAGTTTCTTGTTTAACTGTTGAGCCTCATCAGAAACATCAAAAAATGGCACTCATTCAAAAAGCATCTGGAGGAGCAAAGGAGAAAATAAGTTGTAACACATAGGCATTTTTGAAAACACTCACAGAATTGTTAACTGTTCAGATTAACAGTGTAGGTAGCCCGTGTATCTATTTAGCCATCATACACATAGATACTTACAGACTCTCTTTAGTACACAAGACCCCTTTCTTTTCAGGATTATTGTAATCAATAAAAATACCTTCTGGAAAAACACTTATTTAACTCCATATTCTCTTTCAGTATCACTTCAATGTAGGTACAATTTGATAAATTTCTGTATGTTTCTGTATTCAAGAATTTTTATCTGGCACTTTCTGTGTTGATGTGTATCTCTTTTTCCTTCACATTAAGTCATTCAACATACTGCAAATATACAAAAGCTTGAAAGACAGAAGTATAATATTATACTATATAAATGTTAACACTAAGTATGTTTAATCTTATAGAAAGCTTACTGCCTATGTTTAAGGGTTCATATTTTGATATGCACTTTGGCCAAAATTTGATGTATTTTTTGCACATATTTTCCTTTATATTTTCTGTCTTCATTACACCACACTGTAACATCAGGTACTCCATTTTCACACCACAACCCTTCTTCAGGAAAATAGTGTTTTCACTTACTAAATATTTGTAAAAATGACTGTATTCATGAAGTTTGTGTGCAGTTTGGTATTTTACTTAAAATGTCAGATTTGTGTACCTTAATTTCATAGTACATTTATTTTTATGCATATGAGGATATCTAGTATTCCTTCCTTTTCTGAGTTTAACTCATGATTTTGACAGAAGCTATTCTGAGTGATTTTCTCAGTGAAAAAAAATATTTCTATCTTATTTCCATAAGAGAAAAATACATTTTTGTGAGTTTCTAATATGTGGGATTTTATATAAGTCTGTAATTTGAATTTAAGACATATATCTCTTAGTAGTTCTGATAAAGTTTCTAGTTTAAGAAAAAGAATAGCAGCTGTAGTCAAAATGGCAAACCAGCAATATTTTAAAAGTCATGTGGTTTATTCAAATGCATATATTTCTCTGTGAAATATCCACAAAAAACTCCTACTCTTTACAGAATAAAGCAGCTATTGCATCTGCTTTCACTGTATTTGTCCTGGTACATGGAAGTTTTCCTAGGACACAAGAACAGGTTAAAGACTCAGATACTTTCATGAAATGCACAGTTTAGTAGGCACAGCCAAAGGAGAGGCAAAGACAACTGAGAGGCCATTATGTGGATTAATTCAAAAAGCCAGTTTAGCCCTTGGAAGATATCCCAGTGTCCTAGAATTAGGCAGTGACAAAGTTGAGCTTTATGTCTCTTGTGTGCAATCACTTACTTCTCCACCTTTCAGCTGGCACTGTATGCCCTTTGGCTATTACTGAGAATGTAGCTGAGTTTTAACTCATTAAAGTGATAACAACTCAGCAGCTGACACCGGAGGCCTTGTGCTTAATGGGTATGTTCACTGAATTCTAGTGGGATTCCTTTGTTGTGAGTGAGAATGGATCAGAGAGAACGATCTGATTGCTCAGCAGCAGCAGACATACTGACTCTGTATGAGAGAAGTTATGTGAATGACTCATGCCAGTTGTCTGAAGAAGTGGGGACTGTGTCTAACTGCTTTAATGCCTCTTTTAACAGTAAAATTTTAATGTGACTAGGGAAGATGTAAGAAACACAAGGAAAATTAAAATGCTCTAGAAATATGTATAAAAACTAGTCTTACACTCTTCGTTCTGGAAGATGTTATTTACTAATTCTATATTGTTGTCAACTCAGGATTATGTTTTCTTTCAAACTAACGACACGGATGTCAATACAATGTAATATACCAGAAAATAGGTTGTCAACTGCCTTTCAAAACAAACAAACAGACAAACAAACAAAAACCCCAAAAAACCTACCTCATTTGTGGTGTTAGAGTCTATTTTGACTGTTCAGCAACTCAAGTATTTTATGCTATCTGAAATATGTTTTCTTGTACAGTAGCATTGTATGTCTCCACATACTCATTGAAGTTTACTCTATGCCATTTACCCTGTTTACTCTCACCAGTTGCACAGTCAAGGATATTATTTGCTATTATAGAGATTTGGACTAAGCCTCCTCTATAACAACTTACTAAACCACTTTTGTATAGAGAGGTGGCAGCTCCTTGACAAAAGGTAGTTCTTTTTTTACATGGTACTACAAACAGAGGTTTTTTTTACATATTTGATCTTACATCTAAGTTTAACTAGAGTTTTTGGTGGTTTAATGACATATCTCCTACACATGAGCAGAAAAGCAAGATTCAAATAAGTATAGTAGGAGTTTAGTGTGTGTATTCAATTACAGCAGACTACAGCACTGGATTGGGGGACAGTAATACTAAGTGTTCAGGCAGTTGGACTACATGATCATTGTAGGTCCCTTCCAACTGAAATATTCTATTCTATTCTATTCTATTCTATTCTATTCTATTCTATTCTATTCTATTCTATTCTATTCTATTCTATTCTATTCTATTCTATTCTATTCTATTCTATTCTATTCTATTCTATTCTATTCTATTCTATTCTATTCTATTCTATTCTATTCTATTCTATTAATTATTTTATTCTATTCAGTAGGTATAAACCAAGGGTAGAAATCCATGCAGTGTCTGTGCCAAATACAGAAGTCAGTAAGTAGGAACAGGAGTCTCTCTACAGCTCAGAAGTTTAGTCACAGATGGCTTTTCACAGCTTGACATTTTGATCAAGAGTGGCTTTTTGAATTTCCCTAAAGCTTCAATAGAAAGTGACCCCAAATGTCACAGTTTAGCATCATTTTAGGAAAGATAGAACAGTTTGGGAATATTTTGCAAACCAATTTTTTATTTTTGCCTAATTCTAATTACATTGAAATGGAGACTAAGAGTGAAGAGAATAAACAAACAAACAAACAAACAAACAAACAAACAAAAAACAAAAACAACAAAAAAAAGAAAACTGGGGTCTTTTAATATGTGCTTTAACATTGAAAATTGCTTCAGCTTTCGCTACAGTGAACATATTTCCCAGTGGCATAAAGAAGTGAATCCCTGTACAACTGAGTGTGTGGTAAAGTGTCAGCACCAATATCATTCTTAATCAAGTGAAGTATGTACTTCCATCCTTAATGCCAATGTGGTTCTCATCTCTTAAGGCATTATCTGGTAAGTTTAAATACTTCAGAAGACTGAGCTTTTCCACAGAAACTATTTTTTTTTTTTGCTTTGGCATCTCTTTTATGACATTTTTGCAACCAGCTATGGATATGAATGTAAAGCTACATAAAATTCTGTGTAAGAGAAATAGTGACACACATCATTCACTTACTGAACAGTAGAAAAACCATATGTTCTACTCTACTGTTTCATGCTAACAATTAATACTAGATAAAATTTTTAAAGGTTAATTTAGAAAATGATCCAAATTTAAATTATTTTCTTATGTTTAAGAAATTTATGAAATCAAACTATCACATGGAATGTCAGTTATTCCCCAAGAAGAAATAATATGGAACAGTCATAGGGGAATATATCCTGTAAATGTCATTCCATGTAATTAGTCCCACAGAAACCATCTAAGCTATGGACATGACGGGGATGATTAATGTGAGAAAAGCTTGAAAGATAAGTCACTTCAGATATGTTCTTACTTTATATTGTTAACACAAAAAATGTAGAAGCACAGATTTCAAATAGCATGAAAACAAAAGTCAACCAGAAGTTTTAAATCTTTGGAAGTATAGTTCTGTTAATAGTCATGTTGAATCAGTGTGATGGCATATTATTTCCAAAATGCTTGTTTTGATTTCATGCATTATTTTGCTGGTCGTTCTTACACTTTTGATTTTCATCCACATCCTTATCAGCTGCTGCTTCTGGTTGGTTTTTATAGAATGTAGTTGTGAAGCTGAGCCAAAGTTAGGTTTTTTTACTCTACTTTTCCATGAGATTTTCAAGGAGCTTCATGAATAATGTCTCCTTTTTGAAAAAGAAGTTATACTTTCTCCTGAAGCAAGTGCATTGGTGTGGGATGGGAAAGATTTATGGACTCTTCTTCTCCTTACCTCTACATTTTAGCATTACTGGTATTCTACTAGAAGAATAGCATGTGCACTTGTATGGATAGTTCAGCTGGGACCAAAAAGGAAAGAGGAATGGAGACAGAACTTTCTGAACAACTTGGTTCTTACAAGTCTGGCCACAGTCTGACCTCCAAAATGTGTTTTCAAGATATGACAAAACTATGCAATTCCATAACAAATTTTAAAAGGCATCTCTCATCCACTTATCATGGCACCTGTACACCTCCCAAGGTTTTATGGCTTGGTTTCTCAAACTGTGATCATGATTCCATTTAGAGTCACAAAAAAAAAGCTCAAAAGAAGTCATAAATGTTAAGACTGAAAGAAAAACAATTACACAGTAAAAAAGTTATTTAAAATAGTTTGGTTTACTTCTTTCTGAATTTGACCTTGAAATACTGTTACGGGAAGTACAAAAGTAGTTGAGACAGAAAGTGAGTGTGTTGGGAGAAGGATTGTCACACTGTTGGTTAGTATGGAAAACATCATATCTGGTTTTATAAGTGGGACTCCCAATATATAGGGAGTTATTACTCTTAATATATTAAGTCTGTTTATTAGGCACACAAGTTGAATTATGTATTTATACATTTGAAGACTTGCATCTGTTGGAATGATAACCAAATTACAGTTACATTAGGACAAATCCAAAATATATGAATCTATCAGTGAAAAAGAAAGGATACATGACATGAAACTCAGCAATAAGACTGTGTTAGCATACACTGCAAATTTAAATTATTGTGTAGCAACATGCCTTAAACTGTGGAAGTGATTTTGATTTCTGTAGTAATTAAATGTTATTGACTTCAGTAGATTTTCTTCAGATTTGTACAGTTGTCAAAAAGGCAAATATATCTTATAGCTTTTGGAAAGGATGCTTTGTTTTTGTGGATAATTTGGTTGAAAATCTAAGCAACAGCAAAAGCTTAAGGTCTTGGTAAAAAAAAAAAAGTCAATAAATAATAAAATAATGGTGAGTGGTATGAAGAAGGGAAAATGCCTTGCACCTCCCCGCTCCTTTCTTCCTCCGTTCCTCCACTGACCTTGGTGTTCATGCAGCTGTTGCAACTCCTCCTCACAAGTCCAATTCCTCCTCACCATGACCCTTCTTAAATATGTTATCACAGAGGTGCCGCCGATTGGTTCATGTTTGGTGCAGAGGTGTGTCTGACTTAGAGCTGGGGGAGCTTCGAGAAGCTTCTCATAGGAGGCCACCCTTGTAGCCCCTTCCCCTGCTACCAAAAACCCCACCACTCACTCAAACCCAGGACACTCGGTAAAGGTTTTTAAATGTATGCATAGTTAAAGTAATAAAATTACTGTAGTGCCTTACCTTGAGAGCTGTCACTGAGCTTGTGTTTTCATAGGCCTTTTATTAATTTTGCTGTCACTAAGGTTTTTTGGATGCAGTTATACAATAGTTTCCTACTGAGATATTCTTTCTGCACTTGTTTCTCTCTGGATTTAGAGTTCTTAGTAGCCAGAGCTGTACATTAAAGGTCTTTTTTGTTGCATTCCAGGAGCCAATACAGGCATATGTATACAATTAGCTGCAAAGAAAATGCCACTTAAAAATAAAGATGTTTTTACGTTGGGCAATGATATGTTCAGGAAATTAACTTTAAAATCCTCGACAATTCTGTTCTCTTCACCAGGTGTTCCCCCATTGTATTTTACTAATCTTAACGGTCTAGTTACTAAGATGTGAGGAGATTTTTCAAATAATCTTCTCAATATATCCTTATCAAGAGTAAGATTCTATATGTATGCATTCATGCTTGACTAAAGGATCACTTCTTAGCCTGTAGTGGATAGCATGGCTCAGATGCTGACAAAGGGACCAGGCCAGGGGAAGCTTTTTCAAAATATTCATATGCTACTTTTTCTGCAACAAAATATTTCAAATCATCATGTTATATTATAAATGAACAAAGAATGAGAATACCAAAACTGTATCAAACAAGAATTATTTTAGCTCTATTTCTTTTATTTTCAGTACTACTTTACAGTAGATTCTATATTAACAGGACATGGGGCATTATTCTTTATTTATTTACTTCTATTTTATGCTGGTGCATCTCCACTGACTGATGATTATAATAAAAATGCTGTGTAGCAAATTGGAAAATCAAGTTCCAATACTACTAAGTTTATAGGATTTTATCAGAATATTTTGATGAGTCTACTTTTACTTCATTAAGTAAATTCATTTCCTAAGGGAACACAGCAGCTATTTAACAGCTCTCAGTAATACTAGATAACAGGTTGGCCCTGACATGAAGATGCCATCTTCATTTAAATCTTCCCTCTTCACTTAATGACAAGTTGACTAAAATAATAGATTTAGAATCTGCCCAAGAAACTAGAGAAAATTCAGAAGTCCTCTAAATGAAATCCCTGCATTTAGAAATTCAGAAGCTCTTGTCAATGGTCTATGATATTGGTAGCCTGAAATAACGTAATACACTGAATTATCTTACCTCACTTTCTCTCTTTGATGTTCTACAGGAAGAAAACAGCTTATCACATATATTTGTGGCCAGACAGCAAAATGTACAGATATTTAAGAACATAATGGATAAGTAATTTTTAGAAACAGTTATCCTAACTGTGTCACACTTTTCATGATACTTCCTTTCGGAAAGGGATGTCCTTTTCTCCTGGTATTTTGTAACATTTTTTTGACTAGTCATTGTGTATTTTTCAGGATCTCCTGGTTCCTTGCATCAATTTGTTCTTAATTTATTTCTCTTCACAATTTCTTGTTAGCTGGATACCTCATACATGCAGCTAGATCAGTATTTTCCCCTTTGAAGGTGACATTGGCAAGCTATGTATGTAAAATCTTTATACACTGTGTTTCACTATGTCATCACAGTGTTAGAAAAATGTTTAGACACTGTTGTTGGTTACACTATTTTTGTACACTTATATTTGGGTTCAATGTACGCTAATATTTGTATCCTGATTATATCTGTTTGGGGCAGTGTCGGGGGCAGCCTGGTCTCTCCTTCTAGCAGCAAGGACGTGCTCAACTTGGCGTCTCGTAATTTGCATACTCTGTAAGCAAACTGTTACACCCCTGGGGCTAAGGACGATTTCTTCCAGGAGGGCTGGTTTCGTAACTAGAGATAAGCACGTGCTATAGAAACAGGAGTAGAAGTCGTTAAGGAGAAGAATGCTGTGAGCTAGCAGAAAATTAACTGCAGAAAAAGTCAAGCTGACCTTAGACGTTAGCCAATCATGAGCTCAACTTTTGTAATATGTATTAGGTGATTAACCATTGTGCCAATCAGCTTAAAACACATGTCTCTCTTTGTCTGTTTGGAATATAAAATCGGTTGTTGTGTTCAATAAAGTAGATCCTGACTTGCATCGAGCTGGGTCTCCGTCTCTCAATCGCGGCAGGGCAGGATTTTGCTTTGGATGCAGAATTAACAACTCATGATCATGAAAAGTCAGTTAAACTTAAATGATGGTAGAAAGCTAATCTGTCTTAAGGAAGCTAATTTTCCACTGAGTTAATGAACTACACATATACAGAGAAGTTCCAACATCAGAATTGCAAAAGGAGAGGGCATGATTTGAGAGCTCAGAGCAAGGGAGAAGAGCAGGAAGAAAAAGTAAACAGAACCATCTTCTTTCAGCACTGATGAGCTGTAGATCACCTCATCTGAACTGGAGAACAATACCTCCACAGTTCCCTGAGAGCCACAAGCTGGAAGATTCTAGTGTTTCTGTTTATATCCCTGACACTCCTGAACTCACTGAACCTAGTAAGCAGTGGCAAGTGGGTGCCAGACAGCATCTTAGAATTGAGAATTTGTTCCTTGTGTGTAGTAGAACAGCTGTAGATTCTAGTGCAACTGTCCAGAACATAACTACACTACATGTAGACATCTAGGTTTTGGGCATCTATTTTGGAGTGAAGGAAGAGAAACTATAAAATTCATTTTATTGTAAAACAAATATGTAAAATAGATCTACATTAATTAAAACCTGAAAGTATGTATTTCTCTTTCTAAAGCAAGCCTCTGGAAACCAGCTCAGATGCAGCATATTTCTGTTGGATAAATTGTTTTCCATCTAGATATTCTCAGATGCAAAGCTCATTGTACTTGCAGATTGTTAGGCAAAGAAAATCGCTCACTGTTGTGCTTTCACTGTGTTGAAGGAAAGATCATTTCAGGGAAAAAAAAAAAAATATATCAAAGGATTCTTGACTTATATCCACTTTGAAAAGAAACTTTTCAAGAACCTTAATATTGCCTAACTGCTTGACCAAAGTAACAACCGTAACTTATTAGAGTCTAGTATTTCTTCATCACCTATTCTAAAGTTGCATTTAGAACTTCAGAAGCTCTTTGTAGAAATAGGATGAAAGGCAAACAAGCTAAAATTAGTTTTCACTGGATGTCTGTGATAAGAATCCCACCAACATGCAGACATACAAACAATTTTCCATACTTCTCCGGAAAAAAACGTCACAAGGGATATAGAACTGTGAAAATATGAAACCACTAAACAATAAGCAAGGTATTTTGTAATGTTCAGTGAGCTCACAAGCCTCAGAAGAGACTTAACTAAAGGTAATGGTGAATTGAAAATTTTAAAATATTTGAGGCCACAAATAAATATTAGAATTCTGCTATTTGTAAACAGCAGAATTATCTTAGTGAGTACACTGTTTATAATTATTTCTTCTGTTAGATTAAACATAGGCTTTGTTAACTCTGTTGTCCAGAACAATAAAAATAAATAAATAATATTCTGATATTTATACTGCTTTCACCATTGTGATTTTATGTGCAAATTTATGATGGCATGCAATACTAACATTCTAACATAATGGTCATCTATGACTTTTGAGCAACAAAAGAACACAGATTTTTAAAGGTCTGTATTTATCAGAAAGATAGAAAAAGAGATGTCTTATTTCTCACTCTAAAGGTGACATGTAGAATTGGGAAAGGTGACAGCAAACAGATACTTTTAACTAAATAGTTCATTAATACTTTCTGTGTCTCAAGACTGTTTAGTGACAAGGTTGAGATCTAGGCACAAGTAGTCCAGGATGGAAATCATTAAATAACAGACCATTAAAATAGCAGACCATTAAAATAACAAATACTGCATGCAGCAGAAAATTAAGATTTTTTTTTTTTTTTTTTTTTTTTTTTTTTTTTTTTACAATATCGTATATAACATACTTCCAGTTAAGGATTTGCAGATATAGCCTGTATTTTAATTCACATAAGAGAACTAGCAGTCAGCATGAAGCAGAAATCACTATGGTTATATAGTGATTTCATTTGTCTTCCTATCTAAGAGAAAATACAGAGATTGTCTTCATCTTCTTTCCCTGTACTGTGTTTAGCAACTTTTTTTTTTTTTTTTTTCTGGTAAAGTTTAGCTGAAGTAATTGAAGACCTAGAGCAATTCTTTTGAGAGTAAAATTACATCCTTTTAACAGGCTAAAAGAAGGGAAATGACATTTTGAATTAATCTTCTATCTTATCTAAGCACCAATTCTGAAGCTATCTTATGGAGTTTGCACCTAAATTTATGTAGAACACTACTATTTTTTTCTGTTGGAACCCATGTGTGGAATGTAGGAATGTCTTTATGTGTCTCATGTTACTACTAGAAATGATTTGATGAAATCTGAAAATGTTTAAACAATTTAATAGATTATTAAATTTAATGTAATGCAATAATCTGGATCTTCTAACAACAACAGGAAATCAAGAACCATTTAAGGGACAGACACTTTCTAATACCCACATATTTGTTCTAGTTCTGATCAAGGCTAAATTATGCAGAAAAATCCTACATCAGCTAGCGCAAACTCCTTATGAAGATGTAGCATTGTTTTCCATACACATCAATACCCAAAAAGCCTTTGGAATGGTTTCGAGAAATAGTAGCTTTTGTTGTGCAGCTACAAAGGTGTCTACCTGCTGAACTTCTTCAGTTATCTCCTGTTGGGGGCTCATTTTAAATGGTTACTTTGGTTCACCAAGCTATGTCTTTAAGCACATTGTTTAATCTTGTGTTGATATAAATTCCATTTACAGAAGATTGATCAAAGAGAACATTTGAACCCCCTTTTGTCCCCAAATTCAAAACAAAATTGAAAATTTATACTGAGTATTCAGAGATTACTGAATTTTATTTTCCTTTTTCTCAGAGTTCTTACTCGTCTCAGCTATGTTATTCACAGGTAGTGAAGATGCCCATCAGACTTCATTAGGTCTTGATTAGCCTGCAGGAAAATAACTGAATATCAATGGTAAGAGGATATATTTCCTGTGGTACTGACTTCCCAATTAAAACTTACTTCTGCAAGAATAAATAGCACTTAGTTTTATAAGATATGGAAATTATGAAAGAAGATATTAAGATGATGCAATGTCTAACATTATTATTATAAAGTCTGGCTATTACATATTATGCACCAGCTACTATGAAATCTTTAATTTTGAATGACTATGGTTATTGACATGGAAATAAACATAAAGTATTCAATTGAGAAATAAGACACCAACACCTAACTGCTACCTTCAGCATCTAAGTTCAAAGTTAGATGCCCAAACAAATAAACATCCATGGTGAAGCCTAAATTCCCAAGAAATCTAAAAATACCACCATGAATACTGACTTTACAGCCTCTGGGAGCATACAGAATTTCTCAAGTCTCAAAAATACCAAGCAGCTCAATGCTGATTTTAAGGCTATATATCAACACCATTCACAGACAAAACTGTTCTTTTTCCTAATTCATGTGTAGGGTTTGAGCCTGTATATGTGTTCTGAGCAGACTTACAAGCATTTTATGTTGACAACTTTACTAAGGGGAGTGAAGAACACATCTGATTTTCCTTTATAAATTCGAACATAAGGAAGTTGGATGTCAAAATTGGTCTTGATAAAGTCCATCTGATTTGATGAGGTTATTTTGTTTTAAATGATTTTTTGTTTACAAAGCTGGAAAAGGCTTATACCCCACCATAACCTACATTTCCACTGAACAGTTAAATTGATCTTGAAATATAAGCATCTTTTTAAACCTAAAACTCTCATGAATGGCTGGTATGCACTGATGTCTCATGACAGTTTTTTTGTCCTGCAGAAATAAAGCAAATTAATAATCCAGTATGACTGTTTTTCAGAGACTTGTGAGAGAAACATTCTGTCCTAAGCATGTGACAGAGTGCTGCAATGTCATGGTGGGAGTCCTTCATGTATAAAATAACACAACTAGTGTCAGAACTAAACAGCTTTGGTACTTGAATGAAACATCACCTATATTTTGTCTTGTGATAAAATAGAAAAATAAACAATAAATAAGCAATAAATACAATTATTTTTTCCCTCATCAAGTCTGTTTTGCCCATGACAGTAACTAGTAAGTGATCTCACACTCTTTATCTCAACCTGTGAGCTTTCTTACCCTATTTTTCCCCCATCCTGATGAGAAAGGTGAATGAGAGAGTTATCAGGTGGGCATCTGGCTGCTAGACAACACTTAACTCCACCACAGATTTCTAAACAGGAAACTATTACTCAAGTTAGATCTAAGAGTTGTTTGTGTGAAGAGGGAAGTTACCAATGCTATGTGCCTGGGCCAACTCTCCAGTGAAAATGTACCAGAGGTAAAAGCAATATTGTCAGGAAAAAGAGGGAAACAAAGATTCATCCTCCCAGTAGAATTCAAAACAAAGGAAAGTTACAGAATAATTCTTACTGAAGGGTATTATAAAATATTTTAAATGTGAGCTGTCATACAACAAACTGAATTCCATCCCATTAACACAGAAAACCAAATTTACTGAACTAGATCAAACTCACAATTATTTAAAATAACTTGAAAATCTTTGTGTGTGTGTTTGTTTTCTCTTTTCATTTATTTGAAAAATTAAATTTTTTTTGCAATTCAAAGCTGGCAGATGGCATGAGCACTTTTTCATTGTAAGGAATCCTTTGAGGAAACACCATACACAGGTGTATTTTTTTTAAGTAAGAGCAGATCTTTATGAACACCATAATTTCTGCCCTTCTCTGCTCTACTTCTAGACATTGTAATACCTTTTCCACCACACCTATATTCTAAAAGGAGCAAAAGTATTTTTAGTATTGTGTATTCCTTGTAGCCTTATATAAAAGTATCTCTGTAATCTGAACAATAATAACTTCAGCAGGTGTTCATTGTTTGTTTATAACTTTTTATATATATATATATATATTTTTTAATTTCTCCTCAGGGACTATGGCCACTAGTGCCTACTGCACTACAGGGTACATTGTAAACAAAAGCTGCCCAGTTACAACTAAACTACTGAAATGAAAACTAAGAATCTCTTCAAGAAAGAATTACAGCTTGCATCATACTTTATGCAGCATTCTAGTGGAAACATCTGTATATCCACATACACAGAGTGTGCAGGCTTTATGTGAATAGAAGTAGTTTTGCACATTGAATTTGAAGAGGGAATGGAGGAAATAGAGAACACAAGCAATGAATCTTGTAACATAGCATATACAATTTGGGGTCCAGATGTATGTGTTTATAATTGAAATATTATTTGTTATTATCAAATATTAACTAACAGAATGTATTAATTCTACCTATGATGTTTTTCATACTGCCTTCCTGAAAATGCTTAGTTTGTGCTTTTTTCAACATTTATAATATCTAGCTGCTTTGCTAACAGAAACAGTTCAGAAGTTGTCCAGCTTCCATAATGTTATTGGACAGCTGAAAAAATGCTAACAGCCTTTGTTTACTCCATGAAGTGTGTTAACTGACACATGAGTTCTAACCCCTGGCAGATATTTGAAGGTTTTTTTAATTGTCTCAAATACCTGAAACTACAGATTTTATTCTTCTTGCTTAGACTTTTTTTTTTTTTTGTAATGTCCTTTTGCATTCCTCTTTTTTGAAGATATTTCAAAGAAGTATCCATCTATTCATATGTATTATCTTTCATTAAAGTACTTATAAACATATAAATGTTTCTTAAAATGTTTCTATTAGATTTTTTTTTCCAATTAAGAAGGCCTTATAGAGAATAAGGTAAATCGCAGCACTATTAAGGACTTGTCCAAAGCTTTGCAAAACCTATGAGAAAAACAGGCAATAAACATAGATATTTAGGGTTGTAGAGCAAGGCCAAAATCGAAGACCAATTTTTTAAACTTATTCTAATAGTCTTTCTTAAGTTTCTCAGTGTATTATGTGTATATAGATGTAGTAACAAACCTCAGATAAACTTAGGCAAAATAAGGCCTCATTCATGCTAAGAACTCAATCAAGTAATGGTACCATTTTAATATTAACAACCTTCTTCTACAAGAAAGAAGATTAAATCTTTCACGAAGAGAAATGTTTGGTCAAAGCATACTATAGTCCATACAACAGAGCTATAAGAGACAAATGACTGGAAATATGTTAGATAATACACCACTAACTGAAAAGGTGAATCAATAGTCGTTCCACCTACCTTTCTCAATAATGAGTTCTGAAAACAATCTTAATTGACAACACAAACCAGTGGTGTCAAACTTGGGCAATATCTTCTTTTACTACAGAAATATTTAGCACAATCAATGTTTCTCTCCAATAAACCTGTAGTAATTTTTCTAAAGGTATTTGTAGTTCTCTGAATAAAAATATCACATATTTAATTTTCCAGGTTTCATTGCCATAGGGAGGCATTCATTTCTGAACTATACCCTGCTGTAGATGGCTTGATCTGTATTTATTTACTAACTGTGGCTAAATGCTTTTTTGGAAACATTTGGAATCATTGCATGTTTGAAGAAAAATGTTGTTTCTACATTAACTTTCTTCTACTGTCCATAAACCGAAATTACCACTGTATTCTACAACACATGACCAAATGATCAAGTGATTCGTGGATGACAGTAGGAGCAGATTATTAAATTATGAGTTTTCAATCCAATGTGGTAATTATTTTTTGTTATTTTTTATGTGAAAACAGACATGATCAGGATAAGAAAACAATTATAGCACTAGAAAGATTAAATAATCTATTACTTCTTATCTTTGACATTTACTTAATGATCAAAGTTGATTTTGAAAAAGTAGTATGACTAGAAGCAACAAATATATCTAATACGTATCAGAAGGACTGACTCAAAATGCAGCAGTGACCACCTTCTTTTAAAACTGTTTGGAAATTGTGGTGATGCCCATTTATTTCCAAATAACACTGTGGTTAAACTATTCACTTGGGGAGCAAGAAACCTGAGCTTAACACTTTAAAGTTCAAAGCCTCATTCCCCACATTTCAAGAGGACAATTTAACATGGTAGAGCCAATCTTTATGCATGCTGTTGAAGCTGTAAACTTACAGAACAGAACATAATATTTTTTTGTCAAATAAAAATTATAAAAATAGACAATATTATGTAGTCACTGATCTATCATGTTCTTAGCTGTGCTTTCAACAAAATAAACATTGTTTACTTAAATTATTAGATAAAATACAAAGACAGTTATAAGACTAAGACAACCAAAGCAACAGTTCTTATTCCCAATTAGTGTCCTAACCATTACATTACAGAATCATGCTCCTGTTTATGCTCTCTTTTTTCCTTATTTATCCTTAACTATCTCCTGTACACTGGCACTTCTTCAAAATTAATAAAGATACTGCTTCTTTTCCACCCAGGTTAGGCATTTAACTCACAGTCCTCTTTGACATTGTGGAGTTGAATGACTGAATTCCCTCAAGCCTTGAAACCAAATATCCTCTTCCTGGCCAAGTGATCTAACAACTAGTCACTGTATAAAAGACTGATCGTGAACACTGTATCTCTTCCTATGTGTGTAATTAAAATAACAAATGGATTATGCTCCATTTTTTCTTAAAATATGGGTGTTATGGAATGATTTCAGACTGTAGATTTTAAGAGGGGAGGATACTCCAAAAGATCTGACATAATAATTTTGGCTCCAGGAAGAGTTTGGATTTCAGAAACACCTTTCATAAATCACAAAACCCCCCCATGATTTATATTCCAGGAAATTATTGTTACATATGCTCCCAAAATTTCAAATCAATTCAGATGCATTGAATTTTCTGAACCCATGACTGCCAGTCAGATTGGTTAACAGAATCTTTTAAAAGCAACAGCCTAGGATCATCCTGAGGGTGGATTGTTTGTTTGGTTTTTGACTAGCTTAATTTCCCTTCAAAATTAGTGTCTCATACTTATGTTGTTGAATAGATTATTCTCTAACTACTGATTTAATTACCGTTTTCACATTCTCTCCCACCTTAAGAACAGAAGGTATGCATCTGGGCTTGTATAGGTATATCTGGGTTATAAGCAGTAGATTTTTTTTTTTTTTATCAGTTTTCTACTCTTAGATCTATTACCTAATTTATTACATTGGTTTGGTGTCTTTTGGAGATTTGGTTTAGTTTGGTTTATGGCTGTACAGATGGAAATATGTTTGGTTAGACACCTTTTTTACAGCTTGTGCTGATGGTACACACAGGTGATAACTTGCTATAGAATAATCGCTCTATCTCTTTGGAGTTTAAACTTTCCTGTGTTCTAGGCCTGCCAGCCATGATAGTTGGTTGGGATTCTGCACTTATTTTAAAAGTTTTAGAACCAGATACTTTTGTCATAAACATGGCTGAATGTTCACAGCTTGGAGAATACACATCTAACAAAATCAGAAGGTCTTTGGGACTTATCAGTTTACCAGTTATATTCAATAAAACGAATTAGTACCTACTGCAGAAAAAACATGTATAATATACAATCCTAAATCCAAGAGCTAGCTCAGAAAACACTAAAGGCAGAAATACACAAATAAATGTCCATGAAGTCTGCCTGCAAATGAGCCTAGTGAGACATTGTTAGATAAATTTTGGCATACTATTTCGAACCATCAGAAAATTGAGTAAATCAACCTTGGTATTCAGTGTCAGGGCCCTACGGCCACCACAGGACTTAATTGTCTTGAGCAGCTTCATCTGGGGCTTTAACCCACACCCACTGCCCAGTAGCTGCAGTTACATTCAGGCCTGGGTACCCAGTTCTTGTCTGAACTACATGATAAGTATGCGTGTCTCCAGTCCTCTCCGGCACTGTCTGCCAGATAGATCTCACTTCTATGCTGTAGTCCTGCCTCCATCCTTGTCTCCAGCCTGGTTCATTGCTTGCCTTGCCAGGTCAAATCAATGGACCCTACTACCAGCACACAATTGTGCTCACTGTTCAGACCCTCTGGGACTGTGCTCTGTCGGTGAGGGCATTGCTGGTACTGTGGTCACATTTGGCTCCTGGCTCACAAGCCCTTGCTTTGAACAGCTCCATTCTTGATGCTCCGTGGCATTGTTTTAGTCATTCTTAGTGCAGGCTATTCAGCTATGTTTTGCCTCTGCATCTCAACTGAAAAACTGGAGTAGCAGCAGATATTTACCTGTTTTCAAGTATGGGTGAAAAATACAAATGTAAAGGTATGATTCTGAGAAAAATCATATAAATTTATTTTTAATTCACAATATAGCATTTTTTATTTTATTGCAAGACACTCCAGCTATGAATGGTGACAGAGAATAGAAAAAGAACAGTTGGTCTGAAATAGCACTGAATTAACACTGGAAGCTATATCAAGACATATGGATGACAGACCGCCAACATGGCTTCAAAAAGGGCAAATTGTTCCTGGCTAATCTAGTGGCCTTTTACCATGGAGGGACTGTATTGATGGATAAGGGAATAGCAGCTGATATCATCTACCTTGAGTTCTGTGAGGAGTTTGACATTGTCTCACACAACAACCATGTCTCTAAATTGGAGAGACATGGGTTTGATGGATGCAATTTTAAGTGGATAAAGAAATGGTTGGATGATTCAATGTCCAAATAGAGATCAGAAACAAATAGTGTACCTCAGGGGTCTGTATTGGGACTGGTGTTGGCCAATATTTTTATTAATGACATAGACAGTGAGATTGAGTGGACTGTCAGCAAATTTGTAGGAGACACCAAGCTGAGTGGTGCAGTTGATAGGCTAGATTGAAGGGATGCCATCTGGATGGACTTTGACAGACTGGAGAAACAGGCCAATGTGAATCTCGTTAAGTACAACAAGGCCAAGTACAGGGTCCTGCACCTGGATCAGGGCAATCACCAGTATCAGGACAGACTAGGGGATGAATGGCAGATGAAACCCTGCAGAGAAGGACTTGGGGATATTGGTAAATAAAAAAAAAATCAGACATGAGCTGGCAATGTGCACTTGCAGCCCAGAAAGACAATCATATCCTGGGCTGCATAAAAGGAAGCATGGCCAGCAGATAGTGAGAAGTGATTCTCCTGCTCTACTCCACTTTTTTGAGATCCCACCTAGGGTACTACATCCAGCTCTGGGGCCCCAGCACAAGAAAGACAGAGACCTGTTAGAGCAGGTCCAGAGGAGGGCCATGAAAACTATCCAAAGTCTGGAACACCTCTTTCACAGAAGGCTGAGAGAGCTGGGTTTTTTTAACCTGGAGAAGAGAAGGCTCTGGAGAGACTTTATAGTGGCCTTTCAATAAATAAAAGGAGCCTATAAGAAAGATGGAGAGCGATTTTTACCAAGGTCTGTGGTGATAGAACAAGAGCTAATGATTTTAATTTAAAAGAGGGTAGATTTAAATTGGATATAAGGAAGAAATTTTTTATGATGAGCATGGTGAGACACTGAAACAAGTTACCCAGAGAAGTGGCTGCTCCCTCCCTGGAAGTGTTCAAGGACAGGTTGGATGGGGCTTTGAGCAACCTGATCCAGTGGAAGGTGTCCCTGTCCATGGCAGGGGGGTTGGAACTAGATGATCTTTAAGGTCTCTTCCAACCCAAATTCATTCTATGATTCTATGGTTTTATGAGTTCATCAGTTTTATGGTTGAAATTCTATCTTTATGGTGGGAGTCAGTGGAGGTACGTGTTAATAACAGAAAAAAACAATGTCTTAAACACTTCCCCATCAAACTGAATAGGTGAATTAAAGCTCAGTTTACCAACCAGAATCAGCAAAGAACTAGAAGGAAGTTTGCTATAATGTCTCTGCTTGTGAGACAAAGTTTCCTCCCTGCCCCACCTCCCAGCAGCTTAACATAGAATGAACTGAAACTTTTCATTTTACAGAGAATAACCAGTGGTTCAATTCAGAAGGATTTCCTTTTTCTGTACTATTCATGAATAAAAGCAGAAAGCATTTAATCTGTCAAAAATAATGGAAACCTTCCCTAGGGATATTTTCCATCTTGGCCTTTGTCATCATGCATTCTCAGGCTCACATCACTTTTCCTATTGCAGGCTGCTGTTGTTAAGGTGGAAATATAAGTAATTTTAAAAATAATACCCACACCATTTCCTTGGAGGTCATTAGAGTTCTTCACTACCTTCTTTTTCTTTTTATACTAATGAAGCCAATTTCCTTCCTTTTTCATTTCATTGTAAAATATATAACACTAATGGATTAGACTTTTTCCCATGTTAAGGCTAACACTATGTAATAGTTTGTTTATACAGTTTGTTGTCTTAAAATAATTAAAAAAAAAAAAAAAAAAAAAAAGTGAAAGAGAAAAGGAATAAGAAAAGACCAATTTTATCACTTATATCATTAATGGATAAATTCATTGGCACAGAAATGACAATGTTGCTGATGATGACTATGGCAAAATCAGATCTTTCTAGTTCAGTGTTTGAGAAGCTGAGCGACAAGCAGTAAGAACATGCTATTGGATTTGAAGCCATGATTTAAAAGACAATGGGTGACCATACAAAAAAGGAGAAATAATTACTTACTGACTGTCAGGAACAGCAGTTGGAAGGAATAGAAAAGGCACAAGAGAAAGCATAAGCTTTACAAAAAATAAATAAAAGTATACATTCTTTTTTTTTTAAATTCTTCTTTATTTAATAAATTCTTTTTATGTCTAAACTTTATTTTCCCAAAATGAATTCTTTTAAACTAGTTCCAGGGGCCAGTTTCTTTATCACCGTTACAGCTAAGCATGAGGTTTTGTGTTTCCTTTACATTTTTCATGGTAAAACAGGAAAAATGATTACAGTGTTTATTCATCTTTCTAGATTTATCGCTGGTACAGCAACTGCATCACATTTGGAAACATCTGGATTCCTCAACATTATTAAGTTGTGTAAAAGATTCTTCTGTTTTTAAAAATCATTTATTTCCTTATGTTCAGGAGATTTTAAAGACCATACTCCCTGAGCCTCAAAGTTGAGATTAGCAGAAGATCTGATGAGTCATCTGAAAATGTAACTGAACAAGAATTGCATTACTGGCTCTGCTCCAACAATTCAATATCTTAAACAGCATTTATTTCCTCCCTTTAGGGATATTTTATATATTACAAGGCTTCCTTTGAATGTTCACTGGCTAGTTTTGACCAGCCTAGCTGAAAGAACAAAGCTATATATAAATCTTGCATGCACAAAGAGATTCTGTCCTTCTTCATAAATGTACACTTGACAAAATATAAAATAAAAATGCACATGAAGATGCTTCCTGGGCAGCTGGAGCTCTAAAACACAAGTCACATACATAACCTCTGAAATTATTTGGGCTCCAGTAGTTAAGAACTGAGAAAAATTTAGCTCATCAACATGAGGGTTCATAGAAAAATATAGAACTATTGTGGTCTGAGGATTTGTGGCAATCACAGCATCTCTGCTACATAGCAGATCACAGGTGTTCATTTTCTTTCTAGCTATAGTAGAAGTAGGACTTTCTTTGATACGAAAATTTAAACTGTTTTGTTCATGTCTACCACTTTACTAGACTTTGTTCATTTCCTAACATCATGAACATAAAGAAAAACAATTTGAGTATGAATTCAGGAATTCATAATGTCTTTTTTAGCTCATTACACTTGAAAAAAGATTATTAAATCATAATTCTAGTTGGAGAGTTATGATGTCCTTAATGCTACCACTTTCCTGACAGTCAGTAAGAAAACTGTGCACATAACGACTCAGTGAGGTTTACATCTTCTCTTATGTTACAGCTGGGTTAGGAAAAGACAAGCTAGGGTAAGAAAGTCATGTTCTGCCCAGTGTTGCTTGTTATATTTTAAAGGCTTGATGTGAATAAAAGCAACTTTCTGTAGTATAATCTAATATCATCAGTTATAATCTGAGAGGCAAATTCTCATATTTTTATGCATGTAGAATAGCCCAGTGATGAATCTTTGACTTCAGAGAACTAATTCAGAGGTGATACATGTATAATTAGTGTTGCTCTGCAATCAAGGATATCCAAATTAATCCTAAATTAAGAAAATATTCCATTGATTATCTGAGGAATAAAAAAATCCACCTCCCCAATTCTTTTCTGTAAGAATACAACAAAATTAATCCACATATTATCTTAAATTATATAATGAAGCCTGTAAAGGACTGAATATAGATTGTGGAGTAGGAGTAGGAAGAGTCCTTATTTAAACTTTAACTATCTGAAGTTAGTATTATTGAAAGTGTGGGATATACCCTGAATTTTTAATTTTCTGAAATATCAGTTATATCTCCTTGGAGATAGTCAGAAGTACTTTGTACAATAGAACTGAAAAACAATCAGAAGTTAATGTTCAGATCAAGCCATCAGTTTCCATGATCTGAGAAATTTTAACCAAATCCTTGAGAAAAAATGCAAATGGATTTTGGTTCAACCACAAGATATGAGTAAAAACTGTAAACAATTAGTTTAACCACTTTTGTTCATGTCATACAGGAAGTCAGGTGAAATATGATAATAGACCATAATTGCCTTAAAAATACATTGAAATAATGGGAAAATTTACTAAAAAAGAACTCCAGTCAAACCCAAAACAGTAAAATGTTACTGCCCTAAGAAAGGCTTCAGACAAGAGAAAGAGACAGAGGAGAAGCAGAAGGACACCTTTTAAATTAAGGTGATTTTAAAATTGGTTGTGAATAAAATGGCAATGGCTGAGGACAATGGTCAGAGTTGAGCAAATTTACTGTAGTCTAAAACAAATATCATAAAGGATTTAGGCCCCAAACTCCTAATGTCTATGAGTTTGTTCCACAGAATGGAAGTCAATACTCTGTGACTAATATTTAGGTTTAAATCTTTCAGTGAAACTGTTAAGAGCCTTAGAGCTGGATCCAAAATTGTTACCTCACTAAGACACTTAGACCTTATACTCCCAAGGAGGATTCATTTAATCTAACTTTAGAAGTTATACCAAACATAAAGCTTTTTTCCAAGAGGCATAGTAGAGAAATAAGCAACACCAGAAAGGTTTTAATCCCACATGTTTTAGAGTTCTATCTTAGAATAATGTGAACCACCTTCTGGAAACCCTACTCTTTCTCTGCTGACTGATGAAGTGATTCTAATGAAGTCATTCTTCACTAATTCTCAGTGACGGCTGAGGTGAATCTGAGAGATCTCAGTGCATAGATGCACATAACTAACTGATATGAAATGACTAACAACAGAGACAAGCTTTGAATCTTACTATATAGATATTTCACTTTAGGGTACACTTTAGCCTTCTCTTTAACTACAGCCCTAGCCTTTTTCTTAAAGGAAAAGGACCAATGCTTTTCACAAATCACTTAATGTGTCTATACTTAAGATTGAAGTCCTCACCCAGGAAACAGAAGTTTCAGTCTGGTGACATTCAGCTCAGTATCCTGACACATTCTAGCCCCCTGGCTATAGAGAACTCTGAGGTTAGAGGAATATTCTTCAACCTTCCACTTAAAGCTGTGTCACTTCTGGATTCTATTACGAAATATGATTGAATTAAATTTATTTGTGCTGGAAATGAAATGTAGAAGAAACAATTCTTTCATTGTTATTAGCATGCTCATTAAGAGGAATAAAGATCTTCATTCTTCTCCCTGCTCCATTAACTGTTCTATACTTTATGTAATGACTGTTTCATGTAAATTTGTGGACAGTCTTATGAAGTTTAGATTTGGTCTCAAAATGAATAACATGACATTTTATTCTTTCAGTGGTGACTATCAGAATTCTCAGAGTGAAAAAGGTGCATAAACTACTTAGTAAGTTTTTCTATGAACTATGAAATCCCTGAGTTTCAATTTCTTAGAGGCTAGGAGATAATCAAAGAAGAATTATATAAGCTTGCCTTTTTGTATGTGTTTCCTTAAGCAACAACTAGCAACCTTCAATCTATAGTCAGAGTGAGGCTACATGATTAGGTGTGATTTTGTTCCTTCCTATTATAATTCACAGCTTAATAAAGGGAGATAATTCTTATTTGGACAATACAGAATTTAGGGATTTCTTATATTAAACCAAAAAGTTGAATTTGTTAATTTTCACCTGCTGCTGTACCACTTGTCCCTTCTCTAACACAAATTATTTTTAATTATTTTCTGTAGAATAGCACATTTTAACATGACTTGTGTGAATGGGAAGAAATTGATTCTAGCTTTCTCTTTTCTTTGGTGAGAAAAGCACTGTAGATGTAAAAGTAAAGATAATGACAGTGCCATAATTGCCATACTGATATAGAAAGCAAGAGCTATATCTGAAGTTCTCAGGAGCTTCATTCTAAGCATGACGCAAAAAAGTGTATAAGGTAAAGACTGAGACCCACAAACAAGTCATAAGAAGAAATGTCTGGGTTCTGACGGGGGGTAAGAATTTTGTTATTGTTAGTTGTATAGACATAGGGGCCCACTGAAGTCTAAGAAATGGAGTTCAGAACTGGCTCGTTTTAAGTGTTAGGTGAATACCAGATTTGAGTATCCTAATTGTCAAATCAGCTGTATTAATTGAACTGTATAGTTCAATTAGCAATAAACACAACATTTTTCCATAGAAATAGGAATCTAACTTCTGCAAAACAGTATAATAGATTTAATTATTTAAGCACATAAATGATGAAGTATTGACAGGGTATTGAGAGAACAGTAGTACAAGGCATAAAAGATTAGAAGACCTAATAAAAGTGGAATTAAGAATTAGTTCAACTAGCTGTATACAAATTGGTTAGGTATACTATTCACATAAGAAATTATTCTTTAAAACTTTTTTTCTGATGAATCTTACTCTAGACAGCACAAAGGTAGAAGCAATCTGTAAGCAGCCAAAACTTTTTAAGAAGCTCTACCAGAAGCGCAGAGTGCAATGCAGCTGGGCTCAGAACAGGTAAACTACAGAATCCCAAGGGTCTATGAAGAAAATGATCTCTAGAAATAAAAATAATAGGCTGGAAAGTAAAACCAAACAACTAAAATCTTGTGGCTGTTTATCAGCTTTGAATAAAGATCGAAAGAAGCCCAAAAGCAAGTCAGTTTTAAGACAGACCTTGATCAAATTTGGAAAAACAAAAACCAAAAAAAGCAGTAAGTATAATGGAGTAATATGGAACTGGATTTAGTAGCCCAGGAGACCCTGTGGTTTATGTTTTCCATATAAACTCTCTGAATAAGCTTGCTCTAGTTAAAAAATATGATGATGAGTTGGTACAGACAAGAGAAATGCATGCTCCATGACAGTGAGACCTAGTGGCAATCATATTGTCTCGAACCATGATGTCCTGGTTTTGGCTGGGACAGAGTCGATTTTCTTCCTAGTAGCTGATATAGTGCTGTCTTCTGGATTTAGTGTGAGAATAACCTTGATAACACGCTGATGTTTTAGCTGTTGTTAGGTAGCACTTATCCTAAGTAAAGGATTTTTCAGTTTCCCATGCTCTGTCAGCAAGGAGGGGCACAAGAATCTGGGAGGGAGCATGGTCAGGACAGCTGACCTGAACTAACCAAAGGGATATTCCATACCATAGGACATCATGCTCAGTATATAAACTGGGGGCAGCTGGCTGGGAGATGCCAACTGCTGCTCAAGGACGGGCTGGGCATTGGTCCGTGGGTGGTGAGCAATTGCATTGTGCATCACTTGTCTTTTCTTGGGTTTATTTCTCTCTTTTTGTTATCCTCCTTTTCAATACAATTATCAATATTAATATTATTGCTGTTATTATATTTTATTTCAATTATTGAACTGTTCTTATCTCAACACATGAGTTTTACTTTTTTTTGATTCCCCTCCCCACTGCAGCGAAACAGGGAGGAGTGAGCAAGTGGCTGCATAGTGCTTAGTTGCTGGCTGGAGTTAAACCAGGACACATGGCTACTCAGCCACAGGGGCTCTTATATAGCCCCTTCAATAGCAGAGGCTTACCTTCAGAGAAATCAATAATTTTGTCATCTACTAGTCACTGAGATTTTAGTCTACTCCTTCATTAATGTTCATATCAGAATTATTTTTTGTGATCTGGCTTTTACTTTTTGGATGGGAGGGAACTTCTGTTTTTTAACATGATTTACACTTCTCTCATCCATCATACTGCTCTTCAGATTATCCAGCAAGCCTCAGAAAAAATATAGACACCTTTTCATGCTAGTTTTGGTTTTGCACAGAGACAAGCTCTTGCAAGCTTAAAAGGAAACTGTTTAGAATAAATTCCTCAAAACACAACAGCCTGATGTGATTCTACATGTACAATATTCCAGTATTTAAAGGGTGGCTACAAAGAAGATGGAGACTCCCTTGTTACAAGGAGTCACATAGAAGAGATAAGGGGTAATGAATACAAGTTTCTCCTGGGGACATTGCAATTGGACAACAGGAAAATTTTTCAAAATGAGAAAAATCAGCCATTGGAATAATCTTCCCAGGGAAGTAGTGAATTCCCCAACATTGGACACTTTTAAGATTCATATGGACAGGGTGCTGGGCCTTCTTGTCTAGACCTTGCTTTTGCCAAGAAAAGTTGGACCACATGATCCTTGAGTTCTCTTTCAACCTAGTATTCTTTGATTCTATAAATATGTAATAAAATCATGCAAAAACCTAGGGATAGAAGCCATTTGAAACTCAAAAGATCTGAATATGTGATTCAATGCATATAGGAAAAGAACTAAGATATTCACTGCTAAACTGAAGAACGTCACCAAGTCTTCGAAGCTATCCTTTCTTGCTGCAATTTCCCCAGTATTATTTTCCAACCTCTTCTGCGACTTCTGAAAGCCATACTACTCTTAGTGCCTTATTTCCTTTTCTTTAATACCCCTTAATCTTAACAGTTCATAGTATCATATTGCTTTTTCCTACAAACTCAAAAAAACTTCCTTTAAACTTTGCTTCCTTTACGTTCTTTCTGAGATGTTCCAGGCAATTTGTCATCAGGGAATGAACTCCAGCTGACACCCTGTATTCCAGTACTTATACATCATATTGCAACCCAGTAACTTCAATGTTTCTTTCAGTTAGGTGCCTCTGTCCAATTTATACTCCACTTGCCTAAGAGGTTTCCCTGCTGGAACTAACCTAAGCTTTCACACCTCTACAAGCGACATTTTGTCATTTAACCTTGACCAATATCTTATTGCATAGAATTTAAGTGAGTGGTTCTTATAATATCAACATTAATTTTATAATAATGGAGTCTGGAATTATTTAGAAGTCCTTAAACTCTGTGAGATATGATGCAGAACTATTGAATGTGACAGGATATCCAGAAGACTTGCCAGTAATTCCTATACTTTAGTATCTAAGGTATCCTGAATAAAATGCTATGAGACTGAAAATGCAAGAGGAGTTTGTCATTGGTCATTGACATAGACAATATAGGAAGGTAGTAGAGATCTCCATTAAATTAAATTAAACTAAAATAATGCACTCAAGTTTTTGAAATTGTAATAATTTTTCTCAGCATACCTCTCCTTCCTCTTTTTTTTTTTTTTTTTTTTTTTCCTTTATCAGCCAGGATTGCAATGATTTTTAGCTTTTTAGCTTTTGCTTAAGACATTTTTTCACCGTTATCCCACATTCTGATTTAACTATAAACATTTCTTGATCTCGTAATAAAAAGTGTCCCTTATTTACAAAAAATCTTTTGTGTTATATTCCACTGTCAGTGACAAGCAGACACTTGTCAGTCTATATATCAAAGCAAACAATAAGTGATTCTTAGACTAATTTGACTCACTTTTTGTGACCTTAGTAATTATAATCCTTAAATATAAAATATTTGCTGCTTATATGACCCTGAAGTGAGACTACTATCCTGAACTTTCAGCTAATATAGCAGTTGGATGTTTTTACATTTTATTTCATTTATTTATTCAAACTGTTATTCTCTTGTCGTTGTGGAGTAAAGTGCTACGAACATTCTGACCTTGGAACATAGTAAAATGAAACACTCTGGATGTCCTGATATACATTTCAAAGGGTGCAAAACCTGCTGGTAAAGCACTTGAGAAACACTGCTGTTAAATTAGATATGATAAGTAAATTATTTTTTGTCATTAGAAGAACCCTTTAGAAAGCTGTATTCCTAAGCCTGTCTGAAGCTATTTTGGAGTGATATTGATTTTAGAGACACTAATACATTTCTATATGTACTCTGACAAAAACTTAATGTAATACTTGAATAGCTACAGAATTTACTTATAAAAATCTAAATAAAGGTATATGGCCATCTAGCTTGTTCTAGCTTTATAATTTCTACATAAAAATAATCTTTGAAGATATATAGCCTGCCTTTCAGTTTAACAGCTATGAGATTTTGCATTCACTCTTTCTTGATGTTTGTAGGGACTATGTTCTTTGTAGGCTTTCTCTTTTTTGTCACTTTCATAAAACTGATGTTTTTTATAAAAGATTCAAACTCTGTTATGATCAGTAACCTTAAAGACACAGAGATGCTTACAATGAGATTTTTAAAAGTAGCAACATATTTTGATTCATATTTCTCTTGTTTCTCTAGTTGTATGGGAATATATAAAAGGCAAAGCTAGTGTCTATACCTTTTCTACATATTAATAAACAAAATAAACCTTAACTTTTGTGTGAAAGAATTTGCTTTTGAAACAGCTTTAAGATACTGCTTGTCCACGGTTTTCCATAAATATGAATGTTTTGGGAGGAAATAATACTATAATGTGAAAGTAATAATAAAATGCCTGCTATTAAACTGACAGTACAGAGTGATACTAATTCAAACCTAAAATAAATTATACTATTGAACTAAGAACAACAAAAATATAATAAATAAATTAATTTAAGCCTATAATGGTGGTAATTTCTAGTCTACTTTTTTAATTACTTTAAATGGTTTAATGGCTTTAAAACACTCACTCTATGTGGAATTGTAAAACTATCATAGAATACAGTGAATATAACTTTTCCCCACTGGAGAAACACTTAAAAAAAAAAAAAAAAAAAGAATAAAAAACTGAATATATTTATTTTAGGTAGATCAAAACATTCTGGAGGTTTGATGATTTGATTATTCCAAGGAAATTGAGTGTGTTTTCTAAAATTCACAACTTAAAGTTGGATGGTTTCCTGAAGATATTCAGGAAAAAAAACCTTCCATAATAATTTCTCTGCCAAACCTGCAATATTCAATGAGCTAAAGCATATCTTTCCAAAGAAGTGACTATTGATATAAAGATCTGAACTGATGAAGAATCCATTTTGTAAAAGCCATAATTTTAAAGAATTTTCAATACAATAATAATAAAGCCTATTGAAAACAGCCTCAATTAAGATTTATCACGTTAATTTCAGGGGATTTAATTGAGATCAAAATGGTGGGTGATAAATACCAAACTTAAATATGATTCATTTTTTGCTGCTCCTTAACAGAACTTAGAATTCAGTTCAGCTGAACTCCAGTTTGAAATCTTCAGGAATTCCTTTGTCAGAATTTCAGGCTCTGTCTACCTATGTTTTTTTATTGCTAGTGTCAAAATCCTGTGGCATAACTAGACTCCTTTTACACAGCATGTAAACTAAACCAAACTGTGATGTCTAAAACTTTTACATGTACAGATGCATGAAAGCTTTGGAGTTAAAACTGAGACCAGTCAGAAGTCCATACTTGAAAAGCAAGTTCTGTGAGGTTCAAAGCAATCTGTTCCCAGGATGACAAACTTAATCCTCTCCTTTAGCTTATGCTGTTTTTTCATGGAAAAGCATCTTTTTTTAACATATATACTTCACTATCCCTTATTTTACTGCACCCCCATGCAGCTGCATATTTTTTTGAGGATACATAATTTTATTTCAGTATATACATACTACTTCTTCAGTAAAATGTTGATCCTTCTGTTTATCCCTGGTGCCTAAACACAGTGAAAACAAAAATTATCTGTCCCCTAAAAACCTGTTTCTTCCTGTTTGATCAACGATCAACACTATGTGACTTTTTTGACTAAGAAAAATTTTGGCTAAATAACAGGTGAAAAGTTCCAGCAGGAAATAGCTAGTAGCTTGCACCTCAGTAGAGTGGAGTTTTTCTGGACTTGTATAGTATTATTACAAAGGTTGGATTTTTCAGTCAGTATCCTATATGAATGTTGAAAATTCATTTTAAGCTAATGTGATGCAAAGTAGTCTCACTAGGAAGTGCAGCTTTCACTCATATAGATGTGCAATCTCATTTACTTGCATAGACTCACTAATCTGGTTGTAATCATGTTACTTATCTTTTAATTTTGTGTGTGGCAGATGCACATCACAAATGACATACAGGTGGGACTATCATATATTAAATCAATTTAATCACATTTAAATATTCCAAGGTTTGGTCTTCTGTAAAAAGCTGGTTCTTAAACAGGCAAACTAAAAATCATAACAAAGTCATAGTTACATATCTATCTCTAAGCAAAGTTAAAATGTTTTAACATTATAATTGACCTTAAAATAATATAGTTATTGCCCACAATACAGAAGCCTCAGCTATTTGATTATTTTAAGAGTGATAGAAGAATTGTAATGCTTATTGAAGCAAATATATATTTTCCCACTATTCAAGGGGAAATAATGGTCCTTAGTAAATTTATATTTATAATTTAATGTTTCATCTTAATAGAGATATTACTATGCTCACTCAGACACATATTCACAATGACTTAGATTTCATCTTGTTTGGTTACAGGCCAAGGAGACTTGGACTTGGATCAGGAATCCAGAAAAACTATTTAAATTTTTTGCATGATTTCAGATGTAGCTTAATTTCCTTTAGCACTGTCATTTGTGATGATGATACTTCTGAAGACACAGGTTCTTCCAGTGGTAGTAAGGCTGTTGTTACTTCATATAGTGGGAGTCTTCTAGTGGCAGTAAGGCTGGTAGTACTTCAGGTGATAGCATCTCTTTCTTGTCTGTCAGCCCCTTCTCCTCTATTGATCTTTATGACATTTGTTGGGAGTACCTTATTACTGTCACTAAAATCTCTTGTGTCTGGGCCTACTTCTTCAGAATAGTGACACAAGTTTTAAAAACTTATGTAGCTTAACTATGTACTTAAGAACACTGTGCAAAAAATATTTTATAAAAAATGCATACGTAATAACATTATTTTATGCAAAAAATAAATTACATATCTTCCCCCCAAAATTAATACATACATGCAAAATAGCATGCATACAATTTGCGTAGATAAGTCACTAGTAACATATCTAAACCTCAAAGTCTTTATATGCCATTTTCTACATATATTGTTAGGGAGTTGCCAAATCTGACATCAACAGAGCAAGGTTGCCATGGCATCATGTCCCTTGGTCCAACCAGCAGCATGTATTCCCAGCAGGCACACACATAAATACATTTATACATGTTCGCTTGCATTAATAGCCAGCCACACTGATCAACACATACAGGCACAAACAGCACTTGCACAAAAACAAACACCACCACCACTGTCATCCTGTTCCCTTGTCTGACTGATTAGAATAAAAATCTAACAGTGGGAATAGATACAAATATAATATTTACACTTCCAGCAGCTGGGATCAGATACTCAGTCTGCCCAGTTGCTGCTCCTGGATCCCAGTCTCTCCAGTTGGTGGCACTTGAACATGCCACCTCCAAGGTCACAACCCCACTCCAATTCCTGGTATCCAGACCTATACAGGCCCATATACACAGTAGATATCCCTTGGGTAAGAAGTATTAGATGCACTCGTGGTGGATTCTCCCCTCTTGCCCATTGTCCTCCACGTAGATATTCATATGCACAAACAGGACTCCTGGTCAGCCTCCAGAGCCCAGTCTCCAGCAGTAGCCAGTTCCTCCAGCTGCCTCAGCCACACACACGCATATAGATGCATGCATATCTGGTCCTAGCTACTCACCAGCTAGTCTGACTTGATATTCCCTAGTGATCATACACTGAGCTATGTACCCACACTCATCATCATTGCTGGTGACCCAGATACACAGACTTTCTGGCACTGCAGTCATGGGCAATTAGACCTCCCATACATATACATGCACACACAAGAAAGCCCCTCACTCAGGAGAATATTAGAAACGGTATTTAATGAGTAGACAAGATAGACTGCAGTGATGGAATGTAGAGCATGGCCAGGCACTGGCTGTCATTGTGCAAGCAACCAGCCTCTTCTATCCCCTTCTCCCTCTAGAGACAAACTTTATGAGGAGTGTCTGAAGGAACTGGTGTTGTTTAGTCTGGAAAAAAGGAGGCTCAGGGGAGACCTTATGTCTCTCTACGACTACCTGAAAGGAGATCGTAGCGAGGTGGGTGTTGGTCTCTTCTCCCAAGTAGCAAGTGATAGGACAAAAGGAAATGGCCTCAAGTTGTGTCAGGGGAAGTTTAGGTTAGATATCAGGAAAAAATTTTTCACCAAAAGGGTTATCAAGCATTGCAGCAGACAATACCCTAGAGGTATTTAAAAGATGTGCAGATATGGTGCTTAGGAACATGGTTTAGTGGTGGACTTGGTAGTGTTAGGCTTGCAGTTGGGCTCGATGATCTTAGGGTCTTTTCCAACTTAAAGGACTATATGATTCTATTTTTCCAACCTTGCTACTCTCTAAAACACCTCAAACACCCTTTCCTCTCCTTTGATCCACCTCTGAACATCCTGTTGTCTTGTGCAATCCCCAAAAGTGCTTCCTTGTATCAAATCACAAGTTCTCATACCTCTGTAGGCAGTAATCTCCCTCAGTACAAAAGGTGAACCAGAGAGCTGATCCCCTTGACTTATCTGATGAGTGTCACAGATAACCACTGGGACTGGGTGTCCCCTGAGATGGCCTAGGGAGGGCAAGTACAGGATGTCCATTTCTCTGCCTTGCTTACTAGGTTTCCCCTTATTGTTCTTCCTTGCTCCATCGTGTTTGTGAAGATGGACCTTTTACGGGTTGCTCACTCTCCAAGGAATGTGCCCTGGAACAGCTGCATGAAGGTCTAATTTGGGTTTTCACACATGCTATTGCTCCTCCATGCTCCTGTGTGTGTGGTTGACTTTATCACATATTTGAACACAGATCACTCAGCTATACCGTGAAATGACAATGTAAATGCTTGACTGTGGCTGTCTATCACCAAATTAAATTAAATGCTGAATCCACCTATTTGTAAACTGTCTCAGATTCTTGACAAAGGTATCTTAAACAAGCACCTGGTTACTGTGCTGGGAGTTGTCTGTGATCATCAGGTATGTTTTTCCTACTGAGTCAGTTTTCAACTAGTTTGTATAAGAACAGATATTTTAGTCACTTTCTTGGAGTAAAGCTGCATGGATCTTGCAATGACAACTTCATGTTCCTCCTCTTCACCCTCTTTTTGCCTCTTACTTGTCTTAATACTATTGGTAAGCAATGGAGAAACATCAAGCTGATTAGAAAAGTTACAATACTATGTGCTTTTATCTAAACTTTTCATGTTGTAATAAGAGAAATCATACTATGTTGTTTATTAATAATCTAAACCAATATAAAGGAATATTCACCCAGAAAATAAAGATAAATAAAGATTCAATCGCAGAAATTTAAGGATTTATATAGAGAGCAACTTAGAAAGCAACTTTAGTTAACCTAGGTCTATATTACAAGCTAAAGCTAGCATATTTATGTCAGTCAAACAGATTGTAGACAGTCATCATGCTACAATTATCATGCAGGTGGAAGACCCCTGTTACAGTTATGCCCTCCAGCTGCTCATTATTACCCTTTTGCCAGCAGAACTGTGAGGGCAGTAACCTCCAGCAGAGTGGTTCCTGTGATCGATCCCTCATCCTCTTCAGGCAAAACCACCCAGGTAAGCACAAGCAATTTAAATAGTTGGCTTGAGGCTAAAGACAGATATCCTCTTTCACATCTAGCTGTGCTGATGGTTGCTGCTCCTAGTCTTCTCTGTGCTGGAGTCTATGCCACTCAGAACATCCAACAAAGTTATAGATATCTTAGGACTACTTCTGAGAAAAGAGAGCTGAGACCTACATACACACTGTTTAAGCTCAGTTGTTAACCTGTTGGTAGCAGATTCTGTGGTAGTCTATGTTATAAGCAGGCTGGTGTGTTTTTCTGTATCATTTGAAAACTTCACTGGCCTTCCTCTGAATGTGGATTAGACAGAATTTGCCAGAAACACTTTACAAGATAAGCAGTGGAAAGGGGTAAACTCCAGCCAGTGAACAAGGAACAGATTACTGCTATATCAGCACCTGCAGAGTAGTCTGTCTATAGCCTCAGGCAGTTAAGAGGGGCAAGAGGTGTGGTCCTTAACGGACATAGTTTTGTTCACAGATGAAGAGGCTTTACAGACACCATTATAAAGCTACATTAGTTCTGCTGGAGCTGCATGTTAGAAAGACTTTCTATGCTTGTACAAAGCTTGCTTCTTCATCCATGTTAGTATCATGCTGCTGGTAAAATATTTGATATTGCATCAGATCTCAGGTTCCAAATATACTACCCAAACAAATGCCCTAACTAAAAGAAAAATACAGTAAAAACATTATAAATGAAGACATTTTTACTTAAGATCTATCAGCTGGTATCAAACCTGAGCCTTATCTAATTTAGCGCAATTAAATGTGAGGATGTTAGGAAGCAAATTGTGTTGAACCTGTCTATTCACGACCCAAATCCTCCCTGTTATTAAAATCCAGACTTTTCAGAATGTAAGAAACAAAGATTCAGCTTGCTGTGCTTTTAAACAGAGGAAAATTATTCTAAGGATAAAGTCTAACCTCTATTTTATTAAATACAAGAAAACAACTTAGAAAGGGAAAACCGTATTTTAGTATTTGTGACACACTGAACACAAAGAAAGGTTTGGTAAGAACTGAGTCTATTGTAAATGTATTAGCTATAAATGCTGTGTTCATTTTGTAACTGTGTTAAAACTGCTGCTAGGAAGCAGTGCTACCTCAATCTGAAGGGATTCAGAAAAACAGACTTTTTACTCAGGCCTCTTCCAGCCACGCAGTAAGGAGGGGCTGGACAGAGTCAGATAGCTCAGCTGCAGTGCACACATACTAGAAGAGCAGTCCCTTTTTCCAGGGTCTTTCAGCCACTGTAAGTCAGTGTTTTATCACAGTGCACTTTCTGCACATGTCAGTGATACGAAGAGGCTGTGACTCTAGTCATTGATTCTTGGACCGAAATGAACATCATTCAATAAAATGTACTGCAAGCTTCATCAGCATGATTCAAAAAGAATGTAACAAAGTTATGTGAGCTTAAGTGAGCTAATAAAGAGGCAACATGAATACAGTAGGGTGGTGTTTATAATTGTCAAACAACTTTGTGCTACGGTTGTTAGCAGAAACTTAAGATGGTACCTTCATTGGCAGTTATGGTACTTACACGAGTGAAATTAAACTAGTACTGGTAGATTAACATGCACTGTAGTCACACAATCATTTTGTCATATAGAAATACTCTAATTTTTTGAGTTTGCCCTGCAGTGGCATTAGCTCTGGCAAATTCTACTTTTCCCGGTGCTCACATCCCCTTTACAATATAATGTAAATGAATTATATGTTGATTAGCATTAATGCCTTTCTCCAGTAGCCCCAAGAATCATAAATGAACTAATGGCAGTGAATAAATGATCTTAAAGATAAGCTACAGTAAAAGCTTCAATCTTAAATGCTGAAAATTTCGCCGAGATATTTAGTTCTATATACCATTGCTAGTTACATGAGTGGCAGATTAACTTTTACTTTGATTATTGTGACTTCTCCTTTAGTCTCTCTGATGTTAATCTTAGCTCTTTAATCTATTCAAATCACAGCTGCTAAATTATCTTCCTCATCTCTCATTTATTCTGTTACCTGTCAGTGAAGAGTCCAGGTACTGATGCCCTCTTCCACAATGCATTAGATGTAAGATCTTCATCTTCTTCAAAACCTTGTACAATTTAAACCTAATTTTGTTTTATGATACCCCTCAATCTCTTCCCTGCATTGCCACAGATGAAGGTCTTAATGTTCTGTTCTCTCTCCAAATTCTAATTCAGATTTTAATGCTGATTCATTTGCATGCAGTATACTCCCTGTTCCAAAATTTTCTTATTCAAAACTTAAAAAAAAAAAAAAATCTTCTCTGAAGTTAAAAATTATAACAGTAAGAGAATAGATGGGAATAAAAAGCAGTGGTGTAAATGTTCAAATTACTATTTATTAAATTTCTCACACTCTTTCTGAGAATATAGCATTGCCACATTTTGTACAGTAAAAACATTCACTGATAATTATTAATAAATATTGATAATTCAAAATGATTGATAATAATGTACCTACCTTTAATTGTATTAATCATGGAATACTCTAAAGAAAGCCCCTGTTTAGCAAAATGCTTTTTTCATCTAATATGAAAGAGAAATTTATAAACCCAAAATAGATCAGGTTATGTTCCTAAAGCCTTCTTTATCTATCTACACTTATGGCCTGCTTTTTGTAGTAACTGGGTGTTCAGTCTTTCACTGACATTACAAGATGCTGGAAATGAGCTTTCCAAATATAAAGCCAAAAACATTCCATCTCATTTCTGAAACTAATTTTTGTGTATTACAAACATGCAGTAGCATTATTTGGCTTGTTTATCTGTTAACCCTCCTTGCAGCCCTCAGAACAAAATGTCTCTTGGAACTTATTTCAACATTGATTAATTCTGACAATTTATCATCACTACCTCATAGTTAGTGTGTCAGTGACAAGTCTCATGGAGAACTTCTAAATGGTGTCCCCTGGGATGACATTCTGTCGCATACTCAACCTTACTGGTAAGGTCAGTGACACAGATTTGCTTTCAACAATGTAGTCCAGGCCAAGAGTGACATCCAGACTATGCAGCATGACAGAAGGGAGGAAGATTTGAAAAGGCTTTTCATTTGTAAATGACAGAAACAAGCCATATTGGTAATTCCAAAATTTGCCTGGCTTGGAGCATCTTTGAACAGAATGGATCACTACTTCTCAAACTTCTTTAAGATGTAGAAGGTGAGACGCTACTATTTTGACTCCACCATTCCCAGAATAATTAAGTAAAAAGGTATTCTTATAGAAATTGTTAATGACTTCCCATTGATTCTGGCATAAATCTGTGTATTTATAATCCTTCCATAGGGAAATATCACTTGCCATTGGTGGTCTTTCTAATAGTTTATTTCCCACCCTCCTCTTTTAGCAAGCACAGATGCTTCTTTAAGCCCCATTTGACATTATAATTTGTCGTGGTTTGAGTCTGGTCAGCAGCCAAACACCATGCAGCCACTCTCTCTCCCTTCTCTTCCGGCAATAAGAAGAAACATAGAGCCAGGCTTGGGGTTCAAGATAGGACTGGGATGGGGAAAAAATCCCCCTTTATGGGCATGAGCAAGAGGCAGAAGGCAGTTAGGGGAAGAAAAAAAAAAGAACATACAACATACATTTATTACAGACACTAACAACACTTAACAGAGTAGGACAGTGAGAAACATTATCACATCTTAAGAACACCTTCCCCCTACCCCTCCCTTCTTCCCAGGCTCAGTTCTGCTCCTGATATCTCTACCTCCTCCCCCAGTGGCGCAGGGGCAGGGAATGGGGGGTGCAGTCAGTGCTGCCACTTCCTTTATCTTCAGTGTGGGGAGCTTCTGGAACTTCTTCCCCCTGCTCCATTGTGGTACCACTCTCACAGGAGACAGTCCTCCACAAACTTTCTCCAACATGAGTTCTTCCCATGGGCCGCAGCATTCCCCACACTGCTCCGTCATGGGTCACTAATTTTCTCCAACTGGATTCTCTTCCACAGCTGCAGCCCTTCCTGAACTGCTCTGGCGTGGGACACCCCTGCATGCTGCAATCCCCCCAGTGCTGAATTACAGCAGTGCAACTACCTTTTCCCACAAGATCCCAGCCTTCTTTGGGCACAGCACCTTGATCATCCAGGTGAAAAAACACAGGCCATAAATCAATGTCTGCTCCACCGTAGATCTTCATGGGTGGCAGGGGGGGCTGCCCTGCTGTCTCACCACAGGATACAGGGAGGTCTCTGCACTGGCACACCTACCCCCTCCTTTCTTCCTCTGTTCCTCCACTGACCTTGTTGTTCACTCAGCTGCAGCAACTCCTCCTCACAAGTCCGACTGCATGTCACCACGTCCCTTCTTAAATACGTTATCGCAGAGGCGCAGCTGATTGGCTCAGTTGCCAAAGATAAGTAGAGCTTACTTGGAGCTGGGGGAGCTTTGAGAAGTTTCTCACAGGGGGCCACTCCTATAGCCCCCTCCCCTGCCACCAAAAAAACTCCACCACTCACTCAACCCAGGACATAATTGCAATGTCTGCTTTCAGTTACGAACTTTCTGGAACAATATATCCACATGTTTAGGTATCAAGTCCTTAAATCATATGAAGAAAATATAGAGAAAATTCATAGATCACGTGGAAGTTTTCCACATGCTAAAATAAGTAGAATTGTCTTAACTCATTTACATAGTCATGGATATTCTTGTGATAAACTTGTGAGCATTTAGAAATTGTAAATTAATTAGTATGAAGATAAATAAAAAACAAAACAAAACAAAACATAGAGACTACAGCAGATCAGAATGGTTCATGGCCTCCTAGGATTTGTTCCTTAATACAGACCCCAATAAAGCTGATGGAAGATAGGGGTCAAACTTTGGGGTTTTTATAATTTTCATTTTCATACAGTTCGAATGGCTATTAACAGCTGTATGTTTAGAGACTAAGCTCAGGTTTAAACCAAAATTAATAGCCAGTCCTGCCTTAGTTTGGCACATACATACTACAAATGGTCAGTAAAATGTTTTGGTACTCACCCCATGGTCTTTCATGCCCACTGTATTTTGCTTATAACTCACTACTTCTGTTTGGTTATGTGATCAAAATCTCATCTTCAAACATATGAAGGAACTTGGAACAACAATGACAGATGGAAGAAACCAAGTATCTCAGGGCAAATGGAGGTCCTGCCCCTGACAGGGACCCTTTCCAGAGCTATCAGAGGGGAAGCATAAGCCCCATGGCCCAGGTGTGACACCCTTCACAATGAATCAAGGGAAGGGCGTTATGGATCACTGAGGCGTTATTGCCTACAGGGCTATGGGAATCATTATGGAATGAGGGGAAGAGCATTCTAGGGCTGTACAAGACTTGTTATGGGATGTTTAGGAGAGGAAACAAAGGCATAGAAAGGAATAAATCAAGACATATTGAGAGGGAACAAGCATGGGAAAGTAGATGTATAAGAGAAAGGCGCTGGTCATGTGGAAACAAGTGGCTGGTCAGTACACTTGTCTAGCTGTGTGCCCTCTACCTTGTCACTAAAGTCTGTCCTGTCTTTTAATTGAACTCCATTTCTAACTATTTTCCTGGATGAATGACACTCTTATGTGTGTATATATGTGTGCATAGGCAGTCTTAGTGCCAGCAAGCAGAGTGAAGATGATAGATCATAGGTAGGGGAATGTGTGTAGGTCTGAATACCAACAGCTAGAGCGGGGTTGAAAGCCTCAGAGGCTTGTCTGGCTGCTGGATAGACTGAGTATCCAAGACAAGCTTCTGGAGGGATCCATATTGTACATATGTACACATATATTTCCAACCTTGTCCACTCACTGGCCAGATCAACCAGACTGAGGAACAGGGTGAGGCCATTGGAGATGTTGGGAGTGATCCATGTGGCCTGTTGTGTGCATATGAATGTATGTACTGAATGTATGTGTACATATGTGCCTACTGGGGGCTCAGAATCATTACTGGCTGGACCTGGTAACATGGGGCTGCAGCAGCCTCAACTAAATTGGGCTATCAGATTTGGAAGCTCCTAAAAATTTCTACTTTAGTCCTTTTTGTCCTCACAATTTACTCTTCTCACTGCCACAGACTTACGGGTTCTCCTGTTCAGCAGCAGCAGAGGTAGTGATGGCTTTATCTAACAGAATTAAGGCCTATTCAGATCCCATCTAAAGAGAAAAAATTTTGTCTCACCTTCCTCGCTTTAACTGTATAGATGAAAAATATCAATAAAATTATAGAAGTTGCAAGCTTGGCTTCAGAATCCTGTAGCTACTTTTATGTACTTTAGGCAAAGACTCCAGCTTTCAAGAAAACTTTAAAAAATAAAATAAATTAAAATCCCCACAACCCAATCAAAAAACTCCAACAATCTTCAATTATCTACACCATATATTAAGAAGATTACTTAAGTAAATAAATAATTCAATTTGAAAAGGAAACAAGTACATGAACATGCATGTGAACTGTATAAAAAGCACTGAACATATCCCTTGATGTTACATGAACTGTCTTCAAACAGTCACTGAGTAAGAAGTCTTAGTAATAATGTGTTCCTTTTCCAGTTATGAAAGCTTTTAAGCAAAACAGTAATGACTACTGTGTAATTAAAAAAAATCCAAGGAAATTGTTCTCTCAACACTGAAACAAATTACTTCCATCCTGAATTTAGCAATTAAGATTTTGTCAACTAAAAAGGAAGAGAAACAATACTAAAGAATTTACTGAATCATGTTAAAGAAGCAGAGTCTTTTACTTTTCATGCTAAGGTCATCACAAGCATGATGTTCATGTGAGGTCATGGCAAAGAAATTCGGTCGTGATTGAATATCAATAAATCATGATACATCTTTTATGTTTTCAAATATTGATATTATTTCATCACTGCAATAAAAATAATAGAAAGGACTAGACTCAGTAGAGTATGTAAGCATTTAAAGGTCAGATTTCATAATACTTACCTTTTAGGTATTGCCTTGCCTAAATTCCTGTGTCAGATGTTTAGATTCCTTAAAGAGATGAAAGCAAGTTACCTCAAGATGGTAATAATTACCTTCAAAATGGTACTAATTACCCAAATTATAATTATCTACTTTCCCAGAAGTTTACTTAGAAGTGGATCATAAAGAATACTACAGAACACTCTGAAATCACAGTTTTCCTCAGCTCTCAGGATATGTCTCAGTTGTTTAGTGCAGCAATGTCTGTGCTACAAACTGACTAGCTACACAACAAATGCATTAAAGACAGCTCAAAGCACTATCAAAGTTAAGAAGATTTCCAGGTAATGTGGGCAAATATTTGCCACATGAATGTCAATAAAGTATGTGAAGAATCTTTTTCTTCTACTTGCAGAGCAGTGGCAAATAAGAAAGCATGTCCTTAGGCCTGTCAGCTGCACAGTTCCCATCTGAGATTGGGTAATTAACTGAAGTCGAGTTTCTGTTCTACTTAAGTGCAAACTCTACTATATTAGCTGAAATCATCAAAGACATTGTAAACTAGTACATTGGACTGTGCCCAGAAAGGAACTAGAAGCACAACCCTGTCAGGTACAGATCAGTTGAAGAAGCCACTCCTTTTTCACTGCTTTTTAAACTGTAACTGCCAAATCTTACAGCAGAGATAAGCCTGGTGTATGCAAACACATCAGCCATGGATTCAAATTTGACTTGCAAGCCGATGTGCTATTGCTGAGATTAATATGAAGGAGAAACCATTAACAACAGGCTTTAAGAATAGCCTTATACAACTGAATCAGAACAGGAAGGTTCAACTTTTTTTTCCACCCAGTTTTATAAACTGGACTTTTTTCAAAAGGATGAATTAAATTAAAAATAATTAGAATTAAATCTGGCCAGGGACGTGAAGAGCAACAAAAAAAGCTTTTACAGGTGCATCAGTGATAAAAGAAAAACTAGGGAAAATGTGGACCCCCTCTGGAAGGAAAAGGGAGAATTGGTCACCCGGGATATGAAGAAGGCTGAGGTACTCAATGACTTTTTTGCCTTGGCCTTCACTGGCAAGGACTCCAGCCACACCACCCAAAACACAGAAGGTAAAGGTTGGGACTGGGAAAAGAAAGAACCACACACTGTAGGAGAAGATCAGGTTGGAGACCATCTAAGTAACCTGAAGGTGCACAGGTCTATGGGACCTGATGAGATGCATCCACAGGTCCTGAGGGAACTTATGGATGAAGTGGCTAAGCCACTATCCACTATATTTAAGAAGTCATGGCAGTCCAGTGAAGTTCCCACTGACTGGAAAAGGGGAAACATAACCCCCATTTTTAAAAAAGGAAATAAAGAAGACCCGGGGAGCTATAGACCAGTCTGTCTTACCTCTGTGCCCAGCAAGATAATGGACCAGATCCTCCTGGAAATTATGCTAGGACACATGGAAAATAAGAACATGATTGGTGACAGCCAACATGTCTTCACTAAGGGCAAATCATGACTGAAAAATTTGGTGGCCTTCTATTTAGGGTTACAGTGCCAGTGGACAAGGCAGGAGTAACTGACGTCATCTACCTGGACTTGTGCAAAGCATTTGACACTGTCCTGCATGACATTCTTGTCTTTAAATTGGAGAGCCACGGATTTTACAGATGGACCACTCAGTGGGTAAGGAATTGGCTGGATGGTTGTATTCAAAGATTTGTGGTCAACAGCGGATGTACAAGAGGAAAGTGGTGACAAGTGTCATTCCTCAGGGGTAAGTGCTGGGACCAGCACTGTTTAAAATCTTTGTTGGTGACATGGACAGTGGGATAGAGTGCACCGTCAGCAAGTTTGTCAATGACACCAAGCTGTGTGGTGCAGCTGACATGCTGGAGGAAAGGGAGGCCATCCAGAGGGACCTTGACAGGCTTGAGAGGTGGGCCCATGAAATCCTCATGAAGTTCAACAAGGCGAACTGCAAGGTGCTGCACATGGGTTGAGGCAATCCCAAGCACAAATACAGACTAGGTGATGAATGGATTGAGAGCAGCTCTGCAGGCAAGGATTTGGGGGTATTAGTGGATCAGAAACTGACTCTGAGACAGCAGTGTGAGGTCACAGCCCAGAAAGCCTATTGTATCCTGGGCTGCATCAAGAAAAGTGTGGCTAGCAGGTCGAGGGAGGTCATTCTCCCCCTTCACTTTGCTCTGGTGAGACCCCACCTGGAGTACTGTGCCCAGTTCTGGGGCCCAAAGTATAAGAACAACACAGACCTGTTTGAGCGGATCCAGAGGAAGGCCATGGAGGTGATCAGGAGGCTGAGAGAGTGGAGATGTTCAGCCTGAAGAAGCAAAGGCTCTGGGAAGATCTTATAGTAGCCTTCCAGTACTTAAAGGGGACCTACCGGAAAAATGGGGAGGGACTCTTTATCAGGGATTGTAGTAATGGCAAATTAAACTGAAAGATGGAAGATTTAACTTAGATATGAGGAAGAAATTCTTCACTGTGAAGGTGGTGAAACGGTGGAACAGGTTGCCCAGAGAAGTTGTGGATGCCTCCTCCCAAGGCCAGGTTGCATGAGGCTTTGAGCAACCTGATCTAGTGGAAGGTGTCCCTGGCCATGGCAAGGTGATCCCTAAGATTCCTTCCAACCCAAACCATTCTATGATTTTATGATGGTGTTTTGTGTTTACAGCCAGCTGCTCAAAGGATTTAACACTGTCCTTACTTTTAAACTTGGGCAAGGAGTAAAGCAAGCCTGCTGCTACCTATGTTTTACAAATTATTTTGGAAGTGTACCAAACTCTTGGATAGAGTACATTTTCTTTATAGTAGATCATATGAGGCTGTGTTTTATATTTTTGACCAAAACAATACTGGTAACACAGTAATGGTTTAACTTTTGTTTAACAGTGTTTGCACAGCTTCAAGGCCTTCTCTGTTTCTCACTCTTTCCCTGCGGTGGATGGATCAGGGGTGTGTATAATAGGTTGGGAGGGGGCACAACCAGGTAGATGACCCAAACTAACCAAAGAGATATTCTATACCATATAATATCATGCCTGGCAATAAGAGGAAAAAGTGGGGCTTTTAAGAGGGTTACCCATCTTTTACTCAATAACTGTCTGGGCATTAGTCTACCCATGAAAGGTGGGGAGTGTTTGCTTTTGCATCACTTGTTTTGTTTTCTTCTCTCTTCCATTTACCCTTGCTTGATGCACAAATTTTCCTGCTTTTAGTCTTCCTTTCCCCCATCCCCCGGTGGAGGATGAGAAGTGAGCAAGCGGTTGTGTGGTGCTAGCTGCCCACTGAGGTTAACCTGAAACAGGAGGATAAAGCATTCTTTCAGCAAATGGGAAACCAGGAATCAGCCCTGCTCTCATTCTCAATAAGTTCAGACTGGTGTCTTTCCTGGAAGATTATAGAATCTCTGCATGATTATGATTATCAGGTTATGAGCTAACTGTAAATTCTTTCAGTGTCTCTTTTCAATGTGCCATAAGCCTAATTATTTAGATTCTTTCCTATCACAGGTAGTGATGTCAAATCTTCTCCCCGCATAATGAACATCTTTAAATATAGTATGTCTCATGCCATCAAAAATTACATGTCACATTCTTGTCATTTGTTCTGTTTCTTGCAACCCACTCTTTTGCTTTGCTATTACAGAGATAAAAAAAACAACTCAGTAAATGGCAAATGATTATGCTGTTCAAATGCTCTACCAAACAGCATTAAAATTGGAAGATAATTGCCAAAAAATAAAATGTAAATCTTCAACAATTTTAGTTAATTAAAGGCTTATTTACTTTTTTGTTTGTTTTTCATTCCAGTAATTATCTGTGGTTTGGTGGTTGCTTTTTTTTTCTTTTGCTGCTAGTCAGAAAATAAACTTTTTTCAGTCTGAAAAGTCTGTATAATGAAATCACTTTTTTTTTTTTTGTTCCCCTATTCTGTATGTTCATATTAAATCAGGCAAGTCTTCTCTGTTATTTCTGTTAAGATACATTCCAGTTACTACACATCAATTTACATTTTAATGGTAGACCCAAATGACAAAAATGTAAAATCCTGATCCTATGGGACCCATACATGTTTCGGTGTCATATTTTCAAATATATTCAAGTATGCCATTTAGGCACCTGTACAGGACTTCCTAACTTAAAGTACCTAAATAGTTTAAGAGACTAGCTCTAATTGAAAATAAAGGTTTTGTTTGTTTTGTTTTGTTTTGTTTTGTTTGTTTGTTAATTAGAGAAAATTAGGTATTTTTCTCTATTTTTTCCTGAAATTATCTTAAATACTTTGTGTGCTTTGCTTTTCAGAATATTCTGATTCCTCATTTCAGACAATTTTAAACATTTAAGATACTCTAATAGGTTTCAAGCTAACATCTCTTTTATCTCCAACCTAAGAATTCTCTGAGCAAACCTGGAGAAACTATCTTTTCAACACAGCACATACCCTTATTGCTACAGCTGTGTAGCTTTGTAATATTAGTGACTGCAGGTCAGTTTGGAAAGAGAGTTGTGTTCATGTTAACTCCATTTCAGATACTTATTGCTCTTTTGGGTGTGCTTTTTGTTTGGTTGGCTGTTCTGTTCTGGTTTGGAGACAGAAAAATGGGATTATTGGTGTGTTTTGCTCTTTATCTAGAAGGCAAATCTGCTCAGGCTTATTAAGGTGTTTGGTGTTAAAGCAGCTGGGCTACTTGGCAGTAGATTTAGTTAGCCTAAAGGAAGGAGGCAAAGGTGAGGTAGATTGCACATGGAGCAAATTAAGTCTGGTAATGAAACTGTGAATTTTGTTGTTGTTATTATGTATCTACAGAGGACTCCTGCATTCACATAACAACTCAAAATGTAGTTATGTGTTTTGAGTCTGTTATCTTTGCTTTCATTGTTGTATACTTCCTTTTTACTAAAGCAAGGAGAAAGCTGGCATGTAATTGCTCAAAATTTATATTTCTTCTCCCTGCCCCCTTTCCCCACTCCACCTCCCCCCCAAAAAATCCAAACAAACCAGTTTTCTGGGTTAACCTGAAAGTTCTTGAGTAGTTTCCTGTTTTACTCTTGTATGCTCTGATTTGAGTAGCTTGATTCTATCCCACTCAATTTCAGGATCCTGGGAAGGCTTCAGCAAAAATCACACCTAAGTATAAATTATTTAATTATTTTATCATGTGCTACTGGCTTCTATTTTGTGGTGTATCTGCCTAGCTTTTATACAGTAATCTACTGGTTTGAACATGTGCTGAGGAGACAAGTCAGCGTTTTGTGCTATCATCAGGAAAAAAGGATCAAACCCCATTTCACATCTTGCTTAGGATACAGAGCAAATAATGGGATTTTCTTGATTTCTTTTGAAGTTGTTGTCTTATAGAAACAAATACAAACCTGCTAGGATCATGAAGCTCAGTTGGAATTCTGTAATGCAGTAGTTAAATCCCAAAAGCAAGCCACACACAAAAAAATAAATTTCTTTTACTGGATAATAATGGTTATTGGTGTTGAATATGTATATGCAAGCTCCACATTTGGTAAGTCCAGAGAAAATGGCCTTATTTGAATGACTTATTTATTTAGTTAGTTATTTCTAGTAATAAACAGAATTGTAGTTGCCTGTGTTTAGTCCTAATACAAAGTATGGAGAGATGTAGATTTTTGAAATAGAAACTAGATTGCAGGAGAGGACTTCTCTTCTGACTGCATTTTGACACCCAATCAAGTTGGTCCTGACATCTGTTCTCTATCACAGAATCAGAGGGAAGTATTCAAGGTATTGCTCATCTGAACAATTCCACAGAAACTAGTAACTGCAATTCTGTTTGATCCTTAATGACAGTATTTTAGCATACATTTGTTAGTTTGTAAAAGAGTACACTCATCAAGCTATAAGAGTTCCCTGAAGGATTTTCCTATTTATTTTTTTTTCTTTTTTCTCCAGAAGAAATAATTTTCTCTCCTATCCTTTATGTAAAAGGAGACTGGAGGTTAATACTATTGTAGTGGGTAGGACAGTTCAGTAAAGAAAGAATGATTGTTATCTCTCCTGATGAATATTCAGTTCTGCAAGTTTCAGTGGAGTAAGTTAAAGCACCTTACTGCAGAACTGTTTAGTGACTGGTTAGGTGTGGAGAAAAATGGTGTTTAAAATGCAGGACAGGTGCTATTTATTGGATATCTGCTCTAATAGAGGGAAGGGTGCCTTAGCACTTGCCTGGAAGGAAATGAAAGCTACTATAATGATCTTATTTGATATATGGAAAGTCTGTTCCAAGAATTTCTATTTCCCTATTAAAATCCAATTTGTTGTGTCTGGTAGGCTAACTGCTTCTATTGACTCAGTCTGTCATGTTTAAGCTGCATAGATGAAACTGATTTTTACTATAACATTTTTTTCAGCTGTGTCAGCATTCTCTTTAAACATTCTACATGTTTTTGTTGGCAGCATGTTCCTAACAGTTGCTCAAAAGCTTAGTTGTCAAACAAAGCATCCCAGGTTTGTTAAAGATAATTCTTTCACTTGGATTTTTTTTTTTTAACACTGCTGATGTGTTTTTCATTATAGAAATAACAGTTCTAATCAGAATAATTTCTCAAATTAACTGAGGTACTTAAACATTTGAAACATGACTAAGAAGCCCCCCTCTTAAAATTACTTGACTTTCCTAAAGTTGTGTTACTATTAAATTTATATATTTACTATTTCATAAGGCTTTTAAACTTCCGAAAATAGCCTGTTCATACAATAAAAGATCTCTCAATAGCAATGCAGTGTTTTTCTGTATGTGACTGGTTTTGTTGCACAGTGCTTGTTTGAATTGCCTCGTCTTCCTTGTCTTTTATGAGTAATCACTGAACAATGGACAGGAGCAGCAACTGCTTCCTTATGCTTCCTGCTACTCACATACAGATGCTACAAAAAGATATTGATCACTAAATTACTACCTGTAATGACTGTTACAGTTGGCATACAGATATATTAGAAACTCTAGGGAGAAGGGAGCTCTTACATTGAACAAGTGAGCAGCAAAGATAAATCTAACTTTCATCCTCTCAATAAAGTTAAGCAGTGGTGAGTCAGAAAAAAAGTATTTCAGTGAGTAAAACAGAGAATTAAGCAAGAATAACAAGTTCCATTCCTCCTTCTCGGATTATCTGTTTCCCTATTGGGAATTTTTAAGTAAATGACCATCTCTGCAGACACATTTGAATTTGAATTGAGGAATACTAGTAGACCACAGTTACAAATATTTAAATTTGACCTCCTCATGGTCAAATTAATTAGTAATGCAAATTACCTCTAATGTTGATATCCACTTGAGTTCCTAGGGTAGCAGAATAATCAAGTTGCACCCACAGTCTAAAAATGAGTACTGTTCTACCTATCTTACTGAGGTAATACCACATAGAAACATGTTCTTGCTAAATACTTAGCAGGTATTAAATTTCTGGGAGTTGATATAATTTTTAGACCTTGACTGTGGAAATACTCTAGAAAGACAGGTGTGACAGATTTGCCTTCCAAAGCAGGCTTAGTCATGCATTGCCTCTGCTTGTGGATGACTTGCATATTGAATGACAACTGAAACTTTGAGGTAACTTATCATTTTATGGAAGCTCTAAAACAGGTTAATGGATAAAGCCCTCTGTGTTCAATGGTTATAGCTGTAATTAAACAACTCGCATAGGTGTCAATTGTAACATCAGAAGACCCACTTGGTTACTACCTTCAGTATTGTACTCTAATACTTTGGATACATATCTGCTGGCAGAAAGCTAGCAACAGTAAATTCAGTCAGACACCTAAAGTCATGCACAAACTCAGAAATACTTCTTAAACAACTATTCTTTCATTAGGTTAAAGCCAATGTTCTTAGGGAAAACCTGTTTAAATTACTACTATTCAAACAGAAGATATGAATTAGAAAATCTGTTTTGCAAATTAGCATTCTACTCCATGCTGAAATGCAGCTCTTGAGTAACAGGCTCTCTCGCCTTCTAGAACACTGTCTACCTAAAAAAGCATAAAACTCATAAAGGTATTTGAAATAAGCTATATTGACCTGTGAACACCTACAGAAGGCTTCTAGTGCAAAAAGCCAACAACATTTAATAGTTTAAATACAGTGGAGGTACTATTTTGTGTGGAATTAGTGATCTTGATTGAATAAGTTAACTTTAAAGAAGTAGACCAGCAACCTTCTGTCTTGCACATTATCTAAAAATCTCCACAGTGGCTTGATATTGTATTCTTCATCAGTATTCTCAATGTAAAGTCTTCATCCCCGATATGTGACACAACCTTGAAATTATGCTCTCCAACAACATGTCCGGTGAAAAAATTGCCAGTGGAGGTACTGATGACATCTACTTTTTCCTAAAAAAAAAAAAAAACAAAACAAAACTGGGCCTCGGATTAAAACCCGAGCAACAAGTTAAAAATCAGGAATTATCCATCGGACACTAATACGATTTGTCTTTCCATCTTTATCTAAGGCCTCCCCCATATAACCCTCTAGGTTTTACTGGGGTCATAGGTACAATGCCAACTGAAGGCAACTTTACCATAACAGGTTGGCCCACACCTATTTCCAGTGGAAACCAACCCTTGTCATTGTTAAACATAAATGTATCATCAACTGATAACCCCATAGGGCAAAATGCTTATATCTTTGGGTTCCCATAATTTCCCCAACGGTTATTAACCTTTTCTCAAAATCATTAATTACCTCTAAGATGCCCCATTTAGCAGCTGCTAACAGTGGATACTAAATAACATGAGTTACCTTAGATTGTGATAATGAAGGAGCAACTTGCAAAATTCTTATTTGAGTCACCCTCATCACGCCTATTATATTTATGATCTTCCTCGATGGTTTAAGTCCCAACTCAGTAGCTTGTTGCCTATTTAAAACACCCATTTGGGCCCCCATATCAATTAAAAATTCTAAACTTATCTATCTGGGACCCACAGGAGTAGGTATATAAGGCTCCTTGTCAATGGACTATAGATAAGAGTTCACCATGCAGAATGGGCGGCCCAATACGCAAACAACAACTTCTAGTTTTTTTACCTCCCCCAATTACCCTCCTGATGTCACAGAAGGGTTAAATTTCCCTTCCCGAGGGAATACAGATACTGGCATTTCCCTTTGTTCTCGAGTTTTCCCCTCCAACAATTCCAGCAACTTTCAGTTGTTATCAGTGGATTGCCCATGTATTATTGCTAGGGGTGCCCCCAATTCCAATGCCCTCCACCACAAATCCTTGCTTCCGAAATTATAAAATCAACTTGGCTTATCTCGGAGCAATTTAGGCTTCCTACGAGGAAGCTACTTGGGGTAGTTTTTCCAACTAACTTGCCGAACCTTCCAATTTCTGTCCCTAACAACACCTGGGTCAGCTAACCAGATCGTGTAACACTTCCACCCACGTTAACATGTGCACAAGAGAGGTTGGAGGATTTTGCTGGCTGGTTGCATTCAATAGCTCTTTTCACCCTTTCCCTAAGGGACTGGATGTATATCTTTAAGGCATCGGGAAGTCCTCTAATAAGAGGTTTAAGGTGGCTAGGATCCACCGACATGGCAATGGGTATTCCATATCATCTCCTCTCATACATCACCTGAATACAAGCAGCCTTTTGTACTCCCTCCAATAGTTCCAACAATCCCTTCATGTTAATGGCTACAGGTTCCCCCCCTCTCCTTAGGGTCCACACCCCCGGCCCAGTAAGCCACTCGAGATGCTATTGACTGATTACCTGCTGGCCCATCACTTAAAAACACTCTGGGACCCCAACCCCCCCCAGCCTCATCATCACGCAACAGAAATGATCCCTAAGAAGTCTCCTTGGGTGGTGTCCCAACCCAAGGGGAGAGTTCTTACCCACAGCACACTGTTCCAGGCAGGACTAGCTCAAAACAGCTCCCCTCGGAACTCCTTTTATACCCGAGCCAAATCTGACCTGTGGTCAACATCAGCCCCTATTGGCCAAAGACCCCAACTACCATAAAGCCCTGAGAACAAGGGCACAGGAAAGGTTCAACAGCCAGGGAGCCACAATTTCATTGGGCGGGTGCACCTTCCACACATTTGTTAGTTTAAATACAGTTGGGGTACTATTTTGTGTGGAATTAGTAATCTTGTTGAACAAGTTAGCTTTAAAGAAGCAGCATACTTTGGTACAGTGCATTTTTTTTTATTTATACATGCAAGTATGTGTATATACACACATATTTAATATGTATAATGTATATGAGTTCATGTGTGTCTATATATGTATGCATGTATGTGTATTTTTATTTAAGTTCTCTAAAGGTTCCCAGCATGTGACCTTAATTTCTGTATGGAAGACTTTGGTTTAGTGAACACAACTGGCCACAATTACATTATCAAGTTAGCCAATTATGTTGTGAGTAAACTGCGTAACACTGAATTCTGGCAGGTTTGTAAAACAGGGTTGTTAAAGGTATGAGTGACAACAGCAAGAGCATGATTGTTTTACAACAGTACCTGTATGAGAAAATAACATAACTGAGAATTACTCAGTTAATAAATGGAGATTAATCTCCTGAAAGATAATCGCCTCTCATCATAACCTAGGAAGTTACTGTTCAAGTGTAGACAGTTAGGTACCTCTTGGGTTGACTTAACAATTCTGTCTTATAGCTTTATACAAATGTCTCAATTCACTGGAGTCTAGATTAGCCAATTGCTTCTTATTAGTAGTAATTAATACTTAAGTTGCTTTGAGAACACTGTAGAAATTGCAGCTTGCTTGCCGGTAGTAAGTGTGCTCTCATCTTCTAATTTTAGACAGCTTTTGTTTCCTATCCAGGCAAATTACTTTAAATCAGTAGTCTAAATAAAAGGGTCAGATGTGTTTTGTTTATTTTTTTTTTTTCCTGCTCACTGATATAACCTTACTGATAGTAGTGAAAATGAAGAGATATAAGGAGTTGTAACAGTCATTTGTCAGTGTGTTGTGGTTTGACCCCAGCCAGCAACTAAGCACTACACAGCTGCTTGCTTACTCCCTCCTCCAGCAGGATGGAGGAAGAGAATTGGAAGAGTAAAAATGAGACATTGAAGTAAAGACAGTTTACCTTTAAACTTTACCTTATTTTAAAGACAGTTTAAAGACACATGCACTCCACTCATGACTCACAGGACATGTGGTTTACAACTAGACCCCATCTGTCAGCACTGTGGGGTACTCTACTTGCACACATCTATGCCAGAGATGTAGGTGCTCCAGCTTTATGTGTACCCATGCACCTCGCTCCCTGCAACTTGCTAGTGCACACAAAGGTGGTGAAGCCCTCCAGGAGGCCAAGTGCCACCAAAAGTGTGGGTCCCTACATATTGTGCCTCATACTGTTGAACTAGGAGCAGGTGCAGATTCCTCACGGTATCCAATGGGGAGGCTGCTCTGCCCAGCCTGGGAAAAGACCATTATGCCCCAGGGAGACTTCTGGTAGCACCCATCCATTTTAAGTGCATTTCTTTCTTCTCACTTATACAGATTTTCATGATTCTTTCATATCTCTTTTTAAAATGACTCATCTTTTTTGTTTGGTTGATTTTCTTACACAAAATTTTCATAACCATTCCATGATTACTGTTTAATCCAACAAATGTTCATCATCTTTGGTGTTACTGATGCAGTTTGTTGGCTGGTTGTTTTTTGGGGAGTTTTTTTTGGCAAGTATCCTCTCAAACAGCTTTGAGTATTCCACTCATATACACCGCTTACATTCACATTCCTATCTTACCAGATATTGTTACTGAGGCTGTTTTACCAAGGGAAAGCAATTAGGGTTCCTCAACAAAGGTGTAGTGCTTCTAGTTTATATGCCACCACAACACTATTACAAGAACAGCCTGAACTCAGGTTGCATACAGATCCCATCTGTCCTATTGAAATATTGAGGTTTGATGAAAAAAGACTTTCCAGATCTCTACAGACAATTTAAAAGGCAGAATGACAGTATATATCCTATATTCAAGCTGTACGCATATGTGTGGATTCTTTTTGTGTAGCTAACCACATTCAAATTCTGTTCTTCCAGGTCCTCAAAATAATATTTACTTATGGCTTGCATCAACACAGCATGAGATGAGGTTTAGTGTGTATTTTTTTCCACAGGTTGATATCAAAAAAAACACAACTGATTTTTAAGGTCATCTTCCAGATGTGCTAGAAGCAGGGAAAATAACACTTAGAAGCAGCTATATCTTCAGCTGTTAAAAGGGTAGATGCTTGGGGATTTCCCTTCTACATTTAACTTCATGCATAAATGATTTTTTTTTTTTTTTTTCTTTCCTAAGTACCGGTAGTATACACATTTTATTTCTTCTCTGTGCCTTACAACAGCTGTGATTATAAGCCTATATAGACTCAATTTCAACTGTGTTTTATTTCTATTCAAGATATCTGGATTAATTTTACGAGAGTAATATGAAGTAAACATAATGAAGAGGATTAGGTTATTCTCAAAGACTGGTCTGTGGAAAATCTGCGAGTGTAACATCTCTCTTGACCTGCTAATACATCTTCTGGGCAGATACTGTGTGAAAAGCAAACCTGCAGTATACTACAAGGTATGCTGGTCTTTGTCTTGAGACAATATAAACTTCTGCACTATGGCCAGTGGTTAGTGGAAGTGTGTGTGCATGTAAAATGTCTTGTGGGAATGTACTGCTGTAACCTTCCGAGTTCTAATTTATCTGGTTAGCAGAACAGTGGCTCTCATGCACCCTAACCTCCAACACAAGCCTAAGGCTTTGCACAGATATCTCTTATTTCAGCTGCCTAAATATTTTCTAAAATCTAGCCAAAGGGTAAAATTTTATGATGCAGCTTGAGCTGAACTCACGCCCCAAATACGTTGAAAGGATAAAGTTATTATTCCCATTCTTTCAACTGGCTCTTTTTGTCTTTTTTTTTTCTGCAGTAAGTTAATTCAGTTTTGCCAATCTGTTGGAGAAACCTGTTTGGTTTTTTGGTTGCTTGGGATTTTTTTTGTGTTTGGGTAGTTTAGTGATTTTTTTTTTTTTTTTTTTTTTTTGTAGGTGTGTTTGTGGCTCTTTTTGCATGTGTTCTTTGTTTATTTGTTTGGAGTTTGTTTTGGGTGTGTTGTTTGATGGGGTTTGGGGTTTTTTTTGGTGATTTAAGTTATCTGGTACAACTGAGAGGATCAGATGAATGCCAGTGGAAAGGGAAGGAGGGAATATGGACCTGCTCTTCTGGCAGATAGGTTTAAAGCTGTAAGTATCAACTTTACCCTATGTTCTCTGAGAAAAAGCCAGATTTGTATGTTCATACAGAAACCCCCAAAGTGAACCCTGAACTGAGGACTCAGTCTTCTGCTGTAGTACAACAGTGTCTGAGCTGTAAACATTTTATATTACTGAGCACTAGAAAACCAGGATAAAAGTAAAGAAAAAAATAACCCATCATGTAGTGTGCCACTCAACACCCCTTTGCACTAATGTACTTTCATGCTGTTGGATTCATATAGAACTGTGCTTTTGCACAATAGTTGCTACAATGTGCTTCTGGGTTTTATCATAATAAATAATTACAACCATAATAAAACAAACCAGAGACATCAGCTTTCATTTTTTACTTTAGAAATGAATCTGCCTGTAAAACAATTTTCTTCATTATACATCACTTGAAAAAAATTGCTTACTCTTACTCTATCCTCATATTTTCTTATTTCAAGTTCATGTTCAAATAATTTCTATACCTACAATAAATGTTTCATTCTTCTAACTTGATTTTAGTGAACAAAGAACCAGGGTCGTTTTTATGTATGTAAGAATGTGAAATTTCAAGATCAATAATTAATCTGCAAAATAAAGTGTGATGAATTCTTTCTTTTGGTGTGATGTCCTTAATATTGATAATAAATGTGTAATAATAAACTGTCTGAGGTTTAATTTCTTATAAAAACATTGGCATTCTAATACTGTTATGCACTCACTGGGGGATCAAGAATGATATGATCAGTCATGGTTACTGAGTTTAGTCATGAAAAGGAAGTGCACAGAATGTGGAAGTGGTAATGGGCTACCTAGGAAGAATGAAAAGATTTTGCCTCGGTATGCAGGAGTAGAACTAGGTGTCCTGGTTGGGGCTGGACTAGAGTTCCTGTTGGTTTGGCAGCTGGAGGAGTGCTGCAGCACACTGAGACCCCAGGGGCTCCCCAGGTCCTAGTGCCCTCACCTGTGTGCGGGGGTGGGGGGAGCACAGCTGGAGGGCTGGGCCTGGATTGGCCGATAGTCCGTGTCACGTGTCACTACGCTCACTATATAAAGGCAGGAGTGGGCCAGGAGGGGCTCTCACTTTTGGGAGTGTTGCTGTGTTGCCTTTGTGTTTGGCATTGCCAGCTGGGAGCAGGTGGGTGTCTGTGGGTGGTAAGCAGCTGTATTGTACATTACCTGTTGATACTGCTGTCAGTGTATTATTCTGTTACTAAACTGTTTTTATCTCAACCTGTGAGTCTCCCTTTGCCCCTTTGATTCCCTCCCCATTCCCAAGTGGGGGGAGGGTGGGTGAGCAGCTGCGTGGCATTTAGCTGCTGAGTAAGCTCAAACCACAACACTAGGAAAGCCAAAGATTAGCTGGACTTGAAACTAGGGAGCAATGTGAAAGGTATTAAGAGTTTCTGTAATTAGCTCAGCAGCAAAAGGAAGTGCAAGGAAAATAAGGTACTGGTGTTCACTGGGGCAAGTGAAGTGATGATGAAGGACAGGGAAAAGACCGAGAGACTGAAAGCCTTCCTACCACTTTATTTCCTTTCCCCCATCTTCCATCCCTCAATAACAGGTATGACCACAAGTGTCATGAGCCTCTTACACTACTAGTAGAAAATGAGCAGAAGCTATTCTTCTACTGTGGAGGAAGAGGGAGAATCTAATCCTACTGTATATACACAAGTGCATGGACTGGATGGTGTGCTTCCAAAGGTGCCGAAGAAGCTACAGGCTGATCAGTTTGACCTCAATATCTGGATAGATTATGAAGCAATTTACCTGGAAACCATTTGCAGCCACCTGAAACACATGATGGTTATTTGGAAAGTCATCATGGGTTTACCGTGGACAAATTACATCTGACCACATTGATAGCTGCCTGTGATGAAATGACTGGCTAAATAGAACAGGACATCACAGGAGATACTGTAGCTGATTAGCTGTGCACTTGATACATGGATAATAAGATGTATGGCTGGATCATTGAGCTCAGAGGGTTGTAAGTAGCAATACAAAGTCAAAGTGTTGTCCCATTACAAGTGGTGATCATCAGGAATAAATTTGAGGTCCATTACCATTGCTATTGACCTGGAAGATGCAGTCTCAGCAAGTTCATGTACAATACCAAACTGGAAGGAGCAGCTGATTTGTCAGGAGATAAGGCTGCTACTAAGAGGGACTTCAATAGTTTGGAGAGGTGTATGAAGAGGACTGTCATCAAATTCAGTAAAGATAAGTGCAGATGCCAAGTCCAGTATCTGGGATATGCTAACCTTCCACAACAGTGCAGTCTAGAGCAGACTAGAGCTGATGATCTTCATGGACAACAAAATGAGATGTTACTGTTATGCCTTATGGCAAAAAAAGCCAATTCAAACTGGACTATATAAGGAAGATTGCAGCTCACACATTAAGGAAAGTAACTCTTTGCTTCTCTTCACTCCTTGTGAGAGTACATCTTAAGTACTGTGTCAGGTTTTGGGGGCCTCAGTATGAGAAAGACATTTACATAACTGTATGTGAGGTAGAGGATCTCCCAGACACTTAGGGAACTGGAATGTGTAACATCCAAGAAGCAGCTGAGAAAAATGGGTTTCTTCATCCTTAAGAGAAGACAAAGGGAGATGTTGTTATCTGTAGCTACTAAATGTAAGAGTATGCAGAAGACAGAGTAAGATTATTCTTGAGGATGCACAACCATAGAACAAGAGGCAACGAAAGTTATTCAGAAGGTAGAAAGTTCTGATTAGTTATAAAGAAAAGTCTTTTCATAACAAAACTCTTTAAATGTTGGAACAGGTTGCCCAGAGAGCTTGTGGAATCTCCATCCTTCAGAGATATGCAAAACTTGACTGGACAAGTCCCTAAGTAATCTGATGTAATTGGCCCCACCTTAAGCACAAAGCTGGATGAGATGACCTCCAGAAGTCCAACCTGAGCTACATAGAATCATAGTTCTGTGTAAGGCAGGTTTGAAACTGCACTTGAAGAAATTTTGAGAAAATGCTTTGGTCTCATAGTCAGCAGGTATGTTCCCATAAATCATGTTGGAAAGCAATGTAGTTAAATGGGTTTATACTGATGTCCATACATCTTGTATTTACTAATTTTCTCTCAGTTTGGATAGGTTGGTCTGTTTTATGATTCTGTTCTAAATATATATTTGAAGAGGGCATTGCCCACTTGACGTGCTTAAGACAAGATTAAATTCTCAAAATCCCATCAAGCTTTGAAAAATTCTTAATTGTTTGAATTTGTGCCCCTTTTCAGTTAACTTTAATGTTTGTGATCCCCTCACACAAAAATTCAGTGCAGCAGTACTATTTCTAGCCCTGTTCTGTATTCATTCATCTTCCAGAAAATTCAATTTGCAATTACGGCACTCCATTCTTGGCTTTTCAAATAAGCAAGATGCTGTAGTCTAACAGAAACTTCAAAAAGTAAAAACTGTGAGAAATAATAGGATTGTGGCATATGGAAGCAGCATTAGAAGGTGTACCACGGAGATATGCTTAAGTCTTTAGTCCTTGCTAAACCCAACAGAACTGTTCTGGAACAGACAACATCACCCCTGTATTCTATTATGAGCTTGGAAATCTCCTTCAGCTGCAGCTAAAAGGCTGCTCTGAATTGTTCTAACCCCATAATCAAACTCAAATGATGTGGAGTGAGTGGCACTGGATATTCTTAGGCTAGCTTTATATATTTTTTGGAATTTGTCATGTTGTAGCCTTTCCCTGTGCCCCCTGCAGTGTTGACTATGCCCTATTCTGACCTGGAGAAATAATAGGAAGGTACACTTGATTTAAGAAAGGTGATGAACTGTCACTTGTTGCATAGACTGATGTGAGCAAAAGTATATTTCCTTCGAATTATATACACAAGAAACTTAAGTCTCTGGCAACTATTTCTTTTTTTTTTTTTTTTTTTTTTATGTAGCTTACTGAGATTTTAAAGAATGTTGTTGAAGATCTGCATTTTGATTATGCCTTATTTGCCCTAATTTTTAATTATGATGTACTTTGACATATCTTGTTACATAATTGGTCACATTTCTGAAGCTCCTGGAATATCCTAAACACCGCTATGCTGATGGAATTTAGGACAAGTGTACTTATGTATACAGTTTCTAATACCTTCTTTACTGAATACAATAAGTAGCTTGTTAATGTTACTTCAAAACAGCAGGTTTTCTATGCTTGACAAGTACGTGATTTATTTTCTCAAACCTGTTTTATTAAACACAGCTTAACTGGAGAAACATAAAACCAAAATCCCTGACCCTCTTCTTGAAGAATATAATGATTTATGTATCATGATGATAATATTTTTTTCCATAGAACAAGAAAAAGATCATATAGATCCAGTGACACTAATTCAAGTAAAATCAGTCTTAAATGATAATAAAATAGTTACACATAACATTGGAAAGGATAAAGCTTACTAATTTCCAAGATGGTAGTTCACTGTATTCATCCTGGTGTTTTATCTCTTGCGCTCCTATTAGGGAGTTTTAGGGAGGCATATAGCAGGGCCTGCATCCAAAATTTGGACAAAAACTATTCTAATGAAGATGGAACTGTATTTCTAATTATTCACTCTTGCCAAGTGGTCTATAAAAGATCAGCTCCAGTCATAGTTTTCATGACAAGTGGGAAAATAAATTGTTTAAGATAAGATGCAAATTAGGGACAAAGTTCAGCTGACTACCAGAATATATAATTATATTTTGATATGTCACAGAGTAAGGCAGTCTTACTTGATTTAAATTTTGCAAACTTAAAATGTTTGGCTGGAAAAATGGTAGGGAAGACATTTATAAAATCTGTTAATTCCTGAGAAATGTAAAGTTGATCTTGAAAAATAAATCCAGAACAGGCTAGGGAAACACTTTTCTTGAATGCAAGTTTAAATTACAATAGTGTACTGATGAATTTGTGATTACATTTGTTTTATGGATGAGCTGGAGAGTCCATAAATGTACCACTGATGGTCTGAGGGACAAAGACTAACATATGAGCTTCTGCAGAATACATAATATACTGATAATGAGCAAAAAACATCAATAATGACCAAAAAAATCCACCAAACAATCAGTAAGATTCCTTGAAAAGCAATCCCAGCACAAGAAGATTTGAAGACTTGAATACAGTGTGTAAGCAAAAAATATGATTAAGAGTGTGTGGCTGCCACTTCACAAAACTTCAAGGGCTGTGCAACATAATTGGGACTGAAAGTTGACATTCCTAGAGTAGCTCACCATTATAGCTGCTAGGAACATGATTTTAATCTATCATATCTTGGCTATGCATTTGTTTGTATGCCTGCTTACTGCACATTTGGTGCTGTATAAAGATAATTACATGTGATCTGTCTGCATGCATGTAAATCTCCTATCACAATGTTGATTAATGATGTAAATTCAGCTTTTTTCAAAGCTACTGATCCACTGTAACTCAGCATCTGTGGATGCCAGACTAATGTTAAGCATGTATGTAATATGGATTTAAGCGTTCAACGTTAGAAAACACTGCCCAAGCAATAGATCAGCAGATAGACAGCAATTACTACTCTGTTTGGTATTGTTTATTCAAACTAAAGTTAAATTTGCCCTTAAGCACTTGACTCTCCCTTTAGTTTAAGGCTTCGTGGCATTATGCTTTCCTGCTCACTGGCACAACGTTTGATGGAAAAGCAGTGGTTTTATCTCAAACAATACAGACACCCAGGAGCTGGCCCTGAGCAAGCTAGATTGCTTACACAAAGCAGTGTGGTGATGTGCAGAGGTGCTCATAAGAGTCTTGACAGCACTGTAGCTCTTTCGTCAGTCATAGCATTGCCTTTTGTCCTGTCTGTACAACAGCACTACTTTGCTTATTTGTATCTCAGCTCAGTACAACGGTGTACAGTTTGGATGCAAATGATTCCCCTTCATTTCAGCTAAGGGGATCTTAAGACCAAACAGCGTGATCTTATTTCAAGTTTGCAAGAAACAAAGTAGGAAGGAGAGAGGTAGAGGCAGAAGGCTGGTTTACTGCAAAAGGCAAGAAGGTGACCAAGGAATTATAATGGCTGGAAAATAGCATATGACTCTATCTGTAATTTAAAGACTTTCTTGAAATCCTAGAGTTGCTTTCAGACAAAATCTGGGATATCGGTATCAGCCATAGATTCAACTTGGAACACATCAGACCTTCTGCAAATGTACTTCATACCTGATTTATATGTATTCAGCAAGTCCAGCCTCTCCGGAGTGTGAGGCTTAAGGTGTAGTATACTTCACTATTGTGTTACCTACAGTTCCTATACATTCTAAGATATGAATGCAGTGCAGTCAGTCGCTGCATAGACTTTCAGACTGAAAGTGGGTTGATTTTAGCACAGTTGGTCCAGAGATGGAGTACTTGCTCTGTAAGGAGAGGATGAGGGATCTGGAGAAGGAACAGCTTTGGGGCAACCTAAAAACAACCCTGTCTGCCTGAGCAATCCTTCTAAATTTCTCCTTAGTAATCTCTCTCTGCTTCAACTTCTTGTATACTGCCTTTTTTGTTCCATTGGAATTCTACCATGACTTCCCTGTTTAGTGAGGCTGTCCTCCCGAGACATCTGCATATTTTGCTGGGAACCATTATGGATCATTCTTGTGTTTGGCTGGTGTCCTTCTCAGCCTTATTGAGTTCCTTTGCCCTTCAGAGGTGCCTTCTCCCATGTGATCCTATCTACCAGTTCCCTGAATAAGCTGAAAGATGCTCTCCTAAAGTACAAGATACAGACTCTGATTCTTATCTCTCTTATTCTCCTCAGGATCTTGAACTCCTCTAGTTCACAGTCATTTCAGACAAGGTTACCGTTGATTATCACATCCTCAACCAGTTCTTCTGTTTGTGAACAGCTGATCCGGCCATAGATAACCCCTGATTAGTACCAATCCCTGACATCCTCCAGAAATCTTTCCTGACTTGGTGCCCTTTCAGAAGATGACAGTGAGTTCCCCCATGAGAATTGGGGTCTGTGATCCAGAATTCTACATTTCAAAAGAGCTTCATCCATTTCTTCACCTTGATCAGTCGAATTGTAACAAACTCCCACCACTATTTCTCCCTTACTGGCCTCTCCTTTGATCCTAAACTGTGAACACTCAGCCAGACTGTTGTCTGTCCCGCAGAAGGAGTCACATGCTTCTGAGCTACTCCTTCACCTCATTCTTTCCTACCATATCCTTTTCTTGACCTGTCTTCCCTGAAGAGCTTGTATCCACCCATTGCAATAACCTACTTCTGTAAGTTGTCCCACCACAGCTCAGTAATTGGAATGATGTTGCAGTTCTGTAGCCACATACATGCAGAGCTGCAGTCTCTGCTGTTTGTTTCCTGGGTTACATGCATTTCTGTGCATATGTCATGCTTGAAATGGCTTCTCTTTTACCCTGTTTTATTATTAGAGAGGGCTCTAATGTACCTGCTACTTGAACCCTTTGCTGCCCACCCCTACCCACCACTTCCGTACTTGACCATGGGTTGTAATTTCCCTCCACAACGATTCTTAATTAGAGCTCTACTCACCAGGTTGTCTAGCCTTCTGGCAAAGCTGCTCTTCCCAGCTTTGTCTTCAGCCCTCAAAAAGAGGGCCCTGTGGTCTAAAAAAGCTAAGTCACTGGTGAAGACATCAGCTACATAAGCTCTTAATCAATTTCCTAAAATAATTGGGACCATATACTTAGCTTGCAAATTTTTCCTGATGAACCAGCTATTGAATAAAAGCTGTGGCAATATCATCATCCAAAACAGAAAGAACACTAGGGAAAATGGACTTCTCACCTATAGGTTATGTGCTGATTTACTGTAGCTGAGGATTTGGCCAACAAATCTTTATGCCACTCTTGTTAGACTAAAAATATATGCTTTAAAAATCTTCAAATAGAATGTCTATATGCATTTTTGGATGCAGTAGATACTAGAAGGTATTATAATTTCTCAGGACAGGTTTTAAATCTCACTGCACTTTCTCTTTGAACTAAGTTGCTGCTGTTGTTGGGTCACTATATTTCTTTCTTGTGGTTTGGTGAGGCGGAGCAAAGGAAGACTTGAGCTACTGCCGTCATGTATATCCAACCCTTGCTGTGTTAATCCAACACTGACTGCTGCTTTTTCTCCCCAGGAAGCACTTTTTAAGGTCTGTAAGTGCTATTGAGAGCAAGTGTAAATGTTCTGTAATGACTTTAAGGTCAGCAAGCAAAATCAGAAGTTTCTGGAAAAGTTTGATTGAAAAAAAATAACAAAAATTTGTCAAAGGAAGATTGCTTTCCTTTGTCTACTGGACAAAGATATATTTTGTCAGTATAATGGGGTACCAATGGTATATATCAATAAACAATAAAATAATGCACACCTACAGTTTACAATTACAAAAATATCATGCATTCAGTCACATATTTTGTGGCTCTGAAATCTTTATAATGTAGTTTTAAGAGACTTCTTTTTCAAGAAGAAAGGTTTAAGAGATTTTTACATTTCTAGCATTCCAATCAAGGCTATATTAGAGTGCACTAGGATCTAATATGTCTAGCAAGGAAGAGATTTTATAGGAAAAAAAAAAATAAAAATACAAATATGGATGGTTGTTTTCCCCCCTTCCTTGTCATTTGAGTATACTGGGACAAGCTCTGTTCTGATTTGTCCCTGTGCAGATTAATTCCGGTTACATGGGTAAATAGAAAGCAGAATTTGAGAAGTTATTCTTCAGTGTGTATATTCTGCGGTAGTGATCCAGAGGCAAGATTTTATTTCTATGACTGAGAGATGGTGTGGTTTCCTCTGGAATACAGCATGAAAATTTTTATAGCATGACTTCTTATATTAACAGTCTTCTAAAAGATTTCAGTAAGAATTTGTTATCTTCACAAATGAGTAGCAGGTAGATTTAAGGATTACAAATAAAGATCTTTAGGCAAACCCGATTCCTCTTCCTTTCCACAGTTGCGGTGTGAAAGCAAAGGATAGAAGTTGTAAGAGTCTGCAAAGACTATGTTTCTGTTGCTCAGAGGCAGTGGTGTCTCATTGAGTCATGATATCCAATGCTAGCTTTTTCTACAGTAAATTGGTACTTTCACAAAGTTAGTAACACATCTTTGGAGTTGGAGTATGTCTGCTCCATGTCAGACTGTACACTTTAAGTTGCACAGGTTTTAAGAGCTAAAATAGGTTCTTCTGTCTAATCTTCTGCAGAGTGTACCACAGGCCAGAGTCCTGCACTATGCATCACAAACAAATCTTGATAAAAGATGTATGAAGGTACAGGAACTAGTTCTAAATTAGAGTAAGTTATCAGTCACATATTAGATGACTTGGTTACCACCTCTGTGCAGTGCTGCTCTGTTTACAGTGGCAATATCCTTTGAGAGAGAAGGGATTCTGCTCATTTCCATGATGAGAAAAATACTAGAACTTGTCTCAACAGATATTGCAGATTTGACGCTTAATGACATCATTGATGATAGCACAAGAAACTTCAAACACTGAGACAACTGGGGAAAAAAAAAAATGTTTCTTTTCATCTTTAAGGTAAACTTCAGTAGCACTTCCTGTAGCAGTAGTGGCAGCCATGATTTTGAAAAACAGTAATAAACAGGAATAAGGTCATATTTCTCTCCTTTTGAGAGCTAAGTATTAATTCACTTCAGTCAAATAACTGCATTTATTTCTTTACTGCCTTCCAGCTATGTAGTCATTTAAGCCTAATCAAATTGTCCAGTTTCTCAACTTTGACCAGAATGAACTTTGCTTAAGGCTTATGTGAGTTTGTGTAAATGCTGACTTATTTATTTATTTAGAGGCTGAACAGTATGCACTTCTCAGGTCTTTAACTTGTGCTGCTGCATGAGGTGTAGGGAGTAGCTTGTTTTGTAAGCCAGCTCTGGATTTTGAAGAGGTTTCAGTACCCCTGCTGTCAAATGATTTTTACTTAGATGAGGAACTCCTCTGGTATTCTGAATAATTCTTAAAGGAATGTTAGTGTAAGTGAAACTAATGTATTTTCATATTTTAATCTTGCAATTTCCTGTCATGTTACAGCATCGTTTTTAAAAACACCTGCATGACTCTAAGTTCTTTAAACTAAAATAATATTAATTTGTATTCAGTGAAATATTTGTTATGCACATTAGCTTCATGAGTATAAATCTAGTTTTTAAATTTAATTTTAAAGAGAAATAGTATGAAATGAAATTATTAGTGTACTGTAGATTAACCTGCAATGGTCTAATGATTCCAAAATGAATTCCTATTAATACACAATTGCTTTCTCCAGCGGAATATGAAGGTGAAGAAACACTGGTTTTTAATTTCTTTGTTAAAAAAGTTTGTCTCCTTTCATTGTTATCAGAGAATATAGCAGAAGTTCTAATTGCATCACCAATGCTAAAAGTTGTAGCTAGAAGATTCAATAAAACAGATATCTCCAGATACTCCAAAGACCATGAACATTGCCTGGTGAGAACTCATATATTACTGTATTTTTCAAGTATTTTTATCTCTGTTTCATATTTGTGTTCAAAATGTACAAAGTTTGAAATAACACAAACTCTTGGAAACTTGTTTGCAAATGTTTCTGGTTTCTTTTGGCACACTTTTTTGTCCATATGAATCACAATAGTCAGGAGTGCATGACAAGATAAATGCCTGTTACTACCAAGTAGTAATTGTGGTTAGACATAGATTGTTTTTCATTAGTCTCTTGGGGAAACAGTATCAAAAACACTGTGTATCAGTAAGAACTTCCTGAAGCAAAGCTTTTTACTGTGTTGGTTAACAAAATAGTGGCATTGAGGACTGGGTTTTTTTGTGCATTTTTCTGTTTGTTTTGGGTGTGCATTTGATTTGGTTTACGGAGGGTTTAGAGAGAGAAAGAGACTTTCAGCTCAGTATTCTGCTTCCAGTAAGTGTTAGTGTGTCTGTTTAGGTAAGAGAGCAGGAGAAACAGATATGTCTCTTGATTATGTTATTCTTAACTTATGTCATTAATAAAAAGTATCAATCTAGAAATCTTTTGGTTTTTGTTTTTTTTTTTTTTTCATTTTATTCTTTATGTGAGCCAGATTCATGAGGTGATCAATCTCCTCTAATGATAAATTGAGTAGTTTGATGCACTGTGAGAAAACACACCATCTTCCATGTATCTTGAACCTATTGCTTGATAATTTCATATGATGCTTCATAGTCTACTTATTAATTGAAGCTGACAGTTTGCTCCACTTCCCTTTATACTATTCATGACTTTATATGGACCACTGTTAAGTCTCTCTGTTCTCTTCTCTAGGCCGAAGAGTTCTATCTTATTTATTCTATAACTTTGATCACCCTACTCAGCATCTTTTCTAGAATTTATATCCTTTTTAATACAGAGGGCTAGAGGTCAGAATTCTGCAAAATATTCACGATGTACCTGCATCTTGATTTAAGCAGCAGAATGTATTCTGTTTGATAATCCTCCCTTAATTCTAAGCCTTGATTCTGTTCTTTTTTGTTTTGTTTTGTTTTTTGTTTTTTCTGAGTGCCACTGATCAGTGAACTTCTGGAAACTTCAGATCCTATCACTGTGTAAGTTGCTAAGTTTATTTCATCTGCAGTAACTCAGTACAGAAAAATTATTCTATAACTCTCAGATATAACCTTTTCAGTCCATGACTAACCAGACTCTCAGCTTTCTTTATTTCTTTTGAATGCTTATTTTGACTACTTGCATCTTCTTTGGAACTGAAAAGTCATATTTAACTTTTATATTAATATGTAATAATGTATCTAGCCGATACATTATAGCATCTCATGGGAGTTACAGTTTGAATTCCCTGTTCTCCAGGCAGCACTTTTACATCATTTTCCTTGATCAGTTCTATGCCCTCCTTAATGAGCACGTCACGGTAGCTGTATCATTAATTAGCTGTTATCATTGTACTGATGATACATAAACACAATCAGAATATTCAGTAGGGGTATCCAAACTGATTGGAAACAAGCTTAACTTACTAGGGTTGGGCAAAAGACGATTTCTTCTTTCTTGTATATATGAAACACTGTTAACTGTACTTCAGAGGGACCTGGGGCATTTATACATTTTCCTTTCATCTCTACATAAGGCACAGATTAGAGCAAAAAGAAATGCACCACTTGTTATTATAGGGTTGTACCCAGCATGTGGTTTGTTCTTTATCACACAGAGCAGATTTTCAATCCTCTGGCATTCAGGATATTTTTTTTTTTTTTTTTTTTTATCAACATAGCACCAGATTATTCTAAATTCAAGGCATGCTTCTTGTTCCACCACCTATAAGGACCCTTTTAATATTCCAACTCATATTTAGAGCTATGTGTGAGGGAGTCTACCATGATTTCATGCTTCTAAAGATAAAGGTGGCAACATGATGCCTGCCAGATGCTCAGAGGTCAGACTGAAAAAGAATATGAAATCACCTATTGTTCCTGGGTTCTCTTCTAGTTCAGGACAAGGTGGGCAAAAGCTAAGTAGGTGCCAAGCTGATTCCAGGAACTGTCAGCAAAAGGAGACAAACTAAGATTAAAAAAAAGGCTCTGACTTTTGTTCTAGCAACTTAGTGAGATAGCAGGCTAGAGAGAAACTGAAGCAAGTTTGGTAGTTACCCTGTTTTCTAACTCTGTGACCACCATACCCTGACACATTAAGTGATAGCCACTAATTTATGCATTTTTTCTGTCTTACTAAACCTTAGAATTGATATAGGACCTCATGCTGAAAGTCCCTGTTGTCTAGTATTCTGTCTCTCTGGCATTGGCTAATGACAGAAGTAGACAGTTTTCTGAAATTTTGAAAAGTATCTTAAAATCTGCTTCACAAGGCAGAGTTGAGAGTTGTGTATATATGTATACAATCAAGTATACACACACACACACACAACTGGTACTAGGTATCCATCTGCAATTTTATATTTTTTTTAATTTCTCCTTTTTCTTTTTTGCTTATGAAATTTTCAGCCTCTCCTATTTTGATCAGACCCAAATAAGTCATTACAATGCGTGCAGCAGTTTGTGGACCTCTTCAGGCCAACAGAATCCTTTTCATCTTATTCTGATTTCTTCACTTCTACTTGTCTTATCAAATATATATTCAACTAACTTAGACCAGACTACTACCACCACAATCTTGACTTAGAATCAGCTTTATTTTCTGCAATCATGTAACACAGTTACTATATAAGAAGAAAAAACAGCAAGAAGGTCTACCCCAGCTAGACTTAGTACAAGTTATAAAACCTGAAAGTTCTCTTGGAGGAAGTGGAGATGTATACTTGTGTGGGGAGAAGATAGACTCCAGTATTAGAGATTCCATTCATGGGATTTTCTATAGGTGCTACAAATCAATGATAGGTAGGTAATAAATAGAATTTTTTTTTTCTCTTGCTGTAGTCTTTCCTTCCTTCTCTGATTCTCCATAGGATTGGGAAAAACTTAATGATTCATTCTTATTCGTGTTGCTTTCTGCATGACACTGAGTTTGCTGAGTGTAAAATTTACCAAAGGAGGAGTAAATATGGTACACTAAACCTGCTTTTATGATACTTTGTTCCCTCTGCAATATTCTGGAAAGAAGTGACAGCTGAAAAGTCTAGATTTGATTTCTTCTTTGTTTTTTGTTTGATTGTGGTTTTTTTTGTTTGGTTTGGTTTTTTGTTTGCTTGTTTTTTGTTTTCTTTTGTTTTTGTTTTTTTTTTTAATTCCTGATTATAGTGTAAAGATGGAGGAGTTGGTTGCATTGCTGAAAATAAAACAGAAATATGAAAACTGTATCTTGCTATCTTGGTCTTTCCAAACCTGCCTTCTCCTACAGTGAATGCTCTAGAAGCCTGTAAAAATTTGTTATAGTAAGCTTATAAAGAAGGAATACTAAGGTATAAATATTTTTAACTATTAATTAAATCTTTAAAAACATCACCTTAATAGAATCACATGCCTTATAATTAACAAGAATCCTTTTTTAGAAATGACAGTACCATACCATAGCTACAAATTATGCATTAATATCTCCCTATTTTAGGATTCTTACATCAGTTTGAAAGTCCTAAAGGGATTTACTTTTAACACTTCTGTGCCAATTACTTTATACTTATTTGCTGTTCTTTGTTCCCTCTTCTCCCAGAGGCTATTCCATACCACTACAGAATGGGTATTTTGCATTTTTTTTCCCCTGGTTTCTTGGTAAGTATATCTAAATCATTAAACTATGATTGCTGTAGAAGAAATAGCTGTATGAACTGAATGACTAGAATTCTGTCATTTTACTAAGCAATATACTAAATATTCTTGTCTAACTCTGTTTTGCTTTTTTTTTTTTTTTTGCATAGGCTAGATGATTTGCACATTTATGAACTATTAAGCATCTTCTACACACTCCCCTCAGGAGGCTCAATAAAGACATGAAATTATTTCTGCCTAGGTCACATTTATTAATTTCAGTCTCTGCATAAGATTTACATTTTACTGCAGTGCAGGAGGGAGAAATGAAGCCAGGGTTAAAGGCGAGCATAAATTGTTAGCTTTTGCCATTTTATATTATCCTCTCTTACCACTCTCTGTGGTTCAGGAAATTTATTTTATCTTCCTGTAATCACTTTCCTGGATGCAGCTGGTAAACAAGAATGCAGATAAAAGACAAAATAAACAAACTTAAGGTCATGCCTTGCACACTACATCTAGTATAGAATAAACATGAAAGCTTGATTGAAGTTACTCATTAAAATACTGCTACCCTGAAAGAGGTTGAGGGGTAGCTCATTCGCATGTGATGTGGGAGATCTGGGGTCAGCTGATGGCTTGAATTCTCTCCATAGGCATGCAGATTTGGACCTCTGCTTATGGAAGGTAGAATCTTCCTTGACACGTTCATTATAGAAGACCAGGCAATGTTAACTGAAAGCACAGTCAGAGAAAGAAATTTGCAATGTAAAGTTTATTAAAAAAAAAAAAAAAAGTTATGGCCAACCTGTATTCACAAGAATCAAAGCCTAATCTGTAACTAAGGTAAAAAGATAGAAACAGCATTTTCTATGGTGATCAGTGGGAAATTGTACATAATGTTTTGCAAGGTCTCTGCAGCAATACTGTATTTTGTACAAAACAACATGGAGAAGGAGGAATTTTAACCTTCGATCCCTCTCTCCACATATTTTTCACATATTGTGACTGATGTAAATCCCAAATTAATGGCTGTTTTGGAAACCTGCCTTTTAAAAACAAACAAAAGAAGAAAGCAGTGTGTGATCCAGACAGTTAAGAAATAAGCTTTTTACTTGTCATATATTCATTCTTGAGGAGAGTTTCTTCTTGATCTGTAGTGATGCTGAGATGGATGATTTGACTCACAGCTAGAAAGAACTAGATGTTTTTTGCTCTGGAACGGTACATTAATTGTGTTGTTCTTTTCAGCATATATGCTCCAGTGACATTTTTAGGTTTTGTCAATATTTCTAAACTTCTTGGAAAAAATAACAACCTTGCTAATAATTAGAAAATTACCATTCCATAATGGAAATACCTGAGCTTTTACTTAAGATAATTCTTAAATTGTTGTTTTTGTTGTTCCCCTTAACATGAAGGTTTTAAACACACTTTAATAAGAAGCCCTTTTGAACAGTAATCAAAAACAACTGCTATCATTATAAGTACTTTATTTCTACCATGAATATAGCTATATGCTGTCCTGAGTGACAATAACCTCTATTGAATTTCACTCTGTAAACAGGTGAAACCTCAGCTACATCAGCAGCTGAATATGTGGTCAGTTATAAAGGCAGTTTCATCTTTTCCATGCACAATATAGGTTAAATATGCAAACTAGCATGTGATTTAATCCTGTAAAAGAGGAATAGCCTGTCAGAGAAAGTACACTGGCAAATTGAGCAACCATTTGAACATGTTATATTTTAATTTTCAGAGACAAAAATGACAAGCAATTTATTTACATAAAACTGTACAAAAGCAAATTAAATTATGTAAATCTTTCATAAATAGAGGTGGACTAGCGTTTAATACATTTTGCCATGTTTAGCATAGTTGCGTGCATAGTGACTCATAATAAACAATGATAAATTGTTCTCTGCTTCACTATCAACATCCAAGTTGCAGAACAATAGTCAATGATTAATATTACAAACAGATCGTACCACACTGAATGCAAGTGCTTTAAAATTTAGGAAAAAGTTGTCTGAAAGCATACCCCAGGTAGCTGGCGAATGTTGCCTTCTTCCTTGTGTTTATGCTCTTCAGTCAGTAATACAACTTAACTGATGGACTTTCATTTCTATTGCTATTTCATCTGCTTCATTCCTTAAGGAAACACTGTATATTTATCACCAATGAAACGAAAGGAAAAATATTTCGTTGCTCAAGTTCCTTAAAAGTGCTTGGTGATGGCTGGATTTATGGCAAGGTCTTTAACTATATTCTTTGTTCTCCTGCTTGACAACTTCCTAAGGTAGCCTTTCAGCCAATCATTTCAATCCCATTTTATTTTTTCCCCACATAAAAATAATGTTTAACTTTTTTTCCTGAAACTCAGGCAGCAGGCCAGTCAGAAACCATATTGAATAAACATAGTGGATCTGAAATCCATAATGAGCACTAGATTTTAGGCCAAAGATATTGAATTTTCTAATACATATAAAGTTATATATTAACATATAAATATAAAGGTGCCCTAATGGTCAAATACATGCAAAGCTCATTTGAGTTTACCATGGAAGCAAATAAAAGGATGATTTCTATACTGTACAACTGAAATGTGAAGACAGCTAAAAGCAATTAAAAAAAATTAATTGTCAATTTTCCTGGCAACATGAACTGGTGACACCTTGCTAAATAACCGTAATATAGACTGATCATAGTTTTCCAGGCAGCAGAATTAAAAACAAATGAAAACAACCCCAAGCCCCACACAAACAGTAACAAAAAAAATCTTTAAGACCTACTTAAACCACAGCCTTGCGTTAATAATGCTTAAGACTGGTCCATTAACTGAGTTTGGCAAAAGGCTTGTTTTAAATATATTATTTATAATTTCTCAGAAAATAAACACAGGGAAATATACAGGTTCAAAAAAGTTTGGAATAGCCCCTTATCCCTCAGTGTTCAAACCCAACTACCACTTTACCATAATAATAGGTATAAAAGGCACAGTTGCATATTTAGCATTCACCCTAATTATTTTTTATAGTTTTATTTGTTTATTTTTATACAAAAGCACTCTATTTATGGAGTGGCACCAGATTTAACCTATTTCAAATAAAGAGGAAAAATACAAACACAAAATATATTTGTGTGTCATGCCAGGTCAGAAGAGTAATCAGCACATTAATAGTGGCTAGTTCCACTAGAATTACTGTGAATACTTACAGTAGATAGAATTTTTAAAAAATTCTTTCACACCCATTTTAGATCTAAGGAGATGCACACAAGTGTTTAATGACTGTCTTATGGGGTGTAAAAATCAGTGAGTGACTGCTGATCCTTTTAATCTGGAGGTCTTCTATGACCTGTATTATTAGCCTTGTAGAAAAAAAGGTCTAAGAGTACATGGAACAAAGCTACCTAATTTCTTTTTTTTTTGTGTGTAATAAAATCTTATTAAAGGAAATTCTGTTGAACATTTGTGTTATGCAATTGTGTATTCTGTTGAAACGTGCAAGAAAAATGTGTATACATTACATAAGCATTTTTAGAAGCATTTTTAAACAGGTACTTACAGATTATACAAAGCAGTAACTGCTGTATGCAGTCTCATAACAAAGTAGTAGCTTGCATCTCTCCATATTACTTAAATAATTAAACATAAAAATGTTCAATCATTATTAATCTTTGATTTTAATATTTTTTTTCTAAAATATGCCCATTCATCATAACTGCTATACACTAATGTTACTTGAAGAAAGTAAACTCAAGAGAGAAGAACAAAATGGCCAGTAATGGCACATCCCACTATATGGAGAAGTGAATTCAAAAGATAAATGTGATGACTTGTTTTGATTTACCAACCTCTACTTTAGGCTGTTTAAGGTTATTTCTAGCAATTCTTCAAAGCAAGAAACTACCCAAAGCTACATTGTGACTAAAGTATACTAGAGAGCCATCTAGCCATGCCTTAACGCCAGGTTAAACAGCCAGGGATTTGAATGCTTTCTTTCTCCTTGAGCTGTCCTTGCTGTGTTGTTCGATTGTCGTTTTCATCTGAATGTCTGAGCTCAGTCTGTCATTATTACTACAGCATCAGCTACAAAGCAACTGGTTGAAGTTCTGCACATTTTGTTGCTTTTATTGCACAAAAACCTGTTTCATTTCCTCTTCCTTTCAAGAAGCGTTCACCATGAGAATCATTACAGCCCAGAGCTCTTGCATATTATGGTAGCTTTGACTCCTTTTGACTCACCTTGACCTGCTAGGTGAGTATCATACCACTGTTTATCACAGTATAATTTCCTACCAAGCCTAAATGTTCTGAGTCTTGACATCATTTAGTATTGCACTTCTCTTGGTTTTAATGCACTTGTGTTTCAAGAAAACCTTCATTATATCTTTGACATAATTGAAGCAATTGGTAATCTGCAACACTGATGAGAAAAGACTTAGCAATCACTCCTTACACTCTGAAAAGAAGGTTTTGTATTTGACTTGTAATATCCTCTTGTCACTGCATCATCTCATTGTCCACCCTTTACACCCCACCAAGCATTCTCATTATCACAGCCTTCTATTACTACTATTAGTTTTTAATTTTGATCTTAAAAATTCCCTGGAACTGGCATATGCAGCATACCATATGCAGCATCTGCTGCAACAATCGTGTAATTATAAAAACCCCACATCAGTTCCTTTGGGCATTCAACTGAACCACACTGGAAAAAAAAAAAATGTCATCTGGGCTTGTGAACTGTTCTGCTGTGCAAAATATAACTGAAGGTATGTTATGAGTACATGTGTGTATTTGTGAATATATTCGTTTTCTAAGCCAAGCCCTAATACTTAGCAGTTCCCCTGATCCATTGTGTGATCTTTGGCCTTTTTGTTGTCACAATCTTCCCAGCTAGATGTTAGTCATGCCCAAAATAATCATTTCGACAGTTTGTCATTACTATCTTACAGTCTATGTGTTCCTAATTGTGTTTATGTTGAAGTAATCATTACAGAGAATGAGATGAGAGAAAGAGACACAGCAAGAACACATTTGTTCTATGGATAAAACAGAACCAGAGTTCGTGAATCATAGGAAAGTATGCCATGTTTTTGACTGCAGTCTCAGGCTGAATGTATTTCTGATGCTTCCAGCCTCAGATGGGAGGTGAGAACATTAAAGCTGTGGTCTTCACAAAGTGCCTATTAATGATTATTCCTTTATCTCTATATCTGTATGATTTCTGAAGGATTGTCCCTGGTGGGGATCAGCAATATTCAGATGATATATTTTGAATACATTTTCCCTGACCTGTTATCCTCAACAAGCCAGATGACAATCAAACAAAATGAGTGGCTTAACTCATGCTTCTGCAGAGGAGAAACAACAGTGTGCTGTGTTCTTTTTAATCAAGCTTGTTACTATGGGAGGAATTTTCAACCATAGATATAGGAAAACAAAAATCAGTGAGGGGGAATTAGACATGCAAGTAACAACGTTTTCTACATTGTACAGTATAGTCAGGCAGACAGTATAATTAATTGCCTGCTATGGAGGCAGAAGTGGCAGGCAGATCTTTTGTCTCTTTGGTGGCCCCCTCTTTTTTGTTTCTTATTTTTTGTTAAAATTGTTTCTATTTTAAGACTTTTGCCCTTTTTCTTTCTTTTAATATGAAAGAACTTTGTTGATGCCTTTTAGCCTACAGGTAAACTTCTCTTCTAGTTAGAGTATTGACAGGAGATGGCTTGTATTCCCCTGTCTGTGTAAGGGGGATATCCTCTGGGTTGCCTTCTTCATTTTTGCTGAAAGTAGCTGCGCTGAAGGTCTCATAGGATGAGGTTAACTTTTTGTTAAGGAGGTTTCTGTTGCGATCACCCATGAGGGAGGCTTCTCCATTGGCCAGCTTTTCCTGACTGCCCCGTTCATCAACAGGCATGAAAGTGGAGAGTTTTGGCTGGCTCTTCTGCTTTCTTTCAGGAGAAGTGCGAACTGGCATCCAGCAGGAGTCCGAGTGGCCATACTCATCACACTCTCGGGTACACTTCCCTGTGAGGGCTACATCTGGTAGAGGCCTTGAATCTGAAAGTAAAATAGAGTTGTCTTTACAAATGAATAATATTTCAATGACTTCCAGTGAAACTGAGAATCCTTAAATTCACAAAAGGTATTTTTAAAGGTCTTGGTATGAATGTTACCATAAATTCCTCAGTAATAGGTTTTTTACATTTCATGTGCCCATAAGCAACAAGCAGATCTGTACAGTTATCATCAACCTCAAGAATGGAAAAATAAGACTATTAAGCCATTTCTATGCTTGTAAATCAATCTCAAAAGCATTTGGCATTCAGTACTGAATGAATTTGATGTCTAAAAGAATCAACCAAACAATTCCATATTGTCAATTTTCTTGAAATTATTAAAAATACCTTTCCTTGAATTTTTTGTAAAGAATGCTTTGAATTTATGTGAAGGGAACCTGAGGCCCTGCACCCTGCAAATATTTATGAACATGCTTAACACCCTGCATGTAAGCAGCTCTGTTATTGACAATGGGACTGAATTTGCACATAATGTAAACCTCTGCTTGTATTTCTGAGGATTAGGCGTTCATTGTTAGTACACAATGTTACATGAATTGTACAGTCAATGAATAGTGGGAGCATACAAAACCCCTGGTATTTGTTATAAACTCAAAATAACATATATGGTTAAAGCTGTTCTATGTATTGTGTGTGCATGTGGAGGGACAGGGAGAATGTGAGTACTGACTGAATAGATGTACTAATGTTTTACATGTGACTTGTTGTGTTAGAAAGTGTCCTGTTCCAGATCACTGTGTCTAAGATTTCTAGCTACTGTCCTTCTAAGATCTTTCACTGAAAACTAATGAAGTTCAGGGTACTGCAAGATTAGCTCCTACCTGATAAAAACACAGGTAGTTTTTAATATTTGTATTTTGATATTTGCACTACAACTGAATTAAAAAGCTACCCCAGCTGTTTTAATCACTGAGTAAGATTCTGAAACTTTGCTTTTATTCAGTTATACTGTACTTCATAGTCTACAAGAAATAACTGGAGCTGCCTACAAACTAACAACATTCAAAGAAAGTTGACAAAGAACAAAAATCAAAAAGTAAAATAGTTTTTCCAATTTATTTGATGTCACCTTCATATGATATGACTTCTTTGCTGAAAATTTTAGGTTTCTTTATAAAAAGTTGATTAACTTGAAGAGGACCAAGGAGTTTCAACATGGAAACACAGTCAGGCACTTCATATGGCACGTGGCAATTTTTTACCTTCCCACTACAATACCCAAATTCAGGTGAACAGTAATTTTACCAGTAATAACCTATTCCTTATAAAATATCTTTCAAAGGATTATTCAGCCTTAATTTTTCTGTTTTGCCTATTTTTTTCTTTAATTTTGGCTGCCAGATGACCTGCTCAAACAGTGACTATTCCACCTATGAAATTTTTATAAATTCATAAAAAAGACCACTGCTGAAGTTTAAAAAAAAACGCAATCAAAAATCCTTTGCATCTTCCAGAATAAATTGTTTTAATTTAAAATATTTACAACAGGTGCTTGCAGAGCAAGCATATTTCATTTCAGCATCTGTGGTTTTAATCCTGATAGAATTGCAAAAGCTCTTGAAAGTCAGACTTATGTTCATCCTGGCCTGATTTTTTCATGCATTTAAACATTCATTTAATTAGTAATTTGTTGCAGTATTGTAAAGAATATGCAAATTATTTATTATTAATAGTTGTCAACATTTTTATAGAATCTACTGTATATATTCTGAATACTGTAAAATATTCCATAATTCAGTATCTCAATGATTTTAATGGGGAGAACAACACTCATATTTAGATAACTGAGTAACCCTGTAGCTGAGGTGTGTAAGCCTGGGATGTGGGAACTGTTTTATTTTTCTTATTTTTTTTTTTCCCAGTTGTACTTTTTAAGGCTTTTGCACTTAGACTCAGCTGTGATTACCACATTTTTTCAATGAAGAATGCAAAGACAGTTATCATCCTACCAATTTTCAGATGACTGTGTTCTGCAGATATAGACAGAAGATGGGGACTGTAACAGGAAAATTCTCTATTTGTCAGCTAAATCTAGTATTATTACGGCACTTCCTACAGCTAAGAAGCATAATTAACTGCTGAGCCGCACCTGATGTACTTTGATTGTTAAACAAACCTTCTTCATATTTTCACAACAGGGAAAATCCCCTGCCCATCTAAATCTCAATAAATTCTTCAAACAGCACCTTATTTCCAAACAATGACTGTTCAACATTATGCTTGCTACTAGTATTTCAGTTATTACTCTGGCAGAATATTAGCAAATGCTTATTAAGGCAATATGTCTGACCTTTATCTAAAATCTAGGAGTATGTGCTTATTGAAAATAGGTCTTCTGCTGTTGTTTGGGATTTTTTTTTTTTTTTTAGATTGGAACAGTTAATATCTTATTATATCTGATTATTTCTTTATAGTACAAACAAATCTTGAGCCAGTATTACTTGGGTTGATAAAAATCCTTCCGTCACCAGTGGTCCTTAAATCATACACTTAAAAATTCACCATTTTGCATTGTAGAGCATCCTGTATTCACTTCTGCACAAATATTAGAATTCCTTATTACAAAGCTTGGGGACTTGCTGTACAATTCAGCCTTTTAGTACTGTTGTGCTGTTTTATGAAGCACTAACCTCTAAAACAGCATGTGCTTTACTGGTCCTGTTGGGTTGTGTGATAAACTTAATCTTCATACCCACAAAAGAGATCAGAGAGGCACTGGCAGGATAATACTAACCCAAATAATGTCTGGACAAGCCTATCACAGAGGCCATCAGCCCATCAAAGGTCCATCTTCCTAGGCCCAGAGGAGCACAGGGGTGTATAGTGGCAGATAGGAACTCAAATCAAGGACTCAGGAGGAACAACCACCTTGTCTGGACTCCTCCCAGGGCTATCTTAGAAGAGCCATCAGCCCCATTTTCCAGGCGTGAAATCCATCACCATAAGTCATTGGCAGCTGATATGGGGGAAAAGTAGTTTGGGATAGCACAGGATTTACTATGCAATGTTTAGGGGAGGATCCAAAGGGAGGACAAGATTGGGTTTTAGGTGATTTGTGGAGGAACAAGAGCGGAAAAATAGAGAGACAAGGGGATAAAAGGGCCAGTCACATGTAAATAGTTTGCTTGTTAATAAGTTTGATTGTGTCCTGTGCTTGCTCAGCACCATCTGTCTTATCTTTTAAATTCCTAACTCTTCTGGATATGGGTTGGCTATTATGTGTGCATATGCATGTATACATATGTGCATGTCCACTCTCACTAGTGGACTTCCATTCTGTCCAGTCAGAGAGGGGAGCAGTATGAGGCCACTGGTTCTGTCTGTGTTCATGTGAGTGCTCTGAGTGTGATTTGTGTCGCCAGCTGTGTATATATTTGGTGTATGTGTGTTCTCTGTGTGTGTGCCTACTGGGAATACATCTTCATCCTTGCTACTGGTTGGACTGGGGGATATGAAGCAGCAACAGCAGCCTCGTCTCCCTCAAGATGTTGGAGCTGGTACCATATATTATCTTCTAAAACACCCTTCAATTAATATTTGGCATGTACAGTTAATGTAGCCTTCTATTCCATTGCTTTCTTGCATCTGTTCTAAGAGCTTGAACCAGCATAACATTTAAGCACACATTTAATCTAACATGTTTTGAAGCCTACTGCATTTTAACTGTTCTGTTTAAAAGATGGACATAACTTCAGCATTTTATGCAGTGGGAAGCAGTGAAGGAAGGGAGAGAACATTTTGTGTGTGTGCTATATAAGAAGATGGGTAAAACATCCAGTGCTGTCAGGACTAAACTATTACCAGTACATAACTAGTCAGTTAAGGAAAACTTGGGTACTTTCTGTACACTGCAGTAGATAACAGAGATTTAACCCTCATTTTGAATAAAATGTCACACCACTTCAGCTACAAAGTAAATAACTGTATTTTTGGTAATTCCCTGAACAGAGTGACCCTCTTTTGAAGAGTAGTGACTTTATGCTCTTCTTTTTATTTTATCTAGCCCATGGAGTTGTGAACAATCTCTGAAAAAAAAAAAAAAATTAAAAAAATTACTCTTGTCCTCTATCATAATTTACATCCAAACATCTTTAAGTGACATACTTTTTTAAGTACTTCTCAGTTTAGATGTTAAATGCTTTAGTATCAACCACACTGCTAGCTGAAAAGCCTAATGGAATATGACACAGCAAAGAATTCGTCAGCACAACTGGAAAATCATCAAGAAACAGTACAACAGATTTCTACGACAGCTCCATATCTAGAAATGGACTCAAATAAGTGATTAAAATGCCAGTTATTAACAAACAAATTTTATCACAATGCTAATTAGTGAGAAGGTAAACCTGGAGAGATGATTTTTCATGTCATACAGAGATTTGTAGATTTGGGGTTAGGTTTTAACTGTTTATACATGGACTACTCAAATTTAAGCTTTCATTTGCACAAAAATATCTTCAGAGTTAGAATAGAAGATGTCATCTAGGTTATTTTCAAACATACCCTTTTATGGTGTCTCTACATCAGAAGTACACATTTCTTGTCTATTTACAAAGCCATTGTAAACCCACTCGCTAAAATGCAGACATTTAAAGAAGTTTTTAGGTATACATGTAGATGGATATTTCAAAAGTGAATATTTATAAAGCAGATTTCACTTGCAACTGCTTAGACTTCAGCTTAAAAAAAATTGTAGAACATTAATTTATAGGGTCTCACAATCTACTTTCTCATTTCCACCAACTTCCAAAGTTAGCTGATAACTACAATTTAAAAAAAAAAAAAAAAAAAAAAAACACTTTTATCCTTAATACAACAAATCTTTAAACATTTATGGATAATTTCTGAGATGGTGATAGCCTACATTTTCCATAAAACTTTGTATAAAAGCATGCAAATGAATTAAGTTATTTATATATATGCTCATGTTTCTGCTCATGGTACTGACTATTGCTTTAGGGCTAGAAGGATTGTTTGTTATCAAAAAAGGAAGGTACCTCCCATGGCAGTGTGGAGAGGGGAAATATGATATGCTGTATCCAGTTTAAAGCCAAAAAATTAACAACCAAAATATTCCACCCAAGCAATTTTCCATTATTTTCTCTCCTCCCATTCCTTACTAAAGGTCAACATATTTCATCAAGTACAGAGAAAGTATTATGAACACAGTAGTCAACAAGTACATGTTACAAGTTATGTCCTTTGTGTACACACACACTGCAGAAATATAATCAAGAATGCATAATTACTCTAGCTCTGCTCCACATATTTTTTAACAACCAGTTTTCTACAATATATTTTTTACGAACCCAGCATTTGGAGAAAGATGCAAGGACCTTTTAATTTGCTCATCTTTTGTAAACCACACACAAAGCTTATGGTAACAAAAGACCCTAGATGTACTTAAGTAGTCGAAAGCTCTGTTCCACTTGTCTCTGGATATGGAAAACCCTCTGCAGCAATACCAGCACCCTATCTAGATACAGTAACTTGAACGTACCCAGAAAGAACTCTGTGCCCAGAAAGCATTCCTAGCTGTAGACCTTTTATTAGAGGAGTATGTGACCACCATAGTCTTACAGTACTACAGCAGTTCAACAATACTTCTGTAAACAGCATATTGGTCCACAGGATATGAAGAGTCATTGGCAGATGAGTTCTAAATAGAATCTATGACAAATCAGTGACTACATGCAGATTTTGCTGCCTTTTCCCACTGATGGGCCTGTAACATCCCTGCATGGTTCAGGTTATTGAAAACCTGTAAAGAATGCTCGTGCAGTAGTTCCAGACTACTTTTAGAAAAGAAAAAGGAGTATAAACAGTACGATAATGATAGAGACTGTGGTTTGTATGAGACACTTTTCATCCCACTTCTTCCTGCACTCTGTACACAAATATACTATATTCAGAGGACCATCCAAAATTCAAGTGAAACAGCAAGTAAGACTCTGTAATTAAACAGGAGTCCATTTACATGTCTTTTATATTAAATGGCTGTCTATTTTATGAGCTGTGTGATTGGAGACACAATAGAGCTTTTAAAGTATAACAAGTATTGACTACATGATCAGAGAACAATAATGCAGAAAACAGCTGAGAGGGTACATACTGTAGAAAATCACTGTTTAAGGGAAATAAAAAAAGCACCAATCTACAGTGATACACAGCTACAGAAGTACAGTCTTTGAAATTCTTGCCTCCTAATTGCAGTAATTCAAGAACTGCACTCCAGTTAGTGCTGTGGCATATTCTGACATGCCAAGACTATTAAAATACTTAAACATGTTTGAAGGCATCAGCAATTTCTTTCTCTGCACCTTAGGCTAAATACAGTTAAACAGCAATTGAACATATCTCAAGAAGCATTTAGTGCCCCAAGGCTTGGACTGCTGTCATTCTGAATGTGGCAATACCATGTACTGCAGAGATAGTTCATGCCATCTCCAAAACAGTCCTACTGAGTAAAGTCAAACACAAATCCACTGTTTGAGATATGCCAACTGCACTGAAGTAATGGATATATTAATTGCCTTTGGACTAGAGTTATTTCATGTATATCATGCCCAATTCTGAAACTCTTTTCAGTGCTTAAGAAAATATTTCAGAGTACAGAAAGGCTTACATGTACATTGATTGAATGCTTAATACTGTGAGAGGAGGTACGACAGAAGGATATAAAATAATGACTTCTGAACCTCTTTATTATTTTGTTATGCAAAGAAAAAGGCAAACAGAATGAAAGTGAGAATTTTCAATATGTTACTTGAAAAATGGTAAAATAAAAGTATCCTTTAAACAATTCCTAAGAACAGCAAGACTCACTGCTGTAATGTGTCAAAAGTCCAAATACATAGCTGGTTTCAAGAGAAACCAGAGTGGAATTTTCAAAGCAAATGTGAGATGCTATATAGTCCTCTAACTCTAAAACTAATAAAAATAAGACAACCAAATAAAACAATACCATAAGAAAATATAAACATGTAAACACGTTACTGATTCTGTAACATTTGAAAAAACCTCATGCTAGATGAATGAATGCAAAATAGCAAGAAAAGAAGGCAGCTGAGGGAGAAAACAGAACTTTTCATGTGCCTAAAAGGCTATATATAATAAAGCAAGAGTGGGAACAATCTGTTTTGCATGCCCATATTGAAAAGGACCAAAAGTAATGGCTTGATTGCAACAATGATAAATCAGGTTAGAAATTAGAAAGAAAACCTTGAGGCTAAATATAATGATGGAAGGTTATAGAATCTTCACCACTTGGAGGGTTTTATAAATGTCTAGAAAAACTTCTTCCAAGGGTAACATAAATGTGGCTAATTCTACCTTGGGAAAACAAGGGTGCACTAAATGACCTCTAAAGGTTCCCTTCAGCTGTGCAATTCTGTTAATATAATTACTAACATTTACGTACTTTGGCCTCAGTCCAATCCTTAACTGTTTCTGGGTTAAGATTCTTGACTTATTTCGTAATAAATCAACCTTAGAAGTTGGGCTTAGATTCAGCTAAAAGTCCATTTTATAATGACATTCTCCTTAAAATTTTATGTTAATAGCATTACAAACAACAAAAAAAAAAATGGTCAGATCATTTAAGACAGTTGTTGATCAAAGAAATACAGAAAGAAAAAGCTAGTAATGCTAAAAAAAACCCCACTCAGTTTCCAATATGGAAACCTAAAATTTATAAAATCTTCTGAGTCCCAATACGTCTATTCCATTTTACCATTTCATCAAAAAGTTAAAGATTTAATACTGAATCTACCTGTAGTGGTGCAAAACAAATATGCCTCTGAAGTCCATTAAACCTGAAACTGGTGTAAGAGAGACTCTGTAAAGGAAAAAATTTCAACAGTGTTTAATTCTTATATGAATTTTTTGTTTTGTTTACCCTTGCATAATACCTGCCTCTGTTTTAGGGAGGAACAGTGTCAAGTAAGATAAAGAATGTATAACATTTTTATGCATTTACTTTGTTTAATTAAACCAACTATACTAGAATATACAGATATTTAACATGACTCAGACATGTAACCAAAGAAATAATACCCAAGCAATAAAATTCCTGGCTTAGATTCTACAGTTACTTTTATCACAATTGTCTCCAGCAGGTTAAGGTACAATATTCTTTAATTGTTCCTCTAATTATGGAATAACTCCATAAAACGTTCCTACCTAAATTAATGATTGTACCAGCTCTGTAGTACTGTATCTGTGATCTTCACGGAATCATCAATATTTCAATATTTTGCAACTGACCTAAAGACTGTTTGTATAAAAAAGACCTATGGTTTGGTTTTTTTTTTTTTTTTTTTTTTAGACTAAAAAAGTAGTTGTACTCTTCCAGGCCCAAATCATATTTATTGGTTGGTTGTCAGTGGAGAACCACAATATCACAATATATCTTGTATGCAACATTATGTGTAAGTGAAATCAAATTAAGCAGACTTAATTCTAGAAAAATACGAATTTTGAACCCTAATTACATTATAATATAAAAGGAAGCACATTAGAAACATCTAGTTTTCTCTTGTTTAAGATGTATTTATCCTGTAGTTCAGACATTATTATTTCTTTTTTGTTCACAAGACCAAGAACTAAGAAGTATCAGCTTATGTGATATCACCAGTGAGTACTGTACTAAATACACCATTCTGAACTTAAATTCCCTAGATTTTAATTTCCTAGATTTACATGTAATTGCTACAAGACTCCATGTAATCCTGTTAAATCCTTTGATATCCTGATTTACTTCTATCACTGAAATGGCAACATATCCTTCAGAAATGTAGGACTTACTATGGCTTCTTGAAGCAGAATAGACATTATGATGTAGGAAACATTTAAGCTGTCTAATTGTTCTGCCAATCTGATGCTAAAGTATTAATCTGTCACTGTGTCAAATTACATACCTTTATTTTTTTCAGTGAAACGTGTCAGTGCTTAACAAACTGAGCTGAAACAATTCATGAAGCAATTAGAATGTCAACTCTCCTAAAGATGACTTGAGAAAACTCTGAATCAGGGCTCAAAAGTCAACATAATTTCCTTGATACTTATGTCAAACTGATGGGACTACAGGAGCTCTAAGGGAACAAAGTAACTAGCAGTGATTATTAGCTCATCTCAACTGTATATTGTGCCTCCCCTTTGTTTTATTTCTTGGTTATAAGGATTTAATAATGTATTTTCTTCATCAGGAATGCACACCAGGTAGTAAACTAGTGCTCATGCCACAGAAGAGAAAAACAAGTTTACATGATTTCCCTTCATCGCCCTCCAATTTATGCCTTTCCCATTCAAAAGGCAACTTCTTTTTGGAGATACTCCAAGTAACATTTTCTAGGGGATATTAATGAATGCATTACTTCCATTTAAAAACTAAAGGCATAATCCCAAAATATGTTCAATGTCATTAGATCTCATGGATATCTCACATGAATCTCACAGGACATTCAGAATTGATAATGAAAGTTGAATATATAGAAAAAATCAGTGACTTGGCAGAGTTTCAAGCTGTTTTGTAAGCCTGATATTTGTTGAATGGGTATGAAAATGCACTAGATAGGATTAACATTTAGTTTCAAAGGGTGACTGATTAAAAAGACACAGCCCCCCCCCCCCCCCACACACACACACGGCTCCTTATTTGTTTATCACAAGTAATGGGGGGGAAATAACAACAAAAAAACAGCAAAACTGAACGGATTGTGACTTTGGACAATAGCTCAAACTAAAAAAAAATTTTGGTTGAATGCTTCTAGGTTTAAGAATTGGCTTTAAGGGAGAATACTGATTTTATTTTTTTTTTCATATCTTTCTGTGAGTTACTTTTTTCTTACAGAATTCTTCTGCTACATGAGATAGTAACTTGAACTGATTATCTTGATACAATCACTGCATTCCTGAAAATGAATTGCTTCATAGAGTTCTATTTCGTGCAGCAACATATTGCTGGTTTCTGGATCTTATTTCATTCCCACAAATACAGAAAAAAAAATATTAAAGAATAACATATATTAAATAGTAGTACTGCTTTCAGAAAAAGAGAATTACTCATGTTCCCAAGGGGTCTTCTGAGTGACTCATGTAATGTTTATTTTGTTACAAATCATAGACCTTCAAAAGTTAAATTTGAACAGTACCTCTAAAATGCACCGAAGCTGTATTAATTTATATTGTTATTTTCAAATGGGGAGAAGAAGAAAGTTCTCCATACTCTGCATGCAAATGATTATTTAAATAATATAGAACTCAGCACAAAGCAGAAACAAATAACTTGTGACTACTTGTCTTTTTAGTAGCTGTCAAGAGGAAGTTGTGCTGCAAGAAGAAATATAGCAGTCATGTGAAGGACACATTTAAATTTTATGTCACATAAAGCAAACTTTATCCCATACAATGGAAAAAAATACTCATCTGTTCATGTCATACATGTTTCTCTCACATACACATATAATTTGTAATTTTACTTACTTAATCATACTAGCAAGCTCTGGGATACACAAACAAATTTAATTCAATTCAGTGAATTGAAAAATAGAAAAAATGCATTTTCACTCCTTTAGCAGAAGATCTACATGACACAAGACCTAAACAAATGTTAAAAACAGAAATAAAAAACATTTTAAGATTATTGTATTAATGCACATTTTTTCTGTTTGTATAAATATACTCCAGAAGAAATGCACTAAGTTTTATAAAATATAGTGGTTATTTTCATTAATCATGAAACATAATAGAAGTATAAAAGTATACAACTCAGGAGTAAATGGCAATACTTCCGCCTATCACAGTGGAAATAAATGATTTGCAGATTAACTAGCTACAGACCCTTGTCTTTTATTCAATGTCAGTAGCATGAGCCATAGTGTCGCTCTGGTCTTTAGATCAACTATTTTGGAACCCTCAACTTTTCCTAAGAAGAGATAAAATCTATCCTGGAACTAATACTCCAAAGGTTGTACTTTTGTTATAAGTACTGATGCTTTCTCATTGAGATGATGCACGGGGGAGAGAGTGTTGGGGGTGGGTAGCGAGGTGGTGGTGGTATTTTTGGTTTTATAGTAAGTATGTGGAAAATCTTCACACCTCAAAAAATGAAAAGACAAATGCAGAAGGGTAATGATTCTCTCAGTGTGATTTATGTCCTGCTCAAAGGGATTTTTTTCATTAATTTTTTTATTGATTTTTTCAACTGTGTGTGCAGATTACAGCTAGTGAATTAATTACAAACATCAGCTCAGAATGGTTACATGCTTATGACAGATTCATCTGGGTTACAGTCCATTAGTAATTAAGTATTAAGCACATCCCTAATTCCCCTTGTGCATGTACAATAGATAGACTGTAATCATACACATGAATCATAGGAATGTTATACTAGATGAGATTACAGTATCACTGTTTATCTCACAATAGAACGGAAAAGTATAATGATTTATATATATATACACTCTAGTGGAACGTATAGAAGAAGTTTGAATGAAACAAAACAGAGAAGACAAAAAAATCAAGTTTTATTTGCAATGTCTAAGCCTGTCAGAAATAGCAGTCTCAATCCTACTTGTGGGAGGGAAAATAATGGAGCCTGTAATATTTATCATACTTTTTTGATCCCTGCCCTTGTCCATAAGTATTCCACAGTGTTTCATTCATTCAACAGTTATAGGAGCTAAAGAAGGAGAATTTTACTTTACAAATAGAACTGTGTCTTGATGAAAGTAGAAGGCAAGATTGGACATGAACAAGGATGTCTAAGCGTATTAGTCATGATCTCTCTTTCCTCCCTGTGATTAAGATACTGGATTTTAGGTTGCTTCACCAGCTCCTAGGTAACATTTTCTTCAGATTTCTTAAGCCACTTACTTGAGTAGACAGTTGAACACATCCCTCTAAAGATATATTGAGATATTGCTCCAAAATATGTGAAATATTTCCTAGCTCCAAAGTAAAAATTTAATCATTTTTGTCAGCAGTAATTCCAGTGGAAGTACTCTTTAATGAATCCATTCTCTCAGATCAAGAATGTTCAATATTGCAATTTACCTGCTTTTTTGTTTTGCAGCACAATATTAAAATAAGTCAGTATGCTTTTGCTTAGCTTGGTTGTCAAAGTGTATATCCATACCCATAAAATTTAAAATCTCAGAAAATATTCTATTACTCTTCAGCTTGTGACATTTCCAGATTTAAGAGGTGCAGTACATATATTTTGGACTACTGCTTCATAGCCAACATCTACTTTTTCAGGAACAAATCAGATAATCTCCAACTTGTTTCACTCATTTGAATATCAAGGAATTTCTTACATTATTAATTTATATTTTCACTCAGACTCCAGTAAAACTGACAAAAGATTTGAAACTGAACAAAGTTAAGCTTGATCCACTTGCATCACATGACTAAATTATTGACAATATGTGTGAAAAAACCCTAATTATATCTGCTAGGATAGCATAAAACCCAGTCAATAAAAATATATTAACAGGGAGCTTAAACGTTTGGGGTTTTTTTGTTTTGTTTTGGTTTTTTTTTTTTTTTAAGAGTACATATGCCAACAAAAATTAATATATTAGTGTATTAAATGCACTGACTACAGTATAGGAAAATAAAATAATCTTATTGATTATTCCCAGTATAAATCCACAGAATTATTTCTGCTAGTCACTTAGCAGCTGCTGGATTGTTTTGAAAATCTGAACAAGACATAGAAAACCAGTGGTTAAGGGGTCAAATACAGGAGTTGGGCAGCGTAAAGAAGCAGAAGATAAAAACAAGTTTCCAAGACTGAATTAGAAAAATATAAAATCTGCAGATTTTATATGACTTAACAGACAATTATTGTTAAACAAGGAGTAATTTGGTATTTTAGCAATTATTATTTCAGACAGGTTTCCAATAAACTATTAATTTCCTTTTATAAAATGGTTGTTGCCTACTAATGTCCTCACAATGTATCATGGTTAGATCATATGGTGTATACTTTGTGCAGGCATCTTCCAGACCATTCAGCATGTGGTTTCCTGAATGAAAAATATTCAGTAGAAAATTGTTCTCTGCTCCTTTCTGGGATCATAATAGAGATGCCACTTGGGATTGTGGTTCTTGTGAATGAAAAGCATTGTTCACTGGAGTATAACTAATTTATTCAAATAATATCTTCACTATCAGATGAGACAATTGGTTTCTATGTGGGTTAACTTTGAAGCCTCAACTTGAGGGAAAAAACTGTGTGCTCAAATATCAGTCACCCAAACCACTATATTTGTCAGAGGATGGAATTATTCAGGAATTATTCAAAGAGAATGACATGCTCCTACCATAACTGAATGAAGTCCTACCAGAAAATGGGCATCACACTTGGATATTTCATGGTCCTTGGATAGGAGTGAGCAGCAGAGAGCATTGATGAGCATGTTTCATGCCCCTTTGTAAACAGCACCTCTAAGAGTGATCCATTAAATGAGGCCTAGACTAGGCATAGTGGATAAACTCAGTTCACTGTGGTGGACACCAGTTATTAGTTTATGAAACTTACACTTTAATTGGACTGGTAAAGCATGGCTATATGTAGTTATATTCTATTTTTAATCAGAGATGAGTGTCTGGCTAGATAAAGTTGAAAATTATGTTAATTTTTGAGTGATACAGATAGAAAGTAAATGGAAGTATAAACGTGTTCTCAAAACATTTTGACAAAAAATACTTATCAGCATTAAAACTAACATTGATTTGATTCTGTTCTTTTTGTGAAGGTATTTTGAAAATCCTATTAGACTGTTTATGTATACTCTTAAATCTCTTTTCACCAGGTATGAGAAAGCTGACTAAATATGTAGCAGTGCAATAAAGAGCTAAACAAACTCTCAGTGCATGCTTTATCATAACACAGACATGAACTGCAATTACATATATCTTGAGTGTTGTTAAACTTAATTTGTGCTGCTGCAGAAGTATTTTAGAGGGTTTTCTCTGTTTCTATTTACTGATGCTTTTAGTCACTGAAAGTAAGGAGGTACAGAAAGAGGTCAACATTGACAGCAAAACTGAACCATGTCTTCTCATGCCAATGAAAAAATGAAAAACAGCACTGTTCTTACGGCAAAAATAATGAATATAAATAGACAAAAGTCTCTGAACTGTGGTATACGACACTGAACAGCTACTAGGAGAAAGAGAATAAGGCATACATTTCAGGGAAAAAATCTTTTCCTGCCATCTCAGATAGCTTTGTGAACTGGATAAATTAGGATGCCCTTTAAAAAATTTTCATGCTTCAGGAAATGTCTGTGACAGTCAGGTCTCCCTTATTTTTCTTTAAGGAATCGGACTTAATAGGTTGAATTTTACTTGTATTTTCTACACCTTTATTTCTCATGTCAGTCACTCCCAGATAAAATCTGTTATCTCATCCTTGACATAGATCAGTACTTAATATGAATGCTTTCCTCCCTCCACCCCCCCACATTTATTGTCTCAAGCACACATATCCCTATCTCTCTACAGATAATATTAGCAGGGTGCAAGTAGTGTCCAAATAATTGTAAACAGATAATAAAGATTTGCCCAACTCTCCTGTGTGTTTCAAAACTAAATCCATAAGTAAATGTGTAACTGCATCAAAGTAATTGATTAGAAAAGCTGCATATATCCAATTTTCTTACATATAAAATGCTGGACACTGCAACCAAAGAAAGATTAAAGCAGCAAGTTTCTTTCCTTTTATGACTGATAACATGTAGTAAACCCACAAGTTTAAAAGTCTTTGGAGAGATGTCGTATCAATTAAATTCCAAGAGATTATAAGATTTTCTTCTGTCACTAAGTGATTCTATGGATTTAATGCATTTTACACCACCATCTGTTCGAAACTCAGCAGAGAAATATCCCGCCTCTAGTTGAAACTATTCAAAAATAAATCTTCTTCTGGAAAAGCAAAACAGCAATCTGTTACAGTACTTATGACTCTCATCATAAGAGAACAACTCTTCTTGTTAACGTACAACATTTTTATTCATAAAGAAATTTTAATCTGAATTAAGATTTACAGAAGTACCTTAGATTTCAAATTTCAAGAGGTAGAACTGATGGAAAAGGAAGAAAGAGCAGATCGGGAATAAAATTTCCTTGCTAATGTCACAAGAAGCAAGTATCATTTAAATTCTCTTTTGTTAGATTCTCTCATTCATTATACTTCAGTCTATGGAAATTTGTCTATCTGCAGGCATCTCTTATTCTGCAAAACAAAGTTTATAGGGTTTTCTACAACAATCTGTATTTTTAAAACTCCCTCTGGAATTTTAAAATTATTTTTGAGACCTCAGCTACACAAACTTGCCAGAGGAGTGAACAATGGCTCTAATAATAAATGTCTGGGAGAATTTCTCACTGGTTCAGTTTTACCTCATCTGTCTTTCAGGGAAAGGTCATATACACTTAAGACACAGCTTTCACAAGATGCACTAAATCATCAGCACATACCACTTAGAAGTCTGGTCAGTCCAATTTCATTTAAATTTCTAAAAAGCACAAATATTTTGCAGATTCAGAGACTGTTTTCATACTGCTTTGACATCCTTTGATATCACAGTCATCAATGAGAAGTGCAAATTCAAAGTAATCAACTAAAGCTAGTGGCATGCCACAAATCTAAAATAAATGTAAAGTGCGATCCAGATCTGTTCCAAAGATAGCAATGGACAATTTCAGTTGAACAGAAATGAAAGATTATGTCTCTTGAGATTTATGGGGTTCGCATGTTAACTATTATAAATCAGATGAAGATTTATCCAACTTTAAACTCTTTGCTAAGACACTGACACCAATAGCATACCCAAATCATAGATAATTTCTGTATCCAAAAAGATAACAGATCTTCCTCAAACAGGTATATTAAAGATGGTACCAATATTTTTACTATATTTGACTGCATCTCTGCTATTAATGTTACAAGGATAGAGATGGTAAAACAACACAATAGAAAGTATAATTTAAATAATTTCTTGTTTCTAGTCTGTCAGATAAATATAATGTATTTTTCAGCTCAAAGTTGTAAAGCTGCTCAGCAAAGTTGCTCAGCTGCAGTGTGTGTGTTTTTCTGACTGATGAGCTTTAGGTCAAGTGGAACTCTTTAGAGGAAAAGGAAGATTGCTCCTTTCTTAAGAGCGACTAAACACACTTAGCTGAGTCAAGCTCAGAGGGGGACCTGTGCCCCTGTCTCCAAAACTGCAAATTTATAGGTGATAGAAAGAGACTTCAAGGAGACTGTAGAGTTTATTCCATAGAGGAAGCCACTGAAGGTTGTTCAAATAAATAGTCTGTAAGGAAAGGATGTTAAAGAGGAGTAGGAAGATGCATTTTCAGACCTTTATATTCTGTCTCACTCAGAAGTTCTTCATTTTCACTATTAAAAAAAAAAAAAAAAAAAAAAAAAAAAGTATCTTCAGCTTAATACTTGGTAGTGCGATAAAATAAGACTTTGGACAATAGGATGCTTCTGGCATCTCTTGGTGTGTTACCTTGCACTGCAAGTCTGAACCAAGCAGTCCATCAAACAAAAATATAAACAAAGGAACATTAAGAAATCAACAAGTACTAATTTATAAACTGATGACACAAAAAATGAAGCCAAAGATACCTATAGAGCCATACCGGCTTTGCAATACTGAGGGTTTATAACCCTAAGAGTTCACTAACCCATAAACTTAGTCTTATGAGACAAAATAAATTCTGGGCTTATGCACAAAACTTTTGTTTTGAAATTTCAGTGATGTTAATATAAGATTGAAAAGGATGACTGTAATAGAAACTCGACCAAATACTTAAACACAAATTAATATTGAAAATAACTCACTATATAATTTCTAGGAAAAAATAATTTGTAAGAAAACAAATGCCTGTTATGATATATCATTCCTGGTTTACAAATATTATGTTTCACCCTGCTAAAAATATAAATTGTAAGTCATATATGCCTCCTTGCTGGTGGAACACAACTGGCAGACTAGAGAAGCGCATTGTACCATATGAGATTACAGAGGGAAAAAGAACAAAACTAAAGTTTACAAGATGGAAAAACATCTTTTAAGTTATTAAGACTAGTTTTCACCAATTGTCTTGGTCTGCTATGAAAGTGAAATACAAACAACATTTAAAACTGTGTACTACACATATTCTACTTTGAACTTTCTTTTGTCCTACTAGGATATTGCCATGTGTTTTTTCATTTAGGAGATTGTTGTTTTGTTTTGTTTTTGTGTTTGTTTTTTTTTTTTTTTAATAGGACAGCAAAAGAAGGTTAAAAAGAACATAAAAGAGGGATTCATGCTTATAAAGTTTGCTAAATATTAAAAATATATAAGCAAATAAATAAAAAATAAATCATTAAATTTTAAAGGAAATCAACTTTTACCCAAACAGGAGATAAGGAAGTATAATGAAATTTATGTAGTGTTTTGAATAGTTATCCCAGACAGTAAACCTGACTTATTCCAAATAGTGTAATTACCTCCTTCATGCTTAATATTCTTCTGTTCATCAAATGAAATGCAAAACAAGCTAAGTCCAGGTAGTTATGCAAATTTGGCTTAAGAAAGAAAAACATTATCAATACCTAAAGGTTATCTTATCTCAAGAAAATCTATCAGGTATCCAACACATCAAAGCACTTGCACTGCTGTTCTATCTTACCTTCTGTTTTTAATTATGAGGTTCTTTTCTGCAGGAAGCAGTTCTAAGAGAATTGAAACAATTTATTTTAAAGGCTATAAATATCAGAATTCTGTCTCATACATTCTGAAATGCAGAATATATTAACACCTCACAGCTTGTAACAGACATATACCTAACCCTTTTCTAGGTAAAGAGACTTATTTGAAAACATGGCCTTTCACAAGAACTTCTCAAATGAATTGCTCACTATTATTAATAGCACAATCTTAAATTAAAAAGGAGAATAGTCTTTTATTGACCATATTCAATTTGATTGAGAAAAGGTATCATTTTCTAATACCTAGCTGAAAAGGTATAATTTCCTAATACCTAACTAAAAGATACATTTTAAATTTCCCATATTGTAAATACTAAGAAATAAATAATGTTGCAAGTAGAAGCAAAAAGAACTATGCATTGTTTGTCACATGAATAACTTGTGTGGAAATGTTAAGATATGGAGAAAAGTGTTTCAAACAAAAGCAGACATTTTCAGACTTGCTTGTTTATCTGCAAAAAGCCATAGTAATTCACTATTAGAAATATTTAACTTGTTCTGAAAGTAAATGTCTTCTGATCTCTTCTACACACACCAATTTTAAAAAGAACATTTTATTTCCATAATGCTCTATCAGCATATTTCAGGGAACAAGAAAGTTTATGACAGTTGGAATTATTACATTTCTTTAATATACTATCTGCCATGACCTTCAGTACTGATCCTCTGCAAGAATTTCATTTTATCATCCCAGATTCAAAAGAAATTGAAATGTTGTCATGAAAATATTCTGGTTTACAAGTAGTATGAGTTACTAAAATGAAAGTTGTACAGACATATCATGGTTTAGCTTAATCTAGGTGCAGAATTTATATGCCAGAATAGAGAACTTAATAGCAATTTTTTACTTTATTTTTTGTTTAATGCAACCGATAGCTCAAGTCATCTTGCCTGTGTTCAAATCTGAGTGTTTCATACACAGCCTCACTACCTGTCTTATCGGTTAGGAGAGATCAAGAACATGCTCTACCTCTCTAGATGAATGGTAAGCATTCAGTTAGAAGGGGAAGGGACCTGTGGTTAGATTTTTAGAAAGAAGACCTCTTTCCCTGGCTGAATGCCTAACAAGCTACAAAGTCAAGGTCACTCTGCTTCTCTCTTGGTAACTCTTGATAGTGGCTATGTAGCACACAGATACAGGATGATGATGGCTCTCAGCAGGAAAAGTTGGAAGCTCTGGACCTGAAATGTATATAGGCTAACTATAGTACCTACAACTTCCAATAACCATGCTTGAATGAAAATTTCTGTGGTTTCTACTCTGATTTTAAGCTATGTGCTGAGTTAATGCGTTTTAGGAACATTCAGAACTTAACTGTTCTTTCTTGCCTTATTTCTGGATATCAACAGAGCATGCATTTCCAGATTAAATGGTTTGGTAACAGCGAATCTTAACTACGGTTCATAGGTAACTTTGTGATTCAAAACACAGTCACAAAGTAACTACTAGATTAGCTTTCTGAAATGGTTTCTTAAGCATGTATGCCTAAATCTCACCTCCAAAGCCAAAACAGGTGCTCTTGATCTCTCCCATTTGCCTAAACAAACACGTCATAAAAGCTTTGACTAGGACCAAAACTGTCAAAGCAGTGCTAAGGTTTTTAGTTTGAAAATGGCAAGGTCTAGAGCTGCTCTGTGACACAAATCATAATGCTGTTAATTAAACTCTAAAGCAAATACTAAACTTTGAGCTGCAGTAATTACCAACATTTTCCCTAGGGCTCAATATCTAGTACTTATTTAAATTAATTAGCTGGTATGACACCTTCGATAACATTTCAAAAAAGAGATGGTTAAAATTCAGCTGAGTTTATTAATAAAATCTTTGCCCCTCAAAAGACTAGGACTTAGCTTATTACCACCTTGTTCTCAACAGATTAATAGCATGAAGTCCACAGCAATCAGCTCTCCTTGCAAAATATTCAATATTCTGCAATAAAGTCTTTTAAAGTAAATATAAGATGACAACTGATTAGAGATCTGTCAGCTTGAGTGGGAAGACTTGACACTTTGTTTCTAGCTGAATTTCAAGTCTGTTAGTTTCCATAATTGCACAAATGAAACCCCTGCATATTTTTCTCAGATGTGATTGCTATGAGCAAATAAGGGCTGTCATTCACTTATTAACATGATCTAAAAGTAACACAATGAGTGTAAACCACTGGATTGGCTAATTTTTTGTTTTGTGAACCAATACCATGCCACTTGCTAGATATTTTGAAGGCTTCTGGTGGATCTGCACCAATCATGATGGCTCATGAAAAACAATGGCTCCTGTGTTCCAGTCATACTCTACTTTCTCATCACTAGTCTCTCAACACTAAGCAGTGTCTCACTAACCAGCATGATTGAACATGAGTTGCAAGAGTATTAGAAGTAGACTGACTAAACCTTTATTCATTTATTATTTCCCATCAGTCTGCTAGAAAAACTACATCAAGAGTTTCGTGACTATAATCCTTCAAATGTTGTCAGAGAACTAAATACTATCACTCAGGATGTACATTTAAGCCTCTGTAACTATCATTAATTGAATTACCTGTGGGCATTGTAATGTCAGTATTTATTTAATATAAAAACAAACATGTTCAGCAAAAATACTCAGACTCATTTTCTCTAGCCAGAAGGTACCATTATGATCTTCCAGACAGTTCCTTGAATGCATAAATTGAAGATTTTTCCCCATCCTAGAAGCAAGATAAAAGTATGTTTTCTAGAAAGCAATATGGTTTAGACTCCAAGAAATGTTGAGTCTATTACATCCCCCTAATAAACTGTTATTTTGTTTACCCTTATTCTTCTTCTTTGGAGGAGCTTGTTTCATCTATTCTCCATGTACCATAAACTTATAAAACTGAGAAACCTATCATCATGTAAGTATACATATTGCAGTACCCCTCCCCCTTCCTGTATACTTTCTCTCTTACTCAGTGAAGAAGTTACTGTCTTCTAAATAATAATCATAACAGTAAAAGGATCAACTGTAATGTAATTCCTTAGGTTAACGGAAAGATCTAACCTGATAAGTTCTTTTAGGAACTTGGGGCATTTTTCCAGTCTTTAAAAAGTATTTGTAAACAGACAAAGATTTAATTGCTAGCTGCAGTTTTATTTCCAAAAGAACTCAAGATCGTTAGAACACCTTTTTTCCATTAAAATCAATGCTTTCCTCCTATTTAAGGAAAAATAAGCATCTCAGCAATTCATTTCATCATACACATCCAAAGGTATCTTCTTGACATATGTTATTTCAACTCTTAATTTCACAAATTGTTCTTCATATTTTTCTTTGCTTTTGTTTTCTCCGAGATTAACTGAGCTACCACAACAGTGTATATGACAGATGATAGAATTTAATCATATATATCTCTCTAGCATTGTTCTCTACTTCTAAGTTTAAAAAAAAAAAAAAAAAAAGAAAAGATAGGAAAAAGAAAAAGATAGGTAGTTTGATCATTGGCTAGCCTGATAGCCTTATTATACTGTTATATACTTATCCTATAATAGACTTATTATAGATGTTAATTTATGAAAGGCATGCTATCTGAACACTTTAGTATACCTATACATTGGTGTATAGATAACTCATTAAAAAACAACAATCTAATTTTTATTATTATTTCCAATTTCCTTAAGATTTTTCTGTTCTAAATAACACATTAATCTTTGCCAGTGGATATTAACATATGTTTGATTACTTTCAATTTCTCTGAGTAAAACATAATCTGCTGCTTAGAGTAGATAAACACAAACATGCAGCTTCCCAGCAAATAACAAAACTGAACAGTGAAACAAAAGCCATTAGAAGCTTTCAATACATAACTAGCAATTAAGAACTCTTTCGCTAATTTAAATAGATGTTCTCCAGATAGCATGCTAGACACTGTAGTCCCACAGTCATTTACCAACAGATATACACACTTCCTAGAACCCATTGCTATGTTTGTTTCTAACTTTTCTCTGTGCTGGCATATTTTTTGCTTGACCTGGCAATAGTCGATCAGTACTTTTCTACTTCAGCTGTTTGAGAGGCAGCTAGCAGGGCAGCCACAACAAACACAATTCTGGCAGCTCCTAATGTGTGTCCTTGCCTTTTATTCAGATGCTATTTACATAGTGTTTACATGTAGACCACGTAGCTTTTATAAAGCTCAGAGCTTGGATTTTAAATGGAAATCTTATTAGGCATAGGAGTCTCTCAAATTAAATCATAGTAAGTATCTACTTAAAATGCTTTGGGAGACAGAATTCACAGTAATATATTTTTATACATAGGTACTGTCTGTTTAAAGGAAAAGAGAAAAATTTAATAGCAAATGCAATCAGTGAGATGTACTGGACACAGGGGTTTTACTGCTATATTTGCCTACAGTAGAAAAAAACAAGCCTTTCTTATCTTAATTTCATCACCATAGGAAATAAGGAGCACACAGAACAAATAAAAACATTAATATAACTTCCTTAGCTAAATCTCTAAGAAACGGGTATAGAAAGCATACAATAGATTTCTACTGTTAATTTTTTATTTCTGTCTGAAAAATTCCAGACGAACCAACTTAGACTGCAGTAAAAGCCAGGTAGGTTTCTTTCTGTCCCCCGTTTTTTATTTTTTTATTTTATTTTTTTTTTTTAACATGGGAGTAGTAACGTAGAGCTTCAAATCCACAGTTTGTCTCAGACATGGGAACTACTCCAGATCAGGTGACTTTCTCCTGTAACAACGTAGAAATCTGTTTGGAAATTAAGCTATGAAGCTTATAAACAATATTTCCATTAAAACTTGTGTATTGCTATCAAATGTTCTGATTAAGGTGAATTGAGTTTACATTGTGCATGCTCACAGTTTGAGTGTGTTGAACCAATCTTTTAACATTTTTCTATTTCCTCTTCCGTCTACTCATCTTTAAGTGTCTGTACCAATAATATAAGCTCTAGGAACATAAACTGTTTTGTATTTACACTGCAGCTGTCTCTCCACTCTGTCTTTCTGGTCCAGAATTGCAGAGAATATTCATTTAAAATAGGCACAAATACACATCTGCAAATGTGTGACCCTGCAACATCTCCCTGAATCTAATAAACCTTTTGCATTAATGCCATTTTATTCAGAGTGGAATACTATAAGCAGAGTTACCATTTCACTATGCTCTTAGTGCACAGAGTTTACACATGCAAGAAAAGAAGCTCTTACAGGCTGAGTTTGAGAAATTTGGCTTAGGCTGCAAGTTAGTTCACTGAGAACTGAAATGTCCTTGAAACATATACCCCTAAAACGGCACACGAGAAGGCTGAATAAAGAAGCTAAAATTTGGATCCTTGAAAAATAAATGCAACACATTTTAAAATTTTTAAAATATTTTTTTTTGGTTTACAGTTTTAGTTCCACATTGCTTTAAGCTGTTTTGCATTAGTAATGGATGATATTTTTTTTACCATTAATGATTCATAACAGATAGGAGTTACATTGCAAAAATATTGCCGTAATATTGGGTTTATTAATTGCAGATTAAAATGAGTTTCATCATGCCAGAGACAGCTTTACTAATGTATTTACCAAATTATGGTTTTCTGCATATCCTAGTAAGTAAAATAATATTAGATATACTGGGATGTGCATATGCAATCTTTTAACCTTAAATTACTTGAAACGCTTGAGTAGTTGAACATTCAAGGGCATGAGGTGAAGTCTATCTCACTGTAATACACATTGCCAGGAGAGGAATAAAACTATATTAACATTAGCTTCTTTTTTCATGAGACTTCAGCTTCAAAACTCCAAGGCTTTTACATGTGTAATTCATATCAAAGTCTATGACTAGTTTAGGAAAATTATTTTTTATGCTGCTCTGGAGATAGTGGTTCTAAACCCAGTGCATAATTGAATACATGGGATGGATGTTACTGAGTGGTTAATGCATGTAAAATTTCCTTTGACAATTCAAATTTAAACTCACTTTAGTTCTTATAAATCTTGCAGGAGTATAATTGACTTAACGTTTTCTCCAGTACAGCTAATACATTACTTTCGTTTCTGTCTGTATTTTCATACAAATCAGATTTAGGTCTGCTGAAAGGAATTAGCGATACCTGATAGTCAACAATGAAACATCTGGGGAAGACAGCTTTTGGGTTCTTTTTCCTTAACCTCTCAGCTGTAACCATACGTGTAAGTAACTGATGACCTAAAAGAGTGATCCGTTAATTCCAGAACAATAATTGCTAGTAAAATTAATCTGATCTGATGCTATACTACTAAGATCATAAGCAAATAAATTAGTGTTATGAATTATATTTTTAGGTCTGTTTTACATTACTTTTCTACATGTTATTCATTAATGGAAAATGCATTCTTCTGATAGTTGAACAAACAAGAAAGAAGAAAAGCACTGTCTCCAAGTATAACTTCATATTCCCTATTATGCTGTCTTGAATCCATAGTTAATTTAATTGAAATTAAAAGTGACTTCAGATTTCCATACCTCTTTCTGCTGTTCATATCAACTTCAAATATTGTCCTGAATTCAAAATTAATTTTCCTTTTTCTTAAATTTGAGAATTTGTCTAGCACTTTGACTAGCTATGACTAGATTACTCAATATTCATGCATACTCAAATTATCGTCCTTACACTACATATATTTATGTAAATATAAGAGGGAAAAAAACAACTACCAGACACTTATTTCTGAGAAAGTTACAAAAATACACACATACTAAAAATAAATAAATAACAACAAAAAACCCCAAACACCAAAAATTTTCAATGGAATCCATAGAAAGTAGAGAAAGGATTAATTTTAAGTCAAGATCCTGTAAAATTCACATATATAACCCTGACATTTGTTTTTTCTCCTAGGTAATTATAGCATTTCTTCTTTCTATGCAATCATTTCTTTCTTTCTCTTTCAGTGTTTTAGTTGTAATAAAAAAGTAGTTTTGGCAGCCTTTCAAAAACATTTTTTAATTGTTTTTCTGGATTCCTTTTCTGGTTTGTTTTTCTGTTTGGTTGCTTGGTTGGTTTGGTTTAGTTGTGGGGTTTTTTGTTGCTTTTTTTAATAGTGAAAAAAATTGGGGTTAGCATACTGACTCTTCCACCTACAGTGGAGTTGTTCAGGGGGTATCAGATTCTTCTCTAAGTATAAAACAAACATTGCGTTTCTCAGGGAAGCTCTCCTGAGTGCCCTCAAAATAAACAGCAACAGGGCTGGCAAACATAAAAATACAGGACACCATTCATTTTATAAAGTTTTCAGAGAGAACATCAATCTCTCTCAATTGATCAGTATATTTGTACTCTGTGGGAATATGCAAGAACCATTATCCAGTTTCTTTACATCTTTAAGACCATGTCCATAACTTTCCAGATTGTAAAACTAAATAATACTGAAAATCATTCTCTTCCTATTGAATTTAATGGGAGTTTTCAGAAGGAATAACATTAACTGTCCTGATATTTATGAAAATACCCAACCATTTAAACAAAAAATCCAACAAAAAAAAAAAAATAAAGCAATCCTATCATTCCACAGGAAAATTTTATCATAGCTGCAGCAATAATGGATTCCTAGGTTCTAAATTTAATTGTTTTCAAAGTATTATCTTTTATTTTCTGAAATAAATTAATCTGCTTGTTCCACTTTCTTTTTCCAAAGTTCATTTTCCACTACGTTTACACTCTAGAATTAACTGAATTGCTCCCAAACTCTCTTTATAGCTCTCCTGGATTGAGTAAGTGGTGGGGGTCTTCTTTTTTGTTTGGTGGCAGGGGAGGGGGATGCAGGGGCGTCCCCCTGTGAGAAGCTTCTCGAAGCTCCCGCAGCTCCAAGTCAGCTCCACCTCTGTTTGGAAACTGAGCCAATCAGCTGCACATCTGTGATGACGTATTTAAGAAGGGATGTGGTGACGGGCAGTGGGACTTGTGAGGAGTTGCTGCAGCTGTGTGAACAACAAGGTCAGTGGAGGAATGGAGGAAGAAAGGAGGGGGGAGGTGTGTTGGAGCAGAGACCCCCCTGTATCCTGTGGTGAGATGGCAGGGTGTCCCCCCCCTGCCACCCATGAAGACCTACAGTGGAGCAGATGTTGATTTGTGGACTGTGTTTGTTTTTACCTGGATGATCAAGGTGCTGTGCCCAAAGAAGGCCGGGGTCTTGTGGGAAAACGTAGCCCTGCTGCTGTAATTCAGTGCTGGGAGGATTGCAGCATGTGGGGGTGCCCACACCGGAGCAGCTCGGGAAGGACTGCAGCTGTGGGAGAGAGACTGCTGTGGAGGACTGTCTTCTGGGAGAGGGGGACCACAGTGGAGCAAGGAGGGACAAGTTCCAGAAGCTTCCCCCACCGAAGATGGAAGAAGTGGCAGTGTTGACTGCACCCCCCATTCCCTGCCCCTGTGCTGATGGGGGGAGGAGGTGGAGATATCCGGAGCAGATCTGAGCCCGGGAAGAAGGGAGGGGTAGGGGGAACATGTTCTCAAGATGCGGCAACACTGTCCTACTTTGTTACGTGTTGTTAGTATCTGTAATAAATGTATGGGTTTTGTTCTTCCCTTAATGAGTCTGCCTTTTGCTCATCACCATCTGTGGTGGCTGGCTGTTAACCTGGCTAAAACCACTACAATAGCTGTCAGTTATTTCCATATTATCATCTGGACATTCATGCTTTTCAGACATGCAGATTTTTATTTTACATTGTCTTCTAAGTTATTAACAGCTTTAGTCTATGTTGTAGTTTTTCTTTTATCCTTTGCTAATAAATCTTTTAGCATCCAATCACATTCTTCCCAAGACTGAAGCTTCTTTTTCTTGTGAAACATTAGGTTATAATAGTAGAAAATTTAGCCAAGTTGATCTGGTGGACTTTGTGTCACCCTCTCTCACTATCGCTGCCTCCTGTTAGACTGTGTAACAGGATACAACTGGAAGAACACTCTCAACATTACCCTCACTACTTGCAAACCTGCTCTGCCTTTGGTCATTTACCTGATCTGCTGTTCTCTACTGGATAAACTCACCTTTCTCTAAGACATTTAAAGTTCTTTTTAATGATTAATCAATGATCTTACCAATCCACTTTCCATCTTACAAATAGCATATGCAAATAAAGTCTATCTTGAACCGGCACCAATCCCATTCTCCACTTTATCTACTCACAACAACTGTACTCAGAAACACAAAAGTAAAACTAAATAAGCCAATGGTTTGCACAGCTTGTGCATTTATTACTATAAAGCAGTTTCTGTTTTCACCATAAGCAGTAATGTCTTGAGCAGTTGCCAATTCTGCTCCGGTAATGTCTTGTTTCTCACTAGCAAAAGCATAGATTTGTAAAGAATACTGCCTTCTCCAGGAACTTCTCTTAAGGTTTTCACCTCTTTCCTGCACCCTTTCCTATAAATAAAATAAAATATAAGATGAAGAGGAAAATTCTGTTTTGCAACAACATTTCAGGGAATGTTCTCTGAACTGAAGAGTGGGAAGAGATTCAGAATGCCCCTACTAGCATACTAAATAAGCAAGTTCAACTCTTCTTGCTAGAAACCAGGAACTTACTAGCACTCAGAATTTTTGCCTTTCTTCTGTATCTGCCTCTGTTATCTTAGCCTTCTTGGTTTTAGGTTTTTTGTTTTTTTTTTTTTTTTTTTTTTTTTTTTATATATATATATTATTTAAAAATATATCTCTAATCAAGAAGTAGGGAAGTAGTGGTTTTGTTTATTTGTTTTGGTTTGTTTGTAACTCCTGTAACATGGTTTTGTTATAAGAAATCAGATTTGGCCTCCCGTGTGTGAAAAGAATGCTGAATGCTGAAAAGAACATGCCTCATACATAGGAAGCAGAGGGGGAAAACAGATGTAAGAACTCCAAACATGTCTCATGGAAGATATTTTTCAGTGGTAGTGGAAAGTATTAACTGAGGGAAATAAAAAAAAAAAAAAAAAAAAAAAAAAAGAAAAACCAGAACAGGAAAAAAAAAAAAAATATCCCAGGGAGAGCTATGTCTCATGCCTGTACTTTTAAAAACTCAGATGACAACGTGAGTAAACAAACTCTGCTCTTTTCACTCTGAAGTGAAGTGTGCATAAAAACATGGCAGGCTTGAGCAATACTGTGAATATTATTACATCGTGAAGAACAGGTATATGCCACTATCTGTGCTTCATTAAGATCTCTTCATGCCTGATTCCCAATCTAACTTTTCTACGCAAATGCTGAACTTTTCTGGATATCAGTATTTAATTAATTAAGCAAAGGAAAAGGGAAAGCTGCACACATCCTCATAGCACCTCATGCCACCTTCATTCCTAAAGCTTATCTCTGATTTCTTTGTTTTTTCCTGGCATAGTAGCCTGAAATATCAGGGAAAAAAAAAAAGCAGGGAGTGAAGAAACAAGCATTCTGAAGAAGTTACTTTCTTCTCTTTAGAATACTATCATCAGTAAGGCAATGGAAATTCAGATATACTCAGAAAACATTTAATGTAAATGATCAAGTAGTTGTGAGACTTAAGTGGTGCATCTCTAAACTGAAATGTAATGCATAGTTATATGACCTGATTTCAAATACTCTGGTAATAAGAGTGTACACACCCTTTGTGAAATTGGCAGTGAGAGCCTCATGGAGATGCTACCATGACATTGTGATAGTTGGACAGATCAGATTTATTTGTTACTTCTTCTTTAACTCTGGACAAGAATCAAGGCATGAATTCAAATCAGCTTTAGATTTACCTTGGGAAATTTACTTCAGTGACACATTTAATATTACTTATCTACCATACTGGTTTTCAAGAAGCAGAACTAAATTCTGTTCCAGATTATGCTACTTATAGTTCTGTTGTCCTGGAACTTGGTTACTTTTGCTTTAACTTTGAGGGATGAGCTATTCTGAAAATTATAATCCAAGATGATATACAAACTAAAAGTGAAACCCCAATCTCCCAGATACTTAAAACAGACAACAGGAGTACGCAGCGCTCAGTGACCACCAATGCGGCCCTAATCCCTTAAACATATTCACTTACATTCTGTGCCAGAGCTTTGTATGCTGCATTACTAATCAAACTTTTTTTCTTTTTTATTGATATCAATAAAAGAACCAAAGGCGCAAAGTGGTAAAATGTTCAAAGGTGCACACAATGAGCCAACACTCACCCACCAGAAAAACCGCAACCCAGAGCTTCAAATGTTAAAATGGAAAGATCACCACAACACACAACGCAGGTTATTCTTTTAAATTTTTACCACTACGGAGAATCCCACTAATTCTTTATTCCCACCAATATATTGAAAATTAGCTTGTAATCTGTATTTTCAAAAGCTTTACTGTGAATTTGATATCTCTGCCTTAAGATGACAAATCTTGAGACTAACGCACCAAACTTTATCAAAAGCAGCATGTCTGCAAGGAGTTGGTGGCATTGTTATATGTGATAGGCTGTTATATATCATGCCTTATTTAAAATAAACTACTGAACTAGAATCTGTACTGGACAGTGACTTCTGAAACTTATTCTTACTGTGTCTTGCGAAGGAGAGCATTTGGAAATGTTTATGCATAAGATGGCAATAGGATTTCAGTAAAGTGGAGCGGGATAGATAGGTAAAAATGATGATGCATATTATGGAAAAATATCAGATTGAACAAACATTCCCATGCTATGAATGCATCACAGCTTAAATATTGATTTCTGTCCATTCACAGAAAAATTGATTTACCAAAATGCTGGCTGTATACATCACAAGACTAAATACCAGATTATTCTTTTGTCACATTCAATTGTGTTTTATTTTAAATCCTATTTTAGCTTTTATTCACATGACTTTTACTCTCCTTTTTCTAGTCTTTGTAGCTAATGGTGTAGTAACATCTGTTTGTAAGATCAGGGCTCTGGGCAAACATTTGTACAAATAAATTTGGAATACATTATCTCATCTTCTTTAAAAATATATTTAGGGAGATGTCTTAATCTATTTGAAATGGTGAGTTAAAATATTTGCTTTATTAAAATAATATATATACTGATAATATACAAAAGTAATATTATACATGCTCAGCTGATTTCTTTCATACATACACCAGCTATATAACCATCCATAGGGGTGGCAGATAGTATATCATAAACCATCTACAGGCTGGATGAATGCCTGAAAACTCAGCAGGGTGATGTAATGAAGACATGTACAGACAAGTTCTAGAGAGAAAAGCACCCTGAAATAATGAAGAGGATTTAGAATGAATATGTAGGTGAACGAGTAATATAACACTGGCCAAGCCAAGACCCATCAGATGGAATTAATTTCCTAGTTACCTACACATGCTTAGATTAATGGCTTCAGATCTGCATCTGGTATTGCTTTTATAGAAACTAATTAAGCTTTTTGATTTCCAGTGTTTGAGAATGTGACTCATAAAAATCTGATGAAATTGACTCTTGACAGCTCACAGTTGACTCCTGAAGTCAGTGAGATAGCTCCATTGATAAAAGCAGAGCAAGAAGGATAAGTAATGACTTGCATGTAATGTAGTTCATCTTCTCTTTGTTCCCAAATTCTGAACTGACCTTCCAAGAACTTTCATGTCCAAGAGTTGTTGAAGTTCTGTACAAAAATCATTACTTTTCAATTTTACTGGATCAGAGAGCATTCCTGGTCCCTTACTGCATCTGTCTTATTTCCAGCTCAAGTTTGTAGGCTCTGCCCAGGTCTGCAGGTTCTACTTTCAAAGATGCAGAGCCTTGTTAGGTCTGGGAAACAAGCACACAGATTACCATCATACAGCTCTAACATTTCATTATTCTAATCTTCTACTATCCTGGGCTCTGCAAATGGAACAAAAAGAAATGTAGAAGAGACCATATAACACCCTGTTATATAAATTATGTATTTCTGCCTCCTTTCTAGCACAGGACAGGGCTGGAATGACATCTCATATTAGACTCTGGAGAATCCCTTTCATCATACTCCAGATACTTCACAAATGGTTAACATTTGTCCACTTAAAGTGCAACTACTGTTGCTCTCTCCACGACTGAGCATGGCATATTGAAATCAAAAAGAGAAACAAAGATCAGGTTATACTACTTCCAAAATAGGTTAATATATTACATCATTACTGTACAAAACACCTGTACAACATATTGCATCTAATAAAGGGGATTATTTATTTTCTTTTGGGATTTCATATAGAAGTATTTACTGTATCTAAGTTACACAGATGTGTATTTCCAAGATTTTGACAGTACCAAATTGCCACAGACTTGAAAACTGGAGATGTTTTAAACTCTGAGATGAATAATAGATAGATATACATATTCCATGTAAAAAGTTTAGTTTTTTCCTGTTGATTTTAAAAAGGGGAGGAAAGTATGAGAAGCTATATGGCTACTGTGTATAAAACAAATAAAATAAATTAGTCAAATTCTTTTTCTTTTTGACACTCAGAGGATCTTGGTGAGAACTGGTAGATCAAATCACATTCGATAAACTTCTCTCAAGCATAATCTCTTTCCTGCTTGCAAAATAACATATGTGCAACATTGCATGCAGAACACTGCATGCAGAAGATAACATACTGTAATGTGACATTTGGAATCCATATACCTTATGTGGCTAACAACGCTTAGAAAACAAGAAACATTAAGAAATAATTTTTGGTGGGAAGGTTGGCATTCATAATATCAGTCCCTTCCATTTCTATTGGCATGAATTTCAACTCTTTTGACCTAATCATAGAATCACAGAATGATTCAGGTTGGAAAGGACCTTAAAGATCATCTAGTTCCAACCCCCCTGTCATGGGCAGAGACACCTTCTTCTAGATCAGGTTGCTCAAAGCCCCGTCCAACCTGGCCTTGAACACTTCCAGGGAGGGAGCAGCCACAGCTTCTCTGGGCAACCTGTTTCACTGTCTAGCCACCCTCACAGTAAAAAATCTATTCCTTATATCTCATATAAATATGCCCTCTTTTAGTTTAAAACTGTTACCCCTCAACCTATCACTACATGCCCTGATGAAGAGTCCCTCCCCATCTTTCCTATAGCCCCCTTAAGTACTGGAAGGCCGCCAAAAGGTCTTCTAGGAGCCTTCTCTTCTCCAGGATGAACAACTCAACTCTCTCAGCTTGTCCACATAGGTGATGTGCTCCAGCACCCTGATCATCCTTGTGGCCCTGTTCTGGATCTGTTCAAGCAGTTCTATGCCATTTTCATGTATGGGGTCCCAGAGCTGGACACAGTACTATAGGTGGGGTCCTATGAGAGCATAGTAGAGGGGGAGAATCACCTCCTTCAATCTGCTGGCCACACTTCTCTTTATGCAGCCCAGGATACAGTTGGCTTTCTCAGCTGGGAGCACACATTGCTGGCTCACAGTCAGTTTTCCATCCAGTGTTGCTCCCAGGTCCTTCTCCACAGGGCAGCTCTCAATCCACTCATCACCCAGCCTGTATTTGTGTTTGGGATCACCCTGACCCATGTGCAGGACCTTGCACTTGGCCTTGTTGAACTTCATAAGGTTTGCATGGGCCCACTTCTCAAGCCTGTCGAGGTCCCTCTGAATGGCATCCTTTCACTCCATTGTGTCAACCACATCACACAGCTTGGTGTTGTTGGCAGACTTGCTGAGGGTGCACTCAATCCCACTGTCCACGTCACCAAAAAAGATTTTAAACAACACGTCCCAGTACCCACCCCTGAAGAATGCCACTCATCACTGTTCTCCACCTGGATATTGAACTGTTGACTGTAACCCTTTGAGTGCGACCATCCAGCCAATTCCTTATCCAACAAGTGGCCTATCTGTTAAATCCATATCTCTCTAATTTAGAGACAAGGATTTTGTGCAGGACAGTGTAAAATCCTTTGCACTAATCCAGGCAGATAACATCAGTTTCTTTTCCCTTATCTACCAGCACTGTAATCCTGTTGTAGAAGGCCACAAAATTTGTCAGGCATGATTTGCCCTTAGTGAACCCATATTGGCTGTCACCAATCACCTCCTTCTTTTCCATGTGCCATAGTATTATTTTCCAAGAATATCCGCTCCATGATCTTGCTGGGCACAGAACTGAGACTGACTTAAATGGCCTACTTCTAACTGCACAGAGATAAAATCAGGATATACCTAAGTGTAGTTGCAACAAACAGTTATGAGGAACCATTTTTGGCATAATGAGGCTTCTGTTCCACTAGTGTAAACTAACATATTTCCAGTGAAGGCATTTTTGCTTCACTTGCACTTTTTTCTTTATACCAGATAAAGATCTGGATCAAGAGCAAACTGTAAATAGAAATCTAAACTGTAATGCTCATAGGCTATATCAATAGTAAGCAAAATGTTTAGTGCTGTGAAGTTGATGACCCTAAATATTCTTCCCAACAACCTGCTAGCTTACAATGCTATTGATTAGCAATGCCACCATGCAGTTTTTGCCCCAGCCATTTAACTTCTCTTCATGCTCTTTCACAATGAGAGTTAAACAGTAAATAGTGATGGTAAATCCTTATCATATGGACAACTACTAAGCAAACACACATCTCTCTTGACTAAAGGAAATATTCTATGTACAGTCAACTGCCTGCTCTTTCAATAGTATAGTAAAACAATGTGAAACAACAAAGGGTAATGGATAATTAAAATTTTGTTAAAGGCAGAAGACACTTACAGATGTTTCTAAATTCATAAAATAAAGGGCTTAAATTATACCACAAGATCATAATATTGAATAGTATATAAACTGAACAGGGATAAGTATGTCAACAATCTAAAACCAAAACCTTGATGTCATAATATTATAGTTTATGTACATACAGAGATAAGTCATGACATATTTCACAACATTATCAGTTGAGTGGTTGATATGCTAATAATTATGGCAACAAAATTTTGCTTTTTAGAAATCTGAAGACTTTCATTACAATTTGATGACCTAACTGAAACAAACCTTCTGTCTCAAATGTGTCTACATTCTGTGTTACAGAACATGTTGGCCTCTCTCTTTTAACACTTTTGAATTCACTGGAAGCTGAACAGAAGCACTAATGCAATGCTGAGCTTGGCCTAAGAAACCATACTGAGGAGTGAGGTATGTTAGCTTGGAGTTGGCTCCACACTGATGCAGACACTGAGAGGCTGCATCAGAGCGGAACTGTACTCTGCACACTCTGAGCAGTCAGGTTTTCCCACCACCTGCCACCCAGCCAAACTAAACCTGCCAACTATACTGCAAGTATCATTTGGAATTGACATTTGCTGACTTCTCTGTTTCACCAGGTAGAAGAATTCCTGTAGATCCTGATTTTAAAAGCTTTCTCACCAACAATCCTTGAAATTCTACAGTCTGTATCCTTTTAGCATTTATCCTACAAAGAGAAAGAATTACAATTAATATTAGTCTGAAAGCTTTCAGTATTTCAAAAAGAACCTAAACAACCTTGTGGCGACAATGTGGTTCTGAGTTTTGGAGAAAGCAGCATACAAGTAAACTTTCTTTTGCAGAACTTTAGTTCTAAAACATGAATAACATTGCATTTTGTCCACAATTTCAGCTCTCTTTAACAGCAGTAGCAAGCAATAGATCTTTGTATAATAAAGAACATTTCCCACAACTAACTTTATCCATAAAGACATAAAGATAAATGTCCTTTTCTTGACATCTCTGCTGTAGAGCTTTTGCCTAAAAATATTTTTTTCTGATGTTTGTGCTCTACAGCTCCTCTCTATTGTGACAAAATTTTCACCATTGGAAGCATTCTCTATTACTGCTAATCAATTGATATAAACAGAATGTTTCAGCATAACATGGGTAGGTGCTAGAAAAAAGAATCCATGTAGAATCAGTTAGATATTTTTTATAGTAATTTAATTTTGGACTGATTTTTTTTTTCTCCAAAATATAAAAAAAAAAAAAAAGATGGGAATAGCATGAAAGCATATGCAAAACAAATAAGAAAGAAGGTAGAGTTGAAAAAAAAAAAAAAAAAAAAAAAGGTTGTGATTTTCTTGAGCTCAGTGTCCTGGATTATTAATATTCCTGAAACTAGGAAGAAAGGTTTTATACTCCCTCCACAACACAGTCATTTCCACTTTGTCTCTGGACAGTTTTACATCAACTGTGTTTGGCAACACTTAGATAAAGTTTACTTTAAAGCTTTGTACAAAGAAAACATCTGCTTATTTTGGATTTTGAAGAAATGCATTTTTTAATCAATCAATACATCTTCTGTAACCTCAAAATTATGCAAAGAACATCTATCCTTCCTCTTGTCCTAAGAGAGAAATGATCTAGCTGGATACTTATCAGAAATTATCTGACTTAATTTCTAGAACCTTTAATGTGGAGCTTACTTAACTATCTTAAGTCACCTAGTTCTAGTTTATCTATCATTTTCTAATATAAAAATTAAATGTCTCATGCTTCAAATCACAACTATTTTTTCTGTCATGGTTTTGCATGGTTAAAGGCTATCATCTTGTCTCAGTGATCTCTCTATTCTCCTAACTAGAACAAACCCATTTATTTTCACTTTCTGCTCTTGTATCATATTTCTCAGTATTCTGAGCTTGCTGTTATTCCCAAATTCTCTTCACTTACCTGATATCTTTCTTAAAAAGCAATACACACATGATGACTCATTACTTGTTCCTCACTGGTACAAGTAGAGTGGAAAGATTACACCATATATCATATAGACAATCTTCTTGCATATACCTTTTTGAAACTGTTTGTTGTTTTGTGGGTTTTTTCCTTTTCCTTTTTCCCCAGATCGTTTTGGTTTCTACTCCTCTCGTCTGAAATATCCTATGTCTCTTCTAGAATGCTACCATCTGATATTTAATAAAAATACATCCTTCTTTCATCCCACTTTTTAATTAAACAGCTTAGCAAGTCCAGACTTGAGAAAAATCTCTCTAGAATATTATACTTAAACTTCAGCAACTGTTCTGAAAATAGTTTTCTAATCAGGTGTAACCTGGTTCATACCAGCTTCATTGGTCATAATTCCTTAGCTTTCTTAGGAGACTATCAAACAACAGTCAAGATCCTTGAAGAAGTAAAAATATATCACACCTATCACTTTCATCCACACACTTTTACATTTCTCTCATCATTCGGTGGATCTTTCAGCAATGCTAAAGGCAGTAAGAACTCTGAGTAATTTAGTTATCTAACTAAAATCAAACTGGAGAGCAGGAGAAACTGAAAGGGACAAAATAGATCCTTAAATCCTTCTGGAAGTCTATGTGCTCCTGATAGCACCTGAGCTGCTGGTTACACAGATGTGATTAATCTTGGATGGTGAAGATCTAGTCTTGGATTCCATATTCCAGTCTACAGCTAAAGAAAGAAGGTAGAAAAGAGTAATTGTGAAGACAAACAACTGTCATTACCCTTATGAGTTAGAGCTACCTTCTACTTTCTGAAATAATTCTTTGAATATGAAAGTAGAACAATTTTTACTGCTTTAGTGTTTGTCAAAGTTCAGCTGGTTTAGTAAATGGAGGCTTGAAAGTGATAAAAATCTCTAGCTTTATTCAGGCTAAAAGATCATGTACCACAGCTCAGAGGTGACTTGGGATTGGATCCCCCAAATCCTAGCAATAATAATAATATAATATTATGCTTGTATAATAACTGTCAAAAATCTAACATGTTCATTTAGAGGTTGGTTGTAAAGTCCTTCACAGATCCAGCACAATTTAAATACAGTTCAATTGTACCAATAAAGTAATTTGCTCTCTAAAATTTAGTGAACAGCTTTTTGCTTCTATCTTAATGCTTCCCTACTCTGTTGTGATACTGTTTCCAAAAAAGACTGCCATCCCTGCTGTTTGGGGAAATGTATCTATAATGCCTTGATCCAAGCATTTCATATTCAACAGATGGTAATATTGGCTGTACATTCATTCTGGTTTCTGTGAGCCTGAGTGCTTAATACCTCTTTCTCTGCCAATCACTTCATAACTAGCAAATGAACCCTGATCAGACATGTACGCTTCCTTGCATTCCCTCTCACCTTTAGTGAATACTGACACCTTCAGACATTATTCTGAGATGTATACTTTTGATCTGCTGTGTGAAGGAGGAAGTCTGTTACTCTGTTCTTTAATCCTGCATACGGGTAGGGAAGCATAGAGGTCTAAGTTCTACAGAATTAATATTTATTTCTTCATCAGAAAATGTTCAACATATCTGTACTTCTACAGGCTGAGAAACTGACCCCTCAACCAGCTGACTTTTAAACCAAAAGACGAAATCATATCAGTACAGGTGATTTGATTTTTTCCCTCATTTTCCAAATATGAGGAGCACAGGTGAATGAAGCTACAGGCTGTAACAGTATTTCCATATTTAAAAAAAAAAACAACCCACAACTTTTTTACTTGTCATTCAACAGACTACTACATAGATGGAGAAAGAAAAGATATAACTGTGTATTTAAAAAAAAAAAAAAAAAAAAAAAACAAAAACACAAAGTACTGTTCTGAATTGGATTATCCAGAGAGATTTCTTGAACTTCAAGTTACACATCTATGTGACAAAGCTTGTCATTTGTTGTTTGCACTGATGCTTGCCTTTTCTTTTATATCTTTGAGTGAAGTTATTTTTAAATAATTGGGAATGACTCCTACAGTCATAGTCCCTTTTCTTTTTTCTGAATACAGGAAGTGGTGAGGCAAAGCATTATCTGTTCATGTAGATGACCACATCAAGGCAATCTTTCTTTTTGTTATTGTTCTGGGATGTGTTTGTTTGTTTGCTTTTGTTGGTTTGTCAGCTGCTTGTTTGTTTGCTTTGTTTTGTGTGGGTTTATTTTTTTAAAAAAAATTAATGCAAATAGTATAGTCAATCTAGAAAGCTGAAAGATATCAAAGATAAAAACATGTCTAGCCTGTATGTATGAAACAAACCTGTTTGGTTAACATTTCCAAAACCATATATATGATTAATGACAACACATGCACACGCTAGTAGTTCGTCAGTAAGGCAAGGGCTCCCCAAACTATCCACAAGGAAACATCTGTGGAAATGGTTCCTGAATCGACTTAATATAGGTATATGCAAGAGATACAATTTGAGACAATACTTAATCCAGGCGTGTTTTTCTGACATCATAAACCATTTTGCAAGACTGTATTTTGGTGTGAAATATGAAAAATAAGTTACCATTGACGATGATGATTTACCTATTTTAATAACTGAAATTATAGAAGTATTAACCATATTACTGATAAAATAGATATTTAATAAATAATAATATTGTGACACCTCCCTGGATCTTTGTCTTCTTCCTTACTAACTAATCCAGCTGATTTGAGTTCTACCTTGTAAAAACAGGAATCTAGCGAACTGAAAAATTCTGATCAGAAAATACTGGATTATGGAAAGGGGATATGAAAACATTGCAGACTTGCTTTACAGAGTAGCAATTCCTCTGTATTTGTCCTGGGTTGAGTGAGTGGTGGGTTTTTTTTTGGTGGCAGGGGAGGGGGCTATAGCGGCGGCCCCCTGTGAGAAGCTTCTCGAAGCTCCCCCAGCTCCAAGTCAGTTCTACCTCTGTTTGGAAACTGAGCCAATCAGCTGCTGCTCTGCAATAATGTATTTAAGAAGGAACGTGGTGAGGAGCAGTCAGACTTCTGAGGAGTTGCTGCAGCTGCGTGAACACCAAGGTCAGTGGTGGAATGGAGGAAGAAAGGAGGGGGGAGGTGTGCCGGAGCAGAGACCCCCCTGTATCCTGTGGTGAGATGGCAGGGTGGCCCACCCCCCGCCACCTATGAAGATCTACAGTGGAGCAGACATTGATTTATGGCCTGTGATTTCACCTAGATGATAAAGGTGCTGTGCCCAAAGAAGGCCAGGGTCTTGTGGGCAAAGGTAGCCCCGCTGCTGTAATTCAGCACTGGGAGGATTGCAGCTTGTGGGGGAGTCCGACACCGGAGCAGCTCGGGAAGGGCTGCAGCCATGGGAGGGAATCCAGTTGGAGAATGTTGGTGGCTCACGACGGAGAAGCCTGGGGAATGCTGAGGCCCATGGGAGGAACTCATGTTGGAGTAAGTTTGAGGAGGACTGTCTCCTGTGAGAGGGGGACCGCGATGGAGCAGGGGAACAAGTTCTGGAAGCTCCCCTCACCGAAGATAAAGAAAGTGGCAGCACTGACTGCACCGCCCCCAATTCCCTGCCCTTGCGCTGCTGGGGGAGGAGGTAGAGATATCGGGAGCAGAACTGAGCCTGGGAAAAAGGGAGGGGTGGGGGGAAGGTGTTCTCAAGATGTGGCAATGCTTCTCATTGTCCTACTCTGTTAAGTGTTAGTGTCTGTAATAAATATATGTTCTTCTTTAATTCCCCTAATGAGTCTGCCTTTTGCTCTTACCCATAAAGGGCTATTTTTTCCCATCCCAGTCTTACCTCGAACCCCAAGCCTGGCTCTCTGTCCTTTCTTACTGCTGGAAGAGAAGGGAGAGAGAGTGGCTGCATGGTGGTTGGCTGCCAACCAGGCTCAAACCACGACAGTATTTTGTGCAGTTTGGCGCAGTATGTCCCACTAAGATTAAGTAAATCTTATAATATTTAACACTACATTTCAATATCATCAACATTGCTGTCATCACTGATTAACATCATTCCATGCACAACTACTATTACTTAGTCTTCCGTATTCTGAATCCTAGTAATGAATTTGCTTTCTGAGAACTGTGCAAAGTAAGTCTGCTCCAAATGGTTTATATGGTCTTATTAAAGATCTAAACCGAGCAAATTTAGAGATTGTGAAGCTACTGATTTTTTGACAGGCTATATCGATGCATACTACAGACCTTAAAAATCTGAAATATGAAGTGTTATCATTCTAAGAACCACAAAAAACACTGTTTGAATCTATTAACCTCTAGATAAGGCAGTAGAAGACAAATTTCTATCTTAATCACTTAATTCCTTTTAGTTTTCCCACTGACAGTTTGAAATGTTGATTACTACAGGAAAAAATTGGTTACTCATAAGTTTTAATTTTGATTTTTTATTTGCTGTGGAAGAAAATTCACAAGGTCACTTTAAGTTTTAAGATTCTATTTTTTTTATTGTTTTATATATCATATAATTCAGACTAGATATAAAGTATCATAATCATCATAATCTCTAAGGCATTTTACAACATTATTCAGGTATGAAAATATATATAATTTTTCAAGCTGTGCAGCTTGCCAGCTTCAATTAGAATCCATGCCATCTGAGTTTCAGTTTTCCTGTTTAGTGACTATTTCAGAACACAGTTTGTGGATTCATTATTTTTAGACTTTTCAGCTAGAATCCTGCAGTCTTTTTATTTTCATTCTTGCTTAAATAGTGGCTTTTTAACTCAGTGCTATTGTTATCTACTGAAGGTTTCATTATTAGCAAGATATTTTGGCATATCCCCATTGGATAAACTGTAATAATGAATTAATGAAAATAACCAGAATAGGATTTCTGTGATCAGTTTTATCTGACAAACGCTAGACGTTTGACTTCAAATAACTTCTGAAATTCATTGCCACTGAAAAATGAGCATATCTGAGACAAACTGGAGTAATCCAGAGATTCTGCAGGTTTTACTTAATCTTTCTGAAACACTTACAACATCTTAGAATGTCATCTTTGGATGTTGGAATTAACAACATTATCCTCAGACATTTGGCTACCATACAAATAAGTTATATTCTTCCAGAGCAGGGTGGCAGGGGTAAAATGAGCAGACATCCCCTCTTTTAAGTAACAGGAGTCGGGGAAGAGGAAAGAAAGAGTTGGAGCAGTAACCAGACTCAAATAACACTACGAATGTCACAAAGTTTTAAGTTTAATGAGATATTTTGGGTAAGTAGTCTACTTCCTACACTGTGAAAAGAAGCAAATATTGGAAGTAGTAAGCTAACAAAAGTAAAAAATGGACTTACAGTACTCTATACTATTTCACAATCACATATTTTTATACATTACAAACAAATCTCCCATAGTTAGTGAATACCTAGTCCACTGTGAAATATTCTAGTTTAAGTGCTCCACTACAACTTTCTTTGATCTTCTGTTGTTTTATATTTATACTTTAAAAATATTTGAAGAGGGGAAGAGGAAAGCATAAAATTGAAGTTACATTCACAGCTCCCATTTCTGGGTACTACTAAAAAATTCTTTAATAACATGAGCTGATCTTTCAGTTGTCTTCTAAACCAGTTTATTATTTGTTCTCATTGAACAGAAGTACTTGGTACTGTAATTCTTAGCAGAGAAATTTGTTATTACATAAAATAGTTAATAAATAGAACCATAAATATATTTCTAATTTTATTTTCAGAAATTAATCAAAGCCACGAGCTATATGAAGTCAAAAAGAGAACATTTACAAATTGCAGCTAACCATATAGAGGAAGCATAAGGAAAGCTGAAGTTCAGCTGGAGTTGAGACTTGCAGAGGACATCAAGGGCAATGAGAACAACCATCATTGCTATGTTACAGCAAAAGGATACGCAAAGAAAACGTGGGTCCAGCGGTAAATGGGGTGGGTGATGGTGATCATACTGTTTTGGGTTGAAATAAAGTTAATTTTCTTCATAATAGCTTGTATCACTCTATGGTTTTGATTCGTGACCAAAATAGTGTTGATAACCCAAGGATGTTTTAGTTGCTGTTGAGCAGTTCTCACACGGCACCAAAGCCTTTTCTGCTTCTCACACTGTTCCACCAGAGTTGGCTGGGGATGCACAAGAAGTTGGGAGGGAAGACAACTGAAATAGCTGATCCCAACTGACCAAAGGGATATTCCATGCTATGTGATGTACTCAGCAAATAGTGAATTAATTCCTTCTTTTGCTTTCCTTGCTCATGCAGCTTCTGATTTACCTTTAAACTACTTTTATCTTATCTTTACCTTTATCTCAACCCACAACTTTTCACACTTTTATTCTTCTGCTTCTCTCTCTCATCCCACTGTGGGGAGAGTATGCAAGTGGCTGTGTGGTGCCCAACTGCCAACCTGGGTTAAACCACAACAGCAACGCTAAGGTACTTAGTGCCTTCTTTGTCTCACTTTCCACTTATAAGGCCTTTGTGCTTACAGACAGGGATAAAGAGGAAAAGAATTATCAGCAGGGAATGAGGATCAGTTCAGGGCTTACATGAGAGAACTCAATCCATATAAGTCCAGAACTGGAGAATGAAAAATGTTACACCCATCTTTTAAAAAGGCCAAATGGTCACCCTGAGTAGCACAGTCCTCACTTTTATCCCTGTGAAAATAAGGAAAAGACTGCTCCTGGAATAAATCTCTCGGCATATGAAAGAGAAAGCATTTGTGCAAAGCATTTGACACTGTCTCTCATGACATCTTTGTCTCTAAATTGAAAAGACATGGATTTGATGGATGGACCACTAAGTGGTGAGGAATTGGCTGGATAGTCGCACTGTAAGAGCTGCGGTCAACAGCTCAATATCCAAGTAGAGAGCAGCGATGAGTGGCATTCCTCAGAGTGACCCTGGTATCGGCACCAGCACTGTTTAACATATTTGTTGGAGACATGGACAGTGGGATTGAGTGTACCCTCAGCAAGTTTGATGACAACATCAAGCTGTGTTGTGAAGTTGACATGCTGGAGGGAAGAGTTGCCATCCAGAGGGACCCTTGACAGGCTAGAGAGGTGGGCTTGTACAAACATCATGAAATTCAACATGGCCAAGTGCAAAGTTCTGCTCATGGGTTGGGGCTATCCCATGTACAACTACAGGCTGGGAAAAGAGTGGATTGAGAGCAACCCTGTGGAGAGGGACTTGGGGTTGTTGGTTGACAAGAAGCTCAACATGACCCCGCAAAGTGCGCTCTCAGCCCAGAAAGCTAAGCATATCCTGGGATGCATCAAGAGGAATGTGGCCAGCAGACTGAAGGAGGTAATTCTCTCTGGTAAGACCCCACCTGGAGTACTGTGTTAAGCTGTGGAGCCCCCAGTATAAGAAGGACACAGACATGCTTGAGTGAGGACAGAGGAGGGCCACAAAGACAATCAGGGGGCTGGAGCACCTTCCTTATGTAGACAGGTTGAGAGAGTTGGGGTTGTTCAGCCTAGAGGAGAGAAGGCTCTGGGAAGACCTTTTACTAGCCTTCCAGTACTTAAAGGGGGCCTACAGGAAACCTGGGGAAGGACTCTTTATCAGGGCATGTAGTGATAGGATGAGGGGTAATGGTTTTAAACTAAAAAAGGGTATATTTATATTAGATATAAGGAATAATTTTTTTACTGTGAGGGTGGTGAGACAGTGGAACAGGTTACCCAGAGAAGATGTGGCTGCTCCCTAACTGGGAATGTTCAAGACCAGGTTGGATGGGGCTTTGAGCACCCTAATCTAGTTGAAGGTGACCCTGCCCATGACAAGGAGGTTGGAACTAGATGATCTTTAAGTTCCCTTCCAACCCAAATTCATTCTATAAGAAGATGGTGTTTGGGAATAGTCAACGTGGATTTACTCCATGTAAATCATGCCCAACCAACCTGATTGTCTTCTATGATAAAAGGACAGTTTGTGGGTAAGAGAAAAGAAGTGGAGGTCCTTTACCTCAACTTTATAGGACCTTTCAATATTGTTTCCCACATTATTTTAGTATTCAAGTTGGGATGTTATGATCTTCATGGTTGAACAACCAGATGGATAAAAAACCTGCTTGGATAACTGGAAAAAGAGGGTTCTAATGAGTGGGTTGTACTCCACCTGCACTCTAGAAATGACTGGAGTACCACAAGGGTCTCTCCTGGCACCTGCTCTGTTTAGCATCTTTTACCAGTAACCTGAAAGAGGTGAATAGAGTGCACCCTCATCAAGTCTGAAGGTGAAATTAAACTGGGGGACCAATTCATATGTTTGAAGGCAGGATGGACATCCAGAGGGATCTAGACAGGCTGGAAGAATTGGCCAACAGAAACATTATAAAATTCAAGGTGAACAAATGTCAAGTACTACAGCTGGGAAGAAAGTGTTCCTGAGGCAGTACAGGCTGAAACTTGACTTGTTTTGGAGCAGCTTTGCTGAGAAGGACCTGCAGATGCTTGTAGATGCCAAGCTGGGCATGAGCCAGCAGTGTGTCCTGACAGCAAAGGGCAAGAGCATCCTGAGCTGTATTAACAGAAGCATGGCCACAAGGTCCATGGGAGTGATTACCACCTCTCATCATTTGTGAGACTGGAGTCAAGTGTTCAGTTTTGGACCTCCTGCTCAATACAAGTGTTGTGGTTGAGGCACTTGCTCTGTGAGGAGAGACTGAGGGAGATGGAAAAGAGACATCTTCAGGGGGGCTTAACAGCAGTCCCCAAGTACTTAAGAGGATGTCATAAAAACAGCAGTTAGGCACTCACAGTCATGGAGGGAGGATAAGAGATAATGGCCAGAATTCGAAGCAAGACAAAATCCACCTGGATATAAATAGAAACATTTTCACCTTAAGGACAGTCAAACAGTGGGGCACACTGTACAGAGAGGTTGTACAGTCTCTATCCTTGAATGTTTTCAAGATCAAACTGCATAAATCCCTATATGTAACTTGATCTGACTTCATAGCTGACTGATTTGAGCAGGAGGTTGGACTAGAGACCTCCTGAGGTTCCTTCCAATCTGAATTATTGTATGACTTTATGGTAAAGGATGAAGAACATTGATACTCATGCATGACCTTCAGCTGCTGAACAACCATCTCATTTGATCAAAGAGATAGAAATAATTGTCTAAATAGTGATCCCCTGTATCCTTTCATTAGGTATTTTACAGTATCATTGCATTTGGGAATATTAATGCATACACAAAAAAATGTCATTAGTGTATATATAAAGCCCCTGTATAATGAAGAAGCAGCTAATTTCCCTTTCTACTGCTTTTTGCTCACTTCTCTCTATCCTTAGAATTACTGAGGTAATTTGGGTTGCTTTAACAAAGGGAAGATTAGACTCATTCTAGAGACAAGTGTCAAAGAAACTTGCCAAGATAATACACTGATTTATTATATTCAGTAACCTAGGAAATATTAGCCTAAATGATTACTTGTACTAAAACATTCCACAGTATTAAGACTCAGGACACAGTAAATAATAGCAGAAACCATAGATCTAATTTTTGTTAATCATGTAAAAAAAAAAAAAAAAATCCTGTTTGCATCTTTCTGTTATAGCAACAAATATTATGTCCAGAGATCCCAGTTTGGTTTTTGGTTCTATCATGAAGTGAGCTTTGATTTGGCATGCCTTTATAGCCCAGTAATTGGACTGCTTAATGTATGAATCAAAACTTTTCAATTCAACATGTAGAGCAGCAACTGGAGTAGAAAGTAGTTTATAATAATGTTATTCTAAGAACCATTTTTTAAAACTTTTAGTTTATAACAAAACTACAATTGTTTAATGACTAACATGAATATTTGGAATGCAGAATATTTAGACTAGTTTAAATTAAGAATTTATTTTAAATAATGTTTTCACCATGAAAAATAGGGATATTATCAGTGATTACATATTTATACTTTCATTTTCTTTTATTCACAAAATAAATTTTCCTATTTATCAAAGCACAACACATTCTCCATTCATCTGCTTCCTTTCCTTACACTGGCAAGCAAAAAAGCTAGTTAAAAGAAGTATAAAAATAATCCCTCATGTGGATTAATTTTCCCACAAGAGGTTAATATCCAGTATTCTGGGCACAAGGCTAATTATTGTAATTTAACACATTGAGAGAATTTACAATAGAAAGATATTAAAAAGATCTCTTAGGTTGTCAGAAACATAGTATGTTCCATGAGAGTTTTCCAACCAGGTATCATTAATAGCACAGTTAATGTATTAATATCTGTTCATTTTGGTTCTGACTGAATTGTTTGACAGGCTGAGTTCATCAAATAAATATCACAAGGTTTAAAATGTTATTTTGTGCAGCTAAAAAGCAAACAAAACAGGCTCAAAGTTGAAATTGGTATTCAAACAACTTTTTACGTATCTATACTGAAAATTTAGGTTTTCACTTTAAATTCTCCCATCTGCCTTATTAGCATTTGGACATACATGCACTAAATAATCACATTAAATTACTAGAACATTTTATATCCTTTCTGCTTTAAGGATTTTCATGAACAATCTGAAAACTATCTAGACAGGTAATGAATCACTTGTATAAGTAAATGCACATTCTGGACAGAAAAGCACAGCAGTAAACACAAGACAGCACAGTTTTCAGAATATAAGAGTATTTAAGCAAATACAGCATACAAAGAAACACTGATATCTTTCATATACACCCACATTTTGAAAAATTCACCCTTAAAACACTAAATCTAAAGACCTCTTGCTTGGCTCTTAGCTAGCCTAAGAAGTCAATAGATACTCAAGCAGTCAAGAAGACGATTTCCTAATTGTCTTAAGATCTGCTTCTGTCCATAAACAGACAGGCCTCAGAATAAACAGCCTGAAGTCTAGCTAAGGTTTAATCTATACATTTCCTATATTACCTATAGCAACAACAATGCACGATCTAGGCATTTTCAGAGTACATCTGCAGCTAAAGAATGTGATGGTGGAGCTGTGCACATTTCACTTTACAATTCAGTGTTTTTAATGCTTATTAATAAAACAGGAAAACCACATACAATCCTACTCTCCAGTCTTCAGCTATTCTGAACTTAGTATTTGTGCACATAGTTATATTCCTACCTGATGTTCTGTATTACATAAAATAATACTAATTATTTTCCTCCCCCTGGCCCCAGTTGGAATAAAAGTATGGCTCTATATCTTACTAGTGAAGATATTCCCAGGCTTATGAAAAATAAAAAAATATATATTGAAATTGGGTTTGAAGCCCAAGCCTTTTTTTTTTGACCTCACAGTAAGCATCCTATGCTACAACAACATGTAATATAGCTCCAGTTCTCAACCATATGAATTATTCTCAACCAGAAACAGTGCAGCAAAAAATTGATACTATTCTATATAAGCTTACTCTGTAACCAGCCTGACAGTGAGGCCCTGAAGGACAAAAGGACTATTGTAAAGTTGTAGACAGAAAAAGAAAGACCACTTGTGCCATCAGTATTCTGGAGTTGATAATAGGATATAGAAGCCACTTTTCCTTTGATGATATTTTATAAATGATAAAAAAATGCACATGACAGTTCCCTCTTGAATAATGAACTTAAAGGCAGCACTCAAGCCGATGAACACATACTGGAGAAATGCATTTCAATCCTGTGTCTCCCCAGCCTCAGGAATTCAAGCACATTTTCTACTACTAGCACTGGATTGTAACAATCATTTCATGCTCCCTACTTAATGTACGGTGAGCTTCCTCTGTAACAAGTGACATAAAAGTCAAAGAGCTATACTGTTGCCTAAATTTCCCTTTGTATCTACACCTATAAGTTCAATGGGACAGTGGGACATTTCATGAAAATGTGACACCTTCTTGCATATTTAGTGTGAACAGATATGTAGAGTATTCTTTCTGTTCATTTGGGGTTGCAGAAAATAAGAAAATTCAGAGAAACATCAATAAAAGTTTATATAAAACAGTTAAGTTCATATGACCTGCACTAGCAGCAAAATAAAAATGGAAGAAAAAGCAGAAGACTAACTCAGACTGACCATAGATCATTAATAATTTGGGAGTGAAAATGAATAGTGAGTTCAGTAATTGGATCAGAGAATCCTTTTAGACCCTTCTACTAAATGAGGAGCTGGAGAGTAGGGAAAAGTCATTCCCGATTAATGCATGACAATTATTTAGGAGACTCTGAATTTGAAGGAGGAAATTTTCCTGCAACCAGGCCACAAGATCAAGTCTCTTCAAAAATGGCATTTGAGAAGCTGGAATGATCCTCTCCTCAATTTCATCTGAATTAGGACCATTCTAGGGCATTAATTTTCAGTCTGAACAGGTTTTATTTGCAAAGCAACATTAGAATAGTTTTTCATATGCTAGCCCTTTCAATTTCTTGTTTCAATCCAAGTCAGGAAGGGTAGAAAAAGAAAGAAAAGAAGGAATATGTTTTCCTAACTTTAATAAAGTTTCAAATTCAGGTTTGAGTTTCAAAAGAAATAAAAATTATATTTTATTTGAGATTAATCAATTTGTACAGATCCTTGAAATGAACCACAAACTGGTACGAAATAAGAAATCTTCTATAACTCATCGTAGTTTAATACTCTTACGCTACTCAACTAATCCTTTGGAAACAAGGAGAGAGATTATGTTTCTTCATTCATGATAGTAACAGGAGGACAAAGAGTCAGAAAAGAAAGCTTTCAGAATTAAAACTTCTTTCTTTTTTTTTTTTTTTTTTCCGCCCCGGTAAAGGAATGATAAATAACAAGTCAGTAACCCTACTCAGACTCCTACCTAACCTTGTCTCCAAAATCAGATTAACTTTTTTAAAATTCTTATTAGGTATTACATGGCTTATTAAAGTACTTTGCAGTTTTTTCATAAAAATAAATCTTTAATTATTTTTCTAAGCAAATAAATCCAGATGGGGTAATAAATGATTAAATATTTTTTTGACCTGCAGTTTTGTTAAAAGAAATGGACTTCACAATTATCAGTGTATTAGCAATGATAGCAAAATTTCTTCTGTTAATTCTCAATAACACCGTAATGTTTCAATAAGCATAATTTAAAAGAAAGATACGGTTTTGTTTCAAAACTACTGTTGGTCATTAAAATAAAGTTCCTTTTATCTATATATATTTCAATAGCTAATTACTCTATTAAAGAGAACACCTCTGTCAACTCTAGTTTCTAGCTGCTGGATCTTGCTATGCTTTATCATTATTATGGGGGTTTTGTTGTGATTTTATTGTTTATTTGTTTGTTTGTTTTAAATCATGATATAGTTAATTTATATTAAAAAACAGTTTAAAATCTATATTAAAATTATATAAAATTATAAAATATATAAGAATCTATTAAAATTTATTTCAAAATCAGTATAAAAAAAATTCAGTTGCAAAAAGCATCATATTTTATTTTCATACATTAACCTCACCTCACTTAAATAACAGAATCACATGTGGCCATTTATACTCAATTTTTAGACCAGGTAATCCTCAAGTTACACATGTGAAACTAAAGTATGTGGATATATACTGAAGAATTGAGTCTTTACACTCAAATGTAGAAAAACAACTAATTCTTCATGTAAACACACATTTTTTTTTCAATGTGTAGTGGGAGGAAACACAGATGGTGTTAGGTTTCTTGTTTTTTATTTTAAATTTAATTTCAAGTACAGAATCTAAAAAATGACCTTTCAAAAACATTGATAAAAGCATGGTTAAATTATGATGCAGTTATGAGAACTATTTTATTGCCAGAAATACTGTAACTAACAACCCATACAGAAGAAAATGGGTACATATTAGCCATTATATTCATTCTGCAAGGAGCTTTAGATGAAGGGAAAAATTAAGTGAGACTCCATAGTTTATTTGTGCACAATCCTACCATATAATAATGCTTCCTTTCCACTTCACTGGAGGTACACCCAGTATATAAGATGATTTTAATAAACAGACACCAATAAAAGAAATCCTAAAATACAGACTTGAGCACAGACATAGAGAAACATTGTCTAAATACCAGCATTTCACTAGATTTGCATTCAAGCAGCTCGTTAGTCAAAAATATTCACAGGCATAGTTCATTTTCATTGAATGTGGCAGATACGGTAAAAGTCATGATGGTCATCTAGCTTGTCAAATTATTGCATTTCTAAAAAATTAGATTAGCGTTATGAACCAAAAGCCATGGTTTTCCATAAAATTGGCTCACCTTTGTTTTTTGCCTCAGCTCTTTGTAGACAAGTGTATGACAAAATGACTTCAACCTGAGTTTGTGGTCACACAGTCTGTAGATGTATTTTAGAGATCTTATCATTTACCATGACAGTGTAGCTATACATATTTTTCTGCAGTACAGCTACACAAGCCTAAGGCAGTAGGTGCAGAGAGAAGCTTTTCTGACAGGGTCAATTTTGTCAGATACTGTCATCAAAACAAACTTTATTACAAGTTGTTTAAACTGTGCAACTTATGTTGGCACATCCTTCTTATAAATGCAGTTTACAGCTGTACATTTTATCAGTAAAAGCTGTGTCTGTGTACTCTGGTCCAAAGTCTGATGTATTTGTGCTTTTCCAAAAGATTTTCTAAAATTTCACATTATACATACAAATTCCACCCAATAAATATGGGTCTAGTAATCATAATGGGACCTTCAATGAAATTGATTGACTGGTTTAACTTGCAGTTATTTGTGAGGGCCATCTATCTGCTGAACAGCTTCGTGGCTCCAAAGATTTTACACTAAAATCCATGACAAAATAGAGATCCTTTCTACACTATCTGGACAATTGTTCAGTTACTGGATATATTTGTTCTTTTTGTTCATAGCTGCTTTGTTAATATCAAAAAATAGTATATACTAAGAAAAATTAGCAAAAAAGCACAGAATAGTCTCAGTAGACTTCAGTGATAGTTTCATCTGATTAAAGTTTTCAGTAACAGACAGAATTTTCAGTTATTTTTAAAACAAAAAATAGTCAAAACCCAGAAGTTTGTGATGTGTTTTAGAATTATTATTTCTATTTTTATCACATCAATGTATAGCCTGATTTCATAATAAGTAATAATGATTAACTTTGAAATATATTAGACATTGTCTTATATTTTACAAATATAAATATATTGAAACTCTCCACAAATTAAACAGCACTTTATACGATTTAATTTAGCAATGAAATATTGATTTATTGAAGTTTATACTTATTTTTAAAAATGTTCAAGAAAAAAAGTGTGCTTTACCCATTATTTGTTCAGCTATTTTTTATTTTTACTAAAAAGGGAAAAAATAAATTTCAGGCTGCATGATCAGCAGCAAAACCAATAGTACAAACTATTCTTTTACAAGAAAAAATAAAATTAATTGTATTGCAGTTTATAACTAAATTCAACAAAAATGTGTGCTTTTCATCAGCTATGAGTTTTTTATTATCAAGTTCCCCAAAATAATTTTTTCATCCCATTTACTATGTCTAAGCCTGTATATTCTCATGAAAAACTACAGAAATATTTGTACGTACCAGAAAATTTATAATCTGTTTAGTAACAAAGGTTTATTTCTCTCAGTGTTTGAGGTACCAAACTCTAAATATAAATTCAAAGAAAGGGCATGCTTTTCACTTTTTACTTAAGACAGATACTGTTACACTTATTCCCAGGAGCAGATTCATAGACTGGAATATAGTTCAAACTTCATTATTCCTATCAGGATCTCTCATCATGTTTGATATTGTATATATGAGGGTCCAGTATTCTAACTTCTAAATTAGGAATTTTAAAGGGTTGGCAGTGTCTGAAATACCTTCTCCAGACACCTGTGATCAAAGACAGGCCAGACTCAAAGCCTCTATTTCATAGACTATGACAATCAAACTGAGAATTAACTTAGTACGGCATTTCTTTAGTAATATAAAAACAGCAAAAAATGACACATTCTTGGCAGACATCTTATACCCAGTCTTTCATGTGGTCAGAAATGGTGCCTGTCCTAATCCCACACATGAAGAAACTTTCTGCTCAGTTTCATTGCTTACATACTGACTATTTCTTCACCGTACTAAGTATTTCAAACAGGACAGCATCAAGAAGAAATGTATGAGAGCAGGAGTTGAGAGGAGGGATAAAAATTTATAAGACATATCAAAACATATACATATTAGAGTAGGGTTATAGGACGTGGGATAAGTGTGGGAGACAAAAAGCTGTTCTACAGTTGTCTTAGTCCTGTCAAGAAAGCAGAATGGGCTTTTAAATCTTCCTTTACAGTTTTTTTTAATCCCATAAAGAAATGTTTTGGTTTTTCAAGTAATTACTTGTTTAAAAAAAAAAAAAAAAAAAAAGTAAAAAAATGTGCTAGATTATCAGAATAATAATTTAGACTCTTAAAGATTTTTAATTTGAGAAACAATTCTGAAGAAAGCATTTCTACTTTTGTAAATTAAAGCACTTAAATCTTGAATCAGACTTCAAGTGTCAGAGATTATAATATGTCTCAAAAAAACCCGTTACAATTACTGATCAACTTTCTGGATGAGAAAAGCATTTTATTTATTGCTTGAGTATATTTTCCTTAAATTTCCAATCACTATATACCAATATAACATTATTCTACTAGATTAAAGAACTGTCTTTAGTCAGGTATCTTTCCACAGCTGGGAATTTTGAAACCATGGTCAAGTGATTTATAATTCAGAATTAAATGTATGAATTATTATGTACTAACATCACCTTATTCAACAGAATGTTAAAAACTTAAGGCATTGACATGCACATACTGAAAAAATTATATTGTTCCATTAAGGCTTTATTGTTAGAGTGTAATTTGGACTCTGCACCATTTTTTCTCATCTACCAATAAGGGATTTGGATACTTCTTCAGGTCATGGTTACAAACCATGTATGCACTTATATGCTACTGTTGCCGTAACATTTCTATTTGTGATAAGACAATAAATAAAATGTTTCTTGGTTTTGCATTAATTAACCCTGTGAATCAATCCTCCAGCAGGTTTAGGCTTGACACATAAAAACACATGCATATGCATGCATGAGGATAAAATCTGATAAACAGACTCAGTGTCAGATCAAGAAATTGAATGACCTGTATTAGTAAGCCTAGAAATAAGCAAACTGTAAGCATAACTCCACAGATACGAAAACAAAAAGTTAAGGGTACTGAAAAGCAAGGTCTACCTGGCATATGCGTAATTGTAAACAGAAAAATCTCTGGAAAGAGCATGCTGCAACCCTCAATGAACATTAAAAATTTCCAAAAACCTCAAAGAATTTTAAAGCTAAAATTTAATGGAAAATGATACACCCTGAAAAGAGGACTAACTTTGACCTCTCACGAAGTAGGCATTTTGACAGCTGCAACAAACTAAATTGTCACAAAAAGTCTATAATCTCCTTTAATTTATAATAAACTGATTGGTAATCCATCACACACAGAATATGAAGTATCAAGATTTGCCTGAAGATTCCTGTAATATTTGGGCAATTTTCTGAGTCTGCAAAAGTAATTATAGAGTGATACTGTCATGGATGTGGATATGACCAGTTTTATAACTAACCAGACCAGCAAATACTGTGCAATAGCTTTTTCCATAAAGCCTGTTTCTTACCACACCAAATAATAATGATTTTCCTTCACCTCTATGCAAATTTTGTTTCAGATAATCAATATATCATCCTCCTTGTAAAGAAGCAAAACACACTACCACCTATTTAATGCCACTAAACATATTTTCAGTGAGAACTGACAGTCTTGAGCTGGATGGATGACTTGCTCCAAACAGATTAACACTAACATTTCTTAACGCTTTTCTATAAAGAAAATGGAGGGATGTTTTCTCCTTATAAGAATCTAAAATAATTCTACCTGTGAATGGACTTTGAATTTTTTCTCTTCTGTCAAATCCATTTACCATCCCAACAGAACAAGTCTTTGAAAGCATATACAGGAAAAAAAAAGGCTTCTGAACTTTTTTCGACAGTACTAGGTTTTATTCTGAGACAAGATGAGATTGAACACATCTATAACACTTTATATAGCTCAGCTAAACACTGCATAATTCCCTTTGTTTAAGATTCTTTTTCTTCTATTTTGAGCTTGCAATAATGGGAATTCATTTTGGGATTATTGATTTGAGTTTTTTTTTTTTTTTTTTTTCCACTGAGCAATTCCATTTTCAAGACATACAGATGTGAAATGTATTTGCATATTTTTTCAGTAGTTTTCAATTTTACAGGCATTACGTAAGCCATATTAAAATTTTAATGTTACTATGGCTCATAACAAACAAAAAGTAGTTTCTGTATTAATATCTGCATCTAATATGACCATTTATATCTTAGTTTACTGTAGAAAATCTATCCCCACACAATAGTTATCACAGTTACTTAATGTGCATTTCTGTAAGTATTTCTAGGTGCATGATGTCCTTGAAAATGTCCGTCTAAAACACTAAAAATTCCCTTCCACTAATAGAGCAGCACATTCTGCAGTGATTCCTAATTTAAATAGAAAGCCACTCTGTGTATTGCATCTTATAAGATCAATGAATGTGATGAACATTCCCCAACTTGTTTGAAAAGCATTAATCCTCAGATGACTGTTTAAATACTTAAGGCTATTTCACTTTAATGAAACAGTTCAAATATTACGTTGCTGACTGATTTTGTTAGTGTGCCAAATAGGTAACTCACCCTGCCAGAGAAATACATGCTGAAGCATATCTGGAAACAGAGAACCATACTGGACCTTAGATAGAGCTGTAATTCATTTGTTCAGTACTTAAGAGAAAAGCTTTGACTGTATCATGGTTAATTTACCAGGAGACCGTAAAACAAATATTAAAAAAGTATCCTTTGTTATTCATAGGACCATAGTATCTTTGTTACTTTCAAAAACTATATTGTAATCCTATAGAATTTCAAATTTTATGGATGAGTCATTAAGCATGATACACCCCAAACTCTGCGCTTTTCCACTAGTACTTTATAAATCAAAATACAATTTTTAAAAAAACCACAATAATATACAGTCTGTGAATTCATTCCTTTACACAATATTGCTCATAAGCTAAGTGAGCAGCAGAACTCAAGCCTTGAGCTGACAGATACTTCTTTCTTATCCAATCTGACTCGCATACAGGTTGCTTGAGAAGTGGAATTATGCTTACTTGGAGGAGAGTCACAGTAGACCCACGATCTAGCAAGCTTTCATGCTGTCAGAAGCAGCATATAATAACAGCATCAGTAGTGGCAAGAACAATTTTTTCTTTTAAAGAAACATACAACACAATAGACTCTATTTACAATGCTCCGCTCTTCAGATATGAGATGGTACCTTTGTTGGACACATCTATCTACTCTGTGCATAAATACTGCTTTTTATTCTGTCTAGTAGTCAACATTTATATACCAGGAGAAAAAAAAAACGATACTGCTATATTACCACCGAACAGTATGTCACAGGCACAGAGAAGTTGTTACCTGAATAATCATCACTATTACTATCAATTTAGCAAGTTTGTTTCTCTTATTTGATTTTTGCATTTTGACAATATTCTGTTATCTGACAAGCTAAAACTATGATAAATGATGAACTTTTTCAATTAGACAGCACAAAAATAAAACACAAACCCCTGTGTTCAGGGCACTTTTAGAACTGAGTAATTGTTAAGTAAATTTTATGGATAGTCTTAACCATAAAACCAACCTATCTGAAAACTGCATCCTTAATATTTTGCTACCCCCACCAAAGAATCTAATTCTTTGTAATAGAGTAATTATACTTAGGAAACTTCATGGGAACTATAAATCTATGTTTCTTGATTTATTTCAGCAGACAAATTATAAATAAGAGGACAAAACATGGATGTCTGTGCACAAAGGCATAACTTTATGAAAGGAAGGAATTTTAAATAGTGAATACCTCATTAATGGGCATAGCATCTATAGCTTTACATGTCTGTAAATCATTTGGAGTTGTACAAAGCTTAGTCTCTTACCCCCTACTGTGTCTGTTTTGCAATGTTCCACTAAGTTACAGATCCAGCAGCTCAAAGATTGCCCCATGGAGTAAGAACAATGCTTCATTTACTCCCTATGGCATGACCTGAGTTCCTCTGCCAAGTTTTCTTCCTTGCTTTCTCCATAAATAATATCTGCATATCTCAAAAATAACACAAAATGTAAAAAGGTGCCAGCAACTTCCATCATTCAGACTTCACTCTTTTCCTCAAACGCAAAGGCAAGATATAAAGTAAAAATAAGCAGGAGAGACTTTTTCAACTTTAAGCTGCCTATTAAGGAGCTGAAGCGCATTATAAGGCACCAAGATGAAATTAAAAAAAAAGCAAAAAAAAAAAAAAAAAAAAAAAAAAAGGCAAAACTCCCATTCTGCTAAAAATATACACAGTACACCACAAAAATAGAGCACCAGAGGGATTATGGGGTAACAGGAAAAAAAATGAATAAGCATACACTATTGTGCTTTGATGCAGTTGTTCTTCCTTCACCTTTTCCCCACCTTGTCATCTGTAGCTCCCTACCTACAGAGCAAGTCCTTTACCAATGCAGTAATAAATTCATATGTGCAGCCATCTGCCTAGCAGATGGGGCAGGTGCTGAGTATCGTCAATCACCAACTTCCCCTTGTGCTTGTCATTATCAGGAGTTAATAGACTCTAGGGCAGGAGGTGAGCCGTGTACACAGCAGGAACAGCAACATGTTGTGCCATGTTTGTTCACCCAAGGTCTCCAGAGAGAAAGAGGGCAGTGAAGGAAGGAAACAAAGGAAATAGGAAGTTTTTCATCTAACATGTCATTACATAGCAGACATTGTTACCTCAACTTGCTAACAGATGTTAGCTCTCCTGCGCAACACATCCCTCCCATCTGAGGGGCATACCCTTGTACTCTGAACTCACACAACACTATTGACAGATTGTTAACACATTAATTTATAAGCCAACACCCTTTTTTTGTTGCTATTTTTTTTTCCAAATATGACCAGGAAAAAAAATATAACCGTAAGTTGTCAGAAAAAGGCAGGGGGAAAAGCCCCACCTGATGGTAATGGGCAGCTGCAGAAATGACCTTAGTTTGTGCTAAACATGTGTGATAAATAACAGAAGAATTTTTCTTTCACTAAAAGTAATTAAACAATTACTTTTATTGAGTTAGGCTAAAGCTATTATTAGTAACACAATCCAAATTTTAAGAAAAGTAAAAGAATTTACTACTGGGAAAAGAAAAGGGGGGAATTGATCTGAGGAAACACTAACCCAGCAGCCCCCCCCCCCCCTTCTTGAGATGCCCTCCAGATGGTCCATATCAAAGGATGGTAACTCCTTTGCAATGGAATGAGAAAGAATAGGATGGGCCATCTCTGGTATATCTTGTCCTTGAGATAAGAGAGGAACTGAAACCACTGAGCCATAAAGACAAAGGAGCTGCAAATTATCCCAGACTTGAAGGACAAGGTGTATGTGACTACAGGACTGAGTTTGCGCAGAAGTAAGGGTCAGCTAGCGAACACAGTGGAGAAGACTACTAGCCTTCATCTGAAGACCCCTGCCCACGACCACCAGGGAGCACTGCACAAGCGTGATGGGAGGAATTTTGGGGGGGGGATATGTTAATGATTTCTTGGAACTAATTGTAATATTCCCTCCCCATCCTTGTAGTAGTGATGCATATGTATTAGAGTAGATGAATATGTAACCTTTTATACAATAAAAGGGAGCCCCTTTGGCTCCAGAGGGCACGCCATTTCACCCAGTGCTGTATTCTTTGCTCCACTGACTTTGTCCCCAATAAAACCTTTTTTTTTTATATATATAGATATAGATATATATGTGGGCTTGTTTTCCACACATGTGAAAGGACCTTGAAAGGGAAGGTGGTGGTTTTTTTTTTTTTTTTGTTTGTTTTTTTTTTTTTTATTAGGGCTGAATTCCAATACTCATTTCTTATCCAGACTAACATTGAGTTTCAAGAACAGTCTCATTTAATCCTCTGTAGGTTTACATTTCCATTATACATTTGATGTGACTGTCAATAAAAAAAGTCAACACTTACTGTAAAGAATCCCCACAGAAATCTGGGAAACTTCATAGCCTGTGCAACGTTTCTCACTGAGGTGTCAATGAAATCTGCTTATGACTTACTGTTCCCAGAGTACACTGCCAGAGGATGCGAACTCTGTTATTTAGCATTCTTTCTATAACTAGAAAACATGGCTCTCAATCTGAGGCAAGTATTTTCTCTGTACATTTAACTGATTGATTACTGATTGAAAGAGAGAACTTTCCATTTTGAAGATGATTAAATAAACACAGAAAATATACTCAAAGCAGAAGTTTTAACTATGGAGTTTTTTCTTCTTGGTGTACATTGTTTTATTCTGGTTGAAAAAAATGAAACTAATTTCAACTGCTTAGGGCCTTTTAATTAGGATAACTTTAAAATGTTATTTTAGGGTTTTTACTAGTACAATTTTCATCATATTAATTTAGTATTATAGTGGACAGTCAATCATGTAACAAAAAAATATTTCTTTACTCAAAGTCAAGGTGTCTTTACAACAAATAGCATCACCTGAGTTTACTCTCCAAGTATGTGTTCTGTAACCTCTACATTTGATAGCAGTTTCTAATTTTGATTTCTTCTTCTCTATTTAGCAATCCTGCATATTACAGAAAATGCATCTCCTCCAATGGAGATCAGGAATTATGTGCTTGGACACAGGGTAGATTTTTTCCCAGTAAAGTAAAAAACTCGATTCTTCCAGATTTTCACCACAGTCATATCACTAAGGTTAACTCTGCTTCAGAGCACATTTTTCTTGGATAGCATGATGACTCACAGAAAAGTCAGTTGGAACTTGTGTAAATAAAAGAAAAAATGTAGATGAGAACACAGCCTTTTTGGTATTTAAACACAAGACAACTGAAAAGGAAGAAGCAGTAATCAATTTCTAGCCTTTCTCAAATCCTGATTCCTTTGTAGGAAGCTCCAATTGACAGATTCACCATGTGAGCAGTCTTTTTTTACTGCCAGATATCTACATATATATACATCTTTTGTATATATAGAAACATATATATACACACACACACAGATGTTTTGTTCCCTCAAGATGTTCTACTTCTGATTTTTCTATTAAATATATTGATTTCAAAAAGCCTACAACCTCCAGTGAAAAATACAATCACCAGTTTGCAATTGATGCAAAGGGGAAAATAGTAAAAGAAAAGGTTTCTAGATCAGGCATCCAGAAATTTATTATAAATAATAGTAAATACAGAAACATTTTAAACCATGCAAAATAATAGGATTATAGGAATTTTCCTAGAGGCAAGTCTTGTCAATGTGTTTTCAAGCTTTTTGTGTTCGGTTAGCTCATAAACATCTGCAGCTAATGCAGATTCTTGCATCTATTTGTCATAATAGCACATTTATCTCCCTTCAGAGTCACACAAGCATACTCTCTAAACCTCGTAAGTATGCAGGCCCTGACTTAACCTCATTTTGTTCACTCCTATGACCCAGAGCTCAAAAGCTTGAAATCTATACCAAAAAGATGAACACCAGCTGTTGACATTCTGAATCTCTCAGCCCATGAAGAAATAAGTCTCTTTTTTTTTATGTTCCATACATTAATTCAGTCAGGGGAAAAATTAGTAAGTTGTTTCACTTTGGGCTCTGTGGCATTTTATAAAGTAGATCCAGAAACGTAAGAAGGAGAAACCAGTGAAAAGTAGATCATGAATGGAGATGAAAATTGTTTCTGTTGCTTTTCACGGGCAATGGATCTCATAACACAAAGATTATATTTGTAAAAAGCAGATCCTGATTCATCAATAGGCTCTAAACACAGTCCAGGCAAAGTTTGTTTATCATCTTTTAATTACTAGCATTTTCCTGGTGTCTACCCTTAGAGCAAAACAAAATGGAGAAGAAATTAAAAAAAAAAAAAAAAAATCACATCAAACATAGACATCAAAGGAAATGGGACAACACCTTAAGACTAGGGATATAGACTCACATATAATGCTAAAAGTATACAGAAGCATTGCTATCCCTATATAATAAATAGTACTGCGTGCTATTGTGCTTTCAGGTAGAATTAAAATCCCACTGTGTTAAGTGTTACACAAAGCATACAGTAAAAAGACTTCATGTACAGTCTTTTAGAGCAAGTAAACTATGTAATAGTTATTCTTACAACCATTACCTTTTTAATAAAAATCTTCACAGTACAGGACAGCAGAATCTTTTACTGTTTAGTTTATGTAACATTTTTATTCTCTAGCCTGATAGAACAGTTTGAGCTGGGATCATACTAATAGATTGCAATAACTGCTGTGACTTCAAGGTTTATCAGAGTATAGTACAATGGTTATTTGATCCTTTCATATTTAAATTTGAGACATTACAAAACTGCAGCCACAATAGATAATTATTATTCTATGTTCTTGAGTTTGCAGATAGCTTCACTCTTTGCGACCAAGACTCAGTCACAAGGCCTTATTGTATCCTCATTTACATTTATGTACATTAAGAATAATTCCACAAAGGCCGGTGGAAACCAACTGAGGTAAAATTGGTGTGAAGTGGCTTGTGAAGTGAGACATGGATTCGGGGGTTTTGTGTAATGAATTGCCTCATCCACAAGAAAGCATGTGGAATTGAAACAATTCATAATGCACAATAATAATGCACTATGTATAATTTATTTTGTTATAAAGCAGTGCTTTTTTAAGGGCTGTTCCTTGTCTCTTGACTCCATTACTTTTTCTATTTCTATTCCCTTTCTGCTTTATTATTAAATGGTTGCAGTTTTACTGTCTTCTTTAACAACAAGATACAAAACAATAGGATTATAAAGCATGAGGGCAAAAAAGAATATTTATCTGTTCTCGTCCAGAATTTAAATTTCAGTTTTAAACACAAGTCACGGAAAAAGATAGTTTAGACATCAATTTAGAAAAAAATACAGTACCTTTAACACTTCTAAAAAAATGGACAGAAATATATAGAGTCTTATCCTTAACAAGAGAGCTGTATGCTTTCTAATCAGAAGCAACTGGAATAAAACATGAGTTCAGGTAAAGTTTACCTGAAACCAAAGCAATTTTTAGTTTTAACAGTTTTCCTTAATGATAACATTATAGGAAGAAATTAATATTCTTAGTTGCTATGTAAATGCTATGTTGTCTCCTAGTTCTTTGTATGGGTATCCCTTGAACATCAATGACCACCATGGTGAATCAAGAGACAATTAAGTATTTCATACTGTGCCTCATAAATAAGTATTAAAAATTCTGAAAATATTTCTAGATTAAACTGTATATTAAAATTTTTTTCTCAAAGGCAGGGTCACCATCAATCCCCTCCCCCCAAAAAATAATCAGAAAAAGAATGGACTATTTAGAACATGCTGCTCCTATTTAAGGGGATGAGTATCTTTAAGTATACAAGATTCCCTTTAAGAATCATATCCCCAAATACAACATCCCTGCAATAATGCTCAGCATCTCCTTGTCTAACTATTATTGTTCCACTTCCTAAAGGGAAGAGCTGACATATTGCACTCCTATGCACAATGCTTGGGGAAAAACAAACCAACATAACCCCCACAGCACCTAAGATGAACTGAAAGATTTAAAGAAAATGGTGCCCAGAAGTGAAATTCAAGACCACTAATATGACAAATGCATATATTTAAAACAATGAAAAGAAAGCAGAGGCAGATATGTTTGAAAGCCCATTCCTTTAGCTGAATGTTCCCTTTGCTTTCTAAGTGATACAGTATAAGGCAAAAGCAACTACAACTAGGGATTGATCTAGCTGTTACAGCCAGGTTGATGATTATGTGCTGTACTATCCTGTAAGAGTGATTAATTGTTTCCAAAGATATTCATCATCAGGTCACAATCAAAACTTTTACCAAGAGTGTTGTCAAAAAACATATTAGCTGCATTTAACATATCTAGCACTTCGGATTTAGGAATCTGTTATCTTTCTGTTCTTTTCAGATGATGTCTTTACAAGAAATTATACAAAATATCAAAACACACGTTAACTCAAAACTGATAATAATCAGATTCTTTTGACACTCAGTAAGAAGGATGGGTAGAATGAAGATCCTGATCAGACATTGGCTGAGATTGGAAGGGTCCTCTGGAGATCATCTTGTCCTATTCCCCTGCTCAAACAAAGCCACCTAGAGCTGGCTGCCCAGGAACACGTCCAGATGGCTTTTGAATATCACCAAGGAGGGATACTTCGCAAGGTCTCTGAGTAAAATGCATAAATATAAAATTGCACTGCCTCGTTTGTTTAGCTCTGAATTCATTTTACCTCAGTTTGCCTTGGATAGTTTATCATTCCCAGGATTCTGCCTTTATAAAAAGCCCATGTTCGTTTGAGGAGGGGAAAACCCCATATTTTGACTAGTTTAAAGATGATAGTGGAAGAAAAAAAAAAAAAAAAATGTACATCATGATTGCTTTAACCTTAAAGACAAATTGAAGTGCCACACAATAGGAAAAAGCCTAAGAGTGAGAAGTTTGTTTCACATGTTCTATCAAAATAATGCTAAACATTAAATCAGCCTGCAGTAAGCTAGATATTAATTTCCAAATTGTCCAACCATAACCATCTCTCAAAGGACACAGTTCACAACAGAATTCCAAGGGGGAATACAGCTGATAAGAAAAGGTTATTATTGTTGCAAGAGCACAATTTAACCTTACTATGTGGGGCAGTGCAAATATTGCAAAGCAACATTTTAAATCCTTAACTGATAGTTATATAGTTAAATTTATTGAAAAAGAGATAACAGGTCAAATCAGTTTAATAAGATTATGTATCAGAGTTTGTGTTGTTAAGTAAGATCTATCCAGAATTTGTCTGTCCTGTAGCCTGCAGAAAATGATCTTTTGAAAGTATATTGGTGAAACATACACCACAAGATAATACTCATACAGTAGAGTTTGACTAAGAGAAACGTTAATGAGTCACAAAATGTTTACATGTAGGTACTTCCAGCTTTTGTGTATATAGACTTAGGTTAGGGGTGAGGTGGGAGGATGTTTTTAAACATTCTGAAAACAACACAGAAATTCAGCAAATTTCAGTAACAAAAATTTTAAAAATAATTTTTTATATTTTACAAAGCATGGCTATACTTTTGAGAGAGCATGAAGGATAAGAGCCTAAATCAAAAAGTAAATCTTTTAATGAAGGTTAATGAAATGGTAACAGATACTGATGCTGACATTTTTTGAGGAATTGCAACTAGTTCAAGAATTTCAAGGCAGGAAACAGAGTAGATGAGATAAGACAGAAGCTAACAAGAAATGCTAGATCAACCATGTCAAATTTTGGGAACAGAATAGTTCACAAAGAACAGAAATGAAAGCCTACACATAAGTATTTCTGAACATATTCTGGAAAACAGAATTCCTTAGTTTCAAAACCAACTGATGTTATCTTATAACAAAAACTACATCACTTCAGTTCAAAACTTAAGGTGTCCTCAAAATATTTAGATTAGCAGCAGTATAGACAATGGGCAACTGCACTAGAAGAAAAAAAAAATCATGGAAGTTTAACACACATTAGCATGGATAGGTGTAAAAATTATGTTGATGTAACTGTGTAAACTCATGCATAAAAAAAGGTGCTACACAAAATGATCTTGCCCTCATGACAGTGCCATTTTTTTTCATGCATTTTCATCTTTGTCAGACTATTACTGTGTGTTATTGGGCAAAGATTTCCTAGCTATTCAACAAGAACTGTTTTTTATAGTTTTTAACAAATTCTTTGACTGTTTCTTTTTTCCATGCTATCCACTCCCTGCATCTTTTTCCATTCCATCAGACAAATGTCTAGAAGTATAACTCTAATAATAACAACTGGTGTGCTTTTTCTTACTTGGTTTGTTTGTTTCTTTTTCCAAATGGGCAACATGACAACAAGATTATAATTTTCAGCTAGAGTTCAGAACCCAGTCTGATGGTTCTATATTTTATTGAACATTTTCTTTGGAGCTGTACATTATGCGTTTAACACAGAAAGGTGGGGGGGGGGGGGGGGGGGGGGGGGGGGAAGAAAATCAGAGCAAAACAAATATATACAGTATATTCTGATTCATAAAATCAGAGAAGATAGGTATACTGCTACAGAAGATGTGATTCACCACCTGAGTGCTAATCAAGCAAGTCAAAGCCAAGCCGCTATGTTCCAAAACATCCACTAATTGTACTCAGATATAAAACCCCACTAGAAGCCTGGAGTCATATAAAAGCATGTGGACAGAATTGAAAGCTACATTATAACAAATCAGGAAAAGTGCTTCTGAAGTTAAAAATAGATGACTTGTGCACAGAGCTGAGATAACAAATAACCAAGATTATAATAAAACAGAGCCACAGAAATAACATTTTAAATGCACTTTGTTCTTATGTAATTGAAACATCTAAAGGGAGAAGACTGTGATACAATACATGACATCTAATAAAAGAGAGAAAAGCAAAAATAAAGAACTTTTCCCCTCACCTCAAATCTACAATAATTTACGCACATGAGAGAGAGTGGAGAGCTTGTGAAAAATAATACGAAAGGATTGTATCTAGTCAAAAATAACTAAATCCAAAAGGAAAAAAGTATTACTCCAATCTAATATGTTGGTCTATTGTAGGTGAATGCTAAATATGATACTAGATTAAGACAAATTCAATGTCATGGTATTATTTTCATGCAGTAATAAAGAAAAAAGAGTATTCTTTACCAGCTCCTGAGATCAAAGCAAAACTGGAAGCAATTTATTCAGGCCTTCTCTAATTTAAATCGCACTATAAAGAAAACATTATTAGGCTATGTCTTCCACAAAGATTGATATAAACAGGTAGTGGAGGTAAGATATAAGCTAGTGATTTATAAATACTTTTCTAGAGACATTCATATGATATGGAGAATAATTTATTGAAAATGCACTCATTCACCTCCTGTTGAGGCTTTTTTACTCCAGTACTTTCTTCTGATCTTCATGGTTTGCATATGCTGATACTGCTCATATTAAAGCCAGTATACACGCACTCATGCCCCCAATATTTCAATATCCTTATTCAAACCACTTTGGAATTACTAAAACTCTGTAATCTTCTCTCTAGTCTACCAATTGCTAAACTATGCTGTTATTATAAAGGACTTCTAAGATTATAGTGAAGCACCAATATAGGTGGTACTACTAATAGCATTATAAGTAAAATACCAACATCCGAAAGGAAAAACATTAACAACATTATATTTTATATAACTTATATTTATAAAGTAAATGCATTTATTTTAATTATTTTTTTTAGTATATCTGCTATTACACTACCACCTAATGGTAAAAAAGATAATTAATATAGCACACAACTACATAAAGATGCCTCACAATTCCTGCAATTCAAACACTTGCAACTAGCAATAGCTTTTTCTCCATCTTTTCCAGGTCTCTTATCTCTCCTGGGGTAAGACATTCTTTCTACTCCTTCATTCAAACTTATATCTTTTCTGCACTTTTTACTACTTTGTTTACATCTCCCAATCATGGATGATTAGAGAAGCATACATCATTACAACTAGTTCTGTGTTCAACAGTATAAAAACTTCTTGTCCACATACAGTTATGCTAGCACTTGCTTTGAGCTATAAAATTCTATTTCTACCTAAAATAGAACATTAACCTTCTTGCCACTTTATTTTGAAACATATTCACTTATTTTTGTAGAAAAGGACCTGGAGGGTTGAGTCTTGCTGGACAAGTTGAGCAGGAGCAGCAGTATATTCTTTTGTCCAAGAAAGCCAACATACCTGGCTCTACCACTAAAAGCATCAACAGCAGACTGAGAAGAGTGAACACTCTCCGCTATTCATCATGTTATATGATGGTGTATGTGTCTAGTTTCGGGCTCCTTTGTACAAGACAGATATTCATTTACTGTTTTGTCTCAGAAGAGGCACCAAAATTATTTGGGGACTGAAACATGCGATACAATAAGAGAGACTTAAAGACTTTGGTTTATCTAATCCTAAAAAGATATGATCAAGGGCAGATCTTGTTGCAGCCTTCAACTACTCAACAGAAGAATATGGAGAAGATGGAGACAGACTCCTCTTGAAAATGCACACAAAAAAGACAAGAAGCAAAGCACACAAGTTGCAACAGGAAAATTTCAATTAGATATTAGAAAAAAAAAGTCACAATGGATATTTGTTTATCCACTTTAGTATGGGGGAAACATACCACTGATAGTAAACACTTTCAAAGCTAATCACTAAATTGAATGCACTTGTCCCTCTTCCTCCGAACTCTGTCTCAATATTTGAAGCCAACAGCTGATCACTGAAGTTCTAAAGAAAATTCAGAATAAATATTCTAGATCACATAAATAATATACATACATTAATATATAAATTACATTTCACTAAGATAAATATAAATAATCAATTTAATAATAAATTATAAAATATCAAAAAGTGCTAATCACATGATACTGGATACTGCAAAGTATCATCGTTTTAAAGAGAAGATGAATTTTAGATGAATAATTATAGTCAACTTAAAAAGAGCTGACTTTATTTAAACAATAATTCATCTCCATTTCAGAATGAATTTCTCTTGTGTCGTGCAATTCTAAATATGGCAGGAACTTAAATGTTTTCTCTGTTTCATAACCTCTGATTTTAATCTGAAATGTACATCATGCACTTGGTTGTCCTTCCTGTGTACCAATGCATTCAAAATTCTAAGGGAGCACTCTGTCTTATTGTGTTGATGTGTATAGAAGATGCTTTGTTAAGACAACCTTCTGATTTAATGTTTCTGCTACAACTCTTGGCTGAAAAACTCAGTGTGCACTTGACTATATGCATTTCCTCTGCTGCATTGCAATAATGCCCTTGTTTGATGAATTAAGCACTCTGACATTTTTAAAGCAGAGTTGTGATGTTTTATCCTATGAGTACAGTATGTAGAACCAACATCAACTGTTACCAGTAAAAGCTTAAGGCTTATAACCACTTCTGTTGAATTTACCTTTCATTCCACATAAAGTAAATGAGTTGGAATTAACAGGTCTGTCCTTGCAAAAGTGAACAGGAAGCCTGACAAAGTGATTCCCTCATAATCACAGCAAATTAGTCTTGAAATCCACTGACATGGAAAGATTCTTACTGGCATCAAGCCTGAGGAATAGGCATAAATCCCTTACAGTAAAATAGTAGCATTAATTGGGAAATCTTAACTAAGGACAACACTTTTTCTTCCTTATTTTTATTTTTATCCTGGTTTAGGAACACAGTTTGCCAAAAAATTATGTGTACATGTACACAGCATATATGCACACTAGTCAAATTTTGAGTGTGTATCCACCACCGGAAAGTCTACCCACATCTTGCTTCGGAGCTGTGTGTAGAAGAGAACAAATTCACACCTACCAATTGTGAATTTGGAAACATTTTATTTTCAGAGATACAGATTCTTATAATGACATGCAACTCAAAACGTTGCTCTCCAGACTGATATTTCACTCTCAGAGAAAAAGCCAAAACCACCAATCCCTGTTAATAGAAGCAAACATTCCAGAATTTTACACATGGGTCTTGAAGCTGTCAACCTCACAGCAGGGACTGATGTCGATGTATTGACTTAACTGCTGAAGAACCAACAATCAGATAATTATGAGACAGGCAGGCCAAGTTACTCTTGTAACTGTGTGTATGTTCCAGCATGTTTTGTAATTTTGACAGTATTCCTGGTTTGAGTCTCTGTGTATTTATCTGCATATGTGCGAGATCTTAGACATAGTAGAGCAGTGGAAAAAAACACCATAGTGAGTTATATATTATCGCAGAAACATGACATTCCTTTCTACATTCTGCAAATACAGGATTTTGAGTACTCAGTATTGGTACCACTAACTGCAATGAAACAAACTCAATTATGACACAGGGCTTTTTTTATTTGGTTGGTGGATTTAGTTTGTGATGGTGAGGGCTTTTGTTTGTTTTCAGGACTGGAGGGGTTTAGTGTTTTTTTGTTTTCAAGGAAAATACAGGTAGTGATATTCTTATAGATTCTACTCATTGTCACATTGGCAGGAGTTATTTGGAAACCAAAGCTAGTATTTTAAATTCTTATATAAATATTGTAAGTAAACTGCTCAGAACCTCAGAAGTTTCCTAATCATCATAGGGGGTTTTTTCTCCCCTCAAAATTTTATGGATTTAGGTCTATATATACAAAGAAACACCACCTCTGGTTTGTAGCAAGAGAGTACTTAATCTCATAAAACAAAGGAAAACTTGTAGTCTCCAAAGTCAGTTCATAACACTGGTGTGGATTAATACTTACAGAAGCACAGAATCTCCTAGGGATAAGGTAACACGCAAAGTACATTCAAATTGATGGACATATGTATAGAAGTTTACACACCTTCTACATCAGTGGCCTCATAACTATAATGAAAAGCAGAAAAGGTCTGAACATCTACATAAAGGGAAGACAGAGAGGATCAAAAGACTGAGGTCTGAAAATATGAGGCATTATACAAACAAGAAACATTTTGTGCCCTGCAAAACTTACAGTTAAGATAAAACAGTTAACAAAAGGTGGACAAACACAGAATGGATGTTAATACCATCCAGGATTAAACACTAAGACAGTGGTCAGGGTATGCACTAAACTTACACCATAAAAATACCGACATGCGTATGGGCTATAACTCAATGCTGTCACTGTCCAAAGTTAACTGCTACTCTTTAGCTCTCAGTTTGAAACTTTGAGTCAGAGGGACCTGTAAAACAGGCTTGAGCTCCATTCACACACACTCTCAATGTAGTTCTCTCTCAGACAATACGTGAATTTTTAAAGATGAAAAGTTTAAAGAACAATCTTAGTCCAGGCAGCAATTCCAGCACATATATTCACAGAATCACAGAATTGCTGAAGTAGGAAGACACCTCTGTAGGTCATCTAGTCCTGGTGCTCGGGGTTCATCTTCCCCAGTTGCAGGACTTGATATTGCATGTCATTGGACTCCATGAAATTACCATTGGCCTATTTCTTCAGCCTGTTGACATACCTCTGAATGACAACACAGCTACCTGACCTATCAAGTGTATCTCATGTACACTGAAAATCACAGCTGAAGTTTTCGAACAAAATAATCATTTCTTTGAAGGATGTAACTCAGTGAGTTCAGGCTCCTTAAGTTGTCAGTAACATATGGCAAACTTCAACAATAACTTAGGGCTTGCCCCCCACAACAACTAAAAACCAACTTGTCCCTGTTCAATACGGAATATAATCATGTCTTGAGATATCGCGATTCTTTTATGACATCTTTGACAATGATAATCACTGATGGTGCTGTCACACTGACTTAAGACTTTTATTATGCTGTTCATAAATTGAAAAAAATCATTAACTACCTCAGAATTAAAGATTTCCTGTCTATATCTACTTTGATTTTCATAAGAACAGCAACAGATTTTCAGAAGAAATTCACATCTCCATGACCAAGATACATTCTGAAATAAAAAACAAAGTATCTTGCCAAACTACATATACATACATGCTTTCCAAAACAAGTTTCATATATCGTCATTATAAAAATGTAGAAAATCAGGAGTTTCAAGAGACAATCAGATAAGAGATCCTGCCATTCCTTATCGTGCAGCTTCAAAGTCTGAAAAATACTTAATTACTTATCTATGTGGATATGTACTCAACATAGTTTTTGCAATTGCCCAAGACCTACTTCAGCTTACTTAATATACTATTACATGATTTAAACCAGCCACTGAAATCCTAATCTTCCTTCTCCAAATAAATACTCCAATAACCAACTTATCACAGAAATAACAGAGCTTGACAGAGAGAATAACATAGAACTCCCAAAAAGAAATTCACATGATCTAACAATTTGACTACTGAAAAAGAAAGAGAACAAAGCATCATCTTCTCTATCCACGTTCCAAAGCTAAGGTACTTAACACGATGAAACCTCTAGTAGATGGATATTTCCATGACACGTCAGTTATTTCCTACAGAGTAACTCATGGCAGTTTCACTCAGAATCCTGCCTTCTACAAGTCTCTTTTTTTCAGGAGATAACTGCATGGAAAGGCATAAAGAGCTCAGTCACACAATCAAAGGTAGGCTCCACAGACATCGGGCTTTCAAACAAGCTTTTGGGTTGTACGATATACTTTTATAGATCTATTCCCAGATCCCCACTTATATTGACATACAAATAACATCTTTGAAAATTGTAGCTTGATACAGCCAAATCAATACAAGGTCATCCATAAGGTGTCTTCAGAGCCAAATTGATAAGAGCAAATGATAAAAGCACTAAACGCTCAAAATTTTTCATCAGCTGGGTTTCACCACTCTTTTACCACTGAAACTACTTTGACTGAAAATTAAAGGCCAGCATGTCAATAAAGTGTCAAAGACTTCCTGCAGAAATAAGAGATTTAGGAGAACAGTATTGAAAGATGTAAGAAAAAGTTTCATCAACAGTATAAAGAAATGCATGAAATAAATACAACAATAGATAAATAGGAGGGAAAAGGTAAAACACAGATGGATTTTTGCTTCTTTAGAGACACAAGAAAAAAAAAAAAAAAAAAAAAGAGGATAATGTGTAAAAAATGTGGCTAATGTGGACAATTTTAGAATCAAGGGGTGAGAACTGCCAGTCTTTGGGAGGTGAGAGCATCTAATATAGTCTATAGAATTGCACTACTACAGATATTGGTTTATTTATATCCTCATCTGTAATGCATCTTCTACCCAATGACTACCTTACATAAAGCATAGCAGGAATTAGCTTTACAAGGAATTTTTGACTGGTATTACTATTGTACATGAGATGACAAAGTTCTTAGGCTTTAAAGATGGAGTTTAATGTCAAGATTAGTAACTGATACTCTGCATATGAAGGAAACTCATGGAGTCTGTAGATGATAATATGAACAGAACAGCCTCATTTCATTATGCCATTCCATTGCAACTGCAGTCAACATACAGATCCTCAAAATACATAAGTAGCACATATTTGAAATTAAAATCTTTCTTCTCAAAGCTGTACAGTTATATTCGTACCATGTCTATTATCCTTTGTCACAGCCACTAAAAAAAAAAAAAAGCATCACCAAACCTTACGCTTTCCATAGCATCCACTTTCAAAGGAGAGAAGAAGTGGATGTCCTACTAAACTCCCAACACAAAATGGTACTGATTATCCTCCCATGAAATGTGCGTATTGTTTGCTCTTACTGTTCATTGAACATTCTTTACTAAAGAAAGACTTGTTCATTGCCAGACAACTTCTTTATTAAAGCTAGCAAGGGTGTTATCATGCTTACAGCAGAATAGTAGATACAATCCTTTGTTATGCCAAACGCAGACACATAATCAATCATGTTGCAATTAACAAGGAGAAATATCATTATCTTTACCAAGATTTCTAGTCTTGCATTTCATAAACTAGATGGAAACCATACAGGAGAAAAATGTTAAAAGAACAACAACTCTACAAGCCAAGGCTTGGATGTTTATCCCAGTAACCCAAAATACAGATATTTATGAAGCTGACAGGTCCATCAGTACCCCATGTGGAAAGGGTTCTGATGATCAGAAAAACTGGTGGTTCTGCAAAGGTAACACATGATCACATTTTAAATTAGCTTTCTTATTCCTTTTATTACTTTTTATATCCTGATGAGCCACACACTACCACAGATAACCAAACCTTGTTTTACAAACAGTGCAGTTGCTCTGCATATTAAATGTTAGATAATCATGAATTCATTTAGCAGAAACATATTAATAAACTGGGGGGAAACAAATGTAAATTTGTAGAATTATTTTCTTTGTGGTTTTGTGTCTTAAGAAAGCTCTTTAATGTTGTGGTTTTGTTCAGTTACTGATTTGCAAAACTGTGCAACCTGAAATTGCACATACTTTAAGGGTATAAATTCTCAAATTATGAAAGCATATGCACCATGTAACATTTGCAAAAAATTATCTAAGTAGGTTTTTGGGGTTTTATTTGCAGTACTTATATACAACTGATAGGACATAAGCAAACTAGCATATTTATAAAGCCTAAATTATCCTTTCAGGCTGTTACTTGCATTTTAAAACACAGTTGGTGCCAGGTTAATAGTGAATTTAGTCAGCATAATTCTCTATCACTCTGTGGATTCCCTACAAGAAGGGATTGTTGTGTAGCCTACAGCACACCAAATAATGTGGTTTGATATCTACCTGTCAGGCTAGAATTTGCAACCACAGTAATTAGTAGTGACTGGATTTTGACATGCTAAGCATGATCATGCTCCTTAAAATTGCTGAAATAGAAACCTGGAGAGAGAAGAAAAAATTCTGAGAATTATCCTGGTATCAGTACATTGCTGTGGCAACATTATCATATCTGGTCACTACAATTTCTACCATGATTCAAAGGTCTACTTCGTGGTAGCCACACTGATCATTCTCAAAGAATGTCTCCCAGACAAGCAAAACTGAAACACAGTTTTGTGTATAGCATATATCATGACTACTGCTGAAGGAGATGAATTCGCAGATTCATTAGTCAAAAATTTTCATGCACTTTTGACATGACTGAGTAGGACAGAGGAAGCCTGCACAACATACAGAGCATTTACTCACAGAGCCCATATAATTTGGTGAAATCTATTGCATATGAATCCTCTTAGAGGCACTGTTGCTCAAGATTTTTTGCGATACTTCTTTTCTGACTAATAAAATTGCTTCAGTATCTTTGAACACATTGACCTACAGGTACATTGGAATATCTTCTAAATAACAGTGTCAATATGTAGGAGCTCTCTGGAAATAAATATTAAATGCAGTGAGGATTTTTAGAGGGTTTTTCTTTTTGCTTTTGCTCTTTTTGGTGTGTAGGAAGAAATGATACCCTTGCACCATTAAATATACAGAGCAAACTAGTTTCAAAGTTTTACCCAAAGAGATTATCCATATTATACTGCACAGTGGAAAGCACTTTTCAGAGAGCAAATATTTAGTACTCTCTAAAGAAAGTAGGCTTACAGCCAATATCCCAAACTGGGTATCTCAAAAGCAGAACCTCCCAGAACATCAGCCAGTCCTAGAAAATTTGCCCGTGATCTTTTGTTGCTAAGCATAAATCTCCGAGTTAAAACTTTGACATTCCAGGCTGCATTTCTGGAAACAACTTAACAAAGATCTAAATCTGTTTCCACCCTGAAAATTTATTTTCCGTGGTTATAGGTAGTTTTCAATTCAAAACTGTATTTCTGTTAATTGTTCTCCAGAACAGAAAAACTTTGGGAAAAAAATCAGTGCTTGCTTGGCACTTCCTATTTTCACACTTAGTATTTAAGTTCCATTCTAAACCAATATAGAAAGGGGAATGCAGACACACAAGTTCTTCACTGGAAAAGACTGACACTCCCTTTATTTATATCACAACTGCTAAAGCTATTTTACTTCAAGTCACACTGTGGCACACCCAAAATGTTATCACAATAAGATTAAGTACTGTCTAGTTAAGAAGGAAGGGGGAAAGCATTCAAAAAGAGCTGCTGATTTTTTTACATAGAGAGTACCTAATTTTTGTTTAGGCTCTAAGGAATCAAGTGTTGAAGATATCTTGATTTTTATAAATCACAGCATAGGGTTCCAATTTAAAAGGGATCTAAGAGGAGGAAAAGAAATAGAGAACACCTATTATTTCCATGTCCACCATTTTCCTATATGCATGAACATAGATAGCATATTGTATACAATCATACATACCACAAGAATTGCTTATATCTTTGCATGTAATTTCTAAGGTGCATTGGGAATTTCTCTTTACACTGGTGTTTTTAGAAATATGATTTTTCACTCACTTGAAATCCCTTTTGTGTGCGTAGAGCTTAGTACATGAAAGTACATCATGGAAACATGAGATATTAGCTGTCTTGCACCTAAAAGTCTACATAGCCAATACCCAGAAAACCACATAGATAGAATGCAACACTTAAACTACTGAAAAATGTAATTTTCTTTCATTTGTGTTTTGGTGGTGGGGAATTCTGACAGAGCCTTACTCCTGCAAAGGGTTCAAACTTGTAGCTCTTAAGAGAAATGTTGACCTCTTGTAGCTCAGGCATGCAGGCTCCTGAAGGAGTCTGAGATTAAGTCACAAAATCATAGAATGGTTTGGGTTGGAAGGGACCTTAAAGATCATCTAGTTCCAACCTCCTGACATGGGCAGGGACTAAATTCACTAGATAAGGTTACTCAAAGCCCCATGCAAGTTTGTCCTTGAACACTTCCAGGGAGGGGGCAGCCACAGCTTCTCTGGGCAACCTGTTCCACTGTCTCACCAACCTCACAGTAAAAAATTTCTTTTCTAAACCTAATCTATATCAACTCTCTTTCAGTTTAACACCCTTACTCCTTCTCCTGTCACTTCATGCCCTTGTAATAAGTAGCTCCCCATCTTTACTGTTGGCCCCACTTTAAGTACTGGAAGGCCACTGCAAGGTCTTCCCAGAGCCTTCTCTTCTCCAGACTGAGCAAGCCCGGCTCTCTCAGCCTGTCCTCATAGGGGAGGAACTCCACCTGCCTGATCATCTTCGTGGCCTCCTCTACACTCACTCAAGTCGGTCCACGTCTTTCTTATGTTGGGGGTCCCAAAGCTGAACACAGTATTCCAGGTAGGGTCTCACCAGAGTAGAATACAGGGGGAGAATCTCCTCTCTTTGACCTAATGGTCACATTTCTTTTAATGCAGCCCAGGCAAGGTTAGCTTCCTGGGCTGAGAGCGCACTTTGCGAGGTCATGTTGAGCTTCTTGTCAACCAGCACCCCCAAGTCCTTCTGCTCAGGGTTGCTCTCAATCCACTCATCGCCCAGCCTATATTTTCCTTGTGACTGCCCTGGACCATGTGCAGAACATTGCACTTGGCCTTGTTGAACTTCATAAGGTTTGTACAGGCCTAGCTCTCAAGCCTGTCAAGGTCCCTCTGGATAGTATCTCTTCCCTCCAGCATGTCAACCACACCTCACAGATCACAGTCTATGTAACACCTTTTGAATTTCTTACCAGCTAATTCAATGGCTGACTGACTGTTGTTAGGTGCTGATTGTTATAGAATTTATTCTTATTCATCTGTGTTAGGCACTGCATAGAAGGATGAGCTGTTCATTATGGGACTGTGAATTGAGTGACAAATTCTCTAAAGGTTCACACATCACAGTAATTTTCTAGATCCAGTCCAAATTGACCAGTCTTCCTAAATACATAACATCTCCTTTTTCTTCTTTGCTTTTCTTATTCCTAAAGTATGTTTGTTTTCAGGACTCTTGCAGCTACCACTCCTGGGATCACCATGTGGTTTACACTCATCTTTCTGTCTGTAGAAGTGTAGTTATTAGAAAGAAATATAAGTAAAAATTTCTGTAGATTTAAGTGAGTGCAAGGGATACTTAAATATATGCATAACATGCCTAACAAAAATTATGGAGCTTGCATAAACAAAAATTGTGTCAAACTTTTGTAGTTCCAATATTGTCAATATTTAGTATGTAAGTATTGGCATTGAATTATGAAACTAATTTACATGGTTATACAGAGACATTTTAAATTTAATATACAAAAGAACTAAAAAAACCAAATAAATAAAAAAAAAAAAAAAAAAAAAAAAGGTCTGCCAGACCACTACCTCACTACTTGAGTCCAAAGAACTGGAAAACCCTGGACAGTAGGAAAAAATGATTAGTAACAAGGGAAGAAAACCAAAAGATTTTGCATGGATCCCTCTTGCCTTTGGTGTTTTCAGCCTAAATCCAGAGATTTAGAGCAGTTATAACAGGACAGACCCTAGCAGTAGCATTCAAATGTCTGTGTACTCCATCAAAATAAACCTAAAACATGCTACTCAGTAGAAATATCTAGATGTAAGCAAGCACATTTGCAGGTTTTATTAGTCCAGTTCTCATACCATGCTACAGCAGTAAGACTATTCTAGACTTAATTTGATTTTGAGGGTATCATGGCTACATTTGCACAATGCTTAATCTGACCTAATCAGCCTTGCAAAACTGGAGCAGCTTGATGTCACTGCATCTGCAGCACAGTTGCTCTACACACCTGTTATTTATGGGTGAATTAACTAAGAATTGACTGTCTGAGGTATAGAGAAGTAAGCTGTATGTTGACCCTTTGTGACTGGAACTGAAGTGTTAGATTATTTTGGTAAACTACATATGCACATCAATTATATGCACTGAAAGATATAGTAGAAAATAAAGTGTGATATTACAGCAGCTCTAAGTTTAGTATAGAGATCTTCACAAAGACAAAAGCACTGCTGATTTTCTTCTCTGAGGGAAAAAACCTATTTAACAATAAAGAAAATATCTTTTTAGACAATCTTTCATTAAGAACTTGAATGAATCCATCTGCAATCTTTTGTGCTTCTGCATTGCTACATAGAGGAAAGAAAAAAGGGTGTTTCCTAGGCTTCTTATTTGTGTGCTGTTCTAATACTATTCACACAAGCAATTTGCTTTAAGAGACATACTATTTGTAGCTTCACTACCACATTAGAGTTGTGTGAAGAAAATTGCAACACACAAACCCCCTTAACCTCTATTAGTCTTCAGCTGTATGGAATGCATTTTAACCTGTCAGATCTTGTGTTCCACTGCTCTAAGATCAAGCCATATGTAATATTCATCAGTTTAAATAATGTTGGAGACAAACACTATTCACAGCAACTTCCTCAAAGACTGAAACAAGTAGCTGCTGTGGAATATTATAATACCATTTGTTATCTATCTCAGCAAAAGAGTGAGTTCATTACTGGACAAATTAGTTTCTAAGTTACTGATGCTGAGCCATAAATAATTAGAACGAGCAGAACTGTTCCCAAGCATTTTTCTGCTGTGCTTTTATATATGGTAACTTCTTGGAATGGGTAAAAATTACATATTTCAGGAAACATTTTTCCTCCATATATATGTTTCTATCTCATTTACTGCAAGCTATATAATATCAGGTTGATCTTGTAAATGAAACTGAGGGAGACATAACTTTCCTTAGTATCTCAAAAATTTCTAATGACAACTCATGTTTTATGAAGCTAGTAGTTCTGCAAACACTACTGTTTTGAATGAAAATAAAGATGCTGTAGGCAGGTTCAGTACATGCTGCTGTATGTTATCAGGCAGTTAAAAAAGGCAACACACCAGAATAAGGTGCAGAGTTTTCCTTCAGTAAAAAAAATCTTTAAACAAAAAAACAACAATGGTACCTTGTCTAGAACCACAAACATACAGAATGAATGGTATGTTGTCTTCTTAGATGACACTATCTCCTGACACAAGTGCAAAGCATGGACTTCTGCACTGGAGCAACTGCTGTGTTTCCTTTGATAAGGTAAGGGCTCCTGCCTACTAATAAATTCATAGATGCTCTGCTGATCTAGAAGCTTTATACACAAGGTCCATGAAAATTCATCTGGAACTAATGCCCCAGCTAACAAATACTGTTATTCCCCTGTGAAGAAGCTGCTCCTATGTATGCTCAGTTTAGCTGGAGTTAAGGTGAGGATGCAGGAATGGAGTCAATAAGCAGTGGTGGGTAGAATAAGCTTGGGAGGCAAGAAGCAAAAAATTCTAGAAAGTTACATTTTTTTAAAATCACTGTAAGAAGGAAAACTTGTGTGATTACCTGTATAATCTCCCACGTCAAAATAAAATACACTCATGATAAAACCTAAGAAAGCTGCTAAAACTGATATTCCAAACCAGTTCTATGTCTTCATAACTGCTGTCTGCCTACTACACACTTTTAACCTCTATCACATTTCCACTGCAAAATAGCTAAGAAACTGAGTTTTCAGAATGAACTAAATTAAAACTTAGTAGCTATCTGATGGCATTGATCCTACTTTTCTTACTTCATTGTTATTAAATATTTACCATCTTGTTCTGGAATTTTACACTGTAATGACTGCCATTTTTCAGAACCTCCCACTGTTTTATACTGTGCATGAGGTTGGAAGGAAGCAGTAAAGGCTAGTATTTCTCTTGCTACATATACAAATTTTCTCAGTATGTTCAATGGTACAATGCTCTTTCCATTCCAGAAATAGAATACAGGCTTTATGTACCATACAGGTTATGTATCTCACCTCATTCTGCCTATAAAGTGCAAGAATGCACTGAGTATAGGAGGCTATCCACAACTAGAAATCAGTTTGTGGAAAATTTAAAATATGTTCTTATCCCTGCAAAAGAATGATTTTATTACAAATTGTTGCGAATATCTTCTAGTTGTGTTTGAAATACCATATGCTCTAGAACTGTTACATCTCACTTCAGTCACAGCAGTGATGAAGAAAGCTACTTAAGTGGGCTATAAACTTATTGTAGTAGTCAGGTGAAAATGAAATAGACTTCTTCCATTTGTTGTTCTGGTAAAATGTGACCCAGAGCACATTAAATCCACAAGCAGTTCTTTTAACTTTGGATCTAGCTACTTAGGCAGTAAAGCATGAACCATTCCTTTGCATTAAGACTATTCTAATATGTAATTCTCAAGATAGGCTTCTATTTTTATTCTTTTACTGCAATTTACTGAAGGTGCTGCATACTGAGTACTTTTCTCAGGATAACAAACTTAGTAGCTACTTGACTATATTCAATCTGTTTTGCAGCTCCATTGGCATTAAATATTTACCTTCCACTTCTGACAATTCAACATTTTAATGAACACCTTCAAGTTTTTCCTGCTAACTCCCACTGTCTTACATAATGCAAAGGTGTTTTCCCCATTACATGGAAAATTATATTCATATCAGATAAGCTGATGCAGAAATGGTACTTTCATATAATTAGGTCTCAAGTGACTTTAAAACACACATAAAATTCCCAAAGAAAAACAAAATAACAGAATGACAGACTAAAAAAAAAGACTTCTTCCCAATTTTAAAATGCATGCCATAATTCCTACTTTAAAGTAGTTTTAAATTTTATCATTTCAAAGTAGCCATTATGAGGGAATAACCATGTCTAAGGGTCCCCTTTACTCTCTGGAGTTGATAACCTGTGGTAGAATCTGTTTCAGATAAAGAAGCTTCTGCATTCGCCATGTAGGTGAGAGGGGAGCAGATGTGAATCATACTAACTGAGCAAATGCCACCCCTCACACTATGTACAGCTTTTCTACTCACAGAATGTTACTTCAGACTACACCTAGATTTTTTAAATTGTCTTCCTGAACCAGAAGGTTAGAAGTGATTTGCACAGAGGGATCCCAAGAAATAGAATGCAGCTCAAGATATGATCTTAAACTTAAGCTGGTTGAAGCTTTCAAAACCCAGTGGAAAAAAAAAAAAAAAAAAAAAAAAAAAAAAAAAAAAAAAAAAAAAAAACCAACCCTAAGCAGAACTGGAATTGTAGAACAAATATCCTAGACAAATAATAGAACAGCATATGAAAATATTGTGTGTGGGAAGAGACAAAAGGTAGTCTACAATGGAGAGGGTTCTGCTTTAATTTTTGTTTTCTTGCACAGGGGCAGTAAAACATGTACAAACAAATACACATTCCAGATGGCTAAGGCAAGCATACTCATTTCTACTAGATTGAAGGCATTGTTTAATACCAACTTCACTCTTGCAGAAGCAGAAATATCCCTGCAATATTGCCGAGGTCAGTGAAAGCAGAAGTTGCCTGCTGTGCAAGTATCATTGCACCATCCAAAACAGCCTAGAAGATGAACATTAGATAAGTGTCCCTGTCCACATTAAGACACCTCTGTTGATAAATTGTGCTTGTGTAGACATTAGAAGGACCTTAACTAGAGCACAATTACATGGAAATTGAGCAATAATAGGGCATAACTAATTCATAAACAGACAACATATACATCATGGTTTTGTTTGTCAAATTTTGCCATCTGTTGCACATGTTGTAAGTAGAAAAATCAAAGAAAAGGAGCTGATATTTCCCCTACAGTGATCAAACTTTTGAATTTTTCTGTCTCCTTTCAGATTGTAATACACAGAAGTTCATTGACTTAAGGCCATTTTGCAAGTTCCTGACAGACAAGAAACAATGAAAAATAGGATTATGATCTGAAAGGATGCCAAGCATTTGAAAACAACTGAAAAAAATAAAATATCTCTTTTCTTCTAAAGTATTTTATTTGGATTTTTTTCTAAACCTGTTTCAAACCATGCCACCTGCTACATTAAGAAACAAATATCTTATAAAACTCTTAGTAGCATTTGTTTTATTTCATGGCAGAAAAAGAATTCTCTAGTGAGCAGACAAATAGAAAATATGTTACCAAGGCTCTCATATTCAAGAAGACTAAAACAGTATAGTGATGTCCTTATTTTCTTTTAATTGTTTTTTTTTTTTTTTTTTTTAAATCACTGATTAGCAGAACGTGATAGTAAGGAGTTACATTAGGCTAACCTAACAGTAAACACCAAATCTATTTACAGGTTCATACAAAATAAATTTTCTGAACACCTTGCCATGGTTTTCCTATACTCTGAGATTACTTAAAACTTATTCACTGAACACATAAATATTTATGTAATATGTGTTCATATATGCATTTGTATGTGTGAACACATATACACACAGAGTAGAAGCAATTCTTATGAATGCAGGTGGCTGCACAGAAAAGATGCTCTGGCAGACATGTTTCCTTTACCCTTTCCTTTTGGCAGATGCCTAGGGAAACCAAGTCAGATGGAGGGAAAATCACAGGATAAAATATTATGAACTTTTATATGAAAGTGATGGGCTAGGGCTTTAAGATGAGCATTCAGGAATAAGCTATTGAGGCTGCCACATATCTGTCTTTGGCTACACCATCTCATTACTTAGTAGTAACTAAAAAACAAATAGAATTAGAAAGAATTACAAGTTGACAAAGAACATTAATGTACCAACAAGTATTTGAATGTCATCCTCAACAGCCACAGTTTTGGGCCTGCCACACTAGGCTAGATGAGTCAGTATAGTAGTTTTTAAGTCTCATAGCCAGGCATCACTAACAGGCAAGCCTATCTGTTTACAGAACCAGATTGTATTCACAGTCTTTGTTTTTGGTGTCTACTTCTCCAGTAACTGATCGGTGAAAATCTGTAATCAAAACCATCTGCTCCTGTCAATACTTCTTCCTAACCAGGTAATCACTCTTTCTGCATTAATTGCTGCTCATTTCCATCCAATGTAATTTTTCAAGGGGAATGAGGTGGTTAGGATGGGAAGCTCAAGTTTTGGCTTCCTGCTTCCTTTACTGACAGCAAAAATGTTTCAGGCAAGGTAATCTACCACGACATTTCCATTTACAACTAGTTAAACAAGCTATTAAGTGTACAATGTTAAAGTTTTATAGGTCTTGGTTTCACAAGGAGATTAAAGGCAGACTCAATCTCTTCAGTCTTGTGTTAAAACAGCTGCAGTGTAGCCTGAAAAGACTAGTGGCTCTGGTCAATTTTAACAGATTGATTTATGAAGTGCTATAATGCAGCTGCACTCCTATTAAGTCAGAATGGGATTTTCAATCATGATAATCCATCTTTATTGATCAACTTTGGTTTCTGAAAGAAAATGGTTTCCTCTGGCAGTAAACAGGATCTTTACATAAAAGCAGACACAATGTGCATCCTTAAGGAAAACTGGGTATTTTTAACAATATCTCTTAGCAATAACATAAACAATGTCTTCCATCAAACTTTTCCTACCTAGACTGGAGGCTTGAGGCAAATTGAAGGTTAGGCTGGCTTCTGTTTTTCCAATATGTTTGAAACTAACACATTACACTTGTCTAGCTACAGATACTAAAGTCTGTTATTGCATTCACATTCCACAAAAATGGAGTAAAAAACCAGTTTACACTTAAAGCTCTTTTGAAGTCAGTATCTGATGTAGCCTTAACTAACAGCTAAGTAGACACTATCTACACAGCATGATACATTTATATCAAGTGGTCCTGATAGCACAAATGGTTACATGCAATAAACTGTTGTTTATACACACATTTATACATACAAGGGTATCTGAATAAAGGCTCTCACAGGCAGGAAAGTAGGTGAACTTCTGTTCTGAGAACAGCAGGCAAAACCATGAGTACCTCCACCCTATTTCAGTCATCAATGCCATTATAAGAATTTTTAGCTAAAAACTACTTCAGTTAGCACCTTCTAATATCTGAATATTATATTTCTAGTAGGTCAGTAATGACTTAAAATGAAAAACACTATAGTTTGGGGGGCTGGGGCAATGTAGTATTTATGTTCAAAGAAGACAGAATCTTCCTATAATATCCATAAAGATTAATATGTGTAAGCATAATATATTTTACTTCATAACATTTTTGTTGTGCCAGCAAAGCTGCCCCTAAAATATATTTTACTAAGAAATACCTTCAAGGCATTGGGTTCCTTGCAGTATAATTCATAAACTTCAAAAGAATTACATACAGGATGAATGTAGTCCACAATATCTGCCACTGGCATTGTTTACCTCCAGGTGGAATTGAATTCCCTGAACTCTGAAGAGCAACATAACAGCAATGCAACATATGTGAAATCAGGTCATTTGACCTCTACCTTTATTTTAAATGAGAATTCATCAGGAAATGCTTTTTAAAAACCCTTAAATTTACTACATGCACATATTAGTCATATTTTCTGGGCTAAATGAACATAAATTTTAATAGCTTTGAAAAAAAAAAATCACTTCTTTCATGTTGTCCTACTGTTTTGTCATTTAGGGTCTTATGCTTTCCTGTTTAGTATTTTCTAAGTCATCTTAATGTGCACAAATATGTCAAAATATACCATAATTTTAATATTTGTGATTTTTACTGACTTTTAAACAGAAATACTTTATATACATTCATAGACTCTTTCTAAGAAGTCTCTTATATTTACTCTTCCCAGAAGAGAGTAGAAGTTATACATGGGTGGGACCACATCACTGCTGCAGTCAGTTTTCAAGGATCAGGAAAATTGTAACTTTCAGAATACATGTTAATAGCTCTTGCTAGTCTTCCTTTTTGATAACAAAGACATTTCTAAAATCAGGAGTCCATGAAAAATGGGACTGCATCAAGAATTTACTACAATTCTCATTTCCAATTTTAAGCAACTAAATTAATGGCAATACCGATTTGGTTTAGCCCCCACATTCACATTCAGGTAATGAAACACTTGACAAAGCGAGGCATGACGTAAACAGAATCACACATTATGGCTAGAAAGAACTTAATAATTTGCTTCTACAAAAATAGGGAAGTGCAGTTTTCAGGGATGGATTCTTTAATCTTCTGTGAGGCCTGTTGCTTGACTCGTTTCCCTACAGAAAACATAAATACCAGATCCAGGGAAAGGGAGGAGTTAGTATTTTTTGAGTATGACTGTCAGTGAAATTAACCCATCTGGAGTCAGAAAGCATTAGACTACCACAGTTGTAACATGAAATTTCCCACTGAAACAACCTGAAGATTAATAAATAAAAACTGTTTCAAACAGAAGCAGAGTAGAATGAATGAAAAATAAATTTGGCTTTCCAAAGAAAGGCTGTTTCAAAGCAAGTGATAGGGTGAAGAGTAGGAGGAGACTTGGAAGCTGTTCCACTGGAAACAGTGGGGGAGAGTACAGTCTCTTTATGAAATAAAAAAAAATGTCTAAAAAGTTTAATACTGCAACAGAAACATCTGAACCTTTTCACAAAAGCTGAGTAGGTCAGATCATAAGAAGCCTTGATAGTAAGACCAAGTCCCTGGTCTTGTTAATTTCATGATTTACTTTCCTCAAGGGTGGGTTGTTGTAGTTTTCATTTGTTTTTTCCCTTTCCTTAAAGAAGCAACCAATTTATAGCCTTTGCTTTCTTCTTTAATTACTTTTAAAGAAACAACGTCTGGAGTTTAAAATTAGTTCGAGTATCTAATGGCCTTTTGTGTATCCAACTATCTGAAATTTATCAGATCATTTATCTGCTCTTCCAGCTTTAATTTGCTAGTTGTAAGGGGAAGAGGAAAAAAAAAAAAAACAAACATAAATCCCTATGTTTGACTCACCAATGGAAATCAAAGTCTTTGTTTTACGGTTTGTAGCACATGCAGGAGTGGGGTACAGGCTACCAACCCAAGCAGTTCAGGTCTTCTTTTGAACACTGTACTGTTGTTTCCAAAGTTAGATAAGTATGCAATCAAAATGCAGTAAGAGCTGGAAGGGAGTGGTGTCTGTGGTTTTTTGCTTTTTAAGAAGCCAAAATGATCTCTTCCATGCCTAGTGGAGGGACACAAGGCTTTCAGCTCATGTGCTGTTGTGCACAGCACTGTACAAGCCTTTCACTCAGACTGTAATCCTCATTTGGAATCTGCTGCTTTAAAGAACCACTGTATGACACATCTCAACTCTCCTCAGAGGAACAAGAATGACGCTGAGGGGTGAATAGCTTTAGACTATCACCATCAACTCCAAAGTGACTGTGGTTTGTAATTATAATGAAAAGCATGATCTAGAAAGGGTACTATGATGTTAGCCATGTCAATACTTCAGGGCTCTCCCTATCACAGCTTCAGTCACTCCTCTGAGCACTCCAGCACTGCATGAACAATCCAAACTCACATCAAAACCACAGCATCAGAGTGTCTCACAGCAGTAGAAAACCAATAGCTCTGAATGACTTATTCTTCAACAGTAATTGCAAAATCATTTTAAAATGAGATCAGAATTGCTGCAGCTATTCTTGAGTTTCTCTGATTCTCTTTATTCAGTTCCTGTGGTTTCCCAGGAAGCATTAGAGTAACAACAGACACATGAAATTAAGTCAGTGAGGTTGCCGTGGTTTAAGCCTCGTTAGCAGCTAAATGCCACACAGCCGTTCACCCACTCTCCCCCCAACTTGGGAATGGGGAGGGAATCGGAGGGGCAAAGGGATACTCATGGGTTGAGATAAAAACAGTTTAATAACAGTAACAGAATAATACGCTGACAGCAGTACCAACAGGTAATGTACAATACAGCTGCTCACCACCCACAGACACCTGTCTGCTCCCAGCTGGTGATCCCAAACACAAAGACACCACAGCAACACTCCCAAAAGTGGCAGACCCTCCTGGCCCCCTCCTGCCTTTATATAGTGAGCATAATGTCACATGACACGGACTATCGGCCAATCGGGGCCCAGCCCTCCAGCTGTGCTTCCCCCCGCCCCCGCACACAGGTGAGGGCACTGGGACCTGGGGAGCCCCTGGGGTCTCAGTGTGCTGCAGCTCCTCCTGCTGCCAGACCAACGGGAACTCTAGTCCAGCCCCAACCAGGATAGAGGTTTTCTTCAGATTCTACTGGGGGCAAAACCAACTAAACATGTTTAGCAGATGTGGCTGATACAGTGTCACTATATCTGGATAGAACTTCCTAAATCTCGGGAAACAGAATTAAAAGTAGCCCTAAGGACCTGGTATGAAAGTTATTCAAATACATACTCAGGATTCACAATAACCAGGATGCTTTTTGGTCAAAGTACAGCCCCAGACATTTCTGACAAGACTTTAACCACTATCACCACTGTGTGAAAACTGTTTTTAAAGAAATACTTTACTGTTCATACAAGCTAAGCTTATGTACATAAATAAAGAATCACTCAGCTATATGGAGAGCACACCAAATATTTACAGTGTTAAACAATTTCCTCTGGGTGACAGTTGTGGTCAGCGAACTACAATAGCTAATCTGCTATGAAGATTGTTTATGCCCCAATGGATCACAAGCTGACTACTGATAGTCCTCCAGTAGAACTTGATAGAAACAGAAGAGCAGAAGCTACCAGGGTAAAAAAGCTTTCCTTGAATGTACAAAAAGCACGTGCTTTCCTGAGAAGTCTCTAACTTCAACTATATCTGATATTCCATCAAAATGCTACCTTAAAAAGTAACAGGCAACATTTCCTGCTGGAGTATTTCTCATTGGTATCACATAGTACCAAGTATCACATAGGACTATTTTATACTGTTTAGACATTGTTTTGCACTACTGCTTAACAAGAAAAAAGCTGATGCTAGTGCTCTAGAATGAGAAGAAGTTCCCTCTCCACCCCTGCAAAAGAAAATACTCAAACACCAATTTGTCCATTCATTTGTCACTATAAAAGTGAGTCCAAAAACATTAAGTGTCAAAGCTAATACTATGATTCTTTTTCCACACTATTTCCACATTCCATAAAGGATTATAGAAATGTAGCTTAAAACACTTCAGTACAATACCTACTTTGCCAACAATATAAAGCAAGATTTATTGACATAAAATTTAAAAATAATTTCAGAAAAATAAAGTTTAGATGGAGATTATCTGATAAAATACTTTAAAAGTCATATACATTTTTCATCTACAGAAATAAATCAACGCTAGGACTTACAATTTTTAATCATCCTTCCTTAGTTCTGTATATGAATTTTAGCTATTAATAAAGTATTCCTCCTCCCAACAAAATCTTGTAAAGAACAATTGAAAAGTAAATAAAGCTCACAGGTTCAATGAATACTTTCTAATTCATTTTTTTTGCAGCTTCTGGATTATTTTCACTTTGTACTCTTGAGAGAAGATTTTAGTTAGTCAAGATCATCTGGGTATCTGTAGAGATGCTAACTTGACTAGTAGATTCTTCTGATGCAATCCATGCAAGTCCACCCATCAAGCACACAGCAGAGCTGTGCAGAACTGACTGCAGAATAACAATCAGGTAAAAGTCACTGACTGAGATTTGTGAAAACACTTTACTCTTAAAACAAAAAGCAAAGCTTCATTCAGACATAGGTCTGAGGACAGAAATATAGTGAACACCTCTCATTATTTAATGACAGTAATTAGAGGCATACTGTTCTTCCAAAGTAATCATATACATGTCCTGCTTATCTTCTATTAATCCATTTAAAAAAAAGGAAATATATCAACAAAAAAGTTCCATCAACAAAAGGATCCATGAAAAGGAACTTTTAAATTAATCCAAGTATGGAAAGAGTGTCTACCACTGTTATAATCCAGTGAAATTTAAGACACAGATTATACAGATTCATCTGTATGCTCAGGTAGTTTTTTGAGTCATCACTCACATCATACTTTATCACATTCTTTAAGATTTACATTACCTCATGTCCACTTAGTTTGTATAATTCATTATTTTGTACCTAAAATACTTTAAACTCTTTCATGAGAGAGCAAAACCAAGAGACATAAAAGGACTAAGTGGATTTTGCTAATCACGTATAAAGTAAATCTAATGTTTAAAAATGCAATTTGATATTAAGAGTCATTTGTGACCTAAATTGCTGTTTGTTTGGTGGCAGCTTCAATTACTATCTTTAGCCACAGTCTGAACATGGATAATTTTGAGCATGAAGGTACCTAAACTCTTCCTCTGTTCTGCCTTCAGGATTTGGGATTGAGGATTAAGTGTCACAAAAACACTGTCCTTTTCATCCATCTATTAAATTGTTAGACAATAAATTCAGGCCATGGATTATCACAGTCCTTGCCTGCCCAATGAGACACATATCCACACTTCTAAACTTCAAGAGTGCTCTCACTGAGTTATAAAACCTGAGACATAATCTCTCTGCTCACACCTCTCTGCTTTCCAGGAAACATAAAATCATTAGAGAAAAATGGGGGATTAACCCATGCCCTGGCTTTAAGTGCTATTTGGAGTCTTTCCTGGAAAAATAAAAATCAAAGATATATTTATTTTTAAAATTTTTAAATTAAGCATTCATTGAAACAAGGACTGGGATCCAGGTCTTCTAGGCAAAACCACTAAACTTTCTCTCTGAAATAATAATGTTCAAAAATAAATCAATGTAATAAGGAATATGCAGATTAACTGTGAAGATGGTGTTAGTCCTAGCAAACTGCAGTTCACCCAAACAATACAAAAAAATAAAAGAATGTTTTCTTCTTATTTGCATGAAAAGTTTTAAGAAACAGCATTTCACACCATTTCTCAAAGATGGTTTAAACACTGCAGCATAGCTGTAATCCTTGTTAAATGAGAATTTTCTGTTGTTTTACAGAAATGGCAGCGAGTCACCAGTTATATCAATGCTAGCTAAGACTTACAAATCCTTATACTAATTTACTCTGACATTATCTTCATTGACTTCACTAGGAACTGTGGGGGTTTACTGTACTGAACATAGCAAATATCACTTCCAAGTTGCTGTCCTCAGATCTTTTTTTGTTGATGACGATAATAATACACTCCCTGATACCCAGGAATATATTTTCTCATTTATTTTGTTTTTATTTCTGAAATGATTTGGTGATAAAAGGGTCTAATTTAGAATCTGCTGAGGTCCACAGAAGTCTGTGCATACTATTCTACTAGGTGTTATTAATAACAGTCTCAGTGTGTAATCTCTTAATGATAAAGGCAATGGACTTAGTTCAGCAAGCTTCATAAACATAAAACAAGCTTTTAAAATCATTAGTTCCCTCAGTGATTCAACACCTTCAAGCAAGTACATTTTTAGGTGAATCTGACTTGAAATATGTGTGAAGTACTATGCTGTGTGTTGGTTATTCCACAGCAGGTAACACTGCACACCATAACATGACTGGTGTCATCTCTGCTACTGTGTCAGTCTGCACAGTACTGGGTCAGACCAGGTCCTTTCTCTAAACCCAGGTCCCTTTCTGGGATGTTTGAGAAAGTACAGCATATCATATTGTTGTATGATAGAGTACAGACCAGGAATATTAGCAACAAACTAAAAGATACAGAAGGTAATGATTAGGCAAATCTTACATAAAGAAGTAATAAATACTTATTAGGATTTGTTAGAAATGTTAGGTCAATTCACTTGGATTTCACTTTGAAAGGTATAAATGAGAAATTTCACAGGTTTGAAAATGCTTTCTTTCTTTCTGAGGAGAAAGACTAAAGCCATCTGTTTCTTGTATCAGTGTTTATTGTTAAAATTTTTCATTGCTCTACAACTCTTTTCATATATCACAACACTTACCCTTTTAAAATAAAATTGTTACAAAAGGGGAAAACACTTAGACAAAATCCTTTGATATATGAAAGCAAGACATAATGCTTTTTCCTTCACAGAGATTTTCAGTTTGTTTTCATTTGAAACAGCAAAACAAAGCCTGATTTGGAAACCTTGCAGGAGTCTTGGTGAAATACATTTGTTTATTGTTAATGCTCAGATGAGATTTAGAAACAAAAACATTTTGTGAACACTGCAGTGCAATTTTTTATTATTGTAAACAGGCAAGTATTTCATGTCCTTTATTTATATTTAACCTTTATCACAGGATTAATCTTGCAGAGACTATCAAGATGTTTCTTGTACTATATATACTGTAATTCTTAAAAAAATACGTAATCTGTGACACTTTATCATAGGTATTGCACTGGCAGGATAATATGTTCTTACTAGAAGTCTTCACACATATTCTAGTAAGATTTAAAATAAACAGACTAAAAGAATCTTCAATCTTGACATTGCCATGTATTCCCCTAACAAAAAATGTTTATTCATTATAGCATCACATTCAAATCAAAAGACATATGGAGATTTATTATTTAAAAAGGGAGATTTTTTGGTTTTGCTCTTTTTAAACAATGATGTAAAAGTATTATAGCTCCCTACGTAGGTTTTTAAATCATTTTTTGCCATTTTGGCTGAGCAAGATTAACAAAACAAAGAAAAGTTTCTCCTAAACCTTGTTTCATTATAACATGTATATGAATAAAACTTGGCTTTTATGGAGTCTCATTTATTTAAAAAACAGTAAAAAATTGTTTAATTCTGGAGAGATACTATATTCGGTTCCGCTAAAAGTGAGATACAAACCAGAAAGCAGAATAAAAGTTTATCCATTTGAGCATCATGCAAAAGTTCTGAATAAAACCTATTACTTTTTATGTGAAGCTGGTGTAATCTGACACACACATACCTCAACAGCCATGAACAGAATGAGTACAGTATATCCAGTCATAGTACTGTAAATTCTCTTTTTGAAAAGGAGAGTTCAGTTGCTCATACTCACTTCTAATATCATATTATTGTTGGCAAATGCAACATTGATATATGCACATTGATAGAAACATCTGTGTATACCTATGTAATTAATGTTTTCTGTTTACAGGTGTAAGAAATTGTCAAGATACTACAACTTCAATTTATATGCACATGGATTTACTGGGTACACGAGGGATTGAAGAGGACAATACAGAATAAGAACAGAGACTGAGAAGACTATAACCTTTCCTTCTCCTTCCTCCTTATAACAGTGTTGGAAATTCACATAGTCCCCAGCTGCTGCTTTGCACTTTGACTTTTTCTTCTAAATACTCCAAAGCCAACAAAAAAATAAACTGCTTGTCACAGACAACTGCCTCCCTCAGTCTGCATACCTGTGAGCCAAACAACCATACAATTCATCAGGTGAATAAAGCTTGGGATCTTACACTGTCTCCCCTCATCACAATTTCACTTAAACTCAGATTCTGATACTTACAGCCACAAACAGCTTCACTGAATGATATATTATCAAGAGTTATAATAATTCATTGGGAGCAGTGACTATGTATCATGTTACAAGAAGTACTACTGATTAGTATTTCCAATGATTTTTATAATAAAATGCAGATCTGAACACAATTTGTCTTTAAATACTATTGTAAAAATAAAAATATTTACAATGATATTCATAAATTGTAGTACTTCAGGACATGTAAAAAGGCAAACCTCTCACTCCAGTTAGCTGAGCAACAGCAGTTATATCTACTTTGAAATTTTTTTTTTTTTTTTTTAATAAAAGCTTACTCTCTTTGGTACAGGAATAATTTACATTCAAAAGCCTGCAATAAAATGATTTATTTATCCAAAGAAATCTCGAGTAGGTAGTGGGAAGTAGAACTCTAAAAACAAACCAATAAAACACAGAATTTATATAGTTTTTTAGGCCTCTCTTCATTTCACTATTTAACTGAGTAAATCGAGGAAAATCTCCAAAAGTCATGGCCTAACATTTCTCCAAATCTGAAACACTTCCAAATGGATGCTGAGAAGTGATGGCAATTTCATTTCCCATTCTAAACAAGTAAAATACAGAACATGGATTTGGAGGGGAGAAGACATTTTTAAATTAGAAGAGAGTTTAATTTTTAGTAGCTCCACCCTCCATCATAATGAAGTAGTGAAAAATTTCAAAAGCTCAACCGAGCTCTGTCAGACTATGACAGATGAAGATATACAAACTATTTTTCTTTCTTCTGGTGGATACAAATGAAATTAGGTCCTAGTCCTGTGAAATACTATTCACATTCTAAATGGAGCATAGTAGTCCCAATTCCCATTGACTTCAAGTGTTCTTGTTAAGTATTATTTGTTGCACAGAAATGTTTTTCAGTCTCAGGAGATTTAAACTCCACTCGCATGAATAATATCCATTTTCCCATGCAACTGATAGATTCAGGGAAAACTGTTCTTCATGCAAATTAGGTTACACCATTAATAGAATTAACCTAAAACAAAGATACAAAAAAAAAGTAATAGAAAGCTTCGCTTCCATCTCCTGTTTAAGTATGGGGGTGGGGAAATGATTCTGTTCCCTGGGTGAACTGCAGTTGGTAATCTGGCGACTGTGAAGAATTTAACACAAACTATAGATGTTGACGTCATATGCATCAACAGATCCTCAAAGTATCATTTCTCTGTTTATTTCAGAGTCGTGACAAAAGAAAGCAACTTAAACATACATTCAAGCTTCCCTTACTAAGACTATCAGTTCTGCCTACCTTTTCTCTTTTCATTTTATTGCAGCTGCTGTGTGCTTGGAAGCAGCAAAGTGAAAATACAAAAATAAAATCATATGGGCACTTCTGATAAATACTACAGACCCTAAAATATCCAGTCCACTTCCATATAATCTGATGGACACTCCACCTCCCTTTAACTACCACAAGTTTATAGTTCTAAAATACAAGTAGATGCACCTGAAACCATAGCCAAATATAGCTCTAATCAATACCCTACACACACTTATCTCACCCTGGAGAGGGGAGGGGGAGAAAAACACTTTGCACAGTCTTTGGAATGACTCACAGTATTCAGTGGCAAACAGAGGAAACCAAGCTGTCCATAAGTAGGTAAGACATTAAACTTAGCCCACTCTGCCACCACCACTCCATCAGAAGTAGCTCAGCCTACATAAAGTGTAGGTGATATTAATGATAAATAGATGTATTGCAGAACATGTGTTACATACCTGCTTTGACAAGCTCATTTTCCCTACTACTTCCAGCAGTATCCAGTGTAGCTTACCCCATATCACATAAATTTTATCTAAGCCTCTTTGCCTAAAAAGGAGGCCCTCAATTCCCTTTTCTTATTGTTTAGAAATGACTTATTCTACAAGGTGTCTCATTGTTTGTGTCATTTTACTCCTCTCATATATCACTATCTAATTAGGGCTAGTTTCTACCTAGCAAAAGATGGTAAGGGAGGATTAAAGATGATGTTCTACACAAGTTCGGTGAAGAAATGCAATCCAACATTGCTTTCTTAATTCTTTTTATCTGTTTCCAGTGCAGGTGTGTCCTGATTGTAATACTAAGTTCAAGTAGACCAGGAAACATGTCTGCTTCCACTTAAAACACACAAGGAAGGGTGTACCTCATGTCTTCATATCCTCTCCGCCCACTACTGAAGAATACAAACATCCTTTCCAAAGTGGAAAAAAAAGCAACAAAATAAAAAAATTTCCAAGAGAACATTTAAAATGGCATGCTGAATCATATAATATCAGTTAAAAATAACACTATCAACAAAATATTTCTTCTGTTGCACTGCCAATTAATTTCTCATGCAGAATATTTGACAATGTATCTTTACACATACACTGGTATATAATTTAGTAATTGACCTCAGTAATGGAAAACTGACATTTCATTTGATTTACTGGTCCATTAACATGGCTTGCTTCATGGTTGAAAAGTTACTTTAAGATCTGCTTGTACCACAAAATATTTTTCAGATGTTTCCTTTCTATTCCCAAGGGTTCCTTCTTTACTTGCACATTTCCATATATATAATATTATAGAAGTTAATACAGAATCAGTTGTATTGTTTTCTCATTGCTATGACCACAATGATTCTAAAATATTCGTATATTACTATAATCAAACAACTCTTATTGGCCTAAACAGACTTTTACAAGTGAACACAGTACTGGAGAGGAGACATTATCCATCAAGTTACAGTTTGGCAGAGATGTCACTTAACAGTAATTCACAGGCATTTTTCCAATGTGTAACTATTAAATTCACATACAGTCTGTATGCACCTGATCCTGAACTCTGTTTAAAATTTAAGGTTTAAACTCTCCCTTAGCATAAATACAGCTTAGTCATCATCACTGAAATATTCAGGAGTAGTTCTCAAGAGAGGCTTAAGTGACCTATATTAGATGCAATTTGGAGTGATGGTCATCATAAATGAATTACTGACTACAATAGATGGGGTTGCATTTATCTTGTCTTTCTCCTTCTGTGTGTTATATTGGTATGCATTTGTATACATTAGTCCCCAGGCTGAAGATATTTTTTGAGAAATGGATAGTATCACACAAGACAGAAGCATTACCTGTTCTATGAGACAGGAAGTTATTTTATGAATGGCTACAGGTTCCATCAGTGGGTAGGAACTTTGCTAGACCATACAGAATGTCATTTGGATAATATAACTCAGTTAATATCACAATTCAGATATTTTGGGTCTCATTTTCACAACATGAAAGCCAAAGCTCTTCATGAATTTACACAAACAGTTAAAAAAAAAAAAATGCTGATGTGTATTTAGCATCTATCAGTCAAAAAATTTCTATAATTAAAATGTTCTTACTGCAGTAACTATGCATACAAAAATGTGGATTGAACTTGGGTCTCAACTTCATGAAAATCATGCTGTTATGCTGCTCTTCCAGGAATCACCTGAATTAAGGGAAAGGGCCTATCAAAACATGCTTATTATCTTAGGCACTAGAAACAGTTGTTATCTGGGCACACATCTTTTTTTTATTGATAGTATTTAATAATTCCATTATTAATTTTGCTTGTTATTTTTCTAAATGAATGCCAGGGAACTTCAAAGTATTGCACAGGCTAATGATAGGAAAATTATGTGTTAGACCAGTACATTATCTTCATGTCAGGAACATATTCCAGAAGTATACTCTGGGGGATTCACAACTGAATAAAACTGGGATAGAATAACTGAATATGATTGGGAAGGGGTGGAGGAAGCGGGGGAAGAGAAGAAGACTTTGAAAGACTTGTGAGAAGACAGAGATTAAAAACATTAATTCATTATCTTTTCTGGTATATAATATCAGGAACAACAGAAGGTAACTGGACAGATCAGGAGGCAAAAGCTCTGCCAGATTGTGCAGGCAAGATTAGAAAAACTAAGCCAGTTTATTTTGTGAGAATTACTGCACAGTTTAAAACCCAATCAGTGAATAAGGTCAAAAAGAGTGTAGTAGCACCAGACCATGAAAAAAGGGAAAAAGAAATTAGAATGGAGAAAGTCAGGCGAGACAAATCATTTTTTTTTTTTTTTTAAATAGGATTCAAATCTTTATACTAATATCTAGAAACACAAACACCTCCATCAATTATATGTCAATGAATCAAAACCAGTAAAAATACTTAGCATTTGGTCTTCGTCCTCAGGCTGATCACATGCGAGGCTCAGTTGCTGGAAAAGTTCTATATGCAAATAACCCTATGCTATATTTTATACCTGAAATTAATCCTGATGTCAATGCACTGTATGAAAGGTTCAGAGAATACCAAAAATAAATTTTTACAAGTATACAATAAGGGAAAAAGTAACTAACAATTTTTACAACTGATATTTATATAGAATTTAAACTCCTTAATATTTTTTTTTTAAATATAATACACTCTTTTCTGTTATGTAAAACTTGGTTTTCCTTCTCAACTTCTCCCACCATTTTCTCAAAATTCTTTGTTGACTGTTTTTATACCTCATTTGCCTGACTTCCAAAACAATGCTGAGAACAAAAGGAACTTTAATAAGCAAGCCCACAGCTTTGACCATTTAGACAGTTAATACAATAGAGTCTGCCATCAGTCTTTCTTTTTTTCTTCCCAGCTTACAAATTGAACCAATAATTTTCCCTGTCATGCTGGAATCTCCAGACAACACAAGATGAAGTTAGAAACTAAATAATAATACTGCATATACTGCACATGGTTTACACGCGGAATTCGAAAGCAGCAAAGGAAGATAATGGACAGGGTAACAAAAAGAATATTGCCCCACTGAAAATCTCACATATTAATATCAGGAATACAATGTTTATACAATATATAAATAGATTCTTTTATATTCAAGATATAGAATCATATCTTAGTAGGCTTTGAAAAATAACCAAAACTACCAAAACCAATGAAAAACTCCCCCAAAACCACTTCTTCCAAACTATTTTGGATTCAACTTTTGAAGAAACTGTATAGTTCTGCTGCTCTCAAATATGGTGAGGTTTGAGGGGTTTTGTTTTTTTTTTTTTATTTGCTTGTTGTTGTGGGGTATTTTTAAACATAAGTCAGCTAAAAGTTTGAGCAATGGATTTCAGGAGCTTTAAGTCAACTGGAAATAAGACACACATTCCATTACCTTAGAAAAAAATTCAGTGCAAGTTTGAAAACTTACAAATGATGCTTAACCTGCAGACATGAAAACAAGGCAGTGAAAAGAATAATCTCCTCACTTTGTGAGTTGGTGCAAAAGACAAATGCAGTTGGAATCCATCAGTTCTCAGAAGTAAAAGGGCTGTATTTGACTAATGTCTCTAGCACTACTAGTCAGTCAAGGGGAAGAGGAAGTAGGCACAGCTGAAACAACTGCACTGAAAACACTATTGTCTGTAGCTTCAAGAGGGTTCCTGGAGAAAGCAAATAACACTTGAGTGTTAAATCCAGGTTTTTTGTCTAACATTCCTGACATACTCCGGGATTGCATAAAATACATACACTCGAGAAGTATAATACTGTTGGAAGTAAAAGTTGTTTTATTTATAGGTAAAAATATTTTTTTTCTGCTTTCCCGATCATGACAGATCTTTTAAAAAAAGGCCACAAACAGAAAGACCCTTCCAATAAGACAACCTGCTACTATCGTATTTGGAGAGAAATTTCCTTTAAAGTACCAAGGAATGTCTCAGACAGAAAGCATAAGTTTTTGGAAAACTTACAGAAAACTTTTAGAAAAGAGAGGTAAAGGTGCCCAATCAAGACAAAAACCAACCAGCAATCTAGTACTTCCGTTGAATGATAGCATGTTCAACTCTCTGGCACTAGAAGCTGAAGTCCATTGTTGGAGAAATGTGTCAAAGTGTTAGCACAACAAATAATACACCAAAAGAAAAGTCCAAATTTTCTAGATGACAGGGCATGAGAACTGAAAGAAAAAGTTAAGGTACTTCTTATCATGAACAAGACCACTTTACCTTACATCTATCTTTACTTCACACCAATAGGTTTTGTTCTATTTGTGGTGTGTCATGAAATTGTTGGCATTTCGGTGCAATCAAAAGCCAGACTATAACTCTGCATTTATTCTATGATTCAGTAGAGAAATATGAAAGTGTTCACATTTGCATGTAAGCTCAAATTATGGTTTAAGTGTAAGGTATTTAATTTTGGATCTAAAAGTGATAATCAGCACAACAAGAACTGTTTAGATCATGTGGAGCTTAAGTATAAAGGGAAATAAATAGAGTAAGAAAATGTAATCGCTGTTGGAAATGGAGGTGTAAACAGAAAACTGTTTTATAAACTGCAGGAACAGGTATAAAATAATATTTTTGGATTAATGTTACAGACAAGATTGCTACACAAACATTACTCTAGACCTCTAGGAAACCAGGAAATAATTTATATACAGAACTCCTGGTTAAATTAGCATTAATGTCTAAACAGAATGTTTCAGAAACAGAAATTCCCTGTTTCTTTGAATCTTATCTATTGGTATAATAACTATTTCATTGTTATGGTGGGAAATTTTATTTCAAATAAATGTCAGATATTTTATAATGAAACAGGTGTTTAAGGAAAAAACAAGATTATCAAGTATTACGCATACCTTTGTAATTTAAGAATAAAAGTAAATGCTAAAGGGACCCTGTGATGCCCTTAATATAACAGGGTTGTATACACTGCAATATACATCACAATGTTCTTATTGATCCATTGTGTACAACTATGCCAAGTGGTGTGTTATTTTTTTTTTTACATCTCTACTGAAATTCAAAATTTTATTTTCAGTTATGTTAAGCTTAGAAACATTTTGATAGCGAATGAGTTATTTGATTCACAGAATGGTATAACCCAGTGTGGTTCAGCATGGTGTGGAAATTTTACTGTTTGCAAAACACAGAAATAAATTCTTCTGAATTCTATCTGCCTTTTTTTTTTTTTTTTTTTTTTTTTCAGACAAGCATCTAATACCAGAAGATGATCTGATGAGAAACACACTATATTTCAATTTTTATCCTTAATTTCTGAGCTCTTGTAATTTGAAGCACATCTGCACATTGAAAATACAAAGTCTGAAAGGCCGTGGCGATGGTTCCACCCCCATTGATAATTATGCTCTCTTTGCACTCCTGCCTATGGCCAGAATGTGTTAGCAGGATCAGGAGTGTGTTCTCAGCACTGAGCCAGAGATGACATAAAGTTATCTTGAACTGCACTGATATTAAACTAGAAATGTATAAATAAAAATATATCCATCTTAAGTGAAAGAAATGTTTTAAAACACAAACATAAGAAATAATGCAATGTTAGCAAAAGTAATCTGTAAGACATAAAAAATTATGGAGTTTCTATACATCTCACTTCAGGACATAAAATTCTTTACTGTTCCTGGTAAAGGTGACATAGATATTGATCACAAAAAGTCTAGCTGAACCACATCTTGGTTTTAACTTTTCAGCTAACCTCCTTCTTTTCACTCTGCCTCCAGATAGCACGTTTGCATGCTCTTTTATCTTGCATCAAGCCTACCACACAGCAATGGTCTCTCCTTTGGGGCAAGTCATCTGCCAACTTGCTAAAATATCTTGTGTGATTTAGCAACTTTCTTACATTCCTCTTGGGTCTACTAAGTCATATCTCTTCTTCATAATTCAGTTCCTTGAAGTTGACATATTTAGCCATCAGTTTAATTATTTTACTGCTTACCTTTTAAGTTCATCTGCTACACCCTGGGAACCCCACAACATACATAGTTTTCATGGGCCTTTGCCCAGGCATGTCACGTCTTTGTAGTTGTTTACATCACTTTCCAATTACCTGCCTGATTTAAAGATATCATGTATCAGTCTTGAAACTGCATAGACCTCAAAACATGTCTCATCCAAACATGATGCTGCTTGTACATTGCTCCATTCCTATAGTACTTTCTGTAAAGTAAGTCAGAATCATCCAGATTGTATCCCAAAAGGAACACCACCTTTCCCTCTCAGTGTAATTTTGCACATCTAGTTGAACCTGTTTTTTTATAGAAACTTTTTTTTCTTTAAAGCAAATGTGTATGGCATTATCATATCACTGTTCTGAATCATAGCTTTATTTGTATAAAGAAAAGCTTTTATTCTTGTAAGAAATCATCTAAGGAAAAAGAAAAAATAAAAAAAAAAATATCCCCAAAACTCAACTCTTCTCTGGTTCTACCCTGACCTTAGGCATATCAGTTTTATGTATAAGTTTTACACTCAAAAAAAATATAAAGCTGTAACCACCTTATTAAATCTAGCATGTTCTAAATGTGCAATGAAGCCCAAACCTAGTCTGGATGTAGTTAAACAAGCAAGCAACGTTCATATACACATGAAAGTAAAGAATTCCTCCCAGCCTGACAGAATATTTTTACTGCACTAGCACATGATCTCTAAGTAGCTTTGTTGTGTTAAAAAGACACAATAAAAAAGTGATAACACACAAATATTTGCTGACCTCCTTCTCTGTATGTCTGGTTTCTCTGTGGCATTTCTGTTGCAGAATTCCAACTCAGTTTACTCTGACTGAGTAAACATGACAATGCATATGATACCTATCCAGTAACAGACATTTTTGACTGGGCCAAAGGTATAATTGCTGCATCAGAGGATTTAATTTAGAATATAACACAATGAAAGCAGAAATATTACAACAGGTTAGAGGACACAATTACAGAGGGAGAACTACAAAAATTAATATTTGTGAATTTGCTCCATACTGCATGTTGACTCCCTTTCCACTTGTCATTGGACTTCTACTTTGCCTCTAATATAAAACTACTGTTTGCTAGTAGCAAGTTTTGATTTAAGATTAATTTCATAGGTTTCACAAAAATTGAGGATGCTCTTAACATCTTTGCAGTTATCTAACAACTTTTATTTAAAATTGATACATTAAAGTGATAATATTACACTCAGAAATATCATTTACAGAGACCTTTTGGGGCTACAACTATTATATGAAGAAGGTATTATATTAAAAATCCAATTTGAGTGAAAAAATCTAAATCTTAAAGGAGTTTTTTTGTCCTATGATTGACCATGTAAACACACACCTCAAATTTTACAGTTACCCACTATTGCACAGAATGTTAAAAATGTTAAAAAATCAACTTCAATTAACTCCCAGTGACAAAAATCATGCAATGTATTTAATAAATCTGCATCATTGGTAATACATTATTATCATTTGTTCTTTTGATCATTCCATACAGAAATTTGTGGGAATTCAATAATCATGAAACTTATTAGTAAGCCATTTATGTCTTTAATGACAGTACAGGATTGTCTAACATTCTGCTCATGATTCTTTTCCAAAATAAACTTTTACTGTGTCTCAGTCAGTATTATCAGAGTTGTTTTTACAATTAGAATTTAAATAGTGTAGTTCAGAATGCGTCAATATATCATTAGCATCTTAGCTGACAACATAATGTATTTGAAAGAATCAATTCTTCCAAACAACGTTAAGAAAGTATAATCACTGCCTAAATTTACTTTCAATTATCATCATCTAATTATCATTAGCAGTAAAATATTTATTCAGTATGTTATTATATATTAAGATGTGAAATCCATCTCAGATTCTGCCTTAAGTGCTTTGCGTAAAAGCAGCTTCCATAGAGGAAGCCATTGTTTAAGAAGAAAATAATAAAAAACAAAACAAAACCCAAAGAAACCTCCTAAAAGCAACTGAACAAAGAAAATCCCCAAACATTCTGTATCACACACAACGTGATGCTATTTGTGGAACAAATATTTTTTTTTTTTTTTTTTGCACATAACTAATATTTCTTTTTACAGGAGAAGTTCTGCCCTGCAGCCTGTCTACTGTATGACAGCTAACTGTCCTTGTAGATTATTTCTGTTTGTGATAAGAAGTAGTCGGTAGGAGTAATTTTACCCATTAGTGGATATAGGGTGTTTCATTTAGAACACATATCACATTTTGTCTATTCATCCTGCTGAACACCTCATTTGGCAAAGTGTTAATTTAGCTAATACTTACATTCAGAACTTCAGTGGGTGTCTATGTAAGTGCAGTGTGTTGCATAGGAACATCTTAAAAGATAGATCTTGTCCAAAATATCTTGCTGTATCTAATTGCACAAGATCAAAATGATGCCTGCAGTGTTAATTCTGCAACATTGGGAAACAGACTGTTTTTCACATTTTCACCTTCCATTTCTCTTCAAAACCACTGAACTGTCTCCTTATGTCTTTTGCACTGTGGGATAAATAAGAGTATCATTTATTTTGGTTCAGCTAGTATGCTCTTAAATTTTGAATAGTGACAATTATCTGGGCAGTTGATCATTATTCAGTACAAATGTATCCCCAAAACAAATGTTGAATTAAGACTGTATCAGTGGAATTCCTGAGCTGTGTTTCCCTAACCTTAAAATAAATTATAACATTTCATGCCCTTTGGCCTAAACCTCAGTGTTTCAAGAGACAATTGTTTCAACGTTTAGAAAAAAATTATTTTAGCTAAAATCAGATAGTTTAAGTTGTATTCTAAAAATACATTATTTTCCAGATATCATATTTACAGATATATTTTACTTAAGCAAATGTAAACTCTGTAGCACTCCTCTGAAATGTTAGTTGAACAGCAAGGAAATTATAAAGAATGCTTTGAAAAAAAAGGAACTGTTTTTAACTGAATAAGTGTTCATGATGAAACAAATAAATACTGTGCCAGTATTTATAGCAGTGCATTAAGGGATCACTAGTTTTATTACTTTAGTTGTCTCTGGCAATTAAGAACCCAGATAGTTATGGCCAGAGTGCAAAATAATTGAACTGTTTTCCCAGCTCTGTTTTAAATCATTGTCATTGCAAGAAGAAATAAAAATTCAAACAATGCTGAAATAACATTGCACATAAATACATTGTAAAGATGTCTCCAATTTATTTAGATAAATATTTGTATTAAAATATTTGTATTACAAAATCACCCTAAGAAAATTAGTAGAAACTGTAATTATACCACATGTAGAGAACTAAGAAATCCCAACCTTACATTATTTCCCTAATCAGAGGAATCTTCAAACACAGTTTTCAAACATAAATGCACTCCTATAATCTTCCTCACCCTTATGCCCATGAATAAGAGTCCTACAAAAGAGAAATAACAATGGAATAAATCAACCCACAGCATTAATAAAGACAGGGATTAGAAAAGAGACCAAGAATAGAATGAATCAAGTTCTAGACATGGTTTAGAAATTCCCCCTGCCTGACATTATCTTACTTGCTTCATGTCTTTAACATCTAAGGAACTACAGACACAAAAAAATCTGCCTTGTCTGATAACAAAAATGTCTCTTTTATACACAGGCAGTTGATGCCAAGACTGAAAAACACAGGTCAAAGAAGCCAGTTTCATGAAAAGTCAAGATTCAAGAAAGATCTATTAAATTATGGGTCAGGGTGGGAATTAATTATTTTGTAGAGTAGATTACATCATTATGTGGAAAATGGAAAGGTTGAATATTATAATTCATTATCACTTCATCCTCTAAGAAAACCAATGTCAAAGAATTAACTTTACTATTGAGAGGCAAATTGAAAGTATCTTAGTGAATAATCAAGAGCTTGAGATAAATCAGGTTTTGTAATGCCTACAACCAGTTTGCTAAAATCAAACACCACCTGACTGAAAACAGAATTCCTACCCATCACCCTTGATTTCAATTTTCTGATTATAAGGAACAAGAATAACACTGGTGCTTTCAGATCCACTAAGAGGACATCAAGACCTCCATTTAGTCCTAGAACTGTTTCAGCTTTCAGAAAACAAGTTCCATCGAACACAGAATGCCTTACCTCTGTGAAAGCACTCTGGGCTCTCTCCTATATAGAGTATGAAGCAAGATCTTGCTTTGCATTTGTGAGAACACTTAGATGACATCACTCTTAAATGTATCCATAAGAGAAATAATTCAGTTACTTAATGTCTTCTTGACATTTATTTTTCTTTAATTGATCACATGCCTGAAATCTTACACAGGTACTAAGCAGCAAAAAGCATCCTTTTCTGGTTTTGTGTTGGTTTTAACACCTTTCTTTCTCCATCTTTTAACTTAGTCTATATTTATTACACACCTTAATGTTAACTTTTCCAAGCTAAAGAGCACAACATTTTTGATAAGTGTACGGACACCTAACTGACTTCTACACGTACAACTTTTCTAGGATAGACATTCATGCACAAATGTCAAAAAGGGCATGTCTTCAGTTTTTTATAAATGTATCGTTGCATTTTGTGAATAGTTATTTAGCCATATAGTTATTTTGTATCCATTTTCAAGGGCATAACGGATTAGACTATACTATATTTAGCTTTGGTACATGTCATCACTCTTTATCATCCGTATAATAATGTCCTTAGTAATATTGACACATGTAATAATACCTGGCAACTGCAAAAGTCTTTTGGGTTAGCATTTACAATTTATGAACAGGAGGGAAACTGTTCTTTTAGCACCCATAGTTTCATTTTTTCTTCTCTTTTCCCTCTATTACTTTTTTAAACATGAAATTGCTTATTGTCTCAAGCTAACAAAAATGTTCTCTTCTACTGTATCAACTACATTGATAATACAGAATCCACATATTCATAAATCCTCTCTTGTACATATAGTGACTTAAAGTTTGGAGCTTATTAAAGTATCTGACATTTAAAAATGCACACTCGGCACTTTCCAAATATTTTGAAATTTTTTTAATAGCTTGTGGAGTTCCTCACAGACAGACATAAAAATATAAGGGTAATTACTTCAGATAAACAAAAAACAAATCTTTCTTCTCCATCAGAAGATATATACTTGCATTAAGAAAATATCCAACTGAAATATAAAAATAACTGAATATGGATCTGAACAAAAATCTCATCTTTTTGTTTCCTTGAACCATTTAAGTTTGATGAGCAAATTGTATCTGTAGGTTCTGGATAGACCTAAATATTATGCTGGCCTGTAACCTTTAGGTAAATTTAAAGCATTGGATTTACTTAATCAATATGTAAAGTATTTGGAATCCAAATCCAAATTCTGTTTTTTAAGGGTTTTTTTTTTATGCTTTAACTTTTTACTGTGCTTTTCTTAAACTACACACAATATACAAACATAGCAGGCCTGAATTTTTTCTGAGAAATTAAACAAGAATATGGTCCTTAATCATCACCACCATCATTGAGCATCATTCATCTCGAACAAACTTTATTATGGGTGATAATGCATTAAAAAGAAATACAGAATTAATATATTTCCAAGGCTGGCAATTCTGAAAGAACAGGTCTCATAATTTGATCTCTTACATTTGTCAAATGCCTGAAAGAGGGGATTTTTTCCTTCTTTCAGACCAACCATGAGAACTGATATATTTCAAGATTTTGTTTTCGATTTATTTGAAAAGTTGAGCTAGGAATGCAGGGCCACCTCAGTTTTTCCCATGTGCATAGGGGTTTTGTTGTTGTTTGTTTCTTTAAATTGAATTCATTGATGTTTCTTTTTTTATATTGTATCCACAGTGACCTTGTATTTCAGTACACCGGGAAAACACACCCAGTGAAAAGATGCTCTGTCATGAAAACTATTTGTTGTATCAGACTAGTAAAATCACAATCTCTACAGAATAAACTTTTATCAGTATAACCACCTTGTTAAAATAACACTTTCTGCTCTTAACACAACTAACATAGCTATGCCTACAAACACCTGTTGTGACTGCGTATGTAATCATACTATCAGATACATATAATACTCATGTTATTGGAGATTCCATACATTCTTCAACAAAATGAGCAGAAAAGGCAAATGTTTCTGCAGGAAGGAGCTAGGAAGAAAATATTTCTGAGACGTGCATTCCTCCCTGGAGAAAAGCTTCTTCCAGATAAATTTTCGAATCATTTCTTTGATCCCTACAAATGACTGTAGCAATAAAACTCAGGCACCTGCAGAAACATTCCTCTATTGTCACATCTCATTAGTATAGTTGTGAAGTTCCTCGTCCTCCTCTCAGAGGCTCTCATATTTTTTTGTTTTCAAATGCCTTAAATCAGTAGAAGACTGAAATAAAATTTGGTGGAGGGCATAGAAAATATTTGGTTTACTTTTATCAAGAAATAGAAAATACATTTTATTTATCATTATGACGCAATCACAAAAAAAAGTTCAAAGTGAAACATTTCAACATATTTAACTAATTCACATAGATTTCTTATATATATAAAAAAAAATGTTGTACTCCCATACCATTTCTCATCATCTATGTTTTTAAAATGTCTAGAATTTGTTTCAGCGTATTACTAACTCAGATTCCCTGTAGCTTAAAAATTCTATTTTATTGATCTATGTCTTGCTGGTTTGGGCCAAAAAAAAAAAAGTCAAATGTCTAAATAAGGTATATTTTGCATTACTTACTGATGATGTTATGTTCCTGGCTAAATGTTTACAGATCAAAATACTAAAATTAATTAAAGAATATGTTGACATTTGGTGATACACATAAAATAGTTGGAAACATTTCCTGAAGAGCTTGATTTTGTGTGCCCACTCTGTAAATTATAATGTTTAATGAACCTGGGGTCAGTCTACTTCTAATCTGACAACATGGTCATTATCTCACAAATTGTATGTTCCCACCATTTACATGCAAACAGGATGAGAGAGACCAAAGAATTCCTCATATTAAGCAAGACTTCAGCCTGAATTGGTTATATTTGACACTAAAAAAGCTGCATCAACCTACAGGTTAGCTTCATAAGCTTAATCAGACATAGAAGGACTTCCTTTTCTTAAACCATTTCTTCCTCTGAATGGTCACTGAAAACTTCCAGAATATGAGTTAACTTAATCAGCCTCTGTAATGAGAGTGATACTATGTTATCCTGTACAGTGTGTGTAGAGAGTTAGGTAACTACGAACACTATTTAATGAGTACACAAAGTTGAGAAGGAACTTGCCAAAGCAAGCCAGAAGCAAATGCCAGTAAGACAAGTTGAGGTTTAACACCAAATTCAAGCTGGATGGAGGGTGTTCACATATGACTGCTCTCATTGGAGGTATTCTTGCTTCACCACCATAAGTGCTCAGTGAGGTAAGACCTTTTTGAAGGGAAGGCCAGAGAAGGAGAATCTCTTAGCAGCCCAGCAGTCGCAGAAATGAGGGCTTTACATCTCTACCCTTCAATTTTTTTATAATGTCAAACTATTTGCTAGGTTTGTAGAGCAGAAGGGTGTTAACTTTTTTACTCAGATGTCTAGGGCACTCACCTTCATTGTGGAAGATTCAGTTTCCAGTCCCTGTTTCCCTGAATATTTAATGATCTATATAAAAGTGGGTCTGAGATCAATGGAATATGGTAAGGATGTTGGATCAGGGTCAGAGCAATCTCACTTTTGATGCAGAAAGCACAGTGAAATAGCAGTTATCTTGATGACTTTAGCCCCAATGAAAGTAATGGAAGACAGATTTACAAGGAATTAGAACAAGTATACATGTTGTCTACCAATAATCATAAGGCTGGACTGAAAATCCAACTTAAATCAAACAAAGCACACACACACCAAATATTGTGAGATTCATGATAAAATCTGGAGAGTTGGTAAGCCTGGTTGCAGCACCTGTGAAAGGTTAGTTAGCACATATACTTACAGATGTATTACAGAAAGTTGTAGACACACTACAGACATACAATATTTGCATATAAAACAGAACATGCACTACTGCAGGCACGCTACAGGTGGTAGGTATTGCAGCTATGATGAATGCTTATCATGTAAATAATAATTTGATCCATTGCTAATTAAACATTCAAATAAATCAAAATTCCTAACCATAAAGAAAAATAAGCTGTCCCATTAGATGGCTACTAAATATTTTCCTTACTGCCAAATATCTGTGGTTTTCTGCAGTTGAGGGATGTGAAGAATTTATAGCTCAGTACTTCTAATGTACCAAAATGTTAGCCATGCTTTGTTTTAACTGCAATTGCTTGATTTTCATGTGAGTTATCTTTGTACAATTAATGCAAGATTTTATTAAATATATGTATATATAGCCATTTGTAAAAAAATCTGTCCACTGAATATTACAAAACATGTTTCAGATTAATAAATTTATCACTTAACTTAGTGTTATAGGTTCAGTTAAAAATAGAAAAATAGTGCAAACCATCTAGTATAACTTGCTTTTGTGTACAAAGACATACAAAGAATGATGACTGATTTCTCAAGACAACTTATACATCTGCCTTTCTGCAAAATTTTTCTGGGAAAGACAGTGATTTGACTGATTATGGGTAGCACAGAAAAACATGCATTAACACTACCATTACTGTAGATAGCCTGCAGGTAAACTGAGGTCTTCCATTCCCAGTCTCATCTGATATCTTTAGCTCTCAACGCCGAGGGTAGGATTTTCCAACACTAAGTTCTAGCGTTGAAATGATCAAAGCTGTAGTAGTGTTTAGGGTTGCAAATCTCAGTCTTGCCAACGTAATATACTTCTGTGGCAGTTCTATTTCCAATGGTACAATAAATCAAGAATTTGATTATTTGCCTCAGAATTTATAATTTTTTTTTTTTTCATAAAACAAGATGGCTTAGGCTGAGCAAATACTGTATAGACAGCAAATATCAAAACAAGTGAGAAATACTTTAGTTTTATCTTTTGTGTCCTCAAGCCTAGATTCATCCAATACTGAATGTTAATGGAACATGAGTATTAGAAAAGGGATGGAATATGACAGTGCATATGGAAAATGTTAGGTTTCCTTTTCTATCAGAACTTTGTTTCAACTTAAATCTGGCTAGAGTGTTTTAAAGAGTTAGAGCTGAACAGTTAGAAAAGTGACAGTCTTTATATATTGAGTGTCAGAAAAAATCTGTTATATAGTTCAAACAATTTCATTGCTGTTTATGCTTTTGTTTTAATTGTTTGGTACTACGCAAAGAATTTATGTGTCAGTTTTTTTTATTAAATGCTTCTATTAGCATTTTCAATTTCATCTATAGAAAGCTCTTTTAAATTGTCTAACACCTTTAAAGAGATTTGGTATGATTCTGAAACATTTTGGGAATTGCAACTTTATAGTATTATTCATATAAAATAAAATTTTATTAAATGGTTTCTGATTTTAAGGGTTTTCAATTTTGGGGCAGCCCATTTTTGCTAATTTGGGAGATCAGCTTGATTTCACATGTTTTCGTATTTCTCAGAACCCCCACAAATTCAGTGAGTATTTGGGAACTTCTAAAAATCACGGCAACAAATTCTTAAACTGGTTAAAAAGAAAAAAATAAATAATAATAATTAAAAAAAAAAAAAAAAAAAAGAAACCCACAAACCTTAACAGTAATTGAAGAAATAAAAATTATAGGCTACTCTTAAATCCCTGTGCTGCAATGTACTATGTTTTATATGCTGAGGCAAATTATGAAAATTAATTAAGTCCTGTATTCTACTCTGTTCTTTGAGAAACAACATATACTATTCCTCTGAAATCAACAGGTCTTCTTCAGTGCAAAAGTCCACCCAGTAGGGAGGTACATGAGCTCTGGGTGACACACATGTCTCTTTCCTTCGCATTTCTGAATACCAAAATAGGCTGCATCAAACTGTTTACAGAATTATTAAAACATACTAGATTTTAGGGCAATATCTGTATGTCAACAAAGCAATAATTAAACTGCAGGATCTTTGCAAACAGTGGAAACACTATTTGGAAAACTCTCTTTAGCATCTCCTGATAATGTTTATCTAAGAGAAGGATGAGGGGTGACCTTATCACAGTCTACAACTTCCTCAAGGGGGGCAGAGGATGGGGAGGTACTGATGTCTCTCTGGTGACCAGCAATAGGACATGAGGAAAGGGAATTAAGCTGTATCAGGGGAAATTCAGACCAGACATTAGGAAAAGGTTCTTCACTGAGAGGGTGGTCAGTCACTGGAAGAGACTCCCCAGGGAAGTGGTCATGGCACCCAGCCTGTCAGAGTTCAACAAGCATCTGGACGATGCTCTTAGTCATATGGTTTAGTGTTAGGTGGTCCTGTGAGGAGCAGGGAGTTGGACCCAATGATCCATATGGGTCCCTTACAATTTGAAATATTCTATGACTTTTTGTCATACTTCTACATTCGTTTTTATTATGTGACTCAAAGACCTCATAGAAAAGCTATCTGAAAAAATATTTCCCTAGGAAGTAAAAATTTTATGCATCTCTGTTATTCCTTTTCTGCTTTATGAATTAACTTTATTATTAAGCATATAAATCTTTATATATTTACAACTTTAGCATAACCACTTAAACCTACCCTATTATACAACATATAATTTTCTTTGTAAGGTGAAAAAAAAAAACAAATAACAGTGCCAGAGAATATTTACATTATGTATTGGTTTCCTTGACTTTCATGGTCTTAACAATATTTGGAAGATGTTACAGCTCTTAGAAGCTCCCTCAACATGGAAAACAGCTGTTATTATGTTCAAATCATGACAAGAAGGAACAGTTTCATTACATTAGCGGTATAGAGCAACTCTGTAATGCTGTATATCTACAGGGAAATGCAAATCTACTGTTATGACTCTGTTAGAAATGTTTATAACAACTCTGCTATATTTGATAAATGAAGTTACAGTAATTGGTTTCAGGATCTTATTCTGGCTATAGCATATCCAGTAACACTTCTGAATATGAAAATACATATTTCAAAACGTCAGTTTTGTTACAGTTCCACATGGAATGCATACTGATTACAGCTTCTTTATAAATATAGGTGGCCTAATAAAATGAAAATAATCAACTACTGCATGTTATGAATTTTGTCAAATTTCAATAAAAATAAAGGGATTAAAGGATACTAATTTTTTGTGTATGAAGAATGAGAAAAACATTTTCTAAATGTGGAATATTTCAGTAGTTGTAAGACTGAGGTTTATTAAATCTTTTTATTCTTGAATCTAGAAATAAAACTACATATATTTTTAGTAATATCTGTGGGGGTAGATTTTTCTGAAATCAGTTATCTGAGATCTCAGTCTTGCCTTCCACCACTGCATCCATTGCTGCATATCTTGGAAATAAAAAAGACAAGCTATAGAGTATTACTAATTATGCAATCTAGATTAAAAAATAAACCAAAAGAAACATAGAGGTAAAACTTATTCAGTATTACTTTATATGAAGACTGTGTATAAAAATAAAAGCTCTTTCTTCTCAAAAAACTCATGCCTTTTTTCACACACTACCATTTGTTTCTGAAAGTAAAAATGTCTTTCATTTTAAAATGCCTAGAATGTACAATGTACTGATTTTTATTTAATGATTTTTATCTTAATTCCATGGAAATGTTCACTGAAAAAAAACTAAATCAAGGGAAAAAAAAAAAAATAACCAGCAGTTTTTTGAATAGAATTTTGACTGGTGTAACTTTTGGACTAAGATTAATTTCTTTATTCTAGATATAATATAAAAGGACATTGTTAGCATTTTCCGGAAAGATCTGTAAGGAGTTATTGTGAGAGGTAATTGGCAATGCTTGGGAAAAGGGAAGAATATTGGTTCGATCAAGAGAGACTATGTTGTGAAATACTGAAATGTGTTAACACTATTGAGTTCTCACATGCACAAACCTTTACTCATCTTTTATCGTCCCATCCCAGCAACTGCAAAGCTATGTCAAAAAGTACTATGGTTCTCCGATTAGGTTATGCCCATAAGACTGTACTCATGTATATCAGTCCAGAATTTTGAAAATGCCAGGATTGCTGAAGTTATGATTCTTTTCTTATCTAGAAATTATGTGCTATTTGAACTTAGGTCTCCAAGATCAAAGAGGTACTTAATATAGCACCTGCACAAAGCCATTCAAAAAGCTGATTGTTTCATTTCTGAAAAAGGATCAACTTAAATTTTTATTATAAAAGGGTAATCATTCCAATATTAGTTTGGAAGTTTCAGACCATTAAACAATTCATATACAAGAGGCTGAAGAAAAACAGTGTATACTGATATGAAAAATCCACTTAGAGAATTAGTTATTTTGTCCCATCACAATGCTATATAATGAGCACCACTCTTTTGTATATGTATTTATTTTATATTATTTATTTCTATATCTCATGTTTAGCCAGCAGATAAAATGTGTTTTTCCTAGATTCTCTGTTCTGGGCACATCCTGAAATACATGAAAATTCTGGATATTTCATGATACAGGAAAGGATCAAATACTGAGATCAGAGTTATTTATTCATTGTCATATTATTCAGTAGCAACTTGTAGTAAAGTGTATTGCAGTGCTTCCTATAAAATAAGAGTGTCATATGATCTCTGAGCAGAATGAACTGAAACAGTATTGATTGGATAACACTGACTGGAAAAATATTTTTGTCTTATGGTATTTCCATGGGAGTTCATGACAGTTTCATGACAATCTTATGTGATGGAAATAACATACCATACACCATATTATCTTGTAATTCATATCAAAGGAATTTACTGCAAAGACATATGGTGTGGTCTCTTAATTCAGTTGCTGAAATGCTGTGTCTATATTTACTAACCTTCATTTGCAAATTGTGTAAAGATTTCAAAGAGTGACAGAAGACTTGGGGCTGATTTACAAAGGTGAGCCTCTGCTACTATTAATTCTTTTGCCTGAATTCAGATCAGTAAAACCACAGTTTGCAATTTCATCTAAAATTTTTCAGTATTGAAACTTGTAACACTGAATTTAATACAATCATCTGTGTATTTTCTCATGTGGCAGAGATTAAAAATGACCAGTCGGCTATTTTGTTTCCATCTGGTCTTACTAGACTATTCACAGAATGGCAATATGCACAGTTTGCTGGTTCCCAGTGACTCACAGCGCTGCCTACCATCCAGTGCTTGCTTACTTACTGAAGCTAAGCTTAAATTGAAACAGGTCGTCTAACATTTTCTGTACTACTACAGCCAAATCATATTGAAACTTGCTTATAAAAATATCCTCATATTTATGTGTAGTTTTATTTAAATGAATGGACCTGCTACTGTAAGTAGGGTGTATAACATTAATCCAACAGAATAAACAAAATGTAAAATATAGTGTGCATGTCTAAGTTCTATGCCTTATTTATTGCCTCTCTTAACACAGCAACTAGAAGCCCAAGCATGAGACTGTTTTACTATCCCCCTTCCAAATTCACAGCACTATGTCCTTGTTCTTGTTATCTGGTCAGAAGTAGGCATATCATATCCCCTATCCCTATAAAACAATGATGCACTCCTCTTTTAATCTTGCAAAAGCGTCTCATAGTTTATCCTTTCTTCCTTTATTTATTCCACTCATCCTTCTTTAGTAAATTTGTTTAAAAAGAAAAAAAAGTCTCATCATTTAAATTACCACTGATAATTCATTAAGCCAGCACCTGTTACTAGCTCTTTTTACAACCTATTCACGTCTCTGTAACAGCCAAGTGAAATTTGTAGCATAGATGCATTTTACATATACTGTATTTTTTCTTTTTTTACCCACTGACACAATGTACTTGAACGGTGGGCAGATGCAGAGTCAACTCCTGGTATGTGACCGGCAGCTGTTCTCTTTTCTAATGAAGAACTACAGATCACAGATAACAGAATATACAAAATATCTTGATCTAAATGAAAAGCAAAACAGATTAAGGAAGACTAAAGGAGAAGCTAGCATGCAATACTCCCTTATTGCTTCACTCTTCCCTTTCAGGAAGGAGAGTGACTAAGCTCCTAGTTACTTTTTAATTCAAATTGAATATACACGTGAACATCACGTACTGCTCATAAGCAAAATATAGGTATTTCTTAACATTTCAGTGTGCTCTGGTTTAACATAATTTTGTTAAACTGTGATTAGTCCTACTGTCAAATACATAGAGCATTAAAAACTAAGAACATAAAGTAAATTGGACACCTCTAGTGTTCACTTCAAGTAACCCATTCATAGACAAGAAATTGGTTGATAGGGTAATCTACTGATGCTCAGGTATTTGTTGTTTGTCACAGTTGTATGGAGTTATCCACTGAATGTCAAAATTTACAGTAACTTGTTAACTCTAAAAGAGGAACAGGCTATAGCATAAAACAGGTTTTGGTTACATTTTGCTTGTGGTTTAGCTACAGATTTAAGTAATTTTTTTATTGTCAAAATAAAAATAAGAATAGGCAGCAGACAGACACACATGCATTACACAGTCAAAATACAAACTCTAAATGTTTTAAATTCAATGCACTAATCCATGGTCAAGAATCTATCCTTACCTAAACAAGAGGATGCAGTTCTCTTAACATTTGAAAAAAAAAAAAAATATTCAAACGCAGTCTTTCTATCCATGTTCCATTTTCTTACTGAGATACACAATGATTATAAATTTTCATTGTACAAACTTAGTTAAAATATTTTAAGTGAAATGTTGGTTGATGTGATTAGATCAATTTATTTCTTTATTTTAAATCAGCTAGATGGCAATAATCCCTCACCTGACTCATAGCAAAAAATGGGAAGAAAGCATGGGGACTAGAAAACAATTATTCACATGAACAGAAAATTGCAAAATAAGATTCAGCATGAAAACATAAAAGAAACAAACTCAGAAATGAAAATTACATAGGAATAAAAATATTGGAAAATATATGATAATGCAAGAAATTTGGTAACAAGTGCACAGTAAATTAGGTGTGGATTTGCAGTAATTTATGACATGAAACAAAAGACCAGTGTGATTTGCAGCTGAATATTTAAAGTCATCACATTATAAAAGAACTAGGAACACTTCATTTTATATATGACTGATAGATTAACACATACAACACCTGCATTTATTTATGTGCACTAAAATGACTGGAACAAGAAGAGTGAAATGCCACTTAATATATTTCTGGATATTTTATAGACATAGCTTAAAAATACTGAATTTGTATAAGTAAAGTAGCCAGTTACCAGGGACAGCTGATATTCATATGACACTAACATCATGAAGACTTTTATTGAATAAATATTTAATCAAAATCCAGGAAAAAAAAAATCCAGAAATAGAGGTTATCAAGTTGTGAGCCAGGCCAGAAACAAAACAAGTACAGTCAACATCTTTATGTGCTGTCATGTAAAGGAGTAAATCATAGCTGATGAGGACTCTACAATGACACAATACACATTTGGGCAATTTTAATTCCAGGTATGCTGTTTCTATGAACTAAATATCCACTAGCAGTTGGGACATGTTATGTTTTTTCCTGGAACATGTCTTTTTGCCTATCTTCACTCCAAAGTAATTCAGTCCTCACACTGCAACACTGCTCTTCAATAGGAAGCAAAGCTCTTTACGTCATGGCAGTTAGTGGTTTAAAATGATGCTCTTGCACAAAATAAAATTCTTACATATATATATCCAAAGTCCAGCATTGTGAGAGCAAACACCTAAACTGATTTGGCCTTTTGAAGAACTCTGGTTTTAGCCTGAAAGTTTTAAGATGCACCTCAAGGCATGCTCAGTACTACATTGGTTTTGACAAGGCTAGATACATCTGAGCTAGGTGTCAAGCTGCGCCTAATCAGTTTCTGGAAATTGAGTGTTGTTCTGCCTACAAGGAGAAGGAAGACCTCAAAGCATTCACTCCAACATGGGTGAGAAATATTCAGTTCTTAGTCAGAGGGTGTTAAATACCATATGTCCTCATTCCCTGATGATGATACACAAACACCATGTGTAGTTTATATCTAGGATATTTGACTTTTCCTTAAGTTTGGACACTGTAGGAGGTCAAGCCTATTTGGGCAAGAGGTACAGCAAACACAGAAAACCTGGTTCCATGTAAGTGTTTAGAATATCTGACTCTACCACAGAGACAGCAATGGAAGTGAAACAGGATCTTGTTCCATGTTATCTTAGTATTTTATCCAACAACTGTAGGATACACAAACAAAAATACCATGGGAACAGGGATCATAATCTGAGATGTTCCCCTCCCACATGCAAGTACAGAGCTGCTCATAAATATTATTACTTTTGTGTTTCATAATAACTTTAGCATGAAGAAAGAACTTGGCAAACTCAGTGAGCTGGATTTGGATGTCATTTATCCGAAGGCTAATCCAAGCCCATCGCCCCCTCCAAAACAATTTATAGTAGTCAGTGAAATAAGTTTAATAACTGACATAATCAGATCAAAATCAATGACCTAGTTTTTTCTTTATACTAGGAATATCTTGAGGACTAGCGCTTTTAATGTATTTTATCAGGGAAGAGTCTTTTAGTATATTAAAGAATCAGAGGAGAAATGATGTCACCAACTCAGATAAAGACCAAACAGATTTTTCATCTGTGTTTGCCATGCAGAGCATAAATTCTCAAGGTGCTGCAGAGACATTAGGAGATGCTGAGGGATCTTGGCTAGTTTATCCAACCTTAAGTACACAGTTTAAAAATAATTAATCTGTAAAACATTCCAGATATTTTTTAGCCACCTTACACCCCCAAAGGATGAGAACAAAACAGTTGAATTGTAAAAGAGGATTAGTAAATTACTCTGTTTTCTCTGTCTATTTAACCACACTGGGTGGTCTGCCCCCAAAATCTGTCTGCTAGCTATCCAGCTGGCAAGTACAAACTCTGCCTGTTGCAACTATAGCACAGCTGTATGAATGCCATGAAGGATTCTTTTCCTGCACAGATCACATTCCAGTTGCTTAACCTACACTGAGCTAGGAAGGAAGCTACATTAGACAAATGAAATACATAACATGAGTTAATGTTTTGCATACTCATGTCCATTTACTGATGTAATTTTTTTTTTTCCCAAAATAAAGAAAATGCCAGTGAAATAACACAACAAAAACAATAGTGAGAACACTATTTTGATGATTATACTTGTAATTTAGCTGTGGTTTAGAGAAACTTGTAATAGTGCCTGCAAATAAATAACCAAATCCCTTCCCACTCAACTTTCACAGAAGCCCATTAACATGGACTATTGTTTGTATACTCAGCTAGTTAAATTCTTTGGGTATCCCAGAGCACTGAGTTCCGCATGAGACAAAAAATTTGTCGAAGAAATGGCAAGCCATATACACCTACTACTTTACTGGTGTTCAGAAAACACCCAGCAGAGCTGAAACAGTCAGTAAATGATGCTCATCTAGAAATGTTAAGGCACCTGGGGAATTTACTTATTATGTAGATTCCTTGGGAAGATATGCATGAGAAAGAGCAAGTAAACAAGATACATATTTTTCTTTCAAGTTTTTCCTTTTCTCTGCCACTGGGCATGAACTGAAGGCAGTCTTTCTTTTAAGATAAATAATTTGAAAACATTGATCATAAAGCTATAGGAAAAAAAAAATGTTCTTAGATAACTCATGTCATCTCTTAATCATGTGGGCTAATCTTCCTTGAGTAACCGATTGCTGGGATTTTCACCCATTTTTCTTTCCTCCATTTTTCTTCTGAGGATGAAAGATTGGTAGGAAACAGCAGGCAGCACAAGTAAAATATGAAGCATGAAATTTGTTAATAATGACCACCAAAGGAATGCTTCTCTTCTGGCAGATACAGCAGATGGCCAGATAATGCAGTGCAATTAACATAGCTCATAGGGACCAAGGTTTTTCTGGGTGCTAGAACAGAAGTGGTTAGCAGGTGAATACTAGCTCAAGTTGCGGGGGATCTTTTATGCTGGCCTTTCTGATTGGCAGATTTATTTATTTTTTTTTAATACCAAGGATAAAATTACAGATTTCTGTCTTCTCTTCCCACCCCCAACATTAGGTATCCAACTCAATGAAACTGGACATCTATCATGTCTGTAAAATAAGAAATCCAATGTTGAATTTGGAAATTACATTTTTTATGTTAATAATAGAAAAATATAATGAATTAATACATAAGTTGTTGTAGGAAATTAAAAGGGTAGATACAAAATAAAAACTAAAGAGGAACGGCACAAGAAGTATCATGATCTCTTCAGATTTATGACATGTGGAATGACATCAACCAAAGATGACTGCTTTCCTCATCCTTTTCATTTTTTTCTCTTTTCAGATGCAACTTCTGTTCTTTCATTCTTATCCTAAGTATGACAATTACTTTTTTTTTTTTTTTTTTTTTTTTTGAGAAAAATCTGTGTACAAGGTGTTTCCTTTGCACCTGAGGATACCAGCAATTACAAATATGGTTTATTCTGTAGTTTGTAAGTTCACATAAGAAAATTAGGCATCTATTTCACAGTCAAACCGTGGCGTAGGGCAGATTTTCCAGCTATTTATGATGCAAAGCTGGAAATCCTTTCATAAGTGGTGTAAAAGAAATAAGTTTTGTTTGTTTGTTTGTTTTTGTTTTTTTTTTTTTTGTTTGTTTGGTTGGTTTTTTTTGTGTGTGTGTACAGGAATTAATACTAATAGAGTAAAGGAAATATATTAAAGGAAAAAATTCCATTGACCTTCTGTATGAAAGTAAAAGCTGATCTATTAACATTTAGCATTTTTCTTCTTTCAGAGAATGGCAAGGTCGTTAAGAGTTTCATCCCAGCCACAGAAGGTTGTGCTATCCACAAAGTTACAAGCTAAACTGAAGAAACTGTAAAGGATTCCACACTAGGTGCTTTTGTTTTGCAGTAAGAACACAAACTCAAAGTGTTAAAGATAAAACACAAAATTGAGAAAGAAGAAATCTGTGTCCTAGTGTGAGACTTTCAGCTGGGTGGGCAGAACCTTTGTTCGCTGGAAACCCTGTATACTTCATCTAACCATTATTTGCACATATTACTCCAGTCCTGGGAACAGAAACTACAATTCAGGACGTCTGCCTCTGATTACAACAGTTGAAGACGGAGAATCTTGTATCCCAGGCCAGTAGTTCTTTATTCATTTTACACAAGACAGTCACTGGATAATGCTTGGTGGTTAAGGCACTCCCAAGGGTTGTGGGAGTATGAATTTCAAGGCTCTGCCAAGACTACAAAAACTTGAATCCCAGTTTGCCTGTACAGCTAAATTCTTTTGTCACTGATCTATGCTGGCATAAGAGAAACCTATACCTATACCGATGATTTAGAAGAACTTAGAGCAAGCTAAATGAATCAGGGGAAAAAAAAAAAAAAAAAAAAAAAAAAAAAGGAGAGAGAGAAGGAAAATACCTATTCTGAGAATCCTTGTTCACAGTTTTGGAATTTTGGCTAAGACCAGAGCTTAAGGGTGTAGGAAGTTAGCAGCAATTTAATGCCTTTGTATATATCCAGCAATAAGAGTGTAAATGCTCAGAAAATTAGATTCAAATGACTTGTTTTGATGCTTAGTGACAATTAAATGATAGATGAGTACTTAAGGAAATGAGATAAACAACTATATATTTTTGGAAAAAGCAGTAGTTGGTAGATATAACTATTTATCATAAAATAATTCTAGAAATGCCTACTGGGTAAAGAGAGTAGCCTTCAAGCAAAAGATGTTCCTTGCTCTATAATTATAAATGTTCATATGAGGCCTCTATCTCTTCTTTCACAAGAATATTTTACTTCTTTTTATCCGTAATAAAAAAAAAAATCTTAGCAGCTAATTTTCTTTTTCAATTTAATTATAAGAACTTATTTTACATCTGCCACATTTAATTTCAAAACTCTTAATTGTCAACTCATCAAAAAGACAAAACAGGAAGTGGATCAATTTTTATAATCATGCTAACTTACATTACACAAAAAGTGAAACATAGTGCTTTTAAAAAAATCAGGTTTGGGTCAACATTGTATGGCTTTGAAAAGCCTATCTTCCCATGCATATGAGCTGAAAATGTTCACACAGAAAACATTTCAAAGTGACTTCTTGTATTTGGTTTGGGAACTGAGTTCTTTTTTAACTAAAAAAGAAGTTACATGTCTTCCCTTTTTTTTTCTGTAAAGAGAAAGTGTTAGACGAAAGGCTTCCTATCTCATGGCAGCTAGTTACCAAACTGTAGAAACTACCATAAAATGTTTTTTTTTCTAGCACTATTTAATGGTAAAATTTAGTTTAATGGCCTCAATAGGAAAACTAGAACAACACACAAACATTAAAAAATTTTTATTTTGTCTAATAATTTATTACATCAGATAGTCACTAGTAAACTCATACTGATATATCTCCTTTATATGAGAACATGAAGGAGTTATTAATAAAAATCAACATTTAAACAAAAAACCCCCCAACAAATCTAACAAACAAAACCAGAAAAACAAACAAGCAAACAAAAAATACAACAGAAGAAAAAACAAGACAACAACAAAACAAACCAACCAACCAACCAAAGAACACACACCACAGTAGATGCTAGTATAATGAGGACATTCAAATAGTGTCCTTCTGACCTTCCTGGTAAACCAACATGAGCTATATTGAAAGAGGAAGAGGTCTGGCTGAACAAATAACCTGACTGCAGTTTGCTGCAACCCATTACCTGGTATCAATGCAGTGAAGGCTGTGAAAATTGAAACATGGTTCATTAACTCTGTGTGGGTTTTTGATAAGTAACACTGGTATCTATGTTCTCTCTGATGACCAAGAATATTCTGCACTGCAGTAACCTGATGACGTGCTTCAGTGCATAGCCTATTGACCACCTGCTGCTTAATATGCTACAGATGATACTTTAACATTTCACAAGAAGCTAGGAATAGACAAGAAAGAAGAGTCTCTCATCTGAGTTTCAATCCACATTACCAAAAAAATCAGCAAGTTATTTAGATGAAGAAATTAAGGATGATTTAATCTATAATAAAACTATTTTTTCACCTCTTGAACTTCAGAATGAAACCTTTACTTACAAATAATAAACAGCTAATTGAATTACAGAGTTTTTATTAAAAAGATAAGTTAATTTGCTGGAAGAGATCTTAAAATAAGATTATTGAGAAATGACTATGTCTTTTCTGAAACGCACAATGGGAGACCACAAGGCAATGGTTATATACTGAAATAGGGGAAGTTCTGACTGGATATAACAAAAAATAACAACTGTGAAGATATAAAACACTGGAGTAAGTTGCCCAGAGAGGTTGTGGAATCTGTCCTTAGAGATTTTCAAGATCTAGCTGAACACAGCCATGATCAGGGCTTAGTCTGAATTCAGGGTTGATCCCACTTTGAGTGTGAAGCTGGATTTGACAAACTCTCTTCTAGTGTGAATTGATTCTATTGACAAGGGAATGACAACCAGAGACTTCTGAAATTTCAAATATTGTATTCTAGATGTATAATTTAGGTTTTTAAATGAAACAATGAACCATAAACTCAATACAGATTATCTAGCAACTATTGAAGGGATTAAATAAATTTTTGGTCCTCTATAGCCAACAGAGAGGCAGATTCCTTCAGAGATGAGAAGTTTTATACAATGATATGCCTTTAAGCAACTAAATTCAAGCTCTGTGTTATGGAATAGCAAGAACCACTTATATATAGTCCAGTTTTATAACAAGACCATTCAGGTGACAAACAGTAAATCAGAAATGGGCAAGCTGATTTTTACATTGTTGATGAGCAATAATAAAGCAAGTACTCAGTTTTATATATAAAATGCTTATTAAATAAGCAGAACTGTAACAAAGCTGTAGAATTTGAATCTTACTGTACTGAATTTGTAGCACTAGCAAGCTTTTTCACTCAATGTTTCACTGTAGTTCTAGTACTGGTCCCAAATTCTGGGAGTGTAGATGTCTTTCTATGGGCAAAAAGATAATGTTTGACTGCAAATAATTACTGCATTCATTTTTTTTTTTTTTTTAGTTCTATGAGCACTTTAAAATATAGTTATATAATGTTTAAGGCAAACCCCGAGTTCTCAGGCTTTTCTTATTCCAGAAACATATTATACATTTCATTAAAAACTTATATATTGCTTATTTTATGGAAAATGCCTAAATGCAAGATGATGATGATTATCAAACAAATCTTACTATCATCCCTACAACTCCTATGAGTTTCCTAGAAGATACATGGTTTTTTTTTCATATACCTGCCAGAAGTGCAAGCTTTTTTTTTATATCACTTACTAGTATGTCATATTTGAAACAAAGTATTCTGTAAAATGGAAAACATTTATCAGTTTTCCAGAAAAACAAAACAAAGATCTTTCACATGTGAATTATTATTTTCAAGACATTAAAAGAAGTTACTTTTATCATATAGCCTCAAAAACTTAAAAAGGATCTCATGAATGTTCTAAATATTGTCTCGCAAATCACCTGGGCATTTTTATACAATCTTTTTTTTTCACCCTTTATAAAACATGCCTACAGAATTCAGTTCTGTGACTTACTTGATTAAAAAGTGCTTTAAAATGATGTGACTCTAACTCCACTGTATCAGAAAGCTATTTTTCTTTTTTTTTTTTTTTGCTTCAGTTATTTTGAGGAATAACATTTACGTTGTTATCTTTTTCCATTCCTAATATAATTATTTCAAAATTGCTTTTCTGCTATGATATTTGTTATCATTTTTAGAAGATCCTTGGTCACACATCATAATAAATTATGTGTATTACAATAATGATGTTCAAGACAGGTTTTTCATGTTGCTACGTGGTGGGAAGATGAGAGGAAACGGGCTTAAGCTGAACGATGTTCCAAGTGAAAATCCTCCCTCATGAAGAAAGTAGGTCACTGGAACAGGCTGACCAGAGACATAGTCCAGTCCAGGCTTGATCAAGCCCTAAGCAAGTTGTTCTGACCTCGTAGTAGGAGGATGGACTAGGTGACCTCCTCAGGTCCATTCTAACCTGAATTATCCTATATTTCACATATGACTCATCACATTGTCTAAAAAGGTTTAAGTATCACCCAAAGGTTTTTCTAGTCACTGTAAAATTTATAAGCATGACTGCCCTCACTTGTGCCCTTTGGAGATTCTCTGGTGTACAGTGAAGATGAAAGTACATTTTCCTGGTAACTGGAGACCCCCATAAGATCTCTCTCTTTTATAAGCAGCCTATTGGCATAAAACTCACAGGTGTATTTTTCATCATCACTGGAAGTTCTACCCTGCAATCAGATTTAGCTGAAATCATCAGCAGATTCAAGGTATTACAGAAGAATCAACAACATATAAACACAAGGAACTGCAAAGCAAGAAACTGTCTTTAATTTGCTTCCATATACAATCAAACTATAATTGAATAATTGTAATTCTAATTGAATCTTTTTCTCCAGTTAAGATCAAGTTTAATGCCAATAAACATAAAGGAAAATTCATGCAATTTTTTTGTGATTTACAGAAAAATACATTGTCAGAATTTTTTATTTTTATTAGCAATTCATTTGTGTTTATGTTACATTTTCCTAGCATCTTAAGTAGACAGTTCTGAAACCAGTTTTGCTTTCCTGGAGAATAGCACAGGTCTTCCCTTAACAATACATACTATTCCAGTATATTACATTGATCCAATAAAGGTTAACAAAAAAAGACTACCTTGAAGTTTCTTTTCCTCTCTGGGCCTCAAATAATATGTCTCTAATACCGGATACACAGGAGAGCATTTAAAATAGAACTTGAAAACTACTTCCCAGATAAAGGCTTTTCTGCCCACTTAATATTACTTTGCTCCAGATTCAACTGAAAATCTCATTTTGAAGTTTTATGGCCACTACCAACTTGCTTTATAAATCTTATATTTTATTTAAAGTGAGCATTAACCTTGTGCAACAGTGCAATCATTTTCCACACTAGGACCACATGCTGCAAATCAAAAACTCTGGAAAAAATCTTGAAAAAACCACCAGAGTTAGTTTATTATGTTTAATGACAATAATTGACTATGAGGTAAGTAGTTATTTTTTTAAAAGATAGTTGAACCATCATTAAAATAACCAAAAGCTTCATTAAGTGAAAGGGTAGCCTCCTTCTAATCACTATAATAATAAGGTTCCTGAATAAAGATGTGCAAAAGTTGGTGTTAATACAGAAATGTTTCCTCCTGTCAACTTATAATAACTTGAGGATATAATGTATTTTACTGACCATAACTGTAAGATAAAAATAAGTTTTAGTGACATCTGTGGAATGGTCCAAAGGATTAGATAAAGAGTTACTAAGTTCCACACTGTAATTCCCTCTCGTTATGTTTTGGAGCTTTGGTATAGAGTTTAACTACTCTGACAAGTACAAGTACAACTGGAAAATTGTTGCCTGCTCTCATTACCAACTGCATAAACTCCAAAGTAAGAATGATGTTTTGATAACATTTTGGAAAACTCTTTTCCTCATTTTAACTAGTAAAAAAGTTTTAATCACTGAGGATCTCCATCCCAAAGTATAGGGTCCTTACATTGCTAAATATATTTCTGTTAAATCAGAGAAATATGATGTTGTTACATCTCTTTTAGGAAGTGAAGTTTAAGACTTCTTACTATATATTGGGCAAATAAATTGATATTAAAGTTTCACCATGCTTTGGAGCATTAAATACAGTTCATGAAAATAAAACTAGAAAAAAAAAAACATTTTATCTTGATTTAACACTCATTATATTTCACATAAAAATTAAGAAATAATAAAATAGACTTGGTAAATGAGTTTAGGAGTTTTCTACAGTGATTCTCTTAATGGTGACACCTTTATGATCCAAAAGATGTGTTTGTAGATTGGTAGGGTGTTTAGGGGAAGAGGGTGTAACCAAAATCATTCTTTGAAATTATGGAAAAAATTCAGTTTGTAAGTTGTTTCTACATTTGTAAAGTTGTAAACAATAAAACTCAGTATCCTGATATCAGCACACTCACTGAAGGACTACTGCACATCACCAGAGATCAGCTTTAAAGTTTTTAATAATAAAGTTTAGAAAGAGAGTTAGGAAAAGTCAGTAGAAATGCAATGTATGATCGATTACTCCATCAGTAACATGAACTAATATGCAAGCAAACTCAAGCATTCAGTGAAAAATCCCATTTTCCATTCAGTAGCCAAAATAAACATATTTGCTGAAGAAACAATTAGGTAGAAAGATAAGGCATGCATGTCTCTTTCTGAAGAAAAGCATATGCTAGATACTGCGTGTGTCAGATAAGTTTCCCAAAAGAGTTAATCCATATAAAAGTGATTTTTTTTTTTTTTTTTTTTTTTTTTGATACCAAGGGCAGTAAGACCGTGAACAATCTACTGAGTAAGTGTGGGTCACGTAAGTTAGAGATGCCTGGAGCAAAACTGTAGTCATTTTTTTGTGGGATAAAAATCAGAAAAGAAAAAAAAAGCAACAAACCCAAAACAAAACCCAAACAACTTCTCATCTCTGTTTTCCTATCTAGCAAGTTTTGTAAAGTTGTTAGAGCAGAGGGTACACTGGTGCAAGTGTGTTTGCATCATAAGATAAACATCTAGCTCTATTTATAAAAAAACACAATAAAAATGAGAAAAAATAAAAAGCCAACAGCACTATGCAACTTATAAACATAATACAATCAGTTAACTTGTTTATGAATCATTAGTTCAGAAAACTGCATTAATAACAGGTATCTTCAACAGTAAATAATAGGTCATTTCAGTAAATGGAGGCAAAAGCACAGGGAAAAAAAAAAGTTATCTTTACTTCATGTTTCTCTTCAAAAGAAAGTAGAACTTGGCTACATTAACTGATGATATGAAATCTCTAATGACTTCTAGCCTCACAACATAAGCTTAGTCAACATCTGGCATGATATTCTACACTTGGAAGTCTTAGTCCTGACTGACTAGATTTAGGCTTGAAGCCAGAAGAAGTGATGAATCACTCTGCATCTCATCAATCTGATATTGCTACATCAGAAGTTAGGGGAAGAGAGAAATTATTTAAGTTGCCTAAAAGTCACAGGTACTAAACTGAAATTTCCATTGTTTGCACAGTCACTTTTTGATTAACCATTAAGTTGCTGAAACTGTAAATATTAAATAGATGACTATATATGTTAAATGAGATGATATTTCCGTGAAGAGGTCTCTCACCTGGAAACAAGAAATAATTTCTAGTCGTAGAAAATGTTAGCATAGATTTACCTTTTTTTTTTTTTTTTTTTTCGATGAAAATCCTACTACACTAACAGGACTACTGTGGAATTTATTCAAACCATTTGAATAAGTCAATAGTGAATGCCTTCAACAAAAATGTGATTCAGAAAAACAAGTGCATATGGCTGGACAATCTCTTGGTGTAATTAAAACAGCAACTGCCTTAAAGGAGAGCTGAACATTGCTAACAATACAACAAAAATCCAGTCAGATTACTGGTATAAATTTATTTTGGGCAAATTTTATCTTAATTCATATAGTTCACCATGTAATGCAACCAACAGTCAAAATTAAAGGAATCACAGAAGAGAAGGCCTTCTACAAGTGCATATCCAAATATTTATTTGTCTTCCATAAAGATTTCAGTTTAAATCTGAAAGCATCTGAGTAAATGACATACACATGTACATAATTAGAACCTTGTTTATACTATGAGGAGACCTGAACAGTTCAAGTTACAGGTGAAACAGAAGTAACTTAATAGTCTGACTCTACAATATAAACAAGAAATTTGTACCTGAATAAACAACATTTATGTTACAGTCCATCAGTAGTTGCCTTGAAATTTTCAAAATTCCTGACTGTTAAACACTAATAATCTCCAAAGAGACTCATGGCATGTGCTAAATGTATCACTGACAGCAGAAATTCATCAGAAGGCAAAAAACCTAGTGAACATGCAAGTATAGGAACTTGCACAAAAATATATTAAATAGATCTTGGCAGTTTGAAAGCACAATACAAACTCACGCTTTGTGTTTTACTATGAATGGAAAAGAAGTTGCTAATACAGAATTATCTTGAAACATTATACCTGTTTCATACTTAATATCAATACCATTATTTCTTTGTAAATTATACTCCTCATAGTTAAATATAAGGGGAGACTAAAAAGAATACATAGTTTACTCTCCACCAAATCTTCAAAATTGTGTGTAGGTAACTAATTTATATTCTAGGGTGAGGAGCATCTGCCCTGTGAATGAGACTGGAAGCTCTCTGTCTATCATCCTGGACATATAACTTCCTACTGGGAGATGCTAAAAGGACCTAAAGCACCTTTGCTGTCATTTCTTCTACCAGTTGATAGCTCTGTTCTTTAAGTATCATAAGCACCAGTGTAGTTTTCCTTCCATAGGCAGCTTCATGTAAGCATTTTGGTTTACTAATATGAAAAAATTAATTAAATTTTGTATCTTTTAAGTTACTTCATAAACCTTTTGTGATGGAATTATTATTCTACAAAATGATAAAAAACATTAAAGGTGCATTTTGTTTTGACTTTTTAGCCAGGATGAATTTAAATCCTTGCTTTTCAAACTTTGATAGTTGAATCTTCAATTTAAATAACATACTGGCACATATTTTGGAGCATGACTTGCATTATATGGGTGTATACATACATACCCTGGGTACTATTTAAAAAATCAATATACAACAGGATTCATTGCCCTAAACTACTTCTGATACTTCTGACTCTTAGTAAATACTGTCATCTGAAAGCAGAGGGTCATGCCTGCTGTTTGATATGAATACAAAGATTTTTAAAATGAAGAGTGATTGGAAGGTTTCTCTACCATTTTTTAAATGGATTAAGCCTTTGCAGGCATTTTCATGTTTAAAAGCTTCGTTTTTCTACTCAAAGAGAATGACTGACTAAAAATGCTTAAATATGCTCTTTGAAAGGAAAAGTACATCTTTTAAACATATAAAAACATCTGTAGTGCTCTCCTTCCCCATGAGACACATTGAAGATGAGCTAAAACTGATAAAGTAAAAAAGTAGATTAAAAGTGGATTGTCACAGAACTGTATTGCACTTCCTACTTTGATATAAGAGGTGCTCTTTGCTTTAAAGAGGTATGCTTCATGAAGCAGTGAAAATGAAATTACTTTCAATTACAGATGTAATTGAATGGCAATTTTAAACAAAGATTATTCAGTACCTTTAGAAATACCTCTGTACAGTATCCATTTCATTGGAATGTAATCTCAGAAATTACTGTATTTTATGAGCAGTCCTGTATGCCACAGAATTAAGTGTTGTTTTGTTCAACCTTAAAAATGTTTGCATTTTGTCAATCTTGATCTTACAGAATAGGTATTTAGTATGCATTTTTATGAGTTGAGAAGCATATCTTGTGCTTAAAGCAGAAAAACAACAATAACATTTATGTTCTTAAAACAGAAAAAAAATCTTAATTCATCCTGATGCTCATTTCTTATGAACAAAACATATTGAGCTCGTGAACCTTCTTACTTGAGGAGCTTTAAAAAAAATAATACTAATTTCATCGTTCTTATATAGAATTTTTAAAATCTTTCAAAATCCTTGTAAATCCTGTAGACTAAAAATACATATATTTCTGAATGTGCAGTTCAGAAATCAGGACTCTCACCACCTCTGTGAGAATCCTACCTACAATAATTACATTTCTTTTGCATACTTTTTCTCCTGAGTTAATGAATTTTATATTCTTTTCTGCATTATATCACAGCTTCAGATGCAGAAAGAGGCTTTACCGAGCCCTGCTGCCCCCCATAAAATAAGAAAGGGAGCTTGAAGACTTCAAATAGAATTCCTCTATTTCCCATATAAATATTCTAATATCAGTCAGTACAAAAACCATATAATTATAATCATACAAAATAAAAAATTTGGTCTTGTCTACCATTCTCTTCCTATTGTTTCCAAATAATTACTTTTTATGAAAACAAAACAAAACAATAACAACAAAAAACAAAGATGCTTTTACCATAAAGACAAAACTCAGTGCTCTTTATCCCACTTGAAAAGAAACATAGCTGTCCACTCCACCTAACTGGTGTAAGCTTGAAAAATTGAGGCATTGTAGACGTGTCCAGAGTTTTATATTGACTAGCTCTTGAGAGCTCACCAAACATATGTATTTGGTTTTGTTTTCCCTACTTAGTTCATTTATTCATTTAGGGTTACCTTCACAAAACACAGAGCTCTGAATTTGGAAGTTTACTCTTGATGGTTGCCTGAAAAGAACAGTATGTAAGTATGTAAGAGACTGAATTCTCAGCTTCACTCTTCTTCCTGTGTCTCCTACTAGCTCTATCTCCCATACCAGTGGCCTATTTTGTGCTCCTTCTCTTAGATATATGTATTCTTATCTGAGTGTTTTTCATAACATTACTTTTAATAAACTTGGCATTAATAATACTATGTTCAGAAAGACCTGTCTCAGTTTGATACTTGTTCCCTTATGTATCTTAAATAAGCCTTAAATATGACCATTATTCTGATACAGATTACTTGCATGACTTCTAGAGGTCTTTTTACACTCCTGACTTAAATGAAAAATGCCACCATTGCTTCTCACAATTTTCAGTAAGGGAGGCAACACAAAGTGTACGTCAACAAAATTATTATACTAGTACAAGATGCTAGAACCCTACAGGGAGTTTCAGGTTAATTAGTTATGATTCACTTGGACAGCTGTGGCTCATTATACTCAACATTGAATATAAAGGCATAGTAGGTATAATATTCTTCTAGAATCCCCAATGGTCTGGGGATAGGTACTGAGGGAATGAATTACACAAGCTAGTACTGAAACAAGGGAAAAGGCTTGGGGTAAAAGTCTTCCCTGACAACATTTGGGTCTACCTTGTTTTGCTGCTTTTCAGAGCCAAGAACAATGGCAATGAGCATACCTTTTTTTCAGGGAGGAGAAGGAGCCCTGCTTTTCTGTAAGCAACAACACAGAGTATGTGAAACTATGTAAGTGAACAACAGAAAGGAATGCTGGGTCTACCTAGTTAATATGGGTGAACATGGCTTTAACACAGCATGTATTTTGGCTCAGCCCAGCCTGTTATTGCTGATTCTGGTTAGGTGAAGGGTCTAGCTGGAAAGCAACACATCTCAAACTCATTTCTTCATAGCAGCTAGCTGTGATTAGTGTCTTCCAGTAAAGTCATGTTCTTTTCCGAGTTAATAAACCTTCCTAGTTCTGCTAATAATCTCTATTAAATTGCTTGATTTTAGAAACTGGCAACCAAGACATTACAGCTTACCTTAAAACACCTGTAGAGAAAAGTAAGATAATTCACTTAAGCAGGTAATGGTCTCAGCTACTAGTTAGTGATTGCTGTTGTCTTGCAGTCCAGGTAAAAACTTCTTATTTGTAATTTTTTACTCTATTTGATATAAACCTTTTTGCTACTGTATACACACTTTCTATATACATAAATATAAATCTATATACATGCACATACATTTGCACGTTACACACTGACTCATCTGTGTTATGAACAACTCAGATAGAAGACCACATTCATCTACAACCTTCTGAACCATTTTCCAAGTTAAAAAAAAAAAAAAAAAAAATTTGAAAACTTGGTCTCACATCTCACAGCTATAGGAAAAATAGAAGAACCGGAACATTGGCTTGGAAATTGATTGCTGATCCAGGCTGGTTGAAGGCTTGAACAACAAAACACGTACTTAGAAATTTGGATTATCTCATAGCCCAGAGATGGACAAACTTAGAGGCATAAGCACAAAAAGGAATGGAGTAGCTGCACAATTGTTTTTCATCTTCAAACTCATAGTTCCTGACTATCTCACACAGAGGTACAGAAATTGACTTTCCTTTTATGGTAGTGGCTTTAAGTTGGAGTTCAACAAATTTATAACATATAGTATATGGCAAAGTTGTCTGTGAGAGAATGGGACTACTGAGTGGAAGGCCTCTTCCATTCCTTCCAGTCTCTGTTTTATGAAAAAAATAAATGTCAATAATGTTCATATTTTTAAAAGGGCATTTAGATCTAAATAATTTTTTGTTGTTTTAGTTTCCTTCAGTAAAGGTATGGAGAATGAAATAAATGCTTTCTATATCTTTTAGGAATGTTTTTATTCCAACACGATTTGATTTGTGGATTATATTGAAAATAAAAATTAGTCATGTTAAAGTAAGCTTCATTATTTGACCAGAAATTTACAGAAACCTGAGCCTTACAAATATATTATGAACTGGACGTCCTTAACAAATAGATCTGGAAAACATACTATGAAAAAAAAAAAATCCTAGAAAAATATTTTAGAATGTAGATCTGGTTTCCTTTCCTCTTCTTTTTTCCTTATGCACAACATTACATTGTACTACATGAAAAGAAAATTTTTTTTGAAATTAGAATAGAACAATTCCAGTAGGAAAAGACAGACCTACAATGATCATCTAGTACTACCAGAAGTTAAAGCATGTTATTAAGGTCATTGTCCAAATGCCTCTTAAACACATTGACCACCTTTCTAGAAAGCCTGTGCCAGCTCTTGACCGCCCTCTCGGTAAAGAAATGCTTCCTAATGGCCAGTCTGAACCTCCCCTGGTGCAGCTCTGAACCTTTAGCATCCTGTTACTGGATCCTAGGGGGAAGAGCTCAGTACCTCCACCTCCACTTCCCCTCCTCAGGAAGCTTCAGAGAGCAAGGAGGTCACCCCTCAGCCTCCTATTCGCCTAAGAATAAATATTAGAGAATAATCCAGCAAAACAAAGAATCAGGCAATCAACTAGATTTTATATATAACAGTACTTTTTCATGCTAGATTTGTTTAGGGCATTTACAAAGGAAAAGGTATTATTTTTATGTTAGATTTTGCTCTGTAGTTTTCAGTTTCAGTGCCTTAAATAAATTGGTAAAAAAACTTTAGGAATTATGTTTTACAAATGTCTCCATTTGATACTAGTATTTTGCATGATATTTTACTATAAGCCAGGAAAACACCATGCAGAGATGTAAATATTTCTCCTGCAGCATGTCCTGCTGTTTTATTTTTGTACCCCTGCAAGGCTAATAAGCTACATGATATATTATCATCATGAGATGATGGTAACACTCACAAGAGACGTAAGTACTTTGCCATTTATTATACCTGAAATCAAATAATTTCCTTTACCATTAGTATAATCAACAGTAGATTACAAAATCTTTATAAAACAAGGATAAAAGAGCCCAAAGGATTTCCAAACCTACACAGATATCAAATGTAACTAGAAATTTAAAAAATATTAGTTTTCCAGAGAAGAAAGATATATTATAAATTAATTGGATTTGACCTTCATTTTTTTCACATAATATTAAAATAAAATAGTACAAATATTTAAGAAGTAATTATACAATGTAAAGTTAACTCCAAAAATTATGTAATTAAAAAAAAAAATAATCCACATGAGGGTGAAATAACGTAAAAGAGGAAAAAAAGAAAGGATTGAAAACTCTTAAAACTTCAACAATATGCATACCCAACCAAGCTAAGATTATAAAAAAATATACACTATGTTATTATGACCTGCACTATCATAGAGGAATAATCTGTTTCATACACAGAAAATTCAGTTCTGTAGAAACAAATTATTTAAATCAGGTTTGACTAAAACAAGATTTCAAGTTTTGTTTTGTTTTGTTTTTTTCAGGAAAAAAATGCCAAACAAACAAACCCCCACACTTTTAGAATGCTTATATCTCCTCAGAATTCATGTTTCTTGTAAGGAAAGTATTTTTTTCTTTTTTAAAATTTTTTTTTTTTTTTTTTTTTTTTTTTTTTTTTTGGTTACTACTTCAGCTGAAGGATTAAAAATTACCACCTTGAATAAAGGAAAATCTTGTAAGCTAGTATGTTAAAGAAATAAAAATGCAGATGAGTAAGTAAGCTTTTGTCTACATGAAAAGACTTCTAACTCTCTTACCAGGTCTGTGATCCTATAAGCACTTCCATAACTAACTAAGATAGAGATGTTCAAGGTAAAGATGCACTAGGAAGGGAAGTGTATGTATTTTACCACTCAAGGGAAACAGACTATTCTAATTCAACAGAATACTGAAGTATCTATGTGCTTGAAATCATTAAAATCCATTTTCTTTTAAAAACTACATAATGAAGCATTTAATGCATTTTTTTTTATTCTTTAGATTATGTTTATTCCTAGCTAGCTGAACTTAACCTTTAATTGAATGTAAAATAAAAAATTTAAAAGGCTAGATATATGATACTTTAAAATGTAGTAAAAACATTAAGTGTAATCCTAGTATAAATATAAAATGACCTTTTCATTTTCTCCAGATAAAGAATTGCATTTATTATAATTAATGCTGGTAAGTTATTTTTGTTGAAGTCATTTTCACATTAGTGGTTATATTATTGTCATATAATTATCTGCTGCAAGTTTCTTTATTTTTTATGACAATGATAACAATTAAAAAGCCACATATACATTGTCTAATATGTTTCTGAAAGGTATGCAGAAGGCATAGATCTTTAAACTTTTTAAAAACCAAAACTGAAATATAAATCTGCTTTTTTGAATCACTAAGAGGCATCTTCACTAATACACATCTTCACTAATGGCACTGTCTCTTGCTTTGAACTCCAACATTATCAGAGAATAGATTTCCACTCTTTTTAGAAATTTAAAAAAAAATATTTTTAAAGCACCTACAAGGAATATTTAACATTGTTTTAATTACAGTATTAGCCATTTCTTCATGCATAACAGAAGGGTAATCATTCCTTAAGCCTACTAAAACAATCAGCAAAATAACCTGCATTATATTACTAGCAATAATACTCCTATATATTACACTAAAAATAAGTTATTATTCAATAGATTAGTTTTTCTAAGTACCTGAAATACAAACACTTCTCCAAATTCTCCTGAAAACTACTGTATTGCATGAAAGTTCAGTGTTAATAAAGGAAATGCCTTTCAGAAATGCTGCTGGAGTACTGGAAGCTTTGTAAACTTCTTCCACCTGCCCCAGATACTAGATATACTTGTTAACAGCAAGGAACCTCTCTGGGGGTGGAGGAACAAAAAAAAAAAAAAAAAAACAGCAGCAAGGCTTGCAAAGGGTCAGAGCAACTCCCTCTGAATTAAGCACTGCCAATTCACATCTAAAATCAATAGGGCATGCATGGTAGAGCTTAGCTTATTTAATATACTTTTCTCATCTCTGAGGGAAAATATTTATTCAGGAAAATGAATGCAGTGGGCTGTATTGAGCCACTGTGGCTCCTTTTTCTTCAGTTTTTTTTTTTTTTTTTCCTTTGTTGACAATTATGTGCTTGGAAAACACCATGAATATAAACATTATTTGGATAATGAGAATAGTCAGGGTAAGGGTTGATCTTAATCAAACTAAAACTTGGAAGTAGCATACCTGAAATAGCAGCTTTCTCTTTGAGCAGGTCACTGATCTTTATGAAGAACTTATTAATTTTATGAAATAGATTTTGCATCTGTTTTATAATTAACAAATTTTTTCATCATCTCACACTGACTGTAGCAGAGCTGAAAGACCCTAGACTCTCCAGCTAGTAGTATCTATCCCCATTCATGCTGTGAAATGAACTCTTAAATTGGACACAAAGGTGAAAACATCTTATTTCTTGCTGATGCAGCATGACGCAACTGCATCCCCTGCAAAGATATTTGGCTCCCTGAGTTGCTGAATAATCACTGATTAAAGGTTTGCTTACCATGTGAATGAAAGTATCATTTTATTTACTTGTAAATAATTTTCCAAATTTTTATTTTTAAAAACTTATTATTTCAAAGAGAAGATTTGAAAACATTTCTGTTTTCATTCTTTCATTTCACCAAAGGAAGTATTTTTGCAAGACAGTTCTGCTAAGGTGAAAAAAATACTTCTATTTAGCTCTATTACAACCCTATTAGTAGTAACTGCAAAAATTTCAAATGTTGTCCCAGTTCAGATCTGAGAGATTACAAAATACATTAAAACTTTCAAAAAACCCTTACCTCCTAGAAAGCTGAGGAAAAACAAAATAAATTGTTCTCTCTGTCCTAACTCTAAAAATAATTTTTAAAGTATCTTAACATTTCTCATTCTTTCAGCTTGTTTTCCAGTAATCAGAGGCCTGAAAGTCACAGACATTGCATATTTTCCCACATTTTACATGACACAAAACACCACAACTCTCTCTATGGTCAGCAGCACTTTATATAATGCTAAAAGACAAGAAGTTTTAGCTAAGACTGATAGAATCAAAAAAAGTAAGCGGCCTTTTCAATAGACACATGACATCATTATATAGCAAAAAAAAAAAATTCTAAATATAGTTATCTTTAATAATCATCTCAACAAACTACAGTTTTTTCTTCTGTGCTTCCCTGAAGAGTGTCTTGTGGCACATACAGAAGTGCCAGCTTGCTAAAGTCACATCTCTGGGAGTTACGAGAAACACACACAAAAAATCCAGCCTTCAGATGTTAGGAATGAAGCACAGAAATATGGAATACAAATATGAAAATGTATGAAAGTAAGTAAAAACTATCACAAATTTATATATGTTGTTTTGAGGTCAATTTGTTGTCTGTTTTTCCTATGGGAGCTTTCTATGACTTCTGACATTAATATTCCGTTACAGATGTGAGCAGCTCAAGACTTGTAGGATTTAGGCAATGTGTTCTAGCATACAGTTAGTATTTGGTCCAAAATGTCTATAATCAAATAAGAATAAAATATAACAAGTTTAGATATTTCTTACAATTCTACACCCCTACTGATAGCATTAGTTACAATCTAAGCATCTCTAACCCATAAATAATGCCTTGCAAGGTTGAATAGATTCTACTTGCAGTGTTTTCACTATGTCTGAGTATAAAGTGTTAGTTAAGTGAAAAGCAGTTGCAAAATATAGGGCCTTAAGGATGAAACTATCTTTAGCTGTTTATAACAGTTGAAAATCTCTTTTTAGTCAGTTGCTATAGGAGTGTGGATGAAGTTTTAGTCTATCTCCTTATAGCTGAATCTCGGAAATACTGTATGCTTAAATACTTTATCCTTTGTACAGACTATTGTAGCATTGTGTTAAGGAAATTTTAGTTCTGTGTAAAATGTGGAAATGTAAGAATAACTTGGATTTAGACTGTTTAAATGAGTTTATGTTTTAATTGTAAATGAATAATCCCTTTGGGATTAGTAGTGAAGGAGATGAGGGAAACAAGTCCCAGAAAGACCCCCTCAGTGTTCAAGACATTGGAGATATTGAGACCAGATTATAAAGCATAACATAGGGATTCTCTACTCTCCAAGAATTTGTCAGTGAACACAGCAAAGGCACTTTTATTTGTTTGTTTTCTTTTTTTTTCATGTTTGTTCTCTCAAAACCTATTTGGAAACTACATTGTATACATTTATATGCATATATATGTGTATTTATATAATTGGACAAAAATGGGATTATTTATCAAAGATGTAGTCAAGGCACTGGTAAAATCATAGCGCAAGATGGTTTTAAGAGATGTTTGTGAGAGAAAATAGTGAATCAATATGGTAAAATTTAAGAAAAAAATTATTTCTGAAGAAGAGCAGAATTGCTTGAAAATCTTGAGAGTAGAAAAAACCCCCTTGTTCATTCCATTCTGTTTTCCATCTTTTCTTGGCAGAGAACAACCAAATTTATTTTCATCTAATAAATGCAAGCAGTCCTGAGTTCTGCTTCTATAAAGTACCATTACGTTCCACGAGACAACAGTTAGCATTTTAAAATCATAGTAGCATTACAAAACTTCTTTATATTGGGATGATCTGAACTTGAAGGAGTCCCTTCACTTAAGAACATTTAAAATTAGGTTAATACAAGTGCTAGAAGAAACAGGAAGCCATTCTGCTTTGAAGCTTATGCCCTGACTAGTCTCCTTCACTATGATTCTGTTTACTAGAACTATTTTAATCTATTGTTGAAATTAAATCCTAGGTGGCTTTTTTATTCCCACATAAACCTAGTGCTGATGAGAAGTGCCAGGTTTTGAGTAAACAGAGAACACTCTGTCCATGATATAAACCTAGACAAGACAGTAGCATTTGGGAACCATTGCCATTCAAAGACTAATGGACTTTGGATCAGATACTTTTACCTTAGTTGTTCATAGCTATCTTCTTTCCCTAGCTGACATTCTCAACCAGGATGCTAGTTAACACTTTTGGGGGCATAAGCACCTCTCTAATAGGTAATATTCTCCAAGTGCTGTTATTTTATAGAAGTCACTTAACTGCCACCTTAGAGTAATGACTTTCTATTGCTACTGACTTGGGATTGATTCAATTCTTTTACTATTTATCTTCACAGCAATAAACAAATCTGTCCTGTCAGTACAGTTTTTTTTTTTACTTAGGCCCTTCTCAAAAAACACCTTCTAAAAGTCAGTTACACATGGCAAGAAAAACAACAGTACCAGACAGAGAACTGTGTTAGAGAAAATATTTTAGTTTTATAACTTCCTCAAGTTCCTCAGTTAACATAGTTTTTATCAAGAAACTTCAAGATAAGGTCTTTATGTTTTGGAAAAGTTTTTCCACTTAAAATTCATAGCATGAGCAATAGCATGTGGGACTCTACCTGGTAAAAGCTACAGGCAATTGTTTCCTTTTGAAGAGAAAAGCAGGAGAAAAATATTCACTTATCTGAACCTTTGGGGGCATCTTGAGTTTTTCAGTATTCTTCCATTACTATTTGTGAGATTAGATCTGACTGTGTCTCAAGTTTCCATATCTATGCTCCTGGCAAGTGAGCTATGACTCTAAGGAACATCCTTTGTTAGGAACAGTGCACTGTGGCAGTGTAGATCCTGTCTTCTGCACTGCCATTTACAAAATCTAGTATGTATTCCTCTTTGACTCTCAGACTACTTTGTTTTACCAGGGTCTGTCCATTAGCCAGCTTCTTATGTCATGGTTATTTCCCAAAGTTTAATTCTGCAGATATGGCCATTTCCAGTATAGGTTAGAAACAAAGAGTGGTAAAAATCAATTCTATTCATGCCCTTTGCACAGTGCTGTTGAGACCCTCAGATCAAAAAAGACACAAAGGTGTTTTGGTAGAGATTAAAATTTGATTATTTTTGGTCCTATCACCCTTTCTGCTCCACCCTTACTGTCACCCAGGTAGAGAACTATGGGCAGAATGGATATTTTTACACTCACTTCCAGAAAAAAAAAAAAAAAAAAAGATAACATATGGTGTCAAAATTATTAAATCCTGTTTGTCTTTCAGGTTTCCTCAGGCCTATGATAATTGCTAAAATCTGACAGTGCTGGCCTGAGCATGTTAAGGGTAGAACCAAATCCCATGATGTTTCTTTCCTCTGCCAGTTGACTGTACTTCTGTAAACAAACATGTTGGAAACAAGATCTCAGGGATGATGTGTCATCCATTCATGTTTGTATGGTTTGCGAGTCATACTGTGCAGGTTCCTTACATATTGTCAAATGCATCAAAGATCACGTTTTTAGTGCTCCAGGACAGCTTAAATATTTCCTTATATGCTTTACATGTCATCATTAAATTTCTATTATGTTATTACAAACTTTCAGTATATATAAAAACTTTTTGTACATAACTGTAAGGAGAAGATTGCATTTTAAATATCTTTGGCCATTTTTTTTCCCAAAAAAATTGAATAATCAAGCTTCATTAAATGCAGTATCTTAATCATGCTGTGGGGCATTAAATCAGACATCCTCAAACATAACTACAATACTTAGATTGCTTGCATTTTAAAAATAAACATACATAATAATGTCACTTGTGGTTGCTCTTGTTTCACCTGCCTTACCCCTCCTCTCCCAAATAACACTAGAAACCTATAAAACAACTGAAGTTTAATGTTTTACTACTCTCTCATGTAATTAAACTGTGGCTGTGTATGAGACAGCTAAAACAAACACATTTCCAGAGATGCAAAATCTACTGGCATATCACAATAATCCCTGTATTATTATTGTAATACATGGCAGAATATGAAAAGAATGCTAGCACAAATGATGTAATTCAGTAGCAGGGAATGATGACCACTGCTAATGGAATTAAACACTGAAAAATATTAATAATATACAATACATACATAAATTTATTTCTCAAATATTCTGTTAAAGGAAACAAAAAGGTTTCTATTCTTCATTTAGAGAACAGAATTCTCTTGTTATTAGCTAACGTCAGTGGAAGGCAAAATTACGTCAGATCCCTTTTCTATCTCTTCATAATAAAAGCTGGCAATGTCAAATTCCACTGATAAATGTTATTTTAACATCTCATGATAATGTAAATGTCATTTCACTGCCCTGAAAAGGGAGACAGATTCTCCTTTTCAAAGACAATATGAATTAATTGTGAGCAAAATAACCCTAAATAGGAAAACAATCTATATTGTAGCTGAAACATTTTAAAGATCTTAGGACAGCAGGACACAAGTACCACACACTTTTTGGTTTCCTGAGATTTAATTTAAGAAGCCTTTTCCCAAGATTTCCTCTTTAGAGACTACTGGCCTTTATAGCACTGTTATAATCTCTGAAAAAAAGACAAAAAAATCCTTGGATCAAGAAAACAAATCTACCATAAAACCCTAGGAAAAACCAAACCAAACCAAAAAAAAACCAAAAACACTTTAGTGCAAGCCTGTTTTATGGCTTGTTTACATGCAATTTTAGATATGATATACTTTGATTTTACTTCCTTTGTTGATGAAATAATGCAGATTGCTTAGTAAAAGAACAAGTGCCCCTTCAGGGCTCTCTAGGGTTGATTTGTTCGTTAGATATAGCAAAAAACAGGTTAAGACAAAGAAGTTAGGAAAGCTGGCATGGGCATGTTTGTTTGGTTGCAAGAGAGCACGCAACCATCAAAATAAATTAACTCCATCAATACTGTTCTTCCTTCACTATCTTTAGCTTTTACTTCTTCTATCATCCAAATAGAAATTTCCACTCATCTTAATTTCAGTTATTTTGTATGGTGAAAGGATTTGTTTGTCCTTTCCATAATTCTTAAAACCAGTATGAGAATGGTGGCTCTTTTAAACATGAGTGGGTCAATCACTGATGTGAATTTATTTCCAATAACATGTTCCAAGTTAACTGTGATATAAAGTTTGAAATTAGTATTATTAGAATTTAATACTCCAGTCTCCAGTAAAAAACAAAACAAACAAAACAAAACCCACTTTTATAAAAGGCAGATTACTAAAATAGATTTTCTTACATAATATATGTTGACTTTGCTATTGTTTTTTTCTGTGTAAAAAAAATTATGTTGGAGCCTAAAATCCTTTTTTTGTTTTTTTGGGGTTTTCTTGCTATAGTTGTTCCTTGCCCAAAACAAGTCAACCTCCTCTGGAATGTTATTTTAAACTACTGTACTAATAAATTGGTATAATTTCTCAAAAATCTTATTATTCAATATTCATCTTGTTCCAGCATATGTCATGATTATTTTTTTTAGATATTCAACCATTTAACATTCACATTGAATGCTACGTTGCTGCTAAGGCAAAAAAGAAAAAAGGACATACAGGTGATACTATAGTAACATTGTGAAATACTTAAATGTCTGAATTTATATTATGCTGGCCTTGAAATCCTATGGTCATTAAAGAAATTGTTACTTTTATCTGAAAAGCAACTACCTCCTATAAAATAGAACTTTCAGAACTCCAGATGTCACATATTGTACTGGAGCTTCTACTTCCTTTAAACACCATTCTGTAGATTCTGACATACTAAGCTGGCATTAATATTTTCTGAAATACATAAGAAATACACACAATTCCTTTCAGTCTTTGTTTTTCAGGCCTTATTTATTTCTGGTTTCCTGTATAAATTACTTGCTGTTCTCAGAAAATGAAATAATAAAAGAAAAAAGTTCTTCTGGAGACAACAGCAAAGATCATTATAGGTACAAAGCAAAGTAGAAAATTAGAAAATACATATCTACTGGTCCTTACCAGACTAGAAAGTTTATTTTAACTTTGTCCAATCCAAGACTAGTGGGACACACAATCATTTAAAACCTTCATTATGAAAAAGATATATTAATAATTGCATGCACTCTAATGGAAACTGGACAAATTTGTGTATATAAATCCATAAAGGTAATTACATTCACTGTATGTGGCTCAGGGAATCTGAGCCACAAACTGTTGATATATAGGAGAATATTTGAAAGACAAACCAATTTATTTGCCCTGCTATATTCTTCCCTGAGCACCAGTTTTCACTACCAGATGATCTTTGGTCTGACTTTATACACTGGTTGGGTTTCCCATATATGGGATTCATTAATAGATCTGTGGAAGGCTGGCACACAGGAATACTGCCAGGACCATGAACCTTTCCAGATTATGATTAGACTTGAAGAATTAAGTTAAGTAGCAACTAGATAAGTAGACTTGCTGTTTTAACTCTGAATTCACACATCAGCACAAAAAAGAAAAATATTGCCTTCAGGAAACTTTTTTGAATTGCTTAGATAAGCTACAGGCTGAAAAAAAAAAAAAAAAAAGATGTTGTTTGGGATGTAAAAAGAACTGAAAGACTGAGTCCTTCTATCTTTTTTATACATTATTCTATGTTTTGTCACAGTGAACTTGACATTTTACAAATCTTTATTACAAATTACATTATTTTGAAAATAAACAAAAGAGAACACTGTAAGAAGAGAATTTACATGTGAAAACACAATTTATGAAACTATTGAATATATCAATTACTTGGGGTAATACCTATCTGTATATTTGCACTCCATTTCTAATCAGTCTTAACATAACAGGAGTAGTTAACATTTACATTTTATTTTATAACATAGATGGCACAAGCCAGTTTAATATGCTTGAGATTTGACTTTTTTTGCAGATTTTTAAAAATAGATCTTTGTGTCTGTTATGATTCATTTAGTTTCAACTCTGTGGTCAATTAGTCATGTTCTTGTCCCTTCAGTCCACGTATACCATTTTGAAAATGCAGTCAGACTTTTGTTCTAAATCAGTAATTCATACATGATATTTTTTAAAATGGACTCAAGGAAAAAATACAGTTTCTTCTCTTAATTTCATCAGTCTTTTTTTGCATAAAGGAAAAGCTACTCCAACTTTTAAAAACATCAAACCCAAAGCATCAAACTTGTATGAGAAAGACAAAGTAGTAAGATTGTGTATTTTATAAAAGTAGTATATAACAAAATACTGACATTTGTTGCAATAAATATTAAATAAATAAATAAATATAATGGTAGTTGGAAACCATCAGTAGAAAACTATTTTTCACTGAAATGGAGAAGAAATACCCCTATAAAGCACAGATTTTGGAACTTCATTGTATTCAAAGATTAGAAGGGACAGAAAGATCTAATGTTGTCCAGGAAACTGAAGAAACTATCATTAAACACAAATAGCAAATTGGGAAAATACAGCATGCTGAAAAGGCTCCTCTGAACTAAGGAAAAGATACATTTCTGTTGACTATCTGCATTAGATTTTTTTTCCAGGAAAGAGGCTGCCTTGGATGCAAAGGTTGTTAAATATTCCATTCATAAACCAGATGTCTCTTCTTCCTTGAGTCTGTAAATTTTGGAATGCATTTTGTCCTCTGTCTACATTCAGGACTCTGACAGTATCAAAGGGAGTTCTGCAGTCTGCATCAGTGGGAGGCAGTCTGAGCTAGCAGCTGGCATGGAGGACTTGGACAAAAGCCTAACTCTGCTAAGTCAATAGCAAAACTCTCATCAACTTGACTGCAATCTGGAAGTTGGTATCCAAATTATTATTTTTTGAGGGGTAGGCAGTGTTTGGCTCAATTACTGGATGAAAGATCAATTCATAGCATGACATTGGACATACTGCTTCACCTTCTGATGACTTGGTTCTCCACTTCTCAGTTTAGTTTGTTCTTTCATATCCACCTTAGTGAATGGATTTAAAATTCATAGATGAGATGATTTATGTAAGTGCAACTGTCTAGATCTCATGAGTATTTGCAGTAAGAACTGACTCACTAAGATGTGTACATGTGTGCACACCCACATGCACATATAAACCCTTCCCTCTGCTTCGTCCTAACAGATATAACTGCAGGAATGGCTCTTTAAGAATCTAAAATCTTTCTCCATTTTCAAATAATTGATTATAAAAGGATGGAATGTAAATATGGACTTCCTTTTTTAAAGGTAATAAAAGAAAGATGAGTTTCACTAAATGGTAGTTCAAGTTGTGCAGTACCAATATACTGGTTTTAAGAGTGGTGAACAATTATTGTTGTAGGTATTTTATTTTTAAGAGCAGAATACTGAAATCAGGAGTGGAGGAAGCAATCTTGTAATACAGCTTAAAAAAAAAGAACCATATGCTATTCTTCACTCTGAAGCACAAAGGGAACTAGAGCAAATACAAGGGGAAAGCAACAGAGAACAGCAAGAGAAATAACTTCTATTCAGAAAATCATAAAAATGTTGAATCATTTGTTAGCTTTGTTATCAATGTGTAGGGGTGGCTTTCCAATATAGAAGTACGTGTTCCTTTTTTGATTCCAGCAGATCCAAGCATAAGTTCTTTGAGCAGCCAAAATCCTGATCAAGCTGAAAACGATTCACAGCAATAGTCAGGTATACTTCATGAATAGATAGCATAAAGAAGTTGTTGGTATTTCTCTGGATAGTGTTGGAAAATAAAAAGTTAACGAGAGAGAACATGAACAGTATACTATTCTAGTGACTTCAATGAGTTATTTCTGCTCACAGTTCGCCTATATTTGGTTCCTTACTTTGCACTGTGCATTTGAAGTACAATGCAAACATAGAACAGTAGATAAGATACAATAAGCCTTAGTGCAATGACATATAATTCACAACCTAAAATAATCGTTGATCTTTCTGTAGTATGTTCTTAACCTAATAAAGCAAAAAAATATATAAAAATATATATCAGCACTAGGAATTTTTAATACAATCAAAACACACTTCCCTCATTTCTGTTTTAAGTATAAATATATAACACTTCAAAATGCAAATAACTCTTAAAGAACAAATACCACATTGTTTTGAAACTTAAAGTATCACTGTGCAAATAAGTTAGCAAACTGCATATCCCTCTGCTGAAGAAACTCACAGACATAGGGGTAAGGTCATCTAAAGGAACATGGTAAAAGACTAAAAAGGAAAAAAAATCAAGGAGGGAAACAGCCAATGTTCTTTCCAGCCAGGTTCACTGCCTTACATAAGACCACATTAGTATAACAGGGATCCCTGCACAGTGTGTCTTTTGTCTTAGAAACTGTCTGAATCTCTTTTTCCTCTTACTAAATGTCTTTTTACAGATCTTATCTGAATGCTCCATTCTCAAAACAAACTGGCTCAAGACATAATCCACCACTGAATATATATGTGTTCCAAAACATTACCTATATATATTGCTAGGTATAGAGAATCCAGAGTTCTTTGTGTCACTAATTATAGGTTATGATTTATCAGAAACAAGGATAAGAATTCTTATGTATATGTGTTATATAATAATTTGTGCAGCACTTTCTGGTATTTTGGGTTTCATGCACACTGGGTAACATTTAAGAAAAAGTGGATGTACCATCATTGAAAGAAAAAACAAACTGAAAAATGAACTATTAGCATGTAATCACTACATTGAAAACCTTTACTGACTCAACCTCTCAGATGGACTACTTACAACATTTTCAGGACACAGTTTTAAAAGCAAAATTATTCACATGCAATTTTAGGACCTGAATTCAAGAGAACAGAACATCTGAAAATAATGGGAACTGCACAAGTACAGTAATTCTATGGAGTAACTCAATGAATGTCTGGTTTGCAATGTTTACAATTTAAATCTTCAAGAACATTACCTTGCATTTATTTGCACTGCAAAAAGCAAAAGGGAAATGGAGTCTGTAAACATGGATTCTGTAAACTAATGTGGTTTTTTTTTTCATTTTATTAACACTTTGGTCAAGAGAACAGAGTAATATTCCATCTTAGAAGTAAAATTAAAAGAATGCTCTTATAAATAAAATTAATTACATTTACTAATTGTCAAAATTCCTTTCACATTTTCAAGTCATCATCTCACATACCATCAACCCCTTCTCTATATTAACAGTGGAACTTTGACAATTATGGTCTAAATCTGAAATTATCATTGAGAACATAGCATATTATCACAATATATGAACCAAGATAATGCACTTCTCTTCCTTGCCTTTTAGTTCTTCATGTGTCAGCCAGTGTAATTTATCTACTGATTTCTTCGTGGGAGTCAACTAACTGAATCACAAAAACCCTGAGCTCCTTTTAAAGCTCTGCTCCTTACTTCCTCTGTGACTTCAGACATTTCACTTAATCTTTCTTTACTCCATTCTCCCCCTGTAAAAATGGAAGCTGTAAACCATTCCCTTATTTTCTTTCTTTCATAGAGATGACTGTTGTTCTCCAAACCTTACATATTTGATACTGAAACATGGGCTAACTTAAAATGCTGTGCTGCAGACCAAAGATATGTTCCTATAGAAATACCTGATCTAGCTTTAACACAGGTATCTCAGGTGTGGCAGTCTAATTATGACTGAATGGAAACAAATTTTCAGGGAAGAACATGTAAGCCAAAATCTACAGTACTGCAGTTTCACTGCTATAGGTAGTCTAGCTAAATTAAACAAAAATTAAGTCCGATTAGGCCACTACATGTATAAAAAAATAGTAAGTATACAGTAATCTGAAAAAAAAAAAAAAAAAAAATATTTCTAAAGCGGCTGCAAGAAACATGAGGGAGACCTAATAGAACAGGGTGAATGGACATGAAACAGAAAAATCAAAGCTTTGCTTAGAGATCATATGTGTAATTAATAACATAGGAATTATTACGAAACGGCTGTATTGCCCATTCCCCAAGTGATGAGAACACATCTCCAGCAATCCCTACCTACATTAGAAGAAATAGAAGTTCATGGAAAGAAAAAAATAACAGGTACATGATGATCAAAGACTAAAAAACCTAGGAAGAGATACAGTTCAGTGGAAAGAAAAATTACAAGAAAACATAATAATCCACAATGTTTAAAAAGCAAAGTGGAATACTTCCATGATCTTTACCTCATAATGACAGAAGCTGTTAAATAAGAGAAAAAAAGCAAATAAAAATAAAACCATTTTGATACCCTTCACAGGAATTTCCTGTTGAAAGATAGCCTTCAGGTCAGTAACTTGAAGAGTATTTTTTAACTTTCCCTTGAGATATGTGGTATTAGGCATTGTCAAAAACCAAAGGCTATGGCTAAAAGACCAGGAAACTCATTTACCATGGTAATGTCTTTACCCTTGATTTAGACATATGAATTTAATAAAAAAGTTCTTGATAAAATTATTGTGCAATTTACATTAAGACAGTGCCATTCTAACAGTAAAATTAGAGAAGAAGGCTGCACATATGAGCAGAATTTCCTTGTAAGGAAAGCTCCAAGGGCAGAGGATAAATTAACTCAGAAGTTACTTCTGGTTCTGCAGATTTTACTAATTAACAAGATCGTTGCATACTGAATTTTCACAGTCAATCTGCTAACATTTCATTTTTCTTCTCCCTTTTTTTTTTTTTTCCTCCTGCATCTGATACCACAGCTAATCATAAGAACAAAACTTCAATCTACATCTGACAGTCATGTAGGCTGGTAGGTAATGTTCAGCATATTCTAAGAAAACCAACCCCCTTATCCTTTTTTTATTTTCCAGCATTTTATCCTCTCCTGAGAAAATAGAAAGAGGCCTCTTACCAGCAAACAGAAAGCTGAATTTGCTATTTACTTTTACTGTGAACTCAACCTTCTTACATTGGCCTTAACTATAAAAATGACTTGTTTTCCTTAGTCAGCTAGCAAAAAAATAAAAGTATCAAATGTATTGGAGGGTTTAGCATACTGTGCTGAAAACTATCATTTCAAACTTTAAAATGAAAGGAATTCCAAAGTAATTAGTTATAACTGCATTGTTTCACACTAATTGAAATTAAATGGTAAATATTTGAAGCAATAACAATTAATAACTAAGATAGCTTCCAAAGTGCTGTTTCCATGGAAAATCTGAATGAAAATCCAGTATGAATTCTGATTAAAACCTAACCAAGCTAAACATTGCAGATTACCTAGATTCCAATTAAATGTGACAAATGAACATTTGACAGATTTCAATTCCAATTCTATTTCTGTCAGAATGATCCATTAATATTGAAGATTACATTATCAGAATTTGAACAATACAGTTGTGCCTAAAATAGTTAAATTACAAGTGGACTTAAGAATCAGATCACAGAAAACTCTCACTCAAATGTTAGATATTAAAAATATGAAGGAGCAAAAGTATATCTTATCCTGTTGTGTCTTTATTTATAGATTAACGTCAACAAAAATTTCTGGAGGCAGACGACATGCCACTGTTAAAATCTTGTTAAAATATAACAGCAAGATCCAAAAGTCTGTATAGTATAATTTTTATCATAATGTCACCCACCTTTCAAAGGTGTCAGTTCAAGGTTTTATTAAGGAGAAGGAATTCCTTCTTACTATTTTATGTCCTGCCATGCAATTTTTTTATTCATGGTAATTTTGTTTTCATTCACTTATTCATGGAATATTTATCTAGCTCTATGTTTCCATCTATACAATACTATTTTAAAAAAAAAGTCCAACAGATTCATCCTATCAAATATAAATTGCCATCTTTCAAAAAATCAAAGTAATGTCTAAAATACTTTAATTATTAGAATGCAATATCAGTTTTTGCATCAACAGAAAACCTTATATAAACTGGTTTGCTTTAATTTTTGACACCACTCAAGCTCTTTTCATTTTCAATTACACTTCAGTAAGCGTGATGATTTTCACTGGCTACTGAATACATTTAAAATTATATTCAATTGTGGCTCTACAGTTTTCCCAATATGGTTTGGGCATACTCCATTTTAACATACTTTCTGAACTCAGAATTTAATGTCTAGCAATCTACTACACTGATATATGTCCAGGGAAATCAATAAATTGTTTAATTTCATTATCATAGCCACAAAATCTCACCACAAAACATACAATAAAATAATCATCCCAACTTAGGTACAAAGTGTAGAAATTTTTTTTCTGACATTTTTCTAGTAATGCGACTATCACTTTCTCCCCTCCCACACACCCAGAAAAATGAAATGTAAGGAGATATATTCATATCGACAACCGAAAAGAATATATAGACACGCACTTACACACATACATAACCTAATATATCTTCTTTTTAGATGGATAATACCATCACCCTTTTTGGTCAATTAGTCATTTGCTGTTGGGATATGCATTATAAGCAGATGTAGACTGCTGTAGCTATTCTTCAGTCATACACACTAGATTTAGCAATATCTTAACATGGAAAAATAATATATTTTTATTGGGTCAACATGTCTATCTCAGAAAAGACAAAAACCAAAGAACAATTATCCAGTGCTGTAATTTCTGAGAAACTAAAACATGCACTTAGTCAAACTAATTCATTCATTCTGTAACAGAAAATATACCACCCTTCTTACATATACCTACCAATTCCAATTGGATTAACAAATCCATTATTGAGTTGATTTTCAAAAATCTATACGCTTTGATATACCATAATTTATTTTATTGTTTATAGGCAAATGAAAAGACATTGAAGTCAGTGTCTGACTTCATAAAATTTTAGATAAAGGCCAATAAGTGGAGAACAGTAAAACATTCAGGTTTTATGAAATACGTTTCAAATTGAATAGATTTTTTAAAAATTCTAAATAGCTTTATATAGAAATGAAAACAAAACCTGAGATTTAAATTACTTTTATTTTGTCAAAGCTGGAGAATTATTATAGAATAAATAATGATTCAGCATTTTCTCCTTCTACATAAATAGACCCTTAATTTAAATCAGATATTCTAAAAGTATTGTACAAAATAAAGTGTGAAGAAAATGAATGTTCTTTTTTCTAAATAATGAAGAATGGAGTTGACAGTGTTATTTTGAAAACAGACTATATAACATTTTTGGGGAAAAGGGAGTACTCTAGAGTGGGGCTTTTAAATCCTGCTTTCTTTTGCTGATGCTGTACCTATTACATGCTGGGAAATTTCCTAAGTAGTTGTTGAACCAAAAATACTAGGAAAAGAGAATACATCTCCTTTATGGTCTTTTATCTAAAAGGAAAATAATGGAATTTAATTCAATTACCATCTCCCCAGCCCTCGACCGGTATTTTTTTCAATGTTTTAACTGCTTCTGCAGTATTGTTTTTAAATCATGTAAAGAAAATAAAGTGCTGGTTTTATTACTAGTGTTATGTTCCATTATTTTGTATATCTGCATTTTAACAAACTTTAAAATAAAATAATAATTACAGTTTTATCTATTTAATATATTTATTTATGGTTTTGGACTGACCTTTCAAAAATCTACTTAGTATCACTTGCTAGTGAGATTATGTGTGTGAATGTCGTGTTTGCCCCTACCATTTTCCATATGCTCTGCCTCACCAACACTGCCATCCGGCGTAGTCCTTTCGTAGTTGTCCTCTGGGAGTGGAAGGGCACCCAGTCTTGGCCCTGATGAACTCTTACTGCTTGGTGTTTCTGACTCCTCCAGACCGCTGTCATAGCAACTCTGCAATGACCCTTGATGTGGGTCCTGAGGCTGACTCACAACAGAAAACGTCACTCTACGAAATGGCTGCAAGAGAAAAGATTCTGAATGTCACTGAGAAGTTTGGTCTTTGAACAACTGATTCTCAAAACATGACTTAAGCAAACTAATATTTCAACATTTACCAGTTAAACAATTTTGTCTAAATTAAAGCAAACAGTAAGTATAGTCCTTAAAATGCCACTGGACAGAGTTCCTGTGGATTTTTAACTGTGATATATGGTCCAGAACCTTCCCACAGTTTCGCATAGCCTCGTTTCAAATGGCTGCATGAGTTAAGAAAATTCTTATAATTATTTATAAATTCTATACAGTTCTTCTTTTACTCAATAGATGAGTGGAGTTTATATCAGATTGCATAAATGTACTTGACAGTGTGTACATGTGTATGTGTAAGACTGTGCGGGTGGGTATAAATGCTCACCTATAAACTATATTGTGGGTATTAACAACATAGCAGCACTCCCATAATCTTTTTAAAAAAAAAAAAAAAAAATCACTTCCTGTGGTTTGGAAAGCTAGTTGACATGAGAAAGGAGAAAAAAAGAAGGGGGGAGGAAAAAAAAAAAAAAAAGAAGGGTTCAGTCTCTTATCTCTTTGCCATAAAATTCAGTGCCTGCAGACAGGGTGTGTTGCCAGCTGACTTAATAAAGCCTTTAAAGTACTGCGAGCACAGCTGACACCACATGTTTCCACTGGGACTGTACAAACATAGATTGTTAGAGATTTGTATTCATTCAAAATGACAGATATTACTGTTGCTCTGGAAGCCTACACGCGGAACCCTGGCATCAGTGAGCATCCCAGGAAGTGGGAGTCTATCCCTCACATTTCAGAGGACACTGAGGACAGGCAGAATTTTCAGTAAGCAGCTAGGTGATTCTCTTATGATTTGAACTACACTCAAGCAGTAATGATATATTTCAAATTATTTAATGATACAATTGAAATAACATATTGTTTGCAAGGCTAGAATACTGCAGAGAAATATTAGATGTTCTAATCAGCACATTCTAAACCAAACACCAATAGTCCCATTTTATAAGACACTATGCAGACTTTGCTGTGTTTAAAATGTGAGGTCAGAGAGTGCTGCCCACCTTTGGATTCAGATGTGTTTCAAGTCCTGTGTTAGAATGAGACACAGGCATGCATCACCCCCACTGGCACCTCTGGTCCCTATAGGTTGAAAATGTGTATGCAGGCCAGAGGGAGGAAACAGCAACTACAACCACTTACACAAGCCCTGAAGAATAGAAGTCCACATTAGGTTTACAAGTAGGAGGGTGGGTGGAGTTTCAGTTAGAATTTTTACAATTTTTTTGAAGCTAAAATTTTTGAAGGTATAAAGATATTCAGTGCTGATGAGAAATAAGTTGTGCTACAAATATAACACTAAGTTTTCCTGGCACAAGTAGATCAAAATATGTTCATAAATATGAGTGTTGCTAGAAATATGAGAAAATTCTAAGGGAAGAGTCATGGTATTCTCATGGTGAATTTTTGACCTTTTAGAGTTTCCTTCTGTTCTGCAGCTGAAAAGTGCTTTTATACCAATGTAATTTAGAGCTTCCTATCATATCAAATGCAAGGAGAATAAAGGAGCAAAACAAAAGAATGGAGATCACAAATAATGAACATTAAAAGATCACATTAAAATAGTTTACAGTTGCTGCTCCTTTCACTAACATGGAAATAATAGAAAGCATAGAGAAGGATTAGAACAGCTGTGTTAAGATCCTATATCTATAATATACAATTTGCATAATATTTCCTCATACATGAGCAGGAAGTTCCTTCCCTTCCATGAGTATTCAGAAGGAATCCCTTTGTTGAACTGTGCAGAAATTCTAAAAGCTTTACTACTGGTTCTGAATCATACAGGAAGTTTAAAGCCCTTTTGCAGTAGTCTGTCCTGCAAAATGTCTGCATCACTTGTATTGTATTTTCATATTTCAAAAATAGTTTGTGTATTGTGTTACTGGTAATCTACACACATATTAATTCCCTCAAACAAATAACTAACTAAATGTAAAGAAAGATGAAGTATCTTTATATAAGCCATGGTTTTAGATGAGAGCCACCAATTTTCTTTTGTTTTTTCTAATTTATCAAGGTAGTGACTTCCTTTCATGTGCTTTCCATAGAAGGACTTCTAAGTATATAAAAAGATGTCAAACAAAGTGAATATTCCATATCTTGTAAACAGGCTCTGTTATTTCTTTCCAGTATGACTGTTCTCAGATCACTTAAGAATACTGCAAGTAGAAGTTAAGGTTTCATTAGTGAAGTAAAGTTTATTATTTTCATTATACTGACTAAATTCACAGGATCTTTCCACTGTCTTGACATTGAAATTACGTTTATTTCTTCATATTATTACTATGTCAGGTAAACAGCTGCCATTTCTACTTACATTAGAAATTAGATATTTTTGTTTGGAAAATATGGATTCACCATTTACTAAGTATGCCAAAGTTGCTAGTACAATTTAAATTGTATTTCTACTATTATTCAGGAAACAGTTTAGGGAACTGCCTAAGAACCTAAGAAAATAATTTATTTTCACTCATACTTAACTCATTGGTGCAATGCCCAGATGCATCCAAAGATCAAGTTCTGTCTCCTACAGGTAGTCCACTTGACAGAACTTTCTAACACGCTCACCCGTCTTTCCTGAAGAGCTTGTACACTAAATGCATGAGTTGTCCAACCACAGCTCAGTAATTTGAACAATGTCATATTTCTGAGGCCACACACTGAGCTACAGTTCCTCCTGCTTGTTTCCCAGACTGTGTACATTTCTGTACATATGACATCCTTGATGTGGATCCTCTTTCATTTTGTTTTATTATTCTGGAAGTCTCTCTTGTACCTACCACCTTGCACCCTTTGCTGTCCACCCCTGCCCACCACTTCCTTACTTGACCGTAGGTTGTAATTTCCCTCTGCAGTCAGTCCTGGTTTAAAGTTCTCCTCAGCAGGATCCCCAGTCTGGTGGAAAAGATGCTGCTGCCAGCTTTGTCAGGTGGATCCTGTCTCTTCCCAGATGTCCTCAGTCTTCGAAAAGGGGGGCCACTGGTCTAAGAGCAAAATCCCTGTCCCACAGAACCTACCTGCTCTTTCCCAAGCCTTTCAATGTCAGGACTGCACAGACACCATGAAGTCCATTGTGCCCTTCACCCTCTCTCCTTAGAGCTGTGTAGTCACCACTGATACAGTCAACATCCTCAAAGTGCCACTGGTGCCCGTGGGGATGAGGAGCAGCAGACAATATTCCAATGAGTAAAGAAGCCTCAGGAGTCTCTGCAAGGCCCCCTGCACCTGAGCACCTGGCACACTACAAACCTCCCTAAACAGCAGGTTGAGTCAGCAGATGGGGCCCCCATCCCCCTTAGAAGAGGGTCTCTCATCCTGATGTTTCCTCAGGCAGAGCTTCCACTCTCTTGTCTGCTACCAGGGAATTGATCCTATTCTGCAGTTGCAAATCTGCAGGTGAAAGCATTGGCTGCCCTGTATTGCAAAACATCAAAGGCCTACACTCCCAGATCTTGGGAGTCTCTCCAGTGAACACATCCTCTGGTTGTTCCTCTTTCTGTGCAGTGAGGGGTTCAGGATGCATGGGTGGTATATGGGTACACGTATGGGTAAATGTATGGAGATATATATACTATACCAGAATGCTAAATACTATTTAGTGAAAATAAATATATAGGCTTGAAATATTAGAAATCTGCTTTCAATTAAAATAGCTGGGTATGTACGGAACATGCATGTACTAGTTCTTGATGGGAAACTGTATTTTGCTTTAAGGTAAGATCTAGTGTAAATCATACAGCTTATCTTTGAAAAGATATGGTAAAATATATTGTTGTGGAATCACACAGACAAGCAAGAGTAATTTGCACATTCTGATACTAAATATTTAAGCATACTAGTAAGCATACTTAGTATACGCTAGTACTTACATACATAACATACACATTTCAAGGAAAAAATGGAAGAAATTTTACATGGTAGAAACTTCCTACAATGAGATCCTGTATTCTGTAACTATATGTCAATTATTACTAAATTCTGGACCAATTATGACAACTTTGTGAATCTCCCATAATTTGGATTTACTTATATCCTGTTCCATAGGTTAATTCCTGAATATCATAGTATCTCCCCAGGAAGGAATTATCTGCTAGAGACACTTTGATGAGCTGAGTAAACATGTAAATTAAGGAAGCAATTCCCATAATTTCCCACAGACTGTTAAGTTTGCCTGTTATCAAACCTTCCAGAGGAAACATTAAAATCTACATTTGAAAGGCTGTATCGACTTGATAGCCATATGATAACCTGATACCTCTCAGACTCCCAACGAATCACAGGCCACAGTTTAGGAACCACTTTTAAAAAGATGCAGAGGACCTTTGGGTACAGCCTGTCTTCAGAGTAGTAAAAGTAACGCCCTGTAACTCAGACCTAAGCACAATGGAACTTGCCCTCAAAATATGAAGATCCTTTCCCTGATCCAGGTTTATCCTTGGAAAAACGCACCTGCAGCTTTGACAGCGGATAACTGGAGAGCATGACACTTAGAGACCTCACAGAATTCAAGGGTGGGATGCAAAGCTTGTAGTTCATGGTTACCACACACCTACATGTTGGTCCTACTTACAGAGTATTCCAAAGACTGCTTTGGGATAATCTCTTAAAAATTCTCATTAGAAATTTCATCAGAAGACACAAATACTACCACCCCTTCCCTGCGGTTCTGCTTAAAGGTTTTTAAGGTTTTATTCAATGACTGTGATGAATCAATTCCACCTACTTTTCTAGATCTAATCACCTGCCTGGGGTTACTATGTGGCAAAGACATACTGCACCATAAACACTTTGCATCATCTACAGTTATTACAAGATCAGTGTGATGCAACTTAAAATGAGAATTAAAAGAAATGGTCAAGGATTTAAAAACCTTCTGTCCCCTTTCCTATGGATTTTTGGGAAATCAGTCCCAACTAGATCACAAACACAGAACACCTGGTTATCATATCTGCAATAAACCAAGAAGGGTAGTAATGTTATTTAAAATAAGTTTTGAAAAGAACTATCAACATTTTAGGACCATCCTGTTCCTCTTCCCATATTCTTTTAAGGATATATGTCTTACCTAGATGGCATATAAAGAATACCTGTGATAGATGCAAAGTTGGCCTGGTTTATATCTAAGGCTGAAAATTCCTAGCAATAAAATTATTTGTCCTATCAACTAAAAGAAATTTGATATGCCTTTTCTAAATTATTAATAATGAGTTTTTAAACAGATCTAGATGTTCATCTTGCTTTTTTTCTTAAGTGCTGTACTGAGTAGGAATTATCTGACACAAAACCAACACACACAGCATTCAGTTCAGTAGAGTCAATTCAGCCCATTCCACAGAATATCAAGGAGTATGATATCATGGTAACAAAATCCTTTCTGGAAGAATTATATGCATGTTAATTGTTATTCTTCAACTTTTATTATACTTCTACTTCTTGTACAAACATCAGAATTCTGACGTCTGTGTTGTATTCTGAAAACTCAGGCAAATGTATTACAAATTTTTAATGCATCAGACCTCATGGAATAATATCACGGCCTGTGTTTTTCTGATAAAAAGAAATAGACCTCGATCATAATGTATGTTTGTTATCATCACAGTTAAGGAAGACTATTTTCAACTAATTTAATGGGTTTTAAGAACAGAAAAAATTGGATATCCACACTGTAGCTTACTGTCTCCTTTCCAACATGTCATCCTTTCTGATACATAAAACACCATATACTTCAGACAGTATAATCTGGATAAACATAGCAACGGTCATAACGGAACCATCAGTCATAAAAGATACTGAGCTTTTATATACTTTGAAAATTGAGGCTAGACTAATTATGGCACCTATTTTTTTACATCTAAAGAATTATGACATCTTAGAGATAAAGTTGAGGAAAACACAAAAGTATGGGATTGCTATAAAATGCCTCTGAAAAAAAAATGTGTATACGTATTCATGTTACTGTTTATGTAACTCACAGTAGTCCTTTAATTGTTACTAACAACATTTAAGTTAAATGAGATGTAATCCCTATCAAGAACATTATGCGCACTAGAAATTTGATATATAATAAATACTGTTTATGGATTAGTTGCTATGAATGCAAAAAACCCTCCATAAACAAGAACTTTCTTCATGTACTCTAATCTTCGTTTAGATACTAATCTGTAAACCATTTGAGGTTTCAAAGAAAACTTCATATTAATGAGACAAACAGGCGGGAAGGGGGATAAATACTAGGATTAATATTTCTAAAAAGTTATTGATAAAATGCTGGTTATCTTATACATTTATTGCCATGCCCAAAATAAGGTTATAATCTGAACTTTAACAAGAAGAGATTGACTACATCCTTAATTTTGTGTTTCCATTGTTAAAATTACATCAGTAACATGTCACAGAAAAATGGACAGGAGAAATTTCCAAGTGCTGACAAAATAAGGCACATACCCATAAAGAGAGGGGAGAGGGCTACGTTTAGCTTTATTAATTTTCAGTGCACAACGTTAATACAGCTCCATCTGACAGCACTGTGAATCAACATGGTAGAGTTGATTTTACCCAAATAAGCCCACTAGCTGTTTATTTTTTCCTTCTCAGCAAAACAGCAACCCTAAGCTTTTTTGTAGCCCCTTAGTAGAGATGGTCCTTGCTAGATTCACATTTAGAAAGAATGCAATAGGTCTGATAATTTTCTCCCTCTGAAAATTGTTATATTTTCTGATAACATCAATTGTAATCAGTCAGGTTTTTAATATCTTCAAGAATGGAGACTCCACAACCTCTCTGAACAACCTGTTCCACTCTTCTGCCACTATCAGAGTAAAGAAGGTTTTTCTTATGTTTGAGTGTAATTTCTGTATTTCAGTTTGTGCCAATGTACAAAAAACCCCTGGTGATGAGTCAAACCTAAATCATATTATAATTACTGTTAGCATCAAAAGTCAATCAATGTCAAGCTGCTTGTAAGACTAACATAGCGACTTTGAGATATGTATAGTGTAGATTTGAAAAATAGTCAGAAGAGATATGTCAACTCATCACATAAATTCAAAGTGTTTCTTTAGCATTTGAATTTTGATAAAACATGTCAGTATCCTTTTCTTTCTACTCATTCTTAATTGCTGGAAGCTTGTTGGAAGATAAACAAAATATTAATGAACAATTTCTATTCTTCATGAATAGTTTCAACCCACACAACTCTTCCCCCCATTCAAATCACATATTTCTACTGTTGTAAATTTCTATCATTGTGGTTAATACAAAATTGTCATGAAATTAAATTAAACAGACATTATTTTTCAATGAGAAGTCTGAAACACCCAAGACAAGTATTACAACAGGAAAGGAAAAGAGGAGAAACACACTGATAAGAATAATCAACTTTTTCTTTTAAATTTGGCAAAAAGTAATAAAAATTTCAATTTTGAACAGGAGTTCAATAAAATAAAAAAATATTCTGATATTACAGCTATGTATCAGGCATCACCCGGCATGAATTGTGATTGGCTCAGCTATCAGGTAAGAATTCTACACGCAAGAGAAAGACTCTCCATTATTATTGCCATTTATTTTGTTAGCATTTTTATTAATTTTAGCTGCAGTAGTGAGCTCCTGGTCATGAACTAGTAGCATGATTTGTTTATTCTGTATGAATATGAAATACAAATCCACTAATATCTATTTACTTGAGCCCAAGGCAACATTAAGATTTGATATTCAGGGATAATATTTCATAATGTATTTTACATTATGGGAATCTTTACTGTAACATTCAAACATACATTTTTCCTTTTAAGTTCAGTGCTGTTCTCAAATATCCTCTCTTGCCTGTTATCCACATTTGCCTTTATGCAAAAGAACAATGACTTCTGAGCAGCCCAAAATCCTTTTCATACACCTAGCTATGTTCATTAAGTAGATTCCTAATAACTCTCATCTCTTACAAGTAAACAAACAAAAGGCATGCCTATTATTCCTGTGAATACCATCAGAGAAGACACACAATAATATGAAGAACATCCCTTTCTCAAAGATACAATATTCTTTTGTGATAGAATCCTCATATCAAAATACAACACAAAAGTTCATTTAGTAAAAATAAACAAGATCTACAAGGCTTTTAAACAAAGCCAATATTCTTAGCATTTCACAAGAGCTCTTCTTGGTAGCTATTGAAAGATGAGCATAAAGAAAACAAGAATAAATGAGAATCTGTAGTAGAGGTGGTCAAAACAATTTGATTATACTCTTGCCTGTTCATGAAAATATACTTTTGTTATCTCTTCAGTATCCCATTGTTTGAGAATTATAAGAACCAAGCATCTGTGACCCTGAAGTACTCTCTTATTATTCTTCTACAGGAGAGAAATAGATGAAGTAGCACTTTGTCTTCCCAATAATAATTATAATGTGAAATTAGATTTTTATCTTATTTATATTTTCTTTAAAAAAGCTGATCCTAAATTTTTCTGTAGATTAAACACAACTTCAGTGAATCTAGTATTTTTTTCCCCTGAACTCATTTCATTAGATTCCAATATTCTACTACAACTCTTTCTAATAATTTTCGTTAAAAACCTCTAAATACTTTTTGTTTAACCAAAATCTATCACTAAGGCACTGGAACAGTATTCATTTAGTTAAGTATCATTCCAGTATCTTATACTACTCACTACTTACACCTTCACAATGGCTAGCATTCTTCACTTTGAAACTTTTCTGTGATTTCTTGAAATATTTTGAGTCTGTCTTTCCTGGAGGGGTTGGGTTGGTTTTCTTTTCACTCTGCTTTTCAGCAGAGAATTTGCTGCTCAAAACTAGCCCAGGAAGCCCAACAATTCACAAAAGCTGTTGTCTGTTAGCTCCTGTCTTTCAGCATAAGTATGAGAAATTTTTATCTTTGTTTATTTGCTACACTGTTTCATTTAAGTTTCTCACTGACTGAATTGAACAACACTTTGAAACAAACAAAACTCTTATTTCCATCCTACCAGCTCAATCACCTAGATATTTGCATTGAGATCCTCAGCAACTTTCTCCTGAATCTGGAACTTTATTAAAATAATTTAATGTGTTGAAATTAAAAATAATATAATCCTTTACTCTAGTTATGAGGCACTGAAAAGCCCTAAAATGGGAGGTGTACATTCATGAGCCTACTTCCAAAATCATTTACAGAAAAGTGCCCTTAGAGAAAGGATGAAACCAGAAAGACTATCAACACATATTTCTCCCAGGCTATAGAATGATGTTCTTTTAATTGTCTGTAGTCCAAGTGGGTCAAAATGTGATGTGATAGAAAAAAATGTATCTAATTACTCAGATATGTATATATATCACTTGATGTTCTGGCACAGCATTCTATATATATAAAAGAAAAATATTTTAGAACTACAGAATAGTTCACAATAGATATAAATTGTCATATTCTACACAGCATTTTGGGTAAATATACATTAATGTTTTAGTTCACAGAAGGTACGAGCTACAGATGTTAATTTTCTTATCATCCCCAGTTACTGTACTTTGCTATCCTTGGAAGAACTATCTTGAAGCAAATATACTGGACTCTTTTTGGATCCAGTTCAAAGGAAAGATATGTTTCAAAAGCGTGCCTAGATATCTTGAACTAACAGGACTTCAGTTCACAGGATCAGACTAGACCTAGTCTGAAGTAAACCTCCACAAAATGCATATAGTATGAAAATCAGTCTCAGCACCCACTGCTTACCATACAGATCAATTCCTCTTGTTCCATTCTATTTGCTAATGTAGACATAGCCATTTATAAAAATTGCTTTCTCTAAGTTTTGTTTCCCTGCACAAGAGAAGCTTGTGTCTGCAAAGGGAGCTTTGCCAGAACACCACTGAAATCACAGATCCAGACAGCGAAAGCATATATGAACCTTTCAAAACATCAATCTTGAGTATTAACAAAGCATTAATGCAGAAGTAATGTATTCTTGTAAGTAATGAAAATTAATCTTGCTGCTAAGATTAGATGAAACATTTTAAATATACTGCTAATAGACCACAGTGTTCTGTATATAACTCATTAGATAAACAGGGAAAAAATAACTCTCAAAAAAGATTTTAATTATTAATGCATATATTACATCAAAGTGGTATTCTTTGGGTCGTAAGTCTCACCTTTTGTTCGACTTTATCATCATAGTTAAAAAGGATAATTACTAATACTATTGAGAATATTTTCTTTTTAGTAGCTGTTCACAAGAAAAGACTCTAGCCCAATATGAACAGGGAGAGTCACAGCATCACATTTTAGGAAAATTCAGCAATAACTCTTGGAAGAATAGGATCAAATCATAAATATATATGAATACATAACCAGGCACTTCAAGTCCAATAGGACAGGTATGCAAATACAGATATTCATGCATTTTGTGAGTGATTAGGAATACAGACTTTTATACTGCTCACCAAAATTGTATCGATGATGACATATTTCCCAAAATACGTATTTGAAATGTTTTCCAAAATTAGGTAATAGACTCAATAGTTTGTATTATTCTTATGCATCATGTAGTCCTCACTGTTTACTGATCATTCATGTAAATTGTCCAAATTATTCTCTAAATATCTTTACAGTCATACTGATTTTTAAAATGATGATATATTTTATAAAAATTGGACAAGAATAACTCAGACATGAAATCTCAGATAGTCAACTATGCTCTACAAGAAGTGGAAGGACAGAAATATACAAATGTATCCCATCTAGGAAGGTATTTAATAGAATGGAAATATTCTTCACTAAATATTGAGGAATTTAAATTAGCTACATAACTTTTAGATCACTCAAGTTAGATGAAGCAAATGCTATTCTTGGTGCATATGTAGTTATGCATGTTATAATAAGAAACATGCCACAGGCTCAAAATACAAGGCCTTGAAAGGGAAAATGGTTAATTTTATTCAACAATTAGATATTTGAAAAGGCACTATAGATTTGATGGGAAAAATAGAGGCATGAATGAACATAAAAATACAATTTGTTCCATTATTTCATTTTAACCAGGGCTACGTACACTTTCATTGTGACAAACAGATTGTTGGAAGAAACACATTTAATAGAGGTAATTGAGGAGGAAACTGATAAAAAGGTAGTTACAGAGAAAATAACAGATGAGGTCCATGTCCACAACTATGCTCCAAGGCTAATCATCTATATAGCTACCTTGTATAATTAAAACTCTTGACAAAGATTTAGGGAGTTTTGTTCGTTTGCTTGTTTTTCCACATCATACTGAAAAACCTTTAAAACTATAACACTACTGTAAAATTAGAATATACAATTTCTTCCATTGTAGGAAAATATTTGAAGGGCAGTGGTCCACAAAACAATATAGAATTTGATATTTTTTTAAAAACACTAATTAAAAGGAGACACTTAGCTGATAGTAAACTGTTGCAAAAATATCCCAAATAAATAAACAAAAATATATTTTTTTCAAAATAATCAGTTACATAAATTAGAAACCTACTCATATGTAGATGTCAGTGCTTAGTTCCTATTATGGCCATCTGAAACACCATGCCTGTTACTCTAGGTTAAAAGTTACTTTGTAATTGTCAGTGATGTCATTTGAAGCAAATTGCTTAAGTGTAAGAGCTGTTGAAATGTGAAACTATTACTTTACACTTGACTCAGAATGTCAGTAATTATTTGAGAACATAGTTAACACAGTAAAAGTGCTTGAAATGTACAGCCTCATAAGAAGAACTGGCATATTTATCTGTGGAATTGATTACAACCATCAACCTGTTATACAATTTTTACTGAATGAAAAAAGCAGTATAATGTTACAGAAAAGAAAAAAAAAAAGTCTGTTTGTGTTCTGGTTTTGTTTGTTTGTTTTTTTTCCTTCAAAAGTCTAGTGGTTAAATTCTATGAAAAGAAATTTTAACTTGTGTTTTCTAATAAAAATAAACCAGGCTTGTGTTTGTTGATACATGCTCCAGCCAATTAATAATAAAGCATGAGTTTTGAAGGAGGCAATGAGATGATTGTTTGGAAAACAACAGTGGGGATTCTGATAACTTCTTAGATCTGCCTATTTTTATTATCCTGGAGCTTATTTTCCACACATGCAGTTTCAATTTCATTTTTACATTCTGAATCAAAATCACTTTACTCTTTCACTTCAGATTTGGACCCGAAAATGAAAGACATCTGTTAATCACTTAAAAGTTTTTCATCATTCACTTAACAAAGTCATTAAAGAAGTTATGTATCTGAAGAAAAATCAAATTACTGTGCATAAAATACTTTAAAATATAGACAGAAAAGCATGGCTTATAATAAAAGTAGTTAAATTGTTCATAGTTAAAACTTTATAACTCTGTTTTCATAAGTAGAACTTTAGATACGTTTTAATAGTCAAGCTAGTTGAAGTATTCTGGAACTGTTTAGCATAAAAATGAACACCTCCTCAATTAAAAATGTGGCTACACATATAAGATTTCATCACCAATTTAACAAAGCTGAAATGTAAAACTTTAGGAGTGATAGCCATCTACATGCAACAATATGTTAAATATGGAAAAATACTTTCTCCTGTTGATGAATGCAGCATGCATTTCAGTGATGAGGACTACAGATTGGTGCAAAGATTGCCGTTTAAAAGATTCAGGTCATTTACTCCAGCATCTTCCAAGACCTCTTCAGCACAGCTCAACTGTGGAAAATATTAATGGATACTTCCTCAGACTGCTTCTTTTGCTGGTGAGAAAGATGCATTAATTTTTGCTATTAGGAACATGTATTTGATAGAGCTCATGTTCCCTTAGTCTTTTTAAGGCATTCTGAAAATAATGTAGAAGAAAGGAAAATACTCTAGGCTTAATAAATGGCTGGTTTTGATTGCATGTCTCACATCAATACAACAAACAACAAAGGATTTATGATCCATTTTGTTACGTGGCTGATGAAGGATGAGTTCAAATTACAGTTCAGTACACCCTACATTCTTAGTCACTGCATAGTCATCCCTGTCAATCACATATTTACAGATATTTTTCGATCATAAGAACATTATCAACATTGCTCATGAATGTACTGTTTGACACTCAAGGAAGTTCTGAAAGGAGTCCACAAACTAGAGTTCATGTTCTTTTATTCCACAGCTACAGACCAGTTGGGTAACTTTCAGGGTCATGAGGAGAAAACAACCTGATGGATTTCCTGGAAAAAAAAACCCACAGGCCCAAAAGAGTGTACTATGATTGAAAGATGATTAAAAGTAGTCCACATTGTGTTTTCAGACAGCCAAATTAATTCTTATTTTGCACTCTTTCAAAAATTTATCTAAGAATGTGTTTAATGTTGTGACTGTATTTCAAGACACTCGTTTTGATGCTTGTATTCAGTTCTAAATAAGTTTTCAATATTAAGATGTTATTTAAAAAATGTGACAATGTGAAATAAATCTTCATCTGTTTTATTGGTAAGAGGTGTCAAATAGACAAGTATTGGTTTTGCCTAACCACCTCTCCTTCCCTCCAATACCAAAGTATGGGAAGCATCAAAAGCAAAAAGTGGTTTGGTCACTTAATATAATTCTATTCTTTCATTGTACAATGTCATGCAGAACATAAAATGTTCTTTATTTAGACAAATTAGAATTAAAATATCAGATTTTTTCATCCTAAAACCTAGTTTTTACAATATTGTCACTCAGAAAAAAATTAAGATCACATAATGAAAATACCACGTCATTTAGAAAAGAATCATATAATGAAAATATCAAACTTTTCCATCAGAAATACTCTCTAAATAGCATGGCCATCTTCCACAGGGTCAGGCTGGCCTGCAGGTTCAGATGAACTGCACCATTAGCCAGTATTGGGGTTCTCACAGGAGATGGTCATTCTTATGATTCACCAGGGAAAGTACAACTCTTCAATTTCCTCTCTGAATATAACAGAAATAGCCTTTCTGGCACAGGCGTCTGGGCTTAAGTCTCAACCTTGTTTTATATCTGCATCGCAAATTGTGTTGCCATGTGAAGTCACACAAGCCAACTCGAATGGCACTGGAAGGTTGCTTGTGAGATTCTTGAGTACTTTGCATCTCTATTCATACAACACCATATAGATGAATGTATGCAATTTCCACTTTGAACTTTGCAACTTTCAGGATTAATTTCACTATTTATTCTTCATTTACTTCACATGAATGAATATTACAGAAGTCAAATCCTCAGCTGATATAAATAAATATACTCTTTTTGTCTGACTTTAGACGTCTGTTCTTTCTCTAGTTATACCAAGATGTTTTGCTTTTTCCAAACAAAACAACATAATGGGCAACAATATTGTCATGGCTGCAGACAGTCTTGGATCTTGATTGGATGAGGCAGCATGCACTTCATAAAGCCAGCTGGCATTAACAAGAACACTTTCTGGTCAATGCCCTCTAAAATAAAAAAGTATCAATCTCACCAACAGCAGACATGTATTGCAAAGTCCAGAATTAAATGTAGCTCTCTCATTTGGCTGCTTTTATAGCCGCCACTATGCCATCTGGCCAACAAAATTATTTAGCACTCTATCAGCTTTATGTCTGTTACTTTCAAAGCACAAATATTTACATTTGAGGTTTGTCCAAAATTTCTCCTAGATAAGTGGTAGGAAAAGATGTTTCTCTCTCCAGTTCAGGACAAAGAAAGCAGAAATTCTGGGCAGATGTAGGGGTAAGAAACTTTGAGCAGAACTTCCTTCCAAAAAAAAATAATTCATGAACTTTAAAGTGAAAAAGGAATTCAATACTTGCACTACTTTAAGGCAGATTTGAATAACTTGATAATAATTGATTTTATGCTGATATCTTCATCTTAAGTGACACTACGTTCTCAGATTGTTTTATATGATAATAGGTTATTGGGTCAAAATAGATGTAAAGCTGCAGTCTGTGTATAGCTGAATACAGCTCTTATTTGGAACTGTGACTGGAACAAAGTTGAGAGGTAGTTAGATCAATTGACAAATCTATTTTTTTATTTCATGACTTCAAAGAAAAAGTTGTGCCTTTTTTAAACATTATATAAAAAGTTACAGAAAATGTACAGTGTTCTAATTGTAAAATAATTATGTGGTGTTTACGTAATTATATTTATCACAGCACTCCAGATAGAAGGAAGTTGAAAGGAAAGGAAAATGATGTTGGAAAGGCTGTATTTAATTCCTGGCTCAGCACAAGTGTAATGTTTTGCTTTGCCTTTCACATGTCTGTAGATTCAAAACAAGGATTACTCTTTACCTTCCTATATCGGTTACTCTGACCTTGTAAGTAGACTCCACGTTGATGGTAGAGACTATTGGGAGCACAGATAGGAAAAACTTCACAGGCTAATGTAATAGTATTTCAGATAACTGAAGTTACTGTTGGGGACCACAACAACCCTAAGAATACACAACACAGAGGATACTGCTGGTTTCCATACTTATCATTTGTTATGTATCTTCTTGGAAATTGGAACAAAAACTTATGCAAATTTCCAGCCAACAACACTAATATAAATATGCAAACATATCACTGACATAATCTTTCCAATACTGCATATTATTATGCAAATTATAATTCCATTGTTTCCAAAGTATAAGCCTCTGCAAATAAATATGGCAAAAATAACTGAGGGTGAGTGGCACATCACTAGGATAACACGAACACTGACCATGTCCAACCTTCAAGAACATATTCTGAGGCAACTCTCTCTCAGTGGAATTTGTAATGGATATTTGAGCTCTCAAAAAAGCTCAACTTCACTGAACTATGAAAATAGCTAAAACTAGCATTCTGTAGCTGCACAGCTATGCTAATATTTCAAATTCTAATTTTAAGATCAAGCCTGAGTTCATAGATGTTCTTTGATGCTACCTTTTAACTTCATCATCTAAATTTGTCACAATGATCATCTAACAACATGGCACAAGTAGACATTTTATGACACATATACAAAAATACCTTGTAAGCCACAGGTAAAGGAAACAAGATTTAAAGTGCTGAAAGACTGTCCTTTTTCAAAAATTTGTTAAAGACCAAGAAAACTGTGCAAGAGATTTTCTTTATGTTCACTTAATTTTCTATCCCATTTTAATGCACATGAGGAGAAATTATCTTTTTATGTATGCAAATATCTGAAATATTTCCTGTATAGATGAAAATACTTAGTGTTTTCCTGTAAATAAATATTTTCTTGAAGCATTTTAAAGTATGTCCGGTTTTAAGAACATATTTTTCAATAAAATTGACATTTAAATACATTAAAGCTGTGCTGCAAGTGGTTTCCTCTGCAAGTGGTTTGACACTAGAAGTGTCATTTCAGGCTAAAGAGATTACAGGGCAAACTTAATTCAGGTTTTTGTGAAAAAAATAAGGAAGGGATTTTGAAATAATTTAAAACAGCAATTTATTTTAAAAACAAAATATTTGTATCTTTTTCTTCCAGAATTTAGCTGGATTTTAAACTGAATTGAGCAATACAAGTTTTTAATACATGTTTATAAAAGATAAATGCTTCCCAAAACTGCTTTTTTAATTCCTTTTTTCCTCCCACAAATTTTCATTTTGATAAGAAAAAAGTATCTTTTCAGATAAATCCAATTTAGATAATCATTTACATACATAAGTTTATTTTAAACATATATATATAAACTTTATGAAATATCATAAATGTGCACAGACCCCCTAGGCATGAGTGTATTTACACAAAGAATCATTTGTGCAATCCCTTTTCTCACATTAATTGTTCTCATGCTTCCCATCTTCTTTCTTTTATACGAAACATCCTGTGTATGCCTGACATGCTGGTGTTCGGGTCAGCTGATAGGACAGTGCTAGAGGTTACAAAAGCCATAATCCAGCTGGTGCCCCATTCCTTATTGACAGATGAAGATATCTGTCAGAAAGAATCTAAAATTAGTTTGTAGTTTAATATAAAGGTCAAAAATATGAGAAGGATGAGTTCCTCTAGCTTTTATGTGCTACCTCAGGTCTCTGAAATCACAGAATCACATAATCATTGAGGTTGGCAAGGACCTCTGGAGGTCATATTGTCCAATCCTCCTGCTCAGTCAGGGTCACCTAGAGTCAATTTTCCAGGACCATGTCCAGACAGCTTTTGATTACCTCTAAGGATAGAAAATTCACAGCCTCTCTGGCCAATCTGTCCCAGTGTTCAGTGACCCTCACAATGAAAAGGTGTTTCCTGATGTTCAGAGAGAACCTCCTGTCTTTCAGTTTGTGCCCACTGCCTATTGTCAAGTATATCCTACTATCCTGGAACACAATAGGAGGAATGATCCCAGCAAGTCAAGGGAGGTGATCTTTTCCCTCCATTCAACACTGGTGAGGCCACACCTGGAGTCCTGTGTCCAGTTCTGGGCTCTCCAGTACAAGTTAACATAAAAAAACAAAAATGTAAACTAAAAGGACAGCAGGAAAAGAAGAAATCAAATGTCTGACTACCCATATATATATTTCTTGCCAAAGAGTGTTTTGTTGATAAAACAACTTATGGACTATGTGTATTTTGGACTGAAGTAAAATCTCTTACGAGATTTATCAGAAAATACTAAGCAATATTAAACACACAAATATACTGACATAAAAAGTGATTAATATGAACAAGCTCAGATATTTCCTAAGAATAGTGCAATGATATGGTATGTTTTTACTTGAGAAGCTTAGAGTACTTTAGAAATACAAATCATTTTAACAATATAACATTATCTATAAATAAATCATTACAGAGTACTTCATCAATGAATAAACACAGGCTGAGAAAAGTAAAGTGATTTCCCCAACCATAGGGTTCACATTTTTCTCTCTGGAAAATCTGGGTACATTTGACCTATTGCATATGGGTGGTGTGCATAGGTCATTGAGGTATGATAAATCTCATTTAATGGACATATGGAACATTTCCATGCGTGAAGAATGACCTACCATGTAATAATTCACATCAGTACAGAATAACTCAATGCACTATGTATGCAATATGCAATATTTAATGTTGATCTATCCAGTAAGTCAAGATGCTAGGTAACTAAGTTAAAGCCATTGCTGATCAAATCAATAAATTATTTTTTTTCACACTTAAGATCAACTATGAAGTCAGTAACAGTGAAGAGGACTTTCAGGAAAGTTAAAGCCCTTGCTGTGATTACTGTTATTACAATATATGTTTATAGGGTCACATAATATCTGAATATAATTCACATAAATTAAAATTATACTGCACTCTTAAAATAACACTCCTTCAACTTGATCCTCTTTACCATGCACATTTAACTAAAAAACAGATTCAGAGGGATAACCAGCCATGATACACATTGGTAAGGGAATTACAATACCAAACGGGTACCAAAAGCTCAGGTTCAGCTCAAACTGACAAGAACATACTCCAGAATTACCAGGTGATTGCTAAGAACATGACTCCCATGTCATCTATGAATTTATCTCTTGGAAATAATAACAAAACTAGCACTGTTTATTCCAAAGTTCATAATAATACTGCAGGAAAATTATTTTAACTATAATGTTTAGGATTCACAATTCATAAGGAAAACCCTGTAAATTAACCCATATCCCCTGAAAACTACACAGAACACTTGTAATCCAAAATACAAAGATGATAAACCACATTTTCCAACTAAACACAAGCAGTGACATTCTATACCACCTGGTGCCCAAGGGAGGGCTTTCATGTCTAGCCCAGTATCATTCATTTCAATAGTTTAGATAAGATGTAATGAACAAATGGAGGAAAACTCTGAAGAGTTCTAATCTGAAGAAGCAAAAACAAAAAATCAAGTTTTAATGACAAGTAAAGAGTTTTTTTATACTATTGCTTCCTATGGTTTCTAGACAGAAAGAAATGTAGCGAAGTCCTAAGACAGTCAACTAGTTAAACATATCTATATGAGTCTGGATGGATGTAAGATTCCTCTGGTGTGACAGTTAGGATGGAATGTAACTTGTAAAATTAAAAATCTGCCTGAAGCCTCTAGGAATGTTCATGCAGAGCACTGAAGCAAAGACTTAAGTTTTAATGGGTTTGTTTATACTTACCACATTATTTGTCTTGCTAGTGAATCTTTAATACATATATCAAATTCAAGATATTTATACTGGGTTGCCAATGACATGGTAAGTGGAGCTGTTTCGGTAAGCAAGTAGTTGATCCTGCATACAGCAGTTATGCAGTGCATTTTGCAATACTTGAGATTTCTTTCATATACACATATTTTAAAGTCACCTTACCAGAAAGGGAAAAACATGCAGCTTAAAATATTATTCTAAATTTGAATTCTTAACTAAGAGTAATAAAATCTATAGCTATTTTATTCATTTATATTAATCTCCATTTTGGATGCTCCTAAACTGGTATTTCACAATCAAATCCAAATTTTAGACTTCTTTCTACTTTTAAAGAAATTACATTTGACAAGGAAGTGGCAGATTCAATCACTTTCAGACTTGAAAAAATGGTAAGTACTGTGTGACAGAACATTGGTGTTATGGGCACATATATTAACAACACAGATGGCCATGTTTGCTGTCAACATACTGAAAAATGCTACAATGACATGCAATCAGAGAAGAAAGATTTGTAGGAACTAAGCTCAGAAAACATGTTATCATTCCAATGCTTTTCATAGTCCTGGAATATAAACTCGTAAGTCACTTGTATACTTCCAGACATTTTGTCAACAAGAAGTTGTTACCTGTTTACTCAGCAATAGTAGAATTGTGGATAGCTTCCTTTTAAAGTTTATGTCCAACATTTTTGCTGTTCAGTGTTTCAGCATAAAGACAACTCTTGGACATGGTACTTTTGCAGTAAATAGGTACTGCACTTCAAATATATCAAGATATTTGTCAATACTTCACTTCTCTGAACAACAAAGTATAATTGTAGATTATGCTATGACATCATATTTTACAAGTAATTCAGAAAATGAATGAGTACCAGTAAGCTCTGTTTGTTATTTACAAGTATCCATATCAAATAACCAAAAGCACAAGGTGTATGAATCTTCAGAGCAGCAGAGGATGTTTCAATCCACTTTAATTCATATGTCATAAAAAGGGTATCACAGTGCACTGCTGTCCCCAGGACAGCTGATAAATACTCAAGCTTTAGCTCTGACTGTGGTCTTTTCACAGATGGACAATATCATCTCTTTTCCTGTTCAGTTAGTGGCATCAGTACTAAAATTAAATATAAAAAAATATCCCTTTGTAATCCTAGATTAAGATCATTGACAGAAATGGGACACAGAGACAGATTCAGAAAGGGATTTTGGTACTCAGCTCAATTTAAATCAGAGGGTGACTTTACAGAAATTATGATGGTATTACAAGAGCATGAGTGAGGTCAAAATCAGTCTTCTAAATTGCAAAGAATCTCTACTTTATTTAACCTCACATATCTACCAAGAACAGTCTTCCTAATATGATCTGGTCTGTGCAAACACGGCAATGCCAGACTGACAGGGTAGTTAAAGAATTCTTTTTTCTTTAAGCATCTCTCAGGAGTGTCACAGGAGTGTTAGGAGCTGTTATAACTAGTACTTCCAAAAGGTATCAGAGAACAATGTTGAGTGTAGAAGAAATGGATCAGGGAAGGAATAATGGCCTATGGGGGGCTGATTTCCTCTATAGGCTGTAAATGATGAGCACATTGTTATCAACAGTGAATTAGACTCACACCTCACAAGACATTAAATATGAGCATATTTCTTGGAGTTATAAAAACTTTGAACAACCATGGAGGGCTATTAGAATTGAGATGTCTTTGTACAGGCGATACTCAGCTTAATAACCAATAATTAATAATTAAATAAAATAATAAATAATAATACAATCTTTATCTTCTTGTTTATACAGAAATATATTAGGATCAAAAAGAAACCTGTTCTGACTGCCAATCTACATGTGTTCAAGCTTCTCTAGCTGTTTTGCAAGTAAAGGGATTTATTGGGGTTTGACATACATACCATTAGCTCTGCCTCTCAACATAACTATAAATGATAGTTTAAAAAAGGGAAAAAAAAAAACCACGAGCAACTGAATTTTAAGTTCCTGAAATACATTTCAAGTAGCAAGCTGGTACATTACTTGCTCTTTCCAGATCAGTCTCTCTTCAAGCCACTGTAAATTGGAAGTAAACCCCTGGCAGCAATACATCTTGAGTCTGCACTAACCTATTCTCCAAGATTTGAGACAGAAATAGGAACACTTAAATTTGAAGTGAACAAGAACTGCAACAAGTGTCTCCTGGGGACGATGGATCTCCAGTAAGTGAGCAAGTGAGTGCCTCCTAGGGGTTTAAGGGGCATGGTTAGTTATTAACCTCAGCTACTGCAATTCTCTGCTATTTAGAATGCATGTTTTAAAATTCACAAGGTCAGAAAACATCTGTATGTGGGTGGGTGTATGTGTGGGTTCCCAAGGGGAGGGAAAGACAAACAATGCTGAGAAACACATGCATTTACTGAGGTACTCAGTGCTAGTCCTTAAGAAAAACTACTTTACTTCAAAGATAAGTAGTATTGGAGGAGATGCATTTAAAAATATTTAATGGAAAGAGTAGTCAATCATTTTTCTCCAGAAATTATCTTTTTTGTTATTCTTTTTGAGAAGAGTGAGTAAGAACAGCACAAAGTTATTTGCTTCTATCCACTGCAATTTTACAGTTTTTTTCCTGTAGGTTTTTTCATACTTAGTTCTATTTCCTTCTTCATGCACATTTTACGGTAACATTGATTTTTTGTACTATTTGGTAGAGAAATTAGCATGCACATTCTTTCCCAGAGCTGCAATAGGACATTTTTGGGTAAAGCAGAATCAAAAATATAACTAGAAGAGTAGCAAGCAGGGCTGCACGCAGGATGCAAAGAGAGAGCAAGAGAGACTCCTGGCATCCTTATTGCTATTGATCTCAAACCAGCCCATAAGGCCTACAAAAGACCTGAAAATGTTTTAAAAAGTTGAATTATGGAAATATTTTTTTTATGGTCTTCATTAGAAATATTAAAAGGACAAATTACAAATCTAGAAGAAGTTACAATAAATATTTTGCAAATTGTCACAGCTGTCTGAAACTGAAGTATTGCTTCCAGTCTCACTGTCTTATTTCAGTGTGATAATGCAAGATCTCAAACATGTATATTGACCCAGTATTAACTACAGCAGAGATTTGCACTGATTTGTATACCATATTTTCCTTTCAGAATAAATTTTCTATAGAAAATTCTGCCATGATTCAGATCAATTAAAGCATGCTGTTTTAAAAAAATCAACTGGCTTGGATGCTTCTTATTTTATTTATAATAATAAAATGAAAAAATCTATTTCTATAGTAGCAATAATAATAAATCTTTTGTTGCCCCTAAAAAAATCTAAGTATTAGCACACTTCTGCAAACTATCTTAAATTTGACAACATTTCTAACAGAAAAGTGTTCAATGTGGAAGCTTCTAGAAACATTCCACTTGATGTAACTTCTTTTTCATGCCACAGGCATGCTACTTAGCCACTGAAAGTAATTTTATTTATTTATTATTACAAAAGAATCAATCAGAACTCCTGTGCTGGGTTTCTGTGGTGCTGTTTTTTGGTAGCAGGGGAGGGGGCTACAGCACTGCCCCCTGTGAGAATCTTCTTGAAAGCTCCCCCAGCAACAAGTTGGACCCACCTCTGGCCAGGGTTGAGCTAATCAGCTGCAGCTCTGTGATAACATATTTAAGAAGGGGAACCTGAGAGGTGGTTGGATCTTGTGAGGAGGAGTCACGGGAAGGACAAACACCCAGATCAGCAGAAAAAAAGGAGAAGCATGTGGCAGAGGTGTGCTAGAGCAGAGACCCCTGTATCCTGTGGTGAGACGGCAGGGCTGCCCACCCTGCCACACATGGAGGTCTACAGTGGAGTAGAGGTTGATCTGAAGCCTGAGAAGAAAACAACTCCAGGACAGGCATCTACACTTAAAGGAGGCTGGGACCCTGATGGGAGAAGTGGTACCTGCTGTTGTGGTTCAGTGCTGGGAGGACTGCAACACAGAGGGGTGACCCACGCAGGAGCAGCATGGGAATGGCTGCGGACCGTGGGGAGGACTCACTGCAGAGAAGGTTTGTGGCGGACTGTCTGCAGTGAGAGGGGAGCCACGTAGAGCAGGGGAGGAATGTGCGGTGTTCATCCCACTGCCTGAGAAGCAAGGAGTGATGAGCTGACTGTAACCCCCATCTCCATCCCCCTTCACTGCTGGGGGAGGAGGGAGAGAGATTGGGAGCAGAGCTGAACTGGAAAGAAGGGAGGAGTGGGGGAGATATTTTTTGGATGTGATTGGCAATGCTTCTCACTGTGTCCACCTTGTCTGTTAAGTGTTGCCTGTGTTAGCATTTGAATTAAAGTGATGCTTTCTTTTATTCCCTTAGCAAGTCTGTCTTCTGCCTACAACCATAATGGTTGAATAACTCCTCCCAGTCCTTAGAAGGATTCTTAGAGCCATTTCTGCTCAATATTCCCCCCCCATCAGGAGTGAGCAAGGCACTGCGTGGTACTCAGTTGCCCTCTGGGCCTAAACCAGAACAGCCACCCATACACCTTGTACTTCCACATAGTCCTACAGGAAAACACAAATAGCAGGCAAGTGAGAACAGGAACACTGCCCATAGTGACCTCTACCTAAATACTACCACAGCTCAGGATTCTTAACAGGATTAATAATGTGATTCATATTGACAGCATGTGCTATCATAGAAACAATTGTTAACTGTAAAGCAAATTATTCTGTATTTTAAATACGTCAGATTATTTGCCTGAGTTGAACACTGTAGGTGAGCAGAAATGCATACTCATTTAGGGTGGTAGTGATGAATTCAGGATTCTTCAGGCAAACAGAAACTGTTATATATGCTCCTGTACATAGTACTGAACCCAGAAACTGAGTCTAAACCTTAGTATTTGTTAAGGGCTACAGAACAGTATTGGCAGATTTCTGACATAGGCAGTTGTGGTCATCTGAACTCTGGTGAAGCAAGTCAGGTATGTAGGAGACATACAAGTTAGCTGATAACCCAGAAATGTACATTACATGATCAGTGTCATCATCCTTTGGTATGAAACAGACAATTTTGCATATCAAGATTTAGAAAGAAAAAGATGGTGTGGAATAATAATGTCTATGTCCTCTGCATAAAATAAAGCACAGACCTGGACTTTTGTGATTAACCTTTTTTCTAATATCCTGTGGAGGTTCAGCGGAAAAAAAAAAAAAAAAAAAAAAAAAAACAAACATGAACAGGTAAATTGATTGTTTCAAATGGAATTATAAAACCATGTTATGGATAAAATCTATTTTCAGCATCATGCTGACCTGGAAAAATGTCATATAAGTAAAATTTACTCTTGAATGCCTCAGCCTCCCTTATTTTCTTGGTTGAATTAATTTAAAAATGAGGAGAAGAATTAAATGTTTTGAGAAAGATCAAAATGCTGTCTCATGTGTCCTGGGAAAACTGTTTATCAAAAGTAGGTGGTCTGACCAGCATGTAAAACTAGAATAGCAATTTAAGAATTATCAATACAATCAGAAAGAGAATAAACAGTATAAAATTGAAGTGATAGATGACAAGCTGGAACTGCTTTGTAATAAACTTCAATTGAACTAATGAGATATTGACATATTTGAAATGCAGGATGAAATAAAATATTTAAGTAACCAGGCCTATGCAGACTGCCTAGATTTCAGAAGAAATCAAGAACCTCTTCCACCAGAAAATTAGTTGTTCTGATAGAGCTCTTCCTGGTTCATAAGAAAATCCAAGGAATTATATTCTCTCTTCCGAGTGTTCCGGTACTCATGCAATCAGGCACTAACACGAGTCTTAACAGCTGCAAGCAGGATCAGTTCATGAACAAATACCAGAAGTTGGTCTTTGAGACAAATTTAATTGGTCATTATGCCCCTAACAGCTATAGTTTTTCTTTAAACCTTGATCAAAACCAGAAGCAGCAACAAGGAAAGAGTACATGATCTTACTCTCCTGTGGGGATAAAACATCCAGACTGATTTCATGCCTCCCTAGAATAAAGGGCTTAAAAAACAGAGTTACTCCTGAAAAATAAGCAAGCAAACAGACTTGAATTTCTATGCATGAGATGATAATTTGTGGTTGGATACACTGCTTGCTACAGAAATTTCTAGAGTGCAGTTGCTTCCTTGGGGGGGGAAGACTGTCAGTATTATCTCACTCCAGTGACATTAATTCTAGAAACTGTAGGTTGCGTTTCAAAGTGGAACGCAACGTTTCACTGTGCTGCACTAGCACACAATAATAGGGGTTTCTTTGGTTGAGATTGTTATCATTGGTTGTGAGCCTCAAGTTCTACATCAATGATCTAAATACTAAGGAATCTTGGCATTCTCCTGTTTAACACAGAGAATAGAAGCACAAAGAGGATAAATAGGGTAAATATCCTCTGTAGGATCAATAGAGATAAAGTGACATGTTGAATGCATACCACTGTAATTCTGGCTAGTCAGCTCTTGTGATTTAATTCTTAGGCTGACTCAGTGCTTCAGAGTGAAATACTGCAATCCCTCCCACTCCTCTAATGCTTGCCAAATCCCATTAGGAAATGTATAGTAATTAAGGTTAAATAACACCATGCTATCCAGTTCTGCCCAGAAGGTACTCCGGAATGTCTTTGAAGTCAACTAGAAAGGAAACCTCTAAGTCCAGTGCCAGAAAAATATGCTTAGTATCTGGGAGGAGCAAGGGCTGGACTGATCACTGCAGGAAAGTGAGCCAGGAGCCCAGGGTGACTATGACACAGGCCAGGCAATAACTGCACCAAGAGGGGGCAGCCCTACTTGCACCTCAGCCAGGCAATCAGAGCAGGGTGGTGATACCAACAGGTTTTATCAACAGCCTAGTGAGCATCAGGCAAAAGCAAAGTAATAAGCCAGGTTCAAGGTCAACTCAGGAAATCCAAATAACAATTCAGGAACAGCCAGGTCAGAGTGAAATGAAGCTCCTGGGCCCATGTTTTGGTTCAGATCAATTAAAACATGCTGTTCTAGTTCCTATGATTTAGTGTTACTGATGACTTTTCTCCTCTCATTGCATAAAAACTGATTTTATTTTTCCCCACAGATTCGATGTGAAACTACAATCCCGTGTGTATACTTTGAAAGGGATGTCCTTTAAACTTTCAGATCCTCAGAAAAAAACAATTTTCAAGCCATATATTAAGAGGTGTATCTTTCCCCGATATAAAGGATCTACCTACCTAGACACATTCTTTCAGTGAAAAATCCCCCCACTGTTATGTCTGACACAACATTTCACCTGAAATAGCCAGCAATAAAAGAATGACTGCATGGGCAGAGCACAAGAGGTCTTCTGCTGTCTTGAAGTACAATGAAAGGTAGCAGACTGGACACCTTTTAGCTTTACTCTAATTGTACGGGCAGCAAGGGGTAGCAGAGAGTGATGTCATGAGTAGCCTGAAGACTCACAAGCGTTATGCACAGCCCCAGTAAGCATCACTATTCAAAAAAATCACTGTCTATCATGAGTTCAATGTTTACTTATAATGTTCAGCACAGACATACTTAAAGGAGAGCAAAGTTTGTAGGTATTTTGTTTTTCTTAACTACTTATGGAACAATTTCAGCTACAGTCTCCTCAGTATCCTGACACCTGTACATGCAACTGTCTAGAAAGGGTGTCTGAAAACATTTGGCTTTACCCTGTGACTCATCATGCACTTTAGGTGCATGTTTATTAATCAACAATCACACATCCTGCTGGGTGTTATCATTTTCAAGGAAGCAACAGAGCCATTAGCGTTCAGTGTTTCTTGTTTTGTATCTCATATCCAAGTCAGAATTAACTAACACACCTGAGATTTAATTACACTAAGCACCAGCAGATTTCACTCTTTCATGCAGTCTGGCCTTTCCATGCAGTTCTATATGCTCAGGGACAGGTCTGAAAGAAATTCTACAAGTACTTTGGCAATATAGCTTACATGTCCATAGTCACATTTTTACATTCAAATAGCAAATGACCTATTTTATTCCAGAATGATCTCTGTGATTAAAGTAAGTATTGGAGAAAAAAATTGTAATATTAATGTTTTAAAAAGGCATTTATTTCAGATATATTTCTAAATTACACACACACACTCTCCAATCCCACTACTATAGTGGAATGTAAATAATATTAAAACAAGATCAAAGCCTGATATCAGTAGTAATTAATATTTTTTTTTAAAGACCTTTTTTTTAATAATTAAACCTTGTGAATACAATGCTGACTTTACCCAGTCAGAACAGTTTCTCTACTTACTTTAATGGAAACAAAAATTAAGTATACCTCATGAGGCTTTCATGTTATCAATTTGCTTGATTTATAGACATAGATAATTGCTGGAACTATAGAAATACCCTCTTTAAAGACAAATCTTATCAAATGGTATTTCGTACTGAAATGAATGTTTGATGACAACCATTCTGAAATCAAGTTGTTCAACAGTTTTCCTTTTGCTCATTTGGTCCCACTCCACTGTTAGTTATAATCTTGCTGATCTCATACCATTTGATACTATCCCTCTGCACTTTAAGACAACCTTAACTTCTAATAGCTCCCAATAAAACAGTCAGTAAAAGCAGTCCAAAATGGAAATGAGCAAAAATTATAAAGAAGGAGTTATGATGAGGGAGTTTAGTGATATTTCAAGATCATTAGTATTTTATCTCTTGGGAATCTACTTGTATCTTGACAGTTCATAAAATACCAGTAATTACAACAATCAGTGATACATACATGCTATTTAATGTATCTACCTGCACATAAACACTGTTACAGTAGTATCACTGTGATGGAGATGATTGAGAATAATAATGAGAAATATAAAATTCTGACTTGTTTGGTTTTTTTTTTTTTTTTTATAATCATAGATGGTATGAAGAAATAACAGAATCAGTTTTGCAAAACAGGAACTAAGTGAGAAGAACATATTTAAAAAAAAAAGAATCCATATTAAGTTTTATGTGTACACTGAGGTAAAATTACATGTCATTGCTTTCAGATGCTGATTATCTGACTCGCGTCTCTAACAATAACGCTGACATATTTTACAGATGACAATTGCTGTTTAACAGTTCACAACTCAGTGTATATTTCATCTCATAATATCTTCATACATCTAAATGAAAGACTCGGATATTTTTTGCTTATGACCTATTAAAAGCAAATCATATGTTACTCTCCCATTGCTTTATGTAGAAAATGAATAGAATTAGGCTCTGAAAGACTCCTATCTCCGCAGCTCACTTGGACACATAACCAGGTTCACCAATATAATCCAAAGACTGTGAACTTAAACCTCATTTTATTTAGAGGATTAAAAGCAAATAGAAGTTTATTACTATATAGTCCCATTTGGTTTCTTCATAAAGGTGTGTTAACTGCAAGTCACAATTGAACCAACCTCCTGGAAGGGTTTATTCTGAAGGTAATTAAAGCTATTGAAGAATTAAGGGGTTTGTTCTTCAGAAAGAAAATGCTAGCTGTGAAATTCAGAAGCATCCTACAGGTCAAGGTGAAAAAGTGTTAGTTAAATTCCTCTTTGCACTTACATGAGAAATGGGAAACGAAATTATAAAAAAAATCAATGCAAGCAATGGTTTACATAGGAAAATAATTCAATTTGAAGGACCAGACATTTTAAAAACCTTGAGAAAGCAATATCAGTTACAATATATTTTGATTTGTGGTGTATTTATGTTAAGATAGCTGGACTCAGTCAAAAGCTTGCATTATCCGTCAATACAGCTGCATAAGCACAGGGAGCAATCCAAATGCATTCGATCTAATCAGCATTTATTGAAAGAAAAAAATGGCAGAATGAATTGCGGTCACATGCACATATTGTTTTATCATAAACCAGAAAGAAGTATAAATTTCATTTTTTATATAAAGGGGCCTTTGGAATGTCAGCACACTTTAAAAAAGTATACTACTTAAAGCAACTCTTGCTGAGTTTTCTTGTTAAAAACATGTAATGTGAAAATTTCGATGGAATTGTTACTCAAATTTATAAGACTTTTATCATGAAATATGTTAAAAATTCATGGATGATTTTCATTTATAGTTACTTTAGCTGGATTACAATTTTCTCTGAGGCAATACACTGAAAATATTCAGTTTACTATATACATTCTGAATATATAATTTAAGGTGGTAAAACGTATTCTTCTCCTGAGACATGTAAGCCATAATCTAGCATGATATTGTTAATTAGTTATCTCTCTCCAATGTTTTTTGATATAATTTTACCATCCCAAGTTGCAATAAAAAAACCTGGTAATTCAGATTTTTCTTCCAAAATAATAACTGGAAAAAACAAAGTAGGAACAGGTCAATCAAAACCTTTTGCTGAGATATTCAGAATGCATCATTGTAACATATGCTGTACCACTATTACTAACACATTTCCAGAATTGAAAGTCTTTTTAAAATCAAGCATTGAACTTTCATTTTGCAAGCTGAAAAGCAGGATATTTCATTATTCTCAAATATATGTTTAAAAAAATGAGACAGAAGGTTTTTGAAGCACAATGTGAATGGTTCTAGGTCAAATGAATCAGAATTTTACCATCAAAAATATAATAAAAATATTATTATTATAAGTTTACATAGGAAACATCTAATTTGTTTTGCCATAAAGATCTCTCTGTTCTTCGGACTTCCCTAGGGGTCTCATTTTGGTTTGATATCTGTCACTCTTTTTAATTTATACCAGTATATTAAAAATTTACATTTACTTCAGAACTTTATATAGAATTATTTGGATCTTTGCAGAGACAAACTATATGGAACTCCAAACACCTTGAGTTGCAAGTTGTAAGGATATTTGGAGACTTTACTAGAAATAATGTGTAGTTTTATTTTTGGTGACCATGACAGAATCGGGGTACCAACACTGGCCACTGCTTAGTAAAATCATGCACCAGTATTTGATTCTCTGTAAAACAGTGACAATTCACAGAAATTGAGGACCTAAAAGATAATTTTGCATCTTTGTATCTTTTTTGTAATTTGCATCTTTAGAATAACTGGCTGTGAATGACAAATAATTTCTCCTCCAATAAATTTAACAGAAATCCAACTTTTAACCTTGAAAAAATCTTATCTCTAGAAAATCCTTTATCTTATACTTATTTTAAAAGAAAATATTTACAATAATGAAAACATAAGGACCATGAATGAGCTAAACAAAAATGTGTTATATCCTTTCACACTACCTGCATTATAAATTTTTGTGGTCATATTAATAATAATGGTATTTTACAAGCTTTACTTATTTGTTTTTATGAGCAGTAGTGAAAACAACTTTATTACATTCTCTCCAATGAAATTTATCTGGCTGATCACCTTCTGTTCTTTTGGTAGGCTACTATTTCCATATGTTCTACATCTGTGGCACTCACAGAAAGTTTACTGCATTTCAAGTACACTCAGAGATGTGTCAGAATTGGAGCTGATTAGACAGAACAGTGACACTGGAGAACATATTCTCCTCTAGCACAGTTCTGAGGCTGAGTAATCCTTTGGAATCTCTCCCCACATCTGGAACAACTACTTTCTCCAATGTTTTATGTAAATTAATTAATCTAAACATTTACCTTCTCAAGCACTGTTGAAAAACCTTGCATGCAGATTTGCTGAAAAATGCAATGAACTGACACTTAGTATAAAGTATGACTTATTGGCTGTATCATCTGAAAAAACACACAAGTTAAAGAAAAGCCAAAGTAAAAAGGCAAACTTCTTATTCTCTGTGGAGAAAAATATATTAATTGATGTTGCAAAAAAAAAAAAAAAAAAAAAGCAGTTTTAATTACAAAGATAGGATAAATGTTAAATGAACACCTGATTAGGAGGTGGTCTTTTTTCTATTTAGTTCTCTAAATGAGAAATTTACTGTTTTGTGTTTGGTTCTGGCCTACTGCATTAAAGCACGTCTGTATTAAGTGATTGCCTTGAAAACCAAAATTCTGACTGAGGGATGCAATACACTTTTCAATGATAAATACTTAATTTGTAACCTTTTTGCCATATAATTTACATTGCTTATAATTTCTGCAGTTAAGTCTTCTCTTATAATCAAGCACAAATGACTAGTGTATTTATAACCCACATCGAAGCCAGCTAAAATAATCACACAGGTTTTATACATCAAAGTAGTTCTGCTTTTGTGTCTCATAGGGATTCCAGAATAAGACTAGTCAGATTTTAGCTATTCTGCAACAAACCTGGAATTTTGGACAGACTTCAAATCCCTATATCTCATAGACTGATCCAGACTGCTTACTTGCTAGCATTAGATACTTTCTGACAGCGTCTAAAATCAATACAAAGCACTGAAGGCCTTAATTTGAAGCACCATCCTGGATGCTTTATGATTGGATCCTAAGCTCCACAGGAGTTTGAAGACACAGGCATATATAAGAACATACGTTTTGTCGTGCTTCTGAGCTAAGCAGTAAAATGCATAAAATCTGTCTTCCTAGACAAATTTGAAGAGTTAATCTTGTGAGACCTTACCATAACATAGTATGGTATGAGCCATAACCATCTCTATTTCCCAGGGACCACATTGAACTCTGAGGGTAAAGAGATCCTTCTATAAAATTTAACCTTAATTTCACTAGAAAGTACTGAGATGTCCATGGTAAATACATACATATATATGTATCTCTGAAACAAAAGGTAAAATATCTGAATCTGTTTTGACTTCAGATAAACTTTTTGTTGATGGCCTTATTGTATTCTTAATGTACAACTGTTTAAGGAGAAGCTGCTATTAATACCCTCTAAGGACAGACGTTCTGTGAAGTTCAATGGACTTCTTCACTTATCAACTACCTTATTAAGTTTTAATTTTATTTTTTTATGTTGTATGTAACCAGTGATAATCTTGTTGCTGCCAAAGCAACTAAAAATCCATTCAAAGAAGCTTTTAAAACAGTGTGGAGAGACATAAGTGGGTTATAAATGGAACTGCTGACAGACCTTATCTCTAGTGTCTTGAATGTTTCTTGGTCATGTTTTAACATACCTCTGAATAGAAAACTAAAATTCCTATTTCAACTTGTCTAAGAAGAGCTGAAATAAAAAAAACATTTGTATTCTGAACATATTGAAAAAGATTGCTTTTTATTTTTAATAATTTTCAGTATTATTTTTATTCTTTCTACAATAAAATGACAAAGGAAAAAAACTCTGTGCGTGCGATCATGTAGCAAGGGAGGGTTAAACACCAGCAGAACTTTGTTAAGTCTACATTTCTGACTTTCATGAAAAAAAAAAAAATGGACAATAAATCTTTATAAAATTTTCTGTAAAATCTCCACTGAATTTGCTGGGAAGTAATTTTTTTATACTACCTATTACTATACAGCAGAATCATGCTGAGTCTGACAGTCTGAAACTTCCTACAGAAACAATCTAAATAGCAAAAGATAAGTTAAATGGTTAAATCAGTGATACAGAATCTAGTATGTCAGTAGGTAGACTATGAACATGAATAAACAACACTGATAAGCAATAGTGACAAAACTAGCCTTGTCATAGACTATGTAAATAATAGAATTTGAAAACTGAACTACTAGCAAAAATATTAAAAATTTAGCTCATTGAATATAGGTTTGTTTTGAATACAGGAAATATAATATTGATTTTCTCTGAAGGTTCAAGTGAACTCTTGATCATATTACTTAAAGGCTAGAAATATAAATTGTGAGTAAGAGCACCATATAAATACATAACAATTATAAGTGCCACTAATATGAACAATTTTACGAGTAGTTTTAGTAACACCTACAGAAATCCAGCTGACAAATTACCCACTATTTTCAGGTGATCCATAAACACTATTAGTAACAGCTGAATTACTCCACTGGATGATATAACAATTAATGAACATGGCAATGAGTTGATAAAACTTATCAATGCTTCTTGATTAGCATATCCATTTAATGCTACATATACACAGCTATTACTACATATTACTTTTGTTGACTAATTGTACTGTTCTCATTTTCAGTGTAAAACAAAAATAAATCCTATCACTTTTTTTTTACTGTAAGACATAGAAATGTTGAAAATTTTTAGTTTTTCCTGATGTTCACGTTTTTTTAGCTTGCTGTTTTATACTATATTTTTAGCTCTCCAATAATTTTGTGTTACAAAGAATACAAATATACTATTATTATTATTATTTCCTTAATTGTTGATTGAGAAATAGTATTCAGAGCTACCCTTTAGTGTCACAAAAGACAAATAAGATACTTATGAGTAAGCTGTGGTTTGAGCCTACTCAGCAGCTAAATACCACACAGTCGCTCATGCCTCCCCCACCCCCCAGTTGGGAATAGGGAGGGAATCAGAGGGGCAAAGGGAGATTCACGGGTTGAGATAAAACCAGTTTAATAACAGTAACAGAACAATACACTGACAGCAGTACCAACGGGTAATGTACCATTCAGCTGCTCACCACCCACCAACCAACACCCACCTGCTCCCAGCTGTCAATCCCAAACACAAAGATACTGCAGCTACACTCCTGGACATGGCAGCCCATCCGAGCCCACTCCTGCCTTTATATAGTGAGCACAGTGTCACATGACATGGACTATTGGCCAATCGGGGCCCAGCCCTCCAGCTGTGCTCCCCCCGCCCCCTCACACAGGTGAGGGCACTAGGACCTGGGGAGCCCCTGGGGTCTCAGTGTGCTGCAGCACTCCTCCCACTGCCAAACCAACGGGAACTCTAGTCCAGCCCTAACCAGGACAGAGCAAAGCAAAATTTTAGTTGCTCCTCAGGTTTCCATAAAAGAATTTCCATAAAACAGTTAACACAAGGTAGTGGTTGACAATATCTCCTGTAGCAATCTTCTAGATATGTTTTCTTATATTCTGAATTAACTTACAGTTAAATATGGAAATATATTTCTCTTCGTCAGAGCTCGATAGAAAAAGAGGGCCATTTGTTATGATTCTTATCTTAGTAAATTCCACAATTATCTCAAGGGGGTATGTATTGAGAAGTAAAAAGCAGAAATTGCATCAAGGAAGCCAGTTTTTAAACTAACAGATCACTCTTAAAGTGACCATAATTGAAAGAATCTTAAAAATCTAATGCATTTAAACCAGAAAACTGATAATGATTTATGAAGGTGAGGACACCTCCTATTCTCAGTACTAAACTGATAAAGAAACTACCTAAAGACTATTGCAGAATTTAAGACTCGGATACAATTTTGTCCATTATTCAGAACAGGATTCAAACTTTCCAGAAGAGTTGGCACTACCACGGAGACACAAGAAGTCAGCAGTAGTACAGACTTGTGTAATAATGTACTTTAAGATCTGTGATTCCAGAAGGTAATCAATTTGGTTTTTCTTGTATTTACACAGTTCTGTGTAAAAGGTGAACTTTGTATCAGTGAAGACAAGGCAGGTATATAAAAGCTAGTTTTGCTCATACTGATTGAGAATTGGCTTAGTTTTGCTTAATTTGGCTACTTACATTGGAAACTTCATTCTACATATTTTCAAAACTGGAAACTTGGAACCTGATACTGTGGTTTGCAAGTACCACTCCATAAAGTACACTCATGAAAGACATGAACAGATTTGAAGAGACTGCTTGAAGTATCCTTGACTATAACTGATTTTAGCTCACTGTCTTCAGAAACACTAAACTTTAAAAATAAAAGGAAAATTGATTCTATCTCAAGTCAAATGTCTGGAGAACATTTATTTTATTTTCTTGGAATACTAACCTTTGACTGAAATTGTTATTCAAATGAAAATATATCATTTGCATTTTTTTAAGCCTTTCTAAATTATCTTTTCAAATAATGACTTTTTTTGACAAAACAGTCAAATTTATATGAAGAAAATCCAAGCAGATAAAAAAAAAAAAAAAAAGTATTGAACAATAAGAAAGAAGAAAACAAATAAGACTATTCTGAATATTAATATCATTGTTATAATTTAATTTACAGTGTACATATGCAGTAATAGGAGCCCCAAAAGAGTCAGTGTCAATAGTCAGATGTTATCTCAACCAAAACTGCCTCTGCTCTCATCCTTAAGATCACATTAGCACACTGTGTTGAGTAAATAGTGGCTGTTGATCACAAATCTTGAAGCATGTGGAACTTATTCATCAACTCAATCAGGCTAATATTTGGCTTCATAAAGGAAAGAGAAGCCAGCTATCAACAACCTCACAGAGCTACTATACTCCCATGATAAATGGGATGTTATATTTTGCCTTGATAGGAATACAAGAAACAGTGTTTTATGGACTTTTACATATATATAGCTGAGCACAAGCATACTTCACTATAGGATGCATTTGAGAAGATAACTGAAGTAAAATAAACAGTGGAAAGAATCCTATATATGAGGAAGCAGAACAGAAGACCTCTTACTTGTGAAATGGAAGACATATGGTAAAAAAACCCTAAGGTCAGCTATAACCTCAATGGTGATAATTTACTAAATAATTTTTAAAGCTTTTTGGAAGTGTTTAAATAGACTTTTCCCTTTAGCATGCATTGCTTTCTTCTCTCATAATAAACAGTATCAACACACCTGCCCACAAACTTATAAATATTTCTAAGAAACTGATTCTTGTACAAGGGTCAATTTTTATCTCATCCATTTCAAAACTGTCTCTAGTCTTGAAGTGGGAAAAAAAAAAAAAAAAAAAAAAACTCAGAATGGAAAATCTGGACCTGTATTTTTAATTTAGTTCATTATTCTCAAGGTACAGTTGAATCAGCTGTGCCAAATACAAGTCTGTTTCATTTGAGTTACTTCACCCAAAATCATTTCAGGTGAAATTGCTGACAATGGTGTAATTATTGTCAGGTGTTCCTGCTATAAACAACAGAAGCAAAGTTGCAACCATCTATCTCTACAATGGATAAAGACTTGCAAATTGACAGAGTAGCTTTGGACTGTTAACATTCACAGACTATAGCATATTGACTTATTATCCTTTTCCCTTAAATGCTATGGTCATAGTTAGTGCTAATTGAATAAAAGCTGTTCTTTCAGTATTTCTGTATGCCATGAGAAGACTATTAATTTTCTTAGAGATAAACAAATAGACTATCTGTAAAACTTTTAATAAAGTAAACCAAAACAGAATCTTTATATTAACCACAGGGTATCGTGAATTCACTGAGTCACATTTCCTTAAACTTTATGAAATAAAATAACCATGTTCCATTTACAGAGCTGGCAAAGTTCACACTATTTTAAAATCAGGCATAAAAAGTATCCTGTTGGATAATTCAAAAAAATCTTTTTATTGGAAATGTGTGCCTCAGAGTCAGACAACTTGCATCATATAAAAGCTGATAATACATAAACTGTTACTGACTGTTCTGTAACTATCAGAGAAAATAGGAAAAGAGAGAAGATTCATAAAAAAGTTATTTGCCCAAAAGACCCAAATGGTTGCAACCTTACCATGAAGAATACTTAGAAATCAGAGAGGTTTATAATTCTACAAAGAAATTAGGTTATTTCAACTAAGAACAGTCATGGAAAACAATAGTTTTAAGATGATATTTGATGACTTTGGTAAATGGGATTGTATGTTGGGCTTCAAAAAGGGGAACTGCATTTGATGATGCAATAAATTTTTTTCCAGTTCAGTTTCTTATGTATGTGAACTGAACTGCCTTTGACAACTAGGAATTGTCATTACAAATCCCCCTACTCTTAAGTAAGCAGAAAAACTCTGTTTGAAAGCTCCGGTTTCCTTTTATGCTTTGCACCCTCTACAGATATCCTCAAGGATATTCTTCTGTGTCAGGAAGGAAGCTAAAAGATACCATCACTCCAGAGATTCTTGCCATTCCAGATCAGGGACTGGAATGAAACGTTACCACCATTTTTTTTTTTTTTTTTTTGCTATCAGTTTCTGCACAGTTTATTATTAATTTTTAATTAGGTTTTGAGAACTGAGATATTTCTTATTCTGAATTTCTTATGATAGGACTTTTTTTATGTAGACAGACTAAAACTATTACTACAAAAATGATGAGAATTGTACTTCTGTTTTTATGTTGGGTGAATCCTAATGCTTGACAATTTAATGATCAGCTTATAGTGTAAGACTTGAATTTCATGAGAACTTTTGCATGCTCAGTGGCAAGCCATACATTTTGTAAAACTGAGCTAATTAGTACAATGTATCCACTTCTATGCACAAATGTTTGATAATAGTGTAGTAATGGTCTGCACAACAGTAGCCTCCCAAAATGTGCATGGATCTCTGAAACTGTGTAATAAAAAACTGAATGAGTAAATTAAAATAATTTAACTGTTGATTGTTTTGGTGCTTAAATTATTTCCAGAGATCATGATAAAATCTGAACCTTAAAACAGAATAATGGCATTTTAACTGTTTACGTATTGCTTTGCCCATACAACATAAAGTACACGTATACCTCGTTACTTACCAGTGACAACTAAAAAAAACCCAAACCCTATTGCAGAAACATTTTTCCCTTATAGTTCTTGCTTCCTAGATTGACTGACTCCCCCTAATAGAGGAACAGAGAAGCTAAAGACAAAGGGTTCTTCTGTTAATAGAACATAAAAGTCAGAATGTGATTCACCATTAATCTGAGTGTGGTACTAGAGTAAGGGCAGTAATGAAAAGTTTTTACTAAGACCAAGGGTAAGGGGGGAAAGGGCAATTAATTAATTTAATTATCTGATGCTGAGAAACTCAGGGCCCAACTCTTTTCTAATTAAATCAATATGTAATAAGTCAGGAGAGAATTTGGCATGGAAAAGTCAAAACAGAACATCAACCCCCTTCTTTTAAAAATTCCAGACTTCTTAGAGTAAATTCTTAAGAAGTTAGCATATCTGTTCATAGGGAAATCTCACCTTCTATAGTTGAAAGGCAGATGTGGAACAGTATGATAACATTACAGCATGATGAGAATAGAGTATTTCTGAAGCATTTAGATTAAACACTTCAAAGCAAAAAAGAGATATAACTAAATATGACCCATGAATTATATTTTAAAGGATACAAGAGCAGAGCCTCATCTACACTAAATTAGTTAAGATTCAACAACTTCAAATAAGATATGCCAATCTATATCAGATTAAAATCTTATCCATAAACTTCACCTTCTCAGGGAGCTTGTGTCTGTGTTGTAGTGAACACTAACTACCAATCACTGCCTCAGGTGGAATATGAAGTGTATTGCACAGGAAACCATAGCATGATTTACATAGGGGGATGTCTCTGATTCATCCTCCTGCCCCAAACTGGGACAGTTTTAAAGCAGGAGATTCAAGACCTTGATCAGTCAAGTTTCCAGAACAGAGGTTTCTACAACCACTCTGGGCAACCTGTTATACTGTTTGACTACCTTTGTGGTGAAATTTTTCTTCCCAGTAGTTAATTAGAATTCCTCTTGTTGCAGCTTGTGAGCCTTGTCCGTTCTCTTGTCCACCTTTGAGAAAAGCCCAGCTCAACCACCCATTATAGAGGTCAAAATAGCATCCAAGAAACCCATCTAGCTAGAAAACTTTCAACCTCTCCTTGGGTGACATGTTCTAATCATTTTGGTGGCCTTCTTTTGAATTCACATGTTAAATAGGATGACTGACAAAAGCCCACACTTTGATGCAAGCTTTCAGATAGGCTGGTCCTTTGCCTCTCCAGAAGTAGGACAATTTGAATAACTTGCTTCTTTGATTTTCCCTCCAACTAGGAGAATCTCCAACTGATCATTCTAATATAGACAGAGTAGTAAAGAATTCCAGTTCCACCTTTCTTAAATACATACAAACATTTTGTATTTTAACATTTAATGAGAAACTATCAGTAATTATTGTTTCTCAGTGATAGCACTGTAATGGACTGCAAATTAATGATTTTTTGTGCAAAACAGAAAATGCCGTTTTACACTACATACAACCAATGTTTTAAAGAATTCAGCAGCAAAATTATGGGAATTTTATTCCTTTGAACTCCAAATTTATATTTCTTAATTCAGTATGTGGGAGGCAGAAATACAACAGATAAAACTTTAAAAAGTTAAAGTGCTTAAGATTTTCAGTCAAACCTTTGGAAGGTACTAAAATTAACTGAGCTTCGTACGCATGGACTAAGGAGATCATTTTTTGTGATGAAACTTTCAGTTCTTGTTATTATTCTGTAGTGTTTTATAAGTTGTTTTAATGACTAAGGAAAACATAAGCAAAATCAAAATATATATGTGCACACACAGGGATCTTGATAATCTTTGTCTTACAATCACACATAAAATGCATACAGAGCCACACAATGTACATATATTGGTCTTTGTGGTCTTCCACAATGCTTCACTAGCAGAATGATAACTCTTAACATGCATGAGGCTAACACAAAATCCTACAAAGACTTGTGAACATGAAAAAATTTCCCTGCTAAAGCATTACATTCAGTTCTAAGGGTTTATCAGCGAAGCTTATATATATCTGTGAAGAATCATAGCCTTGTTCTATCATATAATTTTGTATTTAGTTACAAATTAACAAATATTAGTGAATTGCAGTGTATGATTTAGGAGAATTTTATGAGAAATACAAATTGTATTATGATGGGGAAAAATAATAGGGAACTAATCACCATTACAATCTAGAGGAAAATGTAGATGACTAGAATAGTTTATTATTTTAATCAATTAATTATTAATTTGTGCTTAACATTATCACACATGGAAATAATAATAGATAGTACTAGGCAAAACTGAATGATCAATTAAATGTAATCAAAAGCAGCAGGTAGTAATCAAAGCATAGGTACAGGAAAGTCATTATAAAAAATGAGACCATTTTTCTCAATATATAACAAACTAGCATCTTGAGTCAATGATGTAGTAGACAGATTTTTTGCAAAAATGCTGATCTGAGTTGTGGTCAGCACTTGTCTGTACAATTTACGTTGCCATTGTTGACACCTGCAGATGCCTTCAAACCTGATTCTCCTCTTTGTAAAAGACTGCAGAGCTGCTGGCAAAGCATTCTTTTGCAAGGGGCTTTTCCTCTGGAATGCTTTTCCTTGCCAAGGTCTAAAATAGCCATAAACTGTTGATATTCTGGGTATGCTACAAAGTCCATCTGTGTGAGCTGACTGAGGCAGTAACGGGTAGGATATCTCGTGGGAAGGTGTGACAGAGGTGCATGGGTCTTATGACTAGAAATTAAATGGGGTGTTAGAGAGTGGGAGGACAGAAGAGTGTTGCTTTTTTGGGAAGTTTTATTTATTGCAGTCTCTACATTATGTTTTAAAATACATGCCAAGGTTGCTCAAAATCTATGTGTCCTCTGGAGTGTTTATTTTTGGATGAAAAGCTAAATAAATGATAATTCTATTCCTAGTGTTAATGATTCATTTTGTTTTCCAAATTTCTCAGAGACTTTTCATAAATTAAAATCTGAGCACCAGACTGTTATTTTTCAGAATCCTTCCACAATGAAGTTGGTATGACTTTTTAAAGCATAAGATACTATGCAGAGTGAGTAAGAATGTAAGAAGCAACCCAAATGATTTTGACAGTTAGAGAATGATGTTTTACAGCAACTTTTTTTATTAAAACACCCATGTTAAGCAAAATGTACTACAGTGGTAGCACTGGTTGCTTGTGAAAGGAAAAAAAAAGAAAAGACAAGTAATGACTCTGGTTAAAAGTACAAATAATTACATAGAGAAATGAAAAAAATGTCACTGATTAATTAAATTAAAACATTTCTAAGGGTATTTTGATAACAGTATCTGCTCTTTGGCAAGGAAAAACCAACCAACCAACCAAACAAAAAAGTAATTGTTGATTACAATTTCAACAATATTCTAAATTTTCTGTATTGAATAGTAAGAATAAAATCTGAAACACATCATTATAATCATTGATCTTCATTTTAAGTCTATACATATATATATTCTAATCTAGTATTTATTTACAACAGTAGCCAAAGTCCTACAGCTCAGCTCAATTCGGCACAGCTCAGATATTAAAAAGAGTTGCAGATAACCAATATTTGAAAAATATTGGTTACTTACTGCAACTTTATAAGAATAACCTTGCATTTTATAAGAATAGATCCTCTATTCATAATTATTTGAGAGATTCCATGCAAAAACTTTCTCCTTCAAGTGAAATTATCCCCTGAAATTCAAATTTTAGCACTGATCCATACTAGGGATAAAAGATTACTCCCAATGTATGTACTCTCTTCTACACCTAATACATGATTAGACATTGTTTTCAGTGGTGGCACTAGGGACAACCAAGTGGAGAAGGTGACCTTCCAAAAGTCTTTTATTTTTTCTCAGTACTTAGTCACCCAAAAATCCAACATGTGAGATAATCATGAAAGATCAGCTGCAGTAATTCTTTTAGACATCCTGGGCACTCTTTGGTTTCATTAGAGTGTAGCATTTTCAAATTAAAATTCAGCATCATAAAATACTAAGTTTGATTACACACCTTTTTTTTTTTTTTTTTTTTAGACAAATGGGAAAAATTAAATTAAGAGCTCTCTATAGACAAAGCCATGTCTTTTTGTGGTAGATCTGTTTTGAAGATGATGTCAATTTTTCACTATACAAAGTTCACGAAGAGACAAAAGATTTGCTTGTCACAAATATTGTGATTTGTTGTAAATATATGTAAAATTTCCACAGTGATACTGTCAGCTGACGTATGCTAATGAAGCTACTTAAATGTATAGATATCAAGGACAAGATTGATATTTTTCCTTCAGAAGTCAAAAGATGTTGTCAGGATGTGACATGAAAGTATGTGAGTTTTTTACTTTTTCTTTCTTTTCTATCTTTTCATGAAATTATCCGTTCTTCAATTATTTTTTGATGAGGGATTAAATAAAATTTTGTTTTGTCAACTATTAAATGTCTTTACTCTCTGTTACTTATTGGACGGAATTCATTGAAGGATTTTTTTTGTGTTTTTTTTTTTTTTGGTTGTTGTTTTGGTTTGGTTTTTTTTTTTTTTTTGTTTTTGTTATTTATAAATTAAACTAGAAATAACTAGGAATTTTTTCAAGTTTAAGGAAGCATTAGCTGGTGGAACAAGCAAAGTAAAATTTTCAGATAGAGGTTAAATTTTTGATTTGGAACCTTTTTTCACTTGTTTTGGAACCTTTCTAATCATAACTATTGAGTTTATGCCTGAGTTCTAATCCATATAGTGGAAAGACAAATATCTCTGTTGTCTATGAATTAAGCCAGGCTTCACTATGAAAAAGTCCACATTTTCACAGGTATGTTCATTTCTGTACATCCATCATTCACACAATTGCTACACAAGCAAGATATGCATGTATACCATAATAGTATATTCTAGTTGAGGTAACACTGTGATAACAAAATACTGTCTGGCACCAAGTTCAAGGTTGGTCTTTCAAAACCACTATTTTGGGATGAAAGTTTTTTTATTAGGCTCATGGATCAGCTGAACAACTGTACATCTCTACAAATGTACTAAAACAACCCTGTACCTCCCAGAAAATTAAACAAATCCAAGGAAAATAGTACAGACAAATAGCTGAAATAATAGCCATTTTTATACATCAACAGAATATACAGAACAGGTTTTACTGCGGAGAGAGACATTAGCAAAATAGAAAATGCAAAGCTGATTGCAGAAATGACAAATCATCTTTCTCATCACAGTCTGTACTTTTTATTGCTTGGGTTTAATGTTTTGCCTTTGATATGCTTTAAGAAAAAGAAATAAGAGCTATTAAAATGACCCCTTCATATATTAAGAGTGACTTCAAAACACAGTGATAAACATATTAATGAACTGTCTTTCTCAGTTTGGTTACTCCTATGTTGTAACCCTTTAAACTAGGGGCAACACTGGCAGTCATAGATACACAGTAGCCACCAAGCAGCTACCCTGCTGCTGAGCACCTTGCAAAAGAGAAGCTAATTATACTCTGCTCTCTCTCTCGCTCTCTCTCTCTCTCTCTCTCTTCTATGAATAACTCAGCATTACTAGCACTCCCTTTCCTTCTTATTTTCTTTCATACAGCATGATGCTGAAAAGTGCTAAAAGACGCAGAATGTGCTTTGTAAACAAAAGAAGTATTACAAAAATCTGGATTTCTAAATACCCCTATGCTTATTCCTTAGTACTTAAAAATTAATTAAATCTGCAAATGGAAATGCACAAGGTTTTTGTTTGTTTGTTTAAGTAACATAAAGAAAATGGCATACTCTAAATTCTAATGCATGTAAATATGCAGATTATGCACACATACATATTTCTGTGTTTTTGTTTTTTTGTTTTTTTTTTTTTTTCATTTTACAAATGCATTCTCTAAAGAGAGAAATTCCATTTTTTAGGGCTAGAAATATTCATCATTTCAGAACAATAGTATCTTGAATGTTGTAACAATAAAGCTGCTTCTTGTTATAAAGTTTGGACCTTACATCATGAACAATAATAACCCAAATATTTAGGATAAAAATAACTTACAAACAATACCTCTCTTCCAAAATTCATTATTTTCTGGGTTAGATTTCAGTCATTAGAACATGCCTTATTTCTCTTCTTATTTAAGTGCTGATCAATTTATTTACTCTTAATTAAATATATAGTTCAGCAGAGAAGAACCTGCAAAAGGTGACAAATTCCAAATAGAAAGAAACTATTCACACACACAAAGCAGGAAACTAAAGGAAATACGTTGAAGAGCAAGGCTTCTCTTTTGAACCTATAGATGATGGACACAATCTATATACCTCTGGAATGCAGTAATATCTGATTTTCAGCCATGAGCTACTTAAAATTCTAAAGCTTTAAATGGAAATTATACAGAGAAATGCAAGGTGTGAAACAGACTGTTCATCTATTATGTAAATGATGCAGTATTCAGGGTAACGTACAGAAATACCTTCTGATTAAAACTTATTGTAAATTTTCTAAAAATATGAAGATAATCACAATTTCTGCTCCTCACTTCTGGGGCAGAAAGACATATTTTATGTGCTGTAAGGTCAATAAAGCTAAATACAAAACAAAACTCTTGAACTGATGAGTTGAATCTCCGTAACACTCAGTAAATTTAAATGGAAAATGTCTTTTAGTATTGCTAATTATAAACATGGCAATAGAAGCTCATCACCTGAAAATTTTGCCTGTAACTGCTGGAATTTGTGTGCACCTTTGGTTAAGAATGCACTTTTACATGAGAATTTTGTGTAGTTGAATGTAATTACCACTAAGGACAGTACAAGAATGGTAAAACACCTGAGTAGACTAGAAAACACAGAAGTTTCTTTTGAGTAGGAATAGTTTGATACAATTCTCATATTTATTCATATGTAACAGATACTTGATATAAAATTCTTATTTAAATCAACAGCAGTTTCTTTAAATCTTTAGTTTTAAGAAAATTATTCCAATATCTGAAATTTTACTGGATTTGTCCCTCCTTATTCCTAAATGTTACCTTCCCGATCCTGGACATTTTTTCCATGTAATACTATATGTACAATTTAAACCAAAAGAGGCAGAACCTCCCACCCATCGTCACAATACTTTCTGATTGAGTAGACATACAAAAACTATTGGCCTGTGTGTGTATATAAATACATATAAAAAATAAACAACATAATCAGTGCAGCAACTGTCACATCACAAAATATGTGGCATACAGGCCATAATGAAGTACATAAAATCAATCATATTTTTTCAGTTTTTGTTGTGTTTTGAAAAAGAAATCAGGAGAAATCATAAACAAGGGTATATCTTTAAATGTGCATGTTTAAGTGGCAATGATAACACTTTCTAGGGAGTGTTTTACCCTGGACAAACTTTTTGGTTTTGTTATCAGGGCTAGAGAGATTTAGCAAACAACTGAATGAAGCAGAGGAGCTACTGTCACTTAATAATTAGGTTTGAGAATATCCTATGGATACTTCCTTCTCCAGGAAGCCTGTGCTTTAGGAATCTGAAAAGACTATATGCAAGACTAATGTATCTGTGAATGGTAATGTAAACTGGGAGCTAAAAACTTAATTTTCGTTAAAGGCAAGACTTGTCAACCATTTCAGATTCAGGTGAATATATTCTATCACAGGAACAAGGAAATACACTGTGCACTGGAAGCTTGACAGAAACAACTGGGGGCAATTACACAGCTCAGTTGGAGTTCCCTGACTTGGACAGTCATCCATCTTTGAATCACAAAATGATGGACTCATATGCCCTACATATTCCCTATGTGTAAATTGGCTACAAACACTATTGCCTACTCTAGCCTTACCAGCCTTTTTTGTTGGTATAGATTTTGTCCTTGATATCACTTCAGCAAAGGAAGAGCTTGAACCTCAGTTGATCTGGGTCCTTAGGACCACTGTTAGTTCCCAGAATATCTCAGTAATGTATTTCTCTCTGGTACTTCAATGTGGTGAGCATATTTCACTTCTTTACTCAACAAAAGAAATAATTTGAGACCTAATATATAATACTTGCCCACTTTTTGTACTTACACCAAACTCCACTAAGGCATTCTTACAGCAACTCTGGCCTATAGTTAACTGGTAATTCAGATATCAGCAAATGGTCTACAAAACAAGCACAGCTAAAAATAAATAAATAAATACACACACATATATTCCCACACACTTGGAAGACATGTGTTGGTAGCTGCCGACATAATGGGAGAGCAGCTCCCAACTTCTGTCATTGCCGGCCTGCAGGCAGAGTTAGCTCCATTGCTGTGTGTTTTCACATCAGTTCACATACAAGAGAGAAACTCATACAGACCCTAGATCTACAGGATTATTTGGTGAAAAGGATATGGAAACCCAGCTCATACACAAAGGCTTTCCGATTATATTACTCACAGTGTTTGCATATACCATCTGTGAGTTTAATGGCATTTTTCTATGGACTTCAGTAATAACAGATTCTACTTCTCATGCTATGACATAGGCACAGCACTTTACAGACTACATACCAATATGTCCATATGGTCAAGAGCCACATGATACATATTCAGTGGTCAAGGAGGAGCTCTGGATATATACAAGGTAACAATAGTTCCTCAGAGGCTTTCTCACAGGGGCTTCTGCACAGAATGGAGCTTTCCGAGCATCAGGGTGGTCCCAGAGCAGTTGTTAATGTTGATTTAATGAGCAGTTACTGATCAACTTTCTCTGACTGATTCAGATTACCCTGCTCCCATACAGGTCTCCTACCATTGACGTGAGTCCTACGAGGAAGCCACATTTGAGCAAGTTTAAGCTATATATGCCACAGCTACAGTTCAATTAGTCTTGCTGTCAACCTTAATTTCACAACCCAGTCATGTTAGGCACGACTAACTTTATTTCAGCCTAATTTCAGCATGATTTAAATGTGAATATAGGATGCAGGGTATGACTTTGAAAAATGCTATGTAGCTAGACATCACAATGTGAAATTTGTCTTTTTTTTTTTTTTATTATTGTAAGTATAATATAAAGATATTAATAGTTATGTGATTTCAAGAAGAAACAAATCAACTTTCAGGAAAAATTAGGGAAAAAAAAGTCTTGGTAACCCCCTGAAATCAGAAGCACAGCCTAAAGTAAAGCACAGTGATTCATGAGACAATCTTCATATGCTAAAGGAGTTGACAAAAAACACATGCATTTAATTATCTTTTACAATTCAGCAAATCTTTGAAATAGCACTCCTTTTATTTTTAGATATAAAAATGCTGTGGTGAAAATGTCTTTAAACATTTTCATATCCTATGAAGACCTATTCAAACCAGTCCCTTTCTTTGCTTTAGACACTTCATACATAAGCTGCAGTGACAGGTGTTCTCCAAAATAGATATTAATTTTGAAATGATGTATTACACAATATATTTCTTTGTAGCTGATCATCCCATGTAAATGAAGCATATGAGTTTTATGAAGCAGGCACACAAATTTTAATGTGACAGTGATCTATATTTCCTTGTGATGCATGCAGGTTCATGTGTAAAACATGAAAAAAGCAGCTGATGCTAAAGAAAGGCAGCCCTCAAGGCTAAAAATGTAAAGTATTTTACAAAATATAAGTTAGAAATGTACTGATAAGTTTATATGGTAAATTCTTCATGGCAGGGAGTTTTCCTTATATTTGTAAAGTGCCATTCTTCAGAAATAGTAGGACTGAGTCTGATCACAGTTACAGTGTGAGATGGAGATAAAGTAACACACTCATAAAAGCAAAAAAAGGGTCAGAATTACAAAATGGGTCCTTAGGCTTTCACAAAGAGGACCTTAGTGTGCCATATAAGCATAACCCTGCCTATAGCAGCATAGCCCTGCCATATAGGCAGCATAGCGATGCAGGAGACTTTAAGTTCAAGCAGTATTTTACTTATGGAACAAAAGTTTTAGAAGCAAATACCCAAACAGAAAGCACCCACTTGAGGGGATCTTAGCCACCTTCTCTTATGCACACAGCAACAACTCCTAAAAACTCCAAAGAAGCTGCAGCAAGAGCATTACACCCACTGGGAGTAGCTCACACCAAAATCTACAGTGCTGGAGGCAGTAAAATTTACTGGTATCCCGGTAAGAATAAACTAACTGTACAATGAGACTTCTGAGGTTCTACTAGAATAGGGTTTGAAAGGAAGACAAATATGTTCCAAAAAGAAAGAACATGTCTACATTCAAATCAACAATGACAACTATGGTGTTTCCCTTTTCTTCAGTGAAAAAACTTAACAATAGACTGCACATAGGGGTTTGCTGACATGGAAAGATGTACTAGGAAATGCTGAAGAATACTTCATCTTTTGCACTGAAGGCAAAATTAAATATGAATAATTTCAAAGCTTTTGTTTTCCATTACATCTCTTTTGCATCTTCTGAATGTCTATGCTACTCTATACCTTAATAAAAATCTTAATGAAGCAAAAAGGTATTGGAATACTGGTCATTTTCCATTATTATGGTTATCACAACTGTTACAGTATAGCTGATATGATCATTTTAATAAGTATCCATATTTTTCTTCTCAAAAGTTCATCACCAGTTACTGAATTGAAAAGATTTTTTCCAACATTTCCTGTAATCAATACTCAGTGCAGTAACCTAGTATCATATTTAAATCTGGAGCAATTTTATTGCAATCTCAGTGGTATCTGGCTGTCAGAAAAAGGGTGGCATAATGGACTGTAATCATTTTGCACAGAGTAAGGACAGGTCTAGCAGAAAATATTTAATTCTAGGTGATAGCTCCTGCAGAGTCAGTAAAGGGCACATGCTAATAAGGAAACTGCAGAAAGGCACTGGTGATGACATACTCCCTGAAAACAGCAACCTCAGCAGATACAGTACAGCTAATAGAACCATCATGTCAAGCTATGAAAAATACCAAAGGACAGAGTCATCACAGTGAAGGGAAAAACAAAGCTCTTGTATATTATGATTGGAAAAGCTTTACAGGCAGAACAATGTTAGGATAACAGTGTTATCAAATGCATGAATAAAAATATGCCAAAAAGCTTGCTCAGTAAAAAGAGCAATTTCCCCTTTTCAATTCACTCTATATTCCACATGTTGTAGCCCTACCATTCATTGTATTAATTTTCAGTTTGAAACTCATTTCCCACAAAGGCATCTGTTGTCTTCTGCTGATGGCAGCAGGTTTGCTTTTGCTTTTCTTTTTTTACCTTCAGTTTCTGATAGAGTCCATAGGGAAAGCATAAAGCACTGCAAATGAAGATGACTACAATGCAGGAAAAGCATCCAGATACTTTTACAGAGAATTAATTGTCCAGACTCTGATTAAAGGTTTCTGTTACCGCTGGAAATGTGTTGGTCAGCTTCTCTCCTAAAACTGGGAGTCTGTCCAGAAATGCTGATACTATGAAATCTTCATAGCATGCTTATGTTATGGCAAGAAGCAATCTAGCTGGTCATATTATATATAGATAAAAATCTGTCTCCATCTCACATAGCATTTCCATTTTAAAATCCTTACCAAAATTTTACCACTAAGTTCCAGATAGGAGGGAAAGAGTGAACATATCCAATGAGGTATGCATAGGAATTTAGACTCACAACATCTAAAGAACCTACTGGAAAAGAAAATCTTAATGGCCATTTTCCTAACATTGTTTTTCAAATAAAAGTGCTACTCTTAATTTTCCACAAAAACATAAACTATCTCCTAGTGTATCAGACAGAATATTACACTTGCATACTTGTTGATTTCAAGGGAAAAAAATATTAATTGCTTGTCATCCCTTTCCCTCACTTACCTTCATGAATATAATGAGCTGGACTTTGAGCTGAGTCTTGACTTAAGAAAAAAGCAAGATAACAAATGCCAGATACAAATGCCACAGTAAGTATTTAACTTTACACTCCTTGAAATTGTAGTGCTGCTAATGGAATCTTTGTTTTACTACCAAAGGTTTTAATTAGCAAGGATTGTTAGTGAAACAATGTCTAACAAAAATCCTACTGAATCTATTGGCTTCCACTGGCTTCCACCGATGCTGACTTGCAGATCAACAGTGTTAATTTGATGACTTAAATCCATAACACCGTCTTGGAAATCAGGATTTACAGGGTGTTTCTGAAGTTTTATTTTTATCTTTCAAACTTAATGAAAAGTTGACAGGTTTGTCATTAGCTGAAGAAATGTTTCAAAGTAATTTTTTGTGCAATTTGCCACTATAATGTTCTCTTGATTTACTACTTAAGACAAGTTGAACATCAAAGGATAGCTCAAAAACCTCATAAATAGTCCTCTGGAATATGCAGCTTACAATCCCCATTCTTCTGTTTTTGCACTATTCAGCAAGTATTTCCATGGGATATCCCTGAATATTGTGACTTTGTGCACTTCAACCTGCTCCTTTCAACCTGTTAGAAACTCAGCACCACTACAAGAAACAAGTCAATTACAAATTATTCTCTGTAAATTAATGTGTGCCATTCACCATGAAGATTTATTGTATTAGAAAACAATAATTACACTTGAATCTCATTTATAAGGATGAGGAGGGCAAGTGCATTTTCAAAGAGCTCGGTCACTCATGTCCATGGGCATTCTTTACAACTTCCACATTTTTGTCCTAAGTAAGCCTCAAGTAATTAGTTTCAACCTGGCTCCAATTACCTAATCATTGAAGTCAAAGGCTTGTGCAGTAAGAAACAACATATAATTCCCTTACTTAGTGATTTGTACTGCTATAATGGTTTCTTTTAGAACCTGGAAGCAACCCTGCAAACCATGGTCACATGAGAAATATTTTTTGACATGAATAGACCCATTAAGTCAATGGAGCTACTCATGTGAACAGAGACTGATGTCAAAAAACACTGATGCTGAGAATGCACCCTTTTGTACATTCTTTCATTTGTATGGATAAGTGAGGGAATGCACATGAGAACTACTATGTGGAATACTATGCTCTTATTTCAGTATGCTAATGATATTTTGCATTATTTCCCATAAGAAACCTCTATAGTATGCCATACTCTCACTCAATCTTTATCTTTAAATCTGTTAAGTAATATTACAACAGCAGACATTTTTTACTCCAGACATGACTGTAATAGCACGGTAATTAACAAACACTGTACATGTATCCTTTCTTCCTTTGAAGTTTCCAGTTGAAGATTTTTCAATGCAATAAAGCTTTATTAAACTCTTGTTAATCAATATTGTTGTTTCACTAATTCTCACATGTCTACAGGGCCTGATTTATTCATATTTTGTTGAGTGAGTTTCTGACCCACCAGTGCTGAGAAAAAAAAAAGTGCATTAAATTGTTTGTTTGTTTGTTTTTCTAGTTTGTGGCAGCCAAAGAGAAAATACAGATGACAGAGAACATTAGAAAGATAGTGAGCTCTCCATCGTTATCACATCAAATATTCTCATAACTGGATGTATTTCCATTATAACTCTGTCATATATACAGGCTAAACATTGTTGCTGCCATCTGCCAAAATGTGTAGCATTAAGACAACATGCCTGAGGTACTCCAGCTTGTGGCTGCAGGAAGAAAGTTGAAGAAGTTGCCATCTGCTTCTTTTTGTCCATCTCTGCATGTAGATTACATAGCAAGACTGCGGAGGATATCTTGCCTCCTCTGGAAAATATTGTCAGACTATGAAAATGCCTCTGACAATTTATTGCCACTTTTGCAATACCATCAGTTGTGTACAGGGAACAAGCTTCACCACTCTCTAAAAAGTCAGTCTTTCAGTGAGTTTTAACTGGCAATTGAGTATGGTACTGACTTCCTCTACACATATATTCTTTATCTAGGGACAGGCAAATGTGAAAAGATCTCCATACACTATTCTGCTAATAAACTTGTGCTGCTAAGCTGTACAGGCCAGAGGAATATTGAGGAGATAGGCTGTAAAGTTATCTAGGTTACATAGGAGCAATGAGAAAATTTTAAAGGAGTTTTTTAAAAATATATTAAAGCATGCATCTTCACAACAGAAATTCTGTCTTCCTTGTTTTCTTAATAGATTTGGGGAAAAAAAAAAAAAAAAAAAAAAAAAAGGAAGTGTTTTTAATTAAAATAGGAGCTATCATATTATCAATCTCAAATTGAATCAGGGTGAAGTAATTTATCATCATTTTGAGCTAGTCTCTGAGAAACTATGTTCAGAGATCCATTTTGGTTCAGCCTTTAAATGTGGCCAGAGGGGATGAAAAAGTATACAACATTATTAGAACCCAGAAAGGGGTCTAGTGTGCTGGAGGGAGCAGAGCTGCTCTGTTTCTGAGGATGCAGAATTTGTTTGGTGGTTTCTGAGGTCCATCTTCATGGAGTGAGGTCTTCTGGCAGAGAGGTGCTGTGACGCTGTTATGGGTGAAGATTCTCTTTCCTAAAAAAAGGTTCTCATTTTGTTTACACACAAATTTTTATCCTTTTAATAATACCTGTATACTTAAAGCCATGCATAACTAAAGTGTAGATGTAGATGTATGAGAAACCAGACCAATACAGCTGTAAGGAATGGGACATCTTTCAATGTGAGTCATCAAAGCTATTGCAAGCTGATATAATGCGTATTTATATTATACAATTCCATTAGGAAAAATACCATGATCCTGTGTAATATAACTTAACTGACAAAATCTGTATAAAAATCAGTCAATATCCAGCCTGAAAAATCAAAGCATGGATAAGGCCTCCACAGCCTTTTCATTTCCCAGCTTTGCAGCCATAGAGAAGGTGGAGCACAATAAAGCCTATTGTTAAGACTTTACAGTTGTCGTATTTTGTTATTATAACATTAAATGGCTATTACAATGAGACAGATGAGAGAGAGATGGAAATAGTCCTCAAGACAGTTAAAATTTACAAATTTCACTTTTCATTTAATGGGAAGAGAGTCTCTCCTGCTGTCCTGTAAAATAATGTTTCAATCACAGCTGCTGGAGAGTTGCAGACAGCTGCTTACCTCAGTATGTACATGGAAGAACAAAAGCACTTAGGAACAAGGGCCACAACAACATGTCATGAGGTCTCTCTCACCATTATGAAGTAGCTTAGAAAGTAGATAGGTCTTAACTGAATTAGTTGAAAATAGTTGCCATCCCTGTCTTATTAAATAATAAAAATTACAATAAAGTCCCTAATCTATCAGAATATGTATCTTTTGAGTTCTTGGAGATGCTAGTAGAAAAAATTCTTAGTTTAGACAAACACATTTTGATAATATTCTTGCTGTTCTGTCCTCACTGTTTTCATGATGGTTCAAAGTTAGATTATTCAAAATGGCTTAAAACCCCTGATTGCCTTTATTAATATAGACATAATATCCTTTAAAATCAAAATCATATGCCTGTATTCATACAAAACTGATCATCTTATCATCATGTTTTGTAGACATATGGAAAAAAGGGAACGATAGGGATAACTGAATAATCATCAGAGATGGAGATGAGATATGAAAGAAAGTGTGGGACTGCAATCTATGCAAGCAAGATGAAGATGTGACATTTAAGGCATAAGAACTCAGTCTTCACCCAAGTGACCTTGGGAATTAATAAAAATACAAGGTGGACACAAGCATGCTTATCTTCCCTCTTCTGTGCAAATGTACCTTTATACGTCCTTGTCACTGCATTGCCTATGAATACTTCAACAGTGATGAATGAAGGAGGAGGTAACTAACATCACAGGATTACTGACTAGCATGTAATCTTCTTCAAAACTGAGTGTTAGAGCACTACACCAGTGTAGAGAACTCCTGCACATTGCTCTACAGCTCTAAGAAGGGTATATCAATCAGCCTTCCAGCTGCACAACCCACTGTATCCTAGCATCTCACAGGGAATGCACACATGAAGAATTATCCAATGACCAAAGCTAGCCAGGAGAACTCTCTGATGTACTGAAGGACAGTGAAGAGTGAAGCTGAAAGTAAAATTATCAAGCTGAAATTCTGAATTTGGTCATCATGCAATTTATCAGGAGAAATTTTCTTAAATTATAACAATTTGCCTTTGAAAAAAAGAAGATTTTGTAGTGCATGTTGAACCCATTTATTCATAGAACATAACTTGTTCCTTCACTTACTATGGGGATATGCAGTTTGCAGATGAATCATTTCATTTGTCGTTGTTAAAAAAGGCATAAAATTCTATTTTTACTTTGTCTATTTAAATTACATCTTAACAATGTGAAATTCTCACATAACCACCAAACATAAGCATTTAATTCCTCATATACTTCATTCCCCCATCATCACCAGGCCAAGACAATTCCAAATATATGCCACTGAATCAACATCCTGATGAATGAACTTGATGTATCACTCCATGAAAATCAGTAACAATTATGGCAAAATGCAATGGGTAGATATTGCTGATGGAAATTACACTTACCCATGAACTGTTCTTTACAGACAAGATTTTAAGTCCAAAGGTTGCTGTGCCAAGCTAATTTGCAGGATTTGGCTATACAGAATTTGAATACATGGTCTTGTTTTGTTTATAGTGAAAGCAAATGGTTTTTGAAGACCAGTGTATGAACTAGTGTATAGTCAACATTTAGTTTACATACACAAATTCCATTTTAGAATGTCAATTATAAAATGTTTAATTCTACAATACAATATAAGGCTCACCCTGATCTCACACTTGATTTCCTTATGTGGAATTCTTAGGGATTGGGCACTCCACACACACAGGAAATTCAAATATTTCTCTTTTAGAAAAGTTAATTGTGAGGGTGAAATTTATTGGTATTATGAAAAAAAATTATAAATACAGAAAAACAAATATTAAAATGTGGAAGACCAACAAATGAATGAAAATGCAATCATGAATTTTTCCTTTGCATTCCTGATTATCTTTACAAGAAGGTACTTCAGTCAGATTTCTAACCTCCAACAAAATAATTATAGATATTTGCACTGCTGAGGGTTCACTTTCCATACAAAACTGATTTTCAATGGATATTGAAGTGTTATTATATTTGAAGGTTCATTACAACTGTTCCAGCCAAAATGTGTATACTTCTATACTTTTTTTTTTAAGCATATATTAGATGGATTATTATATTGTAAAACAGATGCTGATATATTTACCACTAATATAAAAAATTGTATTATTCTCCCTATCAGAAGCTATCCCTTTGCTGGGGCGGGGGGGGAAGAATAATTGTCAATAGACTTCTTAAGAACTGAATTAAATTAATGCAGTTCTGGACTTTCAGTGCAGTTATAATTTATTCATACTTGTTTGTACACAACTGATTTATATATGATAAACCAAACCATACCCTTTAATAACTTTTTTTTAATGACTCAGAAGCAATATAGATTATTTAAACTGAAAGGAAGAGTACACATATAAGAATAATAATATCTGTTGTTGAATAACTTGTTAAAAGAGAGATGGGGAAAAAAAAAAAAAACAGCAGTTAGTAAACTAGTACATTTTGTCTTGAAATATTTGTTTAATATTGTAGTGTTTCGAATCTTTTGCTTTTCTGATCCATGTCAAGTTTTAATGACAACTTTATTAGTAGAATCATTAACTTACGATGCTCATTTCTCAGTGTCAAATGCCTTCATTACCAATAAGACACTTATTTTTAACGTGCCTAGAATAATAGGCCCTGGTCTATGACTGAATACTTCTGAATCAAGAAAAACAGGCAAAGTGAGCTCACTGAATTTTACAATGAATGCAAGAATTAGCCTGTATAGGGAAGTAACAGGGATTAAAACACAGATATTTAAAATGTGTTCTAAATGTGTATATGAGTATGTAAACTGACAAATTGTTCTAATTTATATACTCTGTGTGTCTGTGGAAGATAATCTAATGTTCCCTTAGAATATATTTCTTTATAAAAATCCAACTGTGCACAGGCATTCTTCATTCAGCTGTAAATGAAATATCTTTTATTTCAACTATTTTGGCCATGTCTGCTACCACAGAGAGTACTAAAATGCATATGTGATTTATTAACATTGAAAAAGGCTAAGAACTTTATGATTTAAATCTTATATTAATTTGTCATAATTCTGTTTGCACAATTGAGTGGTGTATCATTACTCCAGATTCATGTTTGCTTCTCTGTTTTTTTAGAAGAATACTGTCAGCTAGAAAACTGCATAGTAACTAGTGAATGTCATCTCACCCACTTAAGAAGATGAAAATTAAACTTATGTAGCTATTTATTTAAAATAACTCCTCCACACCCAAAGCACCCTGTGTCTTCACATATGAATCAATTTTGATGAAATTCTATGAAAATGTATCAAAAGAGCTTGTTAAAACTTTTCTTTGAATGTCAAATAAACATCACATGCAAAGAAGAATTTAAAAATACAGAATGAGGTGAGGAGAAAGAATTAAAAAACTAATAGGAAAAAAGATGTAAAGTAACTAAAAACCAGCTGCTGAGTATGTTCATAATTTTTATCTATTCTTGGTGATTCTTACCTCTAGTTATTATATAGCTGTGTAGTTTTAGAAATATATTCTAAATTTATTTTCATTCATTTAGATTACATGTAAATTTTTTTAGTTTCACTTTTCAAACTTTAAAAGCAATTTATTTTGAGGTTTTTTTAAATCATCTTTGGAAAGAAACCAAGAACAAGATTCCTAAGAAAACTGAAACCTATGATTTAAAAATTTTGTAAATTTACTGAAATTCTTGTATTATATATTTTACAGAGGCTCTTCATAAAAAAATATATATTCATATAAGGAAAAATGGTATATTATTAGAATACACATGTATTTTTAAAATAACTTTGATATATTGAAAATATGCTTCAACTTCACAGTCAAAAAAAAGCCATTTCTAGTAAGATAAACATAATCAACTGCAAGGTGCCGAATTTCAAATAAAAGTCCAATAATGAAAAAGAAAAAATCTTGGCTTGGCAAAGGACAGTATACAAGATGAAAAAAAGGAGTACCATTATTATTATCAGAGAAGAAGGGAGAGACTAGATGAAACTTCCACTGCATTTCAAACATAAAAAAATGCAGTGGAGGATAAAAAATATTAAAAGACATTTAATGATCAGGAAGTGGGAACTGGTACAGTAAGAAGATATCTTTTCCTCAGGTTACAGAGGAAGAGAAATCTGCAGAAAGATTAATGTAGACTCAACAAAGCATGTTCTCAGTATCTGTAAAATAAAGAATTGATTTTATCTTTGTTGAATCCTGTGCAACATTTCAGTGACTCATGATTTTCTTGAAAAGGAGATGTGCCTTAGTATCTCATTAAGCATCATAGTTTATGCCTTTTCATAAAATCTGCATATCTATTACCATAGGACTGAACATCTCAAATTAGTATTGAAACATACACAGTTACTGTACCAGGTCAGTCTGCAGGTTATATTCTTCAGTTCAGACATATATGACAAAATTTTCAATGTGTTATTTTATGAATAAAATCAACTGCTTTTTAGACTAAGCAGTATTTTAAATGAGCTCTCATTTAATGTCATTCCCAGGACAAAAAAAAAAAAAAAAAAAAAATAAAAGAAGGAATTCTTCATCCAACATTCACTTAATGCTTAAAATGCAGAATTATTTATAATGCAGAAAATATCAATATAAAGGGATTTATTTTCACAACATTGTAACTAATTTTCACAATCTTGCTTGTTTTAAAAAATATTGCATTATTTATTTATTATTTATTAACCTTCATTAATGTGTTTTAAATTTTCTAATTTAAAGTATGATTAAATTTATCGCATTTAGAGAATTTAGTATGGGAATGTTTACTAAATTTGAGAAATCAGGTAAGTCATCTCCTTGTAAATCCATAAAGAATTTATAAAAGCGAGAGGGACCCAGCATTATGTATGTATTAATCTCTCAGTAAGTGAACAACCACATTGAAGTCAGTGGTGGTACACACAGATTTAAACATGTGATGCAATACTTAGAAAGGTAAGGGTCTAAGAAAATATAAAATCGGCTTTCGTACCATTCTCCTTAAGAAGGAAGCAAGTGGGTCTCATACTGTTGAAATCAAGTCAATGGAAAACATGTAAAGAGCGTTCTAACAGGTCAAGCAGACCAAACAGAAACATAGACGTGTCTGTTGATACATCTATATTTTATCAGTCTGATTGAAAGAGATAAAAAAAAGGCTTATTTTCCTTTTTAAAAATTTAATTGATTAAGCTTTTTTCTTGGATTATCCCAACTCCAAATCAAGTAGCATAACTAGTTCTTTAAGCTTTCAAAAAGACAAGGAAAAATCGAATTTTTCTTGCCATCTCTCACTAGTGAGAAGGACAGTGATTGCCTCATATCTGTAAATAGAGTGTAATGGAAATAATGACACAGTAGAAGAAACATAAATTGCAATTCTGTTTTCTTGGACACAACTCATCTTACAGGCTTATTCCTCTCCACGTGGACCTAAATGGCTGCTTAAACTCAGTGAAGATCACATTATCTACAACCAGCTGCCTGTATGCTCTCTTTTTATGGACTCTTAAGGAAAGATTCTGCATTTCATCTTGATGCCAGAAGAAGTACTAATAAGCAATGAGATGCATATGGATCCTTAGCCATATAATACTTAAAAGACTTAAAGGTACATAAAATCCTTGTAGTACTTCAAAACATCATATAAAACATCACCAAAAAAAATTATTAAAGAGCATTTTAGTGCCACATTCAATAATATTAAATAAAACATGATTAAATACTTTATTAACACATTATATAATAATTAAGAGCATCATAACAGTAGTTTGTCGTATGAAACAAACACCACTTCACACAGTCTCTTTATATTCTGAAAATGCCACAACATACTGAAAAACAATGACTTTGATATTGATGGTGTAGAGTACACAAACTACACCTGACAGTAAGATCTATAGGCTCAACAAATCCTCAGACAGTAACAGACTTTGGAATGTAACTGGGAAAAAAAATCAGAATGTCAGAATTAATTACAAACTTTTTTTAAATTTCAAAATAACAGTATGCTTTCTGTAGCTTCTGAAAAAGAAGCATAAGCCAACTGCATTTATGTAACCAGTCACAGAAAGGATTACCTCGGTTCTAAGGGAAGCATGCATCTGAAGTATTGCACAGTGTCATTATTCAGCAGCAGAACAAATCCTGACTTAAGGCAGAACTATCAACCTTCCTAACAACAGGGAATAACGTCACCAGTTGAAAGATGCACAACAGGGTGATCTCTGCAGTTCGCATTATGTTGTTTCACAGTGCATATTTCATGAAAAAACTTCAAATGTCTTACAACATTCTACGTAAAACGATATGTGTAGGTACATCATTTGAACTGAAGTAAGTATGGGCAAGGAGAAGGATGTTGGCACTCTGAGAGTCTCTGCAATACAGTGAAGCAACACCCTAATTTTACAGAAAACAGGTCCTACAGGGATCTACAAATGCTGCAAATGCCTGTCAAGAAACTACCAAAAAGGGTATTTGTGATTCTTTCGTGATGGCCATATATGCATGGATGAAAATTATACTAGCTGAATACAACTGAAATTACAAGTTGGATCAAGCGTAAATGCTCTTACTCCTTTTCACACAATTTTATGGTAGGTAAAGTTAAAACTTTATTCTAAATCCATATGTGATATCTTAATTTTGCTTTTGGCCCTTTAGAAATGTAAAACATAAGTAAAAGGCCCAGTGAAGTTCTTCCCCATACCTAGAGGATACACACTCAGTTTGTGTTTCAGCTCAGTCACTCTAACTCTATTTGAAATAGTCCTCTCAAACAAACCCTTTCCCACTGACTCACTTTCATAAAAGTCCTGTGAGTACATACACTGTAATTTGGTAATCCCATATTCTTGTTAGGCTGCATCAGCAGGCTTGGCTGAAGTGCTCCAGTGATTCATTTATTGCCCTAAAGTGCTCTCAAACTCTATGCCTTTATCTCTTCTCCTGTTGCAATATTGACTCCTGAAAGGTAAGTTTGAAAAGACATGAACAAAGGTAAAAGTGCATGTAGCAATGCTGCCACAGTGGGGGCACTCCTGCCAAAAGATGATACATGCTATATCATGAAAACTCCTTCTATACCTGTGCAGAACAGAACCACAGATAGTGTTGTAAGTATTTGCTATACACTTTAATAAGATCAACCATCCTAGAATACAGAGGTGGAATCAAACCAATGACAATCCAATCTGGACCACATGTATTCCATGCACCATTAAAAATCTATGTATTAGAACAGCAAAGCAGAGAGGAGTATGTACAATGTAACATACTAACATACCAGCATTAAAGAAAGAAAATGTGTGTAAATAAATGGAATAAAATGAAATGTAAAAAAAAAAAAATAAAAAAATAGGCTTTTTATAATTAAGTTTGGAAAGGCAATTAAGGCTCGATCAGAAGAAGAAATATAAGTAGGCTGTTTCACAGAACTATGCAGAACATATTTTCACACCAGCAGGCACGACTCTGTAGGAAGGATGGGGCAGGTGTTAGAGGAACTGGATGAGAAGCAAAGCAAATGAAGATAGATGAATGCTTGAAAAGCTTTTAAAATGTTTGGAATTTGAATGGGAGTCAGTGGAAAAGTATGAGCATTATGCTGCCATTGCCATAGCGGTAATTAATGAATTTTAGTGGCAATTATTGGTGTTTATGAAAAGCAGAAAGCAACGTTTGACAAAGGTTGGACTCAGAAATCAGTTTCTGAAGACAGTATGGTCCAGGAAAGAGGCAAAGAGGTCTCAGTGCTAAGGGCATATATGATAAATAGAACAACAGCTCTGGTGAAAATTTGGTTATGGTGACAGAAGAAATATGTGAAGAATAATTAAATTCAGGGTCAGTAAGAACACTGATATTCTGACAGCATACAAGCTACATATATGCCATGATGAAGAGGAAAAAGATTAATTGTATCTTCCATGTTTAATTGCCTGATGAATTTAGCCAGGTGTGAGATGAATAGTTTTTATTTTAATGTGTTGTTCTCAAGGGGCCAGAACTAGTCTAAATAGCAGTGATTTTGTTCTTATTAGTTGTTTTGAACAAGAATAGCAGCTGATGAATACCACATGAAGGGCCTCCCTTCACTAGTATAAATTTCATTTAGACTGTTTCAAATGTTCCTGAAAGTTTCAAACTTACAAGACAAAAATGTCACTTTGAATGTTAATTTTAAGTGTTTACAATGCAAAATAAAAATTGGACAGTATAGTACCATCATTTTCCATTAGTAAAAAAAACTCAACACTTCTCGTGCAGTCCAAGAAATAGTCTTTTTTTATGAATTCTACCAATAGTATTCCACAATGGATCCAGGAAATCCAGACAGGCATCTTTAGAAATCTTTTCAAAGCCTTCCTTCTTGCTATTCCAGGTGAATGGCCCTTCAGTTCTAGCAGGGATTTCAGTAAAGCTATTGATTTTATGTGGAAGATGATCCAATACACGGTAGTATTGAAGGATAGCAATATAAAATTTCAAAGTAGGTAGAAAAATTGATAGGGAACTAGGTAACAGAGAAAGACATATTTATCTATAAAGATTGTAATCTCACACCTCCAACTGGGTAAAATAAGATTATAGTTAATATACAATAAAACAACTAAATTTATGCTCTGCTGCTTACAGCATTTTCTGTTTAAAGCAATATAGAACTACCTCTTTCCCAGTGAAGCAACATAGATAATATACCTTACACTTCTCTAAGCATAATGGAGATGCACTGCAGCAGACTAGTACATAACAAGGACTCCTCATCCTCTGTTTCATTTTAGTTTGGGCCAAACGAGCAGTACTTTACACCTCAATTCTGTGTAGACGTGTATAATTCTTGTGTGGGGAGAAGTGTTAGGCATCCCAGGAACACTAGGAAGACATGCAGAAACCTTCTCACAGACTAGCCTACTTTCCTTCAACTCATTCAGGTATGACTATTCTGCCCTACTATTTTAACTAGTAGCAGGAAGTTGATTACTGGAGAGAAAGGGTTTGAACTCCAAACAAATCTAACTTATATATAAACCAATTTCAGAATTTCTCAGTGAAAATAACAGAGGATATAAGCCAATTAGTGTTCTTCAACAATTTTCCCTTAGATTAAATTATATTATTGAATCCAGGGAAAGAATTCTTGAGTCCTAATAGTAATGCACTGACAGAATTTTAACATTTTACATGATAATACAAGGAAAGATGAAACTTTCCTTGTGAGTTCTGAGTGAGATGAGTGAGATGCTCTCAACTTTTATTTCTGATAAACCCACTGAAGTTCAGTAAAGGTAGAATCTTAACTCGCTGCTGTATATGACTCTTAAAGCTTTCCACTTAAATATCTTAGTGAAGGTCTTTTCATTACTCTACCAATAAAATTGATAGCTAAAATCAGAACTTTTACAGAATTATGTCATTCGAGACTGTATGCAAACAGAGGCTTCTTATCACATGTATTTTTTCTGCTGATTAATGAGGATATTAGATGACTGGACAGACTGTGATGCAGAGATGCTTTCCTTTGGGGATGGAAAACAGCAGAAATTGTGAACATAAATTCTTCCTCTGGTGGTATAAAATTAAATTATACAAGCTGCAAATAGTCCCTACAGCCTGTCAGAGATTCAAAAAATTGTTTACTCCACAGTCCTACTCTTTCACACTTGACCATTAAACAATTTCCCACCCTCTGCATACCCTCAAGTAGTATTCTACTCTATGCCTTTAAAATACTGAATGAGATTAACACAGCCACAAGACACATACATGCTATTCACTCTGTAGTAGTGATATTTGCCTAGCTCTGACTGGAGGAAAGTATAAGGACAGGAGGTATGAATATTCTGGTCCCAGCCAGCTATTGCTGCTGGAGTCAGTTCTCAGGAAGACACAAAAATTTCTCTCCTTTCCTTAGTCCTTTCCCTCTCACTTCTGTTCCCACTTACCTTTTCTAATACTCAAGTTAGTCCTAGGACTCTGGCTGGGATTGGCAGAGCCCAGCTTCAGATGGCTATTTCTGCCTGCTGGCCACCCCACCACTGCAGCTTGGACAGCTGTGTAAATCTGACCCTGGGTGGCCAAAGTTTATAATGCAATGCTTTAAAGCAGACTGTCCCTTAAATCGTTCCTCAGAGCAATTCTGAAGCACTTAGAATGGCAAATAAGAAATTCACTTTTAAGAAGGCTAATCTGGTATAACTGTGCAAAATACACACTCAAAGCTCGTATCACGCTTAGGTGCAAAATAAATGGCAAACCTAGGACAGGTCAAAAGCACTGTTAGTGAGCAACATCTCATGTGACTGATGTCACATTATTCTCCACACGGGGATTTGGTGGATGAGGGAAGCAAAACCCAAGTACGTATATTGAATATGAACATACACTGCCCAAGTTCTTTTCCTATGGATTTCAGAAGCCATACTATGCTGACTAGTCCACAACAGCTGTGCATACTTCTCTCTCCAAAAATGGGTTAACTCTGCAAAGATCAGCATTAACTCCCACACACATTTCTGCTGGAAATCTATCAAGTTGCTAGGGTAGCATGCTGTGCACAAAGGCTGCTCCCTGGCTGTCTACCCTCCCCGCAGGCACACGAAGCCCTAATTATGAGTATATATACTGAATAGTTTCTGTGGGCTAAGGAGAAGCATCAACAAATACACTACTTCCTTTACTCCATGAGTTACAGACCCTTTGAAGCATTTTTATGCTCTTTTGTTTATGCTGTATCACCATATGGGAGGCCGTTTCAAATTTCAGTTTTACCATTCTGACCAAAAATAATACCTAATTTCTTGCCCTTACTCTTTAATTTGATTTTAAAATTCAAAGTAAACAAATCCCAAATATCAAGCAATAAACTAAAAACTGAAAGGGGATAATATGGTGGTATGATGGTGGGACTGTGCTTGCCCCATTTCATTACCAGTTTGGATCTTACTGAGGCTTTTTTGCTTTTGCAAAGTCACTTGAAGACTGTATAAGGAGTCTGATAATACCTTTTCTTGTCACATACTTGCATTATATACCCTTATTTATTTATTTGCTGGTTCTGTGTTTTTTGTTGTTTGTCTCATGATGGGGAGTGAAGGGTAGTTTCTTTCTTCCCTTCAAGTTCTGTTTCACTTCATTCCTGCTGTACCTATTTAAAGACTTCTTTAAGTCCTACTTCCCTAAAAATTCCTTATTTCTTAAAGTCCAGCATTAAGTCATTAAGGGTGAGCATAGAGATGACTTAAGCTTCCTCACAGGCTAACCAGAATGTCTGCAGTTAAATGCAAAGAAAGGGTGGCAGAAGAACTGTCTACACCTGGCTGCTATTTCCATAGTTTTCTCTGCTGCTCCAGAAGGAAAATGACGAAACTGAGATTCTTCTGTGTCACTACACTAGCACATAAATCTAATTGCCAAATACTTTGAGAGTCTATATATGCCAACATGGATAATACTCTGCATTTCTTAAATATTCAGCTATTCCATAATGCAGCTTTCTAGAATATAAGAGTTGAGAAACAGAACAGAACAATCCTGGCACTGTGAAAAAAAATCACAGGTGAATTTCTTCAACATCAGAGAGTGACAGAAAAATTACCATTTGATATTCAGTATAAATCCTTTCCAAATCCACACAGGTTAAAAATGCTAGTTGTTTGTGTTATAGCTCAGCATCTATGTTTTCTTTATGCTTAAGATGCCCGCAACATATATCCTTATAAGTATAGCTAAATTGGAATAAGAAGGTTGGAAAGATTTATAATGCTGCAAGAGCTGTCATATAGGCTATGAATGGAGAATGTTTCATCATAAGAACTATGAAAGTAAGTATTCTGCTTACCATTTCTTTTAAAGTACATCTTTTTTTCTTTTTTTTTTTTTTTAAAAAAAAAAAAACAAAAACCTAAACTACAAATATCAGTGCTTTTGAAACTAAAAGGTAAGTTATTCATAACAATTAGAACAGATGTTTTGTTTCTGTCTTGTGGCTGGAAATCACAGACAAACATAACAAACATTGACAGAAGTATGAAACATTTGCAGAATTTGCATCCATGAGTTTTCATCTTCTTACATCTAGCTTATGTAAAGAAAGTCCTCCTTAGCTCCTTTCTGCTGTTTTTCTATACTCATATCTAGGTTCATAGTGAAAGGGCTTTATCTCTTCATGCTACGTACACCACATTGTGTGTATAGGGAAAAAATTTCTTCAGTTTTGCTAGACTGGAATTCATCCCCCAAAAAACATGAAAGACAGTAAGATCTAAGCATAACTTTAAGTCATGTTCTGCTACTATGTTTACTTACCTTATAAACACAGAAACTATAATATTAATCACAGTATTATTTAAGTATATACACTGATCACTGCATGTCTCTCTTATTTTAGCCAAATACCTGTCTCATAACAATTATGACATCATAAGTATTTGGTTAAGTTTTGCAATTCTTTCATGAAGAGTTTCAGCAGGCAATCTTCACCAAAAAAAAAAAAAAAAAAAAAAAACTATAGAATAACATCTAAATTTTGGGATACAACCCAAAATACATAGTAGTTCTCTAAACATCTAGAAGTGTGCTAGCCCTTTTGAGGAAACAAATAAAGGTGACGATTCTCGGGTCATTTATTTAAAAGACCCAATTATTCTACTGATAGGGGGACTCCTCAGAAAAGACAAAAACTCATATTTAGAGGATGAAGCCCCTATATGGATCAGGGACCACGGGTAGTGCAGGATTAAAAATATGAACAAATTAAAGATTGTCTGCCTTGGAAATACAAAGAAGAGAATACTCTTTCTGACCTCATCTGAGTGAGGAAGCTAAGTACTTGGAAGGAGACCATTAGGCAGCTCATAAACTATACAGAAGATTTTGTCTTCCCAAACAACCTGCTTAAATTTTCTATGTCAGAATAAATAAATTACACCAAATGGTAACAATCTCCTAATTGTTCAACTCAAGTATTGTTACTTCTTCACAGCATGTTAAGAATACACCCAAACTGCACTCCTGCAACATACAACATCAACAGTTGATCAACAGCAGTCAATGAGTTCCAGTTTTGTGCTCCCTTAAGGGCATGTATTATCTTGTATTTTTAATGTAACATATATTTAAAATGATGCTATATAAAAATGAAAAAGTGCTAAACTCCTAGGGTGAGATGTAAAACTAATTTTCTAAATTTGATCTTTTGTGCTTAGTTTTTAAGTCTTCATTTTGTTGTGACTGGTTTGGTTTTGGTTTGTTTTTTTGCCGGAGCAGAGGGTCTTTCCAATTTCTACTCTCAGGCATGGATGTAAGTGGAATATTTATGTGAAGGATTTCATGTTTTATTTCAAATCAGATAAGTTTTTTCATCATCCTCCACTTAAGAGGTATGATTATTTTGTGATGGATTCAAGTTTGAGAATTGGAACCTATTTACATAGAGTCAAAAATGTTCCCTTTTAGAGAACCATCTGTTGAGGTTTGTTCATTATTTGTATTTTTCTCCACCTATCTTCCTTTGGTATTACAGTGAGAAGCCCTGATTCAAGATACCAGCTGTCTCATCCAAATTCTCTGCATCCCTCCATTGGAGTGTTCTCTACATATACAAAAGCAAAAATCTGAAATAGAAAAATCCCAAACTGTATCCAATAAGGGAGCTTAGTAAGGAAGAAAAAACTCTAGGGGGACAAACACAGGGAGAAACTAACTGCTGCTTTTTACATTTTATTTCACATAAAACCAAACAGAAGCTACCTTGCCCTGGGCATTTTTCTTTCAACATTGTGTAGAATACATATGCTTGTCCATTTATATTCATCAGACTTAAATCTGGCAACTACTATCATGCTAACAAAGAACCAGAAACAGAATCTAACTCATGTGTTGCTCCTGTGTATCATAATGTGATCTCCATGACTGGAAATTTTCTTGATGTCCTTGTATGGGCATGAAGATGGTATCAATCTGCCTGAGTGAGATAAGCAATGTCCATTCAGTTTCCTGCCTGGACATGAGAGAAAATGGACTAAAAGGCTAAAAAGTATCACAGCCCTCGAAGAACAGATGTCTCTTTTGAAATAATTCCTGATTTATAGTAGGAGTTAATCAAATATTTTCTGCCACTCCTCAAATGTAGATATACAACTGTTAAAAACCTTTATCCATTGCTCATCATAGAGTAAACCAGTAATGGAAACAGAGCACATAATTAGAATGGATTGTGTTGCCTGTGTGCAGGAGGAGTTCTATTCTGACAGATATCTACTGGGCTCCAAGAGACCTTTTTCACCATTTTGGGGACTTTATGTAAGCTATTTTGCTGAAACACCATTGGCTCACCATTCCAGAAATTTTGCAAGTTGAAACAAAACATACTGTCTGTGCTTTATGTTTTCTGCCCCTTCTGTTCAGCCAGAAAGCAGTAATTTCCTAAAAATTTTAAGCATGGACCACTGTTAGACTTCAAGACTGCTAGATCCAACATTCACATTATCAGAGTCTTATTAGAAAATGTTACAAAGATAACACAGCTCTGAAAAGCAAGTTAGAATATTATACTCTCATCCAGTGTGAAGACTGCAACTTGTCAGTCATTGACACCGTCCCAGGAAGCCAGAATGGTAGCACAGAAGAAAGGATGTTTTCAGGAGCATATCTCACATTAATGAAGTTCACTGGATATGGGAGATTAAAAAAAAATTATTTTCCTACCAGCTTCTTACACTAACTCCTCTTAAACATGACAGAAAAATCAACTTTTCCATACAAGTCTCAGATTTTATATTAGTCTTTGTGTTCCTTGGGCTTGACATCAGTCTCCTATGGGCATTTTGACTGCAGCTCATGATTTGCTCTAAAGTGCTCTACATGTTTATTTACTGAAGTGGTATATAAATGAATGGAACATCAAAGTGAATGATCGAATATTAAATAAATCAAAAGCACCATTTCACAAACACTTAAAGTGGAAAAGTACTGCATTTACAAAACTGTCAAATTAATTATTCAATGTATTTACTTTCCTAATACTTCTCTCAGACTCTACAAAGGTGAGACTATCATGAGCCTGACACAGAAACACAGAACATTACAAACTGCTTAGTTTTCCCTGCAAGACATTACAGTCAGGGATAGGTTAAGGACTACACCTTTTTTTCCACAACGGCAAGTAGTCAGACATGACAGAACTGTACAAAGCTGTATAACAGGGACCTTAAACACCGTGAGATTAAATTTTTATCAAAAGCATTCCCAGGGAAGAATACTTCCTCATGGAGAAACAGGAAAACAAAGAAAAAACTGTTATCCCAAGAACTTGCCCCTGTATGTAAAAAACCCATAAACTAAACTTAAAGCACTGAATGTTTAAGTGTGTACAAACTTTTTACCATGTGCATGACTACATTTCATGGCAGTAATTAAAATGATAACATAACATGCAAGAAGTTGATAAATATGGTGATAGAAGAAAAAGCAGAGATTACAAAGTTTATAGTTGCACAATCCAAAAAGTTCAGCCAAGCAGGCATGAAGATAAGAAACTGGTTCACAAATGTGGGATGAAGAATACAATAGTCACAGAGAAAAGGGATGACTAATAAGAAAACAAATTTAAAAAAGAAAATACTTTTTTAAAAAAAGTAGTAATAAAATTCCAAATTAAAATTCTGATTCTAGTGAGGATTTTGGGACATCATTTAATTCCTATGATTTATGATTTCCTCAGCAGAACTACAGCACTGAGACACTGTGGTTCTTATATTAATAGAAAATTATAAATGCTATTGCAATCAGTAACACCGACTTTCTCTTTCATCAGCTAGTGGTCTGTTGCTGATCAGATGATGAAATCAAGGAGAGTGAACTGGTAAACCAGCTGGAGAAAGCATTTCTAATATGATTTAAAATAACAACAGAAACAGAGGAGGTTTCTCACTTTTAGTTCACTTCTAGATATAACAGTGTGATTTCATTTACGCCTATGAAAAGTGTGTATAAAATCTTTATCTAATACTTATAACTAACCATAATGTATCCCTTCTCAAAGGGATAAATTACAGCATGATTCAAATACAGTGGAAAGATAAGATTTTTTTTTTTTTTTTATGTCCTCCCCTGTATTTCTAGAACAGGAAATATACATGCACAAATTATGTGAAATCAATATTTTTACTCCTTTCCACTCCATCAGTCAAATAGCAAAATAACCAGAAAAGGGCACCACATCCCAGTTTGTGATTTGAATTGACTGAATGAGAGTTTGACAAGTCTAAAAGGCCAGCAAAAGACACACAGAATCTCCCTCATTAGATTTTGCACAACAGTGACTACAGAGAGCTATGAATGCACAGTACTATGAATAATAAAACATCTGTGAATTACATAATGTCACTAAGTACATTCCAAATGGTATGCATATATTAACCCACAAATACAGGCTGGCACTTATTTAATACAAAATTAGAAAAAAAAAAATGTTTCTCAAAGGCCCTGGAAGTCCATTATGCTATCCTAATCTCACATAGTACTCTAAGGAATGTGATACTATTGTTATACCACAACAAAAAATAATCATATCAACAGCTACTAGTGACAGGTAGTGATATCTTTGGGAAATCCACCAACTTTAATGAAATGGTTTAAGTAAATATAATTTCTTCTTGTATGTTCAACTGCCTGAAGTCTACAAAGATAAAAATTAATATGAGGAAGTTTTATAAATATTGAAACTCAATATTTTCACAACATTTCATACTGCCACTGAAATGCACAGTCAAACTACTAACACACAGCACCTTCTGAGAATCAGAAAAGTCCTTCTTTGTATCACTGCAGACTGCACACAGCTTGATTGGAACCCTCTGTTCTAGAAGTGCACCACCACCACCCTGGTGATAAATTATTTTAGGACTTGCATACTGGCTGTTAGCTTTAATGAATGATGTGCTGCCTTTTCATTGCTGAAGCTAGGCTTCTTTTTAAGCAGCTATAGTAGTCTCCTGACAGTGTAATACAGAAATGGATCAGTAATTATAAAGGGGAGTCAGAATTATGATTACTCTACTGTGTATTCTTCTTGATGACTAGTTCAGAAACAGGAAAACAGAACTATTGTTTCAAACACAAATCTGAAAACCATAGAGATTTAAATGAATATTACATTAAAAAAAAAATCAACTTTTTTCTGTGAAATTACCTATTCTTTCAATTAGTAGAAACACATCACTTAGTAAAAATACAAAATATGCATTATTATTCTATTACAGGTTGATAACTTTACATAGAAAAGTCTTTAATAAGAGTAGCACACTGTTTATACTCATCTAGTCATACTTAGCATCAGACAGTTCCCCAGTTTATCACATTCAGACCTGATCCAAAACCCACTAAAGTCACTGAGATGCCTTTTTTTTTTTTTTTTTTTCACTTTCTTGGGTCAGAAGTAGGCTGTTAAAAAGGTATAGTCTGTTCACCCTTTCACTCCAGTGTGCAGCACTCCAGGACTATCTCACAACTGCCAGCTCTGATGTTGCAACCTCTGTGGTAAGTTAGTATAGGAGAAGTTTATCCAGTACAAGAACTGAGGCTATAGGATTTATAAAATCAACAGATGGCCTCAGACTAAGTGTATTTAAAAGAGATTTTAAATTTTAATGAAAATAATTTTTGGTATGTAACCAAAACTCAGGTATATATTTGATCTTATCCCAGAAATAATTCAAAACAGATCATCCAGGTTACCATATGCACTGTATTTCATTCTTCCTATTAAAAGTAGATTACAGAAAGGCTAAAGCTACTTATGATATTTGAAGCTTACCAATATTAATTTGAATAAGATAATAGATGAGGGAAGCATGACTGGCACCCATTCCAGCTACACAAAGTACAAATCTCTTCAGCAGAATTTCAATGACTTGTAAAACTGAGTATCAAAAGATCTAGTGATAATTTGAGCTTCCATTTTTTAATACAGTAATACTTCTTCAGCTATCATAATTCACCATATTTTCCCTACAAACAGATTTTGCAATACTGATATTCTGTTCTAAAATAAAATGTGGTATTGCAAAGAAGTATTATGAAAATTTCAAAGCGTACACTGAGGTATTAGATATGTGTAACATAAAGTCTGTTGAAGTGCAAAAAATGTGAAATGCACGCAGCAAGTTAGGAATTTGGTATCAGGTGCCAGCCATTGACATCTATGTCTGGGGACTAGAATTCCAATTGGCTTTTCTTTCGCAGTTATGGCATGTAGGGAAGAAGCCACTGCAAGCTGTACAGGCCCTGAGAGACAGATGCGCAAGCCAGAGAGATGATACAGATGTCCAGAACCTTCTCACCTGCCACTTGGCTGAATTTACACTGGTTATTACACATGTAGATAGCCATCTGTACATCTGTCTAGTACTGACACTTGAGGGTCATATTTTTTAAAGAGTTAATCACTGGAGTAAGTTATAGCAAGCATTTTTGAAAATTCAGCAGTATTTCCTACATGTACTATAATAGCTGTTGTAATTCTCCCTTGGTACAGTTCAACATGGCCAGAACATCAGAGATTCAGCAGAGTCAATACCTAATACACTATAGGAGAAAATTTTTACTATATTTCCAATAAATTAGACAAAAATTAAATGGTTACATTTTCAAGACAATTCTCTGCCTTTTTTTTTTTTTCATCACAGTAATGGGAAAAGATTGGTATTCTGAAAATGTCAAACCTGAAATTATTATGCCAGAGCTCACGACTCCGATACGTTAATCTCAACATACAAAAGCACTGCACATGTGCAGATGAAGAGTGTCCCAAAACTTTGTAATATTAGTGCATCAATCAGCAAATTCCCACTGACATTCACAAATCATGAATAGTATTTACTTCAACAATCTTCATCATACCCTGTAATGTAAGATGTTTTATATCTATTTAATACACCAGAGAGTCAAGGCACAGAAAGGTAACTTCTTTCACCCTGCAAAAGCAGGTCAGCTTCATTAGCAAGAATGCAATGCAAGATCCCCAATTCCCACATCCCAGTTCTACATAGTAAGCCACACTGTTATAGATTATTTGTTTGAAATTAATGTAGTTCATACCATAAATCAAATCTTTACTGATATAGGCAATAGGACAGAAATACATCCTATTGTATGCATGTATTATATATATGTAGGAATCTAAAAAAGAACATCAAAGGAACCATAGAAAGTTGATAGACTAAATGGCATTTCAAAAATTTTCCACCTTCTTTTAAGCCTTGATAATGTATCGTTTCCTCACTTCACTTACAATAATGAATTCTATAAAGCAGAGGTTCTGACATTACTGTCTGGAAAAGCTTTTTCTACCTTGGAACGTGTTGCAGTTAGCCACAAACCCAGTCAAAGGTACTACAAACAAATTAATACAGAAGTCATCCTAACAATGTATATAAAAAGAGTATATATTTGTCAAAAGTCATCCTACTAGAAATAACTTTTGCAATCAAAATCTGTCCAGTGCTGCTCACTGAGAGTTCTAAATTCAGTGAGAATGATTCACAGCAAAGTTCAGAAGGCTGCATAGAAGTGCTCCACAAAACAACACAAAATTAAACTGTTACGTTTAAAATCTAATGATATATTAAGAAACTAGATTTACTTTTTAAATGGGAGATTAGATTTTAAAATGCAGTTTATTAGTATTGCACCTATGTTATTACCACTTCATTATTTCAATATTAATGCCAGAAATTGACACCATCAACATTAAAAAAATAAATATAGAGACTGCTCCAAATGAGTTTATTGGTTTTAGCTCTCTGCATACACTTCAAGTTCTTTGGGAATGCTCCGATGTCTGTACATAATACAGGCACAAGCTTTGCTCAAGATCTGTGTTCAGATTCATAAAAATATCCAAACAGATCATCTCTGAAAGACAGCCAGATGAACTCAACAGGTAACCACCAGTTATCAACTCCTTACCACTGCAAGATGCTCAGACCAACTTCAAATACTTTTAAGGATCGGAAACACAAGTTGAGCACAGCATGACATCACAACATGACATGAATTTTACAGACACATGTGACTGTAATATTTGCATTCTCCTTTCACTATTCTCTCTATGCTACAAACTCTTCATCCTGCATAGGAAACACCTGACTAATTGCACCAGGAAATCTACCCTTTTTATTCCACAACACAGCTTAGAGCTGCTTCTTTCAGACTCCCTGGAGTTTTAAGTCACAACTTTCTAATGTCCTCCACAGGGAGCATTTCCAAATGAGGGTTGGAAGCAGGATGAAGATGAACAAGAAAAGCACTGAGTCTCCCACAGCTTGTCTAGTTTCCTCTTTATAATGTAGGCTTCTCAGGACAAAACTTATGTATTGCTGTGTCACTGCCAACACTGAGTATATAATCAATAGTTTCACAATACTACTGAATTACTTACTTCCATACCATGTCTTTTTTCCAATTTGCTGAACATCTTTACCCACTAACAATGTCAATCTATTCACACTTCACAGTCATGAAATATTTGAATAAAAACAAATATGCTACTATATTTGAAACCAACATAAAATAATAAGTCTCATTTGTTTCCTTAATATGATATTTCATGAAAAAAGGTAATCTATAAAATATTTTTTTTCTTAAATGCAGCATGGTTAAACCTAAAGCATTCATTGACTGAAGTTCACTGAAATATATATGTACAGAACTGTCCCATATACATAATGATGAAAATTAATATCTATTTCAAACAATTTTACCAGGAGGCAGTTTATAGATGTTAAGCAAAAAAGGATTTGCTCTGAAAAACAGTTCTTCCAACTTCAGTGAAACAGAGGACATTAAAATATTTCTACAATATCATACTTCTCTTTACAGACGTTTCTGTGGATCTCATCAGCATACCTTATAAGGAGTTCACAAAACAAAATGCATCAAACAATTTTCTCTTATTGAGATAATGAAAATGTGTCCTCTGTTTTCACAGGTGTAGCTCCAAATATGTGGGTACTAGTGGCAGATCTAGGAATGAAGACTCAATATCCTGGTTTCTGCCCCTGCAACAGCTAATACAAGCCTAGCTTTCTGCCTTTCCGTAGAAAGGGCAATTGTGAGGTTACTAAAGTCAACCACATGAACTATTTTCTATCACTATAAGTATGCTAAAGCAAACCAAGTGAGATGAGACATTTCTACTTAAATATGCTCCATGTTATCTGATATTAAACTTAAATGCAGAAATGTTTTGTGATTGAACACATTTAAAGTTCATCTGAGATCAAGTCTCTCAGTAGTCTTAGAGCATGAGACGGTAAAAAGGGTTTCATCCTAAATATTAGAAAACCAACTCAGGCTGACACGAATGCATGCCCAGAGGTGCCTACTTCTCACCATAAAATCTCTCAATTGTGAAACTATACAGCTAGTTTAGACGAGACACCAAGCATTACAATAATCATAATCCACCTGTTAAAATCACACATGTGTGACTGGTTACATTAGCTCCCTCCTTGGAGGTGGAAGTTGAGACTGGAGCAAGTCATAGAATCACAGAATCATAGAATGGTTTGGGTTGGAAGGGACCTTAAAGACCATCTAGTTCCAACCCCCCTGCCATGGGCAGGGACACCTTCCACTAGACCAGGTTGCTCAAAGCCCTGTCCAGCCTGGCCTTGAACCCTTCCAGGGAGGGGGCAGCCACAGCTGCTCTGGGCAACCTGTGCCAGTGTCTCACCCCCCACACAGTGAAGAATTTCTTCCTTATATCTAATCGAAATCTACCCTCTTTCAGTTTAAAACCATTACCCCTCATCCTATCACTACATGCCCTTGTAAAAAGTCCCTCTCCAGCTCTCTTGTAGGCCCCCCTTAGGCACTGGAAGGCCGCTATAAAGTCTCTCCGGCAACTTCTCTTCTCCAGGGTGAACAACCCCTACTCTCTCACCCTGTCTTCACAGGAGAGGTTCTTGAGTCCTCTGATCATCTTAATGGCCCTCCTCTGGACTTGCTCAAGCAGGTCCATGTCCTTATACTGTGTGACCCAGAGCTGAACACAATATTCCAGGTGGGGTCTCACGAGAGTGGAGGGGGAGAATCACCTCCCTTGGCCTCCTAGCCACAATTCTCTTGATGCAGCCCAGGATACAGTTGGCTTTCTGGGCTGCAAGCACACTTTGCCACGTCATGTTGAGCTTCTCATCAACCAACAACCCCAAGTCCTTCTTCACATGGCTGCTCTCAATCCACTCATTGCCCAGCCTGTATTTGTGCTTGGGATTGCCTCAGCCCATGTGCAGGACCTTGCACTTGGCCTTATTGAACTTCATAAGGTTTGCATGGGCCCACCTCTCAAGCCGGTCACGGTCCCTCTGGCTGGCATCTCTTCCCTCCAGTGTGTCAACCACACCACACGGCTTGGTTTTGCCAGAAACCCTCCTGAGGATGTACTCAATCCATGCTGAAAAAGATGTTAAACAGCTCCGGTCCCAATACTGAGCCCCGAGGAACACCACTCATCACTGCAGGCTAGAGTTTTCTTTACTCCTCATAAAGATACTGCCTTTATCACAATACAGGGGTGGATAACAGAAGGAAATCATCATTTTTCCAGCAGTAAAAATGAAAAGCAGATGGACATTTATGATGTAGAACTATGCCTACACAGTCTTTTGAGGTTACTTAGTCCATTTTTCTCATATTTGCTAAACCAAAATTTCTCTGAACAGTATTCAAGAAGTGATATTTTTTTCCAGAAACAACATTATCTGGGTACATTTTCACAGTTTAAAGAAAGGTTATTTTGTGTCAAAAGCCAATTTAAAGTCCTGCTACTTTCCTGAATAGGAACTCTGAAAAATGTACCATAAACAGATAATTAAGCCTGATAAGATAGGCTAGAGAGCATAATTATGTTTACTGAAATCCTTCAGAACATTTTTCTCTATTGTATTTCTCAAAGATAATATAGAAATAAATATCATATTATTATGTATAAATAATAAATAACAAAAATCTTTTGGAAATTGTCTTGGTTGGAACTTGCTATTCAAAAAGGTGTTACTGGGCTAAACTGAGCCTGTTTAAATGTGAAAAGTAATCTAATTTGGAAGAAAATTAATTTTAAACTAGATTTGAAAAAGTTAATGCCTTCCTCGAATTCCAATGCTGAAGACTACTGAGGACTCTGTTGTAACTGCCAGGGGACATAATCAACTTTTTTTTTTTTTTCTACAAGCATCATAACTCCCTTAGAAAGGGCAACAAAATACCTTCCTATGACATATAGTTCTGATGCCATTTCTAGGAACTACAGATCAAAAGAAAACTCACTGCTGAAATAGTAATCTATTGACGTATGATGAAAAATAGTATTTTGATTGTGGTTTCCTGATATTTTCAGGCACATTCTAACTAAAACAGCTTAATTTTAAACAATGAAACTGTATAGGCATGTTCATAGTGTTAGAAAGGGTTATTTTAGGTATTCATCATGTATTACTCTCTTAATGTAGATTCTTGTAAAATATTGAGAACAGTATAGACAATGGAACAGCATTTCACATAATTATAGTTTTCCCTAAATGTAATGTCAAAAGTTAAATATGATAACCGCAAGTGCAATAGGTTAATTTTTTCCCCAATGGAAAGGGAGATAATATTGACTGTGTAAACATGCATAATAAGGATACATTGGAGAATTAAATGTAGCCACTGCATTCAAGAATACAAAGCTATATTTTACTAGCTTAGCAAAATTCAGTCTACTCTCACACAGTAAAATGAGTAATGGGTTAAAGTATGGATTATCACACCAGACTTTTTAAATGGTGAGTGGGTAAATCCAGGCCTCTGTGCTTACAGGCCTAAATTAAGTTTGCAGGAAGAGTAGGAACAGAGGTTTTTAATAAGCCCGAGAAAATGCAAGCGAAGATTTAAAAATGTTTAATGAACCTCTGTAAAAACAATTTATTTAAATTAAACTACATTGTTCACCCTGTGACAAAAATGTAGTCTAGGTGGTGGAAGTTTGATTCATTTAATACTTCAGTTTAGGTTTGATGGATAGTAAGCCGATATGTTAGCAAGTTGAGTACTACTGAGACCTATCTCAGAAGACGTATATACTTCTACAACTATTTTAAATTTGTGATTGGCATCAGTGAGAGTGCCTCTACAAACTGTGACAGTACACAGTTCCCAAAAGTACAACGATTAGGAAGAGAAAAGAGAACTTGTGCCACACAACTCCATTTCCCACTAGTTGCCACTTCCTATATTATTCCTACTAATAATTTATCTAACTTGTGTTTTAACTAGATAAAAGAATTGCGTATCACAATTTCCCTTGCTACTGACATATCTTGTTCTTTAGTGGTCTTGTATAAAACAGACATGAAAATAAAGTGATACTAAAAGAAGAGTTGTCTACTCATACAAGCGGCCTCACTGGGGTTATTTGGCCTGTTCATATGAATAAGACAAGTCAGATTTGGTTTTAAAGCTATAACTTAAGCTTCTAAAGTGTAGGAAAATGAGAGGCATATGGATGCACTTTTTTTTCTCATCCATGCGTGACAATGGCAAACAGAAAGTAAAATGTCATTTGTCACAAACAGGCTTTCACTCCCTCATTCTGACAGAAAAAAAAAGACATTGCCCAACAATGAAGCAGCTGTAGGAGGCAGAGAGGAAAGAAATAGTTGCAAAAAGCTGTATCACCACTTGTAATTCAGAAACTCCCAGTGTCTTGCAAGTTGATGTCACAGAAGAAAGAATCTTTCGTTTGGTCTCCCACTGTTTTGCTGACCTTTCTCCATTGGTGTTGTAGCAGGAGGCAATACAAAAGTGCTTTTATTCCATACAAATCACTTGGCTGCTAAATTCTGTGAAATCTGAAAATTACAGTAGCTACACAATATTTTTCAAGGATTCTCTCTTGGTAATTGCTTCTGACCAGAAAATTAAATATAGAAGAATGAAATTTCAATGAACACAGAATACACAAGTTTGATTTCATTCCCAACTGCAGAATAAATTTATTGAAATACAGATATACTGTATGAGATACGAAACTGACCAGAGGTTTTTAACATTTCTCTTTACACTTTCCAGGTTAAACTTTCTTTTTCTTACTACGATATTGTCTATATTCAGAAAAAGGTTGAAAATTTCACAAATATATTTGCATACTTCATGCATTTATTTCTGCAAAATGTTACATGTTAAAGTTTTTTCACCATTTTTTCTCATCTTTAGGTAAGCTTTGCAACTGTTCTGAACTCATGAAATATGGTCAATGGATTGTAGGTATTTTCATATACCATTTCTAACCACCTATTGAATTAAAAAAAAGGGCTAGAAAATGCAAAAAAACACCCAACCAATCTGTACGGGGATTTTTCTGACAAAGCTGTTGGTACTAATTTTAATAGGTTCTTTGATATCCCTAAACAATGCATCCCAACTGAGAACAATGCTTTTCTTGATCTCTTTTCAATCTTTTTTCCTTCTCATTCCTGTATGTCTTAACTTTAATTTCCTTTCACTATTTTATTCATTTCCATAGGTTTCTTTTATGCAGAATTACTAAAGGTCTCAATGTGTTCTTTCAATGAATTCCAGACTAGCAATCAAGGTTAAATAAATAAAGCAAGTGTAGAAACCCCAAATCAATTAAAAAATGAAATAATTTAATTTTTTATTTTAATTTTGCTAATTGATTTTGTTCACAGAAAACAAAATCAATATAGTAGCAGTATACAGACTTTGAAGTTTGATAATATATCTCAGTACAATGAAGAGGCCAAAGCCCCTACTGTATCACAAATTCCTCCACTTGGAACTAATTACTACAAGTTGAAAAAACTGGCAGACTACTAGTTTTGAAGGGATAAACACAAAGACTGAGATAATTCAGACATATGCATAACAATCAGGAGAGAAAGTGTTTTTCATCATTGTTCATACAGTTGAAAAGCCATGTTATGAAGGAAGGCAAATGATAAAATACACTTTAGTTACAAATATAATATAGTTTTCTCACACAGTTTTACCAGCTTTACATCAGAAACTTGAATGGGTTGAAGTTAGGCTTTGTTCATAAGAAAAAGAGTTTGTTGAAAAATTATTAATACTTAAAATATTCTTTTTTGTTGTTCTTTATGATTAAGTTTATGAATGAAAGTTTATGAGAAAATATTCAGTTTTTCCTTTCTCTAAATCATTAGCTGATATATAATGCAATATCCAAGTATATATATAAAATAAATATAAAAATTGGTATATGCATCTACAAAATTGGAATTGGCGCTACAGTTGTTGTCTTTATATGATGCATATAGCTTAAGAGTGACTGCAGAGTCAGAGGTTTTCCCTACCTGTTGTTTTGATACTGACAACTGCACAATCCTTGGCACAATTATCTTAGTCTAGGATGCTCTAGACAAGTGAATTAACTTGTGTTTAAAAAACAAACTGTATGTGTATACATGTGAGTGACTGTTGATTTCCCTCTTCGCTGGTAGAGTCATTTAGCATGTTTTGGTTTCTTCTCTGTATCTACCTCAATTTCCTTGTAGAGTCATTTTTCTCAGCAAAATCTGAAGGACACAAGACTTCTTCCCTTAATTCCTCTCCCCCACTGTCTCACATCCCTAAGTAGTACAAAGATTTTCAAATACTAAGACTATAACTGGATTTCCAGAAATTCATTCCTGAGTTATAGGTTTTTTTCTTTGTTTATCTAGCACATCATCAGGATTGTTCATCTTTTTTCAGCAAATCACAAATACCTGCTTGATTCAAATACCAAAAATTCAATCTTATTCACACTCATCTCCCAGTTACTAATTGAAGTAATCATCTAATCAGATTTCTGTCCTTTCAAAAATGGAACACAGCAGAAAACAGTGAGTTTTTTCATCCTGTTCATACTCCTAAATTAGATGGCATTTGACCCTGTTCTTCCACTTATGATCATTTCTGCTTACCAAACCTTTTTCACATACAATTTGGGTTTTTTTTGGTTTGGATTCTTGACTCCATTTAGTATCTCTCCAAATGTATCCAAAAGGTAATTTGAATCTCTTGTTTTCAGGTATTTTTAAAACAATTTATCATATTTTTTCATTTTCTTTTTCTTATTTTTTTTTTTTTTAATAGCTTTGCTTTCAAGATCCACTTAGTTCTGCAGTAACCCTGCGCCCTGGGAATCAATTTCTTAACATGAGAGTAAAGAGAGTTCATGTATTTTGTGATCCAACATCCCTTAGAGTTGGAGTTTCATTTCATAAATAATTCACTTACGAGCACATACATTCATTTTAAATGATTCCTCAATATGGCCAGGGTGCTGTGTAGTCTGTACTGTATCCACCTACAAAAAAATACAAAAATATATGTCTGCTTACCGGGATGTGAGTAGGGTTTGGCTAACCTAATCCTGTATCATGGATCTTATAAGTGAGCAGAAAGATTCATTTTCTCTCCCTTAGGTCCAAACATACTCCATAAAATAACTATTTGGCAGTGAAAACGGAATAGTTACATTTTTTTGAGAAAAAGAAGGAATTAAGTGTACTATGCCCAGGAACGGGATGGTTTTAAATCATAGAGAAATTGCAGTGTTCTTCCTTTTCTTACCTATAATTACTGCAGAGTAAAGAAAATATAAATGTTTCAGGTATCAGTGACAAGCATAACTTTTCTCCATGAAATGAAGGGATAAATAGTGCAGTAAATCACTAATAATATTAGATAGTTGAAAGAAGCAAAGAGGAGGAATTTTATAGAAAAACTAACAGGCAACTCTTCTTCCCCCTCATTCACGTCACTCCCCCACAAAAACAAACAAACAAACAAAACAAAAACAAACAACAAAACAACAAAAAAAAAAAAAAAAAAAAAAACAAAAAAAAACACAAAAACAACCACCACAACAAAAAAAAAAAAAAAAAAAAAAAAACAGAAAAAAAAAAGGGGGGCGGGGAATGAGAAAGCCAGATTTGGAGGGCAACATAAAATGTACAATGACAATTCTGTGAACTTATTCAAAATGCCAGGTATCAACTATTATGCTACAAGGTGGACATAAAGAAAATGGAGAACCATGGAAAAATATGCTTCCTTTGAATCACTTTGACCAATATGTTTATAAAGGAAATGAGACACTAAAGAGACATGCACATCTAGTAATAAACAGTGCAGGTTTCTGTCAAATATATTCTTCAAAAACAGCTCTTAAAATATCACTCAGAAACTGGTAATCTACACAAAAGACCTTAACCCATTAAGTGTTAGTTATATAATCTATTTGGTTAATATTCACCAGACAGTCTTTTCAGCTTTACCAGTATTTTTTTATTATTAATAATTTATATGTATTTCACATCACTCACTACTAAGTCCTTATTTTCCAGCATTTTAATGGACCACTTCTTCTAACCTATTACACATAACCAAAGTTAAAACTAAATTACACAAGTGTAGGATAGCAATGTCAAGTATATCTACAAAGTAGCTTTTGTTCTATGAACTTAATCCATAAAAGACTCCCAAATATCCTCAAATAAGTAACGTCTGTTCCTCAATCTAAATATGATCTTTATGCAGGAAGCCATCTGGGACAAGCAAGCAAAACATTCTGCTTTCACTGCAGAAGAAATATATTTATGTCTCAGTAAAATTCTTCATCATCATCAATCCAATTATATGCAAATGTCTTTATTCACTTTCCACTGTCTTAGCTTGACTAAACAGCAAAAATGCTAAACTAGCAAAAAAAGTTTTACAGAAATATAGGTAATGCACATATCTTTATCTATCTATCTTGATTGATCTGTCTCTCTACCTATCATTTAAGTATATTGAGTACCTTGAAGTTGTTAACTTCAACAGTCATTCAAATTCATATAAAAAATATATTTCATGAACTTTAAGGAGAATGCATTCACAGGAATAGTAGGCTTGTCCAGTAGATGATCAACAGGGATCTGCTAACATGTATTTTAAATATCTTTCTCCAGGATACAAACACAACTGTGAGCATTCGATGCAGTCATAAGATATTTCTGAGGTCAAAAACGTTTGCAAATGTAACAGATTTTTTCTATAATTAGAGCTCTCTTCTACGACAGATACTCATGCTATTTTTTAAGTTAACAAATCAAATCATAAATCAATGCCAGAGAAAAGATAAAACAAGCAAAACCAATTACCTGATGTACTAGACAAAGTGTTGACTCATTTTATCAAACATGAAGTATTTTATATGCTCACAAATTCAAATAATCATGGCGGTCTCGGTGTGTGTGTCTATAATACCTGCTGATGTAGTATAAAAAGGAAAGGATGACAGTGCAATTTGTTATGTCTCTCTACATTGCATCTTAACGAGCAACAGTTTGTAGCACTTGCCAATCTTAGGCATACACTATGCATCTGCACTGCAAGTACTACGCACCACAGGACACCCTGAAGACAATTCTGGAAGGAAGACAATGTTTCAAAAGGATCAGTGGTGCACTAAAATATGTACAGCAGGACTCCAAATATAGTTTCAAGTCAAATTCACACTCAAAAAAACCTCTTTCTGTGCTCTTTATCATTAATGGAGATGCATCCATACACAATGATTGATGGGAAAAATTAGAAAATTATACTTTCCCCTTCTCTAAATTTCTGTGAAATGAGCTGCTGTCCTCACTTTTCTCTGGCAGTTGAAGAACCTTGTTAATTTCCAGGAAATTGACATTAGTGTCTTGTTTCTCATTTCCCAGCATGAAAATGAACATACACCAAAGACTTAAATGAAGAACTGAGACTCACTACCTCAGTTTTCACCAGCAAAATGCTTGCAGTTCTCAGTTAATCCCGTCCATAATACTGAAATACAGTCCTGGAAGTTTCTTATTACACACTGAATTCAGTTTCTGTTTATCATAGGCATAATCTCACATATTTCCTTGATAGGTTACAATTTTCTTGCATGAATATTTCAGTGGGAAATCTGTTCCAGAATTTCAGTGCTGCAGTATATAAAAATTATTGCAATAACACCCCCAAATTTATTCATGGGTATTTATATGTTTCTTCTTTTTCCTTAACTTACATATTCATTGACATTGGGAAGTAAACTTTTAGTATTAGTGATATATATTTACTATTATATGTAATTATTTTTTTATTAAATGAGAAGCCACACTTTAACAGAGTATAGATGATTACAGCCACAATATATTGCTACAAACTCAGAATGATTAACTTCTGCAAGCACCTTTTTATCGTTGATTTTTTTTGCCACTCATCTCACTTTATTCTTAGCACTAAATCTGTGTCTGTAAATACATTATAATTGCAGTATATTTTCTACATATTGATTTGAATGATGTGTGTGTATTACTAAAAATCTGAGACATCACAAGTTTCTGCAACATTCTATGTGTATTAAACAGAACTGAAAGACACAACATGCTCATTTTTGCCCACTACATCAAATGCCAGATAAAAATATATCTCCATAGATTTTTTGTTACATTTCACAAGATGCTTCTAACCTATTTTTAAACTTCTTTTACACATACAACTTCATTTTCAGTTTGTGAGAAATCAAAATAGGATATGGGGAACTGTAGGAGGTGTACTGAATATATCCCCTTAGAATATACATGTTGAATAAGGAATAGTAATACTCATATTCTTAAATAAACAAAAGAAAATTAATCAGTGAATAAATTATTCAGTATTTTTCTGTTGTACCATTTGTACAATATTTGTGAATTGTTAAAGGTCATATATAGGGTAAAAAAAAAAAAAAAATAAGCAAATTGAAACTGATGAAAAGTTTGTCTAAATAATAAATTAATGAGGACTGCTATATATGATCACAAAGAGATGCATAGAATTTAGTCACTAGAATTAATGTAATAGATATGATCTAATTTAATATAACAAAACCTAATAATAATCCTGATGATGAAAGTTTAAAAGAAAAAAAAAATCAATTTAGAAGACTAACACCCCTAGATTTAGTACACAGTTTAACATGAATGTATTCTCATTTAACCTTACTAAAATTCAACTTGCCATATTCTTAACTATTTTGCATCATCTGGGTCTAGTTTTTCAACTTCATTGTGGCTACTGATGACTGCTGCATGCTGGGTAACAGGTAAATCAAGTCCATCAAAACTAAGCTTTCTAATTCATACCAAAACCAGAAAAATAAAAAAAATATCATTTTAACCCATCATTACAAGCATAAAATTAATAAAATAAAAATGTATCATTCATTATGTTTACAAACTCTGGTTTATTGATTTCCTGCTCACACTATGTCTATGAATTAATTTTGACTATTTAGGCATCTGACAAATCCAACCACTTCCTATTATTAGGAAAATGATCTGTTCATAATCACGCTGAAGTAATATGTGACGTGTTGACCAGTCTTCATGATAAGCACCAGAAGATTGCTGGCTCACAAAGACAGTGGTTACAGATGGATTGACTGTGGCCATGCCATTGCCCTGAAATTAATTCATTTATCCCCACAAGCGAAATAATTTATGCCTTAGAATTTAAAAAATCACATTTAGTTAACAATTTAGCAATCACTTCTTTCTAAAAAAAAACAAAATTTTGTAAATTAATCATAAACATATACCTTCTACTAGTAGTAGGTAGGAATAAAAGCCAAAATATAAAATATCCCATTTAACCCTCTCATCCACTCTCACACAAGCACTATAATAAAAATGTTGCATATTTAATGCTATTTACTACAATTCCTTGCAATTCCTGAGCACAAAAATGTCTTCATTATAATCCAGTATAATTATATTATTGTTCTTTTTTCAATACATATACATTGACTTATTTCAGGTAGACAGTGCTCAGAAATACAACATGCTAACAGTTTTCTAAAGGCACAGAGGGGAATAACATAGGATTAATCTACCTAAAAAGTCTCAATAATGCAAACTTCATATGGTTTGTATATTACTTCTGTAATACATTTATTAAAATTCTGTCACCTTGCCTTACTGGACTAATGCATTAAGAAGCACTGTAATAATAAGAATGTTACCTATTTAAACTATTTATTACTATCTTATACCAGCAATACTCTGGACTTCCTTGAAAACTGAGTAATACTGCCATGTCACATCAAAAAAAAAGGTTCACAGGAAAACAGAACTGCCAGTAGTGATATCCTTAAATGCCTCTGGTGCTGCAAACCACTCTGAGAGGTTTGTGCTGCTTTTTAAACAGTTTACAGAACATAGCTTGATCTCGGTGTAGATAATGCTACTAATAGTTTAATTCATCATTAAGAAACCGAGGCATGGAAAGCCTGGCCAACATTTTGTTGTTTCTTTTATTTTTTCCTTTTCTTATGAGTACAGGAACATACTGGAAGGAAAAATACCTCTATATTTCTTTTTCTAAACTGATGAAGTTCCATTTCAAAACTAGTAAGATATTTTTACATCACCTCATATCTCCAGAGGGTTGAAATCTTTCTTTCAATTTCTAGACACAAAACATATAGTGATATTTTATTGCTATTACATCAACACTGTTCTTTAATACTTTTTGCTAGTATCTATTCCCAATAATTCTATGAAGAGCCATCAAATCTCCTTTCACCACTTACTTTCTTAAGGCTCTGAGTTACATGTAGAAGTGGCTTAAAAACAAATGGCAGGAATAGTTACCACCCTCATCCATCTGCTCCACCCTTCTGAGGGGCATTAAAGCCTTCAGGGCAGGGTTATACGATATGCCTATGAATGAGCTCATGTACTATTGCAGTCTTCAGCTGTGTGTATTAAAGTAAAAGAATTCCAGTTTTGGTTTAACCTAATAGACCAGGCAGTGGTTCACGAAGTGATTCAAAAGAGGTTCAAGTATTCATGCCTTGAGGATAGGAACAGCTTCTGCCATGCAATTTTAGCCTGCCACAGCATGTCTTTTAGAGCCTTAAATCTGAATAAGCAAAGCCCTTTTAGTCAACTCTTGCACAGCTAACTCTATATTCCATGGTTATTAAACAGCTCTTTCGAATCTCTAAATGAAAGTTTAATTCTTCCTGAAAATGACTGACCAGAATAATATAAAGATTTTTCAGATGAAGTCTCATGAATGACTCCTCAAATGACATGAATATGCCCGTTTCTCTCACAGCAGCAAACAACTTGATGCAGCCCCTATGTTGCAGAAACAAATTTGTCTTTGTCACACTGGTGCTCATAATAACTCATAATAACTGCAATAATTGCTTCCATCTCATAATTTCCTAACTGAATTTACAACTTGTTCTTGCTATTGTATTTTGAGTTTTTATGTTTTGTTACAGTCTAAGAAGTTTTCTAGTACTTCATCTAGTACAGTCTAATCCTCACCCAAACTCATGATGTTTATCATACTTGTTTTATAATCAAGTTTCATTATTATATTTCCATTCTGTGCAGGAAGGTTAAATATAAAGCAAAATCAGTCCTAAGACTGATGCTTGACCTGAGTGCGTAACTTTTCCTCTATTTATAATGCTCACCTTTGCAACAACACCAATCGTCATCTCATTTTGATGAATTTCTTACATATTTTGTAAATCCTCTAGTAATCTCTATCTTCCTCAGGTGCACAAGTGATTTTCGAGGTGGCACAGTATGAACTGCTTGCTGAAGTCCAACGAGAGAGATTACTAAATTTTCTTTATCTAGGAAATCTTTTCAAAGGAAGGTATCAGATTGGTTTGTATGAACCCTTTTCAGTAAAGCAATTCTCAATTTCTATTTTATCGCATCTTCCTTCTTCCTTTATGTCAGTAACTCATTTTTTTTCATATAAATTCTCCTCTACTGTTCAATAAAAAATGAGGTCACATTTTTAGACCTTTATCCCTTCTTTTTCATCTTCCCCACTAAAATACTTTATTTGCTGTTCTCCAACAAAACAGCACCATTTTTGCCCTAACAAATTTATTTACAAGAAGACATGGGATTCTTTGTTCTAGATCACTTAGAATTCTGTGATGATGCCTATCTCTTTCTCCTTGACTTATATACTTCAGACTTCAAGTTTTGCTTTTATCTCAGACACTTCCAGCTTTTGCCTCCCAGGTACAACATTACCACCTTTGTTTAAAGCTAAGACAAAGTCTTAATTTCATTTTTGCTTCACATCTATGTTATCTTTCACCTCTAAGTTTAATAATTGTCTGCTTCTCTCTTGCTCTTCTTTTGTTAATATAGTTTAGTAAAGTTTTCTTTTAATCATCCTTGTAATGTCTCAGTTGACATTTGTCAGACCTTTATTCCTATACTGATCACATCCCTATAATGTACCTCTCTGATTATCTGACTTAACTTCCCTTCTCTTCCCTTTTCTCATCCCTCGTAATTTTCCTCATCATGTAATTTATTCCATTAAAATATATATATATAAATTCCTCTCATGCCTGTACACAGAATTAAGATCTGTGCATCTGAGCCTTTGAGAAGGTATTTGAGATACCATACCTCATAGACCTGCGTATGAAAAGTATTTCCATGTCACTTTCCCCACCTTCCTTCTACCTGTCAGTGGCCCTACAATCATTGTCTATATCTACTGCTGAAGACCAATGCTGAAAGGAATAAACCACATAGATTGAACAAGGAATGTACTTTTTCAAGTCCCAAAATTAATCTGCTAAGGCAAAATATCTGTGCTCTCTGCTAGTCATCCTTTACTTCAGACACAGTATTACACTTGTTTATAATTTCTCCAGTCATCATACAGTACTTGCCAAGACAGAAGGAAAATAAAAACTGGCAAGACTTCAGTGTCTGCACTGCAAGACTACAGTGTAATGTACACAAAAACTGGTAAGTGACAAATATGTATTCTTTTAAATGCAATTTTACTTTTTAAAGGTACTAATAACAGTTTTAGTTTAAAGGGCACTTTTAAAATGATTGTCTAATTTATAATCTACATAAAATGGTATCTGTCAATTAAACTTGTTGTTTACTAAGGTCTTCATTTCCACATACAAAGCCAAAGAGGACTTACAGAGAAATGTTTTTGAGAGACAGAAGCATTATTCATGGAATTGAATGCTTTATAGATATATTTAAAACAGTCTGCTATGATGTGGCAGAAATAGCAGGCTGATACATTTATTGCTTACTTTGCAGCATGAAGTATTACTTTTCATCTCATGGATACAACAGACTTCACAGGAATGCTTTGCACATCAGCCCTTTGGAAACATTGGGCCAGTAATCCCTGTTTAGTATAGATCCTCCTACTATACCTGGGGTATAACAGGCTTCAGGGGCTTCTCTTGCCCCCCGACCCCATGCCTGCCCTTGTTTCAGGGGGGAAAACAAGAGATTGACTGGACAGGAGAACACATGCAATAATGCTGCATGGATCATAGAGTCTGCCTGAACAGCAAGAGACCTGCTGCTCATTCCCAGGTGGATAAAACTCCAGCCATCAGGCAGCAAAGAGGATTATGCCAAAGGCATGGTAGGGCTCTAAAAGTAGAGTCTCACAGACAGGGAAAACTAAAAGAAAAAGTTATGGAAAGAAGTGAGAGGGAAAAACGTAAGGGGGGCTGAGTTTAACTGCTTTATACAGGATCCTTAGTCAGGAAAAGGCTAGGACAGACCTACCAGCCTTTATATCAAATTCTGAAGTACAATTTGGGATCGTTCTCACTCTAATAAATTCATAGATCATGGCAACAGCCCACCTTGTAGGGATGTTGTAGTAAAAAAGACAAAAAAAATACAAATTTGACAAGACCACTAAGAAAATATGTCAGAGGATAACAGTAAGCACTGTTACCAGTTTGTTACTAATTTGAAAAGAAACGTCAAAGTAGGGATGGACTGTATCTTTTGGATGGACATACATTGGACTCACTATTTGAACAGATCACATAAAGCATGAAAGTAAAATACAAATTCATCAAATGACATTATTTGAAGATGAGTGCTGCTCAGTAAACCAAAACTGAAATTAGGTTTCCTGAATCCTTCTTCAGTGTACCTCCAAGTTGTAGTCAAAAGGTCTGTAGGATTTATAAATTCTCAGTCATTCCATACATCCATCTAAACACTCATTTAAGTTACATTATGGAAGCATCATAATGATGAGCTAAGTTTATAAAGAATACTATGATCCTTAGCTGCTATTTTATATGTATGCAAAATACTATGGAAATTATTATACTGACAGTATAAACCTGTTTGTATTTTCAGCTGTTCACCTTCTTAAAACTAAGTTCAAAACAAGAGGTGGTTTTGTTTGTATGTCTTCCCTTTCAAATGAAACATAAATTCCATGCTTCTAAATAAGTTGCAACTTTTTAAGTCCTTTATCAATGAGCTGTATGGTGTTTCCTAACAAATAAGAGCTTATTTCATAGTCTGTCTTATGAGCACAGCGTGGCAGATTGGTTTAATTAAAGTCTGTCAAATTATCATAAGGATTTTACATTCTGCAAATAATTGCCTTTTCTTCTCTATTCACTTTTTGTTAATGGAAACAGAGAAAGTTGTTTTTATCTTTAATATATGATGTAGAATAAGAAAAAAAAAAAAAAAAAAGAAAAATGAGCAGTTAATTAATTGACCTTTAGTTTCTTGGACATCCTTTTACATTAAACCTAAAATGACCAAAATTAAGCTAAATTTGACAGTAGTTATATATATGAAATTACATGATGTGTCCAAATCAGACTATCATGGTAAAAGTACACATCTGAAAGTAGCTGGACAGTGGAATGCAATTAAAGTTGTATTCAAATATTTGTGAGATCAGTTAAATTACCTCACATCAGTTTGTACTCTGGCAATCCGAACATAGCATATTTTGCATGCTTACAGATATTAGGTAACCACTAATCCTTTTGCTCATAAATTCCTCATCACAAATTGATTTATGAACAGAATTGGTATATATGATATGGAATTAACACTATATGCTGTTTTGATTTAGCGGTTTGTGTTCTTTTTTTTTTCTTTTGATCAAAAATAAAAAGCACCTTTTTCTAGTGAAATAGTAAAATGTTTATTTTAGGACTCAAAATCAGTCTTAAGTGTGTCTCCACTTCTTTCATATTAAATTACACCTAATATGCAGTGTGTCCGTACTGTTAAAAGACTTTATCAATGTAAGTTATAAAAGCGTAGTCCAGTTTATTTCTATGCAGGTGCCCCTACTCAGCATATTATCAGGTGTAGTACTCATTAGTAAAACAGGTTAGAACTGCTATTCTGTATCTTGGATGGGGTGCGGGGTGGAGGGTGAGGGGAAGGGAGTGGAATAAAAAATGTTTTTCAAAATAAGTTTCTGGAGACACACATACACCAGTGAAACTATGATTAGCCTGGCTGGCAAGCAAAGTACACCAGCCAAGGTTGATAAGTGACAATTCTAGATGTTTATTTCAAATAGAAGGATGCCTCAGAAATTAGTAACATGTGCATACTTGATGTATATTTAAATTGGTTTTCTGCATCACAGTATAACATTTTACAAATGAAAAACTTCTCTCTTTTTCTCCAAATAGCAAGAATACTGAGAGGCTTTCATCTTAAAATTTGTATAACCTCTTTTGTGATACCTTTTCAGTATTTATTTTTTCTATTTTGAGTCCTTCTTCTGTAATCAGGATGCCCACAAACAAAAAACTCTGCTTTGCAGGAAGGAAAATACTTAAACCCTGCCTATTAGGCAGAAACTCAAGAAATCCAAGGCTGTAGACTTCTTTCTTGGGACTGCTAAATTTTAAAAAATGCAGATTCATTTTGGGATGCTTAGGGGGGACTAAGAAGAAAGAAAATATATATGAAAAGTTTTAGTATAATAGAGTAGATAAACTTTTTTTTGGAGCAGACTACCAAATAAGATTGATTCACTGTGGAACACGAGGAGTAGAGCGGCAAGAACCCTGGTGTCTCCTTGTCAGTATCTGCACAGAATGTGGGTAACACCCAAGGGTAGATTTTTCTTTGTGGATAGTGGGGTCCACTCTCAACAGGATTTTATAAAAATCAGTAAAATATTTTTGTACATTATTTTTCTTTTACATTAAATGTGAAGGGAACAGATGCTAGCACCATGTTTGATGCCACATCAAAATGGAGCAGGAGAGAAGTATACGCTGGATGTTTACTGCACTGCTACTGGAATGAACAGGAATTTTACTGTGAGCAATTATATCTGCTCAAGTAGGAAGAGCCATGTTCAATACACTCTTCCCCTTCTCCTCTTTTTGAGGTTGGCCTTTTTAAAAGATGTCTTTATGGATGCTTGTTAAAATTCAAGAAGATTGAAACAACCAGGCCAGGTCACCTTCCTGATTCTTGATGCACGAAGCGTAGCAGGAACCCATGAAACTTAGAGGAAGCAAAGTAAAAGTCACTTATTTCAATTTGCCTTGCTACTTTTTATGACTGCTGATAACAGGCAGGAGAAAACTGCATTCTTTGTAACAGTGGCCAGGTATGGAGCAAAGACACGCAGTCATACATAAAACATGGTTACAAGATATATTCTAAAAAAAAAAAAAAATCTATGGCTTACATTAGAGGGTTTCAACCATGCAATTAAGTGGCAAGAACCTATTACTACCCTTCTAAAGAGATGGATGTCATGTCAAAAATCTGGCACAGTTATCTCATTATTTATTTAAAAACAAAATATTACAGAATGTTTAGAAAACTTGATCAAACTTGCTTTTATTCCTAAAATAAAATCTATGTTACTGCAATGAATTTTGAACACAAAATATTCTAATTTCTGAGCAACAATATAATTCTAAAGAATATAATACTTCATTTCAGTTTAATTTTACCAGATTTTATTTAGGTTCTGCTATGTAACTATGTTTCATGAAAGCCTATTATGATTCAAAAATGTTTAGAGATAACAAATAAACCAGAGGGATTATGCTCCTCACAATGTGTATTAGGTTTACTAAGTCTGTGTTCTCCATTATGCTTTTAAGGAGAGAGGAGGGAATAATAAAAAAAAAAAAATACAAAAAAACCAAAAGGTGGTGCATCTTCAGTAAGTTCAGACATTTTCGGTATACTTGATTTACTCAATTTGTTTTAAGTTGAAGAGTGAAAAAGAGTCTTTGACAAAACAATCATCTTTAAAATACAGTGATATTTCATTTTCCCCACTTCTACATTATTTAGATTGCCTGGAACTCAAATACTTCCAGCAGCCACTTTGACCAATTTTTCAGAGCTGTCAATTCCTAGCAAATCTGCTTAAGCAAAATACTTATGCTGTTAGAAAACAGAGAAAACATATAACATAAAATGCTTCCCATTCTCTTTTGCAGGACAACTGGTATTCAAGCACACAAGCAAGAACATGCAAAAATCTGGAAGTTCAGTTCTACAGAATCTTTTAAACCCACAAATCTGGCACTCCCATTATTATTTTCCAAAGTTGGATAGAATTAGCTCACTTTTTTTGACTTAGCTAATTTTCTCTGAACAATAATTATAATCAAACACAACACAATGGAAAAATAATCAAAATTCTATTTCCAAAGAAACCACTCCAGGTCATTAAAACTAATAAGAACACTTCAGCTGAAGGACAGAAAAAACAGATGATAATTTTTAACCCTCTCTAGTCCACATGCTCTTCTGGTCAGCATTTGATGACCTGCAAGGTAACACAAAATTACTACAGCTTTACACTTACGGGCCTTTAGCCTACAATATAAAGACTACAGACGTTACATGAAATGTAACAAAACCTTGTATGCTGAAATGAACTACGCCGACTAAATTTAATATCTTTATCTAGAATACAGATTACACTTTGCAGAAAAAAAAAAAAAATAAAAAAAAAGTATAAAATAACATTTTCCTTTCAAGAGTCAATTTTAAATTCTGGACATCAAGAATTCTTACAGATGACAAACTGCAGAATGTTTTTTGTTTTTACAGGTCAATATATATTCTTTATTTCCTGAAATTTTTCTAAGATTTTTCTGATTTCATTAATGTAATTTCTTCATGATTCTATAAAAATCTTACTAATCTTTTAAGTTTACACATGAGGAATTACGTAAGACTACAGTTACTTTCATTGCTTTAGAAAGCCTGTCATGTTACAGGAAAGTCAGAGCTTTTTACTGTGTACAATTCAAATCCCAATACTCTGATGGCCCATTAACACCAAATATGTCACCCTTTAACACTACCGAATCAATACACTGGAATGCCATGGTACTCTGATGGGCTACAAAGCCTCTGTATACATTTATTAGACAAAGATTTTATATTACTTCAGAGAAGAAATGTGTCAAGTTAAATCAATTTCAAGTTTCTTACTAAGAAGGAAATAGTCTTAGGTAAATAAAAGATTTTTTCAAGTTCCACTCAGTCAAACAAACATAGGAACTAAACAAAGAAGGTTAAAGTCATTTAAACACCATCTTCTGAAAAACAACTCCTGCATTTGCACACTACTATAAAACCTACCCCTAATTTTCAAGGTGTGTTGTTGGTTGGTTGGTTGGTTGTTTTTTTTTTTTTTGACAGCTCTTTCCTACCTAGATCATCCCCCACCTGGGCCTTGCTGAGATCTCCTTTCAAAAGAGGATAAGTAAAACACAAATATAACCCAATATAAATATTCTAGTATAGTCAAACAATAATATCCCAAAACCTAGGTACAACGACCTCTTCTAAGGTTACTTCATCCATTTTCTCACAAGATCATTTAAGTATTTGGACTACTAAAAGGAAGACAAGACTGTTTCTTACATTTTAAAAATGCTTGTGTGGTACACTCCAAAGAACCTGAGAGAAAGTTATTGACCTTTCTGACAACACTGGGAATATGCAGATGAGACAAAGACACTAGTATTTTCTCACAATTGATTCTTTAAAATACTTTTAGAATCAAAGACAAGAAGCAGTCTTGATCATTTGCCTTCCATCCTTGTGAAAATGGATAAGCAACCAATCCTGGCCAATCCAAGATTCTTTGGATGTTTAACAGAAAAATAATTAAAAAAAACCCTGTCCTTGAGCTGCTGTGCAGCTGATAGAATAAATACCCTCTTTCTTTAATCGCTGGATTTCAAAACTATGTTCATTTGACTTTCTTTTTTACTTTTTTTTTTTTTTTTTCCCAGAATTATGCATATCTCCAGGACCTTGTCGAGAAAAATACAGTACAGGCCTCAGTACATAGAATTTAACATTTGAGCTTTACAACTGAACTAATTCTTAGAGAACTGCATAAGGTGATGTTACACAAAGCTGTTTGCTGCCTGCAAGAGAAATAATCCATGAACAATTTCTCTAAATATTGAACCAATATTGTCAGATTTAGCTCAGAGAGAAACAAAACAAAAATAAGTATTTCTGTAGAGAGTAAGGAAGTTATAACCCTATATAGGCTTGATTATTTTTTAGACCAATAGGAAAGCTCCCTGTTATAGTCTTCATGGTATTTGTAATATCAAAAAAAAAAAAAAAAAAGGATCAACCTTTATATTTTGTCTACACAGGTTCAGATTTCAATTTGTAACCAATACACAAATTTTCTGGACAAGAATATATTTTTTCTTTTTTTTTTCTAAGTGCTATTTAAACCATTTGATGCAATCATTTATTGTGTGACACCAAACATGCCATTTTTTAAGCCACTACTATTTATAACCTGCCATTTCTGAAGAATCATTACACACCTCCCCTACAAAGCTCAACACTGCTTAGAAAGAAACAACGCATGTGTTCATCTGGAGCTGAATTTTCCGGCCATATACAGCACATGTGTTGTGTCTCATCATAATTTTAAAGTACTTTGTTAAATTATTCTCACTCTGCTCATACAAATAGTCTTACTGAATTAAATGGAAGTACTGATGTTGTAATTCTTACCATATTGCCAAAAGCTAAACAGTGTGGTTTAGCAGTTTATGGTCTAGACTTCCAAAAGTCTTTTGCAAGCCTATATTAAGACATTCCCAAAGGAATAGTGAACTAGATCATATACAGGTTGTCATCCATCCAGAATCTTGACACAGCATTCACTGAAATCATGTAAGAAACATATAAGCTAAAGTTGTCATATGAGTTATCAAACTAATCACCTAGCACATCAACGACAGGTCTAGTTTGCTATTTTAGTTTTTGTGTCCTTAAGGAGTTTCCTACATGTGGAATTACATATATGGGAAATTATACAGAAGAGATGTTAGTTTCTTCTCAATAATAAAGCGATATCTTTAACAGCAAAAATAAAGCACCAAGTTACTGTACTCAAAAGAAAAGATACTTACAATAGGTTTCCATTAAGGTACAGTAACTATTTGAAGTCATAAAATAAATGCTTACAAATCATATCATATCATACAAATCATATATACGATACATATGAAAATTAGTTACTCTCTCAGTTAAATAGCAAGTGGACAACACCAATTAGCATCTTTAAATAACTTATAAGACAGGATTCAAACTGGATTCTCACGAGTTTCAGTTCTATATTAATTCATTACATCTTTTAGTATACAGCAAATTACTGATGTACAAATGTGATTCTTCAATACCTTTCACAAATATGATTGCAATTTATTAAATTATGTGAGAGAATAAAGTTATCAGTATTGAAGTTGCAGTAACCACATTTAGAGGAAAAAAGTACATGCAAAACCTCTACCGTGGCCCGTGTTTTTTAAGGTAGGAGCACAGGCAGCGTTCCTCACAGATACCAGCTAACGCTGCATTTTTTTTTCAAAAATGTAAACTAAAGTATGTAGCATCTCATGATATTTTTCTTCTACTGTGATAGAATGATTTTACAGAAGTTCGTTAACACAACTGCTGATGCTCCTATGTAGCACAATCTAAATTGAGGGAATTATCAGCAAGACAACCCATTAATACATTAGCAAATATCAATAAACAAACCTGTCTCAAAAGAGACAATGATGCCACTTTCCTGTGTGAAATCAACACATTCCATTTCAGAAGCTGTTTCCATACATGTGCTGTTCTCCTTTTCTCTCAATTACATCCAGAAGAAGTAAAGTTTAAAAAAGGAAAAAAAAAAAAAAAAAAAAAAAAAAGCTGAAAAGCTGAATATTGTTTCTACATGCTGTAATAAAAACTGAAAATTTCAAGCCATCTTGCTAATTTCTTTCCAAATAATGGGGTTTAATTGTAACTCTAGCTATGCAAAATGTGGGGAAAAATTAAATAAAAACAAAAAACAAACAAAAACAAACAAACAAAAACAAACAAACAAAAAAAAAAAAAAAAACAAGGAAGACTCTGGAGAATATGAATATCCACATGTTTTGCCTCTTGTGAAGCATTCAGCACACAAGATTTTCATTATTGCTACTTCCCCTGGATACTTTAATATTTTCAATGACGTCTCTTACCAGCTCACGAGTGTCTCTTAGCAGACGTTGCTGTGCTGAGTTCTAAGTCTCAGGAGATCTAGGGTACTTTTGCCAATTAGAAAGAAGCAAGTTGTTTAATTAACACACCCTTTTCATTAATGGTTTAACCCAAAGCTGACAAAGAGTCTTTGTTGCAAAGCATGAACAAAGAAAGGAGTACTAATTAAACACCTTGATGTTTCTAAAGAGATAGTTTATTTCAGCACCAAAGGGATTGCTTGAATTCTTCAGAGGACCTCCAGAGCCTTCCAAGATCACTTGGATTTTCTTATCGATGTCCCGCTCAGAAGAAAAAAAAAAAAAAAAAAAAAAATGCAGGAAAAAAACCAACCAACCAACCAAACAAACAAAACAAAACAAAACAAAACAAAACAAAAAAAAAAAAAAAAAAGAAAACCCACAACCCTGAAGTCTAAGGATTTTGGATATTTTTGATGCTTTAAAGTTAAGTTTACAGAAAGATATATGTTCAAAGGCTTTGGATCAGACTGTTCTGGTTGGGGCTGGACTAGAGTTCCCGTTGGTTTGGCAGTGGGAGGAGTGCTGCAGCACCCTGAGACCCCAGGGGCTCCCCAGGTCCCAGTGCCCTCACCTGTGTGCGGGGGCGGGGGGAGCACAGCTGGAGGGCTGGGCCTGGATTGGCCGATATGCCGTGTCATGTGACATTATGCTTCCTATATAAGGGAAGGAGTGTGCTGGAAGGGGCTGCCTTTTCTGGGAGTGTTGCTGTGGTGCTTTTGTGTTTGGGATCACCAGCTGGGAGCAGGTGGGAGTTGGTGGGTGGGTGGGTGGGTGGTGAGCAGCTGTATGGTACATTACCTGCTGGTACTGCTGTCAGTGTATTATTCTGTTACTCTTATTAAACTGTTTTTATCTCAACCCACGAGTCTCCCTTTGCCTCTCCTATTCCCTCCTCATTCCCAAGTGGGGGGAGAGTGGGTGAGCGACTGTGTGGCATTTAGCTGCTGAGTAGGGTCAAACAATGATACAGACTAAAATACAACAGGTCTTGACTTTGTACTAACACAAATATAAACTCAAGCCTGGAAAACTGTTAGGCATTACGTGAGAGGTAAATTGATGTGGAGGGGAAGAGAAAAGGTGATTCCCAGCACTAGGCAGTAAGTATCTATCAGAGGGGTAAACATGGAGGTCTGCCACAACTTCTTACTTTCTACATTCTCTCAGACTTTCTGTGTGCATTTTTTCATGCACACATGATGTGTATATTTTCTTAAAATCAGCTGGCCAAGCTAAGAAGTAACAAGCAAGGGTTTCTAACTGGATGCAAGTTTGAACAGAGGGTTTCTGATCTGAGACAATGAGTAGCTTTCCTGGAGACATCAAGCAGTGATCTTTGCTTCAGCTGTCCACCCTACTGCTCCCTCACAGACCTCTACTCCCACACTTGGAGAAGCAAGGCTGTTTTTGAGGCAGCTGCTAATAGCTGCAGTTACAGCCCGGTATAGTAAGGCAAACGAGCACTCACACCAAAATATTTGAGCTTCAGCTTGCACTGATGTAGTAACTGCTGCCTGGGCAATTACATTGCCCAGGAGTGACAAAGATAGACGTGGGTAGTAAAGGTTATAATGTTAGATATTCACACCCATGAATTGGACCTCTCAGTTGTAGTGCGTATAAAACATCTGTAAATATATTGTGCTTGGAGGAAGCAGAAGAAGTATTATGCTATTTTAGTCTCCCTTATACCAAAGTGCATTTCACCACTTCTAAATTTGACGAGAGTCCAATAGAACGATGACAGAAGAAAACAAGACCAGACTTTGGAAGCCTGTTAGATCTAAGGCTCAAAATACCCGCCATCCAGACTTCCTTCACCTATCTTCCATCCTATCTTAGTAGTGCAATATTTCCTTAATCTTTTCTATAGATCTATACCTTTATTTCTCTAGTAACAAGAAGCTTAAGAAAACTCTTTTTCTTCTGTATTTCATGAGATCAAACCTGTGTGCTGGCTTGTTCAGAACGTATTCAGTTTCAGATGCTAAATTCAAGATTTGTGATAGTGTCAAAGAATTATTTTTTAGATTCAGTCAGATCCAAAGTTCCGTGGGTCCATCCATCATTACTTCACAACTAGCAACAGATCAAATTCTGTGTCCTACTGTCATAGAGAAATTAGAGCCAAATAAGTTTGCACCACAAAAATTGTTCTACTCTGTTTATTTGGTAATGGACCAGAATTTAGCTTATTAAATAAATTTTAAAGTATTTATTTTGTGAAGCTTGTTTATAAATACTCCATGAAATGTATGTAGAAATATTTATTTATTCATTCTTTTATAGTGATAATATTTTGGGAAAACTGTTGATAATGTCAGTGAAAGTGTTTCAATGCATTGTTTCTAGACACAATCTGCCACCTACTACTGCATACATTAGAATAAAACTCTAATACAATATTAAAAATACTGTCAACAACATTCAATCATGGAATGCCTAGAAATCTAAAAGTATACCAAAATCGACTGATCCAAAGATTTCACAGTTTCTTGTTTCGTGAATCAGTGGAAAGGATATGAATGAACAAGTGAGAGAAGAACAAATAGAAGTGAATCAGGACAAGCTCTGGAACTCTAACAGGAAGCTGGGCTCTGGCCAGGAGTCTGCACTTGCCTCTTTTTCCTCCCTAAGGAACAGCTCCAGCATACTGAACTGCTTCTTCAACTAACAAAAAGAAGCAATTTTTACATCTCTAGCTTGAAAACTTAAACTAAATCCAGTTCCATAAGGCAAATTCCTTAAAATCTAATTGCTATTTCAGGCTGTGTTCCAAAATCCTATTTAAGAAAAAAAAATAAAAAGTAAAAAAAAGCTGATAAATAGAGAAAATATTCACTGTGAGGTTTCCTTTAATGAAATAATCTGAAGATGGGATACACAGAGGCTGAGTGGTACAGCCCTCTGGAGTAAATATTTTTTCTTCTAACTCTGAATATTTTTCCTTTTCAATTCTCTCATCCTAACAATTAACATGGATCTGGTCTAGCTTGCAGGAGTTATCTTTAGAGACACTAATCACCCACTGCTCTTCACTGATTGTAGTGAGAATTGTCTTTATTCATCTGCCTGAAAAGCAAGCTTTTAATGGTTTGGCATAATACAACTTAATTTCATAGACTATTTTTTTGTGACTTGTAATTTTGTAATTTTAATTTAATTTTTATTTCCTCAATTATCTGACTTCTACACTGAATTTTACTTTACACTTAAATGAAGAACCAGAAAGCAGTAAATGATACCAGCAACACAAATAACTTGTGTTTTTTTAAATAGCTCTTCTTCTGGTCTTTTAAAGTTTTCTATAGGTTGGTCATTTTAACTGAACTGCTCCCACTGATCTGCAAATATTACATTTTAATAAAAGTGGAGAAGTTATGCAATCAAATGGAATAAAAATAAAAGTAATCAATCTAAGCATTTATGTAAATATGAGAAACAAGGTGAAAAAAAAAAAGATAACTGATAACTATTATTATTTATAAAACATGAAAAATATGAAAATTTAAGAAAACCTTGGGTATTTTCTCCTTAAGAAACAAAGCGGGCATTTTTCATGTTTCTTTGGACAAATTGTAGATATGTTGTTTCAGTAGATAATGAATTACAAAACATCAAAGCATAGCTGCATTTACACAAAAGAATTAAAAAGTAGAGAAACACACTTATACAGTAGTTTTGGGTTTGTGTGTCAAATAAAGTGGTTTTGCAAATCACATTTTATACATGGAATTTGAAAAATCAAGTATACTTAATGAGATTTTTTTCTACTGTCAAACTTAAAAATTAAAGCCAGGTTTTCCCACAGGGGTTAATTTGTCTTTTTCTATTTTCAATTTTCTTCTCATTTTGAAAACTACTTTTAAACACATGCACACCTGAATTAACACCTTATTTTGGCAAAGGTTTCAAATTAAGTGTATGAGCTGTACACTAAGATCCTCATCACATATGAAAATACCTACAAGACTGAGGTCTCAACACAGTAATGTTCTCTTATATCTTGAAACAGATATTCCTTTCCCTTTGTTTCTGTGAACAGCTTTGTTAAAATCTCATCAATCACATTTTTCTCTTGCTGCCATTTACTGCTCAAAAGAGTTGTAAAGAGTAACAAAGGCTGACAATGGAATAAATGACAAAGCAAAAATAGTGTGGAAACAAAATAACAAAATTCTTTATTGTTCCCCTTTCCTCTATCAGTGAAAAACTGAAGAAATTGTAAATTCATTAGGATCTTTCCCTGAAACCAACCAAAAGGTTTCAAAGGGCAGGAGAGGAAAAATAATAAATTCAATATTCTTTCTCCTCCAGAAACTACAACAGAGTGAGAAAGCTCATGGGCATAACTCATGAAAAAAATAAAGTCATTCTTTGTAGATGTTCCATTACACCATGTCAAACTAAAAGGAAAGCCTTGCATTAACCATGGTAATAGTAATGTGCCTACCTCCACAGCAAGAAGAAACTAGAATTGCTATAGCTGACTTACTCCACTTGTTTTCTTAACTTTAGGAAAAGCAACAATACACATGGATTTAATTAGCAAATCCAGACAACTGGATTAACAGCCAATACAGAAACTGCACTATCAGCTACCATCTACAGAGTCAGTATTTCAAGAGTCAGAAGCACTCACATTAACTCATACCAAAAAAAAAAAAAAAAAAAAAAAAAAAGAGTTTGCAGCAGTAAGAAAGGGTACGACTTAACTAACAATGTAGAAAAAAAAAAAAAAAACACAACAGATTGTAGAGCAGTAGCAAGTATTTTGGTCTGTAGGATCAGGCCAGTCTCTATGACTACAAAACCTGCACGAGTTCAGAGTTCAGTGGTTCTCTGTCTCTGATGTACGGGTAGGCTTATTCTGCAGTGTCTGGTGTGACTGGATCATGTAGGTAATGGAATTAGCTTAGTTCCAGTGCTAATGAACTGGTTAGCAGTGTGTGGTTGTGTGTAACTACAATACAGAACTCAGATATTTTTAAGGTTGGGTTTTGTTTTTTTTTTTTTTCAGTTCATTCTGAATTCCATACTGCTGTTACTACTGAAACCAACTTGCTATGTTGATATATCCTTATATAGGGTATGACATAAATGTAATCCATGCCTTCAGTGTCTAATAATTGTCTTTGTGCCTCGTAAGTATTAAGTGTGTTTTTAAACTGTGGTGTCTTAACATAAATATCTAGATTTTTCAAAGAATATTCAAATTTGCAAAAATACAAAACTATCATTTGTTTCTAGGGGGTGTCTTGGTTTTGTTTTCCTAGGAGTTGCACTAGCTTTATTTGTTTTCGTTAATGGTCATTATTTGTAACTGTGTTTGTTCATTCAAAGACTGTCTGAACTAGAGCAAGAATTGAAAGAATTTTAACTGACTGAAAGAGGGTATAGTCTAGAAGTTGAATCCTGCTTGCCCAGAACAAATGACCATTATATTAGTGTTCTCCATGGTATTGATGTTCAGTTGGTTGAAAAAACTGTCATTTGTTAGCTATCAACACTTTGCTGGAAGGAAAAGTGGGAACTGCAAATGAAATGCCATATGAATATTTCTTGGGCTTGGCTCAATATTTAACTACTCTGGAACAATGGAATACACTTGTGAAAACTGTGGATGACCCAAAACAGGGAAAGGCTGTGAGCATCTGAGTAAACTTTGCATTCAAATGACATTGAGAAATCCACAGAATAAACTCAGTAGTAGACACTGCAAAATGTAGCACTGAAAAAAGGAAAAAATAAAGCACAAAAAGACAAAAAAATAAATTACATTATATGCTGCTTCACAGACTTGAGTCATACAATGGAACAAAAATTACAGCAGAATGACAATTAAAAATGAGCCAAGATGTGCAGTAAATGAGTCAAACATCAGGAATGCAGGAAAAGGAATATTGGTACATAGGACACTGAGAAAATAATTTTCTAGTCAGAATTGGTAAGGTTTCAGTTACAATAATAAGCACAGCTCAGGCACCAGAATTTGCCTGCATGTATCAGTATCTGGTGCCAGACACATTGATAAATCAGAGAGAATCCAGATGACAGCAACAATGAGAAGTCCATGAAACATAAAGTAGCTTTTCTGATGCTAGCTTATTCAACAATATCAAAGGACTAATAAAATTCCCAAAAATGTTATAAAAGGACAGTGAAGAACTTTTTTCTGTGTACACTAGGGAAAGGTAAAGATGAAACTACCTTAGTCCTTGTTTTCACATTACCATTTCAACAGATCTGATTTAGATCTTTATTGCCTTCCTCAAACCACACTCACTGACTTCCCTTATTGTCTCCTGCCTGCTGAATGCTTATTTCTCTAATTCATTTCTCTCAGCTAAATGTTTCTACAAAACTTTTTTTTTTTTTTTTTTTAAGTACTTAAAGCGTATAAGAACAAGTGGAAGAGGCCTCCAGATGTGGAGAAGGCTTGAGCAGTTAGGGACAGAGGTGAAGGACTCTTAAACAGCACAAAGCATTACAGCAGTAGCAACAAAGCTTTTAGAAAAACAAACAAACAAACAACACAGTAGTTGTAAAATACTAGTACACTCTACCTAGGTAGGCTGTGAATGCTCCTTTTTGAAGGGTTTAAAGAATTTATATGCAATATACCTAACACTACAATTCTAACACTACACTTTTATTCCTCCTGCAAGGTCTGTAGCCTTTGCTTGGACAAAAATATCTATCAAGTAATGTGCTGGGCAGCAACAAACTTTCCTGTGCCTGTCAGGCTCCTTCTGAGTTTCATTCTGTGGCCAAGTCAATGTAGGAAAATTTTGCAAACAATATTTATTACCTTAGATTAAATTAATGAAAAAGTATAGCTGAAACACTTAATGGAGACATTTATGAGGGAAATAAAATCTAAAATCCTACATTCAGCATTTGCTTAATATTTTCTGTTTGATTAGCCTCTTCCCCTTGTTCTTTTTAGGTAGCGTCAGTGTAAACAGAATGGATTTTTATGGCATCTCACTTGTGACTTCCTCTAAGTTATTGGTTTAATAGGCAAACCTCTCATAGGTAATAATTACAGCCTGAAGGAAACAGTCTAACTGTGTTTTTTTTTCTTTACTACCCTTTCAATATAGAACTCCATTTACTCTATCAGTCCTGTGATTTGCTGCCATGACCAATATAATCTTCAGTCAGCTATTTTGTTTGGAAATCTATTCCACAAATTTATCAACTGTTCATAACGTGCCATTTAGGAACATGCAAAAAAGCAGTTCTTTTCACATTCTTCCTCCAAGAAGCATAACTGTATTATTACTCTTACAATTAGATGACTCGAAATATAGATTGGCTTCCAAAAGTAGGCATTGCAGTCATCTATACACAAAGTCATTAAGCAAATTTCAACACTTTCAAATTTCTCAGAACTATAAAAAAAAAAGTGAACATTTAGCATGGTATCCAGTTAAATTCCAATCCCTTATTGCCTTTCCTTTTTCTTCAGAAGACCATTCTCTTCATCTAAATGCACTTTGAAATGTCTACCACAGGATGACAATTAAGCATGCTGTTCTAGGCTAAGAGACCATCATCTCCAGTTTTTGCCAGCTGCTTCTCCCTACTCTTTCCTGTTAGAGGTAAGAAGCTCCTCACATCTGCCAGAAGAACCATATGCGCAATTACTTCTTAACCCAGTTCTGGCAAAATAGTTTCCTTTAAAAAAAAAAAAAAAAAAAAAAGAAGATCTGTTTAGTAAGTGTTTCTGTTAAACTAGAATTGCTTGTCTGAGTCTGTCCTAAATACAATTTATCTTTAAAGTTCAGAATTAGAAGCTTCTGTTTACAATGACAAACAATGATAATTAACTTATGCTTCCCAAATGGTTCCCTAGGCTCCTTTAATGTTCCAGGGCTAAAATAGGGAACATCTGAAGGTAAATAAATTGTTCCTTTGCTATTAGATTAAATATTCACATGTATTACAAAATATCATGCTGACTTACACAGTTAGCTTCATCTAAGATTGTGGTCAGCATCCTGATGTATTAAGATATCATCATTCTGGCTATTCAGAACAGTGTATGCCATGTTTTTAGCTTTTCTTTGTCATAATTCTATATGATTGTAACATATTTGTCTGTCCGACTGTACATTATCCAGAAGCCTTCAGGAATTCTATTATAAACTAATCTATCACAAAGTTTGATATAATTTGACATTTGAAATAACTTCAGAAATAACTATTTACAGATGTTATTCACCATATCAGACCAACTACCAACTACTAGCACTGAATAAGTAAGAAAAAAAAATACCCTGAGAGTTAATCCAAATTAGGAAAAAAAAAAAAAAAAAGTTTAATACATCTCTTTTCTTCTATGAGTAGGTATATGCAGCTATGAACAATTTTTCCTGAGTTCATGTGAACTATTGAATAGATGCTGATCCAGCCGATTCTCAGGTCAATGTCAAGACTTCCAATGGCTATTTGCTATTCAACCTACGTTAGGTCCTGAGACAGATTCACTCATTTGTATCTAATGTTCTGTGCTGCCTCATAACACAAGGCAAAATGGTGAATTTGATCCATTTATTTTACTGCTTTGAAGAAGTGAACTTTTATTATTATCATGACTTAGTAATTTGAGGAAAAAAAGACAGGGGAAATGGTAGCTCACCTAACTCATAGGGAACAGCCTTATAAATATAAGGTAATTAAATAATGATAGTGCTGTATGGCATCTGGCTGGGATGGAGTTAATTTCTTCACAGCAACCCTTATGGTGCTGCGTTTCAGACTTGTGACTAATAGAGTGTTGATAACACACCAACCTTTTGGCTACTGCCAAGCAGAGCTTGCACAGCATCGAGGCTTTTTCTTTTTCCCACTCTGCCATCAAGTATTCTGGGGGTGAGCAAGAAACAGGGAAACACAGCCAGGACAGCTGACAAATTGACCATAGGGATATCCCCTACCATATGACATCGTGCTCAGCAAGAAAAGTTCAAGGAAAGGAGAAAGGGGGGATGTTTAGAGTTATGGCATTTGTCCTCCCAAGTAATCGCTATATGTGATGAAGTCCTGCTTTCAAGGAAGTTGCTAACCACCTGCCTACGGATGGAACATAGTGAATGAATTCCTTATTTCACCTTGCCTGTGTGCACAGCTTTTGCTTCACCTATAAAACTACCTTTGTCATGATCTGCAAGTCTCCTCACCTTCGTTCTGTTTTCCCCCCATCCCATGGCAGAGGGCAGTTAGTAAGCAGCTATGTGGGTGCTTCACTGCTGGCTGGGGTCAACCCATAACAACAGTCAAAGTAATATACTATAATTAAAGAAAAAATCAGTATTGAAGCTGAAAACCTCATAAGAATACCAGGATTGCTGATAATATACCAGTGTATAATACTTGCTACAATCAATCTTTTTAAAACTTATATAATTACCAGAACAATATTATCATTTTGATCTTAATTTTTTACAGCCAAAAAATACCCTGAGTTTGCCAAGATATTTTTCAGACCAATAGTTTTTACATTGCATGAGAATTTCATTCCTGTTAAAAGCTTATATTTTAGTGACTTCAGTTCATAACTCTCCCATGTAGAAAACTTCTCAGGTTCCAAACAATTTTAAATTATACATATTTTCCCATAGAAAATAAAAAGAATGAAGTGATGCATTTGTGCTTATATCACTACTGTAGTTGCCATGTGACAGCCATCTTCCCAGCCATTTGATGGATGACTTGTGAGTGCAAAACAGTCTGTCCCATATGAAGCAAAAGGGATTTCAGGACATATTCTAATGAACCATGTTAAAGGCCAGTAACTCACATACACCTGATACATTTTTTTCAAGCATTGCCAGCTGTTTTGATCAATCTGAAGCACTTATGTGGATAATAAAGATTGATTGAAATCAGAAGTATTTGAATTTGAGCAACATGGGCTTTGGAATGGCATGCCACAGTAGTCTCGTTGAAGTGCTTTATGTAGCTAGAATAATCCACATTTAGTCTATTGCTTTTGTGAGTTTTATACATGATGAGGTTGAAATAGCACTTTTATTCTCAGCAGCTATTTTTCATATAATTCTTAATTTATTTTGGGTGTTGAAAACTCTCATACTTGGACAATTTTTTTTTTTTTTCTAATTTGAATACTATCCCTCCAGCCATCTGGGGATTATCTGACTGTGAAAGAATAATATTTAGGTGCTTTTTTGCACTTAAAAAGCTATTCAGTACTTCTTTGCCTAGCAATTTAAGCATGCATCAAACTGTGATATTAGCAGTTGTATTTTTTTTTTCATTGGTATTAGCCATTTCAGAGCTTTCATATCTGTATTAGCACATTTTAATGAGGATCCCCAGAATGAAGAGGTTAACAAAACCTTTCCAGAGCTCCTACTGTTAACCCTAATGCATTTCTATTAGCTTATTGCAATGGCAAATTCCAATCTTGCCTCAAGAAGTGAACAAGAACCCGTCTGTCAGAATTTCCTGGGGTTCACTCAATACCACCAGCGTCTGCTGATAACTAGGTAGTTATACTCTATTCGGGGGCAGCTCTTGGCAATTTGTGGCACCCATGGCCATCCTGAGCTAACGTATTTCCCAATAACAGGAATTAAAGTTCCCACCCAACAGTAGGGATTTCACTTTTAGTGTTAAGTGAGGGAATTTCAATTGCCACTTTGCAGGGATATATGGTAAACATATCATGGGACATATTCTACTTTCAGTTATATAAATGTAAATTTGGGATAATTTTTCTATTGTGCTTTTACACCTAAACTGAAATGAGAATTTGTGTTCACAGTTTCATTGTTAATATTCCCACAAAAAGCACTTCCAAGTGGTTAGTGGGAAATGCTGTGGGCATTATTCTTCCCATGAGATTTTGCTTAATAGTCATATATTGTAAAGACGAAAAGATCCCTGATTCTGTAAATAGAGTAGCAATTGTGATATTTATATTAGAAAGATTTAACTTACAAAAAAAAAAACAAAAACAAAACAAAACTTTTTTAAGCTTTTAGAGAGTCAGAAAACCAAATTAAATCCAGTTAAAAATACACATAACCTACCAAATAACATTATGCATATTACTTTGCTTTGCTTTTTTGTTCTTGTATTTATGTGGTTTTTTTAAGCTGAGATCTGAAATTACAACCTATGAACTTACAAGTAATAGTCTACACAGAATCCCAAGCCAGATGTTTATGAGACATTTTTCTAAGTGCATGAGAAAAAATATATTTGTGAATGCAAAGTCACTTAAAAGTCTAGTTGATCTTTTAAATATATCTGTATTCAGTCATCACATAAATCTTTATTTTCCATATAGAAATATGTATATACATGAACATTTTGGCAAGTAGCTGCAAGTAGCTGTGACACATAAAACCTTTTTTTTTTAAAAAAAAAAGCCCAGCAAATGTCCGTTACTGGAATATACTAAAAATTTTCTCTGTGGACAATAAAGCACTATCTATAGTAGTTAACTATGCAGGGCCATGGCACAGGCCAGGTTTCTGACAAATGAATATCCATAGCACTAAATTATCAACACAACTTTCATCATAGTTTTGGCTAATGCCAACTAACACTTGGTCCCTGAGAGTGCTTAGCCACTGTTCAGCAGCCACCACAGACCAGGAACCATTCCCAGTGGGTAGTTTGAATCCAACCACCCTGTTCTGGAGGGTAAGAGAAACGTGGTAGCTGGTTTTACAAGGAAGGGCTATGATCCTATGAATTAAATTTAGCTAATTAAATCAATTTTTGCATAGCAACGTAAAAAAGCACAAAATTTAAAAAATAATTCTGGAACATGGTTGCCAAAATTCTGCAGCAACTGTAGCTGCATTAGCTATTTGCCTAGTACCTGGGAATAACAGCCAGAAAGAGACATTTTTTTTATTTTATAAATGTACATGCATATTTATGTAAAAATGTAACCTGTCTTTTTCTTTAAAATAATATGCTAACATGGCAGTTCATATTCATAGACAGAAAAAGGTCAAAGCCCCAGCATACAAGGTCAACTTTTAAAAAGAAATGGAAACAAACTGCAGATATCACTGGCTTAGAGGCTATTTCAAAAGAAAGCAAAAGCCTCTAATTTTCTTCTACCAAGATAATATCAAAATAAAATTCTACACTGATACTGCACTGCAGGATACTATACTGAACACATAATGCAGATTATCCTCAAGTAGGTTTCATCAGAGGATAAATGCTGAAACTGCAATGAGTAATATGCTAACTTCTCTGGCATCCTCTGGGAACATGATAACTTAGAAGGAGACCGTGCTGACATTTGTAACTCCTTATCACAGATACTGTATTAGCTGTTCTCTTCTACTGGACTTTGCCTGCTGGGATTTCTGGAGAAGAATGGGATACTCCCAAGTATATCACAGTGAATTTCGATCACTTCCGAAAGCCAGCAGACAGACGCTTACATAAGGTACTTAGTCCCCGATCACTTTCACAGCAGGTGAATGAAATGGTTATACAGTTATACAACTTGCCAGAATCTTTCCTTATGTAAGGCAGTAAGAAATTTTATGTCCAAAAATTTTAAATCATCACAGAAACATCAAAGAACATCAATTTTCAGTAGCTGCTAGAAATGTAACAAATTATTTTAATGCATTGCACTGACACTGTGCCATCAGCAACCAATGAAACACAGTCATGATCAACCGGTGCATAAAATTCATGGCAGAATTTGTAGCTCTGTACTCTGCAGGCTATGCTTCTTAAAACAAAACAAAACCACAAAACAAAACAAGAAGTGGTATAAATGTACCATGTCTGGTGATCAAGTAACAATATGCAACTCGTTTTGAACAGGGTCTGCCTTACCACACAAATTTACATACACACATCTTTACAAGTTTCTGTATAAAATTAAACAGGAATGTAACGGATAACACTATTCATTGTATACCTATGAATATTCAGTCCTATAAAATATTATTGTACCAGTGATGTTAACTACAATTGTAAAAACACTCATTCAACAAACCTTTTCTGGTTCCCACTCTCTGTTCTTAAATATTTCTCATGCCTCTTCTTAATTCACAACCATTTAACTTAAGAGTTTATATGTTGTTAGATTATTCTTCTTTTAAAAAACACATTGTGCATGAATGCCAACTTTGATTAAAAAATTAAGCTTTAAATGTTAAAAATAGTAAAATAAGTCTATGAAAAGATGAAGTAATACACTGCTAGTGTATATGGACATGACTTTTTTATTTTCTTCTAAAATGTCTACTGGTTGAATTGAAAGGTTATAGTAAAATAAATGCAAACCAGCTTATATGCATATGCAGGTGTTAAGTTTCAGAAGTTCCTTAATATGTTAGATAATGAAAACAATCCAGAGAAGTAACTTTCTTGAGAAAGATTTTATTCCTTTTCTCTTTAAGGTATTTAAATTATTATAATGATTAATGATTAATATAATTAAATAAGTATATTTACTTATATTCAGTATTATTAATAATTAAATTGCCATAAAAAATAATTCAACATTGCAGAATAATAATTAATTCTTTAAAGTTAAAAAATTAAGAACTGTATCAGAAGTGGCAAACAAAAAGCATTTTTTTATTATTATTTCACAGAAACATTAGTTACTGAAAAAAAAGGCCTTTTAGGTATTGAAAATAACAACACTATTGATTTAATAATAAGTCTGAGGATAAATAGTATATTAAAAATATTAACCTTGTGATCAGAGTATGCAGGGCTGTGCCATTTATTTGTTTCTGTATGTTTCACATATGAACTGTTCCTTTGTTTTTAGAAATGGGAGACAGAAATACTAAACCACTGATACACGTTTTTGTTTTTTTTTTTTCAAAATATGTTCAGTTCAAGATCAGAGAAAGGGATAGAAAATCCCTTTTAAACCATTTTGACTGTTGCCTTTTTTTCCTTACAGGTCATCCCCCGCCCTCCAAGTCTGACAGAAACACCTGTATTTCAGGAACACACTGCTCCCCCAATGGTCTTTTGGTATAGCGGAAGTCAAGCCTGCATTAAAACAATAGCTTGGAGACAGGCACAGCTAAATCTTTCATAACTTCTCCAAATCCACTAAACCAGGGACTAATAGCATAAGAATAATGACATTTCTAACTACATGCTCAGTCTGGTTCTCTGCTTCTTTTATGGCTCTGTAGATGACAAATCTGCAACAGGAACTAAGATGTGTCTTTACAAATTTTTTGCAGGGATTGACATTAACATCCTGCAATGTTAGGGAAAACTGTCACAGGAAATAGTTGCACAGTTTATATAATTCTTTTTATCAGTCTGAGATTTATAGACCCCTAGAAATTCATAGACTATATCTAAAATGTTTGTGAAAGCTGACCAGTAAGAAGAGGTTGATTTATATAATATAACCATTTTTGTTTGAGAACTATCTAGAGGAAACTATATTTGAAAAAATAAAGGTTAATAAAGATAAAATTGATTATTCAAAGTCCAGGCAACCTATATTATGTTGGTTGGGCATGGAGAGTAAACCTACAGTCTATAGGTGATGTACAAGCAATCATATTATAATAACCACATCCTGGTCTCATACACAACTGATGTGTGAAATAAGACAGTTACAGAATCTGCTGTAAAAATACATGGTACTGAGTTATTGCTCCTTATTGTAACCATTGCAAGAGTCTGTAAGGACCTCTCTGTCACAGTATCTTACTATTCATGAAGACATGTTCTCATCTGCAGCTAGGCAGACATTTATCAAGGACATAAGAATCCCATGTTATTCAGATGGACCCCTCTGAAGCAATCCTGTTAAGGTTCCTAAGGCACCTCTATCTCCCTATTCAGAGAGCCACTATATTCCTGTTTGCAAATATTTCCAAGTTTTGGGGTGTTTTTTTTTTTGTTTTGTTTTTTTTTTGTTTTGTTTTTTTTTTTTTTTTTTCCCTAGGGAAATAAAAATGCACACTTTTCATTTTCTCAGATGAATCTCCTCGATCTACCCTTGATGTGACTCAAAACTGTCAGCTGTTTCTCAGAAAAGAGGGAACAGGACATGATTTTGATTGTACAGACACAGATTTTGGAAATGCAATAATCTGACATTCAGAGCACTATATTTTTTGTTTTCAAAATGAAAACTTTGTGTATTAGAGTAACTGTATTCCTGTTTTCAATTCATTTCACATTTCTACAAACAAATTATGTATTTTAAGGGTAAAGAAAGATCAGTGACAGAAACAGTTTTATAGAGTAACAATATAAGAAACACTGCAAAAATTGTAACAAAATGCTATACTGTGTTATCACAAAGCCATGATAGTATGTTTTTATCAGACAGTTCTCACAAACTACTCTGCAAACAAGCAAAGTTAATCTTACAAACAGGAACTTGATTTCTTTGAACTTTAAATTATCTTTACAATTTCAACTTTTTTGTTATTACTCACTTTTTGAGTATGAGTATTGGTAGTATTTCCACTCATTCTTGTTTCCCTTTTTCTTCTTGAAGAGGTTCAACTTAAAGTTAAGTTCGTCAAACCTCTTTCAAAACCTTAAGCAGTGACATTATGATTAAAGAAACACTGCATTATCAAAATCAGACATTCCTACAATCACAACAAAACAAAACCCGTGTCTTTGGCACATTTATATACAACTTCTTTGTGTATATCATGACATAAAATTAATCTACATAGTATTTTCACTTGACTATAAGAGTTCAAGACATATTTGTTAAATAAATGCCAGAGGACAAAACATAAAAAGTTAAAAAAGTTTTGGCTGCTGCATGTTATCTTAGTTATTAGGAAGGCTAAAAATACTTTCTAGTATCTCAGCTTGCATATCCCTCATTTTCTAGGCTTGATTACAGAAACAGTAAAATCCATCAAGATTTTTTATGACATAATACTACAAGTCCATTTTTTAAAAAGTAACTCTGATGTTTACTCACTATAAAGATTCTGTAGGGCAAGAGGACAAAGCAAAGCATCACAATTCTCTGCAAATTCTTTACAGGTGAAAGTAAAACCTGCATGAATACTGATGATGGTATCACAGACTCTTGTATCAGGACGGCATCACATAACTACTATCACATTGTCACTTTTTACTTAAAATAACTATTATAAAGAACTAATTACCATTTTTGGAAATAATGATATAACCTGGTATCTGGATAGAATATCTATAAAGCACCTGCATTTTGCTTACTTTCCCAGCTCCCCCAACCACTTCCTGTGTTTCCAGGAGGCATATGTAGCCAACAGGCAAGAGGGTGCACAGCTGCACTCCTTCAGCAGGTCTTTTCCCTGTGTTCCCACCACCTGTTGCCACTACTAAACACACCTGTCCACTTGTCCATGCACCAACAGTCAAAACATACAGAAATACTTTAAAATATTTTTCTAAATAATAGGTCTGCACAGACATTGGTATAGATGAAATATAACACATATATTAAAATGTAAAATCATAACTGATGTCTGCTTCTGAAAAATCACAGTACATCTGGAATCTCATCCCAATTCAGTGTCTTTGAAGCCACATAAGCTCTTCTTCTATGATCAATGGAGAGAAGTTCAGGGGACAGTACATACCTGAAGTAAATGGAATAGCTTGACTTTTGAAGGTACTTATCCCTCTTCTTTTGAAGTGGCCCTAGATAAGTAACTTGTGACAGATGACAAGCAAGCTGAAGTGAGATGAATTGGTTTAAGGGCCAAACTACATCTTTATGTAATAAACTTTAAAAAATACGAATCTTCATTAAAATTGGCACATGTACCTCATTCTTATATTGAGAACTCAATTTACATATAGGCATCTAACAATAGTTCTGTTGATTAAAATATATTTAGACAAATAAGTTAAGCGTAGTTCTTCCCCAGTTACGTAAATCTTTGCAGGTAACACAGAGTTAAACTAGTACAGGGAACTTTTGAAAACCTTATCCCTGTACAGTTAATGAACATGAAGTTAAGCTTATTTTAATAGTACTAAATAAGACCACTGTGCTCAAATATTAGGCTGAAACATCTACTATATTTTAATAATGAAATATAGATTGAGAATGAGTATATTTGGATAAATGTAGTTATCTATTATCCTACTATCAACATAAATCAGTAAATAGGAATTTAATTCTGATGCAGTAAACAGGATAAAAACATGTAAGAAATTTAATAAGTCACCGTGTTCAAAAGAGAACCAAATTTAAACTCTGTTAAGGTGTTGAAATTCATACTTCATACACCACTATACTGTAAACCGTCCCTATAAACATATATAAAATACGTTGTCTCAACAGTGTAATTTCAAACTGTCATACAAAAAGTACCCTAACATTTCTAAAAGCTGAAAATAGTAACCTTACAATTTGTGCTTAGTTGCACTTCCCTCGGGATGTATGACAGCACAACCAGATCAGGGAACCTGATTCTCACAGCACTTGGACTCTGACTTGCAGTCTAGAATCCAGAATGTGAAAAAAATCCTGCACTCAGCAACAACACTGGTTCCATTACTGACCTCTGTCTGAAGTCACAATATCCTCATGAAGCAAAAAAAATGCTATTATCTGCTTATTATGGACAAGAAACCAAAGTGCAATATTGAGGGCATGATCAAAATCTATGTTGAAGGACATTCATGATAGCACCCTCTTAACAAGGTCCTGTGTTTCTCACATGGATTCTTTCTCACATGGATTCTTCCCTCTCTCTCCTTAAATACAAATGAGAATATTTGATTAAAAAAAAAAACCAACACTACACGTGTGTGTGTGTCCCCCCCCCAAAAAATATAAATAAAAAAAAAAAAAAAAAAAACCACACTTTGATGTGATTTAGTTATTTTACAATTATATTAATGGATTCATTTGCAGGTAATCATGAAACATCTACTGTTTAGAACTAGCCCAAGACTTTGAACAAGTTTAAGCCCAGGACACAGACAAAGTATAATAATACTGGATCATACAGCACTACATCATGCAATGATGTAATGAACTAAATTGCATTACTGGACAGTATGTACTGTGGATAGTAGTTTGCAGTGATTTTTATTACCTTTGCTCCATATCTTAGATGCTAAACATTTACTCTGCTTAAACTCTAACAATAGGTCATCAGTGTGTTTCTATTCCTTTGTCTATAACTTTCTTTTCTCCGGTGCCTGCAAAATGTCAACACATAATTTAATAATGAGCTGCCAAGAAGATAGGTAAATGTTTACCCAGAATTTTCAATTCTGAATACTTTTCTTTTAAATTCTCTTAGCCCCCGTTAAGATTGTGTGATAAACCTTTAAATTCTCTTAGCCCCCTCTAAGGCTGTGCTATAAACCATGAATCCATTCATAGCCTGGATCATTAATGAGTATGTTCCGTCCTTTAAAAAGAGGTAACAAAGGCCTGACATTGCCTCATTTTCCCCCTTCACTGTAAATTACACACAAAGTCACAGAATAAGCTTCTCACAGATCAGCCTTCCTAGCTTCTGAACTATGGAAAAGTAGAGAAGATGGGCACTATTTCATTTGTGCTTGAAATACTTAAGCCTCTTTTGGAAATAAAAGGTTTCATGAAAAACAGAGGATTAGTCATAAAACTGACATTTCGTCTGTTTATTCTTTACAACATAGGTCATACATAGGTGTTTGCCAGACTGATCTGAATTTAACTTGGGATGTTGATTCATGGAAACAGAAATCAGCCTAATTTGGGGAACTTTTTTTTTAGTTGGTTGGTTTGGTTTTGTCATTACTGTAACAGAGAAAAAGTCCCTCCTTGGGAAAACAGTGTCGAAAATGTCATACAGACATGTACTGCTGTTCTATGGGACAGAGAAATTCTGTAAATGAAGGTCTTTCCTGTCTTCACTGTCTTACCCTTCACCATATATGCTCAGACCTTCAAATATTTAAGGTTTTACAGCAGAAGATAATTATTAAACAAAAGCCCAAAACAACACCAACAAGAAACTAACAGTGACATAGTTCTGGATCTCCCACCACTTTCTGCAATCCATCAGAAATAACAAAATTTAAATAATGTTCAGTCCCCACATTTTCTTAATATTTGACCCCTTAGTGTGCTGTAGTATCTGACTCCTACTATGTGAGAAAAATAAACTCATTTGATGGGAAGAACAGAAACTGAAATTAAAATCTAGAAATCTTTACACTGTTGCTGGGAAAGTAAGACTAAAAACTCATAGTATGATACCTGGTATAAAAATACAGATACTATAGGACTCCAAGGTACCTTATATGTGAGTAAATTTCCCATATATGTCAGTATATATACTCTACTGCCTCCTCAAGAAAAGTTGTTCCTCTAAAAAACAAACAATTTAACAGTTTTATTTTATTTGGCTCTTAAAACAGCTTTTAATAAAGCCAACATATAAGTGATTATTTTAAGCTTCACTAGATTAATTTATTTCATCAGAATCCTAATGTTTAAATAAAAGAAAACCTGTGGAGAAAAAATTTTGGAAACAACTCTTTCCATCACAGGTTATCTTTTGGTTTTTTCCTTTACTTCTTCGTATTAGTTGGCTAGCCTATGCTTCATGTCAGAGTCCCTTCAAATTCATTCAAAATACAAGCATAGGCTAAAAAATAGCCAGTCCTAAAAGTATAGAAAGATGCAGCTTTCCTATCTATATTCCACAGGGTCTTAAATGTGCACTGCTTTTGATGAAGAGGAAAAGAAATGTAGAGAGGTTTACTTTACAAAGTTATCTTAAAATATTTTTTCAATTATTTAATAAAAGACTTTGCCAGCAACTAGAGTGCTAGAATGACTGAAAAATAGCTCTTCTTTCTGAGTTCCAAAGAAAATTCTAGGAGGTAAAAAAAGAAAAAAGTAAAAGACAGAACTCTAACTGTTCTCCTTTTCTGTGAGAAAAGTCTTGCTTAAATGCTAGGCGTTTCCTTTGGGAGAAAAAACAAATACCTGCAGTTTTCCACTTCAGAAAAAAAAAAAGTGGTAGGCAGAAAGATGTACTTACTACAAGCTGGATTTCTTTTCCTCGTGAGATTGCTCCTTTTCCTCCTCCAGATTACAGGCTTACAATGCCTTTAAGATGGGATACACATTACAACCTATCAGAAACACTGCAGTCAATAGTCAAACTGCCTAATTATTGAGCTAGACATTCACCGACAGTATATGGCTCCTGGATCTGCAATTCTTTCTTTTTAATCTTGTGATGAACTATGAACTGTTAATTGCAACCTATAACACCTGCCTTGTAAATAAATAAACTGTCTTCTTGATACATTTTGAAAAAGTTTGAGGTGAATTCTATTATGGCAAAAAGAGGAAAGACAGCAAAATGGTTTCTTCAAGGATTCCATGACTCTGAGACATGCCGTTGGTCCAGATTAGCATGGCTTTGGTGATATTCTGAAAATGTGAAAAAAAAATACCAGCTCAATGAGGACTTTAGAAAGGCTGGAGATGGCTTCCCCAGAATGATAAAGATAAAAAAAATGAAGTACTAACATTTTTAGACATGTTTTTATTCAATCACTTCCCTTATTCAATAATTTTTCTACTGAATACCATAGGATAGCATTCAGATTCTTTGTGTTCTGTTATTTTACAGTACCCAGTTTCAGAATGATGCCTAATTATTACTGAAATCCCTGTTTTTACCCATAAACATTTGGTTTCTGATTTGAAACACTCTTACCGCACTGTGAATACTGTTACCTCAAAACTATCTACAGTATTTCAGATGATCTAGATTAATGATTCTACATGATCTACCATATTCTGAATTATGTAGAATTAGTTGGGGAGCATACTTTTAGGTGAAACTTGTAATTTAGACTTTACATATATACTTTCTATATATATTCTATTCTATTCTATATATAAAGTCTAAATTATATGTATTACTATATATAATTAAGTAATTTAGACTTTAAATGCTAAATTTAGGCTTTAAATGTTCTTCAAAGCCTGAAAAGTCCTTCTGACTTTTTTTTAATCCCAAACGTGTTACAGTATATTTTGACCTTTTGTAAAGGACCTTTCTGTATGTGAACACGTTGTATATACAGCAGCATTCTGTACATAAATTCCTAGTGTCCCTTAATGTAGATGTCAAGAAAATCACTAACATTAATAAGAGCTGCACATTTCATTACTCACAAAGAAATCTTATCAAACATGCTAAAGTATTAGTATTAAATTAGTACTAAAGACTATTAGCAGTAATAATAAAATACTAAATTTTCAGTAAAGGCAAGATGCATTTTATGACTCCAGGTTTCAGAGAATTTTCTGACCATTTATTACACTGAATTTATCAAGTTCATAATGATAAATGCATGTTGTCATAATCTTTCACTGTCACAGTGTACTGCTGCCCTAACAGCATCCACTCTTGTAAAACAGAACTGCAATCAAAAAGTTCAAAATTAATAGCTGTGAAATCTCAAGCACTCATAAGCATGTGTTTTTATCACTTCCATGCTGTGCAGATTGGGTACTCTTGTTATTTATTATTTGTGACAGTGAACAATTCCCACTTGCTTTAGTGAAAAAGTGAAGAGCTGTTTGCGTAACTAGCAAGGTGAAAAAACAGATTTCAAACTGTTGGAATCATTTCACAAAAACAACATACACAGACCAGAAGATGGTTTTCTTTCAGAGGAGTATGATGTACTGACTACACTATGTGTTATTCTACCCTCTATGTATGTATCCCTTGTTTAAAAGCAGCTCTTACAGTATGTTCTGCATTTGTGAAGAGCCTGGAGTCTCTTCACAAATGGATGTCTTGGATGAATGATGGAGTCTTGGTTCATTATGGGGGCTCCTATGTACTCCAGTAGTCACCCTCACCATCTTCACACTGGAAAAAAGTGAATGTTTATAATGTCTTAATGCAGTAATCTGCATATATAGTATATGGTTAGTAGGTGGTTTGCAACTGATCCAGAGAATACTCTGGGACCCCCACTCACAACAGTAGCACACACACCACCAAGATAGAGTGAAGCACTACTTCCTGCTGCATTTTGTCAGGTATGTTCCCCTCCCCTCTGAGCTAAGTAGTAGAATATGTGATTTTACAGGGAACTACTTAATAAAGTACCAACAGTACTTTATCTCTTAAAGAAACAACCATTTTAAGAGGAGAAGCTAAAGAAAAAAAAAAAAAAAAAAAAAAGAGATTATTATGTTTTCCTTGAGATTGTTCTTCATTTATTTTCTGAAATGAAACATGGAGATAATATCTTCAAATGGTATATATTTCAAATTAAAAATGAAAGGTTAAAGATAGTAACTGTAACGGTATTACAAAATGTCTCCATCTGATTTAATATTAACATACAGGAAAATCTATCATAGATCAGAACAGCGAGTAAGACTTGCCTGTGGGCAGTACTATTACCAGCACAAAATTAGTTGCAGATCAGAGACACTAGCCTTAAATCTGTTCTCATGCCAGTAATCTGTTTCCTAGATGACTGAAAACAGTTCTTGATGAAATGCTATTTACTTAGGTACAGACAATTTGATTAAATGTAAGGGTAATAATAACAAAACTAGTAATGCCCAATGTCACATGAAATGGTGTAGGTCATATTTTAATTGAGACATTTCAGTGAAGAATAAAAATTATGAAATGAAACAGGATATGTTACATCAGAAGCTTTTATGGCAAAGTAATTTTTTTTTAGATTAAAAAAAAAAAAAAAAAAGCCACATTATGAATGATATAAAGAAGTCTTTTCTACTGTCAATTATTATAAAACCATCACAAAGTATGAATTTGTAGTCCTTAATGCTAAGTCTTTAAAATCCTTGGACTTATTTATATTTTTTCTTTGATAACAGATGGGTTTTCTTTTATCCTTAGTAATTTGCATCAACAGTAGATCATGAAGTCTTAAAAATACATAAAGCCTTTTAGAAACATTTGATAGAGTGATGCTTTAGCCAGTCCTTTCATATTTCTGTAACATTAATTTTCCAGGAAGGTTACTGTATAATTTGAAGAGTTCAGTCACTCTATATATTTAATTAAGAACTAGTAAGGAAAAAATACATAAATTTAGCATTCAAGGTTCCTAGAAAGGTGCACTAATATTCAGTATTAGAAAGTCCAAGATGAATTTTCAATTTGTTCAACAGTATCTGAAGGGCCAACTGAATGTAACATCTTCCAGTCTCTATGAATGTCACATAAGTGATAAAATATTTCACAATATAACAAAACCAAAATCTTCTTAATTTATTCTTCACAGAGGAATTTAAAACTGTTGCTTATCTTTTCCTCTGCATTAAAGAACAACAAAAAGATCCAGAATACTAGCAACATTTTATAAATAAATATTTAAAGAACTGGTGTTGCACAAAAAAAAAAAAAAAAAAAGATAGGATAAATTATGTAAGTGTCCAGTGATGTCTGCAAAACACAGAACAGCAAAGGCAGTACCATTTTGCAAACAGTTACACAAATTTCCTTCACTTCTAAAATAAATCTCTCATGTATTTTTTAAAATTAATGTAAAAAAGCACATAAAAATATGGTAAGCAGAAATTTTTTTAGTAACATACAATTCTACATATGGACTTGGAGGATTTAAACAGGATGAGTTACTGTGCTGCACCAACCTTATGCTGGTTTTGTATCTGCTCAAAGGAGCTGCCAGCATCAAGTCTGAACCTGCTGAATGAAGCCACCCGTTACATAAACCTACATCCTGGTGAAACACCTCTTGTACCTCATTGGTAGTTCTTTGTCATTCCTATAAATACTCCCATCTACACTGTTGTTAGATATTTCAGATATGTTATTCTATTCTATTTTATCTGTGTGCAGTAATAAATTGGGTAAAATACATGACCCAGACTACGTGTTGTAATTTCTATGAAAAAAACTCATAGTAGAAAGCCACCAAGAAAACAGGTACTGCTCTGTTTCACACCCATTGCTGTCGCTTGAATTAACACCTGCTCTAGAAATAGCAGAATTTTATTCATATTCAGAAAAATTCCATTAAAATAAATTGATAGATTCAGGCCCTTAAATTGCAGGAAGCAGAATAAAATCATCAGTATATAGTCAGAGGAGCATTCTGAGTGAATTTTCTAAATCTACCTGACAGATCTTACCTAAAATCTGTAGTGACCTGTCTTAAGTAGAGATTTCTAGTTTCTAGTGCATTTATTCCTTCTATAAAAGAACTCGTGACATTACTTGAAAATGAAACAAATACTTGTCTCAAATAAATAAATTACTGCCCTTCTATAAACTTGTGGTGCAACTAGAACATAATTACATAGTCATTGAAAACAGCATTTTTATGATTCAACAGAATGATGGATATCCTCTCTCACTATCATGCAAAGCACACGTTACGTCATTACAACCAATTTAGAATACATGAATGGAGATAAGGAAACTGATTCACCATTTCATTACTCAAATTTTATGACAATGTAACTTCACTTAGAACAGGAGTGACATGATGGAGACCAAAAGTATGTTGAAACCAGCAGACATAAAAGTTGTGAACAGTGGTAAAAAAGGTGGTAAAACAGGCACTTAAAATTTAATTGTGAAAATGTTGGGGCCAGGTGAAGTAACTAATACTTTAATTTGCTGTTGTTTTATTATCCATATTTTAAATCTTGTCTTACATATTTAGAAAGTTTGCAAACTACTGAAGTATTTTCTCTTGTTAAATATAGTGTTTTAAAAAGGACTTGCAAATAAATGAAACAGATTTTCCTAAGCAAATAGCCAGACTTCATCTGAGACACAAAGTTTTGCATTATAAAGCGGACATCAATTTTCAGGCCAACTTTTTCTATTAAGTATGCCTACAAGGGGTAACACACAACTCCACAGATAATCACCATGACCTACCAGGTAACTGAAAAAAGGTCAGTTGCCATATGTACTTTTACTATAACATTAGTGTGAGTAAGAATGTGTTTAATACTAAAATCATACTTTTTGAAATGTCATAAAAGCTATACCATTCCCAGAGCCTGTTACAAAGATAATTTCACATTTGGATATAATACATGATGAAAACTTACTCTGTTATTTTGAAAATTATACCCATATACATTATAATATTTGATGCATAACATCCAAACTGGAAAACTGGTCTCCTGTATCTGTATTTTATTCTAATATAAAGCAGTCTCTGAATATTATATCACCTAACTTACAGTAACTGATATTATTTAAATTTGATTGACTTTCATGGAACCACATGTAGTTTCACCTAACATGATATAAACATCAGCCTGAAAGGTCTGAAGATGAATGGAAATTCAGTTAAGGTAACTGCTGTTAGTATTGTTTTTTGTGAAAACAAAAACTGTTTGTGTCAATTCAAAAATAATTTGTTATCCTATCAGGATATATGTGAACATATATCTGCACATGCACATGCTATTAATAGGCACATGTATGGAACACATATTTAAAAGTTGTGCACAAGTTCTTACTGGAAAAATCATTTTCAACCCTGCCAAAATGCACTACAACCACAAAATGCTTTTATTTTAATTATTGTTTCTTTAAGTGAGCCAGAGGACTTAGTGATTGCTTTTTTGTTTGGCCTTCACCTGCAGCTGCAGAAGAGCGTCCCAGAAGACACTCAGGTCTTGCATCATACATCCTGTCTGTGCCACTCTGAGCAGACATCTCAGAAACCTTAGGGTATCTAAAGTGACACTAGGATGCATATGTTTGGATACCTGAACACCATGACAGTCTCCATGATTTCCTTTAGTTCTTTTTTCAGAATAACACTGAACTCAGAAATGCAATTCTACATCAGGTTGTATCCCAGTAGTGTCCTGATAAAGGATATTTTTCCCTAGGATAAGTCTCTGAGAGTGTGTTAAAGCAATTCTGTCTAACATGGATGTGTCATCCAAATGAAGTAGGGGCTACTTTTTAGCGTATTTTATGCTGCTGCAGGGCTGGCTGAAAAGTCCTTAACATCTATACGTGGATAGACAGAATAAATTATGGCAACCCCTCCCGCTCCTCTCTGAAAAGTGCTACCACAGAGAAAACATTTGGCACATACCACAGAGGACATATTTATTGGCCACAGTGCCAGTCAAGAAACTACTTTTCAGGTAGATTATGGAGAATTCTTCATGACCATCATGTGACCATATAATGCAGGATTTTTTATCCTGTCAAGTGACAAATATTTTGTTACTTACAATGTAGTACCATAAAGGAATTGGTTCAGACAAGGCTGCACGATAAAATTCTCTCTGAATTTTTGGCAGATGGAATCAGTATTTCTGTATTCTAGTTCTATTACACATTCTGTGAATGATTTTCAGCATGTCAGCTAATACTTATCTTCTGTACCTAGTCTTAAAAATTTGACTTTACATTATCTATAATTTGACTTTATATTATCTGTAGATAATAAAAGAACTTATATCAAATACTTTGATAAATATTTTGTTGCTTCCTAATACTCCAAGAATGCTACTTACAACAGCACATTTCTTTCATTCAAGGATTACAAACACAGCCATTAGGTTGTTTGATTCAGAGCATAGAATCTGTAACAAAAACTCATCTGACAGAACGTTTGCCTTTAAAAAATATACTCACTCTTGTAAATAGTTAATAAGGTAAATTAAGTTTTGAAAGACAAACCTAATGCTTTTCTTCACCTTCTAATAATTGTGTCATTTGTAATACACTCTGAGTAAAATTAAACGATACTTCAGGAGTTATGCTGAAACATTTTACAAACTAATGATTGCAAAGCATCTGTATTACCTAAATGAGAGGATTGTTTGATTGATAAACAATAAAAAAAGAAGGCACATCACTTTTACATACCTTTCAGTTTTAAATATGGCCAGAATACTATTTCTGTTCAAACTTCTAAAATCCCAAACTTTTATTCTTAACTTTTCCCATCTTCTCCTTCCACAAAAAAATAATAATAAAGTTGTTCCCCCACACTGCTCATATATGTTATATATCAAACTTATCCCCCATGTTTTGAATACAGTGAAAAGTTGCTCTTAATTGTAATTTTACAACTGTTGTCTGTGAAAATTGGCATATAAGAGTAAGCAAATGACTCATGTCAAGCACAGTTCCACACAGTTGGACAACTGCAATGTGTGTCACTGACATCATTCAGGAACTTGACTAACTGGTACTTCGATATAATCACATTTTGAGATTTTGACATCTGTTCATGACCTGCTCTCAGTTAAATATTTATAGAAGAAATTGCAGTAAAATAAGAAATTAGGAAGTTTTAAATCCTCCTATGTCTTCTGTTGCTGTAAATCACGCATTTTAGATGCCTCAACTAACCTTAGTTAATCCAGCATTAATGTGATATTTTGTCATCTACAACAGCAAAATAAAAGTGTCCTTGGGTGGTCTCTGTTGCCTGAAGTATATAGAATACATTAACTCAGTCCTAGCCTTTTCATAATATGTGTATGTTCTCTCCCCTCTCCTTAGACATTTTTTCATAGAAGTCAAAACTCAAAGGGACCCTATAATTTTACCTCATCTGCTGTTTTCCTCAGAACTTATATTCACAAATTATTTTTACTTACAATTAATTAAGGTTTAAAAATGTCAAACTGTGCAACTTAGTACAAATAAGAAAGCAACATGACACAGGATATAGATGAATTTCATTTCTACTTTTTACTTAGCGACATGCATTTTGTAGGACAGGAAGCTATCAAGGCTTGATAGGACTTGATATTGTGAGATCAACTAAAAGAAAATAATTTAAAATATTTTTAATAACAGTATTTTAAATGTTCTCCTTATATTGATATTGAGCCATGCAGCATAGAATTGCACAGTCCACATTACCAAAACACTTTTCATTAAACTGCACAGTCAATAAACTTGACATACACCCATATGAATGTCAGAATTTTCTTTTACAATCCTGACTGAAAAATTGAAATAATGCAAATTTATATTAAAAAATAGTAGCAATTTAAAACTTTGTTTTGATTCTGGATAGTAACTGTTGGTCTATTTTTTTTGTTGTTTTAATTATTGATTTAAATGAATATATAGTATACACTGGCAAAGTCCAAAATTTAACAGACAGACAACAAATCTATTCTTCTAGGAAAGAAAAATCAGGGGAGAAAAAATACAGAAATAGCATGGCCTGAGCACACAGTGAGATAAAAACACCTATAAAATGTAATAAATAAATAAAAAAAAAAAAAAAAAAAAAAGAGAGAGAGAAATGTAGAACATAAATTATACGGAACATATTACATGCAGCCCAAGATGAAAAAAAGAAAATTGGTTTGCAGCTTTAACAGTTTCTAAATATCTGCTGGAAGCAGACTTAGAAAACCAGCCTGCTAAATACTGTACTGAATTGTCCATACGTCTGTATCAATACTTCCTGTATATATAGTCAAAGAAATTGAAAATTATGTGTCCTGTCATTAGTAATTACATATTAAAATAGTCAGCAAATATAGTGAAGAGCTCACAGTGCTTGTGAAGGATTTAGTTAATTGACTCAAGCACAATGCTAACTACTAAGTCTGTTGATGTTCTTTTATATTTTAGTGCAAACCCAATTTGATAAGTTTTACATCTCAAAGTAGCCCAGCAAATTACTAACTAAATAAACCTTCTATCCTTAAGGGAAAAAGTGACAGAACATTTCTCAATGTCAAAGGACAAATATTTCTCTGAAACACAGATGACATTAAAACTAGCAAATACCCCAAATACTAGAAAACAAGGTAACTAAGCATTAAAAAAAAAAAAAAAAAAAAAAAAAAGAGAGAGATTAAAAAAGAAACACTCAGAAAGAAATACACTGCTACAGTACAAATACAGACACAACAGTAGTCAAACTGCTAACCATGCTTATAACCCAGGTTCATATCAGTATGTATAATGCCAGAGAGCTGAGTTGATAAATCAAATTCTATCCTTTTAAAGATGTTTCTTGATACCCCTTGCCTATAATAGTACAGTTATTTACTTATTCAGAGCATGAATCCTCCTTTACTCAGATCCTGTCCCTTTTGGCTCTGTACCTCTCTTGGGAGTGCTGCAGAATGATTCAGTAGTAACTTTTTATGATTTTACTAAAGAGGTAAAAAATAAAGGCTGCACTTACCAGTGGAACACTTTGTGTTAAATAAAGATAATTAAATCATCGACAATCCATCTATTTCATGTTTAATTAGCCCCTCATTCATCATAATTTGTTACTGAAGGTCAAATGTGGGTCACTTTTAGAAACTAATTGTAAAGTATATAATATAATGCAAATTGAGAACAGAAAATTTAAATATATTTCTGTACACTTTGCACCAAGCAGTATTAAAGTTAAATGTATAAAAGAAATCATCAATGCAAAACATTCATACTTAATGACAATGTTCCCATTTTTTTCCTCTACATTGCACTTAGTGCTATCATAATAATGTTATTTTTGCGATCATTATACTGTAGGACATTTTCTTAGATGAAAGTTGTGAAAAACTTTATTCTTGAGAGTTGCTTTGGGATTATGAAAAGCAGTCTTTGAGATAAATCTCTGTGTGTATGTGTGTGTCTGTACATAAGCAAGAAAAAAGATAATGCTTTCCTGTCCTGAATGGTTAAACTGATTACCCCCTTAATGAATGAATTTTGGGTCCTATTAAAGCTGCTGGTTATATATGCATAAATTGAGGAAATTGACCCATTTAGTTTATAGATACAGTTCACATACATGATAACCAACTCGTCAAAACGCTTTTACATTGCAACAGACTGAATAATGCTTGAAATATGAAACAGATTAACTGGCTACCGCAACAAGAATTTTTTCAGAAATTAATTTCTACATACTTCGCTTTAATGGTAATAAGACTTCATGTAAACGCATCCAGTTTTGAGTAGTGTTTCAGCACACTCTGGTATGATAAACAGTTTTCTTCACTGAACATTTCCAATGAGAAGAGGCACAGTGATAATTCATAAAGGATTACAGAATTGTCCAAGAAACCAATACCCCAATAAAATAAATAATGCTGCTTAGAAATTCCTGTACTGGTTCTTCTAATTCTACTGATGGTGACCAAAAAGTCTTTAAAAAAAAAACAAACCAAACCAAATGAACAAAACCGACACCACCACCACAACTGCAGTGTTTTAAGTAGTCAATAATCATTGTTTGCTGAGCAGAGCAAGTGTAAAAGAAACCAAGAGAATATGATGGCCAAAAAATATAAACATATAAACAGGGTTTAACAAGCCTGTTCTTCAAACAATGGCTACTAATATGCTAATCTCATATTGGTGATTAAAAGTTCCAGTGATATAAACCTGCTTATACGCCACTATTGTGCACTGTGAAACAAAGTGGAGAAAACAGCATGTATTTTAAAGCTATAGCTTTAATTAACAGGAGAAAATAAGCAGTTATTTACAATTTAAATCAATTATTAGAATTATTATTAAGAATGCAACCCTCCAAGTTGCTAAGTGACTCCTCTTAGGCACTGAGCTTTCCTTATCTTTGGCTGTCTTTGCTGGAAGTTAATAGTATTCAGGCTCCTTGCAGGCAATGTGCAGCACCTGTAGGGTTCAGATTTTAAATCTGTGATCCAGAAAAACACTTGCTTAAACTCATCCCCATTCAGCAAAATACTTCTGTGAAGCTTTAACTTTTGGCAAGTGGTTGAAGCCTATAGAATACTAAGTGATTTAAACATTTGTTTTCCATTAAATAGATATATTAATGCTTTACTGAACAGGAGATAATTGATAAATAGGAGGCTAAAAGAATATTTCAGAGTAATGCCATGTTCAGTAAGACAAGAATAGAAGTCAAACTTATGAAAGTTTGTCAGAAGTCTACTGAATACAGAATTCAGTTTTAAACTACATAAAAAACCTGATGTGGAGAAGGAGGACAGCTACAAATTGTTTGTAGTTTTCTCCACTGATGTTCTCCTATACAGTACTGTATCAAACAAGATATATTTGGGAACTCATGTAAGAAATTCAATACACTACCTTAAAAAGGAAGTATCAAATAATCAGAATGAAAAAAACTTGCATTCACGGGGGTACATCAGTCGGTCACGTAAGTAGATACTTTATTTCCTAACTGCTATATTGTAGATATGCGAAAGTATCAATTACCAATTCTAATTACACTAATGGGAAAATAGTATTGCTCTCATCTCCAGTAACTTAGAGCAGGTATGTTCTGCTGTGTCCACTTATTTGTTCTAAAACTTTATACACCTTCTAATGTCTCCTTGCAACAAAGGGAACTGCCAATGAGTAAATAAAGGCAGCCTTAGAGATTTCAGCTGATCTCCCTATCATGGTCACGTCAACATGCCACTGGTTCTATTTCCCATGTACATCTGAACTATGAAACAATCTGATATATACCACACCAGAACCCTTTATCTGCAACTGCTCCACATTTCTCTCTAAGCAAGCTGTTGAACAAGAGCTCCATGTGGTTTGGGTGTTAAAAATCCTTGAGTGTTTTGCCTGATAAACTGAGAAATGCTCTGCTGTCAGTGTTTGAGATGTGAAAAGTCTACATATTGTTTATGCAAATAAGTCCTAATGTCCTCACTATTATGCAAAAGCGTGAAAAAAAAACTATATAAATGTCACTCAGCAACAAGCTGGCAAATACCCACAGGAAAAGGGTAACAGAAGTTTTGTGCCTGATAGTCTCTCCTATGAAGTCTGTTATGTAGCACTACCTTTAATGTTTTCTTGGACACTATCCTTAACTTACATGCATACTTTGCAAGTGTGCAAAAATTTTATACGTATTTAAAAATAAAAGGACAAGACATTAGAATATTGGCTACAAGCTACTCAGGTAAACTAGCCTTCATAATTATCAAAACCGAGAAACTGGTTTTGTAACAAACTAGATAAATAATGGAGCAATTCAGCATGTACTTCTTTCAGCTTGATTTTTGCAAGTAAAAGTGGAATAAAGCCATTTTCTTCTACTAAGAAGTCTTCTAATGTATATCAAAATATATCCTTGAAAAATGTTAAGTAATTAAAAAGATATTTCTGTAATAAAATCTTAACATTTTTTATCAATCACAATAGTCATTTGTATGTTGTAATCCTTTACCATTCCTACATTTAGTATTCAAGTCATTCTTTTACAGTGAAAATAAGTTACACTTTGGCAGTTTATAATTCATATGTTTAGATGAATTGCAGCAGCAAGAAAGTAGTATCCGATTAGCATACGCTCCACCGCTACTTTGTTATTCCAGTGTTCACTAAAACAGCAGAATCTACTGTGCGCTTAATAAACCTTAGGAGATGGAAGCTTAGTAACTTTCTTAGTACTTTGTATATTATCCAGACTATTTTCAAACTGAAATTGTAATGTACTCTCCAGGAGAGAGTTAATGAAATGAATCACTCAGAAACTACTGTGTCAAGCGTTCTATAAATCTGTATCACTTGTAAAACAACATACACAAAAATACTGGCAGATAGTACATCAATCACACTGGGATAGGTGATCTAGAAGACTGAGTGGCTCATACAATTCATTTCCCTTTACAGTATTTTAAGTATTTCTGAGCAGAATGCGAATACTGGCAACACGTTGTAAAACTTCAATTGTAGTAGACGAGCAGACGTTTCAAAGTATAAAAAAAGTCATAGTGTACCATATTTGCATTTTAATAAGTTGAAAAGAAAGCATTTTTGTCAGACTAGTCAGTATTTCCCTGTTCCAGACTTGGCTCTGTATTTACATGAATCAGTATTCATTTATCTCTAGATTCTTGTGTAACATGCACTGTAGCTGAAGAAACATTCAGAATATTATCTTACATGGAAAGATGTAATGGAAATCACCAGGTGTTAAGTATATCATTTTACTATCACCCAAAAAGTACTCTCCCAAAGAAAAGTGACCTCTGTTAAGGCTACGTATGTGTCTTATAAAATAAACAAGACAGACGCTTTCATTTAGGAGCTTGGTTCCTCTCTGTGCTACCCTATTTTATTTCAAGGACTGTAAAGAAGTCTCTCCCACGATCAGTTTTAGGCTACGGGAGCTTCACTGAACCGACCTCTGCCAACACAGCCGAGACCCGAGCCCGTCACCTGGGGATCTCCGAAGGCACCCCTGGCTCCGAGGGGTCTCACGGCAGTCACACTCTCTACAGAGCTATGCAGCAGCTGGGCTGGCAAATTAGAGCCTCTCAGCTTGAGTGAATGAATTTCACGTGATATACAAGAGGAAAGGGGGGGAAGGGGAGGAAGGGGGGAAGGGGAGAGATAAAAAGCAATGAAAACATACTGGTATGCGATTCTAAGCTCACTAACATTTACGTGTATTCAGAGAAAGTGCTGCAATGAGTGCAATCTCTGTGGTGCAAATCAGACCGCAGAAAATAGGCTTTGCAGATTATTTATTAATTTTGGTCCTAATGTAAGACCTGGTAATCACAGCCATTAACGCTTCAGCGCAGCGGCTGCAAATCCACTTTCACCCACAGCTTTAGGAAGCGGCAGGCAGGCAGCAACCCCCTTCCCCAAAACACCTGGTCACCGAGGCGAAACTTCCCTCCTCTACCGAAGCTCGCTGCCTCTAAGGCTGGGAAAGCGCCCGCTGCGAGCGGGACCTGCGGCTGAAGGCGGGGCCGGGGAGGCGGCAGGACCGCGGGGGCGCAGGGGGGACCGCGGCCCCGCCGGGTGGGGTTCCTGACAACCCCCCTCCCCAACCGCCGGGAGTGGCGGGCGGCTGACAAAGGCATCTCAGGTTGCCGTCCAGCTCGCTGTCTGGGCTGGCCACCGAGTCCCCGGCTCGCCCCCCGCCCCCGGGCCGGCTGCCGCTGCGCCTGGCGGGGGGGGGAGTGGGGGGGGTGGGGGATGTTCTCCGCACCCGCCGCCTTGGCGGGGCGGTCCCTTCGTGGCGGCTGCACGGGCGGGCCCGATGGCTGCCGGCTCTGAAAAGCGGAGGGAATGATCAAAATGATGGTAATAATAAAGATCTCTGACTCCTTCCTGAGTGCTGTGTGCTGTTGGTGCGGGCACCCGACTGCCTGCGGGGGGAGGGGGATGCCAGGCTGAACGGGTCATTGAACCTGACGGCCGTGTCTGCTTGTGCCTCTGTGGGAGGCGGCTGGAGGCGGGCACTGCTGCTTCCTCACCCGGGGCGTGTGTGTGTCTATGTCTGTGCGTGTGTGTCTATGTCTCTGTGTGTGTGTCTTCTATGTCTGTGTGTGTGTGCGTGTTCATGCGTGTCGGGGCTCCGCGGCTGGGGGGGGGGGGGGGGTGGGGGGGGTTGCGCGGACCGCGGGCGGCGCAGTGCTCTTACCTGCTTGCTGTACTTGCTGTTGGCCTGGCAGCTGTACTCGGAGCAGTGGTCCGACCCGATGGAGATGTTGTCGCCAGCGCCCACGAAGGTGTTGGCCGGGGGCAGGTCCTGCACGGCCTGGTGCTTTTTGCCGGCAGTGGGGGACTGGGGGTGCAGCTGGACGGTGGGCAGCGGTGAGCTCGACTTGTAGTGCCTGGCCAAGTCAGGGCTGCCCGGGCCGCCGTTGACCGAGCGGTACCGCCCCATACCAGGGCTGTCGGAGAGCTTCTCGTTGACACTGTCGTAGCGCTGCCCGTTGGGCTTGGAAGCCTCAACGGTGACAATGCTGCTGTAGAGAGGCTGCTTGCCCTTCTTGCCTTTCCTGTCTTTCTTGGGCTTCTTGGCCTTGTCATGCTGCTGCGGGGTGAAGAAATCCTCGTGGTCCTTTTTGCCGGCCTCATAGCCGTGTTTGCCCTTGGATCGGCAGTAGCGGGCCATGACCACCACCAGGATGAGAAGGATGACGGTCATGATGCCGGCCACCACGCCAATGACTATGCTAAGCCGCTGCTTGCTCAGCTCGTAACTGGGGTCGCCGGCAATGTCCTGGGCCAGGGGCGTGTGGAGACTGCGGGCCACCTGACTCTCCACCACAGTGGCGTTGGACAAGCTCTCATTGACGAAGACATGGAGCAGGGCAGTGGTGGACTGGGGTGGCTGCCCGCTGTCGTTCACCTGCACCACGAGGCGGTGCAGGCCATAGTGTTTGGGGGCCAGCTTGCCCACCAGCGATACCACGCCGCTGGCCGGGTCGATCTCAAAGAGTTTAAAGGGGTTGCCCCCGACGATGCTGTAGTTGAGGTCAGCATTGAGACCGGTGTCGGCGTCAGTGGCAACCACTGTGGCCACCACAGTGCGCATGTTGCTGGAGGGTGGCAGCACGGTGTAGGAACTATTGCTGGGGAAAGTGACTGTGGGCGCGTTGTCGTTCTCGTCCATCACGAAGAGGGACACGGTGGCGGTGGCAGAGCGTGGCGGCTCACCTCCATCCACTGCCTTCACCTTAAAAGTGTAGCTGGTCTGCTGCTCCCTGTCGAAAGAGACGGTGGAGAAAATGGTTCCGGTGTCGTTCTCAATGGAGAAGATGCCGGCTGCCTGGTCATGCTCACTGGGCTGGATGGAGAGGCTGAGCTCAGCGTTGCGGCCCTTGTCGAAGTCCATCACGGTCACCATGCCCACGGGGCTGTTGGGCTGCAGGTTCTCCTTCACATAGAAGGTGAACACATCCTGCATGAAGCGCGGCTCATTGTCGTTTCGATCTGCCACCCGCACCACCACTGTGGTGGAACCCTGCAGTGATGGCACTCCCTTGTCCCGGGCCGTCACCTGGAACTCGTAGGTGTCACGTTGCTCACGGTCCAGCACTGCCTGCACCAACACATCCCCGGAGTCGGGGTCAATGCTGAAGATGCCACCCGGCACCTCTGAGGAGAGAGGCGAGGCCTCCAGGGAGTAGGTGATCTCGGCGTTCTTGCCACTGTCTGCGTCCGTGGCGACCACCGTGGCCACCCTCTCACCAGGCAGGTTGTTCTCTGGGAAGGAGACCTCCAGCACAGCCTGGCTGAACACGGGAGGGTTGTCGTTAGTGTCCCCGACCCGCACCAGCAAGGAGTTGTTGCTGGACAAGCTGGGACTGCCCGAGTCCACAGCCACAATCACCACATTGTAGTCACGGACAGCTTCATAGTCCAGAGGGGCCGAGGTGTGGAGGAAATACTTGCGCTTGTTCTGTGGCTCCCCTTCACCCTCACTGGCCGGCTTGAGCTGGAAGGGCACATCACCCACCACGGTGCAGGTCACCACACCATTTTCACCTTGGTCCCGGTCCGACACCTGCACCAGGGCAATAGGGGTATCCACCAGCACGTCCTCGGTCACACTAGCCACACCATCCCGGAGTGGGATGCGCCCAATTTTCCGGATGTCGATGGTGGGCACGTTGTCGTTCTCGTCTCGAATGTTCAGCACAACCGTGGCCTTGTCTGTCTTGGGGGGCTGGCCCCGATCTCGGGCCATGACAGTGAAGCGAAGCTGGTTCACCTCCTCCCGGTCGATGCGGTGCAAGACGCTGAGCCAGCCCGAGGTCTCGTCCAGCCGCAGCAGGCGCCTGACGGACTCGGTGGCCGCCCCGAAGACGTACTCGATCTGCCCGTTCACCCCCACATCCAGGTCTGCGGCTCGTAGCTGCAGGATGGGAGTCCCGGGGCTGCTGTTCTCCGCCAGGTCCGCCTCGTAGACGCTCTTCTCAAAGCGGGGGCTGTTGTCGTTCACGTCGGTGATGAGCACCCTCAGGATAGCCTGCGAGGACCGCGCCGGGTCGCCGCCGTCCCGGACGCGGAGGCTGAGCTCGTAGGAGTCCCGCTGCTCCCGGTCCAGCGCCCCCTTGACGATCAGCTGCGGTTGCTTCTCCCCGTCGAGGGTGTCAGCCACCTGCAGCTCGAAGACGCTGCTGCGGGCCGCCGTGTCCGCCTCCGGCCGCCGCTTGCTGCCGCCGGGGTAGAGGGCGCTCTCGGAGGCCGCCGAGGCCGAGCCCCCCCCGCCGCCGCCGCCGCCGCCACTGCCGCCGCCGCCGCGGCGGCCGCCGTCCCCGCCGGGCTCCTGCAGCAGCTCGTAGCGCTCGATGCCGTTGCGGCCGAAGTCCCTGTCGGTGGCGGTGGGGAGCAGGTAGAGGGTCCCCACGGGCCGGTTCTCCTCCACGGTCAGCGTGAGGACAGGGGAAGGGAAGGTGGGGGTGTTGTCGTTGATGTCCAGGATGATGACCCGGCCCTCGAAGAGGTCCACCCAGCTCTGCGAGGGGCCGATGACCGACACCTCGAAGTCCAGGAAGCACTCGTTCTCGTCGAAGATCATCTGGCACTGCGGCAGCTTCTCGCGGTCGATGCGCCGCTCCGTGGTGCTCAGCTCCCCGGTCATGTTATCGATTTTGAGATAGTCGGAGCCCGACTCCAGGCTGAATGTCACCTCTCCGGAGCCCGTCACGATTCCCAGGTCGGAAGCCACGTTGCCGATGCGGATGTCGGCGGGTCCCTCCTCGGCCAGCCGGTACCTCAGGAGCTGCTTGGCCGCTGCCAGGCTGACCCAAAGCGGCGGAGGCAGGAGGAGCAAGAAGCAGCAGCAGCAATGCACAAAGCCGAGGAGAGTCCGCATCTTCCTCATTTTCCTCCCCGAAATCCCCCCTCCTCTCACTCCCACCTGTCCCCCAGTAAACTCCCCTGATAAGCCAACAGAGCGGCTGAGCGTCCGGATGATCAATTATAAAATCCTTCTGCTCCTGGAAACTTACTGTCTCATGGCTGGTGCAATTAGTGGTCAAAACCCTGCTGCTGGCTCCCCTGCTGCTCTCGCTGCCTTCCAGTTGCGATATACTTACAGTTCACGGGACAGTGTATTTTGCTTTTAAAAGATTCATCTCGGTAGATAGGATGGGATTTTCCTCCTCCTCCCCCTTCTCCTCCTCCTCTCTGATTTTACTGTAATCACTTTGCAAGGTTTGCAATAAAAGCAGGAGCAGCACTGCGAGATTCGAAGCCCCCCAGGTCGTCGTCTTCGACACTAGAGTTAACTACAATTCACACACTCTCTCTTTTCTCTCTCTCTCAGCCGTTTACGACCAAGGCATTAGCTTTATTCTTCCCCCTCTCTGCACACACAGGGGAAAAAAAAAATGTGATTCGCTTTATTCAAAGGGCTTGTGTCCGGGAAAACTCCAAATCCTCTTAGCAATGGGCAGTTCTTTAAAAAATAATTTAAAAAGGTAAAGAAAAAAATAAAAATCCCAATAATGTCGGCAGCTGCACAGTTGATATGAGAAGAACCCCGTGTATTACAGAGCAGTCCACAGAATATCCCCTTTGGTTGGCATAAAAGCACCCAAATCCATCTTCAGAGATCGCCTAAAATGTTCAGCTCTTTCTCCGGAGCGGATTTTTTTTTTAACAACTCTGCGCAAGGTCATTAGTCACAAAGCAACGATACAGAAACTGCAGAAGCCGTTTGCCCAAAATTTGCAAGGCTGTAGATATGAACATACACACACAACAGTCCCAAGTTTGGTTTTGCATCCGCAGTTTGTGTGTGTGCCTTACCTGCATTTGCACTGCATGTGTTAGAGCAATCTGGATCTGCAGCACTGAGAGCGATTCACAAATGAGATTGCAGTCTCTCTCTCTCTCTCTCTCTTTCTCTCTCTCTCTCTCTCTCCTCTTCCTTCCCGTCCCAATGCAGGTAACCAGATCTGAACTTGATCCTTTCAGTTCAAAGGTTAGCAACAAAACTATGTGTCCAAAGGCGATTATTGGTCTCTCGTAAATATACCCGGAGCGGAACAAGATGTAACTGGATCCCCCACGTGAATTAACACAGATTCTGAATTACATCCATATAAGCGGAATAGCAAAGGGGAGGGGAAAAGCGCCGCGACTCAATTAAAAAAAAAATATATATAGAGAGAGTTCTATTTGCAAATAAAATTATATCAGTCAGTTGTTTCCTGTGATCTGCACCGCCACGGTGGGTGAAATCTGCGATTGTGTATTCCCTCCTGTATCTTTCAGAGAAGTGTGGATCAGGCGCTTTCACGGCAGAGCGGCTTGTGCTTTAAAATGTTGAATGGCAACTGAGAAGCTTCCCACTCGGAAAAAAAAAAAAAAAAAAAAAAAAAAAAAAAAAAAAAAAAAAGCAGTAAACCGGCAAGTTTGCCTAAAGTGGTGGGAGCTGCTGAAGCCTCTCTCGGTAGCTCTTCCCTGACGCTGCAGCAGTAGAGCCGCCTGCGCTACATACACACAGAAAGAGAGAGGGAGAGAGAGAAAGAGGGAGAGCAAAGAGAGAGAGAGCGAGAGTGAGAACGGGAGGGAGGGAGGGAGGAAGGGAGGGAGGGAGGGAGGGAGGAGGAGGAGGAGGAGGAGGAGGAGGGAGGACGAGTCAAGCGCTGCACTCCAAAAAGCCCGGCCTTACCCTCTGTCTCTGCTGCTGCCAGTGCTGCAAGTGGGATAGCTGCTCATCACAAAACACCAGTTCAGTCCTCAAAACCGATCCTCATTACACGCCCGAGTGTTGCTGCTGTTGCCTTCTCAAACCCGCGATCTTTAGTGATTCTCTCCTACCCTTTCCCTCCCCACCTCCTCTGTAGACTGTGAACTGAGCAACGATTTTTAAAACAAATGTTTATTCGCCTTTCTTTTAGGCAGAGCTGGTGCACGTTCGGGGCTCTGCATTTTGCGGAATCACGCTGGTAAGACAACTCGTTTCGCACAGATTCCCACCTACCCCTGTCGTGTCGGTGCTTTTGTGAAATAGCTCCAGTCACTGTAACTGCATAGAACTCCAGGGAGGAAGGGGGGCTGGCTGCCTTAGATCTCAGACTTTCGTCCTGTTTCCCAGTGCTGTTTGAGCCTTTTGGTCTTTGTGTTCATGTTCTTCCTATTACCATGGTTTGAATGTGTCTTTTCAGCGTGTTTGTGGGTTTCTAAGGAGGAAAAAAAAAAAAAAAAAATCTCTCGGAGAAGATGATCAGGAAGGGGGCGAGAGGGTTAGTGGAATAAACACATGTAGAGAAGTAACAGATTTATTTCCGGACAGAGACTTACTGCTTCGATGTAATTGTAAAATGTAGCGTCACCTACCTGGGTAAGTGGGAAATAAACTTTAATGTTAAAGCTCTCCGCTCAACTTTGTTTATTCTAGCGTCCCTAGTTCGCGTCTCCTTTTGACTTTGTTCCCTTTAACCGCCTACGGCTTTTGTGTGCCCCTACGCCCTGGGCGATGCCTGGCTCATATACCTGTCCTCTCTGCCCGGATCCCGGAGGGAAAATAGGGAGACTCCGGGGGGCTGGGGCCAGAGGAAGGACTTGGATGAGCATGGGGCAGCCAGTGAGAAGAGAACCGGTGTGTGCGTGTGTTTCTGTGTGCGCAGCGAGCGGGAGGCAGGAATCCAGCTGCTTTCTCTCCCCCTGTGAACACATGTGGGAAAACAAGTTGTTGCGGGTTCTGTGTGCGCGCGTGTGCATTCCTCCTTTTAAACGGTCATTTTGAATAAAGATGCATGCAGACGAGTGTAGTGAGATGTGGCGCTCTCATCGCGATGATATATTTGAGCGAAAAGCGGCCGGATATGTTGATGTGGTTCAAAGCAACGGTCACAGCGTGTCTTTGTCATTTGGGGCGGTGAGTAAATGTGGGAGGGAGGGAAGGTTGTCACCTCTTTCCCCGGGGAGTCCGGAGGCACAGAGAGGCAGAATGGAGCCGCATGGAGCCGGCTCTGGGGAGCGGGTGACTGCTCCCCTCTCCGAGTGGCTGCAGGGCTGCTCCCCCGGCCCCGGCCGCTCTCCCTGCCTCGCCAGAACGCGAAAATCCTCCCCCGCCGATGCCGGAGACGCTCGGCTTTATATCTGCAGCATCAGCGAGAAAGCCCGGCTCAGCGCAGGCTCAGTGTTCACCGCCGCAGTCCCGGACGGAGGAGGGGGGCTCGGGAGCTCAGCATCTTCGCAGCGGGTTAAGTAGGATTAATACGAAATTCCTATTATATTTGCCAAGCAACTTGAATTTATCAAAATTCCCCCTCGCTGTTCTGGAGCTCTGAGAGGAGGAAATTTTGCCCACAGTTTCAGATCCAGACATACCAGTACGTACAAATACCAGCATACTGCATTACACTGGCTCCCTGCATAAGCAATACAATTGCAAGGCGAAGCCCCCGCTGTTCCTTTCCCTTTGTGCTTTTAAACGCAGCCAGGAAACTTAATGTATTCGCCAGGGGAGGGGCGGGATGAAAGCGCTTTTAACCTCCCCGCCATAAACTTTAATCGGATTCTGGGCTGTTGCACGGCATGGACACCTCGCCTCTTGTCTGCGTCTCCTTTCCCGTTGTCTCCCATGTCTACTTTTACTACGGTCTGGTTTGAGAGAGCCTCTTTCAAGCGAATGAGTGATTTCTTTCTCTTGCCATGTGCAATCGCTCCCCCCCTTCCCTTCCTACCCTCGCTGGCCTCTCTTACACACACTACGCCTTTCACATGCGGCCTGCGCCTCCCCCCCCCAACCCCCCCTCCCTTTCATTTTTTTTTTTTTTTTTTTTTTTTTGCAGTGTCTTCACATGCAATCTCTCTCTGAATGTGCAGTGTCTTTCCTGCTCGGGAGTGCTGCGTCCTTCACAGTGGATTGGTTCCTTTTTCGGAGCAGAGGTAACGGCCCCCCCCGCCCCTTTCCTATCATTCCCGCCCTCCTCCCCCCCCTCCCCCCCCCCGCGTCCCTCCCCCAGGGCAGGCGGCCGGCGTGGGAAATGGGCCCGACGTGCACTGCATGGGGGATGGCAGCGCTGCTCCTGCTCCACGTGCCCTGGCTGCCGGGAGGGGGACGGGGCCGTGCTGGCCGCGTCCCCCCCGCGTCCCCCTCTGCGTCCCCCCCGCGTCCCTCTCCTTCGTGCGGGGGGAGAGGAGAGTCACCCCCGCCGCCACCCCGGACTCCCGGCGCCGCGGCCCGTGGGCGCACAGCTGTTTTGGGGAGCGGTAGGGACAAGCCCGGCTGTTTCAGGCGGGGGAGGTTTGGCCCTCTCGGGCAAATCTGTTGCGCAGTGTTACTCCCCCTCCGTCCCTCCGGCTTCCCCCTCCCCCCCTTCCCCCCCCCCCCCCCCCCCCCCCCCCCCCGCGCCCCATCCCAGTGCACACAGACTCCCACACGCGCTCAGACACGCCACGGCTTTTGTCCTCCTGATCTGGTGAGATCAAGTGGGAAGCGGGATCACAAATGTAATCGGCTGTAATAAATAAAATAGCCCGAGATGCTGGAGATATACAGAGGGGAAATAAGAGCTTGTGTCCTTAAAGGGAACATCTGATAAGGCCACCGAGGTGGCATTTTGCGTGTGGGAAGGAATCCGTCTTGCTGACATTCTCAGCCTGCTGTACGTGGGGAAATCCTAAAGCAGCCTGGGAGCTTCCCCAGCTCCCTTGCATCGCCCCCGAAGCTCCCTTTCCGATGCTCTGCAGAGGGGCTTTGTTGTCGTTGGTGTAGTTGTTGATTGGAAAGACAGGGGTCATCGCAAATATATGCAGATGCAATTAATGTCTAGTTTATCTGCATTTCTTGGCGGAGTCCGGTTTCTGCTGCCGGAGCCTCTATTCGCGTCCGCAATTGGCGCTTTCAGCTCACGACAATTTGTTTTTCGCAGTTTAGGAATGTCGGTGACTCTCACTAGAAAATTACTTCTGAGGTCTGCAGGGGGAATCCATCTCGGGTTAGAGAGAGGCAGATTATTTACATATCCATACCACTCTGTACATTAACAAATATATACTACGGATTACTAATTGAGCGCACACAGGCACGCACACAATGAAGAAGCTGCTCCCGAAGGAAAAAAAAATGTCGCTTGAAAGTAACATATTAATAATAATACGAGGAAACGGTTAAATACAGTAAACATGACAGGGTAAAAACAAGGACAAAAGCCCCACATAAAGCAGTTAAAGACATCTGACGGAAGGGAGAAACTAACTCAAGAACTCCACCAAGGGACGAACAGATGAAATGACACCACGACAGCACTAAGCCCGCGTTGACCTTTCATCTTTCTGAAGTGTCGCGCTGATCTGGTGCAATTCTGTTGTGATCTCTTCACCTCCCTTCCCTACCACAGTTTCCCTCTGGCCGCTCCAGAGCTCCCTGAGTTCATTGCAGTGAATATACTGGGAGGTCGGCTGAGTTACAGGGAGTGCTGACACTTGCCCGGTGTCTTTCACAGCCTTGCAAATATGCTTGCTGTGTAGTAGCATGCAATAGGCAGAAGTGATTAAATTATTCATTGCAGCAACAGCGTTTCTGGTGGACGTTAGAACTTCAGCGTTTAAATAAGGAAATCACAGATTTACTTTTAAGCGGATAACAACTACATCTGTGCTTATTTAACTGAATGCTAGCTAAGCATGGAACCAGTTACTTTGTTTAAATCCTCTCTTTTACACTCTGTGAGAATTTTGAGCTAGATAATACACCTTAAAAGTTACTGACAGAGCAAAAATAATCTGTGTTGGATAACAGTGGTTAAATCTCACATGATTACTCATTCTTAAAGAAATATTTGAGGTCTGTTCAAAATAAAAGGTTCTTGCATAGGCATGATTCCATCAACATTTCTGAGTTCTCACCTTTATAAAGACTGATGAAAAGTAACATTTAACAGAAGCGGTTGTGATTTTGTTTATGAGGATTTTTGCAGTGTATATGTATTCCTTACAAATCACAATGACTAAGTTTGAGGTTTTCTTTTTTTTTTTTTTTTTTTTTTTTTTTTTTTTCCCAGATACTGACAAAAAAGCTAACCATTCAAAATCACACAGAAATGACAGACAGATTGTGCTTAAAATCAGAAGAGAAAAATAATGAAAAGTCTTAAAAAAGCATATGAATTTTTATGCGGGAAGGCAGACTTTGGTTAGATTTATACTTCATATACAACTTACTGGTTTTCCTGGATTTGCAGGGGTATAAATGAGTGCTGCACCCAGCCCCATTATTTTATAGATTTATTTTTTAATTAAACTATTGTTCAATTTCTCTAAATGCAAAGTTAACTATAGGGAAAAAAAAAAAAAAAGCAGCATTTAAGATGAGTTTGAATGAATTCTTATCAAAAATGGAGGGAAATTATGAATCATTAGTATATATTCTCATAAAGAGATACAATGAGATATCCAGGAGAGATAATTACAGCTGGATTTAATTTAAATGAAATGTGTGAGAACCAGGTAGCACTGACGAAGAAAGAAAAATGTGTTCATTGTCACTGGAAATATTAAATGGGCATGGTTGATATGCATATGTATTCACTAGCAGAGAAGACCACAGTTACTTTTGGAAATAATATAGGATTTTTTTGATATAAGGTTTCCAAGGTTGATATTGATAGTGAGCACACTGAAGGTCTCAACGTGCTTTGTAAATCATACCTATGAGATAAAAGGAAATGCAATGACCTACTCAGTCACCCAGCAAGCCACTAACAAATGGGTCTTTCCAGATTAAGTTCATCAGACCACAGTTTTGCACTTCTATAAGATAGGGGTTTTTTAATATATTCTGGATTCACCTGAGTATTTGTCATTGGATAAGTGGCAATCATTCCTGCTTTATTTAATGGACTGCTGAAACATCAAAGCAGCTCATTGTGAAGATAGTTTAAAACAAGTTTGATTTCCAGAGAGCTACATACATACAGGAAAGTCTTGTATCATGAAATTTGATGGATAGCAGTAAAATATACTAAACTGTTATAGATATATTGAAATATAGTTATTCTCAAGCTTCTGCTCCCACTTATTTGTCAGCTATGCCTTATATACACGACTGAGTACACAGACATTGTAAAACTATTTTGCCTCTACACACTTGAAGACTCCTCAACCTATATTATTTTTCAGTTCTATGCTCTACATTTTGTTTGTGTGGGTTTTTTATGTTTTTTTTTTTTTTTTTTTCTTTTTTGTCTTTAATATGCTGCAAATGTCTTTTCTGTGAGTTAGTTTTCTTTCATTTTTAAATGAGAAACACCAGATCATAAAATCTTTTGTCTGATATTCCTAGTGCATCCTGTGCGGGTTTAATTTATTATTAATATAATTCAGGATAGTATAAAAGATCTGGTATGCCTTTGTGAATCTACTGTGTCAGCTGCCTGTTGAGTATAAGAGAAAATATCCAAGCAAGATGGCAGCTCTGCAGAGTTCAGAGGAAGAACCTTTGATATTAAAATTCAAATGCTGTTATGGATAATTGAATTCTGTGGCGCTCTATTTCCTTCTGTAAGTTAACGCTAATATATGTTATTGGCTATATCTAAAATATAATTTTTAAGTCTACATATATACTCACTTGTTTTGGAGCTTTGATATTTCAGTCTACTTCATCAAAAATAATCATTGCTCTTTGGATGAAATAAGGGTCATATAAATACACAGTTATTATAAATTAGGGAAATAAATATGGTGGCAAGGAAATTAATTTAGAATAGGACCAGGCTGTTCATTGCTTATTGGGTAGTCTATTTGACCTTATTCTGCAATGATTAAAACTGCTTTACTAGGTATTTCATAATGTTAGTCTTGCAATTTCTTTGACCATATGAAAAATGCAACACTAGGACTCTTATTGCTCATATTGTTATAACCATTATTTAGCTGTACAGTGCAGAAGTGTACCATTTTTTCCTTAATGTTTTGTTTGACCCTAACAGAGGCATGACTATTCACAGAAAAAAGTAAGGACTATTCACCTGATACCATCTGCTGTTAACTGTGAGCAAGAGAAAGCAGGTGTGAAGAGGTGGAGTCCCTTACACCTTTCCGCGAACTAGATTAAAACATAAACATAGATATCCATGCCTGTACTGTACAGCTCTAGTGAAGAGTTTTGTCATTTACACAAGATGAGAATTAGAGTCTGGGGAGGGCCCTGCTTATATCACCCTAAAAAAGGATCCTGTAAGCACCAATAGGAAAAAAATAAAGCCACTAAGTCCATCCAGTAGCCAAATATATTTTAGGCTGTTAAGTACTGATCTATATGCTGGTACAACCCTGATCAGCTTTGCTTCTGAAGTGTTTTGCACTGCTACCTTAATTCTCCAAAATAAGAGTGAAGGGTTTGTAGCCACCCTTTCTGTGGGGAAAATTATGTAGCCTGTCTTTGAAATAGTTTGTTCTCCTGCTGCCTCTTCTGCACTTTTTGCCATGCACAGGCAGCCATACTTTTACTCCTGCATTAACTGTTTTGCAAAGTTTCTTGGTGATCATCCTTTGCATAATTACATTTTTAACTTCTTTTACAAGAGTAATAAGTACTGTACAGAGTAGGTTTTTATGACCTACGATATATCTAGAGGAAGAGAGGTTCTGATAAGTTTCCACATTTTTCATCTTCTGATAGAAGCCTGACATATCTTCCAGTTCACTCATTCTGTGAGATGATTAAAAAGTTGCTCTTCAACAAACTAAACCTCATCCAGGGCTCAGCAGGAAATAACTGCAATCTAAGCACATTAAAGAACAGTCAGGGCAAACCAAAGTATACCTCTTTTTCTGCCTTTTAAGATCTTGGGGAAAAGAGAAAAGCAGTCTAATATTGTGATAAAACTGGAAGCCTGAAGCAGCTGGTTGATGGGTAAGGTTATACAATCTAATCCAAAGCATACAGAAGTCAATGGAAGTACTTTGACTAAATAAGCTTTGCATTAGGCACCTAGTGAGTGAATGATGTTTAAAGCGTTCATGTAGATCTTAAGCAGATGAGTGAAGAAGAAAATGATGTGCATTTTAATCAAGATAGATGCCACTAAACCACTTGGTGGTGTAAATGCTATTTTGCCTGACCACAGAGATCATGTTTATAACTGAGAGTAAACTAGCAGTTTATCCTTGGGTGCTGACTCCTATCCTCTACTAGTGCAAGCACTCATGTTGCATAAAAAAACATATTTTTTTTTTTTAAATATATATTTATATCTATGTAAAATTCTTATATTGATATTGATCTCAAAGTTTAATACATCACTATAAACATCTGCAGGCTCTTTCTACCCATGTATGTGTTTACAGAGAACATTTCATCTTGGTTTTGTTTGCAAAATAATACAAGATTTTTCAATTTCCTCTCATGAATTAAGTTCTGCATTCCTGACATCATGCTGACAGACTTCCCCTTTGCATCCACTGCATTTTTAGTGAAGCTTTCAGTGAATCTTTCTTTAATATGGAGAACAGGAACTGTTCATGATTTCCATCATGAAGATGTATTCTACCTCATATAATAGCATTAAACTTCCCTTTCTTTACTAGAAATACCTTGTATAATACCCCATATTAGCATATTTCATAGCTATAACATGTTTAAGTGACATTTTTTCACTTGTAGATTGGCTGGATCTTTCTTTTTCTCTCAGTCATTTCCAGCTGATAAACTCACAGTTTATAGCTGAAAATCTTGTTACACTGCTCTTTGTACTATTACGTTTAATTCCATTTCTATTATAGAAGTCATCAAAGTCACTTGATTCTTTCTGAATGTTTTTATAATTTCAGTGATTCTCAGAGTTGTTTTACAAACAAATTTCAGCATCATGCTCCAAGTTTTTGTGTTCTAGTATTTACATATCAAAAAATCCTATTGCAGTACAGCCCAAGAAGAAGCCCTTAACAGCTTCCATATAACAATACAAACACCTAACACAGTTGTCCTCTCCTAATTAGTCACTTATTTATTTTCTCAATCTTCACTAACACTTTTCCTATCAGATAGTGTCAAAACCTGTTTTGAAATCCAGACAGGTGAGATCTTCTCCGCTTGCCTTGGTTAGAAGATAAATTATTAAAGAAAGATATCAGGTAAATGGTATCATCTACTCTTGGAAACCTTCAAATAGATTTTACTAGGTTTGCTCTCTATTTCTGTACCGTTACTAGTTCTTTGTTTCAAAATTTACTCTGTAGCTTTACATTCTAAAACCATCAAGAAATCATATTGAGAGATCTATTTATTTCCTCTCCTTCAGCTTTGCTTCTGAAATGTAAGCAGGCCATTTGCTACTTTCCATAAATGATCATTCTGATATACTTACTAAGAATCCTTGTTCTAGACCCTTCAGGTGTATGTATTAAGTCCTTCAGGATTCTGTAGTGAAGGTTATCAGTACTCTTTGCTTTGAGTATTTTGTAATCTTTAAATTAATTGCATTTCAGATGTGATAATTCTTCCACACCTTTACTTTCATTGATCGTTTTCCTCCCTTCAGCATCACAATCCTTGTTGAAATGTGAAACTGTAAAATTTATTTGGGTATCTCTAGGCAAGTAATTATAATTTTACTTATTTTTTGCTTATTTACAGCATGTTCTGCAAAAGTGAAGCCATTGGTTTTTTAGCAATTTTCTGAATAAAATCTGAAGGCTTACGTCTGACACCTCATTAAAGTCTACAAGGTGAGATACTATTTACATATTCTGCTATTTTGCCACTGTATGTCTGTGTGTCTGTCTTGTCTATATATTGCTTACATACTATTTACATCACTCATCTTCAAGTTCATTATTTTGCACATCTGAATGCTTCATATTGAAAGAAGGAGAATGAGTGTGAAAACGTGGGTAGGTCATTCCAGGACAAAAGAGTCTATATCTGACTAAAAGGAATTTAGTACTTTCAAACTATTGAATAGTGCATGGATGGAAGGAAAACCAGGTGAAAAGAAACTGAAAGCATGCATGGATTTGTCATTTTACAAGAACAGAGCTGTCTAGGATTTCAAAGGTTAATCCAAATGAAGAGAAATGCTACCAGTTACCAGATGCTACCAGACTGAATATACAGAAAGTATATCTATATCTCTATATATTTTAAGTCCTTGATGAACAAGCAAGGTCCATATACTAGGATAAATCATTCCATGAAGATTTTTCTATCAAGTACCTTGGAGAAGTTTAGAGAGATAGATTAGAAAGAAAGGATTAGAAATAGAATAATGGGGGGGGTGAAGATAGGGAAATATGGTGGCTTTTTAAAAATTTTATGAACAAATGTAATTAAAATTTTATAAGGAAGAAATGATAAAAAGAAGATTTCAGAAAGCTGAAGGAGTTCCAATTTTAATTTTAGAACTATAGATCATCACAGCTGGGTGAATACTTTTTTTTTTTTTTTTTAACTAAGTTATAAATCTTTTATTTATTAAGGTTGGTTTTTTTTTTTTTTTTTTTTAAAAAAAAAACATTTTTACATTTTTGTACTAAACTTCTTAATCTTTTTTTTTTTTTTTTTTTTTCTCAAGGGACACTACATGACTCCTAGCATGATTCAAAGAAGATATATTTAATTTACTACAGTTCCAAAAAGTTCATGAACGCAAAGTAATGAGAAGAAAAGTTTTCTAGTTTTCATATGTGTCATTCCTGGAAGAAGTTATTGACTTAACTTGGTGTTATTACTAGTCTGAAAGTTATAAGTAAGAATGATAACATCAGGTATTATGACTTCATGACACTTCAAATAATAAATCCCTCTTTTAGTTTCTTTATTGAGGTTTAGCACATAACTTCTTTCTACGTCTGAAGCTACAGTTAAATTTTTGAAAAAAGTCAGACTGATTCAATGATATTTGATAATGAAGCTAGGTTATTTTACCCATGATTAAATTTTTAGACAATCTTATTTAAATAATTTCAGCACTTTCATACATTTCTCTATGAACTTAAGCTTTCAAAAGACTAGCTTTTGGTTTTTTTTCTGAAAATTAAAATCTATCCACCCAAGTTTGTTCAAGTTGCAATCCACTAAGACTGAATTTTACATAAGATTGGTAAAGATTTTACATTTTTAGAAAATAAATTCCCCAAAGATTTCATTCATATTGGGTGTAGTCCAACATATGGTTGACTAATACTTTCTTGACAATTTCAGCTCCTTGCCTGGAAACTACTTTCTCCAGCATTAGGTGACTTCTCTTTTGGGACATAGCAGTGTGGAGCAGGAAGCTGCCATGTTTGAACACAAAGGAATGAAAGTTAGATCTGAAGAGAGAGAAAAGATGAAGAAAGGTTATTGACTGCCCTAAATATCAATAATGTAAAAAAATAACTGTGAAATTTACTATAAAATTATCCCATTTATGCTCTCCATAAACAAGGGTGATATTGTATATATTTAGCTGTTCAGATAACAAAGGTTTATTCATCTGATCAGAATGATATGGTCCTGATGGCCAAGCATGTAAGCATTACTAATATAGCATATGATTAAACTTTTGTTGTGTTTTCAATTTGTTTGTTTGGGTTTTGGCTGGGAAATGATATAGCAAAAGAATTAATATAAAAAAAACCCAAACTATTATCAAGAACACTATTTATATTGCCAGATAAAACACTCATAAATGATAAAATATCAGAATAATACTGTCATCAGACCCTTAATTTAGATGCCAATGCACTGTCCATTGCAATTTTCGGTTGCAATTTAATTAGATGTTCCCATAGTCTTTCTTCACTGCATTTCAATTTGGAATCAAATAAATAAATAAAACACAAATGAACAAATACATATTAAATAAACAAATACATTTTAATAAATTAAAGCATATTTTTATTTAATTGCACAGAACAAATGTGTAAGGTTGGATTTAATAAGAAACTATTTAATATTTTTTTCCATGTTCAGCGTTTGTCTCAAGGCCATATTTACTGCATACTGTTCAAATAACATCCTGGATACAGAATTATTAAATGGAAGTTTTTATGATGAATATCATTGCATTGTCTACAAATTTCAAAAATGTTATTTAATCTGTGAAGAACTGTATTATACTGGGGGTTATTATGATTCCAGTATTATAAACATGAAGGTAATACAGTGATGGAGGTCAAAAATATCCACAGATTTAGGATATCTAATTTGAGCTTTTTATGTGCATATTTTGGGGAATGCTTACAATTACATAGCTTTTACATGTGCAAGCCAAAACTTTCACTGACATAAGATATGTTTGGGCATGCTAACTGTTCTGCAAAACAGTATCAGGATGTCAAGTAAGAACACAGAAATAGGTGAAATCACAGTCAAAATATTATGGGGGAATTCTGTGAAGGAGGAGAGTGTCAGTGTTCAGCTTCAAAGTATGATGTTCCAATACTACAAAACACTGTTTTCCTCCTTTAGAGGTCAATTCTCTACAACTGAGAAAGTAGGGATCTTGAGGCGAAAAAATATGACTCTAATGAAAGACTATGTCAAGTACAAGTGAGTGGAACTATGATTCCATCTATAACTTCATTTTGATAATTTTCTAACTAGGAAATGAGCATTTATTTTTTTGACCCTAACAACATTCTTTTATTATAATTGTATGGCATATAGTAATATCTATTTCAGACAGAGGACAGCAAAGATCCCTATCTGTACAAAAGGAAATGCATTTAGGTATAAAACACTTTGGAGAAGAAGGATCTGGGGTGGGGGAAAGTACTCTTGAATAAGCATAAGTGGGAGATGCACAGATGGTAGAAGTTCCTAAATGTTCTAGTCTTCTCTCTGGGCATCTTTTGCTATATAAGTGTGATAACATTTGTTAGAAGGCATGATTAAGGCTTTATAGACTTCACAGATGGAATGTAATTTAGTGGAAAGATTTGAAAGATAGAAGATTCAGACATGGATTACATGCAAGGAATTAGAAATGGTCATTAGCAGTTAGAAAGAGACAACATAGCTGTAGTGACAACTAAATACTGTTCTGTAAAGAAAAATGTGGGTGACCAGTTAAATTGCCTTCAGCAACTTTACTGGGGTTAGGCTAGGTTGGAATAGCTATCTGTGAAAGAGAAGACCTGAGTCAGTTCCCTTCCTCCAGGGATATCTCTGGGGGGGGTTGACTTTGGCTGGATGCCAGGTGCCCCCAAAGACACTGTACCACTCCCTCTCCACTCAGCTGGACAGGTGAGGGAGAATATAATGAATGACTGGTGGGTAGAGACAGGAAGACAGGGAAACTGGTGGGTAGAGTCATGGATAGGCACAGGGAGAGATCATTAACCAATTACTGTTACAGGCAAACCAGACTCAACTTGTGAAAAGTAGCTTAATTTATTGCCAATCAAATCAGAGTAGGGTAATGAGAAATAAAAAAAAAATCTTAAAACACCATCCCCCACCCCTCCCTTCTTCCCAGGCTCAACTTCACTCTTGATTTCTCTACCTGCTCCTCCTCAGCGATGCAGGGGAAAGATAGATTGTGGTCAGTTCATCGCATGTTTCTGCTGCTTCTTCCTCCTTGTTCTCTTCCCCTGCTCCAGGGTGGGGTCCCTCCCATGGGAGATAGCCCTCCATGAACTTCTCCCAAACTGTTCCAGCATGGGTCCCTTCCATGGAGTGCAGTTCTTCAGGAACAGACTGCTCCGGTGTGGTTCCCCCCAAGGGATCACAAGTCCTGCCAGCAAATCTGCTCCAGCATGGGCTCCTTTCTCCACAGGTCCTGCCAGGAGCCTTCTCCAGCACAGGCTTCCCATGGGGTCACAGCCTTCTTTAGGCATCCCCCTGCTGCAGCCTGGGGTCTTCCACAGGCTGCAGGTGGAGATCTGTTCCACCATTAACCTCCATGGGCTGCAGGGGACAGCCTGCCTCACCATGGTCTTTACCACGGGCTGCAGGGGTATCCCTGCTCTGGTTCCTGGAGCAGCTCCTCCCTCTCCTTCTTCGCTGACCTTGGTGTCTGCAGAGTTTGTTTCTCTCACATATTCTCACTCTGTGGCTGCAGTTGCCATTGTGCATGTTTTTTTTTCCCCTCTTAAATTTGTTGCCACAGAGGTGCTACCACTGTCACTGATGGGCTCAGCCCTGGCCAGTGGTGTCTCCACCTTGGAGCTGTCTGGCATTGGCCCTGTTGGACATGGGGGAAGCTTCTACCAGCTTCTCATAGAAACACCACCTATAACCCCCCTCTACCAAAACCTTGCCATGCAAACCCAATACATTTTCTCAAAGGAATATGTAATGTAAAACATATAAGCAATTCAGAAAAATTTAAAGTCATTTGATATACAGCCACCCTATATTCAACTAAGTATTTTAACTATTAAGCTATAGAATTAGGTAAATTTTATGTCCTTCCTTTTCCTCCAGCAAAACTCATTTACACTTCCACCCTTCCTCCAACTTACGGCAAGCCTTGTGTCCATTATGCTATATGTCAGGTAGGAAGAAAGAACCTTGAGAACGTAGGTCAGTAAACTTTAGACTATTTTCCTGTTGAGGAAAATGGAAGAAAGTCATAACAGATAAACTGAATTACCTAAGCCCAATTTCAGAGATTCCTACCTAACATATATACATATGTTTGTGTGTATAAATTTATGAATATATGTGTATTTGGTTACCGGATAATAGCAAGAAAATATTTGGCAAGCAGCTGCTGACAGATATAAAATTCTATAAACTGCTAAAATTGTCAATGGGACATCAAAATTATTTATCAGTGATGTACAGAATATCATCAATTTTCTCAGGTTAGATTCATTGGTAGAAGGACTTGGAACTAATAATTCAGGCTGCTTTCATTTCTGTTATGTGTACTCTAAAATCAGAAATAGTAGCTTTTTAGAAAATAGTTTTGTTTGTAATTAGCAAGAAGGATTGGACATCAACTAACTGCCTGTAGAAGAATGGAAACATCGTTACTGATCCTCAGTCATGCTGGAAATTTAAGGTCTGAGACTGAGAACAGCCCATGTAACAGTACTTTCTCACCACACAAGCATTCTCAACAAAAACACAATTCAAGGCCACTGTCATATCTGACTTGATGATTCAAAAAACCTGATCTCTGGACCAGACTGAGGACTAATCAGTCATTAAATACTACTTTAAAAATAATATTTTTCTCTTTGTAAAGGGGAAAGAAAGTTTTTAAATATTCAGCTCTTGTTTTATCTTTATAATAGTAAGATTTCTGATAGTGATTCTTCATTAAATCTGACTGGAAACTAGAGACAAAAGTATTCTCACCTTGTGTCTGTTTTGTGGGACTTGAGACATACGTATGAAGAAAAAAGCATACCTTTCTAAAAAAAGGACATTTCTATTTTAAAGAGGGATGTCAGAGATCCAAACTCTCATATTTGATGTACAAGTATACTGTGGCCAGAATCCCATTTGCTTGTAGCTTACTCTTGATAAGGTGTTTTGTTTGATTGCCTGGATTTCTTCACTGTTTTGTTTCCCAGAGCTGTCTATCACTTATAAAAATATCTGCGTGCCAATTTTAGGCATTCTGAAGTCAACCAGTTGTAAATGTAAGCGTGTATTATGGGACTTTCCTTCCTTTACTTTAGCGTGGCTAATGAATGCGTTCCCACAACTTTTAAATGGACTGGTGCCTCAGTACATTTTCAAAATTACTCTATTTGAAGACATTTCCATTTATAATGGGGCTTAAATCTCATTTCCCTCAATATCTGCCCTCACTTAGTCTTTTTTAAGGCTTCTCCGGAAAAAAAAAAAAAAATTATATCTCAGCTGCTGCTCCTGCTCTTAATGCTTCCCTAGTATCAGTAAGAGCAGAAACCAACTGATGCCTCACTCTGCTACTCATACAGAGACAATATGCAGACACTGTGCTATCTTCCATTCCTGGCTGAAGAGCTCTGTGTTACCATTTCATATTATCTACACACACGGCTTCTGCTTCGTGCGTCTGCTAAAGCTTCATGCCTCATTTTAGTCTCTGTGACTTCACATTTTCCCTGTAGGAACTTAGAGTAAGACTGGTAAAGATTCCCTTAATTTCAAGGTACTGCAGATCCTAACTAGAGGAAAAAAAAAAAAGTCACCTGAAAGAGTAGTACAGACACAGTCCTGGATGAGTGGAAAGAGAGAAAATAGAGAAAATAGAAGGGGGATATAAAGAAGGTGAGAAAAGAAGTGCAAATTTTACTATTTGATTGTGTCCTTCGCTTGCTGAGTCGGCAGGAGCCAAGAGCTCTGTAGGGGCACACTTAGCCTACACATTTCTCCACAGAAACCCCATCTGGCCAACTAAATTGCCAGCAATTGAGAAGCCATGCAGGAAGCTGTATCCAGCTATTCTCATTCAGTGTGAAGGTTACTGTGTTGTGGAGGTAGTAGGAGAGGAAACAAGGAAAACATTGCAAGACTGTGCCTTTCATATACAATAAAGAGAAACATCAAATATGTGACCAAATTTGGGCTGTTCACTGATGTAGTTCTTAGACATAAAGAATTAGACATTCAGGGAAAATTTAGCTACTAGTTTAGAAGGGCCCAACATCAGGCAAATTTGGGAAGAAAGATCCTCATGGAGAAAAAAGCTGAAGGAAATAGAATAATCAATTTTTGCTATAGAATTTGTATTTGAATTTTAAAATAAAAGCTTTATTTGTAATCTTTCTGTCAAGTTATCTGAAGGAAATTTCTTGGAGCTCTACTTGACCTTTGCAAGGATGTTTAACCTCCATTTAAAAGGCCTAGAAAAACAAAATGCCTTCTATGGGCCTCTTAATATGCAATGTTCACTCAAATGCAAGTACTGAACTGAGATATAAAACAAAGAAAAATATATCAACATTGCATAAAACAACCCAATAATCTATGTGAGGAAAGCTCTAGAAGATTATGTCAGCCACTGGTTTATGTGAACAATTAGTAAAACACCAATTGCACTTTAGTCCTTTAGTTCAGTGCTTTCCTATGAGTGAGACTGCTCTCACTAGGGAAATGTGTCAGCATTAAAGGTGAGGCAGAGCATAATCCAATGAATGTATTAACTTAGGCTCTGTGCCCAGACTGGCTCTGCCAGCAGTAGCAAACTGAAGGAGAGAAGATGGTCAAGTACAGCAGTGTGAAAATATGGGAAATGGGGGAGAAAAGAACAACAGAAAATCTTGGTACCAGTGTTTTGTCTCTCTGATCACAGTAAAATATATTAGATAAACTAATATTCCTTTGTCATATCACTTCTTTAGTTCCCTGATGCTAGTTGTAGTTCTCAGCAGGTTGTGTTACCCTGGAGATCTGAGATACTCTCAGGTGACTAGGTCTCTCGGTGATTTACCGATCAAGTCTTCACATGATCTAAGCAGTTTACAAGGGGATCAGTTTTCAGGTTGCAGTATGGAATGAGTGATCATTCCGACTCAGAATTGCCAGTTCTCTGTGTTTTATGTTAAGTATTTGGGTTTCAGGAGGAGAACTTCAATTTTAATTTGAGATCTTTTTTGTTTTGCTTTGTTTTGTTTTGTTTTGTTTTTTTCTTTCTTTCTGAGTGAAACTTGTTTTCTATAAGCCTCCCAAAGCTTTGACAACTGGCACAAAAAAGTGTCCCAGGAACAAATTAGCCAGTTGTTTATAAGAAAACTTACCACCTCATGAGTTTTGTAAATCACTAATTCCCAGCCAGTAAAGGCTGGAGATATGTGTCACATCAGCAGTCACGCAGAGAGCAGAACAGAAACTAATAAACTTCCTTCAAAGATAACTGAATATACTTAATTCTATTAATGAACAGTTGAAGCTAGATATCACCTTTTTCTACTGTCTACTCTTAAACTGGTACTTGGGGCAGATTGCTGCTAGTCCCAGTTGATTTAAAAATTTTAAAAGGGTTTATATAAGACTTTCTCACTTTTTTTTTTCGCAAGAAAAGATAAAGAAACGGACAATTAACTTAATTCTTCCTAGCAATGTAGAAGTACTGATGAATGTTAAGTCAAATTACAGTGAATACTGAAGAAAGGGTGTTACAAAAGCTGACTTGATGCTAAAAGCAAGCAGAAAAAGTAGATCTACTAGTCTGCTAGAAATCGTGCTTTCTTATAAATCAGATTTTAATACCGAAAATATTTATGTAATTCTGTGCAATGATCATGGATTAGGAATGAATGTCTATAAAAATAAAAGATAAAAAACATTATTGCGGTACTAATCTTCCTATATTTCTGTCCAAAATTGGTAATGAACACAGATGTATGCATATTCAGTCTGTGCATCTGCAAAAATTATCTAGTAAACAGCAATGTTCTTATTCAGCTAGAATCATTGTCCTTCAAATATTGAGTCTGAATATGTATGTTTCTCTTTGTCTTTTTGCAATACAGTAACTGTGAGACACCATGCATATTTAAAACTGTGTTTTGATCCACTGCACTTTCAGGCTAGCTTCTGAAGTCTTTAGGACATGTCAGAGTGCACATTAACAACCATAATTAAATTTTCTGCTGCTATCTTCTGCCACTTTAACGAAGTGCTCTTTACTGCAAAGATGCCTTCTTACAGTCACATCTGTATCATTTCCTTGCAAAACCTTTGGCGGCAGGATGGGATCAATCGCATGACCTTTGAGCAGAGTCCTAACCACAAAGCAGAACCTTTATTTCCTTCCATGCCATTGGGGTTTTGCAGGCATTTCTGTTGTGTCCTGAAGAGCTTCCTGAGGAAAGCTGATGAAGACTATTTTCCAAGCTTCAGTTCACTCTTACTCACCAAAGGATGGTGGGAGCAAGCTTGTTCTCCTGTGGACTTCAATTCTACTCCTAATTCATCAACAGATGGCAGTAGAAAACTCCCTACCTACCTATCTACAGACCAAAGGCCTTACAAATGACCCTAATAATAACAAAGGAAGAAAAAACATCTAAAACATTGCTGCCTAAGTCTTATATATATATATATATATATATATATATATACTCTAAATTTTTCAATGCATTGCGAAAGTTTCTTAAAGATTAATTTTATGCTGAGTCTGAATGACCAGAAGCAGCTTCTGCTTTTGGAATTACTCTTTCCTGTCACCTTCATCTGTTTTTAAATGATTCTTTTATTGATGTACTTTATTTTTCTAGTTGTGAAAGAGTATATTGAATACAGATTATAGCAAATAATTTTATTTTCCCACAGATTTCTGTGATGAAAAATCAGTTCTCTGATCTCAGTAAAGATTTTTTCAAATGTCATCATTACAGTGACAGAACAAGTGATTTAGTAAGTAAGTTTCTGAGACATGCTTCACTTGATTTTGGTGTTTCATTAATTCCTCCCCCTTCAAATCAAGTAGATGGCATAATATACTTAGTGAATTCTTTATATAGATTGAAACATTAAGATGTGTGGAATATACAGTAGTTTCTTATTCCATTTATTAAAAGATGCTGATATCTTGGCATTGCCAACCAAGGAAAAAGCATTACCATAAAAATTTCTGAGAAGAATTTTCTTGTGTAATGTATAATAGTGGGTGTCTGATATAGGAAACCTCATATTATATAATTCTCTTTTAACCTCAAGGCACATGAATTAGGCCTAGAGTTCCAGATTTCTATTCCCACCTCTTTCACTAAATTATCTTAATAATTCTTTGCATTTCACAGTTTGCCAGCATGTTTCCTATGGTGAGAGAAACTGATTTCAAAGGGAAGGAAGAAAAGGAGAAGAAATGGCTCTTTCAGGCACTGATGGAGGGAGTGACTTACTGTTCTAAACATAATGGCAATGTTTGAATTCTCCAAGCCAATGATTTAAATTGAGGTAGGTTTGAATCAAATCTTCTTCAAGATGTGAACACTGATTTCCCTTCAATTTAGTGTATAGATTTTTTTAGATTACACTTTAAACACCAGGGATGTGTTGACTGTGTAAGTATGTTATCAAGCCCTGGCGTACTTGGCAAAGGAAAGTGTATGTCCTAGAAGCAGTGCAGAACATTTTGCCTCTGAGCCCTGTTCTACAGAACTCTAGGGTGAAAACCAGCATAGTGTCAAAACCATAAAGACTGAATTTATTAATTAGCCTCATTTATTAAGAGTTTTTACTTTTTGCTTTCTCACCCTTATTTCTGGTTTGGGCTGTGTATTTTATTGTTTTTTGTTTTTTTTTTTTTTTTGTTTTTTGTTTTTTTTTTAAGGAAACAGACAAATCATAGTAGAATATATTTTGGTCCCATAAGCAGAATTATTTCTTGATTTGTACACTTCCCCTCATCTGTTTTTGCTATCTAAATATTGTAAAGTTTCCCTATAACTAGGGAAAAGAGATAGATAATTTGGTAAATATTCAAATCCTTTCAAATAAATTTTGATAGTTTTTTAGTTATCTAACTAGCTTCTCGTGTCAGTTTCATATGTACAATTTTGAAAAAAATGAAAATAACTAATTCATTTGCTATAGGCATTAATAGTGGTGCTGCCGCTGATACTATCTGATTCTTATGAAAAATACAATCAGTATTATAAAAATGAATTTTTAGTTCACATATATTTACTTGAGTGAAAAGATTGATATGATTGTTATGTGTTAGCAAAATGTAAAAATAAAAGATATAATTTAAAAGATAAGTGCTCATGTATGTAGAAATGGTTTCAGAATCTTCATTTAGTCCTATCATGCTGTCTTTGATATATTATCCAATGCATTTATTTCCAAAGGACTCTGGATATTAAACATACTCCCTGATTTTTGAAGAAATTTATTCCATCAATGAACTGTGTGATCAAACTGTTCAGCCTGTGTCCTCCAGCTCCCTGTGCTGTGAGTAGATAAAGAAGTTAGAGAATGAGAAAATCATCACTGATTCATTAGGATTTTCTCATGGTAGTGCTAGTATTTGGAAGATAACTTCCTTTGTAAATAACTTTAAGAGATGTTTTAATAAAATGCTACACGATATAAAAAGTATGACATTGACAGTGTGAAGCTTTTGTGTTCTGAACTGAACCATTTTTCAACAATCTACCAACAATTACATCGGCAACCCTGGGAGCATGTTCCTGTTGAGTATTGAACTCCTACACCTTTTAGTTTACTTATTTGTTTTGAGAAACCATTTATGTGTGTACACAGCATACAGCAGTCCAGAACCCAGCAAGGCCTGTGTTCTTATATGAACCTTGCTGTATTAATTCAAACATAGGAGTGGATATTCTAAATATATATGTATTTGGTGTAATAGAACAGCTAGTAAGAAGGTTACTAATCTGGGCTGAGCACCTCAATAATACAGCTGTACTGTTTCTGGCATTGCAGATGATCAACATTGCTGTGGTCATTCATCCCCATAGGGCTTAGCATGCCTGGGGAAAGCTAAGGCCATGTGTAGCCCACAAGTAGTGTTTTTATAAAAGCACACCAAAAGTGTGTGTTGCACGGCTGGACATATGATATCAGAACTTATGGGCAATCAAGGTCTGGTTTTGCAGTGGAAGACTTGTTATGTACATGCATGAGTATGTGTCTGTATCACTGTGGCGGTGCACAGGAGAAAGATCTGTTGCAGTCTTTTTCATAGTGCCTATAGGTTTACTTTGGAGTAAATTATCCCCACTTGAAATTTCCCTGAGAGAAAACTAGTTGCAACAGTTCAGAAGAGAGCCCAAAGGCAACCTGACATACAAGCAGTGTGAACAGTCAGTGAACTGCAGAATAAAGAGAAATGGAGTGCTATGTTGTTTGACAGCATGCATAGGTGACTTAGCTCGCATGTATCTTGTCAACAGTATCTGTACAGCAGTGATGTCCTGAGGAAACATACCCTGAAACGTCAGTCATTCTCATATCTTGAGTTAACTCTGCAAAGGCTCCTACACAAAGACATGCATGCCATAACTAGATCCTTTTCTTTCATATATACTTCCTTGTTTTTGAAGACATTTTGGTGGCAATATCTTTCATTTCTCATGCATTTACTCAGCTTTTTATGTTCAAAATACTATACTTTTCCATTTCAATGCATCTCTGAGGCAACACAGAAAAAATAAATTACAATTTCTTTCTATTTTAAATTATTCTTTCCAGAAGAAGGCCTTATTTTCAAAGACCACTCTTTCTGTGTCATGTGATATAATACATTTTGAAGTTACTTTTGATAATTTCTATTATCTCTATTTTATTTTAACATACCTGTTATTTTTTTTTTCAAATTTCTAAAACATTCTGTCTAGTTTTATCCAGTTATTAGAAAATTGTATTTCTGTCTTTACCTTCCCTTTATTCAAATTCCTGTAAGAAATTTTATTTCAGTAAAACTGTCTTCAGTAATAGTATTAGATTACATCAGTATTCGTCTTGTATTGCTTAATCTGTAATTGTCTTTTAAACAGAAATATTTTCCTGATTCACTTTGTAGAGTTTAGGAAAAAAACCCCAAACTTGTCATTTCAAATTCCACTCCTTAAAAAACTGTTGGAAGAATATTGTCCAGTAGTAGAATGTAAATTTTCAGACACTGTATTAGTATCAGTAGTGCAATTCATATTGTACTATCAAAGTGGTCCTTATGCAGAAATTAAACATCTACATTCAAAACAACATTTCATAATGTATGTATTAATATTAGTTCATCATGGAGAAACTCTAATTTTGGACTATTAAATTTGAGGTTATCCTCAATCTCTGGTACACTGTCTAAGAGGGAGAGGGAGGATTTTGGCCAGAAGTCAGGAAGGAGCCCAACCCCTAAATTTCCAAACTGTCCTCTCCTCATATTTCATTCTTAGGTCAGCATACCTCTGGTATTAAATGAACAAACTAAAATTTCAGACCATACCCAAATTTCTTTCTCTATTAAGCTGCAGAAATTGCATTCTCTTGTTCAGGCCAGGGAACTCCTGCATACATGGCTGAACTGTAGCACAACTTCAATAGGAAAGATAGACCTGAGATGTAGTTTTGAATATCTCTCAGTGACATGAGCCCTTTTCTGGATTTCTGTGTAAATTGCTGTGCAAAATTGGACAATTAGCCACTGTTTAAAAAAGGCATATTTTGTTTGCCTCACTAGGTACTCTCAAAAGATAAGTCTGCTCTGATTGAACAAGACACCTAACATCTAGGAAAAAGAATAGGAACTCAAATGTAAAATTGTACTTAGCATTTCTTTGTTAGATCACTTTTTGTGCAGCATGTGCTTAATTTTTTATTGTACAGAGGTGTTAGACTTTTTAAATAATTGTGATGTAGCCAGCCATTTCCTTTTATGCACTGAGACTCCTAAAATTGATACTCACAGTAGAATATAGTTTTCTGACACATTCTATTTTTGGTGTCTTTTATGTAAAGAACTGCAGTCAAGAATGGAATTATGACACCCTTGTATTGGAACATGAAAACACAGCCATCTGGCATGTATGTGATTCATCACGTTGCCAATTTCTTTACCACAGCCTATTTTAGTACTTGGGAAAATCTTCTTTTACTTAGTACTTTTGTCAGAGTGAAAAAATAATGCTGAAAAGCATACAGTCTCTATTAATAAGATCTCATTTTCTCCCTGCTGAATGATTTGGTAAGGATTTAAAATTGCTTATACTCATGGTTTATTCTATAAATATGAAATTTTAAAGAATTGCAGAATTCATCACTACCTGCATGATTTAATCAATTTCCCAGTACGTTTCTTCCAGTGGATTTTTACAATGCAAAAAACTTTTTTGCTATCTCTCAGTTCATTTACTCAGTGTGTTTATAACTATGTCTTTAAAGGAAACAGAAACAGGAAACAATCCAGCTGAGTTGTGAAGAATCATACTATATAGCAGCTGGATGTGGACAGATAGTCAAGAGTTACCCTTTCTGCTTCTCCAAGAGTGCTTCTTCTTATGTTTTCTCTTTGTATTTACTTCTATTTTTTATAGAGTGAAAAGTTGACATGCAGTTTAAGATTCACTTTTGTGGTTCAACACCACTCTGTAGTACTTGTAAATATATTTCTGTTATTCTACAAACAGTTATTATACAAATTTCCATTTTTAGCTGTTAATTTTGGGCTAAATTAATCTCCAGGACACAACTCAGTAAATGGAAACAGGAATTACTCCTATTTGAGCATTCCAAGGGGAGATGTGTGGTTCTAGGAAGTCTTAACCAACTCTGTGCCACCTTTGTGCTAGGACTGTGATGATGGCTACTGACAGGTACCAACACCAAATTAAAGTCTTTTTTCCCACTCTTACTTTGGTTTCATCAGCTCCAGGCAGATTAAGATGATCTTATTCATTTTACATCTTTGCTTTCTGGAAAGGGAAGGAGTTAGAGAATGTACACCATCCACTTAATCTTGCATATTTTTGTATTCCTTTGTCTTAAGTCTCCCTTACTCCAATGCACAGGCACCTTACTGAACTTAAAATCCAGATCTTATAAAGTGATTTTTCCAAAACTTCTAGATACTTTGCAAAAGTAAGAAAGGCAAGGCAAGCTAAGGTCAGAAGCACTTCAGAACATGTATGATAAAAATACTAACCTCTGAACTATTGCTCAGAAATTAGCTCTAGTCCATCTTTTCCACACTTTTTTAGTATGTTTTAAGTACTTCCTACTTTGTAACTCTGGTCACAAGCTATTAGTTTACTTCTATTCCAAAACTTAATTGTTTGAAATTACCCTCATTTCTGAATGTGACATGCAGAGAAGAGTGACACAGAGGTGTAATCAAGAGATTTTTGCATCTACCATTGCCTAGACAGGGAATAGATATCTGCATATCACTAGAAATAAAGAAATGAAACATTGAAAAACAAGTTATGGATGAGAATGCTGAGAAAGTCCAAAATATAGTGTCAAAAATAATGACGTGTGAAAGCTCATCTGTATCATATCTGAATTTTCTGGGTACTTAACTTCCTTTTCCCCTTAATAGTGTGAAGACTTTGGAATGTTATTTAGTTACTCCTCCCTTGTCAGTTATGCCAATAAATAGGGAATTAAACTAAATAATTAGCCATAAAATAGATTACAGTTCAAAGAGTCCTTTCAGAAAACAGCAGTCAGACAAATAGAAAATTAGTCTTTTCTCTCAGTATCCTGTGTGTCAAGGATTGGAAGAGAAGTGACAATGCTCCATTAAAGAAAGTCAGTACTTTTTGAGGCACAGAAAGAAGTTTTAAAAAGATGAGAAGCTAGGGTTGATAGGGCTTTCTGGAACACAGAACCTGTTTCTTTCAGTGACTGACAATCATTCATCTTGCCTTCAGTATTGTGCAACACTGGTAATTTTAGCAACATCTGACAGTCTCTGTAGTTAAGAGTATGTAAATATTTTCATTACAACCAACATTTGTCAGGCATGAAGGCTTTAGCTGTTTCAAACTGTGTATTTTTTAAAGATGTAATAACGACCATCAGTGTTTAACTTCTTGATCATCTCACAAAATCCATGAAGTCACTCAGGCTTGAACTGGAAATGTACCCTGTTGATGTAGTACCTCAGCAAGCAGTCATATAAATTGTCATTGAAAAAAGTTCAGCTTGTCAGGGAAGACAAAAAGAAAATATTTTATTAGCGCTAGAATAGAAAGTGAAATTTTGTTTTCATTTATTCTTTATTCTGTTGAAGATTTTTTGTTCTGTATATACCTATTGCTAAAATAATTTCTGTACCAATGCTATAACACCATAATAGATCACCAACTGCTCAGCCTTAATGCCTTTGAGGCAAACCAGCTCAGCAAGTCTGGTAAGTTATTTAAATTACAGGTCATCAGAAGCTTTCTAAGGATAAGTGAAAGTGCCATTTGCTGATACCAGTGGCAGCAGGTAAGCCTCCTGAGATTATTTGAAGGATTTGTCAATAATGCGTTTCTTCAAACAGTAAAAAAAAAAAAAAAAAAAATCGCAGAAATTCCATAGGTGAATTAAATAAGAGTAGCATTTTGCTTGTAGTTTACAGTGGTATACAAGGCATCTGTACATCTATAAAAATTGTAGCAATTATTGTATTATTATTAAAACATAAGATCTGCCATACTGAGTCAGACTAATCACCCATCTAATATAGTCTTTTTTTTCACTCCTGTGTCACCCTCTTCTCCTTTTTCTCATTCTTCTGTCAGCTTGATCACAGATACTGATGTAGCTGTAGAAATCACAGTGTGCTTCTTCAAGTTATTTTGACTTTTATTTTCTCTCTTTTGTTAATAACTCATAATTGTTCTTACTAAATCAATAACCTTAAGTCTAAAGAGGTAATTATAATATCTGGAACCACTGTATTAAATAATCAGGAAGATGTCTGACTAACAATAAGTCTTTGATTAGCTGTAAGGGTTACTGTACCAAAGTTCTGTTTTCAGTTTTCAAAATACTGTTTTTCATGTACTTTTGTGTTTGCTTGTATGCATGTAAGACACATACTGTACTTTGCAATCAGGAGAATAAAGGAAAATCAAAGAAATGCCCATCTTAGTGTGGTTAAAAAATATCCTACACATATCACCCACTGCATTTCTGATTGACGGTTTTTAAAACTAAGATTGACAACATGTAGGATGTAATGAGTGGGAAGACAACTGGAGTGTTCAGCTTATAAAAGAGAGGTCTGCCTTCACAATAACACTAGAAGTTGTTGCAGTCATCTGTCAGTGCATTTGAAGAAGAATATGATAAAGTGTCTGTGTAAAAGACCCCCTAAATTATGTAAATGTCTGTTTTTTAAAATTATGATTTGTATTTATGGATCCCCACATTCACATATTTGCTTTCTCAAGGCAGTGTTGTACTATTGATATTTTTCACAAGAAATTAATAGACAGATAACAAGGGAAAGATAGATAGTAATGTTCAGTGAATGGACAGCAACTTGAGACTATATTCACACTACTAAGTAAAAGATAGTAAAGGAATGAGAGTTTCTGCGAACTGAAAGTCTCAGTTTCTGAGATCAAGTGAAAAGGACTAGCTCATTTCCACACTGGTTAGAGATATCCAACTTTGTATAGGTTTACCAAATCCACACTGCATAGTACTTGTCTCTGTGTTTCAGATAAACCCTTCTGTCCCTGAGAGGTCACCTTTATTTTACAGGTCTGGGGATCTGGGATGGATGGTTTTCCCCCCTCCCCCTCAGATTAAAGTGCTTGAACTAATGTGAAAACTATGTTGCAGCTTCCTAGAATAGCATTTTATATTAGGAAACTCAGAGGATCATGTATTGGAAGTTTTGAGGTGTGACATGAGGATCTGTGATGTGTGACTGGGTGATTAGTCTGTGAAGATGGTATTGGAGGACTGTAGAATATATGGAGGGAAAACTGGAAGAAAACAGACAGATTTTCATCTGCATAGACTTCTGGGATCAGTTTATGAAGCAAACCATCTCCAAAAGCCTGCTCAGACTTTGTCCTAAAGAGCGATATTTGGAGCAGTCTGAAATGTAGCTAAGGAAAGAATTACCAGTTATGCAGGTGTAAATGATCAGAGGTTTAGTGCTTGAGCAATATCCTTCTTTTATTTATTAGGACAGATGAAACTGCAGAAACCAGGAGGGGGTTTTCCCTATTGTACAAAAATTAAATTAGGATTAACTCATAGGTTAATAACAATGATAACAGACAAGCCTAAAAAAAGTCATGTCATGACTCAAAACCAGAGAGTTCTGTGTTCTCACACTTCTTTCCTGCTCTCATTTTCAGGTAGTGAAATATGCCAGTATGTATCAGTCTTTTATTTAGAGCAGATAACTTTATATGACTACTCAACCCATGTACTGGAGATCTCTGTATCATTTATGATCAACTTTCTAGTTGACCATTCTTCATCCACCTGTAAAGAAGGTGAATAAATGGTCCTATAGAAGCTCCTTGCTTTTAATCTTGGTAGCAGTTATAGAGGAGAGGCTGCAAATGTAGGCAGCATGAATGCTGAACAGCTTTATAATTCCTGGTGTGGGCACAAAGCCAGGATCACAATCTGGCTCTTCAAGACTTGACACATTCACAGAACACTGTAATACAGTATTGTTTATTTATAGAAATTTGGACCTGTTTGAACTTTTCTACTTTTATATCAGAGGATAAGAGCTGAAGATACCTTCTATAATCTACAAGACATGGTGTGTCTTTCTCCTAACTCTGGTAATAATTACTGTGTTCAAATTACTCTAGACCCTTAAAATTCCAATGTTAAAGCAATATCATTTTATCTTATATGTTTTCCTGGTTCTCAGCACTAAAGGAAACTCATCTGATTATTATCTCACTTTTTTTCTATTTCTTTTTATTATACAGAACCAGTATGTCCCTGAATTTATATATAACACAGCAAGTGGGGTAAAATCAGACAGAAGGTATAATAAAAAATGCTAAAATACTATTTTTGCCTATTTTAGTGTGAAACTGGTTCTTGGGAATTCAAGGATGAATTTCCCATATGTAACAGAAATTTGACTGGAACAATTGTCATGACAGTTTTTAGAATCTTGAAACATGGTTAGCTCCAAGTTGTGGGAGTGATTTCCACATGTTATGTAAGACTGGACTGTCATGTCTTAGTGTTGTGCAGGACTTTAAAAGCCATATTGTTCACATGCATATTGACTTTTAAAATATGGTTAAATAGCCATTTGGAAATATACTGAAGAAAACTTGCATGTATGTGCATTCTGGTAAAGGTTGTAGGCAATGTGTACTGCTTCTTTTCTTGTTACCAAGGATCAAATATATTTCTAAAACAAGCTTGCTATCTTTCATTACTGAAATAAACATTCTAGGTGGGGAAACATGTCTCTGAACCCTGTTTCTGTCTGGTTTGACTCAAATTAAATTTGACAAGATATTCAGGCATTGGGGCAAGTAGACAACAGAGAAAAAGAGGACATGAGCTGTGACTGACTGTCCTTTTTTCACCATTCTCAAGAGAAGTCATTGTAATGTTTAATGGAACCACAGCAGAACGGATGATTCCACCTGCAAGGCACCATCTAGCAATTAATATTTTCAATACCACAATATAACTTTAATGGGGATAAGTGACTTTGAAACTTTCACACATTGCGATGTTGAGTGCAGGAGCAGAAATAGAGTGCAGGGAAGAAACCCTTTATGTCTTTTATTCCCTAACCAGAAATTCAGGGTAAAGTGCTTTGGTCTTATTTATCTCTGAAGAAAGGCTTTTGTGCACAAAAAATTCCTTTTTCTTTGTCAACTTTATCAGTTGGTCTAATGAGCAAAATTACTTTTCTTCATAACTTTTGCTCTCTTGTTCCTCTACTTCCAGAAACCATAGAGACCAGAGAAAGAAAAGAGAGAAAGGTTATCTCCTTTACGTTCTTTTCCTTATTCATGCAGGTAAGAAGCATATAACCTCAGTTTATTACAAGTCTTCTCAGCTATTTCCATAAATTCTTTTTCTCAAGTATGAAAGACGTATTTATACCTTTTCATACTAACAGATGTTACTGAAGAGATATCGTGTGTAAAATTAATGTCACCACTGACAGAAAAGTCAAACCTTTAAATTAATACCAGTTCACTTTATTGTATGCCAGTGCAGGAATGCAGGAAACAGGGGGACACTTGAAACCATTTTCCTCTAAGCAGACTACTTATCTTGCTCACTTGCCTAAGAGCAGTTAGACACAGAAAGATATTCTTATTAACATAGAGCAAAATAAACTGTAAAGCAGAAGTGGGGAAGAAGCTGATCATGGTGGACTCAGCCTGATCCCACTTCTCCTTTGGACTGGTTCTCTGTACACACAGGTTGGATTTTAAACTTGTACTCTAATCCTAGATTTATTACAAAATGATATATCTTATAGACTCCATACAAAACAATCTCCTAAAAAGCTGTTATATTGACTTTTGGACATCTTTACATATTTGGGGGGGGGAATTTGTCAAGTATGTGCCAACAAATAATGAAGATTTATACCCTGGCTGGGAACAGGATAGATTCCATCATTTTTCATTTTTCTGACATTCTAGCATTTGGGAATTTTTGAACAGGTGAGTAATTTTTTTCAAAGGGAGAATACTATTGATAATTAGAGTTGGATGAGGTCCATCAAAACATATTTTCAACCCTGCATTGATTTTAACAACATTTATTCTTAAGGAATATTAGGATATGCTTGTACTCGGTGACTTCAGAGAGTGTGCCCATTTATCAGTGCAGTCACACCTCAGACACATGCAGAAATGGTGTAAAATTGTGGCAGCTTTAAAAATTATTACTCAGAAAGGTACATATTGAATAACACTGCTATTTGGTAAATTTAATAATGTATACTTTATACTTTTTAATTTTTGTCATTCATTTTGTCAGCTAACTCAATGAAATATGAGTGAGGACTGTGTCCCATTTTCCCTTGTCACATGCATTAGTGCTATTGTTTAATCAAATGAAAGATGAAAAAATTAGAAAGATTCAGTCATAGTAGAGTCATAGGCAAATGAAAAAAATAACTAACCAAAATCCATTAAAATATAAAGAAAATCATTCTCCTTTTTCCTAGGGCTGCATTATTTCTTCTTTCCTTCTGTCCTTGTGTCCCAAATTTTTCATTCTACTGTATGATTTAGATATATTTGATCTGAAAGATAACCTAATATCCTGTTTCAAGTTACCTTCTTGGTTCTAAAAATACCTTTGAAACAAATCATTGAGTTTCTGAATGGTGTTGATTCTGCTGAAATCTTATCAAGGGGACCTGAAGGCCTACCTAATTTCTAAACAATTGTTCCATATGTGTGTATCCTTTTTTACAGCCCTGTCTAAGTTTATAGGCATCTAAGGGGTTAGTTGACAACTTGAATGCTTTCACACATTTTTGGAGGTATTTATTTTAGGGACATAATTATCTATTTCATACTTATGTCTCTGCTTGAGTAAGGCACAGCTAAACAGGCATCCAGATCTACAAGGACATTTTGAAAAAAACAACCATAATTCTGATCATTTAGCTTGTAGTGCCATTCAGCTACTTCACAAACACTTGCTGCTTGTAGCTCTTCTCAGAGAAATCTGAAAGTTTCCTTTTAGATCTTAATCATCTTGAGACAGAAAGAATTCTTGTATTCTAAATTCTGTAAAGTCGCCTTTGCATTTCTACTGAACTGTAAAGAAACATGGTACTGAAAGAAACAGAGGCTATTTGACTCCAAATGATTAACTACTGCCATATAGGAGAGTCTATTCTAAGCAAATAGTTCCATTATTTTTTTTCAGTGGTGGGCTAAAACAGTAAAAAAATGTATTACAATGGATAATCTACCGGCTTCAGTTTTTCCAGTTTTAAACCCTCCCAGACATGAGTACAGCTCCCTCTTATTCTTCCCGTCCCCAGGGATTTTGCATTTCTGACAATACAAAAAAGAAAAGAAAAGAAAAAAAAAAGCTTTAAGTGACAAGCTTCTTTCCCTTTCAGCCCTTTCAGTATCTTCTTAAGATATAAGTTTATATTCCCTTGCAGCTGAAGCAGTCACAGAACCCACCTCTCCAAATTCCTAGGAAAGTGCTCTAACATTATTGAGCAAAAGGTAAAATACCACTGCTACATGTCCTATGAAAAAGCCACCCTTAGGTATCCATCTCAGAAGAAACTGAGACAGATTAAGTCCTGAGCAGAAGGAATTGCCTAATGGAAAAAAGTAGCCACCTGACTTAGACATAGTGAATCACACCTTTGAGATTTTTTTGAGCTTAATGTAGATGTGATGGGGATTTTCAGAAAAGCCACCCCACCTCTCCTTCATTGACGAAATAGGGAGTTTAAGCCCTGTGTTTTTCTGAGAACTGGATTTTTCTTTGCCTCTCCCACAGAGATAGTCACCTAGAATTTAGATCTATCAGTTTAAAGCACTCATTCTGGCCTCCAGCCTCTTTTAAATTTTTTTTTTTTGTTCTTCCTTTATTTTCTTTTGAAAGTAACTTGAGCTTCAACTTTGAAAACAATGATCCTTTCAACTTTCATAGCCATAGGATAAAGCCTTTAATTATAGTTCATTTCTTAATTTTCTTTAAAAAGGCAGGAAATATTTCAGTATTCTGCAAGAGTTATCCCAGACATTTTTCTGATGTTAGTGTGTGACATCTCTGTTTTTCTTAAAACAAAGAGCAGTAGGTACAGATGTCTTTCATTTGAAAATCAAAACCAGTTCTTATCTTGGAGAAGGAAAACATAGCTTAAACTTACCTGTACCCATACTTAAAATGCCTCAAAGATTAGAAGAAAACACAGCTTTCTGAAGAAATAACATATGCTATTTAAGTGCATTTTAATAGACAAAAGTACCATTGACTGGGTCAAATGTTGGTAAAAGCTCCATGAAATTTAAATCATTTTCCCCTCAACAGTGAGTATTTCACTCAGCACTAATCAGTAGTGTGCGAAAGAAAATTGCTCCAACATTTCTCATTATCAGTTCTCAGAAGAACAGGAAAGAAAAGGGATGTAATTTCTGCCATTATTTTCTTCTTAGCACAAGAGAAAAACCATGGTCTTAGTTAAAGCTGAAGTCTGGGCTTTCTTTTTCTGTTTTATATCCTCTAGAGACGTTTTGCTATTATGCTTCATGTATAAGTGCAAAGAAACATCATATATTCAAATACACCCACCTACACAGATGATATATACATCCTGAACAACTTAATTGGGAATTTACTTTATTTTTTTTTTCTTTAAATATTAATAAGTTCATCTTTTATAAATAGAGTATATAACTGCTCTCTAGGTATTGAAAAGGATTACATTTACTGTCTAATGGTATAGACTTTCAAAATCAGGATGTCCCTTGAACCAGATATAGATGGCTGTTTTCTTCAAAGTAGATGGCTACCTTTTTTTCTTTGTTATAAACAAATTCTTTCAATAAATTGTACATTTGTCCTATTTTCTGCTGTTTCAGCATTAACAACCCTAGGTAATTTCTTTCTTCTTTCAGTCATCTTAAAACTCAATGAGACCTATATTTATGTCTTGAGTTTTGTATCTTGAATCACATGCTAACATGCTTATAGAATGAGAAAGCTTACTGTTCGGCTTTTTAAAAAGACAAAAGGAATTTGTTGTGTTCAATAGGTTTTCATCAGTCTCAGAAGACAGCATCTTGTTTATCTGATTTTGTGCATGAAAAGCTTTCCAAAAGAAGTGAGTATTGCCTGAGCAGTGTTCTTCATAATCTTAAATCAAGAAATAATAGCACATTTCTTTACAAATGGCAGAACAGACAATTGAATGGCACTGTCTGATTCTACTGTGATGTTATCCCTTTTTAGGTCATTATCTTCAGCAAGAGCTTTGCCGTTTTATCAGCCGCAATTTAAAATACAGGTGCTTTTAATGTTCTTTCAAAGGCTTAGCTGATAATATCAGGTAAAGTGAATTTGGGTTTTAGTACAATCAATTCTTGTTACTCAAATGACCATACTTTAAGAGATGCAAATCAAAATAAGAGCTAGAAATGATGTTCACAATGTACCAAAATTTTGGTTTAATAGTAATGTAACTCCAGGATAAAATGGATGTTTTTCTGTTAATATCATTGCACAGTTTCACTGGTGGTACCATTAGTAACAAAGAAAACATGACTCTGACTAGAGAAGAAGAAAGATGCTAATTCAGGGAGCCACATTTTCTTTGAATGTGGGGAAAAAAAAAATCTGTGTTGTGCCTTCAGTACAAAGCAGCTGTATGTGTGGCTAATATTTCTGGTAGCACTTCATAGCCTTCATGGAAATATCTTGACCAGGCCAACTGTCTTATATTCATACTACCATCATTCAGCAGGGCAGCTCATTCTTCTCAGCTCCAAAAGATCTTGTACCATGCGGTATTCTCTAAGTCTTTGTACTTAGAAAAGACAGACTATCACAGCATCCCTCATGCTTTGGGGCTGAGTGATCATCTGTGAGGCTTTCAGTGATTTCCACAATTTTGTCTAAACAGTTTAGTTCATAAGATTTTACCTTCAGATGACTCATGTTTCACAGTTTAAAACAAAGCTGTATGATTTCATATCCAGATTGAAGATATTAAAAATTAATTAAAAAAAGCAGATATTTCCTTAGACTACTGGAATTATACATTACATCTCTGACATGGGATATTTGCTGTTGTTTTCCCAGCAAAGTAGTTTAAACTAAATTTTTTTATAACAGCATATCTAGAGATCTTGAAATCTGAACTGCTGGGGACTTGCTGCTGAAACTGAAATGAGATCTGTTTTGAACATGTGAAGTACCAGATAATACAAAGCACTCTGAAATTCATGTAATGAATATCACATTTGATTACCCTACATTTATAAATGTTTCTTAAATTTTGTGGGTTTTTTCCCTACCTGAAAATTGTCCCTGACCTTCAATTGCCTCACATAGATGTTGTGAAATACAAAAAATATTTGTGAAATATTCAGTTAATTCAGAAAAGCCAATATATAAGTAAATAACTCACCCTTCAGAAAAGAATAAAATAAATAAAAAAAAATGTTCTGCAGTAAATGAATCTTCAGATCATTCAATTGATATACAGAAGTGAGCTCTATTCATTTAGTGTATTGAAGACCTTCCCTGTTCAACCTGTTCCAGTCTCTGTTCTCTGCTGTTTCTGGATTTGATTCTCTGCAGTTTCCAATCAAACTCATATAATTATGTACTAGGTCTGGTTGAGATGGGGTCAGTTTTCTTCATAGCATCTCATATAATGTTGTGTTCTAGATTTGTGACCATAAACTGTGTTTATAACACAGCAGTGTTTTAGTAATTGCTAAGCAGTGTTTGCAAAATGTCAAGGACTTCGCTGTTTCTCACTCTGCTCCACCAGGGAGTGGGCTGGGTGCGGGCAGAGATTGGGAGAGGAGAAAACCAGGATGGCTGACCCCAGCTGACCAAAGGAATATTCCATGCCATATGACATCATGCTCAGCAATAAAACTAGCAGGTAGGGGAGTAGTTTGTCCAAGGTAGCTATTGCCTGGAGACTGGCTGGGCATTGGTCTGCTGATGGGAAGTGGTGACTGTCTTTGCACCACTTGTTTATTTTTATTTTTATTTTTATTTTTATTTTTATTTTTATTTTTATTATTTTTATTTTTATTTTTATTTTTATTTTTATTTTTATTTTTATTTTTATTTTTATTTTTATTTTTATTTTTATTTTTATTTTTATTTTTATTTTTATTTTTACTTTTATTTTTATTTTTATTTTTATTATTTTTATTTTTATTTTTATTTTTATTTTATTTTTATTTTTATTTCTTTTCTTCACTTATTAAATTGTCTTTATCATAACCTGTGTGTTTTTCTCATTTTTTCTCCATTCTGATTCTCTCCCCCATCCTGCTGGGGTGGGAGAGTTAGTGAGCAATCAAATGGGGGCTTTGCTGTTGGCCACGGTCAACCCACCACAAATTCTCAGCCAATAGTTCATGTCTCCACTTCCACTACTCCTGGAAGACTTTCTAGGAGTCCAATGTTTTCTCCAGGCAAAATCCCATAAATATTTGAATAAAATGGGTTAATATTTAATAATGCCTTTTTATCAGTGATGTGGATGGTAACTCAGATACAAGAGAAGCAGATTCTCATCATTTAATTCAAGCATTGAAACTTAATTCAGAGCATTAATTGAGATCAGAAAAAATCCCCCTGTTCTCTCCTACCTCTGAGCTGGATGTTCCTTTCCTGTATATTTTGGTGTATACACAGTCTGATCACACTTGGACCTGTGATAAGAGCATATTTATTGAAGGAAAAAAATAATTGGGAAATTATTAGATAAACACTATCAAGTACTTAGCAGCATGAACAGTGATTCTTGCATGCTTATGACTTTTCCAGATTTGGCAGAATTTATTCTGGATTTATATCTTTGCCCCAAAGCCCCATTATTCCTTCCAGATTCCAAGACCTTGTTCCAAAATAGGCAGGTACTAGAACAAAGACAAGGTGCCAAGAATATTTTAACACTAGCAAAACAATATACACAATTACTATTTTTCAGAAAAAATAAAATGGATTTATGACACTATTTCCAAAGAAAATTGTGGATCAGAATGTCATAATTTAGCAGGCTAATAAGTGTCTGTAGAAAATATCTGAAAACATTACTTCTGGGTAATATTAACAACCCTGTCAGTTTTGAAAACGGACTTTTTGTGAAACGTACTAAACTGATATTACAATAACTAGCATTCCAAAGACCCTTCTGAAGGCACTGAGTTTCACTAATTCAAGTATAATAGTAAAGACTTATGCCTGACAATTTGCATCTTTCATATTTAATTTAAATTTTTCTGCATCACCTGCTTTTATAAGCTTAGATTTGTGTCTAATTTTCTATTAAGTAAAAAACCCAAATTAGTATTCAGTTCAAGAATCAAGGATATCTTCTTTATCTGACACAGGTGTTGAGGTATCAAGGATCATGCAGCTTCCTAAGGTTGAGCAAAACATTCAACTGTCAATATTTTTCAGTTTCCTTATGCTTTTTATTGCACAGACAGAAAAACATAAGGTATGGATTATAAAATGTTCAACACTGATTTAAATTTGCTTCTTATGAGTAATAGATTTCAAAGACAGAACCATGAAGAAACTGTGGTGTAGCAATGCTAAATTTTGTTAAGTCTAATATCCAGATGTATGGGTTCAAACATTAATTTACTATGATTTCTTAAATGTTACTGTCTTATTAGTGCCAATAATAGTCACAGAATATTTTCAACAAAATGTAATATTATATCATGGATAGAAAAAGTAATTTCTACAAATACATAAGTATCTTAGGGTTTAGTCTTGCAAGGAGAGCCACTAGTATGGTTCCCTTTTCCCATTAAAAAAAAAAAAAAATCTACTGAGAAGTGTGAAAAATTGTTGTTGCATCTATTTCAACATGGTAAAAACATCAATTTATTATTTTAACACTGTACAAAAGTCTCCTTTGTAGTCTTATTACATAGTGATTAAAGGGTGAAAATAGAATTTAATTTGCAAGGTATTAGTTTACAATGATATTTTTGTAGTTGTCAGGGTAAAACTATAATTACATAGAAATTATTTCTTCTCTTCAGGATATTAAGTGACAATGTATACATTTGGAATGAAATAATGGGAATAAGTTCTAAAACTAATGCTCTGAACAACAAGCAGCTGCAATTCAATATACGCAAAAAGTAATGAAATCAACCCAAATAAACTTCAGTGGAAAAGACATCTCTTGAGATGCAATCTTTTTGCAAAGTTCTTGAATGATTAATGCAAATGGTATTTCACTTGTGGTTGTTTTTCAAAGTGGGTCAAGAACACATATATCATATACAGAAATTATGTTAAATTTTAAAGCTCTAATAAATTCACAAGAGCCAGACATATTTAGGAATAAAACTTTGACTATGTCCACAGTACATTCCCCCTGTGCCTTCATAATTGTAACGTTGTTAAGGCTTGAAATCAGTGCTTTTATGGTACAAGTTAAAGATTAATTGGAAGCCTTATCTTTGAATTTTCTTACTTTCTTGGGTTAAAGGCAAATCATTAAAACAACATCAATGCATTTCCTTTTCCTATATTAATTTCCTTTTATTAATGGCAGTTAAAATAGAAAAGAAAATAAAAAAGTCTCAGAAGGAGAACTTTTAAACAAATTTATCATTTATGCCTTCATTGGGGGTGTATCCTTATTTTCTTATTCGGAAGAATTTGATTTTAGAATTTGTGAAAATGCAGAGCTATTGGAATTTGGGTAGGAAAATCCATTCCCTCATTATACAAGTAAATAAAACTATTATTGAGTCATGTCTGTGAAACATTCTGCAGAAGATTGAAAATGTCTCCATACTCCTACTTTAAAATTGTACAGATGCAAGCTAAGTCTAAACTAAAAGCTGCAGTCATGACTGGTCTTACTGGGCTAATGAAGGGATATTGTGAGTGAGCCTTTAAAGGTACTCATTGCTGTTCTTTCTTATGTGAACTAGCACAACACTCTATGTAGTCAAAGACAGATCACTGAAGTCATGCTTACAAACATTCTTTTCTATGAACATTGCATGATTCAGTTCAGGGTTTAGTCACAATTTTAACAGCACACAGACAACTGCTTTGTCTACCTTTGAACTCAACAGAAAGTTTTAATCTTTATCTCACCCTTGCTTTTGACTTTGTTGTGGGTGCCAATTATTACTGGTCAATATCAATTGTAATTATAGTCAACTAAGAAAAAAATAAGACTAGTAGAATAAGATCTTTTGAACTATTACAATATTATTGTTAGTTTATTTTTAAACATGAAATATGTATCTCTTCTGTTGGTTATTGAATATTTTAAGATCTTTTTTCAAGTCAGATAGAAATAAAATCTCCTAAAAGAGGTCTTTCCTTTAAGAGGGCTATACATTGTTTGGATCCATATGTTGTCTTGATGGTAAGCCAATGTTCATGTGTAGAGATCCTCAAAGTAGCATTTATTCACAGCATACTAGTTCAACTACTTCTAATTGTGTTATATTTATCTATACATGTAATTATCTTCTGCTTATATTGAATTGTTACTGTTTAATTAAAGTTGAGATGAATTCATTACTCTAATTAATGTTGTATTACTCTTTATTGAGAAAAACTTTTGAACAAACCAGAATAAATTGTGTAATATTTTAGCTCAGGAAGGTTAACCGTAATGGCAATTAGCACACACTTGTTGATGTTAAATAATATTTTATTATACCGTCACTTGTTTGTCCTATCGCATTTCACACAAAATGTAAAAATCTTGAAACTTCTGAGGAGGTGATCGGCAATCATCTGAATGCAAAAGAAGTATAATAGCTGTGGAAAGCCGACTATGACTTCACCATTTCATAGCAGTTAAAAATATAGCCCAAAACAAAAGGCCCACTCAGATAACATATCTATCCTGCTGGATGGGACATGGGAGAGTTGTCAGTGACTATCATCTGAATGAGTCAGATGGATAGCAAATACAGCTGAGAAACATAGAAGGAAAATGGGTCTAGCAGCAGACCAAAATGAAGACAGGGCTGATTGTGTCTTCCTCTAGATGTGAAGGAAATCATATCATAGAATCATAGAATCATAGAATGGTTTGGGTTGGAAAGGACCTTAAAGATCATCTAGTTCCAACCCCCCTGCTATGGGCAGAGACACCTTCCACTAGTCCAGGTTGCTCAAAGCCCCGTCCAACCTGGGCTTGAACACTTGCATGGAGCAGGCAGCCACACCTTCTCTGGGCAACCGGTGTCAGTGTCTCACCACCCACACAGTGAAGAATTTCTTCCTAATGTCTAATCTAAATGTACCCCCTTTCAGTTTAAAGTCATTGATTTTTGTTTTATCAATACATGTGCTTGTAAAAAGTCCTTCTCCAGCTTTCTTGTAGGCCTCCCTTAGGTACTGGAAGGCCACAATAAGGTCTCCCTAGAGGTTTATCTTCTGCAGGCTGAACAACCCAACCATCTCAGCCCTTTCCTATAGGATAGGTGCTCTAGCCTTTGGATCATCTTTGTGGCTGTTCTCTGGACCAGCTCAAGCAGGTACATGTCCTTCTTAAACTGGGGGCCCAAGAGTTGAACACAGTACTCCAGATGGGGTCTTATGAGACCTGAGTAGAGGGGGACAATCACCTCCCTTGACCTGCTAACCACAAGCATAGGCAGAAGAGTATGGATATGCATTTTTGTCATCAGTGAATACTCCTCCTGTGTGCAAATATATAATTTTGTTTTCAGAAAGATGAATTATAATCTTTGGATACTCATACTGCTTGCAGACTTACAAGGGGAAGTTTTTACAGATGTGAACTCCTAAGGCTGACTGATTTCCTGTTTACAAGCCTAAAAAGTATATATTGGAAGCTCAATTAAAGAATGTTTGCACTATGGACTTCTGACCCAAAATTAACAAGTGGAGGCCCAGTCCTTTGAAAAAGATGCTTTCACAAAAAATCTGAATGAAGTGTTTTGGATAGCTTACCTGCAGATCATGACAAAAGATTCAGTTTATCTCTTCATTAACTTATTAGAATGATCTGATGAAAAACAGAAGGTGGTTGCTATTTTGGCATGTGCAAACCAAAGGACATCCTTCTCTGGTCAAAGAAAAGGATTTCTGTACTGGGCACTTTCTATCAGATCAAGATCAATTTCTGCAGCTGCCTGCAGAGGAAGAGAAAGCCAGCTGAACATCCTTGAGCAACTCTGACTAAAGATGCTGCTCTTTCCTCAACTCTCAAACCCCGTTTTTCTGTAGACTGGAGGGGGCAAGAGAAAAGCAGAAGATAAAATTTCTAAGACAAATGAGACAAAAACCCTTTAAACTTGGGAGAGGCTTAGACATTGCAGAACTCAGTGCCTAGGCTGTGAGATGATCAACATCTAAAACTCTTCCTAATAAATCAGCAGGTGAGATCAGATCATGTGCATAATAAATACTGGGGATGTATGTTATGTTACAGGAATAGGGATCAGAGTTGTCAAGGCCACTTTGCCACTTTTGCAGGCAGCCATGGAATAGATAGATATTTTAACCATTGTGCAGTATTTAAAATGCATCTTAAAAGTAATCAGAACTGATTAACCCTGAAATATAGTAATAAATTACTAAATAAGAAGTCCCACTGTAGATCTCACTTACAGATCATTATTTTCTCCTATTCTGAAACAGACACACTCTCCATAAAACCTGTGAAGCCAATGAGATTTATGAGTGTTCAACAGCCTTAAAATTAGGCTACTTAGATTTTAACATGCCTATAAGCCCCTTTTTGTCCACCCGTATATTTCAAATTAGCCTAAAAATCATGTTGACTGATTTTTTTAACCTCTTCCATTTCTTATCCTTTCAAAATTTACACTTGAAATATTAAATATCAGCTTCAAAAGATGGTGTATCAAACTCCAATGTATTTTTTTTTGCATTTAATATTAAATTGAATCTTAGAAGTCTCCTTCACTGTGAACCTCCAGCTGATTCATAACCAGCAAATGAATATTAAAAAACCCCTACATTCTCAAAGTGATCAGCTTGCTTGACACTAGGTGGCAGACCAGGCAACCAGGAAGATACTTGAACAAATTATTCCTACCTGTGTGTTCTGGTGTGGTTGTGTGGATCCTTCTAGTTTAATATCTCTTGACAGGCAACAAAATCAAGGAGTTAGTACTTCAAAGATGCTACTTGCAGTACAGGCTCCCTCCACACACTATTGATTGACTAACTCTTTTAGTGTTCAAAATTGTTTTTTGAAGAATGAATAACACTATGAGAAGCCACTGTCTGTGAAGCCATGAAAAAATATACATTGATTTAAAAAATGGTAAGTGTAATTATTAATATATTTGTATATACACTTAGGAGAATATGTATTTCTTAATATATGAGAAACAAAGCCCAGCTAAAACTTGTTGATATAGAAACATATCTATATATCTTGATATATGTATCATACCTATGTATCTATATATAGAGATAGATATTTATATATCATGACTTAAAGAAGTCAACTGTATCCATGGATTTACTACTGATTTGCTCCATGACTTGTAGAAAGCCAGTAATGTTCTTTGCTTCAGCCTTACAATCTGTGAAAGAGAAAATTACTTTCTTACTTTCTTCCAGATCTGTAGTCATGTAAACTCATTAAAAATTCTGAAATATATATTTGATCAAAAAATGGATATAAGAAAAAATATATATATTGAGATATATCTGTTGATAGGTAGGTATGTAGGTAGATAGATAGATAGATGATAGATAGTTAGATAGATAGATAGATAGATAGATAGATAGATAGATAGATAGATAGATAGATAGATAGATAGATAGATAGATCGATCGATCGATCGATCGATCGATCGATCGATCGATCGAACGAACAAGAAGTTTTAGTTGGACTTTCTTCCATGTTTTAACTGAATGAGAATATGGTAGAGTATATGGTAGATTCCTTTACAGTAGAGAAAATGTCTGCCTATTGCTCCATTTTTTATTCTTTGTCAAATTCTGAATCATCTGTTTAACATTGAGAAAGACCTATTATTCCATGAAAATATACAGAAATGACGCAATCAGGTCCTACTGAACCAAGCAAGAAATTTGTTATAAGCTTAAGAGAAATAATGAGTTTGCTTAATGAGTAAAAATGTAGCACAAACATTATTTTAGTGAACATATTATCAATTTAATCAATTTATAAATGAAAAATGTAGAAGAGACATTAATTTGATCCTTCCAGATTATTTTGGACTATTTTTCACACCAGGAATGAAAAGTTGAAATTCACAAAATTAGGGGACTAAGTCTCTAATGTGATTTCCAGTTCTTTAGAAACTGTGTTGGGTGTTAAACATGTAATGAGAAAACAAACAAACAAATTAAACTCTCTAAAAGGCATGATCCTTCAACATTTTTTTTTTTTTTTTGAGAAAAAACCTGCAGGCTAAACATTAATTTTCTACCCTCTTAGTTGTGAAGATAACTTTTCAGAGTAAACACATACAAAACACATCCTCCTTAGCTGTCAGCAAAATCAGCTGAAACAGCACCAATGATAATTGAATTTATATAAAAGTTATCTATCTAAGTGATCTAGGACCTTTGCAAAAAGATACATAAACAAATAGAGAACAATTTGAGTGTGGGCTTTTTTTTCAGACAGTTAAAACTGAAGATAGCTGGAAGTTATCTAAAAAATGTCTTCAATTTTCATTTATAATTAACTGTTAAATATCAGAAATATTGTAAATGAAAGTCCATAGATAAAATCAGTGTGAAAGCTAGGTGAAATATAAACCAAAGAGGAATAGGAAGTTTTCTCATTGTTTAGTGTTATCCATTTCTGGATTGACCTCATTACCACAGACATCAATCAGGCAAATGTATTAATCCAGTGAAGCTAAATATATTTGTTGCATCCTGACATTCATTCATTTGAAAATATGTTGTATAAGGAAAAGGGCAGAAGCTCAGAATACACAGTCTTGAGTGCTGGCCTCCTGTTGTGCAGACTGGAGGATTCAGTGCCTGTGTGTGCGTGTATTTGTAAAACTCACTCCAGCCACAGATGCAGCTCACTTTAATAGTACTGAATTAGTTATCACACACCCAGGACAACTTTTCCCAATTTCCTCCTTCATGCTGCAGGTGCCAACAGTGTCATTGTCTGCCATACGCTTGCTTTACAGACTGTGCTCTTACGTTGCATTCTTTTTGGCTTCGAAGTGGAAGTGGTACTAATGGGTTTCTTAGGCACTTGCTATAAAACCAATTTGTCTTGTTGGCAGTTTCAGATACTCAGGAATTCTATGTACTTGTCTTCACTTTGCAGATCATCTTTTTTTTGGCACTTAAATATCACAGGAGGGACTTCCTGACTGGAGATAGCACTTTACTGTATTACATGAGCTGTGCATCCTTTTTGGTTCCAAGGCTACACATAGCAACAAGTGTTTGGCTCTCGCAGGCAAACACTGAGAATAAATTATGTCAGCAGAAAAATTCAGGTCCATATTGTCTTGAGTTACAAGAATTCTCATGATTTTTACCACCCTGATGAGATCTGTGTATCCCATATTTTGATTGGGCTTCATTTTATTTTTTGGTAGTTTAATCTTATATAATTACTTACAATTCTAACATTAGAAGACCACATTTCTTTCCATTACAGATAAATGCATATTTATTTCCTCTTGTGAATATACTTCAGCTTCTAGTTCTGTCCTAAATATTTTTTGGAGAAATAGTCAACAGTTGTTGACTATTTTTAACTATCATTCCTTTGTTAAAAAAGAACAATTTTTAAAAATAAGGCATTTTCTTTCAGATGTCATGTTTCCAATGAATACAAACCTAAAAGGAAGCAATAAAACTGATTTTTACAATCAAAGTTTTCAATGCAGGTAATCCTAATTTGATAGCACATCTTTTGAAATTATCTTACTTTATTTTATTATTTTTATGTGAAAGACAGTGGTTTATTATGATTGTTTCAGCAAGGAAATTAAGTACCTGCCTTATACTGAATATATTGATGAGCACTCTTTGAGATCCCTTGATTTGAGAGCACTCCTCAGTATTAACTTAAGTGATCACAATGAAAGGTAGAGAAAAAGGTCACGAAGCGGTATGCAAGGTGTAGTACAGCTTTCAACTTATCCATGCCCTTCTTGAGAAGCTGAATGTCCAATAAAACAGAAAAGAGATTTTTCAAAGTGAATGGCAGTGATGCAACACATAACCCTCCCCCTAAAAGAGCAAGCAAAAATTAGAGGTAGAGAATGTGTAAAATCAGTATGTGGGAGAAGAAAAACAACAACCTCCTAAGTTAAAAAAAAAAAAGTTCAGATGAAGACTAAAACATATTAATAAAGAGTAAAACAAATGTATATGGAATCAAATGAATCGTTTGAATTGGAGATATTCAATGATTTCTTTCACCTCCCTTTGTAAGTAAAACTATAATGTACGTTAGAGCTAGGAAATAATAACAGTAACAGTAATAATAATAATAATGAAAAATAAATGTATGCTATCATTATCCAAGTAGGATATTTCAATAGCTTCAGACGGAAGCAGTACTGGAAAGTAACTGCAGGCATGTTGTAATGCAGTGATGAGGCTGAATATCTATGTTGAGACTAGTACATACATGTCATATGGTCTCTCTCAATCAGCTAAGATTTTGCTGGTAAAACCAGCCACTTGCTAGGAAATGAATAGAAGGTGAAAAAATCTCTGATGATTGTATCATGGAGACACCTTATAAGTTACTTATTACATCCTCCTAGGAGGTAATTTCATAACACATTGGTTAGTATTTAGTTAAACTTGGTATATACTTAACATTCTAAGCCACATATCACAAATTATTGCTGCAGGAATGTACTGAATTTCACACAGGTGAGACTTCTTCAGCTACTATAATATGTAAAAATTTGAATCAAGCTAGTAAATCATTATACTGATATTTCAATTTTCCAGAAACTCTCTGCTATGCCTGAAGAAGGTTCCTATTTTCATTGTTTATTCATTCCCTCAGTCCCTTAAAGGAATGTAGAATGGATTGCCCATTCAATAAAGTTATGTGAACTCAGCTACTCTTTCGATATCTCTCTCTCAAATAAAAAAGTAAGTTCAGAACTTCACTTTCAAGGCGTATGCAGTCTTCATGTCTTGTATATATGTTTTAGTCTGAAACACTTCCAGCCTCTGCTAATCCAGTTTCAAGGAACTGAAATGAACATCAAATTTGGAAATTCTGGAAACCCTCTATTCTGTTAATACATCTTATTATCAAATGATAACCAAATTTCTCAAAGTTAATTCAGTATCCTTTTGCTTGGCATTATAGTTAAGGGGTATTTTGTGGAATGTAGTTACTCAGACTTGGCAGCAGATATTTGTGTTCAGTACATATAACATGTGAATTTGATAAACAAAAAAACAACATCAGCTGTAAATAGTAGGGTCTTCAAAAGCGGAGTTTCAGAGTTGTTGTTTTTTAAATAAATTGTAAATATTGTTTGAATAAAAATAATTAATACTTGACAGTGAAGCTTGCAAGTACCATTGTCTTTGTATCTGTACTAGTCCTTCCTTCAGAGACTCGGACAGCGAAAAGCAAATTTAATTCTTCAGTTGATTTAGGCAGAAAATTTCTTTATATGAACTTCAGAAAAAAGAGAGAAGTAAAAAAAAAAAAATCAATAGTTTATTATATTGTTTTATAAATATCTGCTTTAAATATCTATTCCCTGGTTGGTACTAGTTTCTCCAAAAATTAAACAGAGCAAATAAAAGACAGAGTCATTATGGTTTTAATGGTTTATTTGCTTGGGTTTTGGTTTTAAGTTTGATTTTGTTTTGTGTAGTTTGTTTTGTTTTGGTTTGGTTTGGTTTTTTTCACATGAGAACTACCATTACAAAACTTTTTATAAGTACAGACTCATTAACAAATATGAAATCCCTACTAAAAATATTTTCTTAAATAGTTCTGTTATTCTCCTATTTTTTTCTAAACACATTAGATATAAACCATCTTTTAAAACATACATTTTATTCATATTACTCAAATAAACTCCTCCTGTCAGCTCTGCTTCTGTGCATCTCTTACGTAGATGAATACACAAAATATTAAATGCCTAGATATATTTTGACTTTATGTTTTATATCTGTAAAGTGGAGATTTAAATAAATTAAGTGTCTTGGACAAGATCACAGACAAAATCCTGACAGGCCAAGGAAAAGAGTGTTCAGAATGCAGTTTGATAAATCGACACATTATTGATGTGTGTTTGTATGGCATGTGTGGCTTACTGCATTTGTCAATTATTGTTGTTATTTTACTAGCAGAAACCATGTGTTATAGTAAATAATAAAAGATCACATGTGGTATTTTTTTTCCAGATGCCTACAACATTTAATCATGTCCTCCAAAAGGATCTGACTACATAACAAAGTAAAGAATTCAGCTGATCCTCAATGAAGTGTTGAGCCCAAGCATTAGGATGTTTTTATCCATTACTTAATTCCTTATTTATTTGTAGAAATTGCTTTTCTTGTTGTTTTTAAACAATTTATACTTTTTGTTTGTTTTATCTTTGTCAGAAGACATCCAATTCTGCTTTTCTTTAACTTCCTCCTCCTCTGAAATCTCTCGATCTGTCTCTCCATATTAGTCTTGCAACACAGAAGACATTTTCTATCCAACTCTTCAGTTGTCAATCAATCTTTTTTCAGTTCTATAACTTTAATCCTTAGAATTTATGATATTCCACTGTTCTGTTCTAATCTATTCAATTCACTGTAATGATAAAACCACACTTGAAAATATGTAAAAATAAAATTCAGCATCACATAGCCTTTAGTGGATGTGTTGAATACACAGTGGTTTTTAAATCAGTGGTAGTTGTTGCCCAAAATGTTTCACTGAAGGTTATTGGAGCAAAATATTGAAAGAAAATTACAAGATACATAATACAAATCATGAATATTTGCACAGTCTGATCTCTACCTCTGCTCATCCTATTAAAAAACCTTTCATATTACAGCCTAAAATATCTAAAAGCAATGAAACAGAACAAGTGGTCTCCAGATTGGTTCTGAATCTTCTTTTAATCTATTTAAGTTAGCCTGAAGATAGAACTTTGTTTATGTGATTTAATATTTATAAGGGCAAAGTTACAAGCTCACAAAGTAGTACATATTTACATCTCTAAGTAATTGCTCCCAGTAATTAGTTAATTGCTTTACTAGGGATTGCAAACTGTTCATTAAAAATATTTTCTGTACAACCAGGAATTTACAAACTGAACCTGGACTTCATATAGACATAGAGTACCTATTATAAAATAATTATACATAATTTATATGTGCTTATTCTTTGTACCGAAAAATGTTCTGATATCAAGTATCTAAAACTAGTTACAGACATCTCTGTAGAATTTTTTTTCTGTGTCTGCGAAGTTAGCACTAGTGTAACAATAATGTTTACACTTCTAATTGCATTTTAAAGACATTAGGAATAATGTCATATGAAAGTTTGATAACAATCTGAATGCCAGAATCACAGGATAAAAAAATTTCTTTCATCAAGAAGATACAGAGAGAATCTTGTACCTCTTACTGGGGCTTGCACAACAGGACAAAAAGGTTGAAAATGAAAATGCATTCTAAATTTTCTAATTATTAATCTCACATAATTAGTATGATATTATCTTTAAAAACACTGATTACCATTCATTATAGATAGAAGTTTAAGATGCTACAAATTGTCAGATTATTTTAATTGTTCGGTGACCTCTATTTAAAGTTCTATACCTCTACAGCTTGTGAGAGATTATGACAATTCTTTGACAAAAAGTGGGTCATCACAGCAGGTATGAGGAGTATGCACGTCATTATGAAGAAAAAGATGTTATGGTTTAATCAGAAAGTAGGAAGATTTAAATTATTCTAAGGTAATTTCTTCTAAAACTCTGATGCTGCATGTTCTGCCACAGTGCTAAAAATTCTACTTGTTACTGAGGACAGGGAAGTCAGGTGGTTTAGTAAGTATACAGATCCAGATTCTAATTGTGTGTAGAGTTGGCTATACATATCTTCCAAATCCATACTGATAAGCTCCAACTAGTTTCTTTCAGGGATCAAAGCAGCTTTCAGGATTACATATATCACAACTGTTTGAGAAAGAATATTGTGACAATGAGAAAGGTATAAAAAGAGTGACAAAGAACTTTGTTAAGCTATATTAGAATATTGCTTAACATTCAGATAAATATTTACAAACGAAGATCTGCCTAGGGGAAATCAAACAGAAATTGAAGTAGGGAACCACTGCAAAAAAAATATAACTCATCCAAAATATATAATGCCTTAAATACATAAAAAACACCTATTAAGCTCCCTTGAAAATAGAATACAAACATGAAATGAAGGTACAAATATCACCCATAACCTTGTTTTTTAACAAAAATGTAAATATTTTATTTTTCTAAATTATACTGCCAAAGGAAGTTGATAGGAAAAGAAATCATAGAGGTCATTAATATTTTTATTTTGTCTCACTTTGCCTTAAAGTATGCTAGCTGTCACAATTTACTGTATATAGAAATAATGAAACGCTAGCTGAAAAGTACAGAATGCACATTTTAATTTTTCTTAAAATTCTGAAATATATGAATGGAATAATATATTTCCAGTCATGAAAATAATACTGAGCAGTGTAGCATCAGAACTGCAACTCTAAAGTCAATTCTGGTAACCATGGAGTTTAAACTGAGTATTAGCAGTGCCCTGCATGACAGAAATATTGCAATGCTAATTTTGGCTGTTTTGAAAACAGAAGGAAATCTGCTTAAGCTTTTAGAATTTTGGAATGCTCCTAAATATCTACTTTTTAGGCATAGCCTTGTGAACTGAATTGTCATATACTTTACATAATTTTAGGTAATATCTACTCAACACAAGACAAGATGGTCCATAATTGTGCCTTGTTACTAGGAGAAAAATACAACAATGGAAAACTATCATGGCTCTGATTCTGCACCCTGATTAAGATCTGAAGGTGTCTTTCTAAAAGGGTGCTGAAGGTAGATCTAAAATGGAAGCAGGCTGCCTCGTTGATGGATGTAATTTTTAGGTAGCTGAAACTTGAGGCTATCTCTACACCTTGAATGGAAAATGTGTGGTTTTGACATCTCATGATGAAAATTTTCAGTTAGAATGAAAGACACCTGTGTTCTTGTCATTCACTCCTGTGTTTTTTTCTTCTTCATTAAGCATTTCATACACAATGTTCTGTGCTAAGCTTCCTCCACATTAAGTATTGGGTTTACTGGTGAGGTGTTGGCAGCAGGAAGGGGCTGTAGTGTCGGCCTCTGTGAGGACACAGTCAATCAGTTCCAGCTGGTTCCGGCTGGCTCCAACAGACCCACCACAGGACACAGATGAGTCTGTCAGCCAAACTGGTGGCATCTCTGTGAAAATGTGTTTAAGAAAGGGCAGAAAACACTGAACAGGGAGAAGAGGAGGTAATAAAAAAAGTGAGAAACAGCAGCTGAAACACCAAGGTCAGAAAAAGAGGAGAAGATTTTGCTCCATGGATGAGCTGATATTCCCTTGCAGCCTGTGGAGGATCTGCATTGGCACAGATGGATAGTCCCAAAGGACTGCAGGGAATGGACCCACACTGGAGCAGAGGAGAAGCATGGGGTGGAAGGAGAGGTGGGGAAAGATGCTGACTATAACCCCCACCATCACCCCTGTGCTGCTTGGCATGGAGAGAGGAATTGGGAGTAAAGGAGAAAAGCTGAGCCTGGAAGAGAGGTGAGGAAATGAGTTGTTTTAATATCTGTCTTTTTGTTGTTCATATCAAAATGTGTTTTTATATAATTATTGTGACTATAATAAATGTAAATTAAAATGATTATATTTATTTTTAAAATATCTACCTGTTTACAGATGGAAAGTGCTAACATTTGGGACAATTTTGTCTGATTTAGACTGCAGGGGAAAATAAATTTATCCAGGTTGAATAAAGACAAGTTCATCAGTATTTATTCCCTCAGGGTAATAAATGTTTTATTCACCTAAGTGAAGTCAGTAGAGTCTTTCTTAACATTACAACACTTAAACTTCAGTTGACTACTACCTCACCCCTGCATGTATGAAATAAAGAAGACAAAACAAAAGGAAAAAATTGTAGATTTGTTTGTTTGTTTGGTTGTTTTTTTTTTTTTTTGTTTTTTTTTTTTTTCACCTGAGATAGAGTCTTTCAGTTCTGTCCTCAAGAACAGGAAGTGAGAGGAGGCAGCTACATGTTAAATGACAAGGGACAAAGAGAATATTAATTCTGTTACCATTGTACACTGTCACATACTGCAAGGCATGAAATCCACCTCAAAAGCTCAATAAATTTTATACTTTCAGTATAAAAATTCAAGACTCAAAAACTTGATTTTCTTGGGTATTCACAATACTAGGGATCTGAATATTTTCACTTAGAAGGTGGACACATAACAGTAGTAATCTCTGTTCTCCCTCTGCTCTTCCAAACTTTTCACTCAGAAGTTTCTGTTAATCTTATATGGCCAAACTTACTCCTGATTCCTTTTCCATTGTTTGGCTTAGAAAAAGGTGTGAAAGCATTCTAGTGGACAACAGAATCCTCTTGTTTCTGTCATATATATTTGATGATTTAGAGAAAAGTGAACCTCTATCATACTTCACGGTGCCAAATGATGGCTAAGGGCAAAGAAACGTAATTTTCACTGTCCAGAAGAAGCTTTGAAGGAATCAGTTAACTGAAATCAGTTACACTAAAACACTTATTATCACAACCTTTGATTTCTAGGATTGCCTGCCTTTTGCTGCTTCATAAGCCATACCACCCCATACGACTGCACATATAAGTGGAATGTTTCAGGCTTCCTCTTTGAAAAATCTAGGATCTTTGTCTCCATGACCCTCTCTCTGTTATTCTTGTCTCACATTTAGAAAGTTTTTTTTAGGATATTATTCATCAGTTTGGAAATATTCTTTTGTATTCAGTGTGGGTTTTGACTGTCAGTTTATACTGATGGAAAGTTTGATACTGGATGACAATCATCCTTCACAATATTTCCTGGCTTCCTGTTTTTGCCTAAACACAACTATAAAAGTTTATTTTATCCTTCTAAAAGATTTTTTTTTTTTTTTTGCTAGGATTTTTTAATCTTTTTCTTCAAGTTGCCTCAGCAATCTTCCTTTGGACTTTGTCAGTTTGAATTTTTGTAGCTATTTCTCACAGAATTCCAGGTGAGATCTCACTAGTGACCTGTATGATAGCATTACCGGTTTTCTATCTCTACTAGAAATAATTCTCCATCACATTTCCATATCGTGTTTTTTTTCATAGTTTCTGAGTCATGTAAATATGTCACAGCAATGCAGTGACTGAACAATGCTTCCAGATCTTTCACCTTCTGTCATTTCCAAATTATGGCATATGATCTTGTTGCATGATTTCTTTAATTATCCACAAAGTTTATGATCTCATACCCTTTACTATCATATTTCTGATGCCTAAAATCAGCCAGATTCAGAAATTTTCTCAGATTCAACAGTATGAGCATAGTCAATACACACTGATCTTTTTGGGCACCTCAGAAAATTCCAGCTCACTGTTGTCTTCTTTAAAACTCATACAGAGTATAAGGACAATTCCTTCTGAATCCTTTATATTTTACTCCATCCTTCATGTTTAAACCATTCTAAGTTATAGTCTTCAGATGTTTACATGTTAGTTTCAGATTTAAACTACTATTTATTATCTGGACTTAATAAACCTCTAGTTTCATTAAAAAGTTAGGAGCAGACAAATATCCTTGTAATAAAAAGAAATCTCAAAATCTTGTCAGGCAGGATACATCTACAATCTGCCACTATCTTTCCCTTTTAAATTAGTGACCCCTAGTTTAAAATAAATCCTGTTCTCTTCTTAGATAATTTATTGATTTTAAAACATTTCCTTTATTGATTTTAGAACATTATAATAGTTCACTCCTACAGATTCTGAAGTATTCTTAACAAATTACTGTGAACTATATTTGAAGAATAATTGGTAGAATTGTGCAAAGCTGCCAACTTTGAAAAAACCTTAGGATGCAAGAATTGTTGATAATGCAACATTTTTCAGCTGGCATGTAACAATCCAAGTATTAAGATGGTTGCAGCTTTCCTAAACAAATTATTCTATGTCTAGCACTTATCCCTTAAAGTAGGGCCTAAGTCTTTAAGACCCTAAGGTGAATAAATCCTCGCTTCTGTAAAATGTCTATTCACAAGTTACACTGAATTTCTTAAGTAAATTATTTAATTCTGGGACACTGAGGCTCAGACCTTCCAAGGTAGTTGTTTAGGATTAGATTTCAGTGGAGGATAGTATTACTGAGGAACTGGAATTAACTGCAGCAAAAGTGACTCTAATAATGTGTGGAAAATAGATCCAGAGTTAAAAGTGTCAGAGAAAAGTGATACTTCAAAAATGTGATTAAATAAGTAAAAATGAGGTATTAGTTTTGACATTTATGAACATCTTGAAAATACCTTTAATAGGTGAGTGTTAATTACATTAATAGCCTAGATGCTGATACATTTTTTTTCTGGAAGGACAATCTTTTTAAAAGGAAGATATTTAAATGTGCACTACAAAATTTGTATCTAGCCCCTTTGTAGTAATTATAAACCTAAAGGTATTCTATATTTTATAAATATTAAATTGTAATGAGCTGCTATTTTTGCTTTACCTGACTCTGCATCCTTATTAACATTCACCCTCTCGATACTGTTTTCAACAACATGAACACTGATTATATTTTCAAAAAGACTTCTGGTCTTGTTCATTGCAGAGTATTCTTCAATATATGGCCCATGTTTTATTCAATTCACACTAGTAAAAACCTGCTCTGAAAGGGTTTGTTAACAAGCTTGTTAATTTTAACATCATCTTTTACAACAGCTGTAACTTTATGCTATTTCATTGCCCTACAACAAAATAATTAATTTATTTTCAAAATAGATTGTAGAGGTGAAAAGATAGAATTATTCTAATTTTATGACTTGGACACTGAGGTGCATTATCTGATAAATCTAAGACTAGTTTTTATACCTGGAAACTTATTTTCAGAGTACTTAGTCATTCAGTTTGGAATACTGTTCCCAGCACCTTCAACTGCAGCTGCAGGCATCCTGCAGTTCAGCAATTTAGCCATTCAATGTATTAAATATACATCCAGTAAAGGAGGAACTCATATCCTGCTGCATGAAAAATGTTTGGTGTAAATGGGGTGATTTAACTTTTCTACCTTGTATCACAAAGTTTTGGCATGGCTAGACTGTGACAAACCGAAGCAGTGGAGAACCTTGAGGGGAGTAGGTCTCCGTGTTCCTTTCTTTAAAATGAGCATACTAAAAGACAACAAAGTCTTTCAGTCTTTAAAGCTGGACTATTTAGAATATAAAAATACATAAACTGAAACAAGCTATTCTTTTTTATAAAAACCCAAAGAAACCTCCCCAGTAAACCCCAGACATAGTCTGTTTCACACATCAGAATAACCTGAGAAGGTTTGAAACAGTTCTTGCTTGCTCCCACTATATCTTTTTTTTTTCTAGCTTTGTTTTTTAATCAAATAACTCCACATGTTCTGGGTGAAAAAACTACATGGATTCCCTCCAGGCCTTTTAAAAGTATTTTCCCTCCCAGGCTTGGGTTTTATTTCTACCTAACAACAGTCTCTTTGCTTCTTACAAGACCTCAGTCTCCCTCATCCTGTACTTTCCCCCTCAGTGTCTTCTTGCCTCACCCAGTATTTTTCAAGCTGACCAGATGACAGATGCTCACCCTAAGAGAGAAGTCTTCCCTCTCCCATAAGCAGTCCCTTTAACTAGGAAGGCAGCGGCTTGGACAGGTAGCCTTTTTCCCTGCTGTTCGATCATCCCCTATAAAGAGAACATGCAATGGGGTACACATGCAATGAACTGTCACATAGTTTGGTTTATCATACAACTGTAGAAATCACAGTCTTCATAACCTTAGAGTGAGTGTTTCATCACCATAATGTGAATAAAAATCTCTTTGGTTTACACTGACAGTTTGAAGAGTAGAGGGTCTCAGTTTGTCCCATTATAAGTTGGTCATTAACCAAATTGCCTTTCTGCCTGTTCCCAGTTCTCTCCTCATAAACTCATCTTATTTCACTTATACCCTTTATTCTTTTATCTAGGATCTCTGTGCCATCAGTTAGGGTTCACTCAAATACATTGGCTCCTCACCAGTGATCTCCATTTCTTTTGTTCTGTTTATTCTCAGACTTTTCCTTGCCATTTCTGTTTACCATCATAAGTTCAATGTTTTAGCATTCTGTCTATGCACTGACCTCTTCTCTTTCAGTCTTTTAGTCCCATGCTCCTTCTCATGAAAAAGTGAGCTGTGAGCCCAAAATTCCTTGTCCGTCATGTTCTGAGCTCTAGTCCCTATGTCCTTCTTTCTAACTCATTACAGGCCTATTTCTGTCTCTGCATTGCAAAAAGCTACTTTTCTATTAGAGTAACCTAAGAAAGTGAACTTCCTGAATTTAGTATCAGTATGGCTGTCAGGAGTTCCAGGCAATACTCATTATCTGAGGAAAGATTCAGTCAATTCCACATAGATCTATTGTTAGCAGTTCTGAAATGATGAGCATGTGAAAGCTTTTCAGAGGCTTATACCCTGAACAAATCTGAAGATTTTAATGGGATAACCACAGACACATTCTTGACAGACTTTGCAAAAATCTCTTTTCTAAAATGTGTGGCATTGCAGATTTTTTGATGCAAAGTAACTGTATTTCATTTTGCTTTGTATTCTTTATACACTTTCTTGGGAATAACAAGTTTGACTGAAGAGTTATGGTGGAAAAAAGTACAAATAAATCCATCCAGAGTTGTTCACTCAGCATGGAAAATTTGAGTTCAGGCTGTTGAACCTAAGCAAAGTTATAATCAACTGAAAATATGAACCACTGGCCAACCTTAATAAGTGGTGCCAGCAGTCCTGCTTAAAATCTTTATGATGTTCTTGTTGTCATGGAAGCAACTGTTCCAACACAAATTCCCCCAAGACTTCATTCTTTGATAATAAGAATAATATACTGCATTTAAATGTACTCATGTATGACTCAGTTTCTCAGAGTGAGAACACCACTGCTTTAATTCTCAGATTATCAGTGTAAAATGTCATAACTAATGCATATTCTAGAGATAGACATACTATGCAGTAAGATGTGAAGTATGGAGAAGTTGTGAAATCTCAACATAGGGTGACTGTGAAATCTGTGATACATACATATACATACATTACATTTTGGCACGGTGTGATTTTACAAAGTTAAGAAGAAACATAACTTCACAGGTATAGCTGCATTTACTCCCACACTACTTTTCTGGTAAAGTATATTGATTACTGTTAGTTTTCGTGTAGAGGCTGGTTCAGGCTGCAATCAGCTTATTTCCTTACTTGTATATCTGTGCAAAGGCACATTATGTCTTCAGGCACTTGGAAAAAAAATCCATCTGTTTGCCTTTGAGGATTTAGGTGTTCCTGACACTTCTCCAAGCAGTCATTGCACCAAAACTGTGGGAAAGGAAAGAAAGTTTGCCTGATAATTAAATAAAGAATATAAAAAAATGTGTGAGGGTAAGTGTAACTGAATTTAAATAAAATAATACTTAAGATACTTATTTCATTATTATTGCTTTAAAAACCCCAAACCTTTATTGGATTTATAAAACCACCACTTTTTACTTTTAATTATGAATTCATTATCATGTAACTCTATGCGATCATAGAAACAGTGAATACAGCAGTGATGCAATTCAGCTTTCTATTCAGCTCTAATGTTTAACATTCCTTACACCATGCTACCGCCAATAGAATTTATATTTACTTGCTAGCAAAGGAGAAATAAAAGCAATAAAACCAATATACATTGAATCCCTTGACTCCAAAAATTTTCATTTGATTTCCAGAAGTGGTGCACATTGCTAGAACAGATTTGTTTTCACACAAGGTACTTGTTGCAACTTTTAGTATTATTCTTCTTCAGGAAGAAAAAAAGTCAAAAACTCCCCTCCCTCATCATATGTTCAGTGATGCCTTCTTTAAATGTCTGTTCCTAATTTGTTGGTCTTTACATTTCTGTTACTAAGAGTTACTGTGACTGAGACATATCTTGTTCTTTCTATAACAAAATTTTATGTTATAATTTTAAATTATATAATTTTAAATGTAAGTACCTTCAAGAAGTGGTTTCTGAACCTTTGTTCACTTTTCCTCATCAGGCTGCTAGGAGCTTATTCCAAACCAAGTGTCCGTTGGATTTCATAGGTATCTATCTTTACTAAACTCTATAGAAAAAAAAAAAAAATAAAATTCTAATGCACAGAAGAGGAACTTCTATCTGTAGTATTCAGGGATATTTCTATACTATTTTTACAGGAAGACAAGATCAGCCCACACTTAGATATTTACTGGAATGTAGTCAGCAATTTGACAACTATTTGAACATCTCTAAAAAATCTTGAGAGCTCCTTGGAACCCCAGTCTATACTCAAAGCTGACCATTCTAAAGATGTTATAAAGAAGTTCCTCTGTAGTGGCCAGAATAGTGAGTCAGAGAGTTGTTTTTTAGTTTACGCTGGCAGACTCCCCCCTTGCTATCCTTTCAGCTATTTTATATGTTTTCTTATCATGCATGCACTGGTTACAGCTTTTCTATTGGCTCTATTGTCTTGTTCACGTGCCTAAGCTAATATACTGATTTGCTACTTTCTTTTGTCCATGCACACCGATTGAATCACTGAAATCCTCTTTTTCCGCTTTCTTATTTCCCTTTTTTCAAGATAGTTCCTCTTAGTTATTTACAGTTTTCTCTCAAGGCAGAGCTGCATCTCGTCAAGGTCAAAGCTACCCACAGCCCAGCCAAGATCCGAGTCCACATTCCTCAAAGATCCATACAATTAAATCCCAGATGTTTTAGAGTTATCAACATGGTGCTTGTTGAGGGTGTCCAAAAAGGCTGGCCCTCCAGTGGTGGCTGGTGGGGGTGGGCAAGACGCTGGGAGGAGACACAGTGAGGACAGCTGACCCCAGATGACCAAAGGGATATACCATACCATGTGATGTCATGCTCATCAGTAAAAACTGGGGAGAATGTTTGCCAGTGTTGCTATTGCTTGGGGACTGATAGGGCACTGACTGGATGGTGGTGAACAATTTTTTAATCACTTGGTTTTTGTGGTTTTGTTTTTCTTCATTGTTATGTTTTGTTTTGTTCTGTTTTAAATTATTAATCTGTCTTTATCTCAACCTGCGAGTTTGCTCACTCTTACCCTTCTGATTCTCTTCCCCATCCCCCTGGGAGACAGTGAGTGAATGGCTGTATGATGCTTAGTTGCCAGCAGGGCTTAAACTATGACAATATATTAGAAGATCATATCACATTACATATATTTACATATAAAGTATTTACTTTCAACATATGACATAGAGACAGTCACTTTCCTTCTATTCATTCAGTGCTTATATTTCATACTCAGTTATTCTTAATGGATTATGGTTTGCTCTCAGACCTTCCAAGGTCATTAACTCCTTACTTGACTCATCCTAAATGCCTTCACCTATCAGTTGTGCATATGCTGATACTTCACTGACATATAATTTGCCTTCAGTTCTGTATACAAACGATTATGCATGGTGATGTGTATGAATAAATAAATGCAGGAACGGGTGTAGTAGACACAAGGATAGAGGCATACAATTAAATAAATGTATGAGGTGTTGTGCTGGGTTTGTGTGTATAGTGGGGTTTTTAGTAGTGGGGGAAGGGGCTACAACAGTGGCCTCCTGTGAGAAGCTTCTCAAAGCTCCTCTGGCTCCAAGTCAGACCCACCTCTACACCAAGGCTGAGCCAATTAGTGATGGTTTCTGTGCCTCTGCAATAATGTATTTAAGAAGGGAACCTGAGAGGGGATTGGGACTTGTGAGGAGGACTTTCAAGGAGGACACCTATGCAAACACTGAGGTCAGTGGAAGGAAAGAGGAGGAAGGAGGGGAGGTGAGTCAGAGCAGAGACCCCCCCCGTATCCTGTGGTGATATGGCAGGGCCATCCCTCTCCCACCCCCCATCACCCATGGAGGTCTGTGGTGGAACAGAGGCTGACCTGCAGTGTGTGAAGGACCCCACACCAGAGCAGTCAATTGCATCTGAAGAAGGCTGGGACTCTGTGGGAAGAAGCAGCCCCTGATGTTATAATTCAGTGCTGGGAGGACTGCAACACGTAAGGGTGACTCACATCAGGGCAGCATGGGAACAGCATGGGAAGGACTCACACCAGAGAAAGTTAATGGAGGGCTGTCTCTCATGAAAGGGAAGCCATGTGGAACAGGGAAAGAATGTGTGGTGTTCCCCCCACCCTCCTGAGAAGCGAGGAGCAGTGGACTGACTGTAACTCCCATCCCCCGCCCCCTGTACCACTGCGGGAGGAGGTAGAGAGATCAGGAGCAGAGCTGAGACCAGGAAGAAGGGAGGGGTGAGGGGAGCTGTTTTTTGAATGTAGTAGTGCTTCTCACTGTCTCACCTTGTCTGTTAAGTGTTGTTTTTGTTAATGTTTGAACTAAAGTGGTGTTCTTCTTCTTCCCTGAACAAGTCTGTCTTTTGCCCCTGACTGTAATGGGCAAGTCAGCTGTCCCTGTCCTTATTTCGATTCCCAAGCCTTTTGCTTCATTTTCTCCTTCCCAGCACAGGGAGCGGGGAAGGGGTGAGTGAATGGCTGGTAGTGCTCAGTTGCCTTCTCAGCTCAAAACATGGCAGGTGTGAAGAAACAGTATCAGAATTAAGTATATGTTCAGAAATCAGAGAGATGTGGTAGAGGGGCAGTGAGCAAGAAAATGACTTCTGGTCACTGTCTTTGATATCTTCAGTCTTTCTCTGTGTCAATGTCCCTCCTCATTCTCTCTTATACCTCCTTCTTGCTTCCTGAGGTCTTTTTGCATCAAATAATCACAAACAGAAGATCAAGAGCAGTCCAATATGAAAGATCCCTCAAGAAAAGAACAATTATCTGTACTCAGCAGGAGTTGAGGAGAGCAAAATTAACAACTTTCTAACCCCTAATCCTCTCTTCTTGTCCCTCTAACTGTTTTACCCATGCTGCAGAACAAGGCAGCATCAGTTAACCTTTTCAGGCATGCTGCAGCACTCCCAGACTATTGCATGTTGTAAAACCTTGTTCTCACACTAGTCTTGTGTATTCCCAGTGTACATTCCTGCCTTTCCCAAAATAATGTGTGTATGGCAGAAGGTGAATTCCCCATCCAGAGAAAGGCCTTACAAAGTAGCACAATATTGTTAGCTTTTATACACAAATTTATCACACATAGCCCAATGGTTATAGAGATTTTTCCTTTTTTCCTTCTCCATGCATAATTGCAAACCCTGACATAGTGTGATCAGCAGCTGGCTCGGTCTCCAAACTCACTTAGCCTTTGGCATCTTTGTTCAAGCTGCAAGAGCAAAATCCATTAATGTCATCTTCAATGCTCTTCTTGTGGTGTGGTATGTGCATATGCTAAGACCGAAGCAACACATGGCTTTCACAGAAGTTATGGCATTGTGGAGCCCTCTGCTAACTCACTGCCATTTCATTCCACTTTTCTTTTCTGTATTTTGCTTGTCATCCAAGGTCTCATTTGAAAAAAAAAAAAAAAAACAAAACAAAACAACTTTCTGTTCATCAGTGGGTTTGACTTTTTCTTTCTACCCAGATTTACTGTTTTACTTATATATATATTCCCTTGTTAAGAGTTAGTAAAACACATCAGAAAAAAAGACCAAACACAATTAAGAAGCTATTAATGTAAAAAGCAATCACATAAAATTCATTATAGTAACAAGCTTCAGTTCTGGTTCCAGTCACTCAAACTTTCTTCCAGTGTCTGCAGAAATGAAACTAATATAGGAACTGAGTTTGCTGCAGCCTGCAGGTCTGCAGACAGGAACTTCTGCTGAGTCTGAAGTTCTTTATGTCTCTCAAAGGTTCTCTTATAGGAATGGATTACAGTAGACATGCAAGCTAAGTACTAGTTGATTCCTGTTATAACAGAGGATTAAAAATGAGCATGGCTTCAAAAGCTAGAGCCACCAGCAAAGTAAAACTGAAAAAGGAGCAAAGAAGCTGCTGTACAAATTGAAAAATCCAATCGATGATATTACTTTTGATACTAGAGCATAGGTATCACACTTCACAAATTGCTCATTATCACTGACTTCACGTATCAAGGAGACTCTAATGTACACAGTCTCAGGCCACTTTATTCACTCTTAACAAAGCTAGAAAAAACCTTAAATGAGCTGCTCTTACAGTTGAAAAACTATTTGCCACAATATCAGATGAAAAGAAGAGATTCATTTTATTGGTACTGCAGTTTTATGCTTGAACAACTTTTGGGACAGAGGAATGTTGTGTATGAATTCAGAAACAAGTAGAAAATAGACAGGGCAGATGTTATACTGACCTCTGTTCATTAGAATCTGATAGGTAGTTTGGTTTATCCCTTTCTGACCAGATAATATTGCCTCTAGGGAAATCATTATCAACAGTGCATCTTTAAGCCAGGTGTTGTCACATATTGGATATCTAATTCTTTTGGGAAAAAATAAGTTCAGTTGAAAACTAAAACCGATTTTGATACTGCTGCTGGTGTACAACAATAAATAGAAGTTTTTGCATAAATGTACATACATAAATATGTATTTGCACATAAATATAGATATGGTCCAGCTGTAAGAAATTACTTAGTAGGTGTTTGAATTGTTATTTTTCAAATAATGTATCTTTCTTCTTTTGATAATATTTTTACTGTCAGATCTTCCTCCACATCATACTTCTAACACTAAAATGGAACAGAAAAGAAAATGGATTGCTGTTCTAATTAAAAAATATTCTATAGATTCTTAGCCCAGAACTTCCTTTGACTTGTGAATTAGCATCTGAATTGAATTCTTATTGGTGGTTTCTCTACAGTTTTTGACCCTGAAATAAAGTATTGATGAGATATTTTATGAGCTTTACTTGTCTGGCTGATATCAAAGCAATGTGTGTTGCATTTAGAACATACCATAACAAAGCACTAGTGAAGACACATTTCCATAGCCTTGTACAACCTTGCAAAAAAATCTACTCTCTTCTCCACAAACTGACTTTCATTTTACCTATAAAAATTTGTGGTGTATGAGAGGAGCGGAAGGGTTTTACTCTTCCTTACTGTTACAGATCCTGGAAATCAGAATCGTAAATTCTCATAACAATCTAAGGAAATCAAAGGTAGAGACCAAAAGACATCAACAGGGAATATTTAATGTTCTATGAATGAGATGGGATTTCAGAACCTCTAACCTTCTACAAGGAGGGAATATGAACAAGAAGTCCAGGGCTGTTCAGCTAGAAGGTTATAATTGATAAATGAAAACTAAAGAACCCAAATATATTAATTTGTTCTTGGATGAAAAACAGATCTTTTGAACTTTCAAACTGTTGCTCTAGGCACAGCATAAGCAGATTGGTTTTACATATAAGAAGAATGCAATGTAGTTGTCTATCTGGAGTCGTTAACAATATTCTCCATTATCTGGCTCCATTATACAGTTTTGCATAATCCCTCAGGTGCCAATACAGATCTCTAAGTAGATGAATTAGGTTAATAGACTATAATATTGGCTAGCTGTAGCAGAAGCCTCAATGTGAAATTATATCTACTTATATTTTAATTTCTTCCACCAAAAAAAAAAAATCAAACAATTATACCACTAATAATTAATTTCATTCACAGTTACATAATTACCTATTCAGTGGAAAGATAGATCTCACATTTGTATCTATGCCATGAGTGTATGCAGGATTATTCATTTAAATTAGTTCACATACAGTATTTTCTGTACACTTATATATCATGTTCAAAGAAAGTGTCAGTGGATACTAAAAAGTCCATCTTTTTCTTCCAGTAAGTTTAAGAACTTCCATTTCACAGTTTGCTTGGTAAATTTAGTTCATAAACTTCACTATTGGAAACATGACATCATTTCTGTATGATATTTTTTGCTTATTAAAATTATATATTTTTGTGGGTTTGAGGAATTTGATATTAAAAAACAGGGTAAAAGAAATAACTTACTAAATTTGGTCAGCAAGTCTCTTTTTTATTTTCTGTCTCCTGAGTTTAAAACGGTAAAAATTAAATCCACAGAAATACTAGGACTTGAAAGTTCAACTATTTTCCCCACACAAAAGCAGCAATACGGATTTCATAATGAAACAAATGTACAAATTTATATATGCATTTATATATCTACTATGCTATAAAATCTGAAACCCACATGCGTCCTTATGAATAGTTTATTTCTATTTCCTGATTCTATCTTGATCACACAAGATACAAAGACAAATCTTAGTTTTACTCAAAAATGGGTTGCTCTTTTTCTGATACACATATTTATTAGGGAATTAAAACTGATATTTTATGTCAGAAAATAATGTATATTGTCTCACAATCATGTAAATTATATTCTAGTTAATTCTTTACATATTTTTCTATTTCATTGTAATTGAGCTGGAGTTTCCATTTAATAGTCAACACTGATACACTAACCTAACTTTGTAAGTGGGTAGAATTAGTGTAAGACTGCAAGTTATTTGTGTATGTGAAATTTCTTTGTGTGCTCAGTAACTTCTATTTATCAGAATTAAATTTTACTTGTCACTATGGAAGTAAATTTCAGTTTCTCTGGAAATCTTTTACAATTTCTGCAATCTTGAATAATCTGATTAACATGCTCCTAGCAAATATCACCACCTTCCTCTTCATCTTCTATTGCATGACAGTGCTGAGTATATCTAACAATCACATTCCTCATACAAACCTTTGCAGAATCCAGTAATTAACTTTTTTTGTCATGCTAAAAATTGATAATTGATTCTTACACTTTATTTTCTATATCAAAATCTGTTTATAAAGCACCACAGTATTTTACCTTTCATGACATGACCAGGAAGTCTTAATAAAAGCTTCTGCAAAGGACTTTTTAAAGACTTTAAAGTCAAAATAAATTATATTAATCTGTTCTCTTTTATCCACTATTTTAGTAGATTAGGGGGGCTTAAATTTCCTTTGCAGAAAGTGTGCTGGTTTATTCTTGTCATAATGAGTTTATTGAGGTGGTTTGTCATTCAGTCATTAATAATGGTTTCAACCCATTTATCTGAAATGTCAAGGTGCTGCATGAGCTGGCGACTCCCTGGGGGTCAGGAACTGCAGGTGATACCCACAGGTGCTGGCAGGGTAGGGGCTTCACCAGCAAGGACTCATCCTACCACCCTTAGCAAGGTAGCAGGGCAGGTTAAGGGGGCATGCAGTTTAGAGGCAGCCCAGAGACCGTATTGTCGAAAATATCCATCCTGATGAGGAAGGTCTGAGGTTAAGCCAGGAAGTGAATCCATGGTTCAGGTCTAGGATCCAAGTCAGTGGGGTATATGGCCAGGCACAGAGGCATGGCTGCAATGCAGATGCTAAAGAGTTAAGTGGGGTAAAGGGCCACAGTTTAAAAGCAGCTTCTACAAGAGGGAAGTGCTCTCTTCACAGGAGCTTTTTCTAAATTTTTCTTCAGAACTGTTCTTATCAGCTGTCCTTGAGTGCAGCCAGCTAAGGACTCTGAAATAAAAATGAAGTCTTACCAGCCTATGTCAATGCAACCCCACCTAATATGCTTTCATTATACTACATATTAGTATGAATACTTAAATTATTTCATTGAATTCTTATATGCATTTAAACAAATAAACAAACAAAAAAAGCAAAGACTTGCTCTTAAGCAGAAATGTAGGATTATTCCTGGGTGTTTGAGAACTAATTTAACTCCCTTCATTTAAAAGAAAGCAAAGACAGTCTGAGGAATGCATCTGTGTAAAATGTATAAATTTAATTTGATAGTACAGGCTGCAGATCCATTACTACCTTTACAATTCCTTTTTGATTATTTGTAACTTTTTATCTCCTTCTCTATCCTGCATTTCCACTGTAAGAAAACAGAACTAATAGTGGATTTCATTATTCTGAGTTGATAGGGAAGCAACCTTGAAGATAACTTGTAACTTCTGTTCAAAGACCAGCAGTCCTCCCTGGCAACTGATTTATTTGCTGGAAAGTTTTACTGGGTGTTACCTGACGGTTATCATTTTGTGCAAGGGTGGTGACACAAGAATTCCTTGGTTTAGATGAAAAGAAGAAGCAATGAATGATATTGTATTCTCTGAAAGACTGTATTGAGTTCAAGAAAGCTTCTGGGGAAGGAGAGAAAAAAATTCTAAATATTTTTCTCTTTGTAGACCTATGTAATTTTAGCAACACAGTATCTGTGTAAAGTTTGGACATCTATGTGTGTCTCGTATGTACCTCTGGAGGGAAGAACTGTAAAAACAAACAAACAAACAAAAATAGAAAGAGTACCTACAAAATTGGAGATCTGGGAAAATCTTGCATTTAAAGAACATGAATTATTTTGTTAGGGGTCAATTCTAGAGGCAAAGAACATTTAGATGTGGAAGCACTGTTCCTGCAAAAGTGTAAGTTTTTTGTTATTTTTTTTTTTCCACTCGGAGGGAAACACAACTGGAGCTATAACATGGATATAAAATATTCAGTTGATCTTATGAATAAAACCCACAAAATTGAAATGAATGATAAATCTATATTTATATCACAAGACAATTTTTATTATCAGAATTTAGGATTACTTCTAATTTGTGGAATAGATTTCTTCTTCTCTCCCTTTATTGAAGATTTATTTTTTCATACTAGCCACAGCCAGAAAATTTAACCTATATAAGCTTTCAGGATGATGCAGCCTAGTTGTTCCTGTATTATTCTCTCACCTTAAGAGTTTCTCTTCTTTGATGATACACTTTATGTTTTACTCTTCTATTGTCTTCACTTGTGATGTAATTCCAAGGAAAGAAAAGTCATCTGGGATTCAAACCAAACTTAAACTAATGGAACATTTCTAATTTTGTCCTGATATTTATGAAGTTTCTCCAATGATATTCAACAGTATTCATTTTTCTCCATTAAAGATATCTTAATAGTTTTCCCAGGATCTATCTACATTGACAAAGGGCTTATATTTGCACCTTGAATTCTAGTAGCTAGTGAACAACTGAAAGAAGCCTCTCTTTTAGATTAAGCAGAATGTAAGAATTTTGTGTGTCTCAGTGCTTTCAGAGTGCAGGATAACTTTCCATGACTTTGATGCATGTCACAGGATTTGCTAATGAAGCAAAGTCACTCAAAGAAATTCTAGTAAATTAGACAGAGGCAAGGGACGTTTCCAGTCTCTGAAACTCTGCTGTTCATACTTTAAAATTGTCAGAATGATCCCTGAAATCTGTTTGCTCTGTGACATGCAGCACTTGCCCAAACAATTCCTGGTCATAGTTCTGAAGCTAACATAGGTCAGAGAAAAATCCCTGAATTCATCTGTTTAGGAGAGTAACAAAGTTGAAAGTATGAATGTGGGATGTTTCCCTAGTTGGCCTCAGTGTCAGAAAATGGTCCCAGCCATGTTTATCTTAATAACATAGTCATAACATCGCCTCTGCTTCTTTTGAATACCAGCAGATACCCTATATTTCTGGCTGTCAAATTGTTTCATGTCACTAAATTTTGGGATTGTCTACTCAAAGGCAAAGAAAAAGAATACTTAAAATTTAGCCAATTAACACTTAACCACATAAGACAGCTGAACTAATATGAATGCAAAATATTGGTTTCCCCTCAAGGTTCATGTGACAAACTGGTATACATTTCATTGGACTTGGAGAAGAAGACTATACCAGCTGTACAGACCTTCAACCTTTGTAAAAGCTTGCAGATCTAGATGTCTTTGTAATTAATTTCTCAGTCTGGAAGTTACTTGGGTTAATAATTATTTTCTCTCCCTTTCCTCTATTTGTTATTCTTTAACCCAAGGAAGAAGGTATTTAGATGAATTTCCAACAAACCACAGTTTCCTACCTTTTGATTTGTAAATATTAATTGCATTATGAATGGACCAAATAATTTTAATATGAGGTTTATGACAGATAGTTAATGTCTGTCTATGTTTAGCTGAGCTATTAACAAGTTACAAAGACATTGTGAGACACAGTCCTCTTCCTCACTAGGAAATGTTCAAACACCACTGTGACATTTTGTCACATACAAACCATAGTTCACATTTACAAGATCTGTTAATCATACTTATAAGAGTTGCATGAGTAAGTTAATATATCTCAGATAAGACCAGAGATAATAGTAACCATGATATTGACACAATGATGATTTGTTTAACACATTGAGTATAACCCATTTTGAGGTACACAAATAAAATTTACTATTTTGTTTAACTAATCATCTCTAGTAGAAAAACAGAATTTTTATTTTTCATTACATGTTTTCTAGACACCTTGTTGCAATTTAATTATTAATAAACAGTTTCTATATTTGTATCAGTTTGTCTGCTTACATACCATCCTTGTAACATGAATTAAACTATATTTTAGACTTTGATATTTGTTCTCTCTAATTTCTTCATAAGGTGAAACAAATGATTCATAATAATAGTAATTATTGAATATTTCTTCTTCTCTCCTGAAAAATCAAAGCTATTTGCAAAAAATGAAATTTTTTTTCTCTCTTTAATCTCTGATGGGTAAATCTGTTCATGATTATCTAAAATGTGTCATATTGTCAGAAATAGAAAACAGAATGACAGTACTTATCTGACCAAGTAGAACTTGTGGTTGAATTTCATAAACCTGAATACTGTTCTGGAGTTGGACATTACATTTGGATCATAGCTAAATATTGTATAAATGTCACTACCTTCTCCTTTCATACAGGTTAGAGCAGTTTAAATGTAAGGGATGCAATTTAAGTTCTTTCCTTTACTTGTGAAGAATTTAATCAGTTACTAGAAGAATTCTCTGAGCAGTATATGCCTAGCCACCCACCTTCAGTGGAACTCACCCATTTGCTCCTGTCTTGTATGAAATAATTAAACACCGATTGGCCCACTGCAGAGGATTAAAAGGGAGTGTGATTCTCTAGACTTCTTTTTAGACTATTTTCTGGATGACTTTAAGTCACTTTGTAAATAAAAAAATAACAAAAAGTCAAATAGTTGGATGATTCTATTCTGAAGGAACATGACTCTTTCTGACATGTCCAATGACTGCTTAATGACAAATACATAAAGAACAGGGGCTCATATCTTGGCTTTGCATTCATAACTGAGTTACCTGAAAGTAAACTGCAGAGTCAGAGTTCTTCTTGCATATCTGTCTATAGTTCTTCTATTCTTCTCAGTATATTGACACAGTCTTGAGAAAATTGTGACCTTGTTTCTTACCACAAGTACAATAGTACATGAAGCACTGGTGAATTTTCTATCATTTCTGAAGTGAATGAACTGTTCTGTATTACAGTAATTTTAGTCATATTTATAGTTAAATATTTATGCATAGTTAATTTCAAAAGGAAAACAGCTGACTGTTTTGTAATGTCTCATATTTCGGCAGTATTTATAGGCAATCAATTATCTCTAGGTCAAGCAAAATATGGTTTAAATCCGTCTTTTCCATCTTAGATGATTGTTAGGATATAGAATACAAGGAGCCTGGTTTAGTTCTCTTACCTCAAAAATTTGAACTTTGAACAGTGAATAGAAATTTTACTTTGAACAATGAATGGAGAAATGTGCCACCTTACTCCTTGGACAAGGATTTTTTTTTTTTCCATTTGTCTTCTTGTTTTGTACATAAGTCAGTTTTCTAAACAGCATATATGAATACAGTTCTACATATAAACTGTACAACAAAACTGACTGCCTAACTCAGAGCAAAGGATTCTACCAGGTAGTAGTGCATATAAGAGTCAAACGTTGCAACGTTTAGTTCCTATACCCATTCATCTATCTTGGGGCATTACTAGAATATCCTCTGCCAGCTGAATACATGCATATGTATTGAGGTAAACAATGATTCAGATGTTCTTTTGTTTAAATCCTCTGAATGGCTTAGTGCAGGATGTCTTCTTATATATGTCTGATATCAGAAGAAATGAACTGGAAGAGTGTACTTGTGACTGTTCTCTTTTAAATTATATTTTATTTTAAGAGATTATTTTATAATGTCATTCCCTGAAAGGAGACTGTCTTATTACATAGGAGCTGGATGGATAGAAAACTGTCTCAGAATGTACTAATGCCAGACCACTGACCTTTTCAGAGTGAGGAAATTCAGACATCCAGATTCACTTTCATCCCCAATTTAATGCTTTAATCAACAGCCCGTAGTCTGGGACAATTCTGAAATGGAAGAAGAGAGAGAAATATGAAGAAGAGGGTGATTTCCATTCCTCCTGTTTAATCTGTCATTATATAGTTAAGAATATAGTATTTGTGGGGAAAGAATGAGAGGGAGAGATAAAGTGAGAAAAAGAGTATGTTTCTGTAAACCAATGGCTAGAACTTTTTGGTAAGATGGAGACCTGAGTTATTTTATCTGCTGCTAGGATTCCCTCTGATTTTTATTTATTGACTTCTATTAAAAAAAAAAAAAAAGGAAAAGATTTTTTGCACTAAATTCTGAGTCAGATGCCTAAGTTTTGGAATCACCTAGAGCTTCATTTAGCTTTTTCTACATAATGTGGATGGCTTCACATGTTGACTTCACTTTAATTCAAGACACCTCTCTCTATGAGCAATTTGGAGACGTGTTTCTAAATCAACATGGTTTGAATCAACATGTTTTCCTGAATGCTATTTGCTTGTTTGAAGTAGTTCTCGGAGCCACTAGCTTTTTATCACTTTGTCTAAGGATAAAGTTCTGAAAAATTCTCATGCCAAATGGAAGCAGGGTCCTACCTCTGAAAAAGATGGATCAAAGAAGATCACTGATCATATGCTAATAAAGAATCAGTGTCTACATTTCGTGGACTGGATTCAGGATTTGAACTGTATCTAAAATTCCAGGTGATAGTCCTGCATTTTGAGCTTAGGTTGAAGTTGTTAGCCTTAGGCCTTTGGCAAAATCTACAGAATGACCCTTTTCTGGAAAGCAATTACTGGACATCTTGTGTAGAACAAATTTCTTCATTAGAAGAATGTCTCTTTATTAATAGCCAAACTCTGCTACTGAGTTGGCCTTTACCCAATATGAAGTGACTGGAGTGAGAGGCTCTACTTAAAGTGAAAATTAGTATGGCCTACCTTGTGCCTATTAGCAAAATAAGTTGTTCTCCTCTGATAACTTTATTTCTCTTTCACTGGATTAAAGAGAAAACCTTACCATACAAAGACAAATGAAACAATTATGAAACTTACCCTCACTGGGGAAATATCTATATGCTAATAAAAAAGTTGAAACAAAAGTGACAATTAGAAAATAAAACAGACTTGTCTTGAGGGTTGTTACCTCTTTTCCGTAAGAATGAGTAAGAAAAGTGTTTGAAGAATAGGTGGATGAAAGGGAGTTGCACCACACACACACACATTGATTTCAGAGGCTAATTTTCAGCTAGTGAAAGAAAGATATATTCACAAAAGCTATTAGTGAACCATTTAGTTCACGCATAATACTTTGCTTTTGACAAGATCAGTTTAAAATCCATTTGAATAATTTTAAATACATACGATGTTTTTTTCTTAATTCTTCCTCCTTTATTTTAGCATTAGACTTCTTAAAACCACTTGGTGAAACAGATGAATAGCCTGTTGGAATGTAATATAATAACAAAGTGTATAGGCCACCGAATAAATTTGTTATGCATTCTTGCTGTGCTTAGATCTAATGTTGTCCAGTCCAAAAGTTTAGTTGATGGAAATCAAGGTATATATTGATGTGCCACCCTGGATTAAACTGTAACAGACAGCTGCTCCCATTAGCTACTGTCTATCTGCTGAAATGTGTTAACTAATTATTTGAAGGTTTTTCAGTCCATTTCAGTGCAAAGTAAAAACCTTCAGTGGGAGTTATTTTTACTTTGTCTTGAAACAGAGTAAAGTACACACAGAATTTCAGAATCCTGATAATTTCTGAGATATTTGTGTTGTTTATGCTGACAGTTTATGCTACATCTACCAGAAAATACAATAAAAATATTGTTCAAAATAAACTCTTAAACATTTAAGTAGACTAAATATGATTTAACAACAATGCCCAGTGTGCTCAGATCTGGCTACTCTCAGAAGTTTAGTTGTCTTTGCCTTATTTTCTGTTTCCACAGATGAATATCTGGGAATCTGAGGATTCTACATATAAGTGAAGAAACTATGACTGAATAGCTTACGCACACTAAATCATTCAAACTTGATAAATTGACCCCATTTAACTCAATTACTGAGATAGTGGATAGAAATAATAAATAAAATATGGTACAATACTATACACATTATCAATATTGCAAAATCCACTGATTCCTGGAATAGTTATCAAAAAGATTATGATACCTTCAGTTTGATTTTGGCAAATAATAAAGATGTAAGATGGAGGAAGATAATATGTCTTTACTGAAGTATAATAAATTGATTCTGTTTAAAATATATAAAAGAATAAATAAAGGTCTGGTTCTAAGTTCCTCATTTTAAGGGAGGGAGAAAATTTAGGTCTGTGAATGTGGATGATTTATGAAATTTCTCTAGATCAAAATCACAGATATATTTAGAACTTGATTCCCATGTAAGGGGAAAAACATCTTAAAAGACATCCTAAGAGTACAACAACAGACAATAAGGGTTTTTTTCAGCCAAAGATTTTGTATATGTTTTAGATGTGTTAATAAATAGAGATTAAGGAAAGAAAAAACAGACACTAATCGAATTAGTGTGGAATTAAAAATGACCTAGTTTTGGCCTTGGCAATACAAATTCCATACTTTAGGTTTCAAACTGATTTAAATGTGAATGCTGAGGATCAGTTGGTTATGTTAGACAGAAGTATAGTAAGAAGTTTTAATAGTTATTTATTTTAGAACACAAGAATGTATTAATATCTACAATAGATGTGACAGGAGTTCATCTCCTCTAATATCATCTTCAACACTGACCATATATTTACCTAGTGCAGCATAAGAACACAGAAAACATATGATGATTCATCCTAACGTTTTCCCAACCTCTAACTCTTTACTCTTTTCAGCTCTGGATTTGTTAATCCAGACATAGCCTTCAGTGAATGTCTTGCATAGTCTGCACTTGATTCTTAGTAAGTTTTTGATCTTTGCAGTATCCTGTGATAATTTTTTTTTAATCTGACTGTTAATACCTTACTGATACATTATATATATATATATATATATAAATATATATATATATTTTTTTTTTTTAAGATAGAGTGAATAAGCTCCATTTATTCTGATACATCTACCTGTCGTGGTTTGAGCCTGGTCAGCAGCCAACCACCAAGCAGCCACTCTCTCTCCCTTCTCTTCTGGCAATAAGAAGGGACAGAGAGCCAGGCTTGGGGTTCGAGATAGGACCGAGATGGGGAAAAAAATCCCCCTTTATGGGCATGAGCAAAATGCAGACTCATTAGGGGAAGAAAAAAAGAACATATATTTATTACAGACACTAACAACACATAACAGAGTAGGACAGTGAGAAGCATTGCCACATCTTGAGAACACCTTCCCCCCACCCCTCCCTTCTTCCCAGGCTCAGTTCTGCTCCCATTATCTCTACCTCCTCCCCCAGTGGCGCAGGGGCAGGGAATGGGGGGTGCAGTCAGCACTGCCACTTTCTCCATCTCCGGTGGGGGGAGCTTCTGGAACTTGTTCCCCCTGCTCCATCGTGGTCCCCCTCTCACAGGAGACAGTCCTCCACAAACTTTCTCCAACATGAGTTCCTCCCATGGGATGCAGCATTCTCCATACTGCTCCATCATGGGTCACTAACTTTCTCTGACTGGATTCCCTCCCACGGCTGCAGCCCTTCCCGAGCTGCTCCGGTGTGGGACACCCCTGCATGCTGCAATCCTCCCAGTGATGAATTACAGCAGTGGGGCTATCTTTTCCCGTAAGACCCCGGCCTTCTTCGGGCACAGCACCTTGATCAATGAGGTGGAATCCACAGGCCATAAATCAGTGTCTGCTCCACCGTAGATCTTCATGGTTGGCGGGGGGGGGGCGCCCTTCCGTCTCACCACAGGATACAGGGGGGTCTCTGCTCCAGCACACCTCCCTCCCTCCTTTCTTCCTCTGTTCCTCCACTGACCTTGGTGTTCATGCAGCTGCAGCAACTCCTCCTCACAAGTCCAACTACACATCACCACGTCCCTTCTTAAATACGTTATCGCAGAGGCGCAGCTGATTGGCTCAGTTTTCCAAACAGAAGTGGAGCTGACGTGGAGCTGGGGGAGCTTCGAGAAGCTTCTCACAGGGGGACACCCCTATAGCCCCTTCCCTTGCCACCAAAAAACTCTCCACCACTCACTCAACCCAGGACACTACCATTTCCTGGATTTTTTTAATTTCCATGTTGGCCAGAAAATGAATTACTTAGTTGATCTTTATACTGTAACTCATTAAATATAATTTCTTAAACTCCTAGTAAAAGGTCACAGGAGCTTTACTGAAGTGACAGAACAGTGTATCAGGTTTCAGGTGGCCTCATATAATTTTGGATTTTTTTGGCAACTGGCTGGTGACCACTTGCACACCTTTTTTAACTTCAGCTCCTTGAGTATCTGGTATGGTAGAAGTTTCACAAGCTACATAGTCATTGCATAAATTACATTTATTTTGTTTGTGCCAGGAAACAGCAACGGCCTCTGGCTCCCTAGGGGGCCAGGAAGCCATAAGACATAGCAATTTGCCACAGGGGCTGGCAGGGTACAATCCTTACCAGCCATCACTTGTCCTACCAGCCCCAGGGAGTGGGCAGGGAAGCCCTGATACATTTGGCATAAAAGACAGGGCTTGGTAGCAGGGGCTGCAGGGTACCCTCTGGGGGAGTAGTGTATGAATTGTCCTGTCCTGGTCACAGTGTGTTCCAGATGGCTCTAAATAGAGGGAAACAATCCATCACACCTCAAAACTTCAACAACACAGAGGACCACACAGCACTTCTCTTCACGCATGTTTGAGGAAGGATGATAGCTGCTGGGGGCAAGAGATGTAAGAAGGAGATATATGACAAGAGACATGAAAGGACACTCAAAAGGGAACACATGAGGAGGTATGTGAAGAGGAATGTTTGGAGAAAAGGGAGAAGGAATGAAAGAGGTGTGTGGAAAGAAACATTGTTGGGGACACATATAGAGATGCACCCCTGGAAGGAGGTGCTCTGTGTTGGAGCAGGGAGACCTCTGAAGGGACTGTGGACCATGGGAAACCCATGCCAGAACAGGGGAGTTGTAAGAAACAAGGAGCAGTGGAAAGAAACCTTTGTGCACTGTTCCCAAACTCCTGTACCACCTGTTTCCTCATCAAAGTGGTTTGGAGGGAGTGAGTGAGTGTAATGTGTATTGAAAACAAGAGTAATTGAGGCAAAGAAGGAAGAAGTGTTAGATTTAAGATGAGCATGGAGAAGAGGGACAAAAGGCATTTCCCCAAGAATTTCTTTTTATCTTTTTGTTTCTCAGTACCTGAATGAATAATTAAAAGCTTCTGATAATTGACAATGAATTTAATACCTGCTTTTGTAACTCCAAACCATGCTTCTAAGGGGTTGATTGTCAGCTCAGAGCTGATCATTTTTCATGAGAAGTTAGGATGGCTTATTAAATTTCTTATTAGAATTGTGAAAACAGTTATTATTGCCTTTAATTTTATGTTTGTTCACATTGAACTTCAACTGCCATTTTAGTATCTAGTTTCTGTAAGATCCTTCTTCAATTACTCATAATCAGCCCTTATATTTACTATCTGGAATAAACTCCTGTCACTAGCAAAATTGGTCACTTTGCTTCTTGCTCATTTGGTAAGCTGTATATGAATATTTTCAGAGGTCATGTCAGTGTAACTCAGCACCACCAGCTCAGTATAGGCTATTGGCAGTTGACTTTTATTTCTCATAAGAACTAACTGACTTTTATTACCTTCATTTCTTACCCTTCTGTAAATAATTTAAACCTGTAAAGATCTTTTATGCCATTGATGCTCAGTTTCTTTAAAAGCATTTGGCAAGGAACTTTTCAAAGCTTTTCGAAACCTGAGAAGGCTTTATCCATTAGATTACCTTTATGTTAAAGGATCTTTCAGGAAGGAATTTGATTTTCATTAATGTTCACCAAAAGCCATAAGGTACTCATGAAATTTTCTGATGATAGAAAATTGGAAGTTATCATCAATACAGAAGTTCAGATTATCTGATAGGAAGAATTAGATTGCCTTCAAAATTAGATAAAATATGGGCAATCATCCATTTATGTATTAATAAAAATAATTTCTGTTATAAACTGGGATTTTTCTACTCAAAAACATCCAAAGTGGAGAAATTAACATTCTAAGCAATTACAGAATGACTAGTTTCCAAGGGGAAGGGGGAGAGGTGAAGGGTGGGGCACTTCAAAAGCTCTATCAGAAAAGGTATTTCTGTTGTAGAAAATAAGTAGTAATGACATTTTACAAGACATTAGTCAAATACCATATAGAATCTTTTGCACAGTTCTTGACATCTTTTTTAAGATAAGATGTACAGAAAAGTTATTAAGATGACCAGAAGGATAGAAACTATTTTATGGAAGGAAACTCAATAAGCATAGTCTGTTTAGTAAAGTGAAGCCTCGGAGAGGATATGTTTGCTTTCTAGAAATAAATTCCAAAGAAAAGGATGACATAAGCTAAAAGACAATGTTTGCACAAGAAGAAACAGGTATAAACTCTCTGTGACTAAATTTAGGTTACCAGTTACAGGAATGTTTCTAAGCATGAGAGAAATGACTATTGAAAAGACTGAATAGGATTATCTCATCAATTGTTTTGGGATAGCAGGGCACATAGTCTATTACAAGAAAATGTTTGCAATCAAAAGATATCTGTGACCTTTGGATGAAGTAGAACTATATTTACCTGCTTCTTCCTACCCTTTTCTATTTATTTATTTATTTTTCATTCTCATAAAGGTTTGCATGTATTTGCTTAGGGGTATATTTCTGGTTCAGTGAAGCATAATGATAAGGAAACCTGGAGCGTCCCATATTGTGATTCAGCTTTGCAGTATGCTCTATAAATGTAAAATCACAGTTTACTGAGATGCCCTAAGGTGACAGGAGAGAATGAGGAAGAATCTCAGCAGCCCATTGACGTGTGAAGGTAACTACCTAGCAGTGGAGAACCTTCTGTATGACGTGTTAATTCATTCTTAACAATAAGATGAACAGAGTTTGAATTAGACTATGGAAAACGTAGAAAACTAAGAGCCTAAAGAAATAGGAAATGCAAATGTATCCATAATCAAGAGGAAAGCATATAAACCACCATGAATAACATAAGTAAAGTTTATTTAAAATGAGGAAGTCACATTGATCAGAAACAAGTCTTTTCTTTCAATTGCTCAGATGAATATATACATACTGTACTTGCAGAGGAATTTTGACTTTGGGATAGGTTGCATAATAGTTACCAGTTATAATTACTATAACATTCAAATCTTGAACTTTTTCCAAATACTACTTAACTTTAGCCTTTGCATGCTGATTGTTGTATTTCTTCATTTATGTTTCTTTTTACATGTTGCTGAGGATACCACTTACAAATCATTCAGAAGAAACTTAATTCAGACATGAGATTTGTGTGGACAAGGAAGCTAAATGAAATTTAACACAAAGCAGTATTTTGCTACTTACAAAGAATACAGAGGACAGAAGGAAGGTTAGTCACATGAAGAAACAACAAGGAAAGAACCTTTTATCTTGTACCCTCTGCCATAAGTGGATAAAAGAAAAACTATAAACTGAAGAATGACTTTTACCTTCATTGCCCTTCACATCATCTCTTTCTTGTAAACTTTAATTTTTAACATTTTTCCAAGGAAGTTGGATTGTAAAGGTTTTTCAGAACTTTATGGTCAACAGCAGAAACTTAAATAAAGCCCTGAATTTTTCCACCTTTTTCCCCTGCTAGCTTGAAGGCTGTTAATCGTGCCGTGCCTTTCAATGAGAGCAGTGGCAAAAGGAGCATCATGAAGAACAGGAATGTAATGATGTAGTCTGGCTGCCTCTGTTCATCATGCTGTGCTGAGCACCCTTTGCCATTTTAATGTATGTCCTCCATTTTTTGTTAGAATTTTTATATTTTTAATAAAAAAAATCCTCATATCCATTTTTTCACATTAACTTTTTCTTTTTGAGGATATGTTGCATGTAGGTATTCAATAGATGTGCAAAGTTTCTAAAATCCTTTAAAATTATTGAAACATTATGAAATGCCACTGCACTTGAGAAAATATTTTATGCAGAATTATGATTGCTAAAGCACTAAATGTAGTAAGTAATTTAATAAAATTTAAAAGAGAACAAGTTGATGGACAAGTATCTGTGTCCTTTACCCTTTCTTAGCTGATGCATACAATGACAAGATTCAGGACTCAAATACCTTCTATTAATTTTAGAAATTATTTGTAAAGGAAGGGAGAGGTGAATGCTCTTACTCATAAGAGGGGAGGAGAAGTGTTACCTGAGATCTAATTAGGGGTGAATTCTTGTTATATTACTCTTACTAATACCTATATTATGGTACCACCATTAAAAGAGATCAGCTATGTAAGAGAAATATAGTACAAATAGAGGGGAAAATCAGTCCCAGATTGGAACCTATAAATAAGATACAATAAATGGCTTATTCTGGAGGCTACTAGATAAAGTCAAAACATGTAAAGTTGTGCATAGTCTAAATAAAGAGGTCATAAGTATCAGGAAAGAAGATGTCCTAAATGTGAAGTATAGCAATATAATGTGCTCCTCAGTTAGAATGCAATTAATATAGAAATGGAAAATTACTCTGTATAGTAGGAAACCCATGACCATCCTTTCTAGATGAACCACTTTTAGTGAACATGATAAACTTTCTCATGCAAAGGTGTCACTACAGTATGCAATGAGAAGAAACTATAGTGACCACATAGACCAGCCTGAATGAATAGACCATGTGCCCGCAAATTTCCTGCACCTTCTGCAAGGTAAGGCCATCATTCTGAAGGTTATAGTTATCAGGCCCATAATAAACACATTGTGTTTGGAAGTTCCACTTCAGACTTTATTCTTTATATCTCTATTTAAATACTGGTTGCTTTTCCAATATGTGTGCTTTTTTGGATGGTTGTCCTAGAGATAGCTCCTTTGTGGCCAGAATAACTCCCTTGCAGCTCTGGTCATTATATAATTTTACAACCGCAGAAAGAACTAAGCAACTTTTACAACTTGGTTAATTATCCAATTTGGATGAGTCTTGTCCCTTGCTTTCTCAACTGTAGAAAAATTTTGTTCAGTAAAATTAGATTTTGAATAAACTGATTGTGGAGTTATTCTTCTAACATTTAAAAAATAGGTTTTTGTCCTGGTTGGGGCTGGACTAGAGTTCCTGTTGGTTCGGCAGCCGGAGGAGTGCTGCAGCACCCTGAGACCCCAGGGGCTCCCCAGGTCCTAGTGCCCTCACCTGTGTGCAGGGGCGGGGGGAGCACAGCTGGAGGGCTGGGCTCGGATTGGCCGATAGTCCATGTCATGTGACATTGTGCTCACTATATAAAGGCAGGAGTGGACTGGCAGAGGCTCTCACTTCTGGGAGTGTTGTTGTGGTGCCTTTGTGTTTGGGATCTCCAGCCAGGAGCAGGTGGCTGTTGGTTGGTGAGCAGCTGTATGGTACATTACCTGTTGATACTGCTGTCAGTGTATTATTCTGTTACTGTTATTAAACTGTTTTTATCTCAACCTGTGTCTCCCTTTGCCCCTCCGATTCCCTCCCCATTCCCAATTGGGGGGTGGGTGGGTGAGTGATTGTGTGGCATTTAGCTGTTGAGTAGGCTCAAAGCGTGACAGTTTCCCTTAAAGGGAAAGGAGGAAAACAGTGGTAGTGTACTCTCTCTCTCTTTTGTTCCTATTATTTTATATATTATTAACTGGGGTTGATTGTGTGGCACTTTTATGTACTTTCTAGTAAAAATCTCTTTGCAGCAATGGCAAAGAGATTTGCCACTGGGCATCAGTGCCCAAATAAGACTGGAGTATGTTTCTTATAAAAATAAATTGCATTAGGAAATATCAAGAACATATGTAATCAATTTCATTTCCAGATAGAAACCAACCTATTACAAAGCTCACAAATCTTCTCTAGCTTGGCAAAGAACTAAGTATTTTCACTAATTCTCACGTAGCTGGGAGACAATATTTGAATACTGAGCATATATGCAGTCTAATTCAGTCAACTCTTGGTTTCTGGAAACATAATTGACAGAGGGCTGTGAGGAGGAAAATTTTTGTATGAAGATTGTTATTACTTAATGAACCTTGTAAATTTGATGTGCTGAAGCTGAAAGAGGGTGTATTTGAATGTGAAGAGATGGGAAATAAAGTATGAGGTTTTGAAATTTTCTAAGCTGTCTCAGCAAAAGTCAGTGATGTGCCATCAAGTGTTTTAGGCAAATGGCGAAGGGGGTAATCGCAAGCCTAAGTAGAAAAATATCTTTTTCTCCAGCCTTTTATTTTTGTGCAGTGTTTTGTGAGATAAAGACTGTGATGTTCCCTTTCTAAATATTCAAGTACCTATCACTGCTTCATTGAAAACTATTTTGCTCTATAGAAAAGGCCTCTGTGAGCCATTTCTTCCATATTGTTGCCTGACAAGCTCTGATCTTTTTAAATGGAATTGGCCTTTTCCATGTGTATTCCTTGATTACATGTCTATTTGGAAAATGATAATAGCAATATTAATTATATCGCAATATTAATAATTGCAATATTACATTGTATATTTTATGTAGAGATTGAAATACAAGAACTGTAATCTGAATCTGTTATTATACTTGTATCAAAAAGACAATTCCAAGATGATAGGTTGGGGATTGAAGCCTACTCATATTGCAACTGCCTAAATGAACAGTTTCAAACTTTCAGCAGTCTTTACTGGCTACGCTACCAACAAAGGCTACTGAGGAGATCAGCAATGCATTTAAGTAATTTGGGCTTCTAGATACAGAAAAAGCGATTGTTTTACTATGATATTTGTGTGTGTCTATTTCCTTTCAATACTGCTTGTGTTCATTTGTAGGATAGGATATTCTCTTCTACAGCCAGTGGAGTGTAGAAAATTCAGCTGGCAATCTTTTCCTGATCCATGGAGCTCATGGCACACAGGAAGAGTAATCTGCAAATCCTGTTTCTACTAAAATTAAGTGAAAAATATTCAATAACTTCTGGGATCATGACTTTTGTATAATGCATTGTCAACAGCAGCTTGAATGGGACTGTAGCTCATTTTCACATTTAATTTGTATCTCTTCCTCTCCCTTTTTCTTGATAATCTGCCTCACACAGAGGAAAAATATTGTTTCTTTGAGGTGTAGGGGGTTGCAGTTCCTTCTGAGTTTACAACTAATAGGTGTTGTAAGCTATTGCCTTAAAGTGTGATAGTGCTGATTAAAAATATCTTGCCTCTCAGAATAGAAAGGGCTTCCGCATTCCACTGACTTACAAACCCATCAGGAACTTAGAGCCAGGAGCTATGGCTTCTTTGATATTTACCTCTTTCTTTGTCCTCATTTAACAACATTTTGATTCCACATGGAAAACACCCCTTTTATGATTTCTGAACTATTAATATAAAGATTGCAGTAAATCCTAGGAAGAATTTGTGAAGAAAATTGAATGTGAAAACCTCAATGATAAATTAATTATGAAAAGTTTAGGCAATTAAAAATAAAGTGAAAATGAAATATAATCATGAAAAGTTTAGGATTGGAAAGACATGAGGAAGTGGTGTTAGGATAAAGCTGATCACTTTAATTTGTCACAAGGAAACAGTACTTATGAAAGGGGCAGTTATGCCTTCCCCACTGCTTATGTGTTGCCCTCTTCTGTCAAGACTAATGTTCCTGTGGTTGTGCAGTGAGATGGATAAGGGAACTGATGTAGCTAAAAAATAATATTTTGTCATTGTGTTGGTGTAACAATCAAAAATGTAAATGCTAGCTCATGGAAATCTAATGAAGTACATTTAAAAAAGTATTTCTGTTCAGTAAATGGTAGACATCAGTCACAGCTTTTCAATCAGTAAGGAATGCAGCAATTCAAAATTAACAGTAGAAATTGAATACAGTTCAAAGAAGAGAAACAAACATGATGAAGGGTTTGGGTAATTGAACTTGGAAAGAATGGCTAAAACAGAGCTGTTTTTGTTTGGCCTGAAGAAAAGAACATTAGGAAGAGATGTAATAACCGTCTAGGCAAATGTAAAGGGACATAATAAAGGTGAAGTGATCAATTATCTTCAATAGCCAACAAGTACAGAATGAGCAGTAATGGTTCTTAAGCAGCTGGAACAAAAAATGGTAATAGCATTTTATAACCTTTGATGTGTTCAAAATATAGGGCAAATACTAATTTTCATAATATTTCTCTGTGTGAAGTGGATATTATCAATGCCTTTTAAAGATGAAGATGCTGAGGTAAAAATATTTGCTGACTTTCCCTAGTTCAATTAATGAAAAGCCTAGACTTATATCTGAAAAGGTTTTCATAATTGTTGTATCAGTAGGTGCTCAAGATAGAATCCAAAAAGGGACTGACCACTGATGAATATTGGGTTGAACACTTAGGTTCCATGTATACTGAAAGGAAACAACAATCCAATTCACAATGGATTCCACAGAAAAGAAAACAAAAACCCCACTCTCTAGAAAAAGACTGCCTTGAGTTACAGTCCATAGAAACAATATTAAAACCAAGAGTTGACTTAAATTTTATCTCTCTCTGGGACTTGGTAGCTTTACTAGGCCTGCTCAGAGATACTATTTTAGGTTGACAGCACAGAGTCTTTCCGTAAAGGTGAATCTTTTGGAATTTGAGCCTTAAGGACTTAAATCCTTCCATTTGAATTTATTCTTCAAAGAATGTACAACTCCTCAGAAAAAAACAATTAGTTTTTTGTGAAGATTTACATTTAGAAAAAAGCTTAAAATATTTAGGGACGTGCACATTATATGGCATATATGAACATATTTAAAGATATTTTCATATTTGGACTGAAAGTTTGTTTCAAATGAGGTAAAAATCTTGCTATTGTATTCAAATGTGCTAGGAGTTAATTTTCATGTTTTATGTCATTGTCTTAATCAGTCTAAATAATGTCACTAAAGCCATTTTGTAGGAAATTTTTGTAGGGTCCACAGAAGTGTTTTAGATGCTTTACAGTCATGCAAGAAGATAAGTAGCTACTTTGAAATGCTTTTGGTTTAATTAGACAATTTTCATGGAAAAGGGAAAAAAAGGGATAGGACAATTATTTTCCTTTTTACCCCTTTTCTAATATTTGACTCTCTCTGCTTTCACTTAGCTACTTTAGAATAATATAAAATTGCACATTTTTTTTCCTCAGATGATAACAAAATAACAACATAGTCTGACCTCATCTCATTGCATAGTTTCAGGAGTCTTAAAGTCCATTAAAGTGCCTTTATCTTCAGTTGATTATCATTCTCTCTACATTATTATTTCCCCAACCTATGATCCTTAACTCAACATGCTTCAGTTTAAAGTTGCTCTCATTATAACTGTCAGTATGCCTTGTCAGAAACTGTTCTGTCAGGCCACCTGATTAGGATTTTTTATAGATTAGACTAAAAAGGGGTTCCATTTTTAAAATGCTTGATGAAGAAATTGAGATTTTTCTCACATGTGCATCCCCTGGACAGAGTGCTAGTTCATTAAGTGAGAATTAGGATATTGTGAAAAAATCCTAGCCTAATTTCCCCTACTCTTTGAATCTCTGTAAATTCTTATATTTTTTTTTTACCATAGTATCCATCTTTGTGCCAAGAAACTGCTTGAATTCTTGCAGCATAGGACTCCTAGGACCTTTAAGCAACAGTTTAAAGAGAACTGAAGACAAGTGCATTTGCCCAGGTTATTCAGTTCTAACTCCATTTAAAAAGTGAAGAGGATGTAGTTTTTTTAATTCTTAATAAACAATTGGAAGTCATGAAAGAGAAGTTTTCTATTACATAAATACATCTTTGATTTGAACTGTTTGAAACTTTTTATTTCATGGAGGGTACCCAGAGGCTTAACATAGCCATATTCATATACCTGATATTCCTATAGTATGACATAATTTATTTTGTTAACTACTTAGCACTGAAACATTGCTCCTGTAGGTTTAACCAGGCTGGTTTGAGCAATGAGCATGAATTCTAGAGGACTTCATGTGGAAAGACATTTTTTTATGACCTGTAAAAATATGTTAAGTGGCTAAAATTCTGGCCAGTTAAATACTTACAAAGATATGCTCAGGAAATTTTTGGTTGTATGGCTTTAATTCCACACTATGGGAAGTCACAGCTAAAGACCATCTGCTGTAGCAGATAACAATGTACTGATGCTGTCAAATCTCATGAGCAAAACAGGATTGCTACCCTGTAGAACACTAGAGGAAAGAAGATGTAGTGAATCTATCTGTGGTGTTTACAACAACTTGCCTGCTGAAAAGAATTGAACTCATTTTTTTTCTTTAGAAGCCACAAAAGTTGAATCCTCCAATACCAAATTACCAGAAAACTGCATTGTCATGATGTCATCTAGCTAGCATGGTCTTTTAAATCAAGAAACCTGTTATAAACAAGGTAAGTACACACTACTAATGCTTATTAAAAATGTCTCTTCCTGAACCCCTATTCTGCTCTCCTCTTCCTAGGTGTACATTTTTTTATACAGTGTTCATTAATCAATTAAAATTATTTGCAAGCTGCAGTTCCAAGCTTCATTAATATTATCAACAAAACCTTACTAACAAAAAGGATGGCTCCTACTCACCCTGAAAAATCATATCCTGATCTCTTTCGTACTGTGATAAACATCTGGAAGGATGTGGCCACAGCACTATTACCAGTAACTCTATTATTTAAAACCCTCATGGAGAAGGATTTGTAAAGCTTGTCTTTTCATCTTTTTCCAATGAGGTAGAATTATTGGACTGTAGCAGTTTTGCTTCTATATTTTAGTAGATTCAGCTTCCAAATTCTTTAAATCAAAAAAGTTGATAGTCTTCTGTTATAGTGAAAAATAACTATCTTTTTTTTTTTTTTTAATAAAGACTTGGAAACTTTAGTTTTATATATCTGCTATAATAAGTGAAAATTCCACATACCCAAACATATAAACTGTAGAGTTTATGAACAGTATTTTAAGAATCAGTATTTATTGAGAAGTAGAAAAATTAACTGAAGTATAAAACAACTTTGTGAGAAAAACAACAGTATTTTCCTACTCCTTGAAATTTCCCTTCATATTCTACTTACTTGACTTTGTTTTAGAATTAAGGTCTGTGGTCCTAAAAGGTTAGTTACTTAGCAACTAATGGAATAAATTTAATACTGAAAGGCTATGACAGAACTGATGTTATGAACAGACCATTTTATATTTCATCAGTTTAGCACACTTTCTTTTTCCATTCCCCTTAGAAATGACAAAAATAATCATAAGGGATAGTTAGGAAATCATATATTGAGAAGTTCTTCACTAGCTTCTCTCGCTCTTTGTTTAGGTTTGTTAAATTAAATTGTGGAAAGTAAATGGCTTTCATTAATAAATAATTTTTCAGAGGACTGAGCTCACCAAAAGAAGCACATGTGATGTGTTTAATCTTATCTGACTTTTCACTGTTTTCTGTTGGTTATAATCAGTTACAGTGAGTCATTTGTGATGACTTGGACTATCATCTCAGTGCTTCACAAATTCATGTCTTGTGAAAGATGCCAGTCTATTTATGAACTGCTGTGAAACTTGTGATGTCTAGAATTCTATCTAAAATTGTTAAAGTCTCTTTAGACACAGCAAATGTATAATACTGGGATAAAGCACTAGGACCTTCTCCTGAGGAAGTCTGACCAGCATCTATACATTGGAATTCAAGTTTTCAGAAAATCTATGATAAATTAAATTTCACTCACATAAGCCAAATGTTCACATAAACCAAATCTATAGTGCTTTTAAATAAATACAATAATTTACAGGAAAGGGTCTCTCTTGCTCTTCTTTTTTTCTTGTATACTTAAATTTGTGTAATGTTATTTAGTGTAGATTAGCAATAATGAGATAAATGACAGGAAAAATACAACTAACAATGGGGAGAAATGAATTAGAGGCTCATTGAAAAGAGTTGACTGATGTTATTGTGAGGCTGCTGTCTACATATGAAAAATCATGGTGATGGTAGAAGAGAGGGTTTCTGGTGACTGGAGAAACTTTTATGAACATCTTTAAGACAACAACAAAGACGTGGAAACTGTAGACAGGTTTGAATAGCCTCAATTCTGGAAAGATCATGGAGAATTTCCTCTTGAAAAACATTTCTTAGCATGCAAAATTTAAGAAGGTAAATGAGAACAGTTGACACGCTTTTAATAAGGCAAAACATGGCAACTAAAGTGATTGCTTTCAACAGTTCATCAAGTGGCAATGGGTAAAATGGGAAAACAATAAAATACACCTTGTAGTAGGATTTTGACTTTTTCTACTGTAGCAGTTTATTTGAAAATACAGGATTTATAGGCTGAACTACTGGGTGAGTAGAGCCATAAGAAGGACCCCAAGGGTCTAGGATATTAATTAATGCCTTGGTATCCATTTGGTGGCTGGTGACAAGTAGAGTATCTCTGTGTTGATATTGTGTTAACAGTATTCTATATATTCACCAACAACCTTGATGACAGGTCACAATACCTCTTCAGAAAATTTGTGGGTGATACTGAAATGGGACAGCTACCACACCAAACTCTAGAGCTTCAATCCAAAAGAATTTTGATAAACTTGAAGACAGATCTACAGAATCCTTCAAGGAGAGGCTAAGAGAATTGGGCTTGTTTAGTACATTGAAGGGAAGACTGAGGTGCAATCTCAATGGCAGCGCACAACTTGACAGAGTAAAAGCTATGATGGAGATAAAGTAGAAGAGGGTATAACAAAAGGCAGCAGCTTGAAATTGTTGCATAGATTTCAGATGGGACATTAGAAAAAAACATTTTCACTAAGAAGATAATGTCACTAGAACAGGTAACTGAAAAAGCTTGTTGAACCTCTTTTCTTAGAATAGCTTCACAGACCACCTCAGAAATCGTTTCTGAAATAAAGGAACAGCAACAAAAAGAACCAAAATCTTGGTATTGCTAGCAGAGCAAAATATTAATAGAAGACAATGACATGATACAATGTAGAAAGTATAAGTACAAAGGAGTGGAAATGTCCAAGAAAATAAAAGTATATCCTAAGAAACCCAGCTTGATGCAGCTGAATGTGTTTGGGGAAATACAGAGAAAAGGTGAGGGAGTGATAACAAAATGATGAACAAAATGATCTTAGTGATTGTGTGAACTAGAGTGGGCTTAGCATGTCACAGGCTGTGTAAAATAGAAAATACCCTACACATGCAGGACAAATAAAAGAAAGCAAACAGAAGACAATCACAACCCTAAAGGTATGACAGGGATTATGGTGTTATCATCATAGCTGATAAAGGAAGAAAACAGAAGCTTCTGGAGAGAAAGAAATGTCAAGTTCACTTTTGACATAATAAACAAGTCTTTTGGTGGGCTACAGACAATTGAAAAAAGATCACAGACCTATTTTAAAAACATTTTTATGGTTTATATTTTTAAGCTTTTATTTCTATTGAAAACAAAAAAATAGTTTTAGGGGCTCAGTTTGGCAAAAAATGGTATTTTTTTTTTTCTTTTTTTTTGGGGGGGGGGAGGGGGGACGGATGTGGGTATAAGTACAAGGACACAGCAGATTTATTAACTATGACATAATCTTAAATTCTTTGTCCTGCCAGCAAGTGTGTGGTACTGCCAGGTATACAGATTAATTATAATAACTCCATAGACTTCCTTCTTCTTTACATTAACTTAAAACACACAAAACAAATTGAGGTTAAGGGTAGCCACTTCACATTTTATATTCTGACTGCATGGTTATACAGAATCTTCTAATCTGATTTAGTAGACAGCTAAAAGAATACTTCTTACAGTTGTGCAATTTTAATGGGAGTAGTTTTAACAGGAAAAAAATACAACTGCTTTGTAGTTTAGAACAGGTTTTCATTTCCTTATTAATATGTCTATTAATATTTGTGCATATTACATGCATTTTTTAATAAGTAAACTGGTGTTGGAAAATAAGAAAAGCATGGTTAAATATTTACTTCAGGTGCTTTTCATTAATTTATTTTTTGCATAGCAAATCTAGTACAGATAATTTAGGCAATCCTAGTTCTATACCTCTGAGATGGCAATCTCTGTTCTAATGTTTGTGTCCAGCAGAAAATCTCTTAGAATCTTGTCCTGTGTTTGAGTGAGTGGTGGGGTTTTTTGGTAGTTGGGGAGGGGGATGTAGGGGTGGCCCCCTATGAGAAGCTTCTCGAAGCTCCCCCAGCTCCAAGTCAGCTCCACCTCTGCACCAAAACTGAGCCAATCAGCTGTGCCTCTGTGATAATGTATTTAAGAAGGGATGTGGTGATGAGCAGTCAGACTTGTGAGGAGGAGTTGCTGCAGCTGTGTGAACACCAAAGTCAGTGGAGCAATGGAGGAAGAAAGGAGGGGGGAGGTGTGCCAGAGCAGAGACCCCCCTGTATCCTGTGGTGAGACAGGAGGGTGGCACCCTCTGCCACCCATGAAGATCTAAGGTGGAGCAGACACTTATTTATGGCCTCTGTTTCACATGGATGACCAAGGTGTTTGTGCCTGAAGAAGGCCGAGATCTTGTGGGACGAAGTATACCTGCTGTTCTAGTTCAGAACTGGGAGGATTGCAGCATGTTGGGGTGTCCCATGCTGGAGCAGCTCTGGAAGGGCTGCAGCCCGTGGAAGGGACTCCAGTTGGAGAAAGTTGGTGTCCCATGCCAGAGCAGTGTAAGGAAATGCTGTGGCCTGTGAGAGGAGCTCATGTCAGAGGAATTTTTTGGAGGACTGTCTCCTGTGAGAGGGGGACCATGATGGAGCAGGGGGAGAAGTTTCAGAAGCTCCCCACCACTGAAGAAGTGGCAGCACTGACTGCATCCCCCATTTCCTGCCCCCTCTGCTGCTGCAGGGAGGAGGTAGAGGTATCTGGAGCAGATCTGAGCCCGGGAAGAAGGGAGGGGTTCTCAAGATGTGGCAATAGTTCTCTCTGTCCTATGCTGTTAAGGGTTGTTGTTAGTGTCTGTAATAAATGTATGGGTTTTTTTTCTTCCCCTAACGAGTCTGTCTTTTGCCTGTGACTGTAATGGGTGATCTGCCCCTCCTGTTCCTATCTCGAATTCCAAACCTGGCTCATTTGTCCCTTCTCATTGCTGGAAGAGAAGGTAGGAGTGAGCAGCTGCGTGGTGTTTGGCTGCTGAACAGGCTCAAACCAAACCAAATGTCTATATTTAATTTCCATGTTTGCAAAACAGTGGTAGAAGTTTTTATCCTTGTCTTATGATTATGAGTAATTTACAATGTAAGACAGGAAAGTTGGACACTTTTAAGATGGAGCTTAATAAACTCATAGAAGTATTACCCTACAGTGTAATTTATGATAGCAGGGGAGATGAACCTGATGACCTATCAGGTCCTTAGTGAACTTCAGCTACTAACAATTTCAAGAAACTTAAGTAGTTTTTATGAAAACTACAAAACCTATAAAGTCTGATAAAAACTTTGAACATAAGGATTGCATAAGAGAAGCAATGTGTTTACAAGAGCTGTTTCTGTTGTGCTTTGCATTGATTTTTGGTGGTGTTCAGCTCTGAGAGACTTCTTCATTAACATTCCAAGCAAATTTGTCATTGTATGGACCCTGTCAGATAGGGGTAGTGAATAGATAGAGATACACATGTGTTACGAAGGACCTTGGAGGTTTATTATGGTTTTGCAGGTGGCATAATAAGCACAAAGCAGTCAGAATGCAGCAAAGAGTTTGGTACTGTTTCAACAAAGAAGGAAACCACTCTTTCTTTGTGGTGTTCTGGAGTGAATAATTTTTGAATATTGCATTTGATATTAGACACTACATTTGAAAAAAGATATTGACAAATTGAATGAAGTTCAGATGACAGCAAAAAAAAAAAAAAAAAAAAAATAATTACCAAGGAGATGGAGGGATTGATTTCTGAGGAAAGATAAAAAGAAAGTATGTATAAACTTGACTCAGAAATTATAAAGAGCAGGGAGAATTAACAGGCTACAAATAGCCAATGGATTTAAATATTAAGTCAGAGAGCGATAATTTAGTGCAGCACAAGATGATTTAGCTAGACTATTGGTATAAAATTAAGGAAAAGAAACTGTAAACTGAATGCCAAAGCTACCATTGCAAAATAGATTGGCTGACCTTCTGATTGTGTTAGAATTACAATGCAATAACAGGTGTGTCACTAATTCGGTCAATTTTTGACCAGTCATACTGAAAATATCATAGAGTTAAAGTGCAACACTGAGTCAGAAACTAACATTCTTTTATTTTATAATCAAATAAATTATCTCAGGTAGTGTTGGGAGGGGTGTTGCCAGCAAGTTGAGGGAAGTGATCTTTCCCATCTACGCTTTTTCATCAGTTAGTTCTTTTGTTTTCCTTAGTAAAAGGAAAATCTCTGCATGTTTTCCCTATGAAATTCTCTAATTTACCAACTTTAATTATTATTTCCTATCAATTTCCTAAGTGCTTCCTAATTGTTATTGTTTAATTAGAATATCTACCAGATAGTGAAATGATTTTCATTTATATCAAACTTACACAGTCAGTTCTGGTATTACTTGAGCAATATTATTCAAATAACTTTTGTGTTGTGGGTTAAATCCAATAGGCAGCTCAGCTTCACACAGCCACTCTCTTACTCCCCCACAGTAGGATGGTTTCATGGTTTAAGCCCAGCTGGCAACTAAACAACATGTGGCTACTTGCTCACTCCTCTAGCAGCTGGTGGGATGGGGAGGAGAATCAGAAGAAAAAGCAAAAACCTCATGGGTTGAGATAATGACAACTTAATAGGACAACACAAGGAGAGAAGAAGTTATAACAGTAATGCTAATAAAAGAATGTATAAAGTGAGTGATGCACAATGCAATTGCTCATCACCCGGAACCAGATGCTTGGATTGTTCCCAAGCTGAATTTCCTCTTCTCCTCAGCCAGCTGCCCCTCTTAAGTACATGGACATCTAGGTAAGATACTCTTACCAGCAGCAATATCTTGCCACAATGTGGCAGCCCAGATGAGTTTGCCTCTGCGTTGCCGGTTGCTCTATTTCCCTTTGCTGCAATCACCCCCACAGGGAATTTGCCACCATCCATGAGTCAGTATACAGATAGAGCACTGGCCACTTTTCTCCCTCAGCAATATCTAAGTGCAGCTGGATAGCTTTCACTTCCACATAATGGCTTGATTCAACTTCTCTTTCAGCAGTTTTTGTGACTTGTCATATAGGACGCCATACAGCAGTCTTCCACCTCCGATGCTTTTTCACAATGTGACAATACCCATCAGTGAACAGGGAATATTGCTTTTCATTTTCTGGCAGCTTATTGTACAGTGGGGCATCTTCAACATGAGTCACCTCCTCTGGTGATATTCTGAAATCTTTGCCTTCTGTCCAGTTTGTGATCACTTCCAAGACTCCTGGGCAGCTGGGAATTTCCTATTTGAGCCCATTGTGTGATCAGTGTGACCCGCTTGTTCCATGTGGCATCAGCTGCATGATGTGTAGAGGGGACCCTTCCTTTGAACATCCAGCCCAGCACCGGGGGTCAGGGTGCCAGGAGGAGCTGTGCTTCAGTACCAACCACTTCTAAGGCAGTTTGAACTCCTTCATCTTCTGCCAATATATCTTTTTTTTGAGTTGGAATATAGCAGGCTTCAGATCCTCTATATTCCTGACTCCAAAACCTCAAAGTTCAGCCCCAGGTCTCCTCTGGTGTTTTCTTCCAGACACTCCAGGTAGGGCCATTTCCCTGCCTGTGGTGTAGAGCCCATTTTTTAACATCTTGTCCTGCCCAGACTGGCCTGAGGGCTACTGCATGATGTATTTCCTGATTTAATTTGTTCAAAGACTTGTCATTGTTCAGGGCCCCATTTAAAATCGTTCTTCTTCTGGGTCACTTGATATCATTTGTGACATTCCACTGGTTGCCTTTGACTCCAGTTCATACTGAAGTTCGAGCATGTGAGGCACAGCAGCACTCAGCTGGAGTGTGAATTCATTCCGGCCATGATAGTCTACTGTTAGTCTCCACTCTTAGATTTTCACACTGGCCATAAGGGACTATTAAAGGCTGAGCAAGTTTTGCTGATCACTCCCTGGCTCTCCAGTTGATGAATGAGCTTATGGATAGAAATCAGAGAGTCTCAGTTTGTGCAATATTACTGTTAGTCCACTGTTCTGGTAGTGTTTGGCACCTGCTGTTCTTCAACCCTTACCAATTTCCCAAAAGAAGGGTCCTCCAAAAGACTGGGCAAGGTGGACAACTGTTCAATTTCCTTCATCTCCAAGGCAGCTATACCAAATGCTTACTGGTATACTTTTGAGTCCTTAAAATACCCTTTTGTGAGGTAGTCTATGCCAAGGAAGCACAGGGTTTATGGGCCAGTCACAATGGGGTGTTTATGCCACTCATTCCCAGTTAGACTCACTTCAGCTTCCAATACAGTTAGCTTTTGGAATTCTGCTGTCATTCCAGAAATACAGGTGGGTCCTGCCCCTTTATAGCTTGATGGCATTAGGTTACATTGTGCACTGGTGTGAGGGTCTGAGGGTTTGTGTCTTTCTTCCAATCACTTTGTCAGTGTCCCCTTCCCTAGATAGGGATCCTAGCTGCCTGACTTCTCTGCCCTCTAATTCCACACTACTGGCACCACTATCCAAGCATTGAAGCAGACAGGTAACAATGTGCTCACATGGATGGCAGCTGAAATCATTTTGCATGTCTTATGCCTCACTCAGGGATAGAGACTGGGTGATTATCTCTGATTCTACCTCTTCCTCCTGTTATTGTGATGACCTTGGTTCATCCTCATCCCTCAATAAATGAACTGATACATTTTTTTTTTTTTTTTTTTTATTATTATTTCTTCTTCTGTACAGGGGAAACTGATAGTGGCACATGGTTCTCTGGTTCATCCACAGTGCCTGTCACCAGGGATGGAATAGCTGCTGTACTTGTCACGACGGTTGGAATAACCACAGTGTCTGTCAGTCTGTTTTCCCTCCCTTCCCCTGAGAGTGGTGCATAATATAATTTGCATAATAGTATTTGGTAGATACTAGCCAGGGCCCAGCACAGTGCAGTATGTTCTGCCTCTTTGGAATAGCCACAGCATTTTCCTTTCAGATATTCTCTCGCTTCATCAGGGTCCTGTAGTTGTTTGGGAGTAAAATTCCAAACCATTTGAGGTAAGTTCTCTAAATACCTGCCCATATTCTCCCACATGCCACCCATGACTATCCACCCTTGGTGTAGTTCTCTGGGTGGTATTCTTAAATTTTTTTGTGTAACCCTAAATGAGACCTGAGACTTATTCAGGATACACAGTAATAAGAACATGTTGGCTTGAACATCCCAAAGAAATGAAAATTCTCAAAAACTGTTGTAATTAGCCTGAAAGAGGAAGGGGATTTTAAAGAGCAGGGGAAAAGTATCCTACCATCTTCCCCATAGATTGAGTGTGATTGATTACTAATAAATTCTGAGAGAGGGTGCCTAAGGTATGGGCATGACAACAATGCTGCCTACAAATTCCAAGTTAACCTCAGGACCAGTGATGTAATGATATCATAAGTCAGCATTACCTAGTACAGCATAATGATAGTCCTGATTTCTCTCCCAGAGGTGATAAATATCACCGCAGGGAATACATAGTGCATATGAAAACTTACATAACACCACCATGTGAACAAATGAACCAACATTGTGACCAGCGACTATTTAACTAATATAAGAAACACATATAAAAAATTTGTTTTAACACACTCTGGTCAGATCTGTCATTATCTCAACACTTTGAACCCCACTTTGGGTGCCAAAAAGGACTGTCATGGTTTAAGCCCGGCTGGCAACTAAGCACCATGCAGCTACTTGCTTAACTCCTCCTACCCCTGGTGGGATGAGGAGGAGAATCAGAAGAAAAAGGTAAAACCTTATGGGTTAAGATACGGACAGTTTAATAGGACAACACAAGGAGAGAAGACTTAATAACAGTAATACTAATAGAAGAATGTATCAGATGAATGATGCACAATACAATTGCTCACTGCCCAGAAGCCAAGGCTCAGCCTGTTCCCAAGCTGTGATCCCTCCACCCCCTGGCCAGATCCCCCAGTTATATAGTGAGTGTGACATCATATGGTATCAAATATCCCCCTGGCTAGTTAGGGTCAGCTGTCCTGGTCGTGCCCCCTCCCAGCTTCTTGTGAAGATTAACTCTATCACAACCAAACCCAGGACAGATGGATGAGAGAATCAGAAAGGTAAAAATGGAAAAACTCATGGGTTCAGATAATGACAGATTAAGAAGTAAGACAAAAGCTGCACATGCAAGCCAAACAAAATAAGGAATTCATTCACTACTTCCCATAGACAGGCAGGTTGTTGGGCATTTCCAGGAAAGCAAAGCTTCATCCCATGACATCTTTACTTGGTAATGTAAACATTGTAACTCTAATTGTCTTCTGTTATTACTGAGCATGATGCCATATGATACAGAATATCCCTTTGGTCAGTTGAGGTTAGCTGTCATGCCTGTGTCCCCTCCCAACTTCTTGTGCACCACCAGCCAACTCACTGGTGGGACAGTGTGAGAAACAGAAAAGGCCTTAATGGTGTGTAAGCACTGTTCAGCAATAGCTAAAACATTGGTGTGTTATCAGTACTGTTCAGCTCCGAAACAGAGCACCATGAAAACTACTATGAAGAGAATTAACTCTACCCAGACAAAACCAGTATAGCTTTGTCAACATTCTTGTCCCAGAAAGACTAAGAAGAATGGATGATTCTTTTTTGCACTTAGCAGTTATAGCATTATCAAGAATATGAAAGACTTGACACTATTTGTATTTCTGTCTGAAATAAGTACCTGTCAGAGGAGTGTTCAAACCAGTTTGTTCTGGATTGCATAGGTTGATGAGAATCTAAGGTGTTCTTGTTAATGCTTTTAGAGACTAGAAAAAAAGTCAGGGTGAGCAGGGATGAATAAAGCTGTTCCTCAAGAGAATAGAAACTTCAGAATTTACATGTTTGCAAGTCAAAGCTATTTTTTTTAAACCATTAAAATAACTAGAGCATGAGGTAGAATCCAGTTATCCTTGCTTCAGTGAGGCCTCCGATAACTAAGCTGAAGAATGGTACTTGCATCTTTTTTTTTTTTTCTATATTAAGAAATCCGTACTTTTACCATGAAACACTGCAAACAGGTGAATTTGAACTTTGTCTTTCCTGGTAGGACTCTAAATTCCTTATTCCCTATGCCAGAATGATTTTAGCTTTGTAGTTTCCATGACTTTCTTGGAGTTGTCTAGTCAGGAGTGAAAACTGAACTGCTACAACTCCTAGTTAGATGAGATACATGAGACTTTCTATTGCAGAATAAGAGATGTGAAAAACATGGCCAGGAGAAAAGAGGTGATAGGGAAGGACAAGAGGACTTCACTGGTGGACATCATTTTTTCTTTTATCTTTGAATCAGGAGAATGGTCAAGTCTGAGTCTCAGGTATTTTCTACAGCATAATAGAGGTAATTCCTTACTCAGTGTTCTGGTCTTCTGTGGATTTCATTCTCAGATAGTTAACTCCTCCCAGATAATGACACTACTGACCTAATTCAAAGAGTCAATTTATGTTTTATGATCTAGACATTAGAAGTTAGATTTCACACATATAGTAATAGCTGGATCTTTATGTGATGTTAGACCATAAGCATTGACCTTATTCATGAAATATTAAGTAATGACCTCAGAGCTTGTACTTGTTCTGACATCAGTGTTTACTTCAAACTGAAAAATCAAGAACTGCTTTTATGCCTGATTTCACTGTATATAAAATGGCCACAGTGGACCTGTATGCTTTAAGGTGTCGTGAGGAAAGATGCAAAAGACAATCATAAAAGATAATGAGAAGAGTTTTCAAACATGAAGAGAGTAGAAGCTAGGTGAATAGATTATTTGGATGTAAAAGTACAGGTTAATTGTGTCAGGGCCCTGAGGACACTATCAGCCCTTACTGGCCTTGCCCAGCCTTACCTGGGGCCTCTCTGCCCCCCTGTCCAGGGCCCAGGATGCCATTTCAACCCCCTGGGGCCATCAATCCTTGCCCCAGTGACCCCACAGCCCAGACCAGCCATGGGCCCTGCTGATCTAAGCTTACCTGCAGGCCCATGACCTAGCCCAGCCTCAGTCCCTTCCCATTCCCAGGGAGACGCCCGATGCCAGGGACTGAGGCTGTTGCTCCCCAGCTGGGGCAGTGCGACAGGCCCTGCCTGCCTGCCCAGCCTGGGGATTCCCCAGGGCTCCAGGCTTCCAGCCCCCAGGGAGCTGCTAGCTCACACTTCTCCCTGATAAAGAGTATACTCAGAGAACAACTTGTAAGTGGGTGAGAAAGGATTCTTCTAAATCATCAGTCATTTGCCTCAGGGAAAAAGAAAATACTGTCAGCTGTTATCCAATTCAGCCCCACAGACAGCTTTCTGTTTTTTTTTTTTTTTTTTTTAGATAGGTGACACATTGCATGCTATTTTTCTCACACAAGCTAAAGTTTTCTGTTCTTTTTTTCAGAGCAGCATGATATTTGCTGTTAACATGTTTTCTGTAATCTTGTAGGGACTTCTTGGAACAGCAATGCTTAAAATTAATGATGTTTTCATTCATATACATAAGATATATTTCATAGCAATAAGATGTATATACTTAACAATAAGATTGTGTTAGCATTGCATTTACACTTGCAATGTCATTGTACAGACAGCCCTTGGAAAACAGTTTCTATTGTATTACCAATTCAAATAAGTTTTTAAATTTGCTATCAAATGTACAGAAACTTATCAGTGTTCTAATGCACGAATTTAAAATGGCCAAGATTATTAAAAACAAGGAAATCGTGGTTTAATGTTTTATTAGTTCCACTATTTTCCAGCTCTTTGAGAACTCTTCAATTTATTGCATTGAATCAGTGTCCTTTGAAAGTGCCCTGATTATGTTGCCCTTGCAATTCCAGGAGTCATATTTTAAAAAGGTCAAAATGTTTATAGCAGAAAAAGTCATAGCTACTTATTGGTCTTGAAGTTGTTTCCTGTTCTGTTCCCCTGATGTTAATTTCAGTGCTTTGGCTTTCTTATTCTCTTTTTCTCTTAAGCCTGAGGTATGTACTTTTGATGTATATAATTCAAGACAAATAAAAATCAAACTTAATAGAAATGAGCCCTTTGATCTTCTAAATACATTGCTAAATTAATCTCTTTTCCTTACCTTTATTTTTTGAAAAGGACGCTGCTGCTTTTGAGTTGCTGATGGAGGAATTTACCCTTTTGATGCATACCTCACTGCTCTTCTGGAATTATCTTTTTGTTCTTCTGTTTTTCACCAAAAAAGTCAAAGCTTGGCCTTTTAAGTGATGATCACCTTTCAGGTAACCATAAAGGAATCACAGGATTTCCTTTTATAATTGTTTTAAACTGTTCTCTGTTTTATTCCTGAGCATTTCTTTTGATAGCTCAAGGGATATATTTTTATCCCTGAAGAGCATAGTCCCATGCACAGCTAATGTTATAAATGTTTCAGATAAATGTTTTATCACAATTCCTAGAGGTATGGACGAAACGTGACAACAACAAAACTATAAAGCCTCTTAATGTCATTTTACGTTTAATGACATTGAAACTTCCTACTTCAGTGAAAGAGCCACTATTGGAAATCATTGGTCCCACTTCAGGTGCTTGTTTCCCTCACTAGTGCCAAATGCTGAAATGATTGATATCTGGTCTTGCTTAAAATGGCATCTGAGATCTATCTCGGAAGGTGAGGATGTAGAGAAAATTATATATATGTAAGATTAATTTCAATTTGTGATTTATGAAGCATAAGGGGCAATTTCTGACCATGTGAAAGATTTGAGCAACTTTTTTATTAAAGAGAGGTAGGTTCATGAGAAATTTTCCTTGTTGAAAACTTTGTATATAGGCATAATAGAAAAAAATTGGCCTTTAGCACAAAGAAAGTACTGCTTTTACCAATTAGATGAAATTTAGAAATTTAATTTCTATTAATGAAATAGAAAAATTAAAGACTTGTAATGTGTTAACTTTTATAACTTGAGAATATTTTTGTGAGATTTACCTGTTTTTACAAATTATTAGTGAAGTTGCTGTAATCCTAAGAGAATTTGATAAAATTTTTATAAGGATATTTTGTGTTATAATCTTATAGCTTTAGAACTGGTGTAAATGTAAATAAATTAACATATAGCTAATATAATGGGACTATGGAAATATATAGTGAAAATATGCATAAAGTCATAAATTGAAGTTATAATTTGTCACAAATAATATTTTTCATCTGGCAATTGCACTGTTCTGTCAGGTCAGAATGTTATATATTCTAGTATAAAAGGAATAAGAAATTGATAGGAAAATTTTACTTTTTAAAGACTTCTATTTTCATAATAAATTATGCTAATCCTTTCTCTTGATTTCTTGTCAAGTAAACCTATGTCTTGTACATAATTCTTTTGTCTGTATGATGAGAGATAAAATGGTCTATTTTAAAAAAAGAAAAATTACCCCTCTCAGTCTTTTCTGTCTGTGAAGTCTCTCTCTTAGGCATGAATTTATTAGCTGTGGTGGCTTGGCAGCATTTGACTTATTTCTGAAACCAGTATTTAGTCCAATGTCCTAAATATTGATTAGTAGAGGTGACAGTTAGACTTGGAAGTATGTGACAGAGGAATGGACAGGTCCTGTGTTGGAAAATCGAGGTCAGATTTTTATTTTTTTTTTCTGTAAATTTTTCAGCATACAAAGTTTTTTCATTATGACTTTCTCTGTCCCATGATGGATTCAAGTAACAGATAATTCAAATGGGAACAAAGTCTTCTCTGTGTATAAACAAAAATGTATCGGTCAGCTGGGCATGAAAAGAAGTCAACCTCTTTTTAAAAGAATATTTATATGGTATTTCTAAGTAACATCACACTGCATTCTGTACATCTTTCATAAGAGGCAAGCTCACATTAAGTACTTCTAACAGTTTTGCTGTTCAATCAAAGACTGAAAATTATTTTGCTACTTTCCCCATAGCCTTTCTTTTAATCTACTGTTCAAGTAGGCAGCTGAAACTTTTTTTAAAAAGCTCATAAATGTATATATTACTAGTAATTCCTCTCCCAGTTATTTGGACATGCTTTGAATAGAAACGTCGTGGTTTGAACCCATCTGGCAGCAAAACACCACACAGCCACTTGCTCACCTTCCCCCTGTCCAAGTGTTGGGGGAGGGAATTGAAGCGGTAAAGGGAGACTTGTAGGTTGAGATAAAAACAGTTTAATAACTTTACTAAAATAAAGCAATAACAATAATAAAAGGTACAAATGGAAAATGCACAATGCAATTGCTCACCACCCACTGACCGATACCCAGCTTGTTCCTGGCTAGTAATCCTGAAATACCAAGATACCACAATCGCAATCCTGGAAGCAAGAGAGAACCCCCTCCTTCCTGGCCAACCCTTCTTTATATACTGAGCATGACGTTACATGATATGGAGTATTTTATTGTCTAATTTGGGTCTGGTGCTCTGGCTTTACTCCCTCCCAGTTTCTTGTACACCTGTGCATGGGCAGGACATGGGGAGTTGATGAGTCCTTGATCTCTTAGCAACAACTGAAAACACTAGTGTATTATCAACATTCTTCTCATATCAAATCCCATACTGAATCAAAAGCACAGCACTGTTCTAGCTACTAAGAAATAAAATTAACTCTATTCCAGCCAAAACCAGGATATATGTCAATATGGTAATTTTACCTGTGAGAATTCCAGCAGAATTAGGACGTAGACTGTCTGGTAGATGCTGACAAACCTTGGGCCTAAGCTCAGTCCTGTATTCCTTAATACTCCTTGGATTTGCAAAGTTCTGAGTATTATCAAAATCAGAAATTTAGCTCATAAACAAACTATACATTTGGAGTTTAATAACTGATCTGATAAAATTCACGTTTGTATCTGCACAATGCTATGTTAATGACTGAGCTAGAAAACCTGATAATACAGTTAGGCTATTTTTCTTTCTAAGTCCAGGCTGAATAGATATCTGTTTGGCTGAATTCCTAAATTGTATCAGCATGAAGAAACTTAAAGGCTGTGATACTAAGTGCTCTTAAGATACCCATAGGTCTTAATGACTCTGAACAGCCTCATCTGGTGCTTCCATTCACACCATGTGCCTTGGGTCCCAGGAGCCTCAATTAAGCTGAGACCTGATCATCTAGCCCCCTTACCTGGGCTGTGAGTTGTCCTGGTTTTGGTCCTGTCTCCTGGATGGACCTTGGACCTACACTGTAGGTAGTTTGTCTCCTGAAAGGGCTTCTTATATGTCTGTTATATTTTACCTCCAGTCTTTTCTTTGGTCCTGTCTTTTGCTGCTCCTAGCTGGGTTCCCTGGACAGACTCTGTGCCTAGTTCATCTCCTTGTCTTGTCTGGAACTGTTGCTGGACTTCATTATCAGCACACTGACTAGTCCACCCTAGTTGGCGGGAACACTTCTCTGCCAGTGTTGTGGATGCTCTTGGTTGTTCTTTCTTCCTTGTGGAGTGCTCTTTATGCTCCTGTATACTGATACAGTGTGGTTATTGTAAATAGGGAGAAAGGGGATTAATAACAGTAAAAAAAAAAAAAAATAATTGAGACAAGAGAATACAAAAATCTTGAAGTCTGGAAGGCTTGTGAATCTCACCTTGCCTAAAAAGTAAAAGATTGATGAACCAGCCAGGGACAAAGTTGTATTGTAGCATTCCTTGCTTGTTCTAGTAAAATTGTTCCATTGTGTAAAAAAGGAATTCAAGATTCATCGGATCACATCAAGTCTCTGTTATTGTTAAGTGAGGGCTTTCAAACTGGGCATCTGCTGTTATCACTGTTCCTATGGTTTGTCCAAAAACTACTGGTCATTCTCAGTTTGTATTTTCTCATTTTCCTAGCATAGAAGTAATTTTATATGTATAATTGAACACTCTCAGTGACTTAAGAGTTAAAACTGTAATCATCCAAAATGCATTTGAATATTTTAACCACTCAAATACAGTTGACTTTTTTTTCTTCTTCTTCTTTTGGGCACAATTACTGTTTATTATTACAAAAGGAGAATATTTTCCCCAAAAGAGAGCTTGAGAGACACCTTTTATGAAACACTTCATAAATCTATGTTCCCAAGAGCATTAAATCCATCAGCTTTCTAAATAAGGAAATTTAAAGTTGGGTTTCTTACCTGCTTGCATACTCTTTGACCACTAGCTGCTGTATTGTATAGGATTCTTTTCCTGGTTTTACGTAAAACATCCTACAGCAAAATAGAACCATTTACATTGTAAAAAAGCAGTAGATAAAATGCTTTCTCTCCCACCATTTTTTTTTCTTTTTTTTCTACGAATGAGTGTTTTCCTGATTAAAAAACTGTTGGTAGAAAATGTCTGACTAACCAAATCATTTAAACTACATATTTGAAAAGTGAAATCACTAGAGAGACTTGGAACATTTGTACATTTAGCACAATTAGCAGAGAAAACAAACACTGATCTCTTTGTTTCAACAAGCACTGAAAAGATCATACCTAGATATCTGGCAATCAATAAATGTATGGGGATTTTGCTAAGATTTCTCAGTATCAGTTGTTGCTTTAATCTGGCAGAAGCTAGGAATAACTTCCCAGACCTGAGCAGCTTCTAAATTATTGTTCTGTTAATATTCTAAAGTTAAGACCTGGAATATATTTTTACAATTAATTATAATTTTCTGTGCATCATTTGTGTTGTTATAAATGCTTACTATTGATAAAATACTAATAGATATTCTATCAATATGATAATATCCTTTCAATATTTTAAAACTGTTTAAAACAAATGCACTATATATTTTAGAAATGTTTTGTATGTGTTAACTTTGATACAGCTATTTATAATTTACATTCCCAACTAACAGTCCTTATTTTACCACAGGGTTAAATCACATCTTAACTACATCTGAATGGGTACAGTGCTCTGAAACATCTTTTACCCCAAATTTATTTTTATATTATTCTTTTGTATTACAGTAGAAGTTGATTTTACCACTTCAGAGTTATACATCTTTCTCTAGCAGCTACATCAAACTGCATAAAACAAGATTATTGTGTGAAAGTATTTATCACTGTACTTCATAAAATTTTTTGGTTATGTAATGTTATGCATTTCTAAACACCATTGCCCCCAAAAAAATTTCTGGACCACCATGAAATAATAGAGTCACACTTTTTACTAGCTCTTAAATAATTGTGTAATTTTGGGGGAAAAAAAAATAGCTACAGGAATAGCTGGTTAACTGGTGAGTGTTTTATTAAGCATACTGCTGATTTTGAGACTATCAAAGCAATGTAATTCAGCATGATAGCTAAAAAGCTTTACTTAACACTTGGAAAGGATGGGCCTAATGCCTCTAAAGCCTTAATTTGACCCTCCTGTGTGTATGCATTAAGATACAAGTTTTAGTTAGATAGTCACATATAAATTGATGGATCATTTCCTTGTTTTTTTCTCTGATAACACTGTAACTTATTTAGTGTATAGTATTTTAAATGCTTGACTAATAACTTAAAGACTGCTTTTTTTGGTTTTGGATTTTTTTTTTTTTCCTTAAGGAAGCCATATAATTATGATGAGTTTGTTCAAATGTTGACTTAGCTATTTTTCAGTCCTATCAGTTTTTACAAGACAAAATCACCTCCAGAATAATCTTACAGATTTATCTCAAACACTTGATGCCTCCCTAATAGCTTCTCCAAAATTTGGTAGGATTGAATTTGAACTTGAAAATACTATACTCAAATATCTCTTTCAGAAAGTTATAACAAAAAAGAAAATTGTAAGAAAGCCACTTTTCAAGTATCTTATGTTTGCTTATTGGAAAGTTTTAATTATTTGGCTTTATATCAATAGTGGTTGTAATCTACTAATGTTATCAAGCTTCTGAAAGTGTCTGAACTCATAAAATTCTAACATGAACAAAATATAGTTTATATTAGAGAAAAAAATAAGTGTGAGAACATATAAACTAATAAGTAAGGAGGGTAAAGTAAATTAAGTGCATGATTTCAGTCCTTGTATAGATAGAATTGGTGGTAGAGAGGTATCAAAGGAGTGCAATATCGTTAATATTTTATTAAACTTGACACACTTACCTTAAATCAATCTTCCTGTAATTATAGTGCATTTATGCAGTTAAATGATGTTGAAAAATTCCAGAGAGTTTCCAAGCAGCTAGATTTAATAATCACAGAAAATGGCTGTGCTAAGTCAGGTGTTTTGTCCTTTCTTTTTTGGTGGATGTGATCAAGCTAACTGCTTCAGTGTCAATTGCTGTCTCATAATTAATAATTTGTGCAATTTAAAAGTAGTATTCTTTGATTTGTCCAACACATTTAGGGACAATTCCTTCAGACTTGTGGAGGGAAAAGCTTTATTCTTTGTTATGGCTTTTGTAAATAAAATAATTCTGTCTCAAACTGCATTAGAATTTTTAGGATTCAAAACACAGACCCCACAAAGCCATCCAGAAGATTAACTTGGGAAGTGTCCTCTGTAGATGTAGGACTTCTCTAATGTTTTGATTATAAGATTTATTGCCTGCCCTAAGGTGTAGCAAGTCCCAGTGTATAACACTAAAATAAAACAACTAAGTAACTGGTCTCTTTCTACTTCTGTGCTACTTTCTCCTCCTTTGCTCTCTAGCACTTAAATGAACTCCACTGAGGTGCTCTTTTAAAAAAATTGGTATAAATGGCGTATGCCCGGAAGTCATGCAATTATGCTATTCCTTGGCTACTTTTGCAAAGGTGTATCTTCCTTCTCTGACTTGTGTAATTCTATATCACACAGAGTTCTCAAAGTAGCAAAAACACCCAAAAGAAAAATCACCAGATATCTCCACTTGGTTTGTTCAGTCAGCTATGAGCAACAATAGAAACATTTGTGTTTTGAAGGCTGCCATCTCAATTAATATATTACTAGGATCTACAAAATTAAAGCATTGCATTAGTTTAACCAAGCTCTCTGAATTTTTAAACTGAGTCTTTAGGTGAAGCAGAAAGCTAAATTAATTTCATTTTTTTTTGAGTAATATCTATTGAAAAATAGCTATTAATGGTAGCCCACAGACACCACAGTTAGGATCCATTTACGTACCTATGTGGTAAACTACATAATACTTTTTTCATGGTTTATAATCTAGAATAAAATCAGATGTGATGAAAGTCACAAATTTAAAATGTGGGATGGAATACAACAATGACAGTACTAAGAATAGAATCATGAAAGCTAACACTTTCATACTTACAGAATTCATTGATTTTTTTCTAAACTAAGACAATAAAAAGTGAAAAGCCTCCTGTGTCCATTCTTCAAACTCTGTGCAGTAAGACAAATTCCTGGGGCTCATCTGGTAGTTCTTCGTTCATAAGGAGAGTGAAATACTCTTTCATTCTTCTACAGTAAATTGGTTCTACCTAGCCAGAAACCTGCTTGTCTGGTCAAGAGAAGGATTCAAGCCTTCCTGATTTTACATGCAATTTCAACATTCTATATCATTGTCATCTTGTCTTCTCAATGGCATGCTGCAAAATTAAAAAATAGTCCCAGTTACTAATGACTAAATATCATTATGTTTGAAAGTGCTACTTTGACAGTTATGCTTTGTTCTTCTCCCTCGTGTTTGTCCTCTATCAAGATTTGTGCTCTGTCAGCAGACACAGATGGAAAGATTTGGAATTACCTGAATTACAGTTATCGGCTCTGTTTTATATTTTAAAAGATTATTTCTCAGGTCAACTCTTGTTTTTTAATTTATTTATTATTTTCCGAATCTTCATTCAATAAAGTAATATGTGTTAAACTATTCAGTGAGCAGGATCTATATTAATGATAAACTATCCCAGAAAATCTCTGTTATGGTCCTCCTAAAGGCATTCAGAAATCCTAAGTCTGTTTCAAAAAGCCAACAAAGAGAAGTCTTCCTCAGATTCTTCAATGAGATTTTAAAAATTAATTTGGGTGATTTGTGAAATACAAATCCTTTTTGGTTTTGTTTTTGTTGTCAAAGTTATGGTCCTAAACTACTTAGGAAGATGCAGCTACTTAAGAAGCATGCTAAAACACTGGCCAAACAATATTATTTTAGTCAACCAATGAAATTTGAGGGAACTATTTGACATCTGCATTACAGATCATTGTTGAGGTACAATATTACCAATGTAATGTACAACATTACAATGTAAGGTTTACAGTTCCCAAATCTATTGTGGAAATTTTTAGAAATTTTAATATTCTGTGAAGATTTCTATAAACTGGGGAACATTTCAGTTCATACGTTATTGTTATTTTTAAAACAGGCAGATTTCTATCAAGCACAAAGTTGTTGTAGGGGAATTAAAACCACATAAATATCTAGGCTTGAAGAAATTACTAAAAGCTCTTCCTGGGACACTCCCACCCCTACTGTGAGATCAAATCTGCCAGCAACAGGTACAGTGTTGCCCTCCAAGAGACTCCTGTCTAGCAGGGCAGGATGCCAGCTGGAGAGATATTGTGGGAAACTCCTGGTGAGCAAGTGCAGTATTTTACAATATCCTTCCAGCTGGCAGCCTGCCTAGGATGGTATTTCTGTGCACTCTTCAAAACATTTTAAGAAGTTTATTAAGATTGAAGGCAGCAACCATGGCAACTAACAGGAACTGTATTTCTCCAATGCACCAGAAAAGCATATATACAAATAAATAAGTGTGTATCGTGGTGAAGTACAGGTCAGTTGAATATTCTATAGTTATTTCAGTATATATTGAATAAGATGGCACCTGGAGTCTGAACACTGCAGGCTAATCCAGGTGGGAAGACTATTGGAACAAAGACTTATCCTAATATTTTGTACTTGTTTGTGTATATCAGGTGATGTGTTTCCTGGTGCTGAAACATACTGTTATGTTCCTAGTCATACATACAAACTGCATGAGTGTCAGTTAACAATTAACAATGAACCATACCGTAAAGGATTACTTAATGGAGTACTACTAGCATGTGAATAATTTTCTATTTATGAAAAACTAAGATCTCAGATAAACTGGGTCTGTTGGACTTGTTATCAGCACCCTGCTCTGTGTGCTGTATTCAGACTCTGTAGGTCTGTGTCCTCCTACTGAGAGTAGTGCCTGGGCTGCAGTCATCTTTGGCTTATGGCTCATCCTTCTTTGTGCAGCAGCCCCGCTCTTGCTGCTCTCTAACACACCCCAAAACTATGCTTACGGTCATGTTAGGAAAAACTAGGTTGATAGCAAAAGTAAACCCAAACACTGACCAAGAGATGAAGTAAAATGGAGAAAATGAAAGTATGGCCAAGTCAAAACAAATAAACAAAAAGAAGCAAAACAGGGATAAAGAGTGGTAAGGACATAGGAGTTCGCTTTTTGTTTTTTGTTTGTTTGTTTGGGGTTTTTTATTGTTATTTTTAGTGACATTTATCGAAAAACATTTTTAGTAAAAATCAAATCAAACCAAAAATCTAACAAAACCCAAGCAAAGGAAATGGAAAGATAAAACACCCCACTTTAAGCATGTAAAAATAGAAAACAAATTTCTCACATAGATCACAATTTTAAATCAATATTTTTTTACCATTTTTCTACTAGTGATTTTAACCATGACAATTTTAAAAGCTAGTCTATTGAAATAGTTCTGTTTTGAGTCATCAATACTCTGGTCAATGCTGTTTGTTTAAAAACTTTTTCTAGATGAGCTAGAGAAAAAGGGAATGAGTTAATTTGAGGTTATGAGATTGTAGTCCCATTCTTAAAGATCATCTACTTCTTGAAAGATTATCTTTTAATTTTTAACTTTGCATAATATTTATTGTACAGTGTAGTACACTGGTAAATAAGCAGTCTTTTTAAAAGCAGTGAAGAATTCGTTCTAAAATTTTACCCTTCCCTCACCACATTAAAAAAAATTCACTCTCATTTGCTCTATTGATGATCTAGAGAAGAGGGGGCATAAGGCAAGGAAGTATAATTTTAACTACTGTCATTTGTAATTAGACTGAGAAATTCTAGGATTACCCACATCTTAGTATAGACTCAGATTAAGTACAAAACCACGTTAGAGTTTTCTCCGATTCACTCACTGCCTTGATACATCCTTGGAAATTGGGGCACAGTGCTCTACATCATAGCCACACCTTGAATGTTAGGACAAGACCAAATACAAATACTTTATCCTGGTTGGAAAGTTGGAAGTGAAATATTTTTGTTCTCAGAAAGCCACTTCTGCCTGTGCAGATTTCTTCTGGACTGTTTATATTCTGTAGACTCACAGTAGGGAAAAAGGTCTCTGGATAAGGAGAGAGGCTCCAGGTGTTGTATACTAGAAACACCAAATGATTTAAATCTATTTTAAACATCTTGCTTCCAAGAAAACAAATGTTCCATTTTCCCCTTTAAGTAGTCTTAGTGTAGGAAAAGCTATTCTAGAACACTCAGAAAATAAATGGCTACCATATGATAGATGGCTCAGAACTCATGGATTCTGACACTGCTTAAATACAAAGTCTGCTACCTGTTTCCTGCAAATAATTATATATAAAAGAAAAAATAAATAGAAAACTCAAAAAGTTTTGATAACATCAAAGCGATGGGTGTATTTGGAGTGTGGTTGAGAATATGTTTGTTTTTTAATTAATAAGAATTATTTATGATATATAGTAAGCATTGACAAAAGCAAGTGAACTAAAAGCAGGTGGAATTAGCTCCATAAAAAAGTAATCAGCAAAACCCAGTCAAGCAATAAAAATCAACTGAGTTTAACAAGGAAAAAGTTTAACAGTAGCAAGCATGCTACATAGGGCAACAGTTTGTAACCTTTTCCTTGGATTGTTTGCTAAAACTTAGAGATAGCATTTTGTTCTTAGGTATGTCTGTGTAACTCACTGACTTCTGTTCCTGTGACTCCCATGTGAGCTTTATTTCCACCAGAATTTATTGCAGTGATCCTACAGTCTTGTTGTATCTGAAGGAAATATCATTTGGGTCCAGATTACACATTACTTTGGTTTGTGTATTCATTTATAACATTGCATAATGGGTTAAAAATGTTACCTCTGATTTGTTGAGCAAGGAAGAAGTGTGTCTCTTATTGTTATCAAAATCAGGGGAGAAGAAAGAAAGTGAGAAAACTCATGTAAGATGTTGTGTAGATAAGCATTTCAGAAAACTATTTCTACATTTTTATTTTTCTAGTAGATTCTAACAAGCCATTAAGAAAATAATTTTACACCTACTTATATATTTATGAATGTTAATCAAGTTTTACAGAAGTTTTGTTAGCCTTAATATAATAATATTGAACTCCTGCTTGTAGCTGTGTGATAAAACTACTCTGAGCTTCTAAAATAAAGTAAGACTATCCATCCAGGCAGTAGAAACATGTGGAGGGAAAACTATTTATTGAAATATATATCCTTTGTAGTCTTGTATAAAAGTTTTATTTGATATCAGGATTTCTACAATAAAGTTGGAGAAAAGAGACGGATGATGACTAAGTAAAATTAAATAAAAATAAAAGGAATTGAAATTACCAACCAGGAGTTTTAAATAACACATTACAAAAAATGGTATACAAAATAGATTCAGAAGTCTTGAAGATGTGGGAATGATTTTAGATTTGCTAGATTCCTCATTTGTGGACAAATATTCTGTATCTTGAACAAGTGGAGAGGATGAGACATGCATTAGCTGAGTTACTTATGCAAGGTCATACAAAGAAAGTATGATTAAGCAAGAAAAGGATCTGGATTTTCTGTGCTGTAAGCAATAAACAACCTTCCTGCTTGCTGAAAACGAAGAAAGTTTCATCCAGCAATTTGTTGCTTCTTCAAACTTTTCCTTTCCACAAGTTTCTCCTACTTATCTGTTTGGGGCCTCAATAAATGCAGTTCTGTGAAAGGAAGAAAAATACAGGAAGGCAATTATATAGAATATATTAATCAGATTCTTAAATAAATATATTGGAACCTATGTGAGTCAGCACCCTATTCAGCCCTGCTAGAGGCTTGTTTTGCATGTTGCAGTGCTGTTGAAGCAACTGAGATTTAGCACTTTAGATTTCCTCTCAGAAACACATGAGACCCAGGGACACCCCCAACTAAACACTTAGCCAACATTTGATGTTAGCTTCCAGTCCTTCTGAATCTGTTTGTGATTACAGCCAAGCCAATATTCAATACTGGGGCCTAGAATGTGCCAGCTGGGCATTATTAATACTGTTGCATTGCTCAGAAATGTCATCCTGAGTAAACTATTTTACAACTGATAATAGTTCTCTTGTTTGTGTTTTTACATTTTTATGTTTTTATGTGAAACAAATTACAACAGTACCAGACTATCTGTTCAGCAAAAAAATTGCATATGGCTTGCAGTAGAGTATCAGCTCATTATATATGTCTAGAAGAGAAAATGCCGTAAAGTATCATTAGGCTTTGAGGTGAGATACAGTCTTCTTTAAGCCCATGCCAGAAGAAGCAAGTCATTGCTGAGACACGTCAGACATATACCTCTGATCATATGCTTGTTAATCATGAGGCTTTCTGTCCAGATAGGTGCGTGACAAGATCCTCTGTGTTTCTCCCATTTTCCCCACTCTTTACAGAGCAATTAACCCAAAATGTTAGAATTTACATGGGAAACAATTATTATATCAGCAGAGGAGATAATTAATGAGCTTATCTGAATTAAATACTGTATGTACTGAAGGAAGAAGCTTTGTACAAAGGGCCTCAGGACAAGGTGATAAAAAAATGAAGTAAGAAAAACAAGTGATGGGATTAATCTAGAGATAGAAAGCTTACATGTCTCAAATATAAGGAAATGTAACTGTAAAAAAATTCATTTTTGCTTTATAGTCAGTGGAACAATAAACTGGCAAAATTCAGTCAACTGTTTAAAGCTATGCTAGCAAAAAGTCATTGAAAATGGTGTAGGAAACATGTCTAGCTGTCTACAGGACAAGAAAAACTGAAAAAAATAGATTGATGTGTGTGCCCTACTAGCACAGAGACCAGACAGAATGGCATTGACTCCACACATAGTTAATACAACTGCATGAATAGTAGAGGTTCTGTCAGTAGAGTTGACATCAGGCCATGAGCAGAGGGTAAAACAAAAAAGTGTTCTCATCCATGCATACCTTCGGGACCATTCCAGCACTCAGAATTCCCCTGCACTGACCAATATGAGGTCCCTAGATACGTAATTCTAATGTTGGATCTAGTTTGCAGAGAATCACTTGCTCCTTCTCCCAAACTGCATACATAGATCAGAAAATTCAAAAATGCCATGTCTATAAATGAGTTAATCTATCCTGCTGAGTTCAGAATTAATGGTTTATATTTTTGGAAATAAGATATCTGCAGTTTTCTGATAGATATAATTATCCAGAAAAATACTAACATTTAACTTTAAAATATGGCTTTTTAAAATACCATAAACATATATTAAGTACATTTATACTCATAATAGTCATGGCATATGGATTAGTGTATATGTTGAAGTGTTTTAATGATTCTGCATATCATTTTTAAAATGTTTCTTTACTTCTAGATTATGACATGAAGTTATGTCAACATGAGTTTGGTGAGCCATGCATATAGAGGATAGAATCACTAATGAAGAATGTGCTCCACAGTAAGTAAATGCCAGCTTTTTCAGAAGGATTTTCATATATGCAGAAATATGTTCTTGAGCACATATAATGTCTGGCTACATCCAATTACACAGATAATTCCTTCTAGCAAGTCTTATAACAGATTGCTGGTGTTCTAAACCTGAAAAATGTACATAGCCACATGAAATTCAAGCTGATCCTTTCCCCCACTCCCTCCCCAGCTCTACAATCACTTTTCCATCTGTGTAATTGATAGCAGAAGAAAAAAAAAATAGTACAAAGGAATGCATTTCCAAAGGAAAATTGCAATAATCCAAACTTCGAACTCTCCTTCTCTTCAAGAGTGTTAAACTCTTGAACATTTATTCCTATTCTTTTTTGTACTGTGATCTACGATGAGAATAGAACTTGGACAAGTTCATGTAAAAACTGCTGGAAACAATACAGTGCAATGTGTTCTAAGTAACTGCTATTAAAACTATGTTACTTATATGAAAAATCCCATGCTTTTTTGGTTATTTACTTTGTTGTTTGTTTGTTTTCTTTATAAGAATAATTATAATTTGCCTCGTTTTAAAGCCATGGTTGGACTGTAGAAATCCATTTTGTTGACATTTGGAGATTATTAAGGATTTTTTGAGCCTAGACTTTATTTAGATGTAAAGGCAATCAGCAGAGCTGAGTGTTTCCATCTTAATTTCATAAAGACCTTTCTTCACACTTATATGTAGAAAAATACATTTTATTTTGTGCTATAAACTGCATAAGATTTGTGGAAATGAAGGGGAATTTTTAAAAGAAGTTATAAGTTTGGTAAATTCAATTACTCATGCAAAACTTTTTAATGTCTGAAGTACTCTGAAGTGACAAATTATCACTGTAATCATTCTGCTATTATCTATCTATATGTGCTTTTAAAATTCTGTATTTAGGGCAAAACATCCCTCTTCCCTCTTCCCTTCTCATTACTCCTCCCCTCCGCTCCCCTTTTTTTATGGAATAAGACCTATGAAAAATTAGAAATCAAACAGTCTGTAGCATCAATACAATCATGAACAAGAAAGATTATGGCTTACTAAAATCTGGACTGTTGCATAAAATGAATGAATAAATATTTTTAAATTAATCTTTAAAATCTAACCTAACTCACATGTATGATTCTGTATTCAGTTTCCTAATTTAATTTTAAAGTAACTACCTATGTTGATTCTGAATAGCTTAACAAATCAGAATTTGGCCATCTGAACTTGTATATTCTTTATATAATTTAGTGGAAGACAATTGGAGCTACAGTGATGAAATCTATTATTTACTATTATTTTTTATTTGATTTGATGATCTTCAGAGAATCCTACAAGATTTGATTATTCTTAATGAGTAAGGAAAGGATTTGGAGATAATAGGAAGAAACAGGCTGTAGTTTGCCTTACTGATTCAGAGTCCCTTCTGTGTTTCTTTGTGTTTGAAGGGGTTTTTATATATATTTATAATTATTTGTTCAATATCTCATGTAATAGATAAGCATTTCTATCAGAAGACACACAGAATAAAATAAATACCAGCATAGTAGCTGGGACCTAACTAAGCTAGATGGCAAAGTTACCTAAATGGAACATTTATCTAATGTATATTTTTCTGAACTTCAAGAAACAACAGCTTATACTTTTTTTAGATAAGTTACACTGAATGTTTAGATATTATTTTTTCTGATAATTACTTTGGGTAGTTACTTTGGGTACTTATCAGCGATAACACTTCACCAGCTAATCCTTTAAGGTACTTAACTAGTGTCAGGATAAAACCAGATATGCTTAGATTCGCCTTTATTTTAACTAAAAATTGTTTATATGAGCTTTACACTGTGCAGTTATGTATGTGACAACATGCGATGTTCTGATACACTTAATGCATTAACACGATGTAGTTCAAATTGCTTGGGGATGATACATGTATGTCCCTACAAAATTTTTCCCAGGAGAAAATAACAATTAAAAATTGAACTAAAATTTGAAGAATTCTTGTATACTTTCACGTTTTACTTTAAAAAATAATACTGAAATTTTAAAAATAAAGGGATTCTTATAGTTTTGGATTAAAATTCCAGTATTTTATTTATTGTTTTCTAAAAATTCAGCATTCTTTTGAGAACAATGTAAAATTGAGTCACCTCTTTTGGCAGTTGTGCACACAAAATTTTCTTTTGCAGCTTTGTTAATTCTTAATTTTACTGTGCAGTCTACGGCCAGAACTTTTTAAAATCAGCTACTCTCCCTTTCAGAAGATCTTTATAAATGAATGCACTTTGTCTGCTTTGCTCTTATTCCCCATAAAGCCATCAAATGATGTCCTGGGTTGAGTCAGTGGTGGAGTTTTTTGGTGGCAGGGGAGGGGGCTATCAGGACGCCCCCCTGTGAGAAGCTTCTCGAAGCTCCCCCAGCTCCAAGTCAGCTCCACTTCTGTTTGGGAAATTGAGCCAATCAGCTGCTCCTCTGTGTTAACGTATTTAAGAAGGGATGTGGTGACTGGCAGTGGGACTTGTGAGGAGGAGTTGCTACAGCTGCATGAACACCAAGGTCAGTGGAGGAACAGAGGAAGAAAAGAGGGGGAGGTGTGCCGGAGCAGAGACCTCCCTATATCCTGTGGTGAGATGGCAGGGCGCCCCCCCCTGCCACCCATGAAGATCTACGGTGGAGCAGACATTGATTTATGGCCTGTTGCTCCTGCTCGGCTGGCCAAGGTTCTGTGCCTGAAGAAGGCCGGGGTCTCATGGGAAAAGGTAGTCCCGCTGCTGTAATTCAGCACTGGGAGGATTGCAGCTTGTGGGGGAGTCCCATGCCGGAGCAGCTCGGGAAGGGCTGCAGCCGTGGGAGGGAATCCAGTCGGAGGAAGTTAGTGACCCATGACAGAGCAGTGTGGGGAACGCTGCGGCCCATGGGAGGAATTCAAGTCGGAGAAAGTTTGTGGAGGACTGTCTCCTGTGAGAGGGGGACCACGATGGAGCAGGGGGAACAAATTTCGGACACTCCCCTCACCGAAGATGAAGGAAGTGGCAGAGCTGACTGCACCCCCCGATTCCCTGCCCCTGCGCCACTGGGGGAGGAGGTAGAGATATCGGGAGCAGAACTGAGCCCAGGAATAAGGGAGGGGTGGGGGGAAGGTGTTCTCAAGATGTGGCAATGCTTCTCACTGTCCTACTCTGTTATGTGTTGTTAGTGTCTGTAATAAATGTATGTTCTATTTTTTTTTCCCCTAACGAGTCTGCTTCTTGCTCGTGATCATAAAGGGGAATTTTTCCCCATCCCAGTCCTATCTCGAATACCAAGCCTGGCTCTCTGTCCCTTCTCATTGCCAGAGGGGAAGGGAGAGAGAGCTGCTGCATTGTGGTTGGCTGCCAACCAGGCCTAAACCACGACAAATGATTATGTAAGTAGACACCTACCATCAGAAATAGAAAACAGGAAAAAAGGCATTCAACTCCAAAAAATGCTTTTTTTCCTGTAACTTGAAGTTTTCCTGGACATATTTCAAACAACAACAGCAATCTTCTGTAATATATGTTACAAAATTAAAATGTATTTATAGATACAAAAATTATATATATATATATAATTAGTATCAGTAAATGCTTACCACTATACTGTTTCTGTTCATTCTTTTTAGACTTTTGTTTATGTCTGCATCATGCACTTTATTTAAATTGTAAGAGCACTCTGATATGCAGGTGTTATCCAACTACCTACCTTTTACTTTTCAGGCAGCATATCCTTTACTATCAGAATGACCTGTTACCTGGATAGAATAAGAAGGTGACTTAAATGGAGTAAAAATCTAAAAAGTGATGAAGGATAGAAAGAGGATTCATTTTAAGAAAGTTGTCAATGCCACCTCACTATTGGTCTAGGACATCTAATCACAAATCATTAATTTATTGAAACACCTCAGGGTTACCCTTCTCTTATTCCTTATCCACCTACAATTTCCTTTTGAATTAAGGAATTTTAAAGGAACATATGAAAGTCTAACAGAGCAAGACAACAGATAACTGGGTTAATCAGAGCAGAAACTGTGAAGGTCTGAGAAACTGAGGAACTTTTTAGATGTATGAGGTACTAGCAGGTGACTGACAACAAGCCAGGCCTTTTCTCACTTTAGAATTTGGAGATTCATACAGGACAAGTCTGCTTAGACTTTGCCTTTTCCAGATGTGTTTGCTAGTTTGGGTGGATTTAATGATGAGTATGAATCATAATGCTCTTTAACAAATACAAGAGAGCTTACTTGACAGAAATCTTTAGTGAAGCAGCAGTTAAATTGGATGACAGGAAAAAGTGCTGAGGTTTTCAAAGGACTGTAGATACGGTCCTCTCTTCTTGGAGGCTATTTTCAACTTTCCAGAAAAATGCTGTGACACAGAATTTCTATGGCAGAGAAGTGGAATTTTTCTAATTTCCACTCTACAGATGGTGATAACACAAGCTCTCCAGAATGTTATTACATGCTGTTTAAGATGATCTCTGTTCTCTGAGAAAATACAGTTTTCACCCATCTATACTAGAAAATAACCGGATAAATCCTGATATCACACAAAAATGTCACTGAAAAATGTCTAAGACACCTTATCATACTATTAACATACTCTCAGAAATGTAATCTCATTAGTGATTTAGGCAAATTTCAGGTATAACATGAGTCCCAACAGTATGCTTTCTGATAGCTTGTTTTCAGGTAATAAGGTATTAAGTTGATTTATAAGATTCCATCATGTTTAAGAGCACCTTCTTTGCCAAGATCTTCTAAATGATGTATTTTTAATTCACCAATTCTATGCTTGCAACACTCTTGCACGGCATATAAGATATTTTGAGGTTTTTAATTATTTATTTTATATTACTTGCAGTAGTTTAATACTTCAGCCCTGTTTGTTGATCAAGAGTTAAATACTCTAATTAAAATATTAACATCAGCTCAGTTCAAGGTATTCATCACTGTATGAATGATATGAACACTGTCAGTCCAATAAATATTCTTAATCTTTTTGTTTGTTTGTTTTAAAACTTGATGCACTATTGGAGGAAAACTAATAAACAAAGCATGAGGTGAGAAAAATCAAAGCACAGAGTGATAATTTTGAATGTTATTTGCTTCTATGTGTATATTTCTTTATATTATTCTTAAAAATTATATGATTTTAGGCTCTTATCTTGACAATCAAAGTCCGGTGAAAAAAATAGTATGATGATAAAACTTTAAAGAACAATTAGCCATCTGAAAAGGTTATATTGATAAAGTAGGTAAAATGAAATATCAAATATTGGTTACAACGAAACCTAAAGTTAATAGAACAAAAATGTTCAGCAGAGGTACATCAACTAAGGTGTAGAAGTTGATAGAACTAAATCAGTTTACTGTAATAATTAGGTTGTTCTTATATAACTATAAATGGAATTACATGCATAAATTCCAATAAGAAATTTGATATTAATATTTTTGTGTTAATTTTTAGAATATATCTTTTCAAAAGCAGCTTGTCTCCCACGTTTCCTTACAACTAAAGTTATCTTAAAGGCAATGACTTCTATCATTGCTGTAAATATTTGTTTAGGCCAAAATTGAGCATTTCTGGAAAGTCGTGCCCTAACATTAACATATTAAATTACCATAAAAATGTGTGTATTGTAGGATAAAAGCAACGTTATATTACAATTGCAATTGGATGCTTTTTCTTGCTCTCATGTTGTTATTTCTTAAGTACTTGATACACAAGTGTAGTTAAATATTTATGGTTCTTTCTAATCTCTTGCATTTCAGGAATTCAGTATAAAAATTACATTTTCTTAAAAGGCAGTAATTTCATTCAATGCTAAAACTTTTTTTTTTTTCTTTAAAAACATATTTAAATCTTAAATCTATTAAACATTTCCTTGAAATTGTGTATGGAAGACACAAAACAAATAAAGACTAATGAAGCTGTCATATTTATTAAATGTTTGACAGTGGTAGCTGAGTAAGTAAGTTTTAATTAACTGCACATGTTTTGAAAGCTTTGCTATGTTTCTTTCCTTACTCAAGAGCTATTCTTCTGTGATAGAGTAGGTTGTTTGTAATATCTAATTGAGATATACAGAATTCAAGCTGTCTGTAGGTGATACATGATATTTTCACCCCTGCTGACAACCACATTGGCTTCTGTGTAATTCTTCAAACTGATTCAATCAAACTCATGCTGTTTATGCTTTTAATTGATTGAATTAAAACATCATTTTAAACACTTAATCATTCCATTAGACATGACTGTGTTTGCCTATTCTATGCTCAATCCAGCGCAAAATAAACACAGATTTCTTTTCCACAAGGGATGAGAAAACTGGTTGCTCAGTCTCTCAGTCTCCTAGTCTCCCTGGTTTGATAGCCTCATGTAAGTGTCTTGCAAAGGAGCTCTCTCTTTTCTTGCAAAGGAGACTGAAGAGGTGCTCTAGGAGAAGCGTATCTGTCAAAGACTATGAAAACTATTTTGTTTTGGAAAACCGTCTGTGTCAACCTATTAATTCAGAATGAACCAGCTAATAAGACTTATACACTGCTGCTTCCTAAATGGACCCATAACATGAAGTTCCATTCCTTCAGGTTTCCCTGTGGAAACCTTCAGAAGAGTGCTCTTATCCTGGAAGACAAAATTTTCACAATATGTTATCTTTAAATTTTTTCTTTACTTAACAGAATAAGAAGTACATACAGTCACATTCTTACATCAAGAATTCTTTGAGCATGCTGACTATTAAGACCTGAAGCCTAAAAACCTTGGTAGCAACTATAAGACTTTTGAAAAAGATAATCATGTGAAATGTCTAAATTAACATTTGAAAGTTGTTGAGAAAATCCTCTGACAAATTTAAATTACCTTTTCAACTTCTGACTAGAATTCACAATAAACTAGGATTTTTCAGCCTATATTTACTGGTTGGATTTTACTACTAGTAATATATTTACAAACAATGGAAGAAGAGTAGACTATTCTCTCTCTTCTTCCATTATATGTTCACTTTTACGATTTGCTTTCTTCCAACATAACTGCTTTTATCTGTGTCTCCTTCACAAAGCTGAGATTTTGCCATTATTGTATTTTAACAAATAAATTGATTACGATTTTATAATGCTGCTTTTTGCCTCTTTCTATATATTATAGCATCCATAAATATTTTAATTTCTCGAAGGTGGTTCCATAAACATATTTTAAAATACCAACCACATAAACGGTGATAAAAATCTTCTGATAAGTTTCAGAGATATATGACAAAAATAAATTTGTGGGAGTCAATATGAATGTCCCACATGCATGTTTCATTCATATACTTTCCCTTAATCCTACATTAATGCTGCTTATATTCAAATTTCTCAGAAGCTTAAAATATTATCCAGGCACAAATAAGGCTATTTAATATAAAATTCTTCTGTTTTTACTCCAAATATGGTTACTATTTTTCTAAATGAAATTTTTATTGGCTTAGGAGAAGCAATATTCTGTTCTGAGATGGTAAGGAACTTTGAATATATCTTTGCTCTAAAGAGGCACTGTCTCATGTGTTCTATGCTTGATACCTCTCAATAATATCAAGTGTACATATTTAAAATGTTATTATATTTATTTCTAATTTCACTCCTGAAATCACAACCTGAGCTGTCAGGCTCAAGCTGTGTTGTTCTCTGTGTATCTGTCATCACTGCTGATAAGGATTTGCATGCCAAATTAGGCCCTTGGTTACAGATGAAACTCCATTACTTTCAAATTCTGCCCTCAGTGATAACTCCATAATTTCATAACCTTCATTTTGGCGGTACACCTGTAACTAAATAGATTTTAAATCTGATCCAAAGGCTATTGAAAACACTGAGTATCTTTATACTGGCTTAAATTAACTTTAAATAAGGCCTTTATTTAACAGCTCTGTTAATGAAGTGCAAGAAGGATTAATACCCTTCTCATTCTCTCTTAGCTATGTTGGCTAAGAACAAGAATCAAAAATACTACTGATTCTTTTTTAACAAGGCAAATTTTAAACAACTATCTGAACACATCCATGAAAATAACAGTGTCTTACAGATTTACCCTTGAGCAATGTAGTAGAGAGGTATACAGAAGGGTAACTATTTTGCAGAAAAAGCACTGGTTTTGAGTAATCACAGTGTGTAGCAAAATTGTACTATAGGTTTAAATGAGACATTTATTTGGTGTAAGAATGGATGTCTAGCACTAAAAAGAGAGTAAAATTTTATTAGCACACATTTTTGAAAGAAAAAACTGGAGAAAATTATCCATCTGATAAATATAGAATGTACATGAATGTTTGAAAACAACTTTAAAATACTTATTTATTATGGTTCACTAGCGTGAATCTCAAATAAATTGAAAATGTATTTTAGTGCGAGCACTTACTCTGAAATAGGAACATGCTTTGTAGAAATACAAAAAAAGAGTATTATAAATTTTAAAGTGCTCTTAAGTTGATTAATAGCCTCTCTATATATATACAAAATGCTTTGGGATACTTCAGCATATGCTTATTTGGATTTTATCTGACTTTGGATAAACACATGTAATTTATACAAAGAAGTTGCTGTATATTTTTGTAAAGCTTACGGTCAGGAGTAAAAAAAATCCTCTATGAACTTCTTTTATTCTGAAAAATACTGTTGCTATGACTACTTGAGTAGCTTTTAAGGTGATGTCCTTTTTATTTAAAGTATTTTTAGAACTTTCGTTATCCTAACAACAGGATACACTTAAAAAAGCAACTTCTAACAAGAAGTTCTTGTTTGCAGAGTTCTTGTTTGCAAATAAAATCTCATCTTTCTTTTTCTTTCCTCATTAAGAACTTCTAATCATTAAGTGATGAAAAGGATAAAAGAAACAAAGCTTCAAACATGTTTCACATATTTATCTCCCCTCAGCAGCTTTAGTCCAAGCAGAAAAAAGTAATGTGTATTGATAATGTCACTGGATTTTTACTGTGAGCAGATCAGATGACCAATATGGAAGAGCATGACAAATATTTTTGGCTGTCATACCATAGCGATTTGTTATTGTATTTCAGTAGATAAATATTTTTAGAATAAACTGTATTTCCTAGGTAACCTGCCTTCCTTCAGTTAATAATAGGGAGTAATATATTACAAGGCTCGATTCCTACAGGAAAAAATGTTTATTTTTTCTTACTCAAACCATTGTTTTCATAAGACATAAATAGCACAGAGTAGTAGAACAAGCATCCATCTCACCAGCTAATAGTCAATAACATATGTCGATGGAAGAGCATAAGAACTGGACTGGTCATTTTTTTCTGCTACAATTATGCACTTTACAATGGTATTCCACTTTACGTTACAGGTATTTTTTCACTTTTCTGCACAGGTACTCTGCTAAACAGAAATACAGAAATGGTAACTCTCACTGATGAATTTTGCATCCTTCTTTTTTTTTTTTTTAATTATTTTTTTTATTTATTTATTCCAGTAATTATTTAACATTTTGGTGAAGAGCTGTGAATATTCTCCATTCATTCTTGGAAGAAGTCATTCCTTATCTTTGTTCTGAATTTATTACCTGCTCCTTTCAGCTTATGACCTCTAAAGATTATATTGGAAGACCCAGTGATTAGTTGTTCTGTTTTCAATTTCCCCATGCCAGTCTTGATTTTAAAGATCTCTATCATGTTCACCTTCTCTTACAGGCTGAAGAATATTATTCTAGTAAATACACACTGATATGTGGATGGTTAGATGGATGATCATCTTCAATGGGTAATGGTTAATGGCTTAATGTCTTGTGGCCGATAATCCGTGAAGAATCTATGGAGTCAGTATTGGTCAACAGAAGCTTTATGAAGCTCATTAAGAATTTCCATATGCATCATAACAGGTTGGAAAGACTGAGTAGGACCTTAGCAGAAAAGGATTTGCCAAATTAAAAAATCCAGTGTGCAATAAGGCAAGCAAGAGGAGCGTTGAAGGCCAACTCTTCTTTAAAGGAGAGGGTGCTGGGAGTCAAGCACAATAACATATCCGTCAGGCCAGAGACCTTGCCAATCAGAGCTCTGTCCCACAATATCCAAGTGAGGCATGCAGGGCAGGCCCAGCTATGGCAGCCAGGTTTAGCCAGGTCCAAATCATTAGGCAAGTCCATGGTTGAAGAAGAAGGTCCAAGGTAAAGCCAGGAAGTCAGCCCACAGCAATCTTAGGTCTGATGATGATAACTAGGATCTGGCACATCCCTGTGACTCCAGGAAAATTCAGTCACTAGAGGTCTGATGACAAGTCTGGAAGTCAGTCCACAGGTCAGGGGTCCATGGCCAGACACAGACACAGCAAGCATACAACATATCTCAGGCCAGGACTAAAGGTCCCAACCTGATCTTAAATGGAGCCCTTGGTACAATGGAGGAGGTTAGAAGTAGAAGCCACAGCGAAAGCTGTTCAGGACCATTAAGGCCAATTAGTGCCTTCAGGGAACTGACAGTATTGTCCTCCTCTTAGCACACTTCTTATTCCAGTTTTGAGATAAATAAAAAGAATAAATAAGAGAAATGCAGAGAAACTGGAAACCTTGATAGCTGACAGGTATGGACATGGTCAAGAGTCTAAAGTACATGTCCCTCAATGAGTGGGTGAAGGAGCTGAATCTGTTTAAGATATTGAAGAGAATGATTCTTTCATGTCTGCAATCAGTCTTACCCACTTGTTTGAGGTAACCCACTTAATTATATGCAGCATAGCAAGCTTCTTGCAGATGAAATGGCAATAGAAGATGTTTTCATTTCAGAAACACTTCCTAGTGGACAAAATTTTATTAATAAAATATTTCAGGCAAACAACATCACACTATTCTAAATGCTATTTTATCAATCTGCTCCCTTTAAGTGATATTCCGTTGCTAATCTTTGCTTGGACTAGTTTCAGAATGAACTCTTGAAAGAATTCAATTTAGTGTAACATGTCCCATAACGTTCCACAATCCACAACATCTGCAGGGAGAAATAGGTCATTTTAATGATGATGCCACTGAAAATTGCTCTCGACAATCACCTCAGTCACTCTTCATGCCCTTAGACTGTATAAGCCGTAGAAAAAAGTCTAGTCCGTACTCCTGATGCACAACTGTCTTTCCAGGTTTCTGTCCCATATACCTTAGCTGAACCTTATCTCAATGTTTCCACCAGCAATCTTTAGCAAAAGTCTCAAGACTTCTAAAGTGGATTTATTTCCTATTTGTTTGTTTGTTTGTTTTGTTTTGTTTTGTTTTTTTCTGCTTGTTCAGGAACACTTGCATTACCTGGGTGGACTTGTAAGTCTACCTTCCCTACAGCAAGATCTCTGGAAGCAGCAAGACATTTCTTTTGGGCTAAAGCTCCAGTATGTTTTTTCTTCATTTCCCAAATGAATGAAGGATGAACACCCTTCAAGGCTTCTTTCTGCTCTTTCTTTACAACAACTCTTATTAGAGTGCTTGAGCACATCCAGTTACACTCATAGAAAGTGTGTGGGAGCATGTTCTATGCCCTGAGCTCATGGAAGAGATGTTCATTGTGCAGTCATTTCAAGGATGAAGGGACAAACAGAGTAGCAGCTCACTATTACTTGAACCTCTGAGCCACAGAATTAATGAAGTCAAATTTCTCTGTAGTGGCAGATAGTATGAAAATAGGTAATAATCACAAGTTGTGGATTGGAAGGTTGAGACTGGACATGAGGAAAATCCTTTATCCTGTGGTAAGGCAGCACTAGAACTGTCCAGAGCAGGCTACCAAAACAAGCGGTGAAGTTTCTCTCCTTGGAAGTTTCAAGATTTTTCTAGACAAAGCCATGGTTGTCCTGATCTAGAATTGGCAATAAGAATGCTTTTAGCAGAATGCTCGGCCAGATAACCTCCATAAGTTTCATCCAATTAATATTCCTATGACTCCATGGTTTCACTGCCTTCATTATAGAGGCTGTTCCAGATGTTTTGTTGTATGTGTCACCTTCACTGAAACTTTTCTAGATGTGATATTCCTTTTCTGCTATATCTAGTCTACTATATTATTTCTTTTTTTTTGTTGTGTTTTTTTTTTCCTTGAGAAATTTTAAATTAACTCCAAGTGTGCTAATAAGTTTAAGTAATTAAAAACTCAGTTGAGAAATCATGAAGGAGTACCCACTGAGTACTATATTTTATATTAGGTCCTTAAGTAAGTATACATAATTAAAGAAGCTATACATTCATACATTTTTTTCTGTATTTCCTAAATTTGCATTTTGCACTGATTTAAAGAATCATATTGCATACTTTTTTCTGCTTGTGTAAATTCTGAGGATTAGGTATTAAAACAGATACCATTATATGTTACATTATTTCTTGTACTACAAACTTACTGAACATTGACTGAAAAATTAATTTATTTATCATTTGGAAGGACAGCTGTCAAAAAAACCCAGATGAACAAAAATACCCCAGACAGTTAGAAAGCTTGATTACAGGTTTCCTCTCAAGTCCACAAATGCCTCTGCTAAAATGATACTTAAGCACATATCTGATTTCAAACATACAGAGAAGTTCATCAACTTGAGTGCCTAAAATTTATGCCAAAGTAATGTGGTAGTTTCTGTATGTGCTGGGTTTCTGTTAGTGACAGGGTTTTAGTAGGTGGGAAAGAGGGATACAGTGGTGGTCCCCTGTGAGAAGCTTCTTGAAGCTCCTCCGGCTCCAAGTCAGACCCACCTCTGCACAAAGGCCAAGCCGATTAGCAGTGGTGGATGCTCCTCTGCGATAACATATTTAAGAAGGTGAACCTGAGAGGAGGAGTTGGAGTTGTGAGGAGGAGTTGTAGGGAAGACACCTATGTGAGCACTGAGGTCAGTGGAAGAAATGAGGAAGAAGGGGGGAAGGTGCGCTGGAGCACACCGCCACCCTGCAGCCTGTGGTAAGATGGCAGGGCTGGCCCCTACCACCCACGGAGGTCCATGATGTAGCAGATGCCCAGCTGCAGCCTGTGGAGGACCCCACACCAGAGCAGGAGATTCTGCCCAAAGGACGGGATCCTGTGGGAAGAAGCCCCCTGCTGTTGTAGTTCAGTGCTGGGAGGATTACAACATGTGGGGGTGACCCATACTGGAGCAGCTTAGGAAATGCTGTAGCCCATTGCAGAGACTCATGTTGGAGAAAGTTCATAGAGGACTGTCTCCCATGAGAGGGGAACCATGCTGGATCAAGGGAAGAATGTGAGGAGTCCCCCACCTCCCTGAGGAGAAAGAAGCAGCAGGACTGACCGCACCCCTCACTTCCCTGTCCCCTGCAAAGCTGAGCCCAGAAAGAAGGGAGGGGTGAGGGAGAGATGTTTTTAATATGTAGTAATGTTTCTCACTGTCCTACTCTGTCTATTAAGTGTTATTGTTAATGTCTAAGTTAAATTTATGTTCTTTTTTCCTTCCCTTAATGAGTCTGTCTTTTGCCCTTAACTGTAATCAGTGAGTCACCCCTCCCTGTCTTTATCCTGATTACCAAGATTTTGGCTTTATTTTTTTTCCTTCCCTGCACTGGGGAGGAAGGGGGAATTGAGCAGCTGCATGGTGCTCTGTTGCCCTCTGAGCCCAAACCATGACACTATAGAACCTGTGAAACATTTCAGGGATCAGTCTTAAAGCTACCGATTGAGAGGGCTTATAAGGCACTATTGACTATTGTTATTACTACTGTAATGCTATTAGATGAATCTGATGTTTGGAGTAATCTGTAAAATTTAAGGAGGTGTGTTCTTTGTCCTGACAAGTTTTAAATTTCTGCATGAATTGAGGCATAACAGGAGCAAATGCTGATACTGAATGTTAATGAAGAAAGTTGATGAAGGGAAAAAAAAAAATCCTTTTTGGCTTCAATTAACTGTTGGTTTTGTTAACTTCTAGTAATTTTTTTTTTAAATATCCTGTGCAGTTAACAAGTACGTCACTTAATTTAGTTACCTGACTTTTTAGTGTTAATCTGTTCTAATATTTCAATCTATCTTAATGTATATATTAATATATTATCAAGTATCAATAAATAATATTTATTATTGAAGAATTAATTTTCCACCGGTTCATTTTAATAATCACTAAACTAATGAAAAATATTCAAAATTAAGCATCTCAAAGGATGATTTTTTCATATATTTCTGTATGATTCACTTTGTCAAAAATGTTAAAGGAAATAGGCTGATAATTTGCAAGCTACCAGTTGGTTAAATAGGGGCCTGAGTTGCAGGCTGACATCGTGGACTGGCCTTGGTACATCCCTGTCCCTGTGAAGGTGCCCAGTCCCAGGGCTGAGTTTATATCTGGCTGTCCCCAACCTGCCATCCTTCCTGGGTTTTTCTGACTGGTGAGTCCGTCTCCTGCAGCTCCCCGACCCCATGAAGGTAGCCAGCCCCCACTGTGCCTTAATGATATTCTATTTTAAATAAGTTTTTATGTAAATCATAGATATGTTATATTTGCTAATTTTCTTATGACAATGAACCATAGTCAAATGTGTATTTTATGTAAATAAAATAAAAATAATATATAATAATAAATAAAATTTATAATTTTTACTATTATATAACTTATAATATAATCTAATAATTATATATAATAATAAATAAAATAAAAATAAACTATAATAATAACAATAATAATAATAAAATAGAAAATAATAACTGTCAGAATGTAGGAGCTGCTGACAAGTCATTTACAGAATGCTAAACAAAAAAGACTTGAGCCTGATAGGACCCTGGAAGCCAGCGTTAAAGAGGCTGTGATAAGGTATCTTGAAGTTTCACAATTTGTTTTCTGAAAATTAAGTAACTAGAAAACCAATTTACCACTTGATCACAAACCCCTAAACACTTAATTTCTCATGCAATTAACCAAATCAAGAGTTTTGACACATCAATAAACATAATATTAGTAGAATTTCCACGATGATAATAACATAGCTTACTACATAATATTTGTCAAATTTAATTAAACAAGTCATACTGAATTACCAAGCCAGAAAACTGATGACTTATCAATGACTCTATTTTCATCTGCAGACAGGTGGAAAGGATGGGTATATACAAGAACAAGACCTAAGTAAAAGTCATCTGCAATACCTGAAAATAGGTATGTTTTCATGGAAGGAAAAGTAAGAAAAAGAAACAACAAATAGGAACATAGTTAAGCTTGTAGTGATTTAAAAAAAAAATCATTGAGACATGACAAATTTACATATAAAGATGCTTTCAATATCACTGACGGTACAAGTGTTCATACATATTGCAGTCTTAAAGGAACATTAAATATAACAAAACAAGGGAATCCTAACAGAAATAGTGAAAAATTCAAAACTTTACTTTTCAGAAACTAAGTGTAAAGTAGGGCAAAGAAGTGGGACACTGAACAAAGTAACATATTAAAAATGAAACTGTATGAATCCGTAAATCAGTATTTTGGGTTAAATTATGGTACGCTAAGGCTATGTCTTAATTAAATGAAACACTTCCTGTGAATATTCTCAGGCAATGGAATGTGATCATCTGTAGTAGTAAACTTAGAATGTGGCTTGACTATGTCCATATGCTAACTAGTTTTTTCCCTAGTAATTACAGGACAGTGTTCCACACATAGGGAGATCCAGAAGTTATTCTCAGCAGGCAGTTTGAATTATACTATTCTGTTTTGGGAACTGAGAGAGCTTATGGGCTTATGATGGGATTCTTCCTTGTCAATGATCCTAAGTTCCAGAGAGTTTTTTCAGAGTTTAAGGTACTTCTGGAGCTAAGCTGTAATATTATCACCAACTATATAAAATAAAGAAGGCCTCCTAATACTGAGTAACTGTATCTCTGACAAGATGTGAAGACAGTTTAACAGTTAGAGAAAGATTTCCAAACAAACTTAAACAGTATGTAGATTCAGAATTCTTTAAAATAAAAATTTCAGAATTATCGGTTCCAGTTTATTCTCCATTAGCTTCTTGAAAGGGAAAAAAATCTTAATACGTAGTCAAATAACAGATGGGTAATGCATTGTTTTAAGGGGAGATGGACTGTATAGACAGTTTTCAAATGGTTTTCAATAATTTTAAAAGAAAAGGTACCCTTCCATGAAAACTATGATAATGAACTATCAATGGGGGGAGCTAACACAAAGAAATACAAAAGTAATAAACCTTAACTTTGTTGCTTCCATTGTCTAATTTAATATGTTAAATCTCAGCTTCTAATATTGCCTTTTTTTTCTTCAATTTGGTGTCTAATTTTGTTATGCATTTACAGATATTAATTTTTGCATCTTTTTTGTCCTCAAGCTTGGTTTCTATTCATTTTTTTTTCCTTACCAAAAATAAACTCACCAGAATTGCAGATAATAATGAATAGTGGAGACTTAGATGACACAACATATTCAGATATTTTTCAGGTACTTTTGACAAAATTTTCACAAATAGCTATTTATGAAGTTAAATTTTTGTTATGTCAAAGTCAAGTGTCATCAGAATCAAAAACTTACTAAAATAAAGCAAAACAAATCATGCGAATAATTATTTTGTTCTCAATGGGAAGAGGATGACCTTGGCTTAGAGTAAGAATCAGTGTTATGTAGTGTGGTATTCAATGACAGTCGGAAAAGGTGGAAGCAATGCTACTGGAAAACCAAATAATTTCAAATGGTGATTGAGAAGAGATACAACTGAGGACTTCCAAGGAGACATAATAAAGTTTAATGAATAAGAACCATGGAGAAAAATCAGAACATATAGAGGAAAAGTAATGCAAAGGAAATTATTTGAATACTCTAGCACAAGATTGATAATTTATTTGTATTAGCTTAGGATATGGATGTGTGTGTTATACTGAATATGACAAGTCCAATAGCTAAGATAATAGTAGAAAAAAAAGCTTAAGTGAAAAACTAAATCAAATAATATGGAAAAATTGTACACTCATATGCTCTCATCTGCAGTACATATTAATTTGGGGGACTTTTGTAAACAAGTTTTAGAGGGCATTCAGTGTTAAGGTGTAAGAATGACTAAAACTGAAAAAGCTCTTCATTTCAAGAAACTGAAAATATTGTCAGTGTGAGCCACTAGTTTGCTTAGAGTGAGCCAAGATTATTTAATCTGGCCAGGGACATCAAGGACAACAGGAAAAGCTTGTATAAGTATGTCAATGATAAAAGGAACACCAGGAAAAATGTGAATCCTCTCCAGAAGGAAACAGGATACCTGATCACCTGGGATATGGAGAAGGACGAGGTACTCAGTGCTTTTTTTTTTACTCAGTCTTCACTGTCAAGTGCTCCAGCTACACCACCCAAGATGCAGAAGGAAAACTCAGGGATTGGGAGAATGAACCACCCACTGTACAAGAAGATCAGGTTTGAGACCACCTAAAGAACCTGAAGGTTCGTAAGTCCATGTGACCTGATGAGATGCATCTGAAGATCCTGAGGGAACTGGCTGATGAAGTGCCTAAGCCTCTATCTATCATACTTGAGAAGTCGTGGCTGTCTAGCAAAGTACCTGATGACTGGAAAAGGGGTAACATAACCCTTTTTTTAAAAGAGAAAAAAGGAAGACCCAGAGAACTACAGGCCAGTCAGTCTCACCTCTGTGCCCAGTAAGATCATGGAGCGGATCCTCATGGATAATATGCTAGAGCACATGGAAAATAAGGAAGTGATTGGTGACAGCCAGCATGGTTTCTCTAAGGGCCAGCTGTGCCTGTCAAATTTGGTGACCTTCGACAGTGTTACAGGTCTGGTGGATGCAGGTAAGAACAATTGATGTCATCTACCTGGACTTGTGAAAAGCATTTGACACTGTCCCCCATGACATCCTTGTCTCTAAATTAGAGACATGGATTTGATGGATACACTACTCAATGGATAAGGAATTGGATGAATGGTCACACTCAAAGGGTTGCGATCAACTTTGATGACCAAGTGGATGAGTGATGTTCCTCAGGGGTCAGTACTGGGACCAGTGCTGTTTAACATCTCTGTTGGTGATACAGCCAGTGGGATTGAGTGCACCCTCAGCAAGTTTGCCAATAACACCGAGCTGTGTGGTGTGGCTGACATGCTGGATGAATGGGATACCACCCAGAGGGACCTTGACAGGCTTGAGAGGTGGGCCTGTGTGAACCTCATGAAGTTCAACAAGGCCAAGTGCAAGGTCCTATACATGAGTTGAGGCAATCTCAAGCACAAATACAGTCTGGGAGGTGAGTGGATTGAAAGCAGACCTGTGGAGAAGGACTTGGGGGTACTACTGGATGGAAAACTATGAGCCAGCAATGTGCACTTGCAGCCTAGAAAGCGAACAGTATCCTGGGCTGCATCGAGAAAAGTGTGGCCAGCAGGTCAACGGAGATGACTCTCCCCTCTATTCTGCTCTCATGAGACCCCACCTGGAGTACTGAGTTTCATGTAGATACATGAGTATATTTAATGATTTTCAACATGACTATATATATAAACATTAATATATAAGTGCTTGTATATACATACAAACTTAAAAGTGAATACGGAACTCAGAAACACATAATTATATCATAAAGTATAGCAGTTCTAACAAGACATTTTTTTTTTTCTATATGTCTATAGACAGTTCTTTAATTACAAAATCCGGCTATATTTATCTGACATAGTTTAGCTAAGAATATCATTAATGATACCAGATCTCATATTTTGCCAGATTGTAGATGTATTAGTTCTAAAATGCTTCCTTTGACTAAAATAAAATCAATATTGTTAAAAAAAAATAATGTTTTTAACATCATCTAATTTTTTAAGCTCATCTTATATTTCCTTCAATTTCATTTTAAGACATATTTCTCATCTTTTATTATTTTGAGTTTAGTAACACTACTTAGCCTGGTATTCTTCAATATGTTCACAGCCATTTCTTCAGCTTAATTTTTTCTGCTGAACTATTGGCTGATGACATTTATATGTTTATTTGCTAAACTGTTACACATCTGTGTAATTTTTTCATCATTTAAATGTGACCTATATGCTGTTCTGATTTAAACTTAAAGTCCATGATTCAGAATGATTCTGAGGAATAAATGATGGTTTAGCCCTAATTATCATACAGTTTTAATGCTGAAAATTATGATCCATAGCTGTCTATTATCAACAAATATTAATTTCCATTCCAGTCAAATGGACTGACTGTTTAATTTTGCCATAATCTCTCTGGTGTCTCCCGTATGAACTTTTGCTGGAGCCCCTGTGACACTGGCAGCTTTTACACGTTTCTTCAGCTTCATTTATTATAAATTTTTAAATTTTTTTCTTCCTATTCTTTGTCAGAATATCGATTTCCTTTTCCGCTGTTAATTTTTTCCTATTTATAAATGTAATTTCTGTATTTGATATCTCATTCCCAGTTCCATTGTCTCTAGTACTGCTACTTTCTCTCTGTAGAGCACAAAACTATATATATTGCAGAATTCAATTTTGGATTAAGTATGTCCATGTTTGAGTTGGCACTTCCTACCTTTCCACAGGCTATCCTCATCTTCTTACAGGTTGTAATCTTTCATCTTTCCTACTCTTCTGTTTAATTTATGATTTTGCTTTGCTCAGAGATAAACACTCTACCCTTGGTCAAGTCAATTAATGTTTATCTTTCCCCTTCTTGTTACTATTCTGTGTCCTTTTTTTGTCTGAAATGTTCCCTGCACATTGAGAGCATAAATGTCTTTTTTTATTTTGCATGGTGCCTGACTTTTATTTTTGTATACCTGTAGTTTCAGGAGATGCCACTTATTCCTTTGCTATGAAACTCAGTATTTAATGAATTTATAACTTTTATGCTTGTATACTTACTATGAACCATTGTAATAATTATTGTTACATATATTCTTTGTGAGACACTTTCAGACAAGTAAAGAAAAATTTTCTTGCCTAAATAAAATATATTGTTGCCTCCTTTGTTCTGCCTACTAACAATCTCCCAATTTAGTATGATTCCAAATGCTACCTAATTTAGAATTATAATACCAATGTGGTCTGATAAATGTATGCAGATAAAGGGCAACTGGAGGTTTTGAAATAGGTACGTGAAAAATCAAAGATTTTAAAATAATAAGAAGAGAAAGAGACTAAGGAGGCACAGGAATATGACTAAATTATTTAGCAGATTATGATTTTTTTGGTAGGTTATATGTGATACAGAGCCATCATGCACTTTAATGTACATTTTTATTTGAAATGTTTCTAAGTGGTGCTAGCACCTAATAAAAACCTTCCCATTCTATCTACAGGGAGGGAACTGACAAACTAAAAAATAGGAGAAAGGAAATTAATGGAACAGAGGATAAGAGAAAATTATCAGTGTATTAAGATGTAAGATCTGGAGTGTAAGGGAGGAAAAAGGATGAAAATATGAGAATGGTTGATATTTTTCAAAGTAATGTACATCACATGGATTAAAGAGGGATCTTCTGAGTTTAGGATTCTGGGAAGACTGCTGTCTGAACCTTCAAAATGGGAGGATCCTTGGGATTTATGATAACAAACAAGTATGCCAATATACATAAACCAGAGGAGGTAACATTAAAATAATTTAAAAAATTTGTTGTTATTTAAAAATTATGATGTTATCAGGCTTTCTGTGTATATTGGATTTGCATACATCAAGAAGAAATACATGGTTTATATGTATATTCCTTACTAAATATTCCTGAGAGAAATGAGAATCACTGAGAGATTTATTTGTAGGAAAAACTGTGTGCATGTTTTATTTCCAGCTGAGAAAAAAACAAACACATCCCATGGTCACTAATTTAATCTTCACTGCAAGGACTGAGAAACATCAACAGTCACTTCAAAGAGACTTTGTATGCATCAATTTTTTTTTTCTAGTAAGCAAATAGGAACTCTAGTCTCAGTAAGACCAGCTTCGTTGCTGCTTAACCCTAGGGTGGCCTTCTTAAAATGTCGGTAATAAGATTTACAGATGTCTTGTGGTCTATTAGGCAGGTGTTAGATACAGAGATACATTGCTATCTTGAAGGGCTGCAAAGTCACTAACGTCTTTGTACTGATCAGTCATTTAGCACAGATAACTATCAGCATGCTATCTCATATGTGAGTTATTTCAGGGGAGCAATAGAACAGAAAGTTCTCTGCAGTAGAAGTGATTTTGATCATGTATTAAGGGCAAGGTTTACAAGAGCCTTCATTGTCTCAAGAGTTCTGAAAAATGTTCATTGGTTTGCCAGCAGCTATAAGAACTGAAACAATTTGCAGAAGATGGGTAGTATGCTCATCTTCTTCTAAAATAAGGATCCATGTCAAAAGACTCAGATACACTTATGTGATGTTGGCTTTGACCCATTAATGGTGTGTTAAATCTAAATGTGCAATTTAACCCTTATCAACCTACTGGAATTGAGAGGCAGTTTTATGACTTATTAAATTTATGCAAAATAGGCATTTGCCATTAAAAAAATATAATCTGTTATGCAGGCTTCTGATAGAAACTTAAGTTTTAAGGGAAAAGAATAGGAATTATTCACATGCAGAAGATATCTTATCCCTTGAAATACCTTCCTAACTTCTGGCAACCAGAGCTTTAGCAGTTTTCAGAGCTGAATATTTTCATCATGACCTTCTGATTCCATATGTCTTGATGAAACTCTCTTCCATAAATGCGTTTAATTCCACTTAGAGCCATTTATACTGAAGGCCACCACAGTATCATAAACTCCATGATGCAATTAGCTAGCATGCGGAAAGCTATTTCTTATTGTTTCATTTTAACACACTCTTTGATTGTTACAATGATTGCTGCCTTCTTGAGTTAGGAGGAGTAACAGATAGACTTTTCCTATTCAGCTTTTTCATATCATGTATGATATTTTTAGACCTCTTTTAAAGCTTATTTTGACTATATCTTTTCCAGATTGACATGCATGGTCTATTTAATATTCCCTAACATGGCATTTTCCTTTTTTCATTTCTATTTCAGGGAATCACAGAAATCTATTTGACTTCAGTGATCATTTTGTTACTGTTTTCTGTATCTTATCTAGTTCATTTGGAAACAGGGAAACTAGACTTGAACAAAATATTAAAGATCCAGGTGCATCAAAGATTAATATAATGGTATAATTATGTTGGGCTTTGCTTCCAGTTCTTTTCTAACATTCCAGCTTCCAGCTGACAATTTCAGAACATGATCAAAGTCTTTCTAAGGTTTGTTTCCTGACTTTTAATGACTGATTTAAGATGCAATACTATGCATGCAGAGAGTTGCTTCACTAAATATGCTTTATGTTGTTTTTTCAATACTGCATTTCCCTTGTTATTTCATTATCCAATTGCTTTTTAAAGCCAGCATTACACTGATAAACTTGAATAATTTTGTAGCAGCATCGAAATTTGTCAATCATTTTCCCATTTCTTCTGTGAGATCATAATATCTTCACATCAGGGTCCATAATACAGACATATGCTGCTGAACTTTTTCCATTAGTGTCGAGGTTTAGGCCTGTTTGGCAGCCAACCACAATGCAGCAGCACTCTCTCCCTTCCCCTCCGGCAATGAGAAGGGACAGAGAGCCAGTCTTGGGGTTCAAGATAGGACTGGGATGGGGAAAAATCCCCCTTCTATGATCACGAGCAAAAGGCAGACTCGTTAGGGGAAGAAAAAAAAGAACATGCATTTATTACAGACACTAACAACACATAACAGAGTAGGACAGTGAGAAGCTTTGCCACATCTTGAGAACACCTTCCCCCCACCCCTCCCTTATTCCTGGGCTCAGTTCTGCTCCCGATATCTCTACCTCCTCCCCCAGTGGCGCAGGGGCAGGGAATGGGGGGGTGCAGTCAGCTCTGCCACTTCCTTCATCTTCGGTGAGGGGAGTGTCCGAAATTTGTTCCCCCTGCTCCATCGTGGTCCCCCTCTCACAGGAGACAGTCCTCCACAAACTTTCTCCGACTTGAATTCCTCCCATGGGCCGCAGCGTTCCCCACACTGCTCTGTCATGGGTCACTAACTTCCTCCGACTGGATTCCCTCCCACGGCTGCAGCCCTTCCCGAGCTGCTCCGGCATGGGACTTCCCCACAAGCTGCAATCCTCCCAGTGCTGAATTACAGCAGCGGGACTACCTTTTCCCATGAGACCCCGGCCTTCTTCAGGCACAGAACCTTGGCCAGCCGAGCAGGAGCAACAGGCCATAAATCAATGTCTGCTCCACCATAGATCTTCATGGGTGGCAGGGGGCGGGGCGCCCTGCCGTCTCACCACAGGATATAGGGAGGTCTCTGCTCCGGCACACCTCCCCCTCTTTTCTTCCTCTGTTCCTCCACTGACCTTGGTGTTCATGCAGCTGTAGCAACTCCTCCTCACAAGTCCCACTGCCCGTCACCATGTCCCTTCTTAAATACGTTATCGCAGAGGTGCAGCTGATTGACTCAATTTCCCAAACAGAAGTGGAGCTGGCTTGGAGCTGGGGGAGCTTCGAGAAGCTTCTCACAGGGGGGCACCCCGATAGCCCCCTCCCCTGCCACCAAAAAACTCCAACACTCATTCAACCCAGGACAATTAGAAAAACTAATTGTTTATTCCTATCTTTGTTTCTTACCTTTAAAGTCTATTAACCATGAAAAAAACATGCCTCTTTTCTTTTGTTTCTATCAAAGTCTTTGGTTATGGGAGGATCCAAATTTTTTTTTTGAAATCCATGTGTGTAATTGCATCATGATCATCTTCATCTGAATGTTCTTTGACAATTTCAAAGAACTCTGAAGGATTTGTCATGCATTATTTCCTTTATTTCCTGTATTAACCCTTACCTCAGTATATGGTACATGTCTATGAGATTCACCTACATTAGTATTTTAATTCAGACCAGAATGTATTTTCAAGGACCTTCTCCTATTTATCCCTAATTAGAATCACAGAACTATCAAAATGGGAAGGGACCCAAGGTGGTTGCTGATCCAAGTTCCTGCTCAAATCAGATTTAGCTATGAGAATGGACCGGGCTTATCAACACTTGATCCAGTCTGATCTTGAAAACCTCCAAGGATGAAGACTGCATTATGTCTCTTGATGGTGAAAAAGTTTCCCTTAAGATCAGGTGAAGCCTCTTGTGTCACAATGAATGCCCATAGTCTCTAATTCTCCTATCATGCACCACTGTGAAGTCTGAATTCATCTTGAAATACTCTGCATAGGTACTGTAAGTCCCCTTGAAGCTGAAGAGGTAAATTGTTGCTCTCTTCACGTGCAGATCTGGACATTTGATCAGGGAAGGTAATAGATAAGGAATAATATAGAATAAGGAATTAGATTGGTCAGACACGGTTTATCCTTAGTTGATCCATGCTGATTGTTTCCAAGAACCTTTTATCTTTCGTCTTTCCTTGCAAATCAAGGCTTGGTCTTCTGTTGTTGTTGGGTTTTTGTGAAGACCTGAAGACTCTCCAGCTTTATTCATCTTCCCTGAAGGGATGCAGTCTGCTTACCTTCTCCTGCAGTTTCTTCACCTGGTAACTCAGTGCTGCAGCGAGAGCACACCTGCCACAGTTAGGGATACTGCTGTCCCCAGGCCCAGAAGGAGTCACCAGGCACCAGATGGAAGTATCTTCCATCAGGATTTGTGCCTGGGTCAAAGCCGTTGATGTGGTAGGGACAGCTGCTTCAATCCATGTTAAAGACTACCATCAGGTGTACTCCCTACTGGCTAAAAAACTGGATAGATGACCAGGCCCAAAGAGTTGTGGTGAATAGAGTTAAATCCAGTTGGTAGCCAGTCACAAACTGTGTTCTCCAAGGATCAGTATTAGGGACAGTTCTGCTTAAGAGCTTTATCAGTGATCTGGATGAGGGGATTGAGCACACCCTCAGTGAGTTTGCAGGCAACACCAAGTTGAGCAGGAGTGTTGATCTGCTTCAGTGTAGAAAGGCTCTACCGGGGGATCTGGAAAGGCTGGATCAAGGGATTGAGGTCAACTGCATGAGGTTCAAGGCTAAGTACTGGGTCCTGCACTTGGTTCACAGCAACCACATCAAATGCTACACGCCTGGGGAAGAGCATCTGGAAAGTTGACCAGTGGAAAAAGACCTGGAGACATTGGTCAACAGCTGGTTGAATATTAGCCGGCAGTTTGCCCAGGTGGCCAAGAAGGTCGACAGCATCCTGGCTTCTATCAGAAATAGTGTGGTCAGCAGAACTAAGGAAGTGATCATCCCCCTATATTCAATACTGGTGAGGCTGCATCTCGAATCCTGTGTTCAGTTTTGGGCCCCTCACTACAAAAAAGACATTGAGGTGTTGGAGTGTGTCCAAATAAGAACAATGAAGCTGGTGAAAGGTTTAGAGCAAAAGTCTTATGAGGAGAAGCTGAGGGAACTAGAGTTGTTTATCATGGAGAAAAGGAGGCTGAAGGGAGACCTTATCACTCTCTACAACTACCTGAAAGGAGATTGTAGTGAGGTGGGTGTTGATCTCTTTTCCCAAGTAACAAGTGAAAGTACTAGAGGAAACAACTTCAAGTTGAACCAAGGGAGGTTTAGATTAGATATTAGGAAAAATTTCTTCACTGAAGGGGTTATCAAGCGTTGGAACAGGCTGACCAGACAAGGGGTTGAGTCACCACCTCTGGAGGTATTTAAAAGACATGTAGACAAGGTACTTAGGGACACAGTTTAGTGGTAGACTTGGTAGTGTTAGGTTAATGATTGGACTTGATGATCTTAAAGGTCTTTTCCAACCTAAATGATTCTGTGATTATAAGATACTATGATTCTATCATCATCGCTGAACACATCATCACTTCAGCAGAGATTCTGGGCCCATTTGTGCCCTTCTGTGACAACTAATGCCACTGTGTTAGCTGACCAGAAGCTGTGCTCTGGTATCTACTTTGATTCATACCTTAAAATATTCTTGGAGGATGTGAACTGGATTCCTTTCAGATAAACTAAACTGTAAACTTTCCTCTAGCATGCTCCTAATACACTACAAATACTAACAGATGTTCTATTCATAGGACCAGATTAGAGTTAGTCCAAAGTAAAAACCTCCAAAACACTTAAAGTGTTGATTCAGGTATGCAGAATGAACTGCTTACTCTACAAATTCACTTCTATTGTGCTGTTCAACTCACTAATATAAATGTAGTGTATGTGCTGAGGCAATGTATCATTCAGTATATACTCCATAATTTACCTGGCAGAAAAATAAAACTTATGAATCTGTGGTTTTCTAGATCGCTTTTATACATCTCTTTAAAAATTGCAATTGTATTGGCCACCTTCTGTTCTCCCAATGCTAAGGCTAATTCAAGCAATACATTATATACCACAGTTATTAGTTCAGTAGTTCTGCGTGTGAGTTCCTTTAGAGCTCCTGGATGAAAACCATCTGATCTTTGCATTGTACTATTCTTGATTTTGTTGATCTGCTTTTAAAACTCTTCTACGGACTCACTGGTTTCAGAAAATTCCTCAGATAAATTTATTGTAAAAAGTCTGTGATATCAATACATTGTGTCCCCTCAGTGGTGGTCACTGAAGCAAAGAATTATATTTCTTCTGTGGAATGGCTTTGTCTTTTTGGGGTGATCCTTCTACATCATTATCATATGTCAGCTTCATTGACTCTCTGGAAGGTAATCTTGATACTGATAGGATTAAAAAGTTTTTATTATTGTTTATTATGTTCTTACCAAGTTGTTCTTCAAAGTAAATTTTTGACCTGTCTCTTTGTGGTTTGCCACATAAAAGAATTTAAGATCCTTCCTATTTCTTTTATTTGGGTACAATCTCCAGTTTTCAAAATATATCCTATTTATTTTGAGTCATTAACTACTGAAACATAGTGTGACTTTTTGTTTTTGTTTTGTATCTAGGTCATTTTAGAGACTTTTCTAAAAAAGTACTATACCTTTACTATCAGGTTTATATATTATAACCGGAAAAAATTGCTATGCTGCATGTAAACTTTCTACTCTGTTAGTGAATCTGTTTATTTTATTTTCACAAGTTTTCTCATTTTTATGTAGTTTTCCTCTATGAAGTTCTGTTACTATAATGGACTTCTTGTTGCTTTTGGCCTTTCATTTGTATAAAATGGGCAGTTTGGGCATTTTGTGATCGCGGTTGTAGATTGTTTTTTCAATAGTTATATCCAAGTGCCAAATACAGTTCGGTACTGAAACAGGAACTAATTCAATTGTTTCTCAGACTAGTTGCTCCAAGTGAGATCACTTATAGCATGCAGACAATTTCCTCTCTGCATTACCTCTTGCAAATTTAATATTCAGAAACTGTCCAACCTATATGTGAGTTCTACTACTGTTTTTTTTTCTGTCTTTGTGGTTTCTTTAATCTCCTATAAAATGTCTCTGTCACTGTCACCGTTCTGATATAATATTATTGACAGCTGCCCCAGGAATATTCTCATCCTATAGAGGCACTAAATTTAAATCCTTAACTAGTCTGTGTTAATCTTTTAAATATGTTAATTTTTATTGTTATACTTTCTTAACATTTTTGTTCCACTTCATCTACAGCAATTGTCCTTCTCCTTGATATATTATTTACTGATATTTTCTTAGCTTTTGTCAATAATCTACAGTTCCAAATTTTCAATTCCTTTATTATCTTCCCTTAAAACAAGTTATTCTGGGTATTTCTCATAGTTTTATTCTTGCTTAGAAGAACTTAGATGGTCAGATTATTATTAAACCTGTTCTGAAATTTTTGACATTTAACTGAGGTTTATTTTTAGCCCTGGCACCAGGAACACTAGAACATGTCTTTCTATACTGCTTTTCCCAAAAATATGAAATTATGTTTCTTCACAAAATAAGAACAAAGGAATATTTTAAAAGGCTCATGTTATCGTCTGAATGCAAGGAATGGACACTTGAAATAAAAGAATAAACCTCCATCACTGGTACTTACAGTCAATTTAGATAAAGTATAGAGGGAAACACTGAAAATGATCTGTAAAGTTCTAGATGAAAATATGGATCATCTGATGTCAATATGAAGAATGTCTCCCGCATTTCATTTTTGTTTATCATGTTTTCTCTTTTGTTTTCTCTCCTCACTCTTTAAAAGAACTTAATTGATCAAACTGAGATTTTTTTAACCGATCTTTTATTTCACTTTTTATTGTATTTAAATGTAGGAATAACAAGCTGCTGTATTTAATAAAAAAACAAAAACAAAAACAGAAAACAAACAAACAAACAAACAAAACAACAAAAAAAACCAACTTACTTTTATGTTACCACTGTCAAAAAATATCAACAATTACCCTGTTGTTGAAATAATAATGAATAACCTGCCTATGAATTTTAGAGAAAAGAAGTTGAAATTGATGTTAGGAAATAAATTATTTGTTCATTTTACACTTTAAAGGTGGGTGCTTTGCTGGGAATAGAGAAACTAATACCTTTTAGGAGGCTAACAAATTTTATTTTAAAATATTATACCATTCATCATTTAAAGTTACATTTTCTGTATTGCTAAAATGGACAACAATTTCTCAACTTAAAATGTTTACAGTATTTGGAGAAATTAGTGTAATTTTTAAATTTTAATTCTACAAATATTGATTGTAATACTAGAGCTTGAACAAAACAGTATAGTATTCCTTTCAAATTTCTTTTCTTTTTTTTTTTTTTTTTTTTTTTTTTAAGGAATAGATGTTAGCAATTCTCTTGTCAAAGTAATGATGTTAGTTGTGAGTTTCCCAGAAAAGCATTTTAAAAGCTTTTGATAGGTTGACATGAGAGGTGTGTTCCTTAGAGCCAAATGAAAAGGAGCAAGCTATCTGACGAATCTCATGAGAAGCAACTCTTGACAGTGGCCCTTGAGCAGAAACAATAAGTGTCTGTTGAAAAGTTTGGGTTTTAAAGAAGCTGGGGGAGAACGGACTTTAAGCTAGGTTTTGAACATGTAAGGGAGGAGAAACAGTGATAAAGAAGAGAAATGGGAAACTTAAAAGAAAATAATACAGAAGGCACAATGGTAGAATGACATCACTGGAAAGTCAATTGATATTCAATTTTTTTCATTAGAGTAGTGAACATTGGCAACTCTAAAAATGGCATGGCATATGTATACACATACATGAAAGACACAAAATCACAAATATTTTAAATCATTTTACCTTAAAAATACACCATTTAGCAGCTGAAATAAAGTTTATTGTACAAATAGGCATGACTGGTGAATATAACAGAGGTTAAAGCAAAGTCTGGGCTGCTCCCCATAAATAATTGAAATAAGTTTTTAGGGAAAGAGTACACTCTTTGTTTGCTATCTTTAAAACTTAATCCTACAAAGACCTATGCAATATGTCCATACTTTTTGTAGAGCCACACACTCTAGGAAAAGAATCATATTATTTATAAAAGGTGGACTAAAGGGTTAGTCAAATCTTTACTATGGCTTTTTGACTTTATTAAGAATCTGTATTCAACTGAAATGACAAAAAGAAAAAAGTACTTTTTATTAGTATTGGAATCAGGTGCCATCATATACTAAATGATAAGAGTGGTAGCAGAGAAGACATGCTTTCTTCAATCACTGAAATATCACGTCAGTAAGAATATTCTCCAGCCCTGCTGCAGGCTGAATTTTAATGGATGCCCATGATATGCTGAGATCTGTAAATATTTGTTCCTTATTTAAAGCATTATTTCTACCCCCATCTGTTGTAAGTGCCATTTTGTGAGAACAAGTTCTTGAAAGAGGCAGTTTTACTGCTTATAGTGTGATGCAAACAGTATCACATTACGCTCCAAATAAAACTGAGTTAAAAGATGTAAATATATGCTTACATTTGTGCACATCTGTCTAATTTCCACATACTGTTACAGTAACTTCAACATGCTTACAATATAAATGACTATTAGGTCATTTGTATGCATACCATTTTATAAAGGATTTGACCTCATTTAGAGCAAAACAATAATTTGTTAAGAATCATTATGTATTGACAATATTCTGTCATTTAAGCAGTTCCCTGGAAAATAATGCATTAATTAACCAGATTGGATTTTTTGTGTTTCAGCTTTAAATAAAACATTTAGTCTCAATCCTTACTCAGCAAAACACACATTATTTCAGAAGTGTGCTGAGTGCATATGTATCTACTCATCTCCATTAAGCACAGCACTGTCATTCACAACCTATTTACCAGATCCATTAATCATGTGTATGCAGACATTACATTAGTGCAAGACTTTTACAGATTTGCTCTTAGACTATATTTTTTTCCTTTTCTTTATTTTGAGGGTGGAGAAGGTGAAGTTGATAGAATCCTATTGTTCCGTGGATAGTGTTTTTAGTATCTACTTCCTCATGCTTTGAAATGATGTATTCTCACAATTCTCACTGTTTATTTTTGCCTCTCAAGTTTCCTTCTGCCTACTTTCAGTGGAATAAAATGTTATTAGAGAGAAATGAAGAAATCATAGGTATTTTTTAGGTTCCCTAAGACCAAAAAATAAAATAGTGAAGGGAGAGAAAAACTTACACTGAACCAAAAGTTCTTTTCCAAGTTTTTCTCAGTCAGATGGGATAAAATAAAAACTTTGTTCAGTATGGAACACAATGTTTTGTTTCTTGTGTCACTTAATTTTTTTAAATTGCTTTTAAAATAAATTAGATAAATATTTAAAATAAAATATCACCTCAAATGAATTTATCTTTAAAATATTGTAATAAAATAATTAGGCATTTCCCAAGTGAAATATTTTAATTAAACTCCATTCTATATTTACCATTTTTTTTTTTCAGTTAAAGTGATGCATCATACTTGATCCTAATTCACAAAAACAAATAACTTAGTGAATCTCAAATTTCCAGTGAATTTACAATCCTCTTAGCTTTGTTTCTGAGGTTTATTGTTTTAGATCACACATAATTCAGAAAACAGAACTTTAAAATGGACTCTATTTACCACATTGGACTACCTTGAAATTGTAAAGTTATGACAATGGGACTAGCAAAAATAATTTGTTTCTGAATTTTTCTGAAGATTAGAAATTAATCATAGTCCCTTAAATGAATCAACCAACCAACTGTAGGAAAAAATGTTTCTGAGGCTGTGCTCAACGATATTAACATTCATGTAAGGTGCCTATCTTTTTTCTTTGAGCTGTCTGTACCTGTGTACACCCCTCTACCAAACCACTGATGATTTTTCTTTACACAAGGTAGAACAGCTTAATAGTTTCTGTGGTATCTGTCAATTTAAATAGGTCTGATGCCTAAAATACTGATATGTAAAGGGATAATTCAAGTCCAAAGAAACTTCTGGAGATGAATTGTTTAAACTGAATGCCTGTTTCACTTATATTCAGGATATATATGTGTATGTACAATCACATATGCAAACAGGAATTCTTTCTCTACTGATCTATGCAAGTGTGTATGAATATAGACATAAAATGATTCATAGAATCACAGAATGGCTGAGGTTGAAAGGGACCTCTGAAGGTGACCTGGTGTGAGATGCCTGTTGAAGCAGGATCACCCAGAACATTACCCAGGACCATCTCCAGGCATCTTTTGAATATCTCCAAGAGGGAGACTTCGCAGCCTCTGTGGGCATCCTGTGCCAGCGCTCAGTCAACCTTGCAGTAAAGAAGTGTTCACTTACATTCAGACTGAACCTCCTGTGTTTCAGTTTTTGCCCATTGTCTCCTGTCCTGTCACTGAAAAGAGCACCACTGAAAAGAGCCTGGACCCAGCATCTTTGCACCCTCCCTTCAGATATTCATATACATTGATAAGATCCCCCCTGAGCTTTCTCTTCTCTATGCTAAACAGTGTCAGCTCTCTCATCCTCTCCTTGTATAAGATCCTACAGTTCCTTCATTGCCTTTGTGGCCCTTTGTAGTACTCTCTCCAGTATGTTCATGTATCTCTTGTATTGAGGAGCCCAGACCTGGACACAGGACTCCAGGTGTGGCCTCACCATTGCTGACTGGATGGGAAGGATCACTTCCCTTTAACTGACAGTAATACTGTCTAATGCAGCCAAGGATATTAGCTGCCTTTACCACAAAGGCACATTGTGGACTCGTATTCAACTTGTCCATCAGGACCTCCACGTCCTTTTCTGTCAAGCTGCTTTCCAGCTGGTTGACCCTCAGTATATATTGATGCATGGTCTTGTTCCTCTCTGATGCAGGACTTTGTTGACCTTGTTGACCTTCATAAGGTTCCTGTCAACACACTTCTCCAGCCTTTCAAAGTCCTTCTGGATGACAGCATGACCCTTTGATATATCAGTCACTCCTCCCATTTTTATGTTATCAGCAAACATTGTCCTATCATACAGATCATTAATGATAAATTTTGAACAGGATTGAACCCAGTGTTGAACACTGGAGTTCACCACTAATTACTGGACAACAACTAGATTTCATGCCACTGATCATCTCCCTTTGGGCCTAACTGTCCAGCCACTTTTTAACTCACCTCACTGTCCACTTATCTAGACCATACATCAACAGTTTGTCTATGAAGATCTTACAGGAGACAATGTCAAAGGCCTTACTGAAGTCCAGGTAGAAAATATTTACTGCTCTCTCCTTGGCTACCAGGTCAATCATGTCATTGTAGAAGTTTATCAAGGGACTTCCCCTTAGTAAAGCCATGCTGACTATTCCTGATGACTTTTTTGTCCTTCATGTGCCTGGATATGGTTTCCAGGATTAGCCGCTCCATTACGGTCCCAGAGATTGAGGTAAGGCTGATTGTCCTGTAGTTCCCTGGGTCCTCCTTCTTGCCCTTCTTGAAGATAGGAGAGACTTTTGCTTTCCTCCAGTCCTCAGGTACTTCTCCCAGTCGCTATAATCAATCAAGGATTGTGGAGATTGGCCTCGCAATGACATCAGCCAGCTCCCTCATTGCTCATGGTTGTACCCCCTCAGGGCCCATGGACTTATCTACCTTCACTTTGCTTAACTATTTCCTGATCTGATCCTCTTCCAACAAGGCCATGTTTTCCTTGCTCCACCGCTTCCCTCTGTCTCCAGGATCTGGGATTCCTGAAGATTGTTAAGTAAAGACAGAGGCAAAGAAGGCATTTAGTACCTCAGCCTTTTCCATATCCTGTGTAACCAAGTCCCCCATCTAGTTAGGCAATGGGCCTACATTTTTCCTAGTCTTCCTTTTGATGTCTATGTACTTACAGAAGCCCTTCTTGTTGTCTTTGACATCCCTGGCCAGCTTAATTTCCATTTGGGCTTTAGCTTTCTGTCCTGGGTTGAGTGAGTGGTGGGGGTTTTTTTGGTGGCAGGGGAGGGGGCTATAGAGGCGACCCCCTGTGAGAAGCTTCTTGAAGCTCCCCCAGCCCCAAGTCAGCTCCACCTCTGCTTGGAAACTGAGCCAATCAGCTGCTCCTCTGTGTTAACGTATTTAAGAAGGGACGTGGTGACGTGCAGTCGGACTTGGGAGGAGGAGGTGCTGCAGCTGCATGAACACCAAGGTCAGTGGAGGAATGGAGGAAGAAGGGAGGGGGGAGGTGTGCCGGAGCAGAGACCCCCCTGTATCCTGTGGTGAGATGGCAGGGCGGCCCCCCACGCTACCCATGAAGATCTACGGTGGAGCAGACATTGATTTATGGCCTGTGTTTTTTTGCCTGGTTGATTAAGGTGTTGTGCCCGAAGAAGGCCGGGGTCTGGTGGGAAAAGGTAGCCCCGCTGTTGTAATTCGGCTCTGGGAGGATTGCAGCATGCAGGGGTGTCCCACGCTGGAGCAGCTCAGGAAGAGCTGCAACTGTGGGAGGGAATCCAGTCGGAGGAAGTTAGTGACCCACAACAGAGCAGTGTGGGGAACGCTGCGGCCCATGGGAGGAACTCATGTCAGAGAAAGTTTGAGGACTGTCTCCTGTGAGAGGGGGACCACGATGGAGCAGGAGGAACAAGTTCAAGAAGCTCCCCACACTGAAGATGGAGAAAGTGGCAGAGCTGACTGCACCCCCCATTCCCTGCCCCTGTGCCACTGGGGGAGGAGGTAGAGATATCGGGAGGAGAACTGAGCCCAGGAAGAAGGGAGGATGCAGCCCATCCTCAAACCACGACACTTTCCTAACTTCATCCCTGGATGCTTGGACAGTGTTTCTCTATTCCTCCCAGGCTACCCATTCTTGCTTCTACCCTCTCTATGCGTCCTTTGTGTGTTTGAGTTTGGCTAGAAGCATTTTGTTCATCCACACAGGCCTCCTTATGTTTTTGCTTGACTTCTTATTTGTTGCGATGGAACTCTCTTGAGCTGAGAGGAGGTGATCCTTGAATATTAACCAGCTTTCTTGGGCCATTTTTCCATCCAAGGATTTATCTTACAGGTCTCTTCCAAGATGATCTTTGAAAGTGCACTCTCCTGAATTCCGGGGTTGTGAGCTTGCATTTTACCCTCCTCCCTGCCCTCAGGATCCTGAATTCCACCTTCTCATGGTCACTGCAGCCAAGTATGCCTTTGACCTTCATATCCCTAATGAGTCCCTTGTTGATAAGTTTGAGATCCAGCAAAGCACCTCTCCTTATTGACCCCTCTGTCACTTGGAAGATAAATTTATCATCAATGCACTCCAGGAACCTCCTGGATTGCTTATGCCCCCTCTGTGTTGTCCCTCCAGTAGGTATCAGGGTGGTTGAATTTCCCCATGAGGACCAGGGCCTGCAAACTTGAGGCTGCTCCTATCTGTCTGTAGAGGTCCTGATCTACTTTTTCGTCCTGGTCATGTGGCCTGTAGCAGATACCCACTATAATCTCACCTTTAACTGTCCTCTCTTTGATCCTAACACCTGAACTCTCATTTAGCTCCTTTTCAATCCCAAGCAGAGCTCCATGCACTCCAACTGCTCTTTCACATAAAGAGCAGCTCCTTGTTTTTCCATCCTGTGCCTCCTAAAGAGTCTGTATCCCACCACTGTAATACTACAGTTGTGAGAACCATCCCATCATGTCTCCATGATCGCAGCATAAGATCATGATTGTAGCCCTGCAACTGCACACAAATCTGTAACTCATGATGTTTATTCCCCATACTGCATCCATTAGTATACAGGTGCTTAAGAGAAGCATGTTGAGTATTTGGGGGATTTCTCCATAATGGTGCCTTGTAAGCACTTCCATTATTACATGCAAGTTCTTGGTGCTTAAGTCCAATTTTTTTGATTTTGTGATCCCTTCCTGTCACATCAATCCATGCTCTTTGCTCAACAATCCTCTTTGTCACTCCCTCACAGGACTTCTGGTTACATTCTCTCATCCATAACACAAGGAGATTTTCAAAACATTTTTGGGAAAACAGTTGTAAATATTTTTTGAAATGTTTGTTCTTTTTCAGTGAATATAACTTTTTACTGGGTTTCAAGGTAGTTATCAAATCTACTGGGAATCTGATAAATTTAAACATCTTAAAATTAATAAGGTATCAGTCTCAGTTTCAGTTACGGGATGAGAAAAACTATGAAGTGAGAGGGCATAACTGTTCCCTTGACTCTGTCCTTCAAGTTGTGAGTTGTGAGGTGCAGACGCTACTCTGAATAGAAATAGATGAAGCAGTGATGATCCTCACTTCAAATATAAAGACCTGACACTACTGACACAGAGCACATGAAAAACTATTGTTTGGAAGCGATTTTGTGGTTTATGAAAGAAACAGAAACTGTCAAACAGGGTAAAAATAAAGCATGTAGGTAGCACAGAAGGACTGACAGCATGGTCTTGGTTTATACTTTATGGTTGGACTTGATGATCTTAAAGGTCTTTTCCAACATAAATCACTCTAAGATTCTGTGATTCTATGGTCAAGAACTGACAGAGGACACACTGGAGTCAGGTACTGGAAAAAAGAGGTGAGGGAATATGAATAGCCACTGTTTTTAATTTGCTTTGATATTTTTTATACTGCTTATTGAGAAACTTCTGACACAATCAAAAATTTCTCTACATAGGTGTAACAGCTTGAATTATTTTCTAAACATTCAAAGAAAAAGGTATGATTATTTTTTTTTTTTTTGAGATATGGCTGACACTGACTTGCATAGGACTAGATCTTTCCCACACATTATTGTATATTTTCTTTTAGTAACTGACATATTGAGTGCATTAGTATAAATTGGATTCAATAAGTATGTTTTATCAAAGAAAAAAATCAAACTACTAATACACTTTCTCCTGAAATTTGTTTACTGATGAATGAAACAGATGTGTTTAAGCAAAGCTTATCAAGTAAGCTAAAACACAGGAGAACTTTAATTGTATAATGAGATTAATTTAATTTAAAAATTAATTTTCCATGAAAATGTTTGATGGTTATTCAGAAGACAATGTTAGGTTAAATTTGAAGGCAGATGAATCATATATTCTTCAGATTTGTCAGAGTCCAATATTCTCCAACCAGGTTCTTTTAGATATTCCTCACAAGGAGGTTTTAAGGTTTTAATAGCAAATTTACTTATCTGAAGATATTTGATGTTACTCAGGATTTTGATTAGCAGAACGATACATCAATGTACTGAAATCAATACAAGCTCAATATTGCAATTGCAATTGGAACGTAATAAAAACATGATTCCCAGTGCCAGTCTCTGTAAGCTCACCATCACAATGCAGGGCATCCCCAGTCACTGGGAAGGAATAGGGGGCTTGAAGCTAGTTGAAGGCTGTCGTTCTCCTCAAAGTTCCTTTTTGCTGATTGATCACAGCATATATTTTATATTGGACTGAGACAAGCAATGTATAAAGATGACTGCCGCCTCCCCATGTTCCCCTGTGCTGGTCTAGCTAGCTCCAGAAGACATTCATTCACACTTCGAGTCTGGGAAGGCCATTTATACCAGCAGGTCCCCTCTGCTGATATAGCCAGCTGATCCATTTAGCTGATACAGACAAAACAAAGGCCTTCCTCCAATCCCTGTGAGCTGATATAAGTTCTGATTCCTTTATGATAGCTGTGGTCACTCCTTACATTCATCCATGAGTTTTATGAGCATATCACCAGTGTCCATCTCTTCTGAGCCTTCTTCCATTCTCAGGATTTGTTGACAAACAAGTGTTTTCTTTCTGTCCATCTTAGCCTCTTAATAAGATATGGTGGATTTTTTTTTTGTTTGTTTTGTTTTAATGGAGTTATCTGCAAGCAAGTTATCTTTGACCCTTCACCTGAAAATCATGCAGTGAAAACTTCAAGCTGTTAAGTATATTTTTGAACAGGTTGCACACAGAAAATACAACAAATTAGTGAGTGCCAAACAGCAATCTATTTCATTTAAAGAGGACTTTGTCATGCCAAAGTGATTTTACCATATTGGAATATTGGAATATAAATAAGAACAGGCTTGTTCTAATTGAAGAATAGTGTTATTTTGCTTATGTGATGCTTATTCTATAGGAATAAAAGCACTACTACTACTGAAAGATGTTAGAATGAGCTGATAACAAAAAGTACCCACTCTGAAAGGAAAATAAATAACTTTAAAAGAACTTTGCTGACAAAAAAATTTAATACTCAGTAGAATCAAAATAATGTAATAGAAACAGTGGTTGAAATCAATACATAAATGCTAAATTTTAAAAACCTAAGAGAAATATCTTTATTCTCAGAGACTTACTGATTTAAATTAAAAAAGCTCTCAGGTGGCTAGTATGATAGGACTGATCTTTCCCAAGCTGTTATATTTAAATGAAATTAATATCTCATTGCAAATGCAGGTGGAAACCTTATCATAAACATACCAAAGGAACAAAACTCCAAGATAGAGATTATCTTTTACTATATAATCATTAAAATCAAACTCTGTGGGATGTGAAGATCTTTATTTTGTCGTGTTGACTTTAAGCAGACAGAAACTAACCTCTAGCATAACCTTTATATTCTGTGATTATTTAAAACAGTCTGATCTTCTGTGGCTGGCTGTACATGAGCAGGGGAAAGGATGAGTTTTTCTGGTCTTTTGCCTAATTTAATCTCCTCTGATTCTTCTTCCTTTGACATCTCTTTTTGATTTAATCTAAATTAAAAGCCTTAGTTTATACAGAATTATATAAAAGGCCTAGAAAATCTATTAGTATTACTACATACTCTATAGCATTCTCTGTATACACTTTTTCCTTATTCGTTTGTATTGGAAGCTGACTTTGTATTTTACAGTATTTAAGATGTGTAACAATATTTGGAGTTCCTTGATCCTACTAAAGATCTGTGGAATATTCGTGCAAGAACTGTTGTACAGCAGAGAAAGAACTCCCAGTGCAATTCTATGATTTCTCTCAAAGACTTGTTTACACATCCCCTTTCTCATGGACACAGATAAGGGCTGAATGGCAGAATGATTTCTTTAGTATTGATAATGGATAGTACGTGGAAGCCAAACTTTGGAGACTGTAACTTTTCTTTGTTTCAGCTAAGTTCCATACTTTGCTGGAATGGTTGGAAAGGGAGTAATGATAGCTCACCTCTGATTTGCTAGTCTAGCCCTCAAGGCAAATAAGAAGTGTGTGTTATACTTGGCTATCTGACATGCAAAAACCAATCAGGTATCTGGAAACCTGTGGAAAATGAAGGTGCCTGAAAATTGCTAATTCAGGAAATTTTCTTTGTGAAGCATAGATAGGATGTATGCAATTCTTGTTACTGGGAGGTAAAATACTTTGGATCAATGTATGATTTTTGTATAATGCATCTCTAAATAACAGATGTAAACTGTCTTTTGCCTATTGGTATTCTTTAAGCAGCACTGGAAACTTCAAATAGACTTACCTTTATACTACATTACAAACATAGCTGAAAACTAATGTAGTTTATAAATCTGCAAGTAAGGATTTATAATTAAATTACTGTGCCTGCAAAAAAAAAAATATATAGTGAGTGCTAGTTTAAGAAAGACTATCAGAGATGACCATTGTCAGTTTTGTATGTTTAAACTTGAATCATTTTATCAGATATTTGTATGAAAAGAGGAGCATAGAATGGAAACAAATGATAAGTGTAATTCAGACATACCTGGAAATCCTTTCACCTGGAAATCCTGTCAAAATGAAAAAGAACCAGTAGGGTGAGACAGAACATGTCAAACTTCAGGCCCAGGCTGTAACTCACTCATAGGAACATACAGAATCTAAAGAAATTTCTGTAAGAGGCAAGTCAGGAATTACTAAGTAGTAGTTCTACTCCTTGCAATGTCTTCAATAGTATTTTCCATAAATATGTTACTTGTGAACATCAGTTAAATATTCATAATACATTTTTGAAGAAAGTAAATGTCATTAATCCTGTTGAGGCTCAGTTATCACAAAGGACACAGACTCCAAAACTTAATTTGAAAAGTCAGGTCTCCTAGTACATCTTATCAGGCAACACCTATTTTAAAGACGCAATCTCAAGGTCATTTCATGTTTGTAAAATGATGCAAATGAAAAGTGTCAAGTTCAGTCAATGATAGAAGTGGGACTAAGACTCAAGAATCACATCTCAATCCTTTTGTGTATGTATTCCTGCTGTTATCATCTCTTCATTGTACATTGCCTTCTCTGGACCACAAGACTTCTTTGGAATTTTAGATTAATTTCTGTACTGTTGCAGGTGATTATTCTTGCTGATTTGGGATTTTTTTTCTTTTTTTTTTTTTTTTTTTTTTTCTGACAACTTAAGGAAAATACAGAAAATGAGCCCCTGAACTATAACTGAATATGTCTATACAGTTTCTCTTCTGACAAAGTGGTATTTTGATGTTAGAAAAGGTTCAAAGGGTCCATCTGAAGTAATTATACAGCAACCATAGTCTGTGGCTTTTTGTAAGAAATTTTATATAATGGCTCTTTTCTCAAATATAAAGGGACTGCTAAGCTTTATCTGGAGTAAAAATGTCTGCACACAAATACAGGGATGCACATGAGATAGTCCCACTGCATTTCAAAGCTAACTGACAGATTATTTTAAAATAATATTGACAAAAAGATCACTGACACCAGAAGCTGGGTGTAGAAATATATGTCCTGTTATCAAGGTAGACCTTAACAAAGTCAGATTTTTTTTTTTTCTCTGATTAGGAAGGCTTAGGGAGAGGTAGATATTATTTTATTTTGCTCCTCCTGATCTGTGCTTTTTCTTTTCTGTTGTCAAATTAAAATTGCTGATGTCTGATAACACACTATTATTGAAAAATGCTAATTCCGATTTTTCTTTATTAGCAAAGCATAACTGACCTGATTTTTTTTTTTTAGTTGACTGCTGGTGTCAAATTAGAGTTAACATGCAATGGATTCCTGCTCTTTTCTTTTTTCTCTGACCAATTAAAAAAAAAGAAATATTTCTATATTAATATATTTTTATATATATACATATATAACATATATATAAATTTATTTACACACAGATTTCAGGACAATGGAAATACTAGTTCAGTCCAGCTGGGAATTTTCATTCTGGCTTGCTATTTTTTCATCCTTTAACAATCAAAATTCTTTACATACAAACTGAAATCTATTTTCATATTGCAACTTGAAACTTTTAATTTAAAACTATAATAAATATTAAAACAACTTTGATACTGTTCCTCAGCTCCTGTGCCACCCCAGCTTTAGCATATTTGACTTAAAATTTAGGAATATATTTAGTCAATAACAACAAAATAAAGAAACATCTGACAAGAAGTGTTGGAAAACATATAGGAAAAACTCCTGAGACAATGTACCCCGATTTTTCTGTCAGTAATGAGTGCTAAGGAAGCTTTCTACCCAAGATAGTAAGTATTGACATCTACAGGATATCTCTTATCTTAACTCTGTGTCTTAAACACATGACCATCCTCATTTAATTTGGTGACTTTTAGTAAAATTTATGCAATTAAACTGATGTGTGTCATCATCAAACTCAAAATCAGAAAAAAAGTTAAATTTCATGTTTTAAAGCATAAAAATAACATAAATAGCTCCCATCCCCCCAAAATAAAATTTTTAGTACTCTAGAAACAGATTTCAGTAATATTTCCTAATTTTTTATTCTGGACAAGTAAATTAATGAAAACATTTCACTAATTCACTGGGAGGATGATCATGCCTGCATTGATAATGAATGTATTAAACGCTTTATTATAAATAAAGGAAAATGCATAACTTCTCTTTACAGTACATAAAGCTGTAGAAAAAAATTCAAGTATCATGGCAAAAATTCCTTTTCTCTTCACAGTCTCAGTATAGAACGAATGTACTTTTTGACAATGGAAATAGAGGGTCAGTTCCTTAAGTTCCATGTAATTATGATGTGTTATAAAAGGCTAGTTTGCCTAAGCTCCTGAAACTGTTATGTGGAAATGTTTGAGGTGTAGGATAAGTGCTTAAAACTACCTAAATGACTTTAGGCTAACCCAAGTAACATACCTAGGGATTTAGGAAGGTCAATGTATGTAGATCTCATAAAACACTCTAAAGAACCTATTTTCCAGAGCTACTTAAATTTGCAGAGTCTAAAATGAATGGTGGCCTCCAGTATGAACTACTTGCCTAAATTTGGATGCTTGAACATTTTCAGAAACACATCTGAACACAGGCAAAATTATCTGATATTACAGTATGCTTGGAAAATATCTTACATCAAAAGCATTGAATTGCACTCTACTCTGTTGAATCCAGGAAAATAAATTAGCAGCTCTTATCATTTTCATTCAATGAAGAGAAGTGCATAACATAAAAATCTGGTTGAAATATTCTCCCCACAGCAGGAGAGCTTATTTCACAAGATTTAAGTATATGATTTTTTTTTTTTTTTTCCTGGAGGAATATCACTGTCATCAGGCTACAGATACACTCTTCTTTCCTCAGTCTGAATACAGATAATAATGCACTGAAAAAACTAAGTTTAGACATGTTTTTATACCAGAAGCTACATGAATCAGGGTTACATCTGGTCAACACAGGCTTCAAGTCACACAGTTCTCTCCTGAGAATAAAGCCTAACAGCATGGTTGTTCTGTTTTAAAAGAGGACTTGGAAAGGTGACTTCCTAATTTTTTACTCCAAAGTAATAATTCCTGATAAGAAGGTGCAATAACTAGATTTAATGTTCTTCACACAAGACCACTTCTTTGCTGCATGGTACCTGAAATGTCAAACATAATCCAATTTTATGGGGATACAATGAAAAGAGAGGTCAACCTCTACTCAATAAGTCTTGGGCCTGTTGTAGCTAGTTATGGACAAATTAAGGGTTCATCAAAAAACAAATCTACAGGTTATGGAGAGGAAAAAGGGAGCACAGCATTTCACTGACTAAACCTCCCAAATTCTATATGCAACAGAGGTGGAACTTAGCTTCCTGCATTCCCCAAGGAATGCAGTAATTATCAGCCTAAGGCACAGAGTTCTTCGCTCAAAAGGTCCAAGTTTAAGAACACCTTCTTCTCCTGTCACTTGTAGAACTTCTTTTCTTAACATTATAGAACCAATAGGCAGAAGAGAAATCAAACACATTACACACTCCAAATAGTCTGCAGCATATCAAAATTATACACAGATTTTGTTACGCAAAACAAAATAAAAAATACACTTGTTTAGAATGGGCAAATCATCATAGACATCATTGAGAATTCTGTCCTGTATTTCACTGTCTTCATGTATTATGCAATGATTAATGGAATACAGAATAAATGACTGCTAGGAGAAAACTATCACAATTTATACATATCTGAATAGTCTCAACAGCACAACACTTCTCTCCAATAAATTATTGTTTCTGAGAAATATGTAGATATTCTAGAAATAATGGGATGAATCCAAGCATGAAACATTTGTATTGAGAACTGTTTTCTGCTGAAGTCCATTAAACTAGCTAATAGATTCATTTGGGAAACTGTAAGGACCTGAATATTTTTTTTCTTGAAATTAAGATGGCTAAAACATTTGAAACACATCTTATATAATATCTTTAGCAGATCATATGAACAATAAAATTAGTGGGACTCTTGATTTCAACTTCTATTATTATAAAATATTTCTCTCTCGGGTAGTTAAAAGTAATGTGCAGATATCAATTAAGTTTGTTGTATGAGGGAAATATTGACTTATTTATATCTAAACAGCATATACATAAGTAGGCTGTTAAGTCAGAAAAGGCAGGGAAAACTAGGGAAAAAGCACTAAGGAAAAGTGGGAAGAAATGTGTGTAAGTGTTTTATATAACAAATGGTTATGGTTTACCATACAGTTTACATAAATGTGTTTAACCATCCTGTTAAACATTGCAAGAACTGTTATTAGTTATTTCTAGCCCAGAAGACTTCTTCTGACCTCAGGTCCCATTTTACAGAAAGGTAGAAGATCCCACACTAGACTGATACAAGATAATTTGAACACATACAAGCTTTCATCCTGATTTCTGTCATCTAGAGGAAGAAAAATACCTTTTTAAAATTTAAATTTTCCATTATTTTGAAAACAAAAGTATTCTTGATATCCACAGAAAATTTACTGTTGAAGATCTGAGTAATTGACTCTCATTTTTGAAGAACATCTTTCAGAATAAGATGGTCACTGAGTCAGCTTTCCCTTTTATTGCTCAGTTCCACCATTGGGTCCGATCAAAGTAGATGACTTACACCTCTGTTCTTCTGTGAACGGCCTTTGAGGTACAGCACCTTGACTGCTAACTTTAAAGTGAAAAATAGTGTAATTTTCCTGGTGCATTCAAGTTTTGTTTTTTAAAGCCTTGGAAAGTAACAGCATTATGTAACTGAAGAGCAGATACTTAAAAACAAAGTATGATCTATTTTGCTAAAATTTTACAGCAACTAGAGATGGTTTTGAAGCAAAAATGCACTTATTAACAAACACTTGACATTCCCTTCAGTTCTTCCATAAATATGGTGTATATTTGTACTTGAGGACCCAGTAAATGTTCATCTGTTATGAAACTTGGTTCTGAATCAGTCCATGTCAGCCTCAAGAAGATGACAGCTTCTGCCTCACTATGGGGTCCTCCTCTTAACAGATTGTTGTCTTTTGATCTTCTCTCAACCAGAGCATAACATCCTCATTGCCAATAACTGAAGAGTAGTGTCTTCTTGGATTTAAGTTTAGGTATTGTTCTTGAGTGTTCTTGAATTTTCTCACCAAGGCTGTTTTTTCCCCTCTTTTCTGCCTAGCTTATCTATAATTAGGAAAAAATCCCTTCATTGCTATTCATTCATACTTAATGCCTCACATATAATTTTGAGAAACATATTACTAAAGGCAAACCAAACATATCTATTTTACACAAAGAGTAGAAAAACACATTTTATTATCTAACATGGACCTTTAAAAGAGTTTAGCCTGACAAGGAAATTCAACACATTCCACAAAGGATTTATTTTTTCCTATTAGAAATGGCATTTTACTGAAATGAAATACTTATTGAAAATAGTGCCATAGTCCATTAGGGTGTATGTATATTTTGTTCTCATATTTTCTTATAGTCAAAATACCTCTTTTTAAAAAAAAAAAAAAAAAAAAAGTAGTTTTAATTTTACAATCTGTAATAGCTTTTTAGTTAAAATAATTAAATTCCATATAATACCAAACTACAAGCGTACAAATAATATGATCATATTTTAAATGAAATTTTCATAAATACCCTCAATTTATTATCAAATAATTTAACAACTCTTTTTTTTCATTATAGAAAAAAAATGGAATTGCAATTATGATTTTTTCTAAAAAGAGAAGAATTTGATTCATGCATAGGTTTAGCCTTAAATACTGTCAGTAATCAAACAAGACAAGTAGGAGCCAGTATTGCATTCCCTGAAAAATATATGCACTAAAGTACAGGAATATCCTTTCTTGCAGTTTTCCAAAATGTTTTGATTGCCCCTATTTACAGTAGTTGAAACATTCTTTGAAACTAACAAACTTTTATTCTGGAATTTGAATAATTTATCTGAGAAACAATTGGTTTTTATATATAAATTCCCCAAACCTGATCTTAATTTGGGGTAGTGATTCCACCACTGAAAAATAAAAGAAATATAAGAACAGGAAAGAAAAGCCTTGTTCCACTCTTCTCCTTGAATAAATGCCTGTCTGGAGTTATCACTTTTATAAAATTGAATCTGTAGGCATACTGCAATACAGTGTTTCCTCCTTACAAACTGCCATAGCGACTAAATGCAGGCAGCCATGCAGCTTTACCTGATGTTTCTCTACAGAGAAAAGGTCAATTAATTCAAACCCAGATTGTTTATTTTTTCATATCAGAAATATTTGGATTCAGTAGTTTTTAGGTTAATTTTAATACAATGTACTCTGGAAGCCATACATAATTTTAATTGTTGGTAATTTATACGTAATCTGGTTTTTGTTTGAAATAGTGTGCTGTAACAGCTATCCTGTGCACCAGGCAGACACCCAGGAGAATAGTTGTACCTAGTTGGGTTGTTGGCACAGGACTGCATTTGTGAATGAGCTGGAGCATACTGTTCCCAGTTAAAGTTAGGCCATATGCCTTAATGTCAGCTTTACTATGGGTGCAACATGAGAAATCGTATCTCCTCTGGCATAAAGTTTGAGGGTGAGAAATGATGGTAAACAATCCAAGATAAGGCAGGATGATACAAGCATGGGAATTTCAGTTGTAATTGTGGTGAAAGGATGAGGAGTGGACGTGTAAATAGTCCACTTTAGTTTGGTGTTGTAATGGTCTTATTTTGATTTTGGTGTGGGGAATTCTTTTTGTTGATGTGAGTGAAGCTTGTGAAGTTTGTGAATATTGTGTGATGAATTTGTATTTCAATGATAATTCTTAAGTACGGGATTCACAGAGGTGAGGAGTGGAATGTATTTGCTTTACATGTCAAGGGTTTGGTAGCAGTCAGGCTACAAGTGTGGCTTCTGTGAGAAGCTTCTAGAAGCTTCCCCTATGTCCCATAAAGCCAATGCCAGCCAGCTCCAAGATGCATCCACTGCTGGCCAAGGCTGAGCCCATCAGCGATGGTGGCAGCACCTCTGTGATAACATATTTAAGGGGGAAAAACCTTCTGCACAACAACCAGAAGAGAGGAATGAGAATATGTGAGAGAAACAACTCTGCAGACACCAAGGTTGGCAAAGAAGGAAGAGGAGGAGGTGGTCCAGGTGCTGGAGCAGAGATTCCCCTGTAGCCTGTGGGGAAGACCATGGTGAGTCAGGCTGTCCCCCTGCAGCCCATGGAGGTTAACAGTGGGGCACAATCCACCTGTAGCCCATGGAGGACCCTACACTGCATCACGTGGATGTGCCCAAAGGAGTCTGTGACCCCATGGAAAGTCAGTGACGGAGCAGGCTCCTGTCAGGACCTATGGACCCTAAGGGGGAAAGAGGGTAGAGAACTGAACTGGTGTAAAGTGGCTTCCTTCCATCTCTTTGGTTGCTCCTACTTCTGCTGTGCAGCTCTGCAGCAAAGGGAGAACCTCATGCATGATCTTTCCTTGCTGACTCTCCTGTTAGTGTTCTCTTCAGAGACAACTCAGGAAGCTTAATCAGCCAGTCACTACAATAGGATGCTATTGTGAGTAAGGTGACTGACCACATGATTTAACAGAAAGCTGTGGCTGTATTGCAGTTGGGTCAATGCTTGTGCTGAGGGATGCAAGCAGACCTCTGGCTAAAGAAAAGTCATTTTCCTTGAAAACAGTGAGAGAAGGTTTCCATTTCTGAACTTTCAAAACCCTACTTCAGAAAAACAAACAAACAAACAAACAAACAAACAAACAAACAAACAAACAAACAAACAAACAAACAAACAAACAAACAAACTAACTTCTGTCAGAATACTAAGACAAACAAATTTGTAGTGGAGAAAATATTTTAAAATGCAATTAACTTTTTAACATAGATACGCTTGATTTTATAAACTAAAATGTTGATGCTTGTTACAAATTATACAGGTACTCAGTAAAATCCACCCAATAGCAACTGTACATCAGTATTCACCCATGCACATGCATACCCGCAATAATGGTAAAGTTAAAAAAGTTTAATACACTGAATTAGTATCTTGCTGTCCTTGTCTTAATCTGTATGCTTTTCACTTTCAAATAGTTTCTTCTTCCTGATACCAGTCTGCTTTAAAGAGTATTTAAAACAAACAAAAAAAACAAACAAACAAACAAACAAAAAAAAGGCAGTATAATCTTCATGTGCACTGTAGCCTGATTAGAGGGATTTCAGCTACTGACCCATACTTTTAGTAATATTGCCATATACTTTGACAACAAAATATATTGCTGTCAATTCTATACACCCGCTGCTTTCAAACTTAAATATCAGGTGCTAAATACAATATTATACCTGACTATATTCTTTTAACTCTGGATGTTACTTGATCAAAAATAACCTGGTAAGAAATAAATTTAAAGACATACATTGCTGGATAAGTAGAAACTAATCAGGAAATTTAAAGAAGTGATATTTTAAAAATTGTCTGGATGATGTTTTTTGGTGACTGTCGCTGAATCTTCATGCATGTCTAGTCATGTAATCACTTGAGAACCTGGAGTGAACTGAAGAAAAGTGTTCAGAATTGAAATATCTCCTGCAAACACTGCTCCTGGGCAGAACAAATTCACTAGAGATGAGAAACCTCAGAGTTGATCATTGAGGCCAATTAAATGAATTACTGTAGAAGAGCAGAAGATAATTCATGAGTGACATCTAATCTATTCTAATTTAATTGCACAAAAACTTAATGTGGGTAGTTTCAGTGTCTGTAGTGTATTGTGTGATATGAATATCACACTTTTAAAAACGATTTTCTGGGGAACTGCAGTCAGTTTAGAGTTTTGTTATAGATGTATAATATATTGTTCTGCATTGGAAATGTTGTTAGAGAAGCCCCACAGAAATAAATGTCATTGTGTCATCTTTGTACTTTGTACAGGGAGGCAAAGGGTCCTTCTGTCTTGTGGGCATAAATTGTAATTTATTATGAAGAGTGTTCTTTTACCACAGATAAATCTGTTAGCTTTTGTCAGTTTAAGAGGCTATGTCACAGACAGAGAGAAGAATTGTTTATATTTTAATTCCTTTTCACTGAAGTATCTATTTTACAGCAAGCCAGACCTTGAAAAAATAAAATGGCAATAGTGTAAGATGGACATGCAGAATGGACACAATGAATGTCTAGACAGTTCTTTTTACCTTGTTATAAGCCAGATTGTGGTTTGGTGTGTGCATGTCTGCTTAGTTAAGTGGGACATAAGGTACTACTTATTGTTGACATGCCAGTTGCTTGACCTAGATAGCAAGTAAGAGCAGGAAAAGAACATTTTTGTCATATGCTTCTTTATTTTTGTCTTCATTATTGAAAATGGGTAAGTGGTTTTTGACTTTTTCTGCTATCTCTGCCTCACAGTACCTTAAAAAAAGTCAGAGTGTGTTCTGTTGTAGAGGAAGGGAAAATAATGCAGCTTGTATGGGCACAGTCAAGGTCTGATCTCTTGTATGTTGCTCCTTGTTCAGCCTAAAACTATGTTTTTTTCCATCTTTCTTCAATCTGCCCTTTTTTATATTATGGTTAGATATACATTAATCCTGAATGACAAGAAATCTATAATTAATATGTCTCAGGTGAATGTCATCACTGAGGTCTCAGTCATTTTCTCCTATATGAATCTTCATAAATCACTTAAGATATCTGTCTTAATATCCTTTAAAATGTTATTCAGAATTGTCTTACATCTCCTCCAAATTGTTACTTCTAGAAGATGTGTTGGTCTCTCTGGATTATGAGTATGTTTAGCTGTGACCGTAACTACAGACAAAAAATACACTGACCTAGATACACACACAGAAATTAAATGTTTTCCCTCACCTTGCGCAAAATCTTCGTAACATTTTCTTCGATAGAGTTCTTTATGTAATTATATAATGTCACCATTTCCCCTCCTACTGAATATGTTCTATAAAGTGTTAGGTCATAAATATCTGAGGCAACTCCGAAAATTCAAAAGATATCAAGGGAATAAAACCTAAAAATTTTCATTTTACTTTCAATGCAAATGGAAATTACAAATAGAAATTAACTCCTTACACTTAATTTGTGAATCATACTACAAAATTAATAAAGAACAGTACTTTTCAAATCCTATTTTGAAACAGACTGTTCTACTGTGTCAAAAATCTCATCATATAAAAGCTGTTCGGAAACCTGCTGATTTAATCTTGAAATATAATTTAAGACCTTGGCATATAGAAAAAAAGCCATGGTCATCCATGTAAAGTTATTTTTTACAAATTCTTTTTGATTTTCTATTAGATTGAAGGCAGAAATTTAGCAAATTGTTTGTCACAGTCAGAGCAATCACTGATTGAAAAAATACAAAAACATTAAATCTCCTGATCACACCACAATGCTACTACTATAATTAGTACTGAATATCATCTGAACATGGAAAGGTTGCAACCTATTTTTATGTATTTAATCCAATATATCCTGCTACTAATATAAAAACAACACAGCACTCTTGACTGTGACCATAAGTTAAAGATATCTATCACTCAGTGTGGATATTCAACAAAGTCACTAACTTCACCACAAAGAACAAAAAAATTAAATTTATGAATCATCATGTAAATTACTTTCATAACTGTTCTGAATGTTACAGAACCAATCCTTGTGCCCTGCTGCTTGAAGATGGAGGAGAAAGCATAAATGCTGGAGATATGTGATAAATAATAAAAAACCTGCCCTCTAAATCATAGCTTGATGTAGGCTACAATAAATTAAATAAGGGACAAAACTACCAGAACTAGAGTAGCACCCATTGCTTTTTACCTCTAACTACATTGAAGAGGACAACAACAGAGGATGTGATTATCCACCATTTTTATATCACCTTCATATGGGAACAAGATTATTTCAGATATAGATGTCTGAGTTTCTGACAGCTCTGCTTTTTCGTATTTTCATCCTTTGACCTTAAATTGACTTAAAGGGACTTGAATGTCACTCAAAGAAGGGGGCAAAAATGAGAAAAATAAACTGCATTTAAAAAAAAAAAAAAAAAAACCACTTTAATATACATACTATATCAAGTATGAATTCTAGAAGAAATAATACTTATCTGCTGACATTTCCCCCACAAGTATCTAAATGTATAGGAGTTTTATATCATGATACTGAAGCGCACACAACTGAAGAAGATAAGATAAAAGAAGAGAAGAATTTCAGTTGGTGAAGATAAAAATAGCATTATTTTAACTAATTTTAGAACCTTATTAAAAGGAAAACATTTAACAAATCCATCTAGCCTTGAATGTTCAAAGTTTATAGAATAGCCTTTCCTATAGCTACAGCATTAGTATGTGCAAAAATTGATATCCACTAACAGTGATCATCTTATAGCATCTGGCTAGTTTCCTTAGAAGAAGAATCACCTCTTAGTGTTTGATCATGATGTACTGACTAGAACCAGTACAGAAAAGAATACAGTTTGCTTGACAATGTGACTGAGGATCTGGAGATGGGGATTATCTTTACTTGCTCATAAAAGCTCTGAAGCTCTAGAATATGTTAGAACCACAAAAAAACTATTGATGCTTCTACCTTGACTATGTAAGAACATTATGATACAAAACAGAGTTATCAAAGAACTGAGCTGCATGGATTTGATGCAGGATCAAGGTAGAAATGCACTGAAAGTCAAAAAAGTGATGAAGGAAAATTAGTAGCATTTTACCCAAATGACATGTGCATACTTAATTTTTGCAGGTGACTAAGCAAGATCTTAGTTGTAGTAATGAAAATCAGCTTTCAATTGCTATACTATTATAGGTTTTGCTGACTGACATTCTGAATCCTGAAAGACTTCCATTCCACTTTAAGATTTCAGGATGACTTAATAGATTCAAAAATTAGGGATAGGAAACAACAACAGCACAAAACTGCTTTGGTGCTGCCGGTTTCCCTGGGGCATCATGTCCTCTGCCCAGGCTGGCTGGACAGAGCAGCCTCTCCTTTAGGCAATGTGAGGAATCTGCACAACCTCCTTGAGTGACAATATGGGGTGCTGCACGTAGAGATGCTTACCTTGAAATGTGTAACTTGTGCAGTGGGGTGCTTTCTCACTGGTATGAGCATTAGCTGATTACAGCTAATCGCAGAGGTATGTGTAAAGCTGGAGTATCCACATCTCCAACCTACTTGTTCATACCTCTAGGAGCGTGCAATACTACAAGCTACAAAGGTAAATGATAATAGCAAAACCAGACTTTTTTTCTCCATGTGATGAAACAGTACTAGAATAGGATACGATTTATGATAAGAAATATCAGGAATAAAATCCATTCAGGCATATATAGTTATTCTTTACATTTTTACCTCAGTATCTTTCTTTGAAAACGTGACAAATATTTTCAACAAATTAGCAAAACATTTAAACATCTGCCTAAATGCACTATGCAAGAAGCACTATAACTCATTGTTCTGAATATTCTTTGTTTTGCATTTCTTTTCTCATTTCATAATCATGTATATTGATATTATCTTTATTTCTCAAGAAATGTATTTTTCCTGTTTAAGGAATCCAGGGAAGTAAAAAGGTAAAAGCCAAAAAGGTAAAATGATATTGTAATATAAAATCAGATAAAGTTATCTGACAGTAGATTTAAGCTGGTGTCTTTATAGATAAAAAAAAAAAAAAGTCTTAAATCATATACTCATTTTCTTCAGATCATGCAGCTCTGAGTAGGTTCATAACAAAAATTTCAACAAATATTTTTATTAGCTAGTAAGATTTTTTCTTGTCTTTTAAGCATTTGACTTTAGAAGGAAAAGAAAAACAAAACAAAACAAAACAAGAGAATACTAAGTAAGGATTTATGAGTATTTTAAGCTTTCTGTAAACATGGTATCTCATCTTAGAGTAGCAGAACATATTTTAAGACACTGAAATTAAGTCTTTCCTATTTTATTAAGTGTATTTAGAAAATAATGATGTTTTAATAAGAATATCAAACCTATTTTAAAGGTAAAATGTAAAATAAAGTTTCTTTTATGTGAAATAATTCCAGCCAAATTAATATTTTTACAGCTATGAAAAAGTCCTTTTGTTTCTTTTAAATATTTTCTATTTGGGAAATTTATTTGCAAGCTAAATATAAAGGAAAATAATTTCAAGATTATATACTGTACATAGTGTTCTTGTGTGTTTTGTAGATCAATATTTTCTCCTTTGCTCTTCTTTTTGAAATGCAAGGGTTGCAGTATAGCTGAAATCATTCTCTGATAAGCAAATCTTTCAGTATTATCCTTACAGGAACACACTTTTATGGGATTTCTGTGTTTTTTCATTTTTTTTTTCTGTACAAAGAAACCATCATAACTGAAAGATGAACATTTCATGTGACTTGAACATGTCTAGAATATATTTGTGACAGAAAAATCCCCTTGCTGTTGATGTTGTTATTAGTATCTGTACAGCAATAATACATTTTTCTATCATAAATGGTTATTATCCTAAAATGTATGTTTTAAATACATTTCACTAAAAGGAACACTGCCCTTGTACTCACATAAAACCGAGTGAATGTACATTGTATTTCCATATGTTCTAGATTGCGTCTAAGTGTTCCACGGGGGAAAAAAAAATAAAAGGAAATATTTTATGCATCAAAAGGGAACTAAAATCTCTGTAAATGAAAATGGGATATATACTCTAAAATAGTTACTTTTGTAAATTAACCTTTTGGTTCACTGAGCTGTATGAAAGTAAGTATATGGACTAACTCAGACCTTTGGAATAGACTTAACTGTATGTACATTAACGGATGCATGATTAAAGAGGAAGTCCACATCATTGATTAGATTGGCCAGCCTGTGATTCAGCTAATTCAGGTTCAGATTTTTGCTGTGTAATGGGTTTTAAAAGCAATAGCTTCCTAAAAATACAGATGGAAGATGAATGTGATTTTTGAAAGCACCACAGCATTTAAGTGCCACTGAAATCAATAAAGAACAGTAGTGAGATCCAAAAATGCACTTATGCATCTGAAGTACAGAATAGTAATCTGAGACTCAGAGGGTGATTTAAAATTGTTTAGGTATGGAGTCAGAAGGTATTTTAAGTTTGTGCCTGTCTTGTTGCAGTGAAGGCCCAGGTGATACTGCTGCTACTTTGGCAGAAGAATGCATTGAGCGGTGCCTTCATTCTCTGTGGTAAGACTATGCTGCTCTACGGTTGAGGTGGGAGCCTTATGGGGGAAGACAGGAGGACAAGTGACTATGAAATTTAATATTTGGACTAATTTGGAAGAAGGACTGAAGCTTGGCTTCTCATTTTGATAATATTTCTGCTCTTATCCAATGTTCCACACAAAATCTTGCTAGTGTCCAGGTCACAGTGCTGCCTTGCACTCACTGGCACAATAGTCTAGTAGCTATAATATACTCCTGCAGAATAAGAAGGCTGACTTGAAAAGAAGTAATTCCAAAGTTGCTGGTTCTTGTGACCATAGAAAAAGTGGATATAAGCACTCCTCCCCTTCTGCTTCCTGTCTTCTTAAAACCAACCAACCAACCAACCAACAAACAAACAAATGAGCAAACAAACAAACAAAACCAGACAACAATTCAGTTATCTCTAACCAAATAGTCACTTCAAGCTTATACATCCTCAGTTCATTGTGCTTGTTGCTGTATATTTAAGATTTCTCTCCACTGGATAAAGGAGCTGTATGCCTTAGCCACTGCCAGCTTTCAAAAATTTTGCCACACATGACATTGTTGTGCTCCTGTGAACCCATTTGTCCTGTTTTACATTTCTGTGTGCCTAAATATTTCTAAGAGGTTTACTTTTTCTGCATCTGAGTTTTCCTATTTGTTTGATATATTTTCCAACCTCTCTTGGGTATTCTGAGGATAACATTAATGATTGTGAGGTGATTAGATTTTTCTGTAACAAGAACAATATAAATACCACATATAGATTTCCTAGTATTACATTTCAAGAAAAAACAAGCTCATTCCAGATAATTGCAGCATATATAATCTAGGTCACCACAAGTATAACTGCTGAAGTGAGAAGTCTTTTATCATTTTGTCATGAAACTTTCTGGACCATGTCCACACTTGGGCTTACTATGTCCTTTCATGAATTATGGGGCAGATTCACAATTGTTGGACTAGAGACAGTATTTTTCAAAGTGTAGTCAAGGTGAAAATGAGCAAATTGAAACAGAAATATGTTTCTAACAAACATCTCCTTCCAGAAGAAATAAAGCCTAGTTCCTCAGCATGGCATAACAAACAGGCAAAACTTCAGCTTTTAAAAGGAAAGAAAAAGTCAATCACCTGAAAATTGCTTTCCATAGTTATAGTAAAGGACTATCCAAACACAAAATATTAATTATTTGAGCTTGGAGAAATATATGCTACATTAATGTAAAAATTCTGGAAGGAATTCAAGTTTGCTGATATCTTTAGCATTATTTAGAGTTCTAGTCTTTACATGTCTATAAATACATAGTACATATTTTTAAAAAATCCAGGTAGAGATGAAAATGATAAAGAAATTTACAGAATGCCTTCCAGTCAAGGATGCAGATTAGGATGGGATGGTATGGAGGAGAGATGAATGGGAATGAATGGGACAGAGAAGTCTTATGAGGAGCAGCTGAGGCAATTGGGGTTGTTTAGTCTGGTCAAAGGGAGGCTGAAGGGAGACCTTATCACTCTCTACAACAACCTGAAAGGAGATTATAGTGAGGTGGGTGTCAGTCTCTTTTCCCAAGTAACAAGTGATAGGGCGAGAGGAAACAGCCTCAAGTTGCAGCAGAAGAGGTTTAGATTAGATATTGGTAAAATTTTCTTCACCGAAAGAGTTATCAAGCATTGGATAGATTCCCAGAGAAGTGGTTGAGTCACCATCTCTGGAGATGATGTGTAGACATGTAGACGTGGTGCTTAGGGACATGGTTTAGTGGTGGGTTTGGTAGTGTTTGGTTTACTGTTAGACTTGATCTTAAATGTCTTTTCCAATCATAGATATTATGCCGTCATTGCATGATTCTATATTGTGATTTGAGCTGTTAACTCTCTTTGAATCAAGTCAGTAAAAGACTAAGTTATTGTCCCTGTATTTTAATGAAATTGAAGGAATAAAAATATATTCTGCTAAAATTCTCTGAGTAAACCATGGTTTAATTTGTTGAAAAAAAAAAAAAAAAGTTCTGAATGTAACATTTTGATGTTTGTAAAGGGGAAAAAAAAACAATTTTACTACAAAATGAAAAAGATTTTAGCCCCTTATTTTTTTCAAGTTTAAATTTTCAGGGAAAAGCAGATTAAAACATCTCACATAGTTTAAAGCAGTGGTTTCCATTGAAAAGTGTGTGTGTGTGTATTTTCAGTAAACTCTGGTTTAGTGCCTTTGAAATTCTCAACATAATGATTATAGCTGTGTATTTTAGGATTAAATGGTACAAAAATTGAACTAACAAAACCCCTCTGATATCTGTTTTATCTGGGGTAAAAAAAAAATGGTAGGTCAACCTAGGTGACAGAGCTATTACTACTTGAAATGTGTCTAAAAGAACTGTATTTATCAGGGAAACATCTATATTTCCTGGCAAATAGTTAATTCTCTAAAAGAACTGCAGGGTTACCCAGCCAAGATCACATAAATAAGCAAATTTGCATAACCAGTATCACAAATATTTGTTAGAAACTCTGGAGAAAGATATAACAGCTTACATTTGCTTAGCAAAAGGTCATAATTCTGCACTATGTATAAATGTAGTCACTTTGAAAAGGAATGAAGAACTGATCTAAAAGCCAAGCGTACTATTGATTGTTCAGTCAGAAAACAATGTTTCTCATCACAGCAAATTTTTTGTTGATGTAGGCTGTGTTAATGATGCACAAAAACCCAAACATGTCATGGGCACGCTAAAGATTTGCAGATTTCTCATAAGCTCACTTATAAGACATAAATTTGACACTAGAGCTCCAGTCAATAATACTATATGAAAACATGACTATGGGCATTTAAACACATCTCTTCCTATAGTCTATGGTATACCCATCAAAGCACCCAAGAACAGATTCAGAGTCAGCATACTTCAGCTTCCTTCTTACAGTATGGGCATCCAGGTCGCAGGTTCCCAACTTAAGTTTTAAGCAGAATATCTTCCTTAATTGACCCAAAAGGTTATTTTTGTTACATAGTGACTAGTAGGTGGCTTGGGCTTTTACTATGTATTTCTAATGGATAAACATCAATTATGAGTTTAACTTTACATGTAAGTATTTTATTTATAGTCTAATTGTATATACAGACAAGAAATACATGATACACTGAGTTTGAAGTAAATTATTTTCTCTACAAAGCCAGCAGTTATAGTGCAAGTAAAGAACACCATAAAACCTACTAAAGCATTCTCAGAAAAAGAGAGATTTTGCAGAGAATAAAATTTCCTTTCCGTAGGATTCTTTCTTTCAGGAACTAGACTTCATAGTGATATTATCAGGTTGTCTCAGGTTTTAAATTGCAGTTGTGGCTTCCATTTTATCTGTCAAGGGATGGTGAACAGCAGAACACTATGGTTTATAAATACTACACACACTTAATCTTTTAGCATCACTTTATATTTCTTCCTGAATTGTAACACTATTTGTGTAAAAGAAATTAAATCCAGCACTGCAGTAGAATCAGACTGATTCTACCTCACAGAGCAGATGTATGTTTTCCATGTTTTTGCAAAGTTTTATGAGCACAGGTTAATATGAAATTTCTTTATCTAGCTACAGTAGTATTCAGTATAGCATTTTCCCACTGTTGTTTAAATAAAAGTTAATTTCCCCCAAACTACAAACCTTTTATTCTTATTATTATATTCATGGTATTGTGTTCGTAATGCTGTTTTCCAGTCTCAGGATGTGTGCTGGGATAGAGTTAATTTTCTTCACAATAGCTAGTATGGGGCTATGTTTAGGATTTTGCCAGAGGCAGTACTGATAATTCAGGATGCTTTGGTTACAGCTGAGCAGTGCTTACACAGAGTCAAGGCCTCTTCAGCTCCTCATGCTGGCCCACAAGCATGTAGTCTGGGGGTGCATAAGAAGTTGTGAGGAGACACGGACAGGACAGCTGACCCCAACTGACCAAAAAGATGCTCCATATCATATGATGTCATGCTCAACAATAAATTACAGGGAAGGCTGGCCAGGGGGGCTGCTGCTTGGGGACTGACTGGGTGTTAGTTTGTTGATGGTGAGCAATTGTTTTCATTTGTATCACTTGTCTTTCTTGGGTTTTGTATCTCTCTCTCTGTTGTTTTCCTTTTCATTACTATCTATTATATTACATTATTATTATTATTAAAATTATTAATCTGTTCTTATCTCAACCCAAAAGTTTTCTCAGTTTTACCCTTCCAGTTCTCTTCCCCCCTATCCTGCTGGGGGGGGAGGAGGGAGGAGTGAGCAAGCAGCTGTGTGGTGTTTAGCTGTTGTCTGGGGTTAAATCACAACAGGATGTAGCCAGACATGATGCAGGAGAATGATTTCATCACAGCAAAAACAGGTAAAGGACAGGGAAGAAAATAAGGAAAATGTAAATGCTTGAGATTTTCTTTTTAGTTAGCATAACTCAAATAATACCATTATAAATTCTTGAATAACTTAGGGAAATTTGTGGGTAATGTTGCAAAAATCTGGTAAGTATAATAGTGATCAGTGAATTAATTATGGACTCACAGACTCTTTTGCTCAGCATACCACTCTGATAGAACATCAGTGATTTTCAGTGATTTCACACTGTAGTTTATGACAGAGGTTTCCATTACCCTTACTAGGTGGCTGTCGCCAGAAGCACTGAACATATTATATTTGTTTTCACCTTTTAGATCCTCTGTGAGATAGCTTCCAAGCAAACAACACACAAAAAAATACTGCTCCTGGTTTTTTTTGACAAAATTGTGTAGATTTTATTATATGAAATCAATAGATTTTCCAGAAGTCTTACTGAACTTCTAGAAGGTTGTTTTTTTGGTTGTTTCTTCCCAAGAAAGTACCCTGATCTCATAAATCTCCTGTGTCAAAACAGATGTCTACTCTTGTGAAGATCCCATCCCTCTCTACAAATTCTAATCACCCATAATCATGGGGCTAAAGTGTTGGGGTTTGTTTGTTTGTTCGTTTGTTTGTTTTTTAAGAGACCAAATCCCACCACTCAGGTAGATCACAGAAATAAGATTATGATTTGTGACACACTGAGTAATGTGATTTTGTCATTACTAATGAAAGCTTTATACTGACCTGGCATTGCAGGGTCTCAGGACCAGTTGGGGTTTCCCTTGGCTCAAGCTGATTTCAGCTGGTTTAACCTGGCAGGTGGCCTAGTGACCAGTGTCTCACCTGTTCCAGAGGAAGCTCTGAGAATACCTACTCCCAACAAGAAACTTGAGATGCTGATAACTTGCCGTGACCTTGCGTCACTTCCCTGTCTGAGCAAGACTGGTGCTACCAACCTTAGGACCTAGAAGGACAGTGGAAGGGTGAGTATAGTGCCAGAGGAAGGGGAAAATATTATCAGGTCTTTTTCTACAGCAATTTTAAAGATACTGAGGCTTTTCTGTATGAATTTAGAGTATGAGTGGTGGTACTATTTGTTATATTTTGATGAGAAGTTTAAGATTTTAATCAGGTTAATGACACATTTTTTTTTTCCATGTGTTTGTTGTATTCCCAGAATAGCCTATTTTCTGTAGATGTCTTATGTGAATAATGAAGAAAGGAATCATCCACCTCTCCTAAACCAGTTAAATAGACTCTTGAATACTTGAAGGGAGACTACCTGGTTGGTCACCTAACCTGAGCTTGCCTTTGCGGGTGCTCCAGCTGCTGGTCCAGCACAGGTGTCCTGTACAGTCCATGGCTGTTATCCAACAGCCTTCCTTGCTTACAGTACATACTCTTATAACTTAATTTAAATATGTTTTGTTTGATTTATTTTTCTGCTTTATCCTGATAGTGCGTCTTATCCAGATTAACCATGATGAGTGTGCAGAGAGAATTTAGGAAGGCTAAGCCTCTAGTTTAGGCGACTAACTAAAATAGTAGCTGTAAATACCTTCTCTCTTCCTATTATATACACAAGAATATTAAAGGAAAGATTTGATAATCTTTTATTATTTATAACAATTTTCTACTTGCCCTCTAACATGGGCAGCATGATGAGTACAAGAATATAAAACTAGATTAGGAAAAATTAGTAACAAGATTACTCTGTCAGTGAAATTTTGTCTAAGGGAAAGTAGAAATTCTTGATGCTACACAGCATTGTAGTTTAACAGTACTTCTGAACCAGCAAAATGATGGGATGTATCTATTCCATTCAGTCTAATAGCAGAACATAAATTATAAATCATGCTATATTAGTCACTTGTTGCTTCATAACCTAATTATTTGAGAATAGCATTTACAAATTACCAGAGATCAGAAGTTTGAAAATTATTTTATTCTCTTCAGTGACCATAAAATATTATTTGCAGCTGATTTAAGGAAGAAGTAAATAGGAGTGTGTCTATTCTAAGCTAATGTTTTTTGGTTTGGGTTTTTGTTTGTTTGTTTGTTTGTTTTAATTTATTATTTTAGACTCATCTGGAAATGTGTTATAGTTTTTCCTTTACACAAAAAAATGCATTTACCAAAAATTGGGGGTTTTGGTATAATTTTCCATTTTTTTCATTAAGGATTTGAATTTCAAAGGACTACTCAAATGGGGGAAAACAGAGCCTCAGTCATATAAGATTTTCTCTTTGTATTTCAGAAAGAAATCAAACTTTCAAAAGGAAGTTTATATATCATTGCAGATTTGATGAGCCTGAATGCTGTGATAACATATCGGAGCAGTGAGAAATTTAAAATTATTTAATACAACAATGTAACATAATTTAAGACTATGTAGCCATAACAAACCAAGGTGATTTTTCTTTTTTTTTTTTTTTTTTTTTTTTAAATTTCTGCAGATGAAGCCCCACATAATGGCTTTTGAAAAATTTAATTTTACCTTGGTCTCTCATATTTTCTCCGGCAAAAGAAGAAATTAACTACTCATTTATTTTTGGCATCTTTATAAACCTGAGAAAATACTTCAGAAAACACAAGGAAGGGAAGTCTGATTAATGTTATATAATTTGGAACTGCAAACATAATTTTTGTATTCATGAGACCAAAACAACAGACTTCTCATGAATCTGTGAGCTTGTATTGAAAGATACATTTATTCCAAATAGATATTTCAGCAAAAGCAGTGAGAAAGAAAGGAGAAATTGGACATTAAAAAAAAGTTCCAGAGCTTGTTGTAGATTTCTATTTTAATTGATCCCCTATTAATTTACAGAAAGCAAATTTACTGCCTTGTGGTATATTGGCCTTTACAATGAGGTCTCATATGAATCACTGAAGCAAAAAGGTAACTCATATTTTTTTTACCAGTTTTCCTTTCTTTCAAATGCAAAATTTTTTCAAATGTAATTGCAGTTGCTGCAAACAATATAAGTAACTATAGAGAAGAGGAAACAATAAAAGGAAGAAAACTTGAAGAAATTAGGCTTCTACAAATTGACATTTTTCATGATACAATTCAGTTTACTTAGGAAAGAAAAACAAGAAACAAATATAGTGGTCACAAAAATTTAGTGTAAATATAGTAGAAATTAAATTTAAAAAATGCATAATATTTTCATTTTAATCAATTCTACAGAATAAAAAAATTAGTTGCCTTCCTGGACTGTTGCCTTAAGGAATCTTTAGTTTGGACTTTTTCCTTTGGTCTGGTAGACAATCACACTGATGCAGGTTGTTCCTATGATCAATATACTATTCTAAAAAGATAAATAAGCCATGAAGTCCAATCACTCCACCGTGTAGGGGTCACATTGCAAACTTACAACTAGGATTTTTAACATCCAGAGCTACTTTTCCTTTATTTTCCCCTCCCAAGTCTGTTATGGATGAAAAAAAAAAAAAAAAAAAACAAAAACAAACCAACCAAAACCAAACCCATAATTTTTTGATTGATTCTGGTTTAGAAGAATTTTTGAAGACCTAAAACCATTCAAATGGAGGAAATCCTGTATTAAATTTACAATAGTCAGTCAGTTTTATAGGTAGTCTAAGGTTGCTTTGCTACACAGAATTCTGTGCAACCATTTTTATCTTGTTAGGTCTTTTAGAAATATATGAATCTTTACTTGACTAAAGAGGCTCAGAGAATAGACATGAAAGTCTAAACAACCTTTTGTTTTTTAACATGGTTAGAAAATCTGTAAAATTTATTTTTCAGATATATTGCTCAGCCACATGAATAGAATGGATTCTGCAACAATCAATACCTGCATGCAACTGAATGGTAATATTTACAACAGGACTATTAGGATTTTTATTATGTAGAATTGTAGTCAAATGCCTAAATTTTTAGGAAAAAAAAATATTCTAATGGAACAGTTTTAGCTAAACTGCCTCCTGGTAAGCAGTTTCTGAGATCCAGAATAAAGAATTATCTGACTAAGCACAGGAAGACAAAAAATAATATGTCATACACATATCAAGGCCAGTGATGTTGTTTCATTGGAGGCAGCACTATTTTCATTTTAGTCAATATCTAATTTCCTCCCGACTAATCAGATTGATTTTTGGGATGAAATTAATGCAGAACAAGGAATGCCACTTCTGTAGATTCAGAGAAAGAAAGGGATATTAATGCAGTTTTGGAAATATGTGGGAATAATTTCATTGAATGTTTTAATCAGTATTCTTTACCCCCAAAAATTAGGGATGCACTAAAAAAATCTGCTAGTGACACATTGTTGGGAGGTTTTATACAGAAGGAAACAAAAATGTCGTACAGGAAGAATGAGATTGCCTCAAAGACCTGAATAATAGAAACAGAACGAAGTATGTTAGTACAAAGTGCAGTGTTAAGTGCTTATGGAGTAATTGTAAACAGAGAGTCCGAAAGATTCAGTAACTATGAACCAAGCCTTTGAAAAAGTCTTATGGAAGTGACTTAAAAAAATTAAAATATATGTTTAAGAATAAATTTCCTTGCTACTTATTGAGTCTTTGAGCCTTGATTCTTATCTTCAAGTGTAGTTCTACAATCACAAATGGTAAGAAACTACTGAAAAGGAAGGAGAAAATAGGATGGTCACTATATGGCAAGTTATAGGGTCCCTAAGGGGAAAAAAAAAAAAAACAAAACCACAACAAAATATCAGTATTAATTTGTGACTTGTAGATGAAAAATCATGTTAAGACAGCAAGTTGTAGAACTTAGATGAAAGTTTCAGATGCCTATTTAATTTTTTATTAGAAAACACAAATATTTTTTTTCCTTAATTTTCTAGAATTTATTATAGTAGTTGTTTTGATAGGATAGAGGATATTTTCCCCTCATGTTGATTTGTGGGGAATACAAGTTTTAAACACTTTCCATCCCATTGATCATGATGTTTTGAACTGCCTTATATCTTTGTGGAATCTGGCCAAAGATAATGGATAATTTTCAAGTTTGAGGTTTTCTTTTTTTTTTTTTTCTTTTTTTTTGGGGGTGTGGTGGTGATGGTGCTTTTTTTTTTTTTTTTTTTTTGAGGAGAGGAGGACATCAGGGTTGTTTCTCTTTTGTTATTTTGATTCCTTGGATTTTTTTTTTTTTTTTTTTTTTTTCCCCTGCAGTATATGTAAGAGAAAGTGCCACTTAAATTTCAAGAAACACTGAAAGAACAAAATTTCAGGAACTCAAATTACTGAAGAAGTGTTAAAAACTCTAGTAAAAGGGTTCGGCATATGAATTCATGGCAGTATATCCCACCCAAACTCCCATAATCTACATAAAATTTTATCAAGACTTTTTTTGTCCAGACTTTAATTTAGTCTCTGTTGATGTTTCATCTGTATGTCTGACTGTGTGCAGATATGTTTTGTTGTGCTTCTGATTCACTGATCACACAGCAGGATTAGATTCTAGTTTGCTATGCTTTCTGGTCAGCCCACTACATAGGGACTATCTGGTGGAATCATGCGACAGAGAATAAATTGATGTGACTTTCCAGACCTTGTGGTTTTTTTGTTTGTTTGTTTGTTTTGGTTTGTGTTTTTGTTTGTTTGTTTGTTTTGTTTTGCTTTGCTTTGCTTCTTTTGTTTTGTTTTTATTGCTGTCAGGACACAATTATCTGAATCTAAGAGTTAGGGACTGTTTACAATCCATTCCATTTGTGTAACCAATGTATATACAGTTACATCAGTCTCCAAATCCTTCACATTTTCTGCAGAACTGGCTTTTCCAGGAGGGAAGTTCAGGGAGGTGACTGTTTCACATTTGAAACCTGCAGCTGTTTGCAGTGTAGATACAAAGGACCTGAGACAATGAACTTTCAATTTGAAGGCAGTGCAGTTGTAGTTAAGTGTTTATTCAGCTCCTGTAGTAGAGGGCATATTCCTGCAAAGTTCAATTCTTAACTTTTTTATTTTCTAATTTTGGACTCTTAAGATTTTTTCTAAGGGAAAACAAAGGTTTATTTTGTATTGATGCAGCTTTCATTTCATTTATAGAATAAGTGATTTGTCTTAGTGTAAACAGGGATTCATAGATATGACATATGCTTATGAAAGGTTGTGTTTACATGACTTCTGTACTTATAAGAACATGTTACAGCTCTCTCCACAAACAGGGCAATTTACATTTGCCTAATGATCCTAATTATTTTGGCCCTCATAAAATAAAAATAAATTAAAAAAGCAGTCTCTTGATTATTTGGTTGAATTTCAAAGTCTATAACAATGATGAACAGTCAGTATCAAGTTGTAAGAAAGGGTGAGTATTGTTTTTCCATTAAAACATATTTAAAAATTAAATATTTCTGCTCTCCAAAATAGTTTTATCAGAGATTTCTTAGATATCTCTAAGAAAGTGGACTAGTAAATAAAACTGTAAACCAGTGAAGTGATGTGGAAGCCCACTGTTGACAAGAATTACTATAGCATTATATATGTGGCCTTTCAAAGTTTTTGTTAGCTTCCATTGGATGATATTCTCTAAATAAATTATATTTGGACCTCCAGTTGATTTCTCATACAGTAAATTTCATAGGAAAAAAAGTTGTTTCTTTGAGTTCTGATAATAAAATTATGAAAGAAATATTTGAATTTTATTTATTTGTTTAATATTCCTGAGGATATTTTATAGACAGGAGGATTTTCCTTTTCTATACACATCTTTGTTCTCATACACTGATATTTTAATATAATTATATCAAACAGATTTTTACAATGATTATCTTTTTAAGAACATTCCCGACACAATACATTTTTTGAAATAATTTTCTAGAATTGAAAACAAGAAGGTAGTCATAATGGTCTACTTCACAAATTGCTGTGTTAAGAGTTTTCATTTAAATAGACAGTCTAAGTGCATATAATTTTATATGTAATTGTCACTTTTATAACACTGAATTGCTTTGTTCCAACTACATGTAAGTTCAACATACTTCATAGCTTAGTTTGCCGTATTTAGTAACTTGCACTACGTGAAAGTTGGGAGTTTTGAACTGTGATGAAACATCATGACAGCAATAGCAGCTCAATATTTTACTATAGGGAGTTTGCCAAGCAAAGGAGAGATAAGCAGGTAAACTCATGTAGAAGTTAATATTGTAGCCATGACTCAGAGGTTGAACATTGATATAGATTAAAAGCTCGGAGTCCATGCAAGCTTTGATAGAGTAATCAGGTTTACAGTTATTTAACACTGACTTATCAGAAAGCATCGACCATAAAAGTATTCAATGTTTGAATATTGCAGCTTATGATCACTTTAAGACTGGTTGAGTTATTTTTTTGGTTTGGTTTAGTTTTGTAGATCATTTTAGCCAGTGAATAAAAGCATTTGTGCATTGTGTCAATTTTTCCATATCACCTGAAATTTTCATTTCACTTGGAATGAAAATGAGGAAAAAACTAGAAGTTTCAAAGTGTTGAAATAAGCCATTGTTTTCATACAATTAAAAGGACAATAAAGAAAGTACCTAAACATTAGATTTGTACTACAAGTTGTAAATATTAGTTTAGTTTTTCATTCTATCAGCATTAAAAGTGAAAAAATATATAGTCCATCCTGAAGCTAGTACCAGGTGACAAATACTTACAGTCCATAGAACCTGTTGACTGAGTAGTACTAGGAGCAATGCAAAACATATAGTTCAAAGTTCATCTGGGCTAGGAAACCAACAAGGCTGTCTCACAGGTGAAACTACTGCATCTATCAGGCATCTCTATGAAGTCAAAAGACTGACAGGTGGACAGACATCACAACAGATTTGAGCTATTTTCATCAGGCTAGCTCAGGTTAAAATTCCTTATGCTAGGAGGTTGTTGGTTTGGTTTGTTAGTTTTTGTTGGGGTTTTTTTGTTTGTTTTTTTCCCTTTTTTTTTTTTTTTTTTTTTTTTTTTTTTCTGTGTGTGGTTTATTCAATAGCCAAGTGGTTAGGCTCCAGGCTTCTCATCTAGTATCTATTTTTTCTTCCCCAAAGGATTTGCAGCCATATGTTTTACTTGTTAAATAACATGTAGTGCGATTATACTATTGGATATCTCATAAGTTTCTCATTTTATACTGTTCATGCTATTATGTTTTGCATGGCATATTTGCATATGCGTTAAGAATAGAATTACAATCCAGTGGATTTCCCCCAACACACACATGAAAATACTCTAATTACCAAAAAATAGAATTGATTTTTTTCTTTTTTTCAAGGCTTGGTTTACTGAAATGGCTTTTGGATGAAATTCTTCCTTTTTCAGACTTATTACGCAGTTTTTAATTTCTTTTTCTTCTGTTAATGGCCTTGAAAAAGGAATTTTCCATTTGTGTTGAAAGAAAATTCTTTGCTTGGTCAAGACTGAATAGTTTTGTTTGGTTTTTTTTTTTCCAAATTTTTTATTAGAGAATTAAAAGAAATTATTAGATTTTCCTTCAATATTTGTGTTCATCAGTTAAATCACACTACAAGTTACTGAGACAGTGTTTTGGATGATGTATGACTCTTTAAAGAATAATATACACAGTCAGTGTGGTATATGAAATATGATTGCTCTTGAAACAATACATATTGTGTTTTAGCAATGTTTGTTTAGAGGAATTTGGAAATATTATACTTATTGAAAAACTGAAAGAATTATCTAAACCAATACCTTAACCTACTCCTAGGAAATTGTAATATTTCCCAAGACATATTACAAGAATATAGGAAAAAGTTAAAAACTCTGCTGCAAGCTCATTATTACATTTTCTTTACATAATGGAATATATTTTTTTAAAGCCTTGCCATTTAGGAACATATTGAAAATTAATATCTGTGCTATATTTTAGGAAAAGAAATGTGACTCACTCGAGGTCTGACGTGCACCAAACACTTTATGGATCCTTTCATTTTTGCTGTGACTATTTTCAGGCAAAAGTAGTAATGAAAAGTTCTGATTCTGTTTCCTTCAACTTCTAATAATGGAGATTGATATTGTTCATAGGGTCCCACCACATAAACTTAGTGGTGTGTAGATAAGTATCTGGACTATTTTGTAAGATTTTTCACTGTTTCTCTTTGTCCTGATGATACTATTTGTGTTCAAAATCTGTCAGCCTTGTGGACATGTTAAATAATGTTAAGTTCTTAGACTTTCTAAATTAGGAATCTCATTGCAAGCATATTATTGTTGTTATGGAATATTTTGTTGTACTACAAAATTTCAGGGTTGAGACATAGTACATGTATGATGATGATCACTGAGATGATCAAATTGATGAGAAAGAGAAGGACCAACTGTCATGTTCTCATTTGAGAGTATTGCTATTACTGATGTCCATAGTACCAATAGTGACAGTAGTATTATATAATAAAGATGGCAGATAGGGACAAAGATTTTAAGTGATATTTGGAACAAAGTGGACTGGGAGCTCTCATGAATAAGGTGTTAATGGCAGTTCCAACCAAAAGAATTAGATCTCCTGCCCAAATTCAACTGGTTACACTGATTGTACTGTAATGCCAGACTTGTTTTGTTTCTAATAATACATGTAGAGAGTGTTTGGCATTTTGAATGATTTACTGCAGTACTAAAAGAATAAATAAAAATTAGTACACTGTGTCAGAGTTTTAAGGGACTTGTGAGAACAGATTATATCCATTACTCATTGAAAGTCTGATATAATTCAGACTCAGAAATAATATGATTCAGTGACTACTCAGTAGATATACAGATGAATGTAAAATTTGGAATGACATTTATTTAGGTCATCTCTTTTTTGCAGTTCATTTTAAGAGTAAATGTTTACTATTTTTATTAATCTATTGCTGTTAAAGTTACTTATTGTTGCAGCTCAAATTTTGTTTTGTGAATAAATGGCATCTTAGAGATTGTTGTGGTGGGACTGTTTAGATAGTGATAAATGTTATGGCTAGTTTTAAACTTTAAAACTAAACTTTACTAAATTTCTCATTAGCAATACACCTCATGGTGTTTCCATCTTTCCTCTTCATGCTTGATGTTTTAATGCTATTTCTTCCTCTCTCAAAAGAAGGACCTTAAGACTGGATTCCAATACAGTTTCTCATGATTTTGTTTTTGCTGGTATTCCTCCTAATTTATTAGTCAGGACATATATTTGCAGTCCCTTGCATTTCTCTTGTTCTTTATTTTCCAACTTTCTGTTACTTGGATGCTTCCCATGTACAACACCTTTGCCCTTTTGGTGGTCAAGTTGCTCACATGCATCTGTAAAATGTTAATTTATGTGTGTCACAGGGCTCTGCTTCTTCTAAAAAATAATAAGCTGATAACATATTGTCCTGGTTTGGTCTGGAATAGAGTTAATGTTTCTTTTTGGTAACTAGAATAGTGCTGTGTTTTGGATTCAGCATAGTGTTTGGTATGAGAAGAATGCTGATAGCACATTGATGTTTTTGGCTGCTGCTGAGATTTCAAGGACTCTCCGACTCCCCATGTCCTGCCCATGAGCAAGTGCACAAGAAGCAGGGAGGGAGCACAGCCAGGGCACCAGACCCAAACTGGCCAGTGAAATATTCCGTATCATGTAATGTCATGCTCACTATATAGAGGAGGGGCGGCTGGGAAGGGGCTCTCTCTCTCACACACTTCTGGGTTTGTGATTGTGGGATCCTGATATTTCGGGATCACTAGCCAGGAACGGGCTGGGTATTGGTCAGTGAGTAGTGAGCAATTGCATTGTGCATTGCCTGTTTATATTTTCTATTACTGTCATTGTTTTATTTTTATTACCATTATTGAACTGTTTCTATCTCAACCTGCGAGTGCTCCTTCACCCTTCTAATTCCCTCCCCCATTCCCAGGTTGGGGGGGAGGGTGGGTGAGTGGCTGCGATGTGGTTGGTTGCCAACTGGGCTCAAACCATGACACATATGTGGATATAGTGAAATCTTTCATATCGATGTACCTATTGTTTTATGAGTTCAGAAATGTAGAGGTTCCTTTTTTGTTAATGTTTTATATGCTTATTTGGTTGTAAATTGTACTCAAACAAGACCAATTTCTGAGTTAGAAATATCTTCATAATAAATACAGCTTAGTTGTTTATATATACCAAATGTTAGTTACTGGACAGCTAGTGTGATAGCCAATATTTGGTGGGTCACTGAGTAAACAGAGATAAACAATCATCATTTTCTGCAATTACAAAATGTCACTATTTGTTGTAGTGGCAATTTGCTTTCTGATGGCATGAAGATGGCTGCATATAAATATTTTTGTACTGTTTTTCTAAATATTTTATAAAATATATATGTCTGAAGTGTTTGTATCCCCTCATATTTTATTCACTTTTGCATTTTTTTATACAAATATGTTTTAGCAGATTTGTTTTTACTTATTTGATGAGGTCCTAACCATTTGAAAAGATTTAGACTCAGACAGAACATTTCAGTAAAATATTAAAAACTATTTGTTCATCTTTTTTTACATTTATTATGAAGTCACTAGAACTTCCCTGGTTTGTAGTTCTAAATGGTGCATCTGCATTCCATAATTCATGTAATGTATAATGAAAATAGAAAAATAAATTAGTGATAAATTCCCCAGAAATATAAGTCAGAAATCTCTGTTGTTAGCTTATATTTAAGACTGCTAGTAATTAAAAAAAAAAAAAACCAAACCAACAAACAAACAAAACAAACCAAACAAACTGTGTTCTATTTTCTTTGAAGCCATATTGAATAGTCTGAGAACACAGTGGCAAGCTTAATTAATGTCCTGTGTCATGAAGTATGACAAAAAAACATTTACAGTATGCAGAACCTATAAGACCTTAACAGTCTTCATTATAATTAGATATCTTACACAGTATTTTTTTAAAGACCTATTAAAACCACAATGAATACACCTCATTGGGGTTCACTGGTATTACCTTAACTCATTGCTAAATAAAATTTCAAAGTAATAGAATTTTCAGAACATTTTCCAGATGATGGGGGGGGGGGGGGGGGGGGGGGTATTCATGAATGTTTAGGTAAAAAAGAATGATTCCAGTAAATCTGATTCTGAAAAGTATGGAACCTCCTTGTATCCCTGATTTCAGTGGGAAAAAAACCTTTTTTCACTTGATAGGAGACACTGAGCACCTTGCCAGAATAAGGCATAAGAAATAAGGCATAAGAAAAAAAGGCCTAAGAAATAAGGAAATAAGATAGTACTCTATATTGGAGGAATCACATGTTTTGTTTCCTGCATAAGCAAAACCTAAAGATGTCTGATACCTGTAAGGTAAAATTCTGGGTTAGACATTGGAGGTCTATACTTTGTTCCAGACCAGAACCTCTACACAATTGCTCTTTCCACATTTTTCCTAATGGAGACAATGTTGTCTGGTACAGCATTTGCTGTGTTCTACAGGTTATCCTGTAACAGCTGCAGGTAGAAGATTTCAATTCTATTCCTGTTTAAACTGTAGGGAAACACAGAAACGGTTATTTCATATAGTTACTGTATGAAAATTTTTATCTTTTAACAAAGTGCTTAGGAGGTGCAGATACAAATTTTAATTAGAGATTACTCCAAGTCCTGAGATAATATTTAATATATTATATACTTTTATAGTTCAAATGGTATAAAATAATTACTACTGTGTCATATTTCATATATCTTTTAGGGCAGATAAGATAAAACTCAAGTAAATGAATAAATGGCAGATATGCTAACTCTGCTGTTATTTACAAGTATTACAGAGTATGAGTGTGCTAGGATTGTGCATCCTGGGAAATTCTCCACAAATTGCAATAAATAAATAGACTAATATAAGAAATTACTTTCTCTGCCATAAAAATGTGGGGAAACTTCAAGTCACAAATTTTAACTTTCAGAAGTGATGTTTAAACAAATACTGCTTTGATCATTCCTTGTTTATGAAGTAGTATAACTAATTATTATCTGAGCTGGAGGATAGCTTAGACCATCATAGAGATCTTTTAACAGGTAAATTTTTCCTCCCTAATTGTCATATTCCACAAAATGTATTTATGGTAGCAGAAAGTTAATTTTTTCTGTCTTTGGTCTCTCAGGCTGACTTAAGTGAAAAAACAAAACCCAATGAGAGACTATTCTCACTAAAGAACTAATAGGACTGAAACTGACAGAAATTTGGAAAATCTCAAGATGCTTCCTAGAATTTGAAATGCTTTCTCATTCCAGTATTCTGTTTTTTAAAGCTTCCCCTAAAATTAAGAATTAAGAATCAAGAGTCTTAGAATCATATAATAATTTAGGTTGGAAAAGACCCTTAAGGTCATTGAGTTCAACCGTTAAGATATCTGTGCTGTAAGATATATGTCTGTATATGTACTTTAAGATCACAGAAGTCCTAATGAAGACAACAGCGTAACTAATGTACAAAGGTAACTATTTACACAAACTTTTGCAAGACAGAGTCCTACTATAACCAAATATGCACACAGAAGTAAATACAAAAGAAAACTAAATTAAAGCTCAGACCAGTTTATGAAAAAATTGGGACAAACTTTTCTGTGATCTTTCCCTTTTGACCATTTATTGTGACCTAATCCCACTTTTGAGTAAATGTCTAATTTTAGATGATAGCCAAATTTATATCACTTGAACTTGCTTTGGAATCTACAACTTGAGCTGGAACTATTAGGGAAAGAGAGGGGATAAATCTTGAATGAAAGATGCAAAGAGTAATTTTTATTGTGAGAGTAATTTCTAATGTCATTTGTTTAGGACAAAGTGAATCAAATGGATCTTTCCATGCAGTTCTGACAGCCAAACTGAGAACTGTATAAAATACACTATAATTCTACAGTTTGATTTTGATGATGCATCATAAAAATCATCTCTGAGAGGAAAAATGGATTCTGAGAGGCAAATTAAATAGTGTGTCATCAGGGGAAGGAATGCATTTTCCAAAAATTTGAGAATTTCCCTAAAATTTGGGCAAAATATGTGCACACACATATACAATAATTTCTGTGTATTTTAATGTAATAATTTGACATTTGGGGATACAGGTTTTTTTACTCTCACTAGATATCTTTGCTTTTTTTTTTTTTTTATTCTCACACATTTAATTTCCATTTTATCATTTTGATTTTTTTTTCTAGCACTTTTTCTGTACTTTTTCATCCTTCTCTTATTTCCTACTTCCTTTGCCAAAACTATCCTTTCTACTCTAGTTCTGCTGAACTCTTCCCTAGAATTTCTCTTCAATCCAGTGCTTCTCATTTTCTCATGTATGACCGTCTCTTTCCCATTTAATCTCTTCCTTGAGATAGAGACAACTAAAAGACAAATTTGATGACATAATATTAATGCTTTTAATGCAAGACTCCTGAAACATGAACTCTCAACTGAACTGAATCTCTAAGACTGTAGTTTTGCATTCATTGGGATTATGGCTTCAGATGTTTTGAACATCTCTTATCCTTATTTTCCATTTCAGCTACTTTTCCAATCCCTCATTGTGCTCTGCCACGTCATATTAAACATTAGATCAGGGTATTTTTTGGAAACTAACTCAGGAAAAAAATGAAAAAATGTTAATTTTTCAGGTGCATCATCTTACCAATTGACTTTCTTGCTTAGCCTTACAGATACATCTCATTTTGCAATAATAAAAAGAAAGGAGGATAAAGAAACTTTTAAAACTTATTTTTTTTCATGGCCTAAAGAAATATATATTCAGCTTTTTTTAGGTTTTAAATTTTCACTCTGCTTTCACTTTTTGGAAAATTCTTTGAGATGGAAAGAATGAGCAAGTATTTTCACACTTAAGTGACTTCCTTGATAAAATTAAGAATTTCTAATCTACTGATTGACAGTCAGTATATGATATGCAATGGAATTCTTTCTTTTTTCCTACTTAACTGTGAAAATTTTTGATAAATTATTAATATACCCAAATAAGCTGTCATCAACTCTTTATTGTAATTTACCTCTTAAATCATGCACTGTCATAAACTTCAGAAAGTTCAAGTTTTATAATTAAAAAAATCACATTTGAAAAAAGTCCTGAATATTTGGAAAGAAAATTAATTAAATTTTATCATAAAATGTCACTCTGTCATATTAATTTCTGACATCTATTAAAAAACCCCACAACTTTAACATAGCCATACGATGTGTAAAAGCAAATATTTAGTATCTAAAGGACACTTTAAGTTCCTTGAAACATCAGGTTTTAAAGACAACTGCTTATTGGGGCTTTCTTCAACAGTTCCAAGTACAAAGGGTTGACAACAAAGAAATATCCTTTGTAAATCTGTATCTTTTTGTAGATAAGGAAAATTGATTTAAACTTTTTGATAATATTCAGTATCAGATAATGTCATGGCTACTTCAATTTACTCCATTGTACAGTGTCTCAGATATTGTTTCTAGCAAATACTCTCATTTTCTAGATTTTTGCACATTATCCCATGGAATTGCAGAATGGTTGAGTTTGGAAGTGACCAGAGTTGGAAGCCTTCCTGAAGTCCAAGTAGGCAATATACATTGCTTTCTCCTTGTCTACCAAGTCAGTCATTTAATCACAGAAGTTTATCAGGTTGATCAAGCAAGACTTCCCTTTCATGAGTGTATGTTGACTATTCCTGATTACCTTCTTGTCCTTCATGTCCATGGAAATGGGGTCCAGGATTAGCTGCTCCATCACCTTTCCAGGGATTGAGGTGAGGCTGATAGGCTTGTAGTGACCTGGGTTCTTCTTCTTCCCTTCTTGAATATAGGAGAAACTTTTGTTTTTCTCAGGCACATCTCTCAATTGCCATGATCAATCAAGGATTATGGGGAGTTACCTCACAGTGACATCAGTCAGTTTCCATCAGTGTTCATGGTTGCACGCCTTCAGGGTCCATGGATTTATCTATGCCCGCTCTGCTTAGGTATTTCCTGATCTGATCCTCTTCCACCAAGGCTGTTTTCCTTGCTCAATCCTTTTCCAGTCTCCAGGGTTCTGGATTCCTGAAGAACAGTGTTACTAGTAAAGACTCAAGCAATTGTAGAATGGATTGGGTTGGAAGGGAAGGACCTTAAAGATTTTTTAGTTCCAACCCCACTGCCATGGGCAGGAAGACCTTTCAGGTTTCTCAATGCCCCCTCCAACCTGCCCTTGAACAATTCCAGGGATGGGGCATCCACAACTTCTCTGGACAATCTGTTCCAATGTCTCATCACACTCACAGTAAAGAATTTCTTCAAAATGTCTAATCTAAATCTACCCTCTTTATTTTAAAACCATTATCCCTTGTCGTGGTTTGAGCTCAGAGGGCAATTGAGCACTGTGATGATGCTCAGTCACTCCTTCCCCCTCAGGGAAGGAGAAAATAAAGCAAAAGGCTCAGGAATCAAAATAAGGACAGGGAGGGATGATTCACCCATTATGGTTACAAGCAAAAGACAGAATTATTAGGGGAAGAAAAAGAACATCCCTTTAATTCAAACACTAACAACAACACCTGACAGACAGAGTGGGACAGTGAGAAGTGCTACCACATCTTAAAACAACAGCTCCCTCTACCCTGCCATTCTTCCCAGGATCAGTTTTGTTCCCCATCTCTCTACTTCCCCGAATCCCACAGCGGCACAGGGAGTGGGGAATACAAGTGAGGTGAGTCTGCGGCTCCTTCCTCCTCAAGGTGGAGGATCATTGTTTCTCCTGCTTCACATGGTTCCCCTCTCATGGGAGACAGTCCTCCATGAACTTTCTCTGACATAATTCCTTCCCATGCTGCTCCAGCGTGGGTCACTTCCACGTGTTGCAGCCCAGCCAGTGCTAAACTACAACAACGGGGGCTGCTTATTCCCACAGAATCCCAGCCTCCCCTTTAAGCACAGCTGCCTGCTCTGGTGCGGGGTCCTCCACAGGCTGCAAGTCGATGTCTGTTCTACTGTGGACCTTCATTTGTGGCAGGGCGGTGACCTTGCTATCTCACCACAGGGGTGCGCTCTGCTCCATGTACCTCCTCCCTTTCTCCTTTCTTCCACAACTGTAGCCCACTCCCCCACTACCAAAAACCCCAACACACAAACCCAGCACACCTCTCATCCTATCTCTACATGCTCTTCTAAAAAATCCCTCTTCAACTTGCTTCTAGGCCCCCCTTAAGGACTGGAAGTTTCCTGTAAGCTCTTTTCCGAGCTGAACAACTCCAACTCTCTCAGCCTGGCCTCATAGGAGAGGTGTTCCAGTCTCTTGATTATCTTTATGGCCCTCCTCTGGACCTGCTCAACCTGCTCATGCTGGGAGCCTCAGAACTTGACACAGTATTCCGGATGGGGATTCTCACAAGAGTGGAGTAGAGGGGGAGAATCACCTCCCTCAACCTGCTGGCCACACTTCTTTTGATGCAGTCCAGGATACAATTGGCTTTCGGGGCTCTAAGCGCACATTGCTGGTTCACATTCAGTTTTCCAGCCACCAATGCCTCCAAGTCCTTCTCCACAGGGCTGTTCCCAATCCACTCATCACCCAGCCTGTATTTGTGCTTGGGATTGCTTCGACCCATGTGCAGGACCTTGCACTTGGCCTTGTTGAATTTATTTGTATGGGCCCACCTCTCAAGCCTGTCAAGGTCCCTCTGGATGGCATCCCTTTCCTCCAGCACGTTGATCTCACCATACAGCTTGCTGTCACTGTCAAGCCTGCCGAGGGTGCACTCAATCCCACTATCCATGTCACCACAAAGATGTTAAACAGCACTGGTCCCAATACCGACTCCTAAGGAATGCCACTTGTCACTGCTCTCCACATGGATGGCAACTCTTTGAGGCTGACCATCCAGTCAATTCCTTACCCAATGAGTGGCCCATCGGTCAAATCCACATCTCTCCAATTTAGATACAAGGATGTCATGAGGGACAGTGTCAAATGCTTTGCACAAGTCCGGGTAGATGATATCAGAAGGCAGCATTTAGTACCTCAGCCTTTCCCCCTTTCCCATGCTCTGTATTGTTAGGGTCCTTGCCCCATTCAGCAGCAGGTTTACAATTTCCTGCCTACCTTTAGCTACTTACATGCTTCTAGAGGCCCTTCTTTTTGCTGGTCTGTGTGTTCAGCTTTAATGTTCTCAGACTACAGGAAAAAAAAATAACTTTCTCCTTTTACTTGCTCCATAACAACTGATGATTCTAAACACTTTGATATCTCAATGGTGTGAAGCCACAGAGAAGAAGGATTTAATTTCAGAGACCCTCATCTATTTTTCAGCTGAAAGAATATGTAAGATAGCTCTAGCAGTTCTCTAATGTTTGCCATATCCAAATTGATCAGTTTAGTTTTCAGTCAGTCCTGGAAAACATTGCCATGGTATCTAAGTAATCTGCGAATGACCAGAAGTAATTATGTGATACACTTTTTATTGGTTCTGGTGCCAGTATTTTGTATTGGTATTTTCAAATTTCCTCACATCTAAACCTAAAAAAGTTAATTTTTAAAAAGACTAAGCTAGAACTATTTTCTTATTATTTCTGAAAAGTGGGCATAGCATCTATTTTCTTGCAATTGGGGAAGTCTACCATGACCTCTTAAAGATGATGGAGAGTGGGCTAGTAGTGAAATTGATTAAGTATCCTTGGCGCCTTTGGCATCCAGTCCCATGGACCTGTGCCTGCCTTGTTTGCTTGAGTTATCCCTGAATTCATCTTCCTATATCATGAATAGTTCTGTGATCCTTCAGACTCTGCCACAAGGAAACACAAATCTGAAATGTTTGAGAACAAACATTGCCACTAAAGACAAAAGCAAAGATGGTATTGATTATCTCACCCTTTTCCAGGTCCATTGTCATGAGTTCTCCCACCTTTTTCTGCATGAGAATATAATTTTCCTTAGGTTTATTTTTATTTCATCTGTAAATGTTTAAGCTGTCTTTTAGCCCTTTGCATTTCTTTTTAATTTCCAAGTCCAGATGAGATTCGGTTTTATTACATTTCTGAATGTCTGAGTAATGTTCATGTATTCTTCCTGTCCTCATCGAACATTTTCTCTAAAAGTACTGATACCTGCATTTGCTTTTCACTTAATCATTAATTAACATTGCTAGATCTTTTCTTCTTTGAATGTTATTTCCTTACTTGGGTTCCAAATACAAATGTGGAGGTTATGGTAATGTGCAAAGTGTCCTAAATCCATTCAGTATTTACAGTTTTAAACAACACAAAAGAAGTATCCTTTTGTATTTTGTGGGGGTTTTATTATTATTTATTTATTTGGTTGGTTGGTTGGTTGGTTGTTTTTTGTTTGGTTGTGGTTTTTTTTTTTTTTTTGTTTGGGTGTTTTTTTGTTGTTTTTTTTGTTTTTTTTTTTTTTTTTTTTTTTCATGGCCCAAAGGTTGGCTTCCTACTTGCCCAATATTGTACTGAAAATAAGATTTCATCGACAGCAACATTGTTTAATGTTCCTTTGTGAAAGCTTGTTTGATTGATTTTTCCCTTCTTATTCACTTGACAAGCAAATGAAATAAGGAATATTTCTTAAAATATGGGATGAGTAGTAATTTTCAGAGATGACTCAAAGAAAGTAAGAATTGATTGCTTATAGTAAATAATATGTATGCTCCCTGACACCCAAACTTATTCTAAATCATTCTAGACAATTATGTCCATTTTCCTCTAACTCTATGTGTATCTTAGGCACAGCTCTTCTCTTTCTCACATCCATTAGTTTTTTCTATGTTTTCTGTCTGTTCCCTAGCTCCTACTGTTCTTCTCTTTCTTTCACTTACAGATGCAATTCTACAGTCTTACACATATTTGTAGTATTGTTCCCTATCTCACACCAGATGAATAGACTCTGTAAAAGATGAAGAATTGCCCTCACACAGTGTTGTGGTTTGAACTCAGAGGGCAAATGAGCACCACATAGCCACTCACTTTCTCCTTCCCTCCCCCCAGTGCTGAGAAGGAGGAAAATAAACGAAGGCTTGGGATTTGAGATAAGGACAGGGAGGGATGAATCACCCATTACTGTCATGGGCAAAAGACAGACTCATTAGGGGAAGAAGAAATCCCATAAATATAATACATACACTAACAACAACTCTTAACAGACAGAGTAGGACAGTGAGAAGCATTACCACATCTTGAAAACAACTGCCCCAACCCTTCCCTTCTTCTCAAGCTCAGCTTTGCTCCCAGTATCTCTACCTCCTCCCCCAATAGTGCAGGGGCAGGGAAGGTGCAGTCTGTGCTACCTCTTCCATCACTGAGTGGGACCAGACTTCTGGAACTTCTTTCCCCTGTTCCAGCATGATCCCTCTCTCACAGGAGACAGTCTTTCACAAACTTACTCCAACTAGAGTTCCTCCCATGGGCTGCAGCCCTTCCCAAGATGCTTCTGCGTGGCACACCCCTGCATGTTGCAATCCTCCAAGCACCAAAGTACAAGAGCAGGGGCTGCTTCTTCCTACAGGATCCCGGCCTCCTTCAGGCAGAATCACCTGAGATTGCATGGGGCCACCCACAGACCACATGTCAGCATCTGCTCCACTGTAGGTTTCCCTGGGTGGTGTTGGGGGCAGCCCCTGCAGTCTCACCACAGGCTGCAAGGGGGTCTCTGCTCCACCACACCTCCTCCTGCTTTTCTTTCTCTGTTCCTCCACTGACCTCGGTGTTCACATAGATGTTGCAACTCCTCTTCACAACTCCAACTCCTCCTACCAGGTCCCTTCTTAAATATGTTATTGCAGAGGCGCAGTTGATTGGCTTGGTGTTGGTGCAGAGGTGGGGCCGACTTGGAGAAGGGGGAGCTTTAAGAAGCTTCTCACAGGGACCGTTGCTATAGCCCCTTCCCCTGCTACCAAAAACCCTGCCACTCACTCAAACCCAGAACACACAGAAAGAATCACTTTGTCTACCACAAAGACAGGAGAGGAGCCAGGAGATTGGATCAGGAATTGTTACTTGCATTATACTTGCTTCCCTCACTGCAGTGAAAATAGGAACAAAACCTGTTTTCCCAGGGTGAAAATCAAAACATTTTCCATCACAAAGAGAATGCATTGAAGCTTAGATAAGTGAAATCATGGTGGTTTCCTGTTTGAGAATACCTAATGTTGGCTGTGCCATGATAGTTATTTATTTTAATGTGAGCAGTTTAGAGAATAGGTACAGAGGACCTTGCCTTCCTTTGAAACTGCAATTAACTTTTATGGGGAGACACTTAAGGAGATTCCTTCTAAGGTAATTTGGGTATACTTAAAGAAAACACAGCCTGTAGAGATTATGGAACATCGGAGTGACAGAGCTGCTTTTTTAAGTTGGAACTGCTGGTAATACTAACACAAATAAAGTGTAATATTCTTGCAATTAAATATGTACAAGCACAGTTTTAAAGGTCAGATTCCTTTCATATATGGAATTGAGTTCTGAATGTATTTATGTATTCATTTTAAAGCAAACACATTGACCTCAAACTTCAGACATGTATTTACCTTCAGGATGAAGTATTTCATAAAATAAACATCATTTACATGCTTAATATATCAGATATTAATTCAGATGTGTCTTGTGCATCAGTTTGCAAGTGTAATCAGTAGTTATTTCAACCCAACAGCTCAGTTATAATAATTTCTCCTCCTAACTGTGGGCACTGATCTTATACTTTTGTCCATGTGGAAACTCTTCAGAAATTGTAACTGTAATAAAAAAAGTATGGCTGATAAAACTCCTGTTTCTGAAGCAACCTTTGTATAAGAGATAAATTTTGATAATGCTATCATCTGCTTCAGGTCACTCTCTAGTCTACCTAAGTCACTTATCTGGATTGAATATATTTTTTACCTCAGCATGTCAGACTGTAGGTCTATTTCTTAACACTTAAGCTTCTTCAAGACTAAATTTTCAATTCAATCAACTTTAAAGAACATCTGCCTTAATTTAGATTATTCCTTTCCTCTCTTGATATTCTCTTTCCCTACTGCATGAAAGCAAGCATAATGGATTAAGGTAAAATCTGCTGATTCAAGGATTCAGTTTTACATGGAAAGGAAATTGTGAATCTTTGCTGTAAAAAGGGAAATGGAAATGTTTCCCCTCAAGAGATCTCTAATATTCAAGTTCAATGCATGTGGATAGCAAAGATGCTTTAAAGGAGAGCAGGAATCTGAGAGGACCTCTAAGTAGCAGTTTGCCAGCTTCTCCTTCAAAGCCATTTGGCTAAAGCTTTGCTACATTTGGTTAGAGCTTCACTATTAGATATTGCAATCCTCTAGAAAGAGGGAAGAGCTGGTTTCCCATTCTTAGACAATATTTTCCTGTCACTGCAACTGACCATTTATATCATGTGTAATGATCACTTTGTAGTGTTCTTAGCTTTTACCCCACTTTTTTCTTCTCCCATCTGAGCAATCTGAGTCAAAAATATATGTATTAGCTAGCTGATCAACAGGAACCTACTTAATATATTTGCTGTCATCTTCACTTCTTTGTTCAGTACATCCTTGGACAAATGTTGAAAATCATTAAAAAAAAAGGCCATAAGATTTATTTTTTTAATGTATTAGGTATAATGCATGTATGTGTGCATGTCTATATGTGTGCATGTCTGTATGTGTACATGTACATGTGAATAGTTTAACATGTATGCCTTTAATATGAAAAATGCTTAGTTAGTCAAACTAGTCAAATACAGTGTAAAATAAACTTCATAAATACAAAATTACCTAGAAATAATTACTTATTAGTAAACATTAGGAGCCTGATTTTGATCCCTTTAATCTCAAAGTCTCAAAAAATTTTTCAATGTTCCAAAAAATCGGTCAGATCTTAAGAATATTAAATCAATCCACTCAGGAAGGACATATCTATACGTTGTATGAAACTATACATTTGCTAAGGCAGATATATAAGAATTATGTCTTTGTTTTTTTAAATCATTATTATATATTTTGAAAAAATAAAGGGGTCATGAAGTGAAAGGTAACTTTTCTATTAACTACTCTAAAGGGTAAAAATTCAACATTTTCCTCAAAAAGTTATTTCTTTATTTCTGCTACACAGAATTTATGTTCCTTTGAAAGGTTTTGGGGTTTTATTATTTTTTGGGTTTTATTTTTTTTTTTGGGGAAATGCACAAAAAATGTATATTATGTGAAATTTTATTTTAGAAAGATTAAAAATACTGTTTTTATTTGATAATATAAAACTTCATTAAAAAACAAAAACAAAAAAAAAAAAAAACAACTACACACAGAAAACATTATTTTACAAACAGAAATTTTTGATGAAACTGGAAATTCTATTTAAGAAAGATGGTCTGGAACAACATTCTGAGTAATACTCTTCCCAACATATCAAGGAAAAATTTTCAAAAATCGTGTCTGTCTCTAACACAACTCACTGGCCAAATTCTCTAGTGTAGATGACGGTTAACATGCAGATTACAACTATGGTAAAATAATTTTAATCATTTTCCTAACTTCGTTGATGATTTTTAATAAGCGCTTTAGGATTACAACTATGGTGAAATAATTTTAATCATTTTCCTAACTTTGTTGATGATTTTTAATAAGTGCTTTAGGAACGTAAAAAGATCCTTTGTTCAGTAAAATATTTATACTACCAAGGATGTAGGAGTGCTAACTAAACAGTTAGCTCATTCAACAGAAATAAGTTAAACAGCAAGAAAATACATTGTGCCTTTATGTACTTTAGGAATTCCAAGTTGCTCAGTGTGCTTTTCTGAGCTTTGAGGAATGAATTTTTGTACTGGTAAGTGATATTGCCAATAACTGTAGGGACCTTTATTATAAATATCTTGATTATTTAATTTGCTCTGTTTCCAGTGTATGCTGGAACTGTATGAAATCAAGTCATAGATTATATGTCACATTGTCCCAGAAGATATGAACTTGAAAACAAATAGCCTGGGCACTTCTAATAACTTCTGAACAAACTCTGTTTTTGTGTAAACCAAGAAATGACAATAAAATTTTTAAATTTGAAAACTTTCCATCAAAATATATGTAATGTTTCCCGGTTGTGAAGACCCAATTTTACTGGCAGATAAGAAGATATAGAGGGCAAAACAAAACAAACCTCAATCTCCTTAGGAACAAGACTATAAAATAAATGTCTGCTTTTGGTACTTTCATTTAATCTCAAGTTGTTTCCATCATTCTTTTCATCAGTAGCCATTTTATTCCATATTTATTAATGCAAGAACTTCCAGTGAGCTCAAGAAAATTTGTTGGAAGGAGGAGTATGGAACTGGAACTCAAGTGTTTGGACTCATGTTTTAAAATATAATCAAGATATGCCTTTTTTGGGACCAGCCACAAATAGGATGTACACATGTAGACTCAGAAAAAAGATCTCCGTTGTATTTGTTCGGCCTTCAAACACTCTCTGTTGGAACATGATGACTTGTTAAATGATAAGCCATTCTATTGCACATTATGTTATTTTTTTCCATAACACTATTGCTAGTAAGTTGGAAAAGAGCTGATCACTATTTTAAATCTTCAGCATCTTACCAATTACTGCTAAATGTATGGTTTTAATGTAAAAACGTATCCTTCCATTGTGTTCAAATGCACAAGAAGTACAAAAGCCAGTAAAGATATTCATGCTGTATCTGTGATGAGGAAATAAGTGTATGTAGATTTATTTCAATGTTGATTAAGAAATTATTCTAGTATTTACTAAGTATCTTAATACAATCAATTATTAAAAATCCAAGAGAATAAACAGAGAAGGTAATTTTTCTAATTTCATTATTATGAACTTGAAACATGTGGTGGTAAAGAGCACCTTTTGTTCTTTGGATATTTCTTCCGCCCTTCTGCCACCTACGGTTCCTTTACTGGGTACAGTTGAATTTAGGGCTGAAAAATGTGTTTATATCCAGACTGTGCTGTTAGGCTGTAAACTTATTTGCATATGGATGTGTCAATTGTGTATGTGTTTGCGGAATACTATTCTCGTAGTACACAAGGATATTAAAAAAAAAAAAATGGTTTAAAATTTAAAAGCATACTTACAGAATGTATTCCACTCACAAATACAAATTAATTCAGATGCTGTGCATGCTACAATCCACACTGTCATTCAGGATTATAGGGGCCAATAGACCAACTATGTCCTGAGGGTGTGAACTGGGACGGATCAATCAATTTACAGAGCTTTGGCAAAGGTTGAACAGCTGGTGCTGAAATTCTTTGTTGGAGAAATGACCAAATCACCAGAGATTATAGATTTAAACCAAGATTGATGGTTAAACCTTGCAAATAAAAGCCTCTTCAAATGTGTTCTGACTGATTATAAAACCAATTTAAAGGCATCACTGCACAGCACTTTCTTAGAACAAGATAGTCATTAAACTTCTGGTGTTAAAAAAATTCTCTCTGAATCCTGTTGCTAATAGCACATACATTAGTGTTTTCATTTGCAGATTATTTATAAAAGGTCTCTGTTGACCAATTTCTTTTTATTTAAAAATTCACTGGGATGAACTTGGATTATCAATAATTACTTTCACATACTTAGCACAAGAGAGGGTAAGAATTTTTTGCCCTTTGGGCACTCAGCAAAAGCTATCTGCTAGCTCAGCAAGTTTCTAAAGTGTTCATGAGAAAGGTTTGATTATGTAATAAAGTTCTTTTCTAGAAGAGGATGAGATTTTTAGTTCAGATGAACTTGCTTTACAGCTGAAATGGGATTTGAAAATAAATAGAAATCTCAGGAAAGCAGGCCTGAGACAGTGGAGGTAGTAAATGATCATGGGACAAGAAAATTTCACTACAGCAGAAAAATGAGTGTGGAGCCGCGGATGAACAACACGCTGAGACGGGTTCAGTGTGGAAGACAGAGCATCAATCAACGTGTGTCTTTATTGGTCCAGGGTACATATATTTATACAGACAATGATAATTATTATGCCTACTAGTCACTAGCTGATTGGCTTAAGCTCTAAAGGTCATATTCACACAGTCCACCTACTTGCAGTTAGCTTACAGCACAAGCTTCTCATAACACTAAGTTTCTTATGCTACTATTTCTGATTCCTCTTGACTTGTTTTCGATACACGACAGTACCATAACACTAGGTTTCTCAGACCACTATTCCTAATTCCCCTTAACCTGTTTTTGACACACCACGGTACACAGGGCTGAAGCGTCCTTGACATTCCTCCTGTATCAGCAGCTATGAGCAGCTGCAGGCAAACCCTAGTGAGGCCCAGCATCAGCAGCTAGAGCAGGCTCTGATCATACAATTGCTTGGTGGGCTCATGACCCTTGTCTCTGAGCCATTCTCCAACAAATGAGGGTATCTGAAACAATGGGGTAGTGCACAAAGCTGGTGTGGGGTTTTTTAGGGAATAAGAAAGGGTGACCCTTTCTAGATGAGAAAGGAGCAGATAGAGATAAAATAGCAGGAGAAAAGGAAGTATTTCTGAAAAGAAAGAGAAATACGTCGTTTGGCAAACCAGGACAAGCTAGGAATAAAGAACTTCAAAAACATGCAGGATTTTAAGCGAAATAAAGGAGGACCCTTTATCCTTCTGGACTGGGAGTCTTGTGGCATACTAGACATGCAAGTACCTGTACATAGTAGAAAACACAGTCTCCCGTAGTCAGTGTGTGTGTGTGCACGCACGTATGTGTGTATGGTTATGTGTTTTTAAGAAAATTATCTCATAAAATCCATCTATAATAGAGTATTGTATCCTCTCCTTGACATAAGAAGGAAGTTACATTTATCAGCTTGTTTATCATCTCTTTCTCTTTTTCTATTATTTTTTCTTGGTCTCTATGAGTGTGGAAAGAGTATTTGCTTGTTTATAGATAGTTGGGCTAGGTGAACATATTCTTCCTCAGAGTTAAAAGGAAGTTGAGGGATTAAAAAAGAAACTCAGAAAGAAAATTGAAGATTAAAGATGAGTGAAAAATTCCCAGTGAGATTAGTAGCTATTTGAAATGTTGAACTGTAATATCTTAAATCTTTGTAAAGTGGGGTTGATGGCAGCAATACTTTGTTCTGTGTAAAACTTAAAAAAGAAATTAAACAATATTTTCCACAGAATATTTTAAAATTAATAATTTCCATTTTACTCAGATTGAAACTATATCAACAGCTGAATTTTCTGAAAAAACAAAACAAAACAAAACAAAGAAGTATGAGTTGTAACTAGGCTTATGGAAAACTGGATGGTAGGATACAGAACCTGAATGTTTAGGTTCCATGATCTTATTAAGTGAGCGAGTGAGAAAGATTTTTAATGAACAAGCTTTAAAGACTCAAAGTGTTAAATAAAGTGATTTATTATTGCTAAAAAATCATGGAAGGAAAAACCCCACAACCTACCTGAAAGGTGGCATGGCAGGGAAGGTGAAAAGAGATCCTTGAAAGTTTGTGTCTAAGGGATATGACATCTTTGTGAGTAGACCAAGGATTCTGTTTTATTTCAAGCCTTTGGTATGAGAATTCCATATAAATCTCTGGCTTATTGTTTAATTTCAATATTTTTTAAGGTATACAGATAGGCTTCTTTGGTTCATTATTGTCAGTTCCTGTAGCCTACATCATATATTGTAGCCTGTCATCACATATTCCTTTATTGGTATGAGCAGCTTCTCTGAGTCCATTTCAGAATCTGTAGACCTGAAAAGATCTTTTGCTGCAGTTCTTTTTGAAGTTATTCCCCCTAAATAGAATTAACCCAGTTCCCTTATTCTTACTTCAGTATATATGTTCCCAGCTTTCAGGATATTTTGCACTCTCCACTATATATTCTTTAAAGTAGTTAGGACTGATAATTGATAAATTGACAGTTATGAACTCTACCCTTAAAAATAAGCTATACTTATAGTGGGTAAAAAAGGCTTTGACTTCAAACCCACACTGACTACATTGACACTGAGGGAAACACAGGATTCCTTATCTTTGGAAAACATCTACTTCACTGCTGTGAGATCAACCTACAGGCAAATAGTAATTGTTACCAAAAGTATAACTAAGATCAGGGTATCATTTCTCACTGGCAAATTGCTCACTGCAATTGTTCGCTACAAACTTGCACACAAATAGCCAGAGAGTTATCTGGAGAGACAAGAGTTCCTATTACTCTTGAGCATTAAAGCAGACTTATTAAGAAACAGTGTTCCTTTTTCTCCAAAGAAGTAATAGGGTTCCATTTATACAATTACTCCTCCTCTAAGGTAAATTTCCTGTGGAATCAGGTCATAATAAAAACAAAAAAATAGAATATTTGATCTGAATTGCCACCACAAAAAATGTACCTTATGAATGAACCACTGAAACCCATGAATGTTACATGAGATTATCTTAAATCCAATGTACTGCATTCAACACCCAAAAGGGACTTATAGAAATTAGGTAGGTGAAACCAAGCAGCTAAGCACCTGAAAAAGTTGTTACAGACAAAGTTTTTCTATTTTATTTCAAACTAGATATGTAATATGTAGTTGTTATCTCTTCTCTGTGTGATTTCAATAATAAAACAATTCAGATTTATCATATCAATAATTTTAGTTCCTTTATATGCATAGTTTTCTTTCCTAACCTACACAGGATAAGAGATCAAACACAGAGGACTTTAGAGTGCTGAGCTCAACATTCCCCAAAGACCAATTTGCATGGGTGTTAGATAGTGATGAAAGACACTGCAGGGATGAGACTATGTTTGGGAATATGCTTAAGACAATTCTTCAAATTGGTGAATAAACTAAGATACAGCCTTTAAATATAATCCTTTGTGATGCCTAAGAAAGGGGGATCTGTTGTTTATGATGTATTATGAGACATTTGTGGCTACTGATGTGTGTTTCAAAAATAAGACTAATTTCTGCTCAACAGAGCCACAAAAAAAAAAAAAAAATATGAATCAAATCAGACTACTGCAAGAATATCAGCAAAGACATATGTTTGTAGTTTGACTTTGGGCCAAAACATAGAATCATCAAAATGAACGATGAAAAAACTATCTTTCCATCCATATCTTTAGCAAAACTAACACCATCTTCAACTAAGTGCAGCATAAAATTTTCAAAATTGAAAACTACCTCTAAAGAAATGTCTAGACTTCCATGAGAGAAAACAAGACCTACCATAAGATGCTTAGGCATAAAAGAAACTCAAGGATTATGGAGTTTAGAAAGTAAGACTATAATATGCTGATGACTTTTAATATAAATCTTATGCTGTGCTGAAACTGACAAAATTAGGGCTGATTAATGATTAGTTTTCAAGTATCCTCAAACCTGCAACTTCTCCTGACCTCATGGCTTTGTTAAAGTACTCCTTTTCTTGGAAACAGCTAAAGACCCATGATGCTGCTTTGTAGTGCTACAAAGATAAAGTCATAGGAAAAAAAAAATTCTGAATTATTTCCCTTCCTTTATTAAATATTAGAAAATATATATAATACAGTGTCTAAATGAAACTGTAGATTAACTGAAGGCATACAGGCATACATAAAGCAAATAAAAAGATAGAAGTACTTGGGAAAGAAAGAGATACACTATTCCAATTTCCACCAATGCAAATGGTAGTTATCTAGAATGCTGCTTCATCAGTTCATTTTGGAGAAAGAAATCCCTTCTTTTCTGTAGAGTATCTAAGGATATCCTGGTTTCACCATTCTTTCCCACAAACGTAACTAACAATGTGAAGATTAACATTAAACATGTATATACACACATTATACACACACAGACACACACATTCTATGGACTATGGAATTTGAGTTATAATTTCTAGAGGAGAAGCAGAGGAATCATTTGTTATACCCCAAAGTGATGTACACGTTACCTTGAACGGATATACTCCATCTGCCAACCAACCATTTCTGTTGATGACAGACAACAGACAACTAGAGCCATGTCTTTTACTGATGGCAATATCTGGCAGTACTCTTACCTCACTTGAACATTTTAGCTTTACCTACACTTGTGCTGAAAAAGTCATCTTTTATAAAAGTTTTATAGTCCTCAGAAATCCAGTATGTCAAGCTGATCAGTGAGTTGACGTGGACTTCAGGTATTCCAAACACAGACTGTTTAAGTCCCATTATTCCTGTAGAATCCAACACTGAGGCTATCTAATGTTCTTCTCAGAAGAATCCAAACCATCCTCTCCCGTGGTTTTGTTATGTTATTGTAAGGGCAAGTGGTCCGGCTGGGATGGAGTTATATTTTTCATAACAGCCCACATGGTACTGTGTTTTGGTTTGTGAGTAAATCAGAGTTAAAACACATAGGTGTTCTGGTTATTGCTGAGCAGTGCTTGCTCAACATCAAGGCTTTTTGGTTTTCCCACTTTGAATCCCCAGTGAGTAGCCCAGGTGTATGCAAAAAGTTGGGAGAGAGCACAATCAGGACAGCTGACCTGAACTGACCAAAAGGATATTTGTTGTGGTTTGAGCCTACTCAGCAGCTAAACACCACGCAGCCGCTCACCCACCCTCTCCCCACTTGGGAACAGGGAGGGAATCAAAGGGGCAAAGGGAGACTCACAGGTTGAGATAAAAACAGTTTAATAACAGTAACAGAATAATACACTGACAGCAGTATCAGCAGGTAATGTACAATACAGCTGCTCACCCACCTACCTGCTCCTGGCTGGAGATCCCAAACACAAAGGCAACACAGCAACACTCCCAGAAGTGGCAGCCCCTCCTGGCTCACTCCTGCCTTTATATAGTGAGCATAATGTCACATGACATGGACTATTGGCCAATCCGGGCCCAGCCCTCCAGCTGTGCTCCCCCTGCCCCCGCACACAGGTGAGGGCACTGGGACCTGGGGAGCCCCTGGGGTCTCAGTGTGCTGCAGCACTCCTCCAGCTACCGAAATGAACAGGAACTCTAGTCCAGCCCAAACCAGGACAATATTCCATAACATATGATATTCTGCTCGACAATAAAATATCGGGGAAAGGAGGAGAAAGCAGGGACTTTCATGGTCATGGCATTTGTTTTCCCAGGTGACCATTTCATATGCTGGTGTCCTGTTTTCTAGGAAGTACCTTGTTGTCTGCCTGCTCATGGGAAGATGTATAAGGTTTTCTCATTTTGCTATACTCTCACTTGCAGCTTTGCTTTGTTTATTAAACTGTTTTTTATCTTGACCAAGGAGTTTTCTTGCTTTTCCTCTTCTGATTCTCTCCCTTATCCCACTGGAGGGGGGAGTAAATGTGCAGCTGCGTGGGTCCATAGTTGCACCCACCAAAATAAGGCATGTGAGATGTATGGAAATAGGATGGTTATGCTTGCCAGTGACCCTCTACATTTCTGGAATGTGCTTTCCTGAGAATGCTCTAAAACACAAGTCATAATCCCAAGCCATTTTCCTTGGACATAGGAGCTGCTCCACTATAAACACCACATTTAATAATCTTCTGTGATTCCAACAGTGAATGGCCTACACATATGGTGCCAAACCTAGCTTTGGGACTCTCATTAAAATGCAGAGATAAGCTTTGAATACATTTCATGTAGCTACAATAGAATTGGATATATTTACTTTCTCTGAATCTCTTTCATGTCATATACAGTCTAATTAAATATTCTTCATGCAAGCTGTTTATAAATGATTTACAATTTGACATGGTAAGCCCTGTTGTGACCTTTCCGTAATGCTAAATTACTTTTCAGCCCTCTTGTTATTAATAAAATGATGTTAATAATAACAGCAAAAATAATATTCAGAGGAGTATACAGAACTTTTATCTGTAGATTTCTCTGCACTTTGAACGTTTGATAAGAAGCTAATAATTGTGTTGTACCTCAATATCCCCTTTGTAAAGTGGAAAGTATTTAATGTTTATCTTTCACATCCTCTCTCTAGCTTATTATTTCTGCTCTGTGGGGTTTTATAGTATGTTAAATTGTGTTTATGTAATGAGACACACTCATACTGTGCTCATGATTGTACCAGTAGGGCACAGAATCCCTCTTTGAGGTAAGAGTCAAATCATGTCATTACTGAAGTGCCTTTCCTATGCTTTGTTATTCTAAACTTGATTCACACATAACAGTTAAATATTTTTCATATACTAGGACTATAAATATAACTTGAGTATTAAAATAGAGTAATTAATTCAAGTTACCTGGAAATTAATTTATTCATTTTTATCAAATCCTATATTTACAAATTCTACTTGTTCTCACTTCAACTACACTCTGTGGGTCTCACAATCCAAGGATTAATATAGGATTATATACATTTCTTTCAGAGTGAAATCCTATGTTTAAGGAAGAAATGGTAGTAGGTGGATTATAATTAACTGTTATGGTGTGAGAGAAATTTAAATAAAATTTACATCTTCAGACTGTGATATACATTTTATTAAGTAGATTTGTTTTGTGTTTATACAATACTTTGTAAAATAACTGTAATTAGTACTTTTGGACACTCAGGTTTAACATTCAATAATACATAGAAATTTATATATGAGTAAGTGGGTATATATATTTGTATGTACATGAATACTTTATATATATATACACATATACATGCATGCATATACATAGTTATATTAATCATTATTTTCAGTTCATTCTATGAGCTATGTGTGTTTTAGTTTCAAATCCAAGAAAATGCTTATGCACATATTTATCTCTACTTCCAAGTTAAGACAATGCTTAAATACATGCCAGCTTTGAAGCAGTTATGGACTTACTGACTCTAAACAAATCTTTTTGTTAATTAATAAAGGAAGATGAAAAAATCTGGTGTTCCTCAGAATGAAATAATTAACTTAATTTGAGCTACAGTGTGAAGGTCACGAACTAACCTTACTTTTTTTGCTATGAAAACAGTTGCTACTTGTTCTATTTATAAAAGCATGACATGAAAACATAACATGACCTTTTACATTCTACCTTTTAGTTCTAGCTAGAAAAAATCCCAAGTAAAACTTTTTTTCATCCTTCAACCTTCATCCAAATATCTAGTATTTGTTATTCCTAGTTGATAAGGGTACATACAAGACCCTCACACAAAGGACACTGACATGGTTGGCTACACCAGCTACCACAGACGGGGCATTGCCCTGAGGCACTAGCATCACCAGTACTCATGGGAGACACCAGCACAGAGAGGCAAGTCCCTTTCCTCCTCTTCATCTGGTAAAGATTGAAGCACACTACTGAAAGCATACCCATGACAATATAGATTTACAAGTGCACGCACAATCATGAATTCCCTGGGCCCATCTTACTCCACAGGTCTCCTACTCACCAACTGTTCCAGCTTTTTGCTCGCCAGCAAACACTCACATGTTGAGACACCCATCTTACCGGCATCCTGCACTCACAGGCCAAATACCTGTGCAGGCCTGTTGGAGAATGGCTCAGAGACAAGGGTCCTGTGCCTTTAGCTAGTAGATTGTAAGCCTGCATGCCTAAGTTGTGCCTTGTCATGTATTAAGAAAATCTTTGAACGAACGTTAGCGCAGGCTCTGCTCATACAAAAAGAAAAAGGGGGAATTGTTGGAGAATGGCTCAGAGACAAGGGTCCTGAGCCCACCAAGCAATTGTATGATCAGAGCCTGCTCTAGCTGCTGATGCTGAGCCTCACTAGGGTTTGCCTGCAGCTGCTCGCAGCTGCTGATACATGAAGAATGTCAAGGACGCTTCAGCCCTGTGTACCGTGGTGTGTCGAAAACAGGTTAAGGGGAATTAGGAATAGTGGTCTGAGAAACCCAGTGTTATGATAACGGTGGTCTGAGAAACATTGTGTTATGGTACTGTTGTGTATTGAAAACAAGTCAAGAGGAATCAGAAATAGTAGCATGAGAAACTTAGTGTTATGAGAAGCTTGTGCTGTAAGCTAACTGCAAGTAGGTGGACCGTGCGAATACGACCTTTAGAGCTTAAGCCAATCAGCTAGTGACTAGTAGGCATAATAATTATCATTGTCTGTATAAATATATGTACCCTGGACCAATAAAGACACATGTTGATTGATGCTCTATCATCCACACTGAACCCGTCTCGGCGTGTCGTTCGTCCACGGCTCCGCACAGGCCCTCTGCCTGCCTGATACCCCTCCCCAGACCTGGGGCATCCTCCTAAATGGTGTGTCCAGTTTGATGTTCCCTAGTGAACAGATGAACACATACATCTCATGCACCACAGAGAAAGGTTCCCCTCCTACACACTGGCTAGTTCGGCCTGAAGTTTAGTAACAAATTAAACACACACACCACCACACATTATGTGTATTTCACACACTGCGAAATACAAACATCCCGATGGTTGCACCCAGGCACATGGGCCCTGGCACATGTGGTCCCACACCAGTTGCTGGCACTAGACTAGCCTGGACTAGACTAGACTAGAATGTTTTAGTTGGAAAGGACCTACAACAGCCCAACTATCTGACAAATTAAGGGCTGAACAAAAGCTAAAGCATATTATTAAGGGCATTGTCCAAATGCCTCTTAAACACTAACAATATTGGGGCATCAACAACCTCCCTAGGAAGCCTATTACAGTGTTTAACTGCCACCCCGTCACGCCTGGTCTGACTTCAATTACTGGCCTTGAATTCACTCTCTTGGTCTTTCCAGTTGCAAAACACTCACTAGTAAGGTTTGCACAGTCCCACAGGCCCCTGTCAAATATCCGTAATGTTTGTGATCATTTTGTTTCCTCCTTCTTATAGGTTACAAATTCCAGGATGACCCTCTCCAAAGGTATGCCTGGAATTTCTTAACAACTCATTGATGACTTGCTGAAAAGATTTGATCTTTGTTATTATTCCTTTTGTCACTTGTCCATAAGGTGTGTGCCTCTGTGTCTTTATCACTTTCCCTGTTACTCACAACTGCCTTTGAACTGAAAAGGTCATTGATCTGGTGACCTTAATGAAGCAGGTGTTCTCACAGTCCACTTTCCCTTACAGTTTCCATAGCTGAAAATGAGTCCTGGACACATGTGAGGGAACAAAAGAATGCAAGGGGGACTGGTGCCAAAAACATTTTTCCTTTACTGATCAATTGTGTTATCATGGTGCAAGACTCTCCTGAAAAGAAGGCTGTTCTGAAAGGGGATGTGGTCCATATTAAGTTTTCAACTTTCCTTGCTGCAGCTACTTAATGGAAAAGTCTAAAAAGCTGGAAAATATAATGATCCATCTTTTCTTACTTATTCACAGATTCCAGCAACCAGAGGCACAGTCAGATTATTAGTAACCTTTTTTAGTAACCTTTTTTTCATAACATACCAGCTGCAATTTGGGCTTGCTAGTATTTTGTGGACAGTATATTTGCTAGTCACATGCTTTCCCAAGAATCCCACTGTTTATGGATTTCTCATCAGCTTAATCATGAATAGTTGTCAATTAATTGCACACTTATCTGACCATGCAAAGAGAGTACTGCTTATTGAATTTTGCTTTTTTTGTTCACTTTTATCTGTTTTCAGAACAATGTATGCTATAGCTGTCACAAGAATTTAACGAACTCTAAAACATCATTTACTCTTTAAATTTTGTTTCAATGCCAGTATCCTCTTTTTGCCTTCTACACTTTCATCTGCTGATTTTGCATGAATAAATCTAGATTTAACATGAGTTTATTTACATTCAACTTTCATCTCCTTCTTCAATAATTCACCGCATGTATTTATTGCTCTCTGTGTGAAGTACAAAGTAATTTAATCTTGGTTTCTGATTTTAATGTTAGATCTTCTGGTTTTAGAATCGCTTACCACATTTCTGTTTAATAAGTACTGTAGTTTGATGACTGATCGAATAAAAAATATATTCCTTTTCACTTATGTACATGATTGCTCTCAGTAGAGCTTCACTGGCTTGTTACTGAAGTAACGAACAGAGATGAGAATCTTGCCCTGGATCTTTAAAGGGACTTTATTGAATAAACCTTATTCCAGATGTTTTGACAAAATCACCAGTTTATTTATTGTATATTTTCTAGTATTTTGGTTCACTTAAATAATCTTTCTACACAGTAATCAGAATTATATTTTTTCACACAAAATTAAAATGGCATTACATAATTTCCTAACAAACTTTTCAAAACTGAAATCTTTTTTAATGTTTAATATAACTGTGAGTTCTCAGCTCACAAATTCCTCTCTCAGTGGTTTCCTAGGAAACCAACACACAAGCACAAACAGAAAGCAGCACAGAAAAACAAGGTAGAAAGCCTGCAGCACTTCCACTTTTTTTAATCCTTTCAAACTCTCTGCAGTCTCACAAACATATCAATGTTAAGAGCATGATAAACCTTAAACAAAACAGCTGGTGATGGGCTTAAACTATAATTCATATCTGTGTCATTTGTAAGAGTAGACAAAGTTCTCTTGAGAATTCTGAAGAGAACAATTGAAACAAAGAATAAGAGCTTTTGCACACACAGCATCATGCCTTTGGAAGAATGAAGCAAGAACAGCTTATCAAAATTAATTTCAGGGCACTGCTTTAATAACAATTGAAATAAATGGGGAGATACTAACCGGCTCCAGCTGCTGAAGTGGTAGCCAACAAGTAAAAGGCAATTACAGAATGCATTATGGGTGCTTGATGGGGTACATTTTCAGATTAAATGTATTTTCAGCCAAAAGCAAAGTTAACATTATTCTCCCACCCCACAAACATCCCAGTGCACTCATGCATGTATATACACATGCACACAAATTTAGAAAATAGCTACATAATTTTGAAAGAAGAGGAACTTAAAAAAATATATTAAGGAATAAGAGTGGACAACTCACAGTTGTTGTCCTGGGTTGAGTGAGTGGTGGAGTTTTTTGAAGGCAGGGGAGGGGGCTATAGGGGCGGCCCCCTGTGAGAAGCTTCTCAAAGCTCCCCCAGCTCCAAGCCAGCTCCACTTCTGTTTGGAAAATTGAGCCAATCAGCTGCACATCTGCGATAACATATTTAAGAAGGGACGTAGTGACGGGCAGTCGGACTTGTGAAGAGGAGTTGCTGCAGCTGCATGAACACCAAGGTCAGTGGAGGAACGGAGGAAGAAAGGAGGGAGGGAGGTGTGCCGGAGCAGAGACCCCCCTGTATCCTGTGGTGAGACGGAAGGGCGGCCCCCCCCTGCCACCCATGAAGATCTACAGTGGAGCAGACATTGATTTATGGCCTGTGGCTTCTGCTCAGATGATCAAGGTTATGTGCCTGAAGAAGGCTGGGGTCTCATGGGAAAAGGTAGCCCCACTGCTGTAATTCAGTGCTGGGAGGATTGCAGCATGCGGGGGAGTCCCATGCTGGAACAGCTCGAGAAGGGCTGCAGCCGTGGGAGGGAATCCAGTCGGAGGAAGTTAGTGACCCATGACGGAGCAGTGTGGGGAATGCTGCGGCCCATGGGAGGAACTCATGTTGGAGAAAATTTGTGGAGGACTGTCTCCTGTGAGAGGGGGACCATGATGGAGCAGGAGGAACAAGTTCAAGAAGCTCCCCACACTGAAGATGGAGAAAGTGGCAGAGCTGACTGCACCCCCCATGCCCTGCCCCTGCGCCACTGGGGGAGGAGGTAGAGCTGAGCTCGGGAATAAGGGAGGGGTGGGGGGAAGGTGTTCTCAAGATGTGGCAATGCTTCTCACTGTCCTACTCTGTTATGTGTTGTTAGTGCCTGTAATAAATGTATGTTCTATTTTTTCTTCCCCTAACGAGTCTGCCTCTTGCTCGTGATCATAAAGGGGAATTTTTCCCCATCCCAGTCCTATCTCGAACCCCAAGCCTGGCTCTCTGTCCCTTCTCATTGCCGGGGGGGAAGGGAGAGAGAGCTGCTGCATTGTGGTTGGCTACCAACCAGGCCTAAACCATGACAGTTGTAAAGTTGGAGTGCAATGATAGATCAAGAAAAAAAATAATTCTTTGATACGTAAACCTGGCATACTTATATAAAGATAGTGATGATACCAATGCTGGAATGTTTTACTCAATTTTATTATCCTCTTTTCAAAAGGAGATAGAAACCTAGAAAGAAATGTAGAAAAGAAACCCTAAAACAATGTAAGAGCTAGAAAAATGTCTGCACATCAAGAAATGAAATGTTCTTAGACTTCGTAGTTAATCTAAAGGAAACCACGTGAAGACCAACAGGTGAGATGACCTATTAGAGTGCATAAATCCATCAGGGGAAGAAAATACGGTATACTTAAACAGGAAGGTTTAAGCAATAACCAGAAGCAGAAAACTGAATTTTGGCAAATTAAAGTAGGAAATAAGGCAAAAAATGTTATTGACAGAAAACACTATTAATGATTGAAATATGATCATAAAGAAAGTGATGACTCCTCAGATCAAGATTTGTGGAATATTATTCTGGTTCATAGTTATCTTTGTTTTTGACTGTAACAAGTGAAATTCAGGAACTATGACATGTAAGATCATTGGATAAGATAAATTTTTTGCTCTTCCAGAGCTGAATTCTACCAATCTCTGACTTAAAGGAGATCTGACTGTACTTACACTCATACTGCAACATTAGTAATTTTGATGGTAGTTCCATTTAAACTTGAATCATACTTGTTAAATATTTACTACTACTCTCAGTGTTTCGTTTTTATTTCAAAGCTAGCTACTTCTAACCAGGTTACTGGAGCTTTCATGATGCAGGAAATAGCTTTGATAAAAAGTAGTGTGGCTTTCCAAAAATGGGAACTGTGAGTGAAATGCTGGCATAGGGATGTTAATAGATATTGTAAAGTTAATTTAATTCAACCAGCATTTCACCTGTCTTTTGGATAGGTAGACAGAAATAAATTGAAAAAAGTCTATGTGAGAGAAGGAAATACAAACTTCCTTCAGAGAGCCTAGGATTTAAATAAGAACAACTTATAAGCCAGTAGAAAGTGTCACAGCGGAATTTTTTATGAAAAATGATCATAGAATCATGGAATGGTTTGGGTCAGAAGGGACCTTTAAAGATCAACTAGATCAAGACCCCTGCCACAGGCAAGGACATCTTCCTCTAGATCAGGTTTCTTGAAGCCCCATCCAACCTGACCTTGAACACTTCCAGGGATAGGTCCCATCAATCACTTCTCTGGACAACCTCTTCCAGTATCTCACTGCCTGCACTGTAAAGAATTTCTTCCCTTATACATCCAATCTAAATCTACTCTCTTTTAGTTTAAAAACATTACCCCTTGTTCTATCACTACAGACCTTGGTAAAAAGTCAATCTCTATCTTTCTTATAAGATCCCACTAAGTATTGAAGGACCACAATAAGGTCTTCCTAAAATCTCTTCCCCAGGTGGAATGACCTCAACTCTCTCAACTCTTCTTCACAGGGGACATGTTCCAGCCCTCTGATAATTTCTGTGCCCTCCTCTGGACACTCTCTAACAGATCTTGTGTCTTTCTTGTGTTGAGGGTGCCAGAGCTGGATGCGGTACTCCATGTGAGGTCTCACGAGAGCAGAGTAAAGGGGCAGAATCATCTCCTTCAACCTGATGGCCACTCTTCCTTTTATGTAGTCCAGGATACAATCTGTTTTCTGGGCTGCGAGCACACATTGCTGGTTCATATCCAAGAGTTCATCTACCAGTATCTCCAAGTACTTCTCTGCAGGGATGCTCTTAATCCATTCATCAATCAGTCCTTATAGATACTGGTGATTACCCCAATCCAGGTGCAGGACTTTGTACTTGGCAGTGTTGAACTTCATGAGGTTCACCTTGGTCCACCTCTCAAGTCTTTCAAGATCCCTCTTCATTACATCCCTTCCCTGTAGAGTATCAACTATACCACTCTTTTTGGTGTTGTCTGTAGATTTGCTTAGAGTGCACTCAATCCCACTGTTGATGTCATTAATAAAGATATCGAACAGTACTGGTCCCAATGCAGAGCCCTTAGGGACACCACTTGTTACAGAGCTCCATTTCAACACTGAGATGTTGACTGCAACTTTTTGAATGTGGCTATCTAGCCAATTCCTTATCCACTGAAGAGTCCATCCATCAAACCTATATCTCTCCAATTTAGTGACAAGGATGTTGTGTGGAACCATGTCAAAGGCCTTACAGAAGACCAGATAGATGACATCAGTTTCTCTTCCCTTATCCACCAACACAGTCACTCCATCATAGGAGGCCACCAGATTAGTCAGGCATGATTTGCCCATTGTGCAGCCATGCTGGTTGTCTCTAATCACCTCCCTGTTATCCACATACCTTGACATATCTTCCAGGAGGATCTATTCCATGATCTTCCTGATCATAGAGGTGAGGTTGACTGGTCAGTTTCCAGGGTCCTCCTTTTTACCCGTTTTAAAATTGGATGTGATGTTTCCTTTTTCTCTAGTCACTGGGGACTTTGCCTGACTCCCATGACTTTTCAAATATGATGAAAAGTGGCTTAACAGCTACATCTGCCAATTCCCTCAGGACCCTGGTATACATCTCATCTGAACTGGTGTATGTTCAGGTTCCTCGTATGGTCTTAAAGCTGATCTCCTACAAGAGATTGGACAAAAGAGCAACTGTCAGTGAAAACTGAGGCAAGAAACTGTTGAGTACTTCAACTTTCTCCATATCAGTTGTTACCAGATCACCTATCTCGGTTATTAGGAGGGGTAAATATTCTTTATTTTTCCTTTTCTGACTAATGTTCCTGTAGAAGCCTTTACTTTTCTTCACATCCCTTGCCAAACTCAGCTCCATCTGTGAGTTAGCTTTCCTGATCCCATCTCTACACTCTCAGGCAGCAACCCTATATTATTCTCAAGATGTGTGTGCCTGCTTACACTGCCTATGCATTTTTGTCTTGTGTTTGTCAATACAGTAATAGAATAGAATAGAATATTTCAGTTGGAAGAGACCTATAACAATCATCTAGTCTGCCTGACCAATTCAGGGTTAAGTAAATTAAAGCACATTTCAGTTTGACCAGGAAGTCCTTTATCAGCCACTTAAACTTGCTCTGTGTAGCTCAACTCTTCTGAAAATCTACCAGCTATTTGGGGAATAAGTAAGAATTGAGCAGTTTTGAAACCTTGTCCTATGAATGGCCAATGAGCGCCTCCAATAATTCTGAAAATAAAGTTTACTTTCAGCTTGTTTTAGTATCAGATAAAACTACTTATTCCTGACAGAGATGATAAAGAGTGAGGATTCTGAACACTCCTTGGTATGAATAGTAAGAGTTGGCAACACATAGGAAAAAAATAGCTTATCTTCCTTAAGTCCTATCAACCAATCAACTAGAAACAACAACTTTTTCTAAACAAAACAAAAGACTGCACAACCAACTTTAGGATTACTAAATATCAGTCAGCAGTAGAGCAGCTTGTACCACGGTGTAAAGCTGTCAGATGTTTTGAAATACAAAAATGTATCTTTGAAATTACAGTGACAACATAAGTGTTCATATAAGACAAGCTTCCAGGCCATTTAACTTGATTCTTACCCATCTGGATCCTGCCCGCAGTAATTTTCCTGCTGAAACTCCAGCTGCTATGAAAAAGCACAGACACTATATATTTAAAAAAGGTCAAGTAATAAATGAAACTTAGATGATAGTGCAATAATGATCAGAAAGGGGACTCTAATCTTGGCTTTCTTCGTATTATTCAATAATAATACAATGGGATTTTGTTTTTAAAATGAAACCTAGTTGTTACTTTTTTTCTGGTGTCTCTCATTTGCTGCCCACATCTGCTTGCATTAAAGAGATTCCTAGAAGTATTGTAAGTAGGAAACCATATTTTACCCAAGTACACTAATTGAAAGCACCTAACGTTCGAAATCTGTGTGACTGCAGTACATAAATATGCACTTATATTTATATGTCACTCACTACACTATTGCATTTGGGCTGACAGGTAGGTTTCAGCTATATAGATACTTCTAGATATTGAACTGATCAGTTAGATTTTATAATCTCTAGTATGGAGCTACAATTTAGAATGCACAAAAAGAATACAGTTGTTGAATACAGTACTATCTAATTATATTTCTTATTTCTGGAATTATGGTGTGACATTAGGTAGTGGCTAATGACAAAAAAAGAAATAATGTCCCATTTATATTAATTTCTTCTATTTCTGAATGTTGGAAACAAGATTATGATGTCTATATATGAAATTATATTGCTGATATGCATGTTAGCCAGAAATAGCAGCTCTAGCTAGAGAAAAAACAGTCATATAATACTGTAGCTGGTTTTGAATATGTGAGTCTTGATTCTGTCTCATGAGAATTATATAAAGTGGATATGATTTCTACAAATTAGGAAATAGGAAGTACTTTCATAGTAAATATTTGCTTTTGAATTCCATAGCATATAGGATAATCAGAGTATATATGTTTTGTGTGTATAATTGTGGAGAATATATATACAAATATAAATACGTATTAATTTGTACTAGAAATTTATTAAATTAACTTTTTGTTAACTGTCTCCATTACTGAAACTGCTGTTCAAGTTTAGTTACTTTTTTTTCTAGCAATATGAATGAAGAGATTAATGTTACTTTTTTTTTTTTTTTTTTTTTTTTTCCCCCAGATTTATATGTTTTGAATTTTAGTTACAGGAAAATTTAGCAGCCTTTTACATTTATTTGTGAATTGAATAAAAATATATAGATTACGCTGTGTTGAGAAATTATCATGCTCACACAGTTTTTAAAAAAGGAAGAACATTGTAGTTGGTCAGTCTTATCTCTATTTTTATCTTTTTCTTTTCTGATGCAGCATTGTGCAAAAGGAATCAAAAGGAAACCACATATTCTGCACACATGAAATTCGTAGTAGATATCCCTGTAACCTCAAGGGAAGCAAGAGTCAGCAATAACTTAGCTCAGAAAGGATGTGCAGAAGCACATCACATGTGAGGGACCTAAGGTAATTCCTGGAAAGGGTGAATAAGTGATCTCAGGTAGTTCATATTAAAATCTTGGGGTTTAAAATAATCTTCAGTGTCTTTGTATCATACATAGATTACAGTATGTAAGACATACATACATCACAGGCATAGTGGAAGAGATCAGAAACTTTATTGTCAGCGGTTGATGTACACATAAGGAACATGATTTCTCTTTTTTTTTTCCCCTTTGTCTCAATAAGTAAAAGATATTCCTGAGGTATTGTTAATTATGCTAAGTGCAAAAACATGTTTAAAGTTAATCCTATACTTTAACATTTTGCTAGGATGGAGGAGTGAAAATTAAAGGTTTTTGTAAACAGACTGTTTTCCATAAGAATTTGTTTCATTTGGCACAATTTCCACATTTGGGAATGAATGATGAAGAGGATTACAGGAAAAGGACACAGAGCTTTGAGGGCTAAAGCATCTGAAATCTGCCTTCTGCCACAGAGTTTTTATGTGATGTCAAGGAATATTTTAACCAAACATTTCATACTTGGTCACTAATTGCATACTTTTTCCTGGTTTTTGGGCACCCAATTAAATACCTTGTAACTGGCAGAGAAATAAAGTAAATTGAATGTTAGGACTGATTAGAAAAGTAAAAGAGGCAAATCAGAGAGCAAGACCGGCATTTTGTTTACTAAACCAGTCTAATATGAATATTCATTTAGAATACTATTTGCCCCTGTTCATCTCACTCTACTACATAAGGTGTAATAGAATTGGAAGAGATTCAGAGAAAGATAACAATGATAACCAAAGTTATAGAAAAACTTCTGAGCAGAAACTCTTTGAAGGTTAGAGATGAGACACCTTAGAGGAAATGTGATGTTGTCTGTTGAATCATTAAAACAATAAATAACAAGTAACTGTTGATTGCTTTAGAAATAAAGAAATAAAAAACTAGATGAAATCAAGATGTGTAATTGTGCAACAAAACTACTTTCTACAAAATACAGTTACTATGGAAAATTAAATTTGATTCAAAATGGCTGTATACCTGGGAAATGTCAACAAAGGGAACTAATTAAAAAGAATCTCACATCCAACTCAAAACATTCCTGAACCAAAAATCTCGAAACTAGGTGATATTTCAGGTATGCCTGCACATCTCTTACACACTAACATAGACATTCAGTGTTGTTCAGTGAGAGGCAGAACACTGGCCTAGAGAAACTTTGTCTTCTAGTCAGTGGCTAACATGACCAATTTTAAAAAATATATGCATAAATTCTGAGTTCTTACTCTTACTTGGGATCTACTCTACAGATATACATTTTCAGGGTTCTACTCACCTTAAGCTGGATCTCCAAAATTAGAGGACATTTGTTGCCTTGAAATTTCTAGACTGAATCTATTAAAGGTATCACCACTCAGAAGATAAGTGTTAAGTCAGAAAGAGCCTTATATTTTAATCAAAATGTGCATTCTTGTAAAATATGTAGGTAAAATTATGTACCTGAAGACATGATTAACAGAAATCCAGATGAGGAGATGTCAAGTAGAGATGCTAGAAGATTGAGTGTGTCTTCAGGAAAAAAAAAAAAAAAAAAAAAAAAAAAAAAAGCGTGATTTTTCCAAGGAATTTAACTCAAAGCTGGAGAAGGTACCAGAGTCCTGAGGGAACTACCTGACCTGACTGGCCTTGTCCAGACCCACCAGGGACCTTTCCTCACTTTCCCCTCAGCCCAGAACTCCATTTCAACCCAGACTCAGGCAGTCAGTCCTTGCCCCAGAGATGATGTAGGAAAGCAAAGCTCCAGCACCATCTCTGATTTTATCTCCTGCACTGATGTTGCAGGTAGCTTGTCTCCAGTGCTCTGTCCTGGATGGAACCCTTTGTTCCCATATTTAATTTTCACCAATGAAATGTGTCCAGTTTTGGCCTCTACATTTACTTACAATGACCTAGTAACTATAGTTCTTATTTGAGTTGTTTAAAACCTGAATTTACATCTCTGTTGTGATTATACTTTCAATGATTGTACTTTCAATCTAAGCTGAAACTAATAAGTGAGAAGTCAGGAAAAAATTTTGAAAATGAGAGACCAGTTATACATTTATGAATGTTGTTTCTTAAACACCTCTCTGACAGTTGCTTTTATGAGATCTGGTGTGAGCTGAAATAGTTGTCAGTCTTTCAACAGCAGACCACCAACTATTGAGACTCCAGAAAATGTGACTCAGTACATTTCAGTTGTTTTTGATCTGATTTCATTTAGTGTCTAAAACAAAGTCAGAGCAAAAAATGTTAAAAACATCTTTATTCTATTTATGATCTGAGAAATAGCCTGTTCAAAAACATACTGTATAACTCCATTCCAGATGAATTCATAACTGTCCATACAGAAACAGATCTATTCATGAACTTGTGTCTGTAATTTTAGTCAGCTTCATTGAAAAACTTGATTTAACTCATTTGTTATTTTACAAAAACCTTCAGTTTATAACAATTGTCCTTTTTTTTTTTCTGAATTATAAATAAAAACTCCTCAGATTCTGGTGAAAAAAATCATCATTCATATTTTAAATAATAATAAGAAATATGGTCATAGGACTAGTGATGTTTAAAAATAAATCATTATAGACTGATGTTTAAAAAAACCCCATGAGATGTTTGAAGGTTATGTGATGCCAAAATAAAAGTACCTCCATTTATCCCCTGCATCATCTTTAATCATAATTAGCATTGTCTATTGTCCAGCCTCCTTTTCCTCATCTTAAAAAACCTTTTAGATGAATCAAAGAAAGCTAAACAAAGTTTGTCAAAATAATTTGATATGGTACTTTTAATTTGCTTTTAATTATGCATCATTTAATGTGTCAGATCAATGCTTAAATGTGAAATAAAATTCTACTAAATCTCACACTCTCTCTGCCTGATAGCAGCTCCATGGAATGACTTTCTGCCTAACACTTTGTGATTTGGAAAGTTGCCCATAACTACAATAGCAATTTATGTTCTCTTCAATCTTCAGGGACAGTCTGTGTACACTGCACAGTCATACACTAACAGGAGACTGTCAAGTGTTTTAAGAACAAGTTCTGTATGTTTTTTCACTTACTGTTAAGAGAATATTCCTACATTCTTAAAACACACTTCTTGCTACCCGATTAGTACTTTTTTTTTTTTTTTTTTTTTTTTCTCTCTTTCTTTTAATGTTACAACATATGAATGATGTCACTCACAATTCCAGATATACAGGTCTGGAAACAATATTGGTAATTGACTTCCTTTTCTGGGTCTACACTTGAATGTTAGCAAAAATTTTATTAATGAAATTTTACAGGCTCCTTCTAAATATTGACTGTGTTTTTGAAATTTGTGGATTTGACAACAGAATTTTACAATTAAAAAACTTTCAGTCAAGAATATACTTATCTTAATTAAAATAAACCAACAAAAATATGGAAAAAAATAAAATATAATTAAAAAATAAATAAATAAATAAAAAGAAAAATATAATAAATTATTCCTATCCTCTCCATTTATTTAAGGTTCAACATTAAGAAGTTTTTTTTTTTTTTTGTTATGAGCCTTAAGACATAAGTGTTTTCTGCAAATTATGTACATATACAGGCCCATATCTTTCAAAGTACTTGCACAAGGTTTTATTGCAAAACTCCTCCGAGTACAGCATATGATTTGTTCTGTACCTTTCCATACATAGGACCTACTGAAATATCTGTCTCCTTTGCTACTGAACGGAATGGAAGCTTTGATGTTTGTTTTCCTTGAAAGTTGAAGCCCTAAATTTGTTGCTTTGTGAGTGTGACTGTCACAGTTCCAGAGTTCCATATTTAAGTAAAAAAGTTTGCTTCTTTGTTTACTAAAGCCTGATTTAACACTTACTGAATTTTGGGGATACCTATGTTCTGATAAACTCAGGAATCTAATAAAAATCACTGTCCACTTTGTGCCACAAAAAAACACAGGTCTATCCTGAAGAATGCACAATATAATTTTAAATAAGATGGAGTATACAGGTGAAATGAGAGCTTTAAAAGAGAGTAGATGGGAGGAATGACAAAACAAATTATAATCAGTATGAATAATTTAATCCACCACTGTGGATTTCTACAATTAAGTCTTCCTTTCTGTAGCTGTTCTTCAGCTTAATTTTCAATGGCCAACTGATTTATTTATAACAGGAGATGGACATATTAGGAAGTGCCAGATCTAAAGACTGCAACAATGAAAACAGAGAATTAAATTTATGTTTATAGTCGGAACTGCATGACATAATATTTCAAAATCAAGCTGAACAATAGAAATACAAGGTTTGTAGTGTGACATACCATTTTTTATTATAGTATGTAGCTAAATATTGAACAAATTTGGCAGGAGAGAAAAAACACAGACACAACATTATCAGCGGGCCCAGAGCAGCTTTGTTTAAAGTGAACATTGTTGGTACCAGATAACCCTGTAACTATTTAGTGGTTGTTAGAAGGTAACTTCAACTAATGGCATAAATTATGAGTGACACAATTGTTTTGAAGTTACTAGACTTAAGATTAGCTGTTTTAGAAGGGTTTAGATGCAATCATATGTCATTTTTCAAGACAGAAAAATAGCAAGTAATATACTCTATCTTTACATAATATTTATAATTTTAAAAGACCTTTGTCATTTCAGGGCTCTTTATTGAAATTCAGAGGTATCACTTTCCTTTCTTGTCAGAACTGGAATCAGATAATATTTATTTTTTATAATCAAAGTAATGTGTTCTTGTTGTTCATATAATTGTAGTAATTAACAGTTTTTACAGTGAGGTACTGACCTGATAGTCTAAAGATAGCATTGTGATGTCAAGATTGCAGTCCTTTGCCATGTTTACTGCTCCAGGTGAAAAGGAGCTGCACTTCAGTGTGGCTGTTTTTGCTTTTCTCTTTTTACTGTGTTTTTTGTTTTTGTTTTGTTTTTTATTTTGGTTTAGGTTTTTTTGTTTCTTTGTTTTGGTTTTGGTTTTGTGTTGTTTTTTTTTTTTGGTCGGTTGTTTTTTTTTTTTCATGTGTATTATAAACCATATTCTGTGGTCTGCCATCTCAAATGCTCTAGGGAAAAATGTGGTACTTAATTACAAAGTGTCATTAATTAGTATGCTATTTGTAACTTTAATAGTAAATCATCAGTGAGATTTGTTCTGCCAGCACTAGGGCTGTGGAACAATGAAAGCAAAATTTCACAAGTTAATGGCCTGCCCTTTTCTGACAGCACACCAAGCTTTCACACTATTAACTAACACTTTGCTTCACTCAACCACTGAACTGTTGTCAAGAGCACTTTAACAAGTCTGAACAGCAGAAAAAAATCAAGTAAATCAAAAGCCAGTTTGGAATGAGGCAGAAAAATAGAGAAAAAAAGATGAATCAAAAAAAAGAATTTAACAAAAAAACCCAAAGCAACTTGATATGCTTTGATGAATCTTATTATTAATACATCAATACAATGATTAATATCTGTTATATTTTTTAAATTTTTGAATAGTTTTTATTCTCAATGCCAAGGAAACAATCACCAAATAGTCCTAAATTATTTCAGATTAGTTTAGAGGTTTGATTCTACATAGATGAGATAGAGTTAATTTTACTGAACTAATTTTGAAACATGAAGGAACTTTCCCTATGGAGATAACTTTCCCTATGGAAATAAATTTATCTCCCTATGGAGATAAATTTATGGAAATAAATGAAGATAAATTTTCCCTATGGATATAACTAAATTTCAGAAAAAATATTCACAGTAGAAATATTAATTCCTATAGGGACTGCAGAGTAAGATCTTTTAAGAGCATGAAAGAGATACTAACATTTTTTCATTAACCAATAAAATCATATGTTTAGATGCAAACATGAAAATATGCTTTGTGCAAGCACAGTAGGTTACTAACACACAAACTAGAGCTCCTTGGTTTGAGACAACCCATCTAGAATTCCATGTAGGTGTACCATTATCTGTTAATTATATACACACATATATTTGTTTGCTGACCACAACTGACTCATACACAATGGTGGATCATTGAGAAAACTGTTTATGCAATTTTCTCAAGAAAATTCTTGGAGCTAAATGGAACTGAATTCTTGTCCAGCAGCAGAAGGAACATAATAAGAAGATTTTGGTGAAGCAGAGGATTGTGTGGTTGCAGCTTCAGAATTAATTGTGTATCAAAGGTAGTACATCAGAGGAGGTCCATAAAACAAACCAAAGTTTCTGATCCACTGCATGGAATCTCGTGAGTATAATATTAGGAAATGTACCTACTTAGTGACGTGATCTAAATATTCAGATTTTGTGAGATGTCCTTAGTCTTGTAGTCAAAATCATTTAACATTTGTTTGTAATCAAGTTCATAAAGTTTTCTTTGACATTGCATCAAGAAGAATTGATTACTGTCTGAAAGCATGTTGGAATATTGCACTTGGTTTCAATGAGATGCTCATGTTACACTGAGGAGAAACTTGCCCTTCTAACAAAATTATTTGTGGTCCTGCCTTCTTCTCTAACCATTGTAATTTTCCCTGAATAAAGACCAAGAATTTTCTGCAAAGCACTGTGTTGATGGGTTTGGTGCAGCCTATCCATATCTCGGTTTGAAGAATTAAAAACTATTTGAGCATAGGGAAAATAGTAGCAGCTTTTTCATTTACAAGATTTCAAAATTTCAGCTTTGTTGAATTTTGACATCTATATAGATGCCTTAGAATCCTTACATAAAATAACAAAGTGGAACAATATAATCTTCAAAGTAATTAAAAAAATATGAATGACATAATGAAAATGGCAAAGTACTAACCATATAATTACCTAGGAAAGCCAAGGGGCCACAGCTGTCTTTCATAACTGCAAAGCTAAGCCACCATTATAAAAAAAGCTTCAACTGCTAATGCTAAACACCTTATATGCAGTTTAAATACTTAGTACACATTTTTAAAGTCAACTCACAGCAAGACAGATGACAGAGAAATAGGAAAATGAAATGGGACGTAGGTGGGTAATAAGAGACAGAAGTGACAGAACAGCCCAAGGATAAAAAAAAAAAAAAAAAGGCAGTTTAGCTGTCACTCAATATTTCCTGTGAGATATTAACAAACTTGGAGATGATTACTTTCTAGTAGTTTGCTCTTTGTCCCATTTGCCTCTGCTAAGTAGCTCTGGAAAAAACGTACATCATTAAAGTCGATATCTAGTTATATGAAATATTCTTAAGATCCTCTTTGGTTGTTCAGTCACTAAATATTTCTGTTTTGCCATCCTCTGTCCACTTTTATACTTTCAAGGCAGAATTCTTAATGTATTTATAAAAATTCTGATGTAAAATCGCTAGATAAAGAAATGAGATTATTGATAACAGCGAACAATTTAAAACTCTTTGATATAGCTCTTGAGAAAGTCGGTCTTGAGATAAACTTGGAGATAATTTTACTGTTATAAATTAAAACAGCAAAGAAAATAAAGGTTGAAATAAAGATAGTAAATTTAACAAATATCTAGACATTCAAAATGAACACATAGGTAACTTTGGAGATAAAGTAAAGGTATTTTTTGAATTAGTTTGATATTGAATGTGGAGAGACCTTAAACTGGACAAAAGCCTTTATCTCTGTTTAAAAAGAGTAAAACTGAAAAAAAATCATTCGGCATACATAGAGAAATGTATTAATTCTCTAAATAGTATTGTTTATATTACTGGATCTTAAAAAAATGAGATAGTTAAAAAAATATTCGAGACACTAAGGGAAGCTTTGCATGATACAAGACTGAAAAATTATTTCTTATTAGATATATCATTGCATTATCTAAAGTCAATGTTCTTAAATCTGTATTCTTTCACATTCAATGCATCAAATTAGGGTTAGTGCAGAAGACTACTTTTGTAACACACCATGAGTTAGAATTAATGTAAGATGGTAACGTTTAGACTCTGATCTGACTAAAATATAACGTTCCCTTGGAAATTCAACTGTACTTGAATAACATTGTAGAAATGAGTGAGGTTGTTTAGTTTTCTATTCTCATATGTGTGACTTTAAGCACTTTTTAGAGTAAGTTTGAATATTTTTTATGCATTATTGGTTACTCTTAAAGATAATAATAGTGTTTGATGGAATTTCATATATTATTGCAATTTTTCTTTCCATTTGAAGCAGTGAGGATATGTTCTTCACATACTAGGTGATCTTCTGCAATTCTAATACAAAGGTAACATTTACTTTTCACAGAACAGTCCAACTGATTCATTGCATTCTCTGATTCTCTGTAAAACGATTGATCCAAAAAATGATGATTCCATGACAGAAAGAGAATTCTAAACTCTCCATTTGTATCTGAAATCTTTTGGCTTCCTTGTATACAAACATGTAACAAACAAATGAACTTCTGTGGCTCAATATTTAATCACAATAGACACTTACAGTACAACATTTTTTTTTTTTTTTGGTAGACACTTCAGTTTGTGTTCTACTAATCCAAAATGAAAGTTTAATAAATTCATTATATACCCAGAAAACCTTACTTCTCCAGAGATCAAGTAACCAGTAGGTCATAAAGTCAAGTAATATGAAAATTATGTTCAATGTTTTAGAACAAATCAAATATTGAAGAAATTATTTCTGATTTTTTGGGAGCTGACTATGAAACATTTATGCACAACCAAAAGGAACACATTTCTATAACTACACTAGTTAATGATGTTTGCATTTGCATAATCACCACAATGTTTCCTTTGATTTTTTGCATGTTTCACATTTTTATTTCCATTTAACAATTTCTCACATTGTTTGTGGGGCAATGTGGTGAATTAATGCTAGGATATTTGCATTTTTCTATAAATAGCATTATGCATTGCTAAATAAATAAAGGAAGGAGAGGGTTGCAGTATTTTTTTTTTTTTTGCCTGTTTTACTAATTATTTGATTATATGCTTTTCTGTTACACTTATTTTGTTTGTTTGAAGAAATAGCTCCTAGGCCAGAAGCTTTATGAATTCAGTCAGAAACATCTGTAAGGAGACTTCACTGAAATAATCTTTCTCTGTACTGTTTTTCTTCAATAACTTAAAAAAGTCATTCCACTTTTCACAATACTTGGCCAAACTGATAAAAGAAAGCATAGAAAAAAGTAGGAAGAAATAAGTGTTTACAACACTCATTTACATACAGACGACTGAATTATAAGGAAAGACTACTGATATTTGGACAAAATATCTCTTGGAAAAAATGGCCAGGAAAAAATCCTCCCTTAAATTTAAGAAACATGTGGTGAGCTGTGTATCTCATATTGTAGATACAGAGTATGTTGAAAGTGCTGTTAGAGCATAACAATCGGTAATAGTAGAAATGCTATATTCTGGAACATTAATTAATGTAAAATTGGTATAAAAAGAATAATCACCCCAATGCTACAAAGTATCAGGTATGGTTGACAGCATTTTTCCCAAGAAAAATCTGCAAGAAAAAGAAATAACTATACATATGCTATACATAATATTTGTTTATACAGAATATGTACTTTTGACAGTAACAGAGAATAAAATGATAGTACTTCTTCTACCTGGAGCAATTTCTTATGTGCTTAAAAAAAAAAGAGGAAAACATATCTCAAACTTTTTTTTTTTTTCATGAAAACCATGAACAGTTTAGATATCTAGATAGAAAAAAAAATATATGTCTGTAAACTGATCCTCCATAACCTCTTCATGCTTTTAATCTTCTACAAGTGCAGCCAAACTAGTTTAAACAGCTTGCATTTTAAATTTTGGCTGAAAGTACCTGCCTTAAAGACAATCAGTACAGGTAATTTTTATTTTTATATTCTAATAAATTGGCCTTATGTCCAAGCTCTTTGGCTCTAACTTGTGATTCATCCTTCTTCAATAGAATTTACATCATATTTTTACACTTAGCAATATATTTAAGTCCTGTCTAAGTAGAATTTAAGCATATACTTACACGTTATTATTTCCCAGAATACTACATGATGACCGTTGTTGACACATACTCACACCCTGAGCCCTAGAATAATTATATTTTGATAACTTAAAACCATCAAAAATATAAAACCAATAAAGGAAATAGTAATTTAAACATTTTAAACATTTAATGTAAAAAAAAAAAAGGAAAAAATATATCAAGTAGGTGTGAAACAGCAGACAGGTAAACTGTTTCCTTTCTAATAATTGTGAGCTGACTTCTCTATGTCTTCCTCTGTTCTTTCTGCCTTTTTAGTGTCATTAACTACCAGTCATATATTGTTTAAACCTGTATAAATACCCAATTTATACAGTTAGCGAGAGTATGTATACTGCATATTAATTACTGTGTGGTTAAAAAACTAAACAAAGTTATAACATAAAAATGTATATATTAGGTATGTATCAGTATACAAAATAAAGTAAAAACCATGCTTTGCGTAATCTCTTATTTAGACAGTAGTGTTCTAAGTGTATTAAAACCTGAAAAGTATTGTTCATCAGTTGTAAAATGCAGGTAAAGTTTTTGTGGATATTAACACTTTAGATGTTTAAATAAGCATTTAAAAACTTTATTTTATATGAACACAAAAGTCAAAGTACTGTATATTCTTCATTGTTATGTCTCGGATTATAATTAAAAATAAATTTGATCTCAAAATACTCAGTTGTAGTCAGTGAAATTCAATAAATATTTACATACTAAGCTCAGTTTTTAAGATATTTAAGTCCTTACTGATTTTAATTTAAGTGCATAGATAAAAATGAAAAATTAAATCACTTTGATATGAACCTAAAGTGCTTTCGGTATATACATTGTTGGTTTTGTTACATGATTTGTACTAAATTATTTTATTTACTTAAACCTATATGTTCAGAGAAAAATATTTTTGTGCTTACTCTCTATATAATTAAATATATGTCAAAATATAATTTTATTTATATTCTTATTAATTTTTTCATCCTTAAAAGAAGCCATGTCCTCCTATATACATAGCTTCTCCCCCAGGCTGTAGTCAATGTACAGTTTAAAAAGTAAACATGGAATGACATAGTGAAGGCTTTCATGACATGACTTAAGGATTTAGGTTATGCTGCAGGGAAGGAAACACTGGTTAAATCTGCAGATACAACAGTAAGGCCATCATTATAACACATGCAGAAACAGGGCTCCTGAGCTCAATTTCTCTGGCAAGTCATAACAGGACAGGATTTCTTGAGCCATGTGAACAAAACTAAGACTAACCTGCAACTGAGAGAGATGATTCAATCCTGATTGTGAGGAAATTACCAATTATAAAGTGAGTTGGAACAGCTTGTTGACCTGTGTGAAATGTACCCTGAAAAAAAATATTTGGTTATCCAGCTCTCCCTGTGGCTGGCTGAACACTAGAACCAACACAAGGAAAAAGATATGTGGTGTGGGGATTAGGATGGAACTGATGGTCTAGTTCAGCTTCTACTACATGTGGAATGTCATCCTTATTTTGACTGTTGGATACATTTTTCAAAACTACAGGCAAATAAAACCTGTGTCATCCTCAATGAAGCCCACACGAGAACTTTATAGCTGTTTTATCTATGTTGACCATGGACAGAAAAGTACAAATATAGACAAGTTAAGTAGAATTTTAATTTGAAAAAAAGCAAGAAGTCTGGAATGATGTATAAACACAGATGTGGAAGCTGAATTTGAATTCATGAAGGAGATTACCAAGGGATGAAGCATAATGAGAGAAGACAGAGAAACCTGAAGTCTGCATTTCCTTTTGAAAGGCAGAGGAGAAGAGGAGAGGACAATGTACTGAAATGATAAACTTCCATTACTTCAAATTCATGTCTCTCATATTACATTTGCAGAAAATACAAATTATCCTTTAATACCACATATATTTCAACTGACTATGAATTTTGTTTAAGTTGGGCAAGGGGTGAAAGTTACATCTATAATTATGTTAAAAGTACTGTCTCTAGTGTGCAGAAATGTTCATCATTACAATGATTTTATGAAAATATAGATATTCTTGTTATTTATAATTAAAGATTACAATTCTTTAAGTAGTCCACTGAATACCTATTCTCTTAAAAGCATCCAACCTGCCAAGTGATCTTGACTATCTCACTCTTTGGGTGGCAAAACTTATTAGTGACCCTTCTATTTGTTATTTGATGTCATCATGGATTTTCATTCACATCTAAAAAATAAGTTCTGATCAGAATTTCCCATTGCATGTGAATAAAATAACCACTAGGTTGTATGTTCATACTGTCAACAGTCTTCTCTTTCTGGTCTAATAAATCTTGAAGTATTTTCCTGTACAGGAGCTACACCTTCCAGAGGACAGAGGGGCCCACCTCACCCCTGTATCTTATTGATTAGTGCACTATTATAAGCAGAGTGCTCCAATGAACACCTTTAATTTGATGTGTGCAGGTAGTCTAAGTTTCCTACCCAGGAGCAGTTCTATTTGCTTAACTATTCTGTGAAAGGTGAGAACCTTGCTGCAATGTGAAAATAAAAAGGTGCATAACCATGTATGAAGAAATAGGCATTATAGTTTTTTCTAGAACACATTAATATCTTAAGTGCTGTTACATGCATGTGTTGTTGTTTTTTTTTTTTTTGTTTGTTTTGGTTTTTTTTGTTTTGTTTTGTGTTTTGTTTTGTTTTTGTTTTTTTGTTTTTTTTTTTTTATATAGAGAGAGAGAATTTATGGCATATTTATTCCTCCTTTTTCCCATTCACATAGCAGGAACTCAGTGGGGAGTGATAGAGAATGGCCACTGTGTATTTTTTTAGCAATGGCTAAGTTGAGTTCCCTTGAAACTGGATGCTGTTGCTCATGTATTGCTACTGAAGTATTACATGAACTTTTCATATCTCCTTGAAATGATGTATTGAAACACCACCAGAGATATTTTCAGTCTTGATAGCTTGACTGAACAGAGGCCCCTGCCTTCATCCCAAGATATATATCTGAGCCCTTGCAGAAAGGCAGAAGTTCAAAAGCATCTAATTTTTCACTAGTTCCTGTAAATGTTTTATTATTACTTTGTAGGAATTCTGACAACTTTCAAAAAGACCTAATTCTCCCATATACAGTGTTTAACTCAGTGGTTTGGAATCCTCTTTTCAGTCACTGAAATGACTGGCTTGTAAGTGCTAAATTTCCTGTTTGGATCTATCGTCAATGAATATAGCTTACTTAAATATTCTTTTTTTTTGTCTTTCTTATTTGATTTTGTTATTCTTCCAGCTATTTGGACTGCAAGTCCTTTACAGGGTGTTTTCTTATCTGTGAAATCATAACAGTATAAAGTATTCCTGGTATTTAATAACACTAAAATTAATTCGGTACTTTTCTTCTGTTTTCCATGGTGGAAATTTTCCACTCAGTTTTGCTCTCTGGTTAAATAGTTGATACATAAAGTACACCAATTATTTGTTATGTCTTTACATGCATTCTACCTGATTACTGTCAGCTTATGATTAATATTTTTTTCTTTTTCATATTTTGTATCTATTCACTGCTCTCTCTTAGAGGCGCAGCACTAGGTTCCTGTTATTTAAATCTTTGCTGGGTACTTGTGCTCAGAGGTAGTGAGGAGAGAGAACTTGCGTGTTCTCTAGAGAAAAGCACAAGTATTTTTCACTGATTGTACTGTAACATGTAGAATATCCAGAGAGCCAAAGTGGGAAATCTTGTAGGTTATGTCTACCTTAGCAAATAAGACAGTACAGTAGAAATGGACTTGTAAATCAAAGCGGTTGACAATAATTGACATCCATCATTAGCATGTTTCACGTGGGGTTACTTCTGATTGTCTTGAGTCTACTTTCATGGACTAAATGGCATTAGTGACTGGACTTCATTGGGTGCATGTTTGGTGTGCATCTTCATATTAGTTTCACTGAGATGAACCCAGTTGTGCCCTGAGACTGTGCTACAAAGTGAATCAAAGCATGGTATGTGGGGATGGTTAGCTTTAAAAACACTCTCCTGATCCAGATGAAAACTGTAACGTAGACATGCTCTCAGCCATTATATAAAACTAAAGACAATTTAAAGGTTATAGAGATTAAAACTTAAATAAAGAAGGAATTATCTTGTTGCATGGACTGTTGCTGAGTCTTTTTTGACTACTTTTATGTTATGGATGTTAAGAAGCAATCTATAAATCAAGTATGGTAGTTATTCTGATAAAGAATTTGTTGCAAAACACAATTTATTAATACTAAAAAATATCTCCTTTAAAGAAGATAATGCATTCACTGGTGTTTTTTGTACCTTGTGTTAATTATTTTCCATTTGCAATATGGCTTCTTAACAGAATTTCATGCATTGCTCTGATTACAAAAAGATGAACCTTTCAGTTAATTTTCTCTGAAAAATAATTACAATCTTCTCTTATGTTCAGTGTTAGATTTATAATGCTGAAAGTCTGGAAGATGAAATTAATGTGTTTTGTCTTATAGCCTTAGTTGTCAACATTTAAAAACTCTTATGTCAATAATTCAGTTTTTTTCTTGGTAAAATCTCTTTTATAGTTTTTAAAAGAAGCTGATTGTCTAATTCCTTATGAAATATACTTCTGAATTCTTGTAAATACAATATTCACATCCTTATTTATATATGGTTGTCATTTGGGGTTCAATTCTACAATACAAGTTTTGTTTTGTTTTGGTTTGGTTTTTTTTACATCAAACATGCCTACAGCTATTTGTTCATTAAGGGGAGGAAGAGCTTTACATGTTCATAGCTAATGTATGTATTTTTAACATAGAGGATCAGTTCTTTTGATAAGTATCGGACATCTTAGTGTAGATTTTATTATTTATATAACATGGCATTGTACTGCTAGATGTGACTGCAACAAATCTTATTTTATAACTAGACACCTATATAACTGTATGTCCTGGGTTGAGTGAATGGTGGAGTTTTTTTGGTGGCAGGGGAGGAGGCTATCGAGGCAGCCCCCCTGTGAGAAGCTTCTCAAAGCTCCCCCAGCTCCAAGCCAGCTCCACTTCTGTTTGGGAAATTGAGCCAATCAGCTGCGCCTCTGCGATAACATATTTAAGAAGGGACTTGGTGACTTGCAGTCGGACTTGTGAAGAGGAGTTGCTGCAGCTGCATGAACACCAAGGTCAGTGGAGGAACGGAGGAAGAAAGGAGGGAGGGAGGTGTGCCGGATCAGAGACCCCCCCCTGTATCCTGTGGTGAGATGGAAGGGTGGCCCCCCCCGCCACCCATGAAGATCTACGGTGGAGCAGACATTGATTTATGGCCTGTGGCTTCTGCTTCTCTGATCAAGGTTCTGTGCCCGAAGAAGGCCGAGGTCTCATGGGAAAAGGTAGCCCCACTGCTGTAATTCGGCGCTGGGAGGATTGCAGCATGTGGGGGTGTCCCACGCTGGAGCATCTTGGGAAGGGCTGCAGCCATGGGAGGGAATCCAGTCGGAGGAAGTTAGTGACCCATGACAGAGCAGTGTGGGGAACGCTGCGGCCCATGGGAGGAATTCATATTGGAGAAAATTTGTGGAGGACTGTCTCCTGTGAGAGGGGGACCATGATGGAGCAGGAGGAACAAGTTCCGGACACTCCCCTCACCGAAGATAAAGAAAGTGGCAGCACTGACTGCACCCCCCATGCCCTGCCCCTGCGCCACTGGGGGAGGAGGTAGAGATATCGGGAGCAGAACTGAGCCCAGGAATAAGGGAGGGGTGGGGGGAAGGTGTTCTCAAGATGTGGCAATGCTTCTCACTGTCCTACTCTGTTATGTGTTGTTAGTGTCTGTAATAAATGTATGTTCTTTTTTTTCTTCCCCTAACGAGTCTGCCTCTTGCTCGTGATCATAAAGGGGAATTTTTCCCCATCCCAGTCCTATCTCGAATCCCAAGCCTGGCTCTCTGTCCCTTCTCATTGCCAGAGGGGAAGGGAGAGAGAGCTGCTGCATTGTGGTTGGCTGCCAACCAGGCCTAAACCACGACATTGTAGATAGAAAATATTAACTAATGGTAACTTTTCCCAGTATTTATGTTTATCTGATCTCAGTTTAACGTTCTGTAAGGATGGCAATTGATCAGTTGGCCACCTTTCTTGAAAAGCTTTGAATCTTCCATGTGAATGCACTGCTTTTTTTTCTCTCTGAAGGCAGGCATGTATTGAGGGACCCAATGCAAGATGAAAACTAGACAGCAGTTTATAGTTCTTTGTCAAGTCAGAACTATGAGAGGAAATCACATCCCAACCTTCAGAACTTCTCCCCAGCTTTGCATTTGTGAGTTTTCTCAAAGAGGACTCCTGAAAAAGTGTTCCTTATGATATTTTGTGCCTTCCTCAAGTAACAGTCAAGAACCTATTGCAGTATTTTCTGTCTAAGCCTGAGACCCATCACCTTCTTAAAGCTTGAACTAAGACTTTGTATATATATATGTGTGTATATACATAGGTATGCATGTGTGTATGTATATGTGTATCTTCCTTTATTTCATATATTAATTGGATTCATAGGGTAGTCAGAACGAGGTTTACATTATATCAGCTCAAAAAAAGGTAGTGCAATTTGTAGTGAAAGAATAAGACCACTTATATAGTTATTTTTAATTCATATACTTCAGTAACAAAAATTGGACTGTATCTGCCTTGGGAGACAAAGCACCTATAAACCTAGTGAAAGTAAATAGGTAACTTAATTGCACAATTCAAAACCTGAATGTATCAAGCAATGAATTATGCACATCACAAAAAGGGTGTGTCTGAAGCTTCTGTATCTGGGTCTTAGGTATCTATGCTTTCCAAGTCTTTCCCAATTTGGATCTACACTGAAGATTTCTGTCTTTCATGCATATTCCTAACCAATGACATCTTATTGATTTTCAAACTAATAGCAGAGGTGAAAGTAGTCTCATGTATGCTTTATGAAATAGTGTAATAGCTAAGGAAATGTAATAATTTGCTCTGTGTCGTTAGTCCTATACATCTAAAGCTCAATGTAAACACCTAGATCACCTCATTATAGTGGGGGGAGGAGCACCCATTTTTTACCCCTTCTTTTTCTTTTGTTAGTTTCATTTACATTTTGAAGCCACACTGCTACATATAAAAGTCATGGTACTAGAAAGAAAATATTTAGAATTTGTAAGTTGGTAAAAACAGTACTAAGCTTGGAAATAAGAGTAGTTTGGGGTTTATCAAAATATTTAGGGTAAAAAACATGCAAAATCCTAATTTAGACAGCAGGGTAAATATAGCAGAATTTGCTCATTTTTCAATTCTTGATATTCCCAGGGCTGTCTGACTTCTCACTTATACCTGCTTTCCTCAGTGCATTCATAATGTTGGTCCTTACACCATTCTGGGCAGTGAAGTACATCGTGAAGATTAATAACACACAGTGGACATTAATAACGTGATGGTTGCATAAATACAGATAATTCTGGCACTTCCTAGGAAATACAAAAGCAAAGACTCGGATAATCTTTAAAAGTAGAAAACTCAAATTCATAAGAATAACATTTCTTATGATGAATGAGAATGCCTTTAATGTCACACCACTTCTGTACTGAAAATTACTACATTTTCTATAGATTTTTTGATTCCTAGTTGAAAAAATAAAACAAATTTTATTTATATGAAGCAGCCCTTTTTCATGCTACCATTTGCCTAGAAAATTTTGTATAGAAAACAAATAAACAGTAAGCTTATTAAAATTAACCTTTCATAGAACAGTTGTAGTCATTGTATTTTGGTCCTGAAACATTGAGGGAAACTTTATGAAGTTAGATATTTTTTTACAATTTCTCTTGAAAATCTTGTGAATTCTTTCCTGTTCTTCAAGCTAAAACAATAAAATCAGCACAAATTATATGCATGTGTACCTTTTTAGGCATGTGAGAGAGTCAGCTTTTATATGAGTGGAGAAAAAAAAATTAGCCAACTTCCAGTCTGTCTTTGTTCTTTTCATATCATGGAAAGCCACAACTTATTTTTAGGAAGTATAGAGGATGATAATTATATTTCCAAATCTTACTTCAGCAACAGAGCAGCTACATGATTTCTCATACACCCATCAACTTCTGTATAAGGGCAAACTTTGGTTTCATAAATCTCCTGAAATTTGCTTTATTTCATCCCAAAAAAACCATATAAAATTATTAAAATAAAATTATTTCCTCCAAAGTAATGTTGTGAATTTGAATGTGGTTTTTAGAAGCTAGATAAATGCACTATGGGTATTTTATCTTCAAAGCAGAAGGAAACATGCTCTGGAAGCGAAAAGTCTGGATAAAGTAGGGAGTGGTAATGTTTTCATGGTAAATTAGAGAAGTGGAGATTTTGACAAAGCTTTTCAATTAAAAATGTTACACTATGGAAACTGAAATGCTTTACTGCACCCTCTCTTTTTTCACAGAAGGTAATATGAAAATAGCCTGATGATTTTAACAGTCACATAGAAATATGTGTTGATGAGTTAAAGTGCTTATTCTGGGTGAATGTATAAAGGAACTTCAACTAGAATTTCCAAATAGGTTTACTACTGGTTAGTTTCGGTTATGTAATTTTCTTATATGTGGGAGGGACATGGTTGGGTTTCATTTTGAAAGTAATTCAAACAACGTTTCTTAAATTCTGCAATACAGAAATATTATTTTCTGAGTGTCCCTACAACTAGTGTATGTATCATGTTACTTATAGCAGTAATTTTGCTTGATGATTAGGTGATTTGCATTAATAGGCAATAGGTGTTGAATAAGTATTATGTAGTCAGCTTGCCAAAACTTGTTCACAGAACCATAGAATAGTTTGTGTTGGAAGGGACCTTAAAGATCATCTAGTCCCAAGCCCCCTGCCATGGGCAGGGACACCTGCCACTGCATCAGGTTGCTCAAAGCCCCGTCCAACCTGGCCTTGAACCCTTCCAGGGAGGGGTCAGCCACAGCTTCTCTGGGCAACATGTGCCAGTGCCTCACCACCCTCACAGTAAAGAATTGCTTCCTTATATCCAATCTAAATCTATCTTCTTTGAGTTTAAAACCATTAACCCTTGTCCTATCACTATATGCCCTTGTAAAAAGTCCTTCTCCAGTTCTCTTGTAGGCCCCCTTTAAGTACTGAACGGCCGCTCTAAGTTTTCCCCAAGTCTTCTTCAGACTGAACAACTACAACTCTCTCAGCCTGTTGTCATAGGGGAGGTGCTCCAGCACCCTGTTCATCTTCATGGCCCTCCTCTGGACTCACTCAAGCAAGTCTATGTCCTTCTTATGTTGGGGGCCTGAGAGCTGGAGTCTCACAGGACTGGAATGGATGGGGAGAATCACCTCCCTCAACCTGCTGGTCAAACTTCTTTTGATGCAGCCCAGAACACAGTTGGCTTTCCAGTCTGCATGTGCACATTGATGGGTCATGTCAAGCTGCTCATCAACCAGCACTCCAGGTCCTTCTCCACAGGGCTGCTCTCATTCCACCCATTGACCCCCCTGTATCTGTGCTTGGGATTGCCCCAACAAATTTGCAGGACCTTGCACTTGTTCTGCAATGCTGATATGCTTGTAAGAAGTGGTGATTCATTTTATAGTATAAATAGAAGATGTAGCTTTGCTAGGAAGTTTAAAAATCAAAATGCAAAATCTAGCAAAAGGGCTGGTTTTGCTAAGCAGTTTAAAAAAGTCAATGACAGTTTGAATGTGCTCAAATGTCATTTATTACCAGTTCGGGTGAATCCCCCTTAAATCATCAATCTAAATGAATTTAGTTTCGTATAAAAGAACATTAGATTATTTATTTATTTAATAATAACTAATATTACAGGAATTTAAGCCTCAGAAATTTCCATGTCATTCATCCTAGTAACAGGTTATGGATGACTAAGAGTAGCCCTCAGAAAGGAACTATTTTTACATAAAGGTCTAATATGAAGAATAAAATTAATTAAATCAATATAAGAAAGGTATATTAAATTACACAGAGAAATTCAAGCATCTCTTAACTTGTCAGTTTCCATGGTAGCAAACAATTTGTATATTACCTAGTATTTTAGGCACTGGATTTGCTTATTTTTGTGATTTTGAAGTATATGGAGACAATGTGAATCTGTTATATTTTTGAAAAATGAACTCTGATCTATCTTCTCTTGTTATATTATAAGATTTTTAAAAGGTGCTTTGTAATTTAATCTTTTCTGAGTTTGTGTCCTGCATTTTTGTTGTTTTTATTATTATGAGCAAATGGCATTAACACATTCACAGCCTGCAAATTCAGAAATATTTAATGACATATGAGACAGTGCATGTATTTGATTTTTCCTTAAATATTATTATATATTGTATTATTTCATCAGAATACCATCAGAAAGTTAGACAATAATTGGAATTGAAGTGGATCCTTCATTTACAAAAGAGTAGGAGAATTTCTGCTTTGCTACATTTCTAGTATATGGCCCAAATATTGCTCGTAGAGGATGATAAACAGTCCAATTTCATGGGTAAAGCTAGTCTGTTCAGAGAGAAAATTAGGAATATATAATAAGCATTATTTTGTCCTTTACCATTGAAGAATGATAAATAATATAATCAACAAATTAAAACACATGCTTTTTTTTTTCTTTTTTTCCCCATAATGCTTTCATGAAAATAAAACATGAAAGGTGTTCTAGAAGACCACAGTCTTGAAATATTATCAGCAGATTCCACCAGAATAAGATGGATTTATCAGATGTAGTCTGACCCCCTCTCTGTGTCGATGAATGTTTGAAGCATTAATTCCTTCAGTTCCTTACAGTATCCATGCTGTAAATTTTCTGGTTAAAATAATGAGTATGTTATGTGACCTAATTTATGAAGATAAAAGTTTTCATTGGTTTCCTTTATGTTTCACTAGAAGAGTAGATGCTCTGGATTTCTTAGAAGAAATCTAGATACTCTCTATTATTTACATAATCTTGCCAATACCCATCTTGTCTTCATATAGAACAATTGTAATTGTGTCTCAAAGGGAATATTTATTTGTTCTGTCTAAAATTTAATGATCACATGGGATGTTACTATGCTGAAGGCTCACTAAGTGTTAGTATTTATGAGATTTTTTTCTAGAGAATTTTGATTATTGAATCATCGCATTTTCAACACATGGTGGAACTAAGGTTATGTTAAGGATCTGACATGAAACTTCATTGTTTTTACAACAGTTGATGAGAAATTCAACATCTTATGTTAATAGCATTGTGTTAGATAATTAATTTAAAGATCATACCAAATCTTTTGATACCCTATTTAATTAACACATTTTATAGATCAATTATTTCCACTAATTAGAATAAATCATGTAGAATGCAGCAGCCTCGATAGCAGAGGCTAAAGAGTATAGAGTAGATGTTACAGGGTAAATATATGAATATTTTACCATCTAGCCAATGATCATTCCCTTTCTTTGTCTCTACTACAAAGTGAATTTGTATTAGCAGAGCAAAGAAATTTAATTTCTAAGATAAATTTCTGGAAAATGAATGCCTCAGCCAATTTATGTTGTTTGGGCTCCTTCTCTATTGTCGAGCCTACCAGAAGATTTATAGCCTGTATAGTAAATCATTATCAAATCAAAAATTTGATGGCAAATCAAAAGATGAGGAAATGATTTGCATAGTGTTTAATAAATCTTATGAAATATGAAGGATTTGAAATCTTGAAGCACTATGAAAATTTCTGACACCAATGCTGTGGTGGTTTGATCTCAGAGGCCAATTGAACAGCAGGCAACCACTCACTCCCCGCTTCCTCTCCCCACCTCAGAGAAGGAGAAAATAAAGCAATAGGCACAGGAAATGAGATAAGGATAGGGAGGGATGGATCACCCATTACTGTCATGGGCAAAAGACAGACTTGTTAGGGGAAGGAAGAAAAAAATAAATTTAATACAGACACTAACAACAACAAAAACAATGCTTAACAGACAGAATAGGATAGTGAGAAGCATTACCATATCTTGAAAACAGCTCCCCCAACCTCTCCCTTCTTCCCCAGCTCAGCTTTGCTCCCAGTATCTCTACCTCCTCCCACAATAGCGCAGGGGCAGGGAATGGGGGATGCAATCAGTGCTGCTTCTTCTTTCATCTTGGAGGGGGGGCAGACTTCTGGAACTTCTTTCCTCTGTTCCAGCATAATCCCTCTCTCACAGGAGACAGTCTTTCACAAACTTTCTCCAACTGGAGTCTCTTCCATGGGCTGCAACCCTTCCCAAGCTGCTTCTGCGTGGCACACCCCTGCATGTTTCAGTCTTCCCAGTCCTGAACTACAAGAGTGGGGACTGCTTATTCTTAGAGGATTCTGGCCTCCTTCAGGCAGAATCACCTGAGATTGCATGGGGCCACCCACAGACCACACGTCAGCATCTGCTCCACCATAGATTTCCCTGGGTGGTGGTGGGGGCAACCACAGGCTGCAAGGGGGTCTCTGCTCCACCACACCTCCTCCTGCTTTTCATTCTCTGTTCTTCCACTGACCTCAGTGTTCACATAGATGTTGCAACTCCTCTTCACAACTCCAACTCCTCCTACCAGGTCCCTTCTTAAATATGTTATTGCAGAGGCGCAGTTGATTGGCTTGGCGTTGGTGCAGAGGTGGGGCCGACTTGGAGCAGGGGGAGCTTTAAGAAGTTTCTCACAGGGACCATTTCTATAGCCCCTTCCCCTGCTACCAAAAACCCTGCCACTCACTCAGACCTAGGACACATGTCATTGCTGTCCTTTTGAGTCTATAAGAAACAGAATCATCAACTTTCTGCACTTAAATCAAACTGAGGTTTACAATAGGCAATGATACAAAAATCTGCATCCAGTTCTCAATTTCTCTGATTGGAATTTTGGATCTACGATATGACTAATATTCCCTTTATCATCAGAACATATCTATTAGAGTTGTAGGAATCTCATGTTTTCTTTCAGAATTGGTTAAAAATGCTTTGTTTACTTTCCAGTGCTGACAGTACAACACTATATTAATCCTCTAGTTTTTCATTAAGATGGGTAATAGTTATTGCCTGATCCTTCAATCCTTGTTCCAATGAAACTGGAGACTAGACTCCCACCTTAAGAAAAACAGAAGAAATAAAATCCATAGTAGAATTGAATGCAAATGTAAAAAGTCCCTTCTTAAGATAATAATGCTCACCTAAGTCATGAGAATGCAGAGGGGTTTTGCCCAGTAGTTATACAGATAACTAATGGGAAACTGGGATCTCTGAAGTCACCACTAAATTTGGACACCTGATACAGAAGGGTTATGTTTATTTTAAGAAGGGATGGAAACATAAGTGGTGGCTTTCATCTTTTGCATGTACTGGCTAAGCACCCAAAAGCAGACTACAAATCTGCTAAAGTCTGAAAGATTTTTAGACCTTTTTTTGCTCATGACTGATCTAATTACTGGCAACCAGAACAAAAAAATCTATTATCTTTCTGTGTGTAATGGCAATACCTCTTTCCTCTCCCAGTCAGACAAGAGCAGATACTGAATAAACAGTAATAAGCCTCATTAAGTATATTTAATAATAATCTGATAGGTGATAATTTTGCATTATAAGAGAAAGATCTCTTGGGTCAGAGCCAAATTTCACTGGAAGTGGAGTACAGCTTCTCAGGTGGAGAAAACCATTTGAGATGTATTAAAGCAATTCAGGGATTTTGCTCTCCACATGCAAATATAATTATAATTTTAAATGGCTACTACTTTAGTGGAGTATATACATAATGTATATACTATACATTAATTATAGTATATACATAATATATACTATACATAAAAATGTACATATATGTATTTAAGTATATATTTTTTGCAGACCTTGGTCTCTTCTTGTTCTCACCTCAGGAATAGGAGATTGATTACTTTCTCAGTCAAAATTTGTTAATAAATCAAAGATTTATGCATTATTTCTTAGTGGGTTCTGTTTCTAGTTGGAAGATACGTAAGTATGGAAGTCCAAATTCAGTAGTTCCATGGTACAGCAATATAGAGAAAAGTATTCAGCTTAACCATTTCTTAGGTGTACCAAAGACATATGGTCCACCTATAGGAACATAAATGAGTATGAATGTGTTCAAGATGTATGTACTATCTGAATATTTCTAGTCCTTTTTTTTTAGGATGTATTCTTCAGGATAAATATAGTGTGGTGGCCCTCATATGGGCCATAATTTTAAAGATCTGAGAGAAAGCAAGCATATGGGAGAGCTGAGGATGGTTCTAGAGGAAGATTGTACAACGAATTCTTCAGTGCTCTGGATTACTATGCTTAAGTGTACTCAGTATAAAAAAGTTACAAGACTGGCAAAAGATATTTTAGATAACTTTCCTGTAACTTCATAGATTCATCCTGTGTATAGTCATGTAAATAAAATTTTTAATGTTGGAAAAATCTGTTGTTTCAATAAAAGTTTTTTGCCAAAGCAGAATTGATAGAATATTCATATGAAGTAAGTTTATGATGCTCAGAATATGCTTTGAGCAAATTAATTTAAAAAACAGGTAATATTTTTCAATCATAAAATATAGTATTATATTGTTATTTTTTATCCATGTTTCTGGTTCCTTAAAAGGTTCTGTACTCTTTTGATAAAATAACCTCTTGCCATTCCTTTCTAAGATAATGATAATGAGACACACCAAAGAGAAGAAACAGATTTCTTATCCATTACATTTTACCAGAATCTCTGTGCCACCAAATAGAATTATTTTATTAACTTTGATGGTCATACTTTTCAAGCAGTTTATTTATAGAAACATTCTATTACAGGCAGGAATATTCTGAAAGCATCTAGGTGATGCATTAAGTTTCACAGGAAGTAATATGATTTATAGGTTCTAACAGCAAATCAGAGTTGACTGAATTCCCCATGACTTTTCTCCCAGGATGTTGAAGCCCATAAAGTCTCCTTCCAAATCCATAATGATCAGGAAGTATACTTGCACACAAGATTAAGGTCAAGTCTTCTGTATTATGTTCAAGCTCTCATCTCAGATGCACTCCCTGGAAAAGGGTTGTTTCAGTAACTTGCAATTGTATGAAGAAGATGAGATGTGTACAACATTACATGCTGAGTGTCTGATTGTGCTTGAGACCACCACTGAGGAATTCTAAGGCTTTAATTACAGTTCAGCAATGTAGCTCAGCTATATAGAAACATGCATGCTTAGCTGGTTTTACACATTACTGGAAGAAAAACATGCATCTATGAGTTATGTGAGGACCTGATATGTTATTTTGAGGTTGCCAGTGAAGACACTGACCATGGTGAGTTGAATACCTAGATAATTAGACAGGTGGTCAAGATCCTTATAGTCTGTCTCATTTTGCACAAAATCAGATCTGAAAATTAAAATAAAAGATCAAGTTCACTCTTATCTCAGTGGATTAAAGCAAACGTTCTCTAATAAATTTTACCTTTTAGTACAACTGAAACTACATGACTTAAGAAAGGAAGCTTGAAGGGAAAAGATAGTATCAGATCAATAAGCAGAGCCTTTTCCATTAATAGCTACATCTTTTCATTCATCCTAAGCAAATAGCATTTTTACTGTACAGTGACTACAGTGGCATAAATACAGCTGTAAGTTTATGCTATTTGAGTTCAGATTTTTTTTTTTTTTTTTGCTTGCTAAAAAATATTAGATGGATAGTTACTTGTCCCACATTGGTTACAGACAATAAAGGAGTTCACTAAAAATCACATTGAAAAAGTTTCTATTAACAGTCTACTGATTGTCATGATTATCAGTTCACATTCTCCTTCAGAACAAACTACAGAGGCCAGTCATGAAGCCAGGAACTTTTCTAGGTTAATTTTTCAGAAAATGTAATGAGGAACATACATTGAAACTAAGGATGTTTTGTGCTTTGTACAACTGTTGGTGGCTTTGGGGATGTCTTCTACAGCTACTCTGGAAAACTGAGTTATATATACAAAGATGACTTCTTTTCCCAAAATGAGGTAGAGTTAAATTCAAATTTTCTGTTTTTTCCTAATTTTATTATTCCTAGAGACATAAATATGAGTTAACAACCTTCTCAAAGAATGTTGAAGCTTGTCCTGGCTGAAAAGGTCGCAAATTATCTATATGTTCTATTTTACTGAAAAAAATAGTAGGTTCCCTATTTTAGTATACTTATAATCACTGTCAAATTGTGACTTTTCTTGTTTCACTAGTTTATTTTGGCTTTTTGAAAGCATATACATTCTGCTTCATGAGATATATTTTGCTTGCAACTTATTTTGGGAAGTTGAAGCATAATTATAACACTGGTGTATAGCATAATGGAAATATGCTTATATAATGTATTAGCTTATTTTGTGAAGGTATGCAAGTTGTGAAAATTAGCATATGTGGAAAATAGATTCCTTGTATGTATCAGATATAACACTAATCCTGCCACAACAGTACATCAAACATAATTTTTCCTATATTTATGTTTCCTAGAAATACCACTAGCTCTAGGATCTATGGACAATATCTTTATAGGCTATCAACTGCAGTAGTATCAAACCTCTTATTAAAATGAGTTTATGCATATATTTTTTATTAGTATATATGTATATCTGCATGTCTCATGGAGATCATAGAATCATCAAACTAAACATTCCAAACCAATTGTTTAGGTTGGAAAGGACCTTTAAGTTCAAGTCCAACCATTAACCTAACACTACCAAGTTCACCACTAAACCATGTCCCTAAGTGTCACATACACATATCTCTTAAATACCTACAGAGATGGTGACTCAACCACTTCCCTGGGCAGCTGAAACAAAAAAGGCCCAAACAATAGGCCTCAAACCAGAATTGACTTCTGAGTGAATCTCCTGACCAGCAACCAGCATCTTATCAGCAGCATGAAGCAACCACTATCTTATCAGCATGAAGCAACCAGCATTTTATCAGCATGAAATGCAACCGTGGGAACAATCCCTGAAAACTATAAGTAAACAACAGGAAGTAACTATATATCCCAAATGTAAAGAAAAACAAAAACTCCTCAGATGTTCCTGAATCCTAGACAGATCCAGACACACCTGAGTGAGGCATGTCAATCCACCAGATATCTCCCGTGCATATTGTATTGATTTGTTTGTTAAACTGTATAAAAGCCGGACCCTCTCACAACAAAGACAGAGACCCCACCTACGAGTAGACGCACTGCGTAGGACTTCCCAGTTGCTGGGAAAGGCTCTCCGATCCTTCGCTGTGACGGGGCTCCCCAGCTGATGCACAGATCCGGATGATGGTAAAGTATGAGGGCAATTAGTGATGTATCTTTCTTAATCACTATAGCTAGCTTTATGTAGTAATGACTAGGTGGATTACCTTGCTTATTCTTTCTGCTGATTTAAATTAAAGTAAAATAAACCTGTTTCTTTAGCTTGGTGTCTGTGTCCTTTGTGTTAACCCCGTCAATTGGCAAAAAAAATTTGGCGTCACAGACAGGATAAGAACAAAATGTCATTCTAAAAATCTAAACATTATGAATCTGCTCCGTCTGAAATTCCTGCATGGGAAGACCTTCTCTATAGTTCACTGGCTCTTGAGTGAGCTAAGGTCAGAGGACCATGTGAACAGTGGGAAAGTTGGATAAAAGAAGCTGGACCACTGGATGTATTAAATTGAATCCAGAAATTATCTATTGAAAAGGGAAAAGAAATTTTGTGTTCAGGAAGACTGGGATGGGTTTTGTTAACAACATATTTGAAATAGCACCAACAGAAAGAAAAACTGTTGTTAGAGCGCTCCCACATGGAGTGACAAATGTGTGATTTGCAGAATCAAATTGTAATGTTACAGTGTCAAAACAAGTTGCTTGCCGATAAGTTGGATACTTATCAGACTGTAGCTGAAAGAGCTGCAGTAAGAGTTGCACAGTATAAGAAAAGAAGGGGATGAGTAAAACATAGGAAAGTGCGTTCTGTGATTGCAGAAGCAGAGGTACAGTGGGATCCTGACAAATGGGATGGAGATATTTGGGATTCTACAGGTTCTGATGAGGCTGGTTCCTCAGCTGAACTTGTGGATGTAAAACCAGTGTGCAGACAGAAAATAGAATTGGATACTAATGGGCAACAAGTAAGGAAGGATATGATAGAGGATTATACTCAGCATGAAATAAATGATATAATTGAAAGATTTAAGCAGAGACCAGGGGAACCTCTACTCTCTTGGATGGTGCGTTTGCACAATCAGGGAGCAGCAGAGGTAACCCTAGATCCAGGGGACTCCAGGAATTTTTTAGTTTTAAGTTCTGACTCCTTTGTTCATGATGCATTCTGAAATAATCCTCAGCATACAAATTTGTTAACCTTGGCCGCCCGGAGATGTAATAATAAATACCCCAAGGAGAATGATTGGCCAGGTGGGGGACGTCCCTGGTATACTTTGAGAGATTGGATACAGCGGATGAAGGAAGAAGGGATGAAATTGGCAATCTTTATAGGAGACCCTGACAGAATAATGCAAGCTGCCTTGTCTGTCACTCACAGGAATCGATTGATTAAAACTGCCCCACCAGCATATAAAAATGTATTAATGACTCTCTTACTTAATGAGACAGGAAATCCCATTGATTAGATAATTGAAAAAATGCAGCAGCTAGGTGATCTTAGAGAATGGGGGCCCCCGAGGAAGTGCAGGAAACCAAGATGCTCGCGACAGTCCTAAAGGAAGTGAGAACAGAGTTCCTTGCAAGGAAATGTTTACAGCTTTATTGAAGGATGGCATGTCTCGTGAAAAGATTGATGGTGTTCCAACTAACGAGCTGTGGTGAATATACAAACAAAGAGGGTTGAATAAGCCTAGCAGGAGAGTGCAGAGTTCTGAAACTAAGAATCCAGGGGTAACTCAGCCTACGGCACCTCTTCCTGAGCCTCAGTGGGACTTCCCATCTGCACACGGTGGGACCTCCACAGGCAGATCAGTTGTTCCGGGGGAAAGGGAGGATTGGGTGCCATATTCTGATTTATAACCATGGAAGGAGACTAGGGAAATAGTCCAGTGTAGTAAACAGGAATGAAATTACAGCCAAGCTCCAGTGCAATGGGCACAGAAGGACTGACGGCCCCATGTGGATGTCCAAATATTTTGGAAAAAATGGTCCTCACAAACAGTAAAAGCCTTAATTGACACAGGAGTGGTGGCCTCCTTGATATACAGGAATCCAAAGAAATTTAAAGGACAACCTGTAATTTTTACAGGTCTGGGAGGGAAACAAATTGAAGCTATACAAACTCAAATAGAAATTAAAATAAAAAACCTCCCAAAATGACTGTATTCAGTCATGATTGTCCCCATTCCTGAATACATAATAGGAATAGACATTTTGAAGGGACTAACTTTGAATCTCCCAGACGGTCAGTACCACTTTGGGGTGAAAAATCATATCAATATTAGAACAATTTTAGTAGGAAAAGTAAAAATGCCTCCTGTACAGATTCCTGCTGCTACTAAATTAGTGACTGTGAAACAATATAGAACTCTAGGAGGGCATGAAGAGATATCACAGACAATTAAATATTTATTAGATGCAGGAGTATTGAAACCAGTTACCACAGCTTAGAACAATCCGGTATGGCCTGTCAAGAAAAGTGAAGGTTCATGGAGAATAACAGTAGATTTTAGGGAATTAAATAAACATACCCCACTGTTTACAGCAGCTGTACCAGATACTATTACTTTAATAGAAAAGGTTCAAAAGCATTCAGGGACTTGGTATGCTGTAATAGATTTAGCTAACACCTTTTTCACTATCCCAATTACAGAGGAGAATTGGGACCAATTTGCTTTCACCTGGCAGGGATGACAGTATACCTTTACCATATACCAGATTGCCTCAGGGATGTCTGCACAGTCCAACCATTTGCCACTGGACAGTGGCTGAACGTCTGGATGAGATAAAACTGCCCCCTCATATGCAAATACTGCATTATACTGATGATATCCTAATTCAGGGAAACAATGAGAAGGAAATACAACAAATACTTGAACAAGTGGTAGATCATATGAGACAGAAAGGTTGGGAAATTAATCCTAACAAGATTCAAGAACCATCCCAAATGGTAAAATTTTTAGGGATTCAGTGGCATTTTGGGCATTGGGAAATAGTAATGACTAGGTGCATTACCTTGCTTATTCTTTCTGATGCTTTAAATTAAAGTAAAATAAGCCTATTTATTTAGCTTGGTGTCTGTGTCCTTTGTGTTAACTCCGTCAATTGGCAAAACAGCAACGTATTCCAATGCTTGACAATCCTTTCAGTGAAGAAATTTTTCCTAATATCTGACCTAAACCTTCCCTGGTGCAACTTGATGCCATTTCTTCTAGTCTTATCACTTGAGACAAGAGAGACCAACACCCACCTCGCTACAACCTCCTTTCAGGTAGTTGTAGAGAATGATGAGGTCTCCCCTCATCCTCCTGCCAAAAAACTCCAGTTCCCTCAGCTGCTCCTCATTAAGACTTGTTCTCTAGACCCTTCACCAGTTTCGTTGCTCTTCTTTGGATGTACTCTAGCACCTCAATATCTTCCATGTAGTGAAGGGCCCAAAACTGAGCACAGTATTCAAGGTACGGCCTCCCCAGTGCCGAGTACTGTGGGACAGTCACTTCTATTATCCTGCTGACCATGTTATTTCTGATAAAAGACAGGATGTTGTTGTCCTTCTTGGCCACCTGGGCACACTGCTGGATCATACTCAGCCAGCTGTCAAGAAATATATCCAGGTCCTATTGTGTTGCATGGGGTTGTTGTGACATAAGTCCAGGATCTGGCACTAGCCTTGTTGAATCTCATACAGCTGATTTCAGCCCATTGATGCAGCCTGATCAGACCTGTCTGTAGAGATTTCCTACCCTCAAGCAGATCAAAACTCCTGCCCAACTTGTTGTTGCCTTCAAACTTACTGAGGGTGCACTCAATCCCCTTATCCAGATCACTGATGATGATTTTAAGCAGAACTGGTCTCAATATTGAGTCCTGGGGAACACAGCCTGTGACTGGCTGCCTACTGGATTTAACTCGATTCGCCACAACTCTTTTGGCCCTGACAATCATCCAGCTTTTTACCCAGTTTAATTAATATATTATATCCATTAGGGGTCTCTGTGTTGATAGCCACAAAGGTTTAAGATATCTAACTTCCAGGTTAAATAGATAAGTCATTAGACTTAACTTTCTAGCAATTTGTCCTTAACTGATCTGCACCTATTGATACACTTAAAGTAATGATATGATTACATTTCCATCAGTAAGATCTTTCTGACACCACTGGTAATGTCACACATATTGAGATTTACATTCCACTGGATTCTCAATCTAGAGATTTATCCACAATTGCCAGTCTGAGATCATAAAAAAAAAATCTGCATAAAGGAGAGATGAGTCCAAAGTATCGATAGCATATTTAGTAAACAGTAGCCATATATTTAGATTACTGATGTATGCCATCCTTTTCCCATTTGATTTCTGGAAATAGTTTTGACTTCTTAGTGTGTTTATCTGACTCCACACCTACAAAGACATTCTTAGACTTAGAAGAACTTCAGTTCTTTACCTCTCCAACTCTGGCATGTCCTTTCTAATTCTACACTAGAAGCTTGCTCTCCTGACACTTCAGACCTGCCATTCCTCTTTTTTTTTTTTTAGCAGGAATCTGGGCTCAACATCAAATGCCTATTTCATCCTGCCTTTTTTAGAACTCAAAACTATAGAATATAACTATCTTTTATTTCTTGACAAAGACAGTTCATTCCATAAGTAATTGGAATTCATTAACTTTATTGCTGAATTGAATAATTAAGAAGGAATTCACTGGTTAAGAGTTTGAAGTGTTAGATACTGCAACATCTACATCTGCTTTCTACATCTGCTTTCACCACTGAAGTCACTATATTTTTAAAGAAATCTATCAAGACAATGCCTACATGAAATTAAGATAAGCCATCATGATTCTACAGTGTTATCAGCCTGAAGATACATACTGATCTGATACAAATTGATGTAATGATCTTACTTTTTGTGTTGGTTGACATAACCTGATTTATAATAATGAAATTTTGTCATCTATTTAACTAATACCAGTAATTTTCCCCTTGCTTTAAGGAAAATAGGGAGAGATGTTAGAAGATAAAAAGAGAAAAAGGCTTTGTTTGCAAGGTATATAAGGTCTTTTTTTCCCTAACACTATACTGTTTGCAAAACTTTAATTATATGAACTATTTGGGTGGAAGATTTGTCACTAGTACAATGCATTGTGAGTTCTTTGTAATAATCTGTACTACTTTCATCACTTTGGTATCATAATTAGTTTCCTCAATTTATTAAGCAATGTTACTAATATGTTCCATATGTTGTTAATTTTCTCCCATGTTCTTAGGAACAACGTACTGCACCAGGATTATTTTTAAAATGTCATGAACACATCAAACCCCAGTACATTTTTAAGAAGGCAAAAATGAAGCAGTACATCTTGCCTGCAGAATGATAGGACAACAGACAAGCATGTTTCTTAGTTTCGCATGGAGTTGTTCCACATTCTTCAGGCAACCACAAGAAAGACTGTGGTTATTTTTTTAGTTGTTTTCTTGTTTGCTCGTTTGTTGTTTTTATTTTTTTATGATTTTTTTTTTTCCTGAGAAAGAATAATCTTAATAACTAAAAGTTTGTTTGTATTACAGCAATGAACTCAACAGCCAGGGTCATCAGTCAAAATGTCAGAACATCCTTTAGATTCCTCTTGAATCTAAAAGTTCCTCTCGAACCTTGAAGCCACTAAGAAACGTGAATATAAGCATCAAAGCTTGAATGTGGTTGCCTCATCATTTTTTCTCTACCCAGACTTCACAAGTAGACTACAATCTGTAATTCATTAAAATACTTTGGGATGCATTAAATGACTGTAACAGGCAAGTTACTGATCTGTTGGTAAATCACACTGACAGGTGTTTGATATTTGAATCGGAGTAATAAATTTACAGCTAGATTTCCAGAGGAGTTCTTTAAGAACACTTAAACAAAACTGACCTCCCATTTAATAGTGAATATGGTCCTATGTGTTAAAGTTCATTATGACTATTCATTTCTTCCACTACTTATTTTTGCTCACACTGTGAAATTGAATGGGGAATAAGGTACGATATTTGTAAGTTATATTTAAAGAAAAATAAGCATATTTTAAAAATATAATTCTCTAAAATTTTCTTCATTTTACTTTTATTTACTAAATTTTTAATATTCTTAGTCGCAAATGTAACATTTCAACAACAAAGTGTGTATTTTGCAGAATCTAACCCCACAGTTTTATTATAGAACAACTTGATTTTTAAACTAATTCTGTTCTTCTTCATTATCTTGATTACATTGTCTTATACAATAACCCAAGAAATTGGATTTTTTTTTCTGTGTTCACTGAACAAAGGGAATTTCAGGAAACATCTGCTATGTTTAATAATTCCAGTTAAACAAGCAATTGATTCTAAAACAATTACTTTTTTTTTTGTGTGTGTGAAGGGAATGGGAGTTTGTAAGAAGTTTGAGCTTACTTCCCAAGCTTATAGGAATTCACACTGTCACCTATGAAATTTAAGTCTTAATTATTGAATTTTTAATTCCACTTTTTTCTGATCATGAAATGGTGCTTTAGACACAAAAGTGTTGTCTTTCTGTTTCCATATATTTTTTATTTCTTATTTATTTAAAAACACAGTTATGTAGATGGAATTTAAGTTATTTGCTGTTCTATTTCTCTCCCACACCAATCCATTCACAATTCCATGTTGTTGTTTTTCAATTTCTTGCATTTTCTCCACCAACTTCTCCCTGCTTCTTTTCTCCTTGTTATAACTTGCCAATGTTTTGTAAAATTGTTTAGATTTTCTCTGTGATTCTCTGAGATTGGAAAAAAAATATTGCTTTCAGCATAGCATATGAAACAGATGAAGCTGATGCAGCAGGACTAGCAAAGGCTAGTAGCATAAATGGTGCGTATACGGTGCACAAATGCACCATAAACGGTGCATCCACAGCTCATTGCAAAAAGCTGAGGTGTCATGACCATGGACTAAACAGATGGATGCCCTGTACATTGAGATTGTGAGTAAATGCTGCACACATATATATGCATGTAAAATTAACTTTCCCATTACAAAGATCCTTCCACGTAAAATCATTAATTTCTGTAAGTTTTGAAAAGTCATTTCTACATTACTGAAGGACTTTTGTCTGTTGAAATGAGTGTTGAAGGCTGAAAGCATACAGGACTATATTAACAGGAGCACAGCCAGTGGACTTTGAAAACTGATTATTCCCCTTTACTTGGTAGTCATTAGATTGCATGTGGAATGCAACATCCAGGTTTTGGCCTTGCAATGCAAGAAAAACATTGTCAGACTGCAATAAATTCAGCAAAGGGACACCAGAATGGTCAGGAGTTGAAGCACTTGTCCTTGTGAGGAGAAGTTGAAGAAGTTCGGCTTGTTCAGCATGGTAAAGAGACAGCTTCAGAGGGATGAACAGTAGCCCCCCAATGCCTAAAGGGAAGATCGTTAGAGAGCCAGGCTTTTTACAGATGTGCACATCTGGGAAAAGGAGACACTGGTTATAAATTGGCAGATTATGGCTGAATGAGATACAGAGAGAAACTTCTTCACTCCAAGTATGATTAAGCATTGGAGCAGGTCATCCAGATAGACTTCACAGTCTCCATGCTTGAAGGTTTTCAAAATCCAGTTGGACTAACCCCATCATTTTAGAGTTGACTTTGTTTTGAACAGGATGCTGGGCTACTGAACTACCAGCATAGGTATCTGAAGCCATTTGACTCTTCATCTTCTGCTTTCCTATATAGATTCAGATTTGGCCTGACACTCTACTTAGCCTGTGAGATCTGAATTAACTACAGCAGGAGGCCACATGAATTTGTCTGTTTCTTACTGGATGTGTTATTCCCATTAGCATAACACCAGTTCTTGCACACTCAGCAAGTGAAAAACAGACACTTTTTATTTCATATTCAATCAATAATATTATGGATAAACTTCTCTGTTGAAATATTTATAGAGAAAATCCAGCTGCCTACCTATTAATGAGAACCATTTTCATTATTTGTATTTGCAGCTTCTGATTAATATCAGACAAATTGAATTACTGTGTGAAAATGGTTTTGATTAAAGCAAAATTAGAAATTTAAACAGTTTACATCAGTGGATTTTTATTTAATTTCCTAATGTGAATCTTACCTAGATACTACAGCAGACTACTCATCTGATAAGATTTTTCTTTCATCTCTGTGACTACCAATTATGCTGCTTGCTTGCAATGCATTTTACGCTCAGTAAAAATTGATACAACTGGAAGTTATATGGAATCACCAATAAGATGACTAAAAGAAAAACAAAAAGTTTATTTAACATATCTTCCAGCATCCTGGAAAGTTAAAGAGAACTTTAATGTGAAATACTGTAGTGCAACACGTAGCAAAGTTTCCTGACTAGATATTTCACTTTGGCTCCATATTTTGTTGACTGAGAATTATAATATTATTTGAAATATGGTTGTAAAATGTAATTGAAGGTATTGTTTGTGTTTTGTTTTGTTTTGTTTTGATTTCTATTCCATAGTATGTGTTGGACAGAATGCATGTGCTATTGTGCATGTTTTTGTGGGTTGTATTCAGAAGTACAAAAGAAAAAATTCATCACCTGATCTTGTTTAGCACAAACGAAGCAATAATTATGGGCTTCTGAAACTAGGTTATGAAGATTAGGAAGATTAGATGAGTAGTGCTTGCCTCTCCTTCTTCAGTAGGACTCCTACCTACCTTTTTAATACATGTATTTGGAAAGCAAGGCTCAAGGAGTCTTCACATCAGGCTTTGAAGTCTGGCTTTGAGATCTGACATCTTGTCATCTGAGTGATACGCGACTAGTTTTATTGGCAATTTCATTTTCAAATAAAGGAATGTGACAGATTCCTAGACCCAGCCCAATTTTAACTACTCTTCTGCTGTATGATAATATCTGACGCTGGGGGTTGCCCAAGTGGAAAATACAACTGAACTCTAAGAAAAATGCTTTATGGCATCTCATTCTTCCCTTTTTACTGTATATGCATAAAGTATTATTCACAAGAAGTGAAAGTGATTTTACAAGGATTAACCATGGAAAATATTTATATATGTTGCTACATAAATTTACATAACTTTAACAGAACTTTTACAATGTGTACGTGTAAATGGTAAATACAATGAATAAATAGCACAATAGCAAATGCAAAAAGCATGACAATTTCTAGGAAATCTAAATGTAAAATCTAAATATAATTTTAATAAAATTAAATGCAATCCTTTGAATTATTCATTGTTAAGATGTGTCAGTCTGCATCTTGAACAGGCCCTGAAACAACATTTCCCAATTAAAGAAGTCCACAGCAACAAACATAACATGATGTATTATAAAACTGCAAAATGTCTGGAATAGAAAATTACTTTCTTGGATAGCAAGATTAACATTATCATTTGATTAACAAATGCCCAATACTATTTTGGATGAGATTAGTTTCCCTTTAATTACCCATGTGTTCACAATTTGAGGTACTTCATTACTTGCACATTTTTAACCGTATCCATCTCTCCCATTACACCTTTTCAATTACAATGAAAGTGGTATAAAATTACATTATTATATTCATATTTTAATTTGTAGTATAACTATTAATCTTTTCCTAAGCCTTTAACCAGATGGATGAATATTATGTCATAGGATTTTTGTCCAATAAACACTCTTTTTTTTTCGGACTAGCAACTTTTTGTGCTTTTTTGGGGATGTGGGTCAAAACCAGTTGAGATTCTATCACACCTGTCTTGACACAAACATTTATATGTGTATTATCAGGGTAGAGGTGTGACTCTTATTTATAAGTTTTTAGTGAATTTTGAATACATAAAGTTGAATTCCATTTTCTTTTTCAAATCAGAACTCAGTAAGCATTTCAAATGTGATAAGTAAGAATTAATGTAATCATTTGGAAAATACAGGGCCAAGGCATTGATTAGTTATCATATTCTATTTAAAAAATTATGAGATAGTTAATTTTAGTAATGTCAAAACATTAGGAGTACCATAAAAAATGATGAGCAACACAGGCCACATTCAGGTCATTGAATTATGTCTAGTCCGTAACTTCTCTTTACATCACATTCATTCCAATAGAACTTGTGAAAATTTTAGACTTGACTTACGAATAATACTTTCTATCAACTTAGTTTCATAGAAAGTTTCTTAAAATCAGCATGTTACTATAAAGCTCTTTATTCCAGTGAATCTGAATTTATTTGAGAAACACTGTTTTGTCAAAACAGATTCACCAAGAAAATTAGGTGGTTAATTCCTACTGACATGAAAACCTAATGTTTAAACAGTTAGGCAGTTTTGATCCAACACAGAAAAATGGCTTGGCAACTTTAAAACAGGTGAATTTTAATGGGAGTTTACTACATCATCAGAAATTAGCTGATTGAATAACCTTCACCTAGATATAAATGTCCAAATCCTGATCAGTTAATGTCTTACATCCGTGGTAATTTTCACCACAACTTCTGGGCATGTAGGCAGTCTCACTAGAGCTGATACCAGAAAACAAGAAGTAATGGAGCCTTAATCTGTGACTGAAGGTAATTCTGTTGCACATACTTGTCCTGGGTTTGAGTGAGTGGTGGGTTTTTTTGGTAGCAGGGGAGGGGGCTATAGGGGTAGCCTCCTGTGAGAAGCTTCTCAAAGCTCACCCAGCTCCAAGTCAGCTCCATCTCTGCACCAAAACTGAGCTAATCAGCTGCCGCTCTGAAATAACATATTTAAGAAGGGACGTGGTGACAAGCAGTTGGACTTGTGAGGAGGAGTTGTGGCAGCTGCCTGAACACCAAGGTCAGTGGAGGAACAGAGGAAGAAAGGAGGGGGGAGGTGTGCCAGAGCAGAGACGGCAGGGCGGCCCCCCCTGACACCCATGAAGATCTATGGTGGAGCAGACACTGATTTATGGCCTGTGTTTTTTCACTCGGCTGATCAAGGTGCTGTGCCCGAAGAAGGCTGGGGTCTTGTGGGAAAAGGTAGACCCTGATGTTGTAATTTAGTGCTGGTGGGATTGCAGCATGCGGGAGTGTTCCACACCAGAGCAGCCTGGGAAGGGCTGCAGCCGTGGGAGGGAGACTGGTTGGCAGCCAACCACCACGCAGTCAGATAATGATGAGTGTAGAGGAAAATCAGATAATATAATCAGATCAGTGGTTAGTTTTGATTTTTTTTTTTTAGAATTTAAGTGTGCAGATTCTTTCTACATACCCAAAAGAAATGAAACCATTTCGAAGGTTATCATAGAATAACCACATCACAACAGACTAATATACAAATAGATGAGGATATCATATTGTTACTAACAGCTTGGATGGAAACTTTTTTACAGCTTATTCTTTTACAGGCAATACTGTGTCATGAACTTAGAGGCATGAACCGTGGCACCAAAAGAAGGGGAAATATGTCATAGCAGCCCTTCTAAAAGTAAGTAGTCAAATATTCTCTCTCCTCCCCTCCACTCTGAATACATGGTGGCTGTCACAGGAAGAGAATAATAGATTGTTTTGCACTCAATGCCTTAGACAAACCTTCAATTAATTCAGCAGTAGCTTTATGTGCTTCTTATCTTCAAATTTTTAATACAATTTACTGGTGGAGTTAATCTGGAAAAAAATACATATATAATTCTTTTTCACACCTTATGAATTAAATAACACAATAAAATTAGTTCAATTTCTTGGTAATCTCTATGATAGCCTTTGGTTCTTGCTTCAGATATCATCTGTTTCTTTAGCATGACTTTTCATCTGAGCTAGGAAAAATAATTTGCTTCTTGCTATTAGACTGAATATAATTTGTGAACCTGATCCAATACGTCACTTAGTTATACTGTTCCTGTTGTCTCCTTGTTGATTAACTATGGGTCTGGTAGATTAATTGTTCTTGATGGAAAGTCAGAACAAACTCATTTTCTATGCCATTCTTCTATGAAGTTAAGCCTCAACAATTCTACTTTCCTTTTATTCTGTCACTTTTCTTGTTTTTCTGTCTCAGTGTGTAAAAGGGTTCCCTCCTGTATAAAAGGATTGAAGAATCTGAAGTATGATGGCCAAATCTGGATCAATAAAATAAAGCTCTCCACTGTGTATGCAACTAGAATATAAGAATGTATGTCTGAGATGCCCACTAGGGATCACCGGAAGCTGGATTTTTACCTTTAATGGTGTAGTAGTTTCAGTGTTGTGGAGCATACTTAAAACCTAGTTGTCTACTTCAAAATTCTCCAGTAGAGGTAAGTATAATGCCTGATCATATGTACTTCCAAGTACATGTACGCCATTCTGCAGTGATAATATAACAAAATCCTGTGAAAATATGTGATTTATCAGAAATTCCATCTTCTAGGTGTCATTTCAGGCAAATTATACATTGTCATTTGTTTGATGTCCTGTCAGGAGGTCAAAGTACTGCAAAAAAGTGAAATAAAGTAAAAATAAGAAGCAAAACTAAATGAAAGAAGTCTCAGTAGTAGACTCAGTAGTACTCACAAGCAATAGCTGTACCTAGTACCTAGACTAAGACTTGCTATTTAGTAAACCTTATTTACACCATAACATCTTCACAAATAATACTTGTAGAAGTGGTCAGGATACTCTTGTTTTTATATGTTGAAGTTACTGTAGTGTAATTCTATTATAAGGTTTTGATTTTGGTCACTCATTTTTAAAATCTCAAGAGAAAAAAAAGAAGTCGTAAAAACTAAGTATATAAAGTATGTGTCGTGGTTTGAGCCTGGCTGGCAACTAACCACTGCAGCTGGTCACCCTCCCTTCCCCCTTCCCACCTAGGAATGGGGGAGGGAATTAGAGTGGTGAATGGAGACTCACAGGCTGAGATAGGAACGGTTTAATAATGGCAATAAAACGAGAACAATTATGATAATAGGAAAAAAAGGAAATATGTAAACAGGCGATGCACAACGTAATTGCTCACCACCCACTAACCAATACCCAGCCCGTTCTCGGCTAGTTACCCCGAGATACCAAGACCCACAATCACAATCCCAGAAGGGAGAGAGACCTCTTTCCTGACCACCCCTCCTCTATATAGTGAGCATGATGTTCCATGATATGGAATATTTCCTTGGCCAATTTGGGTCAGGTGTTCTGTTCATGCTCCCTCCCTGCTTCCTGTGACCTTGCTCACGAGCAGGACATGGATAGTCGGAGAGTCCTTGAAGTCTCAGTAGCAGCTGAAAAAAATCAGTGTGCTATCAGCATTCTTCTCATACCAAACCCAAAGCTAAATCCAAAACACAGCACTCATCTAGTCCCTGAAAAGGAATACTAACTCTATTTCAGCCCAAACCAGGACAGCATGCTAAAAAGTTGACACCTTCATCTGGTTAAGTGGATTTAATGTTAGCCAGCTTTCCTTAACTTTACATGCTTTCAGACATGCTAATAACATACTTTCCTTGCAAGAAAAGTAAAAGAGAATAAAGAAGGGAAAACTCCACAAGATTAGCTTTCCAAAACTCAACCTCTCTTAGATAAATTTAAATGAGTAATTCCTTTTTAGATGGGCAATTTCTCCCTTGAATGAAGATACAGTGTTGATATCTAAAATTTGTAGTATAGACACAATTAGAATAAATTAAAAAAATAAGTCTGTCTGTTTAAAAGCAAAAAAAAAAAAAAACAAAAAAGTTTTTCATTATGACATTTAGTTGCATGTATTATTTCTGTTTAAAAAGTCTTCAATCTTTATCTGAAAAAATAACCTATTTTCTTGGAGTTCATTAGTGAAGGAGAGAATTTGGACTAAAAGAATTTAGCAACAACTCTGCAATTTATAGAGTTTTAAATAGTAAAACGAATTTAGGCAAGGTGGAATTTTTTGTTTTGTTAAGTATGTAACAGTACACAAAATATTGAAACACATCAAGAGTAAGTCTTATATTTAGATACAACTGAAGGAAAAATATTAACAGATCAGAGAAGATATGTTTATTTCTCCAAATAAAAATCATTTGAATTCACATGCTGTGTATCTAACCACTAAATTAATCTTTATTATCATCTAAGAATTTGAGTTTATTTTATTTGAACTCTTATTTTGCAGATACCTACATGAATTTATGACACCTCCTGAAACCTATGGGATTTCTATGTGGGGGCATCAATATTACATCAATATATCAGACTGGAATCAAACCATAAGTATTAATTTGGAAATGCTTGCAAAGCTTCATGGAGGTAGATATCAAATACTTGCTGAAAGTTCCTCGGTATTGAGATATTAAACTAGCTTTGTTCCCTTTGGTAATTCCATCCCTAATATGTTTCAGCTACAGCACAGTCATTGTTGCAATCTCTAAGGCCTTGTTTTACTTTCATTAGGTGTTGTATTAGCTCTACATTAATTTAGAGTACAGGTCTCAGTACCAATTCAAAATCTTATGAATAAATAAATAAATAAATAAATCATAACTCAATCCAGTTAATCTGGGCCCTGAGAAACCCAACCTGGGTTAGATATAGGACAATATCCATCAAACCAGGGCAATGTATTTCAACAACAGATAAACAACACTCATATTATTTGGATGAAGCAAACAGAATTTTCTGCAAACTTGTACGAATAGGTAACCAGTATTCAGTGTGGCTTACTAACATCCATTTCCAGCTGTTTGTTCTTATATTCATTTAATGCAAGTTCTCTATTCTCTTGCCACTAAGCTAACAAAGTAATTAAATTTGTTCCCTGTTTAAAAATAATAAACTTTTTCTTAGTAAGTACTTCCTAATTCTTGGAATTAAAAAATAATATTTATTAACACTAATGTATTATTATGAGTATTTTATAAACAGGAAAGTTGTCTATTGGGCACAGTTCTGTTTTATGCAGGACACATTTATACAAAATATTGGCTTATCTTTGTTGTTTAGTTAATTTGATTATAATTTTAATAGAAGAGTTTGTGTTCTTAAAAGTTAGCCTGGAAGTCTTTGAGAATGTTTCAACATATTTTTCAATAAAAAACTTTTTTTTTTTTTTTTCCAAAACAGATGTTTAGTATAGTCACATGTCCATTTTGATTAGGTGTTCTGAAATAGAAATAAAAAGGAACTTAAAATACGAAAATGGGATTAATACTGTGGGAAAAAAATCACTTTCTGCTTTGAGTTACTTCTGCTTTTCCATCTGTAGCAGAAATTAAAACAAATAAAAGTAAATCCAAGGAAGGTAATATGCAGTGTGCACACTTTTGAAATTTGGTTTTTAAAATCTATCAACCTACAATATATTTCCTAAGATTTTCTGTTAGAATTCTTAAAGTTATGTCCAGTGTCAGTCTGGGACAGAGCTCATCCTTAGCCACATTTATCTGAGAATTTATCCAAGCCATTGATACTTTAAAAATATTTACCAAAGACATAATATCTTTCAGAAATTATATCAGGTTTTGCTAAAAATCTTCCATCTATGTAGCCTAGTTCCTCTTCTAATTTTTTTTCATACATGAGAAGAATATTCTAAATATAATTCTCTGTTCTAGAATTCCCTTTAATTTTTCATTTAATACTACAAGCTGATACAGCACAAATACATCTGAAACAGTAACTTTTCTTTATTTTGATCTTCCTCATCCCGTGACATACTTTATTTTAGTGGGTCCAAATGGCTTCAGAAAAATGTAGAAATCGCATTTTCCAATATTGCCTAGTTTTATTTCTGTGCTCTCTGCTCATGAGAATAGATGAATTTTGGCATACTGCAATGTAAATGAACATATAACCTCAATGCCAGAGCTACCTGCACATTTGGCCATCTGACTTTGCTCATGTGTAGTCATCCCCGCCGGCACCTGTGTGCCTGTGTGGGTTTTAGCTTTTATCTTCAAATGATTTAACTGTTGAGTGGGATTGTTTCTTATTTTAATGTTCCCTTGGAATCTATATACATTTATGGAATAAAAATGTAAGTCTATATGTATTACAAAATGCATAGCAAACAGTCTTAACCAGCTCTGTCAATGAGTAGGTTTATTATATGTGTTCCTGACTTTGTCTTTCAGAAAGTCCTTTTAGGACCTGCAAACAGGTTATAGACAAGAAATCAAGTTGTAAAGTCTAACAAGTTAATTCATTTCAGCTCTTTTGCTGCAACTGCCTGTATAGCTAGTTTAAGCCTAAACCAGATTCAAACTTGATTACTTAGTGAAAGATAACAGGCTATCTGAAATTTATCATAAAGTTACATGGCCAGTTAGCACAGAATAGCTCATGCATGGTAATTTCACACTCTAGCATGTTCTATACTGATTTGTATGTGCATTCAGATGCAGAAATATTCTTATGATTGTGAAGCACCTAAGTTTTTGGATATTTTTTAGAATTAAAATATCCAGATGAGCAGTGTCCATTATGATGACAGAGAAGATCAAATTTATTCCCGTGACTCCACTAAGGTAACAGAATCACAGAACCACAGACTGACTCATTTTGGAAGGGACCTCTTGACGTCATCTGATCTAAGATGCCTGCTCAAGCAGAGCCACCTATAGCAGGTTGCCCATCACCATCTTCAGGCATCTTTTAAATATCTCCAAGGAGGGAGGTTCTACAATCTCTCTGGGCAACCTGTACCAGTGCTCAGTCACCCTTAGAATAAAAATGTGTTTCCTTACATTCAGATGGAACCTCCTGTGCTTCAGTTTGTGCCCATTGTCTCTCGTCCGGTTACTTTTACTGCTGAACTGTTAAACACAGGTGCTGTGGATCCATTTGTAGCTGAAGAAAGTTATGTCATGACCTTTGTAATACAATTGGAATTTTATAATTTGCATCACTTCCTGATTTTCCTACTAAGTATATATCATGGGGTTCCTTCAAGACATATTTAAAATACACGTGAGCTAAGAAATATATATATTTGTTTCTTCTATTTCATATGACAAAGACATAATCTATGGAACTTCAATGGGGAGGGAAGTAGGGAAAATTTAACTGCATCTTTTTTTTCTGATCCTTTCATTTAAATTTCTTTTCCTATTCATTTAAATTCAAGCTAAGTTTTGCTTGAGAATTAAGAAAAAAATGATACCTGTTTTGGAAAATATTTTGTGACACTTGGAAAACTAAGACCACTCTTTCAGTGATCCACTTTTCCAGTTTCTCTTACATAGGCTTCTACTGCTTTTAGTCCATTAGTACTTGTTTCTTTTCTTCCTTATCAATTAATAAAGTAAAATGAAATTATTAGTATGCATACATGAATTTAATACCAATTGATGATATGTTAATCTCCTGCACTGCAAAAAATGGATAAAACATTATAATCAATTTATGGATGTTGAAGTCTAAAATTGAGAATATTTAGTGTTAATAAATTGTGCTGTGTACTATTTTGGAAGATCTGGATATGCCATAGGTTAATGGGTATATTCCTATATGTTAAGCTATGTATTTAAAGACAAAACATTAACATTTTAAAATTACAGCTATTTAATTGCACACTGAATGGACATTCTAAATTCAGGAGAGAAGCAGAGTGTCAGAAGGTACCTGAACAAGTCTGCATGTTATGTTTAAAATATTCAGTCCTAGAGTAAATTAATCACCCCTCTTGAAAAATGTTATTTAAAAAGCACTTCAGCCTATGCTATTGCTCTTTGCCACCTAAAATAATGTTCTTTGCTGTTTATATACTTCTCTGTCCTATGTCCACAGAAATCTCCTCACTGAGACTATGCTGGACTCTGTTTTAATCCTCATTTACAAGAAACATATTTTTTCAAATATGTATTTTATTAAAAGTCTGCTACCTGACTCCCAAAATTATCCCTGTTGCTTATCCTGATCAATCACTTTTAAAGACACCAAAATAATGTAAATACCAACATACTTATTTAGTCTATATTAAATGTTCATAGAAAATAAATGGAAATAAAAGAAACCAAGGGTCACTGTTCTCCATATGAAATAGGACCAGAGAAGCAAATAGGCTAGGAAAAATTAAGACACCACTATGATGTTTTTGGGTAATAATTACAGGGTCATCTATACGAGTTTTAAGGGATTAAGTTTATGCTGTTTGATCAGTGTAAATAGATGAATGCTTCACTATAAATAAGGTAATGATTACTTTTAGCACAATGTATATAACAAGTCTACAGCAGATACCAATTTTTCTTTTTTTCATTTTGAATTTCAGCAGAGGGATTATTTGAGGGCTTTTTGCAGCAAGCATGGCATCCTTAAAGATTGAAATGTGAGCTCTGTAAAATCAGTGAGCAGCTGATGATGTTTTCTGTTAAAATACCAAGCTTTCTGGGAAGTCTTATACGCTCAAGAAGAGGGAGCCAGCAATGGAAAAAGCCAAAGTTTATAAAGAAAGTAACTATGATAGTACTGTAAAGACCTAAAAAAAGAAGACATAATTCTACTTCTACATATGCATTCTAAAATAGCATCCTGCCGGGATGTTACTGTTGCTTGATTATTGTTTGATTATGCTTTTATTATTCAGTGCCAGTAAATAGAAGTACAGATAGTTCTCCTTTATGTTAAACTCCTTTTAACTTAGATTTTCATAAGTGTGGAAGTCCCATTAAGATTCTACAATCATTCTAACCTGCTTGCCACATAAATTCTTCTAGCAAACTAGAAATGAAAAGCTAACTGTGCACACTATATTGTACTGCAGGAATTATCTGGATTGTCAAGTATCAGTATTTTGAATTTACCTTACAGTGGGAGAAGGAATTAGATGTCCTGCTGAAGCACCTTATTCTGAATTCTATTATTCTATATTATAATGGCCCCTGGAAGCAGAACAGAAAGGGAACACTGCTAAAACTGTCCTTAATTACTCAGGAAGCTTTAGATTCACCCCTTAATGTCTGTGAGCATGGAGGACAAAAGGAACCGAAAGCCAGCTTTCCATACTTGTTTAGAGAATTAAGTGCTAGGAAAGTAAAGCAAATTAATTCAGCAGTATGTTTGTATAGTAAGAATATAATCTTATCTTCCTATGAGAAAGGGAGACACAGATTTGGCACTCAGACTCTTTATTAATGCTAAGGATGTAGCAAATTCTGTATCTGTAAATAAGTCAATGTAAACTAAAACAAAAACTCATTTTAAAATATAATTTTTAAAATAAATGCTGATGAGTACCATAAAAATATTGTAATTAATGCATTTTACATATGGATTTAAAATAGGATCTAATTTCAGCATTATGTCACAGTTCAAATTGATTCTACAGTAACTTTTATTTATAAAAAAAAATAATAACATTTCTATAAACAATTACGGTAGTTTCCAGTTAATGTTCATTCCATCTTTATCTTTAGGAAAGTAAATAATGATTATTACATTTTGGCTAACATGAATACAATGGTTGCTTCACTCAGTAGTTTCAAATTTTTTCAGTGAGTGAGTGAACTCAACATTTTGTAAAATTTGCCTTGACTGCCCTGGGATTTTACTATGTTTGGCACTATGTCTGTTCCTAGTATAACAGGAATCTCATCAAGTTCATCAAAGGGAAATGTGAAGTCCTGCACCTGGGATTTGATAATTTCATGTTCCAGGAGAGGCTGGTGAACAACCACTTGGAAAGCAGTTTTGCAGAAAAAGACCTGGCAGTTTTGGACAGCAAGCTGAACATGAGTCAGGAATGTGCCCTTGTAGCAAAAAAAAAGCCACCAGCTTACAGTTACATCTGGATGATGGTCATCATGCAGATGAAGGGAGGTGATTCTTCCCCTGTAATCAGCACAGGTAAATATATATCTGGAGTGCTGAGTCCAGTACTGGGCTTCTCAATACAAGACACACGTGAATGTACTGGAGAAAGTACAACAAGGAGCCACAGGCCACAGAGATTATTAGAGGGCGGAGGCACCTGTCATGTGACAAAATGCTGGGAGAGCTGGCACTGTTCAGACTGGAGAAAAGAGCTCAGACAGATCTTATAAAAATGTAAAAATATTTGGTGGAAGGGAGTAAGGAAGATGGAACCTCTTCTCAGTGTGACCCAGTAACAAGGAAGGAGCAATGGTCACAATTTTATTTTCAATTTCTATTGAAATACAGGAATTTCCACTTAAACATTTAAAAATGAACTAATCAAACAACAAAAAAAAAGCCCCAAATCCCACTCAAACAAAACAAAAAATATATTTTTTTCACTGTGAGGGTGACCAAACATGGAAATAGACTGACTAGAGAGACTGTTGAGGCTCAGTTCTTGGAGATATTAAAAACTTGACTGGACCTGGTCCTGAGGAACCTGCTCTAGACTTCCCTGCTTTACGTAGGGTGGTTGGGTTGGATGATCTTCACAGAAATCTTCCCACCTCAACCATTCTGTAATTCCGTAATATAGGTCTCTCTGAGAACATACAGATCAAGTTTTGTATCAACCAATGTTGTTGACACATGTGTATTGATGAATGAGTACTGTAACCTGTGATAGATAACATATATATTAACTAGTCTCAGCTCATTATATGAGCAATACAAATATTTCTATAGATTGATGTATTCTCTCCCACTTTAACTATGTCTTTGGGCCTTTGTTTTCTTTTGTTGAAGGTGTTATCTTTTCAGTCCCCAACTTTATATCCTAGGACTAATTTATTACTTCTGAAAATCAAACATAACAGAAATTCTTCAATTTAGAAACTAAAATTAAGATACTTCAAATCCATAGTCATACTGTGCATGTACACATGATCTGAGTGTGTAAAACCCATCCTTCAGCTTATCAAATAATGGCTATCAGTTAATAATCCCAATATCATTGTGAAAAAATACCTCTCTCACTGAATATACAGTTTTCAGAATGCATTTGCCCTATGGCATCTCCTTACTTTAGATGTTTTCCCACTTTTGTCCGTACAGTGACAACTTGGCTACATTTGGTGAACCATTCATTATAAATAGTTTGTCCTGCATAGTAATTTTGTAAACACTTATTGAGAGAAATTAATTTTTACTGGAGATAATTATATAGCAAATAGGTTTTACCACCTATGAACAATGAACATTCTGTGCTAGCCATATGGTGGAGCATCTGAAAGATATAGAATCACTATACATCTTGTTCTTTCTGTCAGAACAAAAGGGAAAATAACACATCAGCCTTCATAAGAAACGTGTAACTGAATGAGCAGATTGTTAACTGAGGCCTTGGAAAGACATGAACCATGTCCATGATGGGACACTGTTGTTGACAGAATGTATATAAAAAAAGGTTTGAAAAATATCTCTTTCCACAGTATACTGTGGTAAAACAGTGAGATCCAAAGATGTAAACTCTATATTGGCAACAAAGAAGCATACATATATTTAGTCATCAAAAAATTAGAATTTTTGATAACTTTGGTAACTTTCCTGTCTTGTCACTTACCCTCCTTCAGTTCTGAATGATTCTAGAGAGAAATATAGAGCTTGTGTTGAATATCAGATTTTTATATATCAAACATTTACTTTATTCTTTGGATATTTAAATGCATTTTTGCTACATTTCTACATCATATTTTTTGAACATAGCTTGGAGCTAGTAAGCCTGGTAATCCTTGTTACTTGACTTTTTTGTTGTTTTTTCACCTTGAAAGGAGAATTGGCAGCAAATGGTTAAGGTTGCATGAAATGTATAACTTCAGCAAGCCTAGATCTTTTTGTTTCAAACCTCTTTGAGTGTTTTCTGTCCTTGTTTCTGGCATATTTTGTTTTTGTAAGTTTTCTATGTGACCACTTCTTTAAAAAAGGTTGTTTAAAACATCTAAGTTGGCTGGAATGTTATTGTTTATCTCTCATTATTTACAACACCTCTTGCACAAACATGGTTACTGATAGAGGATGCTAATAATTTAATTGTTTTCAAAAATTTTACCGATATTTTTTCTCAGCAAAGAACCTTTCCATTCCTTTAAAACATACAAACACTATCCTGCTTTTAAGCAGAGCGTATTATGCAGAACAGTATACCAAGTGAAGTTCTGTTACTATTTTGCAGCTAGTAAGCATATATTGACTTTTTTAGGTCAGTTGTAAGTTTATTGACTGGAGAACTTAATATTTACAATATCTTGCCAGAATCAATATGATGACCTTAAGAGGGGAAAGAAAATGTCTCTGAGTCAACTAAATAACAATGATTTCTGTTTGTGCCAGAAGCCTGCTGATATTTAAATATATCTATGGTGAAAAATTTGGAATGTAGTGACAGGTAAGAGCTCATCATTCTTTGTCCCCTGGAACTCCAATTTTTTCAACACAAACCCCCCTATTTTTGAAAAAATCTATGGCACTTTGTTAATACTATCTGCTGCTTCAAGTCCTTTTTTTAAAGAGGCAATTGATGTCACATGTGAGTCCACAGACTAACTTCAGGGAAATTAAATTTTATTTTATATTTTTAACATGTAAAGTGTTCCTTTCACTTTTTTTGCTAGCCATTGGTGTAAATTAGAATCATCTCAAAGTAGATGGAATTTGTTATATTAATTTAGTCATAGTGACTATAAAATGCTTTGGAACTCCTATCCAGTTTGGATTTTTTGTAATGGGGAGGATCAAAAAAATTAATGAGACTCCTGTGAATTTTTTGTGATTGAAATCCCTATTACTTTATTAACTATGGTATGATAAATAGAACACAGTATTATATAATACAATTATAAATATAATATAATGCAATGTAATGTAATATAATATAATGTAATGCAATGTAATGTAATATGTAATGTAATAAATATATAATAATAATATAATATAATATAATATAATATAATATAATATAATATAATATGATATGATATGATATGATATGATATGATATGATATGATATGATATGATATGATATGATATGATATGATATGATATAATTAATATAATATAATATAATATAATATAATATAATATAATATAATATAATATAATATAATATAATATAATATAATATAATATAATATAATATAATATAACATAACATAATATAATATAATATAATAATATAATAATATAGGTTGATGGCTGACTGTTATTTGCCAGCTTCTGTCATATTGGTTTCAATGTTCTGATTTAGGGAATATGTTTACCTTTACTCACTTTTTTAAGAAAATAAAAACAAAATAAGAAAAACCAAATATTTAAAATTTTGTCAGATTATCTTGCACTGAGTTATTAGTGTTCATTGCAGATCAACCTCCAGACCAAAACAATGTGCTATGAAGTAAATTTTTTGCAACAAATACACTTAGAAAAGTAGCAATGATGCCATACTTTTCAATATTTGTATGCTTATATAGCAATATATAAATGCTAAGTAATTATGTATTTATTTAATGGTTATTAGTGTATGATATATTTTCTTAAGAAAGTATTTTTATATATTCAAGTTTTGGTCTTACTGTGTGTGCATTATTCACTTCTTTCATCCTTTCTTTTAGAGATTCTGAACATTAAAAATATCAGTGGAAATTCATCCAAGAGGCCCAAACTGAGGAAACTCATGTGATTTATTTTTTTTCTAAAATTTTCTCCATAGATCATTAACTATTAAAACTAGTACTAGATCAGATCATTCTGGTTTTTATACCCAGACTTCAACACATTTTGAGAAAATGTTACAGAGAATCTGAAAACAGAATGAGTGAAAAAGGAGCACCAATACGTCTAAGGTAGCATGTGAATCTCCCCCTGCCCCTTAAATAGATTTGAAAATCAAACTTCTAAAGCGAAAAGCTATCATTGCTCAAGTATAAAAGATGCTTCTGTTCATTTTCAGATGTTTTTAGAGATGCCAAAATCTAAATAATTTTATAAAAGCATCTAGCTACTTTGCTATTTAGTTTTCAGCTCTTCAAAACTTAATATATTCATTAAGACATTCATAAAGACACACCATCGCAATTTGCAAAATAACAGAGGAATCAGTTTAAATGCTTATTTTTAATATATGTAAATTTAGCTGTGGTATTCTCATCATTGTAAAATAACTGACTTGATGTACCAGATAAAACATCTCTAGGGAATAAGAAAAAAAAAGTTGGTTTTTTTTTTTCAAGTTGAAATGAACAATTTTTCTAATAAGAACCTCAAAATCTCTTGGGATGAAAATGGGAACAAAAGAGCTACAAAGGTGTCAAATGGAAGAGAAAAATATAAGGGGAGAGAGAGAAAGAGTCTATAACAATCTACATTACAGGTGTTGTTGCTGAGATTTGGTGTATTTCTTAAGGAAAAACTTTATCAGTATATAATATGAACTCTTGCTCCATGTTATAAGGCAAAAATAGCATTTACAGAAAGAGGAAAAAACATTGCTCGCTTTTAAAACTTTGCTTTGGGTTGTTTTATTTTCCTCCCCTCTGGATGTAAATATACTTGACCTTGTATTTTTATCTAAATAACACCAAAAATAATTGAAAGGTACATTTGATTTCATCACATCATAGAATAAAGAGTAAAAACTTCATAAGAATTTGTTTCTTTCTCTCTAAGGCCCTGAGCATACAGACTTATCACCTTACTCTTCTCCTCTTGCCTTGTCACCTTCTTTGCTTTTCTTCTACCTAAAACCTCAGTTTAAGTACAGGCTGTTATATTTACTCACCTTTTCAGCAAACAGAGCATGAATAATGATGGAAGTTAAAACAGAAGAAGAGCTGTACAATTTCAGCTGAAATGTTAATCTAGTGAAATGTTCACTTATTCTGACTCTAACAACAGCCAAGAGCAGATGTCTAACCAAAAAGTAATAGAGTGGGGCAGCTATGTAATACTCCCCTAGAGTACCTTCCTAGTCTCCAACTATTTTGGGCACAAACAGTTTTTGAGTCAGGGGTATTTTCTCTGTATTTGGACAGATTTCCTCTCCACCTCACATGTTTGTCCAATCTATCCTTTGATCCTATGTATTGTAAATTACTACAAGGCAGATTGTGATTACTATTACTCTTAGGCAACTACTGTTTGTTTCAGATGTTCTGTAAAATTCTCTACACAATTCTGAACATAATAAAACAAACATTTATTAAGATGAAGAGTTCCATTTTTCTTTTTTTTTTTTTTTTTTCATATTTTTAATATTGCACGGATTACACTGAACTTGCTGTTCCATGATTGCTCTAAAAGAAATTCTCAAAATAGCTCCAACATACTGCTTTGTCTTAAGCAATTTCCCTGATCTCTTAAACTGTCCTGTTTCCCTTTTAATAGGGAATAAACATTTTCTTGCCTTTTTTATTGAACTTTTCTTCTAAAAAACTGCAATATACCTGTCAAATGGAAGTATATTCATTTTTAGGTTTGAAATATTTTCCAGGAAATATAAAATATTTTCAAAGAAATGTTAATAATCTGGTAACAGAGAGACCCATGATCTATTATAGGGAAAAATATTGTTCAGAAAAGAAAATTTGCCTCTTGAGCTACACTTTGAATGTTTTTCACCTATTGTAAATATATTCTTTTAAGCTAAAAATTTAAAAATCCTATTAAATATTCAACATAACCACATGTTGAATTACAGTGTCTTTTTGGGGAGTATTGTCCAATTACATTAAGACTGACAACTTCTATAAATAATAGTCAAGTTCCATTGCAAATTAACTTTAACTTTTATTTTAAAACTATACTCGATGTTCTAGATTTTTTCCTATAAATACATGCAGGAAGGTACAGAAAAAATGTATGCATATAAGTGACAAATATGTAAAATTCTGGGATAGACTAAAGAAATACTTCCTGGTTGTCATAAACAGGTATATGAGTCTCTCATTGATTTCTAGAAGAAAAAGAAAAAATCACTTTTTGGATATGATTTTTAAATTAATTCTGAAAACAAAACAAAACAAAACGACAAAAAAATCCACTTTATCTTTTAAAGGAAATGTAAATTGAGCAAGGAAGGTGACTTGTACTTCTGAGCCCAGTTACTCTGACAGAAGTCTCTAAGATTCTTTTGGTCAATCAAATCCATATAATGAAGTTGTCTCTATTAGTGGAATTGTACATTGTAATTGCATGTATCCTTTTGATGCTTTGTAACCAAAGCAAATCTGAAAAGACATTTTCACTAAATACTGTGATACAAACAAAATGTGCATTACAGCTAAATTGCATTTGCACTACCAGTCCTGCCTTGTAGTGCAATATAATCCAAGTATATATTGAAAAATTATGTTTCATAATATTTGTTTCATATTTGGATTTGTTGCGTATGTTTGTTTTCTGATAGTCTGAAATTTAAAAGTTTCTATGTGCAAATCTAAGCATGACTAATTTAATGAAATCTTCCAAACCCTAAAATTAACATGAGTTTGACACAACCAAAAGAGTGGAAAGTATGTTAACATATCGTAAATCTATGTAGGGAAGTTTTGAGGTTTGGCTTTTGTTTCTCTTTTTAATTTTTCATTGTACTTTTTTAAGACAAGACATTGTGAAAAACAAGATGTGGCTATTTATGTGCATCTTATTCTCACCTGTGTAATGCTGCTTAATATAGACTCTCTACTGTTCCCAGTAATAGTTAAGAGATACTGAAAGGTACTTGGCAGCTCTTGTGAACAGTCTGAATTTGACAGAAGCAATACAATTTCTTGTCTGCCTACAGACAGTTTATTTAAGACTATTATCCAATAGCTAGCCATAGGCAGAAGTTTGGTTCAGAATTGATTACTGATTTCCTGATTTGAAAGACTGTAAAATATGGTATAGAAACTTGTCCAAGCTATCTGCATTAGAACACTTGTCACCCTTCACAGATCCTTACTTTTAACAGTCAGAGATTTCTTATTTATTTTAGTGATTTTAAAACATGTCAGTATCACATAAAAGGACTGATTAAGATGAAAAAACCCCAACAAACAAGCAAAAAAACCCAGGAAAATAGTGGTAAAAAATGAAACAGCATAGCCACCATAAACTAATCAGTTGAATGAGGCAGAATGAAGGCAGATATGCAAACAAGAACTGAAAACAAAAATCATGAATGGATATCCAGTATATTTTTTCCTTTATATTATACGGAGAGTCACTAAAACTTTACTGACTGAAAACTTTTACTTTTTAAAATAGTGATTTTTATCTCAAGTTCAGAAAAGAAGTAACAGAAACATGGTAAATGTTTATTTCCCTCAATTTACTCAATATATTTAAATTAAAATGAATAGCCTTGTCATGTAAATAAAGTTTATTAATGATAAGTGTGACAAGTATAAAAAAAAAAAAGTAGGCTGATACAATTAGGGAAAAAAAAAAAAAGTGTCTAAATGCAGCACTTTTAATGGAGATGAAAGCTGAACCTTCCTTAAAGCGATATGAACTGCTATGCTCTATGACTTGATTAAGGGAACAGTTGCAGGTTTTTCTGTGAATTTTGAATTTCTTTTAGAAGCTATATTTTGACAGGATTATTTAAAATAACTTTCTTAGTTTCTCAGCCAGAAGGCCTGACCTTTATGATATTGTGACTGGGAAAATCAGTCCCCCCTGATCTGAACACTGAGATACTGGAGATAATGAGATATTGAGGTTATAGTTGATATTCAGAAAATAACACACTGAATAGGAAAATATTTACAGAAATAACAAGTCAATGGATAAATGAATGGATAGAAGGAAATTAGCATGTGCCATGATTTTTTTTTTTTTTTTTTTTTTTGTGGAAGATATATTATGATAAGTTATGGACATTCTCTGTGAAAGAAAGCAAGAGGCAAGTTGTTCCACTTTTTTGTGTATGCTGAAACAGTGGCTGGAAAGGTGAATTTCAATATTTCTTAGCGGATGGGAGAAATTTACAAATTTACAAATTCTTCTTAGGCAAATTACACAGTATTCATGCAATATTTGCAAATTTAGATTAAATGTTAGTTTAAAGAAATTATAAATTTTTTTTTATACATCATTCTAAGATATTCTCAAGAATAGTTTACTTTCTTTAGTTGTTGTGTGCAGAGAACTGCAGCTTGTTAAGCAGAAAGAAAGCGTGTCTGTCAGTTCCAGGCATTAGTTACTGTGTCTCTAAAGTCTCTATCAGAAAAATTGACAAAGGCTTGTGTCATTCTGTGAACTTTTTGTAAGTGGAACAGCCCCATTTATTTTTATCTTTAAGTCCTGCATACTGCAAGACTCCACTCAGCATTATGTCATATTCATTCTGCAGTCTAACAGACTCTTCATGCTTTTGGGGATTCTATTAAAAAGGCATTGAGCTGCATACTTGCAATTTACCTGTTTAAGAACAAATTGGCTCATTGGCTTAATGGTAAAACAAAAGGAAACAGAAGAAATACAAAGACAGTGTAAGATGATCATAAAATCACATTTTGAAATGCCAAACCAAAAGGGACAGACTACCTCTCAAAAACAGAATTACCCAGCTGACCCAGCTGATTCATCAAAAGCTGAAGAAAAATACTTTCCTTTTTCCCCTCTTTTCCTCCCCACCCCAATTCTCAAAATACACATTTCTTCTCCTACAGTAATGAGATAAACCAATAGGAAATGAAGACTAGTTCCTAAAATATATGACCGCATGGCCAAATTTCACAGATAATTGATCACACTGAAAGAGATATGAGTGGCAATAGGACAGTAGTGAAAAGTTATATTGTTCAGAGAGTACATTATTTTGAAAGGCTTTATATTTGTGCATTGCTAAAACTTCAAATATTCAAATATTAGTTAGGATATGAATGCCATACTGAACAACACATACAGAGCTATTCCAGAAATTAAAGTTATTCTACTGTTTTACAGTAACCACATTCTTAAAATGTAATGAACTTAAAGAAGTAAATACAGAAATTTATTTCAGATATGACTGAGTCAGAGTTTTCTTCTCTATTCTCCTGGTAATTGGTTATTTGCAGTAGATGCAAATCAAGCAGTCAAGGGAGTGCAGATCAGTTCTAACTGATTGTTCTTTAAAATAATTTCAATAATCTTTGATGTTCATTTGGGGGAGGCTTTCTCTGCATTCTCAAATATTTCATAAGAAAAGAGAAAAGACTTCCAAACTACAGTTTCCTCATCCTCTTGCTACAGAACATATCTGCCTCTGTAAATTCTATTTCTAGGAATAATTTCTTTCTTCTTTCTTCCAGCATTAGACCTTAGCTCATGTGTGAATGGTGAAAAGAAAAGATGTTGCTGGACTAAAAGTTGCTTTTGTCCACGCCTGGAACATACTGAGAGCTTCGTGTGTAATCTCTTGAGTATCAAAATCAAAAATTTCAGATCATTCTTTAATGCTTTGAGAATTTTATGTAAAAAAAAGCAGAAACACTTTTAATCACAACAGTTGCTGTGTTCCATAATTTCATCTTCTTAGTACATTTGGGAATGCTGTAAAAGTTTTTCAATCTTTTCTCAATCTTTCTATTTTACAGACTAGAAAATTAGAACATCAAGGAGAATTACACAAATAAATCCTGAGATCTTCAGAATACCGGAAGTGTCTTGATTTTTTCTTATAAATAAATGTTTGCATCTTACTGTTTATACAAATTCTTTTACATATTGTAGATGACAGTTTTGTCTGGAAAAGTTAAAATATAGTGATATAGTTTATATATTAAAATCTTTTATAAATTCTAAAACATTCGCAAACAGTAATCCTATTTTCCTTAGTACACATTAGACCTGATCCAAACTTTTGTGAAGAAAGCATGTTGTTCCTTAAAGAAAAGGAAATTAATTGATTTCTTATTCCTCAGTATTCAGACATCTCCAGTTTAAAAATAAAATTTGTTTTCTTATTCTTCATGGGAGTGTAGTAGTGTCCTATTTCCTATGTCATGGGGAAAATGGTGAAGTATACTGAAGATAGGACATTCCTCATTGTTGAGTTACATAATAGAAAATAGAGTGTATTCCTGACTGTATAACTTTTAGCTGACATTTTTCCAGTGATTCAGTACCACATCATGGCTTCAAATGTGTCATTTTCCATTTTTTGGCACAAGGTATTTATGTTGGGAATATGTCTATGTTATATTTGAACTTAGATTAAATGTCTGGAAAAAGTTGCTATGGAATTTATAAGCAAGGACCTGGTTGCAAATTATCGATGGCAGTTGTCTAGCAACTGTTCTATTTTGGAAATGACCAACGGGACATTTCAGTTCTGTTTTAGCCATTGCTTGTTTAACAAGTAATGTCTAAGAAAGGTAATCTGTGTCTGAAATATTGTTTGAATTGTAGACTCTGTGTCCTTTCATCATTTAAAATGTTTGCATAGTTATTATTGTAAACAATACTTCATGTAGAAGTTGGTCAGTTATAACTGCTTCCTCTAAAAATATTTACTCGGATGTAAGTGACTTAGGTAATCATCCTAGCAACTGTTGTTTTCTTCACATTAATATTCTATTTAAAAAAGTATATAAATCTTTGAAAATATTAGATTCTAAACAAATATTGAGGAATATGAGCAGAAAATGAACTTTGATTTTACAAATGTAAATTCAGTTATTAAAACGTTTCATCCTATCAGAGAGCAGAAACATGTCTTACAGCCTGTTTCTCAACACAAGCTACTCAACAAAGTTTGGATGTTGAATTTTAGATTCTTGCAGTAAACACAGTTTGAAAGCAAGCTACAGGCCGATACTTAATACAGGTAAATATACAATAACTAATTTTAATTTTTAATATATTGGATTAAACCCCCCTGTTTGTATGAGCAGAAGCGTGTAGAATACATTATTTGCTCAAAACTTATATTTATTAACAACTTTATGATATTTATATCATAAATTATTACAGTTTTTCTGGGTTTGGTTAATGTCTTACAACTTAAGGAGATGATAGACAACAAAACTATTCCAGATCTCTAAACTGTTTTAGCAGATTATTTAAGGCAGTGTTACTCTATAGCTGGTCAGGTGAAGGACTCATCACTCAAGTTGTCAATGAATAAACTCAGCATGAGTGTACAGAATAACTATCCAAAATACACTAGATGTTACCTTTGAACCCTGAAAGCATAGTTCCTGAGACAGTAACTACATATTATTTGGCTATTAATGCAAAATAAATCTGATCATATCTCCTCCTTGCAAGTTCTCTGAATGAGAGAGGGAAATACATGTTACTAATTTGAATTGTGTATTGAGGCTAAAAACTAGCTCATGATTTCTTAACAATATATGTTAGTTATTATGTTGAGCATAAAAAATTTTCTGACTGAAGGTGAAAGAAAAAGATCATCAGTAACATTTAAAGAAAGGAATTATCCATGGTCAAGACATCCACCAAAATGTTTGAGTTTGTACCAAGCATACTTGTCAGTAATGAGCAAAGTCCCATAAACACCATAAATTTTACTAATTTAAGTTTTTATTGTAATTTTTCTATACATTTATATTCAGGATTTAATAAAACTACTATAGAGCACAGGATTTAATTTCACTTTGTAAAAATAATCTGTGGGAAGTCCATAGGTCTCCTTGTCTTCTGTTTCAGATGTTACCAGATTATAACAGATCAGAAAATACATTATGTAGCTAGGCCATGTATATTTAAAATTAGCTTTCATATTTATATTTAAACCTGGTTGTGTCCTTGAAATCCCCTCATCTTCTTCATGCCTTATAAAGAGAAAGAATGCAACAATTACATTATTTTAGAAAAGATAAATAAATTCTCAGTGCATTCTTCAAATTCATAATTATTAGAAGCAACCAAAATTATGAAGTAGAAAAGTGTAGTGCTGTCTTATTGCCATATATAAATAATATCACAACAGAAAGTTGCAATTATTTTGTACAGCTCAATGAAACAAACCAAACCAAAACAATGTAACAAAATGTTTAATATATGTATGCATCATTGACCCTTGTGTCTGCATTAGATCAAAAGAGATAATGATCTTCATTCAAAAAGGCTGAAAAAGCCACAGTGAAAATGGAGTAACACATCAAGCTAAATATGATACAATAAAATTAAACTGTAAATTAAAAATAAGCAATTATATTAGCAACTGTTGAATTCCATAATGTTACTGTTAGTTTGAGAATATTTATTGGATCTTCATTTTATTATAGAGTTAATGAAACCTATTGGAATTAAGAACAAACTGAATTATTTTTTGATGGGTAGTTTGTGCAATTACAAGTTTATACTTAAATGTGAATCTCAAAAAGGGCATCTCACATTTGCTAGAATTTTAATTTAAATGTCATCCCACAAATAAATTCAGGTAAAGACAATTTTCAGCTCTGTATTTTATAATATATTTATCTTTCTAAAAAATTGCATTTGAATTCCCAGATCCCTGCAACAAAACAGTAGAACAGAAAACAAATAATGTAAGTCTAGTTTTGTTATTTGTAAAAGAAGACAACAGGGAGAAACTTCAGTTGTAACACCCTACTTATTTCCAGTTGTTGCACTGACTCAGTATTGGTGAAATTTACATTGGGAATCAGGTTTATAAATATGATGGCTCTAAACCTCACAGAATATATGCATGATTTTTATCTATTTTAAGAGCAGTTAAAAGATTTAATGATGTTTTAGATGTCCACTTAAATTTTGCTCTTTCCTAATGTCTTTGTTATTTGGGAAGTAATAGTTTGAGTAATGGAAAGTTATCTTCAATAGTGAAATAATGAGTAGCAAATAATAAAAGATACCTTGTACAATGGAAAATGCCCATATAATACATTATGTAAAATGCACTATCTTAATTATATGATTTATTTGTGTGATGATACAGATACAGGAAATCTGAGGATGATCTGAAAGCAGGTTGATTCTGTTATACAAATTGGTGAACCTTTTCTAAAAAGTCATATTGTATAAAACATGCAGAGGTAAATAAACTGATTTTGTTATTTGTATAGGCTGCAGTTCTTGTGGATTTGTGCTTGAGATAATAGATTGATATGAAAATTTGGAAAGTAACTGAAATGATGCATGACCCATTCCCTATATAAATCTATAGTAATTATGCTCACATCTATCTAGTGGTTGAGAACTTTAGGATTAAGTACACAGTATTTATTACAAATGCTACTTTGATTATGTTTGGAGTGTTTCTGGTGATAGGAAGCACAGTATGGATTTCACAAAAAAATTCACATTAAAGTTCAAAACCACAAGTTTAGCCTAAAGAAGTGCAGACTGAAAAGCCATATGACAAGAGTCCTTAAATATACAGAGGATTTTTGTGAAAAGGAAAGTAATAATTTGTTCTTTATGTGTGTGGTAGATAAATCAAAGGCTGATGGGCTTGTATGGTTGCATAGAAGAGCCATGTTAAATACAAGAAGAAGCTTTATTATGATGAACATATTGAAACAGAGGGATGCGTTCATTGGAAGAGGGTTGGTGTATTCCTTATCTATTGTCCTTAAGAATAAAATAAACTATCAGGAATTAAATAAACTGGTCCTCTCCTAGTTCAAGATGAGTGCTCAAGATCTTGCACTTTTTCCCTTTTATTGTCCTTTAAGACAATTCATCTGAAAAAAGGGAAAAAAAAAAAAGTGCTGCTGAGGCTGTTTAAAATTGCCAAGTGATAGATTAGCTTTGGCAAAAAAAGACTGAACCAAAAAAGTAGAAACACTAGAAAAAATTTAAACATTTTGACTTTTTATATGAAAATTGAATTTTCATGGAAGAGGTGACTGGACCAAAACAAGTTATTTGCTTTTTTATTTCATGGTGAAACTGGTGTTATGTTAATTGAGAAGGTAGTTGGGTTTTCTTTACACTATTTTTTTTTTTTTTCAGAAAAACAAAATAACCAGTATCATTTGCAGTGCTTTGGACTTCTCTGACTTTAAGATGTCACTGATGTGTTTAGGCATTGAACATGACAAGCCTTTGTATTCTATCAGTTTCTGTACCTCATGTGAGGGACTATATGTATTTTATTTAAGATACAGTTTTGTCTTGATCAAAATCACATTGAATTTAAAGGATAGATTGTTACTGATTCCTACACTGCTTTGGATCAAACTTTTTGTGAAGAATCACATTTTCTTCAGAAAGTTTCATGTATAATAATTATATGTATTATACAATCATTGTTGACTGACTTCAGTGCTGTACAAATGAGTAGGGCATAATGATGAAGCACCAGAAGTAATTTAAAGACACTCCAACCAAGAGGAAACCATTTCTATATAATGTGTGCAGCTATGTGAATTTCTGGTTCCTTAAAAACCTTCTTCAAAAGCCAAATATTTTTTTTCCAAGTGAATCAGATGTGTTTCATATCCATCTAGATGACCTAAGGATGGGACTAACACAATATAAATATAATGCATATGAACATCAGCCCCCTTGGATATTATATATATAATGCGAAACATCAAAAATATTAACTACCTGAGATTGTATAAGGAGTTCTCATTTCGAAGGTTTCTCTGTTCTTAGAAAACTTTAGTAGTTAATTTTAATATTTAATAATCCTTATTAATATAGTTAGTGATTGGGGGCAGAAGGACTCTACAGGATAATTGGGCTACTGGCAGATAATAAAGTTCTCTAAAGCATGTTTTATCATATGAATAATGCCTTAGTTGAAACATGCTGTTTGTCACAACAAAAGGATTATAATGAAAAGATAGTATGCTTTAAAAAATGTGTGCATAAATTGTTTCCAAATTTAAGGCATTGGAAAGATGTATTTCACCTTAACACTATGATTGATATACTGTATTATGATTTACAAAGTGAAATCTATCCTCTATTTTGCATGTGTGTAGTACTGAATTATTCAGCTCAATAAAGGATATAATAATAATAAAAATAGTAGTAATGAAAATGCCTTGGTTTTGCCTGAGGCATGAAGTTATAACACCATTTACTGTGTAATGTCATTATGTTCTTGCTAAAGCCAGGGATTTGAGGACTGAGTTTTCAAAGTACAAAAATCCAACTGCTAACCACTTATTTCTGCACTATTATTCACTTCAAACTCTGTTCCTTATGCCCACCACAACATTTACACTTGCCTGCATGCCAAAATTTTACACCAGCAGATTACATTGAGAACTGTTAAATGAACAGCAATTTATGTTTAGTGCTTTCAAACAATATTGTTTACCCGAGTTTCTAGATTTAGGTGTATTTGACATATAAATGTGGTCACTTGTTTATTTAATCTTGATCCTCACAAAGTTCAACCACCAGCTCTGCTTCAGGTTAAACAGAGAACTCAGCTCAGCATTTGTTTCTGGTCAGACCTGTAATTTCACTGGTGATATTTTTATTTTTGTTTTGTTAATACATTTAATTTGTATATTGCAAACAGGTTAATATTTTCTAATAAAACAATTAAAGATTTTTAAAAAAGGTGTAAATCTGTCTCTGGAGACACAAAATTTGTACAGATGGTTAAGGTCATAGTGGTCAAAGGCTGAGAGAAGAAAAAGGATGATCAATTTCTGCTACTTCTATTTAAGGTATATTACTGCAGAGGAAAAAGGTTAGGATTATTGATTAAAGAGACAAAGCAAAAATATGAATATGTAGTTTATTTGCCAATGATCTCACTGGCACTCCCTGAAAGATAATTCTTGCACTGGTCCTTGATTTTTTTCTCTACTTTAGTCCATAATGTTTAATATCAAATATGTACAAACTTTTAAGCAAGAGAAGCATCCATACTTTCCCTTTCTGATGTTTGCCCTAATACAAGAATCATACTTTCTGTTGGTTTCAGAGTGGTTTTAAATCTCATCTACAGTGACACAACTTCTCTGGGAGGTCTAGGGACTGCCCTTCTTACCAGAGCCTGCACTTTCCTAACTTCTCCTATAGGATAAATCTGTAGGTGACCTGAGCATATACCTGCACTCCTGGGTTTGCTTGGACTCATGGACAACTTTGATATTGCAACTGTTCTGTGCTGCCATGGGCTGCACAGCTGCCAAAGAGTTGTGAGAGCCCCTCAAATGGCCCACCCACCTTTTCCCTTCTCTTGGGATGTGTTTTTCAGCTGGGGTCTTTCTTTTGGTCCATCTCTGAGCTACATTGCAGCTACGCCAGTGCAGAGCCACATCCCTTGTTGATCCAGGCCCTGAATCTCACCACAAATATGACTACCCAGTTTGACTTCAGATCAGCTCCATCATTATGAACTTGCTAATGGTCCCAGAACTGTGGATTACCCTGGTTACCACCACCAGGCCCGAGACTCTCTCTTATTGTGGAATTCCTGTCCTGGCTTCACATTGTAAACTTTCCCATCACTATGGACTTGTCTGGTGTTCTGGATTCTTGGCTGACCTTCGCTGTGACCCCTGGACCTGCCCTGCTCCACTTTCTGGGGTGTTCTGGGACATGGCCCACTCCTATTCCCTAATAAAATCATTCTCCTAAGAATTATTAAAATTTCTTTGAGAAAAAAAGGATATTAATGTTAATTGCTGTGTGAATTGGAGATAGCATCATTGGACAACACACCTGTTTTCTGGATAAGTTTCTCAGTGATGCTATCACAAGAAAGGAAAACACACACTTGTAATGGAAAATGCAGCAGCTACTGGTGGAACAATTATCATTGTATTTGGGAAAGTGCCCACTGCTGCTAGAGAGTTAGACATACTTTGCAAATTCCTAATCAAGGAATTTGAGTGTAAGAATGTCAGCTTTTCAGATCCCCCTTACATCAGTAATGATATAATTCAAATTTATAAAACTGAAACAACTGTTGAAAACATACTTCAGTCCCCTACTGACACTTTAAGGCTACAAATTTCCATGACTCTGAAGCTGACAAAGCAGGTGAATAAGTTTTAGGCTGAGATACCTAAATTTTATGCAATTTCTACATTAAAAGGTCACGCTTACACTGTACTGTGGAGTATGGTATAGAAATCTCACCTCCAGAAACATAGCAGTGTATCATTGTAATTTTTGGAGTATGTCTATTTTAATTAAGCATGTTGAGAAATAGGGCTGATTAGTCCAGGCACTGTGTCACTCTCCAATGGCTATCCTGCTTTTGGGACCTGAGCTCACTATCCCTTATCGCGTGTCACAGCATGATGTAAATATATTGGCTCTGTTTGATGCTAGCTAGGGGGTGTCTCATGAAGTTATCCTTCAGTTCTGCATTATATAAATCATGGAATTATGCAGTTTGACTTGACAAAGGTAAAATCTGGAATAAAAGGGATGTAAGATATAGCCAAATTTTTTTTTAACATAGCTGTGATTCTTGTTATATCTAGGAAACAAATTTTTAGCTCACACAGTAGTATAATTTTTAACAAATAGGATAAATGCAAATAGAATATTGTAAATTGCCAACAAGAACATGAAGAAAGAGGAGAGTCTGTAAATTATTCATAACTCCTAAGATTTTATTTGAACTATCACCTTTCTGTGCACTAAAAATTTTATTCTGCCTTGAAAGATTTTGTGATTTGTCCATACTTTCTCTTCCACTTTTACACAAATCCATTACACATGCTTGAAAAATTAATTATTATTTATAGACAAATTTGTGAAGGTTCTCTAATGTGAATATTAATACTTTGCACAGACATTTTCATGTAAGTATTAGATATATTTGCAAACTGAATAGCTTATATGTCACCTATGTATTCAGTTCCTGTATCTCAAAATTAATACTATCTAGAAATCAAAAAAAAAAAAATTTGTAATCTTTGTTAAGTTTTTCAGCATTTTATTGGTCTAAAACAATCTGCTTTTTAATGTAAACTTTTTTTTTTTTTTTATGTCTGCTTTTGATACACACTGTCTGTTATCCATTTATTGTGGTTGTGTCCTGTTCTGGTTCAGGCTGGAATAGAGTTCATGTTTGGTTTTGGTAGCTGAAGGAGTGCTGATGCACACTGAGATTTCAGGGACTCTCCAGTTCCACGTGCCCTGCCTGTGTGCAGGCACACAAGAAGCAGGGAGGGAACACAACTGGAGCACCAGGCCCAGATTGTCTGATATTCCATGTCATGAGACATTATGCTCACCATATAAAGGAGGGGTGGGCAGGAAGGGGTGCGCGCTCACTTCCGGGATCGCTGCTGTGGTATCTTTGTGTTTCAGGACTGCTAGCTGGGAGTGGGCTGGGTATTGGTTGGTGGGTGGTGAGCAATTGCATTGTACATTACCTGTTTATACTGTCACCGTATTATTTTATTACTCTTATTAAACTGTTTTTATCTCAAACCACGAGTCTCCCTTTGCCTCTCCAATTCCCTCCCCATTCCCAAGTGGGGGAGGGTGGGCGAGCGGCTGCATGGCGTTTGGCTGCTGACCAGGCTCAAACCACGACATGTCCACGCTTGTGGACATCATTTATTACAAAACTGTTTTTATCATTTTCTCTGAGACTACACAAACAAAAAAAGTGTTTCTAAGGTGTCTAAATGAATCAGTCATCACACTGTACTTTAACAGCTGAGTTGGAACAACCTTTCACCTCCTCAGATGTAAAGAATATACATGAAAGTAACGAAGAAATGTTTTTCTATGTTACAAAGAAGTATGAGGTCAAAGATGATAATTAAATCTCATGAGGAAAGTAATTGCTGCTGTGTAGTTTTTGTATTAATAGACATTTATAACAGTATTCAAAACCACAAGTTAAATTAAATAAAAATACAATATAAAATATTTGTTTCATTAATTTCTTTGGAGTTATTCCACAAAACAAATGGTAGCAGAAGTACTTCTTGCTTACTGTCTGATTTGTTTTGTTTTCATACAAAATGGTGAAACAGGAAAATTACTTTGCTTGTGTCACATGCATATGAAGATAATTTGTCAGGTCTGTAAGAACAAATAAATTATTTTGAGTTCTTTGAATATGTCTAGAAAATTTTTTATTATAAACAGTGTGAAAGTTGAATATTTATAACCCTAAATTTTTACCTTCTTGACAAGAGCATCAAGAATTCTAAATATAGAATTAATAAAAGTTCTACTGTAGGAATTTCAGTAGAGTGACAACAGAAACATTTTTCAGAAACCCAGTGAGATTGTCTGTCTTCTGGAATGTGTTGTGTTACCTTCTGACATAATGTTACTACATGTAGTCCAGATATACATTGCTTTGTCAAAATAATTCTACTGAGGACACAGAACAAACAAATATATATTAAATAAACTTTTATTTGATTTAAAACTAAAAATTTTCAATATTTCTTCTAATTGCAACCCTCCTTTTCTTCTGTGTACTCCATGAAGATTCTCTTGCAGAGCTAGTGCCTATTTTTTTCTGTTGTGCACCTAAAGTAAGAATACATTGACATCAGCTCTGAAATATGTGCATCCTCATCTGTAGCTCAAGGACAAAAAGTTTGTTTGCAGAGCAGCTGGCATAAAAACTTCACTGTGGAATCACTACACTCTAAGAAATGAAAATTCATTCACTTAAGCACCTGAGGTCTGATGTTACATACAGTGATATAAGAAACATCTTCCTTATAATCTGGAAAGTATTGTTCTTTCAGAAAGAGATAAAAAATGGAATCTGGGTCTGAATAAATTAAATAAATAAATAGGATGAAAGATTTTATGTTTTTTTTTTTTGTTTTTGTTTTTGTTTTTTTTTTTGTGCGTGGATCTAGATATTAATTTATTAATCCTTTTTCAATGTTGATTGCCAAAAATAACCCCCAAGACATATAAATGTTGTTCCTTCAATCTCTGTAAGAACATAGATTTCTTGAGGTGTCTTTTATTTTTTTTTTTTTTCCAGAAGGAGGCACATAATAAACCAGGTTTGACTACTGAATTGTTTTATATCCTAACTCATACCATATGTTGATGGAGCCAACACTCTACTGACTTTTCTCTAGTCTTCTAGTCCCTCTCATGGACTACAGTGTCTGAAGACATAACGAGCCTCACTTTGAGCAAATTACTTTTTGTCTTAAAATATTCTTATAAAAATAAATAGTAATATTAAAATGTTGTTTGAAAAGTTTGAACTTCATGTTGTTCAGTTTCCAGACAAGTTATTAGAACAATTCTCAGAAGCATAGAAGGGATTTTAATAGCAAAACAATCTGCTATCCTGTTGCATTGGTTACCATGAATTCTGTTGAAATAATTGTTGATTTGTTAGATGTTGCATCTGTTCAGACAAAAGCTCAGCAGATCATCTTCCTATCAGATTGTCAGTTTGGTGCATCTCAGATGGTTTGAGATGCAAGACCATTTCCTATACCAAAATAAAGGAGTTAGATACCATTTTATGGATGACAGTTTAGGAATAAGACATCTCAATTCCATTTAAGTTGTGTTTTCCATCATTAAACTGTATTCAGAATCTGATTAATTCTTTATGTAATCCTTGCAAGACATTTCAACAAACTACTCAAACACATGTTTAACTGAAGAACATGCTACACTGTAAAACCACTTGTACATGTGTAAGTTTAAGTACTTGTTTGTGTACTGAAAGGGCTTCAGTTGCTAACACACTGATAAGGTATTACTACAGTGGTCAGCTGTAATAGTGATTCTTACGAATATTCTGGCTAAGTTTTGTAGACCATTATTCCAACTTTCCAGAATGAGTGTCTTTGTGTGAGAAAATACACTGAACTACCTTTTTTTTTTTTTTAAATATTTCTTTTTCAAATTAATTGCTGTGTTACAAAGATGAGTTTTCTTTCTCCTAATTCATCAATATTAATTTTGATTCCTCCTTTGTTCAGACTCATAGGCGCACACTCAGACACATTTAAATGCACGTTACATCCAAATTAGAACCAAGCCTCAAGGATGAGTGAATAGATCAAATATTCAGTGCAATTTTTGTGGGCTAAGTAAACACGTATTATGAATGTATACAAAATGTGAAGGAAGGTTGTGAAGAAGATGGATGCATGATCTTTTCACTGGTTCCCAGTGATAGGATAAGAGGCAAAGAACAGAAACAGAAACACATGAACATAAGGAAACACTTTTTTTACTGTGACAGTGACCAGGCACTGACACAAGCTGCCAGAGAGTTTCTAGAGTTTCCATCTTTGGGGACATTCAAAAGCCATCTGGACATGGTCCTGGAGAACTGGCTCTTGGTGATCCTGCTTGAGTGGGAGGAAGTAGACTAGATGACTTCCAGAGGTACCTTCAGTTTAATTAAAATACTGATAATCTAATAAAGATTAATAAAATAATGAATCCAGTTAAACTTATACCAGAAGTTAAATACAAAGTACTGAATTACTGAAATGAAATAATTCCTTTTGAAAACATGGAAATAAAATAACTGCATTTTAAAATAATATTTTTTTTTTATACAAAAGACTATTCAATAAATTCTACGGAAATTAGTAATTTTAAATTGTTTTGTGTGAGAACTCAGTGGCTCTTGCAGACTCCAATAAACCAAGAAGTTTTGAAATTGGAAACCAAAGCACAGAACTCAGAACTTGGATAATTCCAAAATGAAATATTTGAGACAAAGTTCCCAAATCTGCACAGCTGGGGACCTTACCTGCCTACAATTGTACTCTAAATGCATTCAGATTCCCTCTGTGTAAGAGTGAAAATTCCGAGATCTCTAGATGTAGCCTTCATCATCAGAACAATGGTCCCGACCCAGGTATTTGAAAACTCATCAAACCCCAAAAAATTCCTAAAAACCACTTCCGTTTCAACATGAAATATTTTCCATAAGAAATTTTTCACTATAGAATTCCTGTAAGCTTTAAGAGTTCTGTCATAGAAGAATGGGGGTAAAATGAGGAGGAGCCCTTTTACTCTTTTCTTGCTCTACGTTTATGATCTCATCAACAATAAAAAGGAGGAAAAATAAGTGTTATCAATGAATAGGAAAAGACTCAGTGCTACCTATTTCTCCTTGCCTAGCAAATCATCAAACTTACCATAAAAAAAAAGTTTGCTTTTGTCTGGTAAAAGTTACCTTTTATGTGTATTTTATAACCTTTCCCAGTTACTTTCATGTCTGAATTTCATATTTTCTTTATTTTTCCTAAAAACCCTTATACATAGAAGTCCAAAGAATGAACCTCTGTTTGCCTGTATGACTTTTTTCCCCCTCTTTTTCTTAAATGCAGATAGTACATTCACTAGTCTCCAATCATTCAACACAACTTCTGTTTCAGTACAAAATATTTCCAGGTAGATCAACTGCAAATTTATAATCTAAACTATTCGTAATAAAGAAATGTTAGTATGCACTTAAAACTAAAATAGGACATATTCACTGATGACATAGCTGTTGATGTCTTTTTTCAATTGATTTTTAAACCAATTTTCTTCAGGCAAATACAATGTCGTCACAAGTACATGGTTTGCTTAGCAGAAATATAATCAGTGAGGACATTCCTCCTGGACTGATTTCAGTTGATATGCCTGAAGCATAAGATATTTTACACTTTCTAGTAGCCAAAGGACAACTCTGAAAAATGGCAATTCATGATCAACCAAAGTTGCTTACTGAAGGATAAAGAAGAAACATGCCCCGCCCCCCCCCCCCCCAAAAAAAAAAAAAAGTTAACAACTAAGAAAATACAGTTTTTACAGTTTGTTCTTCTTCTCTTGAGGATGTTAAATATTTCCTCAGACAGTTAGTGTAAAGTCAGGTGAAAAATTAAGATTTTGAAATATCTCATGTCAAAAAAAATCAGTCTACATTATATTTATTTATTTAGATACAAATTTCATGTCTTTTGATAGCTGTATAGTAAAAACAAAACATTTCTGCTATTGTAAAGATGAGCAAAGAAACCTTTTGAATCTTCTAAATGAAACAGAGTGAAATGTGAAATTTGAGCAGAAAGGGGGAGATGTAGCAGGATGGCTGGGAAGAAGAACTGGGAGAGCTGTACAACTAGTGAATGATGAGGACATCTTGACCTCTGACAGCCAGAAGCCTTGGAAGCAGCAAACAGGAATGCAGAAAATCAAGATAAGGATGCTGAGCTTTGTCTGAAGAAAACATGCAAGGCTATGGTTAACGGAAAGCATTTGGCCATTTCTTAAACAGCGGAAAGTTTTCTGCCTTGAGTTAAAAGTGTATAAGATGTTGTGCTTGTGCTTGTAAGATTTAATTAACCAATAGGCTTAGGATAGCAGTAACTAACTTGTAGCCAATGAGTTGTCTGGTGTATTATGGACAGGGGGTAATAACCGATCAAATGTTAATCAATAAGCATTTATGTTGGGGGTGTGGACAGATTTTAGGGGTATAAAAATGCAGCTTTCTGATTAATAAGGGGTCTTCGATCTTAATATCAGAGTCCGCATCATCAATGCCCTTGGGTAGAGAGCTTGAGTTGTTTACTACTGGGTTTTACCCTACTTGATGTGGGAAAGGTTTGGTATTAAAGACAGACTCCTGTATTCCCATTCCTGAAATGGGACAAATTAAACAATCTAGGAAAACAAACATCACCTTTATTCAAGAATGTTTTGCTAGATCCATCTGAGAAAATAAGGAGAAAGGAGAAGAAAATAACATAAAAACGTAGTGCCCTTCTTTGAATATGTAAAGAAGTTTGTCTTTTTTAAAATAATAGTGATCCTAATGAGAGATTCAAAACATATGAAAGCAAAGAAATATTTATATCCTGAAAATGTGAAGGATTTTTGTTTTATATCACTGGAAACTGTTGTAATCACTTCTCCTTATAAAGTGTACCCAACTTTCAGCCACTGCAGCTTTCTGTTCTTGTGTTATGAAATGTTTGTACTTAAGTTCAATTTTAGAAAACCAGACACATCTTAAAAAAAGGACACTTTATTCAGTCACTAACTCAAATTAATCTTTCTTGGATTAGAATTGTATTATATTTTAAAATATCGAGTCATTAATACTGTGTAATATGCAATGATTAATGTTTTTTTACTTAGAAAATACTTGAGAATTTAAAATCTAGATTAGATTATTACCTTGCTACAGTCAATTATTATTTTTAATGCATATAAATATAGCCGTAAAGGAATATAAATTTTAATTCCAGAATAAATAATTAGATAATTTAGTTTTATCTTCTGTACAGTACAATTTTTTTCCTGTGTTGAACCTAGCAACATATATTAATCATGTATATAAACATATATTAATCCTGTCTTCTGGAATGGATCTGATATGAAATTCTAAGATGGACAGAATTTATTATTCTCCTTTGGCATTAATTCCAGCAATTAATTACCTCACTGTTAAAAATGTGTCTATTTCTGTTTTTAATTTTTCTAACTTTGTTGAACATTGATTCTTCCTGTGTCTTTCTATGACAGATTAAAGCATTTTTTAGTACAGTATTTTCTTCCTTTGAAGAGGCTTTAATTCTGTGATAAATTTTGCAAACAACAGAGTTCATTAAAGAGCAAATGTAATTGGCTAACATTTAATGTATATAGGTAACTAGGAAATGTGTGCAGTCTTTTCCTATGCTCATTAAAGAATAAGTCAGAGGTTTTCCCTCAGCTTTTAATGCATTTTGTGTTAGCTTAATTTTTTTAATAATCTTATCCAATAGAAGTCTTAGATATGGACAAATTGTCATGATATGCTTGGTGTTTATCCATGGTTTTGAAGGAGAAATGGTACTTATTTTAATCTTTATTATTTTCTGCCTATTCTCACGTAGAGGTTCTAAAAAAGAATTTTTTGTGTATGTGAATCTAACTGATACACTCATTATAGCATAGTTTTAAGTTAGTAATTTGTAGTAATGGTTGAATTGTTTAGCTGTTGCTATTCCAAATTTGCATACATAGGTTTTATTCATACTAACAGTTTGCACTTTTTATGACCTCATTTTATGCATCCAAGTGAGGAACTGGCTTCTATAAATCATTCTTCTTTCATTCTTCCATGAACAGTTACTAAAAACCTTTCAGATTTTTGTATGTCGAGTATGGGCAACAAAGATAACAGAAGCAAAGAAATGGTACTAAAAAAAAAAAAAAAAAAAAGAAGAAAAAAAAAGAAGAAACATCTGTGCTTGGCTTTATTCTGCAAGTTTTATGAAAAGCGATTTCACAGATTGCAGTCAGAAGCAGTGATTATTGAACAAAGTCTTCCCCAAAGCACTCTGATTTTCCTTTACAGTGACACTTCTATCCAGATCTGAGCACTTTCATATTTGGAATGTACACTGAACTGTGACAATAGGCATCCTGATATTCAGCTGATGAGAACTATAGAAAATCCTAATATTAATATGGCTTTCCATGGGGATTATTCAAGCGTATAAAAAAAGGAAAAAAGGAAAAAGAGAGAAAAATAATATTCAGAATTATTTTGTCTATATCTAAAGGCTTTGCTTTTAGGGTAACACAAGAATTGAATGGCTGTAGTTCAGAGACTGACTGCCCAGAGGACTACAAGGCAAACAAAATCTAGAAATTATCTCTTTGCATTTTTAGCTTGTGTTTTCATTACTTCAGTAGGACTACAGGGCACAGAGAGACTCAGTGGATTAGACTTTGTACATGATGCTGTATATTTGAGTCTCTTGTTCAGAATGAATTGTTATTACTTTTCAAAGTTTTAGATATTTTTAGAAAAGTTAGGGTTCTTTTTGTTCCATTACCTTTGTTAGCTTATTTTCCAGTTAAGAATTTTAAATTATTTTACCCATAGAAAACTTTGATGAGTTTATATAAGATCGCTCTCTGACTCCTGTTTTCATTTTTCGGCTGTTCCCAAGAACCAAATGATACCGAGTTAGGGTGTATAGGCTTTCCTATGCAGATGCTTTAGCTAAGAATAACTGGCATGAATCTATGGAACAAATCATGGTCTGAAATCTCCCCTGGAGCCTGCTTCACTGATAATGACCCTTTTGTTCCCCACAGCTATGAATCTTCCTCTAAACCAGCAACCATTTTCTTAAGAAACCATAAAATCTTCAGGTTTAAGCAAGTATAAAATTACTCATATTATGAATAATTTCTACACTTCTCAGTGAGATCATGTAAGACTCACTGCACTATCAGCTGCCCTGGGCATTTCCACTGGCTCATGTTGCAGCAAGGTCATAGAGGCCAAGGGCAGAAGAAGAGTCTGAAAATGTGTGCAGGATGTGTAGTAATGCAGAATCAGAACTTTTAGTAACCTTTGTAAATAAGAGCCAGGGTGAAAGTGTGTGCATCTTTGCCCTGTGTGATTCTGCTGTAGGTGACTCTTAATGCTGTTGAAAACAGCTTTCTCCATTACCAATGTTTTCAGCAGCCTAGGGCCCCAAGAAACACCTGTATTATACTCATTTTGACTCTCAGTATTTACTTGGACTTAACCTCTGCCCTATAGTGTTAATCATTTACTCAATGTCAAAAGAGGGTAACAAATAGTAAAAATATACTTAAGAATAACTAAGCCAGTGTCAGACAAAGGAATGTCATAAAGTTCTTCCCTGCAAGTTATGCAGTGATGTGGCAGAATAGATTAGCAGTTTGTACTGAAGAATTAAGGTTTCTATGAAAAAAAAAAGGTGGTAGTGGAAGGAAATATATTAGATCAAATGATTTAATATGGTGTAGCAATAGACTTTTAATATGTCATAAGGAGATAAAAAAGGAAACTAGTGTGTCTACTAAAAAGTGTTATTTCATAAACTGGAAATGAGAATGTTTAAACTCTGGACATGGAAAGAAGCATTATTTTGTTACTTGTTTTTAATAATGGAACTAAATTAGAGAATAATAAGGAAAAGTTTACACTATGATGGAGAGGTTTGGAGACAGGATGATAGGAACTTTTATTGCCTCTGAGACAACTTAGTGTTTGTATTAGCATTCTTCAAGCTTTGTGAAATACTACTGTAAATGCTCAAAAAATATTTTTATTATATAGATCTTTTAAGGATATGTATTGTTTATTTTTTTTCTCAGTTTTCATCACAAAGGCAAGGTTTTTAAGTTCCATGATTTTCTATTTACAGGTATTAAAAAAGAAAAGAATATCATTATGTATGTTTATGGCTGCTTTATTTGGTAAAAACTTCTTATAACTATTTTTTATCTACAAGGACTTTTCTAAAGGCAAATAATTTATAAAACAATCAATAAATGCTAGACTAAGGCATACACAGGTTTGTTATACAGCTTAACAATTGAATAGGAACTGTATAAAAAATTTAGAATTATTAAGGAGAATAGAAAAGATGTTGTCCTGGTTGGGGCTGGACTAGAGTTCCTGTTGGTTTGGCAGCTGGAGGAGTGCTGCAGCACACTGAGACCCCAGTGGCTCCCCAGGTCCCAGTGCCCTCACCTGTGTGCGGGGGCGGGGGGGAGCACAGCTGGAGGGCTGGGCCCCGATTGGCCGATAGTCCATGTCATGTGACATTATGCTCACTATATAAAGGCAGGAGTGGGTTGGGAGTGTGGCTGTGGTGCCTTTGTGTTTGGGATCTCCAGCTGGGAGTTGGTTGGTGGTGAGCAGCTGTTTTGTATATTACCTGTTGATACTGCTGTCAGTGTATTGTTCTGTTACTGTTATTAAGCTGTTTTTATCTCAACCTGCGAGTCTCCCTTTTCCCCTCCGATTCCCTGCCCATTCCCAAGTGGGGGGAGGGTGGGTGAGCGACTGTGTGGCATTTAGCTTCTGAGTAGGCTCAAACCACAACAGTCCTTTTTGGCACCCAAGGTGGGGCACAAAGGGTTGAGATAATAACAGATTTGATCTGTGGGTACTATCAAGTTTGTTATAATGCCGACTGCCCATCCTGTTATAATGTCATTTGCTTGACTCCTAAAATCGTGGTTTTTGTTGCTGCAGTTGTGTTATACATCACATTACTTACCATATGTAGTCCCCATGCTGCTGCTTATTACCCGTGGGAATTGGATTAAGATTTTTGCCTTGCTGTATTATGTAACTCTAATTTATGGCATGATAAAATCTTTGGTCCTGGGAGTTGTGGGGCATCTACTGGAATGGGTTAGTAACTACACCCTCCACCTTTTCTCCTCGGAAAGCCCACCCAAGGGGGAGGTACCTTTTTCCATCTTCCCCTTCTCCAAGCTCCTTGCAATTATACTTGAGAATGCTGAGGACTCTGAATATCCATGGAATACTCATATTAACATTGTTGTCTTGTTTCTGGAAGCTGTAGTGTTCCTGAATGTGGTTCAGGTTCTGTTTCGGGTTAAGCAACTGTTTCTGAATACCACCCAGAGGTCTACCCCAGGGTTGCAGAGTTATGAGTGGCTGGGAGTGTGGGGTAGCATGGGCAAGTACCTAGGACAGATGTAAAAAGACTATTTAGAAAACCAATCAAATTTTATTAAAAACATACAAAAAATGATTTATTTAGAAGAAAAGATCCAATCTTAAATTAAGGGAAATGTTAAATTAAAATATATATGCACATGTATAAACAAACGCTTTTAATGCTCTATGTAGGAATAAGAAAAAAAAAATCCAAATATTTTACCAGTTTAATGGGTAAGAGTTTGTATAAGCATCATACAATTATTCTAAAATGTAAGACATTTAAATATAATATCAATTTTAACCATTCCAGGACATTTTTTTTTTTTTTTAGAATCAGGTAGAATGTGGCAGAAGTGTAAATATATAATATGTATGTGTAAAAAATGCTAGGAAATTTTAGTATTCATTTCTGTCTTGACTCCTGGATGTTGTTGTTCTAGTATTGTTTCTTCTGTGGTATTTAATGTAATCATCATTTCATGTCAGCATGTCAGGCTGATTTTCATGGTATCATTAATATTTTTATCTTAAATTTTGCCAGAAGATTTAAATTAGGAATTGGTATCAGATATACATGCATGGCTTACAGTAAGGGGAAAAATCTAATTGATAATATATATACTGAAAAGCCATCACTCCAGTGAAAAAATGTATCTTTATCAATATAGAGATCACATTACTGTTGCATGATCCCTTGGTGTTCACTAGTTTAAAAAAAAAAAAAAATGCATAGCAGAATGTGGAAATAATCTGAGACCCAGTAGATTCTGTAGGTTATAGAGGACAGATGCATTCTTCAGCCATAAAACTATGCTGGGATGAGGGATCAGTATTCTTTCTCCTGTGTGTGCTCATTAGCTCATTTATAGCCGTAGACTATTTAATCTATTATGAAAAAGAGTTTATAGATAATATTCTAAATGAACAGCATAGAACTAAAACCTAAATATTCTCAAGTGGCCCAGGAATTCCCCAGACAGTCATCTTATATGAGAATGGACAAGCTTGAGAAAGTGGAGTGACTTGGTACTAGGTGACTAACTGAACACTTAACCACTCTCACAACTTGATTAACTGGTGCAGAAGTTCTCTAGGTGGAAATTTTTGACTGTCCTGAAAACTCCCTCCAGGCAGCTCCTTCTGTGCAAGGGCAAAGTTGTGTTTAACTATGTTAACTGATGTCCTGCATGGGGAATTTGTCCCTTCCTTCCAGAGACTCCCCTAAGTGTTTCCTGCTACAAAATAGATCAAATTATATATAGATAAAAGACTAGTAATTAAGCAAGATAAACATCCCGCAGATGCAGAAATGGTCACATAGTACAGTCATTTGTACATACTTAAAGTTAGGATATGGTTTACATGTGAATTAAGAAAATCTAAGGCAATGGACCATATATGTGCTGAGGTAGTCACATAGCAGTACGGGCCACTTGCATTATTGGACTTCATCAGAAGTCAGACCTGATCCAGCTGAAGTTTCTGCTGCAGTCTTGAAACAGACTCCCATTTCCATCTGGACAGTTTCAGACATTCCCCACGTGAGAGTTACCCTATTCAAAGGATCAAATAAATCAACTTTTTTGTTTGTTTGTTTCTTTGATTGCTTTTAAACAAACTGTCCCTAGTGTCTGTGTAACAAGGAGAGAAATTATATGGCAACTCCACAAGGATGTCAATTTAGTTATAGGTGAGTTGCCTGTGAATATTTTCATAATTACTGCAATGTTTACAAATAAATCCACAGTGACCAGACTGTATCTTACTCTTATTACTATAGTGCTACATATCCTTGTTCTGTGAATTTTATATATGTGTAATTATCACCCAGATTCTAAACCTTGTTCTTAGATGTTTCTACGATGTTTAATATAACACAGTTTTAGTCTACAATTAAATGCTGAAACAGCAACATCTATCGATACTATTTTATGGTGGGATTCAGTAAAGCTAAACCAACAGTGAACAAATGTCATGAAATGAGCCATTGTGAAACAGTTGTCTATTTACCTATTTGCTTTTCAAATACAATTCAAACAGTCTTTGCAATGATAATTACTTTAAAAAATGAGATGGGGAGAAGGGGAAATTTTCATAAAACTGTATGACTTCAGGAAAATAAAAACAAAATGCAAAAGAAATTGAAAATAAATCAACAAGGATGAGTATATTAAAAATGACAGACTCCAGGGACCTGAAAAATAGTGAAATACTACATTTTTTTTGTGCAAGACACCTGATTTAGCAACCATAGCTACCAATAGAAATAACATTGCACACATTAGTAGGAGTTATGTTAGGGATTTTTATATAAAATACAGAACAGATCATGAAATATATCAATGTTCACCTAGTTCTATTTGTCTTCAAAATAAATATGCTTTAAAAAACCCCATAGGATTAATTTTCAAAGCCAAATAGAAATCTCATTTAGTGTGTCTGTCAAGAAAGCATCTGAATGAGAAGACAAGCAAAATCTGAGATTGTTTTTGGAAATAAGAGGAACATCTGCCATTTCAGTCACAGTAATCAGACATGTCTTCTAAGGAAGTCTAAATAGCATGTACCTGTTAAACTTTCAAAGTAATCCATCTGCCTTGTTACATAAATAATTCTATAAATATTGTACTCCAACAAATAATATTTTATTAATGAAGCCAAAAAATATTTTTTGCAAATGTTTCCTTTAATAAACATTTATGGTAATTGAATCCTTTGAATAATTACTCTAAATATTTAAGGTTCATTCAGTATTAAAATTATTATTATATAAAATATTTTTCAATACTAATAACACTATATCAGGATAATGTAACATGGTTTTATAAAATTATATCACATATATCAAAGTGCTGAAATAAACACAACAGTTTGAGCCAGTGGGATTTTGAGATCTCAATATTTTACAAGTGTCATAACTATCCAATTCCTCTCCTGCATCTTATTTCAGGCTTTAAAAATCTCACACTATTCAAGCACTGTCAGTTTTCATGGTAAATGTCTGAAACCAATGTGATGGGAATTTAACTGAGTATGAACCTATGCATTTGTTGTTTATTGAAGTTACCTGTTTATTTGATAGATCCTGCTGACTGTACCATAGGAACCTATGGCAACCTAGGGGTCCTAGACTTACATAAGAAAAACTCTGGTTGATATGAAGTGTTAGTTTTGCAATGCTAAGTGTTGACAGTGTCTAGCTTCAATGTTTTTATGATGGAAATGAAAACCCTGAGAATTATTGTGTCAGTAAGTCAGTACAGTAAAATATTTGTGAATTAATAGATTGAGGATGTTGTTGCCCAGGTTCCTAATGCCCTTTTAGTTTTTTGGGGTTCATTGTTTTTTGGGGGGTAAACTATAATTTACCTGGTGCCAAATGTCTCTACTGTACAGGTGATTTATAACTTTCTAATGTAAAGGTATCTTGTAAACTTTCCCTGCCCCAACTCTGGGCTTTTCTATGAGGACACATACATGAACTTTTATCTGTCTCAAAGAGGATAACAAATTAATGTCCCAGTCTCTGCAGTATGTGAGCCCTATTACTGTTCCTCCTTGTGTTTTTCTGAACAGCTCTCTAGTATCTGATGACCAATCCATCTCCCAGCCATGAGTCTGGACAATGTGCAAGGTGACTTAGTGGGGGAGTGTTAAAATGAGTTCAGTAGTTGTGGCAGCAATGTTGGGAGAACATTTTAAATTAACTGATGACAGTTGCCCTTCAAGTCCTTTCCCTTAAGGAAACAAATATCTGAACAACTCTAAGTCATTGCTACTGCTTCACATTTGGTTTAAGAGGAAGTAGGAAGCATCTTTGTATCTTTATATCTTCATATCCTTTTACAAATCACTTCACTTATGATCATAGTCATTCCTTTTGGACATGCATGGTTACTATGTTCTCTCTATAGAGTTTTTTTCCCTTTTCTGTGTATTGACAGGAAGCTTTGGCTGATATCTAAGTCCCCAAGAAATACTCTTCTATTACTTCTTGAGATATGGCTGCTAACTGCACAGACCTTGACTACAGTGGGTTTGGCTAGGACAGTGTTAGTGACTGTCAGTGCAGCTACAGGAGGAGTTTAGCAAAGGCATTGAAAGGAGAAGGTGAAGTTCCATAGAAGAAAATCTTTAAAGGAGTTGGGATATAAGGTATATGTGTAGCTCATTAGGCCATGGTGTCTATAACACAACCCAAGAACCTTGTTCTCTCATCCCTCCATCATGACTAAGACAACATCTTTTATCCTTTTATTTCTATGGTTTATTTTCTCCCTTGTGCTATTCACCTTTTATCTTTTTTAGCTCTCTGGAGGCATCACCCATCACTCCTGTTCCAAGGCTTTAGCTGTTCCTTGGCTTTTGGCTGAAGCAGTCTATTCAGAGAATAACCATGACAGCTCATCAATACCCCATGGATGATGCTGACTCAGAGGGTACGCACAGCTGGACTTCCTCATTCCCAGGAGCTTCCCTCATTCTGCTGCAAGCAAAGCACATGCAGTAGAAAGCCTGTTCTCTCTGTCTCTATACTTCTTGCAAAGAGTTATTCAAAGGTACTTTTTACTATTTGATGGACTGTCAATACACCTCCCTGCTGTCTCTCCCTCCTCCTGTTACAACCAAGAACATATGTGCAAGAAAGCAAATAGCTTTAAATGAAAGGCAAGCATGCGATGAACTGTAGCTTTATAGAAAAGCGTCAGAAAATATTTTCAAACAGTAAGAGTGATTTCCTAAGAAGTCAATATGACTCATGACTTGGACATGTGATTTGGCTGTGGGTGTGTGAAGAGGAAGAATTAGGAAAGCTTTTGTGATCAAAACAACATTTAAAATTGATTTGTTTCTACTCCAAACAAATTGGTTTTGATGAATCAACGTTTTTTAAAGGAAAAAATTGCTAGTATATTCCTGACCAGCTTAATAGCAAGCCCAGTATATATTTCTACTACTATCTGAAACAGACCAATATTAAGGGGACATCAGTTAAAAATTCAATAAATAAAAGTGGAATTCACATAAATATAATGCAATATTTAACCAGTTTCTAGAGTTTGCTATGTTAGAACTATATTTTTGTGTAATACTTTGGAGATAATTAAAAGCATAGTGGTTCTTAAATTGTTAGGCATATATATGTATTTCCTATTTTGATATAAACTAAAAAGTGAAAGTGTTTGCAGAATTATGGTATCAAGATTGATTTTCTCTTGGCTTGCAGAAAGTTAAAAAATGAGTCCTATGAAATGTTGATATATTACATTTCTTCTGAGACAACTTTTTGTTTGTTACTATTATTACTTGGGTTGTATACAGGAGTGTATCCTTATCAATCTTATAAAATTTATGATTATATTCTAATCTGAATATATGACCTATTGTAAAGATGATATTTTTAAATGAGCATGATATTATTTGATAAAATAGAGCTAATAGAGACATCAAAAATGTGTTGGATCAAAACCCTTGTCATTGCCTTTCATAATTATTTATGAAGCCTGTGTTTTGTAATATAATAACCATATATCAATCAGTGTTATGATGGCCCAGTTATTCTCACCTTATTGCATCTTATCTAGTTAGTTTTTAAATAACTTAAATAATTACTACAGTAATCAAATCATTTTGATCCCTCTTTCTCTAGTATTTCGGAACAGTTAATACAACCCACTGCTTGTTTGACATTCATACCTTCAGATTCAAATTAAGTGCATTTTTACCAATCAACATTCATAACTATATATTTCACATATGTCTTTTCATGTAGTGTGCTGTATAGAAGAAGCAAATTAAAATTTTCCCTGTGAGAATATTAGCTGTACTTGTGAATATTTGTTTATTATCATATAAACTCCTTCTATAGTTCTATGATGCAGATAAGAGCAGAGATAAAGCCTTTCACGCTTTCTAACAGGGTGGTGTTTTTTTTTTTGCAGTAAAATACTTTCTGTGGCAACAGTTCATCATTTATTCACTATGTAAAATACATAACAATGATGACAATGTAAAAAGGCTAATAAATTGCTAGTCCTTCTGCAGCTATAAAGTAACATAAAAATAGTGATGGAACATTTATAGTTCTTGACATGATACAGCATGTGGAGAATATTGCCATCAAAGATTAATTCCATTTGGAAGAAGTTACCAAGGACAAGTACATCATTAAAAACAATTGCATTTTAAGCTAGATATTAAAAAGAATGAAAAAAAAAAAAAAAAAAGTAAAAGATGTGTAATTCATTTGTCCTGAATGAATTGACTGTATAACCTTGACTGAAAAAAAAAAAAAATAAACCAAACCAAAACTATACATCGAGAGGATTAAGGTAGACACTGAAAAATTAATGGAAGTCTGTCAATGAATCACACAAAATTGTTTAATCTGTCATTGAAGAACTCGGGATTGCTTAATGGATTAAAGTGTTCTAGCAATGTAATATTTTAGCAGTTTTTATAGATGTAAAATGTCAGTATTTTGCATATTTGTACTATCAACTCCGATGGTCTTATAATTTTTCGTCTCTGGGTCACATTACAGGCACCTTTTCCAAGTTGCAGAGACTCTGTAGGAAGGTTACGCATAATTTAGAATATAAAGTTGTTTTGTTTTGTTTTTTTCCTGTAATTATATTCAATATATGACCAAGACTAATAATATACCAGATTAACATTCAATATGCTTGCTATTTGAGATGAGACACTTAATGTGTCTTCGCTGCTAGACAGCTATTAGTCAGAGCAGGAAGGGTGGCCTCTCTTGCTCCTTGGAATGGGCTGATCCTTGATGTTGTTGACTTAACTTTTCAATTTTATACATTTCCACATCAGTGCTTTCCGTCTTTAATTCCCAAGTTGCTGACTGTCCTATCTCAATTATCTTATCTCTTCCTGCATTTTTACCCTTGTTATCTTTTATGGTTCTTTCTTTCTTAGCTTAAAATTGTCATGGAATAGTAGGTGGTGCAACATGCTAGATTTTTCCCCAACATTCACAATTTGACCAAACACAGATGAAAAATCATTTAGGGGGAGGAAAAGAGTTATAAATTGATCAGTAACTACGTAGTAGGAAAATATAAGGCTATGTAAATGTTAAAAATCTTTTCATGTAGCTTTACTATTCAAAACCCATAATTTTATCATTAAATATGGGGGGGGGGGGGAAGAATTAAAAATTACTTCTAACCACCAGTTCAGAAGATTGATTTCATGACCAGCCCCCTTAAACACGTGTCCTGGTTTGGGCTGGAATAGAGTTAATGTTCCTTTTTGATAACTAGAATAGAGTTGTGTTTTGGATTTAGCTTTGGGTTTGGTATGAGAAGAATGATGATAGCACACTGTTTTCAGCTGCTACTGAGATTTCAAGGACTCTCCAACTCCCCATGTCCTGCCCATGTGCAAGTTCACAAGAAGCAGGGAGGGAGCACGGACAGAGCACCAGACCCAAATTGGCCAGTGAAATATTCCATATCATGTAACATATAGAGGAGAGGGGGTCAGGAAGGGTGAACAAAGTGGCTCTCTCTTGCTTCTGGGATTGTGATTGAAGGATCTTGGTATTTCAGGATGGCTAGCCAGGAACAGGCTGGGTATTGGTCAGTGGGTGGTAAGCAACTGCATTGTGCATTGCCTGTTTATATTTTCTATTGCTGTTATTGTTTTCCTTTATATTACCATTATTAAACTGTTTCTATTTCAACCTGTGAGTCTCTTTAACCCTCCAATTCCCTCCCCCATTGCCAGGTGGAGGGGGAGTGTGGGTGAGTGGCTGCATAGTGGTTGGCTGCCGACCAGCCTCAAACCACGATAAGATGTAGAACTTAAATTCCTCACAGACATAGGAAGTCACCTACAGAGATAAACTGGCAAATAAAATACCTGGGAATTGAAGTTAATGGCCATTGCAGGAAAATGTAAGAATGAGTGAAGCACTCACAAGATCTCAGAAGACAGGTGTTATCGTAACCTGTTAAAGTCACTCAGCTCTCCACAGTTTTTCAGATTTGTCTTCACTCACTTTAATCTGTATTTCCAATTTGGTTAACTGAATGGAATTATATATTTAACCTGCAGTGTCATCTATGGTATCTCTCCTTATTGCCATATTCTCAATTACCGTGGCTAACAATAGATAATACTTCTTGCTGGTTGTTTAAAATAACAGTTTGCTACCAGTTTAGGGTCATAGTATTTCCAAGTGAACCCAAATTTAAGGACAGTGAAATATATTAAAATTAAATTGCTAAGAAAAATTAAGGGCAAACTAAATCATGGTAATTTTAGAAATCATCTGATCCTTCCGAAATGTGAAAATGAAAGTGGCAACAATGACTGAAATCTTTACAAATCCTATTTTCTGGGATAAGGTGCATAAGAAACAACTAATAGGAGATCCCAACTTTTAAAAATTGAAATGGTGATCAAAAAGCATGTTTCAACAATGAAGGATTACATGGAGTACAAGCTACTATAGGACATAATAGTATTTCAGACATATTCTTTCTAATTGTGTTGTTAGGAAGATAGCCTAAGGTGCTATAAAAAAGTTTTGTCAGGTAAAATGTCTAAAACATAAATAGATTTATCTTACAAAAATGAAATAAGACATTTCCATATATTGTGCTAACACAAAGAAATGAGCCATACGACACAGGTTAAAGGCATAATCTGCAGAATTTCCATGTATTTTCTTGTTAATTAGATTATGTTAACACTTATTTTATAAAAAACAAGTTTTGACTCTTATGAAATGTCCTAGAAAACACACTTTTGTGGATAAACTAGAAAAATAGCAAAACCAAGAATTTCCCTTATGTAGGATTTGTACTACATTACAAAAAAAAAAAAAAAGTAAAAAAAAATCTGGAAATCTGAATTGGACTAAAGAAATTATCATCCAGATCAAAAGGTTCCCACTCATTACAAATTAATTTATTTAATCCAAGGCTTTTTTATTCCAGAAAAGCAAAGGTTAGACATGCCAGTTTACCTTTACTTGTTTAATAGTATTAATTCATGAAGAGCACCTCTGACACTAGAAGGTGTTATGTCTCATTTTCCACAAGAAGAAATACAAACAGAAATAAAATTGTTCCATTTAATAATATTGTTAAAATAATAATTTTCACTTTTTTTTTCTTTTTTCAATTTGAGATATAATGTGTTGTCCACATTCCTCTTGACATTTTTCCTTTCAAATTATTTGCTGTGTGTCCTGGTTTAAGATGGGATAGAGTTAATTTTCTTCCTAGTAGCTGGTACAGTGCTGTTTTCCCTAATGATAAATATCTATTAAACTCCTAGACTTAAGGTGGGTATAGCTACTTTCAGGCTTAGTGAAGGTCATTTTTTCAATCATGCTAATAGGACTCCATCATGATTTTAATCTGATTCTCTTGAAAGTTTTCTGCTCAATGAACTTCTATCACTTCTAAAGACAAAGGAAATATATATATATATTTTTTTTTTTTTTTTACTTTGGTCTTCTTGCCAGATAGTAACTTCAGTACTATGCATTGCCTACCCAGAGGAATCATGAATTTAATGTATTTATACATTATACTATACTCTCTCCATGAAAAGCCACCTGGCAGCTACTGAGCACCGGTTGTCTGCAGTGATAGAAAAGAGAAAGAAAATATGTAATAGGAAATGAAGTATCAGAGGACTGTGGATCTCAGAATGATCCTCTAAATGAATGACCTCCTTACAATTGATCTAGAAACCAGCTATGAAAAAAACTGAATTTATGAGGGGAAAAGAGTTACTATTATCTTCTTTTGTTAAAAAATAAATGCATTAATTACCACAGATTAATTTTTAAGACTTGGTCTGTATTTGGAATTACCACAGGGTAGCATACAGGAATCACAGTCTAGCACTTAAACGAAGCTTGATGCTTCTCTGAGGTAGCCAACAGTCAGATATCCTCTCTGAACCCCTACCAGTAGTCTTCTGTGAGGTCTCAAAAAAAACAGATGATACAGCAATATGTAGGCTAAGATTTCTGGAAAGAGGTCTTGAAACTGGAGTTCCTTAGGAATTAATCGAATAGTACTTTATGTCTGCTATTTGCTGATGTCCCTGAACAAAACCTTTTGCTGAAATGTGTAGTTTCATTTAGCAAGGTTGTTCCTGTACAGGAAGGACTTCTAAACTACTAAGATAGAATGTGAAAAAAACAAATTCTGCTTCATCAATACATTATCCAGCTTGAAATATATTACAACTCTAATTAAAATGCACATAAATATTTTCTTGCATCCAGAAGAGCAACTATTGCCACAAACCAGCCACATCCTTATGCATTTATACTCTTGTCATATCTCTTACATGTAATTTTACTGTGAGTACTCTGAAAAAACAAGAAATAATCCTGACTAAGAATATTTATTTCGCTTGATTTGCATTTCAATCTTTCTGCAGACAGGAAAAAATTCTCAGCTGCTTCTATTTGTGAAATTGTGTCTTCTGATTATTATGTATAAATGAAGTAATTCAAGAGTATGTGCTATGCTTCATTGATTTTTTTTTTTTTTTTGTCTGCTGGGAACCCAGTGACAGGCCTCAGACATCTCACAATGCTCTGAACACAAGTAATGGTATTATCATCATCAGGACAATACTGTCAGAAGAAACGGCAACACTTTCAAATTTGGTGATAACAGTAAGCTCTATAAAAAGCTTTGTAAATCGTTAAAGTTAAGCTTGGATAACCTAATACAATATTTTTACAGAATTCTACTAACAGAACATTTGTGTCAGCAATAATTCAAATTGAAATGATATTTAGCAATACCAAAAAAAGTACCAATTAGTAAATTAGTTTAACAGGACATATTTTAACATGTTGACAATAGTTTCAATGCAACTATTATCCTGTAATAGTGTCAGAGAAAAAAATAATCAATATCACTTCAAAACAATAAATAAACCCTGAGTAGCTTTTACTGCATGTGGTATTTCATATAAAGATATTAACTCCTCGTGTTCCCAAGAAAACTGTTTTTGTTTATTCCTTAAGCCCCAGAGCAGAACATCTCTTAATCAACACTGGTAAATATTTTATCTTCAAAAGGGGAAAGAGGGAGAACTCAGGCTGGTCAGCCACGCCCCAGTTCTTGGAAAGGTGATGGAGCAACTAATCCTGGAAACCATTTCCAGGTACATGAAGGACAAGGAGCTGTTTGGGACTAGTCAGAATGAATTTACAAAGTGACCTCATGAAAAGTCAACAAAGGGAAGTGCAAAGTCCTGCAGTGAAGGAGGAATAATCCTGTGCATCATTATATACTGCAGACCAGTAAGATGGAAAACATTTACAGAAAGGGACCTAGGGGTGCCCTTGAAGCAAAGAAAGCTAATGGTGTCCTGGGCTGCATTAGACAAAATATTGGCAGCAGGTTAATGGAGGTGATCCTTTCCCTTCACACAGTGCTGCTAAGGCCCCATCTGGAGCACTGTGTCACAGAATCATGAAAGTACAGAATGGTTGAGGTTGGAAGGACCTCTGGAGGTCATCCTGACCAACCACCCCTACTCAAGCAGGGTCACTTGGAGCAAGTTTCCCAGGACCACATCTAGAAGTTTTTTTAATATCTCCAAGGGAGGAGAAGGTCCACAGCCTCTCTGAGAAACCTGTGCTCAGTCACCCTCAGAACAAAAAGTGTTTCCTTACATTCAGACCAAACATCCTGTGTTTCAGTCTGTGTCCATTGCCTCTGGTCCTGTCAACTGGGTACCGCTGAAAAGAGCCTGGCTCTGTCCTCTTTGCAACCTCAATTGAAGTATTTATATGCATTGATGAGATCCCCCCTGAGTCTTCTCTACATTAAACAGTCCCACCTCTGTCAGCCTTTCCTCACAGGAGAGATGCTTCAATCCCTTGATCATCTTTGTGGCCCTTCTTTGGACTCTCTTCAGTATGTCCATCTCTCTCTTGCACTGGGGAGATCAGAACTGGACTCAGTACTCCAGGTGTGGCCTCAGCAGTGCTGAGTAAATGGGAAGGATCAGATCCCTCAGCTCACTGGCAACACTGTCTAAAGCAGCCCAGGATACCATTTGTCTTCTTTGCAGCAAGGTCATATTACTGGCTCATGTTCAACCTGGTTTCCACAAGGACACCCAGGTGTTCTGCAGAGCTGATTTCCAGCTGGGTGTACCCCAGAATCTATCAGTGCATAGGGTTGTTCTTACCCAGGTTTGGGAGTTTCCACTCCTCCTTGTTGAACTTCATGAGGTTCCTGTTGGACCATTTCTCCAGACTGTCAAGGTCCCTCTGGATCGCAGCACAAGACTCAGACATATCAGACACTCTTCCCAGTACAGTTTTGAATGAAAACTTGCTGAGAGCACACTCTGTCCCATCATCCAGGTCATTAATGAAGATGTTGAACAGGATTGGACTCAGTATTGCTGGGGTACACAACTAGTCACCGGCCTCCAACTAGACTTTGTGTTGCTGATAACCAGCCTTTGGGATGGGCCATTCAACCATCTTTCAATCCACGCCACTGTCTGCTGATCCAGCCCATAGATCAACAGTTTCTCTATGAGGATGTTGTGGGAAACAGTGTCAGAGGCCTTTTTGAAATCCAGGTAGACAATATCCACTGCTCCCTTCACATCCACCAGGCCAGTCACTTCAACATACCAGTTTATACAGTTGGTCAAGCATGACTTGCCCTTGGTGAAATCATGCTGACTACTCCTGATCAGTGGTGTTCAGCTCAATGCTTCCCAGTAAAAGAGACATAGGGACATACTGTACAGCAGAGATATGGGTCTACAGGAAAGCCCAACAAAGGGCCATTGAGATGATTAAAAGACTGGCACAACTTTCATACAAGAAAACTGGGACTGTTTAGTCTGCAGAAGAGAAGGTACAGGGGAATCTTATGAATGTGTATAAACATCTGAAGGGAAGGTGTAAAGAAGATGGTTTCCAGGCTCTTCTTAGTTATGTCCACTGACCAGACAAGATGCAATGGGCACAAACTGAAACACAGGAGTTTCCATCTGAACGTAAGGAAACACTTTATTACAGTGAGGGTGACTAAGTGCTGAAACAGCTTGCCCAAGGAAGGCTGATGAATCTCCATCCTTGGAAATATTCAAAGGCCATATATACATGGTCCTGGGCAATCTGCTACAGATGGTTGGTCCAGATGACCTCCAGGTTTGCCTTCTAACCTTAACTAGTCTGTGATTCTGTGGAAGATTTATTTAATTTTTCACCTGTCTTGTCATCTACTATGACTTGATGTTCTACAGATGTACATTAAAATGTAGGTTGTCAAAGATACTAGCAGAACACATTTCTATCTCTTTAGAATGAGAGATGCCTGGGTATTTCCTGGATAAAAAGTCTATAAAGTGAAATATCATTCTGTATTCAAGTTTTCTACATTTGCAAATTTGCTGTGACTTCAAGTAGTATATAAACGAACTATGCATTGGAATAGTCAATAGTAGTCTGTGAGAAATACACTGGAAATATAAAGCAACTTTCTAATAGGGTGCACACTTCTGAGCCATCACACACTTTGATTGCTACTGTCTCTATTAATCATGGTTAAATCATAAATCTAGTCTTATAGAACTGTTATAGAAGTTAAACATTTTTGAACAGTTTGAAACATATTTTGTTTCAGCCAATGTAAAGCCTAGCTAGCTATACAAAGGCTACTGTTATCTAGTTCACAATTTTCAAGGCTTGGGAAGTAAGCATGCAGACTATGCAGCTCATTAGAGCACTATATCTGTATAAGAGGGATTTATTTTCCCTTCCTGTCAGCTCAGCACCTATTATTGCCTGTCAAGTCAGAATTTTGTGAACTGTGGTGTACAGTATAATATTTGAAACAGATATGAAGTGCCAGAGCTTTGTGGATGTGGCCCACCATTAATAGCTAGGCAAAAAACCCTTTTCATTTACTTAATGTATGGTTGCATAAAGTTTTCTAAGATTCTGGTGTGGCAAAACTTAGACAAGTCTTCTGTATCTGATAAATTCCCAGTGAACTGCTATTAGGAAACACAACAGGAAAGATATATTTACAGAGGCAGCAAAAATAAATGCAGAGTAAATGCCCTCAATGAAATGTTCTAAACTTTCCAACAAGGAAAAAAATCAGTTGCAACACAAGTTTACTATGGTATTTTCTTGGGAAAAGGTAATAATTCCTGGAATAGTGCATAAATATGATACAGCTTAATAGACAGAATATTCATGTGGCACTGTGATTTATTTTATTGGATATCAGTAAGTGTAATAATATTTAAACTAACATTTTTAATATCAGTTCAAGAGATGGCATAGCAAATAGCAAGAAATCTTGTTACTTGCTTCAGTTTTCCTAAATAACTATAGCAAAATCTAAGCTCCCTTCACCTATAACAGTGAAAGATAAGCCCATCTAAAGGTGTGTCTGCCTATCTTGAGTACCTATTTGTAGAGCAAGATAAATAAGCTTCCAGAGGTTTCTTTAAGGTCCCCAAACACCTTTATTAAATGTAGCTCTCTTGTCGCTTACAAAGAGCATAAAGAACAGCACCTGAGAAGCCACCAGTTTCTTAAATGCCAATTAAACATGCCCTAGTTCAATGACTTTAATAATATTGCTGAGCATTAATGGGATCTTGTTTTGCTGCAGTTTTTTTTTTTTAAAAGTAGAAACAAACCTCAAGCCACCATAGTAACTGCAGTGAGTTGTGTATCATATTTGATAAATATTTTTGTTATAAACTTCAAAAGTACTTCATAAACCATCCATCTTTACTTTGAAAAAGAATGTGCAGTAAAGTGTTTCATCTTATAAAAGTCATCACATAGGTTCCAAATATTGTGGGATGGTACAGTGTGTCTACATTAAGAATATTCTTAGACTTACTGATTTATCGTGAGCAGTGTGTCAAAATTTTAAGGGAAAATATACTACTTACAGATGCTTTCAGCTTCCTACTTTTTCCTGAGTCAGTAGCTATAATACCATATGAATTTGCCATGCAAACTCTTGAATTTCATTCTAATTCTAATTTGGCAATGTTAGATTATAAAATGATTACAAAATGCGAAAATCAATTTGTTCTGCTCTGGATATGCAATCATATAATTTTTTAGAATACTTATGTCTTGTCCACCTTTGTACTGTACACATAAAATAGAAACTGCACACCCAATTTTCACTTTAGATTTAGCAATAAAAATAAAGATATCAAAACTTTATGAATACTTTGATAAAAATTCATTAATATATAATGTAAAGTACTTTTATAAAGATAATATTAAGGAGGCTCACATCTGGAGTACTGTGTCCATTTCTGGGGTACTGTGTAATTAGTGCAAGAAAGATATGGACATAATGGAGCCAATCCAGTGCACAGACACATCAGCTGCATTTAAACCATTATTGCTACAGCTCAACTGGGTTATCTCCTTTTTTTTTTTTTTTTTTTTTTTTTTTTTTTTCTTAAACTCCATTCTGGTCAGCACTGGAAGCAGAGCTAAAATGACTTGGCAGCCCAAGTCAATGGTCCCATTCAATTTACGTGGATTAAAGAACAGGTCATTTTGTAATGGCCTTCTGAGTTCCCTTTCAATGTATACAAACTTCACTGAAACAGAGAACGAACCTCTGAAGTCCACATAGATAACATACTAATAGTTAATAAAACAACGTCAATCAATCTGGGAAATACAATGAAAAAATCTTAATATTTCACTCTTCTGAAATATTTTTTTCATTGTTTATCATGACATGACAGAGCTTTGACACTGATATTTACCATTTCATTTATATTCGTGAAACTTTGTTTAATTCTGTGCTGGGTGTAGGAATCAAGGTGTAGGGGGCTGCAGGGGTGGCCTGTGGAAGAAGAGGCTAGGGACTGCCCTTTGCTGGTTCCAACTGATTCCAGCCAGTTCCAGCTGGCTCTAAAGGGGAATACAGCTGAGCCAGCCTGCCATGGGCGTGGCACCTCTGGGAAAATGTATTTAAGAAAGGGCTGAAAGTGCTGTAGAGAGGAGATAACGAAAAAGGTGAGAAGTGGTGGAGACAGAGACCCACTGAAGAACTGGATTGTCTTCTGCAGCCTGCGGAGATCCCATGATGAGGCAGGGAAAAGTGTGAGAGGAAAGAGCGTCAGAAAGAAACTGTGAGGTAGTGACTGCACAACCCCTGTTCCTCTTCTCCCCTGCATGGCTCAGGGCAGAATACAGGACTTGGGAGTGAAGGAGACAAGTTAAGCCTGGGAAAGGAGGGCAAGGAAGGTGCTGTCTTAATGTTTGTCTTTCTTTTTATCACTACCTGATTTTGTAACTACATTTTTATTTTGACTGGCAATAAATTAAGTTAATCTTCCCCAAGCTGAGTTTGTCTTGCCTGTTATGATAACTGATGTCTGTGTCTATCTTGGCCCACAAACTTCCTTATTCTTGTTTTTATTTCCTCCCCAATCCTGCTGGGGGGAGAGTGAGCTACCAGTTTGGTGGGAGTTTGGCTGTTAGTCAGGACTAACACACAACAAGTTCTTAAAGGTGAACATAAATTAAAAGAGATAGTAAGCCATACCTGTTTTGTACTGTATGATGAATCTTCCAGTAGGCTTCTGTCCAAAGTTTGCAGAGGCTTGACTGAACTCTGCTCACTTTGAGCATTCATTTCTGATTGCTGCATTCGCTTTTGCTCTGTAAAATTTTCTGTTAAAGCCACTAAATTCTAATTGTTTAATTCTTAAATTTCTGTGTAACAGATATCCATTACATTTCTTAAATATGCTAATGCTACTTTTGGGGCCTAAGATGCAGCTGGAGAAACTGCAAGGAGACACTTCTAACAAATGGATGGCAGGATAAGGGAGGAGTCCTTCACTACTGGTTACAGAATAGGAAGCTTGTGTTCAACAACTCCTAACAATATCCTTTCCCAAATGAAGAAATGCACATGACTATTTTTCCTAGGAACTAATACTACATAATAGTCTGTTTGAAACTATTTCTTTCTGCAGAGGTAAAATATTTGTATTTCTCAAGAAAGCTCAATGCAGAATTCAGCCCACTTCCTGACAGTTGGTATCTGTAAATTCTTTATCTGATCAGAATATGTTATTTTCCTTTAAATAAGAATATTTTGCTTAGTTAGTATAGAATATGTATTTAGTGCCCTGTTTGAGGTGTCATATTTCACATTTTCTAATATGCAGTTTCATAACTTTCTTTATGGTATTTACTTTGTATTGTGTTTTATCTTCTGCTTCAGAACTCATTAGCATAGTCCACATGCACTACATAGTATTCCTCAGGTCTCCTAGATATTTTATGTAGTCTCCATTCACAAAACAGTACACTAGATGTATGCCTTTCACTCAGTGATAGCACTCCTCACTCAAGAGTGCTATACATTATGTTTATTTTAAATATGGTTGTACTGGTATTTTCCCACAATAAATCCACTGTATCTGATAAAGCTTTCTCCAGTTCATGTGATACTTGGTAACTGAAAAATAACTGTCCATTTCTTAAGTGTTCAGTATGGACAAACATCTTCATTCATTCAAAGGTAATGAATGATCTGTGTATGCATGTGTGATCTCGATATACATATCTGTGCAATCATGTCATGACCATAAGACCATGAAGGCAAGGTAATGCATAATAAAGAGTAGATGTAGTCAAGTATATATAAACTGATCAGATGAGGGCCATGAAAATTTTCAGAAGTCTAGAACACCTCTCCTATGAAAAAAGACTGAGAGAGTTGGGATTCAGCCTGAAGAAGAGATGGCTCAAGGGATACTGTATTTTGAGTTTTTAATTCTAAAAGGGGTCTTACAAGAAAGAAGGAGAGAGACTTTTCACCAGGGCCTGTAGAGATAGGACAATGGGTGCTGGTTTTGAACTAAAAGAGGGTAGATTTAGATTAGACATAAGGAAGAAATTCTTTACAATGAGGGTGGTGAGGCACTGGAACAGGTTGCCCAGAGAAGCTGTGGATACTTCATCCCTGGAAGTGTTCAAGGTCAGGTTGGATGGGGCTTTGAATGATCTCATCTAGTGGAACATGTCCTTCCCCCCTGCAGGGGGGGGCAGGTGAAACTATGTGATTTTTAAAGGGCCCTTTCACCCCAAGCCATTCTATGATTTTATGATTTTCTCAAAAGAAAATTAGAATAAATAATTTAAAATGTAAGAAGAATTCAGATAATTTCACCCACCTGTTGTATGATAAGAAAAATTCAATATAACAATTTAATTTTATGCTTTTGTGGTTTAAATTTAATTTGGGGTTAATGACTAGGCAAGCGTGTCATATAGGCTCATATTTTCTATTCCATTTTCATGCATACCAACTGAGAATAATTCCAATGAAAATGAATTTGTATTTCTAACTAGTTGGCCAGTTAATGGCAGCCACTTTGATTGTAAAGTGCAGTTTTACTTTCAGACAAAAAAGGAGCTGACATCTGAAATAGTTAATATCTCAGTGGGGGATGATGGCATACATGACCGCGCAAAATCCCTTTAAAGATGGCTCAAATACTAGGTTGTAGAAATCCCATGGCCTTTGGTCTTTCCTGAATGAAATACATGCTTTCTGTAATATGTAGAGCAGGACTAAAAACTGAATTTTTGAAAGCTCAAACTTTTCAATAGGAGACAGCAGCTTCTCTGTTGTCACCCTGTGCTGTGGCCTTGTCTTAGAACTTAAGAATTCAAAACTGAGATCCGTTCACAGTCAGTGGAAAAAAAGTAGGCGTATGCAGGAAAACACTCAAACTAAGAATCCCTTTTCCCCTCCATTAACTTTAAGGGAATTTAGGATGTCTAGCTCTGTGTTACATGTCAGTGACAGAGATATCTATAATGTTACATGAGATGAACTCAAATATAGAGTTTTACCATTAACCCTGGGGTAATCAAATGTTTGTTCCGTATTTAGTTTTTTTTATCTCAAAAGGATTGCTTGTGATAATATTTGTTCCACATGCTTTCATGTTGTATTGAAAATGAAGAATAAATTTTACCTTAGTTATAACTGTTGGATAAATTTAAAATTGACTAGAAAATGACCAAGAATCTTCTCTCTTGGGGGCTTTGTTTCTTTTTTTTCCTTATGTTTAATAAGACAAAAATATGGTTTAAAAAAAGCTTCCAGTAATATTATTTACAGTAAGAATACAATTCCTATCCCAGTGAAAACAATAACTTCTTAACATAATCAGTATTAGAGATAAATGCATAAATCTTGAACTTTATCTTCAAACAAAAATTCAGAAAGCCAAATCCCATTTTCAGTGAGGTGAAATTCCTGAGAAATGGGGCCAACTACAGAATCGGATTACATTCTGATAACATGTCCATTCCAAGGGTTGTAATTAACTAATTAATTTAAGTAATAAATTATTTCTTGTACTATTCCTTCTTTTCAAATAATCCTATAATACATAATAATAATATATTGTACATAATAATACATAATCATAGTGTATCTTAGGGGGCTACTTTTTTCACAGTTAAGAGATAATAGACATGGAACACAATTCCAAATGAAAGCACTAGGAAAAGCGTGTTATTTCTACTGTGGACACGAAGGTAAATATTTAAAGCATTCATATGTATACACTTAACACATTTTATTGCCTTGATCATGACTATACTGACAGACAGAAAAATTAGAAATTCAGGATTAGAAATCCTGAACGCAATTTTCTTATATTTTCTACTCCTATGATTATACAGGATTCTGCATTTCAGTGTTAACATGATCTGATGTGCTAGCAAATTCATTTGAACAACACTCAGTGACAACAGTAAAAATGCATTGTGCTAAGTACCTGATATCACTAACATTGCAAGAAAAAACTCATTTGGTCTATGCTAAAACAGTTCTTGCAACAAAAAGAACTGCAATCCCATCAGAAGTCCTTTACCCTTTTTCAAACTGAGAACCGAAACGTATTCACAATCCTTGCTACAGAAATCTCAATTGGATTTTTCCATGTCTGTCCTTTTGTTCATAGGGGATCAAAGGTTAGTGGTTTCCAAATTCAGCTGAATTTAGACTTCATTATGAACATGTTTATTAAAGATATTAAATAAGGACTGTAGCACTTTCTTTTAATGGTATTAAGAATGTAGTACCTAGATATTCAGCTGAATTTTATTTTCTAAAAAGTGAGTTAAAGACAGAATGAAGACTCAAGTTTGCCATGCTAAGCATGAAGCTCTGCTGTTAAGGGCTATGACATGTAGGTTTATACAAAAATTCTGAATGGAAATTAAGTATGCCTTGAAAACATTCAATCCACTGGAAAATATTTTTTTTTTTGCTTGCTTCTAACAAACCCTCTCTTTGTCCAGCAAAACTACGTGTTTATGTGTTTATCTTTGCTACCTTTTTTTTTTTTTTTTTTTTTTTTTTTACAACACCCAGATGCCTGGATGTTGAAGGGATCCTTCTTGCTTCATGTAGTCTTGTACTATTTATGAAAAAGAGAAGTGCATTTCTAACATCATATTCATTATTCAGACTATTAGTTAATTACATAAAGACTCATTTCCTTCTCCCACAAGAAGAAAAGAAAAATTTACAGCATAAATCTGTGGTCATGAAGAATTAGACAGCTCAAGTCTTCATTTACAGTCTCTGCACAGACAAGACAGAGGATATGAGTGCTTAATTGTGCATAGCTAATGGATATAATAAAAATCCTATACCAAACTGCATGGGTCTTAGACAATTTAAATAGTTTTTAAGCTATGTACAATATTTTAATATATTAAACTATTTCAAAGCCACATCTCTGCCACTATCTCCCGCTCTAATTTCTATTGACATCATAATTTGTAAGTACATGATTGTTATATTTTTTGCCATATGTTCCCAGATATTCCTTGCATATTATCTCTTCTTTTATTCTGATGTAAATCAGTGGTGATGGAGATTATTCTGCTGATGGCCTCTAAATTCAGTCTTGATTTCAGTCTAGGCTGGTTTAACTGTAAATCTAACTGAAAACGATAATTTCTGATTAGTAACTAACATCAATTAACTTGAGGTTTTTGTCATATTCTTAAAAGAACTTGTAATCCAACCACAAAGTCTACATTGTTCCTTGTTACACTCTGGAAGAGAGTACTGAGTAAATTCACACCTTTGGTTTCATTAGCCTCAGTAACAACTTTGAGCTCTAAGTCATTACTAATATTTTTGACTACTATTTTTGCCAAAAATTGAATTGGCTTTTGTTGTAGCTGCAAAAGTTTCTATAATTTTTCCTTAACAACTGAATAAAGAAATCTCAGTTCTTGACTTAATCATCTAAATTGCACATAAAATAAAAGCTACAATGTATGCCATGGTTCTGATGTCTTAGACTGTGAGACTTTTTATTTTATGTGCAAAAATTTTCTTATAAAAATCAAAACCCATTAAAGGGAAACTAAGGCCAGGTAAGTTTCTCTGGGCTTCCTCACAACAATAAGCTACTTCCTCTGATACAAGGTGACATGATAATTTTGTCAGCATTTTTCTAGGTGCTTGATTATATAGAAGACTGTTTTCTGAGGAATCAGTTTCTGCCAATGGAAAAATGTCAAATATATTTTAAATTATACATTTTATTGCTGAATATTTTTTACACAGTTGTAATTATAACACTTAAAATTTTATAAACAGTTTGCAAATTTCCTCTTTTGAGATTTAATAAATTTAATGTTTGACTACTATTATCTGGCTAATGTCCACTTCAATACAAAATTGCAAACTAAACTGTAAACATATTTTAAGAAATATAAATCAGTTGTTCATAAAACTAGCTGCAGTTGCCCTATGAGACACATTCTTATAAATAGAAAGATAACCCACATGGGATTACTTAAGAGATAATATATTCACATTTTATGTGAAACCATTTGTTACTGGAAAACTGTCAGGATCATGCTGATGTCATTTAAGATAAGCCAATATGCACTACATTCTTATTTTTGTTTCTGTTTTCTCTCAAAAGTAATTTTCTAGTAAATTCTTTGAGAAAAGGCCATTTAAGCGTGATTTTAAAGATTTTTTTTAAATGCCTTGTTTTTTCAGTCATATTATTTTTAAGACTGATGGTTATACCCAAGATAATTTCACTAGTTAGTGGACCAAGATATTTGCAACTTCATGAACATGACAAATACAACAATTATATTATTTGTACGATTAATTTTATTTGTTTCACATTATCGCCCATTAGCTTCTTCTCATTCTTCTTTTCTCCCTCTGAACCATCTGATGTCCATTTTTGCTAGCGTTGCTTTAGTTCCTGCTATAGAAAAATGTCCAGCTGATAAGAGGCTGTGATAAAATGATCATTTATTTCTGAAAAAATGAAATCTCTAATTATAGTGGTTAATTACATCTGGTAATTCATGACTACACTAGCATCACAGACTGAATTTTTTGTGCTGCTCAAAGGGATTAAATAACAGTAAGCAATTAAGTGAGACTAGTCCTGTCAGTTATGTGTTTCTGTACAATGTTTTTGCTGAGACATATTTACATATGGTTATTGTAGAGTGTAAAATAAAAAATGCCAACTAAAACTACTTTTCTGCACTTTATGAAGATCTATATATCCTTCTTTATTGAAATGAACAAATAGAATTTCAAGGCGCAAACCTTGGGAAATTAAAGTAAAAAAGTTAAAAATTCATATAATCAAAAATGAATTATTATTTATATCTAACAAGGAGACATGAGGTTGGCAGGTATTTGGGTGAATAAAGTAATGAATTATTAATACTTAGAAAAACAAATGAGAAAAAGCTGTTTGTTTTCTGTTTTTATTAATATCTTTAGTTTCACTGCAGTGTATCAAGGTCCTGAGGGTACTACCAGACCTGACTGCTCCCTTTCAAAGTCTCTTGAGGCCATCAGTCCCTGGCCATGACCCCTCACAGCCTTTCAGCACCCCCCGAGCCATCAGTCCCTGCCCCATTAACGCCACAGCAGTGTCAGTCTCCAGCTCCCCACAGCCCTGCCCAGCCATGGGCTCTGCCAAGCTGGGGCCATCCGTGGGACCATGTCCCAGCAGAATTTTTGCTCATCCCTATCCCCAGGGTGGTGCCAAACACCCAGGGCTGGAGCTGCCCATGATGTTCTCCAGCCTTCCCTGTTCTCCAGCTGGGGTGATGGGACAGGCCCTTGCTGCCAGGCCACATCCTGCACCTTGACACAGTAGAAAATATTCACATTTTTTTTCTCAGAAAAAGTCTGAAATTAAAACGGTGGGGTTTGCCTTCAGGAGTTGTTTTCTTCCATCATAAACTTTAAAAACAAACAAACAAACAAACAAACAAACAAACAAACAAACAAACAAACAAACCAAATTAAAAAAAAAAAAAAAAAAAGAAAAGAAAGATGAAAACATATAGGTTTTCCTGAGTAAAGAACCTGAAGATTCAAATTTTGGCTTTGATTACCTATAGTAATAGTTAAATCTTACATCATGTTTTAGTTCACTGTGATCAATCTATAAAGGCAAATAAAGACAGAAATCCTGAACATATAATTGGTTACCAAACATATTCAACCTGGTGCAACTGGCTCATAGAAAAATAGAAATATGAAATGGGATTAATATTTATATTTCTTATTAAGAAGAAAAAGAGAGAAAAAATCTATTTATGTCTGTAAGGGGGACAAGAATAAATTCTGACAAGGAGTGCTTATTTTAATTTTCTTTTTTCATCTCCCTTTCTTGCAATATTCCAGTCTATATGCAAGCAGTATTTCTTTTTTCTTTTTTTTTTTTTTTTTTTTTTTTTTTTTTATTTGAACTGCTAACTGTATATTCAGCAAAAAAAAAAAGAAAGAAAGAAGGAGGGAAACCAAACCAATATCTATTTTGACTGGCCAGAAACTCAGTTTTATTAAAAATTAGTCTAAATACTATATATCTGTGGTTAAACATTTTCTTCAATGATGTGAGGCAAAAAGGTGTATGTAATGCATGGATAGGTAATATTAACAAGCAACAGAATACCCTTTATTGTTAAAATGCTGACAGGTATACACGTGCAGCAAAGATGAATAGAAGAACCACTAAAAATGAGAGTTCTGAATACTGTATCTATAAATAATTTGTGAAAAAGTGTAAGAATAATGTTTAATTGAAACCAAATTTAAAAAAGTATTAGTATACTTCAGATATGATTGTTGTATATGCTAAAGGCGTTGATCTAGGAAAAGTGTCTTAAATGATTTCTCTTTTAAAGCAAAGCATTTATTTACCTTACACTAACCTTTTATCATAGAAGATAAAGTTTATAGAAATAGGCAGTTCATCCTTTTGGTAACTTCTGTGGGAGGACTGAGAACAAAACTGGATTCTAAATGGAGCTTTTTTTTTTTTTTTTTAACACATTTCATAACTTCACTGGAGAAAGAGGAACAAAAGTTTAGGAAAAAAAATATTTAAGACTGATGAAAAAACAATAGAAGAGAAGAATGTTTAAGATCTAAACATCTTTAACAATGGAACAAGATAAATGAAAAGCTACAGGGATTTTACAATAATTCTACACAAAACCAAGGAACTATGGGTGTCCAATACCCTTGGATTATTTCCTTCTAAATACATTAATTTTGCTTTCTATTAATATCAAAGCAATTCCTGAATGAAACATTTTTCAAGTCATACTGATCCTTCTTTTGGCTGCACCAGTCTTACCACATGAAAACGAGGAGATTTGTTATTCTTCTCACTAGGATGTATATGTCTTTGTTTTTGACTGTTACTTGAGTAACCACTGTGCAATAATGTCTCAATTTACTCAATGGTAATATTCCATGAAATGCTAGTGAATAACTTCAGTATAGTAACTTTCTGAACATTTTAAAAATACAAAAATTAATATATGAAATCTAAGTTATATTTTTATTTAACACATCTATGAAATGTATCATGAAAACTGTACCATTCTGACCACTTCCTTCTTTCCCTGAGGAGAAAAAAAATCTTATGAAAATTATTATATCACATCAAAATCCACCTATTTTCTACTCCACATGATGTACCTATACAAATTTATGAAATGGTGAGGTAGAAGAAATCAGTGGGTAGAAGCTGGACTGAAATATCATAAGATATTTCAGGTTGGAAGGGACCTGAGGTCTGTAGTTCAATCTGCTGTTGAATGCAGAGTCAGCTCTCGCGTTGAAACAAACTGTTCAGAGTTTGATCCAGACGGGCCTTGGAACTCCCAAGGAAAGAGACTGCAGATGTCTCTGAGAAGCCTTTTCCACTGCTTGCCTGTTCATATGGGGAAAATTTTTATCTTTATTCCCAGTCTAAACCACTCTTGCTTCAATTTATGCTTGTTTACTCTCATCATCCCTCCAAACAACTATGGGAAAAACCTAATCCTGCTAGCTTGGTAACAAATTCTTCTCAAAACTGTCCCTGCTCCAGGCTGAACAAGCCCAGCACCCTCAGCAGAAATTTCTTCAGTTTATTGATGTATTTTCAGCATTATATTCCCCCTTGCACTTAAGAATCTTCAAGCATTCCCACTCAAAAAGTACAATCCATGGGAAAAGTTTATGGTAACTATACTACTACTCATCCATCCAAATACAGGCTATATCAATGCAGAGTTGGTATGGAATAGAAATCACATTGCATCTGTCAGTGGCAGACAGGAACATCTGGAATTCTGATTGAAAGATGCAAGACTGATGAAGCTCAAACTGTAAAATTGCACCAAATTTCTCAGTAACAAATCAATTAATTAAAAAACAGTAGGGATTTTTTTCTTTTTAATTTTGTTACTAGAGATGGAACTCTTCTCCATATATCAGACAGAAAAACAGTTGCAGAAAAAGATATATTTTAGACAATAACATAAGGGTCAGCACATCTGACAGTGTTCAGTGCATAGCCTGAACATTTTTCAGATCTTTTCAATATAGCGTAGAAACTACATGTTTAATGCAGTAAGGTTTTGGGCATTCAGCCAAATGAACCTGCTTATGGACGTTTAATGAACTTTCCACATTTTTGTCAGAGAATGTATTTGTTGTAATACAGATAACATAATGCAGGATGGGAGTGGAAGATTGGTATCTTCTGCTGTTAACAACTGTTACTTGAAACAAGCTGTTACTTTTTTCTTGAAATAGAAAAATTTGCAAAACCTAAATCAAAGTTTTGACGTTATTGTAAAGGAATACAGAACTTCATATCACAGCTTTTCAGAATTTTTGCTTTTATGATATTAGACTTTACTAGAATATTTCTAAAATTGTTGCATTTCATCCTGGAATCTGTCTAAAGTTGGAGTCTCCCAACTATTCTGTAGAATTAAATATGCAAAAGAAAGTAATGTATTACAATATTTTCTTTGTGGATTGTGTCTCAGGATGAATGTGGGTAAAGTAAACACTTCTGACATCTCTATTTCCTCTCTTCAAGTCAAGTTTGCATGTTAAAGCTTTAAAAAGGATTTTCTCTTATCAAGTTAATTAATGAAGACTACTGTCTAACCTCACTAAGTGGTTCTCTTTGCTACAAAACCAAACCAAACTAAACCAACATCTCAATATGCACACAAAACAATTACTGAAAATAGTCATATGATCATCTTAAACATCTGTTCCTATGCTGCAACCAGTACTAATCTTTCTGATACTTTCCTTCTGCCTGAACCTAAATCACATAGTATTTGTAAGTCTTCTGATCTAATGTTAAACTGGAAAAATTATCATATTACTTTTTATGCTGTTCTTTGTCATGCCACAGAAACACCAAATAAATATTTATCTTTAAATTGGAACTAAAAAAACCTCTTTGATGAAGAGCACTTTATGTAATATTATTATCCAGTGTTTTCTACTATCAGTAAAACTTTGCAGTATAAGTTATACCTAAAGTTTTTTGATCCGGTATTTCACCTCCCTTCTACACTTTAACTTCCAAGTCCTTTTCCATTTTCTGAAACTTGCTGCTAGTTATAGCTGGTTGATAATTTTATAGTGAATAGGATTATATTTTCTTTTGTTGTATTACTGCTACTGGACAACTGACAGTACTAACTAGGTATTAATTTTGGGAACATGAAGACTCCCTGATCTTTTAAGTATAATTTATGTCGTCTAACCATCCAAATTTTGGATAACCAGTAAAGGATAGTAATTTAGACTGCTTTTGATTTAACTGATAAATGTCCCTTTTGGTGTGATTCATTGTTTCCTAAAATTGAAATAAAAACTGTTTCAGATGAATCATGCTTTGGGATGTTCTGCTCTTCTTATTAGATCACAGATGTAGATTAATGAACTCTTTTTTAAACAACAATTTTTACTTCTCTTTTCTACTTAACTACACAATATTTTTTCCAGTTAAACTCATCCAGTGTTTTTTCTGTTGCCGCCATCCCATGAGAAAAGATTCCTGGAAATTATACCAAATACAAAACTCAACATTCAAAATTAATCTGAGTATCTGAGTGCCTTGCTTAATATTAGGAAAGCACCTACCTTAGCATGATATGGTCTTTTCTTTTTTCTTTTTTTTTTTTTTTTTTTTTTTTTTTGAAAGCAAATACTTCTATTTACAGTAACTGTACAAGACTATTCTCTTTATTAGAGGAGCTGTATTCATACCTCATGCAAAGCACTGTTTCCATCTTTCATCACTCTCAATTTCTGTTCTAGAGCAAGATAAAGTGTGAGAGTTATGAGGAACATAACTGGGTTTGCCATAGACTCTGTTTATGATCTTCTAGGGACAAACACAAGTCTATGGACATTGTACTAGATATGCAGTGCCGTTCTGCAGTCACAATGTTTTGTGTAGTATCTAATCTATTCCTCCAGTCAGTGAAGATTAGACTCTTGTCCAGAAAATATGTTTGGTTTGATTTTGTCCTTAAGACAGGATTTGTTTTATTTCCTATAGCTTTAATTTTATTTCTCTTCTAAATACATTGCAATAGTTATGGATTTTGTATGTTCAGAAATTCTCTCACTTCCTCTTTTTCAAAATCCCAAACTGAAAGACAATGAGATTCTTTTCACTGCTATCATGCACAAGTTTTTTTTAACTTCTGTCTTTTTTTCTTCCTAGGATCTTACAGCAAAGATCAGCAAACTCAAAAATCACTGTAAATTGCTGCATGCTATTGTTACATGCCTTAAAAGCTACCTAAAATAGAGTCTTAGATAATAAGTTTGTCAGATATCATCCAAGCCATCTCTTTCTGTGTTTTAGCACATCTGGTAGAATAATGCTGTAGAAGAAATATGTAACAAGACAGTAAGCAATAATGCTCAGAGAATTTTAGATGGATTGAACATTACTGATAAAACCATCTGGGAGTAGCAAAGCTACTGAGACAGAGATAAAGAATAGTACCCTCCTTCTGCCAAAATAAGCTAAAGAGCAGGAGACATATGGATTAATGTTACTGTGCATATGCTAATTAAAATGGGGTATTTTGCCAATTAAAAAGATTCATGACCAGGACTGAGGCTGCCAATTCTGGTGATGATTCACAAAAACAAAATAATTTATCCCTCTCAAGTCTACAGCTTGTTCAACTCCACAGGACAAACAAGTATTCACATTTTTTTTTTTCTTTGTCAGAATAAGAAAATCCAAGATACCAAAGAGGGGAGACTGATGATTTTCTATACAAATGTGTTATTTCATTTACTTACTTAATGAGTATATTACACTGAAATGTTGAATCAAACTGCTTGCTACCATTCTAGCTGAAATGAAACAAAGATGAAGAGTAAATATTATGTTAAATAAAATCAAAGTCATCTTGGTTTAGAAAAGAATGGAATAGTTAGGTTTAGAAAAGACGAATGAATTCCTAGTCTTTTCCTATTGAGAGCAATTGCTCTTCCTGTTAATAAATCAAAGGGAAAAATAGAGTTTATCCCTTAAAACACCATGTAGGTGGTCAAAGAAATTTAAACTGGCATGATCTGAACCCAGAAAGTAGAATTCAGCAGATAGTGAAGATTATTATAAAAAAAATTTCACTGGATTTATGATAGTCCAGGAAACAGCAGGAAGCAGAAAATGAAACCCTAACAAGTTATGTGTTTATAAAACTCTGGAAGTGCTGGTTGAATCTGAAAAAGGGGAGAGTAGAAATCCAAAGCTAGCATGAATAAGGGAGTCCCTGACAGTGTTAACTGGGTAACTCATGTATAGCTATCGAGGTTGTGAGAGTCTATGATACTTCTTATTACATTACTCTAATTAAATGGATTACAAGAAGTTCAAACTAGCAAAGACAAGATTCCTATAGCTATTTTAACAGCAACAAAAAAGTAGGATGAAAAAGATCCAGGAAGCTGCATTGGAAAAACAGATTTGCTGATAAGCTAAATTAATTTTTAGTAGGTGAGGGAGTTGACTGAGACCTAATTCACAGCTACCTTTTCTAATAATCTCTAGTGACATCATTATTCTAGATAATATAAATAAAAAGAACAGGAAATTGTCAAAGAAGAGCATAATACCATGTTATATGATGACACCACGATCGATATAAGCCTGAAACATAGTTCTTGGTGTTTATACAATACCTTTTAGCATAAACTCTACCAAAAGTACTATGTTTCCATTTTTATTACTTTGTGAACTGCAGTTACATGAAATATAAGAGAGAAATCAAATCACTGTAATTTCTCCTGAGCTTTATTCATACTTCCCACAAACAGTTATTTGGAAAACAGTAGCATATTAGAATTTAATGTGCTTGGCAGAGATTTAGTAATGGGATAGTCATATCACTAATTAATATCTCATAAAAGCCATAAATTTTATTAAAGGAAGTAGGTTTTGGTTGACTAAATCAAATGAAGAATAAATTGTGTCCATTCTTGAGTTATTTTTCTACTTACAAAAAAAATGAGTGCATTAATTAAGTTTGGAAGGATTAAAGGTTGTATAGATTTGGGAAAAGAGACGTTGTAGGTATCAAGAAAGTGTCAGCTACTTGCTCTCCTGCATCTTTATGATCACAAGATGTACTGCTTCTAGTCATTTAAGTGGTATATTACCAGGAGTGGTACTTAAGAAGATTTGCCAGATAATTAACTCTTGTGACACCACTCAATGAAAATAAAAAAAAACAAAACTATCCCTGGTACTTCTGGATCTCCACATTTTACAATAGGGCATTAACAGTGCCAACTATTATGAAATTTTACGTATCTCTATAAGACTGATGTTATTAAATATGTATGATATTATTGAAATACAGTATTTCACCTAACAAAGATGACTGCCTAGCACAAAAATCAAAACATATATAGCTATGACTATTTCAAGATTCTATATACAAAACAGATCAGTTGAACTGAGGGTAAAAAGTCAAAGCATTTTGAACTGAGATTGTTTGAGAGTGACAGTTTTTAAAACAGATTACGATTAATTTTTGAAAATGTTTGCACAATACACCATCTTATTTTTTGATAATGTGTATTTTTCTGGCATTAAATCTTACATATTAGAGACATTTGACCTATATAAAAGGATTTGTCTCTGTATACTTGGTCCAGTTTTCATAAATAAAGGTGCAAAAGTAAAGAAAAGTGGTTCATATTTTCTCCTGCATAGAAGTTAAATATTTTCTAATAAATATATGATAAAGTCAAATTTACTCTTTTGGTATTATATTCCTTAAAAATGTAATGAAAAACGAAACAAAACAAAACATGCATCTGATTTTCAACTGACATAATGAAAATTTACAGAGAACTGAACAAGTTGACTAAGCAATTCAGGAATTTCATAAATAAATGAAAGAATTTCATATAATTCCTATAATTTGGTCAGGGTGTTAGCAACACTTTATCAGAATAATTTTATTTCCCTGAGCTGCAGGTGTAAGACTTGTAGGGTTTGAATTTCACCTTGTTATTAGGAAAGAAAGGCAAAAAAGAACCACCTTACGTCCTCAAAATCTGCTGAACAATTAGGTGTCCAATCATTAGTGCCGATACCATATAGACTGTTTACCAAACATGCATGTATACCCTTAAAGAATGTCCAAGGGAGGTTGAATAAGGGTATATTTTTCAACCCTGGTAAAAAAAAAAAAAAAAAGAAAAATAACAAAAAAATCAATGTGAAAAAAGCAAAAATAACAAAACCAACCACAAAAAAACCTCAAAATCCTACATATTCTTTAAAAATGGTAATTTGCTTCTATGCAGTGCAAGATAATAGTCACATTGTTTAGCAATTTATCAAAATAGAGTACCACCTTTAATGTCTTCATACAGTTGTTTATTTAGTTACATATAATGCTCTAAATACAATATCTTTGCTATGCATGCAATAAACAAAAGAAAGAAGGGTTACTCCCTTTACATTATGCCTTCACTTTCAAGTCAATTTTTTACATAAAATAACTTTTTTTTTGCCCCAGGAGAAGCATTCACTTTTCAGAGATGATATGATATTGTCAACAAATCTTTTTTGCAATGAAAAATCACTACTAAATTTGGGCTTGAGATTTATGATGCAGACTCTGTGTCCCTGTGATGAGTTTTATGAGAAACAGATACAAAAGGCACTGGTATTTAAAATAATGAAGTGAATTCTTATTTCTTTGTAGAATTCTTTAAATTTCATTAGGCTTTTTATCAGACACTATAGTCATATACTGTACAGAAAGGATGTAGTCATATGCTGCTGCAAGGAAACAGCATATGTCTTCTTTTTGCTAAAATTTAATCCAGTAGCAGGTGAACTGGAGCTAACTGCTTTAAGCCTCCATCTGTCATTAAAATAGTAATTTTCCTACATTTGTCTGTGTGACCATTTTTCAACAACCCTACCCCAGAGGATTATTTTGTCAGTATTTAATATTTGTATTCAGAGAGGTAACACACTGAATATACCTTGTAACATTTTTTGCTTCATTACCTCCATATTTAATTTTTCCTGCTTATATTTTAGTGGATTTCAATATTAAAATAATATTTGAAACTATGTTAAAAAAATCATACTCTAGGGAAATATACCTATATCATTCTTATTGCTTAATGGAGAAAATCACCATTAATACTTCAAAGGAGCTGACATTTGGGTACTGGCTAGTCTTATTTTTCTGTCACTGGGGCTATGTTATTTACATATATGCAGACAGGCATTTCTTCATGTCTGCTGTAAACTAGTGTTCCTTGTAGCCATGTAGCCCTGTAATGCAAGGCTATTGCCATTGCTGGTAGCAGGCCATAAGCTTTGTAGTGTATTTTCAATCATCAGACTTGGTCTGGCTGCAACTGACTTCTCTGTAGCTTTGTCTCAGTTTGGTTTGTCTGTGACAGCAATTTCTCTAATTGAGCAGGTGATCATGGTTTTTGTTTTTTTGTTTTTTTTTTTTTTTTTTTTTTTACATTTGTTAATCTTTCTGTAGGACAGCCATAGTTTTATATAGTGAGAAGTAACAAGCACTATGTAGAATGAAATATTTACAACTCTAACACAGTGATGTAAAGAAATGCAGGCCTTGAGAAGTAGAGGCACAGAATGTGACATAGAGTGCAGGCATGGGATGAGAAGGGATGGGTCACAGGCCTGACACTGGAGGCATCATGGCTATAGCAACTGCAGTCATTGTCAGTTAAAGAAATGATGCTGTGCAGAATGGGATTTCAGTCTAACAAAGAGAAACAAAGAAATAGTACCTAACATATGTAAAAGTCACAATATATAGTAAATTTGGATGTAACCTGGAGCTATAGGCCAAGGGAGAAAGAGAAAGGTGTAAAATTGTGTTAGCAAACACATAAAAATAACTCCAAGACAACCCTAGAGTGCTAGAGAAGAAACCATCAACATGAACACCACATTTCTCCTGGTGAAGGACTCCAGATGCTGGCAATTCATTATAAAACTCCCTCTTCATTAGTGTGAAACAACAGACCTTAGGCCCAGAGGAACAGGGGAAGGGTGAGCACAACACCAGGAAAAAGGTTAGAAACTAAGAGGTGTGTGCATAACAGTTTTAGGTACATCATTATTCTTTCTTTTTTTGGAAACAATTAGATCTGGACTAATAGTGATTAGACTCTCAAGACTTCATTATAGTAACAGTAAATTCTTGATTTTATTTGTACAAAAGATGTGCTTCCTCTTTGCCCATAAACAAGATTTTGAGCGTAGCATCCTTCAGGACCTAATTCACTACATTCAATCTATTCTAATTACTACTGCTGACCTGGTGGAAACAAGGTAAGTAGAGCACTGCTAATTAGTATAATATTAACAAAAAAAATCTTACTTAGGTTGAAGAATTTTTGTTTAAATCTTACAGCGCTCTCAGATAAAAGTTATAATTGTCTTTGTATGGAAAAGTGACCCAGTTATAAAATCTACATGGAGATTCCTTTCACAGCTTCTGCCATCAAGGCATGCCATCCTAATTTCATGTGCCAAAAAGGCAAAAAAAATTATATTTGTGTGGTGCAACCATATTTCTATATAGATAGCTGTAACAAGGAATTGTTCTATGCAAAATAAGATATTTGACTCAAACACAGTGGCATACTGCAGAGAAATTCAGACCTGGTATGATAGCAGAGGCCTTGAGAGGTGTAGACACAAGCTGCAGCCTGTGGATAACATTCCAGAATTTGTTGAAAGTTTCATGCTCTGTAGTCTTCTGATGTGTTATAATCATCTGCTTTTATGGAGAACTGAAAGGCAATATTGTTCTTGAATTAATGTGAAGAATTACAAGTATCTCAGTATGATCAGAGTACAGAACAATATATTTAGATGTCTGTGCAATATATTTTTAAATGGATGTAATATTAATAAACATGAAATTCCTAAAAAATTAATAGAGGGTGAAAAAGAAAAATCTCTCTCTCTGAGTCTGGTGGAATGCCTCTGTAACTGAAAGGGAAGCTCCCCTTTGTATTTATCTTGAGACCTAAGTTATGAAAATTTTTACAATGGAAAGGGAAATCTGAAAAGTTTTCAACAGTTTTCATCTATTCGCTGAATAAGAAGGGAAAGACATGATAACAAACCAGTGGCTAATTAAAACCTGCTGTTCTGCAGTTATAATGATAGCTATATTCTAAAGAATAAGGTATAAGAGAAGATCAGTTATCATATGACTCAACCGAATAATCAAAATAATAGTGTCAAAAGTATAAAATGAAATAAAAGAAGAAGGTCAATTACATTAGACAGAAAAAGAGGTGGTGATAGGAAAACTCTAACTGGCAATATTGAACTTCATCTTTACTACAACAGACTTTAAAACATTCCAAAATTGAAGGTAGAGCAACAGAGGATCCTGTTAGTCTAAGCTTTCAGGAAAAAAAAAAAAATATTCCAAGACTAGGTATACCTAGTTACATCTTAATATTTCTTTGGTAAAACTATGTATCAGACATTATTTCTATTCTTTCTATCATGACAACCATTTGACCAATAGATGAGAAAATGACCAGAGGAAATTGGCAAAAACCCCAGTCCCGAGTTCAGAAAAATCCTTGTTTCTTGATCTATCTACATTTCACATACTCTGGAGGTTATGTTAGGAGATGCTTTCAGGGCATATTTTTGCTTGCTCTGATAATTTCAGTCTTGGGGGTTTACCCTCTCCCACAATTAGTATCTGATCTTATGGGCAGCTTTCAGGAGTGAAGCAGCAAATATATACTATACTGAGTCTGTTAATACAATAATGTCCCAAGATGAAGCATTTTTTGTTCACTTGCAAAGGAGTATTAACAGAGACACAAAAAGCTGCTCTACAGAAGCTGCTACTGCAGTTCATTTCCTTTTGAGAAGTCTTTCAGCTCTATATCCTTTAGAATGTACAATAGTACTTTCCAGTCCCTCATTGGTATATTAAAGACAAGCTTATAAATGTCTCTGGAATGTTTTAAGCTTTTATTAGCGTAGTCTGCATACATATTTTAGGTGTGTGTGTACATGATGTTTACAATGCACACACTAAATATAGCTTTGATAATTGATGCAAAAACTGATAAGGAAAAATAACTCACGCACAAAAAAACCCCATAATAGTAGCCAAACATGTTATTTATAACATAACAAACATGCATTATTTCTTATATAAATTCTGTCTACACAAGATTGTGGTTTATGGTATAAATCTATGGCTATTCTTGCCAACTATTATCTTTTCTCTTTATATCACCTTTTTCACTGTTATGTAGTATAGTAGTTCATGGGATTTTGATCTGTCTCTTTGTCCAAGACCAAGACTGAGAAGGTTCTGAGTTCCAGCAGCACTTTCTTTATTAACATATCTCCTTTGATTGTATAGGAGAAGGAAAGGGGGGAGACTTCTTAATTTGGTCATATATGTATGGAAAGATATTTGCTAGGTGATTTCAAAAGACTAGAGTATCCAAATTCTTAGTAACGTGGAGATTTAAACAGCTCAAGCATGAGAAGTTTCCCCAGCTATCACTTGGAACAGATTTTTTTCCACCCACTGAAACATGCTACCAGGCCACTGTTTAAATCATAAAAAAAATAGATTATCAAGACACATTAACTTTTCCACAATAATTATCATACCCTTATTCTCACTGTGTTTTCTCCTTGATAATGACTCATTGCTGAGATGATTGTATTGTACGATGCAATCTCTGTTTCCTTTTCTGTGAGAGTATTATTACTTTTCACTTTGGGGTATTTTACATTTCCTCTGTGCAACTATATAGAGATTTAAAAATGTGTTTTCCTTAAAAGGCAAATGTTCCTCTGCCCTTTGCAGAAAACTATAATTGAATGCTTGCACCAAAAAGTGCTGTATTATTTAAGTACTATTGATATGCTTAGTGTTTTAAAAGTATTTGAAGACGATAGCAAACTTTGAATCTTTTCAATAAGTGTAGGTATAAATATATGTATATATGCTTGTACATGTGTGTGTATATACATATAGGCACAGTATACTTATCTCAAATATGTACACTAAAATATAGCTTTAAGCATTAAATTTATTACCAAATGCTGTAACAAATTTTGTAGCATTCGTATTTTTTTCTTCTTCTGCCCTCTAGGTCTTACTTTTTAGTCTACTATTCTGAAAAACTTAACAGATTTGAGAATAAACTAGTCATTAAGAAGTGAAACTGTTTGGATAAAGTGCTATTCAATACTAACTGAAAAATAATTACAGTAGAATATCAACCTGAAAATGAACTTGTTTCTCGTTGTCTCTTAAAATTACAATGATCATACAAGTTACTGGTATTCTATGTAATATTATAATTATTATCAGAGAGAAGCATGAGAGTTAAAATTTATTATTGCTATCTCACAATCTACTCCTAAATGTTTCTATAAAATATATGAAAAAATCTGTGGAAGTGGGACTAAATTTTATATCTCTGGCCCCTAAATGAGAATCCTACAGACTAATGAGTCCTTGGGCTTTTCCTTTTTTCTAATATATTTTAATTAATTTTCTTCACAGAATAACTATATTACAAGAGAAATAGTGTTATTTTCACTAATTAAAAAAAAAAAAAAATCTCAAGTATAGTAGTTGTGGGTTTGAATCTTTACCAGAAGGGAAAAAATTAAAGCTGACCATACACGAGCTCAAGCAAGTTCTAATGAACTATAGCATAAACTCAAATAAGTGAATTCTCTTGTAGTTATAATTTTGAGGCAAAAGCAATGCCTTTTATCAATAATCAAGAGAGTTCAAATTTTGACAGTTTACTTCTGTAACAGAGATCTGAATGAAATATTTAATATTATACTGAATTTACATGGATATATTTTGTTGATCTCATATTTTTTATTTAAAACTACTGCTAGAAACTTGGGATGACTCGTAGTATTTAAGACCAAGTCTTCTAAATTCAGGTTAAGAGAGTTTAGTTATTCATTTGTATGTTAAATCCTGATTCTCTTATTATATTCAGTAGTACTCTATGCCACTGTTATGATCAGAGGAACCAAAGGTTTGGGGTTTATTTTTGCAAACAAAGGTACAATTTACCTTCTCATTTTGGCAACAAAAATGTATTTCATTAAATGTCAATGACTGAGTTTTTGGTGTTGTTTGCCCACATATGCTTTTGGTGGAATGTTGTCTTCATTATCTTCACTCAAGTCCAAAAACTGGAAAGAAGTTTAGTTTCCTCTGACATGGGCTATGCATACTAGATTAGTGAAAATTAGGCAACCGGACCTCCTTGTTTGGTTTTACAACTTTTACTTCTAACTTCTTTTTTATAACGTATTATCTATTTTTATTACTCTCATACTAAACATGAAAATAAAGCTACTTCTTTGTGCAAAGGACAGAAAGATAAATTTGATCAATTTGCTAAAACACATTATTCAGAAAACCCAAGCAACCGAGAGCTTGCCTTTCCTTACTCCCTCTTTTCCTTTTTTGTTTCCTCCTCAGAATGCTGAATTAATGTAATCATTTTGCCAAATCTTAATCTAAGGGCTAAAGAGATCATGCGAAAAATATAATAGATTTCACACATATGTTACATGACAGGCTTCTCTAAAAAAAGGGTCTTAATCACTGGCTTTCCACTATTTATAGACTCATAGACTGATTTGTTTTGGAAGGGACCTTGAAGATCATCTAGTTCTAACCCCCCTGATATGGGCAGGGACACCTTCTACTAGATCAGGTTGCTCAAAGCCCTGTCCAACCTGGTCTTGAACACTTCTAGGGAGGGGTCATCCACAACTTCACTAGGCAACCTGTTCCAGTGTCTCACCACCCTCATAATAAAAAAATGTATTCCTTACATCTAATCTAAATATAGCTTCTTTCTGCTTAAAAATGTTGCACCTTGTCCTGTCACTGCAGGCTTTGGTAAAAAGTCTCTCTCCATCTTTCTGTCACACCCCCTTTAAGAATTGATAAACTGCAATAAGGTGTCCCCAGAGCCTTCTCATTTTTAGGCTGAATAACCCCAATTCTCTCAGCCTTTCTTCATAGGAGAGGTATTCCAGTCCTTAGACCATTTGTGTGGCCTTCCTCTGGTTCTTCTCTAAGAGGTCCATTTTTCTTGTGCTGAGAATCCCAGATCTGGACACTACTCCAGGTCGGGTCTCAGTAGAGCAGAGTAGAGGGGCAGAATAACCTCCCTTACCTGCTGGCCACACTTCTCTTGATGCACCCTTCCAAACTGTAAGCAGACAGTTTCTCCTGGAGAATGTTGTGTCAAACTATGTCAAAGGCTTTACTAAAGTATAGGTGAGCAACATCAAACATATTTATCATTATTAGTCTTAAGAATCCTAAATAAACATGTATTTCAAGTAAATTTCATTTATTCTGTATTGATTTATTTTGTAAATTATCTGCATCGTGAGTGATCTGTACTCATTTTGGACAGCTATGAATTCTGTATTCTGTCATTAGCCTTTCTATGCTCACCTCTTTCAGGATCATCTTTTTCAAGTAAAAATCTGACTGGGAAAATGCTAAGGAATGAGGTATTATATGTTATATTTCATTGAGTAATTTGGTAAAATTTTGTCTCCCATTAGGAGAAAGATTATTGGAAATCTTTAATCCTAGATCATGATGATTTTATAACAATACAAAGAATTCAAGCAGCTTTATTTAGAGTGAAATCTGAAGTCAAACAACACCTTTTTTTTTGAAGCAAATCCTGATATTGAACAGTGTGTACACATCACTCTTCTGTGTTTTTCTTTAATATCAGAAGTCATTTAGCCCATGAAAGACTGTTGGCATAATGTACCTGAAGTTTTTTTAAAAATAAGATCGACTATGAAAAGGTGATAGCAAACTGTTGTAGGAAGCAGTTATACCTCCTGTTGGATCTCCATATTACAGAGTTTGCACACAGATTTTGTCACAAACTGGTAGTTTATTGGCTTTCACTTTATTCTCTTTTACTGAATTAATCTATCATCATCCCATGATCTTTTAGAAGACAATTAAAATGGATTAAGAACATGATTTGACAAATTCATCAAAAAATTTCTTCAGGTCATTATTAAACAGAAAGCTATTAAACAGAAGACGTGATTGTGGATTTGGAAGTTCCAGGTGAAGACTGCAGAAAGTTGGAAGCATATGGCTGTATGCTTTTCTTGTTACTCTATGCGTCTGTTACTGACCTATGTCAGACATAGGTATGAGCTAGTGATCATTCTAATTTTCTTTAGAGTATTAAGTAGAGTAAGTAGAAATGCATGTATTAATTCAATAAGCTTGACTGTAGTTTCTAGACTTCTAAATATTTTCAGTTTATTTTAGAGATAGGTAGGTAACTTTTCTGAACCTCCTCAACAAAAAATATGCACCAGCTGTGAGTGTATATGTTTAACTAAGTGGATATGCACTCATTTTCTCTTAGACACTGAACACACAGTATGGCTGCAAGGACTAAGGACAGATTCCCCTTTAAATGCTTCTCTGAACTAGCAGAAATAGCTATAGCAAGATCACAAGAACTGAGAGCAGGGAAACAGTCTTCCTGTGTTAAAACTGAGACAAATTAGAGTAGAAGGAGGAAAAACACTGATGTGAATGTAGAAGTCACATCATGGAGCTAGACTGAACGAAGAGCAGAAACTGTTCAAGGAACGGATGTAAAAGACACTTGTGTCCCAAATCAGGCTTCTCTAAGAGTTGTGTAGAATTTTAGCCAATATTGTGTGGTCACAACATTAATAAACTTTGATAACCTCAGTGATAATGAACTGTAGTGAAGATCCCAATATAGAGACACGGAATCACAGAATCAGAATGACAGAATGGTTGAGGTTGGAAGGGATGTCTGGAGGTCATCTTGTCCAACCCCCCCATTCAAGTAAGGCCACCTACAACAGGTTGTCCATATGGTTTTTGAATGTCTTCAAGGATGGAAACTCCACAACTTCCTTGGGCAACCTTTGCCAGTGCTCAGTCACCCTCATAGTGAAAAAGTGTTTCCTAATGTTCAGAGGGAACCTCCTGTGTTGCAGTTTGTGCTCATTGCTCCTGGTCCTGTTACTGGAGCCTGGCTACATCCTCTTTGCACCCTCCCTTGAGGTATTTATATACATTGATGAGATGCCCCATGAGCTTTCTCTTCTCCAGGCTAAACAGTCATAGCTCTCTCAGCCTTTTCTCATAGGAGAGATACTCCAGTCCATTATTCATCTTTGTGGTCCTTTGGTGGAATCTTTCTGGTATGTCTATATTGGTGGACTCTTTCTGATATGTTCATATCTTCCTTGTACTGAGGAGCCCTGAACTGGACACAATACTCCAGTGTGACCTCACCAGTGCTGGCTATAGGGGAAGGATCACTTCCCTCAAAGTGCTGGCAACACTTCTCTTAAGGCAGCTCAAGATACTGTTAGCCTTCTTTGGCTCATGTTCAACCTAGTTTCTACCAGGACCCCCAGGTCCTTTTTTACAAATCTGATTTCCTGATGGGTGTACCCCAGCTTCTATCAGTGCATAGGGTTGTTCTTCCGCAGGTTCAGGAGTTTGCACTTCCCCCTGTTGAATTTCATGAGGTTCCCATTGGCCCATTTCTCCAGCCTGTCGAGGTCCCCCCTGGATGGTAGCATGAGACTCTGGGATGTCAGCCACTCCTCGCAGTTTGGTGTTGTCTGAAAACTTGCTGAGAGCACACACTGTCCCATCATTCAGGTCATTAATGAAGATGTTGAACAGAATTGGACCCAGTCTTGCTGGGGTACACCACTAGTCACCGGCCTCCAAATAGACTTTGTGTTGCTGATCACTACACTCTTTCAGCCAGTGATGACTACGCACAAAACAAGATTAAATTAAATACTATATCAGAATACATGTGCACAAAAGGATTAAATTAGATCACACAGGAAACTTTGGTCTCTATCTTGTAATCTTTATGTTCTTTCAGTATAGTTATCTTTTTTTTTTTTTATGTAACATCATCATATTGTAAATAAAAATAAGAAAATTGCACTCTTGTAAACTAATAATGGTGAATTGAGTTGGATAGAGAGATAAGAACCCACTTACAACATGGAATGACTAAGTATGAGTGTTGCAGGCATGAAAATAGACAAATTATTCATCAGCTGCTATATTATGCTCTTAAGGAAGCACTCGGAAGACAAAAATAAAATAAATAAATAAAAACAACTTACAGAGTAGAAATCACTACCTAACATGTTTGTTAAAGTCAGAACTAATAAATTAATCTTAGACACTATTTGTGTGTTTAAAGAAACAGCACAAATATTTGAAATGGAGAAAGTATATTTCATCCATGACATCCAAGACAGCTAGAATAAGTTGTGCTTTGTTTGACATAAAATTTGTTCTAATTATAATTTACAGGATGTGGTAGGAGATTGAGATCTTCCTGAAATGTTCACATGGAAAAGAAAATGTTCCTTTCTCAGAAAGCATACATTGTTTTTAACAAGTTAGTATTGTATCATGTCATAGCATGAAAGAGGTGACCAGTGCCCCATTTGTATTTGCTACATTGTAACCATACTAATTTGCCTTTTAAGGTTTTACCAGAATTAAAAAAAAAAAAAAAAAAAAAAAAAAAAAAGGAGAAAGAGCCTTATTTCTGGTTGACTGTCTTTGTTCTCTGAATTTTGCAGACATTTATATGTACAATAGAATAAAATATCTTAAACACCCAGGGGAAAAAAAAATCATTAAATAAATTTAGACATTGATTTTTAGACTGGGGTTGATAAAACATTATGAAATACAGATTAACTCACAAAATTCTGAAACATTTAGCAATCTTCCATTTATTTTTTCCTCAAGGTTACACAGTATAGATTCCTCTAGCTGGATGATTTACTAATTGAGGACTATGTTTTGAAAGGCATCTAAACATAAAATTATTTTATGACTAGTTGCTGGAGTTGTTAGCGATCATTCGAAGCTGTGAACTTTCCCGATCACCCTTCAGATACATCCTGAATACATTGAAATATTGAAAAACATAGTATGTTTCAAAGTCTTTGTTTCCTACAGTGTAATAATTTACCATTTGTATAATAATTTACCAAAGAACATACTGAGTCATGTAACTTAACAGCAATCTTAAGTAAACTTTGGGTCTCAGTGATTATAAACCATCTATTAATATTGTGTGGTATCAAGTGATTATAGACTTGTTAAATGTTATCAATAATATCACCTTGATTTCTCTTCAGGGACAGAACAGAATAAGATTTTCCTGTTATTTAGGGGTGAAAATTATGAAATGCACTTTCATATGTTTATAGATGAGAAAGCAGTGCAAAGGGTTTCTGTGTGGCAAAAGACAGTTACACAGGATAAAAATTTCCTACTCTATGAATGCTTCCAAGTTCCATAATCCTGCTGTTCCACATTGAGATGAATAGAAAACTTTATCTCCTTCATTTTTCATAAGAAAAACACTGTACACAATCCAGAACAACCAACCATGGCCTGGCTTCATCAGTATGACAGCATACATGTCTCTTCCTCTACTTGAGTCAGATCACGACTAGAATTTCACTCTTCTATTTTTCAAGTGAGAACTAAAACCAGTGACATCTTCTACTGTATGTGACCACAAATTAGTGTTTAACAGTAACAAGTTCCGTATAAGGAACTGATATCTGATGGACCTTATCCTTAGTCTCTCATTTTCAAAGTGTGTAGGATTAAGCAGCAGAGGACAGGCAGACAGTTATTGATTCCGGAATGTATTCACATTGCTCCTTACCTTTGACTAGAAAGTGCTCTATGGGAAGATTATATGTACGCATGCAAGTACTGCAAATTTCCCTAGAAAGTCTACCAGAAACTTTTATAATTTCAAGTGGAGGAGGTTTTGATCAGGTGTGAAAAATAAGACAAAACATCCCTTCTCCCACCACATACTTCACACTTGTCTCAGGAGACCTCTAGCTCTTTTCTTCAGCTCTCTGTGAAATGTCTGTGTTGTTCACCACCGTTGCTGTCCAAGTAGTTGCATTTCTAAATTCAGTAGCTTTACTGATGACAGATTGTCATCAGTCAGATGTGAATTTTATTAAAACTTATTAAAAAATGTAAATTTGTTAAAATACTCAACAAAGCAAATCAGAGCATTATCTCATTTTGAAGCACAATTAAACTCAGGGCTTCTTTTGGTGTAAGAGTAGCTATTATTCAGACTGCTACATTAACTCTTCAACTATATTTTGCCATTGAAAATTATACATACTCATCATAAATTCAAAGTAATCTGAGCATCCAGAAGCATTCTTGATCAGTGAATGATCTTATTGGCAGACTTTTACCACTCAACATACTATTATGATACCTTCCCCCTAGTTTCTTATTGAAAAGTTTTAATATATTTCTCTGACTGAATGATAGACTTAATACCTACCCAACTATTATACACTGGACGTTAGGCGATGTATTTATAACTGGACATCTTCTTCTACTCTTTGACAGATCTGTTATTTTAATGTAATGTCAAGGCACTATAGGTTAGTATAACTCAGCATTCAGCAGCCATTTGCTTATCTGTTGCTTCCTGGGAGATGCATGCAACAGTAACATGCTAATCTATTTAAAATACATAGAAAATATTATTTTACTCAGTATGATGTCAAGAATTCTGATTTGCTCAGTGATTAATAAGTTTCTAGGCTAAGGATGCTGCAGTTCACTCACCAACTAACCATTATATTGCAGACACTTGCAGACAGCAGTGCCATTTGAGATCTGTTTTTGAAAAAGTGTTCTATTGGATGTTTCAAGGAATGTGACTTTCTTCATGACAAAATATGTTCATTATCTGATGATTTAGGTGAAAAACAAATAAAAGAAGTCTCAGTTTATGCTTACCTGCTTCAGAACTTTTCCCACCTGAGGTTTGGACACTGCAGAGAAGGACGTGTTTTACAATTGAGTCTCCAAAACAAATAGAAATTATGTTGTTCTAACTTAGGAGGAATTCTTCAGGAAGCAACTATGTAAAATTTGCCCAGTCACCAAAATTACACTTTGCTATTTGTTTTCTTTTACAGAATTATATTAGTCTTTAACTTTATTTGCCAGTTAAGAGCTTGGAGATCATATGATTTCCTGGCATGTTGTCTGCTGGAAACAGGGCATTTGGCATTTACCCCAGATTTTGGTATGAGGTTCACAGTTTATAATTCCTTTTAAATTAAATTGCCTTCACTAAGCAGCAGTTATGTGTGATTCCTTTGCTATTAATTCTCTAACATCCATTATTTTTTATTATTACACCTTTAGATAGCAGTATTAACCACATCCCAGATTGGTCAGGGTTAAAATGTATGATGCTATATTCAAATATATAGTGAAAACAAACCCCTACAAGAAAAGACATAACTAGTAAATGAGACAAGCAAGAGCATGAAAACAGAAAGGTGACTATTCAGAAAAGCAAAAATGAGGGAGAAGTAAAAGAATTCAGGAACGCTATAGCTCAGGAGTCAGTGGTGAGAGGGTTAACAATTAACTAACACATGGCATAGGGCTATGTCATATTCATATGTGAGGTTTTAACACATATACTGTATACCAGTCAGCTATTGCAGTGCATTATATGTATAAGAATGTGTTTGTGCCTCTTGAATATTTCAGTTATCCTGGTTATGTGAATAGCAAACAATTCAATAGCACCATCATTTAGCTTTCAGATATAATGAAGTGGTAATAGACCTTCCTAGCTATGAGAACATTTGAGTTTCTATGTCTAATTACAATTTTTTGAACTGTAGTCATGAAAAACTAATCATTGTGACAATAGTCTTCTGGAAATTATACTGTAGAAGCACAAAATGCAGGCAATTTAATGTTTGCTATGGTTCATCAAATCCAGACTCCTCATGCATAACTTGGTCACATTTATCTGAGCTCCACAGGGGTGTAACTCCAAAAGGGAAAGACAGACCCAGAATGTGCTTCACAAAAAAATGTTGTTGCCTTGGTAACTAATATAGTACTAAATGTTCTGACAGGTAGAATATCACACAACATTGAAACACATCGTTCTTGTTGCAGAAAATGTATGCAACCCTAACTCCTATGCTAAAAATGAATGCAGTGGATGCTCCTTTATATTGCACCCCAAAATGTTTGTCTTGCCCACAGAAAGTTGCCTCTAATTTCTCTGCCCCTCTGCCATTTAATAGATTTTTCCAAATATATCCTTTATCTAGCGTATCAGTCCTTTTGTCCATCTATTTCTTCCTGTCTCTTATCTTTCTGTTTCCAAGGTTCATGTTCCCTCTCTCACACTTTTCATCCACATGCATTTCCTCACTTATTCCTTCCCCATCAGGGAGGGGGAGGAGAAAATAAAACAAAAAGCTCAAGGACGGAGACAAGGACAGGGAGGGATGACTCACCCATAAGCAAAAACTGAGGAAAAAATAAGGGGGGTGAGGGGGGAAGGACAGGTGAGGATGGCCACTGATTCAGTTGACAAAGGGGTTGGTACACCCCATTTGCCCTCAGTGCATGTGCAGAACCCATGCTTGGTCTTTTCCTCATCTCTCATGAAAATGAGGTCACGGAATACCTTCCTCTTTTGGTCTAGTATGCTAATCAGCTGATAAAGATGAAATTAAAAGGTGACAGAAAACTTTACTCTGTGTGCACTCATCACCCAAGATTTCTGGATCTGAGACAATGCTGGAACCAGGGGTGGTGAACAGACTCTTTTCCTGTCCTTTCCTTTTCTTTATTGTAGTTTTATTAGTAAAAGTTCACATTTCTTACTATCCTTTTCCAAGTTTAAGTTGTTTCTAATGCAAGTAAAATATTTTAACCAGTTATTTATTATTGTTTCACCTTAATTTAACCTGAGGGCATCACAGAACCTCTGGGATCCCAGTCTGGGTTGTAACACATAGGCTTCCCTCAGAGTCACAGCTTTCTTCTATCACCTGTTCCAGTCGGGGATCCTCCACAGGCTGCAGGTGGGCATCTCCTCTACTGTGAACCTCCATGGGCTGCAGGGAGACAGCCCTCACAACTCTTCCTCCTAGGTTCCCCTTCTTACGTACATTATCACAGAGGTGCAGCCACTGTCACTAATTGGTTTGATCTTGGTCAGAGGTGTGTCTGACCTGGAGCCAGGGGAGCTTCTAGTAGCTTCTCACAGGAACCACCTCTGTAGCCCCCTCCCCTGCTATCAAAACCCCACCACACACAAACCCAATACAATATGTTTTCTAGTATGGCTGTAGATATTTTTTGTCCTCTCTTCAGATCATTTAATTTACACCTTATCTTATTTTTCATAGTACAGTTTCAAAAATGTTGTAGGTTTTAATTTTTTTACACTCAACATTTTGGTTCATCAAACTTTGATATTTAAGGAAGTATTTTAACCACAAATTTAGTTTAAATTTTGTTCAGTGTTTGAGATTTTTGTAAAAACACACACAAAAACATCTAGACCACTTCTTAAACTGATTAATTTTAACCTTTGTCTTTGGTTTAAGATTAACAGTTTTTTGAACTATTAAATGCAAAAGAGCTTTCTGATTCAAAGACCAAGCCAAAGGCAGGATCGTCTATATCTTTTGTCATCTTTGGCTGTAGCTCAAGCTTATATTTTCTTAAGTACAGTTAAGATTGTGTAGTCTTAAATAAAGATAAGGGAAACAGTTTGGATAGTAAGCAATGAGTATCAGATGGTCATTTTTTAGAGCTCAATAAAATTTAGTTAATATTTTCTATTTGCTTAGTCACGTACTCATAATCTCTTTAATTAGCCAAAACTAGAAGCTAGGAAATTAAAATGCCATGAAAACCAGAATTTGTATTTTTCTAACTTTCCCAGTATCCCAATAGTTCACTAATCTCACCAATGAATGAACAAATGAATGAATGAATAAATGGAGTTTTAAAATAAAATGAACCATCCGTCCTTGAAAAGCAGATCTGCAAAACAGTCTTTTGCAGCATTCCACACAACAGACAACAGTGGATATCAGTATGGAATTAGAAAAAAATCTGAGTTTCTTTTTTACTCTTTAATTGTTTGATGGAAAAACATTTTTCTCTTTGAAAATGTGTAACACTGTTCTTTCACAGATCATATCTGATGCAATTTTCCCAAATTTCATATATACAGAAAGGGTAAAAGCCTACTGTGTTTTTGTCAAACTACTTTCATTTTCAAACAAATACGAGCATCTAAATAAAGAAGAAGATAAAGAAAGTCAAAGATGGAAGATTTGGGATTATGAAGAAAAATATTTTCAGTAGAAACTTATCAAGAGTAGTTTCCCTATAACATGTAAGTAATTACTAATACACTTTGAGTAACTGAGTCTAGAGAGCCTGTCACCTTAAAATTCCTGGTATTATAAATTTCTTATCTTTTAAAAAGATCTGTGTTTTGGTATATAAACTGTAGAAAAGAATAAAATATAACAAATGTTGCAATTGATAGAGCCCAGAAGCTCAGTAATATTAAATAAATCTTTTAATTTGATTTCTTAATCTAGGAATTTTTGTCTATTGATATCTATCCCTTTTTAATCTGTCTTAATCTCCTATCAGGAAACAGAAACATCCCCAGGTTTTGAAAGATGGAACTGGGAAATTTGGTTTTTGAAGAAGTGATATATATATGGACATCAAAGTTGTTTACATGTCTAAACAATGTAGTAGGTATCCAAGGGAATTTTAAAAATACACCTAGACCCCTAACATTCAATCTGCTCTTTGAAATGTTTGCTTGATGATAGCTAAGTGCTCTAATGCCCTTTATAAAGGGCTATATTCTAAATCTAAATTTTAGTTTGAGACTTGCAATGAAGTGAAATCATAACGAGGTTTAATAATATCTACCATATGAGCTCTTAGTGGTTTTAGAAACTAATCTGATTTATAGCTTTTAATTTAATATACATTTTTAAAAACAAGAACAAAGAGAAGCAGGGGGTAAAGAACATGGAACCATAACTTTCAGTGGTATTCAATAACGTGATAAGAGACAACGGCCACAAACCAAAATTCAGGGAATTCCATTTGAACAGAAGAAAACACAGGTTTACTGAGAGGTTGAGTTGAACACTGGAAGTGGTTTCCCAGAGAGGGTGTGGAGTGTCCGCCTTGGAGATATTCAAAAGCCATTTGGATATGACCCTGGGCAATCTCCTGTAGGTGACCTTACTTCACCTGTGGGGCTAAACTAGATAATTTCCTGAGGCATCTTCTAACCTGAACAACTCTGTGATTCTGTGAATTAGGCAAAAGATGTGAAACTCTACAAAGGTTTAACAAATTTTAAGAGTAACAATAAAATCACAGGAAGTTAAAACAGCACACTATAAACTGTATTTGCCATTTGTTTCCTTTCAAATTTTATTTTTTAAAGAAATAAATTAAGAAGATGGTTACCAGCAGCACTAGTGGGTGTTGCTTTCATGGAAACCTCAGAATTAAGGTAATTCAGACTAAAGATTTTATGTAAAGTGTCAGAGCTTGTAGATGAGCTTATGATGTTCCTTTTACTATAATATTGCTGCATTATGTTTTAAACACATAACTACACTTCCTTTAGTTCCGTCTCTAAAACTTTTGAAGTGACTGGTCAGTAAAGCTATAAAGACAGTTGAATCATATTCACTGATACTAACAGAAAACTGACATGGTGAATGAAGCAATTTTGAATTGATTAAATTGAGAGTTTGGAAAATCTTTAAAGAATTCAGAAAGGTCAGAAACCAGCAGCATAGTAAGTTAAGGAACTTAAATTCTTATATATAAACTCTATTCATTGACACCACTATCTTTTCTAAACTAAAATTGGGTGAAAAAGCTAAAATAATTTTTTTTTCTTCTCACCTCTGATTAAAGGTAAACTATGGATTTTTTTTTTTTTTGTTTTGTTTTTTTTTAATGAAGGATTAATTAAGAACTTCCCCTTCTTTCTTACACAGAAAATATCATGTGTAGTTGTTACCTTTAGAGATGTATGTTTTTCAGTCCTCAGATATATGTTTATGACAAAATGTAATACACTGCCAAAATAAAATGTGTAAATTGTCTTGTACATCTACTTTAATGCACATTGACAAATAAAATAGATGAAAATGAAGTAACAGGGCTTTAATACAGTTAATAATCAAACACAGTAGGTCCTATATTATAGTTGTTTACTCTTAAATGCAAAAATCTTTAAATATTCAAATACAAACTGGATGATTTTCAGTACTGCTTGGCACCACGTATTCCAATTTTCTATTGAAATATCTAGGATTCTGTGATGCTTAGAATCCATGAAAATGATGTACTGCCTAAGGACTTTGTTGAAGGTTATCCATTTACCTTAAGCTTTTGGTCTTCTATGAAATTAGCCATATAATTACTTTTAACAGTCTTGTCCTGATTGTTTTGCTGAATTGTAAATGCACAATTTTCATTTTTACCCACCTAACATGAAGAATTAAAGGAACTGGTAGAAACTAGATGGATACTGATAGTAACTTATGTAAAGAAAGCTATACTTTGACTCTTTTGGAGAGTATTTAATAATAGGTAACATAAAGAGAACAAAAAAAAAAAAAGAGAGAGAAAAAGGGACATGTGAACAATTTATTAATGATTTTTTTTTTTTATGATGTATGAGTAAGACCAATTTTTTTTTTAATTTGGAGCCAAATACAAATAACTTCTGTGTGTATATGTGTGTGTGCTCGTGAAGAAAAAAATATGGCATGATTCAGAAAAAGTGAAATTTATTGTTTCACTGTTATGGATTTGAAATTCATGCAACTTTTTATGGAAGTCTCAGTATTCAGCATATTTGAAAATTGAGTTTCCTAAAACATGAAAAATATATAATTCTACATCTGTTTTATTTTATTCTTTTTTATACATATACTTTATGTATTTCAGCTGATTTAATGTGGACCATAAGCCCTCAGAAACAAAGATTGTATGCCCAGTGCCTAAAATATTTTGGAACTTGCAAAGTTATGGATTAAAAATAATCATATATGCAATTAAATATTCCTCCTTGTCAAGTTTCTGTCCTACACGTAGTTGTTCAGAGCCTCTAGAATATTCTCAAAAATAAGACATGATTATTAAAGCAGGTTGGGAATTTACAAATAAAATATTTTTGTGTTCAGAAAGTGTGTTTGAAACTGAAAATACTGTTAATATATTTTTTTTTCCTGGGGGAAAAAGATTTTTTCTTCCAAATAGAAAAAATCCCACATGACCACTTAATAATATGTTGCTATGTTCCTTTGCATTTTTTGTTAATGTTAATGTTAATTTCTATTATATTTTAGTTGATTTGTTTGTTTAAAATGCCAGTTTCAAAGAACTTAAAATACAGTGTTCCAGGGAGCTCATTTATATACTTCTTACTGATTAAAGAGACATTTATGATTTTGATTTTGATTCTGGTTCATGGTAGACTTTTTTATTATAAAAGAGAGCTCATGAGCCAATGATGAGGGGGAAAAAAATCTATTATTCCCTATTGTTAATACTATGTTTATAACAACCAGATCAGTCTCTAAATTTAGATCAGTCTCTAAAACTTTTGAAGTGGTTTGTATCTGCACAGAAAAGTCTCTGGCTTGCTTAAAGTTTGAGGGTGAGGTTCAGCTTCTACTCACTCAGAAACTTTGGATCACAGCTTGAGTCATGACCTCCCACTGTGTGGACATAAAAGTAGCCAGTACTCAAGTCCCAAGAGAGGATGAAGATAAAAAATGCATGAAGGTTAGTCTAGGAAAGCTACACTTACCTGAAGAAGCTAGCCTATCAATTCCACTCAAAAGACCCAAACTGTCAACTTGCAGCTTTTCTAGAGCTCTGTTAACTATTTTCATTTTGCTTCTCTCTCCAAAATGGAAGGCAAGAAATGAAGGAGGTGGTAATAGCACAGAAATGAAATCCAGAGGAAGGAAAGCATCATGTGTGTCCATTTTAGCTAAAGGAGAACGACGCAAACATAAGAAATGGGAGGCATACAGAGAAATGTTATTTGCAAGTGTTTTAACCTGCTGTGAAAAACAGACAGTTATACAACTGTTACTTTCTTGTAACTTTGATAGCCAATTGAAGGGTTTGTAAATAGTGTTATCCCCTTCCCACAACATTTTTTTTAAGCCAAAGGGCATAGACAATGAATGAAACTGTTTGCAAATAATGCCATTTCACACCTTTCAAGTCTGTGTTCAGCCAGAAATACTACTTTCTCCAATTTCTTGTAGTGCTTATAGTTTTAAAATATTTTCTACATATTTATCTTTGCACTTTTTAGAAGTTAAACAGAAAAATGAATTAGAAATTATCTGTGGAGACAAAAGTAAGATATACGGGCTGAAATACAAATTTTCACATTTGATGTTATACCAGGAATAAGCTCAGACCTATGCCTAGAAAAATATAATTACAAGCTTCCTGGTTGCTATGTAGCCACATTGTGTATATGATGGGACTACTCTAAAACCACATATATCAAAGAAGATGCATAGTGGACTCAGATGTTACACCAGATCTTAGCCAAAAAAAGCTGAGAAGCGCCATCTAAAGGGAGGATGTAAAGAAGACAGCTCTTTTTGGTGGTACCCAGTGACAGGACCAGAAGCAATGGGCATAAACTGAAACACTTTTTCACTGTGAGTGTGACTGAGCACTGGAACAGGTTGTGAAGTCTCCATCCCTGGAGACATTCAAAAGCCATTGGGGCAACTAGATCTAGGTGGCCCTGCTTGAGCAGACGCATTGCACCAGAAGACTTCCAGAGATCCCTGCCAACATCAACCATTCTGTCATTCTATTAGTCTAAATGCATTGAGCATAGAACCCTAATAGATTCTCTTATATAGGTTTTAGTAATCTGGCCAAACTGAGGACCTGAAACCTAAATTCCATAAGTCTATGTCTGAAAATGTCACCATTTCATCTAGAACTTGTGTGGCTTGATACCAGACACTATTCTATTTCTTACTAGTCACTGTGGGACCATAGCAGGAACTGAAACAGTGGGGAAAATGAAAGTGTTGAGGTGAAACCTGGACATATGACAGTGCAGAGTACAGGGAGGATCACAAAACTCCCTACAGGTGGTTTCCCTACAGGAAATCAGAAAAAATACAGGCATTTATTATGTATACATGACAAATTATTTTTTCTTGTTAACTCCAGACCAGTTGCAACACAGATAATCTAAACTATGTTCTTTGTTCCTTTGTTTCACTGAGCATATGCCTATTTAAACTACCCAACTTCTAAAGCATGGACTTGAATGAAGTTTGGCATGTGTGTACTTGAGAAAAATGATTCAATGTGTAAGTCTTTGCCATGTTTGCAATTTACATACCTGTATGAAAATTAAACTGAAAAATTATAATGAACATTTTAAGTCTGATGACCTTGCCTTTCATAAAAATGAAGAAAAGAACAAATGTTCACTTTTGTTTCATTTTTTTTTCACTTTCCATCAAGAAAACTGGGCTTTGTAGTCATTGTAATGTTGAAACATTTAGATTGAACTAAAAAAGAAAGGAGAGAATCCATGAAGAAAGGTTAGAAACATTTTGAAATTGCACATTTCATATACTCATGAATGGCAAAATTAAAAATCTATGTGATTAAATTGCATGCATCTAAAGCCATTTAAATAACTTAATATGACAATATAAGTGTAGAGAATGTAATTTCTAAATAAATTGCTGAAGAAAGCAATTTTTGCCGCAAATATTGTAAGAGGTATTCATAAATTATTTTGTTATGCAATTTACTTAAAGGTTTTCAGCATTTATCAGCTTGCAATGTAACAAATATAGATTCATAGTATATCAGAGGTACTTTTAAATTGGTAGAAATAGACTGCACTTGGTACTGCACTTGTTTTCATTCTAAGCATATAAAATAGAAAGCTGAAATGACCAAAGCAGTTTTCAGCAGACTGGAACACATTGACTGGGAATATGTTAATTTGGAATGTCTGTGATGTCTGTGTCAGACTAATGAATTAATGCAATAAAAGTCATGTTGGTAATACCTGCATGCAAGAGAGCATGTTGTATAAAGTCAATGGAGAGGAAAAAACACAAATGCTAAACTGTATAATTTGTGAATGGAAATTACTTTGTCTGAAATGTACAGTCTTTTTATTATAAACATTTTTTTCTTCGATGCTTATATTCACTATTTTATTTTTAATTTCTTCATTTTTGCATTCTGTTTGTTAACTTATTAAGAACCATTATGTAAATAGAGGTTTTTGAAAAGTATGCTTTTGCATATTAATTGGTGTTAGCTAATTAATCAAAGCCCAAAGTATTCAATGGAATTACATTTTTAATTGATACATTCAAACTGAGATCTTTAGCTTTCTGTTTCTTTGTTTTCTTCCTTTAATTAACAAGGTCATTGTATTCTATAAGGACATTGTTTTGTTATTGTGATTTATGCATCTGATGTTATTTGTCTTGATAAGTAAAAGTAACATTTTATTCAGTAAGTTTTTCAGTAAAGCCCAGCTGTTTATTCTCACTACTACAAGCACATTGTATTTCTGATGCATTAACAATGTCCTTTAGCTTAAATGCCACATTCTCTTTCTGTATAATTTTTTTTTCTGAGACTATACTCGTGTGTTGAAAACTTCAATGTTTGTAGCCATAGGAGGATTAAAGTACCTGTAAACTACCCACCACTAGTGCATGCATTGTTAGTGAACTTTGAAATGTTGCAAAGACAACAGACTTGAAGTCCTGAATACAAAATTATATATATAAAAAAAAAAAAAAAAAAACAAAAAACAAACAAAAAATAAAAGCATTCACTATACAATACTCACAACAGGATATACTATCCCTACAACAGTAAGAGAAACCAATAGATCCAAGAGATTGTTCCATATATGTAAAAGTTTAACTGAATGTTGCTGCAAGTTGGTAGATGGTCACAGATAAGTGTTTTAGGCAGTACTTCATACCAAAATTACTTAAGTTAACATGAGGGAAAATTTGGCAAATCATCTCTTCATGTTTACCTTTAAAGACAGGAAGGTTGCAAGTTTTTAAGAGAGTGGAGGCAAAGATACGAATAAAGGTGTGTGCATGTGTATAGGGGTTTATAAACAGTCCTAAGTATATTACAAAAAAACAGCTAGATGGCATTACAGATTAGAGTAAGCAGATTATTCCTCATCAGAACATCCAGTTTCAATTGATACAGTTGATTGATATTGACAAGTTTGTATTGTTAGAGAAGTATAGGGACCACTGTCATGGAAATATAGTTTATCATTAATCACAGTTTACTGTATTGCATCAAATCCTTAACAAGCCATAGCAAATTATTGTAATCAGTCTGGGATGTTGATAAGATGCACACTTCCATGCATTATGTCCTTGAGTTAAAGGAAAAAGGTATTTTCTTCTTATATTCTAAAGCATAGTTAATAACCATAGAACTTTCCAAACCACTGCACTGGAAATATCTGGAAATCTTCATGATAAAAGATGCTTTATAAGTTTTGACTTATATTTGTCAATTTAAGAAAAAAAAATAACGAAGGCCTTTGTTAGCATACGTGAAGTATGTTTTCTTCTGTTGTTTTGAGAGATTCAAGTGCACCTTACTTCACTGATTATTAAAACATTTACTGAATATTCATCTTAAAGAAACAACCAGGGTAATGATATACCACACAAAGAATAATGGTTGATTTTGAAGCACATGCCTGTGCCTACTGATCAGTCAGGCCTAACTCAAGTGATATCTGTTTTCTTTATTTAGTGCAATAACTAAGACAAGAAGAGATAAAAACCTCAGCAGTGCATAAGAGAAAAATATAGAAATTTGGGGATGCTTTGAAGAGAGAATTTTTCTCTGAGAACAGTAGCAAAATCTTTAGTATTTACAAGTCTTATGATTCTGTTATGAGAATGAAAGGCTGAACTGTTGCAATAAAATATTATTTCCTATACAAAGTTTTCATTAATCTGTAAGTATTCAATTAAATAGAAGTCTAGTTTTCATTATTTGCACAATAATTGTATTTAAGGACATTTTATTTTACTTGGGGTAGCTCTGATTTTATTGAACTATAAGTTCCTTCTCAATAATATTTTTTTTTCAAATACAATGTTAAACAAATATTAAAACCATGATTTAGCAGACCAGTGCACATCAGGAAATTTTAAGTCTTAATGTCCATAATTAGACAGTAGAAACCTGAAGAGAAAGCTGAACAAATAGTAAGGCTATAATGTACTAAATATGTAAATATATGTAAATAAATATAATGCACTGAAATGCACTATTTACCTTGTTTGATTTGGAAGGATGGTGAGCTGGACTGTATGAAATGAGATTGACTTTGTCATAGACAGTTTTTATGTCTTATGAAATGGAATATGAAGAAAAGAGAGACGGATTTAGAAACTTACTGATGCTATAAATACAGATAGCTCTTCCTAAGCTTGACCACTTTTTGGGTGAGACTTTGACAACGGGAAAGATCTTTTTACTAAAGTCATCTTGCAGGACTGAGTGGTTCTCTGTCAACTGCCACAATTTCTTCTGTGGACTCCCCTTTTTTTTCCAGAATAGCTCTTTTTGGAAATAATCTATCCATCATGCTCAAGAGGAGACCTTTCCCTCTAACCTTTTCCCTTTTATGGGGCTGAAGCATGAAGTCTCATTTAATTTCTTCAACTACAACTAAAAATTTGTCAAGAATACTGAAGCTAAGAACATTCCAGCCTAGGCAGAACATGGTTTACCTAGAACAGGAGCTAGGAGAGCTGGAGATCAGATTAGTACTTTTTATACAGTACGAGTGTCCATGGAACAATGACAAAATACTGCTTTTCCTAATGTTTATAATATTATTCCCAAGGAATCCCATTTTTGGGAGGGTTTAGAGATAGCTAATAGTTTCTACCTTATTTATATTTTGTGTAAAATTAGTATCTGGATCCTGAGTTTTTTACAGGTTGTAGGCCTGAGAATTAAAACAAGGCAACAGGAGATAAGGCATACATAAGTGACTGTGTGCATCCATGGGCTCTAGTACTTTGGACAACATCATATTAACACTGAAATCAAGAATTAGAAAAAGGTCGTCTTAAACAACACAATAGGGTTTAAATTCAGTAGTGCTATTTTGAACTGACAAAAAGGAGTCCTGGATAAGACTCCATAGGCATGCACGCGTGTCCACTGAACATAGTGCTCCACCCTGTTAATTGTATATAAACCAGATGACAATTAGCTAATATACCTGCAAGCTGATAAAGCATAGTGTCATGCATGTAGCCACAGAATGAGTATCAGTATAATGAAGTACTTGGGCTAGTTAATATTGTTTGCTGGATAACTTAATTAGCTTGGGTGTGGAATTAGGTTTGACAGAGGTATGTGACTGTGATTTTCGAGCTTGGTCATTTGCTGCCTGATACTTCCTGCCTTACACTCCATTGACCGATGTAAGCATATCCTGTACTTCTTTTGGTGTGATAGAAGTTATGCGTATAGCAGCTATGTTGTAATAATGATCTTTGGAAAAGGATCCCTCCCTGGTGCCCTCTATTTAGTTATATGTTATGTATGTCTTCTCTATGAAGAAAGGATCCTGGTTTTCTGGAGAAATTTCTCTTTCTGTTTATAGGTACCTTTGGTGCTCTTTGAAGATCTTTATTACTGAGGATTTTTAATCCCTATGTGTTGGGGTTTTTTTCCCATCTCTTTAATTCTGGTAGAATTTATAAATATTTTTCTACAAATGAGTGTGAATGCTGTTTTGACATTTACTTTGACATCTGCTTACAAATCTTGCTTATAAAAGTCTGTAAGTGAGGCAGGACTGGACTATCCTATCTAAAACAAATATTAAATTATATGTCAAGATCAATACACAGATTCTGCAAAACTGTGAAGACTATATTATCCATTGCTAAGGTATATAGTCTAGAAATTACCATTTTAACCACAACTCATCATTTAACTAAACTGACATGAGCCTAGAATAAAAAGAAGAGACCTGGATAAACAGCTTGATACAGGTATGAAGTGATGTAGTTTGAAATAAAAAAAAAAAGAAGGTTGCTACATTTGGACAAGAGAATGGATGTGTCCACAGTGTGCACAGTAAGACAGACCCTTAAGCTACTAGAGCCTGACCTGAATACAGTGGACACATCAAAGTGTGGCACTGTACATCTACTAAATGGAGTCTGAAAGTATCTCAGCAGGGTGTTTTATCTTCACAGAATCATAAAATAAGTTAGATTTGATGGGATATAAAATAATTTAGTTTGGACTAGAGAACTCTCACTCAGGGTAGTACCAGCTTCAAAGCTGAATCTAACTTTAAAGCTACATCAAGTTGTTCAGAGCTCTGGATGAATTTTGCTTAGAGTGGTGTCAACCTAGGGACTTAATTCCTGCACCATGGATGTACCCTCAGTGTCATTGTCTCTGACCTAGACATATTAGCAGGCTATCTTTTTTTCTGCCTCTTTCATAATTATATGTTGTCTTTATTCCCAGGTTTTACTCTATTTGGGTGAGAGTGAAGCCAGTCCAGCTCCTGCTCCTGTGATCTGATAAACAATATGGGACATTTTGTTTGATATATGCATATTTTCTTAATTTTCTGTCTCATAAAACAGCTCTTACTAGAAAAATACTTTCTTTACTTTCCATGTCTTCTTCATACACAGAGTCCCCACTGAGAAATTCTGGAAACAAAAGGATTAAGATCTCCCTTCTGGCCTGAAAGGGCCTATGAGTTATGGTACTCACAGCATAATGTAATTTTGGAGTAAAGTGACTATATTCTTTGATGTATGTAAACAAGGGGATCTATTTGAGTTTAAAAAACTACCATAACTGTGAATTTTCTACCTGTATTGTAGAGACAAAAGACAAACCCAAACACTTTGTTCCACACTGGTGAGCAGGTGAACAGCTGGGCATGGGGACACATTGTGAAGGCTGAGTCCATAATATGAGTCTATGAATATACTATGAATATACTAGCGTCCATTTTCTGAGCAATGAGAGGAACTTAATTATACTAGGAAAAAAAAAGATGGCATAACTTTTTCTACTTGGAAATGCAACTGAAGTGTAATGACTTCTTTGTCTGTCTCAAAAAGTAAAAAGAAAAAAAGGAAATGCAAAAGCAAAAGGAGCCATCCAACATCATAGTTCTGTTAAGAAACTTGGGATATTGACAACTCACTATATTCCTTCCATTAGACAAAAAACATTAATATTATCATCTTGAGAGACTCTGGAAGAGTGAGCATTAGAACAGGGAAAAGGGTAAAAACTATGAAATTGTGTGCATAATAATTTTTATTTTATTATTTTGAGACTTTTTCTTTATAGTGATATTTTTTTTATTTGCCTTATTTTTTTATATTTTCTGTAATAAAACTGGACTAGAAGCACTTCTTTAATTTGAGTGGTAAGATTTCAATAAGAATAAAAATACATTTTTGGCTTTACATGTGAAGTTTATTTCCTTTTTGCTCATAATAAGATTTTGAGTGTAACATACTCAGTAATGGATGTTATCCTGGATAGTATACTAAGCTGAAGAAGAGGAGACACATGGCATGGTAGAGTAGGCAGAGAGACTTTTATAGTGCAGAAATTGGTATGGATCTTTATGAAACAGAACCCTTATGAAGATGAACTGGAATAAAATAACACTTTCCTAATTTTCACCAGTTTTAAATAGATATCTCTCCTTTAAGTGCTAATGCAAGATACCTTTTGGCTCCCATTTGAATTGTTGGTGGAGAAGGTGGTGTCATGTTTTCCCTCCCTACATGTCAGTCTGGTCCTAGCTAAAAAGAACAGAAGGGCCTTCTGGAAAGGATTCTTAAATAAGCATATTGAAACTTATGTGTTTGCCAAGAATTAGAAGTGGTTAGAGGGAATAAATAAGAGAAAGGAAGAACTCACTAACTCATTTATAATAGTTGCACTTTACACTTGTGTGCTTAATACACAGCAATGGACCATATTTAGAGACAAATATGAATGTGCTGTTGTGTCTGTGATAATGAAAGTTGTGTGGCTTGTACTCATAAATGACAGCTGAGATGAGCAGATGAGAGAAGGTCAGCCACTTACATTTTTAAGGGGTTCTTCATACTTTCTGTGGCACATTTTGACCATAGGAAAGATAGATCTCTTTCTTCCCTCTTCAGCCATGTTTTTTTTTTGAGGGGTGCAGGGTCAGTGGGCATTCTTAAGATTTAAGCTCTTTCTCTGGCTAATTGATCCTAGGATCTTGACTATAGTAAAAAAAAAAAAAAAAAAATAATTATTAATGGCTGCTACAGAGTGTCTAGTGCATCTGAGTTGTTGGCTCTTTTCAAGTAATTTTTCTTTAGTTTCCCATAAGTAAAGGGTAAGGTAGGGGCAAATACCTGCCTTATGTATCTGTTCCTAGTTGAGCTCAGTGATGTATTTCTTACAGGCAAGAACTCATCCTCCAGTTTATGAACTTTAGAGCCATCCCTAATGTTATTGACAAATTGTACTTGCAGTATCTGGAGGAGTTCAAAGTTGCCTACATGTAGTTCAAAGTGGGTCAGAATGTGATGATACAATGTACAGACAGGTTGTCTTTTTTGTTGTTGTTCTTTCTGTGCTGGTTTGGATTTCTCTATTCTGTGTGGAGGTGGGAAAGTGAAAGGGGATTTTTGGAGATCAGAAATTTTGTCATTTTACTTCTTTGTCCACACACAAAATGTAATACAATGGAGTAGAAAAGCAGGAGGAGCAAAGAAGATGATAAACAACAAAGGAGTGGGTAGAAGATGAAAAAACATGTAATGGGGAGTGGGGGGGGGAGAAATCGGGAGGAGAGAATTATGTGTGGTGGGGTATTTTCACATCTAAAATAATCTTTTAGATAAAGTTGTGGGTGAAGTGGTATTTAAAGCAAGGAGAAATTGTGTGGAACAAACGATGAAAGAATGAGAGAAAAGTTCTGTATATCTGGTAGTTTAGCCATGGATGCTGTGGAAAAAGGAAGTGAGAAAGGTAGGAAATATGACCTTGTATATCAAAGAGTAGCTGTGCATCCTGAAACACATTCTACTGCACAATGAAACCAAATAACTCTTTCTCTCCCTTGCTGCCACACTCAGGTGCCGTTTTTCCTTTCAATATGAATGTTTCTCTGAGACCTGCAACTATGCTTCCACACATTCTCAGAACTCAGGCACAGCCTATGAGCTGTGTGGCTCCTGGTTAAGCTCTTCGGGAGCTCAGAAAAAGGCAGAAGAGTATGTCTCTCATAAAGGACACATTCCATAGATACAGAGTATGATGAGAAAAGGGTGTCAAGATGAGATCTCAAACAATATATATTTCTCTTTAAAAACTGGTGATGGGTGCATCATTACATAATGAAAAGTGAAAGAGCTGAATTTAGAGAATCAGTCTGAAGGTTTGTGTCCATATCTTTCCTATCTTGAGAGTGCCTGAGGCTGCATTTACATTATCAAGTAGTTCAGTAGAATTAAGCAGATGATGCTGATGTGCATTCAGGAAATCCATGCTTAGGAGTGGTGCTCTGTGTTACAGTACTAAGGACTGATGTCAGCTGGCAGCTGGAGTGCATTAGGTGAGCTCCAAGAGCGTATTGTTAGTGTTGTCCAAAAGGAATCAATTTTTATCTAAAAGGAATTCAGTTTGTGCCCTCTGAGATTATTCCACAATGTGAACCAAAGTCCAGTAGGTAAATAAGGTCAGCTTTGCTTCAAAAATGCAAAAGCTGAACTAAAATTCTGATGTAGATGCAACTTGATGCCCCAGGATGCATGTTTATATCCATCTCTTGTTGCCTCTTTGCATAGGATGGTATTTGTAGTATACAGCAACTATCTAATATATTGCAATCATTTGTAATGGTCAGTCTTTCATTCTTGGCACAAATTCTAGAATTTAGATCCCAAATGCAATTGCACTGCATTCTTTGAGTACTTACATTCCAGTGAAGGATTAGAGGGGGAGCAGATTTTACAGATGTGCTTAACATTCTGTAAGTGAGCTATGAGAAACTTCCTAGCCAGCCCAGCAAATTCTTTAATTTTTTGATAGTACCTTACCTTCCACAAAAGAGTTGTAAAGGAACCTAGAAAATGAACATTGCTTTTTTTTTTTTTTTTTTTTTTTTTTTTTTTTGAGATCCACTACAGAAAATATATTACATTGGCTAACTTGTAGACCCTTAGAGCCTTTTCCTAGATCACACCCTCAGCTGAAAAGAAGTAATGTATCTTGTACTTACTGGTAAAATAGTGAAAAATAAGAAATCTTCCTCAATTCTGACAGTAAGTGTTTGCAGTAGACAACTATATAACTTCCAGATGTGTTTTCAGTATTTTATTGTATAGAACAGCACAATTATTCCATTGAGCATGGTCACATACATTGAAGTAAACATAAAAACTCTCACTAGTTTCAGTGGGGTTGTTTTCAGAACTGATGCTACTGAATGCTATTATTTCTCCACTGGAAAAAAAAAAAAATGCGTAGAGATTAAGACTTTGTTCTGGTAAGGGCTTTGTACCTAAGAGACTACAGTCTAAATAGGCAACACAAAAAGAATAAAAAGGTAGAGAGAGTTAAGAAAGCTCTGTAAAATAACGTAGAAAGTTAATTGCAAAACAAGAAATAGTAAACATAGACTCTTAAAGCCTTTATCCTCTTCACTAGAGAAATGACATCAGTGAATAGCTTGTTGCAATGAATAGCAGAGGATGAACAAAGCAGCGTGGATTAAGAGATGACTTCTTATAACCAAAGGATGTTCTTTTGAATAGGCTAATTTAATGAAACACTAGAACCAATGAATTTATGAAATCTGTGACTAGATTAAGCTGTTCTGGATTATGACTATATAAGGAATAGAGTGACAATCTAAATATCATGACAGTGCTAACAGTCATGCTGCAGTATATCAGTCACATTATTTACATAGAAGTTAAAGGAGAAAAGAGTGAATCCCATATAAATTATGAGTTTAAAGACTGCTGAATACAAACACACACCCAGCATCAAAAATACAGTACACTGGGGCTTGATACTGAATTACTGTGTTTGAAAGGCTGTGCTTCAGTTCAGATACTTTGTATAGCTAATCACATTAATCATTCTCTGACTTTCAAAGTGGTGCAGCTGCCAACCTGTAAAATAACTCTGACCCCAGACATTCAGACACTCCTATGCAAATATCCTAACCCTGGAGACGTGCAATAAAAATGCGATGTCTTCTCTAATTACAACAGAAAGGTCAAACTCACATCTGTTTACTCCACACTTTGCCAGACCTGATAAGAAGAATTAGATCTAGCAGTTTCTCTACTGAACTGTTTTCCTTGACAATACTGGCAGTTGAGGAGCACTGCCTTTTTCTGGTTTTAACTATATTTAGCCAGCATAACCTTCCTTTATGCATTTACCTCCTTGTTTTCTTAGTATTGGGCTTAAATTTCTCACTCTGTATCTCTGTGATCAGCTCTTGTACATGTAAGATTGTGACTCAGTAGTTAGCATGGTTAGCCATTGTAGCTGCAGCATAGTTTTGTAAAACCTGAGAATACAACTGGCAGGAAAAAAAAAAAAAAAAAAACAAACAAACAAACAAAAAAAAAAAACAAAACAAAACAAAAAAAAAACAAAAAAAAAAAAAACAAAAAAAAAAAAAAAAAAAAAAAAAAAAAACAAACCAAACAGGATCTAATAATAAGCCAAGGGATGTATGTTGTCATGGATTTGAGTGGGTGGTGGGGGTTCTTTGGTAGCAGGGGAGAGGTTTACAGTGGTGGCCCCTATGAGAGTCTTCTTGAAGCTTCCCTGGCTCTAAATTGGACCTTCCTTTGCACCAAGGCTGAGCCAAGTAGCTGCACTTCTGTGATAATGTATTTAAGAAGAGAACCTGGTAGGAGGAGGTGGAGTTGTGAGGATGAGTTGTGACATCTATGTGAATACTGAGGGCAGTAGAATAATGGAAGAGGAAAGGAGCAGGGAGATACGATGGAGGAGAGACCCCCATGTGTCCTGTGGTGAGATGGCAGGGTGGCCCCCGCCACTACCCATAAAGGTGTACAGTGGAGCAGATGCCAACATGAGGTCTGTGGGGGGCCCCCACAATGTATCAGGTGATTCTGCCTGAAGGAGTCTGCGATCCTGTGGGAAGAAGCAGACTCCACTGTTGTAGATCACCACTGGGAGGATTGCAACATGAAGGGGTGTCCCATGTCAGAGCAGCTCAGAAAGGGCTGCATCCCCTGGGAGTGACTCAAGTGGAGAAAAGTTGTGGAGGACTGTCTGCTGTAAGAGGGGGACCATGCTGGAGCAGGGGGAAGATGCCAGAAGTTCTTGCATACCCGAGATGGAAGAAGTGGCTGCATTGACTGCACCCCCCATTCCCTGTCCCCTGCACCACTGGGGGGAGGAGGTAGAGATATCAGGAGCAAAGCTGAGCCTGGGAAGAAGGGAGGGGTGGGGGAAGCTGTTTTCAAGATGTGAAAATGCTTCTCACTGCCCTACTCTGTCTGTTAAGTGTTGTTGTTAATGTCTGTATTAAATTTATGGGGTATTCCTTCCCATAACGAGCCTCTCTTTTGCCCATGACCATAGTGGATGAGACATCCCTCCCTGTCCTTATCTCAATTCCTGAGCCTTTTTGGCTTCACTTTCTCCTTCTCTGTGTTGGGGGGGAAGAGTAGCTGTGTGGTGCTCAGTTGCTCTCTGAGTTCAAACCATGACAGATATCACAATTACAATTCTCTGATTGTCCTAGATATTTTTAACTTGGACACTATCTATGAAGGGATAAACAGGTAGCTATATAGGAAATGATATTCAGTTCTGGAAAAAAAAATAATGCTTCCCCAACCCTCCAGTTTCTACCATATTTTGCTCACAAAATCTAAATGCTTTGCCATATAAGATTTTACAAATATTTGGATGAACAGCTATTGATGGCTCAGTTTCCTTCCAAGATGAGATTAACGATACACAGTCTGAAAATATTATGAATATAGTGTCTGTTAGAATGCTAATTCGAGGCTGCTGTCAAGCAGTTAAGAAATTACTTGGTCTGGACTTGCACCTTTACTGAAAGTTCCTTAGTTCCATCACAGGATACTATCTGTCATTGCTGTGCCTCATTTTGGGATGATGATTTAGAAACAGAACAGCAGAATTATAGAATCCCCACCTTCAGCTGTAGAAAAATTATCTCCTCTATGAGAATGATCTGTCTGCATAGAACCAGTGATGCTATTAGCAGAATTACAAGCCTAAACATTTTACTATATTCATGGACCAATATTATTTGATTTAAGAATCATTTTACTTAAATCAAAAAGAATTTACAAAAGACACTGGATCACAAATATAGAATATTTGAGAGTCACAATACTTGCTTATAGTCACAGGTCTATGGAGAATGTCTAGATGTTGTCATGTCATATGTGACTATCTGAAAACAATTTTAGAGAACTCTTACTAGTAATTGTAACTAGTTAATACAGGTCTTCAAAAAAATGAGAACATGCCTTTTTGTCATAAACCTCTAAATTAAGTATGATAAACTTGAAAACTGAGTAAGGGGTCACCAGATTTTCACAAAAGAAATGTGAATATTCAAGATGTTGCATATGCATCACGCTAGTCGATTCAAGTATATCCCTGTTTAGCTGATTTACCCAGTATATTAGAAATTTTTTTTCTAGAAGCTTTAGTAAGTAAAACAAGATCAGTCAATGCATCCATCTTCTGTTGAAAAAAAAAAAAATTAAGAACATACACCATTTTATGCATGCACTAGTCACTTTATTATAGCAAATCAATGAAGTAATATTACAGAATAACATGATCATGAAAAATGTTTTATATTAAGGTGAGAAAGACAACTGTTGATTGGAGTGATCTTACATATCACAATATTAAGACATTTCACACAGAAAAAACACATAAATAAACTCTGGAATAATGAAAATCCCAATTTTTTTTTATTATTTTATTTTTTTACCCCACATGATCTCATGATAGCCATAGTAAAAGAACCCAAACATATATGGTGAGTGAGATTTCATTCTATTTCCTCTGTTTATCATGTTCATTCAGGAACTAAGCTGCCAAGTGATTCCAAAGAGTTAAACTTTCTTGAGACTCAAGTGATACAGTGCATTTTACCTGACATTAAATAATCCAATATGATTGAATAGAATTAACATATTCCAGATTTATAGAAATGTAATTATTTTAATTGTATTTACATATTAAACTTTGTCTATCAAAACCATTTTCTACAACATTTTGTGAAAATGATCACTTTCTATGAACCTGAAGGGATTTCCCCAATTATGTTTTCTTGAAATAATTTCTTATGCCTCCTATAAGGAAGATCTTAGCAGCTACTTTATGCTTTGTTATGCTTTTAACAGTAAAGATTTTCAGGAAGACTTACTCCTGAAGCTCTGTTTAGTACTTGCTTTTGTATTTGTTTTTGTTTTGTTCTTTTGTCTTGTGTAAAGAAAGAAGACTGGAATTCAGAAATCATGGGCTACTTGTGAGGTCTAAAGTAAAATTTAATCAGACTAAATATGCTTGCAATTTCAAAAAGTGACATGATGTAAACCAGAATAATCATTAAATCTTATTGTTCTTAATCCCATCATTTTAAGTGCAATAAATACACTACAACACAGAGGAATAGCATATATTTGACAGTGTCACAGATAGTAGAGCAGTAGAATTTCTTACAGTTGTCTTGGAGAGCAACTTGAAAGATCATGGAGGAAAACTTGATGTACCGCAAATGTTGGATAGCTAGATGTGCTGATTTTCCACTTCAAATATTTAAATATTCATTAACTTAGTCTGATAAGTTCTTACAGACCTTAGATGAGTACCCCAATGACAAATAAAAAAGAAATTATACTTGGTTTGTCATCTATTTCATGCTTATTTTCAATGGAATTGCTTCAACAAGAAAGACGAAGGAAAACAGATTCCCAAACACAACAAAAGCTACCAATAGGAAAACTCTTCTGAGAGACTGTAGCATAACAAACACTGTTCAGATAAGCAAAAATATTTTTTTATATTTAAAAGGCATAAGTTATTTAACTACTTATCATAGAATCATAGAATAATTTGGGTTGGTAGGGACCTTTAAATGTCATCCAGCTCAACTCTCTCCACAATGAGCAGGGACATCTTCAACTAGATCAGTTGCTCAGAACCCCCTCCAACCTGACTTTGAATGTTTCCAGGGATAGAATATCTACCACCTCTCTGGTCAACCTGTTCCAGTGTTTCACCATCCTAGTTGTAAAAAATTTCTTCCTTATAACTAGTCTGAAGCTATCCTCTTTTAAATTAAAAGTGTTATCCCTTGTCCTATCTCAACAGTTCAGTAGGGATGCACTAAAATCACGTGATTTATGGATATCTGTTGTAACTCACTATAGAATATTGACAGAATTACACAGCTGCATTTCAGCAGCAAAGAATGTAGAAGCTGTGCTAAAATTATCATAATTGACAAATTGCTTACATTTCAAATTTTAAGGCAGATGAAATAGCAATAAATATCGAACAAATGTAGTTAATCTGCTTCCAATGGATTTAAATAGATCAAAACAATAATTAAGAGACAAAAATCAATGCAAGCTTGTTCTCTGTTGTGAACTGTTGGCTACCATAGGAAAAATCTTAACATCATTTGTATGTAGTTTCTTTCAATGTGATCATTAAAGGCAAACTTTTTGAGTAATCTCTTACCCTTCCATACTGCAAAACTTCTCTGTTCTCTCTTTTTGCCTTAACTGTCTTTTGCCTGATCACATGTAGTGTATGAACATTGTGGAGCAGGGCTTATGTGCGCTTGCCATTTTGTGGCTATTTTGTTGTTGTTACATGCATTTTTTTTTTTTTTTTTTGGCTAAAAATCATTATGTTTTTATTAACTAGTTTTAAGAAAAGAACTGAAAAGAGAAGGACTACAGAACAGGATTCATGCCAGAAAGAATCATACTTATCACTTACAAATTTTCCTAGGGCTCCATAGGTGCACCAGTACTAATAATTTAAAGAGAGCCAGGGAAAGACTTGAGCTATGGCATGTCTTAATCCATACTATTTAACTTTTAGCACACTCTCAGGTTTGTTTTGGCCTCTGCTTATTAATATGCTCTCCTTAAACAATGCTCAGATAAAATTCAAGGGATGGAACAGGTCAGAATCAATTCTCGGTCAGTAAAACAGATGTGGTCAGTCTGTCCTTTTTTGTTTTTTTCATCTGGATTTAGGAGGGGAGTGAGTTTATCCCTTGAAATAGGAGTTCTGTTGTAGGACTTGTTCTCAGAGCCATAAATAAAGTCCTGTTCTATTTCATTTATCAAAACACAGAGCAGGAGATCAGATCTTGCATATGCTCTTTCTAGTGGCTAGTAGTAGGAAGAGTTGAAACAATGTATTTTCTTGACCTTATTCAAAATCTTTCTCCGTATAGATATTACAGTTTTAGATGAAGGCAGGAAGTGGTAGAGACGTTGGTCATTAATGAGCCACCACAAACATCAGGTTGTATACAGCATTTGACATGCACCATCCAAGCTGCAGCAAAGACTCATGGTGAGGATATCAGACTGATAATGTTGTGCACCTTATGTGTGCTAAGGAAACACACCTTTTGTGCAGAGCCAACAGTTTATGAGAGGGGGGTGAAATGGGGTCCTGGTCCCTGGGCAGGGTGGGGGGATTTCCAGGGGTCTGGGCAGGGACACTCAGGGATGGCAGAGTCCTCAGGACCCTGACATTTTTTCAGGGAAAAGGGTCCATGAGGATGGCAACAAGTGATCAGCATCCCTGATCCCAGATCCTTGGCAGGATGAGGATTGTTGAAGGGAGGTGTTAAATTCTCTTTATACTTTAGTCTGCTGGGTCTACTTTTTGTATGTTTTCTAACACTGTCGACTTACTTGCTCTTTATACATTAGATTAACAATATAGTGATTGAATCCGATATAACTAAGCTTTATGTTGTATGTTAAATTCTATCTAAGTTTGTCCTGGGTTTGAGTGAGTGGTGTTTTTTTTTTTCTCCTTGGTAGCAGGGGAGAGGGGTATAGGGGCAGCCCTCTGTGAGAAGCTTCTCAAAGCTCCCCCAGCTCCAAGTCCACTCCACCTCTGCACCAAAGCCGAGACAATCACCTGTGCCTCTGTGAAAATTTAAGAAAGAACATGGTGAGGAGGAGTCGGACTTGTGAAGAGGAGTTGTGGCAGCTGCGTGAACACCAAGGTCAGTGGAGGAATGGAGGAAGAAAGGAGGGGGGAGGTGTGCCAGAACAGAGACCCCCCTGTATTCTGTGGTGAGACGGCAGGGCCGCCCCCCCCCTCACCCATGAAGATCTACGGTGGAGCAGACACTGATTTATGGCCTGTGAGGTGTTTCACCTGGATGACCAAGGTGACTGTGCCTGAAGAAGGCTGGGATCTTGTGGGGAAGGTAGCTCCCGCTGTTGTAGTTCAGTGCTGGGAGGATTTCAGCACGTGGGGGTGTCCCACGCTGGAGCAGTGCGGGAAGGGCTGCAGCCCATGGAAGGGGGCAGTTCTCCAATTGGAGAAAGTTGGTGACCCACAATGGAGAAGTGTGGGGAAACGCTGCAGCCCATGGGAAGGACTCATGTTGGAGAGGGTTTGTGTCACCTGTGAGAGGGTGACCATGCTGGAGAAAGGGGAATAAGTTCCAGAAGCATCTCCCACTGAAGATAGAAGTGGCAGCACTGACTGCACCACTCATTCCCTGCCCCCTGTGCCATTCGGAGGAGGAGGGAGAGATATCAGGAGCAGAGCTGAGCCCAGGAAGAAGGGAGGGGTGGGGGGAAGGTTTTCTTAAGATGTGGCAATACTTCTCACTGTCCTATTCTGTTTTGTGTTGTTATTGTCTGTAATAAATCTATGTTTGTTTGGTTGGTTTTTTTCCTTCCCCTAACTAGTCTGCCTTTTGCTTGTGACCATAAAGGGTGATTTTTCCCTATCCCAGTCCTATCTCTAACCCCAAGCCTGGCTCTGTGTCCCTTCTTATTGCTGGAAGAGAAGGGGGAGAGAGAGACTGCATGGTGGTTGTGTGCTGACCAGGCTCAAACCACAGCAGTTTTACAGAATTTTTTTTTAGAAATTATCTGCTATAGAAGAAGTGGTCTTATTTTTACTATATCCCTCCGTGCCAGGATTTCTCTTATGTAGGACTATAATACTTCCCAGAATGACAAGAACAAAGTATTTTAGGAAAAACAATAGTTATATTCAATAGGGATCTTCTGCAAAACCCACTGATGTCACTAAAAAGACTGTTATGCCACCAGGCATTGGATCAGTCACAGGAGACGTCTATGTGTATATACTGTAAAGATTTAAAGAAATAAAACAAACTACAATTAACAGATAATTAATATGTCAAGAATAAGTACAGGTGGCATGTAGACAACCAGGGTTCTAGCTGATATTCTAGTTTAGTCTGTTTGGCTCAATAAACATTTTATTCAAATTGAAACAACTCCATTAGAAGAGAGTGAGCCAGTAAAAAAATTACCCTACAATGCAGTGATTAGTACACACAGATTACTGAAAGATGTGAAAGTTTGTCAGCCTGAATATATTTCCTTGCAGCAAGGTGATGAAAACTATCCTTGTAGTTGCAGAATGAATGGGATTTTACAGCACGTAAGGAAGAATATTATGTGAAGTAACATTATTTTTTAAAAAGTCTCTCTGCTAAAATTATCAACAAAAATGAATGCTAAATCGTGCTGGAATCCCTATGAAATTCCATGCATATCACATAAAAATCAAATAAATCATCATGAATAATGTCAGTGTTGAACAAGAAGAAACAAAATAATTTTAAATAATAATTAGCCTGATGCTGTAGCAAGCTCCTTTAGTGTTTTGTTAAATTGAGTAGTAAGTTTATACTCCATTTGGCAAATGCACATTGCAAACTAAGAATAATACTGTGTTTCAGAATCCTGATATTAATGTAGCCTGACTTAGCCTGCACAGTGCATATAGTACTAGGCTGTGCCTCTCCTGTTATTACCTTATTTTTTTTGCAACTTTTATGTAAAGGGTACAGTAAGTTACTTTGCCTGCTGCCATCGTCTGTGCAGGTAATGAGAAAGTGGTACATTAAACTAATATAATATAGCCTGAAAACTGAAAGTGGACATTTCAATGACAGCGGGGCAGCAAACTTCAAAGCTCCTAGTTTGAATCAGTTCATTCTTTCATTGACATATGGACTATTCCAATGTGCCTGCTTCCACTAGGTAAAGCTTGTTTTGTTGTAGAAGGCATCTACTTTGTGTTGATCACAGCAAAGTAGATAAAAATGTCCTTTAAACTAGCCTGTTCTCTTTTCTTCTGCCCCTGCCCCTGGAATTTCTTTTTTTTTTTCTTGTGTTACTGTTCTCTGTTTCTAAGCATTCTTTTTTTTATGACCCAGAACTACTGTAAGTGGATAATACTTTTTTTCTTTATAAAATGCCTCTTTTTGGGGCTGCACATCTCTGAGGGACATCATGGTTGTTGTAAAATTTACACGTAATAGCTTTGAGGTTTGGAGGCAATAAGAAAGCTAGAGAGCTTCAGGTCAGAGCTCAGAGTAAATTAATTAATTCCATTTTTAACAGAAAGCACATAAAAAATTAATGAATTGGGCCTGCTGAGCTTAGTTTGCTATATAGTGCAGTAAACAATTTTTTTTTTTTTTTTTTGGCAGGGATTACTTGCAGCTTTACATTTTTAATCTGCAGACAAAGATGGGGAGAGAGGGAGAAGGAAGAATAACATCAAGGGAGTAAACTTATCCCACATCTATTTTGCTATATGCTGCAGTTACTGCTGTCCTAGAAAGAGATTATCTTAATATCCAAAAACTTCAGTCAGTACAAATGGACATATTAAATGACATACACACAGATTTATATATAGCTAAGAGGATGTAGGGGATGTTCACACTGAAGTCTACTTAAGTGCAATGGTTTGGCATAAATTAATGTTGGAATACAGATACACAGAAAGTAATCCCACATTGACGTGTTGGTGGGTAGGTTGGTACAATGTATTCAGTTTATTACTCATCCTTTTATCTCCCCCAAGGCAATTGTGTACACATTTATTAGTACCAGCTGCTGTGGCAAGCACAGCAGTGTCTTGTAACGAGGTTAGCCAATATACCTGTATTTGGTCTACTGCTGTTTTCAGGATACAGTGCGAAGATACCCCAATGTTTTGACAAGAAATCTAGCCACATTCATGAGGAACTGCAACCAAGCCTTATTAACTTCAAGGTGGCATTTTGCCATGTTGATTAACTGACTTAAGTTAGTGCCAGGTGCGTGATTTTTATGCCTCAGTCACCTGAAGAATGTAGACATACCCTAAGGACAGATGGAAAAATATGATAAAAACTATAATGAACACTAAATGTTTATTTAAACAATTAATTAGAGCTTATCAAATGCTAAGTTAGTGCATTTTAGACACAGTTTCTTTCGGTTCTTTAACAATTATAAATACTTGTAGAATGAATATAACCAGTACTGTGTAATGTGTTTAATGGTACTATGCAGTGGAAAATCAACTAAAATTAAAAGTTGGCTTCAGGATATTTAACTTACAATGGAAGGAAAAACCTTAGCACTGCAGGTAAATATCCTCAAATTGGAAAAGACTAATATTTCTTAAAAATACATGTATCATAAAAATAATCTGAAACATTCAGAAGACATCAAAGCACACATAAAAAAGGAATTAAACATGCTTTAAGGGTGATATACAAAATAATGTGGAAAATTAAAACATTTTTATAGTTAAGGGGAGGAATATTTTACTGATGTTATGATAGATTTCTAGGTTAGGTTTTTCTGTGTAATTTTTTTTACATGCACATACACTCAGATATAAGCACATCACACAGTACTAAGAAAATCTGTGAAATAAGATGATTTTGTTGTGAAAAAACAAACAAACAAAACTAACAAAAGTGAACTTTGCTACTTAAGTTTACATTCCAGGAAGAAAACAAAAAGCTAACACTTCCTATTGGAAAAAAAAAAAAAAATTGATAAAGTCATTAATACTTTAAAAGGCATGGCAAGTAAATTATGAGCATTATGATTAACTGTTTAATTAGTGCTTTTTAACATCCTAGTCTCTAGTCTTTTATACCACAGTGTCTCTAGTCTTTTAGTGCTAGTAATAAATGATGTTCCATATTAGAGATTATTACAGATGGCAAGAAGTCTTCCTTGAGAGACATAGCTATCTTATAGGAGAAAGCTCATGGTCACTTTAGCTATTTCTGAAGACTGAGTGTGAGCCCAAGTCCATAGTTGGTCCAAACGCATGTAATAGCTATAGTATCTGGAGACAAAACATCAGACATAGATTCCAGAGTGGGACAAGAGAGCTACAGCACAGTCCTGCCTGCTGAGTAGATGACTGAATCTGGTCTTCCTTAACAATAAATATTACACATTCAGGCAAAAACAAGCAGTAAGCACTATGGACAGTTGGCAAATGTAAGGACACTCATTTATAGCAACAATAACCATTGTCTTCTGTGAATGTCTGGATTTGGAGAATGAGGAGGCAGAAAAGTTGTTTCTGAAAGAAATATGTGCATGAGAGGGAAGGAATGTGGGAATTTAATCTTGTCCCTGAAAAAGTTAACAGATGACTGCATATTAATCCAGTTGTTTAGGATGATCTGGTTTTGTCATTCATTCCCTGAACCCATTTGAGGTATGTATATTTGAGACAAACTTAGTGCCATGTATAGTGTCTTTTGACTTTGAAACAACATCTTAATATTTGGGGGGATATGTTAATAACTTTAATGGAATTCAATTAGACTGCAGATGTTCAGAATGTCTGAAAATCAGCAAGCAATTTAATATGATTAAACATGGATTTCAGTGCTTTGTGTTACATATCAGTTACTGAATATAACCTTCAGTAAATTCATTTGGAGTGGTATAACTCGATCCTTTTCTGTAGTGTTGTGTATTTTTATGTTCCATTTACACATTACTGCTCCAAAAACATGCTTATAAACCAATGTGAATTTCTCTATATTAGAGCCAAAGAGAGCATTAAAACACAAACAGGGAATGTACAGACAGGATATTCAAGAACTGGTACACAAAAGTGAAGACATGAAAAAGATGGATTTCTCAAATTATTATTTTTTATTATATTCTATAATATTTGCAGTCTTTGTCAGCCAATAGTCAGAATCAGATCTGATAAATTATGTTGTTCAAAAAATAATTATTTTTCCTAACAGAGGAAAAAAAATGTTCTCTCATTCAAAATTGTTTTTATTTAAGATTAAAAGAAGGAATATACAGTAGCTAGAGATTCTAATAAGAAAGCAAAATGAGTTTTGATCACTTATTACACACATGTAAGGAGAAGACAGGAGAACAAGACGAAGTTTTAACAAAATTTTGTAATATGATGAATTGTCAAAACAGAAATTGTGCTGAAATCCTTGAAGAAAAATGAATACAGTGTCTATTGTTAAGGGATGTTAAGAACAGCAGCCACCTCCAGTGCTCCAGGCCAGGACCCTCTGTCCTGGCCACTGGAGTCCAGCCTGGTGCCTGGGGACCCATGGTCACTGCCCAGCCTGAGGGACATGGCTGCTGCCTTCCCGTTTGCAGGTTCAACCAGTAGCGAAGCTGCACATTTGTCCCAGAGTCACAGACACACACACAGAGGACACCGACATGGCTGGTCACACAGGCTGCCACAGACAAGGCGCTGCCTTCAGCAGCACCTACATACAGGACCCACATGAAACGCAAGCCCAGACAGCCAAGACCTTTCCTCCTCTTCAGCTGGTAGAAGCTGATGTGAAGGCACACACACATGACATTCTCTAGATTCAAAGCCACTAGCAATGTCCTGAATACTGGCATGACCCCTTTGTCAGTTCAACACCGCTAAACAGATCCTGGGCCTTCTTACTTGTTCCACAGATCTCCCACTTGCTGTCTGGTCCAGATTGGTGCTCACTAACAAACAAACATGCACTCACACACTCATTTCAAAGGCACCCTGCACTCTCAGGTCTCCCTGAACACCAGCCTGGCCTTCTCCCTGACTGACCCAGACCCAGGGTCTCATACTCGCTGGCTGGTTGTGCTTGAGGTTTACTAGCGAATACACATGAACACACCATGCACACCTGGTTTGGAGGAGATACACACCAGGAGCGGTGTCCCTCTAACAACCAGCACTGAGATCCTCACTCACCTCACTCACATCGGTCCCTCCCAGTAGATGGTTTTTCAGGATACACATCATTCCTACACCAGTGGCTGGCAGCCATTCGCTCTAGTAGCTGGAACTGGGATCCCCACTGCAGCAGATAACACCATAATCCAGGGGTGCTTGCACCCCTTGTCTGGCTCCTGTAGCTGGCCCCAAGCCCACTTACGCCCGTCCCCCCCAATAGCTGACACCTAGTCCTTGCAGCACTGACACACACAGAGGACAGGGAGTGAGATTACAGAGAGACATAGTTAAAAAAGGAATTTAATAAGAAGATAGAACAGACTGTAATGATCAGGCACAGGCTCTGTCAGACAAGTGTGCTGACTGGCCCCATTTTACACCTTGACTGATCCCTTTTATAACTCTTTCTCTTTGTTCTCCATTTGCTTTGCCCCTGCGCATTCCCTCATCAGTTTGCACAGTTCCACCTACCCCCTGCAACATTCTGGACCCTCACCTTTGCAGCCTTATCAGTTATAAAGTCCTGGTTTCTTTGTGTTTTTTTGATAGAACATCAATTACTGTGTCTGACAAGGTTTGTTTCTTGTCTTTGTCTCCTTTATGTTTCCCTGTCACATATATGTACAGTATACTTTGTATATACAAAATACACACAAGTTTCTGTATATTTTGTTTCTGGATTCTCCCTTTTCCTTAATAACCCATTTAACAAAGTCCATGATATGATAATCTTACACAAATAAACATTACCACTTTCCACATACATTTACCACTAAATTCGACTGACCACGTTTGTCTCTCCTTTCTGCCTCCCTTATGATCTGTTGGCCAGGTTTACGTCTCTCTATATTCTTTCTCATGGATTCCTTCTTTTCTCATTATCCTCTTTGGAGTTTAAAAGGTCATTGTCCAGATACCATGAAGAAGCTCCTTCCACATACCCTTATACCTATATTTAAGAAATAAGGAAAAAGTCTTGTTTGGGAGTTTGGTTAATAATGGCATGCTAAGATACAATATTCCTTAGGAAAAGATAATTAAAATATGAAGTTATAGGAAAAAGGATATACTGGATTGGTTTTAATTATAGATGGAGTGGAAAACTATGAAGAAAAAACAGGTTTTTGTAGTGCTGTTGATTTCTTCCACTTCCACCACTGGAGAGCTTTAACAAATGTGTCCGGCATGCTGGTCCTTCTTCTTTTGTGGCTTCACTGAGTAAGGGATCCTACCAAAATTTGGAGTTCTTATTCCTGACAAAAAGTAGCGGAAAGTGAAGAATCCCACATAGAGTGAAGTGGAAAAGCACTCTATGCTGGAGGATTTGTAGGAGAAGACTATTGTGGGCATACTTGAAATAGAATAGAAGTGGGACCTTGTTGTGCTTTAAGCCTGGTAGGCAGCTCAACACCACACAGCCACTTGCTCACTCCCTCACAGCAAAAAGGGGGAGAGAATCAGAAGGGTAAAAGTGAGAAAACTCGTGGGTTGAGACAAAGACATTTTAATATGGCAAAAGCTGCACACACAAGTAAAGCAAAATAATTAATTCAATACTACCCAGCAGCAGGCAGGTGCTTAGCTATCTCCACGAAGGCAGGGTTCCATCACACATTATGGCTACTTGGGAAGACAATGCCATATATTCAAATGCGCTCCCCTTCCTTCTTCTTCCTCTAGTTTTATATGCTGAGCACGATGTCATATGGTATGGGTCAATTAGGATCATCTGTCCCCTCCCAACTTCTTGTGCACCCACAGCTCACACACTGGTGGGGTGGTCAGAGAAGCAGAAGAAGCCTTGCCTGTGTGTAGTCACCACTCAGCAACAACTAAAACATCCCTGAATTACTAACACTATTTCCAGCACAAATCCAAAATATAGCCCTATAGTGAAGAAATTTAGCTCTATGTCCTGGGTTCAACTAGGATAGGGTTAGTTTTCACAAGAAGATGGAAGGGCGCGCAGCCAGGACAGATGACCCACCAGCCACAGGGGTATTTAACACCATGATGACGTGCTTGGTATGTAACTGGAGCCAGGGGTATATGTGGGGGTGATCTTGGCTCAGAAAGAGGCTAAGCATGGGGTACCAGCTGGTGAGAAATTGTGTTGTGCATCACTTGTTTCAAGATTAGTTTTATTAGTATTGTTGTTGTTATAGTTTTATTCTGTTCTTGTGTTGTTCTGTTAAACTGTCCTTATCTCAACCTATGGAGTTTTATATTTTTTTTCCCTTCCAATTCTCCTCCCCACCCCACTGTGAGGGGAGGAGTGAGCAAGAGGCCATGCGGTGCTTTCGTTGCCAGCTGGGCTCAAATCATGACATTCTATCCCAGCCAAAACCAGTACAGACTGAAATGATAAAGTGTGGGTCCTGTACTCTGGAAGGGTGGATGGAGGAGGAAGGTGGAATTACAGGTCAGAAGCAGAGTTTGACTGGTGTCATGGTTTGAGCTCAGAGGGCAACTGAGCACCATGTAGCCACTCACTCCCCTCTTCCCCCCTAGCAATGAGAAGGGACAAATAAGCCAGGTTTGGGATTTGAGATAGGCTCATGAGGAGCAAATCACCCATTATGGTCATGGGCAAAAGGCAAACTCATTAGGGGAAGAAAAAAAGAGCATAGATTTATTACAGAAGCTAACAACACTTAACAGAGTAGGATAATGAGAAACATTGCCACATCTTGAGAACAGCTTCCCCCCCACCCCTCCCTTCTTCTCAGGCTCATCTTTGCTCCTGATATCTCTACCTCTTCTGCCCAGAAGCACAGGGGACAGGGAATGGGGGGTGCAGTCAGTGCTGCTGCTTCTTCTATCTTCAGTGGGGGGAGCTTCTGGAACTTCTTCCTCCTGATCCAGCATGGTCCCCATCTGAAACAAAAAGGGGCCCAAACAATAGGCCTCAAACCAAAGTTGACTTCTGAGTGAATTCCCCGACCAGCAATCAGCATCTTATCAGCAGACTGAAGCAACCAGTATCTTATCAGCATGAAAATGTAACCCTGGGAACAATCCTTGGGAACTATAAGTAAACAATAGGAAGTAACTATAAATCCCAAATGTAAAGAAAAACAGAAACTCCTCAGACATGCCCGGATCCTGGCCAGATCCGGACATGCCTGAGTGAGGCATATCAATCTACCAGATATCTCCTGTGCGTTTTGTTTAGACTTGTTTGTTAAACTGTATAAAAGCTGGACCCTCTCACAGCAAAGATGGAGACCTCACCTACGAGTGGACGCACTGCGCAGGACTTCCCAATTGCCGGGAAAGGCTCTCCGACCCTTCGCTGTGACGGGGCTCCCCAGCTGATGCACAGGTCTGGATGATGGTAAAGTATGAGGGCAATTGGTGATCTATCTTTCTTAATCACTATAGCTAGCTTTAAATAGTAATGTCTAGGTGCATTACCTTGCTTATTCTTTCTGCTATTTCTACTACAGTAAAATTTCTATTTCTACTAAAGTAAAATAAGCCTATTTCTTCAGCTTGGTGTCTGTGTCCTTTGTGTTAACCCCGTCAATTGACAAAACACCATCTCACAGGAGACAGTCCTCCACAAATCTTCTCCAACATGAGTCACTCCCATAGGTTGCAGCCCTTCCCTACACTGCTCCAGCCTGGGACACCCCTACATGCTGCAATCCTCCCAGCGAGAAACTACAGCAGCAGGGACTACTTCTTCCCACAGGATCTTGGCCTCTTTCAGGTGTATACACTTTATTCAGCCATACAAGGCCCATCAAAGGTCATAAATCAGTGTCTGCTCCACTGTAGATCTTCATGGGTGGCAGGGGAGGGCCACCCTGCCATCTCACCAAAGGATACAGGGAGGTCTCTGCTTCGGGACACCTCCCCCCTCCTTTCTTCCTGCATTTCCACTGACCTTGGTGTTCAAGCAACTGCTGCAACTCCTCCTCACAAGTCCAACTCCTTCTCACCACATCCCTTCTTAAATACATTATTGCAGAGGTGCCGCTGATTGGCTCAGCCTTGGTGCAGAGGTGGGGCTGTCATGGAGCCAGGGTAGCTTCAAGAAGCTTCTCACAGGGGTCCACTGCTGTAGCCCCCTCACCTGCTACCATAAAAGCCCACCACTCAGACAAACCCAGGACACATGGAAGGTTACGAAATATCAGCATGTGCTAGGGGAATGGCTTTGAGATCTAGGAGAACCGCTAATTCCTGTATTTCTGTATTCCTAAATTTCAACCACCATACTTAATGGATTCAATGAGTTTCCCATTAGGAGAGGAATAATTTAAAAGCTGTGGTACATAGAGATTACTGTCTTAAATACCTGATGATGCCGTGTCATATAACTGGTACGTAGTATTGCACTATCATATTATTTCCTTAGTTCATTTAATGGTGGTTATTCTGAATTTTAAATCTAGTAACAGTTAGAGACTCCCACTCATGGCTGATAATTAGCAATGATAGAAACTGTCTAAATACAAATTGGTGGTCAGAACCTGAAACAATTAGTCTCCTTACCGGGGAAATGAGAAGGAAAATAATGATTTTAAAAACCTTGATAATTTTCAACTTCTTTCTTTGTCAGTTTGCTTTAAAATATGTTATCATTTGTTCTTACATTTCAATTGGACTTTGTCAGATTGAAGCAAGTCTGTTCTTCAGCTTAGGAAATGAAGCATAAAGAAAATAAAAATCAATGTCTTACCATTTCCATTATTGCTAAGATGGACTCTTGAAAATGTCATGCTTATTTCAAAATTCAGCTATTCTATTCCTGATCATTCTTGATTCTCACTGTGGTTAGCTAATGACTTCCTCCTGTTTCCACTGCCAGAAAAGGAAAACTCACTGACTTCAGCAAAATTAGACCCAAGATCCAATAGAAATATGTAGTGGATGGTAGAAAACAAGTCTCTTTAATTTATATTAATTTGTTTTGTGTCTTTGAAATGTACCAAATAACTCTACTGTGGATTTTCTTTATATTGTTCTTTTTCATCTGGAAAGTCAAGATGACAGTAACAGAAATTTTTGCAATAAAAAATTTCAGAGACCATAGAACAACAGAATGGAATTTTCAGAAGGATTCTGTAGTGTTAACTGCAGTCTTACTGAAGTCAAAGGAACTTCAATATTGATCTCAATAGGAAAGAACTAAAGAATTTAGAAGCTCTTATAATACCTGTGCAAGATAATATAGACAAAAGAGTATTGCCTAGGAAATATTATTCATACAGCTTATTTTATTTTAAGCCTTTAGTCTATTATTCTTTAAAACATACTGAGGTTTTCTAAACATAATTATTTTATTTTTCTCTATACAACACAGAGAATGAATAATTCTTCATTAGTTGTTGCTATTGAAAAAGTAAACACAGTCTTTTAATAATTAGGAACCTCATCCTGTCAGATTTTGCATAATTTAAACATCTAAAAACACCTATGACAACTGAGATTTTAAGTGTTTTGTAAAACTGAGTCCCAAAACATCAATCAATTTAATAATGAAAAAGTTTCTCAAATATTTCAAGATGCTCCAAAAAGCCCCCAAACAAATTAAGAAATACTCTCTAGACATGTTTCCTTGCATTATTTTGCATGTATACCTCTAATTTACCCAATTTTCAGTAGACAGAATTGAGCAATAACAATTGCTTAGTGGTTTATACAGACTCTAAATCTTATTATTAATGATTAAGCAACATTGTGAATAGTTTTTGTTGTGTTTTATTTGCTTAATCTACCTAGAGCACATCACTTAGTATTCAAATACACACAGCAGCAACAGCTTTTGATAGAAATTCAATTCAATTCATTTGGAAGCCACTACAATATAAAACATTCCTGAAAAGCCAAAGTTTGCCAACTGTTCTTGAAGCTGTCATGAAGTAGTAGTTGGCTGTTAATGGCAGATCTCTATTAATATAGAACAATTAACTTTCAGTTAAATAACATTCTCATTATAAATTTATGTTTTTAGCAACTAATAAAGACAGATGTGAGAGATGGGAAACATCCAATATGAAAATGCTCACAACAACTGTCTTTTAGTCTTAAATTTTGCCCTGACTAGCTGCTTCATCGATGAATTCTGATATTTTTCATGTTTATCAAGTTCTATGCTTTGAAAATAGTTCATTGAATGAATATGTGTTATTATCAGTATTTTATAATACTAATGTTTAAATGTTCCAGCTGAGACTAAGTCCCTGTTGTATGATAGGGACTATTGTGAAGATACTGAAAAGACCTGCTGCACAGCTTGTGCAATGTAAACTGAGAACAAAGGAAAAACAGAAGTTATTTTGTTGCTATCGTAAATTAACAAAAATAAATTACTTGCTATAAGTCATATATGAGAGGTTTTTGCAGAAATGTAAGTATATCATAACCTCCTGAGGAGAGCTGATCAAAATACAAGCTTTCCAAATTTCAGCTGTGAAGTATACATATATGTAGTACTAGATATGTACATACATTTCAAGATATGACAATACTTCTATATATACCATTTTTCTTAGTCATCCTATATTATAAAAGATTATATACATATACATAAGATTATATATACAAATATTTTCTGGGACAGCTGTCTAACCATCACATAACTGACAAAAATATCAATTTCACTGAATATGAATTCCTTATCTGTAATTACAAAATCTTTCCAGGGACATTGATCTTTTAAAGCCGTCTCAAGACTACCAGTTTTTGTCAGTGTACAGTTTTACAACAAGGAGGAGCCCTGTTTAGTTAGGAATGCTGAATTTTTGTTTCTTAAGATCATGCAGGTTTCCCCAAGGGTTCTTCAGAAGATCTGACTGTCCCAGAATTATGGACCCTGGAGTTCTAGTAAGTCCCAACTCACATAAAAGTGAGATTGCTCGGGTTTTTTTTGTTTGTTTGATTTTTTTTTTTTTTTTTTTTTTATCTAACTGCAAGAAAACATTTTCTTTTTATATAAACTTACTCACTACATTTGACAATGCAACAGACTAATTGGGAATTAAAATAAAAGATTATGAAAATGTTTAACCTTCTTATTGAATATGTTACTAGCATACATTTTAGATTAGAATATAATTACTTTTTGTGTTAAATTGCTGAAAATGTTACAGTCCAGGCTTGTTCAAATTATTAATCAATCAGTTTGTCAAGAGTGGAATGTATCAATTCAAGCAAGGATAGTAAAATAAATTATGTGCTCTAATTTTCTTCTTTTACCATGTCTCTACAGAGATATGAGATCCTTTGAGAATCCACACTAGCTGAAGTCTGAGAGATATATATCCAGGTTAGCATAGTGCTGTGCTCAGTTTATATACATTTAGAAGCAGGATATAAATAATGTACACAGTATTAAGAGAAATGGCATATTATCTTGACCATACTAGAGCAGCTATATAGCTTCTCACCAAAAATTTGTTTATATCAGACATACTCAGAATATGGGCAGAAAACTATGAATCTGTTTAAATCCTATCCTGTAATTATGCATTTGTATGTTCTGTTACCCTGCAGGACATTTTATATCTTCACAGACATGATTTATTTTCTTCTTTAGTGAAAACATTCTTTGTTTTTCTCGTTACATATATTAAAGGTTTGTCCACTTTCAAGGTGAAGGACAATGGAAAGTAGTCTCATACATTTCTTTCTTATTTTCTTTCTTGAATAGCCCATTAAGGGGGAAAAGAATTTAGATATACAGTTCTTCATGCTCAGAAGAGTAAAGCTGCAGAAATGAACTAGGAAGGACAGTAGACAGACAAGAAATGCATTTAAATGGAATTTTGGAAAACTGTGTCTCAATCCAAAACATAGAATTTTAAAACTTCCCTCCCCCAAGGACACTTGGATATTCTGCATGGCCTTAGATGTTGTAGGAAGCTGAAATTTCATAGCACCTTAAGCTTCTGTTTTGAATTTGCCCAGAAGTGCTTCAGTCTTGCCCTAGCATGCTCAGCTTGTCATGTAGTAAATGCCCAAACCTGAGCAGATTCCAGATATTCTGGTAGAGTCTGAATAAGGGAAGACATTCTGTACCTCTAGGTATGGCCATTCCATGTGATGTTAGAGCATAAACTGTAGGAATAATTGCAAGTGCAATAATCTCCCTTGCATAGGAAACACACCTCTTCCTCTCCCCTCATTGAGTAGAACTTCTCATAAATAAAGCAGTAGTGCCCTGGGCTTCCTTTAAAAAAATAGACTGAGGTAAAGTTCCTGTTGCTTCTTATTTCCTCCCTACTCAAAAGCCTATTTGTTTGTTTATTTATGTGAAATGACCCATCTTGAAAATTTTGCCATTGTGAGTAAAGGACCTTAATTCTGGAGAGGATAGGATTACAGTGTCTAACTCAGTAAATTGAGAACTTATCCCCTGCTCATTATGTCTAGTTGGGTAATTTTGTTTTTATTTTTTTGTAATATTTAATTATTCTTGTACTTTGTATAGGTCTATTACCTAAGGCATGAGGGAAACAGAATGGACTGTTTTAAAACTGACCTCATACACATCTGGTAAATTTCAATCTCAGGAAGGCTTTTAAAAAGCTCTTAGATAATTAAAGATGCTAAAAATGTTTAAAGCACTTAAGCAGTAAAATGTGTGAAATGAAGATTAAAAATATTTTCTGCTCTCAAGAATGTATATTTTAATGATAGGGATGATTAGATAATAATGCAGTGAGTTCATAAAACATTTCAGAAAAGCCCATATTTTAATATAAGAAAGTTTTGAACTCAATAATGTAATACACATATGAGTGTGTCTATGCTTATACTTGTTTTAAGCCCCTGAGGACATTAAATACAAATTCAATGTTTCTAGGATACTGTTAAGGAAAGAGAAATTGAGCAGTGCTTAGGCAGTTCACAGAAGTGCTGACCCTTCTTTCTTGGCTCCTGAGTGCTCGCTAAGTGCTATGATTGAAGATGTACATTCTTACTTAATATACACGTCTTTTAGATTTTAATTATGTGTTGTATTTTATGTTGTTCATAATGAAAATCACAGAAGCATTTTTCTGCAGTTAAGCAATTTTTGTCTGTCCTCTGGAGCTTAGCTAGTGGCAGGTATCTATATACAGGAAAGTAGATGTTAAATTTAACAACTTGAATAGGACACTCAGTAAAAAAAAAATGGTACCTCCTTTTCAGTTTTACAGCTCCTCCCCTACTGTTAGCAGAGGCCTCTGAAATAATACCTCTAAAGAATAATGGGAGCTACTATAAAAAAATAAAGCTATTAAAAAAGCAACAATCCTAAAATATATTCCTGAGTGCACAAATGCAGCTGCTGTATTGATGCTTGCAATCAATTACTATACTATAAGGCATTTGCTCCTCTTGAAGAACCTATTATTTTGAAACATAATACAAAGTCACAGCAGGTGTCATAGTACTGGGCCATGCATACTGCAACTCAGCCAGATACAGAGAGACTTAAACAGGCTATATTCTGTGTGTATTCTATATAAAAAAAATCAACAATCCCTGTATCACGTCTCTAAACTGTTTTACCACATCTGGTTTTGGGATCATGGCGTTCATTACTGAGACTAAATCCTTCATTTAGTTTTGTTAGCAGTTTGTTGAAGTGTTTAAACCAATACACCAGACTAAACTGATAAAAAAGAAATTAACTTTCAATGGCTAGCTTCTCAGTTTCAAGGAATTTATATATTTACATGCCTAAAAGCATGTGCTATGTAGGAAATATTCAGTAATCAGAATTTTAAAAGTCTGTACTTTTTTTAATATACAAAAAAGAAGATTTCTCAATTTCTCTGAGATTTACTATCAGATGCAAATAAAGGGCTTAATTTATTTTTAATTTTAATTGAAAAAATAATTTGCTAAGTAATTTGGTCATATATTTGCTGTTCTGTTGCAAAATAATAGCTTAAGTAAAATGAAACTAATTGACAAAATAGAGTGTAAATAAATTTTGAAACATCTAAATAATACTATATACATATTTTTATCCTCACTAAACAAGATTCTATGAGATATTCAATATTTGCATAGATTTCAATTTTTTAAATTATAATAATTTCTATTTAATCTCATAGTTCCAATTAGTTATTTATGTATCTTTGTGTATATATACCACAGATATATATCTCTCCATAGAAATATTATGTGTATGTATATATATACCTTATATATACACACATATCATATATATATATATACAGAAATATTATTACGTATTCATTAAAATATATTATGGTAATCTAATTGCATAAGTATTGCAAAGGGCATGCAATGATCCCTTTTAGGATTAATATCTATGCAAGAAATAAACTCCACAGCTTTTCCCCATGGTATGAAATATAGGTATTAGAACCTAATATGGATGTTAGTCCTAAAACTGCAACAATATTCGGCACAGAAATGTTACTATAGATGATTATAAAGACTCCAAAACATATCAGTATGATTTACATTTTCCACTGTTTCTTGTAGGGTTAAGCTGTGCTAGACAGATCTAGGAGGTAGGGAAGTGAAAGGTGAAATTTTTTAAATTCTTAAAATCACATCTGAAAGCATTGTTTGGTTCTTTTTTTTTTTTTTTTTTTTTTTTTTTCCCATATCTTATATATCAGTTTTCTGGAATACTTGGTAACACTGGTTTGCATTCTGGGTGAACTATAACTTTTTTTCTATCAATTTGTTACTTGCAAATACTGTGTTGTTTTCTTTTTTTTTTTTTTTTTTTTTTTTTTCCCCTAAAACCTGATAAAGGATTTGAATACATGCACTACTGGTCTACTACAGATCCCTTAGCAATTTTGATCCCAGGCAGCCCATGAGAGGCTTTTCCTTGTGTAGGAGTCCTTTCACAAGAAATGCATGAAGGAGGCAGAAGCACATTTGCATATTAAAACAAACATGCTAAACATGGCATCAGAGACACATATCATTTTGCTTCTCTTTATCATCAATAAGGGCTGCTTATTTCAGCATTGATTCTTGTCATTACTTCTATACCTTGGTATAATTGGAGAGTATTGAAAAAAGGGTAAATTTTTTTTTGTTGGCTGTACAGGAAAGTAGGCATAAATTGCTACTAAAGCATATCCAAGTAGGAATATACCCATATTATGCTGAAATGAAGTCATTTGGAGAGAAACAAAAGAATTTAAACTTGTCAACAAAAGGAGGACACATGGTCTCTGAAGCATAAATTTCCAATATAGAAAACAAGGAGATCAGTTAAATGAGAGTCAGGAGCCTACAGGGTGCAGTTTCAAATAAGTGACCTCTTTTTTTAACTGTTATCTGATATGTCAAGTAGAGGTTCTTACTGTAAATAGTGTCTAAAGTAGGTAGTTTGCTTGTTTTAAATGTTAAATTGAAACAATCTTTTAGTTTATATGAATGCAATAGAGAATATAAACGTCTTTCAAATGAATGTCTGTAAACACAATATCCTTAAAAATGTGAACTATGGTGCGCCTTTACAGCCATTTATTTAATAGATACCTACTCAGTTTCTAATAGCATCTGAACATTTGGCGTCTCTGCAAAAAATTCCTCTCACTTGTGTCCATAGACATTATGCCTGTTTAAGCAAGTTAACTGTAAGTGTAAGAAATTATTTAATCATAAGTTAAAGAAAAATGTTGATTTATAAATTTAATCTGTCTTCCCATATCAGTAATGTCTATCCAGAGACAAATGCTTGAAGATTACTTTGTTTCTTCAATTTATTGTAAGTCATTCTATTATAAGCTGACTTTCAGAGTCTAAGAAGGTCAACCTTATCAAAGACAGGTAGAAGACCATCACCTAAATGCTTAGGAAATCAAATAGGACAGCCTTGTGTACCTTAAAGAAAAGTTGTTCTGTGAAAGTAGTGTTCCTTGTGAGATCTTTTTGGTGGTCTTTAAAGCAATTGTTTTGAAAATTCTTTAGCATTTCATCAGCTCCTTTTCTGCAGAGATGTTCTCAGCTGTTTTAAAAGGTCTTTCATGTGCCCTCTCTTTTCTTACACTTTTGAATTTGGTGAATACATCTAGCTTGAAGTTAATATTTTATGTATCTGTCTCTTAGCAGTTATAACATTGGAGAGGCTTATTTTAAAGACACAAAGGAATGGTGTAATTGTATTTAATTTGACACCATTTGGTTGTCAATATTTTAGTTTCAGTCACAGCATGGTCTGGAAAGCCATATAATATTTATTTATTCATGTCAGCGATTTACATATTTTTTCTTGATAAGAAGTTAAGGCAGAGTTTCAGTTAACCTAGTTAATTTGGTTACCAAAGATTTATAACTACAACATACACTTTCCCCTCTTGCCAGTCTTAGCCAAGATCTCATGACTCTGAGTTATGGTAATATGAAAGGACAAAGCCCTCCCCAAACTCTTATTTTTTCTTCTCAGGAAACTATTCAGGATAAAGCCCAGTCACTCCTCATTGCTACCCTCAGCAGTGTCTTTATAAAGACAGAAATAGGATTTGAGGATTCTGACATTTTAATGCTGAATTTCCATATCATTGCTGCAATAGCAAGTTATCCTTTTCCTTTTTTGTTTTTAATTTTGCAGATTTTATTTAAAGAAAAAATATTCACACACATTATATACTTCACAGTAAAAATTTACTTACACTGCTCCACAAAATCAATACAGGTGTAAAAACTTATTGGATAAAACTTACTTTTGTTTAACGAGATATTCACAACAAAGAACAAGAGAAACCACCTCATTTTGATTGGAAGAGATTACTCTTGGAAAAAAAGCATTACTCCACCAAGAGTCTTCACAACATTGATCCTAATTTGTTTGCCTTGTGCATACCTACTATAGCTATTTCTGTACTGTTTTCATTGACTTCATGCTTCTAACTGCACTTTCTGTAAGATTATAAAGTCTGTAATGTTTTCTTGCATGCACTATTCCTCCTAGAAATAGGCATATGTTATTACATTTTAAGTAATTTAAGATATTAAAGCATTGTAGTAAAAGCAGAAGCCTGTAATGTCTATACATTAAAGTGTGTTAATCACTTTGTAATTAATATTAACTTTCCTTAAACTCAAATATAAGCATACTGAAATAATGCAACTAATGACAGTATGAAAGAATTTTGTAATACTGTGATGACATGCCAGACACAGTGTATAAATTTTTCTTTAAGTATTTGATTAATGTGACCAAAAAGAGAGAAGTTGTGTGTAGCACATAGGAGGAATGCAAATATAAAAAAAGTTGCTAGACAGGGGCAAGATAAGCACAAAGAACTGCAAAAAGGCTGGAAATCCTGCAAAATAGACAAGAAGGATGAATGGAAATAATAATAAAAAAAAAAAATACTGGAAACAGATGAGCTGCAAAAGGATGTGAAGAGAGCAAATAACATATTTATTTCAAGCACAAATAGCCAAGATGCTGTAAAAAGAAGACAAGTTTGCTTCTGCTCCAGCTTCTGACAGGGAGATTTCAAACCTGATCACTTCAACCCATTTGAGTAAGAACATAAAGAACCATAGCTGTCTGCATTAAGTGTACAATAGTCATGGTATTGTACTCAGAGCAGAATTAGGGTATAAATAGTAAAAACTAACAGCTTTATTAATATTGTGTAAGGACTAACTTTTAACATTAAATATGCTGTTAAGGAATGAAGTTAGTTGGGATTTTCTTCTGTGTTTTTGGCTTTTATCCTTAAAAAGAATTTATAACTGTCTCCATTTGTTCATCTTCTAAGTATTCCCATCGCATCAATTTCTGTTTCTTTGATATATGAATGTATACACTAAGTTGCACCGTTAAACTCTAAAGTACTGTGAACTCGAGTGTGATTCCATTTGACACAAAAAAGTTTGAAAGATTATGCAAAACTTTTGGAATTAGAATTAAGTCTATGTCAATGCCCACAAATTCCAGTCCTGTTTTTTATTTCTTTATTCACATTGAATCATATTTTATTAACAGATAAATATGTATAATTAAATTACACAGATTGACAAAATTATGGTCCTATGATGGCATATAATATAATAGTTATAATTAGTATTATTAACATAATATAACATTGTTTATTATAATTCTGTTGTCTAATAAAGTGAGCTGTGAATTTTAAAAATAGTGATACAGAGATTAACAGCTTCTCTACAATAAAAGTAAAATACAGTCAAATATAAGATGTAAATACTCCTTGCTGTTCTGAAGATCAGATCAGGTGCTATGCTGTGGGAGCCCTAGGCTATCCCACCTAAGCTAATATCTTGGTTTTAATGATGGCAGATAACACATGTTTAGGAAATGACTGAAAGAAGGATTATATATATAGACACATATGAATATACAAAGAAAATACGTGAGAGTGGTGCTTCTGACATTCAGGGTCCTGAGGACATCACCAGGCTTGACTGTCCCTGCCTAGCCTCAGCCTGCGTCTGTGGGCCCAGGACCCCATTATGGCTGATCCCAGTGATACCACATGGGTGCTTGTGTTTAATCCTGCTTCTAGTCCTGCTCCCTGTATGCACCTCAGATCTCCCTTGTTTCCATTCCTGTGTCCTGCTGCTCCTCACTGTCCAGGTCCCCTGGATGAACCCCAGGCCTGGTTTCTCACTTTGTCTTGCCTGGATATGTTGAGGGACCCTGTTACCAGCACATGGCTCTGTCCACCTTTTGCAGACCCTATAGGTCATCCATAAGGGTTACATAAGACTCCTGTGCTGGAGTCACCCTTTCTTCCAGCTAAACGTCCCTTAGGGAGCAAACTTGTCTCTGCAGCACGCTGAAAAGGACGGTATGATTGTGTGAAGACACATCAGAGTACATGTGTAATGTCAACTCCATAAAGAAAACTAGAGATAAAAATCACAACTTGATCTATGGTAAAAATACATGTAGAGTGAAAGGCAGAGAGGATCTCAAGAGACCTGCTAATTCATCTTTTTACTGAGGCATAGTCACGATATTTCGGAGTCATATTCCTGAAAACTTGTAATCAGAGATTTGATAACTTGGACAGAAACTTCATTTCAGCATCCCACTATCACAACTAAAGTTTTCCGAATATTGACTCCAAATTTTGTTTCATGTAATTTTACATGCTAAAATCAAACACCTAAAACTTCTATTAAGATTATTGTAAGAATGGAAGAAATGATGCAGAAAATAGAGCAAATTTAGGTCTGCTATGTCAATACCATTGAATTTAAATTATATTATCTCAGTCATTGTTACACAGAAAATCAGTACATGAATGCTGTAATACTCAGTCTTCTTGGCTGGAAATGATTATTACTATCTTCGCTGTCACTGATTCTGTGCAGTAAATTTGGGAAGCTGATCTAGATTGTTAAAAAAGATAAACAACAAAATATAACTGGGATAATATACCCTCTTTTAAGTGAGTTTGGTAACACTGTAAGATGTTAATGTTATTTGTTGGGACATATCTTTAAGTGTTGTGGAGCTGATTAATTAAAAAGTCCCCAGTAATTTATCTAATAAACAGTTAATAGATTAATTCTTCACCCTGCTATGTATAAGTACTCAGTTATCAGATAATGGTGCCCTAATAATGAATCAATTAAAAAGGATAAAGAAAACAATGACCAAAAAATTATCACTAACTGCCAGAGAATAAGTCAGGTCAGGGATCTGAGTGTTGCTGACTGAAAGTATAATACTATCTAGGTCATAAAGTCACTTTCAAAATTCACTACAGCTGTACAATTTTTCTTTAGTTTTGAGAAGTTTGGAGCTACCTCATACATAGGCTAATATTTCTCACAATTATGTCTTTCAGACTGTATGACTGTGATTATGGAAGAAATAGGTGAGTGTTTTCATGTGTGTGCAAGAGATAGACAAGTATGGGACTTGATTCAGCTGAAAATAATGCTCAAGGTTGCTGAAAGTAATAAGAATCCTATTTTTCAACATTAAGTACATGTATGCAAATATTTCAATTCGTAAAATATTCAAGACAAATTAGAGCCCTGCATAGATACGAGCTAAAAAGCAAGATGCTAACAGAACTTTCTTATTTCCAGTTGAACTTAAACATAATGGAAAATATGTGTCATTATGTGTTGTATACATAAGTTGATCTGGTTTAGCAAGAAAAACTTTTTTAAAATGAGTGAGTTTTGACTTCTATCTGATGTGGTTTCATATATGTTTATGTCAAATTTTGAGAGAGACAATTTTTATTTCTTATTCATTAAGAAAAAACCCTGTTTTCCACAGGGAACAGTGCAACTGACATATTTCTTCTAAGGAGCTCATCATTAGAAACTGGGAATAAAGCATTCAACAGAATCACAACCCGAAGAGCTTATGTATGATACTTCTTTCTCTTCTGAGGTCAGAATCAAAAGGATTTGGATAGTATATTTTAGTAAAATTTTCTCTTTGCAATTGATTTATTAACATTTTGATGATGTGAATAAAACATAAATTGGTCTTTACAACATTAGTTCTGTATTTTCCCCAAGTCAGTTAGAAAAGATATCCATTCAATTTTGGAGCCAATACCTGCTATCTCTTCAGAATTTAATGATTTAAAAAATATTTTAAATTTTATTTTTATCTTTATTTAAAGATACCCACTCAGATTTGTAGCCTAGGGTTATAGTGTTTCAAGTATACACATAGTCTGATGGCCCCTTCCTGGCAACTTTTTCTTCTCGACTTCAGGCACTTTCTAGTCTGAGTGTTTTCTTTTAACTGTTCCATCTGGAAATCTGTGGTTTCTCTGTCCTTGCACTTACAACCAAAATGTAAATTTGCTCCCTAATTGAAATAATTATCCCTAATTTTCAAGAGATTGAATATTATGTCTTAAACCCTCTTAGGCAAGTAATTTAAAATAAATAAAAATTTATCATTTTGCTATGCTGAATAGAATCTTTTGAGCTTATCTTTTGATACAATTAGCAAAACCCATTAAAAAACAGTAGATAAGTTTGGGTGCATTTTTTTAGTAAATGAAGAATGCAGACACTCAGTATCTACACATAAGAGGCTGAGCTGTCAGTACAGTCTAACCCAATTCAAAACCTTACTGGTAACATCATCATGATATCATTTACCTTACAAATAAAAATACACTTCATTGAGCTGCAGTCAGTGAAGTTACTATACTCTCTTGGAGCACAGACTGAAGAGAAAAATTAGTTGTGGTAGATGTTCTGAAGCTTTTCAATCTGGGAAAGGTTATTTATCCTAAGTTTTTTGATTTATTTCAGTTTAAATCTTATTTCTGTTAAGCAATTTAAAACTATACTCAGCATCATAAAACCCATTATTTATTAAGACTAGAGAAATATCATTTGTTGAAAAGCAAGTCTTGCAGAACTCCTCTAGCGTCAAATTTTTGACTGAAACGTCTGACTACATAAAACTAGGCATACAAAAATGATTTTTTTTATATTTCAAATTTGACAATATAACATCAGCTAGAAAAAGATCCAGAAAAAAAGCATGATAAAATGACATTTCTCTCTCAGTTTTTAATAACAAAGAAATATCTATACCTTTTTGTGAGTTTCTTTTAATGTAGCACAAAGTAGAAATAAGTTGGACCACTTTAAAATGTTGGAAACATCTGTCTGAAAGTCAATGCATTGTTCTGAATCTTGTAGGCATCTGTTACACTTCTTATAGTCCTAGTGCACTATTGCACTAAAGTCGGCACACATCAGCCTTCAAGCAAGTACCTGGTGGAATCATGGCCAGAGAACCTGCAAAATTTACTTGCTGTTACTAGGTAGTTTTATGAATGGATTGAACAGAGATATCGGGTCAACATCTACATATATTTATTTTAATGCCTATTAGCTTCTAATGTACAATATTTCAAGTAACCAACAGGCTCATTTTATAATATTGACTGAGTGTTCTCTGGAGCTAGATTAGGACTCCCTCATTTTGTGAAGTAATCTAGGAGGTTGCCTAGAACTACATACCATTGCTATCTGAAACTGTAGTAAATGGATATAGCCAATATTAGAACAACTTAACCATGAACTTATTTCAATTTAAAGGTAAGTGAAATGTACTACTTTTATCTAGTTTCATGTGTGGCACAGGGACAGGTAGTACAGACAGTCAAGTACTTCACCTTTTACTAAGTTGCAAATTTCCACAAACTTGACAAAAAATGACACTTGAGAGTACTCAGTTATTACATAAAAATAAATCCTCTGTGGAAGTTTGTCTTTTCCTTCTATGAAAGTTCTTATTTCTTTTAATAATTGCTAGCTAAGCAACAAATATAGAGCACATCATTTACAACACACCGATTTATGCTGAACTAAAATAACCAGGAAATAAAAAAAAAAATAAAAAAAAAAAAAATTGAAACCATCAAAAGTACGTGAGAGAAAAAATAATAGAAAAGGTCAAAAGATCACAAGGTCAATGAGTTGTACATTATCAATATATTAATAAATCTGTAACCATGAATAGTCCTTAATGAAATTAGACAGACTGTGATTTAATAATTTCTCAGTGCAGAGGTTTACACAAATAATACTACAAATTTATTTATAATTTCATATGCAAAGTTCTTAAAAAAAGATGTTTGCTTACACAATCAAACACTAATTTTTTGTTTGTTTGTTTGTTTGTATTTTAAATGCTTTCACTTTTCTTTATCTTGTATTTAAAAAATTGTAAAAAGGAACAATTTTTTTTTTTTAATAAATAATTTAATAAATTACATTGCCAACAAATATTCTCTACTTCATAAGGATGAGATATGCAGAGATAAATTGTCATCATCACTCTATTTTAGTCCTATATTATTATAGTAGAATATTTCTTTTTACTCATTCTTGTAGTTAAGGATGCAAAATAAAGATTGAAAACTTGTTAAAAAAACAAGTACTGTGTACAAACTGATGTAATGATACAAAAATTAATCTATGTAAATCCTCCTGAAACAAATCCTGCAATGTATTTTTGTTATTAAAAAAAAAAAATGACTCATCACCTCTTTCAAATACAGGGTATATTTTGGGGCTTCTTTTCAGATGCTGAGAAGGCTTACCAATTTCCACCTTATTCTCATTTTCACTAGCCTTTTTTTCCCTGTTGACATCTAAGGATTTTTCTTGCTTTTTTCCTTTACATGGCTTCCAGAATGTAGTGAGACAGAACAAACAAAAATCTCAAATTACCAGCCCTGCTTTCTGTTCTAACCGGGTAGCTCTTACCCATATAAAGTATGGAAAGAAAGTATACATCACTGGTTCAGAAAAACTCAGAAAGATAATTCTATCAGTTCTAGGACACCAAAACAGAACATACATACATTAACAAAGGGATAGAATCAAGCCAAAATTAAACTTCCAATAGACATTTCCATTTTTTTTTACTTGAGTAAAAAGGATAATTTCCATTTCCAATCATGAAAATCAATTATATGCCCATAGTTTAGATGCTGCAACACCTCAAAGACAAGTGAGAGCTACTGAGACTTTCCAAGCTATATTTATTATCCAATTTAGCAAAACAAGATTTTGCTTTGTCATGCTAAAAAAAAAAAAAAAAAAAGACTTTTGCTAAAGATAAATCATTGATAGAAATATCAGTATTTCTTTACTCTTTGAATCTGGAAGGGACTACAAGTTATTCCATGTTCTTCAGAAGTCAGCTTTCCAAACAGTTGTCTTGCTTTAGTATTATCATCCATACATTTAAATCATTGTGTTATGATTGTGATTAGAACTGCCATCAAAAAGACTTTAATGTCCTTGGAAAAAAAGTCAAGTTAAGAAAAGGATAACAAAAAGGATATATCTTGAGATTTTTAAAGTATAAGACAAAACCAAACACAAATTTAGATCCAGTCTAAATGATTTTTTTTTTTTTTAATTTCAAAGTAAGCCATTTTGACCATAAGAGGTGAAGTTAATGAAATATTTCAAGCTGAAAAGTGTGTTTATTTAGTTGTATAATTTCAAAGTGAATGCTTTCAAAAACTTTGCAACTTCTCTGATCTTTTTGAAAGAAGAAATAGAAAAAAAATATTCCTGGAAATTATTTTTTTTTTATTGAATTAACTTTTTCTTATGGAAAAAAGTTACATCAAAACTTTCAAACACAATTCAATTCTGAACTCTTCTAAATTATATTTTAATTTGGCTTGTAATTTTGCAAAAATATACTTATTCACTCTGATACGAATAAAGAACCAGACCTGTAGTCTAGGATTCTAACATAGAGATATTTGTCCAAGAAGAAAGTATGCTATGAAAGGACTGTTCCTGACGTGCATTTCTGCTGCATGAAATTCATTGTCACAATTTTTGTTATCTCAAGAGACAGTTCAATTATTGCTGTCCATTTCCTAATTTATCCTAAAATATAATATACAATACATTTCTGAATGATTATATAATGTCTCAGGTAAATTTCTATGGCAGAAGACTGAAGAAAAAGTGACTATAACTTCTCAAGAACTTGATTAATGATATTAAAAAGTGCTGCCTGGAAAGTCTTATTAAAATGATTATAAAAATAATGAAAAGAGCCTTACACATTTACTTAGGATTATTGGTTTTGCTGTGACATGTCTGACAATCAGTTATAAAGTTTCTATGGTGTTCGCTGTGGAGGTTTAGAACAATTTAATATTTAGTAACATTTTTTCTTGTTTATTCTTTAGTGCAGGTGTGACAAGCTGCTTGTCCGAAGCAGACTCTCTATTATTAGGGACATTTCTCCAGTTCTTCCTAATAAATTCACATATGTTTAACAATAGATGTCCTTGCTTGTGTTATATTAACCATAAAATATAATTACTCTGGAAATCTTAATATCTAATAGTACTTGATACTACTGGATTTCCAATAAAATTTGTAAGTTATCTTTTTTTGGAGCTAATTGCTTTTCAGCTTTGGGGTACAATCTATTAAAGAAGACTTCTCCAGGCCTATATCTAGAAGGAAGGAAATGAATCTTTACTAAAATAACCCTGTCCTTTAACAGACATCTACTTATCTCTTCATATTCTATTATTACAACATCCATCTCTTGTGGCAAAAGTGTTCTATTTTTAATTTCTGATACAGTAAACAATATTTGTCCATGGACTTAATCTTGAGGTTATAGAATTACTGTTCCCAAGATATTTAATTTGAAAATATAATTTTTGGTTGGTTGGTTGGTTGGGTTTTTTTTTTCATTTTTTATTTTTTTTATCTGTAAATTCTCCCACAGTTTCATTTATTAAATGGTTGGACTGGATTATTCATTTTAATGTAGTTGTTGAATACGTAATTTTCACAGGATAAGAATAAATGATCCTTTTGAGAAGTGAAAGAAAATTATAATAGCTGTCACAGCACAGGTAAAATATGTATAAAAATATTTCTTGAAATGAGTAACATACCAAATCTTTGGGTTTTGGAAGATAGTTTGCTAACTAAAATAATATTTTTAGTAAATTATTTTAAACATAATCCACTGGTTTACGTTTGTAATGAAAACTGCATCTGACCAGAGGCAACTTTTCCAACTGCTATGTAAGTCTTCTGAGCTTATATAAAGAGTATATAAAGGTAATATATATATATATTAAAAAAAAAAAATAAAAAAAAATTTGTAATAATAATTTAAAAAATCAAGCACTTGGAAAGCCGGGAAAATTATTCAGAGAGTGAACATATATGAGTACTTTCATATATATACACAACCTCCTATAAATCACAAATATGACAAATCACAAATGACTGCTTTAACAGAATAATAATAAGAACTTTACATTTCAGAGTGTATCTTTTTTTCTGCACTGCTTCAGGGACATTTTATTTCTGGAGAAGTTGCAGCACCACTGGCATGTAGCTGGCTATCTAAAACTCAGCTATATATTTTTATGGTTTATAACAATGAAAATATAACTGATATTATGTTTCAAAATGGGTAGAATTTTGTGAATAAAAGTAGCCTTCTGTTGAGTTGCTGTCATTTTAAGAGATAGATGGTGCATTTCTACATTACCATCTAAAATAAGTGCTGGTTCTGTCTCATGACTTTGGCTGTTGCATATCAATATTACTGTAAGCATCCTTAGCGTCATAAGAAATCAAGAGGTTAAGCAGATGAACTCCATGGAAATACGAAGTTACTACTTCTCACCGTGAGTCATCTATTTGCATCCTTGGAATATCTGGGAATAGACTGCATGATCAAAAACTTTGTTTCAGATATTGCGATCTTATTCTTTCCCTATGAACACGTTCCCTTTTTTCAAGTTGTCCAGGAGATATGTGATTCTTTCTCTTCTTCTTAGCATACATGAACTCTTACTGGTCTTCATTAACAAAATGATCCTGATGAAGACTCAGGTCCCAGACATTTGTTGTCTCCAGGATTCAGGAAAGATTTCAAAGATTTTTTTCTTCTTCTCTCTTTCTTTGTAATTTCACAGTAGTGGCCATAGAAATGCTGAACAGAGCAGATAGGTAACTTTCTTCTACTTCCATCTACTTTTTTGGTATCTAATGTAATCAGTGCTATCATTTCTTCTATATTACAGAGTATCTATGGGATTTCCAAGGTAGTGCTCTCTTGTATTACTATTTATATTACTATTCCCTAAAATTTCCCTCAGAACTTTACAGATAAAACCTGCTGTGTCAATTCTCACATATCTTTGTATAAAATTATTTTTTGGGGATTCAATCCATTTAGCCAAGATATTAAGATGATAGTAGCAGTGTCCTGCCTTCTTATGTATTCACTTTCCCTCCAGTCTCTGTTATCAGCAAATTTTATTATCAAAGATACTTAGATCATCAATCTAGATCATTAATAAAGGAGCATTAGTGTCATACCTATTACCAGTTCTTGAGCTGCCCCTTTATATTGTGCTATGCACATTGATATCTCATCATTAGCAATGACAATTTAAGACAACATATACATGATATCAGACACGAAATTGGAATTCTATTCAGTGGGAGATAAAGCAGCTGTAAAATGTTTTGGTTTTTTTTTTAGAAAGAAGAGGCTACTAATTATTTTAGACTGCATAGTAGGTTACTCTTTATTAATAATTTGTACGTGGATATAGATAGAAATCAAGTTCCTTGACTGATGATTTATGTTTGTAGATTTTATTTACCACTTTCTGTGTCTGAAAACAAAATAATCCACTTTTATTTGAAGATTAGAAACTATACTGTATTCTGATTATGAACAGACAGTTCTAGGATCTAAATCACCAAACAAAGGGGATTTTGTAACCTTAAAATAAGAACATGTACAACCCAATAAAATCCCACCCTGATGACAAGAAGTTGAGTCAGAATATTAAGATAAATATCTGTCTTGCAAACATTCAGAGGGGAAGGAGAAGGAAGACAGCTGCAGCTAATGTATCTGGAGTTTCCTCTGCAGTTCTTTTATTGCTTTAATTTAAAATGAGTTTAGTGCTAATAAAATTTCTAAGCAAAACAAAGTTTCAGATTACAGGCAAGAGTTTGATTGTCTAGGGAAAAAGGCTAATGACTGCATAGGATCCATCTCTCTGTTCAAGCACAGAAATAGTTTAGTTATAGAACGTTAACTTTTTTTTCTGCAGAGATTGGTAAACAAACATCTTTCTTGGCTTCACCTACTCACCTTTGTTACATGCATAGGGAGCTCAGTAATTATATCTGCTGTGTATGAGAAATAGCAGTATCCTCCATTCTGCGGCATTATTTTCTCAATATGTGTCTGGCTAGAAAATAAATAAGTATGATCAATATATTCACAGAAGAGCCTGATGTTGACATTAGTGTGTTCAAGAGATTGCGATTTTGATCAAATTTAAACATGTAATTGTGTTAACTTGTAAGGAGACAAGAAGATTCCCAAACTTGATCTTTTTAAAATCAAATTATTATTGTTAATAATTGTAATAATTTTGTCTTGCTTCTAATATGTTTTTGCATAAGGGCATCCCATTTGACCTTTTCCAAATGTCAGCAATAATATTTGATATGAATACGTTTCACAGACACTTTAAACACTAATATAATGTTTAATATTAAAAGATAATAATCTTGGTATTTGTACTCAAAATGTCACTGAATATTGCATGAACAGTGATCACGCTGGCTTAATGGCAAGGTGTGTATCCAAACCCTGGTATTAGCAGATAGCTTAGGAAATTACTACGGAAGAGAATTGTTTTCATGCTTTTTTGTTTTTTTGATTACCGAGAGTTTATGTAACACTCTTCCTTTGTAAGACATTTGGTCATAGCGATCTGTCTTGAATTATTACCTGGAAATATGTGAAAAGGAAAAGAAAATATTAGTTACTGCTATTAATGAAGATGTATCTAAATGCTCTTGAATTCTAAAAATTCATAGGAATGAGTACATTGGACACCATATCCAGTGAAAGGACTAATTTCAAGAACCTAGTTCCCAAATGAGCTATGTGTTAAGGCAACCAAGTAGAAAATTCAGATGGGTGATCTGAAAAGCACAGCACTTTAATTGACAAGATACTGAGAATGAACCTGTAGGAAATGCCATTTACATGCCATATACTTGAAAAAGAAAAAAAGTTAATGTCAGATCCCCTGAAAAGCTTCTCCATCCAAAATTGACTTATATCCCAGAATTGTCTTCCAAAGGAATGATCCTACAATTGCTGTTTTCACTATAGTTCAGTAAGACCTACTGAGTTTGTCTAAAACTCGAATTCTGAACAAAAAGCTTTCTTTTTAAATTTTAAAACCTGTCAGCAAGAAAGGGGAGATTTATCTTTAAAGTTTTCCTCTGGTTTAGGACTGTTAAATCCACATATACAGAATAATTCTGCATCTGCTGGCTTAAAGGGAAAGATAAATCAAGAATTTACTTGACCGTGAGGAAAAAACATAGGAAGACAGATGAGCCTAGAGCCTACTAATAACTTACTTTCTAAGGAGAGTGGATATAAAACCTGAATTTGCAAGGCTTTAAACTTTAATATTGAGATTAGAGGAGGGAAAATAAAATGTGGATTAAACAAAATAACTAAGAACAATTTAAAAATGCTGCTTATAACAGGATTGAGGATTCACATCTCTCTTCATGAGTGCTATTATTGCTACATAATAGTATTATACAATTGTCTGCACGGAATTCAATTATTCTTCAAAGAATACTTTAATTCCTGTTGAACAGAACAACTGCCTGCCATGTCCTGGAAGTATCTGTGTATAGTGCATGTGTCATAGGGTGCTCTGGGCAAGTATAAGTCTGAAGGAATTATGATACCTCAGGTGTTATGCATGAAAAATCTGGCAAAATATATGCATAAAATTTTAATTATGCATATACAAGCACAGGATTTGGTGTCCCTGAATATCTGTTGCCCCAAGACACAAGTAGGGAGTTAAATAAAACTAATGGTAACATTATATCAATCTTGATACAAATTAACGGAAGGTAATAAACATGATCATTCTGTTAGATGTTATTTCTGGAGGTATATAGTGACTGATCTATACCTGAATTCCAGATTGATGGCTATGAGGCCTATATCTTTATAACCAAACCCTTTTTCATTTATATTTCACTAGTTTATGTGTCTGGAAGTTCCCTTGGAGTTCCTCTGTTGTCTTACAAATTTCTTAAATAAAGCCTACAGACCACTTATCTGCTATTAAGGAAATAATTCTTTACCAGAAAGCAAAGCACATACCTCATTATCGTTTAATTAAGACATTGCATATGAAATACAAACCAAAAACCAAAAAAATCTCTTGCCTCAGGCAATAATTACACCACCTTGAAATCAGGATCAGATAACTCCTCAGAATTGATAGAAAGTTCTTCAAACCTCCCATCAAGGGATGGTCTGTTTTTGTGATACATGTTTTCCTGCACAACTTCATGTTTTTCATTATTATTTATTCTACTCTAAAATCATAGAGACTGTATTATAGTATGACTGGGTAGATATTTGTTAATAAAATAGAAGTGATTTATGACATGCTATAGCCTTTGTATAAAATAAATAGGATTTTAAATCATGACTATGTATGTTTATATATGACCAAAGGAGGCAAAACTGAACATTTGCTGTAATGAGCTTACACACCATATTTTGTAGCTAGAAGAAACATCATAGATGCTTTGATATCAATAAACAAAACAGATGTTATTATGCTAAGATCTCCAGTTAGTTTCTTACACTTTCTTGAGCTGCTTTCCTGACAACTTCTGCTATCAAGGTTAACAGATTGTTTTATTCTCACAGGAAACTCAATGATACTTGTGTTAGCAATCCACTAAAACCAGGAATTAACAGCTGAATATGCTTTGCAACTTTGTGGGGGTTTGTTTGTTTTCCTAATGAGAGAACAAGGAGTCAGGAAAAATCTTAATTTCTCCTTGAAAAGCATTTTACTTTGCTGTCCAGAAAAATGCTGGTGAGTTAGATGTACAGAAAAGTATCTGGAACACTTTTGGACATGAACAATCACATAGGGAAAGGGAATAAAGAGTAGGAAAAAATAAATACTTGTTTATATAATAAACTTCCTTGTTTGTATTATAAAATTCTCTCTTATTTAGCCTTTTCAAGATACAGAAGAAAAAATATCTTTTCATTGTCTCTTTTGGAATCATAGATGGAAACTACAAAGGATACATATATAGCGTGTGTGTGTGTGTGCCTGTGTTTGTGTGTGAATGGGTGAGTGTGGGTGAGTGCATACATGTGACATTCAGACTTCTACTACATGGCTGTTGTTTGGAGTATTCTATAGAATAATAGCTACTTTTTTTTAGGATTTTCCTTATAAAATTAAACCACCCAATTCTTATTTTGTAAATTTAAATCTAAGAACAAGATAGATTGGGTCAGTTATCTACAGTAACAAAGACTTGGTTCAGTAAGTATAAAACAGGTCATTAACAAAGAAACAGGGAAGACTGGATATTCAGCTGCCTTTGCAGTTCTTGAATTTAGAAGCGGAAAGGTTAGAAAAGTCTTATAAATAATGTTAAAATTAAGCTAAAATGTAAGAAAAGAGAAACAAAACATATCAGAATATATTCTGGCAAGCACTTTCATTTAAATTAGTTTAAAGTTAATTTCTTTATACAATAAACTACAAAATGAATAAAGGAGGCTGGTATACTGCATACACAAAAAAAAAAGGAATGTCATACAGATAATAACATTTTTGTTAGTTTTCTGCAAAATAGTCTTGAAATTTGCCTATATTAACTGAAAAATCAAATTTACAGGAGAGAAATTATAATAAATTAAAAGAGGAAAAAATAGAAACTTGAACTTCTTAAGTATAAGAAGCTCTAAACATTGTTCAAGACTCCAGAAGCAGTCATCTCCCAAGAGATGTGAATGGGAATAGGAACAGAAATGGGAGAAGCCAACAGAATACTCTTATTTAAGAAAAAGCCTAGGGACACAGCAGGAAATTAAATACCAAATAGTTTAACTTAGATTTTCAGGAAAGTATTGGGAACTATTTTAAACCACCAGATCGGAAAATGATTAGAAAAGCACAACTTAATTAAACGAAGGTTGGAATAGAAAGGGTATGCCTTACTAATTTGTTAGTTCTGTGAGACTATCATTGCCAAAGTAGATAAAGGAATTGCAGTGTAGACATCATACTTAAAGGCTGCTCAGGAAACTTTTTAATGTCAGAGGTTGTGTAAGGTGCAGAATCATTGAACAGGAGAGAGTTTGGCTTATTAATTTAAAAGAAAATGGCTAAAGGACTAAAGGACAGGGAACAAGATGCTATAAACCTGGAGCAATATCGTTTGGAGAAGAAAGAAAAAAAAAAAAAAAAAGAAATAAGAAATCTGATCCCATAGAAATAACTTCTGGTCTAGTGCCTAGAAATGTAATACACTGGGCTCGGGATGACATAATAGAAAAGCCTTGCACTGTATATAAAATTCTATAAATAAAGGAAAGGTCAAAATTTAATAAACGACATTAAAATATTTTATAAAACTTTTTTGTATAACAAGTTCTTCTGTCCAACATCTAACAGTAAAGCAAAACTGTGATGGAAGTACAGTCCATCTTTCTTTGTGGTACTCTTAAAAACCTTATCTACAGTATGATATAGAAATTGCAATAGATGTGCATTAGGTTTTGGTAAGGATTCTAAATGTCAGTGTAGATCAATAAAAAATAAAATTCACTGTTCAAAAATCAAGTTGTATTCTTCTGCCTGTTTCTATCCAGAATATATTTAAGATTGAAGTGGGAAAAAAAAAGACTGTCTTATATTCAAAGAAAAGTTAAAACAAAACAAAACAAGAAAAAAAAAATACACTCATGTTAAATGGAAGTGAAAATACCACTTTCATCTTGTTCTTCATCTGTTTGGAAGACTGATGTGGTTTTTACTTGCCAGAAGTTTCTAGTGAAGATGACAATAATATCTCAAATAGCCTGAAAATTGCTGAAATCCCTTTTTTATCTTTTTCATTTTGTCTTTAGCCTGATGATAGTTACTTTCCATTACAAAAGAGAAACTGAAAGAAAAAAATCCTCTGGGTTTGTGGCCACTGGAATGTCAGAAATTTGGGAAACTGAATTAAATCATAACAATTTTAGTCCTACAATAATAGTTTATATATCTAAAAAAAAATCTAAGGTAAATTTCTGCATAGTTTAAAATTTTTATTATTATTTTTTTTTTTAATACAGATATAACATTTTGAGACAGGGAAAATAAGATTATTGTACCAGAAAGATATATGTTTTTAAAAGAAAGAAACCAGATTGTTACCTGTCTTTAACAAATACTGTATAACATTTTATATTATCCTATAGATAATATAATTGTTATAAACTTCTAGAATGTAATGGGTGGTTTATTTCTGTTACTTTTTCTTTTCAGCTTTGACTTGCTAAATAATGCTTAATATTTGTGGAGGTTTGACCTCGGTCAGCTGCTGGATGCCCATCCAGACACTATTTCATTTCCCCTCCTCAACAGGACAAGAGGAGAAAATAAGATGAAAAAGCTTGTGGGTTGAGATAAAGACAGGGAGATGACTCACAGATTACTGTCATAGACAAAACAGACTCAACTTGAGAAAGAACAATTAAATTTATTGGCAATTAAAATGGAGCTGGATGGTGAGAAACAAAGATCAAAACTAAAACACCTTCCCCCCAGCCCACCCTTCTCAGGCTCAACCTCACTCCTGACTCTTCTAATTCCCCCTCTTATACCAGCAGCTCATGAGAGGTGGGGAATGGGGATAGTGGTCAGTCCATCTCTGCCACTCCTTCTTTACACTTTTCCATTGCTCCAGTGTGGGTTCTTCCCATGGGCTGCAGTCCTTAAGGATAAACGTGATTCAGCATGTGTCCTTCATGGCCCCCAGTCCTTACCAGAAAACCTGTTCCTGTGTGGACTCATCTCCTTAGGCTACAGCTTCCTTTAGGGCACATCCACTTGCTCTGGTGTGGGGTCCTCCACATGCTTCAGTGTGAATATCTGCTCCAACTTGGTCTACTCCATGGTCTGGAGGAGTGTCCTTCTGTAGTCCTTAAAAAGAAAGCCCATTACAGCCCAGTTCTTTTTTTCTATTATGGTAAAAGACCACTGATTTTCTATTTACTTGACAGTGAAGGGATCTCAGAACTAGTCTGGGATTGCCTTGGACTGAGCTTATTTTTGCTTGTTTCAAAACACTGCAGTTGAAATTGTCTAATGGATAAATAACCACTGACTTTTGTTGATTAAGCTTTAGTTTATAGGAATGATGTATTAGTATAAGCAATACTGTGCAGACTGAGTTGTCTGCAGGTCTAGAATAAAAAGTGACATGGAAGACTGCAGACACAGGCTGATACATGAGGTCCCAGGAAGGCAGCCTTGTGAATCAGGTGAAACTAGTTTAGAGATAACAAAGAGAGCAGAAAATTCCATGTCTGTGAACTGATGAAAAGAAAGAGCACATAAGCAAACTTTGTTAGGAAACTGTATAAATATAACCTAGGTGGACTCCAAGAGTGAAGTGGAAGACATGCTTGCAGTTAATAATAAACCTAGGAAGGTTATTTTGACAACTCAGTTTGGAGGCCTCATTTCTCTTGATTTGGAAGCTTGGTTTCTCCTTGAAACACTTTGAAGCTTGATTACTCTCTTGGTTAGGGAAGAAATTATGCTGTGCAATTCCTTCCTCTATCCTGATGGAGAAGTGTAGAAAGTGGCAGCTTCTCCAGCCAATTATCCAGCCCCTCCAGAAAATTTATTATTCTTGCATTGCTTCTGTTCTCTCTACCACAGCTGCATAGAATCTGTAACATCTCTCCTTGTATCAAGAATTTCTGATGGTCAAGAGTTTATGATATTGACTCAGAAAGCTTCTGTGTGAATGAGTTTAACTAGGATAGTGAGTGTGAAGGCTTCACTGACTTAAGCTGTGATCGTCAGGAAAAGATGGACAATCCTAAGGCTCATCTAGACATTTTTGAACTCAAAATTCTGGTGAGTTCTATAAGGACACTAGTGTATCTATATCAAAGGATAGTTACTTGGAACATTTATCAGTTGTCATAATCCAAAGACACACTTTTCATGTGTCCAGCAAAATATTACTAGGGAATTTCTATGAATACAGACCTATATGTCACCAGTTGAATTTAACTGTATGGGAGGTCTTGACCTCTTTTTATTACAGATGTTTAAGCAGAATGGCATGGAATCTTGAGTTATGTTGCCTCTGCATGATACAGGTTTAGTATCTACTAAGGGCTAAACAAGTCATTCTGTCTGTTCTTCAACACAGTTAAATTAGTATCGCTTTGTGGTTTACGTACTCCAGTTTAAACACTCCCATGTTTCAGATATGTTTCAAACTTGATTTTCTCTGTTTTCTACCTCTCTGGATTAGGCAAGCACTTTTGGAATAAAATATAGTTAGCATCCAGTTACTCAGTATTCCTGGGACAGGATGAAAAAAAATCTCTTTTCAGGGGAAAGCTAGTTGTCTTGGAGATTTTTGCAAGACTAAAACATTAAGGGTTTTCTGAAATAATACAGTACCATTACCATTACCAATGTAATGGTAACTGAAAATGTAAGTTCCTGTATAATTGCAAAATATACTCAGAAGACCTCTTAGTTGACCTGGAAAATGACTTTTCATCTAACATTCCTTTATAGGAAGGGTACACATGTCACAAAAAGGAATGGAAGTTATCTTTTCGTTAGCATAAGTCCTTTGCCAGTAAGTTATCTGCAGCCAAAGCAGTGGCCTGTGACACATGTAAACCATAAATGTTCTAATCAGGATACCGTTAATATTAGCTTGCCTTGATCCTGAATGTAAGTGTACTGTAATGATGTAATTAACAACATACAAAAACTTTGTAACACAGTGATGATATAGGCAGACATAGTTTTACTATGTGAATATTGAGCAATGTGACTACAAAAATGTCAGAGACATGTAATTGCATACAAGAGGCAGCAAAGTAAACAAAAATTGCCAGACAAAGAACAAGATAAGCACAATAAACTGCAAATAAACAGTATATCTGAGTGAATATGCAAGAAGAATGACTACCAAGAGAAAACAAAAACAAGATAAAAAATATTGGGAGCAAATGAGACACCACCTCCCACTCCCACTTTGTGGATAGATGCCAATAGCATAAAAGCATCATGTATAAGCAAGGCAAATTAGAGGAGAAAGAAGACAAGCCCACTTTGGCTTTATTGTCTCTCATCAAACAGCTTTCAAGCCTCATCACCCAGACCTCAATGACTAAGAATCACCAAGGACTGCAATCATCATTTTTCGTGGTGCCACAAGTCAAAAATGGCAGTGTCAAGTCTTTGATCTCTTTGAAAAGATTTTGACCCTTTCCCCACTCCCAGCAACCAAAAAGATGCAAGACAGTGATTAGAAAAATTTGAAAGCAAGGAGAAAGAGAGAAGGCCTCATTAAATAAAGGTGAAAACATGCAGACAGGAAAGAAGGCAATCACTGATAGTATGTCCCATACACTGAGTAAAAAGGAGAGGGGACTGCAAGCCAAGACACGTGAGTACCAGAGCCTTTGGATGAGCACGCTGAGAAAGAAGTACCTGTCATCATTCTTAATGCCCTGAAACCTAACAGCTTGCCTCTTACAGTCTGGACAGCTTATCTCCTGGAACCAAGAGAGTTGTAACCATGCAATAAATGTTTTTTTTTTCCTTATATATATATTTACATATGAATATAAGTGTGTGTGCTACTTATATATATTGGATCTCTCGAATTTTGAGAAAGATGGTTAACGTTTTTTGGTTTTAATATGATAATGACAAATCTGGGTTAGCCTTATCGTAGTGAGTTGAATCATTAAAAATGGGCCTATGTAAACAGAAGACTGCTCAAATATCAAGTGGATATGGCTACAACATATGTAATGCTTAGTGTAGTAGGCACACCTGGGAATTCCTACTAGAACAATGAAAAGTGGTGCAATGCCCAGTTTAACCATTCCCCTGTGTCTCAGCAGCATCAAGCAGTTCATTGTGATCAAAACTGTAGCTGTTATGCTCTTGTTGGCCATTAGAAAATTACAGATGTAATGAATTCTACCCTAGAAAACAAAAGCAATATCTCTCTAATTTTGTTGGTAACTGATCTTTTTTGATAATCTTTTCCACCACACTTGAGACTTGAATTAATGCATTTTTGTGGACCCAATCACCTTTCAACATCCCACTACATCTTAATTGGCTTGTCTATGGTCACATTTCAGATTTGGCAGGACTATAAATATGGCTAGGCTTTCCTAACTTGTTAACTTTTTCTTTGCCACATTCTTATTGCCTCACTTTTGACTAGTTCCAGCAAAGTACAGCTACATATATCTCCAATACTAATCAGAGCCAGTATGTCACATTGTTAAATTACAAACATAAGAGAATAGTTGCAGCTTTTCTGAACACTTCATGAGTTACTTCCATCTATTTGATCTACTCTGCCTTCTATAAAATTATTGTGTTTCATTCTTTATTAGATGGTCTGAAAGTTATTTTCAGATCTGGGCAACTCTTGTTCACTGATTGCTTGGGCTGCCATAGCTATAAGTGTCTGGAAAAAAAAAATAAAAGCCTGCGGCAGCTGACATTCCAAAAAAGGATGTATTGAAAAGACAAATATTCATTGTAGGGAAGAGGAATACATATCTGGCTAAAAGGCAGCTGTTACATGGTAAGCCTTTGTGATTCATTAAATGCCAGGAACATGCAAGAAGAAAAATATTCCCAAATGATTCAAAGGCCTATATAGAATCCTGAGGGGTCCCTGGAGATGCTTAGCTTTGGTAACCTGTCTTGTTTGGTATAGATGTTTACGTGATAGGAAACATAATAGATGTAACTTGGGTTAAGGAATGTTTTATATTTTTTTAATTCTGAATTTATGCATATTACATCCCTCACCCTGTAAGAACATATAGATTGTGTGATTTCCTAAATATCAAAGCTTCCTGGGTTTTGTATTATAGATACGTTTTCTAATCATTTTAGTGAAGAAAATATAGTAGTTCAAAAGTGAAAACTGCATGCAATTCTTTGGGTTAAAAGATCCCTTTTAATACTTACATGCTGAGTACTTTCTGGTCCCTGACATTGTCTGACTTGATAATTCTGTCTTCTATGGCCTGACATTATTTGAGTATTTTGCACAGACTTTTCAGTGTCAGACCATGTATGACTCATACCCTTTCCAGACCTTCATAGGGATTTTTTCCTGAGAACAATATTTAAAATTTATAAAACAAATGCAAAATATGAACTTATATACTATCTACATATCAGTTTATGTTTTCCTCTGTCTCCTCAAACACCTATCTCATTCTTGTGTTGTGTTTTTCAGTGGACTTTTTAGATGCTTCTCCATCTTAATTTTTATAAAAACAATATACAACCTGAGAAGTTTCCCATGCTCTTTGTGAAATTTACTTACATGATCCCTCCTTCCTATTCTCTCATCACAGTTTTGGCATCATAAAAGTTTGCAAAATACTAGGTTGTTCCACAGGCCATAAAATGCGAGGTCCCCTGACTAGTGATTGTGTATGCAGTCGCAGGAGCAGCAGAGGCACTTTGAAGTCATCTTCCTCAATAGAGCACTGGATAATGATTCATTCTGAACTGGACTGTTTGCAACCTTGTGTAGTTGGATCACTCAAGTTGGAGTATATCCTAAAGGCAGCCCAATAAATTGCTCATATAAGAGACATGAAAAACGGTTTACTCCATTACAGGGGATATCTCATAACCTAGTGCATACATAAATTTACATAAAATTCATATATGACTTCCATAAGACTGAGAAACTCACCTAAGTTGCAGTAACCAAAAAACATTTCCCATAAGTGTAACGTATGCTTCATTGAGAGGGGAAGAATGTAACTTCCACAGTTTTAAAATATGTTCTATGTCTTAATTTATGATTTAAACATAGAATCTTGGATTATGCTAGTTTACTGAATCAAATCGGCAATGGTTCGTCTTACATTTAAGCCTCCAACTGTATTAGAATCGATTGAGCACAGTAAAAAGATTACAAATCTAAGGGATCATCAAGATAAAATGATCTTTTCTTTTTTTGCAGTCACAGTTGCAGGAAAGCTGTCTCCTACATAAATTAATTAAAATAAAAAAAGTACAATCTTTGGGGAAAGGGAAAACTAGGTGGCAGAAGGCACAAAAGGGGCCAATCAGCAAAATAATAAACAATCTAACAAAAAGAGGGTTTAAAATATCAGGAGATAACACATATTGTTCGTTGATCCTTAGTCTGCCTCTTTTTTTTTTTCTTTTTTTTTTTTTTTTTCACTAGTAAATATGTATTTACTTTTTGAAAAATACTAAAATTTTGGTAAAAAAAAAAAAAAAAAAAAAGGAAGTATATAAAGAAAGAAACACCTAAGTTAGCTTGAGGAAAGAACACCAAAGTCAGCATATCTATAGTGTTTCATGATTTATTTTTCACCACTACTATAATGGGAAGAAAAACCAGGAATGATAAAAGGCTAGTTTACACTTCATAAATTGTGATATACCAGCATATTTATCACTAATATTCAGAGATGGTATGAGATGCTATCTTGCTCAAAGGTTTAGTGACTCAAGAAAATATCAACATGATTACAACAGAGATAGATCTCCTATTAATTCTGATGTATTATAGCACATGAATTCACTGAAGAAGTAAGTCAGATTGACTAATTAAAACTTTATTCTGTGTGAAACTTGAAAAATTAAATTGCTGTTCAGCTTTTCATGTTATTTTCTGACAGTCAGCAGACAACTTCAGAGACTAGCTTGAACTGTCAAAATAATTTATATATATTAAATGTCAATGCAACTCAGGAAGAAGATAAAAATTTGCTTTCAGTATGACATTTATATGCCAGTGCTTGATTTAGATATGCAGAGGTAGCAAGACATGTTAGCTAAAAGTAGTTATGCACCATATTTCTAAACATGATGTCCCATTTATGTTCAAAATGATGTGGACTGAATCAATTAGAAGAAACAAGTGAGTTCCAAGTAGTACTTTAAAAAATCTGTGGAGTTGCTTAGTAACCTAATGTTATACTTCATTTCCCAACAGAACTATAAAGCTATCAGACTGGTAATGGGGAGCTCCCCAAGATAAATGACGCTTCATGTGTTTTGCCAAAAACATGACTCTATTAAATATGTTATACCTAACTGTCAGAAGTCATGCATATGCATATAATAATACATGCAACAGGACAGTTATCAAAGAAATTACTTCTAGTTGCACTTTGTCATAAAAATCCCATACTTTCCCTCCTTAAATGCATTATCTTGTCAAACAGAAGGCACTGAATCCAGAATGTCTAAGGAGAAAATTTTAATCTGTCTCTTTCTTAACGCTACATTTACCTGACATCGACTTTGTTTTTCATTGACAGTAATCTAGCATAATCTACTATATGCATCCTAGACTTGGAAATTTAGCTTTTTTTTTTGTCCTGAAACCTCTTTGAGAACCCTAAAGAAGTCATCATATAGTCTTCTATCATAGGAGTTTGCTTTCAAAGGATAGCAAAATAGATGTGTCTTAGATTCCAGTGAAAATTCAAACTATTTTCAGGTACATTTAGTGAAAAATGCAAGCATACTAAGGGGAAGGATATCAATCTTGCTTCCTCAAAAAAAAAACAAATTATCAGTTCCTAAGCCTACTTTCTTTTTAGGAATGGAAACAGTTTCTCAAATTGAGAGAACTAAATCCGAAAAGTCTATTCTAAAAATCAGCCACATGAGTTTTGCCAGAGTCTGAGGTCAGTGTCATTTTGTTATTCCAAAATACTTTATAAATAGGAAACAACAAAAAATATCTAACATAATAGGGTCAGCTCATCAGTTGAGGTAAAATAGACTGTTGAAGTCAGTCCAGTTATGTTAATTGTATTTACTCCAGAGTTCAGCCTATCTGATTATTTTTTTTTCCAAAAATATAATAATGACATATTTGTAAAGAAAAATGACTAAATGGAACAGAAGGTTCTTGTCCTTTTAAAAATATACTTTACTGAATTAAATAAATAAAAAAAACCTTTTACACTGTCTTATTTTCTTAAGCAACTTAAGTGCTCCTGAAAATCTCCTTTAAGACCACAGTTTGTTGTTCACTTCTCTAAATGGCAGAACTAGGACAAGATAGTTCACAGTGCTGAAAATGAAAACAGTCCTAAAGCATACAGTGAAAGATTTAATGAAAATTTTTCAAAAAAAGTGTGCATAGTTACAAATGCCAGATAAAATGGCTGCAGTCAGATCAAGGTGCCAGGTATTTGTGGGTTGTTTAAAATGTGTATTTGAATTATAATTGAATTAAACAAATATGAGATGGTAAAACACTAGAAGTTAATATGGGATACAGTAAAATAGACTATATTGTCACAAAATATTTTTCTTACCAGTTTACTCAAAATGTAGATTTAAAAATATATTATGTCTTTTAGTGAGTCAAACATGGCTACATGTTATCAATACAGCTAGTTTATTTCTATTGGCAAATTCCTTTGCATGGTGTAATAAAATTTCCTCACTTCTTTTATAAATACTTTGGCAAATCTTTCCAAGTCTCATTTGGATACGTTTTCTGAGCAAAAATGTTTATGCTTTATTCATCAGGCATGGTCATTTTTCAAGAAACCAAACAGCAATTTTAAAAGACTTTTGTAGGTGATTTACTACATGATATGGTTTTAATTGATAATAACTTTATTCTTTAATATATGTTTTAAGAAATGCATGAAGGAAATTTCAGAGTTTAAAATTAAAATGCTTAATAACTACCTGTAAAATAAACTTTAACTTGTTCCATCTTTTTTGAATGAACATACAGATTCAGGAGACCTACTCAACTCACAGAGCAAATTAAGTCTGTTTCTTTAAATAGGACTATGGATCAGCTTACAAAATAATAAAAGCAATTTGCAAAATATGAAAAGAAGAAAAGATTTGTAAAGATTACATTATGATCTTTGTTCCATGCAATGAGTGCCACTAGTACTTATGAATATGGAGATACTCATCATAAAGGAAGCTCAGATGTGATGCAAGGTTCATTCCTATGTATGCATTGAGGTTATAACCCGTGTGAAAAGATTGAAGATGCTCTGATCTAAATGTAAAATTTTTCATGGCGAAAAGGAGCACTTGACACTGTAGATGACTTTTGAAGGGTGTCTCCAAAAGACAAAGCATCCCACTGGCATTAGATGACAGGGCAAAATCACTTTAATAAAGTGAATCCTAACATGACCAGTGACTGAGAAAATAATATTTCCTTATTGAAAAGATCTGCTATTATGTGTAGATGTTTGGAGTATTTTTTTTTTCACTTTGAATTGAAAAACTTGTTCAACTTTCATCACATAAAATACTGCAAAGGTATTACACCAATCGGCTTCTTTCTGCATTATGCATTTAGACTAAAAGGGTAAAATCTTAGGACCTTATATTCTGTCATTGTCTACACAGATGTATTTTGTATCAGCACAGCTGCTTGTGGTTGGAAACTTAGGACTTAGGCTTCTGTCTTTTACCTTAACAGACAAAATTTAAAATTTCTTTCTTCCTCCTTCTTGCCACTGACTTTTCATTTTTGGAGTAAAGGTAACAGCAGGTACATGGAATAAAAGTAACCAGAGATGTTCATATTGAAAAAAGTACATCAAAGTGACCCTAGAATTCATATTATTAACATATGGGACACCATTTAGACACTGTCAAAGAATAACTAAGATCTTTGTAATATGACAAATGGGATTCTGTGTTGTTAATTTGGAAGTTTTTTTGCAAAAATATTGTAAGTGACTTCCCTTATTCTATATGATGACTTATTTATCAGATTTTTTTACAAACCAAGAAGAAATATTTATATTTTACAACTAAGATGCAGTCAAAAAGTCATAATAAGTTATTTTTCCACATTTTCTCCCTCTGCTATAAATTTATGTTGTATGTCATTCCAATATTGTTAACACACACATATGCACACACATGTATATGTATTATGTATATATATGCTAATTAAATCTGTATATGGGGAGAATTTTTTGTCTGTGGTCAGAATCACTGTAAATCCTCTACTGATTTATTGCTGTGCACTTCTAAAAATACTACATTCAAAATATTAAATAAAGATTATTAATATTTAATAAGAAATCAAGTACATTAATTAAAATAATTAATGTTAGAATACAGATACAGGCACCACTGAATACTGAATTTGGTGTAGTTTTTTTTTGTTTGTTTGTTTTAATCCTCTGAAACAAAAATGTGGACAGACTTAAAAAATAAATAAATGTTTTACAGAAAGAAGTCCTAGTTCTGAATGTCCTTCTTTCTGAGGAGTTGGTAAAATCTGTAGGAATTCTGTTTGGATTATTACCCTACTTCTAGAGAATAAATTTTCAGGCATTTTCAGTTTGATATATTTTTAACTTTGATTCCCGTGAATACAACATATTTTGAATTCCTTCCTACATGAATGTATGGAAAAAAAAAAAAGATTCACATTTTTCCAAAACTTTTTTTCTTTGATATGTCTAATACTTTTTAGGCATATGGTCCACTGAAATTGTCCTAGAAGAACAATGACAGAAAATATTAACAGAAAGAAATCAAATAAAGCTAAAGTAGTTCCTCTCCCTCAAACAGGAAATTCTCCAAAAAGAAATAGATGAGAAGTCTCAGTTTGAAATCATTATGTATAGGTAGATATTTGTGAAATAAACTGGATATTCAAATGTTACAGCATGGAAATAAACAGGGGGCATGTAAGTACCAGATATAGCAATGGAAAGAATCAATTATTATAAAATACTTTATTTACATTCTTAGCTATGGAGCCCCTTCAGTGGCTCTAAGTTGAAATTCACATTCCCTTGCATCAGCTCTTGTACCAAAAAGATATGTTATTTTTGTGGTTTTGCTGTAAAATGACCAGATACAGTGAAAAAGAAATGAACAGGTGATGTCACAGACATCAGCAAGATGTTTAATGTTGACTTCAAAGAACAAAGAGAATAAGGGTCTGTTCATGCAAATGCCTTTGAATTCAGAATGCGGTGATATTATTGAATTTAGTGATTATCCATATAACAATTACTCAGCTGCATAGGCTTTTTCCTTAATCCACAGCAAGAATATTACCAGCATTAAGTCCTGATTGTGTCTATAGTGTCCTTATTGTCAGCTGGTGAATTATATCCTGGGTAAGTGGACAACAAGATGAGTGGATGATTGACTGAACTGTGTTCTGCACCAAGGGCAGAGGGGAATGAGGTGAAAGAGAAAGAGAGGTGGTTCTTTCTGGATCTCAGCAGCAAAGGTCCAACAACAAAGGTACTAATCAGATTAACTGCTTTGATAAGACAGAATAAGAAGAGGAATATAGATGGCAAGTAAATCTTACATCCATTCACATGCTGGGCACTCTCATTTGTGTAGGATCTCATGGTGCCCTGATGGATTTTCCTACTGTGCACTGTGCAGACCAGACCCTCTTAATGGACAGAAGCTCTCCTTTTCAATTGTTCCATCTAATATATAAATTCCTTACAAGAAAACAACTCTACTCCTATAAGATGCTCTCATAAGAGCTTCTTTCTGAACTTTTAGATAAATTCAGTGCCATGCCAGCGACGTAGTCACTGGTACCAAGTGGGAGCTGCCTCCAGGCTCTTCTGTTACCATGAGATGACTGAGTTTATCCTCTAGCCTAGGAATATGTGCAGCACAACACAGGTCTGAAAACCGTGATGGACAAACAGCACATCACAGCACATGCCTGGGACTTAGGTTAACTGATATGTGGTTCACTAACTCCTAAATGTGCAATGGTTTCCTAGTCAGCATGAATGGACTTCATCCCTTGCCCCACATACAATTTATCTTTCCTAAAGACACATTAGAAATTATAGATTATATTAATAACATGAAAGCTTCCCAAGCCCTAAGTATGAGCCCCAGCATAGCAGTCATGGTCTGGCCAAGTTCACTGACTCCTCAAACACAGTGTTTTCAGCAGGACTCTCATACAGACTGCCAGGCTCAAAGTGGTGTGAACAGCAATACAAAGCCCAATTGGCAGATGGTTACTGGCAATGTCCCTTTTGGAATAGTAGTGGGACCAACGCTGTTCAATACCTTTATTAATGACCTGACCAGTGGGATGGAGTACTCTCTCAGCAAGTTCATATATAATACCAAACTGAAAGGAGTGATCAATGGTTAGGGGTTTGAAACACAGAACATTTGAGAGGCTGAAAGAACTGGATTTGTTTAGCCCTAAGATGAGAAGGCTAAGCAGAGGTCCTTTTGCTCTCCACAGATACCTAATGGGAGGCCGTAGAAAAGACAGATTCAGACTCTTCTTGGAAGTGCAAAGTCATAGAATAAGAGGCAATAAGCACAGAAACTGGGAATTTATATTAGAGAAAAGTAAAAATTACTTTATTGTGAGAGTGGTCAAATATTGGAACAGATACTCAGAAAGCTTGTGGAGTTTCTGTCCTTGGAGATATTCAGACCTTGATAGGGGAAGGCATTGACAATCCTTGTTTAATTGTCCCTGCTCTGAGCAGGGGTTTAGACTAAATGATCTTCAAAAGTCCTTTTCAACCCAACTTGATCTCTGATTCTATGATCAGGTATCACTGCTGAGTTTTTGGATGAATGCAATTAGAAAGCTTAAGCACAATAATTGTTTATAAACTACTTATTTGCTTCATTTTCAGAAATTGCCATGTATTTTTAATTAAATACTATGTCTTCTGTAAACACAAAGAGTTAGGTTTTGATGAGAGAAAGCACAATGTTCTTACTTATGCATATTTTTCAATGGGACCCAAGTTAAATTACACACTTATGTAAATGCTTTGCAAAGCTAACTCAATGTAGGAACTCAATTTGTCTACTAAAGCTGATGGCAGATTTATATTTGTGAAATATTTGAATTAAGTGAAGGAAATGGTGCTTAAAGTGTGGCAACTGTTTAATCAGTGAGTAATTTACTCTTAATGTGTGAAGTAGTTTTTGTGGGCTCATTTATGATAATAGGCATTCAAAGCTCAATCAATGTAAGCAATAGATTTATGGTATATTTAGTCATAATGTAATCCAACGTAAGTACTCTTATTTATTACTATTCACAGTTTAATTCTCTTTTTTTTTCCCTCCATATAATTTACAGCATGTAACTAAACTCATATAAAGTACTTATCAGAATTTTTCAAACAGCATTTATTCACATCTGTCTTAGCATATTTTTACATTCAGAGGTTGGACTTAAAAACAAAAGGCTATTATCTAATTTGCATAATTATATGAATAGAAGCGTGTCCGTCTTTTTCCTATTTCAAAGAAACAATTAGAGAAATCATTAACATGGAAATCAATCCATTCCTCTGAAATGTCTTCATTTTTTTTTGTCAAAATATTGAGAACTGGTTTTTAGTTTATGTATTTCTGATTTTCCCTCATAAACTGTTAATTTCCCTTCTGTTTCTTCAAATACCATGTCAAAGATTTAACATTGGAAAATATGATCCTCTGGCTGATAACAGAGGCAAATAAACTGTGCATGCTTGGATACATCATAAATATTATTCCAATTTTACATACTCCACAAGTCCTCTATAATTATAATGTGTAGTCCACAAGAGTGTGTTTTGTAGGCACAGAAGATAAGCTAAGAGAGAAGCAGTTGTCACTTAAAGGGGTATATACCTTATGGTTAATTATCCTAAATTGTTAGTATGCTACTTTTTACTGGGATTCTTCCCAGTTAGACAAAAAACTGATATGATTTTCATACATTATTCATACATTACTTGAATTTTCTGAATTAGCAAGGAAAAGATTTTGCTACAAGAATAAGTGCAATTCCTACTGTAAGACATTTTATATGATGTCCAAGATATCTGTACCATAATATATAAAGGCTAAAGACTTCTGCTTTCTAATTGAGACTGTGTAAGAACTATTTTCTTTCAGATCTATATGAACGGTCAAAAATATGAATGGTGAAAGATCAAAACCAATTTTTCCTTCCCCCCAAAATTGCAAACAAGCTTTCTAAGTGTTTTTATCCTTAATTAAGTTTTGGCTTTTAAATAAGAGAAAATTAAATATAGTCAACAGTCTAGCAGATGCCAAGGTCCAATATTTTGCTTTATTTAAGTTCAATAGACATATGTTTCATAAAAAATTACCTGTAACTTTTTGGAACATCTTCCTGTTTCTTTTGCCCTATTTCATGTTACTGTGGTTAATTTCCACAAGAATTCCCACAGCTAGACCTGCAGAAATATTTCTTTGTCTTTTCTGACAATTTTAACTTCTACCTATAGGTCTCTATTACATTGAATTTCTTTCTGCTTAAGTTAAGAAAAAGACTCCTGTTTATCTTCCTCAAAACCCATAATTTGGGATGGCATTAGATTAAGCTTAATTTGGGCTGTATCCAATTCTAAACTATGTGGTAATCAATCACATCAGTTTAGTTGTGAATGTACCAGTTTTTTTCATAGTTTAAACTACACAAATAAGATTAGTTTGCTACTGACTGTTCCAAAATACACTGTGAAAATGCCACTCTAGCTATGTAACTAAATTCATATTCTTGAAGGTCAGTATGACCAGAACTTTCCTTTTGTTGCAAAATACTTTATTCCTTCTTTCTTTAACTCTCGACTCAAGTCTGGTGTTACTTAAATGCATATTGGTTTCAGTGGGTTTAAGTAAAAATGGGAGACTCCTAGTTTTCATTAATTTTTATTCTGGAAATGTCTTGAAGAGAATTATGAAACCATGAATAGGATCCTGAATAAGAGCATTAGTTTTGTAGGCAATAAGACAGTTGAGAAGTGACTTGCCTTCAGACGGAAAGATTTATATAAGTGCCTGCCTAAAACTGGAATATTTTGTTATACAGATTAGTGGCAAAAAAATTTAGAATCACAGAAAGCTGAGTATATTTCAGTTTTCGAATAATTAAAGGTATCATGTGAAACTATATCCTCTTAGGTTAGTGCCAGCAGACATCCTCTAATGAGTACTTGCTACTTCCTCTGGAATTGTCATTAATCATTTGATACATAGATTTTATACAGGTTATTACTACCCAGTAACCAATTTCGGTGGAGGGGCTGGGGTGTCTAAATGAGTTGGCTTATGATTCTAATGAAGGAGACAATCATCTTTCAGGACACTTAGATGAATTCAAGTAGTGTTAGCCTGTATGTATTAAACAGACATCAGAATGCATAAAATATGCATTTGTATCACCTAAATATCCTTTACATCCAAAAGATAATTTAGGTTAATGAACATATTTAGAAGAATTAAAAAAAAAAAAAAAAAAAAAAAAAGTCAAATTTTCACAGCATCTTTATATTTAGATTCTTGGGTAAAATATTTACATCAAATAAAATTTTATACTTGCCTACACCAGTGAAAAATTACATTGTGAGCCTCTTAAAAAAATAATTTAAATAAAACCTGTGTTTAGAAATATCTTTACTGCTTACAAGTCATCCAAGATTCTGGGTTCAAACAAAACTTATCTGGTTAGCAAATGTATCCAACCTAACATAAGCAATTGCTGTGGATTAAGAAAAAAAGATTGGGACTATCAGCCAGCAAAAAAAAATAACAGAAACAAAACCAAGGAAACAAAAAAAACACCACTAACAACAACAACAACAAAATAAAATTCCTTTGGATAATGATAAATGAGATAAAATTTGTAGCCACTTTTAGAGATAAGAATCCCCTTTCTTCATGTTTTAATATGATTAAGTGCACAGTTTTCCCTATTTCCCTTTGCTTATGTTGTATGACAGATTATTTACAGTGTATTCAGAATACTGCTTTTAGGTTACAAAGTTATTTAATTTGATACATATAAATGTTAAAAATACTAAAATATTAATTTAGGCTTTTGAGAGATAATGAATTTGAATATATTATACTTCATATATATATATATATATATATATATATATCTCAGATTTTCTTACTAAGTATTACTCTTACCAAAGTACCAAAGAAGTTGCATTAAATTTTGTTGCAAATATTATGTGTGATAACAGGTAATTTAGTTATTGTTTTCCACAACGTGATGAGAAAGAAAAATAAAATTAAGCCATTTAACAGTCTAACTGATAAAAGTCTAACAAAAATATATGATCTTTGTCAACGTAATGTCTATATTCTCTCTACTTTTATGTCCTGGAAACATTGTGTCCAAATAGATTGAAATAGGTGAAAATCTTTGTATGGATTTCAGTTGATTTAGTCAAACATGCACATTTCAAGTGGGGAGAAATTAAAAGTATGGGACACACAAAACTCTTGATGGTACAATTAAAATAAATCTCTCTTTTCCAATATTATTTGAATCAACTGAATAAAATAAACTTTTTATTGTGCAATTGTCACATAAAGGGAGGACATATCTTGAAAATTAATAACAGGTTATGATATGTATTGAGGAACTGACAGTGTGGAAGTTCAGTTGAGAAATTAATTATCCTACAAGTTAATAAAATTCCTGGTAAAATTTTATTTTCTCTGGTTATGAACAGGAAGGAAAAAAGGTTAACATCTTTTTTACACTAACAGTTGACACAATATGGAAGTTTTCTGAAAAATAAAGTATCTCTTCACCCCGAAATTGAGAAAAACTGTTTTTAATGGAATTAAGAATGTCATTGCTAAGTTTCATTCATGAAAATAATTAAATTTTGAAATATTTAAAATAATTTAAATAATTTTAAATATAAATTATTACAAAACATATTTTAATATCCTACACACAAGTGTATGAAGGAAGAAATTTCTTCACTTTTGACACCAAGAAAGCCCACCTAAAAAATTCTTTTTGGAGCAAATTTAGGTTTGTTTTCTTCAGCTAGAGAGGTAAACCTAACATATTGAGAGGAGGTTTTTTTCATCTACCTTGTAAAAACCAACCAAACAAAAGTGATAGACTATTTTTTCACCACCTAATGACAATCCATTCAGAGGAAGATAGGTAGGGATTGTAAAATTCAGGATTGTTGATTGCTTTTATTTGATGATATTGGGTTTTTTGGAGAAGGGAGACACACTGTAGAATGCAAAATTTATTTTTACTTAGGGTTGCAGCTGAAGTTGTATCAACAGAGGAACCTTTTTTGGTTTACATATTTGGACTTTATTTGTAACTTGTATCAAAGTTCTGATTTTTAATTTTTTAAAATCTGGATCATGTTGACTAGAGTGTGTAGTTGGCACTCTGAAAATATTAAATAATATAAACCATAATTGATTACTGCTAATTACAGGGAGATTATTTAACAGAAAAATTAAAATAGTAAATTTGAATTGTATATGCTTAGGGGGTTGTGTGAACTGGGTCATAGAGAGGGAAAAATAATGAGCATTCACTGTCAATATTGTAAGACATTATTGAAATTATTATAACTGAAGATATTTATTCAGTCCATGCCAGACCAAGCAAAAAGATTTCCAGAAGCTAGGCGAGATGGTTAAGTGGGTTTTACAGCATCTCTATGCTGATCCATCCCCAGTGCTCCAAAAGTCATCATAATATCTTCAAGACACTGTGAAGTCAGTATCGATGTCAGATGAAGTGTGCTGAAGGATTGTCAGACTTTGAGAACACAAATTTTTTGAACCTAATTCTCAGGATTTTTTACACACTGTGAGGAATTTCCTCAGCACTCTGAGGAATTTAGTGAACTGAGGACAATTACAAACTGACCATTTCATAAAGGTTTTTTATAGCACACTTCTTCATCTTTTAGTGTGAAGTACTCTGTATTTAGCAGATTTTCTGAGCAACCAGGGTCAAGTGTTTTGATTCTATTTTTGAAGGGGCAACTTTTATTTTGATAGACTTCAGCTATATTACTAACCAAATGTCTTGCCTTTTTAAAAATATTTATAAACTTTCAAGAATAATTTAAATTTAAAGCTAAGCAATAACAAATTTTCCAGACTTAAAGGAACACTGCAACATGATAGTAGTGTAGTAGTGTAATGACAGGCTAACCCAATACCCACTATAACTCCTATCTCTTTCTTAAAATCTTTTCCCAAATGTTACTTTCCCCAGAACAGAACTGTCCTCTTATAACAAGTTATTGCCAGAATGTCTTTCTGATACTGTCCTTAAATATTTTCTTGAGGATATCTGTAGCATCACTCTAAACACTTTAGAATTGAACACTTTTTCGGTATGTCTTTTATTGATGTTATTTTATCATGATTCTTTTTATTTATTTATTTATTCTTGTTTACAAGGCATTGACCTCTATTCTCAAAGGTGTTAAGTAGAAAAAGACTGAGGTAACAAAAAAGTGAACTAGTCACTTTACTAATGCAGTCAGTTCCCCATATAAAGGTTTATTTAGAAGGAGACTAACTAGGATTACTCAATTTCCTGCTTCATTGAGGATCATACCATCTTAGTCAGTTCCCCTGGCTCTGTGATAAGGAGCTTAATGAAGAGGGAAATTAATTCTCAGTTGCAATCACCTGTATCTACTAACTTGTTCACTCACCCTGTCAGTCTGCCCTGGCCCCCATCTGACTGTGAGAGCATTTGTTACTCATCTAAATACCATTTTCTGAGCATTCTAAGATTATATTTGGGTTTCTGCTACATAAACGGTGTCTAGTATGAAGAGGCTACAAATATTTATGTAATCTTTAGCATCAAGAATAAACGATAGTTATTTCACTGCAGTCCCTCTGACCAACAACTCTAGGCACTTACCAGGCTGTCTTCTTTTGGATGGGACTACTGGACTCCCAGCTACTGCTGGTACCTGGATGCTAGCAGAATTTGGACAGCTAAGATACTGCAGTCCAAAGAGAAGTTCTCAGTTAGGAGATGCTTAAACTTAATAGGAACTTGACTGTCTGATTTTAAGTCTGTGCAGTTGTGTCCAGTACTGTCATGGGGGTTGTGCAGTCCAGCATCTTGATCATTCCTCGGCACAATCACAATCCAGAAAGGAGTCATTCCATCAGTAAAACCCAGAAGTCCTGTCCTGATTTTTTAGAAATATCACTTACCACATGTTGACATGATCACATTACCTAAGATTAAGATAGAATAGTTAGTCTGTATTGGGTTTGCATGAAAAGGTTTTGGTAGTGGCGGGGCTATGGGGTGACTTCTGTGAGAAGCTGTTGGAAGTTTTCCTTATGTCCAATAGAGCCAGTGCCAGCTGGCTCCACGATGGACCCACCGTGGACAAGTCTGAGCCCGTCAATGATTGTGGTAACACCTCTGGGATAATGTATTTAAGGAGGGGGAAAAATCTTCTGCACAACAGCAGCTGGAAGAGAGGAGTGAGAATATGTGAGAGAAACAACTCTGCAGATACCAAGGTCAGTGAAGAGGGAGAGGGAGGATGTGCTCCAAGTTCAAGAACAGAGATTCCCCTGCAGCCTGTGGTGAAGACCATGGTAAGGCAGGCTGTTCCCTGTGGCCCATGGAGGTCCATGGTGGAGCAGATATCCATCTGCAGCCTGTGGAGGACCACACATCGGAGAAGGGGCATGCCCAAAGCAGCTGTGATCCCCTGGGAAGCCTGTGATGGAGCAAGGTCCTGGCAGGACCTGTGGACTCATGGAGAGAAACCCACACTGGAGCGGGTTTTCTGTCAGGACTTGTGACCTTGGGGGAGAACAACTCTGGAGCATTGTGCTCCTGAAGGACTGCACCCCATGGAAGGGACCTACACTGGAGAAGTTCATGAAGAGCTGAAGCCTGTGGAAAGAACCCATGTTGGAGAAGTTCATGGATGACTGACTCCCATGGGAGGGCTCTACACTGGATCATGGGAAGATTGTGAGGAGTCCTCCCCCTGAGGAGGAAGGAGAGTGTAATGAACTGACTGCAAGCCACATTCCCCATCCCCCTGTGCCACTGCAGGGGAGGAGGTAGAGTGGGAGTGAAATGAGCCTAAGAAGAAGGGAGGGGTGAGGAGAAAGTGTTTTAATATTTGGTTTTATTTCTCATTACCCTACTCTGATTTGATTGGTAATAAATTAAACTAATTTCCCCAAGTCAAGTCTCTTTTGCCCATGACGATAATTGGTGACTGATCTCTCCCTGTCGTTATGTTGATGCACAAGCCTTTAGTTATATTTTCTCTCCACTGTACAGCTGAGGAGGTGGAGTTATAATGTGGCTTTGGTGGCACCTGATTTTCAGTCAAGGTCAACCCATGTGCTGGTTTTGGCTGAGATAAGTTTGGTTTGTTTTGTTGTTTTTTTTTTTTGTTTGTTTGTTTTGTTTTGTTTTGTTTTTTTTTTTTTTTTTTTTTTTGTTTGTTTGGTTTTGGTTGTTTTTGTTTTTTATAGTAGCTAGTATGGGACTATGTTTTGGATTTGTGTTGAAAACAGCACTGATAGTACAGATATATTTGAGTTATTGCTGAGCAGTCCTCACACAGAATCAAAGCCTTTTCTGCCTCTCACACCATCTCACCAGTAAGTATGCTGGGGGTACGCAAGAATTTGGGAGGGGACACAGCTGGGACAGTTGACCCCAGCTGATCAAAAGGATATTCCATACCATATGACGTCATGATCAGCATGTAAAGTGGGGTGAAATAAAAAGGGGAAGACATTCCAAATGATGGCATTTATCTCCCCAAGTAACTGTTACATGTGATGGAGCCCTGCTGTCCTGGAGATTGCTGAGCACCTGTCTGCCAATGAGAAGTGGTGAATGAATTCATTATTTTGCTTTGCTTGTGTGCGTGTCTTTTACTTTACTTATTAAACTGTCTTTATCTCAACCCACGAGTTTTCTCACTTTTACTCTTCTGATTCTCTCCCCCATCCTACCAGGAAGGAGTGAATAAGCAGCTGTGTGGTGCTTAGATGCCAGCTGGGGTTAAACCACGGCAACCCACCACGGAGTCACACACCCCTAAAGGCTAGATATTAAACATTAGCTGTATCAACAGAATTAAGTCTCTAGGCGTTTTGAAGCAGAACCTAAAATGTACATATGGCTAGTTAATAAGGTGGCTGAGAACATGTTGCACTAAATAAGAATTTGCATGCCTTTCTCACATTAACAGAATCACTAGTATATAGTCTGAAGACAGATGCCTGCAATCATTGCTGGCCATCATATCTCCAAATTATAGACAATTTAGGGTCCTTTACATGACATTAAGAGATGAAAATTCACTTCCCTGTTTTGCTTTAGGTAATTTATCTTATTCCATACATACATTTCCAAACTACAAGAGGGGTCTCGTGGATGAAAACTTGTCCCACCTCTATGCTCAAAATGCTGCCTGGACTATTTCTGTATTTTATAACTAATTCCGATAATAATGACTAAATGCAGGACTTTTCTCCCTTAAAAAGCACCCTAACCCACTCATTTATGTAATCCCCTTCAGGTGTGACTAGTCAAACAGATCACTAATTTATGGAAGGTAGTCTGTAGACTAGATAACTAGATAGCTAGGCCAGTGTTTCAGGACATAAATTATGAGTTGGATATTTTCAGACACAGAAAAAATAAACTTGTGATTTCTAATTAATGAAGTTTTGGATAAAACAAAGAGCAACAGTTTTTCTGTCATGTCATTTTTTTTTTTTCTTTTTTTTGTTAATGGAGAAGGGCTTCCATGTTGACCAAGTAGGGTTTTCATGGCTGTGGAATTTGGAATGAATGATGACATGTGTTGATAGTACTTTATTGAGTAAGCACATAAAGAAGGGATTTAGAAAAAACCCACACCCTCTATATTTACCAAAAAGAGAACATAATTAATATCTTCCTTCAAAAAGCAGATGATTTTAGCTTAAGTAGAGACAAGTTAATGCAGCTATCTCTTTTCTGGAACAAGGTGTTTTAAGAATTGGTTAAGATTTCAGATTAAGATTCTCCTGGTTATCTACTGCAGAGCATCAGGCAAAAGGTGTTTCCTGCATTCATTGTTGAACGCACTAAATTAATCATTAGATGTTCCTTTACAGACAGAAAAGGAACAAGAAGATAAGGACTTTTATTCAGTGGCTAAAACATTCATCTGGGCTCAAATTTGTTTCTTCTTGAGGATTTGATTTTTGAGGAAGTGAGCTGATTAGCCTAAAAAATCTAATTTTGCAGGAAAAATATAATCATGTTAAAGAACATACATACTTCTTGTGGAAAAGGTGCTCTCTATAGCATCCATAATCGGCCTCAAAAGTGTTAGGTAACATCTCTTGCCAAAACATCTTTTAAGAAGACTGAAACCTTATTTTTTGTAAATGTACACAAATGTAAACACATGCTTATGTATATATTTCAGGCTTTCAAGGTCAATTCAGGTCTTGCCTATTGTTTGTTACTATTTTGATGAGAAAGTATTCCATCATCTAAGATTTGCAAAGTATTCTTCTAAAGATAATTATATAAAGGAGAAGGTCCTATGGCTGTCAGACTGCTTATCTAGGGAATGTTAAAAATCTCAAAAGCCTACATTAATATTGTGTTACATTTTGGTTTAGTTTATCCCAATGTTTACTAACAAGCACTGTGATAATTCAGTTCTTCCTAGCTGTTATGACAAAGTTAAAAGAAACAGTGATCCATCTTACTATTTCCAGAAGCTTCACTGCAAATATCAAGACAAGTTTTTTGTATAATCCATTTAAAAAAAAATAGAAGACTGAACAGTTCTACCACCAGTATCAATGTCACTACACATTTCAGAATCAACACCCACATATTTATATATAGCATTAGGTAAGAACAGGCATGATATATCTATATTTTCATATCAAGAAAAAACAGAAAACCCACAAATATATGCAGAAACTACCACAGCTTGGAAGAGAGTAAAACAGATTTTAATTATCTTTAACATTTTCCTTTTATTTAATTTATTCTTTTACAAAGCTTGCAGAAGATTTTTGAGGACAGTACACTTAAATAAATTCTTCTGTCATCCATTTTCCCTCTAGCTTGTGGAACTCTAAATACCTGTAAATAGCTGATAGAACAGGAGAAAATCCCTATATGTGTATGTAAGACTAACAGTTCCGCCAATTAGATTGTTTCAGTTATAGTTAGGCTATCCTAATAGGCTCATAAGCAATTGCTAAGACAGTTAACTATTTTTAGTTTGAGAGCTGCTCGGCAGAAGCTGGATGTGCACTAACAAATAAAAGGCTGCATGGTATTAAACTACTTGTAGTGCATGAAATGATAATTATGAACATATATTTATGACTTAAATTTTTCTGTTTAGTTAAAACCCTGTATTTTATCTGTACAGGCATATCTCTAACAAGCTTTTACCCAGCATTAAGAAACTGATTTTATTTTCTTTTTATTTAATAGAATATCCTCTTTAATTGTGTTGAACATTGGCAGAGTTTCTTAACAGAGACTGAGTACTAGAAGAATTTTAACGTGATATATATAAATCCATGTTAAAACTTTCCAAAAAGACTCTTCCTAATTAAGATTAGAATCAGGGAATTAACTCAATGAAATGAAGAGAGAGAGAAAATCCTAAGAGAGAAAGGTTTGTTCCTGCACAGTAGAGAAGGTCACAGAACAGACCAAGTCCAAAATGGATGTGCAGGCACTTCATTGTACCAAACGGAAGAGATTTCTAGGCATAAATTCTGTAACTGATCTACAGTGGGCAGATTAGGTCTGACAGATCTCACATACAGAGAAAGAAAAGACACAGGTGCACAAAGTGCAACTAGAATGAAACATACAAACCAACCCTTTGCCTGGGTTCTGTTTCAGGTACTGACCATTTCAGGTCAGTTTATTCACAATTTTAGCAGGCTGCTGGGAACCCAGAAAAACTGTTTTAGCAGCTGAATTCTCTGCTTCACTATTTGAAAAACAATTGTAGCTAGAAAAGAACGTATCTACAAACATATAGTAGTACTCAGATAAGGGTTAAACACAACATCTTTGACAATATTAAACTGTGAACATACAGAACCTGACAGATTAGGAGGAAAAAGTGAAATTCTTTCTTTACAACTACCATGACAATCTCCCAATGTGCTAATATTTGTAACAGATAACATTTTGTCCCAATAAAAGGCCTGTATTTTCAATAAAGTACAAACAATAAACCAAATCTGCTGTTTTCAACTACTAATTCTGATTCTGAAGGCATGTGAATGGACAGGGTTTTTTAAATTTTCTATCTGCATTTGAGGTCCTGTAATTAACTTTTTAACAGGAAGAAGTTTTTTTGCACACAGTTTTTAACAGTGGCTGGATGATGCCAAAGAAAGTTCTGAGGAGTAAAATAGAGAATGTGAAGCAATTGAGAAAAACAGATTGTAAAGTATATTCTTCCACACTGTGAAATCCTAATGATGACAGATTGCTGTCATCATTAGAGACTGATCTCTCTTATTTGCCAAAATGATTGCACAGTTCTGACAAATAATCTGGAAATATTTCAGCACAAAATATTTGAGACAGCAATATTTTTCACAACAAAAATATTTGTGTGAATATTAGAATATGTAAAGCATCTCAGGCTGCATAGCTTCATGTACGTTTTCAGCTGTGCTGATCTGCCAATTTTCTTCAGCTCCATGAGAAGCTGTTAAAACCTACCTCCAGCAAACTTCACTCTTTCCCATTGATATCCCTTTTACCAAGAATGATGCATCCTGGTCTTTCTCGGCACCAGATCTTCCTTTTCTATTTTCTCACCACCCACTTCCTTTCTTACTTTCAGACACCCCTCTGCTAACTTTCATACTTCATATGTATGGCTAAATCATGTGGAGAAGTGAGGTTATTTTAACCCATTGTCTACACATTTTCACCCTGCTTGCTTGTGGATTTGTGATAGTTTAAAAAAGGCAGTCACCTTTATAAAATGGAAAAAACCCCCACATGATGACCACTGCGTGTGTTTCTTATGCTTTTTCAACCTTGGTGATTTAATAATCTTTCTTCCTTCTGATTTCCTCCTCCCTTTGCACCATCTGTTTCAAATTTTTAAGTAATTTTTCACATATTTTAATTATCTATGATTTTATTTATATTATTCAAGTGTTTCTACCGAGCATTGCTTCCATTACCTCAGTAATACTGGTTCTGATATGACAGAAATATTTTTTTTTATTCTTCATTATGAAGAACTGCTGTGACTATTTCACTGATATGACTGTTTCCTGTCCACAGTTTTCTACATAAGATTTCACACAGATTACAACAGATCATGAAATATATTTTACTATTTCCATTTTGTTTCAAATGTCGTATATTAATTACAATTTTATTTGATGTATTGAATTTCATAATGTTACTTATCTTTCCTTTGTTTTCTCAGCAGCAAAAAGAGGCATTTAATCTGTGTTTTCTTTGGCACTTGTAATAAAAATTAAACTTTCATGGAGTAGTGCAATCTTTATAGGACTTTTTTTTTTAATTTTTTTCAACTCTCTACACATGAATGTGCAAAAATAATATCAGAAATAATGTTATCAAATATCAAATCAAAACTGATTTACAGATGATTGTGATCACTACACTGAATATCCATTTGAAATCTATACTGTATATATATATAGAAATCCACTGGATCTTTTATGAAATTTAGAAGCAAAATTTATAATCAAAATATCAATATTGATGAAATAAATTAAATCCTCAAGAGAATAATATTAAGCTAATCAGTGAATATGAGCCTTACATTCCTTTTATATTGGTGAAAATTATCTTATTGTGGGAGATTTCTATTCTGAGTTTATTTGATGTTGCACTTAAAAAAAATATTTTTCAGACTGATTTTTCCCTTAGTCTCATTAATGTATGAACCAATCTTCTCCAGTCAGCCCTGGCCCAACCACTCCTTGGGAAAAAAAATAAAAGTGAATCTGGTATTAAGCAGAATAACTCATCAGTGCATTCATTCTCTGGTGAATCATCCTGTGTTATGTTTAGTTTTTGTTAGAATTTATGGTAGAAATAATTTTGATATCATATAAGTCCATCTGTTACTTAATGAAGCAATCAGTTAATGGCCTGGGACACCATATTTGCCTTATGTTAATACTTCAGTCATCATTTATCTATACTCCTTCCTTTGCTAATATAGGAGTAGTAACCTGTCTTATGGTCACACACTGAAAACTGTTAAAAACACACCAAAAATGTCATATGCAGAGGTTAGCTGATAAGTAAGGATGGTTCTTGCAATGCAACAGTCACAGAGAGACAAATAGGCATATGTACAAAGTATGGTTTATTAATTAAAAAAAAAAAAAAATAAAAATCTTTAGTTTGTTACTAAAAGTAGAAGACAGAGAAATAGCAGATATTGAGGGATCATCCTGTCATTTGCTAAAGATAGTTTACAATTTAACAGAGAAAAGAAAATGTTTGTTGCTGAAATAGAAAATTAATCTTTCATATATAATTTTCAATGGAAATGGTCTTTCCTTCAAAAGAGGAATTCTTCAATTTATCATCAGCTGAAGGGATATGGCTTCTATTTCTCATTCTAGTCATTGAGGTTTATACTTATCTATGTGTCTTGATTTAGCTTCCACACTTTTTTTAACCTCATCTATCTTCCTTGATTATTAATTGTTTGTTAGAGCTTATCTTTACCTTGAGTCCTTTACAGTACCCATTAAAATAAGTACAGGGATCTCTACACTTGCCTGTAATAATATTGAAAGTCAATACAGAAAGAGGTCCCCTTATGTCCTTGACTCCTGTCCCATGTTATAATAGCTACCAAATCCTTCTATATAGTACAAAATAATACAGCAGTATGGAGCTAGGAAGATTAGGAAACTAATACAAAAATTTTAGATTTAAAAATGACTGAAAAACAGTATAAGAGTGTAGATCAAATGTAAATATATTTTAAAATCATATATTAAAGGAATATTTGGTATACGTGTAGAAAGAATATGCAACCATTATTTAGAATGAAATTGAAATTGAAATAATTTGGTGAACATTCCTCACAAAAAGGAAGTTGGATCAGACTATTTCACTTTTATTCTGACAGTGAATACTCAGAAGTCAAAGAGGCTATAAAAACTGTCCAGAAGATTATAATTAGGAACTGTTACATTATCAGTGAGGCAGTTGTAAATATTGATGTCAAAAGAAATCTTTGGCTATGAATATATAATGATCAACAAAATGATCAACTGGAATTTGAAATTTGTAGGAGCTACATTGTTTATAAACTACATTTTTTGGGGAAAAGGGAAAAAATTACCTGTTACTTATTTTGAGCAAAGAAGATACACAGAACTAAAACAAAACAAAACTTTTGTCACACTCTGACAAGCATTGTAATTAAAGGGGTGTCCCTGAGCATTTTAATTGCATTGAAATTCTAGCCCCCAGGTAAATAAGAAATGTGACACCTATTCTCATATATGAGGAAAAAAGACGCTGAGTTCTTATAAACTCACTGTACAACCATGATAATGCTTAGGTTTCAACAGTAATTTTGCAAAGGCCACTGCACAATTTTGATGCAAATAAAAGGAACACCTCTAAATGTTAAAAAAACAATGAGGTCCAGGCTACGATGTATTATAATTCTAAAGAGTGATAAAATCTGTACGACACATGAAATCTGGTAGTATATTCAAGCTTTTTATTTAAAGTTGATAATGTATAAAATGGATTTTCAAAGGAGTTTATTGTTTTGATCTGTATTTTCCAGTGAGAACCATTCAGTGTCATTTGTTAGAAGAAATGGTATAGAAAAGACATTTGAATAAATGAAATATGAATGTTATCATCAGTGGACAAATTAATTGTGTTACATAGAATAAAAGAACTAGAATAACTATGTAGTCACTGTCATTATATAAGCATTAACCAGCTGGAAGCAACATAGTCTGAGATTTGGTCCCCTAGCAGTAAATTTCTTATTGTTTATGTTGTTATAATCTACTTTAAAAAACAGTAAAAAACTGAGGCAAGAGGATGAACAAGGAGGAAAGCCAACTTTGGATAAGAAAAATAATTAAAAAGTTAAAAATAAGGTAAAATATTTTTAATTATTATTTATTAATTAGTAATTAACTATTACTTATTAATGGATTTTTTTCTCTTTGATGAGGAAAGATGTTTTGCAGATGCAGATGCAGTATTTTTCACATTGATATCATTGAAGACTTCTACAAGGAATTATCTATTTCTTAATTCTAGTTTGTGGAGTCATTTATCATCTATAATTATTCACTGTAAGATCAGCTGCCAAGATGATATGATATTTTTCAACATTTCCCATTTTTGAACATTTTCTAAAATTTATTATGTTCCAAACATAATTATTAGATCTAAAAACAAATAAGATTCCTGGAAAATAAATCAATTTGTAAGGAAATCTCTACTTTTGGGGATATTTTAGAGGTATATAAGGTCTTTATTTCCAGTAAGGGAATGCTGACATAAGAAAAATGTAAGATAGAAATCAGTGCACCTTGAAAAAAAATAATTACTTACTCATTTTAAATACAATAAAAAAGGGGGAAACAAGAAAACAAACTAAAAAACAAACACAACAACACAAGAGCCAATATTTTGGTCATTTGAATGACAAAAAATTCAAGGCTAAATCATTGCAGAAATAAAGGTTAAGAAAGGGACAGATCCAACAGTGCTAGTAAGAATTGTTACTCATGCTATCACAATCATGAGAAAATAATGAGGGCTCACAATTTTAAACACTCACATGTTTAATAGTAATTAAACAAGAACTCAATGATAAATACTAATTTTATGATAGTGAGTGATGTCCTCTGAAGTTAATGTAACACCTCAAGGAGAAAACCACTACTTCACATAATTAAATTAGTCAGAATATGATAGATGAATAGTAGGGCTGACTTGTCTGTAAATAATATTATGTTTTGGCAAAAAAAATGTTCACTGATGGAATTTTAAGGAATGGGAGTGTTTTGATAACAGATAAAGCAATTAGGACTTTATTTCTATTATTTTGGGTACACTTCAGTCATAGCTTTTATAAAAAAAAATCTTCAAGATCCCATGTATTTACACAAAATATAGAACAGTTTATTCATTTATATGTATTTATTAAAATAATAATATTATTAATAATATTTATTATTAATAAATGCAAAAAAAGGATTTTGCAATTATTAATGAACTACAACAGTAACATTCTTTTCTGAGAAAGTAAAAATGGAGATGATAAACTAGTAAAAATCTATTATCCAACTTTTTTAATATAAGTGTTGCCACGGTGATTTTAATCTTGCTGTAAACCTACAAAAAGTTATATAAAATTTTGTCTTCACTCTTCAGTTCTGAATCATAAAACTATTCCATTGACTTAATGATAATTTTATTTGATTTTTAACTTGAACAAGGTTCTAGAAGACTCTGCTCTGAGTCATTTTATATTAATTAAAATATCCTTATTGCTTATAATTTGTCAATAACTGTTGTTAGTCCTAATTCACAGCTTGTGTTGATTAATAATCATTTAATTTTTCTTACTTTTCTCATTCAACACATTTTTTTTTTGCTTAACTCATTTATTGAGATGATTTTTAAATTCATAATTTGGTGTATGTTACTGAAAATATGAAATGGTTTCATCTCTTCTAAATTTAGATGAAGAAAATGTAAATTGTTTAACTTCAGAGGCTCTCTGCATCACTCATGGGGAGAAATAAACATTTCTCAAAGACAAGTTAGCCTACTTATTTTTTTTTTCCTTAGGTTGGATAGAAAGGTTACCTTTTGATGTAATGAACTAGTCCTTAGATAAATGTCATAGATTAAAAGAATCCAAACTTAAATGATTTGGGAAAAATATGTAACTGTGAAATTGTTTTGATTTTAATTAAAATTTTCACACACATTTTGATTATATAATGAATATTAAAAACAATGAAAACAGCATTTGACTTCAATTTTCTGTAATGTGTAATGTAAAAATGAGCTAAGATAAACTGCTGTAGAGCAGAACAACAAACAGTATCTAGGTTTATTTGTACATGTATTTCTGCATGTTTGGGGTTTTTTTTGTGGATTTTTGCTCAGTAGATTTTTTTTTTTCCATTATGTGATGTCATATTTTAAAGGAAAAGGAAAATATTACTGTCTAACAAAACTGTCAGTATAAAAATACTCAAAGGACAAAAGATATTGAATGAAAAGCTTTATTTTTGTCAATATTTGTATTAAATGTTAAATTGTTTTTCTTTCTGGTGTGCACCTATAAATGCCTGAGATGAAGTTATGGAACACTTTTGAAGGATCTTCACTTTTGCCTTCCTGTCCCTTCTTCTGTAAATAAACATTGTGCTTTACACTGATTTTCTTAATTGATGTAACTTATGTTTAATGACACAGAAAAATACTGATGATAGTTTGCTTTTATTACATAGCTCTCACAGGTGTGTTAGTAGCAATGTGTGCAGGTTGAGAGTTGCACAGTCAGGAGAATGGAATATCAGAAAATGTGATGGATCTACAAAAATTATTTTTTTTCAGTTTTAAAATTCATCCCCTTATTAGTACATATGCAAGTTCTAACTCTTTGCAGAAAGTTATTAGAAGATTCCCAGACTATTAGGAACTTAATTCAACATTTGCAAGGGTTTCAATGCCCCGTGGAGCCATGGTATAGTTTTATGGTGTGCAACTAGATATGAAACTGGGATTACTGTACTAAATTCTTACAGGCCTGAGGTCTGGAAAGAACTTCTATTGTGCACCCAATTATTTAAGGCAAATAGATTCCAACAGATGAAAATTTTGAAAGAAATAAAATATACTTGTATTTTTCATAGAAACAGTTTTTGAAAAACGCAAGAGATTAAAACTTTTAGGTAGTCATATGCTTTTATTTCCTGCAAAGATTACTTTTTTTTTTTTTTTTTTTTTAATGGAAATGTATATAATCAGCTGATCAATAAAGGAACAATTACTTTTTTAATGTTCAGAGATAACACTAGTTTCTGAAATTCAGTATATCAGTTAGGGAAAATGAAGTTCAAATGATACCATACATCCAAGTTTAATTTTTATTATTGTTATTTTTATTAATCTCTGGAAAACAAGATTATTTTTATTAGTCTATAAGATATAAGTTTTGAACCTTATTATTCTTATATTTTAAATATTAACCTTTTTTTTTTTGATATTAAGTAGTTTTTTCACCATTTAAACTGCAGAATCTGAAAAATTTAGGCTTATACATAAATATATGCTTTAAGACAATCATTCTGGTTTTGACTTCTAAAATCTGCATTGCCAATATGCATTCTCTCACTTATTTCAGTACCAATTATTTTAAGATTAGTTCCGAAGTCAGAAAAACAAAGTCTTTATTGCCTTGTTTATGTTTTTATAAAACTAAATCTAGGTTGATACAGGTCTTGGTCAATATCCTTTGAAGTGCTATTTATTTTTGGCGTGTTTTAGCTTCATTTAAAGTTTAAATTTATTGCTTGATTCATCGTTAGTTAGTGAAATTTATTAGGGTGCTCAATGTGCAAATGGATAGTTGTAATAGGCAGAATATAGTCTTATTTTCATTGCTATAAAATCTCATGTCGGGTTGGAAAATCCAGATGTTGATGGATGCTCATTCATATAAGAACACTCACAAATATGATGTCCCAATCACAAGAAAAGGTTTCAATGTTTACTGTTCACTGAGTTTCATGTCAATATAAATAGGGCCTATGTATTGCTCAGACACAGTATATAGAATTATATAGATACTCTAATAAAGGTTATAAAAAAAATATAGATTATAGCCACAGTAATGACCTAAAAAACTAGTAAAATAAAAGCAGCTGTTAAAACACAGTTAAAATTTCACCTGGCATTAAGTTTTATTTTTCCACATCATTCCTGTTAACAAACATATACATAACGTATATTTATATCTTATTGACAGTAAACACTTAAGAATTTGTGTAGTGTTGATCATTTATTTAAAGGTGCAATAGAAATGTTAAAGGTCATTTTAGGTAAGCTTTCAATACTTTTATACATGAACCACTGTGTGTTGCAGTAGACAAGTGTTATTAATATATAATAAAATAGTCCTCTTCCTAGTAAAAAGAACATCTTTAGAATATAGTTATATCTTGTTGATTAATATAATATGATTCCAGTAAATTTGTATTTACTTATATTCAACAGAATGTTCCAAAAAGTGGTTTTTGTAAGACAACAGGTCTCTCATGTAAGAAAATAAATTATGAGGTTAAGGATTAATTTACAATTAAAATAAATGTGAACAAATCGTGAAACAAAATGTTAGAAAAATAAATGTTAACAGATATTCCTAAGGGCATTATTACATCTGTTTAAGCTTATACAATAAAAGGTTGGAATACAAATTTGTGTAGTTTTTTTGAATGAGGATTTCCTTAGGCCACTGATCATTATTTTTATTATTCTGTAAGGACTTGGACAGCCAGACACAAGATAATATAAACGGAAGAAAAAGATATATACATTTGACACAGGAGAGTGCAAATATTTAAGTACAGTTCTGAGACAACCTTTCTTCGAAATAATAATATAATTGAGGAAATTATCTATATTTTAAAGATATACTTCCTTGTGTGAAACTTGGATTTCTTGGACAGTTTAAAAAAACCCCACAATTAAAGCATGTGCATCTGTCTATTCATACATGTATCCAAACATTACTAAGGAATTGGTTTTTTTAGTTTTGCAATTATACAATTAAAAATATCAATGAATGAATGTAAACCAGATTAAACATATTCAAAGAAAGAGGAGTGTCAGTGACCATTTCACTAGATATAAACATTACAAATTCTTTTGTTATTATTGAAACATCAGACAAAATATATTTGTTGCTAAATGAAATTTCAGGTCTGTTTGTCAGGTCAGAGAGTGTAATAAAAAGTTTGTGATTAACATAAAGCTACTGTTTTTTCTCTCTTTTCTCTGCACTGGATGACTATATTCCATCTGGGAATAAAAAAAAAGACACCATGAATCAGTTTCTGGGAGTCAAATACAAAAAGCAGTTGAGTGACTGTGATTGTTACAGTATTATTCAAATCTCTCCAACTCAGAACTATATTCTACTCATTTACATCTATTGTGCTTGTAATATTAAACAATCATAAACCACAGTCAGGCATCACAAAGTTTAAAACAATTAACAACTTAAAACTAACATTTTCTTTTTGCCCCTGAAATGGTTGTGACTTTGCTTACGCTTCCTTTGCAACTATGAGGTTTAGACACTCAGCAGCACAATCAACAACAACGAAAGCAGAAATATAAGAAAGAGGAAATATAAGACAATAAGGTATGGGATGTAATATAGATATCAAGCACTGTGAGATTTGGTTGATCAGCATTAGACTTTAGAATGACCAAAAGCTGATGCACCAGTAACTGCAGTTATCATCTGTAGTCTGCAGAGACCTGACAAGTTGCCTCGTGCTGGCTTCTACTTCTTTGTCTCCCTATGTCGTAGTTTGAGCCTAGAGGGCAACTGAGCACCACTCAGCCATTCACTCACCACTTTCCCTCTCAGGGCCGGGAAGGAAAAGATGAAGCAAAAAGGCTCAGGAATCCAGATAAGGTCAGGGAGAGGTGGATCACACATTAAGGTCACAGGCAAAATCCAGACTCCTTAGAGGGAAGAAAAAACCATCACTTTAGTTCAAACGCTAACAAAGACAACACTTAAGAGATAAGGTAGGACAGTAAGAAGTGCCACCACATCCAAACAACATCTCTCCCCACCCATCCCTTCTTCCCAGGCTCAGCTCTGCTCCTGATCCCTCTACCTCCTCCTCCAGCAGCGCAGTGGGCAGGGGGTGGGGGTTACAGTCAGCTCGCTGCTCCTTCCTTCTCGGGAGGTGGATTGTACACCACACATTCCTCCCCTGCTCCACATGTATCCCCTCTCACTGGAGACAGTCCTTCATGAACCTTCTCTTGAATGAGTCCTTCCCATGGGATGCAGCTCTTTCCATGTTGATCTGATGTGGGTCACCCCCACGTCTTGCAGTCCTCCCAGTGCCAAACTACAAGACTACGGGCCATTCCTCCTCTCGCTGTCCAGGTTTCCTTTAAGCACAGCAGCCTGTCCTGGTGTGGGCTTCTCCACAGGCTTCAGGTCAGCCTCTGCTCCACCTGGATCTCCATGGGTAGCAGAGTGGGCAGCCATAGTTTCACCATGGGATACAGGGGTCTCTGCTCCAGCGCACCTGCCCCCTTCCTTCTCTTTCTTTCCACTGACCTGGATGTTTGTTCTCATAACTCCTCCTCACAAGCCCCCAACCCCCTTCAGGTTCTCCTTCTTAAATACGTTCTCACAGAGGCACATCCACCATTGCTGGTTGGCTTAGACCTGGTGCAGAGGTGGGTATGACTTGGAGCCAGGAGAGTTTCGAGAAGCTTCTCACAGGGGGTCACTGCTGTAGTCCCCTCCCCCACTACCAAAACCCTGCCACAAAAACCCAGCACACCCTAAAAAGAGAAAACCTTCACAAACAACTGAAGAATAAGAAGAGGGCCAAAGATCTCAAATCTGAGAAGTAGGAAAAACTAAGGCTTCAGGAGCACAGTTTGCATCTTAAAGCCAGTGTTAAATGTGATAATATATGTATCTCAATGTTTCTATAATATAATGACTCCCACCAGATTCTTGCTTGGTAAGTAATTAGATACAACAGAAAGGACAGTTTAATTTATTTGTCATTCCAAGTACTAATGAAAATGTCTCTATGTCATGCATAGCAGTACATAATGTAATATAACTAAGAGCCCCAGTTATGCTGGTGGTTTGAACACATTCTTAATCTGAAAAAAAATGCCAATTGGTCTTCTGTCAGAATAAATCATTCACAAAGGGTATCGTGAATGGTAAGATGATGAGAAAATATCTCTGAGGAACAATCGTGTTTGTTTAGATGGGAAAAGACTGGGAGGAACACAATGATAGCTTTGCAATATACCAAATGTCTTCATAAAGACAGCAGTGAAAACTAGTTCTTCCTGTTTGCTGTATTTGCTTCATGGAAGTAGTTTCAATTTGACAGACTTTACTTCTCTGCTTTCAGAAGTATGAATCTAGTGAATTCTACAGCATTACTGGGCAACTAAAATAGTTTATTAATTCAAGGCCTAACATGATTTTAAATCACTATACTTATGTTTACTACTTAGTACAAAAAATGGTGTAAAATGATTGTAAGAGAAAATAACACCAGTAAAAGTCTAGTGAACATGGTTGACAGTTTAGATATGTCACCAAAATATACCCCCCTCAGCTTTAATTCTTCTCAGAATAGCTAGGATGACCATCAAACATAAGAATTGCAAACAATTTAGAAATAAATAAATAGGTCAGGTTCGTCTGAGATGGAAATAACAGAAAACTACTATGTTTGGAGAATGGCCAATATATTCATTAGCTTATGTATAAGTCTGTACTTGTAGGAGATAATTTTGTGTGTATATATATATATATATATATACAAATGCCTCACACATATCAAGATAACCATATTAATAATATCAGTCATTTTGCATCTGTGATGAAATAATGTAAAAAAAATAATTAAATGGGTTGTAGTAGAGAACTTATGTTTCAGAGTTTCTATAATTTTTCCTTTAAAATCTGTCTCTCGGGTTAAGTTAGATATGTACAATTTTATTCCTAACAGACTGACTATTTAGTAGTATCCTTTGAAGTAAAATATTAATTTAGACACAGAAGTTGTTTCTTCATCCATTTTTTTTCCATAATCTTAAATTCCATATTAGGATAACACAACCATTTTCTTTTGTTCTTATTTTGATTCTCTGACTCTTTCTTATTTTATTGAGTGACTACAATTTTAAGTAAAATCTTTATATCTTAAAATTGTAACTGAAGTGTATTACTCTGAGTTTCTCTGGATTCTCTTATTTCCCAGCTGAGATCCAGGGAGGAGGGCTGAGGAGCTTGTAAAATGAAGGGGTTTATCACTGTGCTATTTTCTCATTACCATTGCTGTTGGCACTTCTAGATAACAATAAATTTTATGGTAACTATGCAATTACATCTAAATCTGGTTCTGCTTGATTCACAAGATTGCATTCCTGGACCTCAGGTATCATCCTGTGTCTACAGTTTTTTACAACAATTTTTATTTCAAAGTTATCAACAGTTCAGTAGACATATTTTTCTTGTCATTATTGTAAACTGAAGTTTAACTAAAACAATTTTAGGCAATAACTACTTGTCTGTTGGGTAATTGCTATCACACCTATCATAAATTAAAGTCAGCTCAGACCTATAAAAAGTCAGTGGCCTTTTGCTAGTACTGGCAAAAATCCTATTCCCTATGTTGTCACAATGCCAGAATAGGAAATTAAAAAGAACAAAGTCTTCATACTGTATTCCTTATTATTCACATTTTTTCCTATTATTCAGATATACTTACTATCTGCATAAATTGTGTGAAGACAGAGAAAAATATTTGATAAAATTTGGATTTGACAGTTTTGAATAACAAAAAGGAGATTGAAAAATGAAAAAAAGATGGTCAGGAAATTATTTATTTTTTAAGAAAATCACTGTACTAAAATATTCAAATCGAATCTGAAATTAATGGTTAAGCCTCCTCATCAAATTGATGCTGCATTGTTTCTAGGAAGAAGGAATGTTCATAGTTTGAATTCTCTGAAATCACTGTGTCTTTCCTTTAATGTTATGTATGCCTTCCAAGAGCCTTAATACCTCCCTTTGTTTATATCTCTTACATTTTCAATTATTAATAATGAAAAACAAAGTCTTATAAAATAAGTTTATGTTACTTTCAAAGTTTATGTTTAGTTTTTCAAAGAGAAAATTTGAAAGAAAAAGAACAGAGATCAGAAAAGGGCAATGCTGTAGAAAATGTCAGTTTGAATTGAATAATATATGTGGTTTGTATATAAGGCAAAAAGTAGAGAATGAAGAAGCTGACATTGTTCCATATTCAGTTAACCTCTATCCTACAACTTCATGTATATCTGTAGAGAATGTGTGCAAACAATACTGAAAGTATGTAATTTGAAATTGACTTTGTTTTCACTATAGTACTTCATTTTTAGGTAAAAGCATAGTTTGTGAGTTTGTGCTGTGGAGGAAACTTAATTTGCATGTAGTTTGGCAATCAGGTTTACTGTCTGAAGCTCAATAGCTACTTGATATTCACTAATTTTTATGATGTCATTTAATGAGTATGGTAATTCTTTCACATCAATTACTTTGGAACTTGCACAAGTGATTTAGTTATATTTTTATATGATCTGTGTTTTCATTAGGTATCATTAAACAAAATAATACAAATAATTTAACATATGAGGGTACATGATACCTATCTTGTTTTGGGCAGCAGTGACTTCATGAACATAAACAAAATGTGACAGTTTTATAAAAGGATCAACATTAATAACATTTCTTCCTTACCCCACAACAAAGTAAACAGAATTTTGTTTATTAGTTGCATGTCCAGTGTCTAAGATAGCTAAAATATTAAGAAAAAGAGAAGTGAAAGTGGACAATTATTAAGTTTTAAAGTCAGCTCATCAAATGCAGAGTCTATTACATTCCCAGTGTCAGAATTTCTCAAAATCAAGAAAAGGAAAAAAAAATAAAATAAATAAGAAAAATTCCACATTTTTGTCAGACAAGTACACTGTATTTATAAATGCCCTCCAATAGTTCTTTTCCCTAGCCTTCCCCACTATCTTTGTGCCTTTCTCCTATTCTCCTTCATTCATAGATTCCCTTTCCATGACTTAATTTCTTCCAGGAAAGGGTGTTTTGTATATCCCTTCCAAATTCACTTTCTCTTTTATAGAAACAATGTGTTAGAAAGAAGGTGATAGAAGAGAATCATAATCACAGAATAAAAATCCTAAAATCATGCTGTTGTGTCAAAATAGAACATGATAAAAGCAACATGATGCTATTTCTCTGCAAATAATACTATAATGCCAATGCTATGTTAAGGTATTAACCGGAAAGACTAATAAAACATGTTCTGAATGTATTTACTGAAGTAAATGTATAGCCTAATTCATGAAATTAACATAAATTATTTTTCATCCTAATTTGAATATGGGCATAAGATGCAATGCTATTCTCATACTTATCCAATTTTCACTGAAGATAATGGAAGACTTTTTTATCTGATTTCAGTAAGTTTTAGATAAGATTTCATGTATGATAGAGAAAGAAAAAGATATATTAATACTATTTAATGTTATTTAAATTAAATTAGAGGATTTTAGTTCTATTGTCTTTAGTTCTGTTGTCTTTTTCTAGATCAGTAGGGAGGGATATTTCTTAAACCTTCAGACAGAGAAAATGAATCCAAATTAAGAGGTCAAATACACCATTAAATCGGGATACACCTGGGTGAATGCAAAATGAACTCACACAGACACACAAAACCTGAAAGTTCCCATCATTTAAGTAAAAAAAAAAAAAAAGAATAGAAGAGGTCATTCTTGACTACTACTTGACCACGTGAGCTGAAAAAAAACCCAATAGATTACTACTGAATTAAGGTTTAAAGAATGAATAAAGGACATACTTAAATGGTAGAATATCATTGCACATATAAGGTTGAATAGAATTTGAAAAATTTCTGAGTAGAAAAAACTATACAGTACAATCCAATGCATTTACAAACAAATTCAATAGTATTATTGCTTGTTTGATTAGGGAAAGGATATTGAGGGCAAAGTTTGCCATGGATATGGAGAGCAGAGGCAACTAAATTTGATAAGGTAGTAATAACTGGCAACCAAAAAGTTTAGATGTGTAGGGATGTAAAAATTCTCTTTTATGCTTGATGGGTGAAAAGTCTATAATGGATATAAATGCTTATGCTTCAGTGCATATACCGGTCATTGAGTACTTGGAGTTAGGAAGACACTTCTTTTATGAACATATTATTTTATATTTTTTTAAAAGGAATTTAATAATATCTGATATCAGAAACAAAAAAGAAGGTTAGACAAAACTTATCTGACATATTAAGATGCCTTGTGTAATCTTTTGATAAAGGATATTGATAAAATTGAATGCACTTTTTGATAAATTAATGATAAAAAATATATTTCAATCAAACAATATATGTCCAGGGGGTGCATCATAGGTTTGTTATCATGTCAAACTTATGTTCTATTTTAAAAAATATCATAGATACATAGTGTGACAGAGGTTTTGTAATATTAGCAGTAATGAGTTTCTGTTGAGATAGCTATAGCTTTTTTCCCCTATCAAGCAATTTCCAAAGTGTAAGTTCTACTTAAATGAAAACTATAGCAAATTTCCTTGGTTAATGAGATTCCATGTTAATCCCTCATGCTGCAAATCAATTATTTAAAGCCTTTCACAGCTAATGGATCATATAGTACTTTCTGATTAATGCCAACAAGCTAGTTTTAATGCAATGAAGCAATCATCAGTCTTAACCATTCTGTTTTAATAATACTTTTCTGTGGTTAGAGACGAAACATCATAAAATACTTTTAAATAAAATATTTTTACATGAGAACAACACAGAACTCAAACTGCAGCAGAGAATATATAGTTGTACTTACTAGTAAATAGACAAAGAGCCATTATATATTTATTGCAATTTCCGTATCTCCTATTAGCCAAATAGCAATGCTTAACATTTTCCAGGAGACCCTTTTCTACTGAAGCAGGTATTATATTAACTGTTTCTCACTAGATGCTAATAGAATAGCTACTAGTAATACAGTATAAATATTGTGTTCTGTATATTCTAATACAAATGAATGTGAGTTTGTATGTTTCTTCTCTGCTCATCTGTGGTACACTGGGGTGGATATTCTGCAATGGTACCAAGTGAGACTTTCTCAATTAATGTATGTAGGAAGTATATATTATAGGAAACTTGGGATAATAGGGAAAAAAGACATCACGGTAAATTACTAGTCTCCAGGCAACAAATAATTACGTGATAAAATGTCGCATGCATTGAAAAGAAAAAAAGTGGTTAGCTACTGTACTGGATTTGGCTGGGATAGAGTTAAATTTCTTCACAGTAGCTTGTATGGGGCTATGTTTTGGATTTGAGATCAAAAGAGTATTGATAATACACCAGTTTTAGCTCTTGATGAACAGTGTTTGCTCAGCATCTAGCTGAGCTTCTCTGCTTCTAGCACTGACCCACCAGGAAGTAGGCTAGGGGTGCAAGAAAAAGCTGGAAGGGGGCACAGCTGGGACAGCTGACCCCAGCTGACCAGAAGGATATTCCACAACATGTAATGTCATCCTCTGCAATAAAATCAGGGGGGGGAAAAGGAAGCAGGGGACATTCAGAGTTATGACATTTTTCTTCCCAAGTAACCATTATGCATGATGGAGCCCTGCCTTCCCAGAAATGGCTGAACACCTGCTTGTTGATGAGAAATAGTGAATTAATTCCTTAATTTGCTTTGATTGCACATGCATCTTTTGCTTTACCTATTAAACAGTCTTTATCTCAACTCATGAATTTTTTCACTTTTACCATTCCAATTCTCTTCCCCATCCCACTGGCTATGTGTGAGCAAGAAGCTGTGTGGTGCCAACCTCCCTACCAGGGGTTAAACCACAACAATGCTTTTCAGTGCACCACATGGGGCACCAAAAAGATTGGAGTGTTCATTACTTGATTCTTGCAATTGAAGACCACAAGTCCATTCATTAGGGTCAGAAGTAAGATCAGTCCTTCTGGGGAATTTCCCAATACAACCTGGAGCAGCAGTTTTCCAGGATAGACCTTTTTTGGCCATTGAGTGCACTTGGTCAGGTTTCCAGTACACCTAGAACCAACTGCCCCAGGGCTGGAAACACAGCACTACCATTTGCCATGGACAGATACAGACTGCACTGGAACATCATAAAGCTTCTGAACACCTGCAATATATTGACTACATCATCCTGTGGGGCAAGACAGCAGAGCAAATGTCTGAGAAAGGGAAAAGAATAATCCAGATTCTGGTTTTGCCATAAAAAAATTTAAAGACAAAGGACCTGTACAGGAGATCCAGTTTTAGAAATAAAATGTCAAGATGGATATTATCATATCACAAAAGATATGATCAATAAAATAACAGCTATGTCTCCACCAACTAACAAAAAAGGCACACAAGCTTTCTTAGGTGTTGGGGGTTTTTGCCTACCCTGTTTCAAACCCTCTGATTTACAGAGCACTTAAGTTAGCATAGCATCAGAAATGTATAGATCAGTGAAAAATTAGTCTGCACTATGATATAGCTGACCAGAAACTAACGATTACACAGATTCAGGTATAATTGTTTTTAACAAATTAGAAACAAATTAAGATAGTGAATTTCATAAAAGAACCTTTATCATGAACAGGACAGTTATAGGGCAATGTTTAGGAAAGTTCACAAAATCTAATTGAGTGTCAAATAGTTTTGATTTAAGTTCCCTTCTTTATTTTAATTTTGAGCACTTTCTGGTTTGTTTGGTTTTTTTTTTTTTTTTTTTTTTTTGTTTTGTTTGTTTTTTTTTTTTTTTTTTTTTTTTGTCAGGGAATTAGTACTTCAATCAAAGAAACAATATAATAAACTAAATCAGTTTCTGAAAGTCACTTGGAAAAGAGTCTTCATGCACCCCTTCAAATCATTGAAATGTGATATTGCACATAATATTCTAAGAAAATAAATAGTCATTGGAAAAAAAGAAAACGAATACAAACTAAACCATAAAAAAAAAAAAAAAAACAAAAAACAAAACAAAAAAACCCAAACAAAAAACAAAATAAAAGGGACACAGGATACAAATAAAGACTAGGGATTTACGTAGTCTTGGACACTTGGAGTTACCAGCTGGTGAACTTTGTCCTTCACTTGATTTGGGAGAAAGAAAAAACAAATCCAGGTATTAGACATATATAGATCCCAGTATTCATATCGGTAAAGGATATGTTTGATACGAACACTGAAATGACACAAAATGTGAAGACACGGAGTATTAATTACAGGGCATTTTTATTTTTATGCAAAATATTTGTGTGTTTTAACACAGACTGCAGGGCGTTTTTATTTTCTGATACACATTATTTTTGCATTTTAACACAAACATACACATATGTTCAGAAATAAAATATCTTTCAGTGATAAAGATTTCAAATGCAATTAAAGGGTCTTGTACTTAATTTAAAAATATTTAAGAGGTTTTGGTTGAATTTAGTGCAACTTTATCTTCATTCAGAGAAGGACTTAGGAAAGTATAACAAATGACAACTCCACCTAAAATATGTCTTAGTCAGTTATCTAAGAAATAGTTGATGAATTCCCTTAGAAAGGATCCTGCTCCCAAGTCCTTGAGCTCAGTCCTAGATGTGTACTAATTCCTTGTTTCATGGGACTACTCAGGAGTAAGGAAACAGAATTCTCATTTAAGTTCTTTATCCCTTTAGTGAACTTGCAGTTGTGCTGTGCATGTGATGTGCATGGGTGTCACTAGTAGTATTTGAATGTTATTGTATTTTTTTTCCTTAGGAAAGAAGACCAAATAACACCAGTAGTGATTCTGTTCAGCTTTTGTAGAATGGTTAATGCTTAGACAAATGCCAAAGAAGATCTGGGTACACCTTCCCTCCAAAGCACAAAGGAATTAATCATCTCCCATGTCACTTCTGAAGTTAATGTCCATAGGACACTCAGGCTGAGGGTACTTCTATCTCTGTAGCCAGCAACTTTAGACTCGTGGGATGAGGATGATAAACAAGGTGGAGGAGCATCAGTCTGGTATCTAGTACTACTCACATGTAGAAGTGAACAGCTCAGCTGCGATCTCTGTACCAAAGTATTATTTTTGTCTTTCAACAAATTGTTCTTGAGGTAAGAAAGACAGTGCAGAAAAATGCAGGAAAGACTATAAAGGGCCTACACCCTAGATATGTCACTTATTCTGGAGAAAAAAAAAAATAGTACAACACCTCTTAGATAGCCCAAAGACTGCAACACAAAAAAATGAACAAATAAATTAATATGAACACCATTAAGCATTTTAATTAGGAATATGGAAATATTAAAAGCAGTTTTTTCAATTTAGTTTTTTTCCCCACTTTATTTTACCAGTAGTTGCAGCATTTTCTATCTAAATTATAAAAGCATTTGAACAATAACTATACCTAATTACTTGCTTTGAAAGATATCTCTCTCTCTTTTCCATGCACTCACAGAAAAATATTCTCAAAATAATAACTAGTTTTATTCACATAGGGATTTAAAATAAACTGTGATATTAAATATGCTAGAACTTATGTGTTAATGTAGAAAGGAATTCTTTCCATCCCTTTTTAAATCACTTGTACTACAATTGACCTTATGAATAAATCCACCATTACGGATCCATCATTAAAATGTGAGGATGATGGTTTCTATATATATGCTTTTCTAAAAGCAGTTAGAGTAGCCCAGAAAGATAGCAAATAATTAAAACTTAAGTAGTGTGTAAAAAGCAATCAGCTTGATTCATTCTGTGAGCATACATAAAACAGTGTTTTCTGCTCTGCAGTGATCTGTATTGATGTGTAAAACAGTACCACAGATGCATCTTTTTTTGATATACAATAAATTTTAGAGGCGTCTGCCTTTTCAGCCTTTACATTTTTTTTTACAGCTGCAAAGTGCCTAGCTTTTTCGAAACAAGTCATTCCTATGAAAAGGAATATTTTAAAGTAGATCTAGATGGTGATAGCGTAGGAGTCTTGACATTTAAAAGTTTCTACTGACCATGCAGTAATTTTCAAATAACTTGCTAAAATGTTTTAAACTTCTAGACTGGAGAACTAAGAAAGAACCTGACAAAGAAGTTACTGAAATATGAGTTGAAATGGGGTGAACATAGGGAGAGGAACCCTAAGAGCTGCTTTCCCCTAGGATTTAATATTGCCTTACCATATGGTATAAAAAATGTGGTAGGTCTGTGCTTATAAAGGAACAGGTCTTATAGGGTGGCCACTAGAACTACAAAGACCTGTGTTTTGATTAATATAACTGGGACAGCTCCTAAACACCACTTGAAACTACACTATAATTCACAGGTGTTTGCTTTACTTATTCTATTTATTTTATTAAATTTACATGCCTGGTGGTGGAGACAGATTATGAAACAAGCCAACAAATGGTAACAATGGTATTTTAACTGCTTCATGTGAATGATAAATGATTTCCTTACAATTCAAATGTTGTCACTGCTATTTTGCTCAACACTCACTTATTATGACACTTCAGATAAAGGAGTGAAATAAGCAAAGAATGTTTGCCTTATTTATATGGAATCATGTGTGTGTGTGTGTGTGAACCATGAAGGAGTAGAGGGTTGTAAACAATATAATTGTTTATGCACTCTAGTGATGCTTCTTAGTAATTAAGTACTGCATGTGTACTAACAGATACGCTTATAAAAATTCTCATTACCTCTAGAAGGTACTGTTATCCTCCTTTTTAGAGGTATGGAATATAAATTCTTCCTAGAAGCTTTTAAGAAAACCATGTTTTGGTGAAAGTTGCCCAGCAATCAGTTATTACAGATTTAGCTTCAATTCTGAGGTCTGGCTTCTGACTTTGTTTCATCCTAACAGCAGAATAGATATTTACAAGAGAAGTATAGTATAGCCTAATCACATATGTGGTGTTTTAGGTGATTTAGGAACCCTCCGTTCACATGAAAATTGATCATATTCTAAAGGACTGGTGTTTCCATTTTGATTTTATCCTGTGAAAAATAAAATTTACTCAAATTCAAATTAAAAGAGGCAGTTGCAACATGATAAAGCTTAGCATGTCATACAGCTAAAAGTACAGTCAGGCAGCATCAGGTCACAAAGGTAAAATAAATGAGGGTATATGCACAGGTGACTGAGTGATGGGAACACACTGGAGTAACAGAGATGTCTTGGGTTTTGTAGACATTAAATGAGGCCATAAATAAAGCCTCTGAAGAGATATTTGCTATTAATAAAAGCTGATGTCAATAGCACTGATTGAGTACTTAGAGGGTGTGTGTTATGTTGATAGTTCTATCCCTGTGTCACTTACCCTGCAATCAAGAGACTTACTGAACTATAAAATGTATGGATATAGATTTCTTTTAAGGGCAGCATTAGTCATTAAATAGCTACTGTGAATCCATGTGCATCTTAGCAAAAAAAAAAGTAAATGTTGAGGGCACTATTATACGCATATTGGTTGTTTCTATAGAATTGTGTCAGCTTTCCTGACTGATTTTTTCTTTTAAAATTCACTTCTTCAAAAGAATGCTGTTAAAAGTTCAGAATGATTTTTAAGTACCTCTGCACAATTTTTCTTTTGTGAACTAATCTGAAGAAGGTACATTGAATTCTGCACATTGTATTTGGGTAGCAGATTCAGACATCTTCTGCACAGATTGCCATATGCATCTCCGTATAGAAAGGACAAAACTGGTTTTACCAGTTCTTTTTAAGATTAGATTGTACTCTTAAAAATACCTACCATCTGTATCTACAATTGAGTTTGGAAGAAATCAAAGAGGAAAATAGGTTGTGCTTTTATAATCAGTTCAGAAAGATCACATTTAGTGGAATTACATGTTCATATGTTAATAGGAGGTTTTGTCCCTGAAAATTAATTGGATGAAACTATATCAGAGTATATTTGGGTCAGAGTATATCTGACCATGAATAAGTTAAGAATAGGAACTAAAATTCATTATGTTTGTTTATCAACAGCACGTTCACTCTGCTCAATACTGTGCCATGCCAGATAGGCTAATTCTAAGTAACAGTATTTCTATGTTTGTATAATCTGTTTGTCTAGCACACTATGCTTTCACACTTATATGTTGGCTTGCTTATCCTGAAGTAGGGAGGACATCTTTCTGGAGCTTTGATTTGTGCCATGAAGTCTTAACCAAAAATGCCCTTCTTGTGATATTTGCTAGCAGTGCTGATCACAGGATAGTTTGCTTTGGTAAAGGATTTTCATATTCCTCTGTAAAGAAGACTATTCTCTAAATCAAGACTTACAAGTGTGACTGACCAGATATATACTTGAGAGATACCTTCTCACTGATGGCTTGATTAATTTCAATTGAGCTACTCCCAGTGATTAATTTGACTAACTAAATCAAACCTCAGTTCTCACTGAAATCAGGTGTAGCCCTCCTGCTTGTCTAAGAAGCCTTGAATATCTAAACTAATATTAGATCAGATAAATTAATCAATAGGCTTGAAAACGTGTCAGCCAGAACATGAAGAACATTTTATGCTTCCACCCAGCTGGCTGCCTGCAACAGCTCCAGCTGAGCAGGAAATCTCTTGATTACAAGAGCAACAGCTAAATAGAATCATAGAATCATTTAGGTTGGAAAAGGCCTTTAAGATCGAGTTCAACCATAGATTTAAAGACAATGAGTATATAATGAATATTCAGGACTCTGTAAGAAGAATAAAGGTGTAATAAAGCAAGCTGGTGCCTGATTACTTTTCCTCAATGGTTCGTAGTGTGGCACAAATTTAAAGGTGCATTTTTTATGATCCAAAATTAATTTTATTTGGGTCATAATAAAGGGGGAAGTGTCTAATGAACCTTAACAAAGATGTGATTGTTAATTGAAGCACAGATCATAGATGTCTTAAGCACTGAGATTACATAACATTATTATTATATTATCTTTTTGTTAAAGAACTGTACAGAGCAGTAGAAAAGATGGAAATTATATGCATGAGACCTTTTAAGTAAACCTGGAAGTAATTAGTTTTGATAATCTGGGTGAGAAATTAGGTGAAGAGCATTGCTGTAAAGCTCACAAGCACTCCAAATTTGTGCTGCCACTTAGATGGATGTTCTTCAAAGTCAACTCGGAACACTTTTTCTGAGTATGGTAAGTAACACTATATATATATTATATATACTGATGCCTTCATTTTGAGCAGGATTTTTTAAAGGTAATATCACTTATTGGTTAAAAGCATGTAAACTTTGGGGATCACAATGTCTTTACCCTGCCATTGATTGCAACAGGATTTTGCTAGGAGATATTTGGTTGATTTGAACCTGAAATCTAAAGCAAACAGCCATTTTAATCAAAATGCATTTATGAAATTAAAATTTCCCCATTCACTTTAAACTGGACTTTTAATCCTTTAACTACTGAGTAGTTTTATTACTTGCTGCTACTCTTAATGTTTGAATATTAGGGAGCATGATGGATATTTATTTGACAGTCATATTTTATTCATGACACATAACAGATTGTAAATGGCTAATGGCCAGGAAATAATAATTCTGTTACTGCATCCATGCATTTAGGTGTTTTATGAAGCTGCTTGGAATCAGGACATTCCCAAAAGAAAAATTCTGGTTAGTCTTTTGCTGCTGTTATATAGTACTTGATCTTAGAGGAACATTCAGACTTTTCTGCCCATTAGAACTATGATACTAAGAACTTAGTAAGAAGTTATAATCTGATAGTCTGTTTCTCTGAATCCCCCAGAAAAAAAAAAAAAAAAAAGTTTTTGGTTTGTTAAAAAAAAATAAAATTCAGGTGCTTTCATAAAGGTTTTTCCTGTACTCACAGAAATAAAAATTTGAAGTGGATTTTAACATATATATGTGTGCAGGATATAACCAAAAGCTTTGAGAACAAATGTTTAACCATGGATTAAATTGTGTGTGAAACTGTTGAAAATGTTTAATAAATTATATATTGTTTAATAAATTGGAAGTTGTGTATAGGAAAATACTCATTTATACACCGACACTAAAACCCAATGTGAATTTCTAAATCTATCTATATACATACATATGGATTTCAGAAAGATTTCCCAATGCCTTTTTTTTTTCTTCTGTAAGCATTCCCATGCAATTGTAAAATACTATTTCTTAATTTTTTATTCAGTCTGCCCTAAGTTTTATCTTTGAAAATCTTGAGTCTGGAGACTGTCACATATAATGTCTTAGTTATATTTGCAGTGTAACTAACCTGTGACAAATTTGTACTCAAAAAGAGAATTTGGTGGAAGTCTATACTATCAATGGAAATAGAATTTTAAATCTCCAGATGAATCTTTGTAATTGGCATCGCAGTTAAGACATGAATATTAGATAATAATTTGCTCTTTGCGGTGAGAAGTATAAATGTATTTGACTTAGAGAATGTCAACAACATCAAAAATCTTTAGTTGTTTTTTACAGCAAAAGTGATTGCAATTTTGTGAAACACATCCTAAGAATATCCTAGATGTCTGGTTAATATTGCTAATTTCCTGATCTAATACTTAAATGAGACTAGATAATTGATTATATTATATTGATTTAAATTTTAATTAATTTTGAAGTAATCATTGCCTTTATTGTAGCATTTTATTATTTAAAAAGGGTAAACTGAAATGCTGTTTTTGTGGTTTAATTGTATTTTCTTAAAGTACTCACATTTTTACAAATGCAGGAACCTCTGAAAACTAGATTTGTCATCAACCACGCAATATAAAATCTTTATTATCTTATGATTAATCTTTAGTTCTCTAAAACTAGATTGTTTTAACTTTTGAAAAATAAATATACACGTACTTTAAATAAACAATACACATACAAAAATACACACAGAAACAAACACATGCTTAAGGAGTACAATGTGTACTTTTCAGCAATCACATACTCAGAGCTAGAACCCTCTCCTCTTAAGCATTGGATAATTGGTGTTGAGGAGGGGGAAGACATAGGTTCTGGTAACAACTGGATAAACTAAAATCATATTGGAATACCAAACTTCCTTAAAAAGTTTGTTAGACAAGTATGCCAAAGACATTGTTGCAAGAGAAATGCCAGTGAAGAATATGCAGCTTGTCTTTGAAAGACATAACTTAGAGAGCAAGGAACATATTTCAGTAGCTGAAAAAAAAAAGTAACAAAACAGACAAAGAATTTTGAAATAAAAAATTATACTCAAATGGGTTTCTTAAGTTAAGAAAGCCGAAGTTGAAATAATACAGTTCTGTGTTACATGAGCAATTGTTAGATGTAAGTAATCTAACAATCTAAAAAATAGCTATTTATTTACATGTAAATAAATCACTCCTATATATGGCTATGATCTTCAGTTAGAGACCATGAAATTTGGGGTCATGAATGCTTGGTGGTCTTAACTGCTTGATTATCAGGCATCTTTCAAACTAATAGATTTAAAACTTTTCCTCAGAACTATTAACCGCTATTAAAACTGGAAGCAAGGGATTGAATTTACAGCTTCTCAGTGATACTTTACTCATGAAAATACAGGATTTTTCCTGATGCTCCCAATAGGAAAGTCTTAAAATTTATCAAACAAGTAACATTTGCTTTATTTTTTAGTATAAAATTTATTCATATATATATGGATAGATTAACAGGTAGAAAAACATGAAGGAGAATAGAGAAGGGGGGGAAAATAAAACAAACAAATCACAACTTGATTCAAGTGAATTTTATTAATTAGTTTTCTGGGGTTTCAGTTTAAATATGAAAATAATTGTCAAAGAAAAGATAATCCTGACATTTTTTCACTTATTCAAACTGTAATTTTTCAGCTAAAATATTTTAAACAGAAGTTTTCTAGGAACTTTTAATTAATTTGTGCAGGTTCTTTGAACACCACAGCCAAAGTTTGAAACTCATCACTTCACAACTAAGATAATTAATATCAAAAAACAGTTTCAAAAATATGACATTAAGGGCCAAAATGGTGTCTGGAGTTTCCTCAGTAGTCTTCAATAGTAATAAAATAAACTGTTGACATTTGCAATGTTCAGGAAGATTTAAAGTTACCTAGGATTTAGATTAACATTCTTTTCTGAAATTTGTTTTCATACAGTGGAAAGACTTCCTGATATCCTGAAAAGAGAATTTGTAACAAAGCTAAATATAACAATTATTTTTTCAACATATTTTTCTAATTTTTCTTAGAAATTAAATTATTAAAAGAAAGATAAAATACAGATTTATTTTTAGAGGTAATTTTTGTTTTTAAAAAAATGTTTTGAAAGAAACATTCCAACCTCCTCTATAGAGTTCTCGGAATGATGTTTGAAGGTGATGTTATTGCTATGTATTGTGCTTTGTTTCTTACAATCCTAATGCTATAGAGACTATTGAACTTATTGGATTTCCTTGATTTTACTGATGTTTCCTAGTAATTCAGTTTTATACTTTCTTTTAAATTTGGTTGTTTTTTATGTTTTGGTTTGGTTTGGGTTTTTTTGTTTGTTTGGGTTTTTTTTTTTTGTTTGTTTGTTTGGGTTTTTTTTGTTGTTTTTTTTGTTTGTTTGTTTGTTTGTTTTGTTTTTTCTTTTGTATGTATGTGTCCTTCCCCTATTTGTCTTTTCCATCTGAAAATAAGGAAGACATAACTGGACTTTGCTTCTCCGTTCACAGAGAATGAACAACGTTCAGTGGATTATACTGTGCTTCACAATATCTTTTGGTCTTTTCCAGAGAGCTTTACTTTATGGCCTCAACAATAATAGGTAACACCTCAATTACAGAGGCATAAGGGGGGGGAAGAATATGCTTAAGCGATTTTAAACTAGAGCTTGAATGCTTGAATGAATAATATGAAAAGTGACAAAGAAATTCAACTCAACATGCCAGGAGGTTCTTTTTCAGTCTTTTTCAGTTATATGTTCCTATATTCCTGTATCTAATGGAGGGGTAGGATTTTCCAATATTTATTTATTAAAAAAGACCAATATTTAATCCATCAAAGCCAGAGATTTGAGCACAGCTTAAAAAGATTTCTTGTGTCTGTGTATACTGCAATACAAAATTCTCAAAATATTTCTTTTTCTTTTTTCTTGCCTGCTTGTGAGGTTTCCCAGGTTCAGGTTTATCAGAGAATTGTTATGATGAAAATACACAGATTATCTTTCTGAGTAATATGAACATTGCTGACCATACTGTTTATGAAGATCTCTTGAAGTGTAGATGGCAAATGATTCAAAACATACACCAGCAGCAAGATATGGCAATCTAAGGCAAGATTGTATGACTGCTCTGGGGTCTCAGTGAGGAGGAGCTTTCATTTACATTGCATATTACATAGTTACTATGTGCTGTCAGCTGACTGTCTTTGCAAACATATTTGTTATGGCTTAGGTTTAAGACAGTTGCAAATAAAATGATTGAATTATTTGAGTGGTTAGTGGTTCTTGTTTTATTTTGATTAACTATGGTATACTTTAGAAAAAAATGCTTTCATATAAATTAACTTCAGTACTTCCCTCTTTTTCACTGTTACTGAAATGAAACTTGCTAGAAAACCTGTCTAAACCAGATGATGTAGAAGCTTCATCCTGTAATGAGGGATGAATGAAGCTCAGAAAGCTTTGAGTTTTGGATAATCTTCCCAAAGTTAAGATGCTTAGCATAAGTTTTTATGAAGCTGTCTGACTGAGGTGATGTTTTTGCAAGTAACGTTTAGAACCTATCCTCTTTCAGATACTTCTTATACATTAATTATTTCTTAATAACAAAAGCATTCTTTAAAGTAAGCAATTATAAACATCTATGTGAGGGGATATTCAAAGATCCAGAACAGTCAAGAAAGTAATTCAGAAAGTTAATATTTCCCATGTGCTCCTACTGTTTCCCTACTTAACTTTTGATCTTTTTTTCTCCATCTTGAGAATGGAAAAAGAAAAGTACTTGCACTGTCCTTTTGCACAAGGTGAACTTTATTTTTTACATTGAGATGACAAGTCTCTTTTTCTCTTTACTTCATCTTCCAGAAATTGTAAAGGTATGCCCATAAGAGGACATGTAAGTTTTGTGGCATATAGAGGCTTGCATCACCACTTAATTTATCCAACCATTTTAATCCTTACAGATCAGACATATTACTATGCATATGACTTTGAAGCTGTTGCTGTTAACTTCAGGTGTAATAAGACAGGACTCAGCATTTGCAATTTCATCTCATATAGAACTCCTTTTGACAGAAAAATATAACTGAGATGCTTAACAGTCCTTGTAATATACTATACCTACAATTCATCCTACCTTAAAACAGACCTCTCTAACTTGGGGGGGGGTTCTTTCTTTTTTATTTTTAAAAAAAAAAAGTTTATTTCACATTCTCATGAATTGATATACATTAAAAATTTTAAAAAAGAATAGTGTCTCCTTGTGCATAGTTTCAAAATGTCTAGTTGTAATAGAATTCAGTCACTTTGAATATATCTGATTTATAGACATAAGCACTGTAACATGAGAACTACATTTATTAGGTACATTTAGGCATTATGGGTATTTCTTGTCTAATAATAGTTCATCAGCTTGTACTGTAGCATGCTGACATTTGAAATCCTTTCCTCAGTCTTAGCAGGAGATTCAGTGTTTTAGATTTTCATTTGCCAGACAGTTATAGACTGGCAGTATGAACATTTATTTTCGCTCATTTTCGTTTCTAGCAGAAATACTTTCATCAAGACTTTTCATTCATGATTTAAGAAAAACTAAGTAAGTGGACTTTCTCAAAGGTGAATGAGTGTAATTGCGAAAGTGGGTTTTTGATTTTTTTTTTTTTTTTTTTTTAGTATATCAAATAAATGTTTGGAGTTTTTTTCCTCTTGAAAAATTCCAAATGGTTTGCTTTATGACCATGGTTTTGAAGGACAAAAAGCAAGACAATGAAACAGTTCAGAAGTCAGATATTATAGACAGCATTTGTGTGTGTGCACATGTGTGTATGTCACGAGCTGACACAAGTTGTTACCAATTTTATGCCTTACACTTGCTTTGGTAAGCAATTATGTAACTTATTATGTATCTATGCAGATACTCCTGAATTTCTATTTTGTTTGCAAGTAAGGAATGAAGATCTTGATTATACCTAAATGATGGCTCACTTTTACTCATTATTTTTGACATTTTCTTTAAAAAAGAAGTTGGAATTCAACTATAAATATGCAAAACAGCAGTTTGAGAAATAAAATACAACGTCTCAGACACATTAGGAAAAGAAAAGCTATAACTAAACTTGCTTTTCAATGAAAACTACTCAATTTATAATAAAGGAAGCACATGTAAGTTAGAAAATGTATTAAAATATGTGTAATTTTCCTGGCCTTTTGGATCTCTTCTTATGACACCTCATTTCTATTCCTATATTGGAAAAATCTTTCCTGATTTTCAATGGTCCTTTGTGACCACTGCCTGCTATTAACTGAACTAACTGAGATGAAAGAAATATTTTCTCTGTAAAGACAAAACCTTGTTTAGAACTTCACTAACATTTTGCCTATTTTATTATAACCCTGAATGAGTCCTCTGAAATGATATGAGTCTTCAAAAAACAAAAATAAAAAAATTAACAGATACATGGAACCACAATTTGTAACTAGGAGACAAACAGTATAATATCTCATAGATAGAACATGAATTGCCATCTGCAGTTTAAAAATACCAACATACCTTAAAATCGAGTTATGAATTAAAGTACACCATAGAAGAGAATACTATGAAGCAGCTGTAGAAAAATTTTAACCAGCTAGAACTTAAACTTTACAGCAACTTCATGTGAAGAAGTCTGGGGTAGGTCCTCAAAGATGATTTAAATTTATGAGAATGACTTTGAAGATTTTTAGTTTTGAAGAAAAACAAATATATGATGTAATTTTATAATTTCCTTCCTGATGTTCACTGGATGTTGCAGTATGTCTGTTTCCTTATTGCATGTTTTGTCTTTCAGTTCATATTATTTTAACTTAGAGACAGTCAGTATAAAGTGAGTGGAGATACAGAAGTGGGCTAAAAGATCAAGACAAGAGGATAATGAGTGCCAATATGGGTCTCAGATTTTAATTGTGTAATAGCTAAGCTATGTCTATGTAACAGCTGAAATAAAACATTAAAATATTCTGTACCTATTTTTCCTACTTATCTTCATCCTCATTATTTTTTTTTTAATTTAATGTTATCTGACCTTGTCTGTATCAAAAATGTTTTCAACCTGCAAATTACACCTTTCTTTTAAAATATTATGTGCCCGCCCCTTTCTTTTGAGATCCATGGCACGGCCAGTCAGAGGTGAAAACCACTGTGTTTAAGAGAGAGGTGACTGTTATAAGGTCATAGGTCTATGCATTTTAAACTGTATTATGTGATGCAGCATTCAGCACCTCAGTAGTACAGATCTAAATAGATATTCTATGAAAACTCAGTCATCTTTATACTTTTCAATATGTGAAATTAATTAATGCAAATTATTTATATTCATGTTTCTTATAGAAACCTGAACTATTAATCAGCTGCTTTTCCAAATGTCTTAGTTTGTCTTAGTTTGGCCATTTACGTTATGCTCAAGTTCCATATTACCCAGTAGAGTCTAATTGATCATTGTCCTTTCTCCTGGGTTTTAGGCATGTGCACACAGACATGATTCCCTCAGTCACTGGGCCATCATTGCAGAATATATCATAAATTCATTTGGTTCATAACTTTGCATTCCATGTGTCATAATAGTCTTTTAAGGCAGGAAGGGTGATTCTTGGTCAGTAGGGAATAGGTGACCAGGTGACCTTGCAGAGGGAAGGCATGCAGTCCCTGTTACAGTTGGAGCGGGTGGCTGATGTATCCGACACCGTTTGTATTCATGGTCTATGGGAGTTGTTGGGCATCGGTTGCTGAAGCTAATCCTTACTTTGAGTTCATGTGTTCCTTCATGAATACAATGCCTTTATATAATATGTGTTAATCATAGTGATGCACTGATAGGGCTGTTTGGTGATTGACCTAATACAGTTCAATTTATTGGCTATTTTCACCTAACATTAAGTCCCCTTGAGGCACACATTTGACTTCCCCATTTTCCTGCATTACCCACCAAGTGCACCCAGGTCCTTGTGCAAAGGTAATTCCACATATGGGCTTACCTTTACCTGAAGTGGGAATAACCCAGACAGTCTTTCCTATCATGTTGTTAAGGTGTACTACTGGGACTTTATCCCCATCTACAGTACGCAGAAGGTTGGACTGGGCAGGGCCAGCCTGGTTGGTAGATCCTCTAGTATTGACTAACCAGGTGGCCTTTGCTAAATGTGTGTCCCAGTGTTTAAAAGTCCCACCTCCCATTGCTCTCAGCATGGTCTTTAGTAACCCATTATACCATTTGATTTTCCCAGAGGCTGGTGCATGATAGGGAATGTGATATATCCACTCAATGCCATGTTCTCTTGCCCAGGTGTTTATGAGATTATTTCGAAAATGAGTGCCATTATCTGACTCAATTCTTTCTGGTGTACCATGTTGCCACAGGACTTGTCTTTCAAGTCCCAGAATAGTGTTCCAGGCAGTGGCATGGGGCACAGCATATGTTTCCAGCCATCCAGTAGTTGCTTCTACCATTGTAAGCATGTAATGTTTGCCATGTCGAGTTTATGGAAGTGTGATGTAATCAATCTGCCAGGCCTCCCCGTATCTATACTTTAACCATCGCCCTCCATACCAAAGAGGTTTCAACCTCTTAGCTTGCTTGATGGCAGCACAGGTCTCACATTCATGGATAACCTGTGATATAACGTCCATAGTTATGTCTACCCCTCGGTCACGAGCCCATCTATATGTTGCATCTCTTCCTTGATGGCCTGAGGCATCATGGGCCCATCGAGCCATTAACTTTTCACCCTTATGTTGCCAGTCCAGATCCACTTGAGCTACATTAATTTTAGCAGCTTGGTCTACTTGATGGTTGTTTCGATGTTCTTCGGTCGCTCGATTTTTGGGTACATGAGCATCTACATGACGTACTCTCACAGACAAGTTCTCTACCTGAGCAGCCTTCAGGAACATGACAGCTCCCAGCAGTGAGACAGCAACATTAGTGTGAATATCCCACGGAATTTCAAAACTCCCAACATACTCAAACACATTTGTGAATAGCCTGGTGAAGAAGGAAATGGAAGACGATATCTCCTCTACAGTCTGGCTCTCCACAGAGAAAAGAGAGAGAGTGTAATTGTTAACCCATTCCACTAGCTGACCTCCCACATTCACAGGTGATGACCATGCTGAGTACAAATACCAGTCTAATCTCAGGACTGACAACCTTATTGTGCCATAAATCAGTATTACATAATACAGCAAAACAATCAGAATCTAACTCCCACGGGTGATAAGCAGCAGCATGGGGAATATATATGGCAAGTAAGGTGACATATAACACAACTGTAACAAGAAATACCACGATTCCAGGAACCATTCGATCGACGTTATAGCAGGATAAGCAGTCGACATTTTAACAAATTCAGAAGAGCACACAAATCAACCTGTTGTTATCTCAATCCTTCGTGCCCCACGTTGGGCGCCAAAAACTGTTGTGGTTTGTGCCTGATCGGCAACCAACCACCACAGATAATCACCCTCCCTTCCCCCTCCCCACCTGGGAATGAGGGAGGGGATTAGAGGGGTGAAGGGAGACTCGCAGGCTGAGATAAGAACAGTTTAATAATGGCAATAAAATGAGAACAATAACGATGATGGGGAGAAAACAAAAAGAAATATATAGACAGGCAATGTACAGCATAATTGCTCACCACCGACTAACCAATATCCAGCCCGTTCCCGGCTAGCGACCCTGAGATACCAAGATCCCACAATCACAATCCCAGAAGCGAGAGAGAGCTCCTTCCCAACCACCCCACCTCTATATAGTGAGCATGACGTTCCATGATATGGAATATTTCACTGGCCAGTTAGGGTCAGGTGCTGTGGCCATTCTCCCTCCCTGCTCCCTGTGACCTTGTGCACGGGCAGGACATGGGGAGTCGGAGAGTCCTTGAAGTCTCGGTAGCAGCTGAAAACATCAGTGTGCCATCAGCATTCTTCCCATACCAAACCCAAAACTAAATCCAAAACACAGCACTCATCTAGTCCCTGAAAAGGAATATTAACTCTATTTCAGCCCAAACTAAGACACCAAAGATTCACTTCTACATCTAAAAATTTCCTTGACATATGTCAAATAATAGACATTTGAAAACCATAATTTAATAATACATTATTCATTAACAGCAAAGCATATCTACCTCATCCATATCTTCTGCTAACACCTGTTTTGTAACACATTACTTTTGTTTGTCTATTAATACAATAGGTTTATTGTACATGAAGAACTCAGCAGTCAGACACTGTCTGGAATTCAAGTAATACCAGGAAATCCTTAAAAGCTGCACCTAATCTTTCATACATATTTAAATACTGGAATATGGTTACTTCTAGGGCTTTAACTTGCATTCACTTCAGTAGATTACATAGTGTCTGGCCATGTAAAAGCCTGAAATCTGTTTTAATGTAAAATAAACAATTTTAATTTCAATTAGTAACTGTAACTAACTTAATTAGTATTAGGAAACAAAGTAAAATTATTCTAATTGGGACATAGATACATGTAAGCATAAAATATAATTATCTTAATGATTTCTTGCCATAATTTTTTCTTCTTTTTCCTCAGTAGACCAATTTTTTTTTTCAACACTTTTTATAGAAACCCCCTTGAGAGACATTAGATGTTTCAGTAGGATATTAACTGACAACCAACCTGAAAAGTAGAAGACATGATTCCCAATCAGCAGAAAGCCCAATGATTTATTGCTTTTGATTAGTTTGAGATTCTCATTTGTCTTCAAGGACCTGGAAAGCCAGTCAAAGACTTCTGGGAAGTGATAGACTTTTTAAAACTTCAATAGCTGCTAATCAAGAGCTTACCAATTGATCACTAAACCACAAGTTCATGAGATCATATGAGATATTTTAAATGTTTTACAACTGAAATACTTTAGATTACTATAGTGAAATTATACTAAAAAAAAAAAAAAAAAAAAAAAAAGGAATATATACTGTAGTGGGCTTATTGTGAAAGTGCAAAATGTAACCCATTCTTCAAATCAGCAGAATACCTCTAAATGTGAGGGAGATAGTGGGACAATAACAAGTGGCAAATCCTTTGAGAGCAAATGTTTATCTCTTTCATATCAAAGTGTTTAACTGGAATATTTGAAAATTTTTATTTACTTTTTTCTGAAGTAAAAAAAAAAATCAATATATTTATTTCAGATGTGCAAGTCAAAAGAAACTGAGGAAAAAATGATCTTGTAGTTGGGTCATAAGAAGACTCAAATATATTTCTAATTCTGCAATTCTACTTGTTTTTGCTATAGCTGTAGTTTGCCTTTCTAGCAATTCAGAAAACATATTTTTAGCTTTGTGTTTTAATCAAAACCTGCATGATTATATATACATAGACTGAAACATAAATGCAACCCTACTCTTTCATCATAAATTTTCCCAGATAAGAATATAAAAAATGTAATATTTGTTCAGATTAATCTAAACTGTTTGTATTCATTCATGGTTTTACAAATGATACTTCTTTTCCATCCATTCATGATTTTTCAGATGTTGTTTCCTTTCCTCACATATGGTATGTACTTAGTATCTCATCAGATAGAAAGTGCTTCATGAAACTGACCATCCTGATCACCTGGAGTTAGCGTCTTCAGAACAAAACCAAAAAATTTAACAGAAAAAGAAGAGAGTAGTATCTACTAGGGAAGGATTTAGACATTCCTTATTATAAAATAACCTAGTCCTTAGAGAATGGAAGTATGTTTTTTCAACCTGGACCTAAATTTACTCATTTTACTTAGCGATTGTTAATTAAAGCGCCCATGTAGTCAGAGAGATTAAGTTTCATATGAAATTTAACCTAGTCTATAATAAGGAGTCACCACAAATACCAAAAATATTTGAGTCATTTCAAATAGTACCTTCTGTGTTCTAACCCAAAAGGCAATGGCAGATAAGTAACAGCATATGCAGATACCATTTCAGTGGAATATGCAAAGAGTGTCTTCTGTTTCATCTGAGAGTGTTTCAAATCAGTTTTAGACACCAGGTTGTGTAAGGGTTAAGAGTTATTTTAACATGCACCTGTAAATGAAAACTCACTAAATGGGAATGTCATCAGATCTTTTTCTTTACTGAACAGGATACAGTGAATTAAAGATGACATTTGAACTTCCAACTTGAGGCTGAAGTGACAAAGGTGGTTGAGTCAGTCTCCCATCAAATAAGAGGTCTTCATCCCTATTGCTACCCTGCCCCCTACTCCCAGTCCTTCCTTCCTCATGCCCTAGTTCTCACAGCTCATTTTCTTTCTCTTTATGCCATTTAGGTAAATCATTTCTTTCTCTTTATGCCATTTAGGTAAATCATTGACTCAGAATAATATTATTCATTGTGGGTGGAGAAGTAGGAGAAAGGTATTATTTCAAACTAGTTCATGGAACAACTCTATTTTGCTCCAGCTTTAATACAACATAAATTGCATTTATAAGGGAACAGGAAAGGTAGAAGGATACCATAAAGAAAAAGGCTGCTTCGTTCAGTGATAGTATGACATTAGATCAGCATAGACTACCAAGTAACCAGTATTTGTGAATATACTTTAGTGAAACCATTAGTTTTAGTTTGAAATACTCACCTTATGTATATATCACATGGTGCATTTGTACAATATTGAATGCATCATGCTGTGGAAGACCAAGACAAACCCTTAGCTGTTGCAAAAATGGCATAACTGCATTGAATTCAATCTATGTTGACATGGTTCTGATGGCATGTAATATAATTAATCAGCTTGTTAAATAACTTCTGTCCTAATGGACAGGGGACAAGAAGTTCCAAGAATATTAGATTATTATATGTTTAGTTTAAAATAGATGGCCACATTAGAGGAGAAAAAGTTTATTAAGCTATGTTTATATTGCAGAATAACCCAGAGCAGGGAAGTGAGCTTGATCATGGGATCCCCCCACAGGGGAAAACTGTGAATGGACTCAACATTTTATAGATTTCAATGGACTAGAGCAAGACATCAGTTCTGAGGTATGAATCTTTAAGAAGACAGGTTTCATTACTTCATTTTCTCAGTAAACTACTAAGAGAATTATTGTAATGTTATAATTTAATATGTCGTTTCATGTCTTGAATTTCTCTCCAAAGTTCATCAGTCACACATAATGACAACATGAGGGAACAGCCTTAAGCATGAGGGAAATCTTAAATTGTTTTGAAGTCTCAGAAGGAAAATCTAAAATTTTAGATATTTTTTACTTTTAAGGACATATGTGGACTTTACTCAGCCTTAAGTATTAACCAGTAATACCTGTAATCTGTGAAAATATATGCAGAAAATAAATAGAAATTAGTAAACTATGGCTAAAAGATATGCACTCTTTCAGTCCATGGAAAGAGAGCATATTTTGTAACAAACTATTCAGATTGTTATTACATGGTCTCCTACAGCTGTCAGATCTCCATAAATGAGACAGGATTCTGAGAAAGCATATCGTTTGTCACCAGATGAAAAAGCAGGGCGTATAAACTGAGGCTTTGGAGAAATATATTACTGGAGACTAGATGCAAGCAAAAATACATAAACACTGTAAACATAAAAGCTATTTCCTTCTTCCTGTGGTGGTATATTTTACAAAGTGCTTTCATTATTATATGGCATTTCTGTATGACATTTGCTTCTGGAATGCTTTCTACTGTTCTACTGTTGTTTTTCTCCCCCAATTCTTTTTTTCTCCTTAAACAGCAAGAATTAGAATACTGACATAATTCTGAGAAGAAATAATCATGTGTTTCAAATTATGGTCAAAGCTATTAGTGGGAGTAAAAGTCTCCTCTGACAATATACAGTCTTTGCTAGACATATTCATATTAAATGTTCATTGTTTGGATGCACTGCACGGTGATGCAACTAAACAGCTTCTTCCATAAGACATAGAATAATAATCCTCCTTATCATAAGGGTTTCAGTGACTTTAGATTGTGACAAGGACACATGATATAACCCTGTATCCAAACAGATGTTGCAAATAATATGATTTAATAAAATACTCCATTTATCAAATAACTATTAAAGCATGACTAGTTGATACATCTTCTGCTCATATATCACTGAAATAATAACACATCCATGTACTAAGATATTAAGCAGGTTATATTGTTCATTTTATTCCAGAACAGATTATACATTTTTGCTAATATAATGCAATATGAATAGTTAAGACATTATATCCATGATTTCATACAGGGCTGTACCAATGTAGTAGCAAGTTTGCTCTCCTAATGGATTAGGCTTTTGAACAAACTAATCTGACTATTGTGGTTGATGCAGGACCTAGATGTCTAGCTATTCCATCAGTGCAATTCTAGGTACGAACACTACAAAGAATTTCAAGTGCTCACAGAATTCCGTGGCCAAAATGAGCTGGGTTGGATTGCTGCAGAATGAACACTTTGAATCACAGTTGTGTATTTAAGTACCCAAAGGCCTTCTGATTGTAAAATTTGTCTTCACAAAGAATTTACATTATGCTTCCTAAGGAACTGCCACAGACATTGCCAGTAGTAAATGGATGGTACTTGGAAAGTTTAAATGCCTGTAGCTAAAGCAGAGACCTTTTGCCCAGAGCTTGGTATCTTCTGTCTCTTCTTATAATGTCACATTTTTTCATGGGATAACAACAAAGGCTTTGAAAATATGAGCACAGGTTGAAAGCAGAGGCCACAAAATGGTAAACAATTCACCGATGGTCAGTTACTGATCACTGAGAAAACACAGCCTTGAGAACTGGGTGAAGATGGCTTTTGCCTTTAGAAAAGGAGCAGCAGCTGAGCAAAGTTAAAAAAGAGCAGAACAGCAGCAGAAGGCACATGCCATGGCCTGGGGAAATAATTGTGCCTCACTGTTGCAGAGTGGATAGTCTAGAAGGAGGGGAGGCCAAGTTAGAAAATCTCTAGAAACTCAACTGTTTTACAAAAGGAAAGGATACCAAATTTGAGGAGCTGTGAGGAGAGATAAAAACCCAAGTGCTGCATTTCCAGCTTCACTTATCAACAAGATCTGAGGGCTATCTTAATAGCTAAGATTTATAAAGGGCTGTATCCATTAGCTATGCATACTGCTGTATACTCACAGCTAATATAAGATGTAATTATTATGAACTGACTCTTTGGAACAAGTAGTGATAATGTTAAATAATATGTAATATTTATAAGCATGTAGTGTGTCATTAATGAACATCAGTCTAGTTAAGTTTTATTTTAAAGATTAAAAATGATCTATCAGTATTCTAAACACTCCCATCTCAACAATCTTTAATTTCTTAAGTGACACTTATAATCAGTTACAAAACTCATCTTATGAGGTTCACATGTGGGGAAGGCCCATCGAGAGCAACAGAATCTTCACACAAATGAGGGGCTTTCATTTTACAGCTCTGCATTGAGAGACCCGAAGAACAGTGGCTGTAGCTTTTTGTTTCAGGCTCTTGCATTTTGGCTGTCACTGGACATATCATTAATGATGTCTGCTTTAGTTCCACAAAATTATTATTCCTTGCTATGCTTCTTCATTCCCCATCCTTAAGTACTTTTCTCAAAAAATACTACTGACTCTAATTAATCAGGTATTGCAATTCAGATATTATTTCTCAATATTATTTAATATCTTAATAATTGAGAGTAATATCTTATACTAATTTTGATTACTCTTCACTAAATTTGTATTCCTAAAAACAATGAACCTTGTAACACCTATCTTTATATGTGTCACTACATCAAGGATCTGTTTTTTCAATTAGTGATTAATGAAAACAATGTACATATTACTGTCTGTATTATCAGTACAACCCTCACATTTATTTTTTTCTAGCAATCATTCCATTCTGTGGTAAACTATTATTATTGACATTTATTTCATTTATTTTTTTAACATACCATATAGTAGACTCAACTGAATCTATCATGCAGAATGAAATGCAAAGGAAACAACACATTCACCAACATTTCCTTATATAGCACTATTTATGATGAAGTCACAAGAAGACTTACTACATGAATTTGCCACCAATTCATATTTAACATTAAGAAGAATATGTTTATGCTATCTTGCCAACTTCTATTACCACGTATGTGGAAAGTGTAGTCCACCTAAATCAGCATATATTAAAAGAAATAAGCTTATTAAAAAAGCAAGCCTCCTCTGAATCAAATGTAAGATGCAATAAAGGCTTCTTTTCAAGAACATTCTTTGTTAAAAAGGATACATTATCCATGTGCCAAAGCTGAATTTATTTACACAATTCCTGAGTATTTTGAAATAAATATATTTTTAAATAATTAATGTGGCAAAAATAAAGAAATAAATGGAACACCAGGGAAACAGGACATCGCCAGCTTGTAATGTACTGAAAAAATATATTACTTATTGTATGTTAATTAAGATGGTTTTTTAGAAATTTGACAAATAACAATGAAATCCTCCCTTTCCTCTACTTTAGAAATACTGAAACATCATATTCAGAAAGGTTTTATCTTTGCTTCTGCATTTCTTATTTTTTAAATCTAGCTTCCATTTTTAGTAAGAACTGCATTTTTGCTTCATTTATTAAGGTGAAATGTAAGCAGCAAAATTGTGTTTCTTTTCAATGTAAGAATCACCTTAATAAATTTAAATTATTCTGGAAACATGTTCTACATTAAGCTCAAAATTAGTAGTATAAATATATTAGTATATAACACACCAGCCAGGTAGGATATGAGTCAGATTTGCACGCCTTCTGTTAGACTCCTGGTGAATATACTAAGTGTGGGCAGGTTCCTTGATGGATATATAGAAGAAACAGACATACATCAAGGAGATGCGGGGTGAGGGTGAAGTGCTTGATGTGTATAGTTTATACAGCATAAGATTATTGGTTGCTTTGGAAAAAACATTTTTGATACAGTTCTGGAATAAGAATGAACGCTAGACAAAGGTTGTGGTGAATTGATGTTGTTGAACAGAATCAGAAAAAAAGCTTATTTGAGCCTATATAAAAAGTAAGTTCTGAGTAGACTCTCCTCTGAGTCTATATATAATACAGACCCACCTTATGCTGAGGGAAGGTACATAGTCTGTTCATTTCAGTCCTAATAAGCTTATGTTGCTATCTTTTCTCTTTATGTGATACATTAGTATTGACAATGCAAAGAGATTTCTATGGGTGATAGAAACCAAGCATTTGGAAATCAGTGAGCCAAAATCAATGGAATTGAATTGTCCTTGAGCTGTCTAACCTTTATTTTCCAGTGAGCAATTTCATCAGAACAAGGACTTAGCAAGAACAATCTTTATTCATAACTTATTATGATCATTCACATAAATTAAGATCAAACCACCTTTTGTTCATTTAGCACAAGATCTTCCCACAAAAAAGCTTTCTTAGGTCAGAGATCACATGCTTACAGAGACATCTACTAACGTATGTTAGGGAGAGAAAAGTTGAGATTGAAGGGATATGGAAGACATAATGATCAGTGGAGGTGGTTCAGGATGCTGTGGTTCCCTAATCAGTGCTGTGTAGAGTGTCACATGTTCTGCATCATTTCAGAGGGGAGAAGCTGCACTGTGTTATATCACATATCTCTCTTCTTCAATATGGCTAGACTCAGTCCTGGGGAACATGATAAATGATAGTCCTGAGAGATAAAAATAACTGAAATGACTGTATAAGGGCAGATCAAAAAAGAATAAATACATGTGCTATGCTTGTCTAATAGGGTACCTAAATTACTCAGTTTTATAACTGCAATACTTCCAAAACACCAGAATAGCAGAGATGAACAAAGCAGACTACTACTTGAAGGAGCTTTGACAGAATAGAGAACAGTAAGTGAAATGATTTTTAAAAATGCTGTTCTAAGATGTTATCTGTGCACTTCTCAAGTGAAAAAGCAACTTTAATTACTCTCTGTTACTTTTCTTGGCAATCTTACCACTCCTGTCTTGATTGTGTGCAGTATCATTGTACTTAGTCATAGTAGGTAGCATGGTAACAACTTTACTGAGCAAAGAAAGAGTAATCTGTAATCAATTACTTCCAAGTAATCAACATTATATACCTGTAACATTACTTTCCAGATCCAGCAATCAGGAGCTGGTAATAGATTGGTTTCTCAGGGGAACTTTGCTAGACCTGTACACCAGCTTTTGAGCCACTACTAAGCTAGTGTGAAGTATCTTTCTATTATATTTATTGGATTATATAATTCATAAAATCAAGGCATATGAGAACCAGATCTATTGTTTGTGTATGCTGAATTATACTACTGGTGTTACTGAAGTTTCAAATTTAAAATGCTACAATATTTCAATATTTAATGATGAATGTAGCATACCTTGAAAACTGCTAGGAACAAATTGTCAAATTGTCATAAACATTGGGTATAAATATTTGTGTTTAACTTTTTCTTTAAGAAATTCAGTTTTTTAAATAAATAATTTTATAAAGTTATATAAAATTTTATAAAATAACTAATGAGAATTCCATCTATTAAAAGAAAATGCAGAAATTAGTCTAAAGTTTAGAAACAGAACAGAATCCATTAAAAATGTAACAGAGCAAAATCCATTAAAAATGTAACAGAGCATCTTACTTCAACTTATTTATTGTGTTCACTTTGATACAATTTAATTTCAACCCACTTTATGTACAGGCTTGTTCAGACATGTTGTCTATATTTTCTTTCATTGTGTAAGTTTGATTGTAAGGCTACTTTGGCTACTTTGGTTGTGAGGTCACTGATGTGACAGAGTGAGTGGTATGTCTTTGTATGACTTACCTGAGTCAGAAGTGTTGAAACTAGGGCTGTGATTGCACAGCTGTGAACAGGTATTATTAACAAAATGGAACAAAAGAACAATGGAAGAAAATGGAGTCACTCTATCTTCTTCTAGGTCTGCTGAATCTGCTCTTTAAACTATGTAAAGTCTGAAGCTGAAGACATTAATATAGATGTCAGCATCTATCTGTAATTTCTTTTGTAGCATTCACAGAAGCAACATTGCATCTCTGCTCTCACTGCTTCTCCACTGAAAATAATCTATCTTCCCTTGTCTTCCTCCTGTATGAAGAAGCTGGCAGAATCCAGCTGTACATATGTTCTCTGGAATCATTTGCCCATGATTCTCTAAGACGAGAACAGCAACATCCTCATCTCCATGAGGCAACTATAGCAGATAACATACAAAAGCTAAATATGTACTAAATGTATTCAGGTACTAAAGCAGATAATATACTTACTGGTGTAAGTAAAGGGAAAGAGTCCAACAGGTCCCCAGTGGCTTTTTCCTCACTTTGCTCCCCTCCCATAGTTAAGAATAGGGGAAGTTGGCACAGAGTTACATAGTATGATTCAGCTATTCCGTACCCTTTTAATACTGGGATGTGTCTACACTCAGGTCTCTTAAGCATTGCATACTGTGATATTCTGAGCAACACACAAACACATGTCATAATAAGACAGACAATACGGACATGAGGACATGAAGAGATGGGGTATGCTCACAGAAAGAAGAGAGGTTCATGCAAATTAATATCTTAATAAAAACAAAGAACACAAAAGCTTGCTGAGAAATAATAAGATCGTATTTGGGCCATTACATTTGAGCAAATACAGTACTTTTTTTTCCCTAATAATATAATTCAAGTTGTTTGGTTGTGTTTGTGACAATGTGGATTATGCTGAACCCTTTCTAATATGTTCATAATAACTGGCTGCTATGATTCAGAATGGATCTAAATTATTCCTGTAACTGTCTGTCCCCAAGGATCACCCATTTCAATATCTCTCCTTCAGCCAGCTTCCTTTTGTCACACAACATGTAGAAACTTTCTTTATTTAAGACCTCTACCCCCTGTTGAAACTGACTAACAAAACCAATGACAGCATTTCATAGAAATGCAGGGACAGACCACTGTCTCATTTTCCTTGGAAATGTAATTAAAAATAAGTACTCCTTTATGTTTCCACCTCTGTCAGTAATACAAAAAAAAAAAAAAAAAAAAAAAAAAAAAAAAAAAAAAGTTGCTTCATCTTCTTTGTCCAGAAGAAAATTAGAAAATTTTTCCAAATACATTATCAGCCCCATTACAAAGTTACAAAGGTGGGAACTGGCAGAATGATGGGAAAAAAATGTGTAGACATGTCTTTCACTCCTTGTATTGTCTTTCTTTTATCTTTTATCATTTCTCTCTTCCCAGCCTTGTTTTTTGCTCCTTCTGCACCTCTCATCCAATGAAAAAGTACAGCTTTATTAACTGACAGTTTTTCTTGTGCATTCTTTCCCCTTTTCTACCTTCAGAGGCTAATATGCAAAAAGATGAGAAGTCCTAATACCTTTATTTGAAGATCAATGGAAGAAAAAAATAATTTGAAGAATTTACTTTTAAGAGTGGCAAAATCTGTCTCTTTTTTTGAGATTATTCTGATTATCATCTAAATCAAAACATTCTTACTGCTTGGATCAAAAATGAGTAGGGAAATTTCATTTTCCAATGCAAGGGAAGTTTTTGTGTTCCAAAGTTCTCAAGTTTCAACAGACATTTAACCTCTTTCTTGTTCTCAGTTACATGCTGAACAACTGTTTGGAAACACAAGCAACATACTGAATGGGAGGATGTTTCTTCTTCAAATACTGTATGCACGTTTTTGTGGGGTAGACCTTGCCATAAATCCACTGTTTTCAGTGCAATGTGGAAATTTATAATTTTTTGCATTTATTATTTACAGAATAATATGAACTCTACAGTCATTTAGTATCTATATTTTATATGGTGCTTCTGTTTCCATTTACTTTTTTGTTTATATCTATATAATAATTATCTTTTGCTTTACCATTCCAGTAAATTTTTTAAAGTGTAGGGGATTGAAAAAATTAAATTTCTTTGCGTGTTATGTGTTATAAGGTAATTCAGATTTTCAAATTAACCAACATAGTACATGTCTTGGATAACTTGGTTGCAAATAATGGCATTTTAATATTGTCTTGTGGTTTACAGACCATATACCACTGATTTTTATGATGAAAGTGTTAAATAACCGCCATGATACTGTCACCCTGAATTCTCTTTGTGATATCAGCTTCATTATATTTAAGACTGTATTTGGTCTGCTAGTTTCTTACACTTACTATGATCAGTAAAGCTCCTGCCAATACCTTCAGTTACAGACTTTCAATGCTTTGTACCTTTGGCTAAGAAAGCATGACAGTTAAGCACACTCAGTTGGCAAAAGTAGTCAGTTAGTCTGTGATGTGACAACTGGTCCAGTAACAGCAGTAATAGCAGTCACTAATAGTGCTGTTCATACAGAATCTCATATTTTCCCTGATATTTCTACTGGTGCTATTTTAAGGGACATTCACATGTTCAAGCCTAAAAATAAGAGAATTTTCTTGAACAAAAGGTCATCTAAACATTAAAATAATTTTAATGAAACAATTGTCTAATCATCAAATGAACTGGTATTTTTGATTCACATTCTGTAATAGTTACAGAACACATAAAATGCAACTTTTTAATATAACTTCTCTATTTATATAAAACGATATTTGGAACTTCACAGACACAAAGATGAGTATTTAGAATTACAGTACAAATTTGATTAACACAAACAATTTTTGATGGATACGTAAAAAAAAAAGTTGTAAAAATCAATTAATTAGGTTCCTTCCTAAACTGATAACAAAAACCCCAAATGCAAGGAAAGAGATGACTAATATTATATGTGCAACTACTCTCTGAATTTCTGGTAGCAGTCTATCAGATATTATTAGGAGTATTATAAAGCTGCAGTGTATATAGTTAGAATCTTTGTCAGACCTTAGCAATATAATATGCAGTGTCCACAATTCCCAGGTCAGTGCTCATAGGGCAGAAAGAAATACCTCTGTAACTACTATATGCTCCGATGGAGGTCATAATTGTTTTGAAATCCTTGTCCCACTTCATTTCACTAACAGTCTTTCACTAGACTTCATTTAATCCTAAGGATACTAGAAACATGTTGAATTTACAACTTCTCTGACATAAAAAAATAACCATTTATCTGTCTAACATTCTGGATTCTTCTATGATTTCTTACAGTTAATGAGAAAGCTAATTTATACATTTAAGTTCTGCCTCGATTTTGATGAAATTCTGCAACAAGTAGGATTGTGAAGGAGACTGAGAGCTAAAGGAATATCACCTAGTTGCATGTCCTGCATGTCCACTATGAGCTCAGCAGTAAAAGTATAGTCTGATTAGCATTGGTCTACTGTGTGAGTTCAACTGGCAAAGAAATAAAGTGGTACAACTAGAAGAATTAGGTGATTGAATATTTCTTTAAAGACTTTCTGGTTCCTGAGAAATTCTTACCATCTAGGAAAAGTGAAAAATCCTGAGTGTTTCCAGCCTGCACATGCTGTACCTCTTACTATATAGAATTTGCATACGTCAGATGAATGTGCTTTCCTTGGAGGCTGTGGAGCATTTGTGGAGCAGCATTGTACAGATTTGAATACTGGATGCACAATCTGCCTTGAAGGTCCACATATTCTCCCAGAGCATCTGTGTAATGCAGAACATGATTTAGCCCTATTTTACATTATTTCCTTCATTTGATGTATTGTATTTCAGGATCTCATTATTCCTTATCCTCTTCCCTGAATGCATTCCATTTTATCTTCTGTTGAGACATCTGTGCTTAATTAATTACTGCAGACCTAATAAATACAATCTGTAGACAATTTGATTTTTTTTGTTTTCAATAGATCCAATGTCCACTAAAATAATTTGCTTTGGAGAAAGCAAGACTCTCATTGCTTGGACCATAATTATATATATTTCAGGTTTTTATGTTTTGTTGCATAATATTAATGTACACTGAAATGTGGAAGAATTCCAAATAAGCAATATTTGGTATTAGAAGATCAATGGCAATTGGATGTCACTGATTTTTTGTTTCCTCCCTCTCCCCTCACCCCTCTCCCATCTCTCAGATATAGTAGTCTTTTTGATTCACTTACAATTTGTAGTAATGTTAACTGCTAAAATCAGGTTTTATGAAATGGTGTTTCATAAACATGGGTGAAATTTTCAGTGAGATTCCAAAGTATAAACAAATTTATTGTTAAATTTTTTGTAACATTTTCAGTAGGAGCAATGGTTGCCTCCCTTTACTTAGCCAAATTTAAGACAGCAATAAATAATAGCTTTTTATTTAACTTTTCCGTGTGTCATCTAAAGGTCAGTTTTGCAGTCCTAAAAGAGAGACATCTCTAATACCCATGTAGCAAACAGCACAAGAAAAAAAATGAGAAGCAAGAAAAACTGCCTTATGCTTAAATTCTCTGAGCAACATTCAAGAAATTAAGTTCTGATTTTCAACTGTTCTTGCTACAGGACTTGTGTTTGGCCTTATATTTAAGGACAGGATGAAAGAGAAAATTAAAATCCAAAAGACAAAGTAAGTATTTTGGGGGTCTAATACTTTTTTTAGTTGTGGAAATTGGAACTAGCTGTCCATGTTAGTCAATTTGGATGTCTTAAGACCACACATATGGCCTCCAGCTAGGACACCTTATGGCTCCTGTGTCATAGTTTTTGTAGGTGTCTCAGAGAAAAAGGACACCTTAAATGGTGTCACTTACGATTATACATTTAAGACTAAGTGACTGAACTTCAGCCCAGATGTTTAATCCCAAAACTGTGATCCTGAAAAACTTTGTTAGAGCATTGAGAACTTGTTTCTGACTTAAACTTCTTAATAAAAATGTCTTCTGTTCATATCAAGGTATTTACTATCTGTTCATTACTAATCTAATTTCTAAGCCATGATAGGTTCTAGAAGAATTACACTTTTTCACTTAAATCCTGATAAATTTAATCAAATCACATTTACCCAGCATGTTGTTATTCAACCAGATCTATTGTTCTGTACAAAAATAAAAGCAATACCCTGGCTATTGTTTAAATTACAGAGTAGAAGATGGAACCTTTAATTCATGGTACGCAAGAAAAAAGTTAAATTCATTCCTCTGTATTCGACCCTCTTACTAGAACTATTCCTGATTATCAGGAATTAAAACACAGGAGTCTGTCCTCCTGTTTATTTTTAATATGAGCTAGCTGTTCTTTCTCTCACAAACATATATAATGTAAACACAGAAATACCCCTTTCTCTGAGAACTACCTTACATATAATCTTCTTGCATATTGGTAACAGATTCTGTGGCTGTGTTTAAAAATAAAAGACTGGTCCTTTTGAGTTTTTGAGTGAAATGAAGCAGTTACTTGCCTTCAAGTTTCCCAGCTGCAGATCCTAAGTAGAATGAGGAAGCTTCTTTGAGGGGTAACCAAAGAACTTAACCAAAGACCTAGAACATAGACCACTTTATTTCCCTGGTTTTGTCTATAAAACCTGGAAGAAAAAGGATTTTTTAAATTCATCTCTGTTAGTCTGTCTTGCCTGTTTACTTTTAAAACTCTTTGAATACAGTTTGCTTCTTGCTGTTTATTCAGAAGGTACAAAATACAACTAACTTGTACTTACTTTGGACTGATAGGCACTTCTCTAATATAAATGCAAATTGTAATATTGGAACTAAGAATCCCAAAGAGAGAGGTGTTATGTAATCCAATGCTTTAAAGTCAAGTACTGCTTCTCGAAGTCTTTCCTGAACAGAATGCTATTCCATTTTAATTGTGGAACTTGCCTATATCTAATTTTATCTAATTTTAAGATTCATACAAGAATTCTTTGTAGAAAATAAGAGACCTTAGAATGTACAAGGCAAGAATTAGAAGCTTCCCAAAGGAAAAAAAAAAAAAAAAAAAAGCAGACAAACCCACAAACAAACACATAAACTAAAAAAAAAAAAAAAAAAAGTAATTATTTTGAAAGATATATTAATTTTTGTATAGGCCAGTACTTTGGAGTTAGCTCAATAATGAAATTTTATCAATAAGACAGCTCAGCTAAAGAAGCACCTGGCTACTTAGGTACCCACTCTACAGTTAAAGAAATCCTGTCCTCAGTACAGTCCACAGGAACCCAAGAGAACTACTCTATCAATACTTGCAAGAAGAGAACTATCTGAAGTACAAAATGATGCAGAGAAATTTCTTCATCACAGTCAAACATTAATAGTCTTCTATTGCCTCAGACAAGTCATCTCTTTCTTACAAAGTTTCAGAGATCTGGAATCTCTTACCTTAATACTTCAGAAGCTTGAGCCCTTAATCTGTGAACCTTGACTCAGATCAGCTCAGCAGGGCATCCAAAGAGGTAAAGGAAGAAAACTGAGAATTTTATCCAGTGATGGACTAGACTTCTGAGGATTATATGCATTAAAATTGGAAAGCTATGAAGTCCACTTTCAAAAATGGAGGCACTCAAAGAAGTTAGACAACGGGCGCAAATTAAAAATGAGGCACCCTCATCACCCTGCCCCCCAAAACACCCTGGTACTAATGATATGGAGCTTAGGACAGAATCTGTTTTTACCTGTGATGGTTTTAGTATTTGAAATTACTTAAGGTAAAGGTACAGCAAAATTATGATGAATATTATCATACAAATACTATCTCATAAAAGAATCTTTTCCCAGTTAATCTGTTGCTGTAACTCTCATTAATATTAATAATAGTATCAAGTTCATAATATTCCTAAATCTGAAATTAACTGGAATTTAAAAAAAAAAAAAGTTCAAAAGATAGTACATTATTTCAGGACATGGTTAATAGAACAAGTGAATTACCTAAAACTGTGGTGTTTATAATGGTTATTGAAATAGTTAGATAAAATTAGACTTTGTCATTAGAAATACTGTCCTGTATTGTTTAACACTTGATGAATAGTTCTGCTTTAAATGCTAGGACTTTGTGACACCACAAAACTTCTGTCGTGGTTTGAACCTGGTCAGCAGCCAAAGACCATACAGCTGCTCGCGCATCCTCCCTCACTTGGGAACAAGGAAGGAATCGGAAAGGCAAAGGGAGACTCACGAGTCAAGATAAAAACAGTTTAATAAGAGTAATAAAATAAATTGGTGACAGTATAAACAAGTAATGTACAATGTAATTGCTCACCACCCGCCGACTGACACCCTACTGCGGAGCCGAGGAAGAACGACACGCCGTCATGGATTCAATGTGGGTGATAGAGCATCATATATCGTGTTCCTTTATTGGTCCAGGGTACATATATTTATACAGAAAACACTAATTATTATGCCTACTAGTCACTAGCTGATTGGCTTAAGCTCTAAAGGTCGTATTCGCACGGTCCACCTACTTGCAGTTAGCTAACAGCACAAGCTTCTCATAACACTAAGTTTCTCATGCTACTATTTCTAATTCCTCTTAACCTGTTTTTGATACACAACGGTGTCATAACACAAAGTTTCTCAGACCACCGTTACCATAACACTAGGTTTCTCAGACCACTATTCCTAATTCCCCTTAACTTGTTTTTGACACACCACGGTACACAAGGCCGAAGCGTCCTTGACATTCCTCCTGTATCAGCAGCTGTGAGCAGCTGCAGGCAAAGCCTAGTGAGGCCCAGCATCAGTGAGGCCCAGCATCAGCCCCTAGAACAGGCTCTGATCGTATAACTGCTCGGTGGGCTCACGACCCTTGTCTCGGAGCCATTCTCCAAGAACCCCACCTGCTCCCAGCTAGTGATCCTGAAACACAAAGATGCCGTGACAACAATCCCGGAAGTGAGAGCATGCCCCTTCCCACCCACCCCTCCTTTATCTGGTGAGCATAACAGCACATGACATGGAATATTGGCCAATCGGGGCCTGGTGTTCCAGCTGTGTTCCCTCCCTGCTTCTCACGTGCCCACACACAGGCAGGGCACATGGAGCTGGAGAGACCCTGAAATCTCAGTGTGCATCAGCACTCCTCTAGCTACCAAAAGTGAACATGAACTCTATTCCAGCTCGAACCAGGACAACTTGTAAAATTTTTCTATTTAAAAATGTCTTAAAAGCATTAATGAAGTAGCTTTCAATGTTCCCGTGTGACAGAGATGATAAGGGCCAATTTTAAACCTGGATTTAAGGAAAATAATTTCTTCAGGACCACTAAAAAGATGAGTAGGAGCATTAAGAATGAAAATCAGATGTTCCTGAATTTTCCCTGTACAGGTCATCTACACAGAATTTTTTCTGTCTCAGATGTTATAGGGCAACTTAGAATAACATGGAGACATCAGAGTATGTATACAGCCCCCAAAAGTAACAGAAAAATGAGAAAAACAATCAGATGTACAATTTTACAATTTGCAAATCAAAATGTTAGTAAAGAAAACACACTAATAAAAAAATTATGTTTTGACAATTTGTAGAAATAAAATAACATAAAATTACAGAGAGAGCTGTTCTTACCAACCTTAGCAACAACAATTTAACTCATTAATAATATCAATTATATTATATAGAACGACTGAAGTTACTGCCTATGTTGTTTACCTGAACAGGTATGTAAAACAACAACCTAAGTTCTTAACAATGGCTCATATAATCATGGTGCCTTTGACTCCTATAAACTTTTCTAGTTGGTCATTTAACCTTCCTGCATATGTTTTTAGTCCTTTTGTCCCCTCAGATAATGTTCTTAACAAGGAAGCAGTGATTACTAAAAATAATTGCAAGATCTTGTCCTCCAGCCAAAGGTTTCTATAGCCTTAGGAAGAGTGTAGTCATGGAACTAAAGAATCAGTCTTTCCACACAGTTTAAGCTCCTTCGAAGGGGTATGAAGCCAGTGGAAAAGTTTCTGTTTCTTAGTTGTAGATGAAGTTCCAGGCTTCTCCACTGTCTCTCCAGATGTACTCCTTTACGCATATTCAGGAGGTTTATATATTGTCATCTGCTGGAAGTAAAATCTGTGGTTTTGTGGTGACTCTCTGAGATGAAAGAAACTGACAAGAGAGTGAACAAACAGCATCATGGATTTGACTCAGGAATCTCTTACAATAGTAATTAAATATAATCTGATTCTTTAATGTAAAATTAAACAGTTTAGAATACTTTGATTTTTTTATCTTTATTTCTTTCAAATTATTGTGTTACTCTTCCATTTCCTTGTGTACCTAAAACCAGATAAGTAAGATGGATAGTTTTTAACACCATTTCTGATAAGAAACATGTTTTAAGTGTTCCTAAATAGCATGTTTTGACCCAGCAAAATCTGTCCAAATGTAATTCACAAATGCTTCTGTGAAGGAATAAATTGCCTTTAATCAGAAAACAATTTGAATGAAAGGGAGAATACTGCTTGATCTTTCATAGTCTATTCCCAGTCTTTCTTTATGAACCAAGTATTTTGAAAAATCAGCCTTTGAGAAAATGGATTTGGTTTCCCTACTACACCCTGTTGCATATTGTATATGACTAAGAATTTTTGCATATGCTGTTTCCAAGAACATTTTTCAAAATATGTTACTATATTTTAACCAGGAAAAACTGGAAATGTCAAACATATTTCTAAGCCTGAAATGAGTAAGTATTAGATTTCAAGATGCTCAGAAGTCACAGATAGTAGAACTCAGTTTTGCCTCTGTTTCTCAGTTCTACCCTTACTAGATTGGTTAGGCTAAACTGTAAAACAATGTGATTTAAAAACTTGCTGTCTCATATGTGGAACAGTTCAAAAGGAACAGGGTCAAAGGTCATGCAAAAAAGCTATTACATTAAATTTTTAAAGCATAATAAGGGGTATGATATTTGTCAAATAAGAACATCAGAAATCAAACCAGACTGGGATTAGTGTTCAGAAACAGACTTGCAATAGTGTTCTACTAAACAGACTTGCAGACATATGATGGGCTAATAATGCATACAAGAACAGTTATGGCCTCTAAGCAGATAGCAGCAACTTGGTATTTCTAAATGCTGTGAGACAGTAAATATTTGATAATTTTAAATTCAGATATCTCACGACAAAAAACATTTTCAGTGAAGAGAGTGCCTAACAAACACGAACTACTTTTAAAAGCATTCATGTTCGGAATTCGTACTTATTTGTTGACCACCATATAATGATTTAATGAAAAACTCTGCTTCACACTCCATGTAATTATATTCCACACCAGAATATAATCCCATCAATTTTCTGCTTTCAATTGTTAATTGCAGTTGGGATTTTTATTAAGATAACTGTTTTTTGTCTAATATTCCTCACTCTAATAAATAAACACATCAATAAAATAATTTTAAAAAAATACAAACAAACAAACAATGAAGAGATTTTATTCAATAATTTATCTGAAAGCAATTTAACTTCAAGCATAAATCAAATAAAGGATATATCAGAGATTAATATCTGGTGTAGCTATCAGGAAGTAAAAAAGGTTATAAGTATTTTTCAGTGTTAAGTATATCTCTCAAAACAGTTGCAAAAACATGAATGATATGTGAAAATATTTAGTTTCCTTAATTTAAAAGAAGTTTTCCTCCCATAAAGTTTATAAATTTAGAAGTTAAATTATATAATAAAGTTTTATAGTTCTATAATTCTGGACATGCATGCTCTATAGAGAATTTGTTATTGCATTCCCTGATCAAAATATTTTATTATTGATGCCAAAAAGGGAAAGTCTAATAATGAAAGAAGGTTGATGTAAAATGAACATCATAATATTAATTTGTTTCATTCATGCAGAAGGTGTTTGAATAGTAGGATTGAGAGATCTGCATGACCATCTTAGTATACCAAAATACATGGTATTTTGAAGAACTGGGACAATGATACAGATTTCAAGAGGAAAAAACAAAGCTTTATTTTTACCAGAGCATTATCATTTTTAAAAGAACCTGTTATAGCAGGTTCTGTACGTTTATTAAATTAAGATATTTCATGTAAATTAATTAGCATTTTAGATACTTGAGGAAGAGAGAATCTGCATGACAAATTAAAGATATTAATATAATGATTCCCTCTATTGTTCTGGTTTTGGATTAATTTAGAAGATCTAATGCTTATAAATGTATATCAATATATCTCAGATGCAAACCACATGAATGTCTTACCTTCCTTAGTCACTAAGAGATAGGTCATTTCATGTCTCACAAATTTATGACAGCACTAGACACAAATGGTGTATTAATACATAGGTGACAAAAAGTGTCTGAACTATCACATAGCACCACTTTCTTCTTAATCAGTTTCAAACTCACTGGCAATTTTTAAGATTAATTGATTAGGTCAAACTATCTTAGAACATGGCTTTCATTCATTCTACAGTGTAACACCTACAAATATTAGCACAAAATGAGTGATTGTATCTGTTTCTGAATAGGACTCCTTCCTTCAAAATAAACTGAAATGAATGCTAAAATATGCTACCCTGAAAATTTTAAGGAACAGTGGATCTATTCTAATCATGCAGGACTAATGATCAAATAATCCCAGGAAAATAATCAAAGATTCTTTCCATCTCAGAATCTTTATTTTCATTGAAACAGAAAGAAGAAAAAGGGTTTGCTTTTATTCTCCAGGACATATTCTTCAGAGTGTCTGTAAATGATCCATATGACCTGTGCCATCAAAGGATGGTTCGGCTTGCAGCATTCTTAATACATCATTCGTATGATGACTTTAAATGTTTTAGGAATACACAATTCCTTTAACACGTTGCACTGCAGCATCACAGTCAGCTTCAGTAAGAAGTGTTAGGGAGCTCATTTGCTGTTTAGTCTCTTGGGTAATCAAAATTTGATATCACAGTTGACTCTAGGTATTACACATCTCAATCATATATTGCAATGAAATGTTTGAATTTCATCTTGACACCACAATAGGTCATTTCTTTTCTGAATTCACTTGCAATATGTTCTGCTTGCTCTTAGTTTAGAGCTTTTCTAATTAGAAAAGAATTTAGAGTGGCAGCCACTCAAATAAAACCCAAGGTTTTTTAAAAAGTAATTCTTGTAGAGTTTGTTAGGTATGCTATTTATCAGCATGTGTAAGGACCACTTAAACAAATCCAAACTGAAAGAAAGCTTGACCAGCTATGCAGAATTATGTATATTTATTTTTGTATGATAAAAATTAGTCTGTCCTAATGCAGTCACTGATAAATTCAATCTGCTTCACTACCAATTTTGAATGTACATTTCTGGTATGCTTTGTACAAAATGAATAAAATTAGAACTTGAATTAATACTGAAGAGAATCCATGAATTTACAGTGATATTTGCAGGTCCCCACTAACATCAGGACTCCATTGTGTCCTGTACAAATTCATTTTTAAAAGAATAAGCAAGTGCTGAAGGACAAAAGGGATAAAAAAATGCAAAAGAATTTCAATGATTTGTCCAGAAGTACACACATAAAGATTAAGATAGATATATAGAGTTAATACTGGGCCATATAGTTAGATTCTCTAAACTGTTTATTGCCTTAGGCAGAGAAGCTATACTACAGAAGGCATATTTTATGCTTGCTCTCTTTCACACCATTTTTGCAAGCACCTAAATACACTCACTGTTAGAAACAGAGTGTTTAGCTAAGTGGACCTTTTTTCTGGCCCATTATGGACATTTTATGATAACTGGTTTATAGATACATTTCTTCAAAAAGTATAACAGGTTCCTGCAGTTTTCCCCAAAATATGTTATATTTCTACCCATTTTTTAATGTCCAGACTTATTCTGGTGGGGGTAGGGAAATCCCTTTCCCTACAGACTGCTAATCTCTCCATACAATATCAACACTGATTGATTTGAAGCGTTACACATATTTACTTAACACCAACACCAACAGCTATGTGTATAAATAATATTTGTATTTGCTGCTCTCACAGTCATAACAGCAAAATATCACAAAGAAATAAGTATAAGAAATACATTGGATGTTTTGTCATGTACAGAAACCGGGCCAGCAGTAAATATAGCCATAAAGTTATTCTAGCAATGTTATAAGCAGCTAGTACAGTTTGGGAGGCATTTGTCACAACCACTCTTTGCTCATAATATATTTAATCTATCTGAAACCTATGGTGCACATAGTTTGAATTTCTAACCTGGACTATAGTGCTCCCTAGATATCCATAGGATCAGAACCAACCCCACGAAGTTAAATAATCAGTGTGAATGGTCGAGAGACCCTTAGGAATGTCAGCTGAAACTAGAATCTGGCCAAGATTTTCTTCCTTACCACTTCTGAGAGGTATTCACCAATAGCCATATTCACAAACTAAATCTAGCAATTTCACTTGTACAGACTGAGCAAGAGAGATCATTAAAGCAGTCAGGCTCTATAAGTTAGGAAGTGGTGCTCATATATGCCTTGCTTGCTCCTTCAGCAAACCAGCTGTGTGATTGCTACTCTGTTGTTCTGATGTGTACCAGAAGCTCCATAGCTTAACCAACCAGTGGAGGGTGGATCCACTCAGGAAAGTTTCAGTCTTATCTAAGAGCTTCTGGCACTACTAAACTTTTACTCCAAGATGAGACTGGTGCTTATGTGAGTGCTCACTTTACAAGCCCTCTACTATAAGCTAGGTGATAGGCACTAGAATGGGGTTGTTGGCAACAACTGTCTCTCAAATGTAGTGCTGATAGTGAACCAGCTTCCTTTAAATTACCTGTGGATCAAGGCAGAAAAGATCTTACTTCATGCAAGAGAAAAAAAACAGTCTGATATGAGAAACTAGTTGTTAATATTTTCTGGGTTTCAGTGTCTGAAATGTCCCAGGCTTGACTCTGACAAAGCAGTCACAAAATCAGTAAATTCAAACCTGGGTCAATTATGCAATGGTTTCTCTGCTCCAAATCTCATGGAGAATTATGTTGCCTAATATATAGAATAAATAATTTTCATGTTATCTTGCACACTTTAACTTAGCACCTCTCTGGTGTAGAGATATGAATCTATATCACCTCTTATTTAAAGCTGTGAGCAAACTCTAACATCTGTCCCAAATGAAGGATATCAACCAGTCTCCAAATCCCTTTAATTTCTTTAAATGTTAGTATAGAAAACAAATTAAAAAAAAAAATACAATATTTATTATATTTCCTACAGTGTGTACAAGAATGCTTAGATAAAATTGTATCTAAGATAAGAAGATCAGCATTCTTGTGATTTCATGTTAACTACTTTCTTAAAACTGAGAAGCAAATAAACACAAGCTTTTTAAATACATGTACAATTCAGGAGAATCTGGGCTTCTAAACAGTGAGAATATCAAATACCACATACCGAAATAATTGCATATTCGATCTTTCGATGACAGTTCACCACGCTCTCTGTAGCCTGAGGCATACTCCTACAAAGTGTTTGACAGACACAATAAGAACTTTTGAACAATGGAAACACCACATTTTAGCAAAATACTGATCTTAGTTATGTGAAGAGCACTTCTTTCTAGAAAGAGTTGGTACAGTGGATACACAACCAATGAGACTACAGAGGGAAAATGTTGCTAAAAAGTGTTCAGTTGTCTTTGTTCTCTGACTTTTTATCTAAACATCTGGAACAAGTGTGAAATGTTTTGTTAAAATACTTTATGACTGAATCATTTAGGATCCAGTTTAACCAGAGAATACCATTTCAGAATACCATTGCAGCAAAAAAGCATGAGTTCTAACAGATTCCCCAGAGCTAAAGTTTTCCTGTCTTTCTGAATGATGCTCCTGAAGGATGATAGGAGTTTGGAGTTGTTATTACATATACAACTTTCAGGTCATTTGAAATTCAAATTATTACTTTCTGATATTTTTAACAACTTTCATTCTTTCACTCAATCTTCCTGAGCACATATTAACTTCTCTTGCATTAGTTTGCTGTATGCAGAAGATCCATTTCTGTCATTATCAACATTTATCTATTAAGAAAAACTTTGGAGTGTGTAAGCTCTTTTTAATAGTATCCCATTTTTATTTATATTGAGCTGAACATACAATTTACACCATCAGAAAAGATTATATTTAAAATGGGTTCCACAGTTGAAATGACTCCTCAACTAACTTGCTTTCACCTAATAACTTTTTTTTCAGATGAAGGAAAATAATCTCTTTTTCCTGTAGGTGAAGTTTCACAATTAATTTTAAATCAATCCTTTTAAATAGACAGCACAGCTTTTCACATAACATCTTCTGTGTATAAACTAGTAATTGTTGAGTCATGTAGTTGTCACATTCCACTCAGAAGAGGGAGATAAGTGACTTAGATTTGTAAATCCCCAGTGGAGTGGACAATGGTGAGACAAGTCTCAAAGTCCAGACATTTATTAACTCCCACAATGTACTAATTGGATAAACAATGATAGGCCAAGTATATAACAAATTATGTCAAGTGATATAGTGTGCCTTGTGTTACCTAATGATAATAAAGAAAAAGGAAAAAAGAAAAGAAGAGAGAGAGAGAGAGAGGTAGAAATAGAAATCACTGGTCTGGGTTCCTGTGTTGGTTCCATCCAACTTTGTCAGGGATGCATCTGTCTTTTTCAGTTCGTCTTTGCTTCTCTCTTGCTTCTCTTTCACTCCTCATCCCCCTCTAAACTCATACACACTTACCTTGGATCACTCCCCTAGTTCAATCTACTTATCTACATGTATAGGGAGGGGTAAGGGGTTTCATGGTATGATGTAATTAGCATGATCTTGTTAATCTTCATTAACATATCCAGCAGTGTCAACTTTAATATGCATTTTGTGGATAATGAAGGAAAGGTCCTTCACCAGAAAGATGGCCCTTAAAATTTTACAAGATGCACCAGAGCAAAACTGTCCTGTATTCACAGGGCTCCCTCCTCCAGCTTCATCCTGTACTTACCAGGCAACCTTATCAGCTCCAGACTCCATATTATAGTCACCCTGTGACTATAATTTCATTACTTGTGAGCCTTTGAGACATTCCTTGGTTTGGAGGGCCTCCACTATCCTCCCACCCCCTATTTTTATCAATTCTTTTTTTTCTCCTTATTTTTCTCAGGCTGTTTTTCTCGGTCCTGTTTCCAGGGCACTACAAATCATCTCTCACAGTAGTAATCATTGAGTTCAATGATACTGTTAAAAGTTAATTAGGGGAAAAGGAGAAGCATTCAGTAAGATTATTTGACTGAACTCATCCCCTGCATTTCCTCATGGTCACTAATGCTAACATGAAAGGAGACATAATGAATTTCCTGGGTTAGAAGGGAACAGAAGGTCAGTATTACCCTTTTTGGTATCAAGGAATCATATTCTGAAAGTTTCCTCATAGTCACTGCTGTTTCTGTTGCAGTTCCTGTTTTCTGCTTTTCCATTCTGTGATTCTTTGCTGCTTCATACATGACTCTCCTGCTTTAAAAAGCAAGCAAACAAGCAACCTTCCTCCCTCTATTGAGCTTTTGACTTTCTAGGTACAACAACTGAGGATGTCTAAGTGCAAATTGTGAATAGTTCCTGGTGGTCAGGAAAATTCAGATAATTTTGCTAGCATAAAATAGCTTTTAATAAACTACTTGTGCCTGTAGAATCTGTCTTGTGTGGAACAGCTTTCAAAAAAGGCTTTATAACAGCACCTATGCTATCATCTTTTGGTTCTTATTATAGAAAAACTGCTGGAGAAAATAATGTGGAATTGGGTGCACATTGGACTTCATTTACACAGTATGTATTTTTACCTGAAGGTCTATGCTGCTGTCTGCATAACAAACATTTTAAAAATTAGTTTTTATTTTTAAGAAGCTATAGACAGTATTAGAGAGTACAAAATATATTACCCTATGTTGGTGTTTCTATTTGTAATACCTTGCACAAGAACAGAATGCATAGTTTAATTTTTAGATTATTCTCCTTATTTATATGGCAGTCATAATGGTTTGCATTACAGCTGTACAAGTTTAATTTTGATATTCAATTTTATAATTAAACAAAAAAACTGTATAGAAGAAAATTTATGATAACACTCTCATATAACTTTTGTTCCAATGCATTCCTGATACTCTATCACTTCTATGAGAATTTGCACTGCAATATTTGCACTTCAGGGAGGATCTGGTTAGCATCCGAATCTGAATGTTCATTGCAGTATGTGTGTATCTGTGCATCCATAACACAATCTTTGTTTCAAAATATTCTCTTTAAGCCATATCAATTATGTGATTTTTCTACATTTGATACCAGTGCAGTATTCTTTTTTTCTCATATCCATTTATTTTGTACTTTTCTGAATATATGAGAATATGACTTGCACTAATAAAAATATCTACTCTTTCACACAATTGCATTATATATGTGTGCAAATATCTTTATTTGAAAGTGCATTCTGGATTTTCCTGACATTTGCCCAAATCATGTACAAATTATGCTCCTATTTTAATGAATTTGTATCTATTGTAAATAATTTAGATTTTTTTTATTCACAGGTTCAGAGAAAAAGAAATCATACAAGGTAAAAAGATTAAACATGGCTTGTCCAAAACTGCCTTTTCCTCTTTAACTTAAAACATACGGTTTATTCATTTATAATGTGAGTGCCTTGCTTACTGCTTTAGAAAATATGAACTGTTTCATACAGCTGCTTCTCTTTTCAGAATTTTATAACAAATTGAGATGGCTTGCATCATAATGTTTGTGGAAAATCAACCTTTTTAATAAAGTAATATTTCTTTTCACACTAATCTGATCACCAGTGAAGCAGAGTACCTAACCACTGAAGAAAAACAAAAATCTAATATTATTTCATGTTCTCTCCTGTAGTAAAATCAGAGTTAATTCTGTCTCATTTTAGCGAACATTTTATCTTGTTACAATACATCAGATCTTATTAAGGACCTTATTGTCATAAGATGTGTAAAAATGCATGAAGCAAAAATTCAACAATTAAAAGAATAGCCTTTATTTGATCCAGAATAATTGTTTGTAAGAACAACATTTTGACACACTTGAATTATCATGACCAATCTTTCCTCATCAGCAGTCTTACCTATTGATAACTAGGCTAGTAAACAGTTAAACTGCAAACTTTCAGCTCTGAACAATGGAAGAACTTATTGAGCTATTGGGAACTCATTCTTCATGAAGGAGAGGATCAGATATTTCTCTTTGATCTCTTTGTTTCCATTTAATTGCATAAATAAGGTTTCTTTTATTGTCTTCAGGAAATAGAAGGAGATTAATGCAAAAAGACATATTTTTTTTCTGAACTCTTGCTAATAAGTAAATGAATAAGTACAAAGGAAGGACCCAATTAAAGTTGTTGAAATCAGTCAGATACTTGTTATTCTTGATATTTTGAATGGGGCAATGCAAATAGGAATGTAAATTCATGTTTAATAATAAAACAATCAAATAGATACAGTTGTGGAATGATAAAGAATACAAATGTGAGAATATAAGAAAACTTATCTTTGAATAAACTATTAAACTGACAAAAGAATCAATGAAGCTGCGTAAGCAAGCTCTACATAGCTACCATATTATGCTTGTGCTTCAACAGTATTTTTTAACACATTTTACATCAATAAAGCATAAGGTATATTGCACTATTTTAACTTTCCAAGATGCTGATTTCCAAGAATTCTGATATGTATTAACAGCCCCAAAAAGTATTTTTTGGTTTGCCTCTTTTTCAGTTATGTATCAACTTATTTTTTTCTCAGACATAGCCAAAGAATGTTTTATTTACAGCCCCATTTTTTTCTTTTTTTTTTTTTTCATTTCTCATATATACTATTTTCTGCTTTTCCAATGCAACACTTCCTTACTGTTTCAAAAGTAATATGGAGTAATTTGTTTGTTATTGTGGCTTAACCCTGGCCAGCAACTAAGCACCACACAGCCACTTGATCACTCCCTCACCCTTTCACTTAGTAAGAAAGGCATCTCATATGGATCTTCCTAGGGCTACGCATCACTCTTTTGCTTGTATCCTCAAGATACTTGTGGCTACTAAATGGGTTATGTTTCTGTCAAAGCAAGACATCTGTTTGTGTGATTTAAATGATGTTGGAGACACTTCTACATAGCAGGAAATATATGTAAGCTCCCTGATCATATAAAGAGCAGTAACTTTCTTTCCAGTCACTGAGAGTTGCACTATGTTTCTGCAGCCTCTGCCATTTTCATTAAGAAAGGGATTCTCTCATTACTGTCTATTGTTTCCTTACTGCTATGCTTTGAAGGCCTTTGAAACATCTTTGTATTTTTTTATGATAATATAGATGTTCTTTAATTTTTTTTGCATTCATGCACTTAATTTCCATCCACTATTTCCCGGAGACAATAGAACAAACTTTCCTTATACCATGAACGAAAAACTACTCCAAGACTAACCTGTTACTAATCCTTATGAGCATTAAGAACTTCACATCTGCTGTCAGCCCAGAAGCTGTTTTACCATTTATATGTTGGGTTATTAATTTATGATGGGCAGTAAATAATTTTTTTAATATCCATGTTGTTTCTTGGCATAGTAAGGTTTAAAGGTTGATTAGAAAAATAATTGCAGTCTGCACACTGAGAAATCTTAATATCTGCTTTAATACACTTTTCTAGTAAGATAGTAAAAATGTATTTCCATACATGAATGTTCATGATGTCAGACACTAGCAACATGCAGTCATTTTCCGTAGTATGCACTGTGTTATTTGTCCCTGGGCAAACAGAATGTAACGTTTATCTCTAGGTTCTTCATCATTATCCTTAGTTGAAAAAATCAGTAGCATCACAAAAAAACAATTCAGATTCATGTACAGGTTTTAAAATCAGTATTTTAACCATAAATACCATAATTTTCCTTTATCACAATAAAGACATTTCAGAGTCTCCAGACTAAATTCAGAACTCTCTTGCCTTATACAAAGGAAAAGAGGTCAAAAAAGCAAAAACATGTTGTCTTTCAGTGTGAGTTTCATCTGGAAATTAAATTATTTTGTTCTTTATGAAGAAACATCGACTGATTTCATATGAAAAGACAGTTGATGGTGTATATGGACCATGGGGTGACATGAACCATCAAAGATAAGATAAACGGGCCAACACAGTTTCTACCTGCAGAACAAAAACTCATTTAGAGTTGTTGTCATTAATTCATATCTAATGCAGCAACAAGCGAAGACCTTCAGAAGACAGTACTATCGTTATCACTGAAGTGTCATAGGGATAGCTTCAGTTTTGTCCTCTGATAACACCGTGTAGATAAATCATGCCTTTCTGCTCACATTTTCCAAAACCACTTTAAAGCAGCATATTTTTAAAGTTCTTCTGACCTGCATATATTTCAGCCAATCCTAAGTGAAAGGATCAATACACAGCACTTGTGCCACAGCTTAATCTCAAATAACGCATTTCAAATTATATTCCAAACAAAATTTATTTAGTAGTCAGCCACACCTAGAAAATGTGATGTATTTTTTTACTTGTCTGGGGTGTTAATTTGTAGATCAATATATTCTAGTTCTGTTGTAGAAAGGTTCAGCACTGATTCTAGTATATAATTATTTTGCATGTAGTATCAGGTTAATGGTAACCTAAAAATCCTTATGCACTAAGACAATCTCTTTTATTATCGGAGGTGCAGGGGGACTGTTAGCTGCAGCTAACCTTGGAAAAAAAATCCAGTCAAGGAAATGCTGAAATTTTAACTTTACTGTAAGCAAAAGGAATTAAATTATCTTTGGCAGTGATTAGGAAAAGTTTAGTGTTTTCTCCTTCAAGTACAATATTGGCTCTCTTAAAACATTAGACTCGAGCACTATCCTTAATAACATATGATACCAGCTTTCTTCTGTTTTTTAAGTCTGAACTTCAGTTTTGGGCACAAATTGTATAGTTTTCGTTAACACATTTTGTAGGTATTTCACACTTTACTTGTCCAGTTCACTCTCCCTCAAACCTTTTTGAAATAAGGTTAGCTCCTCCACCTCACCCAGCCTCACCATATATAAATCTGTGAAACTCTGATTCACTTATATTATACTTTCTCTGTAATAATACCATGAGACAGGTGTCATCTTCATATACCTGCAGAATTGTCTGTGAGGATGAATGTAACATTACTTCTTCAAATATTTGCTACAAATACTACTGTTAAATTGCATAAACAACACCTATACATCAATTTATTTAAAGTTATCAATTATAGTTCTCCCAATTATAAAATAAAATAAAATAGTCTAAACAACACCTGGTTTGTGGTTTTCTGAATAAAGCAATTGTAAAGGTAATGGACTGGTGTCATTTGATTCTGGTGAGGAGAGATAGATGACTCCCATTTCCCATCCCTACAGAGTTGATGGAAAAGGGCAGGTTCATCACACAGAATGATTCAGAGCAGATGTCTTTGCTCACTTTGTATGTCATTCCCACCAGAAGCTGAGTCTCTTAATTGCAGAACTCCTTGAAAAATTGTTTTCTGACTCAAATGTCTGAACTAAAACTGTTAATTTAGTCAGGTGCAGAAGGTGGTCCTGATTATTGCTGATGAATCCAACATCTGATACAAAGCAATTGTTTCTAAAGAGTTTAGTGTTTGTCATGCACTGTTCCTAATGCTTCACCTGTTTGCTGTGTTAACAAACTGCTGATAGAGTTGAAATTGTCTGTAGTTGTCCAGATAGTGGCAGAACAGAAATATATTTCCAAATATGTAATTATTAAAGTGGTGTAGGGAGAAATTTTGAAGTATAGTGACTAGCAGCTGAGGATCAGATGTTTTTTTAAGAGATCAGTCAGCATAAAATCATATAATAGTCCAGGTTGGGAGGGACCTTGAAAGATCACCTGGATCAGCCTTTTGTGGGAAACAGCCTAGATGAGTTTGTTTAGCACCTTGTCCAACTGTATCTCTAAATCCTCCAGCAATGTGGACTCTACCACATCCCTGGGAAAGTTGTTCTAATGAATGATTACTCTCACTGTAAAAAATTCCCTTCTTAGGTCAAGATGAAATCTATCCCAGTGCAACTTGTACCTGTTATCCCTGGTATTCTCCTTGTGAAGAGAGAGCCTCCATCCTCTTTGTAGTCACCCTTTAAGTAATATAATAGGGTGATGAGGATCCTCCTGAGCCTCCTCTCCTCCAGGGACAAAAGACCTAACTTCTTCAGTCTTTCCTCACAGGGCAAGTTCTCCAGCCCTTTGATCATCTCCATGGTGCTCCTTTGGAACACCTTCAGACTGTCTACAGCTTTCTTGAATTGGGTGGGGTGTGTATGGGGGAGGGGAACGGGAAATAGTGAGGAACAGGGGGGAAGGAAGTGCTCCAGGCACCAGACTAGAAATTTCCCTTCAGGCCATGGAAGAGGCCATGGTGTAATTGGTATTTTCCTTCAGTCTGTGGGGAGGACTGTGCTGGAGCAGATGCATGTTTACTGAAGGAACTGTCACCTATGAAGAACCTGTGCTGGAGCAGATTTTTCTTGAATGACTGTACCCACAGAAGGACTCACACTGGAGCAGAGGTAAAGCATGAGGATGAAGAAGCAACAGAGAGGAACCATTATGTATTGGCTGCAACCTCTCATTTCCCATACTTCTGCACCATTTAGAGGGAAAAGTAGAGGTGTTGGGAGTGAAAGAGTGAAGTTGGGCTGAGGAAAAAGGGAGGGTTGTGGAAGAAAGGTATTTAATGTTTATCTTTGTTTCTCACTATCCAAACCTATTTCAATTGTAATAAACTGAATTCTTTTTCCACTAGTAGGGTTTGTTTTGCCCATGATGGTAATTGGTAAATGACCCCCCTGTCTTTCTCTCAACCCATGATCTTTTTCATCTTATTTTCTTCCTCAACTTGTTAAGGAGGGAGGAGTGAGAGAGCAGTTGGGTGGGCATCTAATAGCTGGCCAAGGTCAACCCATCACTAATAATATAAAAGTGCTTAATAGAATCTTTAAATACTGTGGGCTTATTGTATATTTGTTTCCTACTTCTATTGTAAGTAACAGAGAGAAAAAATCAGAAACCCCTGTCAAAACCCCAAAATTAAAATTCTATTAAATCAATGAGTCCCTTTAAGTTAATTAATTAATGCTGATCCAAAATAAAGTAGTTTGAAGCCTTCTGATTCTAAGAGCTCTGGAGAATTTCAGGACCGGTAACTGTAGGACTTCTTGCTTTGGTTTAAGAGTTTAGCAAAGTGATTTTCTGATTTAGGCTTGAATTAGAGCATAAATGGATCTATAGGCATTCCTGGACTCAATTTTATGGCACAATTAAAGGAAGGTGAACTGGCTCAAAAGATGGATTGTTTGTATACATCCTTATACTTCCTATCTCCAAGCAGATAACTTTGAATTTCTTTGCTGTTAGTTTCACAATCAGATAGATGACCTTCATATTTTTACACACACAATTTTATTTTCTGCTTTGTTCTTGAACTAAGTTAGCTTGCTTTTAAAAAAACAAAACAAAACAAAGTATGTGCAATGCAGAAAAATATGCTGATATTTAAGCCAGCACAAATTGTACTAACTCCAGCACCAGGTGCAGCACATTTCATTAGTGTTGGCATGACATTGCATTAACTATATCGCTTTGGAGAACAAACATGTGCAAAGTGTTATATTTCAGCATATGAACATGTTAACTCCATTTTACAACTGCATAAGGGCTTCCATGATACTCTCTGCCATGTAGTCTAGGGAAATTAATTTTTACTAACATAATGGAGCACCCGTCTTCTAGATCTCTTTATCTGTATCTTTGGTTATTTTATTTATGATACAAATAATCAAGGACTGTTGCTTTCTCTGAGCTGTTCTGGATTTGACTACTGCTTCTAGTGTATATTTTAGACAGAATTTCTTTATAGTGACTGTATTTTGCAGACAGTACAATAACAAAAGTTTTATTGTATCTTTTAAATTTCCCCTCTCTCAGTTTAGTTATTTGCAATAAATTCAATCAGGTGTTCAAGAAATGGTTTTCTTTAAGAAAAGAGGGGGGAAAATAGCTATTTAATAACTGCATGAGTATCAGAAACTTCACATTCTCCAGTCATCTAAATGCTTCAGATAATTTTTCCAAAATCAACAAATATTTTATTTTTTGTTGGAATGAGAGATTTTAAGCCATGTAACTTTTTCTTAATTTTAGAATTGTTCTGTTAATTTTAAAGAAATAAATAAGAGTCAACATCCAGGATTCCAATTTGACCCTAATGTTATCAAATACTAAACAACTAGAAAAGTTACAAAATAGTTACATTTATTTCCATAACGACAGCCACCATTAAAGCTCTTCAAAATTTTCACTAAAAATACAGAGAAAGGGTAGACATAGGAAGGTAGAAAAAGGATGATTGAAAGGAAGAAAGAGAGAAGTAGAGAGGAAGAGGGAGAAAGAGGAAGGAAAGAAGGGAAAGAAAGAGAGAGAGGAAGAAGAAAGAAGGCAAGCTTTTGATGAAGATTCCTCTCCCGCTGACTGTACAAAGTTTACAGTGGAGAGAGGTAAGGCATGGTGAACCAGAAAACAAAGAAAAAACTCCTTGTTATACTGATTTGTATGAAGAGTAATACCAGTTGGATATTTTTTTGTTTGTTTTTTAGGAAGAAGCCTGACCAGGTTCTTCTGGAAGACAGCACATAAGAAAACTGTAAAAAGAAATACACAAAATGAGAAAATTACTGCAATAGCATAAACAATAAGCAATAGCCTGTGGTGCTAGTTCTTGCTTGCACCTTTGCTCCTGGAAACACAAGCAATATTCATTGTCTTAGCAGCCACTCCAAGAGGTGGCATGCATGTAATAATGTCAGGTTGTTAATTATTTTTTTCCCTCTGCATTTCTGGATATCGAATCGCAACAGTGTGTGTTGTGGGTTGACATTGGCTTGCTGCCAGTTGCCCACCCAGCCACTCTCGCACTACTTTTCCTCAACAAGAAAAGGGGAAAAGTAAGATAGAAAAGCTAGTGGGTCAAGCTAAAGACAGGGATATTTCTTACCAATTACTATCATGGGTAAATATGGGAAGATTAGTTTAATCCATTGCCAATTAAAACCAGAATAGGTTGGTGAGAAACAAAGACAAAAACTAAAACATATTTCCCCCTCCCTGCCTTTCTCCCAGGCTCAGCGTCACTCCTGACTCTTCTACATCTTTCCTCCCAATTGGTGCAGGGGGATGAGGAATTAGTGTTTCAACCAGTTCATAAAAATTCATCTCTGCTGCTCCTTCCTCGTGTTCTTCTGCTGCAGCATGGCATCCATCCTACAAGATATAGTCCTTCACAAACTGCTCCAACATTTATCCTTTACCACTGACTGCAGTTCTTCAAGAACTGCTCCAGTGTGGGTTCTTTCTACATCAGGACCAGACTGATTCAGCACAAGTCCTCAACAGGCTCCAGTTCCTGTAAGGAGCATGTGGGCTTTCCATGGGCTGCAGCTTCCTTCAGGGCAAATTCAGCTGCTCCAGTGTGGGGTCCTCCAGGGTGTGGGTATCTGATCCAGTGTAGTCCCCTATGGACTGCAGAGGCAAAACTTGCTTCACCATGCTCTTCTTCATGGGTTGCAAGGGGAATACCTTGTTGAGCACCTGGAGCACCTTCTCCCCCTTTTTTCTCTGATCATGGTGTTCCATCTGCCGTTTTTTCTCCAGGGTTTTTTGCCCTTTCTTAAACATGTTTTCACAAATGTGCCACCAGACTGGCTGATGGGCTCAGCTGTGCCCTGCTGTGGATTTGTTGGAGCCAGTTGGAACTGGCTGTGTCTGGCATAGGGCAGTTCCTGGTTCCTCCTCACAGAAGCCGCACTGCAGGCCACCCCTTAACACTTAAACCCAATATAATATGGGAAAACAGAATGGAGAGAGAGACAGAAAATTATCAAAGAGAAAAAACTGTGTGGAAAAGAAAACACTAGAAAGCATATCTTAGCTTTTCAGCTGCTTCTGAAAACTTCACAAAAAAACATAAAGGTAGCAGTTAGAACTTAAATTAAAAATTTAATTGAAAAATAATAATGTTTGTTGAAATATATTGCAGAAGAAAAGGCAAAAGGGTTTTTTTTTTGCTACCTTAGGGCTAAGACTACTGTACATGCTAGGCATGCTGTCTCTGGCCACATAAAAGCTGCTTGCAAGAGCTAGGACTTACTTCTGTGGCAAGCAACCTTGCAGATAGGACAAAGTGAAAGGAAAAAAAATCAGATCTCAGGAAGCCATTTAGCAAAATTACAATTTCCACAGTTTAATTTAGCTCTTTAGCAATTTTTTTTTTTTTTCCAAAATAGACTATCTGGAAGCTCTAATACATCAGTTTAGGCAGAGATGGGAAGGCAGCTATGATAACAGAGCTGCTGCTGCTTTGTATATTTGTTCTTTTCTTCTAAAGGGTGAAAAAATACTTTTATTCTGTTCCTCAATTAGGCCTGATTTCAAAATTATTCCTATTTAGTTCCTCATTCTTGATTAGCACAAGCTATTTTAGATACAAAATGATGCACAGTAATGGGGGAAGTTTATTCCTTCCCCCGCAAGTGACACAGATGTGGGATGGAGAGACTAGACATGACTACACTTTCACATTGTTTCAACTTTATGAACACCTACTACTGAATATTTTAGAAGAATTTCAGATCCTAAGTTAAATATAATGAGAACAAAGAATGAGAAGCTAAGAAGTTCAGCATATGAGCACTTGGGAGGGCAACCTCCCATTCGCTGTTTTCAACATCAGTGAGTATAGGGTGGGATAAAGGCAAATTACGAACTTAGCTTTCCTCAGAGAATTTCTATTAAGAAAAGTTTGGTTCACACTGGGTCAATTATGCATGGAAATATATAATTACGAAAAGTTAATGAAGTGGCAGTTTATTTATTCACCGTTTTTTCTGTTGTATACAAATCAATAGGTTTTTGACAATAAAAATCTTCCCTCTACCTTTCTAGCAAATATTCATATTTTAATTAGGTGTCTTGATAGAAAAATATTATATTCCCTAAGGGGAGATTTTATTTCTCTGTATTTTTTCCATGCTTTGTTTTGCTTATATCAAGTTCGTACCACATCATCAATCCAACTGTAGTTATATCCTACTTAGGATTTTTGCCACAGTTGCTAACTTAAAGTATGTTAAAGTCCAATAGAACATTCTCTCTTGTGTGTGCAGTCAGTGACCTATTACAGTCAATGACATTTTATAAGCATATGAGTGATGTTAAAAAAAAACACCTAATAACCATAAACCCAAGATCTTATTGTCAAAGTTGTAGATAAACACAAATAAGTGCTAGAAAAGGATACTGAAACTCTTAAGTTACTCCACTTCTATCTGAGATAACCTTAGAATTCTGGGATCTCAGCAATAAAGTAATGAAAAATCACTTGGAGCCAAATTCTGAGATCTATTTTGAGAGTCTGTTAAGTAACTCAGGACATACAATATTTTAGCTGAAAACAGAACTGGAAGATGTCAGTGTAAAACCCTTAAGCTGGATACTGTGTCATGATCCTCTGAATTACAAGAATGGTGTAGTGACACAACATTACTTCTACAGATTAAGAATGTATGGATTTATTCTAAAATTATCTTCTTCAATGGTCACATTCCGACATGTTCACTGTGTGAGAAAGAAGTCCTGTAGAAGTAACAGAAGGCACATGGTGTAATTAAGATTACTCAAAAAAAAAAAAATAAAAATTTGAGGCAGTATGTGAATTTTACATATGTAAATTTTAGGCTTATTAACAACCACAGTGTGCTTTCTGTGGAAGAGATATTTCATATTTCTACATTTCTAATGTTATCAAAAGATTTATGTTTGGAACTGTATAATTGGCAGGCAGAGAAATAATTTCTGCATTTATTAAGTAAAAAATAAAAATAAATCTAATTATTTAATTCATAAAAATGCATTTATGTTTTAAAATCAAATCAAATTTTTCTTAATAGAACAACACTTGCTGGAAAATAAAATCCATTAGTCAATTTTTAATTTCTTGGTGTGCTATTTGGGTAGTTATAGGCTCCATGGAAAAAGAAACAGCTGATACGTACAGACACTGTGCATTTCTAGTCTTGCATTTTATTGAAAATTAAAACTAAATCAGTATATGGCATGGGTATTAAGTTTGCTCATTTCCAGAATTCTTTATACCTAGGTTTAATCTCTAATATATTTTTTTTCAAAATAAGATTGAACCAGAACACTTCTTTAAATTTTGTTTATAATTTTCCTTTCTAATAAATAAAACATTGTCCATAGGATACAAAGATAGTGGTTCTTGTGCATCTTGTAGGCTTAAAGAGGAACAAGGTAGTCAGAACAGATTTTTTATTTAAGCAAAAGAACAGAACTATCTTTTACCTAAGGCATAAGATAGAAAGAGAGGGTCTGAGGATCTGAATTGTTAAGAGACATATGTATGATGTGACAGTTGGTCTTTTTTTAATATGAGCCTACAAACTACAATGGCAGATGATACCAAGTTTAGCAGCTTTGCCTCTGATTTGGTTTTGAAATGGTGTTTGACAATTCCATTAGAGACGATAAAATAGTTGTTGGCACATTTTAATTACTATATAAAGGCACAGTCATTTCATGGAACTTCAGGGGGTAAAGAAGCCATCAATTACTATGCTCAGCTTCAGTTTATTTAAACAAATGATTTTCTATTTCTGGACACATAAACTATACGTTTCCAGTCTTTTGTGTTATTTACTTCCAGGAGCTTTTCATTTGGGTTATAAAATATCCCAGGCTAGCCATATATATTAAAAATCAATGTTACAAAGGACAAGGTGATTATAGGCACCCTACAAGTGCTTTGGAAACAAACATACATTTGTAGAAATCTCTGTGCCACTATTCATTGAGCAGAGCAATATGTTTAACACTGAAGCCCTCAGGCATTTTAAGCCTTTAGTAGTAGAACACAAAAACAATTTTGGCTCATGGGTCTTAAAGCTCCCCCTACTGATTCAGCTCAGTTTCAATAAGGTATAGTAATAAATAAATATATATAAGTGAACTATGGAAACAGTACATGTAGAAGATGCACACACCAGGAAGTAAATAGTACATGGCCTTATTCAAACTGACTGTTTGAAACACTTCATACTCTTTCAAATCCAGGATAGTCAGACATTATGCATTAAGGTAGGCACAAATGTTACACAGAGATATAGCTCTTACTTATACTAAAAATACAGTTTGCCAGTTATGACGGCATAGAGGGGAAAAAGTTACCTGGTAGTTAACAGTGTAGTGGTTGATATTTTCTTAGCTATTTCAAGATCTCACTTTCTGGTTCAGATTAATATTAATGAGTTAAAATTAATAGGGACTGTACCACTAATACATATATATGTAATTATTTATATTCAGCGCTTGTGAAGGGTAAATTATTTAATCTGTTTGGGCAAAAGATGCTTTTTCTGGATATTGCAATACTCACACTTATGAATATGTGTTTCATTGAAAGAAAGAACTTTATCATGTGTTTTATAGAATGCTGGTTTGCTCTTAAGAGAGATAATATTCTACATTTGACAACTACTCTACTTGTGAATATTAAACATAAAGGCCCTGGAAAATTCAAGGTTTGTGGAGAAAGTACTTTTAACTACTTTGGATAAGTACATTATCCTACAGATAATTATTAATGCCATAATCTAATATAAAATGCACATAAAAACTTGGTGCTAATAGTCTGACTCATGAAAAGTCTTAATGTGAATCTGAGGAACTTAGAGTAAACTTATACCAAAATAAATGTATGTAATGATCACTAGGAATAAGCTTAAAACAAATTTAACAATCACTATGACCAGTGCTTGACTGAATTATACTTTTAACTTTCACTCAGATCCTAATCCACCTGCTAAACAGACATCATATTTTAATGTAAAACAGATATATTAGATGATTCCTCATAGTAGATCCAATTTTCTGTTGAGTTAAGAAGGTTTGAACTTGACTCTTCTCTTTAGCTGTTGAGATATCAGAACAATGGACACAGCAATATTACTGCCAGAATACCTCGGCTTCCTGTCTGGGGCCAAGTGGATTACAACATGGGACTATGTTTGGTCTGTACACACAAAACCCCTTTCATTATGAGTATTTAACCTCTGCTTGTACTCACTAGTCTTCTTTTTCATTTATTCTAATTCCCTGATCTGTGAAATTTTTTTCCTGCCTAGTCCTTGCTTCTTTTTCTGGCATGGTTCCTATGTCTGTTTATAGTGTTTTCCTTTTTCTAGTCATTCATTTTCCTTTGTTTTTTTGCATGTATTTCTCAGCCATAGCTGATTACTGCATTCATACACTGATACTGTTCAACAGCATGTCATTGCTGTACCTCTCATGCAATGCTGGCTAGGGAGCTGTTATGGAAAAACAAAAGAAAAAAAAAACACACACAAAAAAAATATTTATTTTAATAGACATAAAAGAAATAAAACTTAATTTAAAATATTGTAAATGGATTATAGTAAGAAATCAGCCACAATCTGCAGATGTAGACTGGCTATCTTTTATGTAATGGGTAGAATTTTGGAATTTATATTGAAATATTTTTGCCTCAATGGTTATAGAACTTAGTTGAACAACTACACTATATCCCAATAACATGCTATCTCAGTATACATCAACAGAAGCATTTAAAGTTTGTCCTGACTTGATACAGGAGAGATTTCCCCTTGCATACAAATATATCATATCATATCAATCATTGTAAAGCTACGCAAAAGAAAAATAAACAGTACTAGTTCATGTGTGGAACACAGACTATGATATACTGGCTAAATAACTATGCAAATGTATTATTTGATAAACTCCTGAATGCTTTTATATGTCTTTGCTGGTATTTCTGAATTTAGTTAGTTTCTGGAATATTTTTTAATATGCTTCTCAGAATATAATATGATACTGCTGGCGAGAAGTGCTATGTGAAAGTGTCAACTTTTAGAGAATATGAGCTGAGTCCTGTAGACGATGGGCTTTCTCAGAATCCCAAAGCAAACTAGTAGCAATGACAGGAATTTACAAATTGTACATCCATGTTCTAAGTTTTATTTCCAGGACTTAGACATGGAACAAATAGGTGGTGGGAGAGAAAGATGGCTGGAGTTAGTAAGAGAAACCTGAATTCTCTCATGAGTCCCTGACCTCTGCTGGTTCTGTTTTCATCTAATTTACTGGCATCTCCCTTTCTAGTGTCAGTCCTACTGTATTTGCTGCCTTGTCCAGTCTCTTTATGATCTTATCTTCTCCTTATGTGTATTTTCTTTACAAAAAAGCCCACATCTGGTTTCATTTAAATTCTTCATTTCCTATGCTTATTTGCAAATAGAGTTTGAAACTATTTGAGAATACATCTTCATCATGGCAAAATTTTCAGGAGACAATCAGTCTTTTCCAATCATGCAGACATTTTAACTGTTCATTTCTGTACGCTTTACAATTTTTATGTTCTTCAGATCTTTTTTGTTCTTCAAATTATCTCAAGAATATTTGAGCTGTTAAGACCAGATTTACCTATATGTTAAAACAAGCAAGGTAAAAGCTTTTGAAAAAGTCCGAACACCCCTAACAGTTCAGACCTCACACTCTTGGGAAATGAATCTGTCTTGTCAGAATGATCCAGTCTATGACTAAATTTCTAATTCATCTAAATGTAGTCAAAACTGATAGGGGATCAAGCTGCCAACAAATGTTCGGTTTGTTCCTTGGGCAGAAATTCTAGATTATACTTTCGTCTAGTCATTCTACATTAAGGAAAGGTTATAGCCTAAATAATAAAATGTCTGTAAGACAAGTGCTTTGTTTTGATTTCTGTCTACGGATAAACTGTTTTGTGCCTTATACAGTGCCCTTAAAATAAAGGTAATAAATTATCCATCACAGAAAGGACATTGTCAACTTTAAGTGGTGGAAACCTCAATCAACTGGGGATTATTAGTGATGAAAATTTATTTTACTCAGCTTTTTTATTAAATATGTTAGCAAATATACAAACTGATACAGAAGGTAAGATTCAGTAGAGGAGGTTCTTCACACTGACAGATGCATTATGAGGATGTGCTTTCACAACATCTTCAACCAAACCCAATCAGAGTTCCATTGGTCCTACTTCAACACTTATTTGTTTCATTCACAAGGAATAACTCTATCCCTCCCTTATGCCAGTACTTCTGCACATGTGTAGCAGGTTAGTTCAGAGATAGCTAAGTTGCCTGAAAACTGTCCCATAAAACAAAGTGGTTATTTTTCAGCCAAAATAGCTAAACAAAACATCTAATTAAATGTTTATATGAGTGTCACAGCTAGCACTAATAACAGAACCGTACAACTGAGGGCTGCAAAGGGTAGGATTGCTGCATGGCCAGGCTAGATTGGCTGTAGTTCATGTGCAATTGTGCCTGAGCCGGTAAAGACAGACTTTATTTTTTCCCTGTCTGGAGTCAAATAGTCATAAATTGGCCAGTCAAGTCCAAGAATTGATATCTAGTATAAAAAAAGACGTTTCCATCTCTACATATATTCAGACATGCATACTTCAGTGAAAAAACAGTGGCCAGTCTATATCTTCTAGTAAAAAAGAAAGAATCAAGTTCAGTAAGATTTAGGCTGTCTAGACCATCTGAAGTACTTCAAAAGCAAATTAGTTATAAAACCTAGATGCTAAGATACAAGAGTTCTCACTTAAGATGTAACCTCAGAAACAAGGAATGTGGAAAGACAGAAACCCTGCCACAGTAGTGTTAAATATACAAGGGTGGTCTGATGAACAGAAGAATTGAAGGACTTCTGACAATTCTGTCTTAATGATACTTTACTTTTATTTCTCAGACTGCATCTTTTATTAAAACAAAAAAACAAAGACCATAGCTGTTTGTATTGGATGTTGTGAATGAACACTTTTCTTTTTACTAGACTGTAAACTGTCTTGAGCTCAGGATGACTTTGTAAATGCTAACAAGGTTTTCCTAACTGAAGAGTCTTACAAATGCACACAGTGAGAGCCTGGGTACCTCAGACACTGTCACCTGTCAAAAAAGGGAATAAAGTATTTCCTAGATAGAAACTGTCTAGAACAAGTGGAGAGCTGCAGTCACAGAAGTCAGAAAATTAAGAACTCTGTTACAGTAATCAGAAGTGACCAGGATGAATTTTTGGCATGTAACAAGAGAAACAGAAGTGTACTTAAACTCAGAGGGTACTTCGAGATTCTTTCAACACTTGGCTAATTTATTACATAGCTTTTCTTTAAATGTCAAAATCACTATAACAGTGGCTGTATTGCATAACTGTCCACATAAAATTTCTAGAATGTGTGGGTTTATGCAGTTCTGGCTCTTGATGGATTGCAGAATATATGTATTAGCTCATAGTTTTTACAGAATTGTTTGAATATTAATGACATAAATCAAACCTGATTTGTCAGCTTTTTAGAACTGCATAGTAGCTATACTTTAAAATAATGTATCTTCTTTTTATGAGGCATACAATTTGTTAATAACAACCTCTTTTTAAAGTTAGTAATGGAATAATTACTAACAATCAACCTTGATTTATTATTTTATTATGTTTCTCTGTGCTGAAAATAGTGCAACACAGCTGCAAGTATTTTATTCATTTTAGACCATCAACTGTAAAAATTATTTGATTATAAAACATTAAGTATACTGAGAAAAAACTCTGGTTATTCATTTAAATGAGAGACGGTCTATGAGATTGTGTCATCCCAGTCCTGCATACCTTGGTCTAACTTAACAAATAGGAGAAAAGCTCAGGGCTGGTAACATAGAAGTGTAAACTCAAAGTCCTAATGCTTCCTCCTGGGCAACATTTTTTCTCTCTTCACTCTGTTTATTCTTTTGGTTTATAAACCACCCCATAACATACATTAATACAGAATTATGTAGGGAAAATAATTTATTTTGGTATACATTTCAAAATTTTCCATTTTCTTCAGCTAAACATATTCACAGAAGCACACATAAATGAAGTGATTTTGCTGTCTTCCACTATTTGCATACGGTTAAACCTAGGATGTGTTAAGTCAGCTTAATGGTCCATAATATCCCTACACACTCCTAAGGAGATTTTTGAGATGTGAAATGTCATCACAAGATTACACCAGAGGAAGGGGAAGTGTCTACTTCTATCTCTATGAGGAATCAGTAATTAAGAACATATTTCTTCATTCAATAGTGTCTTCCTACCACTTCCAGTCAGAGTAATTAAACAGAGGGAAATCACTAACAGCTAACTGAAAAGTCTAAAGATGTTCCTTTTGATATGGAAGCAAGAAGTCAGCTAGGCTTTACAAGTTGCTTCTGCTAAGCATGGTGGGCTTAATCAGTTAGTATTCATAGTATTGAAATACCCATCCAAACTCTGTTAGTCTAGCCCTACAGAAGTCCCATCTTATCAATATCCTCTAGAAGCAATGATTTGCCATTTTTGGGAAAAATCAAAACCAAAAACCTCAAAACAAAACAAAAAAAAATTCCCTGCCCCCCACCCCCCCCCCCAAAAAAAAAAAAAAAAAAAAAAAACACAAAAAAAAAACCCCAAACCAAATCAAAGCAAAACAAACAAAAAACTAAAAAAACCTCAAACCAACAAAACAGTGGAATGCAGTTGTTTAGGCAAATTAATAAACTAATAAAACATTAACATGCAATCCTATTGACTGTAATGACATTAAAAATACTGTATCGAAAATTGTGTCAATGGTATTAAGCAGTAGAGAAATAGTTGAGAGTCTTTCCAAGGATCCAGTGCACATCTTGTTTGTGACAAAACTGTCTCTACTTTGAAGAGCTTCAAAAGAAACGTGCTGGGGAAGGCAACTTGTAACTGAATGGGAGAAATGAGGAAAGGTTGGAGGTAGAGGGGGCAGATATGAAAGTGATATAGCACTTACAGAAGGGGGTCATAATTCTCTGCACATCTGAGTATCACATGTCCAAGTGAGATGTCAGTACTTGTCACAGACAGCTTCTCTGTATTATCCTAAGTGTAAACTCAAGGCAGTTCACACAAACAATTGCTAGTGTACATTTCCATCACTACCCACTACTAAGGGGCAAACTGTACTCCCAGGTGATCTTAGCCATCATTCTTTGAAGTCAAGGAGAATATTGCTAGTTTTAAGCAACTTTAAAAAGAAAATTTAATTTGGTTACGAGGGATAAGAACCAAGGTAATCTGTACATTTACACTCTTGTTCAGGGTTTCAGAGGTAGTTGTAATGAACTGCTTGAAGCAAACATTACAGGTTGTTTTTCTGCTGAGAGAAGTCAAATGAAATGACCTTTTTCATCTACTATTCTTTTCAGCTTGTGAAGTTACTTCTTTTTGAAGAGATGATCCATTTATCAGTCATATCTGCATGAAAGTCATAAATTTATCTCATAAAAATTCTAGTAATTTGTTTTGAGGTGGACTATGCAGACTACAGTCACAATTTTTTTGTTAAAAAAATTAAAAACATTTTAAAAAGTGGAAGGCTTAGAAAAGTTAGTGTAAGTCCTGGACCCTAAGTGAAAAGGGCTTCATATTGCCAAAAGAAAGGGTGTAGGAGGATAATATTTTAACTTGTCTATTTTTTTTCCCAGCTTTGGTGTTTGCTCTTTAGTATATTGACTCTATTTTATATCAAGTGTTTATGATGCCAAAAGCTGGTAATAAAAGTTCATTAAATGGAATTGCTATGCTGGTGAAATCCAGAGATAGCAGGCAGAAAAGTTGATTGGAATTGCTAGAACAAGATTATTAACTAAAGGTTTCTCCAGCAATTGGATTCATATTTACATGTGAACACATGTGACCAAATACATCATATCAATACAGAAGCTGATAAAGGCCATCTATTTTTAAATATATACATAATCAGAATTAATGCAATCCACTAGTATGAATTATATGCTCTTCTTCCTTCAGAAGAACTGTTTTTTAATATCTAATTCAAAATTAATAATACAGCAGGAATGGATTCATTATCTCTAGTGTCAAAATCCTTCTTAATAAGTAAAATAAGGAGAGAGAAAAAGCATGAATAAAAAAGAAGTTTCAGTGACCAAATTACTCACGTCCTCATCAATTCCAGACAACAAAATTTTTATCCACCCCAGTAACTGATTGGTAAGGCAGCAAATGGAGAATCTGTGGGAAAGTTCCTAAACCTACACCGTCAGTATATTCTTAGAAAAGATGAAGAATGAAGGAAGAATTAAAGGCTAATACCAAATAAAATAAATTCCAGTATACTTTATTTCCCATTGACATTGCAAACCTGGTAGAAATTTTTATTCTTCATCTGATCATATGAAATTTACTGTTCCTATTCAGTATCTAGCCTGCCTCTTATCAGAACAAATACTCTAAAAGCAAAACAAGATTTCCTCTGTGACCACCATAACGAAAATTGAAATCGGGATGAAGTTGATTTAAAGAATAATGATTATTCTCTCGTTGACATCTGGCATAGACCTCTATTTGACCTTGAAATTATTTCTGAATAGACTTGGATTACAGCAGTAAATATACGAAGAATTTACATTTGCTATGATCACTTAATTTGGAAACGTGTTAAAGGCAAGGAAGAATTACCCTGTTTCTGTGCATAAAAATAATACAATTCATTGTAACTATTACTGCTGTTATTATCATTACTTTATTTGTACTGCAGTAGCATTTGGTGATTTCATGCAATTATTTTGGCAGAATGTGGCACTAAATCTGGATGAGAACAATTTTCCTGTTTGACAAATATCTGTAAATAAAAGTGGAAAAATCCTTACTTCATATCTGGATCAAGCCAAGGCATTTCAAAGATACTTACAGTCTTTTTAATGGAGAGAGAGACACAAGGATGGTCAAATAAATAGGAAGCTTACTTAAGATGTCATAAATCCAGTTTTGACTCAATGCTCAGCCTTATTTAGACAACTGTTATGTTTTCAATGTTCTGTGTTCTACACATATATCTTTGTCACAGATCTATAAACTCCTGGGTTGTGATCCTCTCTGATCTTTAACTAAAATTATGTCCCCATGGAACCAAGACCCCTTCTCTTCAGAACTGGCACAGTTAATTAGTTTTAGAAATTATGACAAAAAAAAAAAACATGCAGAAAAAAAAAAAAATACCCAAACTAATTCCTACCAGATTACATTATATATGAAGTAAAACATACTCCTTACCCTGAACTTTTTACCCACAGTATAGACTTAAGATAAAAGAGAAAGAGATAAGAAAGCAGAAAAGTGTATTGCTAAAGATCATGGAAATTAACAGCACTATCAGGCACAGAAACCATGCATGTTGGCCCAATAATCTACTTCTGAGTGCCTGTTGTCTCCTGGGTAGCTGAGCTTGTTATACCTTCTTTCAGTTTGTTGGTCAATGGACAGTTGTTCTCAGTTTTTATTTAATAGTTCATTAAAATATAAGAATTCAGGTGTGCCTCAGACACAGAGATGTTATAAAAACAGTAGCAAAGCATGAAATATAAGGTAGTTTAATATTTTCTATGCATATTTCCTAGGTATCAAAGTGGTTGAGACTTCAGATTCATGTAAAATAAATTCGCAAAGTGACAGTAAATCTTCAATGTAGAGCTGAGTCTTGGCATGACAGGCATACATGTAAATAATAATAAGTAACTATGTGACAAATTACACAGAGAACTAAGGTTTTTTTTTTTTGCTAAATATAAGAAACTGAAACAGTTTACTACCTTTGAAATATAAAGCTGAAAAGGGAAAAAAAAAGAAACCAAAACCAAAACCAAAACCAAAAACCAACAAAAACACAACATGAAAATATGAAAATCTGAAAATCTGAGAAAGATGGAAATAGGCAAGATATCTGAAACAAAAAAGGCCCAAACAATAGGCCTCAAACCAGAGTTGACTTCTGAGTGAATCCCCTGACCAGCAACCAGCATCTTAGCAGCAGCATGAAGCAACCACTATCTTATCAGCATGAAGCAACTAGCATTTTATCAGCATGAAATGTAACCCTGGGAACTATCCCTGGAAACTATAAGTAAACAACAGGAAGTAACTATAAATCCCAAATGTAAAGAAAAACAGAAACTCCTCAGATGTGCCTGGATCCTGGCCAGATCTGGACGCACTTGAGTGAGGCATGTCAATCCACCAGATATGTCCCATGCATTTTGTATAGACTTGTTTGTTAAACTGTATAAAAGCCGGACCCTCTCACAGCAAAGACAGAGACCCCACCTACAAGTGGACGCACTGCGTAGGGCTTCCCAATTGCCGGGAAAGGCTCTCCGATCCTTCGCTGTGACGGGGCTCCCCAGCTGATGCACAGATCCGGATGATGGTAAAGTATGAGGGCAATTAGTGATGTATCTTTCTTAATCACTATAGCTAGCTTTATGTAGTAATGACTAGGTGCATTACCTTGCTTATTCTTTCTGCTGCTTTAAACTAAAGTAAAATAAGCCTATTTCTTTAGTTTGGTGTCTGTGTCCTTTGTGTTAACCCTATCAATTGGCAAAGCAATATCTCATTACTGTTTTCTTACTGTTTTGATGCTGATAGATACTGACCAAAGAATATTCTTTTTTTGTTTGTTTGTTTGTTTGTTTGGGATGCACTGGCTGTTGCAATCTAGATCACAGTACACCTTTATCCACTTTATCATTTCTTTTAGTGGCAGTAACTATCTCCCTTGTTTGCTGTCTTGGCAGCGCTATCAAGGATTTGCAGACTTCACTGACATCCGTGACCACCCCCAGATCATCCCTGCTCGTCAGAGACACAGATGACTGGATGGATTTGCAGTTTGTAAGACTATCAGTGCAGCACGTGTTAGAGTTTTTCAATGAGAGGTAGTGAAAAGAAACCCAAGAAGAGACGAACTATAGCATAAAGGGGGATTAAGTATTTTAAGTATTTTTGATTTAAGTTTTTAAGTATTTTTGGAAATCACAATAAAATAATAATAAACCCCACAAAATAATAATAAAGAACACTCTGATCATGCCACAAGCTTCTAGACAATGTGCTTGCTGGTACTCAAAACCAAAGTATAAAACGATGAGGCATAAAAACCCACAGTAAATTTAGTTTTGTGATATGATCACAGACACTCACATACATAAATGCATATAGAAAAAGTATTATTCCTACTAGTTACTATGTTATCATCTGAAAGAACATCCCTCATTCAAAATTCACTCTGTAAAAACTGCAAAACTTTGAAAAATTTTTGATGTAGGAAGGGCAGTAAAATTCAGCCCTGCATTTTATCTCTACATATTTGTTTTTCCATCTTTTCAAGACATTTCCTCTCCTCTCCTGTTTTCCCCTGCCCCAAAAATACCATAAGAAAGTTTATCATTTAAATAAAACTCTTAAAATAAGCTTTCATTACACACTTACTGCAACACTAGAAAACTGGGCATTATAAAATCTCTCTGTCTCTCTCTACATAAGGTATGCAGCTATTTTTTATCTTATTGCACATCAATTGTTATAAAGTCCGTGTGGTCTGAACGCATAAGTTCTTTATTTTACACTCTCTGAACATTTGCAGTCCAGTGTGGGTGGGTACAAATACATGTAATTAGAACATTTGAAGCACATATGTGTAAAATAATAATAACATATCAAAGTTTTTCTACACAGTTTTTCTACAGTTCTCAGTCTGGGTGCTTTACAAGAATGTTAAAGCTTAATCCAAAAGATTTCAATATATATAAATCAAAAATTAAAATACATAAACTCTGGATATCTCACCTCTAGAGTAGAATGCAGGACCATTTGTCAGACACATAAAATGCTAATATTAGCATACCTGTTTTGACTGATGCAGTATGCTGAGAAAAATTCCTCATCTTGTGATTGAAATGTCTTTTGCCACTTATGAACAGCAGACAGCAAACCTCTTTAAAAAAAAAGGCACTTTGCATCATGCTGAATTAAAGAATCATATGAAGTATTGTATTCCATTTTGTCTCATTGACTGCTGCTATGACATGTATTTCAGACATTGTTTTGTCAACAGTAGCTTTATATAAAAATAGATAGCTTTTCCAGATTTAGGTGTTCAACATAGGATCGAGAAATTTAATAAAAATACCATTTATGGTCAGAACCAGAGTTAGTGTTTCACATGCAAAATCTGATATAAAAATCTGAGTTTTGGGTTTGGCCTGGATTTCTACTGACAAGTAAATATTAAAGACAGAAAACAATGTATAATTTATTTTTCCCTGAAGTCTGGAGAAGAAATTAAGAGTTTCCTTCAATTATTTTTTTTTTTTAATAAAATAAATAAAAAAGAATAAATAGACTGTGTATTTTGCACTGAAGAATCTCAAAATAAATGGGACTTTTCAGCTGTGTAAATCTGGGGCATTTAAGAAAGTAAGGACATTATCAGTAGTGTGTTTTCTTGTGTCAGAAGCACTATAAATGTACCAAACAACTGTACTGATTCAGCCATTAGTCTGTGCAATAGTTGCTTATTGAAAATTTTTACGTCAGGGACTAAGATTCCCAGAAAAAAATATTATTTTTAATTTTATTTTTTTTCCACCAGTGGGAAAAATTGGAGTCAAGTGGGAAGTAATGAATGTGCCTAAGGAAAGCTGAAAGTACAGCATCTCAATGTCTTTAAATTGTACAACAGAAATTTAAAGAGAGAGTGAGGACTAATTGTACAAAAAGTTTATGTTTTGGTTTCAAACCATTACATTCTAGGGTAGAGCAACTTCCTCTCCATATCCACCCCATCACCCACTCTTGCTTTGAATACCTCATCAAGTTCAATTAATAATTCTTCTGTGCATAAGCCTTGGATTTCAGACTCCTCTGACTAAGACAATTCTCTATCTGGATTGTTTAATAAAGAAGACACCTAATATTTCTATAACTGGATATCATTTTAAAAACAGAACAAACAACTCTTTGTAGAACAAAAGAGACTGACAGGTGGAACACTATATTTAGAAGATATTTGCCAACCTCCAGAACTTTTATTGTGGCACTTGAAGTTATTGTTAAGATATTGTGACTGTGAGAGTTAATATCTCTTATCATGAAGTATCTTTTTTAAAACAATTGACACAGCATGACTGTCTTCTATGTTGTGCCCTATTTCTAAGAAGTCAGTGATTGTTATATCATATACTGAAGGTTAATACAAAATTGAGAATAAAATACTTCACTAGTTAGTGAAATTCGCTTTTGATATTGTATAAGAAATTATGATCAATAACAAAAAAATGGTGGTGATTATCTATGAGGCCAGAAAATGTCATACATTTAATTGAGGTACTACCTTTATACATTGTAGAATAAAAAACTATTCTGGTGAGTGCTTGGAGACTGTTTCATCTGTCTAAGTTGTTAGTGTCATAAAAAACAAGTAACACATAAAATGGGGATAAATCTTAAAAAAAAAAAAAAAAAAAAAAAAAAAGGAAAAAAATATTGTTCTGAAGTTGGGTTTTGTTTGTTTGTTTAATTTACTAGTGGTCTAGAGCCCTCACAATGAGTGGGAAAGACTAAAGTAGCTTACCAGCTCTTGTATTTCAGTGTTTCCAATGCCACAAATGCCCAGTAACCATTTCCTCTGCTATTTGAATTATATGTTTCTCTTAGTCCAGGCAGTTGAAGCTATTCTAGTCTTATAGCAAGCAAAGATAAGTGCGCTGAATTTTGATTTTCAGTGGTGCAATGGTAAATAACCTGTAAGATATTCTTACCTCTTTTACTATCTTCCTTGTTTTCAGCAGACTTTTTGTACAACACCTGCAAAATATCCAATATATATCACATTCACTTTTATTTACTTTTAAATAATGGATAGAAAATTATTACTTGGAGACAAGGCAGTGGCTGGCCTGGCTGAAGTGCATCAAGACAACTCATTGGGACTTGTTGGTCTTTTGCTCAAGAACATATTTAAGGTGTTGTTGTCAGACATGGTCTCAGTCTGAGCTGTCTTCAACCATGTCTTAGTCTGGCCAGGATCTGGACTCTCATCCTCACCCCTGGCCTGGTCTCATCCTGTCCCCATCCCCATCCCCATGGCCTTTCTAGACCATCTCAATGCTGTGTCTGACCCTGGTTCCCTTCACCGGCCCTTATCCTGACTCCCATCTGTAGGCTGACATCCCAGCCTGATCTCAATACATCCCTGTCTCCAGTGAGGTACCCAATGCTCGGGACTGGGGCTTCCCCTCCAAACCTGCCCTGCTTCTGGCAGGGGTGGTGGGACCAGCCCCATCTGCCAGACCCTGCCCTGCCCACCCTGGGGGATCCCCCACACCCTTAGCCCCCCCTGCCCCCAGGGAGCTGCTGGCCCCTGCTGTGCCCTGCTGTACTGCATTAGATAAGAAGTGCTCATGGATTTCTGACAGTCAAGAAACGGGCCTCATGTACATGAATCATTCTTGTGAATAATAGTTCACAGATCTAGCTAAATTTAGCTCTCAGCTAAACTTAGCTCTGCTTTTTTGAATAGGATAAGAGAATTTTTTTTAAGATTCACTCATCAAGAAATGAGTAAAATTTCAAATGGAAGTGGGAAATTCTGGGGAAAGGAAAAAAAAGTTAGCAAATTGATGAGGAGAAAGAGAAAGAAACCTCTGAGATTAGAGAGGACTCACTGGTCTTTTCATTCAAACCATGGAGTGGAGATAGATAATACAGATGATGTATTGAAGAGAGTGGAGCAAATTTTAATATGACTCAGTGGCTCTTTTTCCAGCTACAAAGATTTTTGGCAAATTCTTCTTAGGTTTAGGGAAATATTTACTGTTTAAGCCTTTCTATTTTAGCTTTATAATGCATTTTGTAGTGGTCACATGTTGGATAGATTTCATGCTGCTTTTCATCACTGTCTTCCATTCCATTTAAGAAATCCTCACTTCACGCTGCTATCTAGAGATGCAGAACTGGATGTACATAAAAATTATAATCTTTATTTTCTTTCCCTTTTTCCAGATCGTTCAGTACTCTTAAAAGAGGATTAATAAATCCCTGACTATTTAGAATATCTCAGATGTCACTATGCCTTATACCATCTCTTCAGCACAACCATTTGACAAGGTGAAAAGAGCACAAAATTTTCTGAAAAAATAATTGAGAATTTCTCACCAGGTCTAGGATTAGTGATATTTCCATATTGTATTTTTAAAATCAGATCCTTAGTTAATTGAATGAGAGTAAGGTGATTTACAGGAATTTAAGAGCTGACTCATAAAGTTTCATGAGCTCTGTGAATCTATATTTAAACATTAAATTCCAAACATTGATAAGTTATATATTTAGCGGAGTTGCTTGTTTTTAATAGAAACCTTCACTCTGACAAAAAAAAAAAAAAAAAAAAAAAGATCCTAAATGCTTGGAATAGTAAATATTTTGATGGTTATCAATGTTTATATCCAATATGTATCACATTCACTTTTATTTACTTTTAAATAATGGATAGAAAATTATTACTTGAATTAAAAAAAAAAAAAAAAATTATATGTCCTTAACTGAACAGAAAGTGTTTAGCAAAAAAAAAAACAAAATCTGTGAAAAAACCCCACCTCAGAATCTGCATCACTCATGCAGAATTAGTCATATGTGCTGTGGATTGGAACAGGTTCTAAAAATTCATGTGTAGAAAAGACTGTATATATAACTAAACATACGTGGAAGAGTTATTTGACTGTGTATGCATAATTTTTTGTGTTCCTGGATGTAAGTGTATTTCCTGTTGATATGAACTGTCTTAAAATAATTCTGACAAATACACAACTTATTAGTATCTGATATTAGTTACAGTTAAAATATATATTTCAAACGTTCATCTTCAGGAGAATATTTATATTTATAAATAATGTGCAATAGTACTAGAGTAATTTAAAGACTTAATTATATGCAATATGTATTTACTGGTATAACTGCATTGATTTAAAATACTCACTTTAGGATAAAATCTGACCTGCTTTCATGGTATATATGGGTTGTCAATCTAAAAATTATGTCATTTAAAAGTGCTTTTGCTTGCTTGCATGCTCTAGGTTTCATCATGAAATAGTATGTGCAATGGGAAAAGAGATATCTTTATCAAAGATATTGCCAGTACCTGGGCTTGACTCAGTGTGGATATTCCTTAAATGAAAGGCCAATAAAGAAAATGTTTTTGTTTCTTCAAACTTACACAACATCCCTTAGCAAGCTGGTCATGGTTAAAAAGCATTTTAGCGATGTGTCCTGGTTGGGGCTGGACTAGAGTTCCTGTTGGTTTGGCAGTGGGAGGAGTGCTGCAGCACCCTGAGACCCCAGGGGCTCCCCAGGTCCTAGTGCCCTCACCTGTGTGCGGGGGCGGGGGGAGCACAGCTGGAGGGCTGGGACCGGACTGGCCGATAGTCCGTGTCATGTGACATTATGCTCACGATATAAAGGCAGGAGTGGGCTGGGAGGAGTGTTCTCACTTTTGGGAGTGTTGCTGTGGTGTCTTTGTGTTTGGGATTGACAGCTGGGAGCAGGTGGGTGTTGGTGGGTGGGTGGTGAGCAGCTGTATGGTACGTTACCCGTTGGTACTGCTGTCAGTGTATTATTCTGTTACTGTTATTAAACTGTTTTCATCTCAACCCGTGAGTCTCCCTGTGCCCCTCCAATTCCCTCCCCATTCCCAAGTGGGGGGAGGGTGAGTGAGAGACTGCGGGGCATTTGGCTGCTGAGTAGGCTCAAACAACAACACAATGATGTCTGTCTGAGGGCTGGCTCTCATAGGTAGAGTACTATTAAGTGTAAGGACAGAAATTTAAATTTCACTGTGTAAGTGAAAATGTGTAACTTCTGATAGAGATTATATGGACAATGCCTTAGTAAAGTCACTTGTAATTCATCTCAGTCACTGATAGAGATGAATGAAAACAACTTGAAACAAATCTTGAAGCAAACCATATACCAAGACAATCAATATTCAATACATTTTTGCTGGTTTTCCTTTTTTCCTAGAAAGGACCAATCAGTGAGAAAATCCATATGTAGCAATATGGATTTCAATCAAACTATTCAATTAATTAAAATGAGGACATATTGAAAAGGAGCCTTAATTAAAATTTGTTTCTAAGCTTAGTAGCATTAACTATTCATTTTTTATCCTTCTTGATTTAAAATTTTAAAAAATGAGATATTTCAAAATATTTCTATTCTGGTCCTCAGACTAGAATTTCTCATCTTTTCAAAAATAGATATACCAGGAAAGCTGAAAGACTTCCAAAAATATATTAAACATCTTTATTTAATGCTTATAATGCTCTTGATGAACTGATTGATAGTTCAGAGCACAGACTATAATCATAACATTATATATTAGGTAGGATTATTCTAACAGCTGGAGTATCAATGATGATTTGTGCATAGTGAGAAAAAAAGAAAGGGAAGAGAGATAAAACAGTAAGAGTAAATGACAAAAGCAACTAAATGCGATAGTGATAAAATCTGATCTTGAAGGGCAGTAAGAGTGATGGGGTGGACAGATGGTGCAGTTCAGTAGGACATACTTGTGGTTATTCCATGATTCTCTAAATCAGCTGATTTAGATTTTCCACTTACACATTAAGAAGATGTGCTCACCACAAAAACATGGCTTGATGTCTTTAAACTGGATTTATTCTGCTTAGCTCTCCTTTATTTATAGTGTTCTGATGGGTTTTGTTGCTATAGCAATTCAATATTTTTTATTAATATTGACTTATAACTTAATCTAATTATTAAGTTTATAACCAATAGTAAACCTATTTCCGTAAACAAGGAAACAAAAGCATAAAGAGGTTAAAGGACCCATATACAGCCTGCTACTCTTAAAGGCTTAGCTAAGACACAAACACTAGAAGTGGAAAAAAATTATGTCACTACAGAGCACGAAAACAAGAGGGTCAATATAGAATCAGCACTTGATTATCTGTTTAAAAGTAACTGAATTTGGAGAAATAATCATGCCATGGTGTAGATGGCTAAATACAATGCACTTGGGTTGAATCCAGGGGACTTAAGAACACATTTGTAGCATTGTGTTATAGCAGCTATATCTTTTCTAGAATCAAGTCCAGAAATGGTTTAGCCACTATCAAACAGGCCACAACTTCAAAAACTCTATCATGTCAGATTGGCTTTATCCAGCCTTAGCCTGGGTATTTCTGAGCTTTGCTTCCTGGTATGTAGACTATGTTTGTATATATATTGCCTACATATTTCCACCACACAGAGTATTCCAACATCTTTGAAAATGATTGTTTAGGTAAATAAAACATTGTTATATCTTATTAAAAAGAATAGATCCTAATTCTGTGGATTGCAGCAGAATCTCTTGTGCACTGATTATAGCTTCTTGCACTCAACTTTTGAACAATGTGTCTCACAAGTGAAAGGACATAAATAATATTACTCTTGTTAATTTTCACTAATACTACTATTTTTATTTATAAAGTGTCAGTTTACCATTTTCATGTGAGAGACAAAGCATGGACATTGCTGGAAAATTCAACTGTAATAGAGATTGGCATGAGTGTATAGAAAGCAGCACTGAGGAGTGAAAAGGCATAACAGAATAAGACATGAAGCCATTGGAATAAAAGACTGTCAGGTTGTTTTTGGTGTAACAGAACAAGAAAAGTGGGAAAATATGCCCTGGCGAATGCAGAGAGCAAGAAAAAGGATCTTCTGCATGAAAATGTCCTAAGAGTTTACATATACCAAAACGAAAGTATAGTAGGATATGCTGAGGTGTGAGCAGTGGGAATCTGAGCAACAGCTGTATTTGTACACATAAATGGTAGAAAATAGATGAGATATGCTTCATTTTTCTCTGAAGTTACCCTTGAATGCCTGTATAAAATAAAAATATAAACATTTACCATATGGTACATCATTATAATCTTCTGTTAAAATTCAACATAAACCTAATAATAGATCATAGAATGGTTTGGGTTGGAAAGAATCTTAAAGATCACCTAGTTCCAACCCCCCTGCCATGGGCAGGGACACCTTCCACTAGACCAAGCTGCTCAAAGCCTGGTCCAACCTGGGCTTGAACATGTCCAGGGAGGGGGCAGCCAAAACCAATCTGGACAACTTGTTCCAGTGTCTCCCCACACTCACAGTAAAGTATTTATTCCTTATGTCTAATCTAAATCTACCTACTTTCAGATTAAAAACATTACCCCTCAGCTTGTAAATGTCATTAGTCCTTAGCTTGTAAATAATAATTTTCATTTCAATGTAATATTTAATAATATGTTTTGTAATGTTTTATTGATTAGACTAAATATGTTTAAGTAACATCTAAATGCTGACATATCCAAGCAACATTCAAAATAGTTAAAGGATACACTTTGTTGAGATTAAGAAGAAAGTTAATTTTGATTGAAAACTGTGTGCTCACAGATATCTAGACTTTATAGCATTCATATAAACTGGGAGAAGAAGTCTTGAGAGTTATTGAATATCATTACCTTAAGAAAGAACCTGCTCGTATAAAGTGTCATAGATCACATACAGGTTAGGAGGAAAAATAATTAGTACAGGAGGAATTTGTTGCCATTAGAAATTAAACAACCATGTATTTTTTTTGTTGTGAGTTAAGAAATATTACTTGAGGAAATTAATTTCTATAACATTAGATTCAAAATCCCATTTGAAATTAGAAGGCTTGTTGAGTCCAAAGCTTTGTTACAAGATACTTTAAGGCAGTAAAATAAACTTTAACAGTCGGGTTTGGGTCTTATCTATAGCAGATGTATGGCAAAAGAGACCATGAACTGAATTTTTCCCAGGCTAGAAAAGAACTTTTCAATTAGTCTGCAACATTTTAATTACTGGGGTGTTGAAGAAATAGATGTATTTTTGCTCCTTCACTTTCTCCTGTCTACCCTTACAATTTTTTATTTCTTTTGTTCCCTCAGAAGAATCTGAATAGATTTGACACAACCCAAACTTTTTTTTTTTTTTTTTTTTTTTCCCCAGTTTATCACCATGTGACAGAAAAAAAGTATTCATATAAAAGATGTTGAATGTTTAGTGGCAAGCTATTCTAGGAACAAGCTACTTTGTCCTGAATAGATAACATTCTGTTTAATTTAAATTATTTGTATACACACCTGTTAAAAGACCAAGGGATAAAAACCCAGGGATTTGCATGACATGAAATAGCCACTTCCACTGTGAGTATAGATTGATGTGCAAATATAAGTGTTGGTATACAACCAAATAACCAAAAGCTGCTTGTCTATGATAGCCAATCAAAAAACTAATAGATGGCAGAAAACTAATTTTTATAAAAAAAAAAAAAAAAAAAAAAAAAAAAAAACAAACAAACAAAAAACAAACAAAACATTTTAGTACCTTTTGGAAACTGCATTACAGATATCTCAAGCCACTATAAATATTCCTCATGCGTAAAGCCACATTAACAAATATCATGGTTGAGCCTGGTCGACAGCCAAACACCACGCAGCCACTCACTCCCCCTTCTCTTCCAGCAATGAGAAGGAACAATGATCCAGGCTTGGTATTCGAGATAGGACCAGGAGGGGAAGATCACCCATTATGGTCATGAGCAAAAGGCAGGCTTGTTAGGGGAAGAAAAAAAGAACATACCTTTATTACAAACACTAATAACACTTAACAGAGTAGGACAGTGAGAAGCATTACCACATCTTGAGAACATCTTTCCCCCCACCCCTCCCTTCTTCCCAGGCTCAGCTCTGCTCCCAATATCTCTACCTCCTCCCTCCAGTGATACAGGGGGCAGGGAATGGGGGGGTGCAGTCAGTGCTGCTGCCTCTTCCATCTTTGGTGAGGGGAGCTTCTGGAACTTCTCCCTGCTCCACTGTGGTCCCCCTCTCACAGGAGACAGTCTTCCAGAAACTTTCTCCAATGTGAGTCCCTCCCACGGGCTGCAGTGTTTCCTTACACTGCTCCAGCATGGAACACCAACTTTCTCTGACTGGGTTCCCTCCCATGGGCTGCAGCCCTTCCCAAGCTGCTCCGGCATGGGACACACCCAGATGCTACAATTCTCCCAGTGCTGAACTACAACAGTGGGGTCTGTATTTTCCCACAAGACACTAGCCTTCTTCAGGCACAGACACCTTGATCAGCCAGGCAAAATACAGGCTGTAAATCAGTGTCTGCTGCACCATAGATCTTCATGGGTGGCAGGGTGGGGCTGCCCTGCCATCTCACCACAGGATACAGGGGGTCTCTGCTCCAGCACACCTTCCCCCTCCTTTCTTCCTCCGTTCCTCCACTGACCTTGGTGTTCGCTCAGCTGCTGCAACTCCTCCTTACAAGTCTCCCTTCTCCTCACCATGTCCCTTCTTAAATGCATTATTGCAGAAGTGCAGCTGATTGGCTCAGTTTCCAAACAGAGGTGGAGCTGACTTGGAGCTGGGGGAGCTTCCAGAAGCTTTTCACAGGGGGCCACCACTACAGCTCCCTCCCCTGCCACCAAAAAAACCCACTCACTCAAACCCAGGACAACAAAATAGTGAGATGTGGATCTGTTCAATAAATTGAATTGAAGTTATACTTCACCTTTAAGGAATATGTCTAGTATTTGTATGTTTATAGATGTCTTTCATAAGGATATTAACAGATGATGAATATTAGGCTGGATTACTTAATTTATAAAATGTGGACCTGAGATCACAACAAACATTGTACTAATGTTGAAATATATAAAAAACACTATTCATAATATGTAGCTCCAATTTTCATAGGTATTTTTATTTATGTCTCTGTGTGTGGTTTTATGTATGTCTTTTATTATCAATATAATTCAAAAAATATTTATAAAATATTAATATTATTATCCGAATTTTAAGAAAGAATAAATGAAGCATAGAGGGCCAAGTTTAGTTTTTAATAAAAACATCAGAATAGAAAGCACTATTGAACAAAATAAATACAATACTTTTCTGATAAAGGAATTAGAACAGAAGAACTTGATTCTAACAGGGTTATTCCTCAGTTTGTAAATATATGTCTTGATATTTAATATTTCCTTTTTTACAGAAAGATGTTTTACATGAAATAGAATGCTCTGAGAAGCATCATAAAAATAAACCAAATCTAGGGTCATGGTATATAGTATAGATCTGTTTCATGTTTATGACAAAGATATGATGAGCATAAAATCTGCCAAAATATTTATGAGACAGAGCTGTTTTGAAAAATGTTTTACATGAAAGAAAAAGTGCTCCAAGGAAAATATAACATGGGAAAAGAAAAGACAGAAACATGATGCATGAGACTTGGCTTTTATGAAAAAAAAATATTGGCTCTTGTGCTTTAAATATGGAGGAAAAAACTACAAATTACATCACTGGGTTCATACAAAGTTTATACTTCTGTATTTGGTCTCTATTTAAAATGGTTAGGGATTCATTATCAGTTGTAATATCATGAGTTTGAGGAAAGACTATAAAGTTATGATGATGAGTCACTGCCAGATACAGAATTGCCTGAATTTGTTAAACCTTAGATTAGGAGAAACTGACTTAAGTGATCTATATTTATTAAATATTCTACAAAATCTTGTTTGATAACTGAGACAGAGAATATTAATCAAGTAAGCTTTGTAAGATGTCAGAGAACCAAAACACCTTAAAAACAAATTGGAACCCTTTTAATTTCCTTTGAAATTTGATCAGAGAGACTGGGTATCTTGTAAAACTGTATTTTCTTAAAGCTTTCTCATATTGTAAATGATGACCTAAGGATAAACTTAAATTTTGTACGAATTGTTGATGAAGCACTGCCATCTTTTGGTTGTACAAATTCAGAATATGGAGGAAGGACGTAGTTGTCACAGAAATAAGGTCATAGGCTGAAATTATAAACCAGTTGTTTTGTACTAACATTTATCTACTTTTCTTTTCTAAGTAATTGGCTGCAACTGTCCACTAATAGACTTCTTCATTATATTCTAATTTTAACATCCTACCAGTGAAACTAATACAGCAAAATGGGTGTAATGCTGATGATGTTGGCTCTGACAGAAAATCAACAGCCTGGGATAACATGATTTTATGTAATTTTTTAACCTGCTCTAGTCTTTATTTTTACCAAGAACTGATTAGCAATAAAACACTTTCTACGTTCTACATACATTTTGAAATAATGAAATATAAGTAGCAATGTAAATGACAATTATTGTGTAAGAGTTATCTAAGAACTAGTTGGTGACTCTAAAATCAGCTGTGTTTTATATTAATAGGAATGCAAAATGTTCTCCACTCCTTAAGTTATGATTCTAATGTTGATAGTATAAGATTCAGTGCTGTGGTACCAGTAAGCTGTTTGAAAAAGTATATTGCCAGTTACCTATGCAACAGCTTGCAGGGGACACACAGATCTAACTAAACAGTGTAATAATTTGATAGAATGTTTTTCTTGTATGTGAAAATATTTGTCATATTCAGTAAGTTAGTAGAATTGTGAAAAAATGCAGTGTATGCTTTCAATGTGGAAGCCCAGTATGAGATTCTCTTTTATTCAAGATATGTAGTACTTTGTTCTCAGTCTTATTGTCATATCAGTTTGTTACCCCTTTTTGAATATTTCTGTTATAACCTCATAACAAGTAAATTTCTAGAAGAAAAAATATAATTTTCACATGAAGATTAATATTTTACAAAAAAAATAAGTTCATAAACTTATGCCACATGAAAGCATTGCTAAATTAACAATTAATGACCTAGAATGATCAGCTAGCCTCACCTTGAATGTAAATGAATCAGAAATTCTGCCTGTAAGAAATCATATCTTTAAGCGATGTTTTCAAGCTTGATTTGAAGAGAGAGATGGGAATTCTGCCATATGCCTAAAAATTATGATGTGACATTGTTCCTGTTAACTCCAATATGGGTAAAAGTGTGAAGTGCAAAATATGCTTGCACTGCTAAGGACTAATTATCAGCACACTTGTTTGAAAATTCAGTCAGCAGGCAACATTTGGAAGGTCAGAGACCTGTGATATGGAAATCAAATAATTTTTCTGATACTAAATGAAAGATGAGAGGCTTTGAAGGATTTTTAAAATTAAGACAAGAAGCTTGTGCACATCTGTTGCCTGAGATAGTGATAAAGGAGCCAATATCAACATTTGGCAGGTCAGAACAATTGTTACACCATTTCAGGCACACTGGTACCACTGGCAGAGAAAGTTGCAGGTGAGACTACAATAGTAGTAGAAAGTCTGCACACTGGGCAGACAAGGCATTTCTTGCACATCTTGTTCTCCCATCTTCCTGTCAAACATCTTTTGGGGTACATCATACTGGATCATAAATCCATCCTCTCACCTAGTCCAGGTTATCTCCATTCTTTCTCTATACAGTCTGCTCACACTGATACTGTCTGGATTACTGAAGTAGGCATTATGTGTGTTTCAGGCCAGGGACTCAGTTGTGTTCATGTTACAGCTGGATACTTGCAGACCTTTCAGAGAATGATTGATCAGAAGTAACTCCATGTGTGGAGGCATTTGCCACAATACTCAGCACCTGATACCAAGAGACAGAGATATCTTCTGCAAAACAAACTGAAACAAGTCATGTCCCCCCACTGGTAAGACTAGCACTATTTGGAAATCTTTGAACTGAGAAAATGATCTTTTCAGAATTCCAGTTTGATATGAACAGGAAAAGATTATATTTATGAAGGGCATAGCCTTTCTAAAATAATGTAGATGGACTCTCTTCCATTTTCCCTTTAGATAACATGAGAGAATATAAGATGAATGTGTTTTCATTGCACAGATAGGTTGGAAGGTTCAGATACTAAAAATGTCATGCAGAAGAAAATCTGAAAGATGGAGACTTTGCCTTAATTTGGAGGGTTGAATGCAGGTTGAGCAATATCAAATAATCTGAATACCTGAATGACAGACTAGAGTTACATTTCAGTTTTGTAATCTTATTCTGTCAGAGGAAAGAAATTATGTAGTCTATATACACACAGAGGACACTTTCCTACAATATCTTGCAGACTAACACTGAGATCCATCATTTGTTCTTTAGGTTGCTCCATGTTGTTGCATTTTTTTCTTTTTTTTTATTTTTTCTTAAAGAATATGGGGTATTTACCAGAGAATCAAGTTGATATAAATGCTTGTGAGGATTTAGTGTGCAAGAAATGTTCATCTGAGAACTCTAAGGGATATGAATACATGGGGAAATTACAAATGAGCAATTTAATGAGAAAAAAATTAAAAGTGGGAACACCTGCGCACTTTCAGTACTTTGCAGGCTGATTTATTTCCCTCTCAATATGCACACATAATTCTCACTAACGTAATTGGAGTAACACCCATATATTTAGTGAAAAAATACCTATGAGTGTTTCTGTCACATCCCTAGGTATCATCACCATTTCCGTCAGTTTCTGTAGGACAGGGACATAATGAGACTGCTAATAAATCTCCTTTTTTTTTTTTTTTTTTTTTTAATGCATATCTGAATTATAACTAAGCAGTCACTTAGAAACACACCTATAGAGCTTGGTTTCCAACAGGGAATTGGCCCAAGCTTCCACATGCATACACCTTCATGAACATTTCCAAATGTTAACATCTGTATATTAGTATTAAAATTGATTGATTGGATGCATCAGGACATCACTGTTTTATCATGCAAGAAGTTTATAACAGGAAAAAAAAAATCTTTTTTGCACAATGTATAATTAGCTATGAAAATTCATTTTTGTAAAAGTTTTTAGAAGACAAAACTGAGAAAAAAATAAATACACTTCTTAAACCATTAGCTCCCAGAACCTGAGAATCCATATTTGTTAATTTTGTATATTCTTTCCCTTAGCACTTTTTGTTACCCACTTCAGTGACAGCATGCAGTGCCAGATAGATCTTTAGTTTGACCCATCATCATCATCTTCTATGTATGCAAAGAAAGGTATATGTAGTTACACTTGAAGGGACAGCAGAGAGCCAAGATCTTAAAAACCTGCTTCCTAAGTCTTAGGAGTTGGATTTAACTCTAGTGCATTGGTCTTCTTCAGTAAGAACATATTCTTTAATAAAACTGCTTCAAGTTTCCAATTATATGGATGAGCTACTTCTCTGTACAGGATGAGCAGTATACTCTCTTATAAAGGCATTGAAATTCTTATATGAAAGCAAAAACCTTATAAAACTGAATACCGAAACTGTGATGGTAATATTAAGGTTGCACAAGTAAGCATGCAAATGTCAGTGGTTTCCTCAAAACCATAAGGGAACAATTTTTTTTCCTTATTTTTCTTTCATGCATTTTTACATTTGCAGAGCATCTTTGAGAAACTTTAACTTAACTGTTATGTACCTGATTTTCCTCTTTCAAAGCCTTATCCTAGAGATGTTAAAGTCAAATAAAAGGCTTTCATTGGCCCCATGTGGCTGTTAGTCTAGTTTACAATGAAAAATAATGTCATGGCTTTTAAATTTCTTGTATTCAACAACATTGTTGTAAAAGAACTGATCAATCTTCAGTATCACTCCAAAATGAAATCAGCAGTGCTTTGAATGATTAGTATTTCTATTTTCATATACACTGTTAATGATGAGAAGTCAGGAGGTCACACTTTCCATCTTCTTTTTCTATCATATTTCTTTATGCCGTAATAGGAAGGTTAATGCAAAATTTCAAACATGTTAAGCTTCCCTATTTAAAATATTCAGGTGATTTGATGATTTACCTAATGATTTGTAACTGGTGATGGTGAAAACATTGTCATGCTCTTCACAAAGTGGTGGACTGACATTTCAGAGAACTCCACAAATTGAGGACCACTGTGATACATAGTAAAAAAAAAACTTGACTAAGGTATGAAAGTGGAAAAATGTCATAAAAAAACAAAGGTAAAAGACCCTGTTCTGCAAAATATGAGATGATAAGTAATTTCATAAATAAGTATATAGGCTTTTTTGCAAAGTTTGTTAGATAATAGATAAACGAAAGCTTTAAAGGAAGACTGACAGGAAGTAAAAAATATAATAATATTAGTTACTTAAATGTGACTATCTAAATAAAAGATCTTTAATATACATATAGAAAAACATCACTGATCTGTAAGAAATATTTAGATACTACTTTTTCCAGATAAAATAAAAACAAAACAAAGCATATGCAAGACTAATGTCCAGAAATTAAATCTTTTTCATTATTTGTGTCAGAAATATATTAATTGGAAAAGTGTGGTAAATTCACTTTGCTAATGCATTTAGATTCTTCAAAATTATTTTCATTATTCAGTCCAATATTTCTAAGCTTAGTCAATGTCTTTGTACTGCTACTTAAAAAAAAAAAAAAAATCACAAACAAACAAAAAACTCAAACAAACAGCAAAAACAACAACAACAGAAAAAATGAGACCAGTCATAAAAATCCATCTATCTCTGAAAAATCTTGTAGCAGAAAGAAGTAAGGTCTCAAAAGATAAATTTTGGACAGGATGATCAGGATGGAGAATAGAAAATAGTTTCCAAGTTTTCAGTTATCTAGATATCTGAGATGTTCTATTGTATTCAACCACAAGAATTATGTTTCTAGATCTGTAAAGATGGGAAAAGAGGACTTAGAAATCATGGAGTCATGTGCAGAATAGTCTGGAGAAAGAAAGTCATCCTTGTACCCTGTATGTTATGTGAAATGGCACTTATGATGGTTTTTCAAATTTCTTTTCCAAAGTAGAAGCAGTTTCTAGAGTTTCTGTAGGAGCCTTCCACAGCTGTAAATAGTAAGTATCCAAACACTTTATTATGTTTGAAATATCTGACCCAGTTCAGGAGAAGTTTGTATCATTCAAGATAATTTATAGTAACTCTGTTTTTTGTTTTGTTTAGTTGTTCTCAGTAAAAAAAAAAAAAAAAAAACAAAAAAAAACAAAAAACAAACATGTCATCAGCACTCAGGCACTTTTACTTTACTGCAAATGTGACAGGTTTGGGATGAAAGAATTGGATAAAATTGAATTAATGGTGTTGTCTACATCTGACGTTTGCACTTTTAGAAGAACTCCTTTGCTGGTTCTTCACAAAATTTCTACTAAAAGAATATACTGTATATTTACTGGTATTGATTACATATTCACAACTTTGAACACCTTAAGGGAAAACATGTTGAAAGAAAAGCATTCTGAATTTGAAGTGGATATGTAGTCAAAAGTGAAAATTAGAGTGAAACAGACATTTGCCTAGTAGGTAGCTTTCAGAAAAATCCTACTTAGCCTGGTATGAAACAGATGGGATATTTGTCTCTCTCTGAAGAAAATGCATCTGTTTTAATCATCCCATATTATTTTAGGCTTATAAAACATGCCTCTATGATAGGAAAGCTGTGAAATAGAAGGTTAAATGGTTCATAAATACAGAATAAGACTTACACAGTCAAATTGTAATAGCCCTTTTGATTTCAGCAAAGTTTTATACATTAAAAAGTTGATAGGTGGCTTAACCTTTCATACTCTGTTCTGGCTACTGCTGTCATGTACCTTCTGTAATCATACAACTGCCATTGCATAGCCAACTCACTTGTGCATCTTGGGAAGAAAGTAAAGTTTTTAAAATATTTTCAGTTGACATATATTTTCAAAAAAACAGGAAATGACCAACCTCTTCACTGAATAAAGTATTCATGTTCAAAATGAATGACAGACTGCTTTTACAACTCTTTGTGGGATTTACTGCTTTGCTGTTAGAAATGTGATTCTTTACAGCGAGATATCAGTGATCTCTTATGTATGAGTATTCCAGGGTAACACTCATGTTGTGAAGGGTTCAGGCCTTACAACTTCATGCAGTGTCCAGAAAAATTAAAGTGTTTAAATTGATGTTCTGTTTTCCAGGGCTTTCAAATGAAGATTGACATTCTTTCTGGAAGATGTGCTTTACTGAAATACAAATTATTTAAATCAGTTTGGGGATAACTGATTAAATTTAAAAACTTGCAACATAAAGGACAGAGCACATGATATTAGTGGCATCCACTATGACCAGAGGATTTCTGACTTCTGTGAACTTTTGAATCTGTTCAAGTGTATAAATCTTAGACTGAAAATAAACACTTGTCAAACAGTTTTTAAGAATTCTGTACTATTGAAATATTATTTTATGGTAAGTTTTGATGCTATTGATATAGAAGTATCTATAAATATATTTATTAAAGTAATTGAAGCACTATCTGATTTATAAGATTTTAGAACTGTGAATGCTATTGTGCAACTATTACAACTAAAGATGGGACCTGTTTTCTGAAATAAGATACAACCATCCTCACAATGGACACAATGAAAAGTGTACATTATCTCAGGTTAGACTTCTAAAAATACTATACTGACAGTTGATGTATTAGAAAGTAGAAAAGTGTATGGTATTTTATTGCTTTCTGCCTGTTATTTACTATGCTTTCCTTCCAACTATATTCTCTTTATCTTTTCTGCCTGAAACTAGTTTTCCTGTCAATACTAATGATCTCCCTGAATTGCTTCTTTTAGGAGAGTTTAATCATATGCATCCAAAATTTTTAGTTGCAGTCCTATTCATTTACAAAGAATATAAGAATGTTTTTCCCGAACATGGAAGGGGCAAACAATGAGAGGCAGATTCCCTACTCAAAAGCGGAAGCAAGCTTTCAGTCCGTGCTCTGCTCCCAAAAAAGGCTTTTGGTTTTCTGCCAAAGCTACATCACTGGTACTTTATGGGCTATCCTCTGCCATTCTGTTCAGGTGCCTTTCTGATGGTCTTCACATAGCTAGCTTTGATAGTAAAAATATCAGTCTCTACGATTGAAATACACTTCTATGAAAAATTCTTGGCCCATCTTTACTGTGCCAATTCAATACCTTCTGCAGTTTATTCTATGACAGAGCTGTACATCACATCAGAGAGTGTGATTTCAAAGCTTTTCCAGTCAAAAAAAGGAAGCCCTTTGTAACCAGTAGCTCAATAGTAGTATTTTAGTACACTAGATTAAATATTGCTGATTTTTCTGATTCAAAGGGATTTATCTGAAGGAGACACAATTATCCATATTTCCTGTTAGTGTCTTAAGATTCAGATAGAAGGTGACCCTTGCAACTTTTCATTTTCCCATATATTTAGATAATTATTCATTCAATAAACCACAGAGTAAGAAAATGTTCTTACAACTTAGTGATATTCCTAACCTGCTGTAGGAAGACCTGAAGTCTTCAGTTAATCAATCCCCAGAATCTGAGGAGACTTGAAATGAAAACAGTGAATATTCATTACAAAGTTTTATTTTGAGTGATGGATATTTTTATTACTAGGTAACCTTATTCTTTTGTACTTCACTTACACAGGATCAGAGTTGACAGCTACAGAGCTAAGAAGTCCATGTCAGCAGAGTATAGAGATCTCTCACTGTTAGAACTGCACCTGCCTCTTAAGAGAACCTAAGAATCTGCTTCTGCTTCAAAATGCAAAAAAGAAGGCATATTTTAAAATAGTTAAATTTCTGTGAACAGAAACATCTTTCTCCACATAACTCCAAAAAAGGCGGGCTTTTTTCATGATCTGCATCCAGAAGTATTGTTTTGCAAATGCAAATGAGGAAAAATTAACAATGTTGAAGAGACTCTGAAAGTATAGTAGAATCAAATAACAGGGATTTCAAACCAATAGGTGATTTTGTTGATGAAACTGAATATCTACTGGAAAACCACATGACTTAAAGCTCAAAATCAATTAATCCAAGGCTTGTTCCAAAAATATTAATATAATGAAACAGTGCTGTAAGAGAAACTTCATATTTTATTTTAAGAAGGCACTTAAAAATGTCTTTTTAACACCAGGAAATGTTAAATGATCTGAAGTTCCTGCTAAAATCATAATATCAAAAGCTTGTTACTCTAAAAGAAAAAAAAAAATCTGAATCTGTCTTCCATCTTCTTAGCTCTACAGTGTACAGGCAATTACCTCCTCATTTCCTGCTGCACTAACCCTGATTTTATCTTCCCTAAATTCCCAAAAGATTTTGATGTTTTAATCAAAACCAGAGTATTTTTAAAATACTACTTTCCTTTTGTTGCATCCTGTTTCATCACAACAGGGCACAAAATGTTGATAAGGCATACCATTCAAAATCCCCAGCCAAAATTGAGACATCCAACTTTAAAACTTCCATATTTTAATGTATTTACTGATATTTCCATCATGATCACATGAAGGTAATAAAAAAAATCAGATTTATAATGCAAACCAAAATGAAAAAAACATTGAGAATCAGATTTTCTAGAGTTTGGATAGTTTTCCATCTGGTTCAAATCAATATCTGTTTGTTGCAAGGAACAAATAAGATTATTTAAGTGTTCTTGGGAAGCACTGGGAAAATATTAGGATATCATAATTGCTCTACATTTACAGTATAAGATATTTTATTCCACATATATAACACAATTAATAGATAATATAACTCAAGTACAAAAATTTTAAGATCGGAAGGTACTGTACAATTGCTGTAAAAAAATCCTTACAAATTTGGCACTGTTCTTTCACTGTATTTTGTACCAAGAATACATTCAAACAATGTCCCTGCTCATTTTCAAAATAATACTAATTATTTCGATGCATATATACTAATAAAAAGTGACTCGATTCTCTTAGGAAAGCTAGGCTTGTGTATTTCATCTGTCATATTGAACATTATTGGCTGTTACAAAGCATGATGAGAAGCTGTAATTTAGCAAAACAGGGCATGTCATTCTTTATATAAGATAAAAATACAATGGTGGGTTACTTGACTGTAAAAGTTACAAGAAAGGTAATACTGCTATAAGCACAGAGTCAGACCTCTTGATGAAAGACATGGAACATTCTTCCATAAGAACATCTATCTATACGAGAATTTGGGGGAGGAGGGTTATAATATTCTATAAAATAAAGTTTAGAATAGAGAAGGTGAATAAGAGTCAGTTTGTTCTTCTAACACAAGAAGCGGTATAACTAGTTTAATAAATTGCTTTGGGGGCTAAACAGATGCCTTTACTAAAAGCATAATTTGGTCTGTACATTTTAATCCAAAGTCATTTGACAATTCAGACTAATTTTGGATTAGGCTGTAATATAGTGAAGTTTTCTTTTTTTTTTTTTTTTTTTTTTTTTTTTTTAATACAGTCCATTTGGGATTCAAGGAGAAAGGATAAATTTTTTAACTCGTCTATCCCACTTACTTTATTAAAAAATTATTTCCTCTTCTTGCACTGTCATGAAAAATCACATTTTTTTATGTCTGATTCTCTGTTTCAATTTTACATGGCCTGACTTATTTATTGAATTCCTTTTCCTATGTTTAATGGTTTAGTTGCTTCTTTTATCTGGTCATTTGTTTTCTTTCTCTAGTTGTGATTTACAAAAGTCACTGCTTCAGTTTTACATCTTAGCATAAGTTTGTCCTTCTAATTGATTATGCTTTTATGTTTGCAATTTCAAAACCACTTAATAAGAATCTTAACTGAAAATCTAAACTGTATTTATTTTAGTCAAATAACAAATTAAAGACATGCAAACCACAGGTTTTTTAAGTACAGAAAAATAAAAGAAACTGAATGGAAAATATTCATAATGATAGAAGATGACAGATTAATAAAATATTCATGATGATAGGAGATGAGAGAAATAACAACAGGAAAGAAGGATGATCTGGTGATGGTGTAGTCCAAATAGTAATGGTGTCTGACAGCATGCTATAAAACAAAGCTTTATTAAGGTGGTAGGAAAGATGAGTAACAATGTGCCTATATGGTAACTCACTTGATCCCTGATAGCAAAAGATCATAAATGATGCCATAGTTCCATCAGACTGCCAAGGGTACTTGGTGTTTGGGTCATCTGGCCACAACCACCAGTTGTGCAAATGCCTCCTGAATGAGGGTAAGAGCAGTGCTGGGCCTTGACTGCATCACTGGTATTGTGATTTGAGAGAATCATATCTTACATGAATAATGTGAGAGGCCTACACTGCCAAGGTGTGTCAGGGAGCAGGAGGATGGCCATCTGTCTACACTGATGATGATGACAGTCAAGGGGCAGGCTGTCAGATGACACAGTCAGTGTTAATATACAGGTAATTATGACCTTTTCTGTTCTTAAATCTAAGGGCTTATTTAGTTGGTAAACTCAAAGAACTTTTGAAGTATAAATTTTTTTAGTTGTAAATAGTAATTTGAACTGTTTATAAGAAAGAAGTTATGTTGCAAATAAGTTATATTTTCCCTTTCCATAAATCAATAGAAATAAATTTCAATCAGCTCAAATTTTTACACACTAAGAAATGTTTTGTCAACCATTTCTTAAAAAAATATTAAATCTATGAAATGTTTAGAAACTCCTCTATCTTTTATTTTTCTGCAAGTTGCTGTTTCTTTTTTAAAAAATGAACCTTCTATAACTGAGAAAGGAGAATGGAATAACTAATAATATTGTCAGCAGCGACTTCCATGTGACTGTAAAAACTCTTGATATGAAACTTGGTTCAAGCAGATATTAGAATGAACACACAAAAAATTTCACAGTCTATAAGTATCCTTGTGTAGAAACAAGTAGGTAATATTGTTATATATTTCCATTGAAAAATGGCAACATTTCTGTTTCTCAACCAGCTCATGAGAAATGACAAAATAGTTCTGAACAGATTATCTAAGAAATGATTAATCATGGTTCATAATGACCATATACAAATAATGAAGGACACAAGTGTCCAGACAAAGCTACAGAAATAGAAACATTATATTTGAGATGGATTTTTGAAAAAAAAAAAAAAAAAAAAAAAAAAAAAAGTGTATTGAAGTATTGAATAGCTCGAAAACTTCACACATTGATTAATGTTTGAAGACATAAACCCCTCTATTCCTCTCATTGCCTTCCCACAGTCTCATTCTCCAGTTTTGAGAACTCTGAGGGCTCTAAAGCAGTGAGACCATCAGAGGCTGATACATGTGTGTTTAGGGGTGAAAAAGGTAGATGGAAGAGGGACATTTCTTAATAAAACGTTTCTTGGTAAAATTGGTGGGATTGCTCCTATATGCATCACTCTGAGGTCTTTAAATTATCTCTCTATCTAGATGAAGATATCACTACAATGTCTAAGTCTTTTCAGTCAAAATATGAAATTTTCATTACAGAATCTTTTCAGTCAAAATATGAGAGTTTCATTATAGAATCTTTTCAGTATCACTTTTTTTAAGGATTTCTTCTTCGGTGGCTGGAGATAAAGAAGAAGTAGACGTTAATTAGAGAACACTGGGCACTGAGCAGGATACAGCTGTAACCTTCATCTGCTTAATAGTAACAGCAGAAACCTACCACTGTAATAAAACTGTTGATATGGACCTTGTTGCCTTTCGGAGGCGAGGCGACCAACCCCAGGCCGCTCAGGCCATCAGCTCACAGACACCAATGTGGTGGATGGCAAATGGTGTTTTACTGAGGAATATACAGGCCTTATATAGCTTGGGTTTACAACATCACTTCCGTCTGCTTACATCACTGCTACATTACTACTGGCTATCGGGCTATCAGAAAAAGGGGCCCTATCTTTCTGTACAGCGCGATATCTTCCGACCGCCAGGCCCTGACTACCTATATTTCCCCCCTCCCTATGCTAAACCGAGCAAGCTGATTTAAAAAGTTACCTTAAAATGGATTTTAAAAAGTTACTTTAAAAAGCAAGCCCAATGCTACTAGTGAGTCAAATTCATAGATATTGCATGCGACAACAGGCATAAGGCACATTGAGCGGGTGGCAATAGGGGAATAATTAGGAATGTCTAAATAACTAGGGATGACTAAGGACAATTGAGAAATACGTTCTTAAAGCAGTTGTCGATGTTCCACTAACATGATGTTAACCGTCTCTAACTGGCTCTTGACAAACGACACGAGTTTATTCAGTATGCAGGGTCCAAAAACTAATGCCAATATGATCATTGCGATTGGCCCCACTAAGGTAGATATCAAAGTGGCTAACCACGATGAATGGCTAAACCATGATTTAAACCACCCTTGTTGGGCTTCCCTGTCTCTCTTTCTTTGAGCTAATCTTTCTCTTAATTTAGCCATCGAATCTCTAACCACTCTGGTGTGGTCCACATAAAAGCAACATTCCTCTTTCAAGGCGGCACAAAGGCCTCCCTGTTGCATGAACAGGAGATCTAATCCCCGTCTATTTTGTAAAACAACTTCTGAGAGCTAAGAAAGGGATTGTTCCAAAAAAGTAATGGATTTTTCGATTTTGTCCAAATCTTCGTCGATGGTGGTTTGTAACTGAGCTAGGCCTCGTTGTTGGGTCACCAGGGAGGTCACTCCCGTGGTCGTGCTGGCTGCTCCCAGACCAAGCAGCATCTCTATCATTACAGCTGTCAGTACTTCTCTTTTTTGAAGTCTGCTGTTAGCTTCTCCCCAATGATAGTACATCTCTTCTTCCGGATGGTATAAAACCCTGGGAACAATCAAAATTTGTACGCAAAAATCAACAGAGTCATTAATAAGTTCAAGAAACACACAGGGGGTTACCCCTGTTTGGTGGCAAATCCACATCCCAGATGCGGACGGGATCGCCCATTTATGGGTTCTATTAATTACAACAGTTTTTACGCAAACAGCACTTTCCCAGTTTGCCAGTGTGATGTTACCAAAACACATGCCCTGGTCTCTGACTTGGCTCAGGGTAATTCCTTTTCGTGGTGTATCCCATCTACACTGGGTTGGGCTGCTTTCTGATGAATAGTCAAAGGGAACATGGAGGGCAACACCCTCATAGAAAGGGGGATATACATCATAACATAACCAGCAAGAACTCGTAAGGTTCGGGTTTGACTGATTCAGCGACCGGAAGGTAGGGAACTCCCCAGGTGTGGACAGGCTGCTTGTCACCTCGTCGTCTTCTCTTACCACCAGGGCATACGGGTTACGGGAGTGTCCGATAATCCGGTCCTGTGGACAAAACCTCACAATTTTCTTTAGTTTTATTCTGGAGGTCCAGTTTAATGGACTTAAGCGGACACCACTTAACTTTACCAGCACGGCCAATGGGGCCCAACCGGCGCATGCTATCTTTATTTTCCTCCAATCCGTGAGAGGGGTTTGTCCCCTTTCGCGGCTCCTCTTTAATTTGAGTAGGGATGTTTTGTCTTTTAGATCTGTCTATTTCCATTTCCTCCTCTTCTGAGTTTGAATTGGTTGCAGGCCCCTCGCCCCAACTAGTGTCTGAGTCGGAGCCGGAACTAGACTGACCGGTCACTTCCGGATTCCAGTCCCTTTTAGTTGGGCTCCGGCCCTGCCCACTTCCCTTGTAGGCAGGCCATTCCCTCCCTCTTGACTCTCCCTCATTCTCCTCCCCTCCCCTTTCATGCATGCTTGTTAGTTCTAGCACTTCCTCCCTTTTCCCGCTGAAAACATCTTTGCCCTGCCCTTCCCCTTTGTGCTCAGCGCCATTTTGAGGCACATGGGGTGGTGGTGTGGGCCAGACTTCCCCAGATTCTGATTTCTCCACGGCTCCCCTAGCCTCCTCGGTTAGCCCATCCCAAAAGGACTTTGCTCGTTTCTCCTTCTCCGAAAGTGGGTCAGGGTTTGGGGATTGGGGGGGGGCGCATCGCCCTCCTGCAGGTCTTTAGGATCGGCAGGATTGTCACTATCTGGAGGGCATGAAGTCTGTGTAGCTGCCCCGACTCTCAATTTCGGAGTGGTTTGCAAACAGTCCCTTGCCGCCCTCCAGGTCTCCTGCTCTTGCAAGGCCTTCTGTAAGGCCTGCACAACTTTCCCCCATGCCTTAAGGTTTTTCCCACTACCCGAGAACATTGTCTCCTCGGCTAATGCTTTAGTGCATTTATTCCACACTTCAGGGTGGAGGATATCGACCGGCTGGTCAATGACCCTAATTTTTAAAAGTCTCTCTACAGTGAGAGTAAAATCTTTGGGTTTACAATCAATACCCCACTGCTTATGAATTTGTAATACGACCTTCACAAGGGCTTCCATCCTCCTTGTTGGTCCAGGAGCATCCCCCCTGCCGGGCTGGTCCTGCCGCTCTGGCCGCCGTTCACCCAATTCCAGGCGATTCCCGGGTTTCCGCACCACTTGTTGCCTTTCGGAGGTGTGGCGACCTGGTTCAGAAATGACACGGCGACCAACCCCAGGCCGCTCAGGCCATCAGCTCACAGACACCAATGTGGTGGATGGCAAATGGCGTTTTATTGAGGAATATACAGGCCTTATATAGCTTGGGTTTACAACTTCACTTCCGTCTGCTTACATCACTGCTACATTACTATTGGCTATCGGGCTATCAGAAAAAGGGGCCCTATCTTTCCGTACAGCACGATATCTTCCGACCGCCGGGCCCTGACTACCTACAGTATCTACAGTATAGAATCTTTTCAGTATCACCTTTTTTAAGGATTTCTTCTTCGGTGGCTGGAGATAAAGAAGAAGTAGACGTTAATTAGAGAACACTGGGCACTGAGCAGGATACAGCTGTATCCTTCATCTGCTTAATAGTAACAGCAGAAACCTGCCACTGTAATAAAACTGTTGATATGGACCTTTCTTCAGTCAGTCTGTGAAAACCTGGAAATGATATATGGTGAGAGTGAGTCAAAAGATGTTCTAAAACAATAGTATCTGGATCAAAATTCTCTGAGACAGATCTGTTTGAAGTATTTCTGCATTATGTAGGTCAGTGAGTCAGCATCTAATTATTATGGTAATAAGCATAAAAGAGTCACCTGGCCACAGTCCCTCATGATTTTAAAAATCTGACATTTTACATGTTTTTCTCTTCAATCTGTACTTTATGAATGTAAGTAATATTTTTTCTCAAATTCAGTCCGTAAAGTGGTATTTTGTACATGGATCAACATTTCTAGTTCATTCCAAATGGAGTAAGAATAGTTTCCTATTCATAATATAAGTTTATCAAAATTTTGAATAATGTTAATATTAATACTTCATTCATGTTTTCCCTAGAAAGTGAAAATGCTGAAAAGCATTTGAGATAAGCATATAATTTAATTTTTATGATTCTGCATTTTCTAGAAGGTTGGTGAAGCAGCCTGGTTTCAAAAAAGAGAAAACATTCTGCTAGTCAGTCAGCATCAACTAACAGCTCTTTCCTGAAGCAATAATGAAGAAAGGTGATTTCCTTGGGGGAAAGCCACATGTCGTCAGCTCAGCATTAGGGATGACATTTTCATATAGAATATTTGGTGTCAAACATAAGTCACATCAATATCAACAACTGTGAGATCTCTTTGGGAAACATTGAAGATCAAAATATTATCATTCATTATTTTTACACGTCAAACAGTTGCTCTCAGAAAGTCAAAGTGGAATAATGAAGTCAAGGAATATTCAAAAAAGCCTGTAAAAAGATGTATCATCTGTATGAAAATGTTATCTGAGACCAAAACCTGTCATAATGACTACTAATGAGGTGATGTGCTGAGAGTGAATAAAAAAGAGGCTGAGATGAGACACTAGTAATAATTATAAAGGGATTTAAATAGGACCTGTTTAAACAATACAGGGAATGATCAATGAATTAATATCATTCAAGACAAGTAAGATCAACAAAGGTGAGTCCCAAACGATGGCTCAGACTATCTAACAAGATCTGATAATTAATAATGACAACTGTGGCAGACATTTCTACTGTTAATAAACAAATCTTATCAGAGACTTAGTTAAGAGGTTTTTGCAAAGCATTTTCTCTGCCTTCCTGAATCAAGACTGTTACAAGAGACAGTATCAATCACAAGATAAATATAGTGGATGCATTAAAATTTTAGGTATAAATAAATTGCTTAGTAGGTCAGCAATTATAACCGGTAAAAGTAGAACTTAGTTTAATTTATTAATATAGTGTAATGTAATAGAAAGTTCTTTATTGTATTCTCACTGGAATGTGAAGTCAGCTAAGAGATTCCTTAGACTTGCCTCCTGAAAGCACAAAAAATAAAAATAAAATAAATAAAATAAATTTCACCTATGTCACTGTGAACAGATTTTGCAACCTGTGCATCAGTCAACCTTCATCTACATTGCTATCTTGAGAAACTTAAATTAAATAAACTTTATTGGCTCTTCATCTATCATAACAGTAACTGAAGACAGTTTTTTTGGACCAAGATGATGAAAAATGTTGCTTTCTTTACTTGTCTTCCAGATGTTAAACTGTTCTGTGCTAAGAAATTATGAAGCATGTAGATATAATTTCAGAGATGCTAGAATTAGAAATAACCATGCTTATCTGGACTTCGACACAGGCATAAGAGAAGCAGCATCTTATCATGATCCTCATGATAAAAACATGTATGGAATTAGTAGTTTCAGTGTACTTACAAATAGACTGAAGATGGCAGATGAACTCTGTATAGAGTGGGGCAAAGATTCCTGGCTTTTTCAAATCAGGACTCTGAGGAGTTTGTTACAGCAACTTTTAGGCCAAATTTTTGTTGCAATAGTGTCTTTTTTTTTTTTTTTTTTTTTTTCAGAAGACTCAGACTCGTTCAAGACTATTTACTTACTTACTATTATCTTCCTTCAATTTATAGAAGCCAGTACTGTTTCCCTGGTGGAATGGGTTATTTTTACTGGTGGTGAGGCTGCAATGATATTTCACTATCCATTCTAGTGTTGTTCTTGCACTTGGTCTAGTATTCGTTCTTGAACAAAATTGCTTGTTCATTACTGACTAGTGTTTTGAACAGTGTTAGCCATGCATAGCCATTGATTATCTTAATTTGTATTTTCACAGTGTTACACCTGACTCGGTAACATATCTCTAGAAGCTATTTGTACTGACAATGGAATTTTTCACTTCTGAGTCTATATAGCAATTATTGTTTGTGTCTTTTACAACTTCACTTACACTTCATTATGTAAAACCACTGTATGGATGTTTCATTTCCAGTTGGCTTGGACTGGATTTTGCTTGTTAGTAGATGAAAAAAAATAGGTAAATTCACTTATTTGTGGTTAGTTTTGATGATGTAAATTCTGGCCCTACAGATGAAATCTTGATTTCTTCAGACTCAATGAAAAGATTCTACAGTGGTCAGTAGAGACAGGATTTTTCCTTTTGCATTTACTATGAAAGACATTTGACTGGCATGCTCTGCATTAACATCCCTCAACCTTATCAGATGCCTTAAGTTAATACTGGTTCTGTTTACCAGCCCTCAGCGAAGTATATCCTGACAACTTTTGAATGTCTTTACCTCCCAACTCTATTGAATCTGAAAGGACTTCTGAACACAACATTGGATTATCTCTGCAATGATTAAAAGAAAAAAATAAAAATAAATCTTTGAAGTCATTGAAAAACTTTGACAGAAGGTGCCGTACGCTACTATTGATTTGTACCTATTTCAGGCCTAAATGTGTCATAACCCTCTTAAATATTACTTGAATTCATGTCATTTCCACTTTTGTATTGCTGAATAACAGTGTAGCAGTGCATTTGTATCATAGAAAAAGTACATGTAATATTATTTTACCTAAATTCTACCTTGCAGTTAAATAGGATCTTGAACTACATTTTTCAAAGATTGACACAGACAAAATGGAAAATGTCCAATGGACTTCTCAATTCATCAAGTGTAATGGCCACAAAAATAATTTTATTTACAGTACTCACACTTCTTTACAGCCACAGTGGCAGTGGACTGAACTACAGTCTTTTTATAGAGTTAGGAATTAGCTTTCAATTTGAAATCAATAGCATGTTGTATGAGGTCACTGCTTATTAATCCTTAGAATGTTTTGTGACATAGTCTTTCTGATAGATCTGAGTACAGGAGAGCTTCCTAGGCTTTATCTGGTGATAATGAATTGATTGAAAAGTAAAGAACTGATGAGGCATTGTGAACTATAGCTTTTAACAAAATCTGTCTAGTAGATATTCCTTTATCACAACTTTATGGCCTTTGTCACAACTGTATGGTTTCCATATGTTGCTTATGGTTATGTGATTTGCTTCTTTAAAATTACTGATCTGTTTTTCATAGAACAAATAAGAATAAAGAGAATAAAGAATCAATAGACTAAATAAAGAAAACAAATTAAAATAGCTATAATTCTTTCTGGCTGCCCACTACACTATCATAAGTTATTTTAATAACCGTTCCCAGTGATAAAATTAATCTTCTATAATGAAACTGTACTTATAAATTACATTCATAATTTTAATGGGATTGTGTTCTTACATTCATTCTGAGACTTGCCTCATATTACTGTGCAACAACCTGAAAAAATGCTAGAACAAACTTTTCTTCCAGTATCTGAATATACAATATAGTTGAATAATTTAGTTATCTAAGATATCTGAAAAACAAGGTTTAGAATATGGAACATTAAAAATTATAGTACTAACGACTATAACTACTTCAGATTTTATCTATTGAATTTCTTAGTAATATGAAAAATAAACTTTATGAGGCCTCACGACAGTACCTGGTTCATCCTCTGAGTCTAAAAAAGGATCAAATATACCTAATCCTTGTTAGAAGTTTATATGTATTTAAATGCAGGGAAATGTAGTGATGGAATATATCCTTAGATAACTTGTGTTATTATTCATTTGTGCTTATAGAGAGTTGATCTTCATCTTCAAACTATTTTCTTGATGATTTTTAGACACTCTAGATCATATTCTCCTTTAGCAGATGTGAATAACTGTTTATTTCTCTCATTCCTGAATGCACCTGACCTAATCTAAAAGCTTTATCTTCCTCAGTGCTCTTCATTTTAATTAACTTCACTTGTTTACATGTGTGTCTACATCTATTCAGGCTTAGGCCAGCTGTCTCAGATTCTACTGTCATGAAGGAGAATGCAATTAATACAACAATGTAAGCACTAAATAAATACAGGTACCTATTTTGTTTTCAATCTTTTAGATACTTTCTGCAATGTCATGATTGTCTTGAATTTGTCTTCTATAAACTTTGTTTTACTTCACTTCTCTTAGTTTGATAATTTTTGCTGATTTAAAGGAACTACTCAAGATATGGTACTTTATGTCTTTAATGAAAATATTGACTAATATCTGGATGAGAATAATAGCAAACTATTTTTTTTTTAATTAAACTACTGTATTTGTGTAATATTTTCTTTTTTTTTTTTTTTTTTTTAATGTTCCTTACCATCCATATCCCATCCCAAACTTGTCTTCCCTTATTTTATTCCACAGATATAGATCTGTTAGTCTCACTCTCAGCAACATGACCTACTTTACCCTGTCTCTTCCACATCTTGGATTTTGTGAGATGAAAATCTTACAATTTTACTGAGTTAGTTTCTTACTTCATATTTTTCCTCAGGATTAGGAAATATATAGGATAGTGCTTATAGTTTTAATATTACTACTTGGATTTGCCAGCTCCACTGGACTCTTTTCACTTTTAATATTCTTTTTCACATCTTAGTGATCCTGAGTTTATAAAAAACTACTTTTTGAAATTTTTTTTTTTTTTCTGTTGTCTCCCTTTTTAACATTGCCATCTTCTTTCCTTGCCCTCTGTCAGTCTAATACTCTCTAAGTTCTCTTAGTTATTCTGCGCATGTAGGATTTAATGTTTAATATCAAACTAACTTATTAAAGTTAGTTGATGTTACACTGGATTTCTGATTTAACAGAGTGATACAAAATATACTGCATAGCGTAATACAAATGTAAGATATATTTTAAAACATATAGCATTATCAATATACAGTTAAATCTCAATACCAATGTGATACCTATTGCCTGTCTATAAGATAATCAGTGTCAGGACACTGGTTGTGCCCTGTGTTGGTTTTGGCTGGGATAGAGCTGACATTTCCTATGTTAGCTTGTAGGGCACTATGTTTTGGATTTGTGCTGAAAACAGTGTTAATAACAGAGAGATGTTTATGTTATTGCTGAGCAGTGCTTACACAGAGCCAAGGTCTTTTCTGTTTCTCACCCCACTCCACCAGTGAGTGGGTTTGGGGTATACAATAAGGTGGGAGGGGACACAGCCAAGACAGATGACTCCAGCTGACAAAGCTGTTTAGATGTTGTTTCTTTCTCATGTGGAAGTCAGCATATCTGTCTATGTGAAATTTCAGTAAATCATTCAGCTTTTCAAATTATTGGAGCAGCTTCAGATTTTTTTTCTTGTTTACTGCATTTTGGGGGTTTTGCTATTGGTTTAACTGATGAAGCAGTATGTGCATGACTGCTTTTCTTGACATTTAATGCCTCTAAGGCCAGAAAAGCTCAAAACTGAGATTTTCAGCAGGACATTTGACTTAACAATATTGCTCCTTTTTATCTTTTAATTCAGGGTATATTTTGGTTAATGCTACAATATCGCCATGTTTTGCTTTTCTATTAGCTCACTCTATCCACAGGTGTAACAAAAAGCTATACATATCAAAAGATACTACCTCTTGAGGAGTAATCTAATATCAACTACTAAAATTTCTTACTATTATGTACCTAATACTAAGCAAACCCAAATGCTATATGTAGATTACAGTGCAACAGTAGTATTAAACATTCTATACAATAAATTAATGCTTTTGAATATGAAGAATCTGTTGATAAGACCTAACCTGGACACTAATAATATCTAATATGCTTATCCCTTCATATTTCATTCTGTATAACTACAATGAGTTATTTTAACATTTGTATGGCACTAATTTGCTGAAGCAATTGAATAAACTTTACATAGCTTTTGCTCATAGAAGGTATGAAGATGAGGATCTAGTCATTAAGCCAAAATTAGAAAGGAAGGATTCTAGAGAGAATAATTCTCTTTAATACTACATCTAGTTAATCAGCTAAATCATTTTACCTTAAAAAAAAAAAAAAAAAAAAAAAAAAAAAAAGGATGTATGTGCTGTCACTTCTTCTGGGTCAATATGGCCCTCACAATCTAGTGAAAATAAAATACATGTGAACTTTTCTTTCTGTGAGTTTGTAAATAATATTATTCTTATGCTTATGTTCCTGTACAGCATCAATAGTATTTATACATGTTTTGTGAAGCATTGCTGATTAAATATCTAAAGTTTTCAAATTCTTTGCCAATGAAAAATACTATTAAGGGCAATAGTAAAAATATTTTTTTTTTCTTTTAAAACAAACAAAACCCAAACAAACAAACAAACAAACAAAAAACCAAACAAAAGTATTAATTTATTCTCCCCAGACTTTATTATTCTCTACTATAGATCAAGACATTAATAATAACAGGAATTAATACTACTAGGTTCTTGTGAAGGGTAGTAGAATCAGTGAATTACCACAGTTTGTCCAATATCACTGTATGTATTTCTTTACATATTTGCATACAGCTGTATATGTGTCCTATATTTTGAGTTGTTAATAACCTGTTTTCCATTTACATGATAGAATACATGATAAACCAGAAATTATAATCAAAATTTCCATTTTCAGAAAGAGACAAACCTGCTAAAGCTAAAAAGGTAGACATCTACAAGTCACTTAAATCCTTTTGTTTACACACTGCAGCTCAATTCTTTTTTGGTGATGTAAGTCATGAACCAAACTGTAGTTGCAGTACTCCCCCATGTATGATTTTGAAAGTTACACAGTGTGTTTCAGGGGACATTAAATCATATTTGTCCTGTAATTCATATATTCAGAAAGGTTGGGCACCATGTTTTAAAGTGACTAATATTTTTTAGTAATTATGGGGCAAGAGGGACAAAGCCTAGGAAAACAACTACAATTTAAAACAGAATTGAAGTATCAAAAAATGTCAATAGCATATAGATTTCCCAGTCTGCTTAACGTGAAACAAATATACAGTATGTTTATATTTAAGTTTGGGGGGCTTTCTTTTACCATAACAACACCAAATTACTGCATCCTTTTTACTAATAGCAGTTTATTTGTCAAAATTTTCTTGTTTCACTGAAAAATAACTGCCATTGCAGAGACAGGTAGAGAAGAAAGAGTAAAATAGCAAACTGAGCTGTCAAAAAAACTGAGCATGGAACTCACCTTTGCAGAGTACTGGAGACCTGAAGTCTATCACCATTATTCTCTCAGAGGAGCTGTGGTAAAGGTCAGATGTATAATACACCATATCAAACTGTGACAGCAAAATAAAAATGTTAACTGAAAATGTAGTCTTTTCCAATAACTTCAATGTATGCTTCAGTAGTTTCCTTTAAAATATAAATAAATAAATAAATAAAATAACATTTACAATTGTGATTATAAAAGTATAGTACTTTTCAATATCCCCAAAATATGAATCTGATTAAATTAAATAATTTATTAATTGAATTAAATAAAATATGTAGAGTTAATTAATAGTGCTGACAGTATCACTAGAGAGGAACTATGGAGATGTCTAAAGCAAGAGCAATAATCTGGGTTAAAAACTAGGTCACTGAAGAATGCAACATTGAATAACATAGTATGACCAATTGTGGGAAAGAAGTATCTTGTTCTGTATAAGGCATACCCATCAAAATCAGATAAGTTATTTCACATTATGTGAGCTTTGAGGAAGGGGCATGGAAAGATTGATAGAACAGTGCTGATCCACATTTCTTCTTTAGTATCATGCCTTGCTAAAAATGAATGGTTTTAATTTTTCAGTTTTACAGTTCAACAAATAGACCCAAATGGAGAAGAAATTTTTTATTTGTTATGAAATACATCTGTAAAATATTAAAGTTTAATGTTAAATGTGTAAGATCTTTGGTTGTGAATGTGTTATGAACTTTCTTAAACTGATATACTATTTCATGAAAAATGGAATTATACTTTATTTTAAACCTCAACACACAAGTCTTGACAATACTATATGTGACAACCATTTACAAAGTAATAAATTTCATACTGCTCTGGGGTAAAAAAATAATATTTCTAATTTATTACTTTATTAAGTTGTTAAATCTGTAAGATCTCTGACTACATTTAACCTGCATGTTCAAAGCATTTGTAGAAACCTTTGCATGTATACACACACACAAAATTACAGAATTTTTATTTTGAATTTAAAGAATCAGGTATTTTTTATTTAGTATTTCTGCTTTACAGGAAGAATTACAGTGATGATATGAAGGTGTATTGAAGAACAAAATGTCTTTCAAATTTCTTTTAATATGTTTTATATTTATACATTTCTATGTTTGTTAGCTGTGTTTCTTTCATAAAGTAGGTTTCAGTTATAAATTTCTTATTCATACTGAAGTGGTAACAAAAAGGTAGGTGTCATTGCGCATTATGTGTAGGGGGCTATAGGGGTGGCCCCCTGCGAGAAGCTTCTTGAAGCTCCCCCAGCTCCAGGTCAACTCCACTTCTGTTTGGAAACTGAGCCAATCAGCTGCGCCTCTGCGATAACGTATTTAAGAAGGGACGTGGTGATGTGCAGTTAGACTTATGAGGAGGAGTTGTGGCAGCTGCGTAAACACCAAGGTCAGTGGAAGAATACAGGAAGAAAGGAGGGGGGAGGTGTGCCGGAGCAGAGACACCCCTGTATCCTGTGGTGAGACGGCAGGGCGGCCCCCCCACCACACATGAAGATCTACAGTGGAGCAGACATTGATTTATGGCCTGTGTTTTTTTTTGCCTGGATGATCAAGGTGCTGTGCCCAAAGAAGGCCAGGGTCTTGTGGGAAAAGGTAGACCCACTACTGTAATTCAGATCTGGGAGGACTGCAGCATGTGGGGGTGTCCCACACTGGAGCAGCTCAGGAAGGGCTGCAGCTGTGGGAGGGAGTCCAGTCAGAGAAAGTTAGTGACTCATAATGGAGCAGTGTGGGGAACGCTGCAGCCCATGAGAGGGACTCATGTCAGAGAAAGTTTGTGGAGGACTGTCTCCTGTGAGAGGGGGACCATGCTAGAGCAGGGGGAACAAGTTCCAGAAGCTCCCCCCACCAAGGATGGAAGAAGCAACAGCACTAACTGAATGCCCCCATTCCTTGCCCCTGCACCACTGCAGGGAGGAGGTAGAGATATTGGGAGCAGAACGGAGCCCTGGAAGAAGGGAGGGGTGGGGAGAATGTGTTCTTAAGATGTGGCAATGCTTCTCACTGTCCTACTCTGTTACATGCTGTTAGTGTCTGTAATAAATATATGTGTTTTTTTTTTTTTTCTTCCCCTAACAAGCTTCCCTTTTGCTTGTGCCCATAAAGGGTGACTTTTTCCCCATCTCAGTTCTATCTTGAACCCCAAGCCTGTCTCTGTGTCCCTTCTTATTGCCAGAAGAGAAAAGAGAGAGACTGTCTGCGTGGTGGTTGGCTGACGACCAGGCTCAAACCACGACATATATCTAGAGATAATACAAGTTACACAGATTAGTAAGGAAATTTTTATATAGTAGAACAATGTTTTAATTATAATAATTGCTTATGATTATTAAAATTTTCTTTATAATAAATTAGATATACCCTGATTTGGAATAAAAACAACTGTGCTGAGCTTAATAATAGAACTATTATGATAGAAATTTCTTGTATGTGATATGTTTTGTAACACTGGTGTAAAGTACAGGTGATCTAATCTAGAATTCAAAGAAGAGAATCATAACATACCTATTTGCAGAAGTCTACTAAAATTCTTGGACTGAAATTGAGACTATAGTGGAGAATCTAACAATGTTCAAGAAATATGATGCTGTATGGTACAATTATAGATTGTAGATATATGAATGTTAGTACACTTGAGGCATCAGACTGTCAATTTTCCATGTCATTAATCTTTTTTCATTCATAAGGTAATAAAATGTAAACACATATTATTTATTTATCCATTCATTCATTTATTGCCACTTTTGCAGAAAGATAAAATAGCAACATATGTCTTGACCAACAGTTGAACAGGCCCTTCGCACTTGAAGAACAGGTACTTGGCTTAAATAACTGTTGGCAGACTGTAAATCAGAGTTAGAACTTGATTTTTTTATGTATTTAAGTACATATTTAGATCATTAATTTCATTTGTGCTACATCTACAACACCATAAAATTTAACTGCTCTTCATCCAGCTTTAAGAACAATAGATTTTATCTGTCCTATGCTTTCTTTAAGTGCATTAGGTATATCCTCATGGAAAGTAATTCTTGCAGCAAGTTTTTAATGTAGCAAACATATGTAGTGTTATATCGAAGCAGAAGAATATCCCAAATTTTAGTAGTAGAAATCTTTATTTTCATGAGAAGCATAGAGTCAAAATACACTGCATTTGAACAATGATACAGCACAATAACATCCCTTCCCATGTCAGGGACATTGGACTAAGTAATCTTTAAAAGTCCCTTCCAACCAAAATCTTTCTATGATTCTATGATTCCATCATAAATTCTACACCCAGTTAGAATAAGAGTAGGATTTTTCCTGAGGATGGAGAAGGAGGAAAACCAGTAAAACCTCTGGATCCAGAATCCTCATTTAGAAGCTTGTCAGGGTAATTAGTGATGCTGCCAACAAAATACCTGCCCTGGTTAGTAAGCACATTCTGTTCCTCATTAACCAAATGACTTTCAGGTCATATATCATATCTTTCACAATAAAGCCACTTTCATGGTTAATTGCTTAAATAAATTCATAATTAGTGCCTGGTGATGGGATTATGAATCTATGTAGAAATAATATTGCAACAACATGGACTAGTCGCCTTATTAGGCAGTATGTAAATAATAGATACAATATATGTTTTTTGGGTTTTATTGTAGTTGCTTTTAACTGCATTAAATAAACTATGATTTGATTTATGTATAAAAGAGTATAGCTTTTCTAGGAACTACACAAACATTTTATAACAACCTTCAGAAGGTTTCATATAGTTAACATATCACTTACCTAAGAGAACACAAAATGTTAAGGAATGACTGCCACAAAAAATGAAAAAGTATGTAACTGAATTATTGAAAAGAGTTGAAATCATGGCATAAAGTAAAAAGTATAATTTACAGCTTGATAAATATGTGTTTGGTTTTGTTTGGCTTTCAGGTGTTATTTTGGTTGGGTTTGGATATTTTCCCCCCTTTCTTTTTTTTTTCTCTAACAATATTAACAATGCAAAAAAGTATTTTTCTTAGAATTAGCATAATTAAAACCACTTCCTTAACTTTTTTTTTTTTCCCTAAATTTAACTTCCTCTCTCTTCATTTCATTCTATTTTTAAGGAAGAGATGTCAATGAAGTGGAATATTGAACTAAATCATGAGTTGAATTATGGGAGTTTTGTAAATGGTTTAATGGGATTTTATGTGTGTTGCAGCTGGTTGAAGACAGGAGACATATACATGTTTTCAACTTATTTTATACATTTGATTATCCTTTACACTAAAATGTCCTTAATTGGTCTAGCATATTAGCTACTCTGAGCTGGCTTCTAGAATGAGTTTGAGAAGTTCTGATAAATTTTGAGCACAAATTCCTCTCTTTACAAACATTTAATCCAATCTATTTCTTAATAAAAACTTCAAGTTGACTGAGATCTGGAATACCTAATAAGGTAAAATAAAACTACTCATATTCTAATAAAGAAATATTATATGTTGATGTTGAATATTAAATGATATATAAAAATATTAGGGTAATGGAAAATCTACTATCAATTCAGAAGGGCTGAAGTATCAAATTTAATACATAGAAGGTCTAAACTGACCATAATATTCTTTAGACAAACTTCAGTACAAGGGTTTGCATTCATGATTCCTTGTTCACAGTTTACCACTTTTAGCTATTATGATGAGAAAGTACAATCTAGTGTGATCTTTGCTATAGAAAAGACAAAGTTTTTTAAAACATGAACTTTCTTTGAGATTAGAATATTTGGTCGAATTAAAATTAATCTTTCAAGGCACATTTCATCTGAAACTGAAGATTTAAAATTATGGAAAACATCACATTATTACTCATATTCTTTGAATGGTTAATTATGCTAATTGCTAATATTGTGTCTATTATTTTGAATGTGAATGTCTCATCTCCACATCTTAAAACAGATCTTCAGTAAAATAAAAGATGCCTCAAATCATATTAAATAAAATTGACCTCAGTCAAGCCACCTTTGAGCCTCTTTTTGATAATTAGAGACTGAACCATTGAAATTCTTACAAGAAGTGTGGACTTTTCAGAATTTGAATATTTATTCACAGCTATTTCTGGACACTTTCCAAAGTTGTTTTTTTTTTTTTTTTTTTTAAATTAATCAGAACTGAGTTTTCTAAATACTAAATAGCATCTATTTACTATTACTAAAATAATAATTAAAAAAAAGATTTAAAAATTATCTTAATTACAACATTATGATGTCTGTAAACAATAACATAATATTTAATGCTGTACTATATGACATAACAACAAGATATGATACAAATACTAAACATTATAAATTAAATGAAATAAAGACAAAGTAATTCTTAGACAAATTTAATATTTTACATTGTTTCTACTTTTTTTCCTAGTTGGTTGGTTTTCATATGTTTATTTTCATATTTTACCTAGAATAAAAACAAACTTTAAAATTTCAGGATTGTCCATGAAACAATAATATTTTGTCATTTGAAATATTTTGAAATTTTAATATTATAGAGGTATAGTACTAAATCAAACATCTATACTTCCAAACCAAATGTGAAGCTTTGAAAAAAAGCATACTTTTTTTTTTTGAGAAAATATATTTCCTATTGTGGTTTGAGCCTTGTTGGCAGTCCAACACCATGCAGCGGCTCTCTCTTCTCTTCCAGCAATAAGAAGGGACAGAGAGACAGGCTTGGGTTCGAGATAGGACTGGGATGGGGAAAAAGTCACCCTTTATGGGCATGAGAATAAGGCAGACTCGTCAGGGGAAGAAAAGGAACATACATTCATTACAGACACTAACAGCATGTAACAGAGTAGGACAGTGAGAAGCATTGCCACATCTTAAGAACACATTCTCCCCACCCCTCCCTTCTTCCAGGGCTCCGTTCTGCTCCCAATATCTCTACCTCCTCCCTGCAGTGGTGCAGGGGCAAGGAATGGGGGCATTCAGTTAGTGCTGTTGCTTCTTCCATCCTTGGTGGGGGGAGCTTCTGGAACTTGTTCCCCCTGCTCTAGCATGGTCCCCCTCTCACAGGAGACAGTCCTCCACAAACTTTCTCTGACATGAGTCCCTCTCATGGGCTGCAGCGTTCCCCACACTGCTCCATTATGAGTCACTAACTTTCTCTGACTGGACTCCCTCCCACAGCTGCAGCCCTTCCTGAGCTGCTCCAGTGTGGGACACCCCCACATGCTGCAGTCCTCCCAGATCTGAATTACAGTAGCGGGTCTACCTTTTCCCACAAGACCCGGGCCTTCTATGGGCACAGCACCTTGATCATCCAGGCAAAAAAAAACACAGGCCATAAATCAATGTCTGCTCCACTGTAGATCTTCATGTGTGGTGGGGGGGCCGCCCTGCCGTCTCACCACAGGATACAGGGGTGTCTCTGCTCCGGCACACCTCCCCCCTCCTTTCTTCCTGTATTCTTCCACTGACCTTGGTGTTTACGCAGCTGCCACAACTCCTCCTCATAAGTCCCCCTGCTCATCACCATGTCCCTTTGACGCAGAAGTCTCAGACACAACATGCATGATCAATGTGATGAAGTTAATGCCACTTTAATAAAGGATACACAGAAATTCATACATTAGCACAAAGCCCAGGTGTTACATTTCGGTTGCTAATAGGTTAAAGCTGCTTGTTCACATGTCTTGGCCTGCTGTACCTACATTCTGTTTCTCCCTCTTGTTATCTTGGTTTTTTACATTCCATCCTCATTACCTCTCTAACATAGGCAGTTTCTCAAAACCCCAATTTCATGATCTCTTTTCACCTTGTACAAGTCCTTCACAACAGTTGCAGTTGTGAGGCCCCTTGGTCTGGATCGCTCACAACATGCCTATTTTCTTCCAGCCGCTCCACATCCCTTCTTCAATATGTTATCACAGAGGTGCAGATGATTGGCTCAGTCTCCAAACAGAAGTGGAGCTGCCTTGGAGCTGGGGGAGCTTCGAGAAGCTTCTCACAGGGGACCACACCTATAGCCCCCTCACCTGCTACCAAAAAACCCTACCAGTCACTCAAACCCAGGACACCTATATAATTATATTGTTTGCTATTAGTTTTGTTCTACATTGTTTGCCCACCATTGTGCCATAGATCAGTCACAATATTTCCCATGTCAATGTTTCAATCACCAGTGCTTTTATTTTGCTCAGGCATAATTTTTCCAGCCCTTTTCAGGATTTTCAATAACCTACTTTAGGTTAAAATAACCAAAACTTTCATTAATATAATACACAAAATTTCATATTTGGAAACAGTGTCTAAGAAATGTTGAGTAAAAATAATGGTTTGTTCCATGTCACCTTTAAACTGTGGCTAGGCAATCCCATTTCCCAGTATCATGTAAAGAGGTACGGTTGCGTGAAAGTTACTGGAAGCCAATGTTTCCTTACAGTTGTTTTAAAAATACAGGATTGCATGAATGGTACAAGGTCTGTTCATAACTTTCCAATTTAGAGATGATGTTGTAAGAACTGTTCTGGTTTTGCTGACGGATGGTCATGTGAATACGTAAAACATGAAATAACTGTGTCTATTATTTTGAATTCTAAGAAATGGAAGAGTAGAAACAAAGCTTCTGGTAAATGGAGTATTTAAAAAAAAAAAAAAAAACAACCAACCAACCAGAAACCCACAAATCAACTTAAATTCCTACACCATTCAAGATATCAAAGATCAAATATGTTGAAAGCAAATTACTATATGGGAATTAAAATTTAGACAAAGGAATAACATAGAAAGGCCAGGACTGTTTCTTCACAGAAATTTTTAATTATTGGAACTGCCAAATACATTGTCCAAGGTTTAGCCTATGTTAAGACATAGTTAATGTGTAGAGAAACAGAAAATTTATAGTCCTATATATAATAACTAATCTAATCTAAAATAGAGGCAGTTCTATTTATATTTTTCTTTTTTTTCCCAGAAAGATAGATAATACAGTTCATGTGGTTTTAGGGAAGTTACTGCTTGTGTAAACCTATGTGATTTTTATCAAAAACAATAGAGCTGCAGTGTTATATACCACTACTTGTTACAAATAAAATTCATCTTTGAAAATAGTGTGGATTACTAAACTTCAAACTTAACATAATTTTATTTCTAAGCAGAAGTCTTGGTGAGAAAATATTGCTTGGTAAAAATGACTGTCATATTAAAATTCAATACAAATTAAAGAATAATTAATTCCTCATGTGAACAATGATGCTTAGAGTGCTTACAATAATTCAGACATCGAAATGTGACATTAAAAATGTACAATAGAAAACAAATGGCTGATTTAACATTTATACAGAGGGAAACCTGTGAATATAAAAACTTGTTAAATAGACTAATGTAATAAGAATATAGTAGGAAAATTAGCTCTAGATTAAAAATTCAGCAACCTTGATGTGTTAAGATTTTTGAACTAAATATTAATAAAACCAATAGCTCATGGACATCTGAAACTTAATACAAGCAAAGTCTCAGCACTACAATGGAAGTTGTAGTTATACAGTGTAAATTTGTTCTTATATTTTATCCACAATAAAGTATTTGTGATTGTAGCTTTGTATAAGTGTTCCTTAGATGTCAAGTGAATGGAGTTATGACAAACATACATTTTGTTATCTTTTATCTTCAGTCTCTACAACATCTGCCATACAAAGGAACAAACATACACAAAAATTTCAGGCAAAGGTACAACAGAGTGCTTGGTTCTTCTGAACTCCTGTTCTTGTAATTGGCAATTTTAGACTGAAACTTAATTTAGAGCTGTGTTAGTGCATCATTATACAAATGAGATTCAAACAAACAAACAAAAATAAACTAACAAAAAAATCACCATCATATGGATACATTTACTGACTGAAAATCAGCCTTGCAGAAATTATGAGAGACAGCTAAACTTTGTCTTAAGGTAGTCACTATTTTGACTTGTATCTATTTAAGAGACTCAATAACTAGATGCTTATAATTTATTTTAATAGAAGGAAGAGTCAGACGGTTATGGTTATGGCCAGAGCTATGGCATTGAAATAATGTTTCTGATGCTTTAATTCAAAAGTAGAATTACATGAAGAGAAAGAAGTGCTGTAGATAACACTGAAGAGTTAGGGAACAACAAATTCTCAGCAATTTGGGTCCCAAAACAGCTTATAAACTTATATATAGAAGCATTTATTTGTTAATCCAAAATTGCCTTCTAAGAGGGAGACTTCACAGAATTTCCTTCACAAAATCCCACTAACAACACTACTGGTTTTGGTAGCTTGCTTTCTGAGAGTCAAGCATCACTTATTCAGAGAACTGTCAGTATAAACTTGTACTTGCTCAGCTACTTGAGGTTTACATATATAGAAAAACAATCTTCTCCCATTTATATATCATCTACTTTATGTCTCCTTTCCTTTCAACTTGTAAAAAATACAGTGTCATCGTTTAAGCCTGCTCAGCAGCTAAACACCACGCAGTCGCTCACCCACCCTCCCCCCACTTGGGAATGGGGAAGTAATCGGAGGGGCAAAGGGAGACTGGCAGGTTCAAATAAAAACAGTTTAATAACAGTAACAGAATAATACACTGACAGCAGTATCAATGGGCAATGTACAATACAGCTGCTCACCACCCACTGACTGACACCCACCTGCTCCCAGCTGAAGATCCCAAACACAAAGACACCACAGCCACACTCCCAGAAGTGACAGCCCCTCCGAACCCACTCCTGCCTTTATATAGTAAGCGTAATGTCACATGACATGGACTATCGGCCAATCCAGGCCTAGCCCTCCAGCTGTGCTCCCCCCGCCCCCGCACACAGGTGAGGGCACTAGGACCTGGGGAGCCGCTGGGGTCTCAGTGTGCTGCAGCACTCCTCCTGCTGCCAAACCAACAGGAACTCTAGTCCAGCCCCAACCAGGACATACAGTCTATGGAATAACTGCTGAAAAAAAATCAATAGATACACTACCAACAGGAAATGAGTGAAAAATATTCTCTGTGTTAGTAACCACATCTATTATAAAGTAATGAATTTAAAATGTAGTTTACTTCTGAAGCCTGAAATGTATCAATCATGAAACTAATTTATTTTGTATCTGGGTGATGACTCACTCATTTCCATTAATTGCTCCAACCTAATCTTTGAAAAATCTAACACTTCTGTATGACTTTAAGGCAACACACTCATTCAGGTTTAACCAACAGACTTGACTTTACAGCTTGTAAATTTGCTCACAGAATGGAAAACATGATAATGATGCTGCCTAATGTGAAAATAGAAATGTAATATATAACATTCATCTTACCCTTTGTTATAACCAATATTAACTTGTGGTTCATAACATAATACAAAGATCAGGTATCTTCATAGAGTGTATATAGCCCAAAAGACAAAGAACCTCAATCATATTTATTTTAAGTAATATATTCATGTTAATTTAATGGGGAATTATTAGGTTCTACAGAACATCCTAGCACTGCTATTTAAAAGCTATAAACAAGTGATATACTGGCAAATATAGAGACAATAAAGTTGAAATAAATGAAATCAGATATTGTATTTATCTTAAAATTAGAATTGAATTTTTAACTAAAGATTCCATTTGGTCATCCTGTATAAAGCATCCTGTATGTCTACAAGGCGTGTATGATCACTTTGTCTGTCTATACATTTTTTATCCTCTGTAGAAGCTTAGAATCCACACAAACATAGATTTGGAAAAGATTCTGAATTCTCAAAGATAAAAAGAATCTATGAAAGTTAATTGTCATGGAGAGGAGTTGCAGTTCATCAGGAAGGATATGTTTATTGGCAAATCAATCACCTCGTATCTAGATCCAGGTACATGCTTATTTTATGCTCATCTGGGCATTAAGCTATAGAAATTAAGTGCAATTAATTGCTTAAAATGTACTTATAACTGTTTCAAATATATTAATCCATTCATTATTTCTTTGCCATGTTACAAATGCTTAAATGCTACAAAGTAACGACTGTCACAGATTGCAATCCTAGTTGCTGGCCGGATTGATTTTGTGTGGAGAAGTTTCTGATTTTTAGATACTAATGAGGATTTTATGAGGCCAAAAATAACTTCATATACCAGACCTGAAATTCACTGGTGCAAAATAAAACCTAGTGATTTAAAACTTTTTGCTTTTTACTTCTGCTTAGATCATCTTACCTTTTCAACACAACAGAAAAGATTGTATCAATTGTACATGAATGTCTGTTAATATAACTAAACAATTAGGATTATTTAATATCTATTTACATAACAGGGGCTGAGTTCTGAAAAAAGGTCTAGAAGTCAAAATGGACAAATAACTAAACTTAAATTTCCATGTGGCAATAGGGGATATTACAGTATACAAGGTGGCAAAAAATAGGTGGAAAAAACCTCTCAGGCTACTAAATATAATTGATAAGACTAAACTGTAATACTGTAGTCAGTTTTGGTTTAGGTACCTCTATATAATTGGCATGTAGAGTCTGTACAAAAAAAAAGCCATCAATATAATTGCAGAACAAAATAAATCCTAGACATATGTGTTGGAAATCAGATGTTGAAACTCAGTGGAAAGATATAGCAATCTGAGATGTTAAGAAGCAGTTGGAAGCAAATCAGGTGTGGGCTGATGAAGACCACATCTGATTTATCATGGGAATTTATCATTCCCATGAGAACAGATCTGGATTTACTTAAAGTGACTGTGAATGATGTTGTATAAGTTTCCTGTTCTTTCTTCCTTTTATGTTCACCTACAAAGACATGTAACATACACAGAGTTATGAAAATTGCTAAGCTTTGTAAGACAAGTGAATTTTATCTGCAAATTTCAGGAAAAACTCAAAAAGCTCATAGATTAGAGATTGGTCATAAGGGAATGGAATAGTAGGAGAAAGAGTTCTTATAAGGGACTCTTTGTGAGTTGAAAAAGAGATACAAGCTTGTTATGAAGACCATCTCTCTCTATAAACAGAAATGGGTTTGCTTTTTTGCCTTTAAAGCCACCTAGAAACTCAGGATTTGTTTGGTGCTTTTAACTTAAAGGTGAATCTTCATAATTCTTGTGATAAGAGACATGCTGTCAAAATTAAAGGAGAGAAAGTAGATCCACAACTGCTCCAAAAAGATTTTTTTATTGTGTGGGAATTTTGCACAATTCCAAAATTATTTTACTTGGATATCTATTTATTTTTAAAATCAGTTCTACGTGTGTAAAATGAAGGAGCTGAAGGTTGTATAAGCTGTATACAAGGTCAGTGTTGACTACCAGTCCAAGAAAAATCAATAAACTTCATTTTAGCCAATGAGAATTGTGTTTGGTAGACATTCAGGAGAAAAATGTCTAGCAGTCAAGGGTTTCCTCAACACTGCTAGCAGGAAATTGGTCAATGCTGCTAATATTACTTGGGTGCAGCAGGCTGATCTGCTCCTATTTCAGATATAAGTGTACATATTGATTTATACTTAATGAAATACTAAATATAGAAAATACTATGAGAGGAGTAAATTATTCAGAGTAAATTTGACAAACTTGTATAAAGTATATAATGCATCATAATTTATGGAAATAGAGTTGAACTTTATTCAAAAAATGACCGAATAATCCTTGATGAATTTTAATATTTTTCCACATTGATATCACACAGAAATTGTAGATTATATAGACCTAACTTTTTTTAAAAAAATAAAATAATGGTATTGGCCACTCTTGATCTTATTAAGCAATAACATCTTGTCAGTTGGCTCTAAGGAAAGGAATAGGATCAAAATTATTAAGAGATATATTTTATAAGAAACAGCATTCAAAGTAGACTGTCATCATTCCAAAATACCCAAGGCCATGTGTTGGAAGGGTTACCAATTTTTTTTTTTGCCAGAATGGGTGGTATCAAGGAGAAGTGTCCAGACATGGTCAATAGAATGCTCAGTGAGGTGTAAAGTGTGTGCATGTAAATAGACTGAATAAATGATCATCTACAGCAGTGGTCAGACCTCCACAAAGAGTGAAAAATATGTGCTAGAAACTAACACAGCCACTAGAGATCTTAATCTTTTGCCCCAGTTTTTCTCAGTCCCTTGGCTTTTGTGATAAACTTCTTGAGAGGTGCAAACATTTTGAGTTCCTCTTCCCAGACCAAAGGAGAATCAAATCTGACCTGAAAGATCTGTTATGCAGGTTTCCTACACTGAACTAAAAGCCTATTTTAGCATTTAGTACAGGAAAGGTTACATGCTTCAGTCCAAAATAATAGTTACCTATGTAAAGAATACTCTTTATTATCTCTCAGTTCAAATACCATAACTGAGCCTTCATCCCTAAATCAGGACTGCCTTACTAGTTCTCTACTTTCAATGGGTTTTAAAACCATGATGGAATTCCAGTGCCTATGTATTATGTGGTGTTTTACTAGATAGAATATTTGTTCAAGTTGAAGATACTAAAGCCAGAAATGTCTCAAAATGATGTTTTCATGACTAGCAGCATACTCGACAGCACTGTCCTGGATTTGAGTGAGTGGTGGGGTTTTCTGGTAGCAGGGGAAGGGGCTATAGGGGTGGACCCCTGTGAGAAGCTTCTCGAAGCTCCCCCAGATCCAAGTCAGCTCCACCTCTGCTCAAAAACTGAGCCAATCAGCTGCGCCTCTGCAATAACATATTTAAGAAGGGACGTGGTGGGGAGGAGTCAGACTTGTGAGAGGGAGTTGCTGCAGCTGCGTGAATACCAAGGTCAGTGGAAGAATACAGGAAGAAAGGAGGGGGAAGGTGTTCCAGAGCAGAGACACCCCTGTATCCTGTGGTGAGGCGGCCGATCTAAGGTGTAGCAGACATTGATATATGGCCTGTGGTTTCACCTGGTTCATCAAGGTGCTGTGCCCAACGAAGGCCGGGGTCTTGTGGGAAAAGTTAGTCCCTCTGTTGTTGCTGTGCTGGGAGGATTGCAGCATGCAGGAGTGTCCCATGCCAGAGCAGCTCAGGAAGAGCTGCAGCCATGAGAGGGACTCCAGTCAGAGAGAGTGACCCATGCTGGAGCAGCATAAGGAAATACTGCGGCCCATGGGAGGGACTCATGTCGGAGAAAGTTTGTGGAGGACTGTCTCCTGTAAGAGGGGGACCATGCTGGAGCAGAGGGAACAAGTTCCAGAAGCTCCCTCCACCGAAGATGGAAGAAGCGGCAGTGTTGACTGCACCTCCCGTTCCCTGTCTCCTGTGCCACTTGAGGGAGGAGGCAGAGATATTGGGGGTAGAACTGAGCCCAGGAAGAAGGGAGGGGTAGGGGGAAGTTGTTCTCAAGATGTGGCAATATTTCTCACTGTCCTACTCTGTTACATGTTGTTAGTGTCTGTAATAAATGTATGGGTTTTTTTTTCTTCACCTAACAAGTCTGCCTTTTGCTCATGACCATAAAGGGTGATTTTCTCCTCCCAGTCCTATCTCAAACCTATCTCAAGAAGGGGGAGAGAGTGGCTGCATGGTGTTTGGCTGCCAGCCAGGCTCAAACCATGACAAGCACTCAAATAGTCAGTTTTAAATCTGCATAGGACACAATATAGATGCCTACAGGTCTCTGAGCTTAGAAAAAAAGTGGGAGTCTAGGATTTTAAATGCTTCCAGAGCTTGGATCTTTGCAAGTGTGATTTTGATTCCATTTCCTTCAAATTTGTTACTGTGACTCTGAAGTCCAACCATAAAGTGTCCAGAGCACATAACTGAGTCAGTTGAAAAAATATAGTATTTTTATGCCAACTGATGTAATTTTGTTGACAACAAAGAATCTTGGATCTACTGTTTAAACTTCATGTAAGTATATATGTTCAGATGAGTACCATTTTTTAACTGAGGAAGTTTGGCCCATCAACATTTTTCTAGTTGGCTTAGAAAATCGGTGTTTTATTCAAATGAAATGGCTCTCAGGCAGAGATGTCTTTTGTCCAACTGGTCATACAAACACTCAGGTAATGTGATGTGACGGTACAGTTTTATGTCATTTAATAATTAAGGAATTGTTGTTTTGTTACACAACCATGTACTATTCAGTTAGCAATATCAGTTACATTTTACATTCATTTTATACAATCTAGTAAAGATTCTAAACATATTGTGTCAAGTAGTCTGCCTACATGCTTGACGTTAAACAGATGCTAAAGTGCTTTGCTGGTTCTTGTCATAAATGACTACATAAGGTACAGTCAGTGAAGAACCATTCGTTTCTGAGATACGTGCTCTTGAAGTTTTCCCGAGACACACTTTATGTGCAACGTGATTTGAGTTTGAAAAATGATCAAACCACAAACCAAGATATATTGCTTTTCTAGCCTTCAATACAAGTTTTTTAAAAAAACTCTTAATACGCCACCATGTTACTGAAAGAAGATCCTTGCTGGTACTTGGCTTAGATCCTTGTCTTGATTTGTAATGTCTTCTGGATCTCCGACACTAAATTTGGTTAGGCTTAAAACGCCTAGTCATTTAGTGCAACCTCTCTTATGTCAGTCACATTTCCCTGACTTCTGATGAAAGATATTTTTGTTCAGACTCCTTTTTCAAGACACCTTCTACTTAAAATCTTTTGCAGATCTTTATGGCATTTGGAAGTACTAAGACATTTGACTTAGCCTTAGCATATTCATAAGAGTATGAGCACTTTTCACCTCCTGTATCACACAGTGATATCAGCAATCCAATGTTTTTGGAAACATGATATTAATTTGTAAATTCTGATATTCAGTTGTTTAGTCTGGATCTGCTCCTCTCTTGGGATTCCAACATGTCCTTATTTTCCCCGAAACAAAATTATGGCATAAGTAACATATGTTTTTGGTGGTTTTTTTTTTGTTTTGTTTTGTTTCATTTTATTTTTGGTTTGGTGGGGTTTTTTGTTGTTGTTTGTTTGGGTTTTTTTCTGACAGCCTTGTAGATAAAAAATTGTTACATTGTAGCACATCAAAGAATCTGGTAGTGCACCAACATTTAAACAAAAGATGATGGTTGGTCAAACATTCTTACAGAGAAAGTTAAAAGGCATCTGATCAGGGTACAAAGCTTTAAAACATTATGATAAAAGGAAACAAAGTAGCTCATTTGAAGTTTCTACACTTAAAGTAATCTTATTCAGAGATTACTTATTTTAAATAAAGGTCATTTATTAAAGAGGCAGTGAACAATATGAATGACAGTAAATGAAAAATTATTCAAAATAATAACTTTTCTTATCTGAAACAAAGTATTTTATTCCAAAACAGATAAAGTCTATTAAGCATATGAACGAACAAAAACAAAGCTATCAGTTTTGGACAAACCCAAGCTATCTAGATGTATCTTTAAACTCACTTCAGATATAACTTGCAAGTATGAAGAAATTTGCTGGTCCAAAACTCATTAGTTTGAAAAAGTATTTGCTTTGGATATATCAGACACTACATGCTAAAAGAAACAAATTATTTTAAAATAGACATGACAGAAAAACTTCAGGAAATCTTGATTTAGAAACAAAGTTTACATAACCCAAACAATTCACACAAGAATGAATTGTTACATAAGAGTTCACACTTTGTCATATTTTATTAATTAGACTTTGCAAACCATCTGTGCAATGTTCTTTGATAACATAAAATAAAGAAAAATAAACATAATTACACATTGGTTCATAGTGTATCAAGTTGCTTTATATATATTTATAGTACAAAAGAAAAACTTTAGATTATAGAAGAATAGGTTCACTGTAACTATCAGGATCAAATAGTTAAGCTATAATTTTGTTCCGGATGGATGGATTAACACTATTGAAAAAACAAAAAAGTGCCCCAAAACATCTTGTCAATCTTCACTTCAAGTTTAACTCCATCTTCTTATTTATTTTGGTATTTTTTATATAATGCGTAAATCGTATGTAATTCATTTACATGTACTGCAGCTGCATTTTAGACCCTTGTGCTTTTTCAATTGTCTGTCACTAAATAAAAAAGAAGAAGGAAAGATTCAGAAAAGAAAGCCTTATTCCAAGTTTACATCTGAGAAGTCAAAAGAAGCTTTGATACAACTTGCAGATTTAGCCTAATGTATATACATCACAGAAATTTCTCAAGGTAGACTTTTCTACAACTACAACTACTTCTTAAAATTTATTTGTCATAAATCTTTGTTATGTGCAGTTGGTGGTGGTATCTTCATATATGTTTTCTCTTTAAAAATTTTAGGACCAGGAAATGTTATTTATCTTCGTCACCAATTAAAAAGATATTTTATACAATACTTAGCTATGGAAAAATTGTGACATTTTCTTAAGATTCATTCTATGGCAGCCATTTTGAAGAAAACATTAAAGACTACTGGAATTAAAGTTTGAGATAGACAACTGATGAAGATCTGCTAAATATTGGTAAAATACAGCACAAATGATCTACACAGATGGAATACATTAATTATAATAGCTTTCCTTAAAATAGTCCTCAGGCTGTAATGAAATATCTCACTCTTTTTGCCTACATTTCAAGTTAATTACTTATGAACAGTTTAGGTGATGATCACAGCTATTAAATTAAAGCTGTGTTAGTGGAGTTTCCACCTGGTCTGGCACATGAGGTTTCAGCTTCAGTGGCTCCATCATCACTTGGGCCATTGTAGTTCTTTCTGTAGGCCTTCCTCAGCATCCCTGTGTGGTCCCTGCCACAGTGCAGCCTCCAGCCTGTCGGTCACAAAGACTGGTCACACAAATGATCCCAGACTGTATCCAGTACCACGTTTCCAATATTTCCTTCCAACGTTAACTGTTCCACATTTCAACTAGCACTGTAGTTCCACCAGTTTCAGAAAATATCAATCTGGGTAATATTTAAGTCACAGTCCAAAGTGGTATATCTTAATTTTCAGGAATATTATTCCACCACTGTAAGGCATCGGTATTCAAATCTTTTCATCTAATCTTACATAGGGACACACAGAAAGGTTAGTGGTACATAACTGGCTAAGTAGTAGTATGGATGGACGAAGTTGTGCAAGTTTTGCAGCCATATAGAAGAGCAGTACTTGTCAGCTACACGATACATGTTTATTTTTGTGCTTGGAGTCAGATGCCTCTCTCATTCCAGACACTCTGCTTTTACCTCCCAGAGTCTGAGTCAGCTTTTGTTGTTCTCTGCATGGCTTTGTCCTCAGGTCTAGTAGTCTGAGGCAGTGTGCTGCGAAAATGCCAGATTTTTTCTACTGATATTATTCCTGCCTTTTCAGAACTCCCTGTTGGCTCAACGTGTTTACTATCAAGAGAGGGATGAACTTTTCTTTTAAAGGTAATTGGCAGCATGAGTGAAATAACATACAACAAGTTCTCGGTTAAATTAATATTTTAAAAACCTTGCAAAGAGCAGGCCATAGGTCACACTGTAGATCTTCATGATCTAATTGTAGAATTACTATTAGTTAAGATTTAGTTATCACAGAAAAAATGAAAGAAAAAGAAAATTGAGGAAAGATTATCATTCTTACAGACAAAATATCATTATTAATGACAGTTAAACTTGATGTACACACACTGTGTAATATCTATCCCTTTAGCTGGTGTTATGGTCACCCTTCCCCAGCCTCTCCGAGGTCAAGTAAAAACAAATCACCAGGCAGTTCAAGACAAGTTCAAAGAGGGCAAACCTGGCAAATATTCATCCCGAGGCTTTGCAAACTCAATATGGCACCTGTGGCCTGTTACAAGCAATGCCAATGCTCATGAATACAGAACATAAACCACATACAAAATAAATACAATCTACTTGGATTCATGTCTCTCTCAGATACTGTCCAAAATTGCAGATTTCTGACATGTATGTAGAGGGCTAATTGCTCAACTATTCCAGAATATTTTCACTGCTGTGGCTCTTCTAATCAAGTACAAAATGGCAACACACTCCCCCTCCCTTTTTTAAGGAATACACAGTAAAAAACAATTAAAAACACACTCAGTACTAATGGTACCTAAATAATATTATGTCTCACTATGTTTTATAAACCTTTTTATCTTCTGATTTAATAACAGCTCTTGCCAAATCTCCAATAATATTAACAGTGTTTTTTTTCAATTAAAGCACTCAAGTGTGTTCTAAAAAAGTGTACTTTAGAGTCTGATTTTTTTTAATTTATGCATAAATATGAAATATGAAATTCAACAGAAGTACATCAAACATATTGTTGCCAAGCAACTAATGACAGTCCATTATGTGTTTTGTATGTTTTAGACAACAAAGCTGTGTTTTGAATTCCCTAAAATAATGTATTTCTATTTGTAATGTTCTTTATAAAACATCAGCATTTCTTGCTATGTTATTTTTCTGTGGTTACCTATGTTTGTATATTATCTCAACTTCAATTGGGAAATAGCCCTGAATAAGACCTTGAAAGTAACTCCCAGTGTTGTCCTCAGTCCGGGATCACTGAAACCATTAGATTTTTGTTTTCTTTGATCAGATTTAGAAAAAACATGTTACTTACCAAAACATTCAGAAGTACATTTGAAGTGGAGGTGTGGAAAAATTGAGGTTGAAAAAAAACAAACCCACATAGCAATATTTTTTTAATTTCTTACAAAACACAAGGTCAGAATACTCTCAACACTACCAAGGGGATTCTTTATTTTAGAGTCCAGTCATACTTTTGATTCTGCTCATGAGGCTGATTGATTGATTATTCTTTATTCTTAATCTGCCACATATGTTATTGCATCATTGCTGATTGTTTTTCCTATTTATTTCTAAGTGAAAATACATCATTTGACTGTCTACCTTTGAAAAAGTAATACAAGAAATAAAAGAAAGTAACAGTTCTAGTCTCTGCATTGTCTCCAGAAATATTGCATCTGATTTAAATGATGAACAAATATTTAAAGAAGATTTTGTAAACTACTGCATACATTTTTGTTAGAGCAACTGTTGAATTCTGATCTATTAATTAAAAAATGCAGATCACATAAGAAAATAGTCAGTAATGTTTTTACCTCGTGCTTTAAAAAATTTTTGTAGGAATCATCCTCAAATGTAAAACAGACCTTTAAAAAGAAATTTATAAAAAGACCTTCAATTAACATATTAATTAAATTAAAGCAGTTGTAAGATATTTACAAGAGATTTGTTGTTTGTTGAAGATTTCCGGACAAAGATTAATCAAATGGCTGGATATTTTTTCTAATGTTTTAATTTATTTAATTCACTATCATGAAAACTCTGTAAAATCTGATTTTTTATACTGCTTAGCAGTTAAATGGAATTCACAGAGAAAAACGCCAATAACAATGGCACTCCAAAAATAAAGAGAATTGTGGTGAGTATGAAATAAAAATTATGACTCTACTAAACATTTAAAATGCATTCTAAGAATGTTCTTTTTGTCCCTGTAAGCTTCAGAATATTCACTTTTAATAGCAGTTTATAGTAAATTTTATTATCTTTTAAATGCTACATTGTTTAATATTATTATTCATCAATAAGATTATATTATCTGAAATATATTAAAAAGCAGAAAGATTGAATTTGGGTTATTGTTTTGCTAGTAAATGTAATAATTTTCAATCAAAGTTAAATAATGTCTCCAAATATTTGTTTCAAGATGTCATTCTGTGTATTTACTGTAAGCTGAAGGGAACGATCAAAGAGAAAAGAGTTAAATAAATTCAGCAGTAATCCTAGCAGAGTTCATAATGAAAAGTAATGAAGAAATAACTTTGAGTATTTCAGTAGTGGAACATCAATTTATCTTATGTTAATTTTTGATTTCTTAATTATACAAATTAAAAAAATACTTATTTTACTCCTGGAGTTTCTGTTGCTCCAATATGGCTCAAAAGCAAGAAAATACAGTGATATTTCAGTCAGATTTATTAATCTAGGGAGAAATAAGATATTTAAGTCTGCAGAATTGACAGTGATTTTACAGTATATGAATATCTTTTCACTGTGTTTGGAAATGGACAGTCCTAGTTTGTAATTAACAAGGAATGATGACTAATTCAGTAGTATTAATTTCTTCAAATAGACTTATTTATTATCATCCTAAATGTGTAAAGATTTTTATGCTATTACAGAAAAGTAAAAATTCAGATTATATGGACAGTATCATGGTCATGATGACCTAGAATTAAATGTACATATGTTTTATTTTTCTTTAACTTCCCTTAATTCATTCTTAATCATAACTTTTTTAAAAAAAAAAGAATGTAACATACATTCCACACACAAATCTAAACAAACATTCCTAAAACCTGAAGAACTTTGTGTGATGCTTCTCTCTCAGTTATGTTATTGAGAAATAAAGGTTGCTTATCAGAAACTGTTCATTAAAGAGAAAAATTAAATAAAAAAAAAATTCTTATAAAATAAGGAAGGGTTACATTGATATTATAAATCTAAATTGACATTTATGGAAGAAAAATCAGGCCAAATGTAAGGCTGACCAAAGACAGATGTTGAAAATTGTGTCCACATGGGCTTAGAGACTAAATTGTGTTCATTTTCACTCACACTCCGGGAGATAAAGAAATTGTATCAGTGATATAAATATGCTACTAGATCTGAAAAACAAAATTATTCATCATTTTGTGGAAAATTAAAAAAAAAGAGAAAAGTTAAATGTTTCTGAATAAGCTATGAAGCCTGTCAAACTTGTAATTCGAAGTCCTTTATTTCAAGATTATTTGGGGATCATTTCAGCCATTAAAACAAGACATTTTATTATTATTTTTATTATTATTTTACATCCTGAAAGTCATATAAATAATATCCATGCCTTCTGAAAAAGCTGACTAAGAACACTTCGATCCTTTAAGCATGTTTTCATGAATCTTGAGATATCATAAAAATTCCAGAGTTTAAAAAAAAAAAAATGATAAAATGAATTACTCTGATTCCCAAGCATTCTTTCTTTACAATGTAATAAAATTGATAAGTTTGAAGCAAATACAAAAACTGCAGGAAATCAGAATAATTAATGATTAACGATTGATAAATGGCTTTATGGAAAATAGTTTAGTAAAATAAACCTGTTACTTATTGATGTAGTTATGGTTAATAATGGTAGTTACATCCTCACAAAGGCCCAGTATTTATCACCTCTCAACCAATTAAATTGGCAGCATTAACTTCCAAAGAACCAGAAGCAGAGACAACAAGCATGACATTCAAATTATGTCCCTTTCTCCCAACTCTCACTTCTTTTGAGATTCCGCCAACCAGATTCCACCAGCCAGAGATCTGGTATAATCAAGTTCAGCTACCACAGATGGAGTTACCGAAGGAAAGGTCAAAGCTGTATCCAACAAGGAGCACATCCACACACAGGCATTCAGAAAAGGGCTCCTCCATAAAGTGCTTTAGGGATCTAGGCATTTGCAACAAAACACTGAGGTCTACAGAGAGAGGTACAATCCAGGACTGCAGTTAGGAGGAACGATTATGGAAGTTGCCAAAATGAAGAACATTTAAATATCTTCTGGATATTTTACATAGACTCCTACTCAATGCTTATATGTCAATGGTCTCAGTCTTTTTAAATTTTCTCTTCTATAATGTCTCCACTTTTCTTCCTGTTCCTTGTCCCCTGCCATACCATTTTATTTTGTCTTTCCCATTAGATTATTGCCATTTAAGTAAACACACTATTGTAATGTTTTCTACCAAACGCATTACTCAGTCTGCCTAGACATTGACACTCTTCCCCACACTCTCTTTGACTTGTATATTCATTGGCTGTTTTGGGGATAGGGACCACCTGCTCTTTTAAATATCAAATTTTTGTATTATGCCTACAAAAATGGGATACCTTTTCGTTTATGTTGTCACTGTGTAATAATATGAATGATAAAGTTGTCAGCTTAATGAGTGAATTATTGTGTAAATTTTAATTTCTGTGTTTTAAAAATGGTCAGCCTAAATCCTCATAATGTTTTCTTTTGACCTTAGAACTAATGAAAGTTCCCCTTTCTTTATTCAGTCTGCATTTCCTTGTATCAGTGTGCCAAAATTTCATCCCCCTTTTGGAAAGGACATAATTATGGATGAAAGCACTATCTAAGGTAATTTAGAACACAGCCTATGTGAAACTGGGACAAAAGAATATGCCAGTGGGACAGCAGATGAAAATTTTCTTATCTTCCCTTAGTCAGATAATACAGCTCCAAAAATGAATTTGTGAGAATTACTTGACAATCCTGTCAAACTCCAGGCATAGCTCTGACACATGGACTGCTTGGTTTAGGTAGTTGGTGTTAAAGATGTGCCAAGAGAGGAGCAGATAACCAAATAAACTGATTTTGCAGAATCTATGAACTTTGTACAAATAATATTTACAAAACACTCAACATTATCATTGGAAATGTGGAATATAAGTAATAATAATAATAGTGATAATTATTATTATTAATAAGCTCTTTATAATTTTATGTTTTATATACGTTAAAATTAATACTTAATATTTAAATTATTATTATTGTGTAACTTAAGCCTGTTTAGAAACTTTGGATTGTGTTGCTATATTTTCAAGATGCATTTCTCTTATCTATGAATAGGTATGCAGATTATACAAAATTTCCTTTAATTTACTGAACATTTGCTGAGGTGTAACACTTAAAATATCTGAAAAAGTTTCTGTCATAAACTATGAGTCAAAATCTTCGATGACTTAGGTTAGCATTAACCAAATATATACATCTGCAGAAGCTATGATTTTCTAAGCTGTACATATAGCCAAGAGAAATTCCACAGCAGTTACTTGCACAGTGGGCTTAATACCCAGAAAGGATAATATTTCTCCTTTGAAAAAAACATTTTTCTCTCATATTATCAGTGACAAAATAAGTAACATAAAAATTCTCTTTTGCTTGAGTAAACATGGAAGGAGAGGAGGAGGAGGGAAGCTCTATAAATTGACCCAAATTTTAAGGCTTTAAAGCTTCCACTATGCAGTTTTACTTTATAAACATACTCCTAAGAGAATGCTATGCATTTGCAAAGAAAACTGGAATACATCCAAGATTTACACAATATTATCAAGCAAGTGGTAAATTAAAATAATGCTCAAAGCAGGAACAACATATAAATGAAAATGTCTTTGGAGAACTACCTTACCAGTTATTTCAGGATGGGCAGGTGGGCATGTGTGTGTATCTGTGTGTGTGTCTTCTGTCTAGTGCTGCATAGGCAATAGAAAACTCTTCTACATACAAACAATTTCTTCTGCAAAGTCTGTGGAATGTGAATTTTGTACTTGCTGGTCCAGTGAGCAATTACATTTCTTCTCTTTCTTTATAAATAACTGCGGAGTGAATTAAAAATTTTATGCAAATAAATGGCCATGATAGAAGGAAGTCCTGGTTGGGGCTGGACTAGACTTCCCGTTGGTTTGGCAGCGGGAGGAGTGCTGCAGCACCCTGAGACCCCAGGGGCTCCCCAGGTCCTAGTGCGTGGGGGCGGGGGGAGCACAGCTGGAGGGCTGGGCCCGGATTGGCCGATATCCCATGTCATGTGACACTGTGCTCACTATATAAAGGCAGGAGTGGGCCAGGAGGGGCTGTCACTTCTGGGAGTGTTGCTGTGGTGTCTTTGTGTTTGGGATTGACAGCTGGGAGCAGGTGGGTGGGTGGTGAGCAGCTGTATGGTACATTACCTGTTGATACTGCTGTCAGTGTATTATTCTGTTACTGTTATCTGCCGGGCTGGGCGAGCCGAGGACCCAGGCCAAGGAGGAAGAACGTAGCCGACTCAGTATGAGTGATAAAGTGTGCTTCAGTTTATTGATTTTCATTACAGCCTTTTATAATCTTTCTACTAATTATGCCTACTAGTCACTAGCTGATTGGCTTAAGCTCTAAGGGTCGTATTCGCACGGTCCACCTACTTGCAGTTAGCTTACAGCACAAGCTTCTCATAACACTAAGTTTCTCATGCTACTATTTCTAATTCCTCTTGACTTGTTTTCGATACACAACAGTACCATAACACAATGTTTTTCAGACCACCGTTATCACAACACTGGGTTTCTCAGACCACTATTCCTAATTCCCCTTAGCCTGTTTTCGACACACCACGGTACACAAGGCTGAAGCGTCCTTGACATTCCTCCTGTATCAGCAGCTGCGAGCAGCTGCAGGCAAACCCTAGTGGGGCCCAGCATCAGCAGCTAGAGCAGGCTCTGATCATACAATTGCTTGGTGGGCTCAGGACCCTTGTCTCTGAGCCATTCTCCAACAGTTATTGAACTGTTTTTATCTCAACCCCTGAGTCTCTCTTTGCCCCTCCGATTCCCTCCCCATTCCAAAGTGGGGGGAGGGTGGGTGAGTGACTGCTGGGTGTTTAGCTGCTGTGTAGGCTCAAACGATGACACTATCACACCTGCTTCTCTTTTACACATATTTGGTTAATTGCAGCTTGTCAGCTTTATTAGAGTTTTGTCTTTGTCCTACTGACATCTGGTTTAAAGGTGCAGAACACATAGTAAAAACTTGATTTACACAAATGTACATACCCTAAAAACTTTAAATGTTGACTTTGTACTATGTATGAAAAGCGTGGGAAGACCATACTTGGTGTAGTTATTTTTGTTGAAAACATATTGATGTAGCATTTCAGCAGTTCCATGCTTAAAGCATGAACCTACATTCCCACAAATTTAATAAACTGCAAGTCAGTTTCTTACCATAAACTGAAGTTAGTCATTGTTCCTTTTATTAATAATGTCTTGTAAGTATGGCATTTACACTGTACTATTTTTCCCTTCACTAAACTTTTAATGTATTGCTCAGAAAGTGTACTAATGAATGATCCTTTACCATGGTATTTTATAAACCATAGATTTGTGCTCTCCCTCATGTAGAAATCAATACTGTATATAAAATCCCTCAATATATTATCTTTTAATGACTGGTTTCTTACACCAGCTGTTTAATCTAAATAACCTCCTTTGATATTTAAAATAAGCATAAGTTTCATAATTTCCAGGAAATCAATTATACTTAAATAAGTTAATAATAATTATTAATAAAAAAGAGGGACTCATAAAGAAAATATAAAACCAATCAAAAATGGCTTTATTCTGAGTTTTATAACAAACTTTCTTCAACCACTAGGTTACAGCTTAAAAATAATTTGATTAATGAAAAAATCAATCCTCATTTGAATAAATGCAATTGAAGATTACATTAAAAAAAAAAAAAGGGGGGAAAACAGTGAAATTGGGGAATAAAAAATGTGGAGCTTTAATTAGAAAGAAAATCTTACTCAAGCAAGTGATAACTACATCTATTATATATTGGTGAGAAACTCGATCTGTATTATATGTTATGAGGCATTTTGTATGGTGCTTTTTGGGAAATGGAACAGGTGGAGATTAGGTTGGAACTGCAAGGTGGGCAACCACTCTGTGATGAAGGCTACATGTAGCTTCTTCCTATAATTATTTCTTTCAGTACTGAAGAGCTTCACAGCTTAGCTGTGACACGTGAACATTTACTACTGAATATTTAAAAATTAAACTAAACATCAGAATGGAAATGTTTTGAATTATTTCTCACAGATTTTCTCAAAGAAGTTATGATGTGCCTCTTGCAGCTACCTAGGAGAGCCTTTGGTCTGGAAGGTTAAACTGATCTTTTGTCTGTTTTCATTGTCGTTAGACATTCAAACAGTGAAATGTATTCATCTCATTTTGCTGATGACTTTCCCCTCTCCATTACTGAACGTTTATATGATCACAATAATTTTCAGGCTTGGTTGTTTGAATTATTTGTATTTAAGAATGAGATATTGAATGAATATTCTAGGATTTGATTCAATCCTATAAATCACTGCTGCTTGCTATATGGTTATCTAACTGCTCTCAGAACTCCATGATAAACTCTGACTAAAATAATGCTGGCTTTAATAATCCAAACTACATTCAAGGTTTGCCTTAAAATGATAATCTGGTATTTTTACTGCTTCTTAACAGAGGTTAAAAATGTTGACTATGAATAGTGGATTATTTTCTGAAGGAGAAAAGCCTGAGACACTATTTTTTTTCCTTTTCATTCCCCCCACCCCTTTTTCATATGTCTCTGAACACACCCGAAACAAACAGGTTAAAAAGAGTTTCTAAACCCAGATTTTGAACATCCCAAGATTTAGTTGACTAAGTCTTCTATGTGGTAAATATGATTTTTTTTTTTTCTCCAGAAGTAAATTTAAGTCCTAAATATTTTTTTCATATTTCTACTTTTCGTTACATTTTTAGTTCAGTAATGAATATTGGTGATTGTTTATTATAGACAAGATTTTGTGAATGAATTTATTTTCAGGAATAACACGACATGTCTCCTTTTCTTCTTAAGCATGAATGCCATCTGGGTTTTTCTGAAAAATCTCTTAATGTAACTCATTGATGAGTAAGAGTAAAATGGCATGCAATTTTATCTGGCTTATGGAAATAAAAAAAAAAGACCTCAAAATTAAAAAATTTATAGTGCCTCCATTTGTTCATCTTTACCATCAAAAGACTATGGCGGTACCTGTTTTTCATAAATATTATTCCCAGTGCTGTATTTGGGATAAAACAAGGTTTGGGGAATAATAGCAACTGAAAAACTTAGATCTTTTACACATTTACACATTTTTTTTTTATCCCAAATCATTCAAAACCACTATATTAGGTATTATTCTAATAGAACTAGAATGAGATACTCATAAATTATCCACAATATTTCTCTTGACACATTTTCTCTTTTTTACTAGTACTAGTATTTTACATCTTTCTTATTGAAATACACATCCCTATACAAGTGAGTTTTTACACAAATTGAATCTTTTTATAAATATGTATATTTATGCTTTTCAAATTGTGGTTTGAGCCCAGAGGGCAACTGAGCACCATGCAGTCCCTCGCTCACTTCTTTCCCCTCAGGAATGGACAGGAGAAAATAAAACAAAAGGTTTGGGGATTGGAAAAAGACAGGAAGGAATGACTCACGCATTATGGTCACAGGCAAAAGACAGACTCCATTGGGGAAGAAAACAAACATCAATTTAATTCAAACACCAACAAGAACACTTAACAATCAAAGAGAGTTGGCCAGTAAGAATTATAACCATGTCTGGAAAACGCCTTCCCATCATCCTTCCCTTCTTCCCAGAATTGGCTTGGCTCCTAATTTCTCTCCCTCCTCCCCACCAGTTGTGCAGGGGGGCAGAGAATTGGGGTTACAGTCAGTTCATCATCCCTTGTTTCTGCCATTCTTTCCTCCTCAGAGGGAGGACTCCTCACATACTTCCCCTGCTCCATCATGGTCCTCCATGAGTTTTCTCCAACATGAGTCCTTCTCATGGGCTACAGTTCTTCCTAAACTGATCAGGCTTTGGTCTCTCCTTCAGGTTGTAGTCCTCTCAGTGACGAATTGCTCCAGTGTAGGCTTTGCTCAGAGTCCTGGCCTTCTTCAGGCTTAGTCACCTGCTCCAGCATGGGGTCCTCCATAGGCTGCAGGGGGACATCCTTCCCTCTCACCACCTGTTGCAGGGGGGTCTCTGCTCTGGCACATACCATCCTCTGCCTCTTTTCTTCCACTGACCTCGGTGTTTGCATAGGTATTTCTCTCATAACCCATCCTCCCTTGTTCCCCTTCTTAAATATGATATCACAGAGTTGCAACCACCATCACTAATTGGCTCAGCCCTGGCCAGAGATGGGTCCAACTTGGAGCGGGTGGTGCTTTGAGAAGGTTCTCACAGGATCCACCTCTGTAGCTCCCTCCCCTGTTGCCAAAATCCCACCACACACACACAAACCCAACACACACATTTTCTATGAAAGGTATTTTTATAGTTTATTTATATGAAAACAGCAGTTAAACACATGAGATTTATAGAACATTAGTGTCATGACTACATGATATTTTATTAAAAAAAAAAAAAATTGGTCTCTTCCAAAAAAGCTTACATGATAAATTAAAGAAAATTTTAAAAATAATAAAACAAGGGGAGGAAGAATTTATGTGAAGACTGAAAATAAGGAGTAAATTATTGCATTTAATGGCTGTGGGATAATATAGTCTATTTCTTAATAAAATAATATAACATCAGGAAATACTGATGATTGACATGAAGGTGAATTTGAGTTTATTATGTCAATATTATTTGTGATATAAAATAAAATCAATGACACGGTAATTAAAATATTATCTAAGTAACTTACTTTGAATATGCTGTAACATCATCTCTACTTTTGTATATAATTTTGTCATTTCAAGATCACTGTGATAAATTTAACTACCACTTTTTCAACATACTAGATTCCTAGAATTTTAAGGCTGAAAGGAACAGTTATGGCCATTTATGTTTTCCCACTGGATAACATACTTTAAAATTTTACTTGTTCATGTCTGTATCAAAACACAATCTTCTGCTTGACTGTCATTCTTAATACTGATGTTCTACTCTAATTGTGAAACAGGCTTCAATTGACAGAGTTTCTATCACATCCTTAAAGTTATTCCTATAGCTAATTATATTCACTGAGGATATTTGCGGTTTATTTTATCCCAGATTTCTACCTGCAATATTTTGTACTTTGGCAGCAAGATCCCTACTATATCAGAATTCAACTTTCCATGAGAGAAGATACAGAATTTAATAAATTATTTCAAATAAACTATTAAATTTAAGTTGTTTAGTTTCTGCTGAAAGGAAAGCTTTGCAGATATTGAGTAATTTCTCTAATTCTTCTGAACCATTTTATGTTTTCACTTCTACCACTAAACTGAGCAGCATGGAATATGTATCTTAGAAGTTGAGGGACCTGAAAAGTATCTAGGAAACATCACTGAAACATTTCTAAATGGAAATGAAAAAAATACACGCAGAAATATGCTGAGGGGGGAGAAAATGTTTGGCCAAGTCAGCCACAATTTTTTAGTACATTTCACATCTTACCCTTTCTTTAGAGTAATAAACCTGATGAAATACCTCTATTCAGTTTCATGGCTCTTTTTGCAAGGAATATATTGCATCCAAGGCGTTCTGTTATTTTAGTGTGTAGAAGATGGTCTAGCTGGAGACCCCCATTCATGAAGTCATGAAATGTCTAAGCATCTGTAACATTCATGTAAACATATTTAATTTACATTTTTTTTTTTTCCAGGAAGCAGTACAACACTCTTGAAATTTATGATTTTTTTGCTTTACTAGTGATACTGTTAAGCAATAGCAAAAGGCTAGTTTTGGGAAAACATGTCAATGACATTTGCATTTTAATTACAGGCATTGTTTATGATAAAATTCTCATTAAATTCATAATATCAATAATTTAAAGGGAACTGAATTAGGTTTATTATGTACTTATATAAGTTATTGAAACAATGTTCTATAAGAATATATACTTACAAAATGTCATAAAATCCTAGAATGGTGTGGTTTGGAAGGGACCTTAAAGATCATTTAATTCCATCCCTCCTGCCATAGGCAGGGACACTATCCACTAGATCAAATTACTCAAAGCCCTGTACAACCTGGCCTTGAACACCTGCTGGCAACATTTCTCTTGATGCAGCCCAGGATATTGTTGGCTTTCTAGGCACATGAGCACACATTACTGGCCCACATTCAGTTTTCTATCCACCAATACCCCCAAGTCTTCGGCAGAGATGTTCTCAATCCACTCATTGCCCAGCCTGTATTTGTGATTGGGATTGCCCTGACCCATGTGCAGGACCTTGAACTTGGCCTTGTTGAATCTATTTCCATGGGGTCACCTCTCAAGCTTGTCAAGGTCCTTATGGATGTCATCACTTCCCTCCAGCATGTTGACAACATCACACAGCTCAATGTCATCAGCAAACTTGCTGAGGGTGCACTCAATCCCACTGTCCATATCACCAACAAATATGTTAAACACCACTGGTCCCAATACTGACCCCTGAGGAATGCCATTCATCATTACTCTCCAGTCGTACATTGACTGCAACTCTTTGAGTGTGACCTTATCCACTGAGTGGTCCATCCATCAAATCCATGTCTCTCCAATTTAGAGACATGAACGTCTTGTGGGACAGTGTCAAATGCTTTGAACAAGTCCAAGTAGATGATGTCAGTTGCTCTTCCCTTTTCCACCAACACTGTAAACCTGTTGTAGAAGAACACCAAATTTGTTGTGCACTATTTGCCCTTAGTGAAACCATGCTGGCTGTCACTAATCCCCTCCCTAGTTTCCATGTGCCTTAGCACAGTTTCACAGAGGATCCACTCCATCCCCTTGCTGGGCACAGAGATGAGACTGACTGGTCTGTAGTTCCCCTGTTTTTTTCTTTTTTTCCTTCTTAAAAATGGACATCATATTTTCCCTTTTCCAGTCAGCAGGAACTTCAATGGACTGACATGACTTCTCAAATATAATGGAAAGTGGCTTAGCCACTTCATCTGCCAGTTTCCTTAGGACCTGTGGATGCATCTCATCAGGTCCCATGGTCTAGTGCACCTTCAGGTTCCTTAGGTGGTTTCGAACCTCATCTTCTCCTGGAGTGGGTGGTTCCTCATTCTCCCAGTCCCTGCCTTTGACTTCTGCAACTTGGGCAGTGTGGCTGGAGCACTTGCCAGTGAAGATCAAGTCAAAAAAGTTGTTGAATACCTCAGTCTTCTCCATATCCCAGGTAACCAGGTCTCCCGTTTCCTTCCAGAGAGGGCCCACATTTTCCCTAGTTTTCCATTGTCACTGACATACCTATAGAAGCTTTTCTTGTTGCCTTTGATGTCCCTGGCCAGATTTAATTCTATCAGAGGGCTTTGGCTGTCATAACCTGATACATGATGTTAAGACAGTTTCTCTGTTTCACTCCCTGGCTACCTGTCTTTGCATCCACCCTCTGTAGGATTCTTTTTTTTTTTTTGTGTTTGAGATTGTCCAGGAGCTCCTTCTTCATCCATGCAGGCCTCTTGGTGTTCTCACCTAACTTCCTCTTTGTTGAGATGCATCTCTCTTGAGCTTGGAGGAGGTTATCCTTGAATATTAACCACTTTCTTAGTCTCCTCTTCCCTTTGGGGCTTTATCCCATTGTACTCTTCCAAGAAGATCCCTGAAGAGGCCAAAGACTTCTTTCCTGAAGTCCAGGATAGAGAGCTTGCTGTGTGCCCTCCTCACTGCCCTAAGGATCTTGAACTCTAGCATTTCACGTTCACTGTAGTCAAGGCTGCCCTTGAGCTTCACACTCCCCACCAATCCCTCCTTGTTGGAGAGAATAAGGTCTAAGCATTGCAACTCACATTATTGGCTCCTCTGTCAGTTGGAGAAGGAAGTTACCATCAATGCATTCCAGGAACCTCTTGGATTGCTTATGCCTTGCTGTGGGACAGATATCAGGGTGGTTAAAGTCCCCCATAAGGACCAGGTCTTGTGAATGTGAGGCTGCTTCTATCTGTCTATAGAGGGCCTCAACTGCTCTGTCTTCCTGGTTGGGTGGCCTGTAGCACACCCCCACTATAACGTCTCCTGTGCATCACTTCCCTTTAATCCCGACCTATAAATTCTCAGTTGGTTGGTCTTCCATCACCAGATGGAGCTCCATATACTCCAGCTGGTCATTGACATAAAGGCTGACACCCCCGTCTCATTTCCCCTGCTTGTCCTTCCTAAAGAGCCCATATCCTTCCATTTCAACACCACAGCCAAACGAGTTTGAGTTTCATAAGATAATTGAATTTCTTGGTGACTGACTTTCTGAATTCTTGTTATACAAGTCTTTGTAGAACTATTAATGTGTAAATGGACATACCTTGCCAAGAAATATATTGTCTTCCCTTAGCATTTTTTCTAGGCTACATAAACAACCTTTAAAGTCTGTCATTAAAACAAGATCTGGGAATAAGCACTGGAAATTGCTTCATAGTTGATTATATAAGTATTACTTGAAGTGCCAGACAGCTCAATAATAGCTCTAAAAATAATTTAGATCCAGAAATTACCCTCAGTTGTCTGTGGTCTACCATCTCAAAATGAAATAGTAAGATTAAATTAGTGGTCAGTGACTAACAAAATTACTGTCACAAATGGCAAAATCACTGTTTTTTGAGAGGACTGTGAGTGGGTTTATTATGTTGTAGTAGTGAGCAAACAGCATGACATTTGTATTAAATTTCTTATTCATTTGGGAAAGTAGCAGGGAAATATAAAAATAATTAAAATGAGTTCATTATTTTCTAGGTGATAAGAACTAACAAAGCAGAAATAGCAGTAATAAAAATACATTAAAAATAATTTTGATATGATATTAGATTCTAAATACCTCCTTTCACTAATTAACAGACATTCATAATAACTGGAAAAGCAAAACCTAATGGAAAATGGGAATAATAGACTTGAATATAAAAAGTTAGTAACATCTCAGTCTCATGACTCACACTGACAATAACAAATTACATGCAAAGAGAATAAACATTAACCAAAGTGAATTAATTCAGTGCAGTGGCAAAAACACAAGTAGAATTATATGATTTTGTTTTTTTTGCTTGTGTGTTTTGGACAATTACTATTAATTGTATTAAAAAATGTGTATCTTCTCTATGTTGCTATCACCTCAAGAGGTACTTCTGTAAGTGTTTAACGTAATTCTTATGAAATTCTTGAGGTATGTACCCACAGGATAATTTCAACCCATCATTTCTTCTTTGTCCATCCTCAGGTGTACCTGTCTACACAATTATTTCCTTTTTTTATAATGGCTCACTTTTCTTCAGAGACCCAGGAAATTCTAATAAATATAAAAAAGAATTTATATTAGTCATTGGTATTTGAAAGGCTGTCAACTTTTGCTTTTGGACTATTCACATTTGCAAATATGCTTCACTGTAGGTTCGTGTAAAATATTCAATTAAGCTTTTTTTCTTATGTTTGTACATAGAGTGAATAATTGCCATTATTTCCTTCTTTTATAACACTAATGATCCATCAAGTGGCTTGTGCCATATTTACACCTATTATAATTCAAAATTTTCTGAATATACTCCAGATAATCTTTATACACATGGTATCTTTCTAATTTCTAAAATGAATTTTTGACTTTTCCAGTACAAACATACCCAATTGTGTGAGGTATAGGCTTTTAGGCTTTACTGTTGTTTTATGAACAGAGTAATGTTATGTTACAGTTTTTTTGGTAATGGCAGATTGGTTTTATACACATTAATATGTATCTTGCCTAGAGTGCAAACTGTATAAAAATAAAAAAAAAAAAATACACATGAAGAAAATAGAAGAATATACTATGATGGATCTATGAATAAAAGCAAATAAGGAACTGATGACCATGTTATCATCAAGACAAGTGGTTAACCAGCATCTAGTTAGTCCCAACTAATTCATTTGTCAGAAGAGAGAGAAGTACAAATCCACATTGAGAAGACATTTAAATTGTGAACACAGACTTAATAGAAGTCTGAAGAATAAAGGTAGCAGAAGAAACAAAATATCATGTTGATTTGTAAAGCTGTGTACCAGAATAACTTTAATTAAATATTTAGTGAGAAGAGCCAATAATCTTCTCAGAGAAAGTTTCTGTATAAAAAATTTTGAGGTTGTCAAATATGGTGATCAGGGTAAAACCTTTCAAGAGGAAAAGAGTGACAAATAAAAATTAATAATTTATTTAAAACTGAACAAACTGGAAAGTTGCTGAAAGCCTTGAGAGATGAAGGAGAAGTGATTCATGCTCATTTTACCTCCTAATAAATCTTGGTTTAAATTAAATGAGACAGGCAAACAGGAAAAATTTAATTTCTGAAATAAAAATGAAGAGATGGTCTCTGGTACTTTAGGATCTTCAGCAAAATAATTTTTAAAACATGAAAAACTTGTATAAGATTTGTAACTTTTAAAGTGACACTGTAGAAACAAGTATAGAAACTGTATATAGATGAATGACAAATGTGTACAGAAAGAACCACAGTAACTGACAGAAATATATGGATATATCATTATCTTACAGTTTCCTGTCAGTATTTTTCTATAGACTCTCTCAAGACCTGTAAGGAGTCCTCAGTATATCATCCCAGTTCATTATTTGTGTCTAAAGTATGAAATTAAAAATGTCAGATTTCTGCCCTCACTGCTTCGTGTTATTCTCTTTTAGAGGTCCATTCATGTCTACAGTTACACAGAACACTGTTATGGGACACCTATGTCTCTATGTAGTGATCCTAAAGCCCTATTTTTATTTACTGAATATTTTATTAATTTCAAAAGTATGAACTTTTTTTTCTTAGTAGTTTGACTTCCCATTTTCATTTAATATTGTTAATTACATCCATGTTTAATTCCTTGGAATAGTGGTATCAGAAGCATAGTGACTTCTTACTAGACATAACACATACCTTGCTTATTATATTTTTCACAAAAAGAAACTATATTGGTGAAAAAGGAGTTTCTATTTTTCTGTCTATCGGGGGAAAATATAGGTATTTTGAAAAGTAAATAATGAATGGGTTATTCAAATAATCTTCAGACATGCCAATATGCAGTAAACAAGTAGTTAACACTTAAGAAAGGATGTTTTTAACTTCTCACTTGTTTGCCAGAGATTTTGTGACATTTTTTCCTTGCCTATGTTATCCCAGTAAATTTGTATTTTATCCCTGTAATGCAGGGGATTCTACTTGTTCTTACTTGCTTAGGTGTATATTTGCAGCTAGTATGTTGCCAATATTACAGTATTTCAACATGTTAACCAGAACTTTTCTGATTGAATATTTCAGTCTTCTACATTTCCACATTTTTTAATAAGAATTGAAGATTATTTATCTTTCTGCATCATGAGGGCATATGTTTGCCTTCAACTCCATAGTTTTCACAATTACATTCAAAATTTGAGTTAGTTACTAAAAAACTGTACACCCCAAAAATGTGCAACTCTGTGAGTCATTTAGTGGAAATAGAAACTGCATTACAAATACATTTTTTTTTAATTAAGCAGGAAAGCAATTTAAATCTGGATCTCCAATATCCCAGAGTCCTAATTGCAGGTCTTCAGGCTACAAGGCAGTTGTTCCTAGTGATTTGTTTTATTATGGTTTAAGCTGGTGTTCAAATACCATTGTTAGTTTCTGTTTTTATTAGGAAGTGTTCTCAAATAAATAATCTAAGTGGAACTATTTAGCCATTTAAATGAGCTCAGTCATCATCACTTTTTCTTGTTTTCTTTTTAGTTCAGTAATGTATATCTTTTCATGATTCCCTAGAAGATAACAGAGATTGAGAAAACTAGTACATTCTTCATTTTACTACAGTAATTTTAACACTTATGGTATATATGATAGTGTTTAGATATTATCAAAGCATAAAAAATTTAAAGAAAATACTGTTCTAGAGTAACTGTTGCTATCCACTTACTCTGTAGATTGCCTGAATTGTTGTATCTCACTCTCCTGAGTTTGACAAATAATGAGCTCAGTTGCATAAACTGCCCATGAATTTGTACAGATAGAGATGTTTTGGCTCAGAGTAGCCTATACCAAATTGTATGGAAGTGCTTCCTGCACCCAAAAGCCTCACATCACTCTAAGCCTTTTATCTGAATTGTGTGGATAGGTTTCTTCACTGATCCATCTTGTCCACAGTCTCTAGAGGATGCAAACGTTTAAGTATGAACTGTTGTTTGTGGTGGTTTAGTCCTTTTTGAGCAGACCATCTAATAAAGCAGAATTCTCCTACAGCATTCTTCCTCTGTTTCAAAAACTTACACAATGGCAGGTCTTGAACTAGCTGTAAAAAAAAAGTCAGTATTCCATAAAACTTGATATAATCCTGAATATTATATGATGTAAACAAAGGAACGCTACCCTGTGTCTACTTTAGCAAATGATGCAAATCAAAATGAGCAGACCAATAAAGCTAAAGAGGTGCTGTGGAGAATCTGATACTCAGATGACATTTCAGGTTTTTCTTGGGGTTCTGGGAGTAGGGGGTTGTTTTGTTTCTTACTTAAATCTTTAGAGTCTCTCAGATGAACTCCCAGAGTCTGAATGCGGATGTGTGTCTGGACTGCATTAGGTGTGCTCTGGGAGCACATTTTTCAGTTTAGTTTCATTCAAGAGGAATCCAGCTCATGCACTCAGACTGTTTGGTTCTCATCATCAAAGCACAATAAGTAGAGACAATTAGGAGGACTGTTTAAAAAACACAGTTCTGATCCAAACTAAAACACTAATATAGAAAAACTCTGAGTTCTTTCAGTTCCAGTTCAACTTTGTAGTTACTTTAAAATCTATCTTGAAGTGGTAGAAAAATTCCTGGAAACTTACAAAGGAGTACATACACTTTGAATTTAATCTCAGTTGTATGGATGTAAGAAGTTATGAGGTACTAGCCATCCATCTTATTAAGAAGCTTGAAAGATGACACACCAAAAATAAGAATCCTTAATCTAAATACTAAATTATGTGAAAAAAATGCTAGTGTCTAATGTCACAAATGCAACAGCAACCAGGGCATAATGTCTAACACAGCTTAATTTTGCAGTAGTGAGTTTTGAACTACTTCATTCTGCATTACTGGGAAGCCATAAAAAGCAGCTGAAAAAAAAGATAAGGAAGACTGCTGAAAAACATTTAACTGGATAAAATAATAAACTATCATGGTTTAAGCCACCAGGAAGCTAGACACCACACAGTTGTTCACTCTCTCCCCACCACCAGTGGGATGGGGGAGAGAAGAAGAAAAAAGGTAAAATTCATGGGTTGAGACAAAGACAGTTTAATAGGACAGAAAAGGAAAATAATAGTGTTAATAATGATAAAAGAGTTAGAATGTATAAAACAAGTGATGCGCAATGCAAATGCTCACCACCCACCAGCTGATGTCCAGCCAGTTCATGAGCAGCAGCCCCCAGCCAGCTTTCCCCCTAGTTTATATACTGAAAATCACATCATATAGTATGGAATATCCCTCCGAACAGTTTGGGTCAGCTGTCCTGGCTGTGTCTTCCCCCAGCTTCTTGTGCCCTTCAGCTTACTCGCTGGTGGGGTGGTGTGAGAAGCTGAAAAGTCCTTGACTTAGTGCAAATGCTGCTTAGTAACAACTAAAACATCAGTGTGCTGTCAATATTACTCTCATCTTAAATCCAAAACACAGCAATATACCAACTACTAGGAAGACAATTAACTCTATACCAGCCAAAACCAGAACACAGTTTTAATATCCAAAGTTCTCAATTTCAACTTTCATTTTTAAATCATGAACAGTCGTATTATATTTTAAATTAATCTTGTACCAATGTAGATTTTATCTACCACCATTTTAAATTGACAATATTCCATAAGCATTTTCCTCCATTTGCCCAATACTCTATCACATTAGACTAAATATCATTTATTTATAAAACTAGAAAATCATATCCTAAGGCAATTCACTGCAGGAAGCTTTCATGTTTAAATGACAGCTATTGAAGGAACAAGACGTGCTACAAAAATAATGCTAATGAATAAGAGCTTCCATTATAAGAATACATTAAACTGATGCATTACCAAATCTCTTTGATGTTCTGTATCATTTATCAACAACATTAAGAATATGAAAATTTTATTGAGAATGACTGGTTTATTAAATCTATTTCTTAATATATTTCAGCTAAAATATTAAAAATAAAAATATTAATTATGCTTTTTAAGAAAATTGGTATTTCATTACAACAGAATAAATATAATGTTTCTTCTGAGTAGAAGTTAGCCTGTCAGACTGTTAGTTGAGATTAGCCAATGTTAGCAGAATAAAGACTGGCTTCCTAGCACAAGAAAAAATATGTTCTTCCACAGCAGAGTTCGTAAAAATCAAATGTATTTCATGTCCATGAAAAAGGGAATGACTTAGCAGGGGAGTATGAAATAATATATGAATAAGGACCAAAGTATTCCAAGACAAGGAAACTGCAACTGTTTAAATGCATTGGTGAACTCAAGTCTTAATGGCTTCTTGGTCCCAGTGCTTACTTTAGTTATTCTTTCTTCTTAAATTTTTTCATTCCTTCTTCACATTCTTGTAGTCAACATTCACATTGTCTCAACAGCTGATTGTGTTATATAAATTAATAATAATTATTTCAAGGAAAGTTCTCTCAAAGTAATGCAGTAAGCTTTTTGTTAACTTTACATTTTACTGCAGTTTGGTAACATAATTGTAGACTGTTGTTCTGGACCAGTAATCTTAAAAGATGAATCTAAGAGTGAATAGTAGTAACAGTGCAGATACACAGTGTCAGGAAAAGACAAAATATCAGTTCCATCCACCCAAAAGAATATAATAAAGAGGCATTCTGCAGAAGAAAATAATAAACCACACATTTTGGGTCCTTTACTCACCCAGACTGTTAAAGAGGGCTGGATTTTTAGCAACAACCCTGTCATTTCTACTCTCATCCCTTCAGCTGCATTGCTAGGTCATCAAACAAGACCCCAAACATGAAACATTTATGAGCAGTGCTAATTCTTCGGGATGACAGCCTGACATAGCAAAACTGGTATCATGAATTGTCCAAAAAAAATCTTAGAAACATTCTAAACTTGTCAAAGTATTTTCCAAATCTCTATTTGTTTTCATATTTCACAGAACTTTCAATTTAACTGAGATTACAAGAAATATAGCATGGTAAAACTACTCTTTCCAGATTATTATGTTTTTGTTTGATAAAGATATGTCAACAACATTTTCTAAACTACTGCCTCATGAAAGAATGAATAAGGATGGTATCTTTGGAAATGCTAAAATGACTAATTTCTGTGAGAGATTTTGTGTATCTGTGTTTAAAAGGGCTCATAACTGAGTAGCTGGAGACACTGGGATGACAGTTGGCTATTTCAGCTACTAATGTTCTTAGAGAGATTGAAATGAATGTGCACGAGAAATGTTATAATATGATTTTTAATTTAGGATTTAAATGTATGCATATGATTATTCTGCTTCTGTTTTAGTAAATGGATTTTTTTCCTCAAAGAAAACTTTTCTAAGTCCTTTAAGGTCTTCAGATGTTTGTTTGTTTGCTTTTAATTAATAGAATTCAAATGCAAGACAATTCTACATAATCTGAACTCAAATGATATTTGATTGTAAATCCAGTCCTTGCTTAGTAGTAGAAGAAAAATACTTTTTTTTTTTATTATGTCCTAATGTCATCCATAAGGAATTTATTAAACAAACAAACAAAAAAATCCTTTCAGGAATAGTAGACACTGAATTTATATTCAGTGCAAACAACAGGATTCTCTCCGGTATATCAAGAGCAAATGGGATGGAAAGAAGACGAAGGAGTATTGAAATAGTAAACCTTGCAAGATAGTAGGAAAATACCCACAGGTATGATTTTCTTACAATTGCCTGTCAAAATACCATGATATTTGAAACTGAATTATAAGTGTCCTCAGTTATGAAATTATACCAAAAATAACCCTGGAGATTTTCAGTGACTTTAATGATATGACCAAACTAAAACCAGCCTGTATAACCACAAATAAAATTGTCCATGCTGCCAATTTAATGTGAGGTTATCAATATAGATGCTGAGATGTCAAAAAAATGTGGGGAAGTTATCTGTCTCCTAAATTGGAACCATCACAGTGGAATTCAGTATGGCCATACTCCAGACGTGGTACCAGCTTCCTCACATGCTTCAGAGAAGACTGACTTTTTCACCTTCTGCATCATACACTTCAGAGTCATGAAGTTCTAACATTTTTCTCTCCAATATGTACTGACCTTGACACAGAGAGGACATCATATTTAATTTTCTAAATGTATTTTTAAATGTACAGCACATAAAGATTAGATTTAGAGGAAGAAACCTAAGGAAAACTATCACAGCTTGGTTCCTGAAGAGGACCTAAGGAAAAACATTTCCGAAATGTGTGGCTGCATACCTAACACAGAAATCTAAAGGAGAAAAATCTAAAGGAGAAAAAGGAGAAGCTTTTCTCTAATTCTCAAAAAAAAAAAAAAAAAAAAAAAAAAAAAAGAAAATTAAAAAAAAAGAGAAAGTAAAAATAACTGTATATTTTGTTTACTGAGAGGATCATAGTCTTCTTATAACAGAGAGTGCTCCTAGATTTATCCTGAGCTGTTCACAGAATCTACCTGCTTAGGATAGCCAAAATCTCTTGCATGCTGCTAAATTTTGGTTTTAATTCAAGAAAAAATATTCTTCAAGGCCTTCTGTATCTTTTATAAGATGTTCAGATTCTTTCTCACCAGTAAATCTCACTTGATAAAAACTTTAAGTAAATAGCTCTTCATAAATTAGTGTGTTCTTAAGACTGTTGACTAGCATCCTCGGTACAATTTTTGAGATTCCAAACCAAAATCATCAGCTATTAAACAGAAACCATAATTAAAAATCCAGTTAGTGATGTTTATATAAATTCTGTGTTGTCCACTTTCCTAATTTTGTCAATGTAATACCTGTTTTCCTTGTGTTTTAAAGCATAACACTGTTAATAGAACTGGACTGAAAATTAAGTTATCCTGGTACCATTACACTACTTGTAATAAATACCATTCATCAGTTTATTTGGTTGGCTCCCCCACCCCCACAACAAAAGGGCAGAGTAATTTCCATTACTACATTTCCATTAAGATTTTTCAAAGAGAAAGCAGCTTTTAATCATTAAACTCCACCAACAGTGACAAGTAATTCAGTGCCTACCTTGGCAACCTCACTAGGCCCTCTTATTAATTTGAACTGCATGCTTTATTGGCAAAGGAAACTGCTGCTGATTTCTACCATTTCTGAAAAAGTCCCCTCTTCACGGACCCTAAACCTGGGAATTCACTACTACAATCTGGTATCAAGCACACAGTGTGTAAATGTACAATGTGTGGAGCATTGGAGAATCAGTCTCAGGTGGCTTGAGTTGAAGGGACTTCAAATCAGCCATCCAGTGTGTGTGCCAGCTCTTTCACACTGCAAGATAACTGTCTATTCATAACACCAAAAGGATATTTTGTATCAGTATAACTCTTTTCTACCTGATTTGTAGGAATAATCAAGGAAATTATGTGCACTTTTATATATCTAAATACTGCCAACTGTTCCTGTTCCTGTAAATAATCTTATGTTGAAAAAAAACCTATTCACTTCAAAAAATAAAGATCATATAGGTATGTTACAGATCTTATCTAGGGTATGTAATTTTTTTTTTAAGAATCAGTCATGATTTCTTGTACAATAAAAAGGAAGAAAAAACATGGATTTCTACAGAGTGCACAGGTATGTGGACAGGAAAATTCATCATATAAGGTGTCTGAGCAAATCCAGGGGAAATTAATGATCTCCTCTATTCAAGAAGATCTGAAAAACAATGCCATCTGGTGTTAAGCAGAATTCTAGCCAAGAGCTGGCAGCAAAATAGGTTTGACAACCTTGACATAAAAACTACTTACTCCCAGTGCCAATTATATTCTCCTTGCCAGTTCAAAAGCATATCTTTCCAAGAAGGGCATTTAGCCCCCACTGGCATCTGAAACCACACAATCTTTACACTTAGAGATTAAGGTAAAAACACTTATGCAAAAGCACCAAACAGAAATAACAGAATAATCTGCATAAACACACCAAATAGTAAATCACAGTTCATTATCTTTAGAACTAGTAAGAGCTGACATCAAATAGGAAAAAAACAAAACAAAACAAAAAAACCTCAACTGTGGTCATTGCTCAATCTGGAAAGTTTGGAATATAGTTTTTTTTACTTATTCCAATAACTTTGTAAGTAAAAGTTCTGTTTTCTTTTTTTTTTTTTTTTTTTTTTTTTGAAAGGGTCCTAGTTGATCCTTGCTTTCCCTACAGAAATTGAATTTTGTCTCAGCTATCTATGCCTTACCAAATGCATTTTCTTAGGTTAGTGACAAAGGAACAGATAAAGCTGAAATTGTCTTCTTTCACAGTATTAATTTTCTTCATTATTAAGAGCCAAAAATGTACTCTGTTCACATTTCAGGTCCTGTTTAACTGATTTTAGACAGGTATAATCATGTGAATCTACTCCTTTTTTTTTCCTTCCCAGGTAAAACTAAGACAAAAACATGACTTTCATTTCTCTGTTATCAAGTCTTAAAGCTTCTGTGGCTGGCCAAAACTGATAGACATGGATTCTTTTCCTTTAAGTTCAAGAACTCTATTTCAGTAAGTGTCATTGAAGAATGGCTATGCCATCTATACTCAAAACATAAAACTGAATTTAAGAAGAATGGGATTTCAGGGAGAGAGAAATGATCACCTTCCAATTTAACAAATCTTTATGTTCCTTTAAAAAATATCCACTTCTAATTTTTAAAATTCTCAGAGCAATATAAAGGCTTAAAATTTTTAGACGTAACATATGACAAATCTCAAGCAATGGTTGTCCACCTCTAAAACAGTAAAAAAATTATATAGGACTCACTTTTTTTATTGGTTTAAAACCATACAGTGGGTTATTGAAGGTGTTATGATACAAAATTCACAGCATCAGTGTATGCAAAATTTTATCATGTAACTTGTAGTAGCCAGTCATTGCTAGATGGATTCTTGATGCTCAGTTATTTTTCTTTCATTGTTACTAAAAGTTATATCAATTTCCTAGTGAGAAATCTAAAACTATATGTTGCATATTCAGAGGAAAAGAAAGCATTGCCTTTGAATTCTGATTGTATAGAATGTGTCTTAAGAATAAATACATGCTTTAAATGGACACAAGTAGTCACCCATTGTCAATAAATACAAAAAATTAATAATATTTTAAAATTTGAGTATAAAGAAATCATAATGGTATTTGCATCATATTCCAAATAGCCCTATATAACTTAAGTTTTTCCCCTGCTCTTTCACATTATCTGGTTCTAGACCTTTTCAAAACTGTATCATCATTAGGTCTTTCAGAACAGAAAAAGGAAAGAATAAGGGAATAGCAGTGTGGATATGCTGAACTGAATTATAAAAGAGTAGAAATAAATATCTCTATCATCTACATATATTGATGTAAACAGCTTCTGCTCATATACAATTGATAATTAGAAAGAATAAAAACAGTTCAAGCAAAAATATGCAAAGCTTTAAAAAGGAGACAGAAATAAAAAATACGGGAGAATACAAAATCTGAACTGATTTATGACCTTTGATCTGATTTACAGACCTGAACAGAATTGCAAATAGCTTACTAAAATTTTACTTTGTGTGCTTCAGTATCACTGAATCAGCAAACAAACACTATTAAGCCATAGAGAAGACATAGGACTCTCATATTTTAAAATTAATTAAAAAATTTATGTGTGAAATTATTTATATTCCACAGATGGTGTATTTATTTAGGTGTTAATGAATATGATTTTTCAGTTACTTCTGTCAAATACAGCATTTAAAGAAGCCAATAACAATGTATGGTTAACATTTCTACTTAGAAGATTATGCTTCCTGGTTTCTCATGTAGTACTAAGGAAAAGAGATTATTAAAAAAAAAAAAAACAAAAGGAGAATTGATAAATAGTGTTTGACTCAGAATGAATGCTCAATTTCTGAGCACTAACTAGGATAAAACATCAGCAAAGTATATGGAGATGATGGAAATTGCTGACAGCAACAAAGAAGCCAGGTAAGAATAGAAGGCCTGAATGGATGAAGAAGGAGCTCCTGGACAATCTCAAACACACAAAAAAAAAGAATCCTACAGAGGGTGGATGCAAAGACAGGTAGCCAGGGAGTGAAACAGAGAAACTGTCTTAACATCATGTATCAGGTTATGACAGCCAAAGCCCTCTGATAGAATTAAATCTGGCCAGGGACATCAAAGGCAACAAGAAAAGCTTCTATAGGTATGTCAGTGACAATGGAAAACTAGGGAAAATGTGGGCCCTCTCTGGAAGGAAACGGGAGACCTGGTTACCTGGGATATGGAGAAGACTGAGGTATTCAACAACTTTTTTGACTTGATCTTCACTGGCAAGTGCTCCAGCCACACTGCCCAAGTTGCAGAAGTCAAAGGCAGGGACTGGGAGAATGAGGAACCACCCACTCCAGGAGAAGATGAGGTTCGAAACCACCTAAGGAACCTGAAGGTGCACTAGACCATGGGACCTGATGAGATGCATCCACAGGTCCTAAGGAAACTGGCAGATGAAGTGGCTAAGCCACTTTCCATTATATTTGAGAAGTCATGTCAGTCCATTGAAGTTCCTGCTGACTGGAAAAGGGAAAATATGATGTCCATTTTTAAGAAGGAAAAAAAGAAAAAAACAGGGGAACTACAGACCAGTCAGTCTCATCTCTGTGCCCAGCAAGGGGATGGAGTGGATCCTCTGTGAAACTGTGCTAGGGCACATGGAAACTAGGGAGGGGATTAGTGACAGCCAGCATGGTTTCACTAAGGGCAAATAGTGCACAACAAATTTGGTGTTCTTCTACAACAGGTTTACAGTGTTGGTGGAAAAGGGAAGAGCAACTGACATCATCTACTTGGACTTGTTCAAAGCATTTGACACTGTCCCACAAGACGTTCATGTCTCTAAATTGGAGAGACATGGATTTGATGGATGGACCACTCAGTGAATAAGGAACTGGCTGGTCAGTCTCACTCAAAGAGTTGCAGTCAAAAGCTCAATATCTAAGTGGAGAGCAGTGATGAAAGGCATTCTTTGGGGGTCAGTATTTGGACCAGTGGTTTTAAATATTTGTTGGTGACATAGACAGTGTGGTATGGTTGACACACTGGAGGGAAGGGATGTCATCCAGAGGGACCATGCAAACAAGTTCAGCAAGGCCAAGTGCAAGGTTCTGCACATGGGTGTTATGACCTGGACTGGGACACCAGGGAGTCGTAAAGGTTCTGTGATCCCCTCAGGTTAAATTAGCGTGAAATGACACCAAAGGACTAGTTAAAATGTTTTACTTGTGGAAGAAACAACTTAAACTTGGAAAAAGATAGCAGGCAATGTGGTCTTGTATTGATAAATTTATAATAAATAAAATAAATAAAAGGATAGAAAGAGAGTCAAAGATTCCAGATCACCACACCAGGTTCCAGTGTTGTCTCAGGTCTGGTAATCTTGGGTGTTGGGTGAACACCCAGCAAAATTTTCTTCTGCCATTTAAGTTCACCTGATTGGATGGTTTGCATATTAGACAAAGAGAGGCAGGTATTCCATGAATGCATTTCCATGAGAGACAAGGAAAATGTGGAGCATGGGTTCTGAGCATGCACTGGGGGTGATGAAGTGCATTAACTCTTTCATCCAATCGAGTCAGTGGTTGTGATTTCCTCCTACCACCTTTACCTTTTCTCCCATTTTTGCTTCCTGGACAATTATCCAGCTTTTAGCTCCATCTTGTGCCGGATGTTTTTCTCTCATATCAGTATTTTAGGCATTCTTAAAGGGGTATACTCATAAAGTGTAGGCATTAACCTGAACATATGGTTTTACTCAGTCTATGTCTCCCCACTTTGAGACTTATCTAGGGATCTTGGCAATACAATCACAAAGGAGTGGAGCTGTGCAACCTTTGATGCACTCCACAATTCCCTAGGCAGATAGTTCATTCCTTATACTAACCACAGAGACTATAACTTGTCCTTGAGTCTTTCTGCATTGATGAATGTTTGAGATATTAACTCCTTCACTTCCTTACTATGGGTTGAGGCTGCACAATGAATGGATTGAGAGCAGCCTTGCCAGGGACTCGGGGGTACTAGTGGATGGAAGGCTGAATGTGACCCAGTAATGTGTGCTCACAGCCCAGAAAGCCAACCATATCCTGGGCTGCATCAAGAAAAGTGTAGTGAGTAGTTTGAGGGAAATGATTCTCCCCCTCTCTTGTGAGACCTCATCTGGAGTATTGTGTTCAGCTCTGGGGCCCCCAACATAAGAAGGACATGGATCTGCTTGAGTGGGTCCAAAGGAGAGCCATGAAGATGATCAGGTGGCTGGAGCACCTTCCTTATGAGGACAGGCTGAGAAAGTTGGAATTGCTCAACCTAGAGAAGAAAAGGCTTCAGGGACACCTGCTAGCAACCTTCCAGTAATTAAAGAGTGTCTACAGGAAAGCTGGGGAGGGACTCTTTATTAAGGAATGTAGTGATACGATGAGGGATAACAGTTTTAAACTGATAGAGGGTCGATTTACTTTAAATATAAGGAAGAAATTCTTTACTTTGAGGGAGGTGAGACAGTGGAATAGGTTGTCTGGAGGGGTTGTGGCTGCCCTCTCCTTGGAAGAGTTCAAGACCAGATTGGATGGGGCTTTGAGCAATCTGATCTAGTGGAAAGTCTCCCTGCCCATGTCAGGGGGGTTAAAACTAGATGACCTCTAAGGTCCCTTTCAACCCAAATTATTTTGTGATTTTACAATCCACTAGGAGAGCCTAGGTTTTAAAGAACTAATTTATCTTTTCTTTTGGAAGCTTTCATTTTTTTTTCCATCCACAGAAAATATATTTTCTTGACAAATGTTAATTCATCTTGGAATGCCTAGCAATAGCAGTAATAATTACTGGAAACTGAACATTACAAAAATGAATTAACAATATTTATTTAAAAAAGACTGAATATATCAGTTTTTAGAAATTAAATTAATAATGCTACTTAGGTTATACATTGTTATACACTTCAAACTCATTTGAAGAGAATTTACCTAAAGAAAAATAAAGTAGGATAAAAGGTTTCAATCTCTAGTAATATTTGTAGGTAATGCCTGATACATATTCCCATGTTTTGAGAGTCTTTCAGCTCTAAAAAAATGCCAACTAAACAAAACAAAACAAAACAAAACCCTGAAACAAACAAACAAACAAACAAAAAAACGCAAGGAAAAACTACAATAGTTCAAGAAATATATCAGCACGGTTTATTTTGGCAAGGAATAGGACTGCATGTTTTCTAGGTGATATATAAATCATGTTACTTGTTCAACAGTAGAATTAGTGACCAGGTGACTTTGCTTAATCTTTGAATACAAGAGGTCACAAAAAGTAATACCCTAGCTGCACATAGCTTAAGGCATGGAAAGGTAAGATTTTTAAAGACATGCCTGGGACAAATGTGAAAATGAAAGCATCTCAGCTGCCATTTCTTCAAGATGAGAAGAAACTGGTTTCTAAGATGCTTATGAAGTGATAAAGGATAAAACTGGATTTGCACACAGGGAATTCAGCATGACTGTGCATCCTCTCATGCCCAAATACTCTTGTACTAGCATTCTAACATGTGAATGAACTGCAGCTTAATATTCAAACAACAATGTTTGACCTATGCTCCTAGCCTGCCTTTTTCAGTGGTATGCAGTAGTCATGCCTTACACATACCAATGTCTTAAAATATTGTTATAATTCTTGTTTTTCATATGTCCATTGGAATGCAATCTAATGGAGGTTTAATATATTTTGGTATTGAAGTCAGTAGACTATTTCTGTCTCATTTTTAGAAAGGGTGTCAGGTGCTTTCCAGTACCTTGTCCAGTGCTTTTAAGTATCCTTCATCATAAAGTTCAGTCTTTTTTTCAGAAATAGGTCCTTTTCTTCATGACAAGTTGGCATTGGTGTTGCATTTTTATCTGGGTTTGTTATTTCAGTCCTGACACAGAGTTTACCTTGTTCTTCTTAACATTCATTTTAGGCATTTTAAAAAGTTCTGTACAATTTGGAATTGCTTCCAATCCTGAGTGAGAGTTGCATACTATAAATTACTAAATAGGTTCATCAGATGATTTCAGCTAGAATTTGAATGCCTAAAAATTCCAGTTATTAACATATTAACACGAATATTCCTATGCCACTCAGAGTACAAATATTTTTTTTTATCTTCTTGCAATAATGATTTATTTAGTCTCTGTAAGTGCAGTGAACTTCCCAGGAAACTAAGTTTTGTCATTCTTTTCATTAAGTTTTCTATACAGTTTTATAGCATATTTTTAGGACTACATCACTGGCCATTAGTAATATTTGAAATTATTGTATACTAATATATACCATAGAGCAATGCTTATACTCTAATGAATATAATTTTTGTTTACATTCTGTTCCTTGAAAAGTAGATCTCAGCATATGTGTTGGATTAATTATTAATTACAGTGCAACCAGAAGATACTTTTATATCTGTCAGGTGTTAAAATTATGGAGTAGATTGTGATGATATTTATGAACTATAGTATATACAGGGATTTTTAAACCTTTTGTGGTATGTTTGGTTTGTTTATCCTAGGTTTTGTATCAGACTATAAATTTGCTTCATTTATTTTTTTCACAGAAACACGTTACAATCTAATAAAAAATCTCATGTAAAATGAAATGCACAAGCATAGTATACTGTGTCAAGGAGTCATAACTGTTGAATTAAAGTCAGTTTTCAGCAGAATCCTCAAATGTCTTCAACTTCAAGAACAAATTTAATTTCCTAACCCCAGCTGTTTCTAGAGCTGTTCATAAAATGCTTGCAAGATTTTACTTCATTTTTTTATAATGGAAAAATATGTATTACTCGCTTTAGACACAGAATAACTCTGAAGCTTTGTTGATGTCTATTCCCAGAAAAATTCCTCTCCAGACAGATATAAATTACAGAAAATTCTAAGTTAAAAATTTCAGAAATTACAGGGCATGAAAATAGATAATTTCAATTGATAACTGTTATGCAGCCTTTACTATAGTGATCACTGCTATGTCTATACATTTGACTTTCTAAATAGTAAAAACCAAAAAAATATTAAATGGAGTTTTTGTAACACACTTTAAATAGTGCATATACAGTGTATTACAGAGTTTTTTAAAGTACTTTTTCATATAGAGTATTTCTACCTTTGTATGATACTTGAATGTAGGCACCCCATTTGAGTTCCTGTCTGACAGAAACAATCAGAATAGAAAAGATAGCAGAAATAGCTGAATGGTAGCCAACAGGGAAAAGGGAAGAAAGTATGCAATTTCATAAAATGTCATATATAGAGATGGCTAGACAGAAAGAGATAATATAAGCACAAAAGTATCTATTACTAAGAAATATTCCCAATTTCCCATATTCCTTGTTTTTCCCTCATATATTTTTCTTTGCCACCCCTCACTCAGTGTCCGCATCTATTGCTGTATTCTCTCCTGCTGTGTTACATTCATACTTTTCCGTTACTTTTCTCCTAAACTCATCAACTACTTCATCATTTTAGCTGAGCTTTCAACAGATATTATTTTCAGTCTTGAGATTACCTCAGAACATACTACCACACTACTCCACACCTTTGCTATCAAACCTTGTTGGTTCATGACTTGCAAAAGGACTGCATTCCATTTACTTTCTGAATTTTTGGATATTGGATGCTGGAAACAGTGAAATCAAATAGCTCTGAACTCCACCTTTTAACTTGTACTTCTTATTTCTTTGTTTTCTTAGCTACGTGAAGCTTTCTTGGTAAAAAATATAATAATTAGCATATACAATAATCTGAACACCACAAATTAAACATTTACCTCCTATAAAGTAGGGGATTTTGGTGGACACATGAGAGTCCTGGTGGACATCAAACTGAACATAAGCCAGCAATGCCCCCTTGCAACAAAAAGGCTAAGGTGTTCCTGGGCTGCTTTAGGAGGACTGTTTCCAGTAGGTCAAAGGAGGTGATCCTTCCTCTGTTCAGCACTGGTGAGACACATCCGGAGTGCTGGGTCTAGTTCTGGGCTTCCCAGTACAAGAGAGACATGGAGATACTGGAGAGAGTATAGCAAATGGCCATGAAGATGATTAAGGGACTGGAGCATCTCTCATATAAGGAAAGACTGAGAGAGCTGGGACTGTTCAGCCTGGAGAAAAGAAGGCTGAGGTATCTTATCAATGTGTATAAATACTTGAAGGGAGGATGCAAAGAAGATGGAATTAGGCTCTTTTCAGTGACAGCGCAAGAGGCAATTGGCACAAACTGAAACACAGGAAGTTATGTATGAGCAACAGGAAACACTTTTTCATTGTGAGGGTGACTGAGCACTGACATGCATTGCACAGGAAGCTTATGGAGTCTCCCCTCTTGAAGGTATTCAAAAGATGTCTGGACACAGCCCTGGGCAACCTGCTTTACGTGGCCCTGCTTGAACAAGCAGGGATTGGACCAGATGACATCCAGGGGTCCCTTCCACCCTCAACCATTCTCTGAATCTGTGATATAGCAGAGGGTGAAAAACAAAACAAAACAAAACAAAACAAAACAAAACAACACAGCACTTTTGATTGCAGATCATATGCAGTCAGAATAGTGAATCATTACAAATTCACATTTTCTTGTTATTTCCTCTATGTGCATAATATCTCGATGTGATTATTGCAAGCAATTTTACTAGAAACTAAGTCTCAACTTCAAGATAAGGGAAGAGGCTGGATGCATGAGGTTGAAGGCTAGTGATGAAAAGATGACAACATTATGTAGCATGAAACATAGCTTTATATTTGCTTAGCATTATAGCTTGTTATAGATTTAGCATTGAAAGGGTGAAGATTTAATGTTCTTCCTGACTACTGTATGGGTGTGTAGTCTATTTCAAGGTCTCTGTTTTGATATTCATTGTGTTTATTAATGGATTGGGCTCCTGCTTTTTGAGAAATTTTTTTTTTCTTCTGTGATACAAAGGTCATGGTTTTCATATTCATCAGACAATGGAGGTCACAAGAATCAGAATTTTTTTACAAGTGAGGCACCAACTTTCCTCAGAATTGCTTGTAGAACCAACATCTTATTCTGCAGGTGGGAGCATGAGGGACTGAGCTATCTGAAATATTGGGCTGTTCAGAGAGTCACTTCCTGAGGAATTCTTGGACAGATTGAACATTTTGGGAAAAAAAGTTCTCATGCACCGTTTTGATACTAATGAATATGTTGATGGCAGTCTTGTAAGAAAACTTTCAAAAAGTTTTAATTCCCGGAGGCATTGGGATTATGTTGTTGGTATATATAGGGGTTTTAATAGCTTGGGTGGAACTAAAGGTATAATCTTGGACTCAAAGGAGGCCAGGTAATCAAATTCAAACCAAAAAAATACTTCAGAAAATGTATTTCATATTAGTTTGGAATAAAGAAAATTATTTAGAAATAATAATTAGCACTCCATTAATGACCATAAAGCTCTTATAGTTTATATAAATGTAACATAAGGCAAAGTATCTTAATAATGAGAATTTTAAATTACTGTAAAACCACTGAAAAAGTAAAGAAGCTAATAAAAAATAACAATTGGCACTCCAGCAACCATCCACAAATGGCAAATCCAAATGTCTGTAAGAGGAAAAACTATTACTGAACAAACTCCTAGGATTTAATGACAATACAAAATGCACGGTCACTCGACTAAAAAATGAGGGTTCTCAATCTTGAGGAATTTCTTTGGGCAGCATCTCAACACAGGATGAGGAACCTCAAGGAGTTTCCTTGGGCAGCGTCCTGACCCAAGGGAAGAGTCCTCAACCATAGCGTGTTGCTCCAGAGCGGAATAGCTCAAAATGGCTCCCCCAGGGGACTCTATTTATACCAAAGCCAAATCTGATCTGTGGTCAATATCAGCCCTTATTGACTGAGAGCCCCAACTACTGTAAAGCCCTGAGAACAAGGGCACAAAAATATAAATCAATGACTACTGTATTTCAGCAACCAAGAAGCCCCACTTTCATTGAGTGGGTGCACCTGCTACACCAGTGTAGGCTCTCCATGGGGTTACAGCTTCCTTCAGAGCACACCCAGCGTGGAATCCTCCATGGGCTGCAGGGTAGATATCTGCTCCATATGGACCTCTATGGGCTGCAGGGGGACAATCTGTGTCACCATACTCTTCACCTGGGGCTGAATGGGAATCTCTACTCTGGCGTCTGGAGCACCTCCTCCCCCTCATTCTACACTGACCTTATTGTTTCTCTCACTCCTCTCTGCCAGCTCTTGTGCAACAGTTTTCAGACCTTCTTAAGTATGTTATCACAGAGGTGCTACCAACATCACTGATTGGCTCGGATTTGACCAGCAGCAGGTCTACCTTGGAGATGGCTGAAACAGGTTCTGTCTGACTTGGGGGCAGCTTCTAGTGTCTTCTCACAGAAGCCAACCCTGCAGCCCCCTGCTACCAAAACCTTGCCATGGAAATCCAATACATCTTACTCGGGACAGCATCTAGCATAATGTTTTGAACTATAAGAACTCATTGTTAGGAGATTTCACCAATAATATTTATGATATAGTATGTGTTTCTGATTATTCACAGTGGAAGTAGACTTGATAAAACATGTTTGTTATCTTTGTGATATTATATCATTATCTTATCCAGAAAGCTCTGCAAAATTGATGGTGAGAAGTAAATGGATGTAAGATTTATATTGGATAGATGAACTATATTAGATTCATATGTAGAATTTTTTACTGAATGTAGCTACTGTCTATTTGTGGTGCTTACTTCTCCGAATTTTTGGCTACACATGGAGATGAGCTACGTTGGTTAACACAGTGTTAAGAACATTCTCAACTGTAGCTTAGATAATTCTGTGAGGATAAATAGTACCTGGAAGATGTCCAGATTTAGAGCAGTAGCTGGTAATTTTCTTACTTGTAATAGAAGGTATGTGAATTATAAAAAGGGAAAATGTTTGCAAATATATATTTGAATTTATAATGAATTTCGCTCTCTATGTGCACTCTATTACTTGCCGTATGTAAAAAATGCCAGTAGAATAGAAAACTGTTTCTTTTGCCCCATTTATTCCTGAAACAAGATTCTGAAGTTCGATACCTTCTATATGCAAGACAAATTTCTTCTGGATTTGTGTAGAGCACAGTGAAAAGCTCTAATTGGAGAAAGAAAAAAAAAAAAAAAAAAAAAAAATCCTCTTTTACTTGGATCTTGTGACCACAACTTCTGTGGTTGAATTTTTCCAACTAGATTTTCAGAGTAAATTTTCAAACATTGTTGCTTATTATGTGTATAAGGTGTAGTGCAACCTGACTATGTTTTTATCTGCAGCTTCTAATTAATATGTTATTAAAAATTAAAATAATAAATTATTTGCAATAAATTAATCTGGATTCTACAACATTAATAGCTTGTGAGTATTCAAAGAATAATTTCCATAATCTGAGGTGATATTTTGGTTTGGGTTTTTCTGAGTTATGTTCGTATCTTTTCTTTTTCTTTCTTCCTTGTTTTTTTTTTTTTTTTGTTTTTTTTTTTTCCTTTGGAAAATATTCATATTTTATTTCAAAGAGAAAAAATGTCACTTGCAAGTAATTCCCACACCTTGGGGTAATAAATTAGTGACCATATTTAATCTGTTTATTTTTTTTAATTATCTTTCTAACATACACCTATTTTGTGCTTAACTATGTTTTCAGGCATTTAAGTACAATGATATTTGGCGAAGACTGATACTTTGTAAATTTATTTTCTTAACACTAAGTCTTTGACCCTACACGACCCTTCTAAAATTCTTTAATTATATTTATATTTTCAAAGAGTCAGTTAGGTGATGTTATGAAGGGCTGGCAAACTGTCTGCAGTTTACAGCCTTTAGAATATTAATAACCCGGTCTTTTGTCAGTCCTTATTAAGTGTTATAAAATACTGACAGGAAAAAGTGGTAATACTTTAGAGGAGTGGTAAGTTAATAGTTTTATCATATATTATGAATTGCTTGTTTATAACATATCCTTGTTCATGTTTCAAGCATAGAGAGTAGGTAGACAAGTAATTTTTTCACTCCAGGGCAGATAATAAAGGTATGAATACCAAGCGGCAACTGAAGCTACTTTGAAACTAGCTTTACCATTCAACTTAGTGTTCTTCATGCTTCATTGGCATTTAACAAGAACAGACTGTCAAAATATTGTATGTGATGTGGTAACTCAGACTCGGTGTGCTGAGTTTTTGCAACAGTGAATACATTGTTCTCAAGAAATAACATTGCATGCATCAAAGACCCTTTCTTTGTTTGTTCATAAAAGTAGGAATTTCTGTAGTAGTCAAGCAATTTTCTGAAATATTAGAAATGTAAGTGGAAAAGAAAAGCAGACTTTTACAAAGTAGAGAACCAGACCATTCATTTGATGTGGTACCATTAGTGTAGTTCAACTAATTTTATTTGGGCAACTCTTAATTTCTGCCTTGAAACATCTGAAACACCTAAATGGCTTCTATAAGCACTTGCTCAATCATATATGTACAAATTGTTTGCATAGCCTTAAAATTCACGTTAAGGACAGAACAGCCGAAACAGGTTAGTTGTCTGGATTTACAGCCTCAGTGTGGGGGCTTTTGTTGTTTAGTTTTCTTAAAATAAAGATATTTTACATTTGTTTAATCATCTGAAATTCATAATCACTTTTGCCTTAATAAGCATTCAGTGTTATCTCATAATTTTGAAACATTTCTGTTCTCTAAATGCTGCTTCTAATTATCCAGTTATTGGGTGAAGACTATTGGATTAAGCTTGAGAATACTTGAGGATCAAGCTTTAGGATATCAGCTGTTATATTTGTTTTGTAAATTGAAAATATCTTTTACTCAGTATTAAAGCTGTCACAGAAGCCTGACTGAATTCTAACATGCATGATAGTTCAAATTCAGAAGAAGAGGGGACACTTTTGAGTTTCTTCAGGAGTATATTAAGATTGATTATCAATAAAAGAAAACTCCATGTAGTTAAAAAATATCTAAGAATGTTTTTACTTTAAGAATGTGCACAAATTTTAGTATTTCATTCAATGGAATTACCGGAGATAGGTTTACCTGTGGCATTAATTTATTCAGTTATTGCCAGTGAAGTGTTTACAGTTATGACTGTAAAGAAGATGAAAATAGTTCAAGAGTTTTGAAATAATTTTGTGACTTTCCAAGCTAAGAAATGTCAGCCTAATATATGGAAATGCTATTTCATTAAGAATACAAAAATACAAAACGACACAGGTTTTACTGCTTTTCACTATAGCTTGCAAAGGAGCTGTTTTTCTCTGTTTCTGGAGCTGGTTTAATTTTTAAGTTAGAAACACCTGAGATAGTTTTGCTGTCTTTCAAAATAACTTTCAATTTTAGGTTTCATCCAGAATCAAAAGGTATTAGATAAAAAGATGATTGAGGAAAAAAAAAATATGAATGGACAAAATACATGACAGTTAAAAAAAAAAAAAAGTAAATATGTATCAACAATGCAGTAATGTAATAATAACTTTACTGAGCATATGTGGTGTGTTTGTGTGAAAGAAAGAGGGGGAGAGGGAAGGAGAGAGAGAAGAGAGGATTGAAATAGAAAATAAAATAGTTTCCTAGCTATTTTGCTATTTTGTCCATAATTCCTTAGAGCTTCAGGGGAACGATCTGTGGTGACATGGTGTTAAGTTGGTGACCATAGATATGTCCTTAGAAAAGAATTCTAGGATAGCAGCTACACTTTTGTCTGATGTGTAATTTCCACCAATGAAGGATTATAAATGATCACTCGTGTAAGGAAAAAAGCCAGTGAGAACCTTAACCTCATTTGTCTCTCTCTCCTTTGAGACTATTTCTACCAGAAATGCTAGCATGTGTCAAATATCACATGGTAATTATGAATTTCAATTCAGGAGGCTGAGTCAGCAAAAGTGGTCCTTTGTGCAGTTTTCATACTTACTACTTTGTGGAAGGGAAAACACACACTGCTATAACTACCTTAATAAAGACAGGTCATATTTTTCTGAAATGAATGCCCTTTTCCCTTGACAAATAGAAATGTTGGTTTCATCCCTGGATATTACACTCAAAATCCTGTTATGGGAAAAAAACAAAGAGCTTTTATATAAATCAATAAATTCTTAGAATAATTGAAATCTTAAGAATCTAATAAAAGTGCTATTAGTATAGATTATTACAGAAAAAGAAAGAAAAATAAGAAATGAAGAATACTGCTATTACAGGAAAAGTCTCAACAATGATGGAGTTAAAATTGTTGTGCACACACATCCAGTTTCTACTTCTTCTTTTGTCTTTGTTCTGCTGTGCTGTGAGATCTTAAAGTTGAATGTTTCAGTCTACTGTGAAGGGGTAGGTCAAATCAACAAAATCCTGCACGCTTCCTAAAGGGAGTTTAATATTGATAGTTTCTTCCTTCTCCTTCTAGAAAATGATGTGGGGTAATTTTTGCATTCTTGCTAAAGTACTTTTGTGTTTTTCTTTCTTCATTGGTTCGCCTATGGAGAATTTTATGTATGTTAAATTCTTTGGTTTTGGTGGTACTCCTAAAGCCACTTTTGTCCAGATACAGGTCTGCATTTCTTTAACTGACTATGGGCAAGTTGTTTAGACACATGGTACCTCCAGTGTCAGGCCTGTAACCTGTCCCTTATGCCAGGCTTGTGATCCTCTATGTCATCTCCTGTGTCTCTGCTTCTCAGGATCTCTGATGTCATACCAGGTCTATATGTCGCCGTGTGGTGTCATCATGTTAGTTGTAAATATCTGTCTCTGCAAAGAATAACAAATTATTACCACTATCTATATAAAAACTGCAGTGGAACAATACAAAATAAAACAAATTAGGCATTTCCTAACATAATTATAATTATAAAATTAGTAATAATTAGAAAAATTACTGTTATAGTCAAACTAAGTAAAAAAAAAAAAAAAAAAAGCTGGCAGTTCTAGACAATTTCAGGCAAAGCAAACCTGACAAGTCTTCATCCTGAGGTCTTTCAAACTCATTGTAATACCTGTGGCCTCTTACAAGTAAAGGCAATACTGTACTTTGGTTTATTGGATATTCTTATTTGTTTCAAGTTTTACAAGATTCTTGTTTGTGTTTTCAAAAGTAAAGATGATTATGAGTACAATAAGGGATTTTTTTACAATGAGAAACAGCCTGTTTCTTGAATAAAACTCCCTTTTCTGTTCCAGAGCGGGTCTGAATGTAAATCTTTTTTGTCTGACCATCAGAAGTATTGTTGATGAAGGATGCAGTCAAACTTAAAACAATTTCTTCAGGCTTGGTTTGTTGTATATATTGTACTTAAATGAAGGGATGCACTATTTTTGAAAGGGGTTGATTCAATGACTTTTAAGTTTTAAGAAAATATAATTTAAATGTATCTGAGAAAAGAATATCTCTTATCCTTTTTACTAGGTATATGGCAGTGCTTTGCAGATCAGGACACTGCAGTACTAAACATTTTTCTTAAGTTCTTTAAAATGGTTCAAAAGATTTGCAAAGTTGAGAATTATGTTTAGACTTTTTTGTATTATGTTTAATAATACATGATATAACTTGCTTCCATATATATGCAGAAAGCATAAACTTTGCAGAGAGCTAGTTTTAAAGTCATAAACAACATATTTCTTCAAGATCTGATGTATCTATACTTTCAATTAGAAAAACAAGAACTTTGTGCACACAACAGATATGAAGTTATTACAAAAAAAACCCATCTAAATATACTAGTGTATATTCAATTTCCTTGTTACCAAAGCTTTTACACACCTAAATATGCAAATACAAGAGAACCCAGTATATGAACTCCTACACTTCCAAAATAAATTCTGCTAAAAAGGGGAACACATAATTTGGCATATTCCTCCAACTGAAAATTGAAGTAAAATCTACCATTCTGTTTTTTCTCCTTCAGGCATATTTAAGAGTTTATGAAACCTAAAATGTATATTTTAAGGAGGACCATAATCATTTGGATTCATTTCACTACCAAATAAGCCACTGTATTTCCAGAATAATATTAATCTGAATAATACTTGTCCAAATTTACTTGGGGAATGGAAGTAGTATTCTGCCTTTTTCTGTTGCTGATGTTTCAATGGAGAACTGAGAAAGGGTAAATATAGCAAAATTTAATAGAAAATTTGAATGGCAATTGACAATCTCACAATATATGAAATACATAGAAGAGAGTATACAGCAGTAATCCATAATGCTAACAGCAAACTAAGTGTCATTAAAAATATATTTATGAGATATTCTACTTTCAAGAGGTCTTGAAACAGAGAAGTTCTGCATCTGTTGTCATTCCTGGGCTCATTAAGCTGACAGAAGTTTCTAACGATCATAACTTTAGATACATTACCTTCATTATGGATCAAATGTAACTGTAATTTTTTCATTCATCCTGAAGCTCCATCAGGACTCAGTTTAGTCATAGCTGAAGAGGCAGTGAACTTCTACATTTACTTGAGAAAAATTTATTTCAACAGAAGGTATTTAGTTTATGAGGTGGTTTATAATGGAGGAACAGTTGTTTGTATATGGTCTGTTAAAAAGGGGAGAAAGGCAAGTATATGGTTGTGCTCATGTGTGCTTAATCAATTTAAGTAGAACTCTACAAACTTGCATAGGAATTAGATAGATTTTTTTTTTAATGAAAAAACCTCACAGAACTCAAGCATAAATTTTGCAAATGAAAAGTGCTGTGTTTTGCTCCTTGACTACAGTAAGAATTGTACCTTTCTATCTCTCACAGCTCTATCTACAACCTCTTCATGACCATGTCCATGACCTTTGTCTGCAGTACAAATATAATGATTGTTAAGTGGGGAAAAAAGTATTAGTAAAAAATAATCACTCCCTACCACTGCTCTAGAGTTCAGCCCAAGTCATTTAAAATAGAGCACATGATTCATTATCAAATATTTTGGTTTATATTCCTTTAGCAAACCTTAACTTCTGTGGAAGAACTGTCATTTACTGAAAAGAATAAAATTCAACATAAAACTTCCATGTTGTCTGGACTTGATCATTTCAGTGTAATTAGCTGAAGTTGGCTTCTCTTCTTTTTTTTTTTTTTTTTTTTTTTTTTGCACTTGGGACATATCTGGGAACTTGTCAAGAACAACATAAGGAAGAAACAAGTTGGCTGGATTGTTACACAATTTTGTCTACCTCATACTTTTTACACAAATAAAAAGTATTGACACTTAGTGTAATTCCATTTTTTTGTCAAATCCACAAATGACTCTGATGGTTAATGAAATTCAGCCCAAGAAGTATGACAGAACAGGACAATTAGCAAATTCATCTTTAAAATCTCATTGAGGAGAAAGTTCCCAGACTTTCATGTTGTCCTTTTCTGCATTCACCAGCTCTTCTGGAAAGTTAGACTGAAACAGGTTAAAAACTGTGAGTTGTATTTTTTCCTGTGTAATAAAGTTTAATTTTATATGCTTTAGTTTGATTAAATTTTCAAAGCCTATTTCAAGTCAATGTTTCCTATTGCTTCTGTGGCGTATGTACCATTAACATAGTTTCATAGATGGCCAATAAAACAAGATTTAATAATGAAAACTAATGCTTTAAGTGACTAAGAGACCCAAATCCTGAAAAGTAAGCAGGTATCTAAGAGAGACATGGGCAGAATTTATATTTTTGTTCTCAAAATGGTAACCTTGATAAACGCTACAGCTATGTGAATTTGCTTATATTTCATCTTACATTCAAAGATCTCTTGACAAATCATAGAATTGTTTGGGTTAGAAGGAACCTTTAAAGGTCATCTAGTCCAGCCCCTCTGCAATAAGCAGGGACAACTTCAACTAGATCAGGTTTCTCAGAGCCCCATCCAACCTGGCCTCGGATGTTTCCAGGGATGGGGCACCTTCAACCTCTCTGAGAAATCTGTTCCAAAGTTTCCTTTTTATATCTAGTCTCAATCTACCCTCTTTTAGTTTAAAAGCATTACTTCTTGTCCTATTGCTTCAGGCCCTACTAAAAAGTCTGTCTCCATGTTTCTTATAAGCCCCCTTTAAATATTGAAAGGAAAAAATAAGGTCTACCCGGAGCCTTCCCTTCTCCAGGTTGAACAACCGCAACTCTCTCAGCCTTTCCTCATAGGAGAGGTGTTCCAGCCTTCTGATCATTTCCATGGCCCTCCTCTGGACCTGCTCCAACAGGTCCATGTCTTTGTTGTACTATTCTAACAAATCCAGTTTGTTATTCTGTGCAACATGACTATCATTTCAGCTTGAAGAATAGTAAGTTGGCTCAAGTTAAGCTGACCAGAGCACACAGTCCTGAGAAAAGTGCTTTTCCACGGGATCTTCCTTCAGGGCTTGATCTCCTAATTCTTCTAGAAACACATCTGACTTTTGCTAGCCAATTAAGGCTTCTTCCATAATGAAAAGACAATATTTGCTTCCTTCTAAAAGAGTAGGCAAGAGAGGAGTGCCCTCCTTTTAGATAATGCTAGCAATAGTATTTTCCTTTTACCCAGTTTCAGTTCCTTCCTATTTCTAACAGAATTCAAATCCACAGCTTCCACCTCCCTGGAGATTATTCCAAACTCAGTGTTACAGACGGTTCTGAAACAAAGAGATAATCTCTATTCCTGTTAAAATTGTGCTGTTGGGAATAAAAATAAATTGAGAACTGTTGGAAAATAAGAGAGCAGACAGGCAGTGGCCAGAGAAGGAAATTTTTGTGACACCAAATCTGGGTCATAGCCCCAGACCTTTTTATTCAGAACTGTTTAATACAAATACAGGAACATTATTTGAAGAACTGTAAGTGGAAAACTCCCTCTGGGTTCAGTGTCTCAACCAGCACACTGCATTCTTCTTGTAGCTTCATCTTGCTATCTTTTCCTCTCTTTGGTTAGTAAGTCTTGATTGTTTTCTATTCAATCATGTAGCTTTAATAGTGGAGAAAAATATTCTGATGGACTAGTTGAGAAAAGTGTGATAATTAAGGCAGAAAAATAGCTAGACTGATAAGAAAAGTGTATTTTAAACACCACATGCTGAGGATGATGTTAGACTTGTCTCTCTGCCTTCTTGCATGTGCATTCTAATGCCTGGAAAATCATCTGCTGAAGACTGGAAAGATAACACTCTACTTCTATAAGAAGTATTAGACTGTGGGTATTGCTGAAACAATTTCCCACTACTTCCCGGTCTGTTGGGAGGTTTTAGGACTGATTCTCAAAACCAAATCTGCTTCTAACCATCCTTCTAGTTTGCTCAAAACTACTAGAGATCACTGTAAGTTAAGCCCTGTACATGTTGCTTAAGAGTCTTCTGAAGCACTCATTCTACTTGCACTCACACAGAGATGATAGCCCTTCATTTGACTGACTTTCTGTGACACCTGTGACATGGACAAGAGCATACAGAACTGATCTTAAGGATTCTGTTTGGCCTTGAAAGCTGCACAATCACATATGTATCATGCTTTGCTCATGATAATATAGCAAGATTTTTGTATTGCACTATGCTGAGAATTTGTACTTTTCATAGTACTTTCCTGTGTGATAAGGACATTGTACTTTCAGAAGCCCTGTGTTTCTCACCACTGCATATTCCTTAATCATACTTTCCCCTTCTTCCTTTGCCCTCTTAGGTAACATTGACAGAATTACAGAAGCAAGCAGGGCTATTTAGAACTCCCAAATAATTCTTGGTTCCTAATTTTTTTCTTAGATCATTAAACTACAATAATATTCTGGCTTACTTTTTCCACAATCAAAAGTTAAATGAAAGACTTAATACAAATCTATTAAAAATATGAACTTAATTTGTAATGTAAAACATCTTGAAGGAAGATGCTGCAAAATTATCTTACTGATTAGCTTATTACTATAAAAAGATTCCTACAATTAACAGAGCAGTATATACTCTACCTACAAGCTCTGCATAAAACTGTGTTGCTATCAGTAAATATAATACCATTTAATATACCAATGAGACTATAAAATTAGAATTGAAATTCCCAACATTTGATTAAAGAAAAATAATAATAAATATGGGAGAACACAGACATCATGTGAAATCTTTAAGCTCAAGCCATGCTGAAAACTGATTGTGTTTACCTACATGATTTTCTTGCAGTTGTGGCTTCATTTTAATATCACACAAGCCATTTCACACAGTCTAAATAAAAAATTTTAAAGAGCCATCAATCCATTTGAATTCTCAGTTTATGCCCTTTCTGTGCAAATATAGATATCGTATATATTTAGATATATCCCAATAAATAGGAACTTTGGCCATTACTAGTAAAAGGCCACATAGTTTGTATTAAACAGATAGTGTGAGCTCTGAAGAGTGCTTTGGGATTTCCTTGGCCTGAACTGGTTTTAATTTGGTTAAACTGTTGAATTGACTGGTGGCCTACTGACTGCTGCTTCATCTGTTTTAACTGACAGATTGTGAATGTCACCTATAGTAAAGATATGACCCACCAATGTAGTCACTAAAAAATAAACAAAATTTCTTTATATTGTTGTGGATTGGGAAGCTACTATGTAATTTCCAACCTGTAGATGGGAAGCAATGAAAATGAGACTATGAACTGAAAAGATATAAAAATAATCACAAATACATCTCAGTCCTGGAGAGATAGAAAGGCCCACAATGAACATCATGCTTCTCTGCAGATCTGGCCGATGGCTCCTGTAGATGGGTTTCTTCCTGATTTTCTGGGAAGACTGGCACCACTTTGGACCCAAACCCACACCAGTAAGACATCATAACACCAAGAAAAAGGGACTAGAAAGATACTAGAAAATTTTCTGGCGTTACAGTATTAAAGTTGTTATTAATGCAGCTGCTCTGTATTAGTCTGGGTGCTGAGTGGAAGCATTGCCTTAGCTGGACATAAAGTAATTATGAAGTGTTCTGTTTAGACTCTAATGTTTTAAATAAAGTGACAATTGAAATTTCCATATATATATGGTGTGTTCTCTTTTGCCCACAATAATATTTTGTGTATGTATATGCAGCACATGTTTATAGATATGTATGTGTGTACACCAGAGTAGTATTTATCCATCTCATTTTTCTTTATGCATTTTCTGAAAAAAAGGTCTACCTTTAAATATGATGTTAGGAACTCAAGTACTTCCCTATTGTTCTTCCTCCACTACACCCCTCATCCATCATAATTTTTAATATATTTCATCCACTTTACGAATCTTTCCATTGCAGGTGTTTATAAATCTGTTTGCTCCCAGGATATATCCTTACCCCCTAATCTTACAAATTCATAGTCTCTACTTCCTAAGCTTATGAGCTAACAGATTTTCCTTTCCTCCCACAAATCCATTTGCTTCAGCAATCCATATGTTTTGTTTTTTTGTTTTTTTTTTTTTTCTGCTCTGTTGAGGTAGAAATTCCCTGTTTCAGACAGATAATCTGTTAAATGTCTCTCAGGGAGCTACAAAGAAGGAAAACAGACCAGTTAACTTCCACAGTTGTAAATAGAAAGAACAGGGCATAATTGTGAAGCAGTTCTTGTATTAATTGAGATTTAAGTTGCTTGATTAACTGGGTTTGGAGCATAGTAGAAAAATCTCCAGAAGTATTTCAAAACTATCCAGCCCTATCAATAGCAACAGAGCACACTTCCTCTTGCTTGTGCAAAAGCTGCCCACAGCTATTTAGAAAGGATATATAAATCAGGGAAGGAGTGGGGAGTGATCTTAATCTGTGTTCTTTGGAAATGAACTAATGATTGAAAGGGTGGTTCAAGCAACATCTTAGAGAACAGCTTCAAGATTTCTCAAGTGAGGCTTTTCTAATGACAATTTTAATTTTAAAGGTGGGGCTTTTGCAATGTGTTTCAAAGAATCAGAGGAAAATAAGAATGCCAGTTGCCCAACCAGCGGAAAAGATGAAAAAACAGAGCAGGGGTTAGCTTGAGATGGTGCAAGGAGTTATGAATTTGGTTTCATGTGATACCATATGGTTATGATTATTCCAGTAAAGATTGGTTTGGGACATAAGGGATCAGCAGCTATACCTTGCAGTATAAGGAAAGTTTGTGACATTACTGGACACTTGAAAGGATATTAGAATAAAAGGGGAAACATAAGAATGTACAAAGCTGAAACTGAATAGTAAGTCTACTCCCTCCATCAAGGCAGGAAGGGGGGGATGTTCATTAGAACATCCTTTAATCACATTTACTTTACATTTTCACTGAGAGATATTTTTGCACGCATTTTTAATATAAAAAGCAATGATACTATATTAGGGAGAATGGAAGAGAAAGTGATTTGTATTGGAGTATGCCATCCTTATGTGCTGTGAAACAAGTTATTTCAGTTTCTTCCTTGTTTCAGAATGTAGGCCTAATAGATGCTAAAAAAGGTAAGATTACCCTTTAAAAACTCATTCATTATATGGTATCAAGTCTTGGAAGGAAGTCTAGGAAGAAAGTAGTGTATATTTCAATTTAAATGAGGTCCTGTATTGTGATAGTTATAAGAAAATCCACTGCCAAATCCAGTTTTAATGAGCCCTTACACTATATAAGGAGGGGAAAGAAGACAGATATATTTTTGAAATGAACTGTTAAATGGTACATCTAACCAATGAGAGGAAGCAAGGAAAAGACAGATTCATTGTCTAATATGAGCTCTGCAAGAGGTGAAAGCATAAAGCATAGGAAAAAAAAAGGTTCATCTTGCTAAAGTCTTTACTGTTTTTTCTTCCAAAAGTTCAAATATTCATTATAGATGCATGGCACTGCTGCTGATGATAAATAATAGTAAAGATCATACAGTTGTCTTTATAGTCAATATTATTTATTTCTTTTACAAAGAAAATCAGAAAATCTAATTAAATATTGGGCCTTAAACAGAGCTGAGAGAAGTACTGTGTGATAGTAGGTAGCAGGCAAAAAGAAAACTGGGAGGAAGTAAAGGAAGGCAAGCTAAGAGTAAAGTAATTCTGACTGGTATGTAATTGTACAGACAATATAAATTTAATTCAATTAAAGGAATTTGAGATTTCAAAATTTATTTTCAGTCTGATTTATAGCAAGATTCTAAATGACTGTCACCTTCCTTCTCCAACTAAAACATCTTTGGTTCTTTTTATACTTTCATGTTAATATTATAAAAACTGTATTACAGTGAATATATGGATGATTATTTCAAAGCTAGATAATGTAACTCTTTAATTTCAAAACCATAAACATTAGATGCATTTTACTGTCATGAGGTTTGTTTTCTTTCAAAACTTAATAACAAAATTGGTACAGTTCTGCAAAGCACTTTGATTTTACCAGAGCTTCATTTTCCAGAGGAAAATGGGTCTGACAGCATTTTACTATCCAGTTCTGTGAGCAAATATTTTCTAGAAGCATGTTTTTGAAAGGTTCAGAGAAATAATTTGATACTTCACCTTACCAATGGTACCATAACTAACATGCTTTAAAAGAACTCACCTTCTAATAGATGAATAAAAGAAAAAATGGCAATCAGTTAAACTTTTTTTCAGGAGGGTACCAAATCATGAAGAGTCAGCAGTGAAAAAAGGGTCAGGAAAGATAAAATGAAACACCAATAACAAGGTCAGATATGACCCAGAGTGAAACTAAAGAGGAAAACAACTCCCTAGATATGTATTAAAACCAGAAAGGGCTCTCTCTCTGCATATCTAGTAGCAGTAATATACAGTTATAGGTTAAGTGTGAATTGTTCTAATCACAGACATATCAGTTCCTGACCTTGAAATCAAGTAGTTGAATGGGATAAACAAATTAAAGTGAGGTTAGATAAAAAAGATGAAGACAGGTAGCTAAAATATAATATTCTAACAGAGTTAGTAAGTCTGCTTTTAACATGTAGCAGTCATAACTTGGCCATCCTGGAATCTTTTGTCTATCCTGTAGCCAAACTCCTTATCTGAAGTATTGTTTGACTCCTCATTTTGCCTTTCAGAAAAGGTAGGATATTTCTTTTCACACGTAGCAGTAAATTTTGGAACCTGCCTCCACCACATGTGGAGACCAAGGTTATCTGCAGTTTTAGAAAGACTAAACAAATTAGTGGACAAATCCATTGACTGATAGAAAAAAAGTGAGGTATAGGAAATAACTCAGTAAGAACTCTGATGCAACATCTGGAGGACCCCATGGAGAATGAGCTGCAGAAAATGGCTGTATTTAATCGCTAAATAACACCTCTTGGCATTTTCTGAAATAGATACAGTATCCTGTCTGCAAGAGGGAGTGAGGCTGACATAGACCATTGATGTGACTCAGTTAGGGCTGTTAATGTTCAGTATTCCTAAGCACTGGTAAAACTGGGAAAGCATGTGTAGGCAAGTATCATCTCTTACTCACAGTGGTATCTCATAGAGGTTTCTCATTACTTGGCATTTAAATTCAAAACAGAATTAAAGCAAGTATGTTCAGAATAAAAATCAAATCTATTTTCACAATAATAAGTACTGAATAAACAGTATTGAAAATTAGGTGTAGGCCACAAACGTTTAAAGAAATATACAGAATTAATATGTTCAATATGTTTTCAACAGCAATTTTACTGATTGCCGTTTGATACCATTCTTGTGCAAAGCTAAGGCAAATGTTTAAGTTTGAAAAGGTATTATGTACAAGGCTTTTCTCCGTGCCCAAGCTGCTGTTTCAGAACTCCTTACATTTTACAGGGGAGTTTAAGTACATGTATGGTAGCAGAAATTCTTCTGCTGGCCCAGTCACTCACTCCCCTGGGAAAATGTTGTCTGCATAAACAAAATGCAACATTACTTTTTAACTGATACATATAATATCAAATATGAACATACTTGTTTAAATACTTCTGTTGTAACGAAGCTATTGGATTTTTATTACCCATACTCATCGTATCTCCTCTTTTGTGACATTTTCAAAAGATCCCAGTATCTGAGGCACTTTGTAAGTAAACCAAGTGTTTTCCTCCGTAATTACAGCCCATGAACTAGACTGCCCAGTTCACTCCAGTAGAAATCCTGTGACATGATTCATCTGTGTAAAAGGTCAGTGTTTGAATCTGTGGTTGGAGGCAAGCTGAGGACAGCACAGTCTTCCCACTTGCTCCCACAGGAACTTGATCACATTTTTGATCTGTAGACAACTTGTTATTTTTTAAGATAAATTTAAAAAATTTTATATGTTTTCTTAAAAGTTCAAAAAGACATAGCCATAAGTATGAGGCAAGGATTGAAGCTAAGAGTTTTACAATTTATTAACTTCACATTTGCGCTATTTAAATGTAATGTTATTTACAAATTTAATAGCCTTGCTAACCCAGCTTTTTAACTGCCCTCACCGTACAAATCCATATTTTTAAATGGATGCCAGGGCATAAAGACAGGTGTCTAAGAACTAAGCATTTTGTCTTATTCTACTTTTGTATCGTAGTAAATGACACGTTTTCATTGCTCAGATATGTATTTCTGTTTGAGCAAAATAATGTTTTCCATGAATAAGACAACAAAAGCATTACATCACACACAAAATAGATATAGTTATGACTATATATTCATACATAGTACATACTGATTATGAGATATAACGTTTATATTTTTATATTGTATGTATTTCCACGTGTTCTGGTTGGGGCTGGACTAGAGTTCCTGTTGGTTTTAGTAGCTGGAGGAGTGCTGCAGCACCCTGAGACCCCAGGGGCTCTCCAAGACCTAGTGCCCTCACCTGTGTGCGGGGGCGGGGGAGCACAGCTGGAGGGCTGAGCTGGGATTGGCTGATATTCCATGTCATGTGACATTATGCTCACTGTATAAAGGCAGGAGAGGGCTGGGAGAGGCTGCCACTTCTGGGAGTGTGGCTGTGGTGTCTTTGGGGTCACTGGCTGGGAGCAGGCGGGTGTCAGTCGGCGGGTGGTGAGCAGCTGTATGGTACGTTACCTGCTGATACTGCTGTCATTGTATTATTCTGTTACTGTTATTAAACTGTTTTTATCTCAACCCGTGAGTCTCCCTTTGCCCCTCCATTTCCCTCCCCATTCACAAGTGGGGGGAGGGTGGGTGAGCGACTGTGTGGCATTTAGCTGCTGAGTAGGCTCAAACCACAACACCACGTTAATTATATAGACTGTCTTTATCAAGGATACGACTTCTGTTTTTCAGTCATTGAAATGTTGTCTTTTGTGTATGAAAATTCCTCCAAAAGAAGTCCATTAGAACTATTCCCACACTGCTGTGTCATATTCCATGATCTTCACTTTTTAAAAGTATTGATGATGAATGAGGGCAATGATGAATGTTTTTCTCCACATGTTTTTGAGGGAGGTTAAGTGACTGCAATCTCATCTAAGTTACTATGAATCTTTTCTTAGGTGGATTTTATACTTACATATAGTGTTTGATCCCCTCAGAACATTTACAATATTTACTCTTGAAACAGTCTTGTGAGATACAGAAGTGCTACTAATCTCATTTTTAAAATGAGAAGAGTAAGACACAAAAGTAAGATTATTGTGTAGAACGAAAATTATGTAAGTGGTCTTGAAAATCTATATTTAAGTGACTTAATCATGGATACAGTGAAAGACTGACAGAACAAAAATTAGCTTCAGAGCTTGAAAGCTGAGACTAACACCCTGACTGCTGAAGTACCTTTCTAAATAAAAGTGGTATCTATACAGGAATAATACTTTAAGTGGTCACAATTTCTTTTGAACACCTCTCACAAGCAGTGTTAGTAAGCAATATCAGGGAACTTAAGGTCTGCAAAAAGGAACAGGTGTCATGCAGTTAGGTATATAAATAAATAAATTATGCTGAATGAATACACATGCTTTATAAATGCTTCACATGTAAACAGGTAAATCATATATAGCATATTTTAGATACCACAACCATCTAAATATTAATCTTCTTTTGTCAAACATAGATCAACAATTACTTTAATACACACATTTGTAAATTAAATCAGTCATTTAAGACATGATTCAGAATTTCTTTCATGGGATTCCTTTTCGGATTTGGGAAGAACAAGATTAAGTTTTTTAGGAAAACATTGATGAAAAGATTTCTGATTATGTCAGTTTTTAATGGGGAAAGAATATCCTTTTGGATAGTATTTAAGATTTTATCATTTAGATTATGTTCCAAAGAACTGGACTCCTGTTTATAGTTCAGTAAGCAGAAAACCATCCCTTACTTAAAGTTTTCTATATAATCCAATTGACATATACTTGTTAAAATATTAAGTGTGAAGTATTTAAGCCAGATTTAAATGCAGTAATAAGTGAGGGGATTTGCATAATATTAGGCACTGATGCCAACTTTGAAATGCCAGCATCATTTTTCACAATTGAAAGCATGATGCCTTTGCAAATAATCATTTATTAAAACCAAACCAATGTTTCAATAAAGCATTAGAATTTCCTGCATAGAATAGCCCTTGGGCAGCATTCTGAAGTAATAGTGAATTGTTATTCTAATCCACAATGGAACATTTTAATAAGTGTGATAAATGACTCACAAAGGGCTTCAGGTTTCAACATCAGTAGAATTAGAATCAGTCAAATACTGGGTCTGGGTGATAGATGTAGAGGATTTTTGTGGTAAATTGTTTGCAATGTCAGGACAATACCAGCTTACTGAACTTTCAGAAGCTAAATTCCTGTCCATTTGTCACCTTGTTGCCAGCAGACATAGATGTACGTAGAGTAATAGACTTGCATTCTTTATCAGCTGATACATTTCTGTAACTCCTGGTCCACTGCAGAAAGATCAGTCCATTATGGTCCATTATGAATCTAGTAAGAATGTTACTGATAAACACTATTTATTAGATCCAATACTATAAGAAGAGAAAAACATAGATAATCTTACACCTCTTCAGATGCTGGAAATCCCTTGTGGTGTAGCACTGAACAGGACTCCAACCCATGTGCAGCATATCACGTGGGCCTCATCCATAGTAGAGATTCTCTTCTTTCCATCATTGAGGCTATGATAACTCTGTTAATCCTTTCTGTGATCAAACCAGAAATTATGCTCTCATGAGAAATTTTTGCTGCGCTTTCAGATAAAGGCAAGACTGTGCAGGTGGTATAGTCACTGGTATTACAGCACAGGCCTGGGCACACTCAGGTTAATTGTACTGTGGATCACTAACTCCTTAATGTGCCATGGTCTTCCAGTCAGGATCACTATAAGAGGTCATCAAGAAGACAGAGACAGGCTTTTCAGCATTGCATGGTGAGAGAATGACAGACAACAAGCATAAATCGAGGTTCAGACTGGATATATGGAAAAATGTTTTCCCTTGAGGAATGGTCAGGCAGTAGAACAGGCTGTCCCGAGAAGTTGTGCAGTCTCCATGCTACAGGGTTTGAAAATGTGACTTGATCATGGTCTGAGCAATCTAGACCTCAGAGTTGGACTAGAGACCCCCTGAGATCCTTCCAGCCAGAGTTTTCCAATAATATTATGAGCTTGTGAATATGGTTGTAATGTGCATGATTCTGATTAAGCATTTGACTTATATTTTCCTTTCACACTGACGTAGTAAGAATATCTGGGGAAGAAGCAAAACCTTAAAAATAAATTTACACATAAGGTATTATGCCAAATACAAAAAATCAAGGGTGTTAATTCTTGTTTTCAGTCTATCTTTCTGAATTGCATATATAGAAATGGTTTTAACACCTGAAGAGTATTTAAATTTCTAAAACTAGAAATGTTAAAAAAAATTCCAATGGAGGTATAAGTTATTTATAAAATATTTGTAGGTCTTTGGCTTCTTAATATAAATAAAAAAAAATATTGATTTTTACTTGTGAGTTGAAGGATATGAGAAAGTGAGAGTTTAATTAACATTTAACTTCATTTAGCATTTAACAGAAATGAAAATTCTAATTTGATTCCATAATATAATATACATTTTTATGTGCTAAAATCAACTTCTGGTATGTAATTTGCACATCAAACACAAAAAAAAATTAGATCTATATATCTATTTTTATTTTTAGAAGTCTATTTATAAAATATGGTTAGTGAGATAGTTTATGTCACAGATATAAAATTCAACATCAAGTGGGATCATTGTAATAAAAACATAAGGGGAAAATACTGCGATTGCATTTCATTTGATATATACAAATATGTTTTTCATCAATCAGTAGAAGAAATGGATATCAAGCTTATTTTCTTTCTGTATATTGTCCCTTCATTGTAATTCTTCCTTCACAACTTTGATTTTCTTCATTCATGTTTCTTATCTTCTTTCCCAGCTCTTTTTTTTTTTTTTTTTTTTTTTTTTTCTTTTTTGTATTCTTCACCTTAACCATCATGGTGGTGTTCATATTTTGTCTTACATTGCCTGGTTTGACTCCAGTAGCCAGAATTTGTGTGTTCTCAACCTCTCAGGAATTTTTATTTTTTCTCCTACGAAAGAGAACTAAAAGGTTTTCAGGTCTTCAAGATGCTTGTTTGAGTTACAGCTAGAACAGGGAGGACAGGGAAACTGATAAATAAGAGCTATTTTAGTTAACATGGTACAACCAATGTCTAAGTTAATAAGTTGTGACTGCCACTTTCATAATTTTTGTTACCGTTAAAATTTTTTTAATTCTGCCCCGTCTATCTAAATTTGACTCAGTCCTTCTTAGCCTACTGTATGTAATCCAATACACATTCAGGAATGAATGCTTCTGAGACAAATTTGAAGGTTAAAAAAACACCTCATATCTCAACACAACAGTAATTTCAAAACTTTTTGCCTTTTTTTTTGTTTCCTTTTTGATTTACATCCTCTATACATCTTCTGTAAAACCAGAGGATGGAAATATTTATTTCTAAAATAAATTCTAACATATAGAAATAAAAATGCTACCTATATTTTAAATATTTCTAGATTGTCACAAACCAAAACTCTGTGTGTGAACTGAATATGTTTTAGAAAACATTGTGCTAGAAATCAGAAATGTATTTTAAATTGTATACATCCTCCATAGTGTAATATTTTTATGTAATGTGAATAAATTTGATCAGTGTAAGAAATTTGAGATATTTACGACAATGTTGGTTTAAATGAAAGCAAAAAGCTTGCATAACATGTATCTCACAATGCTTAACAAAATGATAATAATATATACCATTTTATGAGTTAAACCCACTCTCAGATTCTATATTAACTACCTGGATCATTATGAAAATAAATAAATACACATCAGCATTTATGTATAGGTAGATTTTTCAGGACAGTTAAGAGTGGGCTTTTTTTGCTGGTGATACTAGATTAAAAAAATTAGGACCTAGTCTTGTACCACTGAAGTTTTACTAGCTTTGTAAAATTTTCTAGTGAACTTTGGACATCTCCCTCCCTCCCTCCCTCCCTCCCTCCCTCCCTCCCTCCCTCCCTCCCTCCCTCCCTCCCTCCCTCCCTCCCTCCCTCCCTCCCTCCCTCCCTCCCTCCCTCCCTCCCTCCCTCCCTCCCTCCCTCCCTCCGTCCCTTCTCTCTCTCTTTCTTTCCCTCTCTCTTTCTTTCTCTCTCTTTCTCTCTATTTTAATATTATACAAGACACAAAATAAATTTGCAGTTCCAATGTCAGCCTTGGATAGAACTTAACAGTGAGTAACTTACCATAGTATCCTTCTCAGTTTTATTTATTTCTAAATGTGAGGGGAAGAGAACAGGTGATTTTTGTTGGTGTTACTACTGTATAAAGTTTCTTTCTGATAACATATTGTGTTTTGTTTATTCTAGTTTTAGATGTCTGAAATAAATAGGTTCTTCTATGAGTTCTTTACAGAAACTCATAGATAATATAAATCAAATCATCTTCACACTTTGAAGTTTTTCCAGATATTCAGACTAATTCTTTCCCTATTTTTTATTTCTTCTGTAGAACAATTTAAAAAAGAAAATTACAGAAGAGCAAAGTACATTATTCAGAAGTTACATACTTCCATTATTATTTCACCTGATGCCTATTTCTCCAATCCAGACTCAATTCTTCCTGAAGTAAGCTAAAGTTAATTAAATTAAATCTCAATTATGTCATGCAAATGTTATTATGATAACTAAGATTATATAAATGCTGAAAATACTGCAATATAAAAATTTGTCCTATAGTGCTAATAGAATAATTTAATTAACACCCAGTCTTTGTTGATTTGTCTTTTTTTTTTTTTTTTTTTTTGGGGGGGGGGTAGACTATTGAAAAAGGAGAACAGAGTAAATATGTGCAGAGTGAACTTATTATTAAAGGATAAAAGTGCATGTCCTCCTTGCATCATAACCTCAAGGTAAAGCATCGTACTAAATGAGAATTTCTGAACCTGGAAATATGCAATAGAAATTTCAAAATATTTAAGCAATATAGAAAGAATGTAGTTATATTATGTACTTCATGGATTTCTCAAATGTGGTTGTGAAGAAATAGAGGCTGGAGGATATGTCACACAGTGATAATGCAGTGCTTAGCAGTACATCAGAACAGCTACCATCTGTGTGGACAGCAGCAGATGATCAACACCTCCTTTTGCTTCTTTCCTGTGTTCGATAGGTACCCTTTCATAACTATCATGATGTAGCCTAAAGTATTTAAGAGGAAAGAGTAAATGTAAATCTGAGAGCACATATGTGGGACAGCAAGGAAAGTGCTTTTGCTGCAGTATCCTTATCTTAACTCAGAGTCCCAATGGCACATTTCAGTACATGGTATAGGTTGTGTCAGTGCTATTCCATTATGACTGACACAGATTTCCCTCTATAGGATACACTTAACTAGAGACTTACAAAATAAGGTTTTTGTTAGTCTCAGTAATATCACAAGGATTCTTCTATCTAAACACTTAGCTCAGATGTAATGCCTGGAAATTTGGTTATTTTCTTCGATGTACTTTCTGCTGAGCAAAAATGTTGCTTGATTTTATTTTTTAAATTTTTTTGAATCCCTGTTCTCATGGAAATTTCAGCTAAATGTGTATCATCTAGATCTGCTTATCTGCACCTCAAGTCTTGACGTGTATTTATTACTTGACTGAAGAGATCTGATCCTCAGATTTTAAAGCTGTTTTTCTGATATTTAAATGTCTGCATCTAAGCAATTTGTTTCAAGGTACAGACTTCTGCTGGCAGTCCTGTGCCCTTGGCAAACAAACAGATTTATGATAAAATGCTTACATTCCCAGTGGGGTTTTTACTATTCACTTAGATTTTCCACTATTTACATAAAATTTATATTAAATAGATTTTTATTGCATAAGAAATGATAAATAGGATCCTGTATCTTATATAATTGTAACAGGTGTTTGTTACAGGCTCTGAGAAGCTATACTTTTCAAAATAACCATAATTTAGATTATTTCCAATAACTGTATTAGTAAATTCAAAGCCTACAGCATTCAGGATCTGTTAAATTTTGGCCATGTCACTGAGAATTGTAATATTGCTGTGAAATACTTTATTTTAGACTTGTCAAAAAACTGTCTGTTTTTTTATTTTTATGAAATTGAGTGATTTTTAAATACAGTACTAGAATATTCCTCCTACGATATAAACAACAGTTCCTAACATTGTGTAGTCAGATGTTTATTCAAGGGGAAAAGAATAAAATGGCATTACACTTTTGGTTTCCTACAATAACAGACAGGTTATTGGTTAGAAATTATTATTAATAACTGAAGGGAATTAGAGTGCACAAAAGTATAGGCAGAGCAATGGATTTCCCATCTGCAGTGCATCCATGATTTATTCAGGGCACTTCTGTTTTGGAAAGATATGACAAAAATAGAACTTTTGATGTTTAGGTGGTTTACTGGAATTATTTTTCTGTATGTAGAAAATGAGTTACTTATTACTCCTTTGGCATGTGAGATGAATTAATAATAATTTAAATTTTACTTCAGATATATAATGCTCAGAATGGAGAGGAGCAAAACATAAAAATCTTAAAATGGACAGCATTAAGAATTCCTTGATCTTTTAATATTGCCTCAGTTATGGTATTTGTTTCTGCTGTTCCTTGGGACAAGGAGTTTATCAGTTCGTTTATTACAAGTGAGTGCTATATGTTGCTGAATTTTTTAGGGTACTGCTAAGCAACACATTAAAAAACTAAGATAAACCTCAAAACACTTCTGACTGATACAGTGATACTCATTGTTTGTATACTGTTTGATCTCTTCTGTTTTGCGGTTTATCCAAAAGATAGAACCTTCATTCTTCACTTAGACACTTGGAGATTAAGTCATTACAGAATCAAGGATGTTGTAGTCATCAGTTCTGTGGTTTTTTTCTTTTTTTTTTTTTTTTTTTTTTTAAATTCCTGCACCAATTTCTGCTGTTCTCACAAGATGACAAAGCAATAAAATGAAAGATTTATAAAAGTCAAATTTTACCAACTCAGATGTGGAATTAGAATATAATAATTCTGGAATCATCAAACCATAGAATCATAGAATGGTTTGGTTGGAAGATACCTTTAAAGGTCATTTAGTACTAATCTCCCTGTCATGGACAGGAACACTTTCTGCTAGATCAGGTTGCTCAAAGCCCCATCCAACCTGGCCTTGAACACTTCCAGGGAAGGGGCAGCCATAACTCTGGGCAACATGTTCCAGTGTCACACCACCCCCATACTGAAGAATTTCTTATATACAATCTAAATCTAACCCTCTTTCAGTTTAAAATCATTACCCCTTTTCCTACCACTACAGGCCCTGGTATAATGTCTCTCCGTTTTTCTAATAACCAGTAAGGTTTCCCCAGAACCTTCTCTTCTCCATAGGAGAGATATTCCTGACATCTAATATTTTCTGTGGTCCTCCTCTGGACCTGCTCCAACAGGTCCATATATTTATTGTACTGAGGACTCCAGCACTCTACTTTCCAGGTAGGATTTCACAAGAGCAAAGTAAAGGGCCAGAATCACCTCTCTTGACCTGCTCACCACACTTCTTTTTATGCAGCTCAGGACACTACTAGATTTCCAGGCTGCAAACACACATTGCCTGCTCATATCATAAATACTTTATTTAGTTAAAGTGATCACAAAATTTTAAATGATCATATGAGCTTATAGTTAATGCAGTTTCTTGCATATAAAATTGATTGTTCTACTATATTTCTTGATAAAATAGCTAGAAGGAAGTTTTGTGAAATCTGAGTTGGTTTGATTTAGTATTAATCTAAAATGTTCAACCTTAATCATCAAATTGATATGTTCAAAATATATAGATTTAGGGTTTGGGAGAGATTTTCTAAGTAATATTCAACCTATATTAAAGATAATGAGCAATATTAATTACACAGTTAATAAACAATATGGTTTAAAGTAACATATGAAAGTAAAATAGAGTAAAATGAAAGACATGGCTGAGGAAAACATTAAAAATTCTGTTGTATTCTTAATTGCATTAATGTGAACATAAAGTAGTTCCAGTGTTATTAAATTGGCTATTTTATAGTAATTGTCTGAAAATAAAAATTACTATTTTGTGAATATGAATATAAAGTTTTCTTCTATGCAACTTTTCTCTCTACTGCAATGCACATTCTTCTTTAAAGAATATTAACATATTTATGCTTTCCTTGGCTTACTCCCTGGTGACATGATTCCCTAGAGTATTGTCCTACTACTTCCTGCTATGTACTCCCTTTCTCCCAAAAGAGAAATTGTGAAGCTAAAGAAAAGAAGACAGGATGTCTACAGAAGCATTAGGTCTTCAGGGATTCCTCCCTGAAGTAATATGTTCCCTTAAGATTCATGCCGTAAACAGTGTCTGGTTTCTACCTCCATCCTGCTCCCTCCATCACTCTCTGAACAAATAATGCTGCAATTACAAGTTATAACATGGAAGGACATTATCAGAGTTGTGAAAGAAATATATAGCGTTCCAAGCAAAGTAGAAAAGTAAACTAGTTCCTAAGGGATTGTTTGGGCCTTTTAGGAATCAGTTTCATTGCATCTGAGTAGCAAGTTCAGACAAAAGTCATGAAATTAGAGAACTGTACTATCCCTATAGCAAACATTTTTAAAGGTGTTTTAGTTAAATTTTTTTCTTCCCCTCTTTCAGAGAGTATTCAGCTCTGTAAGTAGTCCCATTATTGAAATAAGACTATTCAAACACTTTTTATGAATACTAGTGACAGAATCTTGACCTTTGAGAGAACTTGAATTAAAGTATTATTTTTGTTATTAAGATCTGGCTGTCCATTTCCTTGCCTGTAATTATCAAGAGGGCTGAGCCTGTGTAAAGCTTTGTACCTACAGACACAGAAAGTTTGTATTTCATATAATATCTATACCTGTCTATACAGAGACACATATACACCATTAAGGAGCAAGAGACATTTGAGATAAAGATGGCAGATCACTTGCTATCTCTGTCAGCCTCATATGTCTTTTTTTTAATCAATTTTATCTTTTCACTTTTATGTATTTTTTTATCATTATTATTATCATAGGCATAGAGACCTGAAAATAGACAATATAATTAAAAAGGGAAGGTTAGCATCAATTAATAATAAGCTTCCCTACATTTCCATGTACTGTGTCCCTTGAAATTATGAAAACCAGGGAACCCATCAGCTGCCAATGTAAATTTGGAAGGAAGAATCATCATTTCTCATTTTCGGCAACTGCATTATTTGTCCACTCAAAAAAGTGTAATAGAAGAAAATAGAAGGATATAACACAAATGCATGCAACTGCCACAATGTTGAGGCTTTTAAATAGCTTTAAATCTCTGAAGGGAAAGCAAGTGCACTAGGTATCTAAAGGATTATACTATATAGATAGTCATGCTTTGTAATTTTATTAAAGACGGGATTATGTTACCTGTTTATATTTCAAATTTAAATGCTAAAATAAAAATGCAATATCCAACCATTTGGACATAAAAGTTCAAAAGGACGCTGTTTATTAAAAAATGTCAGCTGCCCTTTAATCTACGGGAAAGAAATTCTGGAGTAAAGCATACAGTAACTGTCAATTCAGCATGTTCTTGCTGCTGATATGATTCTAACCCAGGAGAATATTAAATGAAATCATGAAGTAATGGAAAGGATGAGCATGTTAAAAGGGCTGAGGCAGAGACCAGGAGAGACTGATGATGCAATAACCCTTCTTCTAGGCTGTGCAGTACTAATGCGATAAGGGCCTGCATAGTTCAACAGTAAGGATGAAGAGGCTAACAATAATTCTCAATTTAAAGTAGGTTTTCTTTGTGCTGGTAAAATACCCTGCATCTCATTGATTAGAATGCCAAGAAAGTCCTACATTGTGTCATGTGATTTGCAAAAGAAAATGCTAAAAGAGAAATATTCAAATACTATTTAATGAGAACTGAGAAAGCTAAAGAATGGAAGAAGAAAGAATTGAGCAAATGTTAAATTTAACACCACCAATACATTAATAACAACAATAATGTACTGAATATTTATAGAAGCAGTAGATTAGAAAGCTCCCTGAAAATCTCTCCATTGTTCCTCCCAGGCAAAATTCACATTTAGAATCTGCCTTGCTCTCTAATAATATATGACTTTTTGAGAATTTTTCATGTAAGAGGTAATGTTACTAGATTGACCATTAACTTTCTGTGTCTTTTATAATCTATTATGATTTATAAAACTAAAGCCTCTTTTTGAGCTGAGCCAGAATGCATGGGGCTGACTAGTGAAATTTATGTAGCTTGAATGATACTTTTCCTGATTTATTTTGATGAAACTGAGTGCAGAGTTAAATCTGTGGTCCTTGCTACAGAGTAATTTTGGCCCCATGTCATATAAGGCTTTTACAGTCATTGTAAAACAGTTAAGGAATCAGAATTAGTCTTATTTTGCATGAAAGGCTATATTACACCACAAGGAGCTATCATGAGTGGAGGGAAGAATGGGAATGGTAAAAGTAAGAAAACTCATGGGTTGAAATAAAGACATTTTAGTAGGTAAAGCAAAAGCCATACACACAAGCAAAGTAAACCAATAAATTAATTCACCACTTCCCATGGGCAGGTAGGTGCTCAGACATCTCCAGGAAAGCAAGGCTCCATCATACATAATGAGTTCTCGGGAAGACAAATGCCATCACTCCAAACATCCCCCACTTCCTTCTCCCAGCTTTATATACTGAGCATGACATCATATAGTATGACATATCCCTTTGGTCAGTTGGGGTCAGCTGTCTCAGCTGTGTCCCCTCTCAACTTTTTGCGCACCCCATCCTACTCACTGGTGGGTTGGGGTGAAAAGCAGAAAAGGCCTTGACTCTGTGTAAATGCTCCTCAGCAATAATGAAAACTTCTCTGTATTATCAACACTGTTCAGCACAAATCCAAAACACAGCCTCACACTAGCTACTATGAAGAAATTAACTCTATCCCAGCCAAAACCAGCACAGGACATATACGTTACTTTCTGTAATATTAATGTAAAGAATTTAATCAGTTCATTATCCTTTCTTTCAATACAAATTGGAGAGTTTTTTGTTATTTTAACCAAAGTTCAATGAATAGGATGTGTGTTTCTTTCAAAAGTGGAGGTTACCATGGCTTGATTTATCGATGTGTCAGTCTTCAATTCCACATCAGTTAAATATTTTATGCACTGTTATCACCAATCTTTTGGTGAAATAAGTCATGACCATTTTTGGACAAGATCTTTTGAAGGACCGTCAATTCACCTTAAAGTGAGAAGAGAGTTTTCTTACAAGAGGATTGAGACTAAGGGATCTGAAGACTACCATGGTCTTCTGGTTTTTCTCCCGGGTTCACTGGTAAGTATAACAGTCTTGCTTATCTCTGTATAATGACTTCTTATATTCATTCAGTTTTATGGGAAAGAATTTTGCGCATTGGGGAAACATGATATTTAATAATGTATAATACCAAAATTTAATACTGTAATATTGCACAAGAATGCAATATACAAGAGGCATCTTAACCTTTCATGCTCGTGTAGCTTACTGTAAAGTAGATTTACAGTTTTAACTGACTGAAGATTATTACCTTCTGATAGCTCTTTGTCAGTCTAGAACTGAATTTGGTCTTATTCCAGTTTATCATAAATAATAAATATTTTATATTTATTTACACTTATTTTTTCAGAGTTGGGAATTGTAGGTGTTGATCCAATGCTTTGTGCAATTTCCCCCCTAAATTAAGAAATAGAGCCCAAGACACAAATAAATGTTTGCCTGTAAATATACCAGATTCTACCCACACCGCCACCAAACTGAAGAAAAAAGGGAAATAAATGATGGGGAAGGAGTGACTTTCACTGTGTTCAGAACATTAATAAATTCAAGGTTCTGTATATCAAAGCTATCAAATGATACTCTTCACCTGCGTACCTGAAATTAAGTTTATGAAAAACTGTCATAATCAATGACAATGAATCTATTTGCAGCTTCAGTAAATACAAACTGGGAGATGAAGACTGTACAGGTTGTCATTCACAAAGTTAGGATAAAGACACATTAGGCACCTTGGAAATGCTCATTCAATGTTTTCTGTACCACACTTGTACATATCTACACACATTAATTCAATTTTCAGCATCATCAGCCATTGTTGCAACCACTCTTTCACAGATAGTGAAAGTACTTGTCCAATTTGTTGTTTTTTTTCCTCATAAATATCATCAGCCAATCTGCAGAGTTCCGTTGTCTTGAGTTGCCTCTGAAAAATGTCTGAATTATCTTGCTCTACCAGAGCTAGTTATGACCCAGATGTTTTGTGGTCACGCTGACAATCTCTGTCATGGCTTTACAGAATCCTTTAATTGAAGGAATACAGGGCTTGTTCCCTTACTCTAAAGTCAAACAGAAGGGGACAGTTACCCAATTACAGAGGAAATTATCACAGAAGATTCTCCCTTTGGAGCAGTGTCCTCAAGTACCAGTTTTTCACTACATTAATTCATCCCTGGGTTTCACTCAAAAAACCCCAAAACATTCTACTCTTGATGTCACATTCTTCCCCATTTTCATATGTAGGGCTCTTCTACAAACTTTTTCAAAATCAGGCTGAAACACAAATATTTATATCAACTAGGTGAAGGTCTGAGCCCACAGGGAAGATAAAATCCCACCAGCAGGTTCTCATCTCCTTCTGTCAAATCAGTTATCCAAATAAGAGAAAGCTGACCAGAATCCTAACTCTGGACCAGCTTACACCTGGGAGAAGTGTGGTAGGTAATTGCTTCTACATTTGTCAGACCTCTCCACTTCCCTTGCTGTCTAAGATGAAGAAAGGTTCAATGAATCCAACCTCTACAGAGTTTTGCAGATCTCATTGTTTTACCAGGAAAGGTAAATGTCTCTGCAGTTTGATCATTATCAGAATTACCATAAGTGTTCACTGAGTGTGAACAGATGTTATCACTGGATGAAGAGCAAAAACGAGTGGGTGAATTCTGCCAACTCGGGGCACATACCCAGAGCCCTCCAATGTGGTCACAATTTAAATATGAAACAGAACAATTGGAGTGAGATGGCTTTGCTATAGAAGTTTGATGTTTATTCTTGTTCAGTGATGGTTTAGGCAAAAATTGTTTACAAAATCTTTCAAAATAGCAGACTTTAGGAATATTGACAAGAGCCAATCCCATATGAGTTGAAGCAAGAGCAACAGGCAATCCCTGAGGTAACTACCAAAGACAGTATAGAGCTACAGTACCAGGAGAGATGGCAATATAGGCATACAAACTATGAATCTATTATCTTTTCCTCCTCTTGCAAGGTCTTGCCTTTCATTAAAATATTTTGAGTATTATATAGTTTTGTTGACAAACTTTTCCTTTTCTGGGTTAAAACTGTACCTGAACCTCACTATGTTCAGGCATACTAATGTCAAGAATTAATAGTTTATTTGAGGATGAAAGCTAGTAAGGAGATCTGTGTATATTCTTGAACAATGACACTTAATGCACCACTGGTACTGAGACAAATCCAAGTTTAAGAGATGAATAAGCTGGAACTGAAGGATGTGGTCCTGCAATAAACTTTTTTGATATCTAAGTATTCTCACCAGGACAGAAAGTCAGGCATATTTTACAGCTGCAACAACTCCTTTTCTGTAGATATTATTCATTATTTAAATTATTCACATATGTTTATATAAAAGAACTGTGAAATAAATTATAACACATAATATAGACCATGAATTATGAATTCCTATTAAGTCCTTTTTAAGTTAACCTAAGAAAACCAAAGGCAGAACAAAATAGCTATTATAATAGCTTATTTCAGCATAAATAAACCACAAAAATACTACAATAATACATTAACAAATAAACTATTTAGGGATGAATCCATCAGTTCCTTAAGTCATTTATTTTTTATCAATGGTTACACTAAAGTAATACCAGGACATAGTTTCCCAATACTTTATTGTTCTGTACTCAAAGGAATAAGATACCCTTGGAACAAATCTTGTTCTACATCTCATAGCTTTACCATACAGACATGATTTTACTTAGTATAGTTTCCAAACCTGAAAAAGCATGTATTATTATTAGTACTATTATTATTACTAGTACCACTTTAATTATTTTGCAGACAGATATAAACATTAATGCCAAAGTACAAAACACAGATGTTTGATCAGTTCTCACTTAACATTTTTTTTACATTTGTTTATTTTTCACATAATTTAGAACAACTTGTAACTTTATTTTTTGCTATAATCCATTTAATGACCTAGTAATTAATAAATGTATTATCTTTAAATATACAGCATTTTACATGATAAAATCTCTTGAAAGATTTTTTCTTTCTTTCAGGAAATTGAAAATACCATATACCTATAACAACAAAAATGTCAGCTCCACCAGAAGAACAGCAAATAACACAAGCAGCAGTGAATGCTGTCAGCTGAAGTGACTGTATCACAAACAGTAAACCATTGCTGTCTGGAGGAGTTGCACTTAGGGCCCTGGCAACCAGTGTTGCCAAACCAAACATTTCCAACCCAAGGATCTAAAGGCGACTAGAACTCACACCTATGTTCATACATCCGTGTGTTTGTCAGACATCACGTTTTAACATGTTGAAAGAAAGACAATTTCCCTTTATTACTGGCTATATTGGACTAAAAAAAACCACAAAGAACAGAACTTCTCTGTCATGCTCTCAAACCCAAAAGACAGCTGCTATCAGCATCAAAAATAGCAACTACAACTTCGAAAAGTTGCAATACCTTCACACTTATCTCACTTATCAGTTAAGCTTTATTTATTTATTTATTTATCGCTAGCTGCACAGGCCCTAGGCAGTAAACAGTGTGCATCTTCCCTAACACATAGGCATATACAGTAAGTCTGATATATTATTTTCTCAAAATGAAATCAACAGAGCCAGAAGAAACAATAAAACAAGAGACTGAGAAAGTTACAGGGAAAGTACAGACAGAAAAAATTAAATGAACTTCCAGAGCTGGAGTAAGAGAATCCAAATAGGTTTGAAAAATTATTGGCAAACACTGGAAATGATATGATGGAAAGAAGATGTAATTACTGTATTTGTGCAAACAATTAGACTAATTCCTCTCTCAAAAATACATATTCAAGAATTAATTTCCATAGTGAAAATCTCAAATGATGTGAGTATGTAGTGCTTACCTACATATGACACAGTGTACTAGGGTAACAAAAAATATGCTAGATGATGGATTTCAGGGGCTAGTTTCTGATATACTTATGTTGAAAAACAGGTGTTTGACTCCTAGTGATTTTAGTGTAATTACACTTGGAATAAATTTCTGTTCCACATCAGAATCTTAATCTTTATACCAAACTCATATATTTATTTAAATAAATGTATAGATACTCAGAATACCTCCCATTGCAGTTCATGGAATACTTTTGGTCACTGGTGGAAGTAACATTCATTCCATCTGGTCATCTGCAATTAACCCATAGACCCAATCCAGAAAGCTATTTGTTCAACAAGTTGTATTTATATTGACACTTTCATGTTTGTTGATTGAACCATTGCAAAGGATGTGCTTTTTAATTTTTATCATCCAGAGTTCATAAGATAGAAAAATACGTTGATTAAATATACTTATGAAATAAGTGATCTATAAAACTGCATATGAACAAGGAGAGCACTTGGTATACAATGTTGTACTAGCAATTCATACACTGGGATACCATAAGAATTCTCTGTTTGCCATATTAAATTTTAAAGTATGTGTATACATAGCAATATTGAGTGCGAGGCTCAAATTCATCCCTTGTATCCTTTCAGCCTTTAGATACTTGACCTACTGCCATGAGCATGTCAGTAATATCATTGGTATAGTATTTTCAAGTCTAACCAAGTCTAACCAGGTACAGTGTCATGATTTAATCCTGGCCAGCAACTAAACACCACACAGCCGCTTGCTCACTCGCCCACAGGTGGGATGAGGGAGAGAATCAGAAGAGTAAAAGTGATAAATCTCATGGGCTGAGATAAAGACAGTTTAATAGGTAAAGCAAAAGCCACATGAACAAGCAAAGCAAATTAAGGAGTTAATTCGCCACTTCCCATGGTCAGGCAGATGCTCAGACATCTCCAGGAAAGCTGGGATCAATCATGCATAACGTTTACTTGGGAAGACAAATATCATCACTCTGAACATCTGCCCCTTCTTCTTCTTCCCCCAGTTTTACGTGCTGATCATGGCATCTTATGATATGGGATATCCCTTTGGTCCGTTGGGGTCAACTGTCCCAGCTGTGTCTCAGCTGTATTCACCCCAGCCTACTTGCTGGTGGGTTGGAGTGAGAAGCAGAAACGGCCTTGACTCTGTGTTAGCTTAGCAATAATAAAAAGATCTCTGTTATCAACACTGTTTTCAGCACAAATCTAAAATGTAACCCCATACTAGTTACTATGAAGAAAAATAACTCTATCCCAGACAAAACCCGTACAATAGATATCCAAACAAATATGAACTCTAACAGAATAATGAAAGTGCATGCTCCACTAATAGATTTTTTTATTTCAGTACAAGGCCCTCACCATTAGATGACAAATAACTCTCCCAGGTCAACTTCACATACAAATATACTTGTGTCTGTGTGTACATACATAAAATTTAAACATCCAGAGGAAGAACAGCTATTCTTCAAAGTTTCTTAGCTAAAAGACCACCTTTCAGAGAAGGACTATTATGGTGGTTTGGCTGGCAGCCAAACACTATGCAGCCACTCACTCACCCTCCCCTGCCTGGGGGATGGGGGAGAGAATTGGAGGGGTAAAATTAAGGAGACTTGTAGATTGAGATAAAAACAATTTCATAATTAAAATATTATTATTGTTATTATTATTGTTATTACTATTATCGTTATTGTTATTATTATTATTGTTATTATTGTTATTATTGTTATTGCTGTTATTGTTATCATCGTTGTTATTATTATTAAATATACAAACACATAATTCATAATGCAAGTCAGTAATTCACAGGCTCACCACTTGCCAGCTGATGCCCAGCCTGTTCCCAGCTAGCGATCCCAGAGAAGACAAGATCCCAAAACCACAATCCTGGAAGTGAGAGAGCAGGCTTCCCGGCCAACCCTTATCTATATACTGAGCATGATGTATAATATTACATTGCCCAGTTTGGGTCCACAGCTCAGGCTATGCTCCCTCCAAGCATCTTGTGAAACTGCACACTAGCAGGACACGGGAAGTTGAAAAGTCTTTGATTTCTTAGCAACAACTGAAAACATCAGTGTATTATCAGCATTCTTCTCATAACAAATCTCATACTAAGTCCAAAAGACAGCACTATTCTAGCTACTAAGAATAAAAATTAGCTCTATCCCAGTCAAAGACAGGATATATATCCATTTAAATAACAGTTCAGGGGGAATAAAGAAATCCATTAAACACCAAAAAAAGGAAAAATCTCAATTGTCTTATTTAAATAGTGTTGTGAGGCCATCTTCTTGCTTATTTATTATCTGCAAAGTACATTTATCACAATGTGATGAACATTTGAAAACAATGTCTTTCGTGGAAATATAGCTGTACATCCTTTCTACTGTCAAGCCTTCTTTAACATTCTGCACTTTACTAATTCCTTCTGATTTAAAGAAATATATTTGCTGTTATTATGCTCCAATTATCTTCAACACTCACTTCTTTTCTACGTCTTAATGCTAGCAAATAAAATCACATGAGAAAAGTAAATGGAACTGGCTAACTTAAAACCACACCCAAGCAATTCTGTTGCAAATATTTTGACTGCAGATAACCTAAGAACTGAAACACAAGTGATTCAGGGTAATGTATATTACTATAAATTTTAAAATAAAATGGGTTTTATAATCTACTTCAAATTCATTACCTCAGACATTAAGTCAGTTAGAAATTTACCTGGTAAGTTTATATACTTGTAGATGTATTTGAACTTAGTTTTCAGTACAAAAAATTAATAGTTGCCAGGAATTGTTTCAATCTTTTCAGTAATATTTTTCCACTGTGGTTCTTCTTCAGATTACATTTACTGATTAAATGAATTACTGGAATCTTGACAGTATTGCTTAAACTTATGAGCATGGAAATTTCAAAGTCCATTCTGAAGTGATTTCCTTATCAATTACCAGTAAATGTTGACAGCAAGCAGAATACATGTGACAGAACAAGCTGTGAGGAAAAAAAAGAACAAATTAATCCTTGCTACTGATAATTATTCAGAAGCAAAACAAATTAGATTACCTTTGTAGTTTCAGTTTTAGTTTGCAAGCTAGAAAAATAAATACAAAGCATTTAATAAAACAAATAGGAGAAATACATTCACAATAATAAATTTTCTACTTGCATACGTTTTTCAAATTAGTCATGTAAAACTTAGGGTAGTCTATTTTAAAATATTCTGGATGGCAATATTTATGACAGTCTGAGTAAGATTTTTCATACAAGACAGAAAAAAATTAATTCCACATGTAAAGAGGATCATCTTTGTTTAGTTTTCCAAGTATTAACATTGTGAAGTTTGAAATGTCAGAAACAGAAAACACAAGTAAATATTGAATACTGAACAGTTTATTTTTTTAAATATCTTAGAAGCCATTCCACATGAATAACTTCATACAATAAGATAATTCTGAACAAAGTTTACCTGGAAAATGTAGAATAGTTATGTTGAACTGTAGATGCTACCACCTTTGTTAATAAACCTGGTTCACAACTTCCATTAAGAACCAGAGAAAATTCTAAGTAGAAAAGATCCCCTGGATGACATCACACTTGGTTATGATAAAGAGAAGTCTTGCAAGCCATAGAAAAATATCCTTTTTAAAAGTTTTTATTTCCCTAGGAATTAAAAAAAAAAATTAAAATTATAGGAACAGATTTTGTATCATCTGCCTCAGATTTACAGGCCACTCACAACCCACCAAACTTACTAAAGTATATAATTACTAGTTAGAGAAAATTTTTCTCCCTTACATTTATTTTTCTATGTTAGAATTTGCAAACTATATTTTTATTTGTAAACCTTATTTACAATTGTTTTGACTTTGGGTATGCTGTTGCTTGATGCTGCATCACTTGGAAAATATAATTTTAATTTGTGTATTATTTTGAAAATACTCATTTTTATGTTCAGAAGAGGAGTAATTTCTTCAAAATTCAGTTCTGATATTGTTTTCTATTTAATTAATGCAGGTTTCTAGAAGAAATTTTTTTTTATGTCTTCAGAAGAGCAAATTATCCATTAATTTTCCACTAATGTTTCCAGTACAATTAACTTTGGAAACAATACATGTCAAGAAATATATGGAAACTGCATATTTAGAAAAAAAAAAAAGAAAAAAAAAAAAAAAGAGTGCTTTTTTATTAATAAAAAAAAAAATCAGACAAGTGTTTCTGATTCATTTAATAATAATCTTTGCTCTGTTTCTCATTGAATATGATGACAGATATACCATCATGACATTTTAACATTTTTAGATGTCCTGCAGCATATTTTTCCACCTGAAGAGTGAATTTCACTAATGAACACTGTGTTCCTGTAAAAGAGATACCTCTTTCCTTCAGGACAAGTTGATTTATATTCCTCTAGTACTGTAAGAGAAAGAGTAGTATGCATGAAGTGCATTGCATTATTTTGTTGAAATTCAGTATAAAAATACAGCATCTCAGATGACTTAAAAAAGCATAAGTCAAATAGAAAAGATACTGCTTCCAGATGGAAGATGAAGCATTAAAATTTTGTGTCAAACCTCAATAAGTAATCATGCACTACTGAAATGATAGAATAATTATTACTTTGATAATTTTTAATTTTCAGGTAATTGGTAATCAATCTTTATTTTTTGGTATGCTTCTTTCTCAAGTGAAAGATCAAGAACATACTGACAACTTGGTAAAAGTGTGATAAGTGATTTATTTTGTGATTAGAAAAAAGAAAAAAAATAAAAGAAAAAAATAAATATGAAAGAATGTGCACCTTATCTGCTGTAGTAATCTTCCACAGCCCTGCCTGGAATCATTTAGACAAAATACAGATGGTTAGTGGGCTACCACATGCACTTACCGACTGCTTCATCTGAAATTAATGATTATGAAGCATTAAAGCTAATCAAGAGTTTATACAATCAGATCATTGTGCTGTTGTGGCAACTGAACACTAGATTTATGCTGACAGACTTTAAAAAGTGTTGTGAAACTATGCAGTAAACCCTAATAGAGAAAGTGAGGGGGAAATAAATGTTTTTACCCATAAGCCAGCTACATTTTTCTTTTTAAAGGTCAATCAATGACAGCATGAACTTTTTCAATACTGAGAAGCAGCAATAAATTCCTTTCCCCCTACATGGTGGATCAGGTATGCTGTTGGATGAGTTTTAATTCCAAAAATCATAAGTGACCTTCTTTTTAAAATCACCATTGTTTATCTTGACAGAAAGATAGTTTATATGACAGTTTTCTTAAATTTCCACAATACTGATATTTGTTGTCAAACTGTCAGTCAGAAAGAATTCATATTAAAATCCTTCATTCTTCAGAGCTCTTCTGATTTAGAAGTTCAAATATTGTCCAACGTGAGAGGGAGATCTATAAAGTCGAAACCATGCTATGTACTGTAAGATCACTTTTTAATCAAGATAGGTAAATATTTAAAGAAAAGAACCAAACCAGCTTATGTTGTTTGCACATTTGGCCAAATTTTAGAGTGATTACAAAACTATAGCAGTTTGACTGAGTAAAGGTTGAGTGAAAACTGAGTAAGAACTAAAGGATATAATTCATATACCTATATTTTATCATTGTTCCAGAATATCTTGAAGTACAACTAAAATTGCTTCATATATTGGCAGATGTGATGACAGAGCTTAGTGAACTTCATCCTGATGTAAAGGATAATGAAACTTCAGAAGAGAAAGGAGGTTGGCAAAGACGCAAGGACTTTTTACAGGTACACTGTAGCTATGGAGACTGCTTTAAATCTAAAGCTACTTAATGTTTTGAGAACAACTAAATTCACAGCAATCACTGTCCTAAGGGGTAGATTCCATGTCTTTACATCACATGGACTAGTTACTCAGGCAAAATAATAAGGATTTTTAATTATAGAAATTAATTAGAGTTTCAATTTATTTAAACATGTCCTTGAAATTAAATTTAAAATACATAAATTTATTAATTTCATTGTCTTATTCTGATTAATGGAAACAGTAACAACATGTAATTAACACAAATGCTAAACTAGACAGTATTTTTGCTACAGCTGGTATTGAATTTGGATGTTAGTTTATGCTTGGTTCTGAAACCCTTTAGTTTTTAAAAAGACAAAATGGGGATATTGGAATATATATTATCTTGTAATATGGCAAAAAGAGGTTTAAATATGGTACAATGAATAATAACCTGTATTATCTAGAGACTTGAAGAATATGTTTTACTGATTAAACTGAATAAAAAAAAAATACCACCTTTGCTATGGTGGGACAATAATAATAATACAAGACACTTTTGTGGGGTAATATTCTAGCTAATTATGCTGACGGTTATAATTAGAATAATTAACATGGTAGTTAAAAATTCATGGCTGGTGCTCTCTGTTTTACACAATGCCAGCCAGTAATGTTAAAACATTACTTAATCTTTAGATAAAATTATTTATATATTTAACTGTTTGTAAATTGAATTGAACTTGTGACCAACAATGTGTCTTGATTAAGTGACATTACGTATGTTAGGATATGTATGTTAGTGAAAAGGGATATAGAAAGAATGACAGGTTTCTCCCATCTTCCTGTTTCAACTAACTGCGATTGGTTAACATCCCAGCAGAGGACCCATGCTGGCATAGACGTTGGCATAGGTATTTTATATAATGACATACTTTAGGTGAAGGAAATGGGAACTGAAGCACTCCTGTAACCTCTCTACTTATGTAAAATCACCATTTAGATTCCACACAGCTTTCTTCTCTCGTCCATCACATTCACTTACATGCATAACATATACACATACATAAATTCAAGGAGTGAATGGTAACTACTTGACCCATGCTGATGGAAGATTAACTCATTCTCAGCTTTGAGGCTTTATATATAACACGACCACCAATTTTTCATCTATTTCAGAAGAAATAATAATCAAAAATCCAGATCTGCCTTTCCTCAGGATCTGCATATAAACTGAGGTTGTACTGCTGGCCCCTGCCTGTGCTACACTGCAGCTACAACTGTGCCTGGTTTGACAACCTGACCCTGACTGTAACTCACTGGTTTGGCTTCTTGGCTTGTCCTCAGACCTTCCTCTTCACTGAAGCCTTGATGGGTGATCACTGGACTGTGACTGATCTGATCCTTGTTTCTGGACCTGGTCTTGACCCAGGCTTGCTGCTCTGCACCCCTGCTCATCATTGGTGCAGCCACTGCTCCCTCCTGCCCTGTGACCTTGCTCAGCTCCCAGATCATCAATGGAGGTGTCAACCCCCACTGCCCTTGTCAATTTTGTTCTATGCTCTCAGTCTCTATATGCATCTATTTGTTAAACAGCTTTAGGTTATCAATAGTATGCTGAGAAAGGCTGTAGTTTGCACATATGTGGGAGGTTCATAATGTGTGAATACCTTTAATTTCTTATTGAGGAGGTAAGTGATCTCCCCTCCATTTGTAGGTGCTTATAGCACTGCCATGCTGTTCTTGCTTATGCTCATGTCCTCTTCACTGTCTCCTTAGGCTCCTTCTCCTCACACTTTTATGCTCATAGAGTTCAATTTCTGACTGATAGGTTTTTTTTTTTTGTTTTTTTTTTTTTGTTTTTTTTTTTTTTTTTATGTAAAGTTATGTAGGGAATGAAGATTAGAGTTTCAGTTTCTGAGTGCCATAAATGAACACAATTGTTTCTTGCATTTATCCCAAATAACCTTCAGCAAGGTAATACAAAACCTCTAGTAATATCTCAGTTAAAAAAAAAAAAAAAAAAAAAAAAAAAAAAAAAAAAACAGTGAATTTTTGACTCTTTAAATTAATTTTCTTTAGTACTTGTGTGTAGACTTAGGAGCTTTTTAATGCATCTTACTATACAGAAAAAGAATTGGAGGTCCCCTCCTTGATTTTGGAACACTCGCTTGAATTCCCTGTACTTTAGTCAACCTGTACAGAAATGACTAAGGAAGAGATTTGTGAAAAAATACTGAACTAAAACAAACTCATAATAATTGAGTAAGAGAAAACAGGAACCTCTCTGCCCAGTCACTGGTTCAACTCTTTTCAATACTAGTCCAAACAACCATCAGAACTAGAGATTGAGGACTGATGTATTTAATAATGCAATATATATATATATATGTTTCCTAAAGCCTTTTTATTTTTCCCCCCACCAGCAATAGGAAGCTTATATAATACAGCTAGTTAATATCCATTTCTACTCAGTCATATCTGAAAGCAGAGAACCTTTGCCCTCAGATCACAGAATTTCTACTTATAAAAGAACAAAGTAAAAGACCAAGGCTTGCAAGGGACTGTAATATAGCAAACTCAAGAATATGTGGGTGTTTCTAGTAGACACTTTGAGTACTGTGGATCTTTTGTTCACTTACGGACAGTAAAGCTTATTATTGTCCCCTTAAATTCAATCAAAATGTTTCAAAGGTGATAATCCAATGGGAGCGAGGCAAAAGGACCTTGTTTGAACATCTATTTATTATGCAGAGAGCAGGAATGTGGTGTCATGGCTGCTGATTCTTCTAATGAAAACTTGAAGAAAAACCCCCAAAATAGGTTAGGAAAGGGGAACTGTGTATCCTCATTTTTACATGTCTCATTCTTAAAGTGAAGTACTGTATTAAGTTTCCATACCCAATTCAAGAGGAAATTCAGGCACTTCAGAATTAGGTTCAAAAGAGCCAACATTTGAGACTCTGAGTCATCTTCAAACAATGCACAGTCTGTGCTGTTGCCCGAAGGTAACCAACTTGGGACAAGAATAATGAATTGAAATGTAAACTTTAATCACTTAAAGAACTGTTTTGGTGAGGGATCTTTTGTCTTTTTTTTTTTTTTTTTTTTTTTTTTTTAGTTTTTTCTTTTTTTTTTTTTTATTTGTTTGAACTAGGATTGAATCTGAAATCTCTGCTCAGCCTGACATAGAATTGATCCAAATATATATTCTCAGCTATGACTTCAGAGGAGAATTACAACTAAAAATCTGTGAAGCTGTATATTTAATCACATCAGCCCTAAAAAATCTCTATGGATATAAATAGAAACTCCAGGATTCTTCTTGGCTCTCTTGATACATTAATTTTCATTCCCTCATATGAGGAATAATTAATCTCTACTACTTTGCCTTTCATTGCTTACTCTTTCAGCTTGTTAGGATCAGGAAGACAAGAAATTTATGGAAGAAGAACAAGACAACTGTGTGAAAATGAAAGAAATCATATGATGGGATACCAAGGAATTCTTTAATGGTGCAAAAAGTGACTCTTTTCTTCAGATTTTGAAAGGTTTTTTAAGGTTTTGCTTGACTAATTGCAGCTGGAGGGAACAATTTCCCTTCTGTCCTGTCAGATTCCTAAACCACTTGAAAACTCAATTTTTTAAAATGTATATAAATAAATTGCTGCTAAAGTATATTTTAACTTTACACCATTATCTCTAATTTATTTTCTGAAGTTTAAAGAGGAATCTGCAGTTTAAAATAAATTAAAAACATATTTTTCCTTGTTTTTATATTATAGCAGCTGTGTAATAATTTCTCTAATCTCACTATGTAGCATTCCAGAACAACATTTTATGTCAGAAAATTAATTTACAAAATCTTGCCAGAGGAAAAAAATAAGAGATAATGTTCTACATTACTGAAAGTTTCTGGAGCAAAAGAGAAATAAAATCTTTATAAAAATATATCAATTCTTCCACAGTATTTCTTTTAAATGATTTGGTCTATCTACTAATTTCCACAATTTGCACTGATAATTAAGATTAAAATGAAACTAAGATAAGAGAGAAGCAAAACACAAATACAGAAATTCCTTCTACTTTTATAACTAGGGTTTAAGTAAAGAAATAACCAGAGTTATTCAGCTGAAAGGTTGAGCAACCTTATTCAACATTAGGCTGATCAGTTTACTTTGAAGACTGGAGGCTATTTTTCTTGTTTTGTAATCTCTCTATACTTTATTTTTTTCCACTTATTAGAAAAAAAGTTTTTCAGAATCATTTCAATATCATTTAAAAAGAAGCATATCATCATTATCAAGCATTGGTGTTAATTGTGCAATTAGTTAAAATATATATCAGATGATTCATTATTATTCCTTTTCTTTCCTCTAAATGATCAGAAGAGTAAGGCATGAGAATTTCCATATAATTCAACATCTGCTGTTGGAGAATGGCTCAGAGACAAGGGTCCTGTGCCTTTAGCCAGTAGATTGTAAGCCTGCATGCCTAAGTTGTGCCTTGTCATGTATTAAGAAAATCTTTGAACGAACGTTAGTGCAGGCTCTGCTCATACAAAAAGAAAAAGGGGGAATTGTTGGAGAATGGCTCAGAGACAAGGGTCCTGAGCCCACCGAGCAATTGTATGATCAGAGCCTGCTCTAGCTGCTGATGCTGGGCCTCACTAGGGTTTGCCTGCAGCTGCTCGCAGCTGCTGATACAGGAGGAATGTCAAGGACGCTTCAGCCCTGTGTACCGTGGTGTGTCGAAAACAGGTTAAGGGGAATTAGGAATAGTGGTCTGAGAAACCTAGTGTTATGATAACGGTGGTCTGAGAAACATTGTGTTATGGTACTGTCGTGTATCGAAAACAAGTCAAGAGGAATCAGAAATAGTAGCATGAGAAACTTAGTGTTATGAGAAGCTTGTGCTGTAAGCTAACTGCAAGTAGGTGGACCGTGCGAATACGACCTTTAGAGCTTAAACCAATCAGCTAGTGACTAGTAGGCATAATAATTATCATTGTCCGTATAAATATATGTACCCTGGACCAATAAACAGACATGTTGATTGATGCTCTATCTCCCACACTGAACCCGTCTCGGCGTGTTGTTCGTCCGCGGCTCCGCAATCTACATTCCTGGATCTGTACCTATTCCTATACTACTATTCCCTTATCTTAAATGTTACAAGAATGTTTTCCCTGGTTAAAAGAATTATGATTATTTTTTAGTTGTAATGTAACATAAGTTTCCCATTTATTATACAACACTAACAATATAAAGAAAACTCTAAGAGTATGACTGTAAAGCTTGTAGAATTATAACTAATTAAAGAAACTGATTAAACTATTATGCAGGCAGGATGAATAAAACCAGTGCACTTAAAATGACTACATGAGATTAATTCAAAGAGAAAATAATATAAGTTTTTTGACAAGCTCCTTAAGAATACAGAGTGAAATAGAATTCTTGGCAATTATGATTTCTTACTCTTTTTGTATATATGAAAATATCATTCTGCCTTTTTACTTTACTGGTATTGTTGCATGACATGGAAGAATTCAATAAGTTAACATTTTAAATATTGTATTAAGTAACATAGTAGAGAATTTTTCCAAAGCTACTTTGTTATATTCTACTACAAAAATATTTAGCCTTTAAGCAATTTGACATATTTAAATTCTAGTCTTGCGGCTACTTGCACGTCTACAGCTTTACTTGTTGTGCACTTCAATGATAGGCTTATAAGGTCAATAAAAGAGATCTGAAGCTATAAATCCACACGGCACAGGTGAAAGTAATTAATTTATTTCACAGTAAGCACATAAAATATAGAAAGGGAGAATAAGCTTTCAAATGCAGTTAAATATTAAATTTTAAATTTTGTCATTATTGTAGACAAGGAAGTGATGGGGTCACTAAAACTTTGATCTTAATATTACTTTACAAGATAGGAAACAAACCTTTTAGTTGTATTTTTAATATGAACAGTATATACTCAGCAACACTTCTAATGAATTATCTATTTGGAAGTTACATTTGTAATAATACAATTACTGATGCAGTTAACTACAGTAAGCACAGTAGAGCCTGTGATAGCTCTAAAAATCATCTAAAAATAAAAAAAATTCTTCCAGTAAATTATATCTATTGAATAATTAAAAAATAAAAGGGTATTTAAATGAGATAACAAAATTAAATAAAAAGCCTTAAGGAGCAACACAAATTACATTCTTTGGCATATACATTCCAGATACCAGGTATGTTTTATATTAAATACATTTATCTAAAATAAAAATATTTTAAACTACAGTTATTATTGTTTATTCTTTGTACGTATGTGTAAGTCTGTAAGTTTTAGCCTAGTTTTTCCTCTTTACCTGAATTTCCAAATCAGTAATTTTTCTCAAATATCTCCAAAACTTTAAAAATATCACTGTTACTGAAATATTTTCTCCAGAAGAAGCTAACCTAAAAGCAACTCTCTACCACATCTTTTGTTTTTGCTGTCTCTTCTATCATAAGACAAGCTACAGGAATAAGGTTGCAAGCATAAGTATCACATAATCATTTTTCCACGGATTATTGAGGTAAAACCAAATATATAATGTGATGAGAAAATATAAGATTATATGGTGCAAGAGCAATAAATCACGTAGAATTCACCTTTTTGTATCTCATTACAACTTCACTAGCCTGTAGAAGGTATATAATGCTGAGGATATAACATCAGTCTTCAATCTTTCCGACTTTCATTGTAATTCTTTCATTATCAATAAAGTAAAGATGGAGGTTTCTAGAAAACTCAAACTCCACAGCAGATCAGTAGGAAAAATAATGGTGCCATATTGCCTGAGCATTGTGCACACTTGGTTGCTTTTTAGTTGGTCACAGTTTCTACAGCTTTATGAATACCAAATTTAGAATAAGAACTTTAGCAGCATATATGCAGATGCACTCATCTCTTTTCCTGATTTCTATCCTCTCTTTTTTAAAGACTTGACTTTCCATTATTGAAAACAATGCTGAGGTCAAGATGGGACCATTAGTCATAGTTGCCTGCCTGACAGTTAAATCAAGATAAATAGAAAACATCAGTTTTCTACTCATAGTCTTTCCATAAGTGCATATTTTCCTGAAAGATGTAAAATAACAGGCTATGTCAAAGAAACTTTTCACAGAGTAAGCATTGTAAAGAGGATACAAATTTTATGCGTGTAAACAGTAAATGTTAACTCAAATTTTTTATTAAATGGAAACAATTATCTCAGCTTCACATATCTAAAATAAGGGTGTTTAACTTAATTTTTCTGTTTCAAACTAAAAAAAAATCAGCTGCAGAAATGTATTTCAATTGGATAACTGCAGTCTTATTAGTGACCATTTATTTTCCTTAAACTATCTATGGTCCAGACTATTATTTTAACTCTACAGTCAATGTGTTTTTGTAAGCTCATTGTTTTCAGTACACTTTTGCTCATACAAATACTGCCAGCTCATATAAGAAATTCATACTCAAATTCATTGACATGAATCCCTTCTTCACCTTTTTTTCTTGGTTTCAAGTCTGAATAGCATATTTAATAGAAAGGGTTATATGTGCTAGTACTCCAAATTAAATCCTATTTTGCTTATTCATTATATAAACTACAGAACCTTGTCCAAATTCTTCTTGATACATAAGAATTATTTTATAGTAAAATAAATAATCTTTTTTCTATATAAAGTATTATTTAATAAGAAAACAATAACTATGATATTTAGTAGTAAAAATATTATATTCAATTGTCACTGGTTTCTTTTTGTTTAATTTTTTAAACTGAAAAATATGTGGGTTTTTTGTTTGTTTGCTTGTTTTCCTACAGAAGATAACAGTAGGTGGAATTCCAACAGTTACCATTGGTAAGTATGATAATATTGAAGAAATAATATGCCAGCTGTTTCAAGCCAGTATTATAGGTACATCACTTATGAATCTACTGTGTTTGTTTTACAGTATGTACACATATTAACTCTACATGTGTCCAGTAGATTATTCTATATTTGAACACTGAACTCATATATAGAGTAATTCAACATGCTTAGTCTCCTTGACTTGTTTTGGGAAGAGCTCCTATTAGTTATTAGAATGAGATTTAGAAGTCTAGAGATTCATTTCTATTACCTAGTTTATTTCCAAACAAGGTATTATTTAGGTGAATGTTCAACAAAGAATTAGTACTACTAAGCTTAAAACTCATGTGTTTGGAGGTAAAGACCTTAATATAAGAAAGGCTTGAGACTGGAGTGTGTATGACACATGCTATGTAATATTTATAATATTGGGGTTTTACACCTGTGGAAAAAAGGACTGAGAGATTTGAACTAGAAATGTCTTAAATTTGTACATATTTTCTTGGGTTTCAATAAGATATAGTTCTTTAGGACTAACTGTAGTTCACATGTTCTTTTTTTTTTTTTTAAATGGAGGGTAAGATTTAAATGAAAATAGTGATAGAAACATAGGAAGGAGAAGAGAAGTTACTGATGAATATTTTCTCTAAATGCAAAATGAATTCTCATGCCATTCTCTTCAAAACTTTATTTTTTTTTGAAGTTTTTTGGGTTTTTTTTTGGTTTCTGTGGTGATAAACATTGACGTTGAGGACTTTTAAACAATGTAAGGTGGGCAAGTAAAAGAAAAACTGCAAGAGAAAAAAATGAGCGCAAAAGAAAAGTTGCATAATGCTACTGAAATTAAGTTACACCTTGCAGTCAGATTTTAGCCTGTCTAGCATAGGCATAAAAATGTTCAGCATAGACAGGCCATAGATAATGTGTACAAATAAGTTATTACTGTCACAGTTTCATATTTACAGCATTAATATGACAACAACAACAATGCAATGTACCTTAAAAATACGTTGGGAGAAACCAAACAGAAACTGCTGAAAATTCAAGTTGTCAAAACTCCTGATTCTCAGTGAAACTTCACACTAATTTTCTACACAGATTTGGAAAAAGCTATGAATGTAGATTTTATATGAAGCTTCTACTATAACTGTATGACACTGTTTTCAAAATCCAAACAAATTTTGATTTGAAAAAAATGAGAACATGACCATAATTACTTTTATTTGAAATTTGTTATATGAATAATATATGAATATGTTATGCTTAGATTCAAAAAAAGCGTAGACTTCACTTTGAGGTATGGAATCATTCAGATAAAATTAAGGAGAAGCTGTTTCCCAAAATACACTGGTTGTCTGATTTCAGTGAACTTTGGTTAAGGTCTTACCATAGCCCTGATCAGTATTTGTAGCTAAATGTGTAACAACACCGAAGAGGTGTCTATATATCACACAAGGAACAATGGTACTGGAACTAATAGAATCAATTGACAGAAGCTCCATCCAGGAGATATTAGTTTTGAGACATTTTGTGAATCTGAATACTCCTCAGGAAGTATATTGGCCCCAATAGAATCAGTAGGGTAATGACAGATAGAGCTGAATGTCATCAAAATAATAGTGATGAATTAGCCTATTACATTGGAAGATTGAAGCCAATGATAGACGGATGATAGGAATCAGTTTTATGAGCAGGCAATCTGTCATGGAAAGCAGATTTCTAAGACAGATAGACCATAATTTTTAGGTACTTTCAGGCCTAAAGTCTCTCATATATTCACTAAACTCTGAACTAAGAAAGGTTTACATGACTATTCCTGAAGAAGAAAATATTCTGTGCATGGTCAAAAATACATTTCTTAAAAGATTATGAATATATAATTGCCTCGAAAAATCACTGTAATATTAATAACATTTATACATTTATAACCCACAATAAGGTATGTGCTATTCCTTATTAGTGAATAAAACTTACCCTCCTGGCTAAAGAAGGTACATATATGTAAATCCTATCCTTCACAAGAAGTGACCTATGAATAGATATTTATATGACAGGAAGCTTTCATCTCTTTCTTTTTGACAACATGGCATACTAGCAACTATACTTAAATACTGTACTGCATATTGTACCAAAGGGTTGTTATTAAAACTCTTTGCAAGAAATGAAAAGAAAAAATCTGCCTCACAGATTGCATGAAGACATATCTAATTCTAACCATACATGGACTCCGTTTGCTATTATCATTTTACATATAGTATTATTGAGACTGTTTCACCTTTTAAAAATAACATATACTTATATCTTTATCATCAAGTAATTAAAACTGTTAATTTTTTTTCTTATACAATTAGAGATTATTTAAATGTAATTAGAGATTTCTGGATTTTATAGCAATATTTATTAAGTATATCTAAAGTTACAAAAATAAGATCAGATTATACATACAGTGCATTTAGACTGACGAATTCAACTGTCTATCAATACATAACTGATATATTTAACTATTTGCCCTACTATACTTACTGTCAATTATTAATACATGACTGTGACAACTCTACATGAATGCATAATGTAGGGACATTGAAAAAATATTTTTTCCCAGTGCTCTGTGATATGAACTAGAACTCAGCTTCTGGGACTGTCTGCACAGTACCATAGTCAGCTATACAATCTCTCAACAAGCTGATTTGTGATTCAGAAGTACTTTAGCCACAATGATGCATGGTATGGTATAGGGTTACATTATAGGTTCAATGTGGTGAAGAAGATTAGGAATATCTTTGTTCAATATCTGGTATGAAGATGATGTCTGTAAAGAAGATGTTTTGTAAGCTGAACACAAGAATCTGAAAAGACGAAAGGAATCAACATGCTTTGATTGTATATAGGCTGCAAAGCATGCTACATTTTACTGTGAACACTACAGTCCTGGTAATATGATCAGGGTACACATGGTAACCTGATCAAAGTTTGGTCAGAGTCCCATGCTTCCTATTTTTGAAACTGAGGTCATAGAAAACATGGCTTCTGTTACCTGAGAACAACTATTTCACAATTCTTTACCTTAGTGTTTCCTCTTTAAAATAAGATATCTTATTTACATATCTGGCAAACTTGGAGAAATGTGAGAAAAGTCATAATACTTCTTGAAAGAATCTAAGTATTTAAAGAGAGAGATTCTTCCCCTGTGAAGTCATGTTGTACTGACTGATGTCTGCTGTACAGTATATATGCATGCTGTATGTGCCAGCTTTGATTTCCCCTGCAAAAAGGAGACATTATTGCATGAATAACCATTGTCACGCATTGGTGAATATCAAGTGTTAAAAGTATATATTTCCAGAACCAGAACTTCAGCATGGAAAGGGTAACATATGCTTTTTTTTGTTTGTTTTTGTTTTGGTTTTTTTTTTTTTTTTTTTGGTTTTGCCACCAAAGCTCTATTAAACAAAAGAAAAATAAGGTAACAGTCTTTACATAAGCAGCTGGACTGCTTAAATATATTTTCAATGACTCTGAAAGTCTCTCTTTTTACAAGAGTTTGATTATGGGAGCACTGTGACTGTACAAATTCAGAGTAGATATACTAGTCTTCAAAATAATTACCTTAATTTTTTTTTTTTTTCTACTTGTTAAGGTAGGGGTAGGAAGTTAATATGTTGTTCTCTTCACCCTGTAACAGATAGAGTTATCTGATGTACCCATGTGGAAAACACAGATTAACTAATTCAAAAAATCTCTATGACTATAAACTGAAAACTTGCAGCCATCATTTTAATTTTAGTATATATATCATACCCCCCATATCCTGTGATTTTGCAGTTCTTTGTGAATTTCTGCTAGGATGTACTGATAAAATGTAGGATTAATTACAATGAATGGCTAAAATAATCAAGAAGTAGATCAACAAAAATATTTCTATTTAAAATAGTTTAGTAATCCGTTTCCTCTGTGTAGAGGCTAGAAGAAAAAGACAGGTAATATGTTCATTGCCTGGAGGATAAGCAAGTCTCTCGTGCCATTCACCTGTGACCTTTCTGGCTGAGGGATAATAGAAGATCTCTAGAATTAAGAAGTACCTTTCAGATAAAAGAGGTTGGATAATCTTCAGGGTTTAAAATGTGGTACCATTTATTTTGTTTTATCTTTTCTCTTTACAAATGGCTTGAATAACAAGTGGCACCATGTTACTGATACTAAAGCTGTTTTCTTAATGTAAAAAAGGGGAAATGAATCTCTAGAAGGATTGAGATGTAATTAAGATAAGGCATATTTTTCAAAGCTCATTTTTCCCCTATAGCTATTGACTATTTTTGGTGTTTGCATGTTGTGCAGTAGATAAGAATAATATCACTTATTATAGAATTAACATCAAAGAAATCTATCAAAAAACCATGCCATTTACTCTGCCATATTCAAAGTAACAAATATACAAGAATGGTGTCCTGTACAAACTCCTATCAGATCATTCACTTTAATAGTATCCTGTCAGGTCATATCTATTTAACAGCCCAGCTAAAGATGGATTTTTATATTTGCTCTTGTTTCAAGATGCATTTTTTACTTCTATGTTTTATTTCACTTGAAAGATTTGACATACAACTATTTTGTAAATTTCAGCCTCCTTTTTGGTTTTGCTTTTGTTTTAGTTTTTGTTTCTGGGTTTGGTTTTGATTTTTTTTTTTGTTTTTGTAATTGCTTTTGTTTTTTTCTCATTGTTTATTTGGAGTATTTGACATAAAGGAGAAGTAAAATTCTAATGTAGAAATATATTCTGACTTCAGGATCAGAGGGAATTTTATCAAAAAGTATTCATATTAATTTTTAATAATTAATTTCAAGATGTAAGTGTTCCTAAATGAAAATTACCTTATTTTGAAAGTGTAGCATGCTCCACATATAGTTTTGTTATGTATGAGTATAATTCAGTTAAAATAAATGTATACAATCATAAGCTGATATTTGCATGAAGATAAACAGCTTTTTGCATTGCTTTATTTGATAAATATATTATTTTTTCTTTATATGTATGTAATATATAGATATGTTTTCATTCAAATAATGCCTTAATTTAAAGGGATATACATTATTCTAAATAAAGCTCAGAATAAGGGTTCCTAATCTCTCATTTATGTTAGGTATTGATTTCAAAATCTGTTGAATTCTTTAACAAGAAGTTCCCATGGGATGGGAGAGAGTATGTTTTTATTCTTTATATAGTACCTAAGACTAGAGACCTAAGAGTGGTTTATATAATGACCTAAATGCATGTAGGGTCTCTAACCAACCTGGCCTAGAGATATGTACAATCTGGAGGTTACAGATGAGTAGTGAGTCAAGCGCATCTTATTTGCATATTCTTTGTTTCCCTTTCAGATTCATCCAGAAAGAAGTCTCAGGATTTGTTAGCCAGAATAACTAAGCTAGCACTGGAGATCTTACACATGGCAGATGCAATCAGGGAAAAGGGAATTACTAGGCATGAGAAGGCAGGATAGGAATTATGATTTTCTGCATTATCATAGCCTTTGAGCAGTGAATCTTTTACAGTGATATTTTTTAGGTCAGTGTGAAAACCAAAGTTACAGTCTAGTCAAAAATGCTGAATATTTCAGGCCATCAGATTTAAGTATGAGTTGAAATATTCTAAGAAATCAAATGTTATATAGGAAATAATATCATCTTAAGGGATAAAAAATGTCAGATCTAAAAGAAAATAGTACGTAAATCACTTTCTTTCCTTGAACTGAGTAATTTTTAGCTGTATACCATAACATCACCACACCTGTTCTCTCAGTGTTCATAGTTGCCTAATTAATTTTGCTTTCATCCATCAAATACAATTCTGAGAATCGTGCAGAATTAAAGAGCTGATACTCATCTTTGTGCAAGACATTCTGATTCCAGTTAATAATTTCATAATTAGAAAACAAACAAACAAGCAGGCAAAAATACTATGTAAATGAATCAGCAGGTTTTAAACCAAAATAAACAAATTAGTAATATGGAAAGAAAGTGCCTTTCAGGAGAATCACCATTAAACACTAAGGTGTTATATTTTTCCATTTTGTATAGTTGGTTGAGATAAAAGATTAACCTTAAATTAACATTGCATTATTATTATTTTATAAAAGTAATAATTCACTGCCTTTTAGAATCTACAATAATCAGAATTTGTTAACTATTGTATATAGCTTTTTTTTTTTTTTAAAAAAAAAGACTTGAATTCCTGACATAACGGTCCCTATTGCAAGCATCCACATAGAAAAATAAAGAGGCACTCACATCCTAACCAATAGCTTTTTAAGAGAGACTGGGTGGGGAGTGGTATGTCTAAATGGAAAGTATATGTTTCTAAAGGTATATAAAAGAAATTTAACATTAACTAGTGAAGACACAGAAATAATTTTGTGAAATGTTTTAATACGATAGAATGTTGAAACTTTTCCTGGCATCCTGTTCACAGTAATTTTATCACACTTTTGTGAATTGTCAGAAATTTATGGAAACTTGTCCTCACTTTGTCACATGTTTTGCAAGTGTCCAATGAAGAAAAAGGCTCTTTTAGTACACCTTTCTCTGTGTGAGCTAGATGGAAAATCAGGCGTGAGATGTTGGCTCTGTAAGCTATATTCCACCTATGATCTCGGGCACTATTCACAATTCAGATGTTATCACTTCTAGAAAGTTATAATGCTTAGATAGAAAAGATTCCCACACCAATGTCATGGTCACAAAGCTAAAGTCTAGGTTGAATGACCTTGACAAGGGGTGGTGGGATAATCTGTGATGGGCAAAAACCTCACCTGCATCTTCAGTGTAACTTAGTTTTATCCTGGCCTAAATGAGTAAAAGATAGAAATTATTGAACAACTGCTGGTCAGATCAGAATATTGATTCCCCAATAATTGCAATCAAGAACATATTTCAGACTGAAGCAAGATTTATGGTGAGTCCTAACAAACAATAACTTGACAAAATTTCCTGTATATTTTTTATATTTTTGTCAGTAAGAATAAATTTTTCAGGTTCGCTTTATTGTTAAAACATTTTGAGCAGCCTTAGCATCTTTCCACATACTGCAATTTGCTGGAACCAATACTGCATGAGATAATTCATTAGGGATAGATGATGCAAATTCACTAGCTCAGCATATCCCCAGTGAAGATGTTGCACTATTAGATGTATACAATTCTTTAGTTCTTCTTTCTCAGCAGTTATCCTTACTGATACAGTCAGTGTTTCATCTCAGCATGAAATAACGTTAGATAACATTGCATTCTGAGGAAGTGGAAAAAACAAGGGCTCCACAAATGAGAATGAATTAGAAATGCTCTTGCAGTAGAAGCCCTGGAGTTATAAATGAGAAACTGATGAATGTACTTAGTAAGGGACTTTACATAAAATATTTCTACTGTTTTAAATTTCTTATTCTTTAGCTTATTCTTTTTCTGAAAGACATTTTTTTGACAAGTGCTAAAGCAGAATTTTCATACGTTATCTGGGTTTTCCTAATCAGATTATTTTTTATTTTTTTAATAAGAAGTGCCTGTCCAGAGGACATATCAGTACCACTGATATTCTGAAAATGGATGTGATATTCTTTGCACTGTAATTTTCTCCTGTAGAAATGCAATGAAAAAGTAAATAATGTGATTAAGACTTAAACCAAAACAGACCTAGAGGACAGGATTAATCTCATCTGTCTTTAAACATCTAGTAAAGGAACATCTCAGCTAGCTAATCAGGAACATTTTATAATCAAGAAAAGGTTTTAGGATATGATTCACTTAACCTACTTTGGATACATACAGTACAGTATGTTAAACTACATCACAGCCATAGCCATAGTGCTCTATTATCTTTAAAAGCAACTTGCATAAACTGTATTGTGTCAAGCTATATGCCAGGCTACATGAATTTAACCCATACATTCTGTTAGTATCTGTTACAAAACTGTAAGCTCTTTCTTTAAAACAAAATTTTTCCAGAGAGATGTAGTTTCTGATTTCATTTCGTTCAGTCCATGGCCCCAGATATCCTGTGGAATACTTTTTTTCAGCTATGTAAAACTCCTAGGCTTAATAATATTGCACCAGGAGAGACTATAAATACACTGTATACACACACACTTTATATCTGTGACTAAGCACTGATTAATAGATACTGGTATCACTTCATCACTATAGTCAGAAATTATTTTTCACTCTTTTAATTGGATGACACTGTACTGTATAAATCTATGTGGCTGTACCAAGTTTTGAAAAGTACAATTTTGTATCTTGTCTTTAATTCAAATAAGAACAGAAAATTCTTTGATTAATTTTATGAAAGAAGTCAAAAGGTTTTTCTGTGGACCTATATGGTTGTTTATAATGAGTATCATTTCAATACTGAAGTTTATGCTGATATAAAAGAAAAATATGTTTCCTCTAACCACTAAGAATTTTTTTTTTAATATCAACAAATTCTTCATGCATAAAAGGAACTGGAAAATCCTGTCAAAGTTTTGGACCCCACTGTAGAATACACTAATGAAACTTTTTTCACATGCATCCCATTTGTAAGTAATGTAGGTCTTCAGAAAAAATCTTTCGAGATTTTTCTAACTGTGATTTACTTAGCTGAACTCCATTGTAGTTCACAGGAAGAAAACTAGTTACAATTTTTTAACTTGCAATTTTCTTTACAGCTAAGATTAGATATATTTGTAAAGGCATATACTTACTAGACTGCAGGCCTTTCTCATTTGAATGTTGATAATATTATTTCAGCCAAATCTAAATCTAACACACTTGTGCATACATATCTTATGTGATTCCTTGTGAAAATCAGTTTTAAAAAGTACTGTTATTTCTGTCAGGGAACATAAAACCCTCTTCTGTAATATTAATAGTTGTCCATTGGAATTGTCTCAGACACTCAAACCTTCTGAGCAGCTTTACATAAATATATTTTAACAATTAAAAAAAAAAATTACTTAAAGACTTATTTTTTTTCTCATAATATGGAATAGTCCTAGTAAAACAAAAACAAAAAACTGCATAAACCATGAAATAGTTCTGTAGCAATCATAAATAAATCATAAATAAACATCATGCTCTAAATGCTATAGAATCATAGATTCGTAAAACATCTTGAGTTGGAAGGGACCCATAAGTATCATCGAGACCAACTCTCTGCTCCTCACAGGACCACCTAACACTAAGCCATATGACTAAGAGCATCATCCAGATGTTCCTTGAACTCTGACAGACTTGGTGCCATGACTACTTCCCTGGGGACCCTGTTCCAGGGACCAAGCACAATCTCAGTGAAGAACCTTTTCCTAATGTCCAGTCTGAACTTCCCCTAATGTAGCTTCATTCCATTTCCTCGTGTTCTATTGCTGGTCAGCAGAGAGTGATCAGCACCTCCCCATTCTCTGACCATTTTGGGGAAGTCATAGACTGTGATGAGGTCACCGAAGTACCTTTGTATCATTTGTATGCACAGAATTTATTCCCTCTTAAACTCCCTAAATATTAAATTTTAAAATAATGGACACTTTTCATGCACTTTCATGCATAGTGAATTAGTCAGTTACTTATTTTGAAAAGTATCTAATAGCAGATTTGTCTTTTTCTTCTTGTGAAAAACAAATGTGAGTCATGGTAATGATAGTTACTCAGTTTTACAGAACTGGATACAAACCAGTTACCATATAACTTAAACTATATATGTATATACACACATTAATAGATACTGTATTGTACAAAAATTTTTTTGAATTAAATTATTACAATATCAGAGAATAAAAACCCCTTCATTAAATCCTTCTTCTGTCTCACTTTATAGACTGCTTATAAATTTTGTAATTAGTCCTAAGTATCTGATTATTTCTTCATTTGCATGCATGTAATATGCATGTATACACACATACACAGATTCAAACAAGATGTATATTTGAATACACAGACTTTAGCACATATATTAAAAGATAACATGAATTCTTCAGTTATTCAGACTTATTTGGGGAATCATATTGTCTAGTATCCTGGAAATACCAATGAAAACTTTCACAAAATTCCCTAATTTTTCCTATATAAGCAGTCCCCACCCCCTCTAACATTCATTCAGTGAGATGTTTCTTTTTTTCCCCCAACAGTTTAATTAATAAATAAATGTAATTCAACCATCTTCTGCTTGCATAACATTACATAAGAGTGACATAACTAGGAGTCATTAAAATATTTCTTTACCTTTCAGGAAACACAATCCTTGCTCTAGTGAAATTGAAATCCTTGTTCTAGTGAAATTCTTACCCTAGTAAATTTTGCAACTGACTTCAGCAGAGTAAAGACTCTGTTGCCCAGTATTTTAATGCAGCTTATGGAATATATGCCTACAGAGTACAGTGCTCTATTTAGCAACAGTTCATCCTTACCTTTGCTTCCTGATGCTGAGTGGGTTGCAGCAAAATCAGTGAACAAGGAATTTAGCTTTTACAATAGATCTATGTGATGAAGAAGAGAGTTGCAGTCAGATTCATAACTACTTTTCAACTGATAAATCCTTCCCATTAGGACTCCTGAGGATGATTTCAGAGACTGCTGAAGCCCAAAATTGCTATTGAATGGCCTGAATATTCTTATTTTTTCTCCCAGAACAAACAAGAATGTGATTCTTTTGTACAAAGTTGGCATGATCCTATAATTTCAGTAACACTTAGAAAAGAGGTGTATCTGATAATGCTTTGAGGTTTTGCAATATATTTTAGTGTCATATACTTTTATAGTCATCATGGTAATAGAAGTCTCAGATTACATTTAAGCTTTTCATAATTGGAAACTTTGAAGACTGAATTAACTTCTTATAAACTTAATATTATACTATGTAGATTAAATTATTAAAATATAAGATTAAAACAACAGAATTATTAAAATAACATGGAATAAACTGCATGAACTCATTCCTTTGTCTCAATATATGTTCGTAACTCAACAAATCTGTTTTAAGAATTTTATTAATTACTCATGTAATATGGCTTCTTGTTGCTTAAATACTTCTGTGTGGTTCATAATAATTTGATATTGTTCCTGGAGGATAATTCATTGTCCCAAAGTATGCTTTTAGCCATAAATACTATGAGTGTGGCAAAACTTTGAAGAGTGTAACATAGAATAATTACCTTCATGAGACACTTAATAATAATGCTATATAGAAGTGAGATGACTCATTGAACTTAAGCCACATCCTTCAATTATGATAAGGAATTTTTTTTCAGCAGAAGTGTACAAGAATGCTAGTATCTGTAATTCAGTGACTCTTAGTTTAGGTGAAGCATACTATGAAAATAAATAAAGATGCTGTAGCTAGTGGCCTTTGTGAGACCTTTTCAGCTGGCTCCTTCATGCAAAAGCTATCTCCTCAGCAGTTTCTGTGAGATTTTTGACTTCCAATCCTGTTTTATGGATTGTAAAATAAAACAGGGAAATTATGTAGATTAGACATACTTAATCAATTAGAGTTACTCCTGCATCCTGACAAAAATCTGTCTGAATTTATTGTAGATTATGATTGCCTCAGAATAGCATTGTTTGAAACAATGCTTTTCTCTGTAGATTTGCTATGAATTTTCACACTGTGGTAGGTTGACCCTGGCTACATGTCAGGTGCCCACCAAAGCCTCTTTATCACTCTCCTTCTCAGCTGGACAAGGAAGAGAAAATATACTGAAAGGCTCATGGGTTGAGATAAAGACAGGGAGAGATCATTGACCATTTACCATCAAGGGTGAAATAGACTTGACTAGGGGAAATTAGTTTAGACTTTTGTCAATCAAATCAGAGTAGGATAATGATAAATAAAAACAAATCTTAAAAACCCCTTCCTACTCACCTCTCCCTTCTTCCCAGGCTCAGCTCTGCTCCTGAGTTATCTACCTCCTCTCCCCCAGCAGCACAGGGGGACAGGCAATAGGGGTTGTGGTCAGTTCATCACATGTTTCTGCTGCTCCTTCCTCCTTAGGGGGGCACTCCTCACATTATTCCCCTATTCCAGCATGGGGTCCTTCCCATGGGAGACAGTCCCCCACAAACTTCTCTGATGTGAGTCTTTCCCATGGGACGCAGTTCTTCACAAACTGCTCCAGCATTGGTCCCTTCCACAGGGTGCAGTCCTTCGGGAATAGGCTGTTCCAGTGTGGGTCCCCCACAGGGTCACAAGCCCTGCCAGCAAACATGCTCCAGTGTGGGCTCCTCTCTCCACAGGTCCTGCCAGAAGCTTGCTCCAGTGTGGCTTCCCATGGGGTCACAGCCTCCTCCAAATGCATCCACCTGCTCCAGCATGAGGTCCTCAAGCTGCAGGTGGGTATCTGCTCCACCACTAACCTCATAGGCTGCAGGGGACAGCCTGCCTCACCATGGCCTTAATCACAGGCTGCAGGGGAACCTCTGCTCCAGCGCCTGGAGCACCTCCTCCCCCTCTTCCTTCCCTGACCTTGGTGTCTGCAGAGTTGTTTCTCTCACATATTCTCACTCCTGTCTTCCAGCTGCTGTTGTGTAGCAGATTTTTCCCCTTCTTAATTATGTTATCCCAGAGGCACTACCATCATTGCTGATGGGCTTGGCCTTGGCCAGGTCCCTCTTGGAGCTGGACAGCACTGGTTCTGTCAGACATAGGGGAAGTTTCTAGCAGCTTCTCACAGAAACCACCCCTGTAGTGTCCCCCGCTGTGAAAACATTGCCATGCGAACCCAATACACACATACATAGAACATTTCTGGTACAGTATCAATATCTAGCATTTTGCTTTGCACAGTTTGTCTGAAGTCAGTATTTTTCCCCATAAACTTCAACAAGCAGCCATTCCTGTGTTATATATTTCTCTATACATCAATTCACTGGTATAAAAAGAACCAAAACTCCCTGAATTACTCTTATTTCTGGTTTCTGAAAAGGTCTGAAGCATCTCTATTATCATAATATTAATTAATATAGCTTTCTAACTTTCTGCGTTCTGTCATTGTAATTGTAAACCCAGGAAGTTCTTTATATTTTTAGTTTGTCTGCTTACTACAGTACACATAAATTCCAGAATTGGAGGCATAATTCCTGGTTTCATAATTTCCTCAGAATTTGGGGCATTTTATCACTATGAGAATTGTTAGGATATTGCAAGGTTTTTCAGATCTTGGATTAGGATTTAATAACTGCCTTGGAGACCATTGTGGATAGTGTTAATTCTTAACTAATCTACATTTGTCTTGTAAATGTACATCTACAATAAAAACACATGTTATGAAGACTTCTGTTGCAAGGTTTTCTATAAAATAATGTGTCTGTGTGTTGAATAGTTATTTTATGTACTAAGTTTTGAAATTCCACTTGTTTAAATAATAAGTCTCTATATTAGGAAAATTCTTGACAAAAGGTTTTTAAACTGAATGGAATGTTTAGCAGAAAGGGGAATTTTTATTCTTGTCAATGGAAGTAGGAACCAACAAAACAGTCTTGCCAAAATTAAATTCCAGCTACAGAAGTTGTGTATATATTTTGACAGCATTTGAGTTGAATGAGAGATAAAGCCTATTGGGAGTTGAACTTAAGTATCAATAATAATAAGTCTGTTTTTCATTTAATTCTGTAGAGTTTCTAAACCTAATAAAAATAATAATGTTTGGATTGTTGCATATAAATTAATCTTTAATTGCTACCTAATTCTTACATTTATTACAGGATTAAAAAAAAAAAAGTGCAGGAGCACTGGACTCATATTGTGTAACAGCATAATTCAAGATTTGAGGATGAAAAACAGATATTGGAGTATTCCTTAAGAAACTGGGTTAGTAATTCAGTATAGTGATTCGGAAGAAACAGATTCTACTTATATAATCAGACAAAAGTATACCTGACCCTTGCAGATCTACAACTTGTTAACTTCTGTTTAATTTTGATATGATCTGGTCTTTCCCAAAATAGTTAGACTTTAAAAAAATAAAATGTTCTGTTCAATAAAAGATAAATGTATGCATCTTCAAGAATATATTTTTGTATGTGGGACTACTATTCCCAATCCAGTCCACTCTGAGAACATGAGTGATTGCTGGAGCTCTTCCAAAAGAACTCCAACAATGTGCTACTGCTATTCTGAGCAAATGCCATATTTCTAGTCACAAAGCAGAAAAGAATGAGAAGACCTTCAATCAGAAAAAGCTTAACCGTATAACCAAAAAAATATAGAACATGCCATTATTGATAGAGACAGATTTCTTATCGCTTAATCATTCCACAAACTATTTTTTTGTTAATTTAATGTGAAATCATATAAATTTATACAGTACAAGTAATCTAACAAGGTTAGATATTCAGAGATTTTTCAGGGGGACTTTAAATGACTTTTGTTACCTAGAAATATGAAAAATAAGCTCTCACAACTGGAGTAGAATTTAGAAATTTACAAGTCCCATTATATCAAGTCTGGATTTATCTCTTAGTTAAAATCTAATAATTGTATTATTTATTATTATGGTATCTATGCATTGTCATTTTCATTGTATTAATATAATGGCATCAAGGAAACTATAGATTTATAACTTAGCAAACTAGTGCAAAGATACTGAAGTTATCAAAAATATGTCTCCTGACTCTTATGTTGATTATTTTACCTTTCTGTTCCAATTTCTGTGGGAGTCAGTTAACTAAATAGTTTTCAAGGTTTGGGCCACAAACTAGTGCTAGTGTGAGAAAGTACAAATTTTAGCTAAGTGAGATTTTTCTGGAATTAAGTGTGTAAGATCAATATTGTAGTAGGGTCAGGAGAGTATAAGTTATTGAAAGCAGACTATTTAATGTAGTGTACCAAAATCAATTGACAAAAAAAGTAAATTAGTAAAAGTCAATTTCTTACACTCTGACTTTTGAGTCTTAAAGGAATTGGATTATGAAAGTACCATAAAGGAAAAGGAAAATAAGAAGCTCTTTGATATAATGCAGAGTAAAGCTAATAAGAATCATTTATTGGGAGTTATTTGCAATTTGTTAGGAGTAATTTGCATCAGTTTATTGATCAAACAGGCCATGGAGAACAGGGGAATTTAACTTCTGTCTAGTGAATAATATTTTAAATGTCTGTTGAAACAGCTTTAAAAATTTTAAAGTAGGTCAAACGGTTGAGGAAGAAAGTTGTATATTAGCAACAAATTGGCCTCTTTCCTAACTAAGATATCAGGTCAATTTACCAATTGATGGACTGAGAAAAAACTATGACATTAGATTTTACCTCCTAAAATGACATCTGAAAATTACTCATATTCACTTGTCATACTTTATGCAGTAATTTAACAAAGCAAGACTTTGTGGAATAACATAGCTGCTTTCCTCCTTTGAAAGCAAGTGTTCAAACTTTCAGTCAACTCAAGTAAACTGTGTGTCTTTATCCTAATTTTTGGTGGTTATTTGTCTTTATTACATAATTAATGACAATCTGGCATGATTAACAGGTTTTGTTCTTGAAAAACTTGGGAGCAGAAGAACAGAGACATCGAAAACCAAACCTGCAGAACATAGATTGGGAAGCATGGGGAAGCTTGCTGTAGAGCACATGTAAGTCCACTTTATTGAAGTGGGGTGCCTCATTTAGAATCCAGACTGGCCTATAACCAAAACAAGTCTGAAAACATGTGCCATATGCTCTCTGAGTGCTGGCTTTTGGCAATGGCTGTAACTCCTACTATTACTAGCAGTCACATCATTCTATCAGCAGAAATTAAATCTGATAGGTCTGTTGGCACACAAAAAGAAGTATTTTTCATGTAGTTTGAAAAATGATTTTTCAATATAAAACCAAAATACACAGAAACTGCTATGGACACTAAGAATTCTGACACATTTTTTTTCTAAGCATCAATTAAAAATGAAGATACTGGTCCTGCATGATAAGATACACGTTTTATGTGAAAAAGATGTCAGTAAAGTTTCTGCAGTGCATCAAACATTACCCTGTTTAGAATCATTAGCTCCACATTATTCTTGATAAATAGCCTTGACAAAGCTTTAGACTGATTTATGGATGTGTTAATTAGAATTGGGCTTTGAAAGTCAGATATAAAGGTTTCTTCAGAATAGATCATCTGCTGTAGTAATACTGTATTATATTTTAAGCAGTTTAAAGGGACCATTTAAAAAAGTTATTTCTTATTGATAAAAATATTTCTGTTGTTCTTACAATGGACTCATCACTTACTTTGAAATAAGAACAGAGTACTTCTAATAAAAAAAGCTCAGTCATTAGGACATTTTACCTAAATAAGAACAATGATGCGAAACCACTTAACAAATTTTTTATGGTCAGTGGTCGTTCAGTGAACCATATACAAAAAAATCTGAATGCATTTTTGGATAAAATTTCACTTTAAACTCATCTTGAAAGGACACACAGAGTGATAGTAACAAAGTCAAATCAGAAAACTTATGAGAACAGTATAAACACACCATGAATTCAATTACTATCAAAGATGATCACTATATACTACACAGCAGTTCACTAACCAGATTTTTGAACATAAACCTTAATGTTAAGAAACAAAATTCAAATTACAAAATACGCATTTGATGAACAGTTGTTCATACTGGCACATATATCCTCTCTCCAGAAATATATAAGCTATATAGGAAGCCCTGGTGAAATCTATTTACTAAAACAGTGATCTTGAACATTTCAAAATCAAAAATGGAATTTCACAATCTGTTTTGCCACAGAGTTAGACTTTTAAAATATTTTTTAATGTCTCAATGTTTTTCTGAAATACAAAGTAAGGAGATTAAGGAAAATGTTCATGTCCTAAACATGTCTGTCAACTAAAATGCCAACAATGGTTAGACCTGTATTTAACTGGAAGCAGTGGTCTACATCAAAGTAAATTGCCACATTACATGGCTCTTGTAAATCTGCCTCTCAGGGGCAGAAAAGGAGAGTCTGCACATTGCATGTCAAGATCTGCTTCACAGTTTGTCCATACATTTCAAACTTGTACTGAGACATCTCCAAAATACTTCTGTGAATAGTTTCAATAAACAGAGCTTAGATATATAAACATTGCTGATCACTGGTTTTGCCACAAGAAGAAGGTGTAAAATAAGCATTTAGAAATTGTTCAGGATTGTTTTTTTATTAATAATATCCTAAGACTTTTCATTGATGCAGGTTGTTTGGATAAATAAAGGATAGGTGACAAATTTCAAAGAGTGTAATATCTCTTCCTCTTTAAAAAACTACTTAAACATGACACATGCAAATGCAATTGCAAATGAAAATCCAGGGAAAAAGAATTTCATGGTCTCAGTTCCTCAGACTTGTTACCTTTTCATTATTTGAGCTTTTACTGATATGATTTGTATATATGAGCTTAGTGTCACTGTATATTCTCAGAGTAAAATATGTAAGTGGTTCATTTGCAACTTGATGCAGCTTTCATATCAGGCAGGTACCCAGTGGCAAAAAACACAAAAAGTAAGAGATACAAAATAGCAACATATCTCTGGCTGCTTCTTTTTTCCATTTTCTGTTTTATTGTACACTAAGTCACAAGTTCCATGGGTTATAGCTCAATTTATTTTTTTTTAATGATCACAAAATCTCTTGCCCATTTCCATTACAGTAGTTAAAAATTCATTTTATTGTGCTGCTATCAAAATCTCAACTGTTACGCAGTTACAAAGGTTTCTGTTCTTTCAAGGGAAGAACACCTTGTATTTTTTATGTTCCTATTTTTTCACTTAAAAGGATTAAAAGATTCAGATTATGGCTAAATAAGAATATAATACCATTTAATTTCTCATAGTATTTGCTTTGGTATTAGAGTCAGAGAACATTACAAAGACCAATAAAATGAGCTGTATCTCTCACATTAAAGTGAAACGCTCGATCTGTAACAGTGGAAGTGGCTTCTAAACAGAATTTATGGCCTTGGAGACTTCCTAGATGTCCTGATTTTAAACCAGTGATACAAGTGATACAAAGGAAAGTGTGTATTTCATTTCCCTTTAACATTTAGCAGGATTTTTGCCACTTTCTCTGTGTGGATATCTGTATAATAAATACATATCTGAAATAATTCTTACATACTTTAAAAGTCTATTTCCATTTTTAGAAAATATTTCACCTTTTCTTTAATAAGATTAAAGTAGCTAAACAATAAATATTGTTCAAAAGATTTGTATTAGCATGTTTCAAAGTACCATATAGCTTCTGCAGATGCATAGTCTCTGGACTGTGAACGAGCTAGGAATCAGAGGACACATCAGGAATCATTGTAACTGCTGTGGGCTGATGGGATTGGTTTGTGATAGACACTGACATTCCAATAAACACAGGGAATACTGCAGACAGTACTAACTGTCCTGTTCTCTGTAGGATTCTTGGGACCCACTCCTTCTGCTAAAAGATGTAAAGAACAGGGTATCAGCTGGAATTGATAAAGGAAGCATTCACCCTTTCACAGATGCCTAGATGCTTTACTTCAGGCTTACACAGGATTTATATGTCTCCTGAGGAATACTACAACAGTCTTTGACTTTTCAAATAAAAGTAACAAATTTATATTGTCAGACACCGACCCTGATAACTTCAAAAATTTTGCCACTCTGTTCAGTTATTTGTGCACTTACTATTGTGAGCAGATGCATGAGTGACTGTCAAACAGAATAAAGGGAAACAGCAGGAACTTTATACATTTTGATTAATGCTTCAGAATTTTAAAACAGAGCTATAAAAGAAGTATTTTTACTAAAGATATTCAATTACTTTTTTTCTTTCCTTTTATAATTAAAAATAATTTGTAATCTTTTCAAGCAATAATGGATTTTCCTTATTATTTATTTGGTGGAGATCATGCCACAGTTTCAGTAACTACATGAAATAGCTACCTGTTGAATACAGGATAGCATATGGAGTGACAAAATTTCTTCACAGTCCCCCTGAGGGCAATATTTCCCAATTTGATTGTGTTACAAATTGTTGATAAATGGGTGGTGTCAAAATAACTCAAAAAAAGCTAACTTGTTAAATACTATGTAAAGCGAAGTATTTTGTTTAAGAATTTTCTGGTAACATCTCTTTGACATAGAAATTTCAGCCTTTTACATTCAACCGAAGTAAACGATGACTATATTCTCAAGAATTTTGATACTGTGTCCAAGAGGCTTTGTTCCTACTCACTTTGAATCATGCCATCTCCTACCATCACTGATTATTAATACCTTAAAAATCAGCAACCATTGTAGAAGAACATCATTAAGGCATTTCTTTCACACAATCTATAAGAATAAGCCAAAACCATGAAAAATCAATTTGACACAAGACACTGTTGAAGAGTAGTCAAAAAACAAGCTTATAAAGAATGACAGAAAAGATTTTGAAAGTTGCATTTAATTAAACTTACATAATCTATGTCACTGTAATTTTATCTGTATCTCTAGTTTTTGTAAAAAATGTAAAGAAATATTTTGTAAAAAAAAAATTATCTTTGATCGGTATTGTTTCTACTATTTCTACTTTGCCCTTCTGGTGTCACATCTGACAGCAATTCCAGACTGATTTTCAGATTGGGAAACAAAGAACAAAAGTTATGTTTTAAAACACCCAGTGAATTATGGTGCTGGAAGTAGAGCTAGTAAAATCTAGATCCTCGAGGAAAACCTAGAAGCAAGACTTCATGATATTTCAGATAAGATAGTTAAACTGAAATTATTCTACAGCTTAGTATTACTTCCAAATATCCTCTTCAGTCATAGACTATTTTCAGGTACTCAGTCTACAGATGACCCAAGTGTTTTCATTAAGGTTATTAATATCTACACATATGATGGGATTAGGGAGAGAATCAGAAGAGTAAAAGTGAGAAACCTCATGGGTTGAGATAAAGACAGTTTAATAGGTAAAGCAAAAGCCACACACACAAGCAAAGCAAAAAAAGGAATTATTTAATCACTTCCCATTAGCAGGCAGTTGCTCAGACATCTCCAGGAAAGCAAGGTTCCATTATGTTTAACTTATGAAGACCAATACCATGACTCCAAACATCCCTCACTTCCTTCTTCTTCCCCCAGCTTTATATGCTGAGCATGACATCACATGGTATGGGATATCCCTTTGGTTAGTTGTGGTCAGCTGTCTCAGCTGTATCCCATCCCACCTTCTTGTATACCCCCAGCCCACTCACTGGTGGAGTGGGGTGGGGTGAGAAGCAGAAAAGGCCTTGACTCTGTGTAAGAACTGCTCAGCAGGAACTAAAACATCTCTGTATTATCAACACTGTTTTCATCACAAATCCAAAACATAGCCCCATAGTAAGCACTGTGAAAAAAATTAACTCTATCCTAGCCAAAACCAGCACATGTGACCAGTCCAAAAATTATGGAAAAGAGGTTTCTGAAGAAGTACAAATCCCTTGAAGAATTTTCAATTCTTTCTCCATGATGTTTTGTGAATTACATGTTTTTGTGTAATTCCTAAGAAAGAATTGTTGATACTGTTTCATACTCTAAAGGTTTATAGCACCACAACTTGAAAATGATTAGTAATCAAGGTCAATTGCCTCAGAATTTATATGTACCAGTCAGAAGATATAGTTTATGTTTATTAACAACAGTTTGCAGACTGGTTCATTTCTACCTATGGGATATCATCTAAATGTTAAACATTACTCTTGAAAATGAAAGAACTGGTGATCTAAACCTGTCGTCTTTCTAAAAGTGTAAGTACTGTGGGGGTAACACAGGATGTTATGCTTCACATTTTCTTTGTAGTTTTAACAGTCATAGAATTCCATTTAATCTGATCATACTGGGCAGCAGAAAAAGAAGGATAAATGCCAAAACATTTTGCCTTATACAAAACTCTTCAGTCACACCTCACAATGAAACTTTACTGAGGGGATAAAAAAAAAAAGCAACGTTTGATTAGAGAGCTACAGCCCCTCTGATCAACGTAGAATACAGTTCAAGTATTGTATGTTAGACAACTTGAACACTCAAAACCACCTTTTGCACTCAAAAGACAGTTAAATAAATCATTGTGACCTTAGGCACCTTTACATTTATCCATGCTGAAGCTTGTCTGCCGCTTTTTGTTCACTCAGTTTTGTGAAATCCTTCTGGAATTCCTCATCATTCATATGATATAGAAGTGCTCAAAATGATTCAGTGTTATCTTAAAACTCTCCAATTTATTTTCTGAAGTAAAAACCCAAAGCCAATCTTGTTTATTTTAATTGCAGAATAAGTCCAAACTATGGAATCAGATCTGCAGCCCCTGGGAAAAAAAAAAAAAAATCATTCCGTTAAGAAGAGAGTCACAAAGGAATGAAACTGCCACTGTGAACAATGCACCAAAAGGAAATATTAGGAAAAAAACCTCACTGCAGTCCTTACCAGATTAAAAAAGACAAAACGACATTTGCAGCCAAGCTATTTTTGTTTATTTAACAAAACCACTATTGTCATACTTAAAAAAAATCTAATGTTCTCAGTAAGAAAGAGGTATATGATTTGCCCTCTTTTTCAAGAAATTATTGTTTGGTACATTAAATGACTATGATTAATCTCTTCTAGAGGCCTTTAAAACATGATGTGTGCACATAACTTGTATACTATTTGATTATCAAAATGTCAATACATATCTGTAAATTCTAGAACATTTTCTGTGAATGTAGAAACTTAATCATGACACCCAAGTTTGAAAATCTAGCTGAAAAGCCAGGTATTATGAAACTGAAGAATTACAGACATATCTGTCCTTCAGTTTCTGCTTTATTTTCCTATTTACCTCTAAAATGGTCCTAAGAATATGCTCCTCTTCTAGAAGTCATTCTCACACCATTTTGGACTTTTGAGGCCCTAAAACAGCTTTTAACACATAACTCTGACAGTTCTTTGCCTCTGCTGGCACTTCCCCAAACAAAAGCAAAGTCACATCATCCTCATCTTTTTCTCCTGGCTCTCCTATCTATTACTGTTACACTGAAATATGTAAGTAATGAGGTGAGAAACAAGAATGAAAGAAGGTCTGTCAGTGTGAAACACCATTCTCTTCTTGCCATCTTCTAAATAATATCATAATCTGTGATATATATATATCACTCTCTCAAGGATTGCCATAAAGGGCTGTTATTCTGTAATACCGTCAGATGAAACTCACTGCTCTTTTGTGTTTCTTTCTGTTTATGTCAAAGCTACAACACACTATTCTCTCTTAGTATTTTAGATATAGTGAAAAAAAGTTTAAAGACTATTATTTAGATCAGAATGGTGAACACACAGAAGTGTAGAAATACCAGGAACCAGATTGTCTGTATCTTTTTTTGTGAATGCCATATTACATTTTTCAGATTTATGACTGAGGATATATTTCTTCTATCTTCCAAATCCCTGCCTTAGACAGTTTGGAGGCAGATAGTTCTCATTAACGAGCAGTTTTCCCTTTTTTTTTTGCCTTCATCTTAATACTCTGTACCCAGACATTCACTGAGGATTATTCAAATCCTGCCCTGAAGACAGAATTATTTACTTCAGATTTTTTTTTTTTTGCTTGTTTGGGTTTTTGTTTTTGTTTATTTTTTTGTTTTGTTCTTTTTTTTTTTTTGTTTGGTTTGGGGTTTTTTTTTTGGTTTTTTTTTTGTGTGTGTGTGTTTGTTTCTGTTTTTTTTTTTTTTCAATAGTGATCATCCCTGCAGTACCAAATGCTTCACAAACATTACAAAACATGATGATCAAAGTTATAGTATGTCTTCCATACTGGGAATGATCGATAAGTTGGGATACATGAGCTATAAAGAGTAAAACGAGGGAAATATGCTAAAAATTTACAAATCATGAGTGGCTTGGCAAATTTCTATAGGGAGAGAGAGTTTAGTGCTTCTTCAGGTACAAGAACTAAAGGATAACAAATGAAACTGAGATAAGTCAGGTTAAAAAAAAACCAACACAATTTTTTTGAATAGAAGACAAGAATTTGTAACTGAAGGATGTTGCAGACAACCTGTTATATGAATCCATGGAGGAGAAACCCATTGTCAGTTACTAAATCCGTAGTGACCTTGGTCAAATCAAGAAATTCCTGAGCTGAAACTAGTAGGACTCAGGGAAAAATATTAAAGAATTGGATCATGTGTACCTTCCATGTTCTTATTTTTTCCTTTAGCATGTGTTTATTAATTCTGATTGAACCAGGATTTGGGGTTAAATATACCTCCAGTCTAACCCATACTGGCCATTCTTATGTTCTTATTAATTAACAATTAGATGAGTGGGTATTAATATGTTTTTTTTTTTCTTTTGTTTTTTTAAAAAAAAAAAGGAAATGAGATACAAAAGAACATAAAACTTTTGTCAAGGAAAGTTTATAAAAATTTGATCTTAATTAGTTCAGGGAGCTGAACTAGGTGATTACTTGAGGATCATTTCAAACTTAAGTTTTATGTCTGAGGTATTAAAGTCAGAGAGGTTAATTTATTTTTTAAACTATCATATGATACACAGAAGTTGGAGGAAACTGTTCTAACCATACAAAATAGGTTTTAACTGTGTTACATATTTTAATAATCAGAGATACTTAAACTGTTTAATACGTGGTATCGCCTTACTCAGAAAGTGAATCTGTATTATGATGTCGTCTTCTGACCAATATAGCACCCATTTCTTTCCTTTGAAATCCATTAGTCTCAACACACGTTATATGCAAGACACCTGCTGATAGTGTGAGGAATATATTGCAGTTCCTTCATCACAAGAAAGACCTATTTACAAATCAATTATTTGTACAAGTGGGCTTTCAAGTTCTTTTCATTATTAATCCGACATTTGCCAAGATTCCTAAATGAGAGTTTATTCATTTCAGTGACTCTGTCCATCAGTTCCTAGTACAGAGCGATACACTCCTTGTAGAATTCATATGATTTAATTGAATATGTTAATTATGAATAACATTTCTCCTATAGCTTCTGGATATTGATTCAATTCCTTAATTCTCTAACATTGTTACACATTTTCTTGCTCCCTGTGATGCAGATACATACACTATTGGATTGTGTGGCAGATGTTAGACCATCAGCTTTTGAAATAAGTCTTTAGATATAAGACTTTTCTTTTCATTCACCTGCAAAAGGTGTAAAAGACCTTGGCATTTCTTGGTGCTTCAGCAGACACAGAATAACATGGGTTTCCTATGGTCAAAATCAAAACTCCTGCACATACGTCGTTGAACAATGAAGGTTAGAGGCCTAGGGGAATAAAACCTATATTATTATAAGATTATTCTATGGAGAGAAGAGACAAATTAATGTGAGTAAATTTGTGTGTGTCCGTTGGAGTTTTCAATGTACCCTTGTGTTCAAAGATTCACAGATTTACATTTATATTAATAATATAATTCTTTTTAAAACTATAAGACAGGAGATCATCCCTCTGCTAGTAGTTTGTTCAGTATTTTGTTCAGTATTTATATCACTGTTTCATTGTTCAAATTCTGAACATTTTCATTTTATGTGCAAGGATTACTGAACCAAGAAGCTAAGCAATGATATAATAATAAAAAAAAAAAAAAAAAAAAAAAAGTAATTTGAAAGAAAATATGGTTGTTTTATCTAGGGCGCTGATAAATTTAAGTTACTACAGCCAGTGTTATTCACTGATTTAAGGTGCTAAATATTTTGTAAGCTCTAACAATGAACATGCATCACCTGTAAACTTCTGAGAGATATTTTCAATTCATCATTATTTGTACATCTTTAATATGACTTGGGAATTTACAGGTCCATTTCATTGACAGCAACTTTGTGCTTTCTGTCTTGGAGTGTTTCACAAATTCTTTAGATTTAACCTTAATTATTTTCCTTTTGTTATGTGACATTTAGCTACTAGTTATTTTTAATATGACAAAAATTTTATCATTTTTTTTTCCTACAGAATAACTATTATATTTCCAACTGTTCTGTAGAAGGAGATCTCAAAGATACAAATATTAAACATGGGGCTTCGATATTTGGCCTCACATTTAAAAAAAAAAAAAAAAAAAAAAAAAAAAAGCAAGCCTTTTAAAACAGGGTATGCAAAAAAACAATGGACAGACTTTATTTAACTTGAAATGTGATAATTCTGATATCTCTACCAGTCTAGCTGGAGAAATATCAAACCTCCCTTTCTGATGTGGTTTTGTTTGCTGTTTTTCCAATTTTTATTCCTACGCTATCAGGTAAGACTTGGAACTATACTCCAGGAAAATAACCAGATTCCAAGTACGCTTGATGTGAATGCAGCCTGATAAATAAGCATGCTTTGGCTGCCTGCTCTGCTAGTGTCAGATGCTTGGAAATCTAAGCTGGTTTGTGATTTCCCGCCCTTGAAAGAGGTATCAGAGGTGCGTGTGGGACAGTAGAAACCTATAGGTGGGATTTGGTTTCTACAGAAAACAGCATATATTGTCACAGTCCAGCACAGCAGCAGCAGCAGGAAATATACCTCTTGGTGCGTTTCTTCCTACAGATCCCTTCAGTGTCTCTTCCCCTCCTCTTCTCTCACTGCTCCTGTATGCTCTTAAAGCTTCACCTGCTCCCTCTCTTATGAGGTCCTCTATTATTTAATGCATAATCCAGGAAAAAAAATCCATGTATACCTATTGATCTAATACAAGGAAGATAAACTAGTTTCTGCATAAAGTAGTGCCCTACCTAACCTCTCACTAAAATGCCTTTTATTGTCCATGAATACCTGGTTGTTCATTTATACATGGAAGTTTCAAAATACAATCCTTTGCATATCTGACAATGGGAGAGGAACTCTATTTTGGTTGCTGATACTTTCAAACTGTAAGAAGTCCTGGATACAGATTTTTAAGATGTTCTTACACAGTGGAGATCAAGAAAATACAAGTAAAAGAGATGTGGGGATGGGATCCTTCTTCCCACAGTAAGCAACCTGCAGACTACAATTTATTCTACAGATAATATATATTGATCTCTTGTAAATGGCTCTTGTAATGTATATATATACACATGTGTATATGAATATGTATACATATAATTATGTATATACATACACATATACTGTGTACATTCAGTTTGATTTTAGTAAATGTAAGAATAACCTGGGGATATAGAAGGGCAAAATATATAACCTGCTGACAGAAGTGTCATATCAGAGCATCAGTGTTTATTAAGTAGCAGGATTATGAGAAACATGTATGAGACATTTCACAACACAAACAGCACTGGCTTATGCATTATAGTTGCTATGGATAGTGACATAGACAGGGGAAAAATTGAAGGTCAGGTTGTAGAGAAATCAATGGCATAAAATCTTAATTAATGTATTAAGCTATGAATTAGCCTGTGATTGTTCTTGAGCTGCATATAAGTACTGTGAAGCAGAGATATTGACTGAAATAGGCCTGTAACAGAGGTCTCAACAGTTGCTTCTGCAGCTAGATGTACGCACAGTGAAATCTTTTTTAAAATCTGAAATGTGAAAACTAAGTGCATATTCCATGACTAAACAAGAAAAGGCCTCTCTGAGTTGGTTGATGGAATCAGCTGTGCCCTGCTGTGGGTCTGTTGGAGCTGGGTGGAACCAGTTGGAACTGTCTGTGCCTGGCAGAGGGCAGCCCCAGCCTCTTCTCAAAAGGCCACCCCCTCAGCCTCTTTCTGCCACGGCCTCGCCACATGTGGCAATAACAGGGGATTATATCCCATTTTTCAGGTCACTGATGCAAACGTTTAACCATATTTTCCATAGTGTTGACCCCTGAGGTCAACAGCTAGCTGCCAGTCAGACCTCAAACCACTCTTCACATCTTCCAAGCCTGATGATGCAGTCAATTTTTCATCTAATTTATATCCCTCAGAGCTTCTTTAAAAATAGCTGTTAAGTATCATGTGTTGGCTAAAAGCATTGTTCTTTCAAATCCAGGCCTATCAGTAAAGTTGAGAGCAAAATCTGGGCAAATACTGAAAGATGCAATAGTAAAATGATGTATTTTTATCAAACTTATTGGAAGATTGATAGAAATAGAAAATTAATTCAACTAGTTACATTGAAGAAGATTCTTATAAAAGTATGATGTGTTTGTTTTATTTCTCTGCTTATCTCTTTAAAAAAAAGGCTAATAATTAGCCCACAAATGCAAACTGCACTTGCTGTTCTTCAGTCTAAAACGTCATTCAGTTTTCTCATGAGGACAAGAAGAAAACAGCTAAATGTGAAAGCTCTTCCTCATAACAAATTAAAAGAATGTTTTTGTTTTTTTATTCAATGCTTATAACTAGACATCAATTAACAGGAATGACATAAACTCATATTTCTATACAAGTGTTACCCTCTTACATTTCTCTTGGCTTCTGCTGTTTTGGAGTGGTTTGATTCTTTTTAATGTAATGAAGTCCACTAGTATTCTGTATGCAAATTAAGATGTGCTTAAAAATTAACTGTTATTGAGAAAATGTTGTCTTAGAGTGCGAAGACAAATTAAGTATACTCATCATCTTTCATAATGAAATGGTGTACAACTGAAAAAGTCAGTAATATTGACTATGGTTAGGAACCTGGGGAATACTAAAGCTGTGTGAGTGGAAGAAAAAAATAAATTCAGAGAAAAAGATTAAAAGATTTTGTGTTTTTACATGTCTTCCTTCTGAACCCAGACAAGAGTTGAGAGCAAAGTAGGTATCCATTTCTGTAACAGACATCTCAAACACTTCTGTTAGTCTCATGACTAAGTGTTACTTCACAGTTCCCTGGATATTCAAGTACAAACCATCCACGCATGACATTTTATGCTAGCATGTTAATAGTATATCTTTAGGAGCAAAAGTGCACTGTGAAAAAAAAAAACTTACTATATTTTGTCATAATTAGGATGGCACTCTGGAACTTACAATTTTGCTGGCAGTAACTGATCCATCTATGGAGAGTTAAATTGGTGCTGGTCCTAGACACAGCAGAGACAGCACTTCTGAGGTAGTATGAAAGTTGGCATTCTGCTATGTTAGCCATGTTTAAGAGAATAACCACATAAGCCAAAAACCTTTTGTAAATGAAGGCTGGGTTCTGGATGATGGTTCTAGCAGGAAAAGACCAATGGGAAATTATCTACGAGGTTCCAACACCAGTATAGGGAAAGGATCCTTATGCAGAATATTTGTTTTGCACCTGCGGATTTGTCCATAGATATGACATGAGTATTTATCCAAGGTCTGGTTTATGAATTTCTGTTCACAAGAAATGTTGAGATTTCTATTTTCTTTGGCATATTTTGCCAACATACGATTTTATGGCACAAAGAGGACCCCTGGGAAGTTTCAGTGGGAAAAATAAAATACAGATATATCATGCTACTATTCAAACACTATTCAGGTTTCTTTACAAAACTGATATGTATGTTTGGGGCATTTTCTCAGAATTTTTTTTCCTTTAATATGTTATTATTTTATTCTGTAAGTATTTAAAATGGGATATTTTGAAGAAAAAACGTTGTACAAAACCATGATATGTTTCTTGCTGACAAATATTCCCTAATACTTAACTTCTCCTTTTATCCCCCACTGATCCAGTTTTGGCTTCCCTCACTCTTTCTGCACAATCTGGTGCAAAAGCCTTCTCTTCTGCTACTCTTGGCATCCAAGACAACATACCTCTACCTCCATTTAATTCCATTTTAAATCTCATCTGAATTCTTATATTTTTTCCCATATTTATGCCTCCAACTTTCACTCCCCTGCTGCCATAGTTTGATTTGCTGTTTTACAACATGCAAAGCATAATTGCATACTTTATACTGAAGAAGCTAGAAAGAACAATTTTGTGTTTTATTTTTAGAAGAGTTTTTCTGATAGTACTTTATTTTTTTACAGGGCACCCCACTTGCTTCATAGTGTTGGTTTTCTGCAAGTATATGGCATAAAAAACTCAGATTTCTTGCAGGCATATAGTAGTTATGCTTGAATTGTGGTAATGGAAAATTAACTTATTCCCATGGGGAAAAAAAAAAAAAAAAAGTCTGCTTTTATAGTTTTTTTTTCAATCATAGTTTTCCTAATTTGTGTTGATTCAAATCTCAGCTATGAATGTGAAAAGGCACAGTGGGTAATACGAGGAGGTGTTCTTCATCTGAATTCTTTGTTTTTAACTGGAGATTAAAAAGGATAAAATAATCTCATCCTCATTTTTTCTCATGTCCTTGATGCCTGTGACAGCACTGCAGAGAATGAGAGATAACTGCTGCTGTATGGTATTTAGACTACCAGTCCACTGTCATAAAATGATTTTGCTTCTATAGCATTTGGACTTCTCTGTGCCTGCTTTCTTTTAGAAAAACAGTTTATTTTCCTGACTTTTTTTTTCTATGGAAGATCTTCTTCAGACTTATTCAACTAGAGACAACAAATCTCTCTACATTCTTTCGTTAAAATATATGCTGTTGGTTCACATAATTAAATGTGATATTGGTTTTCATTGTTTTTCTGTGTTTTTTTATAAATTATCTTTGCTAAAGAAGAAACCATCCATTGTGTTCTTGAAATGCACAAACATTTATGCATTGGGTTCCAAAGTTCTATCTAAGTGACTGAAAGCTAAATATATATATTTTTTTTTTTATGGCAACTTTTAATTGAGTAATGATGTGTGAAACTCATGGCACAATGGGAAACAAACAAAAAAGAATCTGAAAGAGTGCAATGACTGCAGAACATACGTGCATTTGAAACCAGGAAGATGTAAGAAAAATCTAAGTCTTGTCAGTCACATAGCATGAAGTAATGAGATTATGCAAAAAATGTAGCTAATAATGCTTCACTGGAAATATGCCACAAAACACTGTGAAACGTGTTCTAAATGATGCTATATTATTTAGAAAAATGATCTTATTATTTAAAAAATGATTAAACAGTCAAATAAGTAATCCACTTACAGAACAAAATCTAAATATACAGAGTAAGTAATTTATATTTCCAGGTGTCACCTATATTATTTTCCCGAGATTGTTTCATTCATTCTACTAAAAATAGTTTTTTCAATTTTTTCTATAATTATTAACTAAAATTGTTGCTAAAAGCTTTGAAAATCTATAAAAATGATGCTCAAGTAGGGCATGTTTGTACATACAAGTGTATGTACATGTGAGAGTTTACGAGGATGTCTTTAGTGCTTCACAGATACCCTGATGTTAAAAGGTAGGCAGATCTACATTTTTCCTTTCTCTCCTTAGAGAAAGTAGGGATGAAATGGATGATTTTCCTGAGAATACATCACTATATGGCTTATCAGGCAAAGTATGTTCTATTTGCTTCATCTTCGATTTCTTTTGTGACTGTCAGGTTATATTTTCCTACACTGGCAGTTTGATTCAACTGCCTGTTTTCCTTCAGAGTTCCAGTCCACAAATTGTCCACAACTGTTAATTTGCTCCCAGGCTTAGGTCCAGGAAATCTGGAAGGAGAGATGTGGATAGTTTTTGCCAGCACACATAGCCTACAGACTTTCTGGATATGGCCTTAATCTATTTATTTTCTTATTTAAATTCTCTTTTAGAAAACTATACTCCACAGGTATTATTACCTCCGAAGAAGGCCATGAATCTGAGGCAAACCAGCACTGGAGCAGTCTGTTGCTGGGAGGACTGACATCTTCAGGAGGGACCCAGTTCATGAACAACTACAGCCTATGGGAAGGACTCACATCAGAGAAAGTTAATGGAGGACTATCTCCCATGGGAGGGACCCCACAATGGAACAGGGGAAGAGTATGAGGAGTCCTCTTCCTGAGGATGAAGGAGCAGAAGAAAGAAAAGGTGAGGAACCGACAACAAGCCTCATCCCTTGCCCTTTGCTCTGCTGGGGGGGAGGAGGGAGAGGCTGAGAGTTGGAAGAAGGCAGGGTTGGGGGGAAGGTGTTTTTCAGATGTCATTCTATTTATCACTGTTCTACTCTGTCTGATTGGTAAATTAAATGGAGGTGGTGATGGTGTTCAAATTAAACTGATGTTCTTTCTCTTCCCCAATGGAGTCTGCCTTTTGCCTGTGTCCTAATGGGTAAGTCATCCCTCCCTGTCCTCATCTCAATCCCCAAGCCTGCTGTTTCATTTTCTCCTCACCATCCCTGAGGGAGAAGGAGTAAGGTAGTGGCTGCTGGTGCTAGGTTGCCTTCTGGGTTTAAAGCAGGACATCATCATGGACACAATGGCCCAGCAAAGGTAAGAGCAATATCGTCAGGCCAAGGACCCTGGGTAATCTAATCAGTGAAAAAGAAGATAACTGAATCAGTTACTCCTAAGCCATGATTTTGAAATAATTCTCAAAAAAACCCAATTTTTCTATTGTCCCTGGTGTGAAACACTGAGCTGAGCCAATCAAAGAAACTCTTCCAGGAGGGTCTTGCAGACTGAAGAAGGGTTAATGCCTACAGTGATACAGCATTCATTATGAGATGCACTTTGGGACCGTGTAAAACAAATTATGCAATTTTTAAGGAGTTTGTGGGGATGTGAGAAACTTACTGTGAACTGTTTAGGGAAAGAATCAAAGTCCTAGAAAGGAGGGGGAAAGAAAACAGAAAAAAAAGAGGGAAGGAAGGGCTAGTCAAATTAAGCAGGTTGTTTCTCTGGCCAACTCCAACTCCTAATCTCCAGTCTATCCTATCTTCATATTAGAATCTATTCCTAGCTATTTTCATTGGTGAGGTTGCTCCCACTCTGCGTGGTTGTGATGCTAGTAAACTTCAAGCTGGAGTAGCCAGCAATTAGAACAAGAGATCTAGGAGCCAGGTACCAGACACATTGGAGGTCTGTGGGCTGGATCCTGGAAGGAGCAAGGGTCTGAGAATTGTCTACTGGAGGGTCTAATTGTCCAAAACTTCTACTGAAGAGGTGGAGGGTCTGGGGAGACCATAGGTCTGGACTAGCTACTGGGATATCTATTCGTTTCCACTAGGGGTGTTCAATCCTGATCAGCTTTAGTGAAGGAATAGGTTTAAGACATCTATACCTTTCATATTTGTGCAGCTGTGCGTTTTCTGTCTGTATTGAGCAGTGTGGTTAGTCATGTGTGAGTAGTGTGTGTATGTGCTCCTATCTGGAATATCTGTTGAGCCTGAGGACGTGGAACTGTACCAGCTTCATATCTACTGGGCTATTGGACTCAGAACCCCCTGTGTTGTAATGCATTTGAATATAAATCTAATATTTTGAGTAATATGGAAACAAAACAGGAGAGAAAATAGGGGAGGATGGACCTGAAGCAGTTCTTGAGAAGTAAGGGCTTCAAAGAGGAATAGTTCTGTGGAAAAAGGAAGAGGCTGAGGTTATGTAATTCACAAGATAAGATATTATAAACCACTCAGGTTGGCAAAAGGATAAAGCTGACATAATAGCAGAAGTAGAGGGAAGTAAGAATGGATGCCAAAACAGAGACTGCATTACAGAAGTCTCTGATTTGACAGCCAGAGACTTGATATGGAGAAAAGGTTGATATAACAAACTAGTATACAATACAGAAAAATAATTTTAACTGAAAAATACAATTTATATACTATCCGGGGAAGTAGTTTTAATCCTCAGCATGCCCCTATCTCTATTAGATGACACTGGCATGACAGCAGAAGTGATTAAAAAGGAAGAGTTTGGAGATATCCTCAAGAGAATTACTGTATGATCTGTATACCATTCAGATGTATTAGAATACAGACAGAAAGGAAAGGATTTTTCTCCAAAAGCTGATCCATTCAGTGAACAAATGTTGGAATATTCTATAATTATAACAATGTATGAGAGTGCGGCAGTCAGAGGATTAAAAGAGTAATTTAATCCAGCACAAACTGTCGCTGGTAGTGCTAGACATGGAGGACTAAATGAGGTAAAAAAGTCACAGTCTAAACAGAGATGAATGACTTATATGGCTTACTGTCTTACTTGCCTGTGAAGATGTTATGTGTGGGAATATACTCAAGTACAAGAGGAAAAAAATCAAGAGTGTTTGCTAAAAATTTTAATTTGTTTTGTAAATCTTTTAGATGAGTTTGGTCCAGCTTCAAATAAGATAATTCAGGAATGTGGTCCCCTGTTTACAGAACCAGAGTAGACTGTAAATTCGGGGCAATAAGTCTAAGTTTCTATAAAATACACTTAAATACACAAAAGTATATCATGTTTATACAGAAAAAAAATCAAGTTTTAGTCAATAGATGCAGAATTTAATATAACGTAACCAGCTGCAAAAAAACAGTACGAAATCTTTAAAGTTTTTATACTTGTAATTTAATGAAGAAGCAAAATTAGGTTCTTTTTCCTCACAACTCTCTTCTAACATTTCTTGTCCTTGTAATATTTAATTCATATGTCTATGCTGAAAATTTCAGTGACTTCACCTTTAATTGTCTGTCCTCCTTCTATCCTTCAGATGAATGCAGTACTTGCAGCTATGAGTTTTCTCCTGAGGTTTATCATAAAAAGTCTCTCAAGATGAAAAAGGCATTTGTTTGGTAATTTTATCTGAAAAGTCGGGCAATTGCAAAAATAAAACTTTTCAACAGGGTCAGGCAAACAAACAGAAAGCTTTGTGTTGAAATTACACCCACAGAAGTTTAAGTGTATTCTTACTTTAAAAATTAGCTCTATACTGGCTGAATTCTCTGGAACTAGAGTCAGGTCATAAAGGATTTATTGTTTTTACTATTTTTATTATAAAAATGAAAATTGTAACTGAAACTGAAGTTTCAGTGTGATGTGTAAATGCCAAATACAAAGATACAAAGCTGCAAAAAAAATACTGTTCTGGATAGACAAAAGAGGGCAAAAAAACACATTGCTTTTCTCATTTTATCAGTAGGAAATTGTTATACAATTAGTCTAAGTGCATTACGTGGTCCTACAGGAAGCCTGCTTTAGAACTAGGAGTTAAATTAAGCCACGTCACCAACACTGGTTCTTTGCCTTCCACACACACAAAAAGTAAAATACTGTAAAATAAAATCTATCTTTTGAAATCATGAAATATACAGGCAACATCAGAAATACAGACACAAAATATTTCAGTTTCTATATAGGAAACATGAGTCTGAAGCACCTCAGTATTAATAAGGAGCTTTTCAGGTTCTTTAGGATTTATGAGAAAATGGAGATGCCTCTAGATAGTTTACTTGACTGACTACCTCTAAAATGCTTAATGAATGATGAAAAAAAGAGAAATTACACTGTACACCCACACAGATGACCAAAGGCTTTCTGCAATTCTTTTTGTCTTTTTTTGTTTTCTGCTGCATTAAGATTATGTCTTCCCACAAGACATCATTTCTTTTATGTGTATCATTGTCTATATTTTCCAAGTATGGATATTTCATTTCAAGGCACCATGAGAAATGGAGCATTTCAATTTATCCTTATTTTACAAATACAGTAACACAGTACTTTGTTTCTGATTATCATTAATAAAATATCAGCTTCAGACTTTGAAGGTTTTTAAATCCTTCACCCCATTAATGGACTGTCTGGCAGTGTTACCATTTTTTGGTAATTTTTTAATGTATTTAATACATTTAATTTATTGGGGAAATAAAAGAGGGATTCCCTATCTCAGACTCTTCTTGTTTCCCACTAGTTCCCTCTCCTCTGTGTCCCTTAAATGAAAAAGCCTTACTGAGTTCACAGTACTCTCCCTCCATCTCCTGTGTACACTCCCATCCTGAACAGATAATGGTTATTTTTGAAGCTGCTCTGAGCACTGATATACATGAAAAAGATGAAAAAGACAGAAGGAGGAAAAGAGACTGGCACATGTAATCAGAATGGAGACACAAAGATAACAAAAGGCACACTGAGAAGAATTAAAGGGCTGGTTATAGTTAAAATTGTTGAGTGGCAACAACAACTTGTAAAAGTAGAATTATGTCAGACATAACCCCTGAGAAATACACTCTTTATTTCATCCTTCCTGCAAGTTTTCTCTTTCATCCTCATAATTCTTTTATGTAGACTGTATTCTGTAATGTAGATGTCTGAGTGGATTAGGGATTTTTAGAGAATAGAAAAAATGCTACTGCAGAGGATTCTGTCCCACAATTCGTGATGGTCCTGATTGACAGCTAGTAACAGGCGGTTTTTGAGACTTCTTGCTAATGTATTTATCTTCCCTTTTCAGTCTGCGCTTACTGGTATGCTTCAAGGCTTTCCACAAAAAGTATTTTATGTATCTATATATGGGAGCTAAATTTTAGGCACTTCAGTTTCAACATGTAAGATCAACAGCCTAGTTCTACATAGGAGTGTTAAGCCCAGTGTTTAAGATCCATCTTTATATTTTACTTCCTTTCAGAACCTCTTCCTTGATGAACACCTGCAATTTTCATACATAAAGTACAGGAATCCCAGACCCATCCTTCCAAACTACATAAATAAACCAATGGACATGGGCAATAGGATAGGCTGTGCTGGGTTTGTGTGTGTGGTGGGGTTTTTCATAGCAAGAGAGGGAGCTACAGTGGTGGCCCCTGTGAGAAGCCTCTCAAAGTTCCCCAGGCTCCAAGTCAAACCTGTCTCTGGCCACGGCTGAGCCAATTAACAAAAGTGGCTGCACCTCTGCAATCACATATTTAAGAAGGGGAACCTGGGAGAAGGACATGGAGTTGTGAGGAGGAGTTGCAAGGAGGATGCCTATGTGAACACCGAGGTCAGTGGAAAAAGGAGAAAGGAAGGTGGGAAGTGTGCCAGTGCAGAGACCCTCTTGCATCCTGTGGTAAGATGGCAGGTTGCCCCACTGCCATCCATGGAGATCCACGGTGGAGCAGATATCTTCCTAAAGCCCATGGAGGATCCCACGCAATCTCAGGTGGCTGCACCCAAAGAAGGCCAGGACTCTGTGGGAAGAAGCCCCCGCTGTTGTAGTTTGGCACTGGGAGAATTGCAACGTGCAGAATGGACCCGTGCTGGAGCAGCTCAGGAATAGCTGTGACCCATGGGAAGGACTCATGTTGGAGAAAGTTCAGGGAGGGCTTTCCCATGAGAGGGACTCCATACTGGAATAGGGTGAGAATGTAAGGATTCCTTCCTGTGAGGATGAAGGAGTGATGGGACAGACCACAACCCCACAACCCCCTGTCCCCTGTGCTGCTGGGGAGGGAGGAGGTAGAGAAATCAGGAACAAAGTGGAGCCAGAGCCAGAGAAGAAGGGAGGGATGTGGGGGAAGGTGTTTTTAACATGGGGTAATGATTTTCACTGTCTTAGTCTGTCTGTGAAGTGTTGTTGTTGTTAGTGTCTGAATTAAATTTATGTTGTTTTTTCTTCTCTTAACAAGTCTGTCTCTTTCCCCGTGACCATAATGGGTGAGTCATACCTCTCTGTCCTTATCTTGATTCTGGAGCCTTTTGCTTTATTTTCTCCTTCCCATTCCTGAGGGGAAAGGGGAGAGTGAGTGGCTATGTGGTGCTCAGTTACCCTCTGGGCTCAAACCAGGACATAGGCCTTAACAGACTTAGGTCCACTGAGGGTCCTAAGGATCTCTTTAGATGCAGAGTGCCTTCCTTTTTGGTTCAAATATATGCTATTTCCAGATGGAACATCCAAACATAACCTATTTCTCAGTATTAAATATGTGAGTGGGTTTGCTCATAGAATATAGCCACCATAATAAAATTGATTTAGCTAATGACATAGCACATATCCAGGTTGTTGAATAACAAAATGCAACTGTCTTTGCCTGAAAAAATCCAAATATTAGACCTTGCCCTCTACAGCAACATGTGGGTTATTTGGTGTCATGACAGAAATCTATCACAGACTTGTCTTTATCATTAGTTACTGTTCACATTAAGTCTATTTTCTTACTATGTAGTCTCCAGAATATGTATTTTGATTTCTATCTACCAATTCCAGCTGGTACTTTTGATACTTATGAAATAAATTCAAAAACCCAATCCTGTTTAATAATTCCATAAAAAGCAAGACCTCATCGAATTGCAGAGATTCTAATCCACTCTTAAAAGCAGAAACAAGATTCAAATAAAATGGCAAAGTATTAATTTTCCTCAGTTCCTATTATTATGTTACTGCAAATACTGATTCTGAAAGAAGGCAAAGCATGCATCTAAGTAGTTATATGCCAATTCAATTTAATCCTTCAGTGACCTGCAAAATATATGTTCTTGTGCTTAGTGCTGTAGAGTATGTTCTACATAAGCAGAACAATGTAGACAAACCATTTTGCAAAAAGAAAAAAACAGAAATACGTGTACCTGAAATCTCAAAAAAAAAAAAAAAAAAAAAAATCCCTAAAAACTTTCCCCCCAAATAAACATGTTACATCCATCTATCTCTTTCTAGCTGTGCTGTAGTTTAGGAAGTTCCTGTAATCACTAGAAATCTTTCTTCTTTTAGGGATGCTGATCTCCCTCTCTATCTCAGACTGATTTATATAACTCGGTTTAGAAGCACTTCTCAGTATGAGGATTTACCCCTGTAATTTGCTGTTTTCATTACATCAGAAGAAATTTTCAAATAATTTGCTTAAAGAAGGTATTATTTACACTTGCACTCACTTGTCTTTTGCTAATGACTTCGATTCTTCCATGATTTTTATATGTTATCCATGCATAAGCTTTCTAATTGCACAGAGTAGGCATTGCTTTGCTATTGAGAAGGAACAACAATAGACCTATTTAAAACCTATAAATATGACTTCAACACATTTTTTTTGTACCTTCTTTGACAGGAAAAGTGAAGTAACTGAGGCTTCGTCACATGAAAGCCTGATTTTCTTTAAACCAATCAATTGATAATGTGGTAGGATTCATTGATCAGTTTATCAATTTTTACATGTCAGAAGGTGCCTTAAGAAAGAGTCCTTGAAACTTAGAAACATTCATTGTGAGATTAGGTGGAGCAGCTACTGGAAAAATTAGTACAAATGCTATTCACATATACCTGACAAGAGGCATTCCTTTTTAAGGTGATATTAATCTTGATTCTTGATTTTTTTTCAAGAAATGTAAAGATATAATTCTTGACTTGTTCATAATTAAAAAAAAAAATATGACAGCTTCCAAGGGAAGCCATAGCTAGGGGTCTTTACATTCTAGGGAAGTTCTACTTTCTGGTCCATGGTGCAGATTTAGTAAGATTCAGACCCAGGGTGATTTATTCAGTCCCCATCACATGAATATGGCTGCTCTAGTCTGATTACCAGCAAGGCCAAGCACAAATTATAAAAATACGGGTACACTTACTAGACAAACATGGCCAACCAGACACACACATCAACATGGACAGAGAGCAATGCCTTTATCATCATCCACATATGCAGAAACAGAATTCACATGAGCCACCAGATGGACCCATCTTGTTCCTTCTGTTTGGTTAGTCTATCGTTTGCTGGTTGTTACACACACGCTCTTAAGGAACAGACCTCAGTAAGAAGGTAGGATATTTTTCAGTGATCAGATGTAGAGCTCAGTCAGGCAAGTGTAGTGACCAGCAGCTTGTTTATGCTCAAACAGTCCCTTTTATCCCCAGTTATCTCCATTTTCCCATGCTTCTTCTTTTCCCATTCACCTCTGTCTCTCATTTTCCTTGTCCTTATCTCCTCCCAGATAAAAAATCCCCCCCTAGTTACTTTCTTCCTATTGGTTCCAGTTTTGCTTCCTCTGTACCCAAGTTAATTTTAGACATAGATGGTATTTCTGATATGGTTACCTGGGTGCTGTGTAACTCCAAAATTCTTTCCTCCAATTATCCGTAATAATTAGCCAACTTTCCCTTAGCTGTCTCTGAAATTCAGCCATTCCTTACCCTCATGGTACTATCTTACACTGAAAACTGGTTTTGTGAGCTTCTCACTCTGTTATTTATTATGCCCAGAAATTTCTCATTTCATGTTCTGTAATTTCTTATGTTCTGTTCTTTCACCTAACCTTCAAGACATGGACATAACATGTCTGTATATCCTAATGACACCAAAGCCTCCTTGCACAATCATTTTTCTCTCATATATGTGTAATTCCAGACACAATGTGCCTTGTAATTCACACAGAACACCATGAAAATAATTGCACTCTTTTAAACTTTCATTTTTTTTAAGTGGTCTATTTCTAACATATTTTAAGAAAAAATATAGCTTTATTTCTTGCAATTACTGACATTAAAAAAAAAAAAAAAAAACAAAACAAAAAAATAAAATTAAAAAAAAAAAAAAAAAAACCAACCAACCAAACAAACAAACATTTTTCAGCTTTTAAAAAAAGTTTAGGTGAAATGTTGTCAACTAGCTTTATCTACCACTAAATCACTATCATCATAAATAATTAACAAAATCTTTTTCAGGTTTTTAAGACTGATGGCTGTCACAGCCAGGCTTCAAGTAGCAGATAAAATTATACTTAATCCTCTAATACTTTTCTTATTCGAAGCCTCATCGTATTACCTCTAACAGTGTCCTTTTCCCTTACTCATCTATGAGATATAGTTTACGAGAATGCAGACAGCTACCCCAGTTGTTTTCTACATATGTATGACATGCATTAGAATTTCAGTTTTCTGAGTTTTACTGCAACTGTCTTACAGTGTTGAAAAGAATCTTGTTGAAATTTAAAAGTGTAAGATTTACAGGTCCAGATTTGGAGAGTATAATGCAGGTTGTCCAGCTGTCAGATTGTAAAGCTGAGATGTAAGAACCTTTTAAACTATTATTTTAATGAGGTTAAAGTAAGAAACAGCTGACGTGAATGAAGATTAATGTTCTGACCATACTTTAGCTATTTTTAAGGAAGACATGTAAAAGGAGACTTTAGGCAAAAAGAAGCTGCAGGCAAATGCGACCTGTGTTGAACATCTGTGCTTGCTTTTTTTGTGTTACTAAAATGAATGTTAAGCTGGTGATTTTAAATGATTTAAGGTTGACAGTGTTAGGTCTAATAATAGCAAACCAAACAACATCTAGTGTGGTGGAAATGAAATGATTCGGTGTAACTCTTAAAAAAACCCATGTAAAAGTAGGCAGCTTTTTTAATCCTTCTAGCGGAAATATTCGGCCATCACTTTTTATGAATAATATGACACTATGGGATATAGATTCTTCATTAACTTTTTATTGCATAACTAGTTGCGTTTTCTTTTTTTCAGTTGGAAGCTTATCATAAAGACAGGTATTATTTCTCCTCAACTACTTTATGGGGGTTTTATTAATGGTATGGTTCTTTCTGGTTTATTCCCTTTTCTGCTAACTTACTGAATGGTCAATGTTATGACCATATTAAAAAATGAAGATACACCTCAGAGTATCATAAAAATTGAGTTTTGACTGAAAGCCACAAAATCCCCTTCAGGATTTGCAAAAATCTGTAACCATGTGCAAGGGTGAAGTGCTGAAATTCATTGGTAATGATAAGGGAATGCCTCACTGGTATTTTTTTTTCATATTACTTATCATAGCTACTTCCTCTAAGACCTCTTTATAAACTCAATTCCACTGTATGTGTAATCTATACAGAAAATATTACTAATCAATTTTTTCTATATGTATGTAATTTATGATGATAATTTATCCTGATTCTATATATATGAAATGTTAATAAATTTAGAGAAAAACAGAAGTGGATCAAATATGCATGTATGTATAATATTTCAAGGTATTTTATACAAAAAACTTACTATGTAAAAACTCTTAGAGACACCCTAAATAAGTAGAAGAATATTATTAAAATACCATTTTAAAAGTTACTTTGTTATGATATTTCATATCTCAGAATCATAGAATGGTTTGGGTAGGAAGGGACCTTAGAGATCATCTAGTTCCATCCCCCCTGCCATGGGCAGGGACACCTTCCACTAGACCAGGTTGTGCAAAGCCCCCTCCAATCTGCCCTTGAACACTTCCACAGAGGGCATATCAACACCTTCACTGGGGAACCTGTTCCAGTGCCTCACCATGCTCACAGTGAAGAACTTCTTCCTTACATTTAGCCTAAATCTACCTTCTTTCAGTTTAAAAGCATTAAGCCCCTTCTTATCACTACACTCCCTGATAAAGAGTCCCTCCCCATCTTTCCTGTAGGCCCCTTTTAAGTACTGGAAGGCTGCTATAAGGTCTCCCCAGAGCCTTCTCTTGTCCAGACTGTACAACCCCAACTCTCTAAGCCTGTCTTCATCGGAGAGGTGCTCCAGCCCCCTAAACATCTTTGTGGCCTTCTTCCAGATTCACTCCAACAGGTCCATGTACTTCTTACATTGGGGACCCCAGAGCTGAACACAGTATCGCAGGTCAGGTCTCACGAAGGTGGAGTAGAGGGAGAGAATCACCTCCCTCAACCTGCTATCCACATTTCTCTTGATGTGGATTTCTGGGCTGTGAATGTACATTGCTGGCCCATATTCTGTGTTCCATCCACCAATACTCTCAAGTCCTTCTCTGCAGGGCTGCTCTCAATCCACACATCATTCAATGTGTATTTGTGCTTGGGATTACCCCGACCCACATGCAGGACCTTGCACTTGGCCTTGTTGAACTTCATGAGGTTTGTGCAGGCCCACCTCTAAAGCCTGTCGAGGTCCCTCTGGATGGCATCCCTGCCCTCCAGCATCTTGACTGCACCACACAGCTTGCTGTCATTGTCAAGCTTGCTGAGGGTGCACTCAATCCCACTGTCCACATCACCAACAAAGATGTTAAACAGTGCTGGACCCAGTACTGACTACTGAGGAATGACACTCGTCACTGCTTTCCACTTTGACCTTGATCCATTGACTGCAACTCACCGAGTGCATCTGTCAAATCCATGTCTCTCCAATTTAGAGAGAAGGATGTTGTGCTGGACAGTGTCAAATGCTCTTCACAAGTCCAGGTAGATGACATCAGTTGCTCTTTCATTACCTACCAATGCTGTAACCCTGTCATAGAAGGCCACCAAATTTGTCAGACATGATTTGCCCTTAGTGAAGCCATGTTGGCTGTCACCAATCACCTATTTTCCATGTGCCCTAGCATATTATTCAGGAGAATCTGATCCATGATCTTGTTGGACACAGACTTGAGACTGACTGGTCTGTAGTTCCTTTGTTCTTCCTTTTTACCCTTTTTAAAAAATTTAAAACAGGATACAAGAATTTTAGAAAATTCACCTATACATGAGAACTTTATTAATTGCTCAGGCAACATCTTAAAACAAAATGCTTTACCAAACATAGTTTCAATTCTTCCCTTAACTAACTCCTTCATTTCGTCATATTGAGATGATTGTTTTGTTTGTTTGACTTTGTATGTGTGTGTGAGCATGTGTATATATGTGTATATTTATCTTAAATGAGGATGTAAAGACACTATAGGTGAATACAGAATCCAAGCCTGAAATAACATTGAAATACATTATTGTTTTGATTAAATAAAACATTATTGGTGTTCAAAATATCTCTGACAGATCTTAAAGTTTGCTTGAAATAATTTTTGTATTTTGCATATATTACTTATACTTAACAAGCATAGCTAATTGAGATAACTGAAGTACAGGAATAACAATGTGTCTTAAAACTACAAAAGAAAAGGAAATTATGTTTATTTCTTATAAATAAATTATTAGCTACTATGTATTATTTATATTACACAAATTTAAACAATGTATAATACATGAGGATAAATTTACTATATTTGGAGCAAAACTAACTGAGCTGTCTCTTAGGACCTTTATTAATATTGCAAAATCAGTATTATACTACTGTATAATTGATTTTTGAGGATTATTTTGCATACTTTTTCCTAAATCACATCACTTAAGCTAGAAAATGTTACATATCATGTTCTAGGCTGATAATACTATGACGAAGGTATGTTGTGAAGCATGAGAACAAGTCCCTTAAAATTCTGGGAAACCACGTTAACTTTGTACAAAATAGGAAATTATTTCTCTGTGAAAAACACATCACAAATTACTTAAATCTTCTTAAGACAAAGCATTTTTCCAGCTGTCTATCTTCAAACTCCAATATGTTTGTATGAGATATGTATTCTATGCAATCTGTATTAATAAAATGTCAGGGAAATTATTCTACAGCTATATGAAATCCTTATATTGGAAAAAATTACTGCCATATATGTTTGTCTTATAAGCTACCTAATTTCCTTAAAGCACCTAATAAAGCTGCTCAGAACCCTGAGTTAGTTTTTGTCCTACATTGGTCTTAACTCCAAAACAAAATAAGAATATTTTCCTCAAAAGTAAGACTTCAGAAAAAATAAATAAATTAACTATTATCAGGATTTTCCTTCTTTTTTAAATAAATAATTTATTGGAAATATATTTTGTGTTTATATTTTGTCAGGACATGGCAGTAGAAGTTTTATTATATATTGAAAAGATTAGACAAACTTTTCTATGCTATTTTGTAGTAAACAGTCAAGTTTACACAACACAAAAAATATCAATTTTGTCAAAACTGTATTTCCTAAAGGTAAAGTCATTTGTTCAGAAAGTTCAGTACTGCTCCAGCTGACCTCTCTTGCATACCTATAATGTGGGAAACTCAAAATATTTCAGGGGGGTATATAACTGATCTCAAAAATAACCTAAAAGATATCTCACGTTTGGTATCAACAACAAGGTTCTTAAAGTCAGTGTTAACACATTGTAAATGTTTCAGTAGCAAATTATCATAAGGGAAATTGCCTTGTAGATGACTCAGTTTGAAAAATTAGTTGTACATAAACAAAGGTAAAGATGAAGTTCAATACATACTGCAAGCTATACACTTTTAAAGTCTTACCATCCTAATAAGATAAAAAAAGAAAGGTGTGGAAAATACTATGAAAGTTTGGGGGGTGCGGAGCCGCGGACGAACGACATGCTGAGATGGGTTCAGTGTGGAAAATAGAGCATCAATCACCGTGTGTGTTTATTGGTCCAGGGTACATATATTTATACTGATAATGATAATTATTATGCCTACTAGTCACTAGCTGATTGGCTTAAGCTCTAAAGGTTGTATTCGCACGGTCCACCTACTTGCAGCTAGCTTACAGCACAAGCTTCTCATAACACTAAGTTTCTCATGCTACTATTTCTGATTCCTCTTGACTTGTTTTCGATACACGACAGTACCATAACACAATGTTTCTCAGACCACCGTTATCATAACACTGGGTTTCTCAGACCACTGTTCCTAATTCCCCTTAACCTGTTTTCGACACACCACGGTGCACAGGGCTGAAGCGTCCTTGACATTCTTCATGTATCAGCAGCTGCGAGCAGCTGGAGGCAAACCCTAGTGAGGCCCAGCATCAGCAGCTAGAGCAGGCTCTGATCATACAATTGCTCGGTGGGCTCAGGACCCTTGTCTCTGAGCCATTCTCCAATGGGGGGGGGGGGTGGGGGGGTGGTAATTTTTTTTTTTTTTTGCTTTGGTTTTGTTTCTTTCCTCCCAGCATTCATTACTGTTGTAGCTATTACAGTCTGAAATTAAATTTGATGAAATGAAACATGTCTTTAGTACAAAAAGAAGCAGACAGTATAGCAGAGTTTATATACTGTAAAACGTTACATGTTTATAATAGTGACAGAAAGATCTGTAATCATAATTGGGCATAAAATATTACTTCAGTGTATTCAGCCACACGGATGTTTTCAAAAGTTGCCTGAATTGCCCTTTTTAACATTAAGATGCTATTTGCCATAATATTTTGAAGAAAATAAAAAGTAGGTTCAAAAGATAGAATCGCAGAGAGAAGGAACTGTTTCTGTTCAGTCATTTCTCTTTTCAGGAATGTTCTGCTTAAATTGATAGAGAGGGTGGAAAATATACTACTCATATTAAATGTTATATCAAGGATCTCACTGTGCTTCTATTAGAAAAAAAACATTAAATATACAATTTGACTGAATTTCTGAGTTTGGTATCTTAATATAAAATTAAGTTCCCTTATATACTTCACACAATTTTGAATAGTATTTAGCAGAAGTTTTGTATTTGCAGATACAAAAAGTATATAATACTTGATCAACACTGTATTCCATTCATAAATCAATTCCAACTTTTGATCCATGGTGTGAACTAGCAATGTAGGTCCTTAAAAAGAAGCCTTTCATATGACCTAGTAAAATAAAGTTATATATTCAAGGTTTACATAAGTATTTCTTCCAACATTGTTATCATTCTTCAGATTACTGAGCTTAAAATAAAGCATCTGAACTTTCAAAGACCTCTAAGAGAAGTAAGTGTCCAATAAAATCAGTGTTCATAAAAAGTATTTCAGGTTTTTGTAAATGCAGAAGAACAGTCTCAAAAAACTCTCTCTTGAAATTTTTATCTAAGACATGAAAGAAAATATTATTTGAAATCAATAAAATCAAACAAAAAATATTTCTCTGTAACATTTTCACAAAAAAAAAAAAAAGTATATTTACTGGCAAACTCTAACTTGAATAAGGGAAATAAGAACAATGTTGGTTACTTTTATATTTCTTCACAAAGACTTTGTGAAGGAAGCTGTGATGAAATTTAGGCTGCTAGGATTTTGAATACATTCTTAGAAAAGTAGTGGTAGATGTTATTATCTTTAAGAGAGATTATGAGATCTAAGTGGTTGCATGAGTGCTTCTATAAAACTAAGGAAGGGTGTGCATACCTCTGAATAATTTCTATAGCAGATGACAATGACCCATCTTCCTTCTATTCATCCTTTAATATTTAAAAATAGGAAGGAATTGATTATTGGAAGGTAACTGATTATTAAAAGTGAGGTAACAATGAAACCTCCCTCTCATTAAGTGAGACAAAATATTTTTCATAGGCAACAAAAACTGTTGGTCATTTAAAAAAGCATTCTTATTTAGTCTAAATGTTCATCTAAATCTACATAAATAAATACTAAAATGCATTTTGACACATTTTGATACATAACAGCTTGAATATTCACTGCATTTAAGTATGGTCTCCCAGTGTATAAATGGTTATTTACAGTTCAGTGAGAAGAATTTGATAGTTTCATATTAGTTTTCATGTGAAGAGTCCTTTTGCTCTGAGGAAAACAGACTTCTTTGAACTTGTGTCAATTTAGTCAGAGAGTAGCATTTGGAGCAAAACATGTCTCCTTTATCACATCAGACCATCCCATGGAGATAGTCCAGCCAGGAACTAAGACACTAAACATTATAATCCTTTAATGATGAGAAAAAATAATATTTTTATTTTCCTCGGATATGATAATTTTAATTAAGTCCAACTGAATAAAAAATTTCATGGACATTTAGAGGTGTGGACATAATGGACAACGAAGAAAAAAGATTTCTAGACTATAAATTTAGCTCTTGCATTTTATCTCCCTTTATTCCTTTCAAAAAATACTATCAAACAGCACAATTTTTGTCACAGTAGCTGCTTCAATATTTTGACACCAGAATGTGTGTCAGTTATGGGATGGAAGTACAGCCTCAGAGGTTCTTGACTGCCAAAGAGTTAAAGACCAGTGCCTTTTCTTTAAATTTAAACTATTAAGCCTTTTTGTGTTCAGTATTTTAACCAGCTGAAGATCTTTAGTGAGTGGACATATTAAAACCTCTGTTACCTACTGGGAAATGATTAAAGCCCTATGATTTCTGCACTTCCTCTAGTTATCTCAAATGTCACAGTGATTGATAACAAGACATCTTTTCTTCTGTAACATTTTGGACTTTGTTGCTTGCCTTGAAGCAGATAATTTAGCCACAGCAAAATGTGAAATGGCAGATAAACAATTTGTCTTGTTTTCTCTCCTAAGTTGCAACTAGAATAACCAGGATACACTTGTTCACCTACCTCAAGATTGTTATTCGATAACATTCTTGTGGCTGTCACCAGACATGTGCAACACATAATAGGAAAAATGTAGGAAAATAGTGTAATCTTCCTAGAAATGCAAGGTATTTTAGAGCCTGGATAGTATAGCAGTGAGTTTCTGTAAACTTCATTAAAAAACAAGTTAAAAACAAACAAGTTAAAAACAAACCAACCAGAAAAATAATATTATTGTTTTTTTCCAAATCTTCTCATTCAAGAACATTGATTTATCTGAAACATTCCAGCCTACCAAACCCAGGATTTTTTTATGTTTTATGGCTTGGGGTTTTGTTTTTGGTTTTGGTTTTGTTTTTTTTTTTTTTCAGATCTGAGTTAGCACTGTGGTATTACTTCACTTTACAACAATTATAGGTGCCCGGGTGCCGGCTTTTAAACATCCAAGTTTGGTGTAGACAGACAGCTAATGACTGTAAGATATGATGAACTTCTTTTCTCAGTATCTTTATCAGCCTTAATCTCAGACACAAAATAGTAAGAACTGGAGAGGGTCATGAGAAGTGTAACAGGGAAGATCAAATCTAGAACTCCAAGATCTAGCAAATTCTGGGCTTGGACAACTGGTAGAAATCACCAGAATATTCCATCATCCAAGTTGGACTAAAATGGAAAAGAACCTGACAGAAGTCAGTTATCTATGGCCCTATAAATAACGATTCTAGGCAAGACCCTTTGAGCTCTCCTGGATCACACCTGTCTGTGACCAGCAGTTCCCCTAATCTGGGATGCCTCTCAGGCTCAGACTTCTTGAAGTTTGAAGACTATATGACCTCAAAGCTTCCAGAAGGCCAGGGTGAAGTCAGACTTCTTGGCTCTCAATTATTGCCCTTTGAGAAATACCAATGCATTGTGAGTATTTGCTCCAAACTCGAGAAGAGGGTAATTTTAACTATAGGCTAGCCTCTTCCATCTACCTCTTCACCTGTATATGTGTTTAACTACACACGTTTGCCATCATGAACGTGGATGTCTATATATTTCATTGGATATCCAAATATTTCTGTGATGTTTATGTGTGTGTGTGTGTGTGTGTGTGTTTTGTGTTTTTACATATATACATGTATACTTTGATTTAGAATACTTTGCAGTAAGTTAGTGTGAATCTTGTAATTCTTGTATCTGTAAGTCACTATATTAATCATAATATATTCTACGAAATTAACTTTCTGATCTTTAAATTGCTCAATTATTAAGTGTTGTGTGAATTCAACCTTTTGATCCACCTCACACCATTGAAAAATCTTAAATTGCTATTAAATCATTACCATCTGAGATACTTTAATCTGTTGCAGGAATAAAGTTGAATACAGAACAATTTATCTTTTTTTTTTTTTTTTTCAAATTAAATAATAAAGTGACAAAAATATACTAGTAGGTGTCATGTTCAAAACATAAAAAGGAAGACGTATATTTTAACTGTTGGACTTTGTTGTACGATGTAAAGACTATGAGTTCAAACAAAATAGTGCAAAATGTCCACCAAGCCCTATTAAACATATCAGTACAATTTCAGACACATAAATTTGAATTAGTTGGAATACCTTTACGATCAGAAAGAAAAAAATAAGTATTTTCAGGATACAAATGATTTTATTCTGAAATAGTGACAGGTCTCTGAGTGCAACCACGTGCCTCAGTGGCCCCAGCCAGCTTCACCTGAAATTAGCACCCACAGCTCCACACCCACACCCCCCCCACACCCACACTGTCCCCACACCCACACGGTCCCCACACCCAGGAGCATCCAGTCCCTACTTCAGCTCTTCTGTAGCTCAGCCCTGCACTCAGCCCTTCCTTCTGCAGATCCTGACTTGTTTGGATTTTTCTAAACTATCCTCAAACCTGACCTGTTACCATACATTTTTGTGATGATTACTGAACTACTGAACTGTCAATAGACCAACAGCTATCACCAACCCTGTTATGGTTATCCTACACAGATGCCATAGGACTGTGCTCATCTTGGGAGGGCACTGCCCTCCCTGTGCTGGGTTCACCCTTGACTCCTTGGCAACTTATATTTGTTTGTGAGCAGCCCTGCTCTTGCTGCTCCCCAAGAAAAGGTTGAAATAGATCGGAAGAATAACTCCTAAAGAGTGTCTATTTTCTAGACGTAGATGATGATACTGTACATTGGGAAAATACAACTTTTTGGTTAACCTCATCAAACATGTCTCTGGAAATCCAGTGATACTCCTTGCCAGAGAAAGGCAAAGTATCAATCTAAACAGACTCTTGATCTGAACTGGTACATTCTTGTGCTCTTAAGTAACCAGAAACTCCCTGATAGAATTGTATGGGAATCCGCCTTCAACAATGTCTACCTGTAGCATCATTTTATTTTTGTTAATATGAGAACTGACATAAGTGTGCAAAAACTACTTCTAGATAGACACAATTCAGTGTCTGTGTATGCTGAACAAAATATGCTTTACACACCTATAAAATATTCTTGAATCCTGTAATGTCATTGCAAAAGGCACATACTGGTCTCAGTTGCATTTGCTCTGTTTTTTACTGTGGAAATAGTAGGGTCCCTATTTTAAATAACACTGTAAGCTACCAAATAGTCTGTTCACTGAAATTTCTCCTCCTTTTCCTGACCTATCCAGTAATTGCATTTTCTGTAACAATCAATGACACAGTGTTAACTAGCAGAAAAAAATGTCCCTGTAAAACAGACACAACTGTATGAAGCAAAATACTAAGTGATAAGATGCAGGCAACTTCCAGCTGAGTGGGAGAATAAGAAATGTGGATAGGGTGTCAGTCTTTGTAAAGAAAAGAATAAAATCTCATGTCTTAGATTAATGACATAAAAGACCTTGTATAACAGTTAAACAAAGTTCTCAATGTAAAATTGAAAGTTACTTATAGACTGTGTGTCAATCAGACCATTTTTCATACCTGACAGTTCCTAAAGGAATTAGAGGAAAAAAAAAAAAAAATCCTAGTATCACAGACTGAGGCTCTAAGAGCAAAATGTTTCCCTTCAGATTTTTCTATCTCAATAGACTTCTGATGGGCTTGACTGATCCGTCTGAGCACACGAGTTTGACTTGGTCACCTAGTAGCACAGAAAAATCCTTTGATTCATATTATACGACTTTACTTGCAAAACTCATGATATTGAGCAAAACCACTTATAGATTCATTATAAGCAATGGCCTGAAGAAAGGATTAATGTTATGAACAAAGAAATACATGTTAGGTTGAAAAAGAAAAATCTTTGTGTATTTAAGGAACATTAATGTATTTCGGATAAACTTCTGCTGGTTAGAGAAAGGATGAAATTAGATCTAGAATTTGTATTTCTGTGGACAGACAGTTCATATTCCCAGATTTAAATAATGTTTTTATAGGATTTTATTTACAGATTGATGAGTATGAAAATAAAGTATCAGGTTATGAAAAGGACCATGAATTAGGTCAGCCGTTTAGGAAATATCATTATTTCCTGGGTATTGCTAAAACTATATTCCCTGCATTATCCAGGAAAATTGAAGTATTTATATAATACTAACTAGTTATTTCATTATTGCTAGTCTTAGTAGGTTTTAAAAAGGTACTCAGGTACCCTTTCTAATAATAATAAGACATGTTGATATAGTGTAACTCTCCACTGAAATGAAACAATCTTGTAACAATAAGTATGTCCTCATAGCCTAAGAAAGTGTATGACTGATGTATTTCTCAAATATGTGGGAATTCACTGGTATAAAAAAATTGTTAACTATTAAAATGAGTATCATAATGCTGATACAATTAATAATGTGGTCTTTTTTCCCTTAAAATGCATGCCTTCTTGATTCCTATGGGAGTTTTTGCATATTTCATTTTGACACAGTCTTCCACATAACAACTCTTCAGGGACAGAAAGCTTTTGATTTGTGCCCTTTGAGTGGCAACTTTAAATGGAGGAATGCTTGAAATGTCCTGTTCCTCTCTTTGCATTCCTTAGAGGTCAAAGGGTTTTGCTTTCTTTGGAGAAGCTTTGCAACTTCAGAGCAGCTGAAATTATTTCTGTTGACAGTAGGTTTATAACATCAAAAGAAGAGATTTTGAAGGGACACAAAATTGTAATAAAAACAAACAAACAAATAAAAAAACAAACACATAGCATACAGAACATGTCTCAATCTTTATTTCTTGTAAGTATTGTGCTTCTTTAGCTTGTTGAATCTGTTTTCTAATGTTCTTTTATCATTTTTTCTTGGAGAGTTTTTTTAATGCTACCAACTTTCTTCTTTTGACATAGCAAGATACCTATATATACAATTTAAATAACACCTCAGCATTTAAGTTTTGACTTAGTTACTATGAAAACCTTTATTGATTAGCCCTTCCAGATAGATAATATGAAGGCAACTAGCCCCTGAAAAGTTTTCAGTGAAAAATTCTGACTTTCGATAGTTCAGACTGCATGTAATTGAAGCTGGAGAAAACAATTTGCTGAAGTCAAACAACAATCCGTCTTCTTCCATTCTAAGATCATGCCTTCACTGAAAGAAGGTTCCTAAGATTTGTTTCTATATGTAAAATTATTTCAGAGATAATTAATGAGGGTTTTTTTTCCCCTTTTCCTTCAGGTACAGCTAGACTCTGAGGCTCTTGATCATAATTTTTAAAATGGATTCTAATAAACTGAGATATGTAAACCCATTGTGCTGGATTTCATAATGTAAAACATGGCCTTTTATAATTAAATTTATTCCACAATTAATATTGGCAGTTGACAGATACTAGGCCCATTGTCACAAAATTAACAACTTTTCAATTCAAAATATTGCCTTCTCTACACCTCTTATTACATTCTTGTAAAAATTCTTCAGAAAATTTCTTGCATATCTTCCGTGCCATATAATAAATAAGAATTTTGCCATTTGTTCCAACAAAGCTGAATTTTCATCCATATTGCTTTATTCATACCATGTTCAAACAGACTTAACAAGATGTGCCAAATATATGCAAAGGCTGGAAGTTTCTGCCTCTTTTGTCAGCTGATGTGCTTAATACTGGCTACTTTGTGAGCCATGATTCATAATGCTTCCTGCAGAACTGTTTAAAATGTCAAAAAGACTAGCTGACAGATAGGGTTTACTGAGGAAATTTTCATGCACAGGGAGAGAGTACTTAAAGAAGTAGATAAGAATAGTACTTGCAATACTGTAAATCATATCTAAAATCGTATTTCATCAGTCAGAAAGGGATAGGGAGTAGGCTGATGAACTGGTTCATTTATGTTGCACTAGACAAGCAATTGGTATCAACTTTAACATCATTAGAAGCACTGAATGCTTACCACTTGTGTTTAGAAATAATTGCAGTCCTATTATTTATAATTTGGTTTTCTGTCCCAGTAAAAGAAAAATAAAATAATTTTTGTTTTGTGTCTAACATTTCATTTTGTCTGTTAGTAAAGACTCAACAGGAAAAGAAGTATGGAGTCACACAAAACACAAAGAGTCTAACAAATAAGAAATGTAAAACAATGAAAGAAGAATCACAAAAAAGCAATTTAGAAGATGAGCAAAATAGAGAAATTAATTTTTTCTGAAAAAAATCCATAGCAGCTAGTTAAAAATGTGCAATTGATATCAGCTCAAGAGACAACCGTAAATATACAAAGTAAAGTGATTCCAAATTTTGATACATATATGTGAATAACTCAGAACACCATTCTTGAAAACATAAGAATTAATGTACTCCTCTTACAATAAGGAGCCATACTTAGCTATCAACAGGATTTCTAAATTAATTAATTTGACCTAGCACTGTGTGAACCTTTACCCTTGTCTTGAGCATCTGAGTGAAGAAGACAGCGTCATGAAATTCAGCTAATGAAAAATAGAAGTAATCCTATGGAGGTATCCATTCCGTATTTCTGACCAAGAAAAGTACATTAAAATATCATATAATGCAAAATATGGGATTTTGAAAAATCATATATAGCATTTACTAAGGAAAAAATATATCTAATAAAGCTCATTTTACATCAGATTCTAAATCTTACCATTTTGATTTGAGAGGTTCTATATAAAATAAATTAAATTTATGACAGGTGTCGGGAACAATATTGATATGGTCAGATTATAGGCTGTCAAATTTTCATGGTTTAAACCAGCTGGCAAGGAAGCACCATGTGGCTTCTCACTCACTCCTCCATCCTAGCAGGATGAGGAAGACAATTGGAAGAAAAAGGTAAAACCTCATGGGTTGAGATAAGGACAGTTTAACAAGACAACACAAGGAGAGAAGAAACAATAATAACAAAAATACTAAAAAAAGAATATATAAAGTGGATGATGCACAATGCAATTGATCACCACCCAGTACCCCATGCTCAGGCCCCTCCTGAGCCACGATGTCCCCACTCCCAGCCAGCTCCCCCAGTTATACACTGAAAATGAGTCAACATGGTGTCCAATATCCCTTTGGCTATTTCAGGTCATGTGTCCTGGCTGCTTCCCCTCCAAACTTCTTGTGAAAATTAACCCTATCCTAACCAAACCCAGGACACAAATGTATTTGTGAAGATAAATAATAGTAGATCAGAAGAAACAAGCATTATAATAAGTAAGATGTATACTTAACCATAATGTAAAACTCCACTATTATTAACCAATATTTACATCATTCTATGTTGTATTTTGATTGTATCTAACAAAGTTAATACAATTTTTGCTTTAATGTAAATTTCCAATAGAAAAACAGAATTTTCTGCTTGCCTACAAGCTGTTCTCCAAAAGTAGACAACATATTTGAGGTTAATGATGATTCAGAATATTTTTCAGATATATATCTGGTAAAAACTAGCTAAATCATACACATTGAGCTTCCCTCAAAATAGTGGAAATTTTCACTGAACTTCCTAAATTAATGAATTATGTCAAATACATGAACTAATGATCTAGTATCAGAGCTGTCTGACCTGAAACTGAGACTGTTTTGTAGCATGAGGAAATCTGTGTTTTCCAAACGAAAAAAGGAATGAAATATATTATGGAGAAAATATGTTTAACAATAGACCCTACATTTTATTAATAAAACTTAATTGTCCTCAGCAGTATTTATTAAACTTTTTTTCAACCATATAATGTAATAAAGACAGGAATAATGACAGATGTGTGGGGTGGCAGTGAAGTATGTCTCAAATAAGAAACCAATACTAAGACACATTTGAAGAGAGGAACTCTGAACTGAAATACTGGTTAAAGTGACTACATAAAAAATTATTCCTTCATCACTCAAGATTACAGAGTCTACTTGTGTTTGCATAGCAGAAATCTAATGAGCAGCGAAAATGATAACATATTGTGAACCTACAGCACTGAAGCATTGATTTACAAAAGCAATAAAACACACCAGAAAAAAAGCTATTATTTGCTAATTCTCTTTGTTATGTTTACCGACAAATTCAGAACTTAGTGCAAGTGAACATGGTATTTCTTCCATTAGAAGAGTAAAGTTCAGCTGATGTCTCACAGGACTTCCTGACCTGAGGGAAAAAGTTGTTATCACAGTTAATTGAATTCTTTGGTGGGAATCCAACTAATTAGTCTTCTGTTTCCTCAGCAAAAGGAAAACAGTTCTCCTATCAGTGGATGAGAAATAGGGGGCAATGGAGGTGAGAGGACAGGACACACTAAAGCAGAAGGACAATATGAAATTCTTCAGATTTCCCTCAGAAAAGCAAACCAAACTGAAAAAACCCACACTAAAAAAAAATAAAATAAAATAAACCTCCTGAATAATCTGAGTACTCAAAGTTTATTGAAAATTGCAGAGTGGTTTAATGTTCAAATACAAGTCTGCAAATGATAATAGATACAAAACTTTGCTTCAGATGCCTAATAGAATTGATAACATAGCAAGAATGTTGAAAACAACTGTCAAGTCAGACTCCTTCCTGGATAATTGGGGAGGCTCTTTGAGCTATCATTTGTTTATACATGAAATGTTGTCAATAAAACTGCTTCAAATGAAGATTGATTGTCTTGGAATAGAGTACGCAAAAAGAAAGAGGATCCTGTGCAGAAGGATCTGACTATCAGTCCACCTAACAGAAGTTTAGCATGCTGAAAAACATCTTGTATTGTTTGGATTCAATCCATCATTAAACATAAATGAGAGGAAGACTGAGATACACAAATGTGCAAATGCCACATGGATAGATATATTAAGGAATCTGTAACCATCTGGACTCAATATGGAACCTAAAATATGCCCATTTATCAAACTGTAATTCCCATGCAACATATCACATCAGTATTTCAGTGCTGATTAAAAGTAAATTGTTTGGAATTTATTGAACTGAGTTCAGAAGCAATAACATATAGGTTTTTTTATATACCATATATTCTTCAGAGATTAAGTTATTTTCCTCTACTAGAAATATGCAGCAATGATAGCCCTGGTCCTGCAAAGACTTGTACATGTGCTTTAATGACTCAAATAATTAGTCTTATTAGCTTTAATAGGACTATTCAATCAATTAAATTAAACATATTCTTGAATCTTTACAGTAAAAAACTTCGAAAATTAAACATTTTAACACTGAACTTTATGTGAGAGAAAAACTCTCAAGGAGCATGGAGATATCAAGAACCTAGTCCAAAATTGACTGTGGCTGTCTTTGAATATTAAGAGATTAGCATAATGAGATAAACATTGCCTAACTTCTGAAATGAGGAGCCTGGAACAACCAACCTACTTTACGTATTCCTCTTGTCTCCACCTTTGGTTGTAGTTGACTTTACAGCTCTAAATTATTTTAATTTAAACTAGTTTAATTAGTTCATTAGTTAACTAATTCAATTAAATTCATAGACAGAACAAAATTCTGTCTATGAAAATAATGTGGGCTTTACCAAGTAAGAACTGAATAATGGTTTTAGCCTAGTCTATATAAAAACCTGGCACCATATAGTCTGTAATGGAAATGCAAAAATCACACTTGAACTATAAGTTTCATTGGACAATATGAGACTAGTGGACAAATGTTTAAAACTACACCTTGGAAGAAGAATTACATAAGCAAAAATAAAGTCTGAGAAGAGAGAAAAAACCTTTTATTGTTTATAAAATATTAAAACCTAAACAGATTTCCAGCAATCTTCATGTCAGAGCTGTTTGTAGAACAATTTCTGTATCACAATTAGATATAAGATTATAAATGTCAAAGTACAGACTAAATAGAGAGGAACAAGTGAAATAATATATTTTTTAAATGTTATTAGGCAATGAGGCTCTCAAAAATCTTCATGTAGTAAAAAAAGATAAAGTGAAGGGTTTAAGAGAAATCTAAACAACTTGGATAGTTGCTTAAAGTAAAAGATTAACAACAAAAAAAAATTTCCTAGAAGTTAAAGGGTGTATAATGACAGCAAGAATTTATAGGTTGTGGCTTATCCAAATTGTAATGATTGAAGAATTAAATCCATTCCAGGAAATGTGATAATGGGAGGGAGGGGTGGGTAAGTGTTACTCTGAAGTAAGCTTTGATTCATATGAAAACATATATTCCTCTCACTACATTACTGTAGAGAATGACAGACATATTAGCTAGATTTGCTTTTGTGGAGCTTTATATTGAAGGAGTTTTTCATCACAATTTTGGACAAGGCTAGAATTTTTCTCTAGTAATGAAAATCTTCAGTGTCAGTCAAGTACTGTACTTAAAGAGTATCTTCTATTGACTGACAGCTTTTAAACCAATACTAAATTGCCCAAGGAACTACTGAGACATCAAACCTCACTGGGAGGCATCAAATTTCATCATTAAGAATGCCATTTAGGAACTCCAGGGGGTTACCTTGTTCTTACTGTTTTATGAGAATAAGAAAGCACTGTCATGGCACTACCGCAAAAAATAATTCTCTGAGTCCATTTAATTCTCTTTCCTCTTTAGCTTTTCAGCTTCACTGGTCATTTCTCTAGATTGTTTTTCATGCCTTTAATCGCTGTAAGCACTAGTAATAGCTATCATGACAGACGGAGTTGCTAGGCAAGTGATTTAGAGTGATGAATATTTTCTCTGCATAATCAAATAGCTGGCAATAAAATAGACTGCATTTTACTCCCAATTACAACAATATAAACCAAAGTTAAGTCCTTGGACTTAAATTAACATTGATCTTAATTGGGGGATGCATCAATGTGTCAATGAATTCACATGACTACTGTAGTATTTGACCCACTGTTTGGCAAAGAGTTATTACATTTTTCAAAGCACACGGTTGATCATGACCTTTATTTTGATGTTTGACATTTTCATTGATTTTTCTGCATTTATTTCCATCTGGCTACTTACATTTTAGTTAAAACTTGACTTCACTTGCTGTGATTAATTGATATACAGGTCATTTTGTCAAATAGTGTGGTCTTTTTCCATTGTATGCATTTAGAGAATACATACTGAGTTATGTTTCTCCAGCCTTACTGAGATTAACTTCCATTCTGTTTTTACTGTTTTACAGCTGAAAGAAGGTACATCGATTTTAATTTTTGTCTCTTCTGTACCTTTATTTTTGACATTCATGACAAATTAGTATCAGTATACCAGTTTGTCAGCTCAAATAACTATTAATTTAATTGATGTCACCATAAGAAACAGGAAGTCATATAATAAATACCACACCCCTCCAATATATCAGATCCAACTAATAAGTCAAGAATTATTTTTACTATAAATCCATGTCTGTACATCAATTTACTATACAAATTTATTTCAGACCAGCCTATGGTATCCAGTATCCAGCTCTACTGATCAATATATGTTTGTACATATATATGTCTGATATGCTTAAGAAGAAAGTTCATGTCATCTTTAATCTCTCTTTGCTGCTCTAAACCCACCCTTTTTATAAATCTGCAAAACACCAAACCATATTAAGGCAATCAGAGTATTCACCATCTTAGCTTAATTTGTGAAGCATAGGCACTATAAGGTATTACTTCCTGCTCCTGACATAGAATAAATATATCCTAATGGTTTACTATTAATTTAGAAAGAGAAAGTTCAAGGCCAAAAATTCTGATGTGAAATTCCATCTTGTCATTAGGTATTGCTTGATTATATCCTTGTGGAAATAAATGGACTATCACATTCTGGCTTGAACATAGTTGTAATTGCATTTCATACTAAATTTTGACTTTTCCAAAACCTGTGAGTTATAGAAAAACATTTCTCATTAATTCTTATTAATTAAAAATTTAATTTATGAATAAATTAATACTAACCTGAAGATACTTTCAAACCACGTTGACACCCTAGCACCAGTGGAACATCATATGAAATGTTATGGTGCACCACATTGGATTACACATCACTACCATAAATATACAAAATATAAGTGACAGAAAATTGTCAACAGAAAACATCTATGCTTCTACTGCAAAATAAATATCAAACAGAAACATTTTGGAAAAAAAAAAAAAATAAAAGAAGATGAGAAGATGATAACAAAGAATTCTGGTGACATTGGTACCATCATAGTTATTTTAGATTAAAAGAATCATCATTACTTTTCACTTTTTGAATAGAAATAAAATAGAATAGAAAAAAAATAATAATTAAAAATTAAAACAACAATATACATATAAGATGATTTTATAAAATATTTTAATGAGATTGTAGCACAACATAAATTTAATATAGTGATAACACATCAATATTCTTTTCAGATCTCATTATTATAGTGTATATTTTAGATTATATACATATATATATATGAAAACCATCCTATTTGCTTTAGCAAAATACTATGGTTTTGAGTTTAAAACCAAGCACAGCTACAAAATTAGTGAAACTGACTCATCGAACTAATTCAAAATCAGCTTTTATAGGCAGGACTGATTGGATCAGGTTCTGCATACTTAAAATGAACTACATTATAAGAGATTAGAAACAGTTAAATACATTATTTCGTTACCATGGAAGACAAAACCTGTGATTAAATTTGAAATCCAAGGACTATCTCTCTGGGAATCCATTATATATTTAATACAATTCAGATTGAAAACAAGATTCCCTATGTATCACTAGAGCACACATTGTAATACATACTCCTTAAAAAAAAAAAAAACACAAAATAAAACAAAACACACACACATAGGCAATTGAGATCAGAGCCCTGATAATTAAAATAAGTCCATGTATCTTAATTTTTTTTTTTAATTCTTGTTTTAGATGCTGCTGAAAGAAAAAAAAAATATTTTCACAAAATCAGTTGTCAATACTTTAAAAAAAAGTTTTTCTTAATGAAAGTCAAATTATTAATTTAAGTTCCCTACAGATGCACAAAGAAACATACTCAGATAGGAGTGGGACCCAGTATATTGGTATATTGAGAAAGGAACTGATGGATCTGTTCTTGAGGAAACATTGAAAAAAGACAGTCTCAGGGAGGGGAAGCAGTGATATATCTCTGAGCTTTTTTATCCCCTCAAGACACATGGTCCTTTTCCAGATTTCAGTTAAGTAACATTCTTTTTTCAAAATTAATGGACCTATCCTATACCTTTAGTCCAAAACAAGAGGGGGCATAAGCAATTTCCTTCCTTATCCCCTCATATCCTCTTTCATCAGTTCTTTTACATCTCAGTGATTATGCTGCTTGGCTAAAGAGACATGTTCAATTACCCTTTTTATCTTAGAGGATCTGGATCTGTCTCCTCAATTATATTGCCCTGTCCATGAAGTCATGTGTATTTTGGAAACACCTCAAAATCTCTTTTTTTTTTTTTTTTTTTTTTTAATAAATGACTTCATTTTGCATAGAATAGCCAAATATTAATTGATCCCCAACGAAAAGGAGGAAATAAGGCGCTATACCTCAGAGGGGGGCACCACTAGTGGACAGAGGTCTGTGTTTCCCCTCATTTCCTTTATTCCACAGATACATAACATTTAATACTCAGTATTCACTTAACTTGATTGTGTTCAGTAAATTCAATTTGTGAGCTCAACCACAACAATTTCCAGAAGTGCAAATACTATGCCACTGACAACATCACTATTGAGAGAATCTGTATCACTCATATCCACACTTTACATCCCAATATGTTCAAAAAGACTCTGTCCTGTGCATGCATTTGTGATTAAAATGTGTTTTTTTCTCTGTTTCTGTTTTTTTGTTTGTTTGTTTTATTTTCACTGTAAATATGTTGTGATACAAGTCTAATGATCAAATTACCATATCAAAGAAAACCACTGTGGCAAAAGGCACTGACAAGTATCTTTTTCAACTGTATAGGGAGAAGCCAGACTTTAAAGAACACCCTCACCCCAGATTACTTTTTTCCCTCAGGGTTTAGAAAATTCACATTAAAGGACAATGTAGAGAGTTTGCCACAGTTTTTTAAGAATAAAGATTTTAAATTTGATGACCAAACTGTTATTGAATAATACATTTTTTTTTTGTTCTCTTTAAATCACGTTTCAAATATTGACTTAATCTGGAAAAGAAGCATCTCTAAAATTAATTTGGCAAGACTATCTCTTGACACAAAGACAATGGCAGAGGTGCTCTCAAATCCTTGACAAAGAAAAGATAATTATCAAATACTTACAGATGTATCCAATCTGTTCAATGGCTATTTAAAATTTCCATTATTTTGCTATTACAAATGACTCTGATGGTTTTTTATTCTTTCATTATGGCAAAGGATGTGACATATTCATCAAACACTAGAGGCCACTGGGAAATTTTGAGGGATATATTAAACTCTCGATATATTAAAGTCTCTGAAGGAGTTTCACGGTATCTTCATTAGCTTGTTCAGTTTCTTTCTATTCTCTAGTACTATCTCTTCAAATTTCAGGCATTTTTACATCCTCTTTGTTACCTTGTTGACCTGCTGCATAGTATTGCCATTGCTAGCAACAGACCACAGTCATTGAACCAAATTTACAAGGCCTCAGGACTAAGGCTTCTTAGGCTCATTTTCTCTTAACTTATTTGACCTACCTTGGTCACTTCATTTAGATGTAATAGCAATTTTTCTAACTGCTGAGATGGATACGGCTCATTTGTTTATCTTTGTATGGTACTACCGTGGCTTTACAAGTATACAGGGAAAAATAGGCCTGCTGTGACAGCACAGGACTTGAGAAGTGGAGACAGAGGATGCAGCATAGAGAAGTACAGCCCTGTGATGACAGAGGATGGAGCACAGGCTCTGGAACCAGAGACCTCACCATGTGTCAGTTAAAGAAACTCAAACCTAGAGCTGGACAAAACTGGTTTTAGGCTAAACACAAGTGAAAAACATCATACAAAGTAAAAATTGGGTGTAATGTAAAGATGTATACTAACAATGACAACACAAGGTATGAAAACATGTCAGCAGATGTGTAAAAATGACCCTGAGTGGATTTCAGAGAAAGAAGGAAGAAGCTATCAATACCAGCACCACATTATCTCCAGTGAAGGATGCCAGAGACTGACAACTCACCATAACAACCCTACCACCATGGGAATTAAACCATCAACCTTAAGATCTGGAAACACAGGTGAAGAGTGAACAAAACACCAGGCAAATGAGTAGAAACTAAGAAGTGCACGTATAACAGTTAATCTCTGTTACTAATACTTATCCCTGCATAAAAGTAGTCTTTCTTTCCCTGCAATAATTAGATCTGGACTAACGTTGGTGGGACTGCTAAGATTTCAATTATACCACCAATAAATTCCTGTCTTTAAATAGAAGGTATGTTTTCTCTTTGCCCATAGACAAGATTGTGAGCATTATATATTGATAAAGAGACCAGAGTAGTATCTTTTAACAACACATATTTATTCATATTATCCTTTGAACTTTGTTCCTTGAATATATGAGTTCAGATGTTTTGGATCTAAACTTAAGGAGTCAAAATGTATGACAGCCTTTGCTGCACACCTAGAATGAGTTTGACTCTCCTGCACTGCAATAAGATTTGCAAGAAGCAGCTGCATTGAGTTAGATCTGAAGTGAATTTGTCCCACAGGACATATTTAAATTAATTCTGCTGGAATTTGTTTTAACGAACCATTCATAAAATGTTATGAACAGCTTTCATAATTCCCTAGAATTTCTGCTGAAAAAATGTACATCAGTAGATTCAAAGCACTACATGGACTTTCCCAGTCTGTCAATATCTGTCAAAGTTATTGCCTAGAGGGATACCTAAAAAGAAGAGGAGTTAGATGGAGAATATAAAAACCTGTCTGCCAGGTGAGGAAGATTTTATATTATTATTCTGTCTTTCTCTTTGTTCTTTTCCTTTCTATACATGTTTATCTGCTTGTGTTTTTGATTGAGCATTTTAGGTTGTTGTTAAACCCCTGGTTGGTGTTTTGGCTTGTTGTTAAGCCCCAGAAGTTTTTATGGTGATAGTTTGTTCTCCTCTCATGGACATTTGGACCTGTTGTTTGTATGTTTGCAGAATATTGATTAATTGTGTATAAAAAAAAAAAATGCTTTTTTTTATTGTTAAGTGGTTTGGGAGTTTCTGCAACATATTCAAAACCATGTTTACTTATAATTATTCTATCAAATATCTTAGAGTTCAAAAGTGACCATTTTTCTATCTCTATGGTACTTCTTTGTATCTATACAACTGGATTTCCCTCAATTTCCTTCAGTCTCACTATTGTCTACTTTATGCATTGAGGATAAATATTAGGTCTGCAACACAAAAAATATTGACTCATAAGCTCAAAGAAAACAGAGAACTATTTATGAGGAACTTTATCAAACCTTACAGGCAGGAAAGAGCCATAGCTAAATAGATATTCCACAGAAAAATATTATTTGCATTTTATATGGAAAATTCTATAACATATTGAAATAAATATAGGTAGGAAGTTTTGCCTAAATTTAGATATCTCTCATATCGTTCACTACATGAAAGCACTGTCTCTAAACTCCGATTATAATCTCTGGATATCTAATCAACAGAGGTTTTGAAATTTTGATGCAATGTATTTGACTAAATGCAGATATCTATGATACAGTGACATGAAAGATTTGTATTTTCCATTGATTTTACTGACTAGATTTCCAATGACTTTGGGAGAAGAACAGGCAATGAGGCTCATGGCACTGGTTAGACAAAATTAATCTCTCCCTCCATATATACACATACATAAAAATTAAGGATATATATACAAAACAAAGTTCAAGAACTATGTGAGCTGGCATAGCCATCCTAGGCTGGCTTACTCTGAGAAATAGTTCTTGAAGACATCATGGTACACACTTCAGTGTAGTTTAGTAAGCAGAACACATTCCTAGGATTACCAGTGAGTTTGTAGTACAGTATAAAATTATTGAAGAGTAAGTACCTTCTTTGATCAGCGGATGAAAGCCAAGATGAATACTTCTATCTGAATTACATGTCTTCATCTACTGTCTATTCTCATTTTAGCATCCTGTTCGTGACTTTTCTTGATGCGTTACTCAGGTATGGGAATACCTATAGAAACAACAGCCTCACAAATTCAAGGATCTAGCTTCTTGCCCACAATTTTGGCATGGTGTTTAGTTGTTAAAATGATGGCACAAAAACCTGTAGGCCATTATTATAAAAATCTTGAATTTGTTCTTCTACAAAGTCAGTACAGTTAAGTACTATTTTTTTAATATAAATGAAATAATTCATTGAAGAGCTAATCATGGCAAATGACAAAAAATCACCTTTGTTGTTGACATTTTTCATACATTTAGAAAGTAGTTGGCAGATAGAAAAGTTCACGAGTGGTTTAAATGTATTATTATTATTAATTATTATTTATTATTTTATTATTGTTATTGTTATTATGATTATTATTAAGTAGTAAACGTTGTGGTCTTTTTATTTGTCTCCTGAGTATTCAGGCTTCAGTATGAGTGTTCTCTTCTCCTTAACAATAGGACTAGGAAGTTTATTTTTAAAAATGAAAGCTGATCTTCTCACACAGTGAAATTATTTCAGAACCTAAGATTTTAGGAAAATCATTAGCTTCAAGATGAAGTAAAAATGTGAGCTTGGCACAAAACAACTATGTATTTCAGGTCTGGGATTTCAGTGGTTTAACTTGACTGCTTTAACTTTGTGATACGAGAACTGACACAGGCTCTTAGTCTCAGAGTCTTACAAAAACCTATGTTGTGCCATGCTAAGCATTTCAGTGAATAGAATTTGGTGAATTGTTCCTGGGACTAGAGCTCAGTGTTGGACTCCATAGGCATCTTATAAAGAAAATGCAGAAGAAAATGTGAAACAATGATTTTACAGAATATTGCCAGATTCTTTTAAAACAAGAGGGTGAAGGGTTTAACGTTTTATGTAGACAGTTTAATTTTTAATACCAAATTTAAATCTTTCAAGTTATTTGACATTACACAGAATTTTGATTTCACATAGTGATACAGCAATGTACTTAAATCACAATGCAACTAAAAACTACACTTAGCAGAGCATATGAGTTGCAATATAAATGTGATATTCAGTACTGATTTCTGTAATATGATCACTGTAATGGTGCTGAGTGTCCCTGGTCTCTGGGAAGAAATACATGGTTTGAAGAGAGCTCAAGCTTATTGCACTCTTTAAGTTCTCTTAATTGATTGTTTTTATACTTTATGATAAGTTGAGCCGCATATACCCTCCACCTTTGATCCCATGCTTGCTGATTCAGGAAGACATTTGCACTCCTGATTAATTCAGGGTTAAACATTTACACAAACAGATGTTCCTATCAAGTAATATAGCTATTTATATAGAATAAAGGACACCCTCTAGTTCCCTTTGTGTTAAATCTGTAGTTCTTTGCATCAGGACTGGTCAGTCACTCCATCCATTCTTTCTTGAGCTTCATGAGCCCATTGTCTGTGCCCATCATCTTTGAGCTTTCTTCTGTTGTAGGCGTGTAATTTGTCGGTCACAAATAGTCATAGAATCTAATAGAGATTGGAAATTAATAAATCCCAATGAATTGGAAATGAATGAGGTCCTCCTCTTTTATGAATGGTAATACTGGTCTGCAGTCTTGTTCTGGGTTTGTGTGGAGAGTTTTTGATAGTGGAGGAGGGAGCTACAGTGGTGGCCCCTTGTGTGAAGCTGCTCAAAAGCTGCCCCAGCTCCAAGTCTGACCAGTTTCTGGCCAGGACAGAACCAATTAGTGATGGTGGCTGTGCCTCTGCAATAACGTACTTAAGAAGGGCAACATGAGAGCGGTTTGGAACTTGTGAGGAGGAGTTGGGAGGGGGACATCTATGTAAACACAGTGGTCAATGGAAGGAAGGAGGAGGAAGAGGAAGAGGTGTGACAGTGCAGAACCCTCATGCAGCCTTTGGTGAGATGACAGGACTCCCCTCGCCACCACCCGTGAAGGTCTGGTAGACCAAAGGCCAACCTGCAGTCTGTGGATGACTCCACACCAGAACAGGCAGCTGTGCTTAAAGGAAGCCAGCACTCTGCAGGAAGAAGAAGCCCCTGTTGTTGTAGCTCATCACTGGGATGACTGCAGCATGTGAGGGTGATCCACACTGGGGCAGCATGCAAATGGCTGCATCCCGTGGGAAGGAATCACTGTGGAGAAAGTTCATGGAGGAATGTCTCTAGTAAGAGGGGAACTATGTGGAGTAAGGGAGGAATGTAAGGTGTTCACCCCCACCATCCTGAGAAGGAAGGAGCAGCGAGCTGACTGTAACCCCCATCCTCTTCCCCCTGCACTGCTGGGGGAGGAGATAGAGAGATCAGAAGCAGAGCTGAGCCTGGGAAGAAGGGAGGGGTGCAGGGAAGTGTTTTTCAGCTATGGTGGTACTTCTCACTGTCCCACCTTCTCTGTTAAGTGTTGTTTCTGTTAGTGTTTGAATTAAAGTGGTGGTTTTCTTCTTCCCCTAAGGACTCTGTATTTTGCCTGTAATGGGTGAGTTACCCCTGCCTGTCCTTATCTTGATTCCTGTGTCTTTTACTTCATTTTCTGCTTCACAGGTCTGAGGGGGGAAAGGGTGAGTGAGTGGCTGTGTGGTGCTCAGTTGCCCTCTGGGCTCAAACCATGACAACTCTCTATTTTATAATGTTATTCTAAACTAGTAACTTATTATAATCATGCTTTGAACAATATATAATATATTTTGGTGAAAGCCATGAGATTTGCAGTAGAGGAGGTGCTTAAACATCTAAGTGATTTTTTTTTTTTTTTAACCATTCCATTTGAGTAAAATACCTATGGTCTGTCTAAAGTGTGATTACACAATTTAATTGTTTTGTCAATGTCAGTTTTACTGGCTTTTCTGAGAGTGTCACAACTTAACAGGTTGCTGTCAGCCAGACACATGAAATGAAACATGTGAGTCTGCAAGCCTTCTACAAATTCTGGGAAGGTTAATAAGCTCTGACACTAGCCTTTTTTGGAACACAAACTTTGATAAGGTAATGTTTGAAATAGAGTAAGATGAGATTTTCCAGGTAAGGCATATTAATAAAAAAGTGTTTGAAAACACTCCCTTTTCCCCACTGTTTTCTTTCAGGATGAGTGTTTTCTTTGGTCCGTCAGTTTTACTCCAGCAAACTTCAGTGATTAATATTGCCTAGGAATACCAAACATTCAGAATGCCTAGGAATACTAAACATTCAGAAACTTACTGTATTAAGTGCTGTAAGAAGAATGGGAGGGTGTCTGCCTTCAGATGCTTCTATCTGTGAAGTGAAATGAGGAGTTATGTTTGTTGGATGAAGAATTTTATGAATTCAGATAATTTGAATAGTAAAAGCATAAATTATAAACTAATTCTATTTCCATGTATGCATTTATGTATACCTATCATACTTTTTAAACTTCTTAAGTATATTCTCATACAAAATTGAGTTTTTAAAACACATCATATATAACTGTCATAAAAAACTCATCTCTGTGAAAGGCAGAGTTATTACTAATCCACTAGATATCAGAACAAGTTTATCCTTTTACTTTCCAACATGTGTGTCTACTCATTTTCACTCCTAGCTCTGCTGAGAAACGTCATAGTTTCTCTCTTGATATATGCATTTAGGAATCATGTAATGATACTACTCTGAGTAAAATCTTTATTTCAAACTGACTATCTTAAGTAACTTAATAAATGATATCCAGTACTCATTTATTAGTTGTGGAAATACTAGCAGTACAATATTTTTTGTATAAAAATCAGTATTTATTGAAATAAATTATAATGAAATATACAGGACAGGAAATTAATAAGTTGCTGGTTTACTTTTTTATTCTTCATTTTGTTTAAGCTCTATCACTTGTCAGAAAGCTTCAGCAAAAAGAATTGAGGATCTTGTTCCCTCTCTCCTCCCCAAAAAAAGAAAGATATTTTTACTAATCAGTCCTAGAACCTTCAACTCTCTACAGTTTGTTTCTATGAATTGCATAGTATATTTGGAAGCTTAAAATGGGATTCCCTACTCAGGCAGAAACTTGACCATTTTGGGCAGTACTGAGATGTCAAAGAAGTGGAACAAATGGCCAGATGAGAGATAGACACTAGTACATAGACAGCTGCACCTGTTTATTCATTTGGGATCCCCAGTGTGCTAATTGTATAATACTTTGTTAAGGATTCAAGAAACTTATTTCAAAATTATCACTCTCTCTGTAGTTGTGCAGGATTTGATGTCATATTGAGTGCCCTATTTTCCATTCAGAGGAGTATTCCTCCTAGGTTGTTTTTTCAGATTGTCTTTTCTTAAAATAATTAAAAAGTTACAAAATGAGAAAAAAATGACTCATCATCTCACTGCTCAGGGAACCTATAGGAAATGTGAGTCAAGTCTCTCTTCCAATATGTTTTGCAACATCATGTATACATGCATTTTTCTTCTCCCCAAAGCCCACAATATCTTTGTAATTAAAGCTAAACAGTCTTCAGGTAATTTATTTTTAGCACTTATGTTAATCACATTTTAGGTTTAGGAAGAATTTTACTCTGCTTTTCAGATTAGACTTGTGGAGAAAAAGTATTTCATTTTTTGTTCAACAGTGAAGGGACTCAGGGGTTTAAAAACTTTATTGTAGCAATGTAACGATTACATAGTGTAGGTAGTAACTCAAAAGTGTTAATTCCTCTGTGGCAAGAACTAGCTCTGTCAGAGTTGTAGTGGGATTCCTGATGTTTGGTGTGTAGAGGTGATGTCTATAGTTTAGGACAAATAGGATCCTCTTACAGTTCTCGCCATTTGGCCACTACTCATAGGGTCAGGGTGTAGTCAGAAACTTCAGAGCAAACATGCCAGACACAGAGCTGGAGGCTTCCCATATTTCCACAGTATAAGTTCTTTACAGAAAAGGAGAGAAAATCTGAGGATACAACAGCAGTTGGAGTGGGAAAGGGATCATGGCTTTCCTGTACTTAATGGACAAAAATGAAGAGCAAGGAGATGGCATACTTGTATCAAGTAGTAGGATTAAAAAGCACATATTCTGTTCTGGATAAATGACAGCTAGATAAAATATCATTGCCACCTAATAAAGTGAGAGTATAATTAACTGATTAGATATCACTACCATCTTATATTTAATTTTGTGTCATTCACAGCAATGATTATGTTGGTAATGCACAAGTTAAAATGGAATTCAACCATATCAGCTTTACATCTTCTGACTCTGCAGTTCTGACAGAAATAAAAGTGTTAAGAGATTATTTTATAGTCAGTGAAGTCAGCAGATTTTCTTCATAATACACTTACAAGAGAGTTCTGTTGAGTAAGGTGTCATTAAGACACACATCCTCTGAAAGAAATGACCCAATTTAATTTTTACTTCCCTTCATACACTTAGAAAATTTTATGGAGACCCTTGAACAACCATACTGCACTATTTCTTACAACCTGTACAAAAAAGGTAATGTTGGAAGACGAAAAATAATAAACTATATAAACAGATTTTGCTGCCAAAGTGTATGTAGTGAAAAACCTTATATCAAGGTATTTCCTAACAGGCCAATAAGCCCATGCACCTGTGATCTTTATTCCTGAAACCTCTTTATCCAACCAACAGTATAACCAAGAAACATAGAGTCATAAAATCATTTCGGTTAGAAAAGAACTTTAAGATCATTGAGTCCAGCTGTTAACCTAACACTGCCAAGTCCACCACTAAACCATGTCCCTAAGTGCCACACTTACACATCCTTTACCTCCAGGGATGATGACTCAATCACTTCTCTTGGCAGCCTGTTCCAGTGCTTGACAACTTTCAGTGAAGAAATTTTTCCTAATATCCAATCTAAACCAGCCCTGGCACAACTTAAGGCCATTTCCTCTCATCCTAGATGTCTTGTGCCCCACTGGATCCAACACTGACATTCATAAGCTACAGGGTCTTATAAGGCACTTTTCCCTGTAAATTGTTATCACTAATACAATGATCTTGATTTTCAGTTGTGAAAGAAAAAACAAAAATTATCAGAGAAAATAAAAAAATAATAAAAATAAAGTATGCATAGTACACTTAAATATCACGCCAAAATAATCATCATCATGGCACCCGGAAGAATCAGCAGACTGATTACCAGAAGACCTTTGATCTCACAGTTGTGACACTACAGTTGTTAGCAGACACCTCTTCAGAGGCATGTTTTCAAAGGGCAACCATCTAATAGTATAAATTTTCTGTTCACTTTGTTGTGGTCATTAATACACAGATACAAGTCATTTAACAGTAAGTAAAAGAGAGTAGGTCATAAAAGCTTTAGTAACAAAATCATAACAATTCAGTGAGAACAAATTTTCAACACACTACAGTGAAATAAAGGCTAAGGAAGAAAAACTTAGATGTAGAAGGAGAACAAGAGATATAAGGCAATCTGATATTTGCAATAGCTCTATTTCAGTCATGATGCTCTCACTAGGACAAAGATGTTGTTCAATAGTGTTGGAAATGAAGAAACGCGTAAATGTTGGATGCACTAAAAATTGAAAGTACATTAGTAGTTGCATTTCATCTGCACTGCATGAGCAGTGATATAGAAGACATGATTCACTGACTAACAATAAGAAGTAGCAGAGATTAAGATGTCCTTGAAAATGTCCTTAGTATTCCAGCTGACCTTTTCTCTCTAGGAAATAATATGCTTTATGAAACATTTGTCTTCAAGCAAGGCAGAAAAAAGGAGATGAAACACTGACCAGCTTTCCTGCCAGATCATACCAATTCACATGCACATGGGAGTGTATTGAGCTGGATGCTTCAATCAAAATGTAAATCGTGTGTCATTACTTATTATCCGGGCTCTGAGCAAGCTCTCTACAAGCCAGAGCTCATGGCTGACAGATTTTTGAACACTAAATGAGTAGTGTTACTGGCAGACATACAGATTCAACACAGGAAAAATGATGTGCAATTTATTAACATATAAAAAAAGGAAACAACACCATATTCCCAGTAAGCCAAGCCTCAAGAAATAGTGTGGATTTTGAGATACTTATAGAAGCTGAAGCAGGTATCCTACATCTGAAAAGATATTCCTCTCATATAGCTTTGCTAATAGTAAACACAGTGACAAAAAATGCTTTATGGAGTTCATCCCTTCTCCAATCAAAATCACAGAAGAGTGTAGAAGAGATGCCACAGAGAATTTGAAAAAAAAAATCAAGTAATTTAATCAAGGAGTATGGTAGTAAATGATACAGATTCAGAGGAAACAAAATACATTATGCAAATCTCTCAGAAATACAAAGACGTAAAATTAGAAAGTAAAATATAAAAATAAGGAGAAATACTCAAGAAACACTCATGTTATCTGGAATATGATTTTTCAAGAGAAGAATCTATAAAAAGTAACTGTAAAAAAAGAGAACAAAAAATTAAGAATCTGGAATATGTTACATGAAAGCAGATTTAAGATTTCAGAAAACTGGAGATTGAAAACACACAGGATGCACAGGAGCAAATAGAAGGATTTATTAAAAAAGGGAGAACATAAAGGTCTGGTGTATCAGAGTTTAAGAAAGGATGTATCACCAAAAGTAGATCAGAAAATAAAGCACGTAACATACTGCTGGTAGAAATCTGAATACACATTGATAGGAGATAAATAGAGCCTAACCTGTTATTCTGAATGTTTCATGGATTTCAAAAAGAAGACAAGGAGATTTGTAAGAAAGCAGGAAAACAGTAAAAAGCTGACAGAATTCAGGAAGGTTCAAAAAGAAAAAATAGTTTAACTTTTAACAGTTCACAAGAATTATTAAAATCAAACTGCAATCTTATTTCAGAGAACAAAGGAAGCTGGGCAGCTGGCAGAGGATATGATTTCTTTCTGTGAAGAACAACACAGTGCAGAATAACAAGGATGTCTAAATAATTAAAACATTAAGAGTGACATATAATTTATTTTATATAAAACCCACAGATTTAGGACACAGAACAAGATATGATATCGTAATAGTACTGTTTTATAAATCAAACATTCACATCAGCAAAAGCAGCTTGCATGTTATTTCTGTCATCTTACTTTCCATCCCACAGCCCTGAAGGCACCACCAGACCTTACAGGCACTGCTCAGCCTGTAGGTAAGAAACCATAATATAAGAAACCAGCAGATCAAATCTAAGTCCTTAAACAGATTTCAGCTGCTGTAACCATGACTCAGTCTTTTTTTTTTTATGTATTTAGCTCTCTTATGTATTTAGCTCTCTTATTCTGCATGACTTCCCATGTCTACAAAAAAAATGAGATACTCTTCTAAGGAACACTCTCTATCCATATGCAATACCATCTTATATTTCCGTAGCTTATAAATTACCACAGAGTGAATATGCATTTCAATCAGATTCCTGTGTTTCTTCATGTAAAAAAAAAAAAAAAAGAAAACAAAAAATAAAAAATAAATAATAATAAAAAAAAAAAACACAAAACAAAAAACAAAAACAAACAAAACAAAACTCAAAAGCAACTTTTCTGTAAACAATACCTACTTATGTGTATATATTTTCAGCTCTGTAATTTTGTTGGTGAAATAAACGTACATTAAAATACTGAGATATTATTTCCAAATGTAAATAAGGTAGTTTGAAAAAATATGTAGGTCTGACTTTTAAAATTTCTAATAGCTTTTACAGAGAAAAACAAATTCTTACATCCCTTAGACAAGAAAAATTATATATCTGCTTTTGAAATATCCTTTCTAGACCAAAACCCCCAAAGCTTATTGCATATGTTTTCCTTTAGAACAAGAAAAATTACTACAAAATTCCTTCAGACTTCCACTGAAGGCCAAAGGTGCACTATATAAATATATATATATATAGAGAGAGAGAGACAAGAAATTGTTGTTTGTCTAATTAAAAATTTGGAAATGCCATCGAAATGCAAGTTTGTCTTGTTACAATAATTACAGATCAATATATAGAAGTTTCATCAATAATACCCTTAAAATGTTTATATGAAGTAATTTATTTTTTGTGCACCTCTTACTTGGTGTTGGGCTCATCCTTCTATTGTTCCGAGTCCTTAGGTCAGTGGCATCAGTCTTCTCTAAGCAGAGAAATGGTGGGATGTCCAGCTAGTCAGCTGTATACCATATTCTTCACAAGGAGGAATATAAAGTTTTTGTTGAGGCCTCCTTCCTCCTCAGTCTTGGGATCTTTTTAGTTTTGCATTTCCTTATCACAGTTTACTTCCTTACTGATTCCCAGCTGAAGTTTCAAAGTCGCACATTAGCCTCTCCCAACCTCAGTTGATGTAAAGGACTGTTGTTTGTTTTGTAATGACTACCTAGGTTTGTCAGATCTTTAACATATATTGTATTCATAGAGCTTCAGCAAGTCAGTTAGATTAGTCAATAGTAACTTGATCACTAGCTAGTTGTTAAAAACACATAAAACAGCTAAAAGCATGCCAAGGAAGTTTCACAAAAGCCCTGAAACTGTCAGACTGGTAAGAAGACTATGGCTTTTTAGTAATGGCCAAAACCATATTTAATAATCTAAGTAGCAGTCCGAAAAGTACAAAAATTATGGTTCCAACTTCTAAAAAATTAAGTCTGTGCTGTAATTGATATTATTTTTTTTGAAGGGATGTTCATGGTCAAATGTTTTATATGGCTGGTCTTTTGATTTTTGTTTTATAAACCAACATCCACCTGTTTTGTATCTCTTAGAACAATGTGTAGTGAAATGTGATTTTTCTAGGAATTTCCTTAAATTTCCTTAAGGAATTTCCTTAAATTAGTTATGAAAATGTCACTGGACAGGACTGAAAAATTGTAACATAGAGCATGCTATCCTGTGAGCTCTAACATCTGTATTGTGTCAAAATATTGTATCTTTAACAATCTAAACTGTAGGGGTTTATTATATCTTTAAAAATATAGACTGTGTTTTTTTGAGATGTTTTGTGACAGGGTCTCTTATTTCCTAGAAACAAAGCAAAACTTCTCACATATTACTACAGTCTCGGGTATATCTTAATCAGGAGAGTAATGGTTTTCCTCACTTTCTGAAATGTCCCTGCAGAGTGACTCCAAACATCTGCATCAGGTCAATCGAGGTGACACTGTCAGCCAGTCTGGCAGCTCTACAAAGAGTGTCAGGTATCTTTAGATCACTCTTAGCCCACAAAGGTACTTCTATGCAAAGCCAAAAGACCAGTTTTGTGGTCTTAGACTTGGAGAGGAAGTATTTGCAGCTGGATATTCCATAAAGCCAATTTACTTTGAAGTAAAGGGCAAGAAGCAGTTAGCCATAGCTGCTTAGCTTTTGAGAGAAGATATTTGCATTCATATTAGAAAAGATGACCGTAGCATTCTCCTATCTTATAGTAAACTTAAAGTAGCTATGTTGAAAAACCTGAACAGAATCCTCACTGAAAACAGAGACAGAAACTTCCTCTCAAAACAGCAATAAACCAGGAACAAAGCCTAAAAAAAACCCAGAATTAACCTAATATATGTACAGAGAAATGCCCAAGTCAGGAACATGTTTTTTTTCTTTAATCTTCCTAAAATTCTCTGTGCTGCAACTTTGTCAGTTGTGGGATTTGATGTTACAGCTGATTTTATTTAACAATTAAGTTATTACATGTTTGAAAGACTAGTTCTATTTGTGTAAATAAGCAAAATGTCTTTTTCTTTAAAAGATAATTTGGCCAGAATTAAATCATAGAAATTGGGCACTTGATTCAATTAAGTAGTTTGGAAAACCTCACAGTGGTTTGTCTGTAGCTTTAGAAATCATCTGCAAAATCAAGTTTTCTGTGGTGCTATTCTGTTCATCAGAATTAAATCTCAGTATATCATCCTTAAAAACTGTTTTCTGTGTTTTATAAAATGTGGTTTTTGATTTGAAACAAATGATCAGGCTTGTAGCAAGGGTGAATGCCTGTGTGATGTGCTGAGGAGGAATAAAACTACCTAACACTGTTTTGAGCAGGAAGTTATAATACATAATTTCCCTAGGTTTTTTCCAACCTGAATTATCCTGTGATCCTGTGACATAAAATAAGAAGTTGGGGCAGAGATTTATGATGACAGTCAAATGCTAAACATGTAAAGGATGAAGGGAAGATGTGGCTCAGCGATCAAAATGTGTCACTTGAGCTCTGAATCTAACTCATTTAGCAAGGTAAGAGGTATGGAGAACATGCAAATACTCATGCTCTAGTTTATGCTTGTGTGTATTTTCAGCATGCAGCACACTTTAAGAATAAGATGAAAAATTGACAGATGTCTATATGGCTGCTTAGTATCTTCTTTACAGTGATCTGCATAGGATTTTTTTTTTCTTTCCTATTTCAAGAGGCAGATTATGAAAAGTGAAAGTCAGTCTCCAGGCAACCATCCAGCTCTTCAGTGGCTGGCTAGACACCACTTGAATCATCTCTCTATGTGTAGCTGTTAACCAGTGACTGTTTGATACAAGGCACAGATTGAAATTAAAGCAATGAAAGAGGCACAGATTATCTGGTTGAAACTTAATGGTTCCATCTTGACCTGTGTTAACATCATCTGGTGCAAGATGTGCAGATGCACAAACATGGTGGAAGCAGTCTTATGTGGTGTTGTGTTTACAAATTCATATGCAAAAATCTTACCAAGTTCTAAAAACAGAAACTCTTTAGAATCACTCACACAGATGTATATGTATGTGTATATGATCTGCATAGGAGATAAATATACATGTATGTGTATACATATATGCATAGCTACAGATACAGTTCTGTAGTTAAATATATCAGAAGAGTAGAATATAACTTATGGTAGCAAAATTCCATTATATAACTTTGGCATATATTTTTCACTTGCTGCATCATAAAGATTGTTAAACTAGTCCAGCAGAAAATCATATCATATAATTCCTTTAAAAAAATACCTATTATAAACCTTTCAAAGCATGCCATATTTAATGCCCATAACCACTACTTATTTATCTGGTGCTTTCTGTTCTCATACAGTATAATACTGATTCACAAGTGGAGAAATACAAATAGAGTGGTCCTAGGTTTAAGTAAAAATCTGTCCATACAAGAATATTTAGGTTTAATTTTGTATATGTCAAAGGCTTATTTTTCAGGGGGAAAGGGAGGCTGTTTACAGTCTTTATTCTATTTTGATATATTTATTTTTATTATTTTCATCATTTTTATGGGCACAATGTAGCTGAACCTTTTTTTAAAATCTAAAATTAGAGTAGGAAGTGTTAAAAAACATCATAGTCCCAATGTTACTTATTTGTTGATGAAATAACAAAGTCACACAACAGAATTGTGTTTGGTTTCTTAAAAATTATTTGATTTTCTCTTTCACTTTGTGATTTTGTTTCACATGAAGTAATCTAATAAAAAATATCATTTGCCTTAGTACTTTTGGTTTATATTCTCTATCCTACCACTAAGATATGTAAGAATCCTTTTAGACTGTTTTCTATAATGAATAGTAAACATTATTATAGAAATAAATCTCTGCAGAATTGGTTGTAAAAACAATAATCTGCCATTCTACTTGAGCAAAGCACATCTGAGAGAAGTGATTTACTTGGTCTGTTTCTTTTTATCTTAAAATACATTATCGGGACTTTAACTATGCTTTCACATCAGAATTCAGAACAAATACATGTTAATGCTATTGAACTACAATTTAGCCTGCTTTCCATACAGGAGATGGCCTTGCTTCATCTAAAATAGTTTGCTGATACCCAACAATAAAAAAGAGAATATTGTCACCTGACATCTTTTTTTCTGTTGTGCTTCATATAATAACAAGCAACATGTCGTGCCAGTTCTGACTCCCTGGCACAATTATCTTTTTTTTTTTCCAATGTCTTTAAAATGTACAAGAAATGTTACTAAGACCTTAAAAATGACTGAGTATTCAAAATAAGTTCCAACAGAAAACAGGAAGATCATGCTAATCCTGCTGTTCAGCCTAGCAACGTAATGAGAAACAGGGATGATCTTACTCAAGTATTAAACACTTACATGACAATTGCCTGAGACATGGAGAAAAGTTATAAAGTGAGATTTTGGAGTGCTGGTTAATTTTTTCCTAGCATCTATTATGAAGGAAAATTTCTCCATGTAGTTCATTGACACAATATGTTGATCCTGTGAAGACTTTCGCTTGATGAAAATTCTCTAATCCTTATACCTACTTTGTCTTCTGATCTCTCAGGATTTGATGTCATAAGGAAGTAGTCTTCCTCCAAAACTATGACTACATGTGTTCCCCTATAATGGAGTAACTTAGTGTTAGACTGTAGTTTATGCTGTCAAAACTTATGTGTGTGAGCAGATGCCAGATTTCCACTGAGTTGATGCACAAAGGGAAAGTGCTAGAGCTCAAGCTGTCAACACCTCTATTTGTGATCAGATGCCAGGTCTCGGCAGAGTTACAACACAATGGAAAATGCTTCAACTGTCAACACCCTTTATGGGAGCAGATGCTGGGGTTTGGCAGAGTTAAAAGCAAGAGAGGAATGTAGTATTAGCACCCAGCCTGCAAAGAAAATCTGGACTTTGCCAGAATTTATATCAATGAATGATATAGCATAGGATCTCTCCACTGACCACTGTCTCAGCTCATACACTGAGAGTATATGCCAGGAGTAAATAAGTATTTGGCATCCTTCTCTAAAAGTTCAAATCAATGTAAATTGGGAGAACAACAAAACCAAACCAAAACAAACCAAGAGCCAAATAATTGTCTGTTTTCCTACTGTTGAATCTCATTTGTGGTAGCAAGGGGTTGTTAAACAATCAACAAGTATCATTGTTGTTTGTAATGGTGAGAAAGAATATGGTTAAGATAAAGGGCTAAAAGATAAAAACCTCTACAATCATGTGTGAGGGTGTCATGAATGGGTGATTTAGACAACTTAAAGAACCATCACCAAAAGTAGCAGCGAAAGCGGGTTTATTGAAATACACTGTTATAAAAGTGCAACTTACCAAAGTTCAGTGTCAAGGTTCACTTGATTACTTACTTCACAAAGAATGTAACAATGATTCAAAACTACCAAGACAGAATCAGTTACTAAAACAAAGTTGCCAATTGTCCTGGTTTGGGCTGGAATAGAGTTAATGTTCCTTTTTGGTAACTAGAATAGAGTTGTGTTTTAGAAACAGCATTGGGTTTGGTGTGAGAAGAATGCTGATAGCACACTGATGTTTTCAGCTGCTACTGAGATTTCAAGGACTCTCCGACTCCCCATGTCCTGCCCATGTGCAAGTGCACAAGAAGCAGGAAGGGAGCACGGACAGAGCACCTGACCCTAATTGGCCAATGAAATATTCTATGTCATGTAACGTCATGCTCAATATATAGAGGAAGGGTGGTTTGGAAGGAGCTCTCTCACTCGCTTCTGTGATTGTGATTGTGGGATCTTGGTATTTTGGGATTGCTAACTGGGAACGGGCTGGGTATTGGTCAGCGGGTGGTGAGCAATTGTATTGTGCATTGCCCGTTTATATTTTCTACTGCTGTCATTGTTTTTATTTTATTACCATTATTAAACTGTTTCTATCTCAACCTGTGAGTCTCCCTTTGCCGCTCCAACTCCCTCCCCCATTCCCAGGTGGAGGGGGAGGGTGGGTGAACAGCTGTGGGGTGGTTGGTTGTCAACCAGGCTCAAACTATACCAGTGCAGAATCTCAGTGTAAAACAATACCAGGTTACGTGCAATATCAGTCACTTATCAAAGATATGCAATTTGAGGTATATCTGCCTCGATGAGCAACCTTGAGAGGTGTCCGTGCTCAGAGAATACCATCATGCAGACTGCTGCTTATCAGGGAGAACTCAAAGAAGGCCCATCTGGGCTGTCATATTTATGGAATAAAGTGATAGGCTTGTAGTCAAGTTATATGTGATGGGAAAGATATGCATGAGACTCCTTGTACCCACAACTTTCTTTGTTCCTTGATAAATGTGTATTGGAAAAGCCGACTGCTATTCATGTCGGTCACATGATTGGTGTTCCAAGCTCATATGCATCAATGCTTACTGTGTCACTGTTCCTTTGCTGGTTTTCAGAGAACAGATTGGAAATAGATAAGTTCCTGGCCCAGTTACAGCTTCGGCCTTTATCTCCTTTGGAGATGGTACCAAACTACCCCTTGTTCAGATAAGGAGTTAAGTACATCTGTCATTCACGGATGGATGATATTTTGTCCTCTAGTGCTTGCTTCTCCAATTACCTTCACATCCTTGGGTGTAGCTGCAACTGCATATTTTGGCAATGTCAATACTGCTAAACAATAGAAGGATGTTTAAGTACTTTTCTACATAAAGAAAGATAATATATATATTTTGAAGAAGTCCATTCCAATTGATAAACTGAAGAGAATTTGATGTGCCGTTTGAGACGTCCATGTAACTACATTTATACAAACAATCTCAAGAAATAAAAATTGTTAATATTATTAGTTTCGATATATAGTTACTACTTACAGATTTAAATGGACTTTTCTAAAAGAAGGTTATACTTTTTTTTTTTTGCCTTCATCTTGAGAGGTACAAAGTAGTGCTCAGAGACTAAGACATGATGGCATTTAACATCTGATATGTATTCTTTTCCTATAGGACTGAACTCAGTGCTGTGTTAGGAATTTCAGCTACTGGTTAAATCTTCCATCTTCTATCACTGCTAGAGATGAAACCCCAGGACTGGATCAGGAGAACCAGGTTCTTCCATTTTTGTCACACAGTAACTGCTGAGAGAAATAAGGGGTAACTCTGGATGATTTCTCTGCAACAGATTTTATTGAATACCTGCCAGCCACTAACATAATTAAGAGTAGCCAATGACTTAGGAAATCGAAGAATGAATAAACTTTTCTTGTTCACTGTATATAGGAAGCAGGTAAACATGGTGTTACCCAAATGAAAAGTAGGTAAACCTGTTTACTCTCAAGTATACCAGTTCTGTCAATATGCAACCTGGTCTAGTGGAAGGTGTCCTTGCCCATGACAGAGTGGTTGAAATTAGATGGGATGAAATTAGAGGGGTTGAAATTAAGTCCCTTCCACCCCCAAAATTTTATGATTCTATGATTTTTATGAATATATCTTATGACAAAGTCAGGTCAGAGCATAATCAGGAAACTTGAACTGAATACACAGAATACACATTGTATAATTTCTGCTTATTATTTGCAGACCTTGGGCAACAGGAGTCTAATTCCTCAGTTACTCATAACTTCCTGAAAATGTCACCTGTCATTCTGAAATTGTCAAAGTTTATCTCCATTCATGAATAAACAAGGAACTATGTTTTCCACTGAAGAATAATGAAAAATTAAATATTATATAACTTTCTGCGCCTTTCTTTGAAAGTAACAGCTAATTAATATGATCAAGCCATTCAGCATGCGAATGTCAAAGGTAATAGATCAGAAAAAAGGTATTGTAAAAAAGACAGAAAACTGTTAGAGCTGAAATAACAGGTAAAATTGATTTAAAAAGGAATATATATATCTCCTGCTTTATTTCCTATATTGTATAATATTCAACTTAGAAATCTCAAGGACCACCTAGAAAAACTTTCTTCTGATGTGTAATCCAAACTTTAATATAATCATAGACTTATTAAAAATAGATTAGACATTTCTAAAGCTTGTTCTTTAACTGATAAAGAGTATTTATCCATAAAATTACTTACTAATAGAACACCTTGGACTATAAAACAGAAACATAAAACACAACTGTAGTTCCTATTCAGAAAAAAGGATTAAAATCTATATTAGAGGGCAATAATTTCCTTAAGAATGATCTTTCTGCATTGCTAATAGTTTCTGATATTGAATGGTAGACAGACTCTTCAGTGTTCAGTGACTAAAATAGATACTCTTTTTCTTTCAGATAGATGAAGACAATTACAATGAAAGTGTTCTTCCTTTAAAACATATATTGTACCATACAGAAAATAGGACCCAATTATAGCTTGCTGTAGTGGCCAACTGCTTGAAAAACAAATACAGTATACCAATCAAAAAATGGTAAATCATTATCTAATTTAAGGCCCAATGCCTCACTTAAAATGATGAAATTATGGATGATTCTGGTGATATTGATGCCTTTATATAAAGGCTATCAAAAATTATTATTTAATTCACCTTTTCACTAATGCAAGATTTCTTGTAAAAAATAATTCTCTATATTTTTCTGTGTACTGACTTCTTAGTAGTGAAAACTTTCAGTGTAATCATTCCATATATGCAGTAAATTGTTTCAAACTAAGATACATGTGCTTTTGGTTTGGATAGGATAGTGGAGGGAAGGGAAACAGACCCTATATTTAGATCATAATACAGTTCTTAATAATCTGACACAGGTCACAGGAATTCCTTTTCTGAAACAAAATTTTTTTAATTGACTATTAATTTCTATACTGGAGGGTTAAAACGCATAAACCACCACAACCCACTTCCCCCACCCAAGAAACGCCAACCCTTGGTCCCCTTTACCTAGCTAGGGATTTCCTGGGCATTCTGAAAAAGCATTCTCGATTTTAAACGGATAAATACACTTGTTCCAATTATATGATAACATAGTATGTTATTATACAACCAGATTGAGTGCTATGAAATGTCACGAAAAATATAGTAGATATGCTTACACTGTGATGATTGAAAAATATTTTAAAAGCTCTTGATTAGTTTTCAGAAAGTTTCAGAATATTCAGAAACATTTACTAATTAGTGAGACCTGAGATATGACAGAATGATACTTGGGAAACTCACAAATGCAAATATGAAGAAGCTACTAAATACTTTACTTCAGTAAAGATTACATTAACAGAGTTTTCCACAGTAGAAGCTTACATATAGAATGCATTGAAAGACTGTGGATTATGAAAATCCTCTTTATTACTTTGGGAACAACATTCTTTCAAAAAGTGGGAGCATAATTTTTGCAGTCAATGAAAAGTTTTCCTTTCTTTTCATATCATATCAAGATATTGCAGATAACAGTCTTATACATACACTTTTTAAAAATTTATATTTATACAAAACATACAATTTTTAAAAATTTTTGCAATTTCTGTTTTGATGTTACCCTAGAGCTAATGAAAATAATCAGAATTCTGTTTTAAAAGAGCATATACTTGAAATTTCATGCACATAAAAATAATATGCATGACAATTTCTTGTAGACCTGATGCCTTTTCCTGTTATTTAACATACAACTAATCTACTCACATAATATTAAATATTTTTTTTTTATCTCCTTGGAATTGACTTACTGGAAATACTGTACAGCTAATGATTGGACAAGGCCCTGCCAGAATATTCAGAGAACAGGTCTTGCTTCAGTTGTGCAAACATGAAAAAGGTCTTGGTAGGAGAATCAATATGATTCTTCTCTACAAAATATGTAAGAAAAATTTTGGGAATATATGTATCTCACATGTATCAGCTTGCAACCTGTAGGTCTACTTGGTAAGACACATTAGTTGATAACATACATGTATGACAATACTTAGGCTTGGTGGACCAGATGCTCAGCTGTGAATAGAAGTGAGTGGATCTATTTTATCTACTGAATTATTTTATCCCTTCAACTGATGTAAATAAATGTTGCTATCACAAAAGGCTGAGTGTTGTTACTCTTCAAAAACAAAAACAAAAACAAAAACAAAACAAAAACAAAAACAAAAACACAAACAAAAAGGTCCTAAATGGACAGTCTGGTTAGAGATATTCAACAAATGAATAATCACTTATTGAAAATTATGTTACGTCATTGACCCATATTATCACAAAAGCAGGGGCACTTGAGAACATTCTACCTGCTCAGGGCACCAGATGTACTCCATTTAAATTATGTACTTTTAGCTGTGCTATGGAGAAACTGTCCCCTGCTTCAATTAGATCTTTGCTAGGTGCAGCTCTGCTATAACATATAGGATATGCCTAAAGTAGTCCTGATCCTAAGTCAGCCAGATAGCAAAATATTCAGACACTTAACAGTACTTCCCAGTATACTAATTTTCCTTTGCATACAGCAAAGTGCTTCTCCAAACACTCAGCATAATTTTATAATTAACCATACTACAATAGTTTGAAATTTTATTATCTCACTCATAGAATTCAGTGAATTAATCTGTGTTGAATCACCTACATGAAATTTATAAATGTTTAACAAATTACATGTAAAGATTATTAAGGTACAACATAACCACCAGGTCAATATCTAATCTAATTAAAAGTTAATTTAAAGTTATGCAAAAATGTAGGGCTAGCATTAGAAATTGCCTTGCTTTACAGTATGTGACGGGAAGATAAAAGAAAAAAGGAATTGTAAAAAACCTATATAACCTTATCTACAAAGTTTCAGATCAAATGTTTGCCAAGTACAGTTTTGCAGATAATTAACAGTCTGTGTTAGAGAAAAAGAAGGTATTTCTATGCTGTGTGTAGATGATACTTCAGAAGTACCTGCTTTCCGAGGAATCTAATTAATCTTCACAACATTCCTGTGAACTAAATCAGCATTATTATCACCATATGATAGATAAAGAAAGGGATCGATGACAGGCCAGGTGTCACCAGATGACAGGGGATTTAGACAAATATCATAGAGGAATTTTGCAGCAAACCAGTACCTAAAACCACATGACTAACTTCTGGGCTTTTGAATTCCAAACAGTTGTCTGTGGCAAAAGCAACTTTCCTTCAAAACTGTGGTGGAGACTATTGCTATAACATGTCTCAGAATCATATTGTCTTGTTTTTTTCAGTTCTGTTTCAAATTACTTCTCTATTCTTATGGCTACCACTGAATTACAGAGGTAAATTTAAAGAAAAAGATTTTTCCACAATGAAAAAAAAAAATCACGATGCAGATGAGAAACAGATTAACACAACAGGAACAGTTTCAGGACAGCTTTTTTTCATGATCCTGACTTTATGTAAGAAAGTCTGCTGTTCACCTTCAGGCTTCCTTGCTATAATTAATTTTTGTAGGATATGTTGATATAAAATGTCTCTAAACTCATATAGGCCTGAATCAGGTTAATATTAATTGAATTTGTAAAGCTAACTTGGTGCAGAGACTAATGTAAAAAGTCTCACTGAAAGTGTATCTGTATAATCAAATCAGACAAGATATAAATTTTTTAAAGCTGTAAAAGTTCACTTGTGTCATGGTTTGAGCTCAGCCACTCACTCTTCCATTGCCCCTCAGGACTGGGAAGGAGAAAATAAAGCAAAAGGCTCAGGAATCGAAATAAAGACAGGGAGGGATGACTTATCCATTATGGTCATAGGCAAAAGACAGACTTCTTAGGGGAAGAAAAAGGAACATCAATTTAATTCAGACACTAACACCACCACCACTTAACAAAGAGAGTAAGACAGTGAGAAGCATTACCACATATTAAAAACACCTACCTCTACCCCTCCCTTCTTCTTCTTGGGCTCAGCTTTGCTCCTGATTTCTCTACCTCATCCCCACCAGTGGCACAGGGGGAACAGAATGGGAGTTGCGATCAGTTCTGCCGCTTCTTCCTCCTCAAAGGCAGGGAGAACGCCTCACATTCTTCTCCTGCTCCAGTGTGGTGTCCCTCTCACAGGAGACAGTCCTCCCCAAACTTTCTCTGACATATGTCCTTCCCATGGGTCACAGTCCTTCCCAAGCTGCTCTGGCATGGATCCCTCCCACATGTTGCAATCCTCCCAGTGCTGAACTACAACAGTGGGGGCTTCTTCTCACAGAGTCATGGCCTTCTTCAGGAGCATCCACCTGCTCCTGCATGGAATCCCCCAAGTGCTGCAGGTAGGCATCAGCTCCACCGTGGACCTCCACGAGTGTCAGGGTAGGGTGGCCCTGTCATCACACCATGGGCTGCAAGGGAGTCTGCACCAATGCACCTCCCCCCTTCCTCCTTCTTTCTTCCACTGATCTTGGTGTTCGTATAGATTTCTTCCTCACAACTCCCCACGTCTCTAACTCCTCCTCCCAGGTTCCCCTTCTTAAACGTTATCACAGAGGCACAACCACCATCACTAATTGTCTTGGCCTTGGTTCAGAGGCAGGTCTGACTTGGGACTGGAGGAGCTTCAAGAAGCTTCTCACAGTGGGCCACCGCCATAGTCCCCTTCCTCACTACCAAAAACCCTGCGACACATACTACCCAGCACAACTTGTTAAAGAAAAAGCACAAAATACAGTGGACCTTTTCATTTCCATTTGATCTGTTATGTGGTTTATAACAAAATCTTACCGAAGTGGGAAGCTTCACTTCAGAATTTAGTTGCATCTTACATGAGTAACTTGAGTAAGCTATTTGAAAAGCTATGATAAGACACCTCCAGTTTTCTCATTCTTACTCGCACAGATATGTGAAAGACTTCATAAACCAGCCCTAATAGTCAATGGGATACACATAGGAACCACTGCATATGTTTATGTTAAAATTTCTGTATATCTGTAGTGGTTTTTGCTAGTTTTCTTCCACTGTGTCTCAGATGGCCCCAGGCAGAAAACAGCACACCCCTCATGAATTTGTTTGCTTATTTCTCATTTTCTATCATGATTTTTTATCAGCTAAATAATGAGACCTGACTGTGAAGTTCTATGTTCTTGAAACACACTACTAGTGTAAGATAAAAAGTTTTGTCCAGATTGTACCATACTAACTTATGATAGCACTTGTGAGGATCATTTTCCTTTTTCTTGCAGTAAATTACAAAAAAGTGAATGAAATCTTATGTCCCTAAATCAGTGAAAAAAAAATCTGAGACCATCATAAAGTGTAAACTTTTGAGTATCTCATGATACTTTCAGCTGAAAAATATTTTCAACTCTTTACCAAAAGCTATGTTTATACCCCATGTTTATCTTGTGTCAAATCAAGTCTTGTACCGTTTCTTGCCCACCAGGACTTTAGATGATCAGGTTTTAGTCTTAGCTTTGAGTAGCCATCAATACTTTCTCCCTATTAAAGATAAACTCAGATTTAAAGATACCTTTTTTTCCATCCTATTAGTCCTTAAGTGATATCAAGCACTGACCTCAGTAGAAATCATTACTGGCATCTATATTCCTGCAACAGAATGAAGGATAGTTCAAGTGACCAGCTTTTCTTCAGTGAAATGGACTGTCTGTTGTCCATGTCTGGATAATTAAGTGATTTCCTCTCACAAGGAAAAGGTATTTCTGATTAGATTGCCATATAGTACACTAAAAATAAACATAAGTATAGTGGCGTTTTTGCTGGCGGTGATATGTTGGATTTTTTCTTCAAAGTATTGAATTAAATTGTGGCAACCTTAAGCACAAAGGTATTTCAAAAGCTTTTCAAGAAATTCAGGGATGATAGATCCATACCTGGCTTAAATATCAAAACCTGAATGTAATTTATATATCAAGAGGATCTAAAATTACTGTTTGCAGGAGTTAGTAGAGATGGTTCAGTGTGAAAGCCTTGTTCTTATACTTTTCCCTCAATGGCTACTACTAACATCTCTCAGAAAAAGAATATTTGCTTAGATATTCACACTTTGGTGTCATCAAAAGTTTGAATCTTGTTGCCATTTCATATTCTTAAAGACACTCAAATAGTGATGTGATGTTCCCTACATAGCCCTATAAAAAGAGGATGAGAGTAAAAGAAGTTGTTAAACTTATTACTGTATATTAATGTAGACAAGATATGAATAACATAGTAATGAAATGATAAAGTGGATTTGTGCTCAGTTGTTGAATAAGCTGTAGAAAAAATGTGCATTCATGCATGTCTCTATGGGATTGCAGAAACAGAGCAAGTGCAGCATGAAAAAACATGTCACTTTAATTTGTAATGCTCTGTATTGGATGTAAAAGGCAGGATTTGTTAACAGGGGCTGCAGGGTCCCTGTGTGGAAGGAGGCCATGAACCACCCTGTGCCAGTCACAGCAGGTTCCAGATGACTCTGAAAAGGATGGAAAAAGCCCATTGTGCCCCAAACCTTCAACCAGCCAGAGAAGCACATGGTGACTATGCTCAGGTGTGCTTGAGAAAGGGTGGCAGCTGCTGGGAGCAGAAGACACAAGGGGAAATGTGAGAAGAGGCATAGGAGGACACTCAAAAAAGGATCCATGAAGAAGTGACTAAAAAGGCAGGTTTAGAGAAAAAGGAGGAGGAACATGGAAGGGGATATTGTTGGGGACATGGATGAAGATGGCTTCTTGGAAGGAGGCACTCCCGATGAAAGAGGGATGCTCTGATGGACTGCAGCCCATGGAGGACTCATGTGAGAGCAAGGACACCCCCAAAGGAACTGTGGCCTGTGAAGGACCCATGCTGAGGCAGGAGAACAGTCAGAATCAAGGAACAACAGAAAGAAACTTCTGTGCACTGACCACTGCATCACCAAAGGGGTTGGAAGGGACTGAGTGTAATGTGTGGTGAAAATAATGTGAGTTAAAATGAGGAAGGGGGAAAAGAAGTGCTGGATTGAAGCTGAGCCTGGGCAGTGGGTAGAAAAGTAGTTTTGCTAAGTGTTTGTTTAATTAACCTCCATCCCCTCCCCCTCCCCCCCTTTGTTAATACCTGAATCAGTAATTAAAAGTTCATGTTAATTTATAATGAAGTAAACTGAGTGAATTTCTTCAAGTTAAGACTGCTTTGCTCATGACAGGGTCATATGTGTAAATTTTAACTTTCAATGTACCTAATATACAAATAACCTAATGCACACTTAACAACTAATGTACACATAGCATAAATAGAACAGCACTTTATACCTGTCCTTTTTTCTCATTAACCAGGTAGCATTAAGACTATCTTGTGAAATAGTAATGCAGGAAATGGAAACTGAAACTTCTGAGCTGTCAGTCATGCTGAATTACAGTTTGCCAGCCTCCTTCAAACTATAAACAGATAGAAGTAATTTCACATCTGCATTGAATCTTTTACTTGTTAAAAACAAGTTGTTGGTGTTTCGAACTATAGTATCAATATTTAACACAAGAATTCCCATCAACAAACAGCCTCAAATGGGGCAGTGAATAGTGCAGAACTGTATAACAGAGTCAGCAATGAGATTTTCATTACTTCTGTGGGTAAGTTATCCCCACAAACCCCTTGCCAACTTTCTTCTCCCTCTATTATATCTACTCTCTGGTGGATGTCATATTAGAGACTGAAGCCAAAACACCCTCTATTCTTAACCTACTGGTGCATGAAGGAATCTGTGACAGATGCTTCAGCATCATGCAGTATTCAAAGACCAATGTATTAATTTAACAAATGTTTTTGTAGCCTTGTGTCCTTGCCATGAACTGCATTCCTGGTTAAATGTAAAGATAAAGATTGCCTCTTACACGATATAAAGATGGTGTTCAATACAGTATTGTCAGATTTTTTTAATGACATGTATCCAGTGAAACAACAAAAAAGAAACAGCATGGATAAGAAATTTCTGAGTTTTATGAGACTAGTGGTATTATCGAAAATCAGTTCTACCTAACACAGTAATAACAGTGGGAAAAAAATATTTCAGTCTTGTAGAATGACCTCTTTTGACCTACAGAGTGAGGTGTTATCTGAAAACTGAAACTTCTGAATCAATCACCAACTGAAACTTAAGTTAGAGAATTTTATTTTTTTCAGCTTTTGGAATACTTTTCATGTGAAAAATTAGTTATCATTTCATAAAGCAAAAATAGATATCTGTTAATAGATTTAAGTGCATCTTTTCTGGTTTACCTTTGTTCCAAATAACTAACTCTGGTGAGGTTTGATTTACTGGAATTTAATCCTATGTATTCTGGCCAAATTCAGGTGCAAGACTAACTCAGACTTGTTGAGATGATCATTGTGACTGAGTAGATAATCACAGCAAAGAGACAAGGTCTGGAAGGGGATACTTAGTAGATGTCACTCCTGTATAGAAAGGGAGATAAGCACTTGAGATTCTGAGGCAAGTTAATGAAGAGTACATTTGAAAATTGTAGCAGTGTACACAAAACCACTGGAGGATATTTTTCTAACAACATAAGTGACTTGAACTTAGTGACAGGAGTTGTGTTGCACAAACACAGGCAAGAAAATACAATTTCACCAACTATTTTAAGCAACAGTGAAGCTGGCTACTTGGGAGCCTTCAGTGATGCTCTTTTTAACACGTAAATTTATTTAAATGCACATACATACTATATACAATGCTTGGTCAGCTGAACTCATTTACTGAGAAGGAAAAGACCTTACAAGCATGACTCCTCTACCTTGTTCCACAAAACTCAGAAAATAATAACTTATTTTTTTTAGTCAGTATTGTTGACTTGTACTGAATGTGCTTCAAATTGGGAATAATAAAGGGATCTTGGAAAATGAGTTAATACAGATTGCAAGGACAAGACTAAGTTTGTGGATTAGTGATATGCAAATTGGAATTTAAAGTGTAGTGTGTATTTTTTTTTTTTTTTAATTTTAGAAAGTAATGGATTAACTTTGAATTTGCTTATTCAAGCAAAAAAGCCCATCAATGACCTTATTTATTTTATTTGTTTGGCCTTATCAAGTTGAAGTAATGATAATTCTAGATTTCTTAAGCAAGAAAACTACGTTACTAATAAATATTTATAAGCTACTGTATAGTTGCTATAGATGTTATGCTGTTGTATTGGGTTTGTGTGTGGCAGAGTTTTGGTAGTGGGGAGGGGGCTATAGAGGTGGCTCCTGTGAGAAGCTTCTAGAAGCATCCCCAGCTCCAAGTCGGACCTGCCTCTGGCCAAGACTGAGCCAATTAGTGACAGTGGCTGAGCCCCTGTGATAACATAATTAAGAAGGGGAACTTGAAAGGAGTTGGATTTGTGAAAAGAGAGATATGCTCCAAAGTCTGTTTCTTTGGAATCTTTATGTTGATTTTAGTTCAGAACACACACACAAATTATAAAAACTGTGACTTATTCTTAACAGATCACTACAAGTAAATACTAGGTTCCTCCTTTTCTTAGATATACATACTTCCCACTTGAACATTTAACTCTTCTCCAAGTCACAGTTATTTTAAAAAGAAAGTCTCCAGACAGTTTTGGATCAGAATTAATTGTCTGCATTGATATACTTGGTGTCAGTTCAGTGAATAATTGTGAATTTAAAAGACTGCAGAACTCAGTATCATCTTAAAGTCCAAGCATCCTTTCTCTACTTCTGGTTAGTCCATGTCAAGGGGCAACGAGCAGTCAATGGGAAAAATACTCCTCCATTAAACAGTATCTCTGGATTTCCAAATCTTTTTTTTTTTTTTTTTGTTTTTTTTTTTGTTTTTTTTTTTTTTTGTTTTGTTACAGGCAATCCTTTTCTCAGAATCTGAATAACTTAATTCTTAAGAAAATATTTTTGTATTATTTTAAATGATCAGGTGTTCTTTTGGTTTTTTGTTCTTTGTTTGTTTCTTTGTTTGTTTTGTTTTGTTTTGTTTTGTTTTGTTTTTCCCTTCTCACATTAAGTTTCAGGACAGTCCTCAGGCACACTTCTAATATACTGAGTTGGACAATAAAAGGGTGTCTAAAACAAGGATTATTCAGTTTGGAATCATTGCATAAATTCTGTTTCAAATCTGTAATCTTGATAGTCATGTGCTTATGTCTGTTGTTATCTCTATCTAAACTCCTAGAAGATAGGATTTTAGAGACTTGAATAATATCAGAAGCAAAGTCTTTGCAAACTAATGAGATACATAAATAATTTAATTATGTTCTTTTTTTTTTTCCTTTAACTGTATATGCTTGCCTCAAATGCTTTTTTGGAGGGTTTTTTAATTTTAAAAAATGGCTAACACCAAGATTTTAATCTTAATTCAGCAACTTTTAACTGTGAAAAGTTAAATGGATTCTGACTAAAACAGTACATGACTGTGTCATATTATGGTGTGTCAATGACAGATACAATTAAAAACCTGTGTTTTCTGTGTTCAGAGCTAAATACTCACTGTGAGATATCTTAACAGTCTCCTTACATTCAGGTAAATTTGACAAACCAGCTAAAGCTTGTTTCCCTTCACAATGCTTCAAGAGGATTATGCAAAAATTTGAGTAAAACAGATAACTATTTCTGAACATTTAGATCAGTGCATTTTCTTCTGTCACTCTTAATGTCTGGATGTATTTTTCTGATTCCTGTGTATCTCACCACCTTTTAGTTTTTCTCAAATTTCCCAGTACCCACAAATTTTCATTAGACTTTCATGGTCACTAGTACTCCGACCTTTTATATACTAAAGGTAGTGTCTTTCAATTTGTATACATTTTCAAACAGAAAAAAAATAAGTTAACAAGGTGAGCATGTGTCTCATAATACTTTGGTGGATTGACCCTGGCTGGACACCAGGTGCCCACCAAAGCTGTTTTATCACTCCTATCCTCAGCTGGACATGGGAGGGAAAATATATCGAAAGACTCTTGCATTGAGATAAGGACAGGGAGAGATCACTCACCAATTACCATCACAGATAAAGCAGACTTGGCTAGAGGAAATTTATTTAATTTATTACCAATCAAATCAGAGTAGAATAATGAGAAATAAAACCAAATCTTTAAAACATATTCCCCTTCTTCCTGGGCTCAACTTTATTTGCAATTCCTCTACCTCCTCCCCTTGAGTAGCACAGGGGGAAGGGAAATTTAGTGGGATGGGATTGATTTCATGGTATTTTTGGGGGGAGGAGTATAAATACTAAACACTGCCGTATTGTAATAATAATAAAACTAGAAATAAAAATCAACATTACAAATATTTTTTTTTTAAGCATTTTTGGTGCTTCTGTTACTCCAATGGCACATCAGTAATACAGGAATATTTTGCAAGTAACAGAGCACATTATCTTTTGTAGGGCCTTCTTTATAACTTGTCTTTCTTCATGCTTCTTCAACATTAAGTTTTATCATACTTTCTGACAATCTGCAAAAAAGAATTGGTTTTGTGTATTTTGATATAATTTGGTTTATATAATGTAAGTGGTCGGATATGGAAGGCAGTGGGCAGATAGTGTGATAGCAAGTGGGAATTTTAAAAGCTTTTTATCAGATTTTTTTTAAGACTTCAATCTTTTCCCCTTGATGACCATCAGAAGGCCAGGAAAAAAAGAAAAAAAATTATCTCCTTTTCACATGTAATCTATTCCTTACCTATTACTGACTTCAGTGCAGTTTTATGTATAACTGGAGAGTGTTTATAACAATTCAAGTTGGGAAAATCCAGGTTTTACATTAGACTTTCTAGACAGATCAATTTATTTGTTCATAATTATTTAGGTAGTAAAGATTTATTAATTTTAAAACTTAGACATTCTGTTGCCATGTACACATCTACACCATTTTGTGTAACAGAATCTTAACTTCTGCTCAGCTTCCAGACAAATACATTTTGTATTGTAGTTTTAATAAATGTCATGTCTAAGTTATATTACCAGTATGATCTTTCCCTAGTTAATCTAAGTCAGAGCAATTTTAAAGTGATCAGGTGGGAATGTCAAGCAATGCACAAGTTATTCATAAAGGAAACTATTAGGAGTCCATTTATACAAGAACATACCCTAACTGTTCTTATTCTGGATAATAACAGCCAAGATAGAAATCAGATACCAAAACATTTAATTCTGTTGTTTAGAAGACACTGGATGAGAGATAGAGACAGATATAAGAACTGTTCCAAAAATCTTGCTGAGAGTTGATATGAATGCATGCAAGCCTGCAGATACCAAAAAAAAAGCCACTTTCCAGAGGTAGAAATTATTTAGTTTGATAAAGGCTTAAAAATAGTTGGAAAGAAATATTAAGATGGAGGTTTGAGAAACCTAAGCATATGCGAATACACTATTTGAATTCTGCTTTTCTTGCAATATATCTTCAAATGAAAGAATAAATAATGGTTAGTTATGAAAAAGTAATTTTTATGAAAAAGAAAAGCTCTAGGATGAAAAGGACAGGTGCAAACAGGAAGGTATGCTCTTTTTAATATCTGAATGGCCAAGAAAGGACCAAAGTTTGTGTTGCCATGTAACTGAAGCACCATAACTGGTATAATAATAGCAGTAATAATATCAATATTAATTCACCAATAAAATACATTTTGTTCATTCCTTAAAGTTCATCAATAATTAGATAAGGCATTAAAAAGGTTGATACTTTTGTTACTTACAAAATAAGGATTTTTGCCCTTTTTGCCTTGACAAAGTACTGAACAGTGAAATTATTTGGTATTATATTTCTTATTTTATATAAGGAGTGTGGACTAAAGATATAAAATTAGCACTTAGTTAATATTTTCAGGATACTTTCTATAGTTAATTTCTGAATACTTTAGGTTAATATATTTGTTTTTTCAAATTAAGTCTAAGAAAAAATACTAGAATTATCAACTGAAATTAAGATTTTTTAATGTTTTTAAATACTTAATCTAATTGTGCAACTTTTTGTACAATATGATAGAGAGCTTCAGGAAAAAAAAGGAAAAGAACAGTTACAGGTGATGAGATTTGTACTTCTCTAGAGGCTTGTTAAGCGGCAGCATACAGTAAAGGAAAGAAATGTAAGTCTATTGCAAAATAGTTGTTCAGGTAATAAAAATTTTATAAACCTTCAGAGAAATGTGTGTTGGTGTGATTGTAATGCAGGTTTCCAATTTCTTGTCTTAAATGAGAGTATTTCAGAAGGAAATTTTCATATCAAGTTAGTTTAGCAACTTAACAATATGTTTAATGTAATAATATTTGAAATATATTGTTTACTTTTCCTTTTTGTTTCATAATATCTGTACTTCATAACTGTACTTAAAAGTTTAATCTATATCTCTCTCTATTGTAAAATAATTATTTCTTTTGTCAGAACTCATGTTTATTTGCCTGCAATAATTGTTGCTTTTATTTAAAAGATTATCCTAATCGTAAGTGTAAATGTATGTGTATTTAATAAACATAAAATATATTAAAACACATTGCTCTTTCATATTGCTTAAAAACATATTTTTGAATATTCTCAACAGCTTTCAGCTGTTCTGTTCACTTTTATTTTCCCCACTCGGTATTCCCAATAGTGCCCTTTCTTCCATTTCTCTCTTTTTCCTTCAAAGAAACAACTAGGGATATTGACTGTGTCTTGGAGGTTGGTAAATACATAAAAAACAATTAAATCCTAACAAATAACTAAACCACAAAAGGTCTCTTCTGAAAAATACAAAAATACCTCACAATTTAGAGACTAAACAATAAAAAAACAACCAAACAACCAAAAAAAAAAAAAACCACAAAACAAACAAAACCCAAACCAAACCAAATAAATAAATAAATAAATAAATAAATAAATAAATAAATAAATAAATAAATAAAAACAAAACAAAACAAACCAGAAGTAAACCAAGGAATTGTCAGTCTAGCTTCTGAGACAGTCTACATCACTTCTCCACTCCACCAGCTACTGAAAGACAAGAACATGTGTCTCAACCTTAATATGAACAGTGGAGATACAATTTTCCACTGTTTATTTTACTTCAACTATACAAATCTTAGACTATACTTCACTTTTTCTTTCTCTTTGCAACATACGGGAGTGTCCCATGCTGGATCATCTCAGGAAGGGCTGCAGCCGTGGGAAGGACTCCAGTTGGAGAAAGTTAGTGACCCACACCGGAGCAATGTAAGGCAATACTGTGGCCTGTGGGAGGGACTCATGTTGGAGAAAGTTTGTGGAGGACTGTCTCCTGTGAGAGGGGGACCACGATGAAGCAGGGGGAAGAAGTTCTAGAACCTCCCCCCACCGAAGATGGAAGAAGCGGCAGCACTGACTGCACCCCCCATTCCCTGCCCCTGCACCGCTGGGAGGAAGAGGTAGAGATTTCTGGAGCAGAGCTGAGCCCAGGAAGAAGGAAGGGGTGGGGGAAAGGTGTTCTCAAGATGTAACAATGCTTCTCACTGTCCTACTCTGTTACGTGTTGATAGTGTCTATAGTAAATATATGTTCTTTTTTTCTTCCCCTAATGAGTCTGCCTTTTGCTCATGACCATAAAGGGTGATTTTTCCCCATCCCAGTCCTATCTTGAACCCAAGCCTGGCTCTCTGTCCCTTCTTATTGCCAGAAGAGAAGGGAAAGAGAATGGCTGCATGGTGTTAGGCTGCCAAGCAAGCCTAAACCACGACACAAATTATGTTTCTGTCTTTTACAGATGGATGTGTTTAACTTCCCTGTTAGAACCACTGCAGACACTGCTGTGGATTGAGAGAATACAAACTGTCTTCACTGGATTTACCTCTTTGTGCTTTCATAGATATGTAAAGATGGGAAGAATGGAAATAGATGGATTGCATAATTGACACATAACCACTATTTGAAGGCTATATTCCCATCAGGACTCAATTTATACTGATGGTGAAAATAGCAAATTCCCAGCCAAAGATGTGATAGAGAATAAAATACTTTGAACACGAAGTTTAATTATGTTTCAAGTGTGGCAACAATTTGTAAAAAATAGCTTCGTATGCCTACACATAAAATGCATCCTTGTCCTGGTTTGGGCTGGAATAGAATTCATGTTCATTTCTGGTAGCTGGAGGAGTGTTTATGCACACTGAGATTTCAGGGACTCTCCAGCTCCACGTGCCCTGCCTGTGTGAGGATGCACAAGAATCAGGGAGGTAACACAGCTGGAGCACCAGGCCTGGATTGGACGATATTCCATGTCATGTGATATTATGCTCACCATATAAAGGAAGGAGTGGGCGGGAAGGCACGCTCTCACTTCCAGGATTGTTGCTGCGGTGTCTTTGTGCTTCAGGATCACTAGCTGGTAGCGGGAGAGGTGTTGATCAGCCAATGGTGAGCAATTGCATTGTATATTACTCGTTTATACTGTCACTGTATTATTTTATTACTATTATTAAACTGTTACTATTTCAACCTGCGAGTCTCCCTTTGCCCCTCTGATTCCTTCCCCATTTCCAGGTGGGGGAGAGTGGACAAGTGGCTGCGTGGTGTTTGGCTGCTGACCAGGCTCAACCCACAACAGTCCTGTATACTCCAATAGACTTGGATCTCAAACTCTTCATGGGCTATTTTATTTCCCAGACACAACTATTAAGCATTTGCAGTGCATTTGACTGCATACTGGAAAAATTTTACAAATGATTCAAGGTTAACATTCTAGTCTTCTCCTTTTTAATTTACTTCTTGACATACCACACCCCCACATTCCCCCCAATTTTCTAGAATAGTCGGTATGCTGTCACAACTGTTTCAGTGGCACGTCTTTGTATTTCTTAAAATGTACCAAAATATACTTTGTTTGTAGCACAGGCATCAGAATAATTGGATAAAGTTTCACTAAGACTTATGAAAGTACAATGCTTACATAATTCATTAGATATTACCTATAGGTATATGGGTTTGAATGTCAAAGCAATAAACTATAGGGCTGTAAATTTGCTGACAGTTTTTAATTTTAAACATGGAGAAGAAATGTATTTTCATATGAAATGTTAAAAGGAAACAAAGATTATTCTTAATTAAATGCCATACAAAACAATTTTCACACTCTTTTCTAGGCAAGAAAGAGATAAACAATAGTGAAAGTACATGATATCTCTCTCCCACCTCTGCTTCCTGATAATAAGGCATTTGTGCTTCAAAATATGAACAGATTGCAAATAGATGTCATAAATAAGATCTTTTTCTCATGTTTCAGTTACTGATTAAATAAAAAAAGCAGTGAAAACAAAACATGCATACTCAAACAAAACTGAACTCCTTTTCAGTTGCCTATGCTTCACTGAATACTTTAAATTTCTTTACACCAGTCTCTTCCTGCTTTTGTGTATATTCAGGCACTAAGGTACATGATCCTGAGGCCAGTGAGAATCTAGTAACCAAATTTCTAGTACAAGCCAGTGTAGAAACATCTAGATTACTAATGAATGAGCTAATAGGTCTACATATAAGAGTCCGATGCTATATAGGGGTACCAGTTTGATCTCAGAAAAACACAAGCTGCCCAACATCACCGCACTCTGTTTAAGGAATGACAAAGCTTCTAGAGCTTATAATATTATTAAAATTAAATAAATTTTTGTAAAAAATATTAAAATCCCCAAATATTTCAACCTATTATTTTTTTCTGTTTTTTTTTTTGTTTGTTTGTTTGTTTGTTTGTTTGTTTTTTAATTGAAAAAAAAAAAAAAAAGTCTAGTTATGAAGAATCCTCATTTTTGGAACACAGCACTTTCTTCAGGAAAATATGAAAAAAGATAAATGTTGATCAGCTCTAATTATAATACCAGAAAAGAGTAAAAATTAAAACCAGAGTTCTCTCCATAATGTAAGTTAATGAGCAAGTTGAATTCTGCTATTCATGGCAATGTACACCTGATCAGATGAAATCTGTTTTCTGATCCTGCTAACACAAACAGGAATTGAAATGGACTGACAGTATGTTGAAATATCAAAGTTATGTGTGCAGATGGGAAAGGAGTGAAGTAAATTAATAATTTCTAAAAAAAACCCATAATTTCATTGTGATGGTTTAATTTGTTCTATCTTTATTATTTGTGTTGTCCCTTTTAACACTTTGTAACCCCAGAAATTGTATAACTGAGGATTCAGAAATCAATTTCTCCGTGCTATTCTCACACTGTAACAATTTTTAAAAAATAATTTAAAACAACTGTTGTATTTTTTTTTTTAACTTGGAAATAAAATGCTTGCTGCAGATCTGATGTCTTAGCTTCCCAGCTACTATTACAGAGCTAAATGGGTCTACACCCAAAGAAGTCTTACTCAAGAAGATGCTGCCAGAACATCAGAAATGTAAAGCTTCCTGCCAACTTAGCTGAAGGATTTAGATGCCCTGAATATCCTGACAAGAAACTCTCTCTCCATAGACTATCCTGGCTAAAGATAGACCTCCTAGGTGATGAGGTATCCAGTTTTGTGGCAGATAGTCGACATTTTCAGATTACCAGAGAGATAGGCTTTCTGGCAAGAATTCTTGTCCTGGGAAATCTGCCTCATATCTGTCAGAAGATTCAAGAAAATCAACACCTTCCTACAAAATTTAACGATTTTGTCAACCTGGCACTTTTTGATAGAAAAACAGAGGAAAAAAAATGTTCATTTTACTCATAAGTATTCAAATTTTAAAAAGATCTGAAAAAACCCTGAAAGATCTGTTCTATTTGGAAATCTGAGTAAATATGACTTCGTGTCAAGACTGCCACTCTGAACCTTATCCTTAACATTGACTTAATCATGTAAGTTCAATGAGGTTATCTTACTTCACAGATATATCTCCAATATTGTATTATCAATTAAAATACCATTTAACCAGCAATGGAGTCTGCGATAATAAATTATAATTTTGCAGGGTTTAGGGGGTTCAGTTTTAGGTTTTAGATTTTAGGTGAGCAGTTCAGGTTTTTTGCCTTTTCTTATTGTTTCTTTGGAAGATTATATGGGACAGTTCAACTCTTCAACTGTTACAACTATATATCAAAATCATCAATGTAATAAAATGTCCCTTTTTAATGTAATACATTTTCATAGTGCTTTATCCATTGTACTTTCCAGTTACCATTGATGGCTTTCTTAAGGTGTATCCTCAGCCTTTGGTAGAGAAATGTATCCAGTTCAAATGGATCAATTTGAGCAACGTGTTTTGGGGGAGCAGCCAAAATAGAATCCAGAAAAATTGCACAGTTGATCTGGAATTATAAAATATTTTTTAATAAAATAGTTTAGGTGTTTGTTGTGTTTTAACTCATCAGGCAGATAAACACCACACAGCTGCTTGCTTACTTTCCCCTACTAGTGGGATGGGGGAGAGAACTGAGAAAAAACAAAGAGTAAAATTTGTGGGTTTAGATAAAGACAGTGTAATAGGACAGAAAAGGAAAATAAAATAAAAATAAAAATAATTATATTCCTGAGCCTTGGCCCCTGGCCATCTTTCCCCATAGTTTATATATTGATCATGGTGTCATATTGTATGGAATAACCCTTTGGACAGTTTGGGTCAGATGTCCTGGCTGTGTCTCCTCCCAGCTTCTTGTGCCTCCCAGCCTACTCACAGGTGGGGTGGCATGAGAAGCTGAAAAGTCCTCGACTTATTGTAAACACAGCTTAGCAACAACTAAACCATCAGTGTGTTATTAATATTATTCTCATCGCAAATCCAAAACACAGCACTGTACAAGTTACTAGGAAGAAAATTATCTCTATCCCGGCCAAAACCAGAATAGTGTCACCCTTCTCTCAGCCAAAGTAACAGAGAAAATAACTCTGCAACACTCTAGATTTTTCAGATAAGATCAAAATCAAGACCTAAGTGACTCATTAAATCACAACTGTCCCCATGTTGGCAAAAAAATGTTTCCTAGTTTTATGGCCAATGTATTTATATTATGTAGAAGTGGGTGAACTTTTGATATTGGAGAAGCCTCAAATCAAGAAAATCTATAGGTAGACTTATAAATACTTTTTAAAAAATAGCTTTTCTAATCCTGGCTATTTCCTCTTCATCTCTGATGTTGTGAGTCTTTAAGACTTGTTCCCTTTCCTAGTACTAGATGAATTTAACATTATTTTAAGAAGATGTACTGGCCTTGTCATATTTAAAATTTTCTTAGACCATCAGATATAATCTATTTCTCATCATTTTATTACCCCACCCCAACCTTTAAGATCAGAGACTGTAAAAAAATCCTATATAAACCATATAGATAGCTCAAAAGAGAAAATGAAATGTGGGTCTGTGTCAGATCAGAGACACCAGCTGTCTAGATGATTTATGTGCTCCTTATATTGTGAAAAGTGGTTTGAAGGTATGGCTTTAGTCTTCAGGCTGCATATATGATATAGGAAAGCCCAACAGTGTGGAGTTTCCATAATGTGGTAAACCTAAGAATTTTATAGAGAGATTAAGTTTATTTATTCATTTATTTCATATAAAGCTTCATTTTTGCTTTCCCATGTGTTGAGCATGGACTATACTTTATTGAAGTTATAAAGTGAATTATTCATATGATGGTCTGTCTTCCCTGAAACTTTATATCCAATTCAATTTCCAAAATTAGCTGTCAAAATATGGTCCATGGTGACCTATAATGCTACTGCTTATTCTCTTGACTCTGGCCTTCAGTTTCTCCAAGCAATCTTTAAAATCCATTTTTAGCTACTACATCAGACATTTCTGATATTCTTTCTATTAACAATAATGCTAATTTGACCTGGAATAATTTTCTTCATTATTTTCTACACAGGTCTTGTTATCTATTTTCACACTAAAGATTGATTGTGTAAGAAACTGGTCTCTAGTAAAACCATATTCGATATTCTCTTGTTTCACTAGCTGAAGCGTGTGTTCAGGGCTGGTAAGTGAGCTAAGACTTAGACTTTTTTTTTTTTTTTTTTGAGGAAAGATTTGATGGACAAAAGTCCTTTGGTATCAGATTGTGTTCATTAGAGCTTGAACCTGCTGCAGTTTTCTTTGCAAGACGCATAACAAAACAAAACAAAGAATAATAATACTTCAGATTCAGACCCCCTACTAACTATAAAAAGTGAAAAGAGGAAGCTGTCATTTCAAAGTGCTTTCATTTCTTCAAAGCCTCAAGACAGTTTTAATAAGGCTTAGAAAACTTTTTAAAAGTTATTTTTTAACTTAAGAAATGTTTCTTTAGTCTTTTCTAAATCTATTTTTTTCTTCCTGAGAGATAGTAAATTATACAGAAATGCTTTCTTTGACACATATTCTTTATGAAATCTTTGTTACTATATTTTTTCTTTTAGGTGAAATTTAAAATTTATTCCAAATGACAGGTGCAATAAAATGATAACAAATCTTTGCAAAAATTATGATTATAATTTTGTGTTTTCGCACAGTCAGAAAATTCAGTGAAGGTGAACATTGTATACTTTTGTATATATAAAAATGGACCTTTGAATTTTAAATTGTTGTGTTTTGGAAGGTGATCCTTACCAGTTAAAAACCAGAAAAATAAAAATTTATAGGTTTGTGTCTGTTATATCTAAGAAACTGCATTCCTTTGGTTATATTAAATTTTATTATATCTGTAATTTTGCACATTTGTCATGTAATAACTGGCTGAAGTTATAATGATTTAATCTAAATAAATTCTGATTATATATTTTGATTTCTGAATTTATTCAGAGGTACATTTGTTATCCAGATGGCCTCACAGTAGACCAGAGTGAAGGAAACAAATATCAGAGTTAACAACTTTTACTGTCTTTCCTTCCTCAAGTGTACTGTTTATATATTCTGGTCTGCTTAGAAACAAGGTTCTGGTTGTGAAAACAAGACTAGTTAATGTTGTTTTGATAAACTGTGAAAAGATTTAACTTTTTGATATCATAGCAGTACATGAATAAGCCACAATTGTCCACACAGGAATTTGACATGAACAAAAAATGAAATGCTATAATTTTAATGTATTGTAAGATCTTAATTAATTTTAGTAACTAATTGTTTTTATATTATACTACTGGTGACACAGTTAGAAAAGTTTATTTTACATCTTTAAAAATGTAAGGGCTCATTTGTCTGTGAGTGCCTAAGTACAGTCTGATAAGGTTATTTAATACAAAAATAATATCTTTCAGGACATCTTTTGTGGTGGTAAATTTAAATAGCTCATCAAAAGATGTACTTTAATTGATGTTGATACATCAATTGATGCCATTCTGGTGTTGATCTAGATCTAACAAAGCAAATAGAAAGCCTTGACTGAAAAAAAATAAACGTATGAGTTTGGTTAATATTAAGAATTGCCAGTATTAAGTTTGTGTTGTGCTGTTATGTTTCTGCCATTGTGTACTTGTGTTGTGTGATTTATCTGTGTGAATGGAAATGAGATTTGAAGTTGCTTTTTAAAAATAATTCAACTGATTAAAAATTAATATATATGTAAACACTTGGACACATATTGAAACTGTTTTCCTTTAATGCATTTTTTGTTAAAGGAAGAATAAAAAAGCTGAATTTGTTATTTCTATCCATCTTCTCAAAAAATTATCTATGTCTCCTTGCATGTGTAGGTTCTTCTTTTAGTCCATTAGTTTTTAGATCTCCAGAGTTATTATCTTTTTGGAATTTATAAAATATAAACCCAGCCACTCTCTAAGCCTTTATTTTGTTTGGTCATACAAGCCAAATCAGTCAATCTCCTCTGCATTTTCCTGATAACCCCCATAGCCTTTTTCTGCATTAGTTTTTATAAGACTTAGTATGAATTTAAGAGAATCTTTAAAGGAAAGAGGGTCTCTTTAGGTTAGATAAAAGGAACAAATTCTTTACTGTGAGAGTGGTAAGACACTGGAAGAAGTTACCAAGAGAGGCTGTGGCTACCCCCTGCCTGGAATTGTTCAAGACCAGGTTGGACGGGGCTTTGAGCAACCTCATCTAGTGGAAGGTGTTTTTGTTCATGGCAGGGCAGTTGGGACTAGATGATCTTTAAGGTCCTTTCCAACCCAAACCATTCTATTTTGAATTCTGTTATTCTATGATTTCAGGAATATGAGTGACTATTTGGCGCATTATATTTTAGATGATGTATTGCAGGTATTCCTTCACATTAATGCTCTAGAATATCTCTCCTTATACATTTCAGGGTTTATGTTTGTACATTTTACAGCTTGTAACTTTACAACATTACAATGGAGGGTCATATAATAAGTTGAAACTTGTGCAATACTTCATTGTTGTTATTGGTCTTCAAATCGTCATGAGAAAGGACTTATTGACATTGCGAAAGTCATTGTAAAATGAGAATGCTGTGAATGTAAATCTCAGTAGGCCTTTGAATATACTAGTAAAATTAGGAAACTCTCAGAACTGATTTTCGACAGTATGCTTCTCCTAGTAAATAATACTGAAAGAAATAGAAAACTTCTAAATATTTACAGAAAGATAAGAATATTTTTTTTAATTTTAACAGTGAATGATTGTAGGGAATGAGTTATGTTTATGCAGCATAGTGTAGAAAGAAGGTGTTTTAGGGCATCTGGCTTGCCAAAAGCTGAGAACAGAGGAGCTGAGAAAGTCAGAAGATACAAAAATAAAAGATAGCATATACAAAAAACAAAGAGAAACAGAGAGAAGGCAGTAGGTATTTGGCTTCTTTTATACTACACCTATTTAGGCAGCACAGTAATTTATATCTACATGGGTTTTATAAAAATAATTTTTTTAAAACACAATAGTTTTTTTAAAACAATATATATTATGATTAAAATAAGGTTTAAACATGCATGTTAATACATTTTTACTGCATCATAATAGCAGTTAAATATTTGTAATAATGTGAGAGCCAGTGAAGAGGTTTCAAAATGGTGTAGGGTATGCGTATGTATGTGTGTATGTATGTGTATCTGTATGTGTGACAAGGGATCAAGGTCACCATCACTCTAAGCACAACTGGTCATTTAGTGATTCATAAGCCATAGGAATTTAGGGGCAATTCAGATACATAAGAGACTGTGGACATTCTTGTGCTATTTACTGTTTTGAAGTTGCAACTCTTCCAGTAATGTTGTAAAGAAATATCTCATGGAAACTTACAAAAGTTGAGAAAAGTTTCAAATTTGGAAATATCAAAAAGAAAAAGCAACAATTAATTAATCTAAAATTTATATTTTAGTAGTCTTACTTTTTTAAGTGAGCCTTTTGATTTTTTAAGCCTAGTTAATTTATTTTTCAAATTTTAAGTCTAATAACCCTGTGTGACTATTAAGGGGAATATAAAGTTAAAGAATGATTTGGGGGATAGTCATGAATTCTTGCAGGTAGTGAGGAAAAGAGAACAGAGAATTTCTTGTTGTTTTCTGTTCTTGGAAAACTTACTCTCTTTTAAGAGCATTCAATGAGCTTCATATGTGAAATTATAGCAACCTATCTGGCAGGTCCTTCTTCAAAGTCATCAGTCTAAAAAACACCTCAGTTTTCTGACTGCATTAGATGTTATTCTCCCACTTTAAAAACTAAAAGCTTCAATTCTTTAGCATTTTTTTTTCTGTGACTTTTTTCTTTTTTTCTTTAGAACCAGGAAGCTTCTATTTTTTCACAACTTTGAGCATTTTCCAATCCTTACATTATCTTTCATTTATTGGAACACTGTCTACTTTAGGAAGCTCTTTGGAGATGTCAAACAGCTGCAACTCTCAGTGATTTCTGCTAAAGAAAAAATATTGTAGAAATATGTCTACTGTGTTCCTCCTGTCATTGTTTTGGGAGGGAGAAGTGCTGTGAAGACAGTTAAATTACTTTTCATATGTAAAAGCTTGATTATAAAAGAAGTACTAAATGCTTTTAAGGCTGTCTAGTATACCAGTGAATATGATGACTGTGTTTTATGGACACTTATGAGATTTTAAAATTTCCAGGTCACATCCATTTTACAAAGATGCTTTTGCATACCAGAAGTTGTAAGATTTGAGGTTTTCTAGTCCCTTTTTGACATCTCTTCATTATGGGAAAAACAGGCAAGTAGGTGAGCTTTGTCAGTGTGATCTGAGCAAGTGACACAGTGACTTCTCTCCAAGATTTAACCTTGCAAAAAACAAATATGTACTGTAAGCTATTTGATATGCTCCCTCCTTGAAGCTCTCTTCTTCCTAACATTTCTCACATACTATATTTTTTTTTAATCCATACAGATTCAGAGACCTTCAGGGCAAACAACAGATTGTTTTTTGTATGCTTATTTTATTGTCAATCTGCGTCCCAAGAATCTCCAAGAATTCCCAAATTTTACTATCTTACAGATGAATTGTCTAAAATTATTCCTAATTCAAATGTTAGAAATTTTTTGTTTCCAAATTGCAAATAAAGATAGACCAATTGACAAATATAACTGTTGTTGTGAACGTGAAAGTATATTGCTCTGATCAATGTGTCATCATTTTAGGAGTGGGACACACTGAAAATTATTTCCTGATTATATGAAAATAGCATGTATAGATCGTCATGCAGTTTCTATATTCTGAATCATTCATTATTTCGTTTTGTTCAAATGCATTGAGGCTACTCATATATGACATTTATACTGTCACAACTAGGTTTCAGGGATCTTAGTACTAATGTATGTGAATATTGAATGAGTATTCTGTAATTGTTAGAACATGCGAGACCTAATTCCCTGCAGCTCTTCTTCCCTCCCTTTGTTGTATGCTCTTCACAAAAGAGCTGGCCTCATCTATGATTCTGTGATTCTGACCATTCTATGATTCTATGGTATCTGAGTTCATATTGAGGGGGAAAGGAGTTGCAGAGAGGAGAAACAGAATAGTCTGGGGTTTCTTTCATGTTCATAAAACATGTAGTAGTATAATATATTAGATATCTCCTAATGATATCTTAGTGAGAAATGATTGCAACTATTTAGGAAACCTGATATAAATGGCAATTCTTCCACAAAGGCTTACCATCTAAGATATAGCACTTTATAAACAGGTGAGACAAACAACCAGGTTAGAGTGAGGTGAGGAACAGTGTGTTTAGAAAGTTTTTAGCCAGTAATACAAGTCACAATGTATTTTTTCTTGCCATTTTCACTTTGTAGTTCATCGATATTTTGATTTGATTTTTACTTTCTCAAATATTGAATTTCACAGCAAAGCATGTTTTACAATTTCATAAAACTGGTAGGTGAATAAACTATATAAAACATGAACCTTATTGTAGAAAGAGTTATTAAGGTCACTTTGAATATATTTAAATGATCTGTTCACAAGGTACTCATAGTTCAGATAGGGCAGTTAAATCATAGAAAAGGAATGCCTGAAGCAAACTAAGTTCAGAGAAGTTTTTGAAACAAAAGTTTGAATCCCTGCTTAATGTTATAGAAGTGTAAAATAGGCTTTAAATTGGGTAAGACCCTCTAAGGGTCTCTTTTTTTCCCTGAAATAGTCCTGCACAGATTAAACTTGCTTTCCCCACCATTTCCACCTCTTTTCAAGGAGAAGTAAAGATACAAATTCTTACTGATCCCTTAGGGTTCAATTCACTTGAAAAGTAGCTGTGACCTTCTGTACTGAGCAAGTCTATAAAAAAGTGGCAGGTGGTGTCTCCGTGGCAGTTTGACCTATTCAGCTGCAAGGTTACTTGGCATGCAAAGTACACTTTTGTTATATTGATGTAGAGCAATCTGATCCTGCTGAGGGGAAAGGGAAAACAAGACTGTTGTAGGAAATGGAAGAAACAGAGATTTTACAGATGCTGTTTAAGGAAGCTCTATTAAATTATTCAGTAGAATAAATAGAACCTAGAGCATCTCTTATGTCCACAGCAAAAGTATATTGCCCTAGTTTTTAAAGAGTGATATGTAAATTTATAGTTCTGCATGGACAACTACTACCAACAGTAAACCACCGAAGGAATGTGAGTGCAACATCACTTACTGCTATGACTTCTGATGGGCCTGATCTAAACCATACCAAAATAACTAGGAATCCCTTTGTTCATTTAATGGGCTTTTGCTATAGTAAACTTGACTTTTTGAAGTGCAGTGGCAGTGCACTTCAACTTTAATACTAGAGAGCTGTGTCCAAAACAACTCTTCTTAAGTTTTGTAGTAGTGTGACTTGTTGTCAAGCAAACAATTTAAAATAAAAAAGGGTCATGAAGGAATGAAGGTGTCCCTTGCTGTCTGGATGCTTTATGTTCAGCATCCTGTATAACGCATATTTTAAAAAGCAAAACAAAATATTGCACACAGCTTTTTTAGATGTATTGAGCATAAGATCTTTGTCACTAGTTACACAAGTACAGTAACTATACAGTCAAATAACCTGATTATTTACAGAAGTTTTACAATTCATCACTTATCAGAACTTTACCTAAACAGTTAAAGCATTTTATACGTAACTGTTATAAAATGTCTAATTAAAGTATAGCTTTGTAAATAATAAGAAGGAAATTTTTTGTTGTCTTGTTTCCCAAGGTTGCCTTTTTCTAACCTGTACCTTTTCTCAGATGTATTATGTGATTCTTGCACAAGATTTGGACCTGTACTGTCATATCTTACCCATTCCAATTTACTTCACTGAAAATAAAGATAAATACCTAGACCAGATTAATTTTGACACTTATATTATTAACTCCTGAGCTGTTAGAATCATAGGATTAATATTTTTTTACAGAACATTGTTGTTCTAGTCTTAGTAGAGCTCCCTGCTACTTATCTGAGGGGAAAAAAATCAAACAAATAATATAAAAAAGATAAGGAACTGGTCATAGTGATGCCGTTGCTATGGACAGAGAAAGAGCAGAGAAGAGAAGTAGCTTTGGTCATTGGGGCTAGCTGTATATAGTGACAATCACTTCACTTTCTTAATGTGTTTTGTTTGTTGTTTACATATCAGGTCTTAGAATTTAGTACTATTAATAGTATGAGAAAAGAGAAAGAATGGTGTCAGGGACAAAAAAATTTCAGTGGCATAGGGAGGATGTTTTTTTAAGAAATCTTTAAACTCAACACCACTGCTACTAAACAAAACTGAAGTACTGAGAAATTTTTTCCCTGAAAAAAAAAAAAAAAGAAAAGAAAAAAAGAATATTAACTAAATAACTAAGTATTCAAAATATGTTGCTCTACTTAAATGATTCTATCTAACTTGTAACAAGGAAAGAACCTTGTAAAATAACCCAAAGCAATTTCTTACAGTTACATTAGGTTACATTTTTCTATTTGGTAGTACCCACACAGATTTCTGAAGTCAAATTCATTATAAGAAAATGTTTTCTTTACAGGGAAGTGTTTTACTGCAAGAAAGTTGCTCTACTAGGCAGTTTGATATTTCTGGACATAGATTGGAACTAGTATATAAAATACATTTTAAAACAAGAAAAAAAGAAAAAAAAAAAAGGGAAAAAAACCCAAACAAACAAAAAAAAAACTTTCAGTTTCTTATGGCTGGAAGATGTGGAACTCCTCATGGGAAAAACTTGCAGCACCAAGATCACTTCCAAAGCTGACAGTTTCCACATTCCTCCTTGCTGAGATGTGAAGAATCAATATACTTCTAGGTCAGTTCCATTTTAGCAAAAAGAAGTAGAAAATAAATGAGAAATTAAAGTGACAGAAGGCATAAATTTACCAGTTAAATACATAGAATTTAAGTTTGTTTTTTTTTTTTTTTTTTTTTTTCTGGAAACTCCATGTAATCTGAAATGATGAATTTCTAAATGGTATTTAGTGAATCTTTCTGAGTGAAACATTTAAGATAGTGTATGTAGTAAGATAACACTTTCTAATTAAGTATCAGACTTTCACACTACTTTAGTAAATGTTAAGATATTTTTAACTAAGAAATACTACTTAAAGTCCTTCAAAAAAAAGCAGAAGTGAGTTTCCTTCCACTCAGTAATTAGTACCCCTGTGCCAAATGCTTCTCAAACTGAATATTATACTGCTGAAACTTTGACATAGGTCTATTTATGCTAAACCAAACCTTTGCCTTATTATGGACTGAAACATAGACTTTCCTGTAACTCCCTCTTCTGCATTATAAAATCTTTAACTTTTGTTTTCTGAGAGTTTTTTCTGCTACTAGATGGGATTTTTAGGGGAGTATTATTAGTTTGTTAAAATTAAACTACCATTTATATGCAAAACTTTAATATAGAACTAGCACAGGGTAACCTGGTATCAGGTTGGTTTTGTTGCCTTGCCGAAGACATGTGTTATGTTAAGGTCTATCATATTTTGGCCATGTGCATGTAGCAACTAATGAAGATTAACAGGGAGCACACATTTAATGTTATAAAAGTTAAACCCCACTTAAGAACAGAAAACTATATCACCTGCATATTTCTTTAGCTCTATTTGAGTGTAAAATATGTTAAATTGCAAGTATGCATGTTTGATAAAAAGAGTAGACAATTTGAAAACATTTCAACAGCAATAAATGATGTTATAAAGATTCTAGCTCCAACACAGGTATCAGTATCTGTTTAGTTTATTCACTATTTCCTTAAGCTTTCTGGGCATAAAGCCCAATTCCTTAATCACTGGAAGTTTCTGACATGTAAACCTAGATAAAGAGACCTAGACACTTTCAGGAACTTTATAGAGACTTTTCTTCCTTCTGAGCATGTAGTCTGGTAGACCTTTTTGAAGACAGTTCAGTAGTTTTGTTGCATGAAAGCTGTACACTTCTGTTTTGAGTGTTGGTTTGGTTAAGTCATTTTCTTCAGAAAAGGAGGCCAAGGCAAACAAGACCCTGCCTCCAGTCTAAGGACAGGAGAAACTTTTGTTTCATAGGGTAGGGGGCAGTGGAAAATTTCTAATAAAAGAGCAGGAAGAGGGATTCACAAGACAGGAAGATCTACTCCATGAGTAGGGAGGGATTTCTTGAAGAAGCCTAGCATTTAGCCTCTACAGACTGTGGTTATTGCCTTTGTGCTGTACAAGCAGCAATTGACTTGTGGGCATTTCAGTGTGTGTTTTCATGGTGCAGCTGAAGAGATAATAAAGAGGTTTATAAAACCAAGTAAGAATACTGTTGAACCTTGGTTAAAGTTAAATCAAGTATATCCCCTCTCATTTTTTTTTGCTTATTGATTAAATAATAAGGAAGTAAAGATCTTTTAAGAAATCTATATTTTTTCTGTTTCCATCAGTGATAATTTCTTTGATGACTATGATAAACCTTTCCAATCCTATGATCAGCTGTTGTGTGAAGTACAAGGGGTTATTGATCATAGTCCAAGTCAAGATAATTCTAAGAATCTGTGAACAAACTATATATCTCAGTATGATCTATTAGTTGCTTCAGTTCAAGATGAAACATGCTCTTCTGAATTTTAGTGTGAATGAATTTATCTTTAACAAGAATTGTGTGTTCATTAAAAGCTTTGTTTACTTAAGAATAAGATATTTCATATTATTCAGAGTTATTTGGCCCAATTTATTTTTCTTCCTGTTTTTTTTTTTTTTTTTTTTTTTTTGTTGTTTTTTTTGTTTTTTGTTTTTTTTTTTGGTTTTTTTTTAGGTTTATTTCAATAAGGAACAAAGTAAAAATATAAAAAGATTAATTCTCAGGATGTGAAAATAAAACATACTGGTATTTCCAAATGGAATAATTTTGTTGAGAAACTAAAATATTTTGTTGTTTTCTAAACATTACTTCTGATTTTTGCAGATGAAACCAATCACTGAGTTTAGCTTATTTCTTAGACAAGTCCAATTAACTTCTGGCTTAGTAGAATTACTCCTTAGAAAACAATTAATATAATTTTAAGATAAAAATCAGAAGTGTAAGCATATATTTATTTAATTAATAAAGCATAGCGACATTTTCATGTTCTTATGTTTACAACTTCAATAGTACTTGCCAGCATAATTTAGAAATAAGTCATCCCACTGTTTTACACATGCTACATATATCATATACATTAATCTCAATACACAAGAGATTTGCATATTCTTCTCAGTCATAATTTAATTAAATATTTCAATATCTCAAAAGATTAATTTAAATCACTTTTATGGCACTGTAATTCAGCATTAAAACCGTTGCAGGCACTTTGAAAATATTTTTCAGGAAAGGAATAGATAGAAATTTTTTAAAATGCCCTAAATTGTAAAACAAATTATTATTCTCCTTTTCTGAGTCTGTCCTGTAGTTGGTACTGTCAGTGAAACCTTGCTGGATCAGTAGGTACTGATTTTGCATCTTTAATGAGTTCCTTCATTCTTTTAACTATATCAGAAACATTAGCCAGATTTGAATCTTTCTCTCTTAATGTTTCCTCTTTCTCTCTCTAGGCTTGAAGTTGTTTGTCTTTTCAGATACTTAAACATGAATCATTCTATGTCCACATAAAGATAAATTCCTACAAAGCAGTTTCCTCCTTATCATTTGGTTCTCAGGGGTTTTGCTCTCCAAAGAAAATAACAGTTTCTGCCAAAATATTTGTCCCCAGTCCAAGTTATGTATCAAGTGCAGCAAATGTTTTATCCAAAGCTGTAAAATTAAGAAGAGCACTTGATAAGGTAGACAAGTTATAAAATGTTCTTCTTTAATCAAGCCACCCAAAAGTGCAGCAGAACTGAAAGTGACAAGATTCTCACCGAAAGATCTTGATTAAGTGAAAAATCAATTACGACAATCCCAGGACTACTATAAAATTAATTCATCTGTTGAATAAGGAAGTTTATAACCACTTAGTGACACCTGCTTTGTTTTTACATTTCTGTGATACTGCTACTGCTGCATATGATCAGTCCAAAAAGACCCAAAAAGGGTAAGATTCAAAAAGCAGATTAAAAAATACTGTCTGTACTAAGAAATTGCTTATATATGTGTATATATATATATAATTTCCTATATTTCTATATAGTTTAATCAAGATAAAAGTATGATAACAACTTTTTTAATATATGTATTTTCAGTGTGAGTAGGCTAGACAACATATTAGCAACCCCAACATCTCACAAAATTATTGTCCTGATCTTTATCTCCCAGAGATGTCATAGAGTTCATGGAGGACTTTTGTTTAGATGCATGGAAGCTACAAGAACAGGTCTTAAATTGTTGAAAGTGTGATTTTAAGTAAGAGAGAGAGAAATAAAAGCTTTTCATAAGGGCTGAAGAGGATCCCTGAAGGAGTCCATAACACAGTGAAAGCAAGCTTGATATACCACTAATAGATAAGCACAATTTCATTAATATCATGTGACTATAATGTCTCTCCAGTTTATATCTAAAAGATGATTTTATCTTGTTTTAAAATTTTAGAATTAGCAAAATGTTTTATCCCCAGATACTATTAATGTTTATCTCAAATGGCAAAGAAAAAAATGAGGTAGTATTAACAGGATGGCAAACAGAATACTGTTGTAAGCATATTAAATATATTTTAATATAATGCTGAATTTTTCAACAAGACTTTAACAAGACTTATTTAATGCAGCCTGATTCTTTACCGTACTTGAAAAATCTAGAGCAGATGTATTATTATGGAACAAAATGTGGAGTATTAGGCTCATCATAAAACAGTGGATACTAAACACTGCACAGCACAGGTTGAGATTAACATAGAAAATGTTTTGTAACTTGATGATTGTTTCTATTTTTAGTAAATAGGATATAAGCACTTGCTTTCCTCCCTCATAATTTCAACATCTGTGGAAGGTTTCTCGTGCTTTGTCATTCAGTAAAAAGTTCTAGCAACAGTCTCTCCTTCATTTATCACTGTAACACTTGGTACGGAACTTTGAAGATTGTTTCAAAGTTGCAGCCTACTTTGAGTTCAGTAGGTAATTTTATGCATTGTCTGAAATGTCTTGCTTCACGGTAATAATAAAATCTTTTCCTAAGATATTTATCAAGGTCTAAGTAATAAACCAGATTGGAGTAGGCTTCAGCCTCTAAATTAAGACACATTCCCCTTTTCAACAGAGACTGAAAACCCTGTAGAGTGTTCCTCTAAGGAGCATCTCACTTGTTTGAACTGTAGTAGCTAATTTACAACAGAACTGAGGATTTCTAAATTGCAAAAGAGAAATATGTGCACTACAGCACTGAATGATAATAAAATTCCTAATATGTTCCCTCTTTGTGAAAATAAAGGATTTCTTATAACTTAATTGACTTTGTCATCTTTTTAAGCTTCTCTAGAGGCTGCTTTTTAAACCTTGAAAGTTTGCCTACAGGCTGCTGTGGAGGAGACTGTTCACTGTTCTTTGTATATGACATACCACATAAAATATGGTTTTTTTGAAAGTATATAATGCAGCATTTTGTGCTGAGGTAAACATTGAGAAATGTCATACCAATGATAATCTAAAGTAGGAGTATTTTACTGCCAGGAAGGTTTTGGATATGGAAATTTAGATTCATTAACCTTGAAGAAATCTGTTTTAAAATCTATCATTAGTTTCACAAGCCAATAATTATAATTTTCAATGCTATGAAGAACCTTTTCAGTTGTGAATTAGAAGGGTTTTTTGTACTTGAGAAGGAGATATATCCTTCTCACCCACTGCCTTTTCTTGAGCCCTGGTCTTGTGAAAACTTGCACATTTATGAAGCACTGGATGTTTGCATGGTCTGAAAGCTAGTTTGCATGTTTGAACAGAAAATACTTATCAATATATATTAAAGGGGGAGGATGTAGGACAAAACTGACTCTTTAATGTTAAGCTTCTCTGTCTCATTTTTAATGTTAAGCATTACTTTAAAAAATGAATAATATTTTTGTCTTTGACAGCAGTTAATTGTTGATTTATTTGTCTTTATGTTAGCACTAATAATATTTACTATGGAAGTCTCGAAGTTGTGTTGATTTTATTTTTGATGAACCTTTCTTCCATTAGTAGCTCATTATCAAGCTACTGTGGAGACAGTCTTTCTGTATGTCTTATGATTCCTAAGAAATTAAAGACATGATAAATGTTCCAGTAGCAGGGAATATTAAATTTGTCTCTTAAGTCAAAAACAGAAACAGTAACAAGTTTGAATATATCTTTTCATATACTGTTTTATTCCTGATGCTAGGGTGGTTAGAATGCAAATTAAGAACTAGGTAAATTTAATTCTGAGGTTCACAAGTACTCAAACTTCAGAATCAGCCATAAGTGTTAATGGACAAGAGTGAGTTTAAATTAAAATGGAACTGCTCAGTTTAACAGGTAGGGAAGTATTTTACTTCAGAATAAAGGTTAAATTGTAGAAGAAGTGTAGTTTTCTTTTATTAATCTTTAATCCAAAACACCAGACTTACTGTTCTGGAAGTAAAAAGAAATAACAAAGTAGCTTTTTTATTGGCTGAATTAGGTGCTAAAGATAAAATACTGAGGTACCTTTTCGTAAATCTGTAGTGTCCTATAGATATTGGAAAAGGCCAAATAAAAGTTAAACGACCAAATTAAACTTTTAATGTTTTTGTCCAGAACCTCAGTATGGGACATGACATGATGTAGTATACCCCTTCCTTCAAAATAATGTGTAAAAGCAGTAATTATAAAGGAATTCCAGTAAAAAATTTCTTCCCAACATTGCTGTTGCAAGATTAGATTAATTAGGTCAGCCCCAAAGAACAAAAAGACTTCTTACCCTTGATAACTAATTTACCTGGGATTTCTGCAAAGAATCCCAGTACTCTATTTTCTGGCTATGAATGAGATTAAAACCATCTGTGTTGAACAGGCTAAAATTAGAAAAAAAATAAAAACTGTCTAGAAAAAAACCCAGATCAGTTATTTTTCTTTCCTGAAAATGTATATGTCTGCATGGAGTTTAATATGTTCCCCCAAAAAGCTTTGTCGAGAAAAGTATGTTTTCTATGTCAGCAGAGACATAAAAATTCTCATGTATAAGATCTGAAGCAACATGAAAAAAAACACCTACACATCCACACTTAAAAATCTTAATATTCAAAACCAAACATGTAAAAAACAAAACTTGGTAAATAAAATAGTGAAACAAAAATCTGAGTAATACTGAAATGGGGTTGTTTGAATCATTAGCAGAAAACCTCTGATTCTTTGTTGCTGTACAAAACACATTAATTTTTTCCTTAATCTGCCTCTAGATTTGGATTATATCCACTCTCGTACATCCTATTTCAGAATTATATTCAAAAGGATACACTCTTTTTTTTTTTTTTTCCAGATCTTTCCTCTGTTGCTTTTTTTCATTCTTTTTATGTTCACAATTTAATTCAGATACATTCATTATCTTTGTTTTTCTTGTTCTTTCTTTTATTGTATCTTGGTAGTTTATCTGAAATCACCACTGTATACAGGTTATTGCAACAATGTACCATCTGATTAGTTTTTCTTATTACAGTACAAACTTCCTAGAGCTTTGACCTTTTTCTGTAAAGTGAGGTAAAGCATATATGGCTTATACACCTGTGGTTTTTTGTTGCTTTTTTGTCTGGAAGCTATGACCAAACAATTTTTCAGTGATAGGCTTATTTGTTCTAGTAGTTTCCTTTGCATTTAATGTGGATTTAAGAATGTGCTAGAGAAAAAGTATGGTAGAAAGCTTAGATGTAAACCACCCTTGAAATTCCCTGATCCTCTTCATATACAAATGTATTCACATTCAGGAAAGAAAATTAAGAATATGCTGGCTTTCTATAGAATCCAAGCAGTAACTGACATTCTTAAACATGTGGGAACCAAAAAAATGTCGTCTCATCTGGGTGTATGTCCTGGGTTGAGTGAGTGGTGGGGTTTATTTGGTGGCAGGGGAGGGGGCTATAGGGGCAGCCCTCTGTGAGAAGCTTCTCAAAGCTCCCCCAGCTCCAAGTCAGCTTCACCTCTGCACCAAAACGGAGCCAGTCAGCTGCGCCTCTGCAATAACATATTTAAGAAGGGACGTGGTGACGTACAGTTAGGCTTGTGAGGAGGAGTTGTGGCAGCTGCGTGAACACCAAGGTCAGTGGAGGAATGGAGTAAGAAAGGACGGGGGAGGTGTACTGAAGCAGAGACCCCCCTGTATCCTGTGGTGAGACGGCAGGGTGGCCCCCCCTGCCACCCATGAAGATCTATGATGGAGCTGACATTGATTTATGGCCTGTGTTCCATTTCACATGTCTGATCAAGGTGCTGTGCCTGAAGAAGGCTGGGGTCTAGTGGGAAAAAGTAGCCCCTGTTGTTGTAGTTCAGCACTGGGAGGATTGCAGTATGCAGGGGTGTCCCACACCTGAGCAGCTCAGGAAGGGCTGCAACCTGTGGGAGGGATGTCAGCTGGAGAAAGTTGGTGACTCATGCTGGAGCAGTGTAAGGAAATGCTGCAGCCCGTGGGAGGGACTCACATTGGAGAAAGTTTGTGGAGGACTGTCTCTTATGAGAGGGGGACCACGATGGAGCAGGGGGAAGAAGTTCCAGAATCTTCCCTCGGTGAAGATGGAAGAAGCAGCAGCACTGAATGCACCCCCCATTCCCTGCCCCCCGTGTCGCTGGAGGGAGGAGGTAGAGATATCGGGAGCAGAGCTGAGATCAGGAAGAAGGGAGGGGTGGGGGGAAGGTGTTCTCAAGATGTGGCAATGCTTCTCACTGTCCTACTCTATTAAGTGTTTTTAGTGTCTGTAATAAATGTATGTTCTTTTTTTCTTCCCCTAATGAGTCTCCTTTTGCTCGTGACCATAATGGGTGATCTACCCCTCCCAGTCCTATCTCAAACCCCAATCCTGGCTCATCTTTCCTTCCTCATTGCCGGAAAAGAAGATGGAGTGAGCAGCTGCATGGTGTTTGGCTGCTACCCAGGCTCAAACCATGAGAGCATGCATATGTTTTACTTAGCTGAGCAGAGAGGTAAACTAGAGGAACAGCCACCCACAGTCCTGTGAGTAGACACATTTTTCTCTACAGCCCAAATCTGAGGCATTTTGTAGAATATTTTTCCTGTTTGTTTTTTTTTTTTGTTTGTTTGTTTGTTCGTTTGGTTTGGTTTGTTTTTTTTTTTTTTTTTTTCTGTGAGCAAAACAAGCAGAAAAGGACAAGGTGGGACTGAATGGCACTTCAGTCCTTGAGAAAGAGGATGAGGAAGAAGACACAGATCTGCAACTTCAGAACAGCTTCATTGCCCTGGTAGAAGGTGAGGGAAGAAGATTCCATCAAGGTTGGCATCAGAGCCAGCCATGCCTGAAATAGAAGTCAACATCAAGATAAAACAGCAGGCATTTAGCTGGAGACTTCTTCCTGTGGGGAATGGAGGCCCCCATCTGCCAGTCCCACTCGTTGTCTAAGGAGAATAACTGCTTGCCAGATGATCAGATACCAGATGATGTCAAGCTGGTGTCAGACAGAGATTTGGCTTTTATATCACATGACCCTTTCTGAGGACTGAGGACTGTTGGACAGGCTTAGTTTTTAGGGTCTAGAAGTGAAAGGAAATAGGAGTGAAGGGAAAAGGAATGAAATGAGTGCGCCCATTCTTATACTCTGTCATTTTAAAATGTAAATTTATTGATAATTTCCAAATCAGCAGATGCATCACATGTCTGGTGTGGGGACCTAGTCTTCCAATAAATTCCTAAACATAAAGTGTGCATTATGTATCTTATAAAGATTCAAGGATAGTACCACAATTTACCCTTTCTAAATAGTGAGAAAGTCACATGTACTGGTAATTAGTGAGGATACTTCTTCCTGGGTATATGGTAATCATAACTGCCTCAGGCTGGATGGTGTGTTGATAATGACAGGAATGTACTTTATAGAAGAAGAGAAGAAAAACAGTACAGAGATGAGAAAGAATGCAGATGTAGAAAACTGCAATGACATGAAGAAAGGTTCATCATTTGACAAGAAGACATATTCTTTTTTAACGACATCTAACTCACTTTCTCTGCTAATTTGATAGGGGAGGGTGCTTGGGAAGAAGGGAGTTACACTCCACTCAAGGCTGCATCGTTCAATTTGTAAGTAAAACTTACTCGGGATATCATGATATTGACCATTCCATACATATTTTACATAGATATTGCACAAGTAATTTAAAAAGCAATAGATCTTCTCCTATTTGTACATATACTACCTCCCAAACAAAAATCTCTCCAACAGACCTCTCAACAATGAAACCTTTTGTGGGCTTTCAATTGCAGAGGCACTGGCAGTGGTGTTACAATGGAATATTGATACTTAGAAGTGACTGAGGACAAGAAAACAGTGGGTGTGAGGAGTTATCACAGAATTGATCTGCTGTAACCCTAGGATCTACATAAATGTCCTGGTTCGGGCTGGAATAGAGTTCCTCTTCATTTTAGTAGCTGGAGGAGTGCTGCAGCACACTGAGACTCCAGGGGCTCTCCAAGTCCTAGTGCCCTCACTTGTGTGCGGGGGCGGGGGGAGCACAGCTGGAGGGCTGAGCTGGGATTGGCTGATATTCCATGTCATGTGACATTTGCTCACTATATAAAGGCAGGAGAGGGCTGGGAGGGGCTGCCACTTTTGGGAGTGTTGCTGTGGTGCCTTTGTGTTTGGGATTGCTGGCTGGGAGCAGGTGGGTGGTGAGCAGCTGTATTGTACATTACCTGCTGATACTGCTGTCAGTGTATTATTCTGTTACTGTTATTAAACTGTTTTTATCTCAACCTGCGAGTCTCCCTTTGCCCCTCCGATTCTCTCCCCATTCCCAATTAGGGGGGAGGGTGGGTGAGTGACTGTGTGGCATTTAGCTGCTGAGTAGACTCAAACCACAACAATAAACTGCAATGTATATTCATAAAATGGGACAAATTCATTTATCAAGTAAAGATAAATGATCATGTGAAAATTGACTGAGCCACCAGAATGACCAGGTAGTGATCAATGACTTGGCATCATCAGTGTCCTGTAACAAATAGAGTACCTCAAGGGTCAATCCTAGGACCAATAGTAATCAATATCTTTACCAATGATCTGGAAGATAACATAGAATTCACCCTCATCAAATGTGTAGATATTACTGTATAAGGGAAGTGGACGATATACCAAATGTCAGAGGGACCTGAAGAAAGCTAACAAGTGAGCCAACAGAAATCTATTGAATTTCAGCAAGTAGAATGTCAAACTTCTGCGCTGGGCAAAATAAATACTATGCTTTAGTACAGGTTAGAATATCAACTGGCTAAATAACCATATACCATGCATCTAGGTATGAATGCCTCTTACCTTCCCCCTGTCTCCTGTTCCTTGAAGTTTAGAGATTATGTCAACCAACAGTATAATCCTCCTAGAAAAAACTGTAGGGATCTTCAGTGGCAGAATTAGCTCTTGACAAAATAAGTCAACAATGTCCTGAAGCTTTTGTTCCTTTTTTGGCTCTAGAGTATTGGCAATATTTATGGTATCACAACTGATGGTTCATATTCATTGCAACCACTTGTTAGAGGAGACACTGGCCTAAACTGGGCTTTGGGGAATTTCACAAAATTCTAATTAAAATACAAATTCATGCAGTAAATCTCTAACACTAACTGCCTGATTCAAAGACCACTGAAAACAGTCTACAAGGAACTGTAGTGAATTATATTCCATCTTAGTGTCAGTTCATTATTGATATGCACAGAATGGTCAGTGAAGCTGTAGCAGTAAGAAGGTGTATATATGTACATTCATATGCACAAGGATGAACATGCTCAGAAATTTACCGAGGAACAATGATACAAAATCAAAATAATTAAATTACATCTATATGGTATCTCAAAAATAGAATAGTAAACATGGGACTTTTAGTGGAAATATTTCTTGTGAGTTCCTGATCTGGGTGAGTCTTGGCCTTTTAGCTGAGTGATAGAGGATATTCTTCTGAAGAGGGCTGGTAATTGATGTACACTGATCTGTATCAATGGATTGGATGAGGAAAGCAAGGAAATTGTTTTCTAGTCTAACTAAATCTCAGCCATGTATCTAGTAATGTGTAAACTGTATTTCATGATGGGAAACTCCTTACACTGTTTTTCAAAAGAACTTGGAAGTGACAGGGAAAAGTTAACCGAGTGGAAAGTTCCCAGTGTGACACTGATGAAAGGGGCCAATATATTGTCTAAACAGGGAAATACTGGACATCAGCACAGTGATTACTGCATAATAATAATAGTAATCTGCATAATTGTTAGCATTGAATATGATGGATTATCCATAGCTAACATGCAGGAATGATGTAAGAAACTAAGAAACGGTTGTAGAAAGAAGCACAGAACTGAAGAATTACTCTTGAAATGCTAACAAAATCATTGTAATCATTATGCAAAATGCATCGGTGGAAGAAAACCATGACTGGTATAGACTATATTTGTTCTAATAAATATTTTGGCACTAAAGGAGTCTATTGGTAGATCAAAGTTGATGCTGACCTTCACTTTATTTCCAAAATATGCTGTTTGGAAGATTTCACTTCAAATTAGGCTTAAATTGGTCTCCTGGGTGTAAGGCCCCACTATACCTGTAATTCAAAGCTTTCTGAAGAACTGTCATCTCACAAATCTTTGCTCTCTTGAGTGTGGGCTCTTTGAGGAACCTCCCTGGACATGTCACACTGTTTTTTCTCCTGTCTCATGAAGATGATGACAGCAGATCAACAGATAGGTCAGATGCTTCCATCATCATTGTCTATATAAAGATGAATGTACAGAAATTTTAATTCTAGTCCTGTGTACTTTTCAGGTGGTGCCATGTACCTGCTGCCTCCTCCACTGAGTCTGGCAGTGTTCAGCATGAGGCACCCTAGACAGGGTATGGGAGATTTAATCCTGAACTCCCAGTCAATGTATTTGCCTGGAAAGGAACAAGTGAAGTGCTGACTCTGAGGTTTCAGGACACCCTCTTTCCTGGAACAGATCAGATGGGTGATATAAATAAGGTCACTCAAGACTTTTCTTTCTGTGTGTTTCTCTGTTGTGGGGATAGAAGGGTAGAGAGCTTTGAGGGAATCGACACACTGATAAGGTGTTGAAGCTAAGGTATATGTGAATACATAAATTGCAAAGGCTCTCACTCAACTGTTTTGCAAACCCTTGTGTATGACTGAGGTACATTTATGAAAACATGACAGATTTCAAAGGAAGAACTAACACCTTCCTGAACTAAGACTCAAAGGAGAAACTGGTGCTTTCTTCCTGGGCTAGGACAATGACATCTGTTACATTCTGGTGCCATTCTGCATTCGGTAGATGCTGCATGCCCTTGTGTCACTGAGTCATGAAACTGTCATTTGATAAGAATACATACATGAGTGATAGAGAAAAAAAGGTAACGACATAAAATTACTTAAATCAAAGACAGAGGCAGAAAGCTGGGAGAAAGATGTGAGGTTTACCTGGTCAAAGTCAACATCATCTTGTTAACCAGTATGATCCCCTAGGGACTAACACTAAAAATTCTGGCCAGTATGGTATAACTAAGACAAACAACACTTGAGTGGTGGTAAGAATGAAAGAATCCCTAGAAACAGCCATATTTTCCAGATTCAAAAGTCTTGTGTGACCTTGGGTACAACAGCTCTGTAGTCTGGGATTGCATATTAGATTGTCAGGCTGATCTCCTCTTCTTATAGCTGGCCTGGTACTGTTACCTGGAAACATGGTTTCTCAGCTCTGGAAGGAAGACTTCCTTCTGGAGCAGCCACAATTGGCACCCATCCAGTGTCTCCTGCTCCTGAGTTTCTGTTTTGTCTTTAGGTGGACCCAAAAGTATAGATCCTGCTGAACAACCTGTATGACACTTGTGATGACAGTCTCAATAGTCTCCCTCCTCTCTGTCTTCTATGTCCAAATCACCACCTAGGTGCTGGGACACTGCAATATCTGATTCAGGATGGTTCTTCTGGTGAAAACTGCCTCCTTTTTTCCAGTAACATGGGGGCAAACCATCAAGGAAGACATAGATGCTGCAAAAACTTTTCATCACGGAAGAGCAGAAGACTGTCAGACCTTAGCTATCTGTGAAGATACAACACATTAGCTTTTTACTTAACATCATCCTTCCCATAGATCACAGCTTCTGAAGAACAGTTTCTGCAGATCATAAATCCATTTTTGCCCTGATCTGCTCCTGTGAGGGAAGGCTGAAAATAATCTCTGAGAACAGGTAGATGAGGAAGGATTAGTGGTACCTCAAAGAGCTGAGGGCTGGCAGTTGACAGCAAATATGAAGACGTTTGGTCTCTATATATCAAGAAAAACACTTTGTGGTGTCAGAGATGTTTCTGAAGATTCAAGCACACTTGCATGATAAGTGTGAAGTACTTTGACATTCATTGAGTGGAGGCATTTATTGGTTACATTTCCTCTGGAAGGATTCCACTGTGTGTATGTTCTGAAGCTGCTTTGAGAACTATTCCAATACATAATAAGTGGAAACAATCACGGGATTTTTGTCAAAACTTCATTACTGATCCTATCCAGATTGCAAATTCAGACATAGTCTTAGACAAATAATTTAATTCTGGAACACTTAATATGCATCTTCTAGTTCCTAGGTCTGTTGTAAAGGTTATAAATGATGTTTGCATTTGTGGTTTTGGTTGCTTGCCTTTTTATTTTAAAGGCAGACTTCATGCAGATAGATCCTAAGATCAGGGCCTTGAGAAATATATAAAACCTGTGATACCAGGCTACCTTTGTAGTGAGTAAATAAGTACTGTAGTTCTCTTGGAGAATTATCATATCCTTTGAACTACCTCATACTTCTTGTGCTCTGCTGGTTGATGGCTTTATTGATTTACAATAAATATAATTAAGCAATATGTAGGTATTTGGTTAAAAATGAAAATAGTTTATGAAGGCAAAACAAACAAAAAACAGGAAAAATCTGGAAAAGAAAGAAGAAAAAAAAATAGAAGAACCCACTTTGCTAGCTTTAACTGTTTCAGAGGGGTGTTAATTTGTTTTAATGTTGAAGAAAAATTCTTTCTGCAGTGCAGGTACTGTTAGCATATGTACCTGTACTAAATGAAGATGAGGTAGAAGGAAGTAATCAGAAATAGTCAGGATGTAAATTAAGTCTGCCTCTGGGCATGCTTAGATATGTAAATTAAGCAATAGAACGTTACAAGGACTTTTGTTAAGTGTTTTGGAAACTAAAAATTTGTGTACTATTTTGCAAGGGTCAGTTCTGAATGAGACATCTGAGCACAGAAGTTAAGTGTATTTCCAAAACTCAAGAACCCTTTTTTTCTTTTCATATTTTCTTCCAAAGAACACATTTCCATTTCAAACCATTGAAAGATGACATGCAAATGTCTAAAAATATGTAGAAAGATTACACATGTATTGACAGAGCAAACACATAAAGAGTACTGTGTTAACTTTATATTGGTCTTCATTTATTTTGCATTTTAGAACAATATAGTTCTTAAAAAAAAAAAAAAAAAAAAATTCTCCTTCCTTACAGATTATATTCAATTTGCATGGCAAGGTTTTGGTAGGAAGGGGTCTACAGGGGTGGCTTCTGCAAAAAGATGCCAGAAGCTTCCCCCATGTCCAATAGAGCCAATGCCAGCCATCTCCAAGATAGATCCACCGCTGGCCGAGGCCAAGTCCATCAGCGACGGTGGTAGTACCTCTGGGATATTTAAGAAAGGGGAAAAAAAATACCACCTTCATAACTGCAGCCGAAGAGAGGAGTGACAATACATGAGAGAAACTCTGCAGACACCAAGGTCGGTGAAGAAGGAGCAGAGAGAGCTGCTCCAGGTGCCGGAGCAGAGATTCCCTATGATGAGGCAGGCTGTCCCCCTACAGCCTGTGGAGGTCCAGAGTGGAGCAGAATCCACCTGCAGATCATGGAGGACTCCTCCCTGGAGCAGGTGGATGCCCGAAGGAGGTTGTGACCCTGTGGGAAGCCCACACAGGAGCAAGTTCCTGGCATGACATCTGCACCCATAACGATAGAAGCCCACACTGGAGCAAGTTTCTGGAAGGACTTGTGACCCTGTGGGGGAGCCACACTTGAGCAGTTTGTGAAGAGCTTCACATCAGAGAAGTTTGTGAAGCACCGTCTCGCATGGGAGGGACCCTATGCTGGAGCAAGGGAATAGTATAAGGAGTCCTTCCCCTAAGGAGGAAGGAGTGGCAGAAACAAGGGGTGATGAACTGACCGCAACCCCCATTCCCTGTCCTCCTGCACAAATTGAAGGGAGGAGGTAGAGAAACTGTGAGTAAGGGTTAGCCCAGGAAGAAAGGAATAGTAGCGGGAAGACGTTTTTAAGATTTGGTTTTATTTCTCATTATTCTACTCTGATTTGATTGGTAATAAATTAAACTAATTTCCCAAAGTCAAGTCTGTTTTTCCTATGATGGTAATTGGTGAATGATCTCTCCCTGTCCTTATCTCAACCCATAAGCCTTTCATTATATTTTCTCTCCCCTGTCCAGCTCAGGAGAGGAGTGATAAAACAACTTTGGTGGGCACCTGGTGTCCAACCAGAGTCAACCCACCACACAGATTGCCACATACTTACTGCACACAATCAAATCCATCACACTTTGAGGTGAAGGGGTAAATATGAAAATAAAACAGGATAGTGATGTATATTGAAAAGAATTGAAGAATCACCTCAATTGAAAAAAAAAATTAAAAGCTTTAGAGCTTTACAGTGACAGACTTCATAGGCCACACAGCCTGTGTGAAATTGGATTCCATGTGATTATTTCTGGGCAATAATTCAGAGCAAATACCATCAAGAAAGGCTTGCATAAATCCTGACAGAAAAAGTGGATTTAAATCAAACTAATAGGTTGCAAAACATATGAAATATGCTTTGTACTGTGCCTTGGAGACACATGGCCAATTCCATATTCAAAAAGTAAAAACAAACCAGAGTGATTTGAAGAATAAATTACTTGTCATCGTGATCTTTAAAAATGCCAGAATTTAATGCAAAAATATAATCCTAACATTTATTGAAGCAAAAATAAATGTCAACATATTAGCCTTAACTGGCTAAGCCTTGTGGCAGCATTTCTACAAAGTGAAAGGAACATGACAAGTTGTATTTCACGTTTATTAGAATGAGATTTGGTCTTCTTTATCATAAGCAGTAGATTTAAACACTTTATTTTAATTTACTTCACAGTAGTGAGAAAAATATTGACTCAGATAAGAAGTGGAATACCATATACACATTTCTCTGAAGCAATCAATCAATTTTAGAAGCTAAATATGTAATATGACAACACTAGAGCTTTGCAATAGAGTACAAAATGTAACATAAAATGTTTGTGACATATCGCAGACACTACTTAGAAGCATATCTACTATATCTAGAACATTATAAAAGTTATGGTCTACTATTGGTTATAACAGATATATCTTCATAAATATGTAAATACAGATTACTGCACAGAATTACTGTATCTGAGATCATCTTTTGACTGCAGCGAGGTACATATCCAGAGACAATCATTGTTCTAATTCCTTCTTAAACTTTGATATTGTGTAACACTTGTGTGCACTTCCTCACCTTCCATTACTTATGACATTTCTTATGCTTTGCAAAGTATATTTTTATATATTATCCTTCCATTATTAACATAATTACATATATGAAATTTAGGCATCATAGAGATTACCAGGTTTTTTAAGCCTTGTCTTCATGGGAAACAATCCAAATTCCTTGGAAATTAATACAATTCTTCCTGTTATAACAGTGGCAGCATATCCTTCAAGGGCTTTTAATTTACCATTTGTTGCCTCACAGGGTTAAAATGTTTAGATCATTTTCTTTCCAAGACAAATAATATTTACATAAGTCTTTTACCTAGAATAATAAAGTAACATAGCTATTAAAACATCAATATTATAACTACATTAAATATCTATATGAAATAACATTATAAAATAAGTGTTGTAATTTAAATAAAAAAATATATTAGATTTTTATATTTGAATTTGCAAAAATGGAGATGATAGATTTGTACTTCTTCATGTAATATTAGTGCAACGTCTCAGTGTTTTCTACCTGACAATGGCAGAGGTAGTTATCTCTTTAAGACAAAAAATACACAAAGAATGGGGTATGTGGTCATGTAATTGAAGAACAAAAGCATAAGGATTGTCGGAATACAATATAGTTATCTAGACATGAATTACTGTTTAGTACAATGTGTTCGTTTACAGCCTTAAAAGTTATTTACGCATTGATACATAACAATATATGGGGATAGCATCTCCTAGTTTTGCTATGTTTTCTTTCAACATTAAAATTCTAATTGTTTTTGAGAAGACAACGGCAGAAAAAAAATATTACAACTGATAATCTCCCCATGATTCAGGGAAGATTATGTGTATTACATAAAAGAACCTGCTGCAGTTTCCTATCTTTCTTGCTCCAGGAGTGGCAGCAAAAGAATCCTTCATGAACCAGAGCTGCCAAGTATTGCTGTTGTGTCTGACTGGTGTTGATGTTGGCAATGGTCTTGTTGGAGCTCCCTGTGAAAGCTGGCCCAAGAAACTTAACTGATTGATCAGAGTAGATGAAAGAGGAAAGGCTAGGGAGAGAAAAGAGAATGCTGGAAATAATATGAAGTGGTCTGTAACAATGTAGATGAGCCAGTTAGGGTGGTCCAGAATGATAACTGGTCCTATTTATTAAAGCTAGTAAGCACAGGTAATAGAAATCAACAAAGGGTTGGTTTTCCAGCAAATACGTTAAAAAAATTCTACCTTAGAAAAGAGTAGTATCACATGAGACTATCAGAAAGGATCCGAGATGAATTTGAAAGACTTTTTTTTTTTTTTTCCCTTTTATTAATATCAACCATAAATATTCATCTCAATCTTTTCATTGAAAAAAAACCTAAATATTTTTAATTTTCACCTAGTTTTATGGGATGCACAGTTTTGGTTAGTAAGAGGTATGAGCAGGTTAACTTGTCATGAAGGATCTGCTCATGGAACTGGATATTTTCATTATCCTACACAGGACTGAGGTGACCTTTCTCCTTTCTGGTACTTACAGGCAGAAAAGGCTGGTACAAATTAAGTACTAGGTTTAGTGAAAAGCTTTACAACCCCTGAAAGTGTTTCTTTTTAAGGAGACTCATATAGATCATCTCCTAACACTGCTTTGGCATTTGTCATAAGTCAGCTTTGGCTTTCTGGTGTTTCAGTGGATTTCACTCCCAGCAAATCTTTCCCTTAGAATGTAACTGCTAAAATCAGCACTATGACTGGCATGTTACATCCTTTTTATTTGTGGGGGGCTTTAACACTCTTATATGTAAATTTTTCCCTTCTTTCTACTATAAATTAATTTCACCATTCATGCTTCTGACAGATGGTACGTGTGTACTAACAGTAAAATTATGTCTCTTAAAGACCTGAAATTACAAACCTAAAAAGTTCTGGCAGACATTATTCACATAAGTGACTATATGACACCAAAGTCTATGTTATATATTCCATATATTAGGAAGCTAAGGAGATGAGTTCTCTTTCATTTGAATGACAAAATGTACAATTACACATTTAACTCTGAAATATGTGCTGTGAAAATGAGTTGTTGCATATATGGATAATTGCATTTAAATTTGAAACTAGTTAGCACTTTTGATAATAAATAAGGCTCCCAAATGTCTAAGCACTACAGTATTTTGTATAAATAATGACAAAATATCTAATTACATACACTAAACATATGCTGCAATGAAAGAGAGATAAATTATTATAATATGTTCTTTTAGAGGAAACCAAACTCCTGTTTTCAGTGGAATCTTATTTCCATATAGATTTTATATCATTCAACTTACAGATACATAAGGATGTTTACAGACCTGAAACTGGTAGACACTTAAAAATGTTTAAAAATTTCTACAGAAAAAATTTATTGGTTAGGCTTCTGACATATCACAAACTGCATATACTTCTGGTCATATGCTTTTGTAGGTTACATGAGAAATTCTCCTTTCTTTTCCTCTCCAAAAAATCCCCATTGTATTTTTATCTGCTTCATAAAACATTCACTAAGGCAAACAGAATGTTCAGGTGGTAATACTCTATTTTATGTTTCCTCTGTTTTGTAAAGAAGCTTTTTTATTTAGATTTATGTTTCATTGCCCCCTGCTGTTTGACAAAGTACTTTTTTTTTTTTTTTTTAAAAAAAAAAAAAAAAAAGGGTCAACATCTCAATCTGCTTTCTTTGTTAGTGAAAAAGGAGTTGGACTTGAAAACATTTTCTCATGTTAGGATCTCAGATTCAGTATGCTTTTTTTCACCTGAAAGGCTGAGGTATTCAAATAATGCAGTCAATACAATTAAACTATTATGGCAACACTGCAAAATGAAAAAATGTTTTCAAGTACCATTTCCTGTCTTACAGACAGTCTTGAGAAAAATTAATATTATTTTAATATGAAATATCTCTTCAATTTTTAGTTACTGTCTTGGGATACAGAATGCCTCACAAGTCCATGTGAAAAAAAGATCTTTCTTTACATATGCAAATCTATTAGGCCCTACTCCTTGAGGAGAATTCTCAGATTCTAGATGAAACTGTTCACCTATATCTGCTCATCTCCTGCCTCAACAAAGTTTTTCTGTGTTTTTTTAAATATTTACTTAAGAAAGCTGAAGAATTTAGTGGTGTTCATTTTTTCTTCTGAAAGTTATGCATAAATTTTGCCCAAGCTATAGTTGTTGATATAGAGAAGAATACCTACAAGATTTATCCAATGATATGATGATTTTACAAAGCTGGTTATGGCAGATATTGTCTGTGTCCACCAGCAGAAAATCTGTGTACCCTATGAGTTGTTCCATTCTTTTATGAGTTTCTTCCATGCTAGGGAAGCATTGACTGTACCAGAATTAGATATTTTTTTAATGAATGAGATACATAGGTAATGACAACCAAAACTTGGTGCAAAAAACTTCCAGAAGTCAAAATATCACATCAGTGTCATCAGAAATGTGAGATGTATTGAAAGTTGTGGGTTTACTTTAAAAACTGATTTTGGAAATGTTACTTGATATCACTTGCTATTTTCAGGCTTCTGTATTTCATCTTTTCTCTGCAACAATAATGTCTAGCAGCTTAAAAGAAACAAAGATATTAAAATTATATTTTTTAAGTCAAATCATAAGACTATTGGATCCCATGCAGAAAAACAGTGGCATTTGTATCATTGCTACTACACCTAATTGGTAAGACTACCTACATGAAGGGTAGCCAAAAGACTCAGGCTAATATCTGGTTTAGCTTGGCTGATGAGCTAACCTGAACTGAAAAATCTGGTATCCGGCTGTACCAAACAGAGATAGCATGCCCTAACCTTCTTTTATTAAGATGTCATTTCACTTCACGTTTGTCAGAGGCGAACTAAGAACATAGCCAATTAATTAGCTCAGATGATTTGGATGACTTGATCATTTGTCTGAGCCCTGAGGCTGCTTAGTAAATATCCACAGTTTATAACATAGCACAGAGCTGGTATACCCAAGCCAGATTAAATGCTGTGTAGATTTGTTACATCACTATAGATGCACAGCTCTGTACAAGCTAATTTAGACTATTCGCTGCTTAAGGAAAGAAGCAGCTACAGATAGAGCCACAAATGAGTTTTTCTGCTTCTCAGATAAGCAGAATCACAAATGCTTTTTTCGGAACAGATTAACTGCCTCTATCTGCCTACATCACAGAAGAATGAGGAGCGACATTCATTGCACAAAGAATTACTTAAAAATTACCAAGTGGCAGAAAGACTTACTTCAAAAAGTATTTTTTTGTGGATATTAGTAAGTTTTTTTATACTGTCACTCACAGCACCCTTCTGGACGAGTTGTCCAACTAGGGGATGAGCAGGTTCACAGTGTACTGGGGGAAGAACTGGCTGAAGGCCAGGGCTCAAAGTGTTGTAGTGAGTAGGGTTACATCTGACTGGTGACCGGTCACCAGCAGTGTTCCTCAGGGCTCTATTCTAGGGCCAGCTCTGTTCAATAAACTTAATAACAATCTGGAGGCAGGAGTTGAATGCACCATTAGAAAATTCATTGATTATACTAAACTGGGAGGTGTTGTTGATTCTCTTAAGGGACAAGATGCCCTGTAGAAGGATCCAAATAGATTGGAGCATGGAGCAGTTTTCAGTGTCGTTAAGTCTAACAAGAACAAATGACATATTCTGAGCTTGGGATGGAATAATGCTGGGCAGAAGTATAAACTGGGAGAGGAATGTCTGGAGAGCAGCCCTGCAGAAAAGGATCTGGGGTACTGGTGACAGCAGGCTCAGTGTGAGTCAGCAGCGTGCCCTATCAGCCATGAGGGCAAACCACATCTTGGGGTGCATTAAACACAGCATAACCAGTAGGTCAAAACTGGTGATTATCCCACTGTATTTATCATTGGTGCAGCCTCACCTTGAATACTGGGTGCAGTTCTGGGCCTCACAATTTAAGAAGGATGTGAAGGTCCTTGAATGTATCCAGAGCAGGGCAACAAATCTGGTGAAGGGCTGGAAGGCATGTCCTATGAGGAGTGGCCAAGGACTTTGGCTTTGTCTACTTTGGGGAAAAGGAGGCTGAGGGGTGACCTCCTTGATCTCCACAGCTTCCTGAGGAGGGGACGTGGAGAAAGAGGTGCTGAGCTCTTCTCCCTGGGATCCAGTGACAGGACATGTGGGAATGGCTCAAAGCTGCACAAGAGGAGGTTCAGACTGGCCATTAGGAAGCATTTCTTTACCGAGAGGGTGGTCAAACACGGGCACAGGCTCCTTAGAGAGGTGGTTGATCCCCCAAGTCTGTCAGTGTTTAAGAGGCATTTGGACAATGCCCTTAATAGCACACTTTAACTTTTGGTCAGCCCTAAATTGGTCAGGCCGTTGGACTAGATGATCATTGTAGGTTCCCTCCAACTGAAATATAATATTATATAATATAATATATTCTATTCTGATTAATTATCACTCACCTGGCCAACATCTATGCCTGTTCTGCAAGAAATTAAAAAGTAGTTCAAGGCAAACAGCAGAACACAGAAAGACTCTGAAGGAGAATGAGAGGACAATATAGGTTTGAAGGAGAAAAAATAGTAGGCTGATAGAAAGCTATAGAAACATTCTCTTAGTAAAGGAAGGTACAACAAAAATAAATTTTGGAGAAATAGGATAGAGACAGTGGAAATTTGAGAGAGAAAGGAAAACCAGAAATGTATACAGAAAAGAGGCATTTACATCTTTAGGATTACAGAAATAAATTGTAGCTGAAGGTCTAAATCTGGAACACTTGATAACAGTGCTATGATAAAAATATGAGTCTGTATTCTGTTCCTTCTGCAACACACCAATCCATGTATCTGTATCCACATATTTCAGATTTGTTTGCAAACATATCCCACTTGATCCAAACTTAATATCCATAAAATAAGAAATCATGGATTTCCTTCCCCAGAAATTCCTCCCACATTTTTTTGGCTACTTTATTGTTGCTTTGATTTTCTTACAACACAGCACAATGTGTTATTATTTTTTCTAATGATTGTTTAAAATATCTTGATATTATTGCCAACTAAGAGTTTGTTTGCAGTCTTGTGAAAAGCTAGAGATTGTTGGTTGCAAAGCTTGAAAGGACAAATTATCTTTGTTGTTTATATAGAAAGCTTTAGGATGCTGTTATAAACCAATGGTGTTATTGCTTTTCCCTTAACATTCTGGCTACAGCATTTATTGTTTTGACATTTCTTGACTCTTATTTTGGAGTTCTGGAATTCATTTATGCAACTGCTTAATGGCATAGCTATTGGCACTAGAAACTTAACTCTCTTGTATAAAGGCTTCCATTCGGTTTATTCATAATTTACAAATGAGCATCATGCTACACAGCCTGAGATACATCCTAAGTGTACATTTCCACATTTGGGATAACTTTTTAGTCAGTTCTCTTCTTCAGTATATCTATGACACATTGCTCTAATTTTCCACCCTGATCATTGCCTTTTTCTGAAGCAACCTTAACTGAATTGCATTACTTTTTTTATTTATTTATTTTAGTCACAGAAAGATTAATAAGAACCTCACTTTCTCTGATGAGTCATACAATATATATTTTTGCAAATAACATTGAGTAATAAAAAAGAAAAATTAACATACAGAATAACAAAACATTCGGTCTGTTAATGGAAATTCCTCTTCTGTTTTCAAAAGTGCAATGAACGCAGAATGCATTTCTGGGATGCCGAAGAGGGAAATGATCAACAAGAGATTTCTAAGGCATGAACAAAATAAGAAAACAATAGTCTCAAACCTATTAATAAAAAAACAATCATTTAATAAGTAATGAAATACCCTTGAATCTTTCTTTTCAACAATACTAAGGAATTACATATGAAGACTTTGTTTAGAAACTTAGAGTTTTAGACCACTTCCTTGTGAAGAATTCAGATTTTGAAATATTCAAATCCAAACCACTTCCAAAATATTTCTGTACTCTAGGTCTTCTCAAGTTTTGTTATGCCATGTTCCCACATATGCTGAAATACAATTTAACATTCTAATATTTTGGTAAACCCATCTTCTAGGAATATGAAGTAGCCAAGTTAAATTTGAGGAAGCCAAAGACTACCATTTTTTCTGAGGTCTCTGGTAAAAAAACAAAAACAAAACCAAAAACAAAACCAAAAACAACGACAACAACAACAACAACAAAACAACAAAAACAAAACAAAACCAAAACAAAACAAAACAAAACAAAACAAACAAAAAAAAAACCACACACAAAAAAAAAAAAAAAAAACCTAAGAAATTTGTTTGTGTAAATCTGTCACAACTTTTTAGAAATACATATTCTGTCTGGTTTTCTTCCTAGCTACCTGACAGCTTTCCTGAATATTATTTTCTTAGGAAACGCCTATTTGCGTCACTTTAACATCCCAATCTTTCTCTTTTGTTTCTCTTAAGGTTCTGTGTCTCTTTTAAGAGTTGTCTATTCTTTATATTTCCATACTAACTTCCTGATATTGTTTTTACTCATTCTAGTTTATAGTACAAACATCAGAGATCATTCCCTTCAACCATTATATGGAAACTAAGACTTAAGACAAATATGTGTCAAATCCTAGGCTAAACTGCGTGGAGGCTTGATGTCATCTCTGGATGGTTTACAATACCATGAAGACTACCCGTTAGTTTTATAGATACAAAGAATTCTACACAACAGCATATTTTGGTGGTAGTTGCAAATTTTCCTGTTCTCTAACAAAACCAGTTGAATGAAATACGAAAGTTTCCTAGTTTCTATAGAAATAGACAAAGTAATTGGTATAGGTTCTGAAAAGGTTTTGTTTCTTTCAGCCACGTTCTGATCTCTTGCAGTACACATGAGGTCTGGTAATCTTCCCTGACAATGCCAATTGTTCTATCTTACTGGGTTGCTTGTAGAAACAATAACAAAAGCTGTTTCTAGAATGTAATTTGGCAGAATATTTAATTATCAAAATAATTGGGCAATAATGCTCATTATGTACTTATAAGACATAAGGCCAGATCTGGAATATTTCTCAGCTTACATAAACTATTCTTTCTAAAGTAAAAAGAACACACGAACATTTGTATTATATAAATATGTCAAAAAAAGCTTGATGACATATAATAATATTATACCAGCCTAGACATGGTATATCTGTTATTGTAGGTTACACTTCAGAGACTTTTTCGGTTTGCTCCTATTATTTGTAATGGAAAAGCCATACTTATTATCAAGACAAACAAAAAAAGTTGTAATAGTACAGCCCACCATAGTGATAGGTTTGACATGCTAGGTTAAGAATACACTTGAGGCAAATCTGAAATAGTCTGTGTTAATGTCTGTTAATTTCAATCTTTATTTTAAAAGTAGATCCTTAATATAATTAGAAATGTGCCGGTGCAGAACAGTTTTCTGATTAAAATTTCACAAGACCAGATGAGTATGTCAGTTAGAATAAATCAAGAGATATATCTTGAGAAATTACTCTATTTTCTTTAAGTGAAAATTCCTACATACCTGGATATCTCGATAAAATGAGACAAATGGCAAATATGATTTATTATTGTTTTCTAAAAATTCTGATCTAGACCACAGTACTACTGTTCTAAATGAACTTCAAATAAACATTAAAAAACAGTTTTTGTTTCAACAGGTCATAATGTAATCAACAATATGGAAAAAAAAAAAAAAAAGAACCACAGAAAAAACATTGTTACTTGTGAGGTTGAAGAGAATTAGTGATTCACATTCCACAGAAGTCCTACAGAAAGTTAGTAGAAATAACATTTAAATTCTGAAAGGGATTCAAGCTTGTAATTAACTGTAAGTTATACACTTATAAAAGGAGAAAAATTATCAACTTTCAGTACATACTAAGAGAAAAAATATCATAAGGTCTATTTTTTGTACACTCTTGTCTCCAGATATTTTAATTCTCTAAACAAGACTGGTTCCTTCTGTAGAAGTTAAAAAGTATTATTCCAAAGCCAATATTGACTTCCTCATTTACTTTTTCTTTTTTTTTTTTTTTTTTTTCCCATCTACATGACAACTGTAAGGTTATGAGAATTAACAAGCCGAAACAAGCCATGACACTGAGGCAGTCTTGCCTTACAAGGTAAAATATTGATGAAGAGCAGATTCTTTACTCAGGGAGAGCTTCCACCAGATGAGTATAGGTAGATAATCCAGATGTTCAGATTTAACTCAGAGAGTTTGATTTCAAACCATTCAGGATTAAATAATAAAACCCCATATAACCTGGATTGTTGCTTATAGTTATGCTAGCCTCTCTTAGTAATACTTGCAGGACTGTAGTAGATGGGTGCTTGGAAAATTTGGACCAGAATGCTCTGGCAAGTCCAGGCACCAAGCCAGAAAGAGAAAGTCTGTTCAGAATTACCTGCTTCTTTAAGGTTTACATAAATTTTTCAACAGTTTAAGGTTTTTTATTTGCTTGTTTATTTATCTGTTTAGGATTAGATCCCAGGAGAAATGTTATCGTTTATTTTGGATTTGGAGTGGAAAGCTGATAGACCTTTTTATCTGAAAGATATACTAAAATGCACAGCCATGCTATGTGTGCCAAAGAAAAAGGGAACATTTGTGGGTGTTTATATATGCTTATAAATATACATGTATATACACATACATCTATACATATGTATGCATACATGTGAGATCTGTAGACACATGCATATATATATACTACTACACTGGGGGATGATGGTGTCCATCTATCAGAGAAAGGGAAGAGCATCATTGGTCATAGGCTTGCCAAGCTGGTGAAGAGGGCTTTAAACTAAAGTTGCTGGGAGAGAGGAACCTCAATCCATCCCACTACAACCAGTTTGATGTCAGTGCCACCAAAAGATGCCCACAGCCTGGAGAAGGATCACAGGTCAGCAGCAGAACACCTGAAGAGCACCATAAAGGAATTCCATCCAGTAAGTCAGGTTCATTGGGGGCCTAATTTAAATGCCTCTATGCAAACACATGTAACATGGGGAATGAACAAGAGGAGTTAGAGATGTGTGCACATATGCAGGGCTACAATCTTATTGGCATCATGGAGTCATGTTGGGTTGGCACCTACGAATGAAGTGTTGGAACGGAAGGAAATTTTTTGCCTCAATCTTCACTGGTAAGTGTTCTAGTCACACTACCCAAGATACAGAAGGCAAAGGCAAAGACTGTGAGAATGAGGAGCCACTCACTGTATGAGAAGATCAGGTTTCAAACCATCTAAGGAACCTGAAGGTGTATAAGTCCATGGAACCTGATGAGGTGAATATGAGGGTCCTGAGAGAACTGACAGATGAAGTAGCTAAGCCACTGTCCAACATATGTGAGAGGTCATGGCAGTCTGGTGAATTTTCTGCTTACTGCAAAAGGGGAAACATAACATCCATTTTTTAAAAGGAAAAAAAGGAAGACCTGGGGAACTACAGACCAGTCAATCTCACTGTTGTGCCCAGCAACATCATCGAGTGGATCCTCCTGGAAACTATGCTAGGGTTCATGGAAAATAGGGATGTAATTGGTGACAGCCAACATGGTTTCACTAAGGGTAAATAACACCTGACAAATCTGGTGGACTTCTATGACAGGATTACAACACTGATGGATAAGGGAAGAGCAACTGACGTCATCTGCCTGGACTTGTACAAAACATTTGACACTGTCCCACGTGACATCGTTGTCTCTAAATTGGAGAGACATGGATTTGACAGATGGAACACTCAGTGGATAAGGAATTGGCTGTATGGTTGCACTCAAAGTGTTGCAGTCAATGGCTCCACATCCAAGTGGAGAGCAGTGATGAATGGTGTTTCTCAGGTGTCTGTACTGGGACCAGTGCTGTTTAACATGTATGTTGCTGACATGGACAGTGAGATTGATTGCACCCTCAGCAAGTTTGACAGCGACACCAAGCTGTGTGGTGTGGTTGACACACTGGAGGGAAAGAATATCATCCAGAGGGACCTTGACAGGCTTGAGAGGTGGGCCCATGCAAACCTCGTGAAGTTTGATAAGGCCAAGTGCAAGGTTCTGCACATGAGTTGGGACAATCCCGAGCACAAATACAGTCTGGGTGGAGAATGGCTTGAGATCAGCCCCACAGAGAAAGACCTGGGGGTGATGGTTGACAAGAAGTTCAACATGATCTGGTAATGTGTGTTTGCAGACCAGAAAGCTGACCATATCCTGGGCTGCATCAAAAGAAGAATGACCAACAGGTTGAGGGAGGTGATTTTTCCCTTCTACTCTTCTCTCATGAGACCCCACCTGGAGTACTGTGTTCAGCTCTGAGGTCCTCAGCATAAGAAGTACATGGACCTGTTGGAGTGAGTCCAGAGGAGGGCCACAAAGATGATCAGAGGGATGGACCACCTCTCATATGAAGACAGAGCAAGAGAGTTGGGGTTGTTCAGCCTGGAGAAGAGAAAACTTCAGGAAGACCTTATAGTGTCCTTCCAGTACTTAAAGGGGGCCTAGAAGAAATCTGGAGACTGTTTACAAGGGCGTGTAGTGACAGGATGAGGGGTAATGATTTTAAACTGAAAGAAGGTAGATTTAGATTAGATGTAAGGAAGAAGTTCTTCACTGTGAGGGTTGTGAGGCACTGGAACATGTTGCCCAGAGAAGTTGTGGATGCCCCCTCCCTGGAAGTGTTCAAGGCCAAGTTGATTTGGGCTTTGAGCAACCTGGTCTAGTGGAAGGTGTCCCTGCCCATGTAAAGGGGTTTGGAACTAGATGATTTTTAAGGTCCCTTCCAACCCAAAGTATTCTATGATTCTCTATTAATATTTACCTATGTGTATAGATACATGCAAACTCAGTGTAATATGGTTTCTGTGTGAATGTAATAAAGAATATAATAAATACTGAGAAGTAATGCAACTGTACAGTATTTCTCACTATCTTCACCATTCAATGCATAATTCTAACATGTATTTCTGAATAGTGTCAAAGGTCTACCCTGAATGTAGAATTATTTTATTCATGAGTTTCTCCTTTAGTATCGTGCTATATGAGTTTTTTTCATATCCTCCCTGTGAGGTGAAATACTTACTGCAGACACAGAAACTGCACAAGCCTTTTGCAAACTCACCATTACAGTGAGGATTAGTCTTCATGATGTTCTCATTCCCATGCCTGTCTTTATTCTCAGAACTGCCAGTTGTACAAAGTACTAGCTCTACCTATTGGTTTTGTGCTGTGTCTTATTCAGGAAGATCTCTCTTAGGTAGGATAATGTATACATCCAGAAAAAGGTAACATAATTACAAATTGCAAAAGTTCTATTTTAGGTGACTTGACTGATCAGGATCCTGTGATACATCTTTATCTTTCTATGTGATTTTATCAATTGGACCCTTTTTTTGTTGGGTTGTTTTTATATACTTGCTACATTATCTGTGCAACTTTCTAACATCCCAAGCAAAACCTTCAGTACTTACAAAACCATGATGGCCTGTGTGCTGAAGTCTCATTTTACCTTCCTCTTGAATTTTCTCAGTGTTATGTCCTGATACAATTTCAGAGAACAAATTCTGTGATACTGGTACCCTTTCTTTTATAAATGTGGTGGGTTGATCCTCGCCAGTAACCTGAGGTGAGTTCACCTTGGCTGGCTGCCATGTGCCCACCAAGCTGCTCTATCAGTCCTCTTCCTCGAGAGGACAGGGGGAGAAAATGTGATGAAAAGCTCATACATTGAAATAATTACAGGGAGATCACTCGGCAGTTACCATTATGGGCAAAACAGACTATACCTGGGGAAAGTTAATTTAATTTATCACCAGTTAATAAGAGAATAGGATAATGAGAAGTAAAAAAAATCTAAGAACAATTTCCTCCAATCTCTCCCATCTTCACATGTCTAGCTTCACTCTCAAATGCTCTACCTCATCAACTTGAGTGGTGTAGAGAATGGGGGTGAGGGTTGTCATCAGTTCCTAATACTTCAGCTCTACTTCTCCTTCCTCCTGATGCTTTCCCCCTGCTCCAGCACAGGGTCCCTCCCATGGGAGACAGTCCTTCATGAACTTCTCAAATGAGGGTCCTTCCCATGGGCTGCAGTTCTTCGAGAACTGCTCCAACATGGGTCCTTTCCACAGGGTTCTGTTAGTCAGGAACAGACTGCTCCAGTGTGGCTCCCCTGCCAGGGTCACAGCTTCTGCCAGGAGCCTGCTGCAGTGAGGGTTCTCCATGGGGTCGCAGCTCACTTTGTGGCACATCCACCTGCTCTGGCATGGGGTCCTCCCTGGGCTTCAGTTAGGCTTCTTCTCCACTCTGGACCTCCACAGGCTGCAGGGAGACAACCTGTGTCACCATGGTCTTCACCACAGCCTGCAAGGAAATCTCTGTTCCAGCACCTGGAGTACCTCCTCCCCCTCTTTGTACACTGACCTTGGTGTCTGCAGGGTTGTTTCTCTCACATATTCTCACTCCTCTCTCCCAGCTGCTGCTGCACAGTATTTTTTACCCTTTCTTTAATATGTTTTCACTGAGGCACTACCAACATTGCTAATGGGCTCATCTTCGGCTAGTGGTGGGTCTAATTTGGAGAACTGGCTTTGTGAAACACAGGGACAGCTTCTAGACCACCTCCAGCCTACTTGCTTTGGGAGGGGGAAAAGAGGGAGAAAACCTTGACACTGAGTAAGCACTGTTTAGCAGTAGCCAAATGTCCTTGGTTGAGTGAGTGGTGGGGTTTTTGGTAGCAAGAGAGGGGGCTATAGGGGTGGCCCTCTGTGAGAAGCTTCTCAAAGCTCCCCCAGCTCCAAGTCAGCTCCACCTCTGCACAAAAACTGAGCCAGTCGGCTGTGCCTCTGCGATAACATATTTAAGAAGGGACGTGGTGACGAGCAGGGGGACTTGTTAGGAGGAGTTGCTGCAGCTGCGTAAACACCAAGGTCAGTGGAGGAATGGAGGAAGAAAGGAGGGGGGAGGTGTGCCGGAGCAGAGACCCCCACCCTGTATCCTGTGGTGAGACGGAAGGGCGGCCCCCCCTGACACCCAGGAAGATCTATGATGGAGCTGACATTGATTTATGGCCTGTGTTTTTCCACTTGGATGATCAAGGTGCTGTGTCCGAAGAAGGCTGGGGTCTTGTGGGAAGAGGTAGCCCTGCTGCTGTAGTTCAGTTCTGAGAGGATTTCAGCATGCGGGGGAGTCCCACGCCGGAGCAGCTCAGGAAGGGCTGCAGCCGTGGGAGAGAATCCAGTCAGAGAAAGTTAGTGACCCATGACAGAGCAGTGTGGGGAATGTTGCATCCCATGGGAGGAACTCATGTTGGAGAAAGTTTGTGGAGGACTGTCTCCTGTGAGAGGGGGACTGCGCTGGAGCAGGGGGAAGAAGTTCCAGAAGCTTCCCCCACTGAAGATGGAGAAAGTGGCAACACTGACTGCACTCCCCATTGTGTGACTGCACTCCCCCACTGTGCCACTGCGTGGAGGAGGTAGAGATATAGGGAGCAGGGCTGAGCTCAGGAAGAAGGGAGGGGTTAGGGGAAGGTTTTCTCAAGATGTGGCAATGTTTCTCACTGTCCTACTCTGTTACGTGTTGATAGTGTCTGTAATAAATGTGTTTTGTTTTGTTTTTTTTACCCCTAACAAGTCTGCCTTTTGCTCATGAGCATAGAGCGTGATTTTTCCCCATCCCATTCCTATCTCAAACCCCAAGCCTGACTCTCTGTCCCTTCTTATTTCTGGAAGAGAAGGGAGAGAGAGTGGCTGCATGGTGATTGGCTGCCAATCAGGCTCAAACCACGACACCAAAACAGTGGTGTGTTTTCATACTGTAATAGCCACAAATGCATAGAACTATAGGGGCTGCTGTGAAGACTTTATAATTTTATCCCAGCCAGACCCAGTACAATGAACAATAAGATACATGATTAGAAGTGAAGTTCTATGATATTTTGCATAGCCAGAGATTATATTCCATCAAAAAAATCCCAAACCTTGGATTGTAATTTAAAAATGAAAAAAATGTTGAGCCAGTCAAGACACTTATATCTAGAATGATAGAATCAGCCACTGTGAGGTATTTTAAAATGTGTTAAAAGCAAACAACGCTATTCAATATTTAAGTTTAATAAGAAGACATTTAATTCCTCAAACTTCTGACAATAAAGAAATAAACAACTTAAAGGAAAACAAAACAAAACAAAACAAAACAAAATAGAAACAAACTAACAAACATTCTTCAGGGACACTGTTCAGAAAATAACCTTTTTTTCTTTTTCAAAGAAGTACTGATTATTTTATATCTTTTGACAGCTGAGTGAGATAGATTTTATAAAATAACAGTAGCAAATATCAGATAGTATTACTGGGTTTGTGACAATCATGTAGAGTGATCACTTTTTTTGTAAAATCTCTCAGGTGTGATGATTCACACTTTTCATAAGTTGAAATTCACTAGGGATTTGAGAACATATTTAAAACTTTGTACTTCCAGATGAAGGCCTCATGTGCTATAAACCAAGAAGACACAGATGTCAGTAACAGAGGAGATGGAACCAAGCCATACCAGAGAACTACAGAAAGGAAGAATATAATACACTTATGTATGTATGATTTAAATTAAGACAAGAAGACAAAAAAATAAATAAATGTCTTCAATTTCCCTTATTAGTTTTTTGTAAGTGCTTGGATTAAAGCAGAGAGAGAAATAAACATTAAAAAACCTTGCATGAATTATATGCTTATAGAGATTGTATAGAAGAGAAATTGATGTTGTAAATTTCTTACATTTAAGTACAGAACTATAAGAAAGCATCACAGAAACTGAAGAGGGGAGAATTAATATGTTTATGAGAATGTGAGACAGTGAGGGAGACAAAGAATCTGACAATGACCCAAAGAATAAGGCTGAAGCAAACTTGGAGATAAATAATGTCTGTAAGTGTATTACTGGGTGAATGTGACTAATGGTCATGATTGGGAAGAAGCTATTAAAAATAGAATTATTGAGGCTAACACTGTATATTTCCAGCTTGAGAGTTCACTTCTTAATTTTATGCTAATCAAGACTTACCTGGGGAAAATCTTGGGGAAAGGTTTTGAAATATATATCTATGTTATAAGCAAAAAATAAACAATTAAAGTTAAACAAAAAAAAAAAAATATCAAGATTAAATTAACAGAAAAGTAGAGCAAACACTTAAGATCTGAGCTTGAGTTTAAACACAGGACCTGTCAAGTATTTCTGAAGTTTAAAATAATATTTCCTATTCATGAGGTTTTCCTCCAAGCAGAGAACATAAAATGTATTTTTATGCTCGTGTACATATAATGTATGTATATGTTTTCCTCTTTATCCTTATCAGTGAGAAAAGTGACTTCTTATTCCACTGAAGAATCTACATGGAAACATCAAAATGAAAGGAAGCTTGCCTTTCCTTGCCTTTTAGACGTTTCAGTTGCTGACGGAGGGCTACTCAGAGTTTTTCCTTTGTTTGCTCTATCCTCTAGCTCTATTTCTAAGGTTTGCTCTTGTCATAAGAGCTTCTCTTTTTGAGTAATTTAGAATATATGGGAGTATTAATATTAAATTTACATATAAGTATTAAGGAGGAATAAAAATATTAACATCTTCAGAAGCCTATGTATGAGTACTATGTGAGCAATCCTGAGTTGATCTATGTTGAATATATATGCGCAAACATTTGCAATCTGATAGTCCTGAAACAGTAATACTGCAAGTGTTAGCTGTTAAAGGAAAAAAAAATTAACTAATCTCTCAAAACTTGCTTTGTAGCAATAACCTGAAGTCTTCAGTCAATTTACTTGACATTACCTAAATTGGTATGAATAGTAATAGAAGTAAATTCCCCAAATATGCTTTATAAGGTTAGTAATTAAAATTAAAGACACAATGAGGAAAGCATGAATTAAAATCTGAGCTTTTCCCCTTTTTTATTTTTTATTGTTATTTTTTCAGTCATGTATATACTCATCCTTTTACAACATTTATTTTAACACATCTTTAATAATACAATTTATCTCACTAGGTTATATAATCCTTAAAGTTTCCTACTCACTTGGAATAAGATTCAGTAAAACTTTAAAAATTAAATCTGAATGGAATTCTGTCTATCTTCCAAATTAATGGAAAGAGCTTCAAAATTTAGAACAATCATTTTCATAACATACAGGAATAAAATGCTGGCTTTCAATTTTTTTCATGGATTTAATTTCCAAAATGTGCTGAGATACTTCTACTTCAGATTTTGTGAGTGAAAAAAAAAACAGCCAAAATTATTTCTGTATTAATGAGAAGAAAACATGTTCTTTGAAACTGTCCCATACAGAAACTTGTATTTAAAATGACGCTCCCTTGGTACTCTGTACTTTTCTTGAGGGATAGTCCATGTTACATTGAAGAAGTGATTAACCAGAGCCTTGCACTAGCTGAATCTAACCAGAAATCTTCTTTTATGAGCTAACTTACAGTTAGACTAACCTGGGAAAAAAAAAAAAAAAAAAAAAAAAAAAAAAAAAAAAAAAAAAAAAGCCACAAAACCCCAAAATTTATTATTTAGAAAAAAATAAAACTGAGACTTCCCATTTTCTTTGTGGAGTTATTTGCTGGGGCAAATTAGTGATAACTGTCATGAAAATGAGTACTTCATTAAGGTGTTAAGGCAGAATTGTGCCACTTTTTTTTCTATATGCAGTAAAAACAATAAGTCATAGACTACAAATTAAGAACGTTGCATTATCTTAAGTATGTTTAACAATTCAATGTTATATTGGGGTTTTTTTGATATATTGAGATTTTCTTCAGAAAAAGGACAACACTTGGATTACTATGCTGAATTACACATTATCACAAAAACATGCAGTATCACCACATTACCTAGAATTAAACTGATATTGTCAGGTCACCTAATTTTCAAATGCAGTTTTTACTTAAAGATATTTTTAAGTGGCCCTTAACAAATATAAAGTAAGAAAGAGGATTTAAGGTCATGGTTGATAAACAACTGGCCATTTGATCTTTGTCTGAAGCTGTAACACTGGAGGCCAAGACAATTTATAAATTATATTTTAAATCCCCTTACATGAAAATGCAAAGTAGGAATTTTGAAGTTTTATTACTTCTGTACATTAATGAGACCAGTGTGGGATCTGATAGCTAGAAAAACTGGAGAGTATATAGTTAAAAGAATTTTAGCAATAAACTGAAGTGAAGGAAATCATGTTTTATAGCAAGAAACTAAGACTTTTATTTTATATAGAGATGACTTGATAAATGTCTACAAGAACCCACAAGAACCAAAGATTGTTGACAGAATACCAGCCTTTAATTTGGATGAATAAAATATGACAACCCCACTTCTAGAAGATAAACATATTTCAATAACATCAGTTTTCTAAACCAGTTAACCAAATTTTCTTATCACTGGAAGAACTTCTGTAGGAAACAGTAGAATATATATTATTTGAAGACTCTAGATCAGGACATACTGTAGTTGAGACAGATATTATTAGAAGAGCTGGATGAAAAAATTACTAGACTTGGGTCAATAATCTGCTTTATTCAGGTCACTATTCAGTGACCATAAAAGATCTTTTTAGCCTTGGAAATTCTAACTGTATGAAAACTTTAATAATCCATGTACTTTAATGCACTCTGCCTGTCTTGGGTTGAGTGAATGGTGGAGCTTTTTTGGTGGCAGGGGAGGGGGCTATAGGTCTGGCCCCCTGTGAGAAGCTGCTCAAAGCTCCCCCAGCTCCAAGTCAGCTCCACTTCTGTTTGGAAAACTGAGCCAATCAGCTCCACCTCTGCGATAACATATTTAAGAAGGGTCGTGGTGATGTACAGTCAGACTTGTGAGGAGGAGTTACTGCAGCTGAGGAACAACAAGGTCAGTGGAGGAACAGAGGAAGAAAGGAGGGGGGAGGTGTGCCGGAGCAGAGACCCCCCTGTAACGTGTGGTGAGACGGCAGGGAGCTCCCCCCCCTATACCCATGAAGATCTACGGTGGAGCAGACACTGATTTATGGCCTGTGTTTTTCCACTTGGATGATCAAGGTGCTGTGCCCAAAGAAGGCTGAGGTCTTGTGGGAAATGGTAGCCCCACTGCTGTAATTCAGCACTGGGAGGATTGCAGCATGCGGGGGAGTCCCACGCCGGAGCAGCTCAGGAACGGCTGCAGTGGTGGGAGAGAATCCAGAGAAAGTTAGTGACCCATGACAGAGCAGTGTGGGGAACGCTGCGGCCCATGGGAGGAACTCATGTCAGAGAAAGTTTGTGGAGGACTGTCTCTTGTGAAAGGGGGACCACAATGGAGCAGAGGGAAGAAGTTCCAGAAGGTCCCCCCACTGAAGATGGAGAAAGTGGCAGCACTGACTGCACCCCCCCTTTCCCTGCCCCTGCACAGCTGGGGGGAGGAGGTAGAGATATCTGGAGCAGAACTGAGCCCTGGAAGAAGGGAGGGGTGGGGGGAAGGTTTTCTCAAGATGTGGCAATGTTTCTCACTGTCCTACTCTGTTTTGTGTTGTTAGTGTCTGTAATAAATGTTTTTTTTTTCTTTTTTTCTTCCCCTAATGAGTCTGCCTTTTGCTAGTGCCCATAATGGGTGATTTCTTCCCCATCCCAGTTCTATCTTGAACACCAAGCTGGCTTTCTGTCCCTTCTTATTGCTGGAAGAGAAGGGAGAGAGAGTGGCTGCGTGGTGGTTGGCTGCCAACCAGGCTCAAACCACGACACTGCTGTAAAAAATTTCAGTGCAGTAAACAAAGATTTTATTTTTTAGCAGTTTTCAGGATTTACAGTACCACAATACTTCAGTTTTTGTAAGGCTTTTGAAAGTAAAAAAAAAAAAAAAAAAAAAATTAACAAAACCCCACAACCTTATGTTCTTTGATTTTCTGAAGATTACCACGCCATTCTACTTGATATCTTACCTATTATAAATAGGTTAAACTTCTAGGATTTATACAGAGCTCCTCTGAATATAATTCCATCTACTAGCTTCATTTTGTGTTTTCCTAATAATTGCAATGTATGGCTCAATGTTTTTTGAGTTCTTTATATACTAACCCAGCAAGAAAACATGCTATGTGATCATAATTTACTTGTCTTTAACGACAGTTTGTATGCATGCCAAAAGTATACTATCACCTTCATCATGGTGATATGTTTCTATACCTGATTTTACACAGCACTTAACTGATTTCCTTTTATTAATGAATGAAGTCACTGTAAGTCTCTACACATGGAAAACAATCAAGAAGTTTTCAATTATTTATTTTTGCAACACCACGCTCTCCTAAATGCTCAAATAATATTGAAGTATATAACCATAATTCTGTGATTAAATCACACCATCCTCAAACACAGAGGTTATAAAGGAGCTAATAAAGGTACTGAATATCAAACCCATGTGTCACCCATCAGTCAGCTAGAAACAGTTATTGTCCAGGAAGAATGTGATTAAAATAGAGAGGTAGGAAAAAAAAAAAAAAAAAAAAAAAAAAAAGATGTATTATTCCAATATAAAGGCTAATAAAAACTGTGGGAAAACCTAGTAAAGAGAAACAGGGTATACAAGGTAACTAAAAAAAAAAAACAACCAACCAAACAAACAAAAAAACCCTAAAGTTAAAAAAGGATGGTTAGTTACAGAAGCTTAGATTCTGGTTCCATCACTTTCGAAGGAAGAAGCTTGAAAATTTAGTTCTAAGATGTTCTCAGAATAGGGAGTAGTGGAAGAGTAGACATCAGGTCCACTTGAAATAGTGGAATGCATTTGAGCTTCCTACTCTTTGAGTAAGCATATCCATGTGGATAGCTTCAAACAATTATGGAACTCAGGAAAAAAAAAAAAAATCAGAGATTACGAACTTTGGAAGTAGAGGCAGGCAACTCAGCAGGGCTACAAGGATGTCATGAGGTTATATAGGCAGAAATTTAGAAGGTCCAAAGTCTAACCAGAACTTAATCTGGCTACTGCTGTAAAAGACAATAAAAAAATCTTCCTATAAATACATTAACAACAAAATAAGGGCTAAGGAGAATCTCCATCCTTTCTTGAATGTGTGGAGAAACATAGTAATAAAGGTTGAGGAAAAGTCTGAGGTACTTAATGTCTTCTTTGTCTCAGTCTTTAATAGGTAAAACCAGTTGATCTTGGTGTATACAGCCCCCTGAACTGGAAGACTGGGATGACAAGAAGAATGAAGTTCCCATAAACCAATGGGAAGTGTTAGGGACCTGCTACACAATTTAGACACACACAAATCTGTGAGGTTGGATGGGATCCACCCAAGGGTACTGAGGGTGCTGGTGGAAGTTCTCACCAAGTCACTTTCCATTATTTATCAGCAGCTCTGGATAATCAGGGAGGATCCAGTTGACTGGAGGTTAGAAAAAGTAACACCCATCTACAAGAAAGGCTAGAAGGAAGATCTGGGGAACTACAGGCCTATCAGTCTGATCTCAGGGCCAGGGAAGTTGTCATGGTTCCAGGGGAGGAAGTAGAGATATCAGGAGCAAAGCTGAGCTCAGGAAGAAGGGAAGAGTGGGGAGAAGGTGATCTCCAGATGTGGTAATGCTTCTGAATGTTCTACTCTGTTAAGTGCTGTTGCTGTTACTGTCTGTATTAAATTTATATTCTTTTTTTCTTCCTCTAATGAGTCTGTCTTTTGTCCATGACCAGAATGGATGATTCATTCATCTCTATCCTTATCTTGAATCCCGAGTCTTGGCTTATTTTCTCCTTCTCAACACTGGGGAGGGAAGGGGGAGAGAGCAGCTGTGTGGTGCTCAGTTGCCCCCTGAGCTCAAACCACAACAGGTTATTGAGCAGATCATTTTAAGTGTCATCACATGGCATGTGTAGGACAACCAGGTGACCAGGCTCAGTCAGCATGGGTTTATGAAAGGCAGGTCCTGCTTGAATAACCTGATCTCCTTCTATGACAAGGTGACCCACTTAGTAGATGAGGAAAAGGCTGTAGATGTTGGCTACCTAGACTTTAGTAACTTCTTTGATGCCATTTCCCACAGCATTCTCTTGGACAAAGTGCCTGCTCATGGCTTGGATGGGTGTACTCTTCTCTGAGTAAAAAATTATTTGGATGACCAGGCCCAAAGAGTTGTGGTGAATGGAGTTAAATCCAGTTAGTGGCCAGTCACAAGATGCGTTCCCCAGGGCTCAGTATTGGGGCCAGTTCTGCTTAAGATCTTTATCAATGATCTGGATGAGGGGATTAAATGCACCCTCAGCAACTTTGCAGGCAACACCAAGTTGGGCAGGAGCATTAATCTACTTGGGAGTAGGAAGGCTCTACAGAGAATCTGGACAGGCTGGATCGATGGCCCAAGGCCAATTTTATGAGATTTATCAAGGCTAAGTGCCAGGTCTTGCACTTGGGTCACAACGACCCTGTGCAATGCTACAGGCTTGGTTAAGAGTGGCTGGAAAGGTGCCTGGTGGAAAAGGACCTGGGAATATTGGTCAACAGCTGGCTGAATATGAGCCATCAGTGTGACAAGGTGGCCAAGAAGGGCAATAGCATCCTGGCTTGTATCAGAAACAGTGTGGCCAGCAGGACTAGGGAAATTATTGTCCCCCTGTACTCAGCACTGGTGAGGCCACACCCCAAATCCTGTGTCCAGTTTTGGGCCCTTCACTACAAGAAAAATTTTGAAGTGCTGGAGCGTGTTCAAAGAAGGGCAACAAAGCTGATGAAGGGTCTAGAGAACAAATCTTATGAGGAGCAGCTAAGGGAACTGGGGTTGTTTAGCCTGCATAAAAGGAGGCTGAGAGACCTTATGGCTCTCAACAACTACTTGAAAGGAGGTTGTAGCAAGGTGAGTGTTGGTCTCTTCTCCCAGGTAATAACACAGGATGAGAGGAAACAGCCTCAAGTTGTGCCAGGGGAGGTTTAGATAGGATATTATGAAAAATTTCTTCACCAAATGTGTTATCAAACACTGCAACAAGCTGCCCAGGGAAGTGGCTGAGTCACCAACCCTGGAGTTATTAAAAGAGATGTAGATGTGTTGCTTAGGGACATGGTTTAGTGGTGGACTCAATGATCTCAAAGGTCTTTTCCAACTTAAATGATTCTAGAATTCTACCATAACTTTTTCTCCCTGGTCACTCTCAGTTGGTTATATGATCCAAGTTGTCTGGAAGATACATAAAATGTTTTATGGAAATATATAGGTGAACTGATGTGTCCTACATTTAGTGTTCAGCTTGGTATTGTTTCATTGGGGTTAAGCGAGTTTTTGGACTGGTGCTGGCTCAGAGCACAGCTGGTTTGGATATATAACAGTCTATATAATCTTTGCTGCATTGCTTATCTATAGAGCTCTTAAAATAAAACTAGTACTGATTTTCCTGAAATTATTGTATGGTGGCTTTCAATGTGACAACTAGGAAAAATTTGTCCTGTTGTGGGAAGCAACTGTGGATCTTCAAATTCTAAAGAAATTCGTTGTTGATGAATCACTATGAAATCCACAACCAGGTGGTGCTTTAGAAATGTCAAGTGATATTTTCATATGGAAATCTTGAGATTAATTAATAATACTTAAACCACTTAATATAAATGTCTGTTGTGGTTAAAGAAAAATTGTGTAATTGCTCAGCCAGCTTTAAATCTGTGTCCTCAGATATGTTGACCTAGAAATGACCTGTTGGAAAACATTTAAACTGCTAATTCCAGTTAATTAAAAAAAAAAAAAAAAAAAAAAGAAAATGTCCAACTCTTTAATGTTATATAACAATGTGGAGAATCATTACAGTTTATTCATGACTTAAATTCACACTATGCTTTCCTATATGCCTAGTATGGAAAAAAACACAGAAGGATAACTGATGCTGCACATGTTTGTTGTGTTTAAAATAAATAAAGAATATAAAAACACTTTGTAGCATTCTTTATATTAGAGGGACTTTAATAGTTCTTTAAATGGATTAATTTGATCCCAGTCTCTTCAGGATGAAGTCTCAAGTGAGTAAGAAGAAATCAACATATATTTTCTGTTGCACATTGATATATTTTTTAGAGAATCACTATTATTTTTCTTAACAAAATCACTATGTTATTATTCCTCTCTGGTACAATGCCATTGACAGTAAATTTTAGACTTTCACTACAATTATCTTGGCACTGAAGAGATTAAATGCCTTTAGAAAGTACTTAAGAACTTTGCATCCAACTTTTTAGCAAATACAGATGTATTTATTCTCCTTCCCCCCCCCCCCCAAAAAATATGCTAAATAAGTTTATTTTCAGAATTAAATGTTGTTATGTACTTTATATATAATATTCTTCAAGTATTAAACATATTAATTTTTTTAACTGTCTGCAGACTATAGATTACAATGCACTTCTTGGGAATAAGGAAACAATGAATTATAAAATAGAGATTTTTTTTTCTTAATATGAAGTGTAGACTTCTGTTAAATGCAGTATGATATTTTACAGGTGGAATGGGAGTGGGGGAGCACAGTGTCACACCACCTTGAAATTAAAAACTATGTTAAAACCAGAGGTTTTCTTGAAAGGCTGGACCAGAACCTATATGATTATTTTTCTGAATTCAAAATAAATCTGTGACTTTTTGTTTGCATGGTTTTAACAGTCCTTTCTTTCCTTGCTCTGTAGAATTTGGAGCTTTGTGGGGTCCTAAGATATTTCTAGCTCACCCTAGTTATAAGCCTGTTACATTGAGCATGGATTAAGGTCCAGTTTGCATTTAAATCCAACTTTTTTGCTCATTCATGCTGTGTGAATATAGAATAATTTTCAAGCATATATGTGAGGTTTGTCTCAGAGTGCTGCAAGGCACCCCAAAAATTTTGCACCCAAAATCTTTAGAAAGGTCTAAAAAATTAGGGAAATATCAACTATCCTGTGCTAATCCACATCTCACCAGAGATCCCATCCTATCTTTTTAGGAAATTCTCTTGGTTGGTGTTAAACAGATGAATCATCTGGGCTTCTTACTGGAAGTTTCTAAATTTTGTGTGGTGTGAATAAAGTAGAAATTATATGTTAATCTGGATGCATAAGTCAAGGGCAAGAAGTGTGAAAGACTGTAACCCACTTTCTCATTAAGGAGATGACATATGGCATAGTTACTGTCTTAGATTTAGGGAGTTCTATGCAATATTACTTCCTTTGTTATTCATTGCTCATCTTACCACCCAGTGATTTACTATCAATATGCAGAAGACACCTGTGAAGCTGACTTTTGGGGTGTGCACTGAAAACCTACTGAGTTCCCTGGCACATACAAAAGTGAGATTTCAGGGCTGAAAGTAAGAACACAGAAGTTTAAAGGACACTGAAATATTTAACTTTCAAACAAAATGTGAAAGCATACATTTAGTAGGCATTGAAGCCTTTCAGGTGCACAGTTATAGAACAGCTGAATTATTACTGGATAGTTCTAGATGACTGATTTAAAACCCCTATTGGAACTGAACTAAAAGTGACCATGATATACAGTTGTTTGGGCTTGAGAGAGGAAGGTGATCTGGAATATGGTACTGTTCATAAAATTGCCATTTAGGTCTTAGCAACATGTCACTTTGATAGTTTAATTGTAAATCTATTACTTAAACCTTTTTCGAAGATGGGTTGTTGTTCAAGCAAATTCTGACTTAATTGAGCAACTCAATATGAAGTTCTGTGGTTTATAAAGAACAGACTGGATTATTATAATGTGCCAAAGATCCTTTACTGTTCCCAAATTTGAAATTTGGATCTTTATCTGACATTTAAGGCTATTTGGAATGCTATTCAACTTTAAAAAAAAAAAAAAAAATAACTGTGCTATAAATCAGACTGCTTTCCAAAGTGCAATTTAAAAAAATGTGGTATGATTTTAAAAATCTACCTTCCCTCAGGCTCCCTTGAACATTGTTATATCTCAAGGGACTTCAAATTAGGTCAGTGGTCTAGACCTAGTGATCTGGCATCTTTTCATCAAGAGTTCTTGGGATTCCAATTGGATAATATCACTTATTTAGAGTCAAGTATTTTATATTTTTTGACAACTAGGTCTCAGACTGTCTATAACCCTTTCAAAGATCTCAGCTTCTTAAGGATTTATTTATTCATGAGTAGCTCATACTATCCTTTAAGGGAATCATTATTGCCTAAGTAAATGAAGTTAAATAAGAACTTTAAACTGGTATAATTAATATAGCAAAGACAATGCATCATGACCTGGATTTGGTTCAAGTCTGGTGGGTTTTTTAGTGTGTTATAAGAACTGGGTTACTGGAGAGGACATGCACGGATGATGCATTCTGTGCAGTATATGAGGAAAGTGTCTTCAAGATCTTGTCTTAAAAATTGCAGATCTGGTCAAGGTGACCCATACAAAAGAAATACTAGAGAAGCATTTAATGCAATAACAATATCTTTGTAGTGATTTATCTATCTATTTCTATATATAAGATCTTATGTATATATATTTATATGTATATAATTATACACATGCACACACACACACACACATGCACACACACTCATTGAATTTCCATTTCAATTTATCTCCTGAAGCAAGACTTCCACAAAGCAATCTGTTAAGGGTCTGCTAATAGGTAGCTCTGCCGCTGTCTGTTAAACAGCTAATAGACTGCTCTGATTCATAGTCACCTGTGTGCTACACATATTATCTATGTGCTTGGGAAGTGTTGTAATTACCAGAATTCAGTCGACTGAGAACCTTGATCCAAGCTTTTCATCAAAGCCACAAATTTCCCACATGCTTTCAAGGCTATTGCTCCAAGTGTTTTCGTATGCTTTTCAATTTTGGTTTAACAGACAAGCAGATATCTAGATATTTAAGCAGGTCTTAGACCCACCCCAGACTAGAATTTCCTAAGCTGTTGGGTTTTTTTGGAGGAACCAAGACACCAGCTCTAAGAATGTCTGAATTGCCTGTGGCTCAATATCATGTTTTCAGTAATAATCAACAGATGCTGTCTAGGACAGATCTTAACAGAACAAATTCAGTGATGTTTTCCCATGATCGTTTCCTGGTTTCTAACAATTTCTGGCTCGGGTTTTTGGACCAGCTCTAGCATTAACTTTTTTTGTAGGGATATACAGTATTTAATATTAGGGGTTAATATTTAATATTATGAGTTCAATAGCAAAATGAACTATAAATTTCAGCTTAGGAAAGAAAGCACTCCCAGGACAAATATTTTTTCTGTTAATGCCCATTCATATCATCTTTTCTTGTGTGACGTTCTTGTTATGCCTTAAACCTGTTAGAAAGGATAAAAATGTTCACTGTGTCTGTTTCATCTATGATGAAAAGCGGAAACAAAAACTAAATAATGATGAATTAATTTGCAATGTTTCCTGTGTCTCTATGCAGTATTCTTAGCACAGATCTAACCTTTTAGCGTTGTGATACCTTGGATTAGGATGACATTTTTTATAAAAATAAAAGCTTAACTGTATGATTTTAAAGAAATTATGTCAGTGTGTCATAATTAGTGAAAACAATTTACAAATGTCTACTTTTAATACTTTAAACTGGAACAATTACTATTTTTTCCCATCAGGAAGTACCGAAGGATGACTAAAGAATAAACAGAAGAAAGACTGAAAGACTTAAATTCTGTATTTTCTGCCTTCCCCCTTCCATTTACAAAGGAAAAACTGTTGATCATTGACATTCTTCTCTCAAGAGATGCTTGAAATGACTGTGTCCTTGATAGCAATTGTCCTAATTTGGTGTCTAATTAAGAGCCACATATCTATTCTTTACTTGCTCTCCTCTACAGTACTTCTGGTGGTCAACACTCAGGATATTAAAGTTCTTCATGTCTTAGAAATATAATAAAAAAGAACAGTGAAGTTTTAAAAACAAAACAAAACAAAACAAAACAAAACAAAACAAAACAAAACAAAACAAAACAAAACAAAAAACAAAACAAAACAAAACATCCGACACTTTACTTCAGAGAAACCACACTGACAAAATAAGACTGTGTGCTGGTTTTGGCTAGGATAGAGTTCATTTTCTTCACAGTAGCTACTATGGGGATATGTTTTGGATTTGTGATCAAAACAGTACTAATACAGAAATGTTTTAGCTACTGCTGAGCTGTGCTCACATAGAGTTCAAGGCCTTTTCTGCTTCTCACCCCAACCCATCAACAAGTAGGCTGGGGGTACACAGGAAGTTGTGAGGGGACATAGCTTGGACAGATGACCCCCACTGACCAAAGGGATATTCCATACCATATGACATCATGCTCAACATATAAAGTTGGGACAAGAAGAAGGAAGGGGGGACATTGGGAGTGATGTAATTTGCCTTCCCAAGTAACCGTTATGTGTGATGGAGCCTGGCTTTCCTGGAGATGACTGAGCACCTGCCTGATAGTGGGAAGTGGTGAATGAATTCCTTGTTTTGCTTTGTTTGCCTGCGTGGTTTTTGTTTTACCTATTAAACTGTCTTTATCTCAACACATGAGTTTTCTCACTCTTAGTCTTCTGATTTTCTCCCCCATCCCACCAGAGGCAGAGTGAGCTAGGAGCTGTGTGTTGTTTAGTTGCCAGCTGGGGTTAAACCACGACAGAGTGGAAATCTGTGCAAACAACTTCAAACTAAATGAAGATTATTAAATTACTACATACCGTGATACTGTGGCCAATACAGTGCATTAACAGGAAGTACAAACAAGCATTTCTATAGGAAAGTTGGATTTTCAGAGTTTGTTTCAGGTTAAATATAGGCACACACTGCCACATCCTTTGTATTGGTTTTAAGTAATAGAGTTTTGGGAGCAGGTGTGGGGCTGCAGCAGTGGCTGTTGGAGGACCACTGGGAAGAAGAACTGAGAGTGCTGTACAGTGAGTGACTGATGAAGACATCTTGACCTTGGTGGGCCAGAAGCCTTGGGAGAAGCAAACAGGAATGTAGAAGGAAGAACAAGATAAGAATGCTGAGCTTTATCTAAAGGAAAACATACAAGACTACAGTTAACGGAAAACATCTGGCCATTTCTTAAACAGTGGAAAATTTTCTGCCTTGAGCTAAAAGAGTAGAGGATGTTATGCTTATGCTTGTAAGATTTAATTAACCAATAGGCTTAGGATGGCAGTAACTAACTTGTAGCCAATGAGTTGTCTGGTGTATTATGGACAGAGGGTAATGACCAATCAAATGTTGACAATTATTGCTAGAGACTGTATAATTGTAGAAGAGTTGCTGACAATAAATGACGTTGACTTCAACTTCTCAACCTCTTCTTTACAGCCATTCAGAGTCCTGTCTCTCAATCACCATCAGGTGGCTTCTGTGAGAATAGACCAGAAGCTGTCCCTGTGTTTCACAAAGCCAGTTCTCCAAATTAGACCCACCACTAGCCGAAGATGAGCCCATTAGCAATGTTGGTAGTGCCTCAGTGAAAACATATTAAAGAAAGGGTAAAAAATACTGTGCAGCAGCAGCTGGGAGAGAGGAGTGAGAATATGTGAGAGAAACAACCCTGCAGACACCAAGGTCAGTGTACAAAGAGGGGGAGGAGGTACTCCAGGTGCTGGAACAGAGATTTCCTTGCAGGCTGTGGTGAAGACCATGGTGACACAGGTTGTCTCCCTGCAGCCTGTGGAGGTCCAGAGTGGAGAAGAAGCCTAACTGAAGCCCAGGGAGGACCCCATGCCAGAGCAGGTGGATGTGCCACAAAGTGAGCTGCGACCCCATGGAGAACCCTCACTGCAGCAGGCTCCTGGCAGAAGCTGTGACCCTGGCAGGGGAGCCACACTGGAGCAGTCTGTTCCTGACTAACAGAACCCTGTGGAAAGGACCCATGTTGGAGCAGTTCTCGAAGAACTGCAGCCCATGGGAAGGACCCTCATTTGAGAAGTTCATGAAGGACTGTCTCCCATGGGAGGGACCCTGTGCTGGAGCAGGGGGAAAGCATCAGGAGGAAGCAATTTTTTGTTTTATAAGTTTTTATAAAACATACTCAATATAAATGTATGTTCCTAGAATTCTGTTGGAGTCTCGGGATTTGGTATAAAAAGAGAAAATTGTTGGTCTCTGATTTCTTTTTCCCCCACTTTGATTAAAATACATTGTACTATAAGTTTCTAAATAATTGTGCCCAACCTGTTGCAATGATTAACAATAAGGAATTCTAAGAAAACTTATTTTTTTAATGAAATATTACAGCAAAAAGCCTGATTAAAACTCACGTAGTTTTTATCAAATCAGAATCAAAGTGGTTTATTGTTGGTTAACTACATATTGTCCATAATTCATTCAGTGAATCACACTTTCAGAATCAGTATGCAATATAACAGAAACTGTAATACAAGACACTTTCAAAATGTTAATAGGCACCTACACATTTTTAAATATTTTTCATAACTAATCCTCAAAATTATATCTGCACACATAGTTACATGTGTGCACATGTGCATAAACACACTCCCACACACACCTTCTTCCTTTGGACATGTGAGTTGCAAGCACGTACACCCTCTCCTGGGGCTGACCAGGGGATGGCTCTTTTAAAGATGTAATGGAGTTTAAAAGGTTGAGAAATACATGGCAAAAATGAGAAAATGGCTGCTACATGAAGTAAAACTAAGTAGATGACTGAAAAGAGCTGTAATAATATATATATAAAAAAAATAGTCTGTAGTCTGTAAAAAGGAATGAGTAGCATTCTTGTACCATTACTCAGTATGAGAATTGTGTGCAGTCAGACCAGTAAGTGGAAGAATCACATGTTGCTAATATTCAAAAGCATGGTGTCATAGACCATGCTGTACTACCATTACTTTCACTAAATAAAGGCCATAAGTAGTATATGGGTTCAGAAGTAGAGCTGAAAATCCTGGAAGTGCCTCAGTGCTTAATAGGTATAATGAACTATGTTGGGTTTATGTGTGTGGCAGGAATTAATGATAGCAGGGGAGAGGACTCACTGTGAGAAACTTCTCGAAGCTCCCCCAGCTCCAAGTCAAACCCGCCTCTGCATCAAGGCCAAGCCAATTAGTGACAGTGCCTGTGCCTCTGTGATAATATATTTAAGAAGGGGAACCTGTGAGGGGGAAGAGGTGTTGTGAGGGAGATACCTGTGCAAACACCAAGATCAGTGGAAGAAGGAGGAGAGTTAGGGGAGGTGCATCAGAGCAGAAACTCCCTTCAGCCCATGGTGAGAGGACAGGCTGTTCCCCTGTAGCTTATGGAGGTCCATGGTGGAGCAAATGCTCACCTGCAGCCCTTGGAGGACCCCACGCAGGAGCAGGTGGCTTCTCCCAAAGAAGGCTGGGAGTCTGTGAGAAGCTCCCATTGTTGCAGTTACTGGGAGGACTACAATGTTTGCATGGGACCCACACTGTGGGAGGGAGCAATGCTGGAGCAGTTTGGGAAGAGCTGCAGCCCAAGGGAAGGACTCATGTCAGAGAAAGTTCATGAAGGACCAACTCTCATGAGACGGTCCCCACACTGAAGCAGGGGAGAAATGCAAGGAGTCCTCCCCCTGAGGAGGAAGAAACATTAGAAATAATTTCTGAGGGACTGACTACAACCCCCATTCCCTGCCTGCACCCTGTGTCGCTGGTGGGGAGGAGGTAGATAAATTGGGAGCAAAGCTGAGCCTGAGAAGAAGGGAGGATTGGGGTGAAAGTGTTTTTAAGATGTGGTAATGTTTCTCACTGTCCTACTCTGTTAATTCAGACACTAACAGAAACAATACTTAAGTTGATGTTCTTTTTCTTCCCCAAAGGAGTCTGTCTTTTGCTCATGGCCATAATGGGTGAGTCACCCCTCCCTGTCCTTATCTCAATTCCTGAGCCTTTTGTTCTATTTTCTCCTTCCCATTCCTGGGGGGGAAAGGATGAGAGAGGCTGCCTTCGTGCTCAGTTGCCCTCTGGGCTCAAACCATGACATGACCTCAAACCACAACATGACTTCAGTGAAATTTTTAACTTGGGAAATCACTGAATCCCTAAACCACTGACAGTGTAGATTATAATAAATTCTGACAATTCTTATCTTTTTTCTTTGGATGGTCATATCCAGAGGATAGTCATAACAGCTCAATGTCTGGATGGAGATCACTGACAAGTGGTGTCCCTCAGAGGTTGGTATTGGGACAAATACAGTTTAATATCAATGCCTTAGGCAGTGGGATTTGGTGCACCCTCAGTGAGGTTGCAGATAACACCAAGCTGAGTGGTATGGTTGACATACCTGAGGGAAGGGATGCCATCCAAAGGGACCTGGACAAGCTCAAGAAGTGGGCCCATGTGAAATTCATGAGGTTCAGCAAAGCCAAACACAAGGTCCTGTGCATGGGGCGGGGTAACTCTCAGTATCAATACAGGCTGGGGAATGAAGGGATTGAGAGCAGCCCCACAGAGAAGGTCTTGGGGGTAGTGGGGGATGAAAACCTCAACATGAGCTGGCAATGTGCACTTGCAGCCCAGGAAGGCAGCCATATCCTGGGCCGCATTAAAAGAAGCGTGGCCAACAGGTCAAGGGAGGTGACTCTGCTCATCTACTCCACTCTGGTGAGAGCCCACCTGGAGTAGTGTTTCCAGCTCTGAAGCCTGCAGCACAGGAAAGACAGGGTCCGGTTGGAGTGGGTCTAGAGGAGGGCCACAAAAATGATCAGAGGGATGAAACACCTCTCCTATGAGGAAAGTCTGGCTGACAGAGTTGGGGTTCAGCCTCAAGAAGAGAAATCTCTGGGGAAGCCTAATTGCAGCCTTTCAGAACTTAAAAGGGTCCTACAAGAATGATGGGGACAAACATTTTAGCAGTGCCCGTTGAGATAGGACAAGGTTTTAAACTAAAAGAGAGTAGATTCAGACTAGAGAAAAAATTAATTTTTTCATGATGAGCATGGTGAAACACTAGAACAAGTTGCCCAGAGAGGTGGTAGATTCTCCATACCTGGAAACATTCATGGCCAGGTTTGATGGGGCTCTGAGAAACTGCTCTAGTTGAAGATGTCCCTACTCATTGCAAGGGTGTTTGACTAGATAATGTTGAAAGGTCCCTTACAGCCCAAACCATTCTATGATTCTGAGTAGTGCACTATAAAGTTTGGGCACAACTGGAGCATCTATTCATGTAAGGATAGACCATAATAAACTTCAGGCTGGGGAGTGGTGTTCCATGCATCTGTGGACGCCCTAAGGTCCTTGGCTGCTGTTGAGCAAGTTAGCACAGTTGCCTATGCTTTTGGTGGTGGTAGAAATAGTGGTTTCTTTTGAGTAGATGACTCCTGGACTGAAGTGAGAGGGAAAGAGAGAGAAGGGTCATTAAGACAACTCGAGAAGCTGCTGCCTCATACTGGTCAACAGGAAGTAGACAGAGCCATAACGTCCCCTTTCTTGTTGGAGGTGAGGGTTGTCGGTATGACACAGAGCAGATCTTATGGTCTTTGATTATCACTATCAGGTCTAGTGATCAACAAGAGCGTTCACCTGGATTCATTTCAATTACCTCCAACAGGAGTGATTCTGACACTGATGAAAGCCAATGTCTGTACTGACTATATATAATTCAGAGGATTTTACCTCAAGCTAGTTTAAGTAGCTGAATACCTGTGATCATTAGATGTGCTCTGGAGCATATCTATCAGCTTAGTTGTATCTGGAAGGAATCTAATTTGTTTATTCTAAAACTGAAAGTCAAATTCTGTAAGTAGGAATGATGAGAAAACGTGCTTAAAAAATACATTTCTAATCTGAATTCAGAAAACATGTATATATACACCTTGACTACAAGAGTGAATTTCAGTTTATAGGTTGTTTTCCAATGTGTTTTGCAATACATGTTTCTGTGATACAAAATAAGATAATATTTACTGTTCTAGATATACCATGGATTAACCCGTGAGATGATATCAAAACACAACACACTCTATGAAACATCACAGGGATTATATGACATTTCATCTTTCAGATTCATCTGAGCAATTTTACAAGACCTGGGTCTACCGCTAAAAACAGAGCACCATTCACATGACATGTAAACCTTACAATGTTATGATATTCTCCTGCTTTTCTCAGGTTATACTTACTGTATGTTCTGTAGTCAGTCTGATTTCTTTGATTACAAGGAGATTGTAATCTGTTTGAGAAATTTAATCTTTACAGCTGTAAAATGCCAGTTACAAAAGTAGAAACTCCTGACAATATAGTCATATCTCACTTTGATAGAAGACATTAAAGCTTTCTTTGTTTGATAATACAGGATCCTGTTGGACTATTGGATTTGGCAGCGTTGGGTTAACAGTTGAACTCAATGATCTTAAAGGTCTTTTCCAGCCTAAACAATCCTATGATTCTATGACTAGGAATGCAATTTTATCTGCATAGGATTTTTTTGTATTCATTCTATTTGATTTTAAAGTGTACTTTCTTCCTTTTCAGCTCCTAAAAGGTGTTCTCAAACACCTAGAATAAGTTGTTGGGGTTTTTTTCCAACTCCTTTCCTAAATCTTCACTTACAGTTAAAAATACAGAAACTCAAAAGATAAAAGTTGAACTGATGCACCGAGGCAAATATCTATCATTCCACACAGTAAAATCTCACTTTTTTAAACCCTTATCTTCCTGTATTTTAAACAAATTCTTGTATTCTGTAGGCCTTATTGAATAGTTGCTTTAATACTAAGCAAAATTAATATAACATTTTTGCACAGCACCTAGCAGTATGAAGCCTATGACTTCATTCTGTTAATAACAGTAGGTGTAACTAAATGACATTACATACTGATCATGAATAGAAGACACTGTTTAATAAAGATCAAAATTTTAAAACTTATCTCAATATACAGGAACACTTTCTTAACAACGCATCCTTATAATTGCTTCAGTCTTACTACCTTATAGTTCTGTACAGAAAGTTCTTACCTTACTTCTGTCCCATAAGTACCTTTTTCTTATTTCAATTGCATCTGAATGGAGGAATTTACATATTGTTAATTTGTTTCTTGATTTTTTTTTTTTAAGCTTCTTGATTCTCCCTAAACAGTACTTCTCAAACTAAAGAATGGCAAGAGTACAAATTGGCAGAGGTTTGGGAATCTTTTTACAAAATTTGGAGTCTTTGTAATAGGACAACATAAACAAATATCACCCTCAGGGCATAATGTTCAAAACTTCATTTACTAGCATTATAAATGAATTCACTCTTTAATTAACAACTTGGAGTGTGAGAAGGAAATTACATGATTGGTAACATATGATGGAAATGAAGTATGGAAATTTTTTTCTGGACCACTACTGCTGATATATGAAAATCTGGTATTATAAACTGTTACTTACCCTGGATTCTGCAGCTGCAAGCTGATTAAAACTCACCAGGAAGAGCTATAATAAACAAATACCACCTGCTGCAATAACAGGTGTTTGTGTCTTCATTTAGAAACCAAAGTAAAACAGAAGATGCCAAGGGGCTGAAGTAGATCAGTATTTGGATTACCATAATTTGTTACTACTTGTCCTTGAACTTAAAAGCATATTATTCTGCTGTCAAGACTCCTTGATAGGGATTCAACACTCGTTTCTAGTAATTAAGCATCATTCTGCCTTCTCTGTGCAGCTGTCCATTCTCCATACTACGTGCATTCACTGAAACTGTTTCTCCATTTACTGGTGTGTTGCATAGTGTCTTTGACTAAGCACACTGTACACACAAAAATAAAAGGAAACAGCATTTGATATTTTAAATTTCACTAATCTTATTGGTGATTTGTTTGACAGTTGTAGTCCATACAAATCATTATAGACATGGGAATCTATCATGTCTCATCTGATCCTCGATGGATTGTATACATGTTTACAAAAGAAGATATATATTTTTAAAAAAGAAATTACAAAGCATTCTGCTTCTAATATTTATATCAGTGGCTCTTCTGATGCAGATGAAGCAAATTACTATCTCTCCCAATGAAAGTGAAGGTCTGTTCCCTGTATGTCTTTCATGTTTGCAACTTCTCAGTGGTGATTCCCAACTGCAGAATTCTTTCTTCATAATAGCAGTAAACTTAAGCAATAGCAATGAGAGAAGCTAAGTGTCTAGATAAATGCATAAATTATTATGCTATGTATTTGTTCATGTAAATAAAAAACGTGGTAGAGCTCATACCAATGATTGTGATAGACCTTTAACTAAACCCAGAATCAGACTAAATGGATTCAGTCTGTCCCAAATAAATTATCAGGAGGTTACTTTCATGTTAAAACAATTCTCAAACTACCTGGCAAAAAGATTTCACTCCTTTCAGACTGTAGTTTACAGTGGATGACTTCAAGATAGTTCATGATAGTAGATAATACTTACAGCCAGCAGGGAGAGAATTCCAAGGTAATGAACAAAATTTCAGAGCGCTCTATTTTTTTCTCTTTTGCAAGAAATGTCACACATAAATAAGTGCTGAAATCCCATAATACTTAAAGCGGGTGTGAAGAATTATTACTGGGAATAAGCAACATCACAAAGTCATTTAAAATCTACAAGCTGCCAGAAGAGTGGATTATAAAAAGGAGAAGCTGAAAACTGGAAAGCTTTTGGGAAGATTTAGCATATTTAAGATGTAAAAATTACTTTCCTGTCTTAAGTAGGGAGCCTGCATGGGTTGAAAAGGAGCTGGAGCAGCATCCTGACAAAGGTAGGATTTCCTGAGTTTTTGGTTTGTTTTTGAATTTCTGACGGTCTAGATGATTAATAATCTTAGAAGTAAATGATGTTTAAATAGTTCTTAGATCAATATCCTAAGAGAGACAGTAGAAAGCCTGAGTTATTTGTTACAATGGTCATAGAGCATTTTGACAACAAGCTGACAGGATCTCTTTTATGTTATTTAGTATTGGAAGAAAAACATCCCTTTCTCAAAAAGAGGAAATAAACAAATCTCGTTACATGGGTAAAATCCACTTGCTGTAATAGTAAAGATGCTTAGAATTTATTTAAAATTACATTTTCTTTATTAAATATAATGAGGTATTAAAATGAGATTTAATATAAGTGAGAATGCATTTTATAATAGAACTAAATATCATTTCTAATTCTGCTCACAAAAACATACATGTTGTTATAGATTATGTAGAATTTAACAACTGTTATAGTTAAATAAGTAATGTAAACAGATATTTTGAAGAGCCTTTTTTTTTTTTTCTTTAATATAACTAGATACAAGTATGAACCAAAGATCTAGGAAGAAAGTTAAATACCTTTTGGAAACTAAGGCTGAAAAAAAAGTAATCATTGCTGAAATAATTCTGATAAAGTTTATAGAAAGATGTAACTAAATTGAGCGAATACTCAAATATATATGGAAATATAAGCTATAAGAATGGGCCTTTTAATATGGAGGTCAAACTACATGTTTAGTTTAACAAACTGAAAGTTAATGGAATTAACAATTAGTCTGTAGATTCATGAAAATAAATAAAACTAGACTGTCAAATATTCTGTGGGTAAAAACTTAAAATATATGGGTCATAAATATGACTGAAACTTTGAATTTTAGGTGTAGTTACCTATTGGCTGTTGTAGTTAAATGATTTATTTTCTTGGTTGATAAAACTTTCTAAGTGATATGTAAAGTTGTTGCAGAATTTGATTTACGTCAGCACTTTCTTAATTTACCATCTATGGAATTTTTAAATAGTTTATTGGGAAATGTTGGATTTGGAAAACTATATCAATAAGTAGAAAAATGCAACACATTCATACCACTCTGTCATGGAACAGAATATCAAAAAATATCTTGGACCCACCGCCAGAATCTACCTTCAACTTTTGTACATTTTAAAATCACTTTTTATGTTTCTTGCCATCTTATTTCTCCTGAGTAAGCTTCCTCTTTTGCTTTTCTCCCTGTTTATTTGAAAAGTTGCTTTCTGTAATAGCTATCAAAACAAATAAGACCAAAATTTTGCGCATATTGGGGGTACTTCTGTACCAAAAGCTGTTGTTTCATGCTGAGCAATAGTGCTGCATTTTCTTACCTCCTCTCCATTCAGGCTGAGATTTACAAAACTGATCTTGTTCCTTCCTTCAGCATTCCATGGAGCACCTATCATACAACATACCTATTGTTTCCCTGTGCTGCTATAACATATATGCTAAAAAATGCATAAATTATATGCCAACTTTTTTTTTTAATGGTTTTAAATATTAAAGCAGTTACTGTTGGGAAATACTCAAACTTAGGCAGCCTAAGAATGTAGAATTTCATACTTGTCACATTAAGGTAACAACAGAAGAATTCATGATGAAAGTAGATCACTAAGAGTAAAGAGACATGAAGCGTTGTAGTGAAGGCTCCAACACCAAATGGAAGAGTTGATCACAAACAACCAAAGGCTATTTTGGCATACCTTGATTTTGTTTAGACATGTAATTTTTTATTTTACCTCATAGTCTTTAGTTCTTGGGACAAGCCAGGGTGAACAGTTCTGCCTGATTTTATGTCCAATGATATAACTGGACTAGGCTACAAAAGTTTCTTATGAAACTAGATGTATTAAAATCTTAAACTTCCTGTATATGTAGTGTTCTGGTTGTGCAAAAGTACCTGCATTTTATTTTATTATGCTTATTTTTAGGGAATATCAGGAAACTTTGATTTAATAATTAGTTGGCTTATTTTCAATTTAAAAGGTTGTAGCAAATTTAATTTTAAACATTGTCATGGTATGAAGTCTGCCCTAAATCACTGCCCAAATAAAGGAGACCTTGGCTAAATCTACCAAGTCTGACTAGACTAGCTCAGCATGAGTTGGAAAACAAAGGAGCAATAGACAAACTTTGTTGTTATGTGATGTTTGCTGACTTCAGACTTTTGTAAAGTATTTGTGGCTGGAGACCAGTGGATGAGAGAATGCCTGATTAAAATGGTGACAACTGCTAATTGTCATTGGATTTAGAGCAAATCAATGAGATTGACCTCAGGCTACATGATTATCAAGGCCATTAGCAGCTTGTGCTGATGTTCTAGTTTATAATGCAATAAATAGAGAAGACAGTTGTCCAGTGGCAGCTGAGATCAGCATACCACTTATGGACCCCAGACACCATGTCAAAGGGTATGCCCAAAGCGGACCTGTTTCATTCAGAGGCCAGGCCACCAGCCAGGATTAAGACACATCCAGTGGTCAACATGAGTGTCTTGTGTTCTGGGTCTATGCTACCAGTCTAACCTGTACTAGAAGGACAGGGACCATGGTTGTAGGAGGTACTATGTGGTATGTAGGATAAAAACACTAGACTAGATATTGTTATCCATCGCTATACTCAGTATGTTTAGTAAACTCTATGTCAGTGATTATGTGGTTCTGTTCTTGTAGACACTGTCTAATTCCCTTATCATGGGAGTTAACTGTTTTTTAAATACCAAATATCGTGGTAAAGGGGTTTTCATATCAAACTGTTTATACCTCATTATTCTCATCTTAGAGAGAAAGTGGATCATAAGAGTTTGAGGGAAAAAAAAAAAAACAAACAAAACCCAAAACCCAAAAACCAAACCAACCAACCACCACCACCAACAACAACAATAACAACAATAATAATATTAATAATAATAATAATAATAATAATAATAATAATAATAATAATAATAATAATAATAATAATAATAATAATAATAATAATAATAATAATAATAATAATAATAATAATAATAAAATACACAACAAAAAACAAACCCCAAAACCCTGCTTCTGTAGGAAAAAAGATAAAAGTCACTGATTTAAAGAAAGTACTGAGAGGTGGGCAACTGACACAAAAGTTGTCTTCTAGAAAGAAATATGTTTCCTTATTCCCATTACACAGTTTAACTTATCAATCCACATTTAAAACAAAATCCTACAATATCTGATTGATTTTTTGTTTTCCACAAGACTGTGAAATAGATGTACGTGAATTCCCAAGATACTACAAGTCCAGGTTTTTATTATTGTTTTTTTATTATTATTAAATCATACAAAGGTTGGAGAATGGTGCAGAGAATAGTCCTCTGTTCTGAACCTTGTTTTCTTCATATTTTGTAGGTTTTCATGCACTGTATTCACTTAAAAGAGAAAGAAATTAGCCTAATTCAGTGCTCTTGAAAGTACACAATGATATCTGATTATTAGGTAAAGTTTTTCTGAAAGAGTTATTCAGGTTCTTCAAATGCTCTAAAAAGTATTCCTGCCATTCTTCTTTACCTCAGCTTATTAAATTGCTTTTAGCCACAAATTGTCCCCTATGACTAAGATGTCAGATGCATTGTTTAATCTGGGTGTGCCTGAAGTGTTGCTGGTGTTTCAGTGCTAGTATACAGTATACATCCACTTGCATGTATAAGGTTAATCATAGTACAGTGGCTGTTTTCACCCCAAAATTATCTGAGATTTCTGAGGATCAAAACCAGACTATTATTGAAGTGTATATTGTTAGAAATAAACATTCAAGATGCTGAGATAATATTTATCTGAATCCTGTTTTTCTGTCTTCCTCTGGGAAAAGCTTATGTTGCCTGCTGTTGTTTGACTGGACTTGAAAGAAGAAAATCAGTAAAGATGCTAAATGTCTGCAATAGTCATGGGGTGAGTACATGGTTCAAATCTAGAATCTATTCCTCAATTGTTAATAGTTCATATTTTCAGAACTTGTGTTCATGTGGATTTTATTCTGTGGTCTTTTCCTAGAAATTGTTGCATTTGATTTTAAACACTTAAAGCAAACAATCTAGTTTTTGCAAATAGGGTGGAAATCTCAGGAAATAGTCCCTATTTTCTGGTATTTGGTCAAATATGCTATTGTATCTGGAATTCTGGCATGATGTCCAAAAGCAAAGAATACAGTAGTTTGTAAACTTCTTTGTAAAGAGAATTTCTCAGAGAGATAACTACAGTTGACTGATCTGGTGGGTAGCGTCATAACAATATCACAGTTGCTTTTATTTTACTTTCTTCTAGGAGGTTCTATGTGTTTATACTTTCCCTTACCAGACTGTTCTCTTTAATATTAGCAAGTAACATTTTTTTGATAACATAATCTATTTAACTTTTGTCCTTCTTTTCCCTATTTGTCTCAATTATGATGATTTCCCAAATATTAAAAATTCCTATTTAAAGTCCAAGTACACCAAGTTACATTGCATAAATGTTTATTATTACTGTTAAGAATAACAAAAAATTATAAATGTTTTACTAGATTTTTTTTTTTTAATGGTATACAAACCAGAAGAAATGTAAAATCTTTACACTAAGGATTTTTTGTGCATGATTACATATCATATAATAACAGCCTCAGTGTGTGCATCAAGTAGTATAAATGTCAATAACAAATAACAAATGTATCCTGTGGTGAGACAGCAGGGCGCCCCACCACCACCACCACCACCCCCCATGAAGATCTACAGTGGAGCCGATACTGATTTATCACCTGTGTTTCATTTTGCATGGATGATCAAGGTGCTGTACTTGAAGAAGGTTGAGAAAAGGTAGACCCCGCTGTTGTGGTTCAGCACTAGGAGGATTGAAATACGAGGGCGTATCCCACACCAGAGCAGCTTGGGAAGGTCTGCAGCTGTGGGAAGGACTCCAGTTGGAGAAAGCTGGTGACCCATGCTAGAGCAGTGTAAGGAAATGATGTGGCCCATGGGAGGGACTCACGTCAGAGAAAGTTTGTGGAGGACTGTCTCCTGTGAGATGGGGACCACAATGGAGCAGTGGGAACAAGTTCCAAAAGCTCCCCCCACTGAAGATGGAGGAAGTGGCAGCACTGACTGCACCCCCCATTCCCTGCCCCTGCACCGCTGGGAGGAGGAGGTAGAGATATCGGGTGCAGAACTGAGCCCAGGAAGAAGGGAGGGGTGGGGGGAAGGTGTTCTCAAGATGTGGCAATGCTCCTTACTGTCCTACTCTGTTTCGTGTTGTTAGTTTCTGTAATAAATGTATGTTCTTTTTTTTGTTCCCCTAACAAGTCTGCCTTTTGCCCATGACCATAATGGGTGATCTGCCCCTCCCAACCCTATCTCAAACCCCAATCCTGGCTCATCTGTCCCTTCTCATTGACAGAAGAGAAGGAGGAGTGAATAGCTGCGTGGTGTTCGGCTGCTGACTAGGCTCAAACCACAACATCTAACTATCATAGACTAAATATACACTCATTTGTATGTATCAAAATCATAGCTTAGGAAATTATAACCATATGAAATTTCAGGTAACTTTGAATTGTGGGAACTTGTGGAACTTGTGGGATTAAAGTAAGAGGATAGAGGGATTCTCAGGTTCTCTTTTATTTTTTTTTACATATTTATATATTAACTTCTAATGTTTATACATAATCAAATAACTTCAATATTATTCAAGCAGTGCAATTCGGAGTGGGGAAAATAGTTCCATTACATTTTTTTTTTTTTTTTTTTTAAATTATTACAACTGAGTATAGGGGAAAAATTAAGACAATTAAGTGAATATTCAGCAATTGTTTCAGATTAATTTCCCACTGGAGATTAATGTTTAAGCATTCAATTGTAATAAAAAAAGGTCTGGGATCCTGTTTCTGGCCTGGATGTCTCCATGTTCCTGAAAGTAGAAGATTAACTTGTCTCCACCTTTGATGTCCTTAATTTTTAACTACATGTTGCTGGTAGGCAGCCTGGGCTCAACCTATGTACTAGGGAAATACAGAGACAGATATTCAGAGTTTTAAGCCTCAGGTGGCAAAGAGTCCACAAGATCTCACAGCCAGAAGATACTCCTAGCCTTGTATTCTCTAGATGTAGTACATGTTTTGAGTAGATTTGAGATTGCATTACTTCTCTGTGTGCTTCTAAAAGACAATATTTAGACTTTATGGTAACAATGATTTGACTTTCAGACATTTGCATCATTCTGCAGCATACATCCTCAGGATTGTCCTAGTTCGGGCTGGAATAGAGTTCCTGTTGGTTTGGTAGCTGGAGGAGTCCTGCAACACACTGAGACCCCAGGGGATCCACAGGTCCTAGTGCCCTCACCTGTGTGGGGGCAGGGGGAACACAGCTGGAGGGCTGGGCCAGGATTCGCTGATATTCCGAGTCATGTGACATTATGCTCACTATATAAAGGCAGGAGAGGGCTGGGAGAGGCTTCCACTTCTGGGAGTGTTGCTGTGGTGCCTTTGTGTTTGGGATTGCTGGCTGGGAGCAGGACGGTGTTGGTGGGTGGGTGGTGAGCAGCTGTATTGTATATTACCCATTGATGCTGCTGTCAGTGTATTATTCTGTTACTGTTATTAAACTGTTTTTATCTCAACCTGCGAGTCTCCCTTTGCCCCTCCGATTCCCTCCCCATTCCCAAGTGGGGGGAGGGTGGGTGAGCGACTGCGTGGCATTTAGCTGCTGAGCAGACTCAAACCACGACAAGGAGTCAGGGTATTTGTTGTCTTGAGAATTAGGACATCAAAATTCTTGCCTCATTGCTTCAGTGAACTGACTTCTTATTGTGGTTCACAGGAGTGACTTTTTGCCATCCTCAAAATTGAAATGGCTCTGTATAGTGTGGTAATTTTTATTTAAAAAAAAAAAAAAAAAAAAAAAAAAGTCAGAGAATTGGTCCTTTTTCACAAGGGAAATCTAAGAAGTTGTCAGAATTAAAGGTAGTGGGGGAAACAATGCAAAAAAAGGAAACGCATAAAAGATCTAGTCTTTTATTGTCTCACTTATTGCTACTGAAACCTATATTAACTCAAATTTACTCCTCATTGGGTTTCATTCATTACGTGAACTAGTTAATTATAGCTTGCAGTGGTGAGTTAGGATCATGTTAGTAGGCCTTAATCAGTGTAAAGAGAAGAGTGTGAGTGGAAGTGTTACCTGTTGGATGTTAAGACGTCCCCTTTCTCTGTTATTTTATTTTTAATTAAATCTTTCAAATAAATGTTAAACAAGAACTTAGTATTTGTAATTCTGTGGTTCTTTCACAATCAGTTTAATGCTGATCTCTTGCTTGAGACAGCGATTTCACATTCTATATTCACTCATTTCTGATAGTTTACATGAGAGTTTTGACAATACCTTGAGAAGCAATTACTCAAATAATTTTTATATAATTGTGATGAAACATTCCATTGAAAACCTATTTATTTTCTCTGTTCTCTGAAGTCTCTGAAACAAAATGAGATTAAAAGGAAAGCATACGGATCTAAAAGTATGAGATGACTGACTAGGTCAGACTGTTTACTTGTATGACTATCTTCTATAACGTTTTATAAATGCCAGTTATTGTGCTATATGAATTGTTATAGCTTTTAAAAGCCTCATACAAAGCTATGGACCATGATTTTGGAGAAATTAATATTCATATATTTTTACTCCAGTTCATTGAGCTTCTGAAGAAAAAAGTCACAATTAATCATCCAGAAATATTATAAATTACTTATCATATTTAGAGATGTGCAAAATTTCTCTCAGGAAAAAAAAAAAAGAAATCTTGGAGATTACTGGAGTTGGTATTCAAGGTAATGAAGTTCTATTTTATTCCCTACCTGCAAACACTCTGGTTTTGAAAGAAATGAGTGAGTGTCTTTCAAGGGAAGTTTTTAAGATCAGAAAAACAGAATTGCAAGATTTATAAATGATCATTTCAAACAAAATAGAAAACTATAAGCAATGTATTAAACCAGTCAAAAATATAAACATACTGTTTTCTAGTGTGTCCGCTCCCAAATCAATCAAGTTGGTTAAATCTTTGGTATCAAATTTGTTTTGACCTACATATAGTCTGAGAACCAAGACAGGGCAGGACATCCTCTGTGCAAAAGGAATGATTTAACTCAAGAATAACATTGGAGGGGAGGGGAAGTTGATTGATTAAGCTTCCTTGTAGAACAAACCTAAAACCTAAAGTCTTCAGGGAAAACAGTAGACTAGAAAGATCTAACATAAATGTAGACTGTTGAAAAAATGACTTTAAGCTGCTGCTGCCAAAAATGTCTTTGGAAACACTGTTTCCCAAAAGCCTTTGGCCTAAATACTCCCATTAAATAGATTGGAAACTCCTGGAGTTTTCTATAAACCTGTCTGACTGCATATATGTGTGCCACTTCATTCAACTGGCAGGCGGTTTGATCAATACCTGAGCCACAGAGATTCAGAGATCTGAGTCTTTTCATTGTCCCCTTTCTGTTTCAGTGATGAGCCTAGTATAAATGTGAACTGAAAGATAGGTGGGGGGGACATATGTCTTAGGTAGAGTTACTACTCCCCATTAACCTTTTCTAAGAGGATTTCAGTTCACAGCAAGAAAACTGGCTCCAGTTTAATGTTGACCTAGAATCCCTGCAGTAATAGCACTGAGATGATGCAGTGGATTGAAAACTATTTCCCAGAGTTCGTGGTCCTATTTTAAACTGTTAAATACATACCAGGATGTGTGTTGTTATACTAGATACAAAGAGATGGATCAAATTCCCATTAAAATCCTCAGAAAGTCTCAAAAACATTTCAGTGGAAGTTAGTTCCCACCAATAGTATATACAACAAACTCTGCCAAAAGTAGTCTTCAATATAGTCATGGAGTACCAAACCTTCAATAAACAGAAAATATCGGCACTTAAAAGTAAATGGTTCCTCATTAGTGGGATTCATTCATTAAAAGCAGGCATATATTGTCTTCAGTTTAATGACTGTTCTTATCCTTCTGCTGTATTAAAACATAAATCTTTTGAATGGCATAAAACTGACTATACTTCCATATATAGGAAAATAGAAACACAACACACAAATCTTTTCCTGTAAATTGACTTGGCCCTTCATAAGACTGCTAGCTTCCTATAATGTTCTCCTTCTGTCCATTGTGAATGGTATTTCTCACATACAAACCACAAAAATAGGAATGCTCGCAAAGAGCTAATATAAATATCTCAATTCCAACAAGTAGAGAACATGTATCTTAACTGACAACTTAAATTCTTATCTAATAAATCATATCTGACCTAGAGAATATTCACATAATCTTAGCTGCTTGCAAATTAGGCATCTGTTTTAAACTAACCTTAATTTAAGATTTCTTGGTAATTAAATTGCAGAGAGAAACTTTCGGGGGTTATTCTTCCCACTTTCCACAGAAACATAAGAAAGAATGAATTTCTCTAGTGTTGAGTGACTGACCTCTCTCTCTTCTCACCTCTACATTGAATGCTGAGGGAGAAAGACAACTATTTTTGATAACACATTCAGTTTTAGAGTCTGGTAAGAAAATCCAAAATTCCCTGTATCCTGGAATACTTGGATGTCTAAAATTACTTGGCCCTATATTTTTCATGTTGAACAGTCAAACCAAAACCTTTTAGCCCAACAATAAGTATTATTTAATCTCATTAATAGATTCTAAGGTTTAGTTTGGCTGCTGTGGAGGAGAGGATGGAAATGTAATCTGAGGATAAACTATGAACATCAACTGCTCAAGCAAAAGTACTGGATTCATAATCTAGACAGATAAGAAACCAGGCTTGTAAAAACACAGATTTTGAAGCAGGAAGTACTAATTGTTATCTAGAACTTAAAGAGGTATTACTTGTATAGAATTATCAATGAGATGACATTAATACTCCAGTGGGATGGAAATTAATTTATAAACCACAATGTCACAGACTTAGAAATTAGTTTTCAAAAAAAATTTGCTTTACACTGGGAATCATCAACTGGAAACAGAATAGTCAAAATATGTAGTAAATTACATCAAGAGTATAGACTAACAATGTGATACAGTTAGAAAAAGAAAAAAAGCCATTTATCCTAAGGTATATCAGTTAGAATATTTGCAGTAGTCAAAGTAATTCCCTCTTCCTACATGATAAATCTATAAGAGCTTTCAGAGATTATTTTCAGGAAAGGTTTGTCAATATTAACTTTTGCTGCAACTATGTTTATATTTTATTTGGTTTAAATAAATGGATGAGTTTCACCAAGTTGAACATTCAGCCACCAATGTGCCCTTGCTACAAAGAAGGCTAACAGTATCCTGGGCTGCATTATGATTGTTGCCAGCAGGTCAAGGGAGGCGAGACAGCAGCACTGGTGAGAAATATCTGGAGTGGTGGGTCCAGGTCTGGGCTCCCCAGTACAAGAAAGACACACAGAGAGAGTCCAGCACAGGGCTACTAAGATGATGAAGGGACTGGAGCACCTCTTTTCTGAGGAAAGACTGAGAGAGGTGGGACTGTTTAGCCTGGAGAAGAGAAGGCTCGGAGGGGATCTCATCAATACTGAAGGGAGGGTGCAAAGAAGTCAGACCCAGACTCTTTTCAGTGGTGGATTGTGACAAGACGAGAGGCCCTGGGCACAAACTGAAACACAGGAGGTCCTGTCTGAACATCAGGAAATACTTTTTCATTGTGGGAGTCACTGAACACTGGCACAGGTTGCCCAGGGAAGGTGCCAAGCCTCCATCCTTGGAGATATTCAGAAGCCATCTGAACATGCTCCTGGGCAACTGGCTCTAGGCAACCCTGCTTTAGCAGAAGGTCTGGGCCAGATAATCTCCACAGGTCCATTCCAACCTCAGTTGTTCTGTGACTTTGTGAGTTCTATGATATTAAGCTTAGATGCTTGATCAGAGATGTTTGGGTAGGAACCTTTTGTACTCTCTTTTGAACAAGTTTTTTTGCCTGGTTTATTCTGAAGTGGGCCTCTTTACAGCCTCAGTTTCTTAAATATTTACTGCATGGCTTGAAAGTAAAACTGGTCCTAAAAGCAATTCCCATGTTTCAAACCTTTTGTTTCACTGTAGATTCTTGTCCTTGTAATGCACAGACATTTTTATAAATCTAGTTACACATAATTCAGTTGTAGGCTGTTTTCTTAATTTTATATTTCTCTGATAAAAATTACCTGATTAAGCAATATCCATATTTTCATTAACTGAACTTCTCAAAGTGTTGTACTTGTAACAAACTTTCAAAGAAACATCTGTTCAGATTGAAAAACAACTTTTTTTTCCACCAGCAAGCACTTGCTTTTCTGCTCTGTTATTTTTTGATTTGTTTTTTAGAGCTGATACCTTATTAATGAGACCTACAAATACACTTCAAAGCAACTTAGCATTTTGTGTTAAACTCTTTTTGTTTAAACTATCATCTTTGCATCTTTCTAGCAGTCTTTACTATGCTTGATGAACACAACTAAATTGATGTAAAATAACTAGTCTATCTGAAATGGAATTTTATCTTATTTCCTCATATTTCATTATGAAATAGCCATAGAATGATACTTTGCAATAATGTATTCTATAATTCCTAGACTTATAGAAAACATAGATACTACTTTACACCGAACAGTTATCCAATCTCTTACTATTTTTACATAGAATATGTGGCTTGATTATTCCATTTCAGAGACAAATTAAGTCAGTCGAATAACTCATTCACAATACTGGAAAAATTACACCCACATATGGATAAGTGTTTTGAAAGCAAGTATTTAGAAAAGATGATTGTACCAGGCAGTATTTGATAAAAGAAAGGATGAGGGGGTTTGGGAGTTCGGTGGGGTTTTTCAAACGTTTCACAGGCAGAGGGGTTTCAGTATATCAGGAAACACTTTCAGCTTCTATATACTGCCACTGTCAGGATCCATCTTTATTCCTTAAGTCTTTCATACAGAAGAAATGCTTGTTCCATGATACTTTGGAGAGTGAAGCACAGTAGTAGTATGGGAGAGTATCAAAGTACTGTGATATACAAGTAATAAACATTTTGAGTACTTTATGTGCCTAGTCTTCCTTTTGTAGGAGGAACTCAACATTTCCAGTATGTTTATTAACTTATAATGCAGTTCTAGGAAAATAATATTTTCCATAAATTGTCCCATTAGCCTTATTGCTTATTTTTGTACTTAGATGCAAAATTAAATTATTTTTCCAGACAGATTCATATAAAGCTATTTATCTACTGTCTTCTTTTCACAAGTACAGTAGCCACTGTTTCACACAAAGTTTCTGATTGTGATGCTTTTTAGCCCAGCTTTTTCTTTAGAAAAATGTTGTGTTGAAAAATTAATAGATTTCTACCATTTTGTTGCTACTAGTTTCACTTTTATTATAAAATGTAATCTTCACTAAAAGAGAGGGGGTTTATTCTTAAGAAAATAGATCAATTATTTTGTAACATTTTCTGCAAGTCTGTTAGTTGTTTTTGCTTGTTTATTTGTCTTTTACTTTATGGGCTACAAAAATATATAAAATATTTTTTTATCTAAGAACATTTCAGATACCTGGAAATCATGAAAACCAGAATTCTTCTCATTCTTTGAATAACCACTTTTAGAAAACTCATTCTGATGTTGGATCATAGGTAGAAAACTAAAAGGCTAAAGAGATTAAATTCTTTTGTTCTTTAAACTATTTATACACAGAACAAAGTAGCCTTTGCATGCTAAAAAGAAAAAAAATATGATCTGCATATGACACAATAGCTAAAATGGAAAATATAATGAGGTGCTGAAAAACCTCTTATCAGTTGCTATTTATGACTATTGTGGCATCTAAACCTAGCAAGCGTCTGTCTTTATGCCCTGCAGTTTCAAAGGTCCTAAAGAAGTTTGGTTTAGTGTGTGTATATATCCCTCCTAATTGTATGAATAATGAGGCACATGTCCTTTTAGGCCATTTGGTTCACTTCACTCTTGAATGGAATTAGTCCAGTTCTAATTTTAAAATCATAGTCAACATGTTGTTTACAAGTCCCATTATCTGGACTGTTTAGAGAATAGACTCCAAAAATAAATTCAGATTCAAGTTAAATTTAGATGATCTTCCTCTATCTGGAAGAAGAAAAATGGATTCAGAAGAAAAGGAAGTCTCCTCTGTGTGCCAATTAAACAACACTATATGACCCATTGTTTAAGGATTCTTTTGTGGTGGCAAAAATCTGCATTGTGTCTATGGAAATAATAGCACCCTATTCATTCCCATTCTATCCTAATGCTGTCTTCTGTCTATTATATAAGACATTATTTTAAATAAGTGAATGTCATAGCCAGAAGACTACAATTACATACATTGATTCTTTTGCTGTATGAATCTGGTTTCTTTTCCTTATATGACATTTCAAAGCTTTATAGGAAGAAAATGGAGAATGTTCTTACAACATTAAAAGAAAAGAAAAAAAAAAAAAAGTATTTATGGCTATTATCCAGAAAGATGGAAGTTGTATGTTGGAATAGTCTTCAGCAGATACAAAAGCTTTAATCTGTATTTTATATAATGCAATTATACAATAGGCTGTCACTATGGAATTATTTTAGAGGTACTCCTGTGTGGTCATCTGCTCCCATGAGGAACTTCATGTAGAAATGCACCTCCTTAAGATCCATCTTTGGATTTCTGTTCTCAGTTGTCTTAGACCTCTTATGAAGTTATTACAGAGTCAAGGTGTCTAACATGACCTGGGCTCCACTTTAAGGCTAGATACTCAATTCTGGACTTATTTAGATTTCCTTATCTCTCTCATATTCTGAAAAAAAAATAAGACATTTTTTCTACTTTCAGCAGTAGTAGATTTACTATTACAAGAAATATAAAAACAAAATGATCAACATTGTGTCTTGGTTTGGGCTGAAACAGAGTTAATATTCCTTTTCAGGGACTAGATGAGTGCTGTGTTTTGGATTTAGCTTTGGGTTTGGTATGGGAAAAATGCTGATGGCACACTGGTGTTTTCAGCTGCTACCGAGACTTCAAGGACTCTCCGACTCCCCATGTCCTGCCCGTGTGCAAGGGCACAGGGAGCAGGGAGGGAGCACAGCCAGAGCACCTGACCCTAACTGGCCAGTGAAATATTCCATATCATGGAATGTCATGCTCACTGTATAGAGGAAGGGTGGTTGGGAAGGAGCTCTCTCACTTCCGGGATTGCGACTGTGGGATCTTGGTGTCTCGGGGTCACTGGCCAGGAATGGGCTGGATATTGGTTAGTGGGTGGTGAGCAATTACGCTGTACATTGCCTGTTTATATATTTCTTTTTGTTTTCCCCCTATCATCGTTATTGTTCTCATTTTATTGCCATTATTAAACTGTTCTTATCTCAGCCTGCGAGTCTCCCTTCACCCCTCTAATCCCCTCCCCCATTCCCAGGTGGGGAGGGGGAAGGGAGGGTGATTATCTGAGGTGGTTGGTTGCCGATCAGGCACAAACCACAACACATTGCAATACCAGTCACTATACAGTATGTTAACAATGTTACCTTAGTAACAGTGTTAGTGTTAGTTCCATTTAGTTGACATAGTTTTCACACAACAGTGATTGTAATTTGTTCCCAGTTTCAGTTAATATCAATTAAATATTGAATACAGACAAGAGTCTTTGAACACTTCCAGAACTGATATTTAAAACCAAACATGTCATATGTTTCTAACATATAAAAACCTGCATATTTGGGCCTGCATATAGATCCTTGGCTTGCTAGATATGTTAGACTGCAGGTTCTTTTAGATGGTTAATTTACCATTCCAGTTTTTAGGGAAGATACACATTTAATTCTGTGTAGCACCACTGATGATATGGGTGACTACTAAATAAGAGTGTAAAGCTAACATAAAACAGAGGCTGAAATTGTGTGAAGCATGAAAAAAGCCAGCAGCTCAGCCACTGATTTTATGGGATTGTGCCAGAAATGCAGAGAGGATTTGAGGGAATTCTTATGATTTGTTTCCTTTAGATTTTATAGAACAGGCATGACCCAGGGAACTTTCCTCTAGTAATTGCTCTTAAAATCACTTCATGAAATCACTACTCTTCTGTTCAACAATTGTGGGTCAGGACCTAGCTATTTCTACAAGTCTGGCAGACTTTGAAATACTGTTCATAGTATGTGAATCCAGCATGAAGTGGGAGTGAATTACAAACTTCTGCAATATCCAGAAGTACTAGGTAAAATCGCTTTTGTGAACATCACAAAACAGTTCTGAGATACAAGGGCTGAACCTTCATTTGGAGAACTGCTAAATAGGTAGCACGTCCACAAGTTGATGTGATGGGATAAACCTAGGAAAGTGTGTTCTACAATCCTATGAACTAGCAAGAACTTTATAGTCTATCTTTGAATATCATGAATAAAATATTGGGCTGGTTCCTTGTAGCCTAGTAAATATGAAGTTGCCACTGCTAGCAACAGGTACAACTTTTTAAAGCTTTAGGACTTTGAAAGTTTTATCTGGTTTCATCTTGGCCTATCTGAATAAAATTAACTTGTTTAAGCATATAATCAGTTTTCTAATGACCAGGTAATTATTACAAAATTCTTAGTTTTAATTTAGCTTTACAAAATCATATGGTATCATTTTTTCTACAGATTGTAGTAGAAAGGAATTATTCTGTATGAAGGGAAATATTTATCACACTAAGTAGTAGTAGTAGTAGTAGTAGTAGTAGTAGTATAAAGTTATATAGGTATCATATGACAAAAACAGCCCTGAAAAGGACACAGTGCAGTTTAAAAGAATAAAGGCATATGTTATGAAATGGGAGGCACAGGATGATGTAGGAGATCCCATAGCTATAAATAAATCACCAGTGGTCAGTTAAGAAAACGTGGACTTGATTGATGGGCAAAAGCAATTTTAAGGTCAATAAAGAAATATAAGACCAGTTATCCAACATATGTAAGATACTCCATACATCTGTCCTTGCAGTAGAATTTCACCAAAGAAAAGCAAAGTGAAAAAACCTTTAATATTTTTTTTTCCCTTTTCATTCTGTATTTACTAAATATGGCCCAATAATCACTGATTAAACTCTAAAGGTTTCAATTCTATGAACAAAAAAATTGGCTTTACATATTAAAGTGTTTCCTGTTCTCTGTAATGAGGTTTTTGGTGTGACATCCTCAGTTCCTGCCAAACATTGCACTTAACTGATTTCAGAGGAGCTGTGTTGATTTGTAGCAATTAGGAGACTATTTTATGTTGTTAGAACTCTTCCAGGGTTTTCAGTGTCAGGAGCTGACTTCTGCTGACAACAATTTAAGTGACATCTATCTAGGTACCAATTAGGCATCTTGGGATCTTCTCTCTGAAAAGAGAAACAACAATTCTTGTCTACCTTTACTCTTTACTTAAAGGAGAAACAGAGCTCTTTAGCATTGCATGTTCAATTGCATGAATGTAAAAATGCTGTCCTCCAGTCCATGGTGAGTATATTACTATTCTAGTAGTAGGCTACAGCTTTGCATTAACTCTGCAAAGACTCAGAGTTTGATCAGGCTTTATTTGTCTGAACTTGGCCTACCTGAAGCAATTTTGGCAATCCCTGTTACAGCTAAATAGCTAACAATTTATTATCTGATTTCTTTCAGCTTTAGCTTAGCATAATTTTTTAGTTATTATTAGATATAATAATTCTGACGTTTCTGTAACTAACAGATACTAATTTTGTTCTACTAATACTATTAATTGCTAGGAATAGCCAACACATTCTGTGGAAAGTGAATTATCTATGACTAGAGTAATAATGTACAGGATAGACACCCTGAAAGTCTGAGCAAAGGATAAGAGCAGAGTCTCCAGGGATATAAAGAAATCATCATTGATCAACTACTGGCATTAAAGAAATGCTACCTTGGAAGTTCAGTAAAAGCAGTTTTAGAGATAACAAAGGGAACAAAGAGCAACATTCCAACACATATATAATGTGCAGCACTTACATAAAAACTGTAGATTACAGAACAATGAAGAAGGAGGAAGATGTGGAACATACAATGGAAATAAACAGATGATGGAGTGAGTATGACATTATTCTCCTTCCAGTAAAGGAATACTAATGGCTTGTCATTAGTGTGTGTGTGTGCATTGTTTCTTTTTGTTTTGGGGTGAGTTGTTGGGGTTTTTGGCTAGTGTCTTGTTTTATTTCACAAAAAATGGAAAAGTGAGAATAACACCACAGAAACAGGAAAATACTAGACAGTTTTATCAGTTTTGACTATATAATGAAAGGGAATTACCAGTAATTGGACACTCTGGTCTATAATTGTTAATATCACTGTAACTGGACTAACAATAATTATTTGATTAGATTGTTAATAGTTTAATTAGTCTATCAATAAATGTTTGGCTTTGTAAATGTTTTTCTAGACCACATAAAATTTATGTGTTTGGACTGGTACCAAACCTTCAGCTTTTGTTGTAGTTTGGGTACAATCATGTGTTGCATTACCTGCTATTACATGAAGTTGTGCAAAAGCTGAGTTGAAGACTGTTATGAAGAGGAAAATACAGGTGACAGAAATATTTAGGGGATTTGGGTTATTTATTTCAGATTTCTTTCCTGTAACCAATTCCAGATTTGTTCTCCTGACACTTGTAACCTTTCCATTATTATCCCATTTTCATCATAAAATCTGAAAGACATATCACTGTGGAAGAATAGCAAGTAATTTCTCTGATAGTGATATTCATAGAGACTCTGCTTTTAACACGGGATATTGGAGATAAAAAAACATAGACTATATATATTTTCAACTGTAATAGCTGTTTAAAAGACACACAAACATAAACCAATGTTACCATATAGGAGTAACTCTAAATTACTGTAAGGTGTAGATGGTGCAAGATAAAGCTTTCAACACCTAACACATTCAGAAAATGTTTTCATGTTTTCTTCACATAGGTATTATTTCTTAAAAAAAAAAAAAAAAAAGAACTCTATTTCAGGAAGGACAAATATATTGTGACAAATTACCATCTATCTACAAGTCTTTATTTTGTAGAGAAAGTGAAATCTGTGAAGGAAAAAGTGTATCAACTTAGGCAAATGATTAGTTTCTAAATAATATTCATTCAACAGTAGATTTACATTAAGTGTTACACCTCTGAATTGTATGTAAAAGTCTTGGCTTTGTTCAGATATTTAGATATATTGAAAAGTCTAGAGGCTTTGTCTAAGCTCTTCCATAACTGACAACTGAGATGAAATAGAAGAGATGAACAGTGTTCATATGCAACTGGAAGAACTGCTGAATACTGTTTTCTTTCTGACCAGAATGGGTTGGCAGAAGAATAAGAAAAGGACTAGAGGCATCTATACAATATAGGCAGAGAAAGGACTCATGGCTAAAGAAAATAATGAAAACATAAACCAACTTTGCTAGGCATTAAAAGACATTACACATATTAAAACATTTTGTAAGTTACAATATCCATTTTCTGATCTTTATTCACATTACTGCTTAATAAATTAATTTGATAACCTAAATTATATAGTATCTACTCTTTGTTAAAATCTGTAGATATAGCATGTGGATACAGCATGAGCTCCTAGAAACTGTATAGCCATATTATTGAACTGTAAGGTTCAAACTAATTACTGGGAAACACAGTAAATTAATTCAATTAAATACCTACACTCTGATTTTGCTGTTATGGTATAAGCTGTTTTCTCAGAATGATGCCCCATTGCACAGATGCAGCAGCTCAGAAATGTTTAGAATGAAGCCGAGAATTCAGTCTCAATAGCCGTAATAGCTATTAAGCAGGTATTCTTTATTCGACATGTTGGATGCATAGGGGATCATTCCTCCTAATATGTGTACCACCATAGTGAGATTTATGATATTTATACACAAGTCACTTACATATTCATGTAATTTCCAAAAACTAATTATCATACTCATTACTTTTCCAATAAATCATTATAATATGTTGCCGCCCACTTCCACATGTGCACTACAATCTCTAGGTGGTCTTCTAGGACCCCCAGTGCTTGTTTACTTCATCATTCTCATCTTCATCACAGTGTCCTTTCTGTGAACTTAGTTCTGTCTTCCCCTTTCCCTTACAGCTGAGGCCACAAAACCAGTGGCATCTGGTAGTTCTGAAAGCTTCAGAGTCCTCCTTCCATTATCTTGTTTTTCATAGATGAGTGTACCTAAATCGTGGAAGCAGACAGGCTCAAGCCTATTAATCCTAGATAAGGTGTACCTTATTCCTTCATTAGGCAGATTCCTAAGCAGAACTATGAACAAGTGCACCAGTACTTGTTACTGAATGAGTGTTGAAGTCACACCTTTATGTTTCATTTAAATTCTGCATAGTGATTTACCAATGTCCAGTGACCATAAATACTGAACTTGAGATACATATTGACTTATTCTTTTATTACTGAAGCAAGGAGGTGGGTGGGAGAAGCAATTTGTTATTGTCCAACTGAAATGTAGGTTTCTGGACAGGTTTATCCTGTCACTTCTATTAAAGCTGTTTCATTAGCATTGTAACTTCATAGTTTTGATCTTTGAAATACACTTCCGCTAAATATCACCTTAAATCATTGGATTGTATCCTCCCTCAAAGATCATCAGACTTTGTTAGATATATATTATATGATCTATAATCAACTGATCGAACAGTCAGACACTGATGAGAAGGGTGATTTAGCTCTCTTACCTTCCATTTCACTGGGCTCAGTGATCATGCAATGTGATGAGTCAAATTAAATCTGGAAGGCGACTGACCCAAGTAGAAGGGAATCCTTAGTAATCTAGCCTCATAACTAGTAGCAGAGATAGAATACCTATTTTAGTAAAGGATAATATACATATAAATTTTGATTTCTTGATCTGTGAAAGATTTAATTTTTTATCAGTTTTTTCTTCCAGATACAGAGTAAGTCTTTAGTAGCCTTATCAAGTTTTGTAATTTTTATTCTGCAAAGAGAAGATGCATAACAACAGTACTCATGCAGTCTCTCACCTGAATGGCTAGTAAGCACATCCTAAAAATGTCAAAATCTTCCACAGAATATTAGAATATCATCAGTCAATATCTAGCATTTTGGGAAAAGACATAGACAGATAGATGGAAAGAGTTGTATACAATTACAAGTGACAAAAATAAATAATTAAATAATAAATGCACTATTTTGAATCTATTAAATATCATTATTAAAATATTTGTGTATTTATGTATTTTAGTTATTATATTTATATTATATATTAAAATTTCTGGAAAGTCTCTTCAGAGATTTAAAAAAACACAAAACCACAAAACTAAAAATTGCGGCCAGTGTATTTGGTTGATGACAAAACATGCTTACTGAAATTAGACATTTCAAAGTGCTGTTCTTCCTTTTTTTTTTTTTTCTCATGCAGATGTGCGAAGATAGGCTAATTTATTTTGCTTTCTTGTATCTTACCTTTTCATCTTCTAAAAATATTGAAACAAAGGGTCTGTATCTGAGGCATTGAATTAAAAATAATTGGGGTCTTATAAACTTGTGGTAATGACCAAAGGGGGACAAAAAAGATCAAAAGATGTGAAAATCACTATCAAGCAACAAAACTAACTTTTCACATTTAGTATTAAATATCAACAAGCATGATAATGAGATGATAAATAATTAAATTATCTGCTTATTAGAGAAAATAAGAAACCTATAACAGAAAAAATATGGTCTTACCTGAGAATAATAAAAAAAATATATAAAATTAAGACAGTAATGATGTTAGATCACACAGCAGTACTTTACTCTTTTTTTTTTTTTTACTACATATAAGATGAATATATATTAATTGAAGAAGAAAGGGGAAAGCAGACTGGAGTACAATTACTTATTCACATTGAAATATTTTTTATTAAAATTATTATATGTTTGATACAAAACAGAATAGCTGACAAAATTGTATGTCATAATATTTACTACTGCATTCTTCCTTGATATATATAAAGGGCTTTAGAGTTTGATAGCTGGAAAGACAACAATTACTGGAGTTAAAGATGAAAATCAATAACAGTTGATATAAATCAACAAAGTTCATGGTATTGGTAATATATTTTCTATGTATCTGTTTAATTTTAAGAAAGACAGAAATTTATAAATTGGAGATTTGCTGACTAACTAACAATTTAAGAATTAGTTCATTATTGATGAATACACGACATTATCATAGGGTTTGAGGATGGATAAAATAACTCTAGGAAGATCCATACCTTTGTTGAAGGTGACTGATAATTTTAGTAGCTACAGTTTTAACTAGTGATCTTGTGTGTATTGACTGAAGGAAAAGACATAATGACTACATCCGTTAGTACTAAAAACCATGACAAGGCATGGTCCTAGACACTGAAACTCAAATGTGTTATTTGTTAAAGTACTAATCGTTCTTGGTATGGCTTTGGTACAGAGCGCTCTCAAATTAATTAAATCTCAGGATTAAAGGTTTATCATGGCTGAAGAATCTTTCCCTGCCACCCTGTTTTGACAGTTAAATTTCATAACCTACACATGTACAGTCTGTCCTTGTTGGTCTAAAGCCTAGGGAATGGGTCACTAGCCTCCTAGTACAGCTGTAATCAGCAAGAGAATAGGTGTATTTCTATTGATTCATATTGCTCTTTACTGCTTTAATCTGAAGTACATGAATACATTATATACCCATAGGTCCCATTGTATTAAATACCATAACATGAATTCAAATTACCCAATTTTAAATATCAAAAAGTTCTTTAGTCCATATACAATCCCAAGATGATAAACCAGCCAGATTTCAGGTGAACTGAATCACCCCCTAAAGGTGTGTAATGTGGTGGTGGTCTTGTTTTACCTGTACAGATAGCTCTGGGTGTGTATACATCTAAGTTTTGTCAGCATTAGCTGTGTAGAAGAATCTACACACTGTGTTCTAAAATTGTACTTCCATTTCAGGTGAGGAAATACTGTGAATCCTTTCCTACCTGGAGACAGTTTGTAACAAAAAAATAATTGGTAAATGATGAATTTAGGAAGCTAATTGAAGAATACTGAAAATTAACCTGATATGTTTTCTGGATCAAGGAGGTATTCACACATATGAATGACTATACTTATACACAGGCAAAAGGCTCTCTTATACATAAGAATTTTTAAATGGCAGTTTGTTAAAGGCACAAGTCTGTTAAGACTGATTTTGGGGAACAAAATAGGCTTTTGTACTCACTGGGTGTCCAATTTTTTTCAATTCCATTACTTCATAGTGAACTTCTGTCAATCCATTAGAAATTTATGCAAATGTAGGTCTTATCCAAAAATCACATTTTCACAATATTTTTGTGTTTGTGAATATGTTTGTAAACAAGCCATTTAATAGAGAAATTATAAGTAGGATCATTAACAAAAAAAAAAAAAACAAAACCACAACCAAAACCAAAACAAACCAAACCAACCAACCAAACAAACAAACAAACACACCTTTTTCTTGCAGTTATGGTGCACTGCCTTTTAGGCTCCCATTTTTACACTGACCAAAAAAAACAGTATTACAAAAAAAAATCTTGTACTTCTCTATTTTAAATTTTCAAGGTTTTTCAGCTTTCTTTTTCATTCTTTTTTCCTTTGGCTTATGTGCATTATCTCTCCTTTTTCCCACTGGCTATGAATAACATGTTTTGAGGTAATAACTTTTAAGGAGACTCTGATTGAGATGTCAGTACAAGTTGTTTGTGAATTCAGGTTGATTTCAGTGTCAATGGGATACTTCAAAACAGGAAGCCTAGTAACTTAGAAAGAAATGGTTTTTTGTCATTCCTAGGTCTTCTCTGGCTTGCTTATTAATGTGCATAAACATTAACAAATAAAAAAAATAAAAATAAATAATAAAAAAAAAGAAAACAAAGAGTTGTTGCTGTTTGTTTATTGACTATCTATAGCTGCACTTTTAGATTATACTCAGGACTTTGAATTCAGTCTGTGAATGACTGGAATACATAGAACTCTGGCATACAACCAGCCGTCTTCGTAGTGAGGCTTTTTTATACAAAAACAGCTGCACCTTTCATTAAGTATTTGCATGCAGCCAAGCAAGACAGAAAAGTTAAAATGTAATGAAGAACTGATAGAAATTATGATCTCCATTATAAAATAGTCACCCGAGAGAAGAGTAGTCTTCTGCTCCTACAGTGACATTCACTGCAATATCTGTATCTGAAAGTAATAGAATTTCAGAATGAAATTGAGGTTCTGTAGTGTCTTTGCAACTGTTTGATGTTTTCTGAGGACACAATTGTTGTGGTTTAGGCCTGGTTGGCAGCCAACCACAATGCAGCAGCTCTCTCTCCCTTCCCCTCCGGCAATGAGAAGGGACAGAGAGCCAGGCTTGGGGTTCAAGATAGGACTGGGATGGGGAAAAATCCCCCTTTTATGATCACGAGCAAAAGGCAGACTCGTTAGGGGAAGAAAAAAAAGAACATACATTTATAACAGACACTAACAACACATAACAGAGTAGGACAGTGAGAAGCATTGCCACATCTTGAGAACACCTTCCCCCCACTGCTCCCTCCTTCCCGGGCTCAGCTCTGCTCCCAATATCTCTACCTCCTCCCCCAGTGGCGCAGGGGGCAGGGAATGGGGGGTGCAGTCAGCGCTGCCACTTCCTTCATCTTCAGTGAGGGGAGTGTCCGAAACTTGTTCCTCCTGCTCCATCGTGGTCCGCCTCTCACAGGAGACAGCTTTCACAAACTTTCTCCGACTTGAATTCCTCCCATGGGCCGCAGCATTCCCCACACTGCTCCGTCATGGGTCACTAACTTTCTCTGACTGGATTCCCTCCCACGGCTGCAGCCCTTCCCGAGCTGCTCCGGTGTGGGACTCCCCCGCATGCTGCAATCCTCCCAGCACTGAATTACAGCAGCGGGGCTACCTTTTCCCATGAGACCCTGGCCTTCTTCAGGCACAGAACCTTGATTATCCGAGCAGGAGCAACAGGCCACAAATCAATGTCTGCTCCACCGTAGATCTTCATGGGTGGCAGGGGGGGGCCACCCTTCCATCTCACCACAGGATACAGGGGGGTCTCTACTCTGGCACACCACCTCCCTCCTTTCTTCCTCCGTTCCTCCACTGACCTTGGTGTTCACGCAGCTGCAGCAACTCCTCCTCACAAGTCCAACTGCCTGTCACCACGTCCCTTCTTAAGTACGTTATGGCAGAGGCGCAGCCGATTGGCTCAATTTCCCAAACAGAAGTGGAGCTGACGTGGAGCTGGGGGAGCTTCAAGAAGCTTCTCACAGGGGGCCGCCCCGATAACCCCCTCCCCTGCCACCAAAAAACTCCACCACTCACTCAACCCAGAACAACAATGCAGAGAGACAGTAGCCTTAACTTCAAAGCACTGGTACTTTTGATCATCATAGGGTCCTTCTCTGTTCAAACATGAGGCAAATCTTCTGAGCTGCACAAATATTTAACACAAATGCAGTAATGTATCCTCATAAAACTGAAGTTACACTTTAAAAAGTAGTTAATTACTTTCAACGGCCTATGTCAAATAACTTTGCCTGTTCCCAACAGTCTTTAATGAGGAGTTATTCAAAACTAGAATTTTTCTATGACCTTATTATGCTATCATAAATTCTGCCAAACAATATTTTTTGTTACAGCTTCAGTATGTTGGGTGTATATATTCAGCAATACAAAATGTTAGAATAGTTGAACACCATATACTCCAGATGGTTCCTCCTACGTAGATACTGTGGAAACTCCATCACATATTCTGTAGATGAGTCAAAATAAAGGCCTTATATTACAGCGATAGGCTCTTAGTCATTATACTTAATTGCAATTAGAAGGACCCCTTTTAAAGCTTTCATATTCTAACTGATCTATTATGATCAGTTAAATTAAATTCACTGCAGAAAGTTGTCACTTCATTTCAGCAGAAATCAAGAAGTGAAGTTAAGTAAAGTTTATATACTTTATTGTCATAATCTAATTTTACTCTAGTCAGCTAGTGCTTCACACCCTTGATTCGCAAAACAAAACTACCTTCAAATATTAAAGGTATCATCTACCTTTAACAGGCTATGGAGCCATCATCAGGGGGTCTACAAGAAAGCTAGAGAGGGACGTTTTGCAAGGCCATGTAGTGATAGGACAAAGGGTAATGGCTGTAAAATGAGAGGGAGTGTGGATTGAGAGCAGCCCTGTAGAGAAGGACTTGGATGTATTAGTGAGTAGAAAACTGTGAGCCAGCAATGTGTGCCTGCAGCCCAGAAATCCAACCATATCCTGAGGTGGATCAAAAGAAGTGTAGCCAGCAGGTCAAGGGAAGTGATTCTCCCTCTCTATTCTGCTCTCATGAGACCCCACCAGAAGTACTGTGGTCAGCTGTGGGGCCCCCAACATAAGGAGGACATGGACCTGTTCAAGCAGGTCCAGAATAAGGCTATGAAGATTATTAGGGGGCTGAAGAATCTCCCTTATGAGGACAGGCTGAGAGAGTTGGGGTTGTTCAGCCTGGAAAAGAGAAGGTTCCAGGGTGACCTTGTAGCAGCTTTCTTATATTTAAAGTGGGGCCCTACAGGAAAGATGTGGAGGGACTCATTATCAGGGAGTGCAGTGATAGGATGAGGCATGGTTTTAAACTGAAAGAGGGTAGATTTAGATTAGATAAAGGAAGAAATTCTTTACTGTGAGGGTGGTGAGACAGTGGAACAGGTTACCCTGGGAGGTTGTAGCTGCCCCCTTCCTGGAAGTGTTCAAGGCCAGGTTGGATGGGGCTTTAAGTAACCTGATATAGTGGAAGATGTCTCTGTTCATGGCAGGGGAATTGGAACTAGACGATTTATAAGGTCCTTTTTAACACAGACCATTTTATGATTCTATGATTCTATGAATAATAACACAGGCAAACTCTACTGTTTGATGTACAAGTGGGTCCTGCTTATAAGTTCCTGACTACTGTTTACAAGTTCCTTTCCAAGACAGTCACTTTTTGTAGTGAGTTTTAGAGACTATTGCTAACAAAGTGTCTGTAAGGCTGACTTTTGGCAGGCAGGGAGACATGGAATGCTTTATGAAACAGTTGTAAATGTACCACTTTCTTATTCTGCAATTAATATCATTCTTATAGGTTTAAGATGGTGGCACTCTTTTCTGCAGAGGAATTGATGCGTCTTTTTCTTTGCTACATCCAGTTTTCCAGAGGACTGATTGAAGTTTTTATGTTTAGGAAATACTTTTTTAGTAATTTTGCTCATCAGCATGTTACAGTTAAGCTTTGAACTTAAGGTGTTCAGAAGATGCTGTTGATGACTCAGTAATACACATCATATTGCTAGGCCATTCATTAAAAACAGCAATATGACTTAACAAATGGAATGACATACCAGATGTTTTCCTTTATCTTTGCAAATACTAAATATTCCTATTTATTTCTTTCTCTCCTTTCATTACTTCTCTTCCAAAATAATATTTCCAACTGAGGGCTTTTAAAATGTTGTTTCATTTAGTATTTTTAAGAAATGATGAGTGTAGTTCAGCCAGATATCTGACACAAGACTATATAGCACAGATAGAAAGTATATTGCTTTAATCATAGTACAGTTATTTACAAGCATAAAATTCTATTAAGATCAAGTATGCTAATCTTGCCAAAGAGAAATTGTACAAATTCTTAGGAGAAAACGTACAAAGGAAACATACGAAGACAAGGAGAGCTGGGAGGAAAGAAGCATTCTTTAAAACTGCTGACTAAAAGCACTTCTTGAGGGGAAGGGCCAGAAATATGTTCCAAAACAAACAAATAGAAAATACAGCAGAACTGTTCAAAGAAAAATGTTCTGAAAGAATTTTCTGCCTTGTGGCTAGAGATGACATTGAAAGTAACATAGACACAAGTTGATTAAGCTGCTGTCAACATATTTGGCCCCAGGAATCAGTTATTATTGATTTACAGCTTACAGTAAAGGAAAAAAAGGCAGAAACTTATGAAAAGAGCTGTATTCAGTAAATTCTATTAGCATATTCACTAAGGATAAAAAAAAAAAAAAAGGTGGAAATAATCTAAGGAAAAATTCACATCAAAAAACTGTTAGAACCAAAGGTGTCCTCTGTGTTGCAAGCCCATGAGAAAAATGAAAGCATAACTGATAATTACTTTTATATATATATATTTACATATATATGTATTTACTTTCTTCATCCTTAAAATAGTGGTATATTATAGGTAAGCTTTTAAAAAACAGTATTTAGTATATAGAATCCGTGAATTGTTGAAAATAAAACATGATTGTTTCATTCATAAAACATTCACATTATGTTTATGCAGACATTTTGGAATATAAAACACAAGCTCTCTTCTCTAAGTGACTGACTTCTCAATTGTTTAAACCTAAATATGAATATAAGTCAATCAGATCTTCAGAACATGTTGTGCCTGTCACATGGGAGCTATAGCTGCCAAGAGTATTGTGAAAGTCTATCACAAAACATCTTGCAAAAAAGATATAGAGTGTGACAGTAGAAATACAAATAGAAATACAGGAGCTCTCAGCTGCTATAGGTCAAATAAATGGGCTATCAGCTGAAATGAAATTAAAGTACAGACAGCATAATTTATAATTCTAAGACTTGGTAAATTGATGCTTTTGTAAAATTTAATTAAGTAAATTCTAAACACAATCCTAGAGTAGTATCATAAAGCCTGTTGTTCCTTACCTACATGACATTATATGGAATAACACATCTTAACACTTTAAGTATGTGTACAAAGGTATAATTTACCAATTTAAGCATTCTCTTTCATAGAGATGCAGCCCTACCTGTAGTTCACATTTTGTCCATTTTATTCTTTTAACGGCTACAGAAGCATAGCTAGCACTGCATTTTCTTTTTTTCTTATAATTTTTAACGCTTAGATGTTTGGCCTTCAAACTGTATGTGGTGAATCACTCCATAAAACCAGGATTATTATTTTTTTCTAAGACAAAGTAGAGGTAATAAACAAAAAACTCTTTTAATTATGAATATGTGTTATGTTTCTAGATTATTTGATACTATTATCGCATGTACAATTCTCCTGTATTTTCCTTCTAGCCCAGCATATGAAGAAGAAAGAAGGAAAACACGTAGCTATCTGTTCTTGCTTCGAAAACCAAGAAATACTTGAAACAACTGGAGATGCTCAGATGAGAAATTATAGTGAACAGGGGTTTAGAACATTGGCCAGAGATCTATTCTTACATTTTTAAACCAGACAAACTTAAACTAGGTATATTGTGCTGTGAAAAATAGTAAGGTGATCAGGAGAATGGAGAGTCTATCAAACAAAAGAAGGGTAAAAATACTCATTTTGTGAAGCTAATAGTATGTGAAAGAGTATATTGTAACATTTCTGGGATAAATAAGGAACAATAAAGTTTTATTAAGCTTCAGGATAATACTGTGGCAGCACTTTCTTATAAGATAAATAGTCTTTCCTGAAGTTTATCAGTCTACCCTTCATTTAGTATGGCATGTCAGATAAGAATAAACCAGTATCTCTGAGGAGAGGTAGTGAGCCTATGAGATAGTAAGGTGGTTCTAAATATCAGAATTATAGTGACACTATCTTAGACCACACTGCTTTCTCAGTTACTAAAGCTGAACAATTTTGATAAATATAGCCTCAAGAAGGAGTGAAAGTGCTAGATGACTCAATCATATTCTTATAGTCAGAAGTAGATTTTAGGTAGTGTGAATTATGTGGAATCCCATCATCATATGCAAACCTACTCCACATAAACAGCTGTCTGAAGTAACAAGTTGCTTTAACAGATCTATTAAATAACATGGTTACAAGTTCAGGAGCATGTTTGTTTGGTCCTGCAGGCTTGCTTCTGTATATTCACAGGGAAGTTTCTACTTCAGATACTTGTTTCTGAAGGAACACTTTTTCTGCAAACTCAGTGAATAGTTTCTGCTGAGCTTTGTAATTCTACAGAAGTTTAACAGACCTCTTATCTACCATGTAAGTTTTCTCTTTATGTGCAGTCTCTTTATTTTGTGGAATGCTAAAGTAACTGGATCTCACTCGTGTTAGGTGAAAATAATAAACTGAATGGAAAACAAGCATATAAGAAGAAATTCATCTTAATACTAGAAGTCACAGTGTAATTTTTATTTTGAAGTGTTCACATCTTTCTAAACAGGAATTGTCAAAAGGTACTTCAGAGGCAGGGAAATGTTCTCAATGGAGTACTTCTGGGCTGTAATACTTCACATTGCATCACCATATATAAAAACATGTTCACAGTTTGGATATATTACCTCTGAAGGCACAATGGCACATACAACCATAAATATGAATACAAATATAAAGCAGCCATTAACATCTACATACCTGGAGGTAAAAGCAGAATAAATATCTTGTCTACTGATAATGACCACATATTTTATTCTCCATGAGTATTAATACATATAATAGGTCACATTGGTGTAAGCAAGAAACTGTGTATTTCAAACAAAAAGGGAAAAGAGACAATTACTGAAAATAAGAAATTATTTCCTGGGTAGGGTAAAGGAGCTTTTTTACTTTTCCTTTTAGTGTATACCAGAGATAGAGTTCATCTCCACTGGGGTCTGAAGGGCATATGACTACATATGTGATTTTCTATGATTACAAGAAAAAAAAGAGTTGGCTGGAATTCTGCTCTTTGTTTCTCCATAAAAAGAAAATTTTCCTAGAAACTCACAGAAATTCTTGATTTTACAGATAGGTGTATGTTAAGCCAACTCATTAACCTGTGTTCCACAAAGGGTTTTCTTTACAATATGGTCAGGCAGTTGGACTAGATGATCATTGTAGGTTCATTCTAATGGAAATATTCTATTCTATTCTATTCTATTCTATTCTATTCTATTCTATTCTATTCTATTCTATTCTATTCTATTCTATTCTATTCTATTCTATTCTATTCTATTCTATTCTATTCTATTCTATTCTATTCTATTCTATTCTATTCTACTCACGTGAACTGTAGAATGTTGTGCAGTCATTTTCATAAGCTATTTAAATATTGATAAAAATCTGATTCAGAAAAGCATAATGAACTGTAATATAAAATAGAGTTGTATCAGAAGGTGTGGAAAGATTTGTAAAATACATTTACATGTAAAGCAAAAAAATTCATGTTCTGGAACAAAAACAAGGCCTCCTGATTAAATAGAAGGCCTGATGATGGTGAATAGTTTGAATGATAAGGAAAAAAAAGTATAAAGACAATACAAGTTTCTAACAATAATTCCTCAGTGTGTTTTCCCCGTCTCCAGTAAAATGTATTTCAGGAACATCTGAACCGGAAACCACATCTTTGTTAAATGCAAAAATAATAATAAATCTAGCGAGGGTTATTTGTTTTATCTAAACCCATTTTTTAACCCATCTGAGTTTTTACCAACATCCTGTGAGAAGGACTTTCGCAGATTAACGTTATATTGTGTAAATCCCTTTTTCTTTTTGGAAACTATAGTTAGTTTAATTGTTGCTTTCTTGTTCTTGTGTTAGAAGAGATAATGAATAGATATTTCTTATTCTTGTTCTTTGTATAACATGGGTTTATAGGCCTTTTTTTTCCTTCTGGATTGTCCTTTCTGGTCTTCTTAGAGCTAGTCCATCTAATCATATTCTGCACAAAAGCTGATCTATTCATTTGTTTAATTGTCCTTGTTTGTCCCTCTGTGTGTTTATTCTAACTCTGACATATTCTTTTTGTACCAGGGAGACAAGCAGATTGTTTGATACAAACAAACATGGCCAAGTTGTAAAATTGGAATGGTCTGATACAGTTTTTGGTTGACTTTTATTCAGTCTGATGACCAATTTCTTTTTTTCTTTTCTTTTTCCTTCATACTTTATTGTTAACAGAAATGTTCTGACATCTATTTTATGGAATTACATTTCAGTTCCTTAATCTGTAATTATTCCCATATAATACTGTATTATAATAATTTGTCTGATGCTTAGAAATTTATTTAATAAGTTAATCATATTTTTTCAGATGGATCCATTTGTTGCCATTTCCTAATATTCTACCACAAGATGTTCTCAAAATATCCTTATAAAAGTTAAGATTTAACTCCAATTTCCTCTTTTCCCACAGGCTAATCCACAGTATATCTCTTCTATAAATAATATTCCAGTGTTTTAATTGTGAGGCACATATGTTTGTTTATTTTCCCCCAGAAAAGGTTCCTCAACTACTGAAAAAAAAATAATTTAAAAACTGTAGTCTCTGGAAAGGAAGTCACTTTTCTTTTTCAGATAACTTGTAGATAGTAATATAACCTATAATAATGTTGTATGAATTATATTATTATTGCAGAATACATATTTTCCATTTCAATACAAGCTTAAGATCAAATGCATATCACAGGATATGATTTACACTCACACATGGTATTTTTTTTGCACACTGGTCATGCCACAAATAACCTCTGACTATCATAATCCTGCTCTGCAACAGACAATAGGATGCTAAAAAGTAAAATTTTGTTAATTAATTTGATAATTCATTTCATTAATGGATAAGATATGTGGATGATTATATCACAGTAAAAGGAAATATTGCTGCTTTATGGGAAGTGATTTATTAAGCTTTGAAAGCAGTGTGCAAGTAGTAATACTGCAGAGAGACAAAAAGAAGTAAAGCTATTTAAATAGGATCATAATGGTACCTCCATGTGTTAAAATTACTATGTAGATTTTCTGAAGGTTTGGAAATCTCCAAAGATTTGTACTACTGGTTGTGATAAGTGAAATATAGTTTACTTTTTCTGATCAAAAATAACATTTAAGATCACAGTAAGAAAATCAGCAAATACCTGTTGCAGGAAGTAAGAAGGGATGCTAGGCAAATTTTTAATTTTAAGATGTTCCGAAGAAAATACTATGATACTATGCTACTGTAAAGAAACACTTGTGATTCTAGCAGTTTTCCAAACAATCATTGTCACGGGCAAAACAGTCTCAATTTGGGGAATTTCACTCAATTTATTTCCAATTACCAAACTTTTAATTTAATTAAATACTAATTCAGGTATTAAAAGGAAAGTTTATAAATGATTAAATACCTCAGAAAACCAATTCCTCCCCTTTCCCCAGGCTCAGATTCCCCCTTCCTTGCCTTAATTTCCCCTTGTTTTCACCACACATTATACTCGGTCCTTCTCAACTCTTTCAGTAAGGCAAGGGGAGATGCAGGATGTAGGAGTCAATGTGCAGTGGTTTCTTGTTGCTGTCACTTGCTTTTACTGCTTCCTTGCTCCAGCATGGGTTGTCTGCAGGTCACAGTCCCTCTGGGTTGTCCTTATTTCAATGTGAGTCCTCTAGGGCCCACCATCCCTCTGCAGCATCCCTCCTTCATCAGAAATGCCTCCTTCCAAGAGACCATCTCCAGCTGTGTCCACAATGATGTCCTCTTTCACATTCCTCCTACTTTTTCTTCAAAGACACCTTTTCACATACCTCCACAGTTGTCCCCTTTTCTGTGTCCTCCTGTGTCTCCTATCACATATCTCCTTTTAGAGTAGTTAGATGTTTTCTGAGTTCTACCAATTTTAAAAGGTGTTGATCATTTTCCCTTCAAATTAATAAAAAAAAAAAAAAAAACACAATTAAAAAGCTAGTTCAAACAAGAAGATGGACAACCTGCACAGATGAAAGTATGTATGTGTGGTAGTTCTGACAGATCAAGACACTTCAGGATCAAAAGCAGGCAGTCCATCTTGACATTTTAGGAATCCAGTAACATAAAATTTGCTGGTCCATTAATGGCCTGGTTGGGTCATGGCACTGTTTGTTTCTCCAATGTGTGCTAATTTTATTTTTGTATTTAAAATTGAATATAAACTCTAATGAATCTGAGAAAAGAGGTTCTAATTAAAGTGCTCTTCTATTCAATCAGTTAATCCTGATTCTCTAAGGACCTCTATGCACTATTAACATAAATCCTCCATTTATGCAACTGTAGACAGCAAGAAGTCCTAAATACATAATTTTCACATTCATTTCATATAACTGCAATAATGTAGAATTTAGTTCAGATAATTCTTAGGTTTGTGATAACATTTTCTCTGCAGTTTTGATATTCTCTAAAGATATATCCAAAAAATAGTCAAAAACAAAGCAAAAAAAAAAAAAAAAAGCCTTTAACTCCTTTGTACTTAGTATGTCTTGCCCAGTATAGATTTTTATCCATTTTCTTTCCAAAATTATAAATTATTCTTCAGTTATGGTCTTAGCTGTGTTGATAATCTATTGTAAATTGAAAGATTCAAAACTATTATTTTACCATAGGAAAAAAATTTATATATATTATAAATAATTAAAGGAATTAAGAGTCTCCGTGAGGCATATATATGACACATATAATTCATTTTGAAAAGCTACCATTATATCTCTGTCCTGATCTCTAGACAGGACAGAAAACAAAGTCAGAGTTACACCACCTTTGTATCAAATAGCAACTGCTCAGGTAAGAACCATACTTATTGCCATACTCAATGCATCACAAGAGATATCCTTGCATTTATAAAAGCAATTAACCTAAAATACTTCTTGGATGAAATTATATCTTAGGGCTTATATTTTTATATTTATTTATGTGGAATATGTAATCAAAACATTTTCTAAATCTTGGGCAAAATTATTGTTTATAGTATATAACTGTTCTGTGGAAGACCATAAGAGGAATTAAAAATGGGGATGAAGTCACAATCCTGCTCAAACTAAAGAAACAGATTATTATTAAAAGCCTGAGAAGTTGTAAGAAACACTCTATCCAGTTCATATATAACCTTCTTTTTAGCTGTAGCATTTCTTAAGATTACATATCCTACTAGCAAGAGTAATTTATTCATGGAATTTTCAAATCAACTTTATTAGTCTTGTTTTCGAACAGTATGTTTCTGCATAAGAAGCATCTATTAGATTCTGTCCATTGTTCTATCTAGGGAAACTGCTTCTCCCACAAATGTACAGTTATTTATGAAGTAGAATCACAGAACAAAAGTAGCATTCCCAGAATTTAGTTCTGAAGGTTAGTTTTCAAGTGTTGAAAATATACATGCAACTGAAATGGCAAAATAATACTAATAAGGAAAGTGAAGTGTAACATACACAGCAGAGTGGATTAAGCAATCTCTGTGTGAATATATGGAATAATCCCATTTACTTTTTTTTCAGTGAGCTTTTCCTGTTGAAGAACATTTCTCCCCTCCCCATCCTCTCACAAGGGAAACTCTTTAATGTTCATTTTAGACAATTTCCCTCTGTTTCACATGTTATCCTGCAGTGACTAAAATGAAAACGTAGTTGATAATTTGATGGAGATGTAATTTTTAACTGGTAGATCCTCCAAAAGTTGTGCTTTCCAGTAAGTTACTCTTTTAACTGGTGGCAAATACAATTGAGTCTGTCTAGAACTTCTGTTTTTCTGGAAGCATGTATTAAATATTAACCTAATACAGCCATATGGCAGCTGTAAATGATTAAACCTACTATAATACTTCAAACATCTCATTCTTACCAGTTAAATAAAATCCTAATTCTAAAGACTGCTGTAATGAATCATGATGTATTTACATTTCAAAACAACAATAATGACAACAGTGAAAAATAGGTCACAATTAATTTTTTTGGTAAAGTCAGATACGGTTTTATTCTTTATTATAATGTCACCTGCTGCTGCCAATATACTTAAACATCTTTCACAGTTTTCCTATAACCTCAAAAAAATGTTATTCTTATGCATGTTGCCTCTAAAAATCATTCCCAGCTTCACAGGGATGTCATCCTGTACAAAGATGAAGGCATTTTCTTAACTTTTACTAAATAAAAGTATTTTATTCAATCTGTCTGGCTGTCTAATAACTTTCTGAACCAATTGGTTAGTTTTAACTAATTCTAAATAAAACTGCAAGAAAATCTGCAAGAAAATTGCCACTTACATATAAAGTAGAGACCCAGGTTAGACATCCCCTGAAAGGGAGAGTGCAGAAACCTGTTTGCATACTTCCTTTAGTACCAGCTGTCTGTCCAAAAACACAGACATTCTCATCATCTGATTACCTTGTATTTGTCCGCAGACTGGCACTGATGCTGATGTTTCTTACCTAGTATGAATATTGCAGAAATATGGAAAGACTTGGGGAGGGGAAAGGAAGAGGATTTGACAGAAGAGCTGGCTAAGTGACAAAATGCATGGACATACTTTTAATTGCTTTCATCATTCAAAGACAGCTTGGTTTTCTTTCCTATTTTATTTTCACTCTTTTAAGTTATGGTAGAATGAAGGAAAGATTAATTTAAAATAATTCCTTTGTTTGAATGCCTTTTAATCTTGAAATACAAAAAAAAAAAAAAAAAAAAAAAAAAAAAATTAAAATAATGTGTAGTTTGGAACTACGAGAAAAAACACATATAAGGTTCAATGATCAAATATTAATTTTCTGCTTTTGAAAGACATGCAGGGATCAAGCTCCTTACATTCTCAGGTTCAGTAAAATTATTGTTAAATATGCTAGTATTATATGATTATTCTTTTACACAGAACATGTAGATTTAGTGAGAATTTATTGCCAGCGACCAGCTAAGCTACTACTCTAAAACAGCAGCACAGCTAGGATACCTCTTCTGTATCTTAGCCAGAATAGATCATGTTTGTACACATGTATCATGGTCCCAAACAGACATTAATGTATCTTATAACTCACCAGAATATACAAATATAATCTGTGGGTTATATCAACACAGCCACAGGGTTTCTGTCAGATCTGGCCAACATCTGGCCTACTGAGATGGCAGGTAGGTACAACTGACTCTAGTTGAACATGTAGACCTACCCTATATAGAGACAGTCATAATGACAACTGCTGTGGTTTACAAAAACTTCTAGTTGTGAAAAATAACTTTATTAAACAAACCAATACCAGTAACTTTCTTTTTGGAATGAAGGTGCTGTTGATATCCTGATATCGTTAGTTTGGTCAGGATATGCTCAGACTGAGTGGTAATTGAAAATTTATCTATGAAGTTGGCATAAAATAGGTGATACCTATGAAATTATGAATGCATGAGATTGTTGCTGAAATGTCCAATTTAGTCCCGTGAGAACAATGTTGCTTTTGAGAGTAAGCATTTTAATCTGGGATATTTTAGATGCTTAATCTTTTAGAAGTCCAAGTAGCTGGGTAGAGATTAGGTGACCTGTTGGGTCCCCTCAACCCCCAGTCAAAAAATCTACCTAAATTTTACTTTAGGTATCACAGTCTACTTTTTAGGGTCCATTTGTTTTCCATTTCCCTCATTTTATATAGCACATATATAAATGAACAGACTTATCCTTGGAACTCTTACAAGTTCACATATGGTCACAATTTGTAAATGGCATTTTCTTACTGAAACAACTTTTCTTCTAAAGTTAATAAATATTCTCTAGCTATCATGTAATTTTAACCTATTGAAAATTCCTTTGAGTTAGAGGTACGTACTTACTGCTTTCAATTCTTACTTAAAGCAAGTGATTCTATAAAGAAGCAACTGAAAGAATTTGAACTTTGCCTTCCTTTATCAATAAGAAGATTCATGTTAGGACAATTAACTGATCTTATAGTAGCTCAAAGGCTTAAAAGTTTTCACCTCTCTTTTATGAAGTAGTTTTCAAAAAAGTACAATATATCCATTTGGGTTTTGTTTTGTTTTGTTTCTGTAGAATAGTGCAAAGTAAACTGATCTTTACAGAATAAAGTATTTTTTATTATTGAAAAAAGACAGAGGTATCACCTACTTATGAAAATTCTTTCTTACTATTCAGTTATATAAACTGTAAAAATAGCTCTTAAATTCATTAAATGGGAAATGAGCAAGAGGAAGATGGCTGGAGGATGATAAAGGAATATCCTCAATATTCAGCTATCATCGAGTTAATTCAGTAGATTAATTTCAGAATTTTGCATGGCTTTTGCATGTAATAAGATATATAGTATGTAGAATTAAATCCTAATATAAACTTAGGCAAGTTTCTGATAAAATAAAGCCCAATTACCAATTATGGAAAAATGCTTTGTTTCATACTTATAAGTTAACCATTACCTTAATGAAGGCAGAATTTTATGTTACTTGTGATTTATATAATGAAAACATGAAGCTGGGTAGCAACTAGTATTTTCACAAATATAGTCCTATTTGTCAGTGAAATCATTTGCCTAATGAATTCTGCCACAATCCTTATTTGCATTTTGGAGCACTTAATCACCTTTAACGTGTAACTGGATCTTCCATTTGCTTTACAACTTTGCCAAGTAATGGAAATTCATTGTACCTAGTAGGTTGTTTGGATTTATTTAGAAAGAAATAAGAATTTTTTTTTTTCATCTTAAAATACTCCTAAATTGCAAGTATAGCCTTAAATATGAGCTTAACTAGGATTCAAGGAAACAGAACAACCCAGGGATGACTTGGAAATACAAACCCAGAATAAAGACACTCTGGGTTCAGGGATGCAAGTCCACCACAAGGATTTTGTCTGCTCATCAGGTCTTACTGATCTCTTACCACTAACATGCAAAGCAAATGGTCCTATTTGATACTTTCAGAAAATATCTGTGAAATACAACCTTGTATCACATAAAGAGTTCTGATATTTGCTGAGCTGAGTTTTCAGTTTTTTAAAAAAATGTCCATCATAGTAATGTAAGTCAGTCAGCCCAGGAACAGATACACTGATTAAAGGAACTAATTAATTAAACAAGGTTGAATAGAACAGCATGGAACACAAGATATTTAAAGTACCTTTTTTTCCTCCCTGTTTCTGCACCATAGTGATTAATGTTTATTAAGTCTCCACAGTGAGATATTGAGAGATTTTTCTCAAGATCTCCTGCTGTTTTAAAAGGAAACAATGGCTTGTGGTAAAGTCAACTCATGCTGAGATACATTAACTGCACCATGTTATCAGCTGATAATGGTGTTATTAACACATTACCCACTGTGTATATTTGTGAATTAGGATGCTTCCTTGTTAATGGAATTGAACCATTTCCTTTGAAATGGCAAGTACTGGGCATTTTGACACCATTTTGTAGGAGGGGTGGGGAATGTAGGCTTCTTTTTTTTTTTTTTTTTTTTTTTTTTTATGGATATTCTCTCTTTAAACTTCAGGAAGTACATTTACTTTTATTCTGTCATCTTAATTTGAGATTTCATTAAGACTATTCACAGGGTATAATTCTTACAATGAAAAAAAAAAAAAAAAAAAAAACAGAAATAAGCTATGTTGGAAAATGGCTACACTATAAATTCTGAACATTCCAAAAGGGCAACAATCTAATACAACAGTAAATAATGACTCTCGGATTGCATAATTGAAAGGCAGTTCCTTAAGTATAACTTTTTTTTTTTTTTTCCTAGATAGGTGGAACTGGCCAGACTCTGGAGTGTAACAGAAAGTCCAGTTTCTTATTCATTAGAGGATAGTTGGAGGTAATTAAACTTCCTGTAAATTTAATATAATCAGTAGGCCTTCCCAACCACATATGTGTTACATATGACCAAATAAAACAAAATGTACTCTTCCTAAAGCAGGAATTCAAAAGATGTTGCTAAGATTTTCATACTATATTTGCTTCATTCTGAATCTTAGTCCATGGCATTAATAATGATGTAATCATTCTTCAAATACATGGAAACAAATGACAGTACAATTATGTGATTAAAAATGAATGCTATTTGTTCTTTTCCATGTATGAGATATACATACTTATTGCTCAATTTGTAAGCATATGTTGGCAAAACCTAAGCAATATTTTTCATCTATGATGAATTTATAAACTTGCAATGAGAGACAAATTAAAGTGTTTTTTTAAAATTTGACACGAAAACAATCCAAGGAATAGTATTCCAGAAATCTATCTATTCTAGATTTCCTAAAATAATGAAATTTGAGCTCTCTGTCTACTCACAGCTTCATAAATTTTCTTGAAAATATTTCTGGCTGAAAAAAAAAAAAAAAAAAAAAAAAAAAAAAGAAGAAATAGTCTTAATGAAATAGAAATATGTACATCTTACAGGAAGCTGTAAATTTTGAAGTTAATAATAAGGTTGCTGTCTTCAAATTTTGTATTGCAAAGAGGGTAAAGAATCAAAAAGCCAGACAATACAGACTGCTATAAAGTAGTACTGTGTAATCTACGTCCTATCATTGAAGTTCTTCACATTTCAGTACCATAAACCTATAAACATAAACCCAAAATGTCTAAAATATGTAGTTTATTAATTATCTTACAAAGGCTTTGTGAATTAGTAATAACTGATATTAAGAAAATATTGGATTATTTTACTAGTTAGTTCTATTATGCATATTCTTTAACATCTTAGGCTCCTTTTTTATCCTTTCTTTGACTAAGCTCCTCATTTGTACTGAGGATGTAATCAATTTTTTCTTTGTCAGACCCACCTGTCTCTTTAGAAAAAAAAAAAAGTCAGGCTCCCTCCTGTATATTTGAACAGTAACAATTATAGTGCAAGTCATCTCTACACAAGCTTCTAAATGCTTGTACAATGAAAATAAATCATGAGGGAGTGGAATTTTCAGTGCAGGCAATGATATCTGGAGATCCTGTTTACCTGGGAGTCCTAAAGTCTCCCTGAATATCCTGGACAGCTGAAATAGAGATATGAAAGCTGTCTTTATACCCTTGTCCTGGGTTGAGTGAGTGATGGAGTTATTTTTTGGTGTCAGGGGAGGGGGCTATAGGGGCAGCCCTGTGTGAGAAGCTTCTCAAAGCTCCCCCAGCTCCAAGTCAGCTCCACTTCTGTTTGGAAAACTGAGACAATCAGCTGCACCTCTGCGATAACGTATTTAAGAAGGGACGTGGTGATGAGCAGTGGGACTTGTGAGGAGGAGTTGCTGCAGCTGCATGAACACCAAAGTCAGTGGAGGAACGGAGCAAGAAAGGAGGGAGGTGGTGTGCCAGAGAAGAGACCCCCCTGTATCCTGTGGTGAGACGGCAGGGCGGCCCCCCCCTGCCACCCATGAAGATCTACGGTGGAGCAGACATTGATTTATGGCCTGTGTTTTTCCACTTGGATGATCAAGGTGCTGCGCCTGAAGAAGGCTGGAGTCTTGTGGGAAAAGGTAGCCCTGCTGCTGTAATTCAGTGCTGGGAGGATTGCAGCATGAGGGGGAGTCCCACGCCGGAGCAGCTCGGGAAGGGCTGCAGCCATTGGAGAGAATCCAGTCAGAGAAAGTTAGTGACCCATGACGGAGCAGTGTGGGGAACGCTGCGGCCCATGGGAGGAACTCATGTTGGAGAAAGTTTGTGGAAGCTGTCTCCTGTGAGAGGGGGACTGCGTTCGAGCAGGGGGAAGAAGTTCCAGAAACTCCCCCCCGCAAAGATAAGGGAAGTTGCGGCACTGACTGCACCCCCCATTCCCTGCCCCCTGCGCCACTGGGGGAGGAGGTAGAGATATTGGGAGCAGAGCTGAGCCAGGGAAGAAGGGAGGGGTGGGGGGAAGATGTTCTCTAGATGTGGCAATGCTTCTCACTGTCCTACTCTGTTATGTGTTGTTAGTGTCTGTAATAAATGTATGTTCTTTTTTTTCTTCCCCTAACGAGTATGCTTTTTGCTCGTGACCATAAAGGAGGATTTTTTCCCCATCCCAGTCCTATCTCAAACCCCAAGCCTGGCTCTCTGTCCCTTCTTATTGCCGGAGGGGAAGGGAGAGAGAGCCACTGCATGGTGATGGGCTGCCCACCAGGCTCAAACCATGACAACACTTTAGGAAACTTTAGCTGAAGTCTTTTTGTTTCCTTTTTCCAAGTCAAAGGGGGCTGGACCTTAATTGCTCTTTATTTCTTACAACTCATACAAGACAAAACCATCTTTCTTTCATGTGCTCTGCTGCAGTCTATACTGTTCAGCCAATGCTTCATACTAAATAGAAACATTGTATTACAAGAAATTCAGAGTTGGGAGTAAAGCTCTGTGTAGGTTTGTAGCCCTTTTCTAATACACAGTCCTCAAACTATCAAGCTCTTTATGTTTTTTTCCATTCTGTATAGTGAAGTAGACCCACCCAAATTCCATTGTTATATGTAAGGACATGTTTAATGAAAAACTCATAATGACTTCTTAATATATATAGGTATACATTGTATACTTATATATATAATTATAATGTATATTAAAAGTGGACTCAAGACTACAAGGGATTTTCAGTTTCTATAGCGTATGTTTATTTGTTACATAAGATATAATGATTCTTGGGCTTTTACTGATACAGCTGTAGTATACACAAGGGGAAACACCTTGCAACAAAGTGCTTTCAGAGGAAGAATGCCCTTGTGCAATAGTGGTGCTAGTTCTGACCAAGGGGTAAAAGTTATACTTTTAAATAGAACCTTTTCTGTTTTCTTTCTAGTATTTGGTTAGTTGGTTGTGGGGTTTTTTTTGTTTGTTTTTTTGTTTGTTTGTTGGTTTGTTTGGTTGGTTGGTTTTTTTTTGGTTTTTTTTTTTTTTTTTTCCTCTTTGAAACCAAAATAACAAATGGATATTTTATGTAGATAACACAAGCACAAAAGAATTTGCAGCAGATAACTTTTCTTAGGTTAACATTAGTGTAGATTGTACCAAGTTATTTTGCCTATGAGAGGTCTGCCCATCTATAGGGTATTTTTAGCAGCAAAGTAGTAATCCAGCAACTACTTCAGAGTGAGATAGTGACATCCATTTTAGATGCCCATCCATTTAGATACCCATCGATTTAAGGTCTTGGAAAAGGTGTTACCTTTTCTCTTTGCTTTATATCACCTTGGCAAATGGATTTTCAGTAACATCTTGTGACATTGCTGTTGGAACTGCTGTTATGACCATTCTTAGAGCTCATATACAGTAAATGCTATACAAAATTATCTTCTAGTAAAAGCTGAGTAGATAACTCAGAGCTGGAAGTAGAATTAGGAAAATGGCCCAAAATAAGAGAATATCACAGGTGACAGTAATAAAAAATATCTGGTGACATCAGTCAAATATAGTTAAACTCAAATGGTAGTAATTGCACTGTATAGTTATTACTTCAAAACCTAATTTTGTTTTTTTCATACATTGGGGTGATCTGGAAAAAAATTTCTCATGCTAACTAATAAATGAAAGCCAAAGTGTCATAGCTGAAATACTGGACATTTTTATTGAGTATCTCCTAAACTGTATAATTTCTTCTTGGGATGCTTCACATGAAATTTTATTACCCACTCAGGAACTTTAAAACAGGAGTTACCGAAAAATTTTAATTTATATCCCTATTTGCCTTAATGTTTTCCTCTCCCTGTTTTCCCTACTCATATCTGGCAGTAAAATGGAATGATAAGACAATATTTTGTACAAACCTATGCAATTAATTTTTTAATAATTGAACTGAAAATTCTTTTATAGAAAAACCTTGTGTCTAAATATATTTATTTGTAATAAAGCAAAGAACAGGAAAACACATATTTAGTTTGAAATTGAAACAATAGAATATTGTTTTCTAAATGTATGATGCTTTCTAATTTCACTGCTTTATTTCCTTATTAATTTATGCAGTTTATTAAGTTTACTTGCATCTACAGATGAACTGATTTTATACTTTGAGTTGCAGCAGGAGGAGATGTGCTCATAATGAATACCTTAGTTGGGCTTTCCCAACATATTTTTTGTTAGGGAATTTACATTTCCAGAACAGTGTTTTCTGAGCAGAAAAAATAATAATAATAAAAAAATTCTCTTTGCATTTCCATTAAAAAAAAATGCAGTGAAATGATGAAAAATAATTTTCTGCTTTCAATTTTAAAGATTTAATAATTTACTTCTAGATACAAGTTCTGAAATTTTAAAGCTATTCTGAAAGAAAGAATAAATGTAATGATTTTTATGACTCTGGTGCATACTGGTTTTAGAGAATGAGGGCTGACTGGAAGAAATAGGCTTCACCTGACTAAGCAGGGTGTGTGAATATGTTGGGTGACTAAGAGTTCCTTATCTCAACTAAGGAAAAACAACCACCAGTATGCAACTGATGAACTCAATGTATGTACTTAAAACACAAACTGCTATAGATGAAAATTATAATTTCATCTGGTTTTCTTTCTTAAGACATGATTTTCTTAAAATTACCTGAAAATTTAAAGCTAAGATTTAGTTGTGTCTATGTATATGCTTCAGTATGACTGCTACCAGCAAGAACATGAGAATGAAATATGACACTCAGTCACAAATAATGTGATTATTTTAATTATATTATGAATGGTTAAAGGTATCTTTGTTTTGCTAAAGTTTAATAAGTATATAATCAAGGTAATGACAGTTCAGTAAAGTAATGTAAGTGGTAATAGGTGAAATCTGACAAAAAATATCTGATTTAGAAACTATTGTAATTCTTGTATGATAGTTTCTCTGGAAGTATTGTAAAAGGCAACTTATACAGTTGCAAAGTGTAAGCACTGGCAAAGCTAATATGCATCTGTAAATCATTATGTTCTTTGTAGTTAAAGGAAACAACAAAACAAACAATTAATAATTTAAGATACGTTTTTTATTTAAATGTATATTTAAGTTCTTTGAATTAGACATGAAAAATCAGGAATAAGACAGAAGAAGAAAATATGTGGTTTAGGTGGGTCAGGTGGAACTAGGTTCACTTAAAAACCTGAGAAATCTAAGTATTATTATCATAAATAATTTTAGTCACTATTAAAAACAACTGCTAAGAAGTAGTCTGATGCTCACCCTCCTCTTGATGAACAACTGGCACTTGAAAGAACTAGGAGTCTGGCAGTTCTAGGACAACATGTGTTTTGCTCAAAATCTAGCTAAAGACAGAAAGAGAAAATGCCCTGTAAGTGAAAAAGAAATAAATTAGTCAACTTGAATTTTAATAGTGTGAACAAAATAAAAATGGCTATTCTTGTTAATTAATTTACAGGGGTACACACACTTACAGTCTAAATTTTCTAATTAGTACTAAAAAAAAAAAAAAAAAAATCCTTATAAAAGCTAAACTTCTTTCTCACATGTCACGTTCAGAGACAATGACCAGGGTCAGCTAATGCCCAGTGATGACACCAGGTTGTTGATGTCAAGGCAGGGCTGAGGTCAGGCCAAGAAGTCGGCCTGCAGCAGCTCAGGGTCCATGTCTGGGTAAGAGAGATAAGTGACCCAGCCGGGAAGGACTGTGACTTAGCTGCAGTGTAGCTGAGATGGGTCCTGGGCTTAGTCTCAGCTGAAAGAAGTCCCCACAGACAGGAGGCCAGCCACAGTCTCCCTGCTGGGTGCCTGGGAGCCTCCTCTGAGGCCTCCACTGGATTGCTCTTTAAAAGACACCGTTGCACCAACTCTAAGCTGGACCTGAGCCCAGCAGCCAAATCCACCACAGGAGAGGATGCACTCTGGGCTATTTCCATTGTTCTCAGACACCTCAAGCCAATGTTTTCAGGGTCCCAGGGATGTGGTGATGAACGGTTGGCATTCCCTCAGCACCCCAGGAGTGGGATGTTATGGGGTCTTCTTCCTCCTTTTTGCCAGGAAAAACATGTTCTTAAATGTGATAGTTTTCCTCCTCGCTTTGGGGTCTACTTAGGACCATCTTTTAATGTTTTCTAACAGACTTTATGCTTTCCTTTTTCTTCACTGTTCTGTAATTCTGTGTTATATTTGACTTTACCATACATGGTGTATTGTCCATACATTGGACATTGTTTCTTTGCTCTGTTACACCTAAAATCAGTTTTACCCAGCTTCTAGGTTCAAATTATTAACAGTATTGTCTACTGAGGAGCTGTTGATATCGTTGGTAAATCCAGTATGAAATTCGTTGTCCATACCCTCAAGGTGTTTGCTGCCATCCAAGTCCTGTACTCCCAGATACTTCGTGATTATTATAGGACCATGGATCACTCATTCTCTAGAGCATAAATAATTGTTGTTCCTCTCTATGTAGAAATTGTTAACAGTGTTATAACACAGTCATGCAAAGCCAAACAAGACAAAACCAAATTAAGTAATGGGCACTTTGTCATTAGATAACTGCTCTTTCAGCTTAAAACTCTAAGCAAGTCAAGATTGAGACGAGAAAAGGCAAGCCTCACAGCTCAGCCTGAGGCTTTGAAAAGTTAGTAAAAAGTCTGTAGCTCATATTACCAATGGCAATACTGTGTTTACAGTGTTACAGTTATTTTTTCAGTAAAAAAATACGTAAAAAAAAATAACAGTTTTACTTATAGTGTTCAAGTTTAGATAGAAGCATTTAATCTGTCATTTAGCTTGTGGGACGTAGGTGTCATGATAATAATTTTCATACTTCTGATTTCATAAGACATTTCTCAGTTCAGTGACATCACCTGAACTCAGAACTATAAATGTGAATGTAACAACTTAGTAAATAGCACATGTTGACTATGTTCCTTTTTTGCAAGTTTTTGTTTTTGTAAGCCTGTTGAAAACAGGACCGATATGGAAGAAGATAAATAATTTAATAATTTTGTTAAATAAAGATTAATTATTCAATAATATGTCTATCATATATTCAAAATAGGGAAAATCCACTTTTCTTGAATAATTTCTGTGTTGTATCTAGAACTGAATCTTTAATATTGTTGATCATAGAATCATAAAATGGTTTGGGTTGGAAGGGACCTTAAAGATCATTTGCTTCCAACCCCCCTGCCATGAAAAGAGACATCTTCCACTAGACCAGCTTGCTCAAACCTCCGTCCAGTCTGGCCTTGAACACTTCCAGGGAGGGGGCAGCCACAGCCTCTCAGGGCAACCTGTTCTAGTGCCTTACCACTCTCACAGTAAAGAATTTCTTCCTTATATCTAATAAAAATCTATCCTCTTTCAGTTTAAAACCATTACCCCTCATCCTGTCACTACAATCCCTGATAAAGATTCCCTCCCCATCTTTCCTGTAGGCTCCCTTTAAGTACTGGAAGGCCACTATAAGGTCTCCCCAGAGCCTTGTCTTATCCTGAACAACAACAACTCTATTCTTATTCTATTCAAACATATTTCAAATTCTAGGGCAAGACTGTTTCTAGCAAGTTTAAAAAGGCTAACACTGATCAGCGTAGTGTCATATCTCCAAGTCCCAAAAGAATTAATTCATTAGAACTTCTCCTCTGCATATGAAGAACTGATCCTCTGGTAATTTCCAGCTCTTCTAAATTAGTTTTGATTTTCGAGTATATGCTTGGTATCTTACATAAAACCATCCTCTTAATAGTCATAATTTTTAATATAGTCCAAAGTATAAATTTATTTATATATTTTTCTGATCATAATGGTTCCCTAGTGTACCTGCCAGGGTTTTGTTTTCTAGAACAAGATTATTTCTGAGCTGCAGTGTTGCAAATTGTTTATGATCTATGAACTTCTACCATCTGTATGTAATTTTAGTCAACAACTTTTTGCTGATGTTTCTACTTGGAGCTTAAAAAATACACCAGTGTAATACACCAGTACAAATAACAAAGTAACGTAACATGTTTAGACATATTTTAAAGGTGCTTTCCTTCAGATAATATCAATGATTTAACATTTTGGTATCATTTATTTATGGATAAAAACCAACTCTATGTGCAGGGGGAGTGGGTGGTTAATCTGAAATAAAATATACAATCAATGATGTTCTTTCCCAGGTAATTTGGTTCTTCTTTTAGTGCTCCTAAATAGAACCTTTCAAGCAAGAATTTGCCTGAAAGTGAAAATCTTATAGTCCTTTCTCATGTCTTCCTTTCTTTGTGGGCTGTCTGAAATTGTCTTTGGATGGAAGACTTCATATAGAAGACTGATGAACATCTACAGATGGTGCAATGTGTCCTGAAAAAATAAAATCTATCCATCCCAAGAATTACACAGACTGTTATTCCCCTCATCCTCCCAAAAATACTTTTTTTTTTTGGCAGGGAATGAACAAAGTATGAAAACAGTTGAGATGAGACAGAGATGGTAGTATAAGAGAGAACTGAGAGCAGCAGGAAGAGCTCACAAATGGAAAAACAAAAAAAAAAAAAATGGGACCACCAAGAAGTGTCACATTAAAGTACATGAGATAAAGTCATTGAGAGACTAGGATAAAGTGGAATAACATGGACCTAAGACATTAGAATAGTGAACAGAGCAAAGAGATAGTGCTAAAGTGGCATGGGTACATAAAAGAGGAAAGAAAAATACTTTGACTCCAAAACAGGAAGATATTGATGCAATTTGGGCAAAAAAAGTTAAGGAATGAGAAAAAAAGTCAGTCCATTGGGGACAAGAGTGGAGGATAGAATTAACAAACAAGGAGAAGGGGAATCATCACAATGAACAGTATGAGTCAGTGTATTATGGAGATGGTCCTGTAGAGCTGCACTGCTGAAAATTTTCATTTAAACCAAATTGATTACTAAAATTCAATTAAAAAAATAATGTATAATCCAGGTGTTAAAATAAAGATAAGATTCAGGACAAATAAAGTTTAAGAACTTCAGAAGTGCTATTTAATATAACTGTTGGATACTATAAGAACTGGATTTTTTTTTTTTTTTGTGAGGAAATGATAATGTGAGGAAATTAAAGAAAATATGAATATCATCACATTCACATTACAATGTGGTGGTTCTTGAGATGCATAACTCTGTTGTGCCTCATTGTGTATCACATTAAGGAAGTGATGGTTGGAATTCATTTTATAAATGGATAGGTAACAATGGTCAATGAATTCCTTTCACTGTTTGATTTTGTATATGCATCTGTGATGTCATTCATATATAATTTTACTAACAAATGATGGAAAACTCTAGAGGTTGTTAATTTGTTTTTTCTTTTCTCCTCTTTCCTTCTTTTCAAAAGAGAACAACTTTCAAAAGCTAAGTGATTATGTTCCATTTTTAGTTGAACGTTCAAGATAGAAGGATAGAAGGAAAACAACCATATAACAGCCAAAAACATCAACTAATTTTCAGGACTGGAACCCTGGCAGAGCCCACTCATCATAGTGCAATATTATTAACCTAAACATGTACCTTGCAAGTAACTTCCTTAATGGTATGGCACTGTATTAGTATAGGTACACTATGTGACACTTTTGTAGAGCACCCTGAAAATCTTTTATTGCCTGATAATTTGAATTATATTAATTCTCTACTCAATTAAAAGTAGTTTAACCAAATAACACTGAAGTAATTTGACTTGAAGATATCATGTAGCAGATATGACCAAGAATTCCATATCTATGACTGATAAAATATTTTTCTGACAATTCATATCAGAAAATAAATCTGGCAATTTACTTATACAAAAAATGGGATACATGTATAATTTCAAGAAATGGGAATCCGACTGTACTACACTCATATTTAAATTCTAGGTCTGTCAAGTACTTTTTACAATGATGCTAGTCTGCCAATCGTATTTCTGTTTATTCTTGCAATATGATTTAAACCTGAGAGGTTTTACATGCTTATGTTAGAACTTTTCTCTTTTAAGGTCAAAACACATTATATTTCTGTAATTGTTTCTTCTACTTGATAGTTTCTCAATATGGGTTTTTATCTTTTTGTATTTCTTCATTTAATTTCATGCAAGAATTTAAAACACAGTTAGGTAGAATATTTACTGAGATTTGAGTCCTGGCTACAGAAAAGAATGAAACTCTCTTTTACTTCTGCTCTTGAGGCAAGATAACTGGTGCCTATCTCTCATTCTCAAACGGGAATCCTTCAAGACTTCTTTGCCACCTACTCCCCATGAACTTGAAAAGCTTTATCCCTGGTAGTAGTGCAAAATATATTTTGTTTGTTTGTTTGTTTGTTTTTTTTTTTTTCATTTTATGCCTTTCTTATTCTACTCTTTATACAGCTCTACTAAGGGACATGTATTTGTTATTGTTTAAGACAGAAAATGGTGTTCAGAGCTGTCTTGCAGCGGGTTTGCAATATTCCCAGTGATTAGGTCATGGGAACTGGGAGACAGAAGAGATGGATCTTTACAGCCTAGAGGGAAATCTGTTAGAGCCTGATTGATTCAAAAGTTTTGGCATGGAAAACTCACCATTTGATGATTAGTTACCAAACCACTCTTATGCCAAATACTGTTGTTTGTTCAGAAAACATTCTACAATCGCCTCTCCCCAGGGCTCAGTAGAACAAACTATGTGACAATAGAAAGTTGTTGAGCGTGTCAGTACTTGTAGTCAATATGAGTTAACAGGCAACACAGTTTAGAAATGTTATGCCTAATAAATAAAGAGAGGCATGTTTAAGTTCTACTTGTCATGGGCATGGAAGCAGGGCAGAAGGCCTCTAACTAATATGTATATGTATATGTATACACACACACACTGTTATCATGGTTTGAGCTCAGAGGGAAACTGAGAATCATGCAACTGCTCACTTCCCAGAGCTGAGAAGGAGAAAATAAAGCAAAAATCCCAGGAATTGAGATAGGACAGGGAGGAATGAATTACCTGTTATGGTCATGGTGAAAGACAGACTTGTTAAGGGAAGAAAAAAAAGAACATAACAACAAGACACTAACAACAACAACAATTAACAGACAGAGTAGGACAATGAGAAGCATTACCACATCTTGAAAACATCTTGTCCCCAACCTCTCCCTTCTTCCCGGGCTCCACTCTACTCCCAATATCTCTACCTCCTCCCCCCAGCTGCACAGGAGCAGGGAATGGAGGGTGCAGTCAATGCTGATGCTTCTTCCATCTTTGGGGGGGGGGGGTTGTGGGCGTTGTGGGGTGGAGCTTCTAGAACTTCTTTCCCCTGCTCCAGGTTGTTCCCCCTCTCACAGGAGACAGTCCTCCACAAACTTTCTCTAATTTGAGTCACTCCTACAGGTCACAGCATTTCCCGAGTTGCTCCTGCATGGGACAGCCCCGCATGTTGCAATCCTCCCAGCACCCAACTACAATAGTGGGAGTTGCTTCTTCCCACAGGGTCCTTGCCTCCTTCAGGCACAGCCACCTTAATTGTGTGGGGCCTTCCACAGGCCATATATCAGTGTCTGCTCCACTGTAGACCTCTAATGGTGGCGGGGTCACCTTCCTGCTGTCTCACCACAGGTTACAAGGGTGTCTCTCTCCAGCACACCTCTCATCTTTCCTCCTCCATTCTTCCATTGACCTTGGTGTTCACATAGATGTTGCAACTCTTTCTTACAAATTCAACTCCTCCTCTCAGGTCCCTTCTTAAATATTTTATTGCAGAGGCGCAGCTGATTGGCTTGGCCTTGGTGCAGAGGTGGGTCTGACTTGGAGCCAGGGGAGCTTCGAGAAGCTTCTCACAGGGGGCCATCACTGTATCCCTCTCCCCTGTTACCCAAAAATCCCACCACTCACTCATACCTAGGACGACTGCATATATTCATACATTATTTATAGTGTATCACATACGTTATAAATAATAGCATTGGGAGATTTGTTTGAAAAATAGAATAGATCTGTAATTTATACATATGTGTTTTATAAATTTATATATGAATGTAATTTTAGTGATGTTACAGGTTAAGGAAGTTCCATTACAAACTTTAGCAAGACAGAAATAAAAAAAAAATGTCAAAGGATTACTTGAGCAAAACCTGACGACTTGAATAAGTCATCATTGAATACTTTCAGTTTGCTACACACCACTATATAGAAATATGATTTTACATAGTAAAATAACAACAAAAATGTTATTTTCACTGATGATGTATATTCTAGCTTAGACCATTTTCAAGTCATTCAAAATATCTTTAGTCTTAAAATTTATCCACACAAATTTAGGAACAAAGTTAAAAAATTTAACTATGCAGAAAATTCATTTTTATAATTCGATTTTTTCAAATTTACACATTATAAAGTCTTCAAAAACCCCTCTTGTACACATAGTTATGTTTCATATTAATTAGAACTAGTGTGAGGCAAGGATTCCTGAGAGTGCAAGCATAGAATGATAGCAAAGGCTGTGAAAATACAGTGATAGGATGATAACAGAGGCTCCAGGAAAATAAACACAAATCAGAAATGGACACTGAAAGAATGCAGCCCTGAGAGCTCTATTCCATACCAATGAGCAGAAAGAAATCATCCTATATATGGGGAAACCTCAAAGGATAAAAGACAGTTGCAGCCCCATTGTGAGCAAAGAACAGAAAGAAAGCAATTACTGATGCAGTCGGTCCCTTGGTCATGGATGCTGAACCTGATCAAAGCTGCTCTTTCTCCTCTTATTCAGTGGAGAGAGAGAGAGAGAGAGGTTTACTACATTTTGCAACTGTAACTCAGCAGTCAGATGTAAAATGGCTTTAAATATAACTGAGTTAAGTATACTAGAATTTTAGAGGGTCATATGTACTTGAGTGTGGTTTTTGCATCAGCCTTCCTGCATAACAAGGTAGTGGACTACCTAGTCTGAGTAAACTTGGATGCAACAAATGAGAACATTAAATTACTACTTCAGTGTAACAGAATATACACCAGATTTTTATTCTGCAACTCAAATATTAGAATCTGATCTCAGGTTTCTGTTACTTTCACAGCAAGAGATTAAGGTCTGAAACAATGTCTTCTTGCATTAAGAATATGAATGATGATGATAAAAGATGGCAAATGTGATTTATACATGTGCCAAAATTTTTAAAATGTCATTAGAAGATGAAGAACTTGGTTTAAGGGTTTAGGAAAACAAATAGAGAACAAGGTAGGAACAAACTGTGGAATTAGTACGCATTCTAACACAGATCACTCAAAAACAGGAGTAATAGGGTCACACGTAGATTTTGTCTGTTAATGTTCCCATTAACAGAAGCTATACTTGCTGAGAACTTCATTATGTGGTGCTATATGAATCATAAATGATAGTAAAATATGATAGTGATAATAATAAAATGAAGGCTGAAAAGTTTCATAAGTAATAAGCAAAGAAAGATCATGGAATACTCATCATATGCATCAGCAGATTTCTTAGGAGCTTTAAGAAAAGGAGTAATTCCAGTGATAATATTATTGCAACAACTGTCTTTGGACTGCTAAAACAAGAAGGAAAAATCTCAACAGTTTTAGATTTTCATAACTCTGTTGAAGTCACTGAGAGAATATTAGTTTGTATCAGCACAGAATATGTCACTCTGTAACAGCTCAAGACAGTTATTAGCATAACTGACACCATAGATGAAACAGCAGTAGCAAAAATTGTTAGTAGTTTTGATGTGATATCTTGATACTATCAGATTGAATTGAAGGAGGAGAAGAGATCAAGGAAAAAAAGATGCCTTGGTGAAATGTTACAGATGCTTTGTCTTGGATATTACCAGACTGATGAATGATCCCATACTAATCTATCAGGTCGTTACAGAGATAAACAAGCTGGAGAACCTTAAACTTCCTTATACCCTTAGAAAATTTGACAATCACATCATCATCATCTGAAATGATGGATCTTGATTAAGATGCCGCAGTTTGGATTGTCTAAAAAGGAATATAAAACAAGAGATAATGTGACCTAACAAATATCCTATTTGGCAAGGGGGGCAAAACAGGAAAGTGACTTGAGATGCCATGTAGAGTATACAGTAAGACTATAGATGTCTTTTTATACTACTACAGATATGTACCAAAGATTAAAGACATAATACTCTAACGCTGTTAATTAAGGCAGGTTCTGTGGATAATTATTTATCAATCTTAAGTATTTCTAATACATTAACAATTAATATTAACAGTCTCAGTACTATATGTAATAATAGTTAATATTTAATAGTTAATAGTTAATATTTATTAATAGGTAATTAACAATTAATATTAACAGTCTCAATACTATCTGTAATAATAGTTAATGTTTAATATGTAACAAAATTGCTCTCAGACTTACACATGACTTTGGATAGAGTGGATAAATTAGACAATGGCTTTTAGAAAATACTGAGGGAATGAATCAAATTTGTCTATAATAGTTTAGGAGGCACTTTAATCCCATTATGTAGATAAATTTATAGGAAAAGGGGTTCAGCCAATCAGGCAAATGAAAGTTTTCTTGTTCAGATTATTTTACTTGAATACTGATCTAAGTTCTTCTGTGTGTGTAATATCAAAAACTGTGATGTTTGTAGGATTAGGAAGCAATTTTTTTAAGTTATCTGGTCACTGTTACTTTATACACAAAGAAAATGGGTTGTTGGATAAATAAGATCATTAGGATTGTTGTGTAATAAACACAGTTGTTAAGCACTAGTATGTTTTAGCATTCTCAGTACCTGCTAAACATTAAATGAGAATATGCTTTTAGCATGATCTTCATTAGGATAAAATCTGGATGGGTATTGCTCATGTTCAGATGGATTATTTTGTTGGTTCACTTCTGGGTCAAGATTGATGTTACAAATTTTGGGACATATATATAAGAGTTTACTGTTCAGCCAGACTAACATAAACTGTTGTAGTAGACTACTAGTGATCAATGTTCATATTGTCAGGAGTCGAGTACAAAGTGAAGATTACAGAAAAAAATCCACAGAGTTATATTTTTTTTATAGCAGAGATACAAATTGAAAAGTATATGATTTAAAACTTTGCCAGATCTGTGTCACTGTCTGCGAAGTCTCTTTCAACTATATGTCCAGCTCTGAACTATTCCACTGACACACATCTCTTGAACAAGTCAAAAAACTTCTAGTTTCACATCTTCTAGTGAAATTTCATATAAATAGCTAACTATATGACTTACATTAATTTGGTTTTCTAATTAGTTGTTGAAGTCCATTTTTCATTACATATTCATAAAACATTAAACTTTAAATTAAAAACAAACAAAGAAACAAACAAGTTAATGTCAGTGTAGTAAGCAGGGCAGGGTTCCATCAGGAGCAGAATTTTTCCCACAAGTTGTTTTACCTCATATCTAGTTCATTATTATTCATTTTGTTATCTAACAAAAACTGTAATGATTTTGCATTAGTTTCTTATATGATTTCAAGGACTCTGGACAAGAATGTTATAAAGAAAATGGTAGTTATAATAAAGCAGAAACCAGAAGAACAGAATAGATTAAACATCTGCTGAGTAACTTTGAAATGCTGATGTTTGCAATGCATTCTATAATTTCCAGAGTATTTTCTCCTGGATTATAATTTCCACAGTTATAGTCACTTCTAGAATGATTATAGAAGAACAAAAGATTACTTTTAATGATGATCTCACCAAATTGTTCTATTTTTTCCTCTGTTAAACGCTTGATATTTTTCCCTGTTGGGTGATATAAAAGGGATAGCGAGTAGCTCTACTGTGCATATCATCTTGTTATTAAATTGATAATTCATGTCTGCTGTATAGGTAGGAAATCAACAGCAGGAGGCTGTATGTCATGGGATTTTGCAGAGTATAGGAAATGACAGGCATAAAGCCTCCCAGTACATGTAGTAATTCATAGGATAACATCTGAAACCTTGTGTTTTTCCAATTTTTCTAGTTTGGGTAATTTAGGACTCAGTTGTTCAAGCAAAACTGTTGTGAAAGACCTGTCAGAACTTGTTCTATCCTCCATTTCAGTTTTGCCAAGAGAAATACATAGGGCTTGATTCCAATTTGCTCTACTTACTTTAAATGTTCATGTTTTTACTGATTCAGTATTCTGAAATTATATTTCTGTGCCACAATTATATATGATAGAATAGGCTTGCGTGTTACTAATTAGCGAGGAGTAAGAAAATCATTGTCATTTACACATTATCCAAAATCTACTGAATATACTTACCTTGTCAATTTCGTATCTTTCATACACAAATCAGTGTTTCAGTCATACTCCAGAATGTAATGCTGAAACATGGTTGATGACAGAAAACCTGATAATTATTTTATCACTCCTACTTTTAAATTAAGAAAAGTTAACCCCCTAAGCAAAGCCATGTATGACAAGAAAATTAAACCAGAGACAAATTTTAAAAAGAAAAATATTTTCTCATGCAATTATTTATAATAAAAATGCAATATTTATTTAAAGCAATATATTTTCAAGCTGTAACTTAAATGCTTATTGCATTTAACTGATAAGAGTGTTACAAACAAAATGTAAATGAGTATGGCTTATAAGAAAGCCAATGTGATTTAATCCCACACCAATAGCATCAATTGTCATGAATATCATTTATCATCTGTCAGTACAATGTATTACATATACAAACTGTTATGCAACATCAATACATTTACCCTGCCAAAGTTCTTTTTCACATGAAAACTAATCCGTTACAAACAATAAACCTAGGTCACAAAGCAAAACACTTTAAGACGAAGTATATAAAATATTTCTCTGCTGAGATATTTTTATTTTCAGATGTAGCTTCCTTATACTTGATTCTGGCTTTTAACTTACTTTGTTTTAAACTCATTTTTGTTTTAAACTGTATAATGGAGAAAATGGGTGTTACTTTAGGTTCATTTAAGTAATTGTCAAAATCCCATTTATTTAATAGAAGACAGAATATAACCAAAGAAATACATATATTTCTCATATGCTTATAGACACTGATAGAAAAAAATAAATATTTTTTATTAATTGAAATAAATACTTACTTCTTGGTTACTTTCATTATCAAAAGGCATTGACAAAATGAGCTAAGAAAATAAATCACGTCTATGCTGCTTCCTAAGAACTTCTTTGCCCAAGTTTGTCTATGTTTCATCTGGAACTGTGCTGTGAGGTTGCTTAAAATTAATCAATTTTAAAATGTTTTGAAGCTTATTTATGATTTGAATAGTAATTACTATAAAGAAATCCCCAGAAAATTTCTGACCAACTTTATTCTTGAAAAGTCGGTAGATTTATTTGTTTTTCCAACAATATTTTCTAGCCATAAAAAATTTTCTGTTAGTAGGAAAGATACAGGATATAATGTCCTAATATAACTGTTTCTTCAAAGGTTAGCTTCAGTTCAAATATGTACAAGAGGAGTAAATAGCCTGACATATGTACACTCCCAAATATACCAGGAGGAAGGAGTAGTTGCTGCATTTGTGGTACAGGTTACAGGCATTAAATGTGCTTCCTGTTTTCTTTTTATTCTAGAACGATGAAAAGCTGTCTGTGACACATATAACACTTGAATCCAGGAATCATATGCTGCTTTGGAAAAAAAAAAAAAAAAACAAAAAACAAAACAAAACAAAAAAAAAAAAAAAAAAAACAAAAACAAAAAGAAAAAAAAAAACCAAACCAAACCAAACCAAAACAAAACAAAACAAAACAACAAAAAAAAAAACACAACCAAAACCAGAAAAGGAAATCATTAATTTGTACTTGCTTGTATGCTTATGGTAAAAAATCAGGAATGGTGCCAAAATTCTTAACTACATCAATTTTTCTTAGAGCATGCTCCCTGCAGGGAGACCTCAGGTATGAACACCTAATGAAAAGTCATGCTGTGGCACTGACTCACCCTTCTTCCATGTTGATACTGATCTGGACAAGCAATTCTCATCTTTTCTAACTAGAGCATTTTTTCCAAATTTTAACTGCCCATGTGGTGTGAATTCATCTTCAGTATACTCCATAGTGGTTGAATAGTCTTCCTAAATGAAGTTTTTTTATAATTCCATAATAGGTTAGTGAGAACTTTAGTCATCTTTCCTTGGTGTTTTCTCACAATATATCAACAAGTTCCTGTTATATTCTGCTATGCTTAGAGAATGAAGGACAGAAGTCCTGTGGTGATTTTATTGTAGTTCACGATCCTCATTAATTTCAGGATAGAAAAAAAAGGTGTAGCCTCTTTACAAATGTAGAAATATGCAATCTGAATAAATATTTTCACTACCTAAATATTTGTGTTAACCTTTTTACCTGTATAAAGAAGCATGCAAAATATGCTTTTCTGACTTTATACAGCACAATCTTTTCTGATGTCATATTTTCCTGATACACTGGTATTATTTACTAGTGTAGGTTGTTTTTTTTTTTTTTTTCTTGTACATCCATAGCTGTGTTAACATGATTTCACATATCATCCTGGATCCTAAGAGATATGACAGTTTAGAACAGTTAATGATCTGTTTCATAATTATCCAGAGCTGAATATTGTATATGTTGGCATATTGTAATAAATTTACATACCCAGAAGATAGGAGGGCCGTATTTTTGGGTTTTCTACTTGGAGGTGTATCCTGGCAGAATTTCTTACATTTACTCTGTCTCAGAGTTCTGATTTTATAGGTAGATTAGATACAGTGCATTTAGCTTTGTCCCAGTTCATGGTCAGTTCTTTCTCTTTTCAGTCTTCAGTCTGGTGTCCACATCTTTATCACTTTCCCTCTCTTCAATTTTCAACAAGGATGGCTCCCTGGATGTGGAAAGAGATGCAGCACAGCTTTAACACATGTACAGGTACAATACATGAGTTTTAGTGGAGCCTGGACACTGACCACATGCAATCAACTGTGAATTCACATGAAAGTATTGAACATAAATCAAGTCAGAAGCAGATTCAAGTTGTATTGCAAACTTGATGTTTAAAAACTCAACACAGAAAACATTGGGGACTGCACTTGGTGGTTTGGCAAGAGTTCATATCTTCTGAAACAGGAACAACTAGAGAAGATAAATAGGAGTGTAAATTATCTGAGACAGCAGAGTTTAGTTGTCATCATGAAGTTTCCTTTTTCTGACTACTTCTAATATGGTTTGTTGGGGGACACACAAAGCATGATGTCTGCTCTCAGTTCTCCTCTCTGTCTCCACAAAACCTCTGCCACAAATAGCCTTCTCCAGTATTTGCATATACATACATATATATATATATATATATATTTTTAATCTCAGAAGCATAGTAGTGCTGGTAAATATACTAGCTGCAATCACTGCATACCAAGGACAAAATTGTGTGTGTTACTTAGAAATCCAAGACATTCTGAGTGCTTCACATCTGAAGTAAGACTTTCTCCCTACAGAATTAACACTATTATTCAGTTAAGTAGAATAGAGATTTATTGGGAAACTTAGGCAGATAAACAACTTTCAACTTTTAATGTCACCATCACAAATGTACTGAAAGTGGTTTTAATGTAGCGTATGAATCAGATGCTGAGTTTAAGGAGATATAGTGAGTTTTTGATGCAAGCTACAAAGACAGAAATAAAAGAACGAAGAAACTGTTTAGAAGTTCAACACATATCACCTCATCTATACATCTACCATGAGTTATATTGTTATAGAAAACAAACACTGAAGATTATGAAATATGAGTCTCTGAACAGTTCATACCATGCAAACTATTAAATTTAATAAATATAAGCATAGATCTCTTGAGAAAAAAAGGTTATACAGATTTTATGAAATGCATTGTTTCCAGGAGATAGTTTTTGTCTATTACTTCCTCATTCTATCATTTTAAAGAATGAAATATTCTAATATTAACTTTATTTTTTATTCTAGTTTGACATAAAATGTTTTTTAAGCTTAGAATTAGTCTTTGTTTTGCTAGCAAAACTATAGCACAGTCAACTGACTAAAATTCACTTAGTTTTTTATTAATTTTTTGTCCGCACTGAAAATTCTATGCTGAATCTGATTAAAGTAAATAAAAAATAAAACAAATAAATAGAAAAAATGCTTATTTTATGATCCTAGAGAACAGCCTCCATATAGCTTGAATTTAATCAGTTTCTCAGTTCATTATTACAGTACTTCATGTTCACTGTATGTTTTGTTTTATATGTGCTAGCACTTTATTTCTCCTAGTCCTTTTGTATTGGTAAGATTAAAGTCATGGGGTCAGCTCTGTAAAGACATGTGGAAGTTAAAGGATATGTGAATATTTGGAATGTAAGGATATTTGTTTTGTGAGAGTATTTTTTGAGTAATTTACTCAATAGTAACAGAATCAAGAGACAGGAAAAATAGTAAGTAAATACACAAACCTTAACAATTAGGAGATAACAGGGGCTATTGCAAAAGTGAGAACTCCTGGGTGACTGATGAATGGACTACTGTCAGAGTCATCCAAGCATCACCTTGAAGAAGCTCAACTATAATTTTGTAACCTTTAGGAAGGGAGAAACAAGATTACCATGGGACTTATGAGCAAGAATACACTTTTTACCAGATATATGAGGGGCCCAGTGGGATTAGCAAAAACTTGGTAGGGGATATTTTAACAGGATTGTGGAAATGTGCAAAACTACTGTGGGGTGCTTAGGGGAAGGGCCAAAGGTGGTAAAACGGATGGAAAAATTTGGATCAGGGAGGAAAAACCATGGGAAAATGGGGAGCAGGAGGGGAATAAAACATCACATTTAAGTAGAATGCTGATCAGTACATTTGTGTGGCCAAGCCCTGTCCTCATCACCGCAGTGATATTAGATTTATAAGTTTTATAAAATGTATTAAACTCTATTTTCTGTGTGATTTAGCTCTCTTTTCTGTATGTGGGTAAATGCGTGATTCAGAAGTGAACTTCAGGGTGGACTAACTGGTATGCAGGAGACCAGACATGAGCTCAGAGCTTGAGGTTGTATAAAAGGGACACAGGGTCTGGGCATGGACACTAGACAGGTGGATTTAGGTGGAAAACTTTGAACACAAAAGTTCTTAGATAGCATTATTCACAGGACTGTTTTATATGTCAAAGGAACTTGTGTTGTTTTTCAGATTGATTGTGGAAATTTCAAGAGAAATGTGATGATGCACCTGCTATAACGAAAGGATATAATTATGTATCATCATTCAAAATATAAGTAACTCCAAAATCCTATAAAAATATTTTGACGTGTTTTTTTCTTCAAGTATATTCAGAAATAGAATCAGGCATGGTAAGCACTCTGTGGTGGGTTAGCCCTGGCTAACAGCCAAACCCCCACCAAGCTCACTCCTCCCCTACCCCAGGGGGATGAGGGGACAGAAACGGTAAGGAAAGGAATGAGAAAGCTTATCAGTCAAGATAAAGTCAGAGAGATCATTTAACAACTACTGTCACTTTCTAGAATTTCTTGAGCCCCACATTAGACATCAAAAAGGACTCTGTGTGTGTGTGTGTGTGTGTGTTCGAGGAGACTAACCTTTGCTAACAGCCAAAATCCCGCTCAGCCACTCACTCACTCCCCTTCTCAGTGATATGGGTGGAGAAAATAGGAAGAACAGGAATGAGAAAACTCATGGGTCGATATAAAGACAGGGAGATCACTTGCCAATTGCCATCATGGTTTACTGACAGTTAAAATATTTGTAGAGTGGCAAACAAAAAGACAAACATTAAAACACCACCTTTCCTCTCCCCTTTCCCATGCTGAACTCCACTCTTTCACTCCTGACTTTTCTGCACTATCTTAAACATATTTTCACTGAGGTATCACCATCTTGGCTGAGGAAGTCAGCTGTGTCCTGTGATGGGTCTGTTGGAATCATCTGGAACCGGCTGCACTGGGCATGGGGCAGCCCCTGCCTCAACAAACAGAGGCTGCCCCCTCAGCCCCTTGATGTCAACATCTGGCCTCATGTAACAAATAAACCTTCTTATTTTAGATTAGGTAAATATTCCTGAAATTGAATCAGATGTCTCATGAATAACGGAATGTGTAATATTTTTAAAGGAAAGCTGTAAACTTTTAGCTGAGAAATATATTAAAAGTATGTCTAACATACCTTCCATAGCACTGCATGATCAATAGAAACATTTCAACTACAAAACTATGTTTAAAAGACTTATTCTAGTTTCAAACTGAAAAGTTAATTCTTCAGTAAAATAGTCATATTTCAAGATATAAATTATTTGTAAAGTAGCATGTGTTTTTAACCATATAGACAGAAGTGTTTTCACATGCTCATACTTCAAAGTTTCCAATTAAAAAAGAGATATAGCTACAGTCTTATTTCTCAGAAGTGAGAGCCTGATTGCTGTTATCTTCCCCCTATCAGCTTGGGACAAAATCAAAACAAGAAGATGCTCAGCATATCTCACTCCAAGTTCCCTTTTTCCCCGAAGGAATTCACATTACTGAGTACCTCATGACCAAAATAAATTACTGAGTTGTCATATGATAGATTAAAGAATTTTTATGTCGTAGACAAAGGATTTTCAAAGTCCTCTATGATTGGTTAAGTAGAAAATAGCTCTGCTTGAACTAACCAAAAAAGAAGGGACAAAGAAAGCATTTGTTTCCCAAAGGTAAGTGCGTGCCTACCTGTAGCTCCAAATAGGGCTCATGAGGTTATAGGTCCAAACAAAAAGCACTCTGGGATTTCATTGCCTAACTAGTCCACAGAAAATGAAAGGTTGGTTCAGTTCATTTCCTTCAGAAAAAAAAAAAAAAAACAAACATACACCAAACCAAACAAAAAAAAAAAAAACAAACCAAACCAAAACAAAACAAAACAAAACCTGCATGAGAGGATTTGAGCTAAGAACTAGTGTGCTTGTGTAGGAATGGAGAAATCTCACTCTTGTGTCTCTCCAGCCTACAGCTCACCCCATCTGGGACAGTGTTGTGGCTGCCCTCACACATAGACATGTCCTCTGGACTTCTCTAAACATTTTTTGCTACTGCACTGCCAAGAGTGGAAACCTTGTGAGGCTTAATTTATCTCTGGAGTTTTAAAAGAATGGAAGATATTTTACTGGTTCCTATTGCAGGGGAATACCTTTGTCACAACAGGCCATGGGTGTGCAAGGTGAATATTTCCAGTACTATACTTGTGTAAATTTTTAGAGACATTTTTGAATATTTATACTTTTATTATGCAAGAAGTATTTTTTGCTTATCTATTGCTAATGAAACTATCAAACATAGGTTGTTAGATTTTCTCTTTAGACACAACTTTGGATTTTAATTGGATGTAATGTGTTGTGGTTTAAGCCTGGTCGGCAGCTAAATGACACGCAGCTGCTCACCCACCCTCCCCTACTTGGGAATGGGGGAGGGAATCGGAGGGGCAAAGGGAGACTTGGGAGTTGAGATAAAAACAGTTTAATAAGAGTAATAAAATAATATGGTTACAGTATAAACAGGTAATGTACAATACAATTGCTCACCACCCGCCGACCAACACCTGCCTGTTCCCATCTAGCGACCCTGAAACACAGCAGCAACAATCCCGGAAGTGAGAGCATGCCTTCCCGCCCACTCCTTCCTTTATATGGTGAGGATAATTTCACATGACATGGAATAGCATCTAATCCAGGCCCGGTGTTCCAGCTGTGCTCCCCCCCACCTCCCACACATCCGCACACAGGCAGGGCACGCAGAGCTGGAGAGTCCATGAAATCTCAGTGTGCATCAGCACTCCTCCAGCTGCCAAAAACGAACATGAACTCTATTCCAGCCTGAACCAAGACATAATGTTATAGGACATTATCTGTAAGGGGGCATAAAAAACCCATTATACATAGTTGCCAAATTGTAGCAAAAAGGAAAAGTTCTTAAACCAGTATTTTATGAACTGACCTTTAAAAATTACTGTCTGTCTTTGGCAATAGAGAGCAATAGTATAGAGATATTTATTCAATGCGAATTATCTTTAACACTAATCAGTATTCCTTAAAAATGACAAAATTAAGCATACCTTTGAAGGAAGTCAATACGATAAAAAAGGAAGGTTTGCACATCTGGCTGAGGAATGTGTTGTCTGAAGCAGAATGGCCTATGAAATACAGAGAAAGAACATGGAATTTCCTTTTTTTAAAATTAATAATTAATTAATATTTTAATATGTGAAGAAGAAAAGCATATCTTCTCTGTTTTATTTGCATGTTTGCACCCACTCAAATTATGCCATTATGAAAAAAATCATTTATAGCTCTAATGTTAAAGCAGAAGGTTAGAATCTTATCTTTCTGTTTATCTATAAAGTGCTGTTCCCACTTATGACACTTCATAAATAAATGATGATTTTTACGTTAAATATTGATATTTTCAGTTACTTGTTCAAAGTCATGAGTAGTACATGTGACAGGAGGTTTTTACTGTCCTTAAGGGACTGCTCTGCTGCGATTCATTAGCTTTGACATTCACCTGTCTAATTATTTGCTGGAATTGTACAGAAGCAATCCAAATATTTTAGTTTTGGTTTTTAATCAGTAGACTTTTTAAACATTTCAACCTAAAATTTACAAGTTTCACGTGCTTAACTGACATGTTTGATAGAGTATGTCATCCTTGATTTCAATGGCATGATACAGTATGAAAAGTAATAAGGTAAGAGATAGCTGATATAGCATTTCTTTCCATCCCAAATAATGGTATGATCTTCTGTGAAATCTAAGGTTATACTTGAACATTTTATTAAATGATTTTGAAGTTCCTTATGACAGCAAATTTGAACACAAAATGTCAAGTATATATACTTTTAAACTGTGAAGAAAATATGTAAAATCTGACATCTAAATATAGTATTTCAAATGTAAGTAAACAAAAATAATCACATTTAGTATAACATATTTGTATAATACCCTTTTCAGTCTAATTACTTCACAGTTGTGTAATTTTAACAGTAGTGAAACTTATGTGTAAGAGAAAAACAGTTAATAAAAAGAGGCAGTGAGCAGATTCATAGAATGCCTATTAATCCACTGAAAGGTAATCTGAGTTCTTTACAGGTAAGGCAAATTTTAATATGTCATAGAAATGACATCTATTTCCTTTTTCTGATGACATGAGGAAAATAAATTATAATTATTATTATAATGTTAAACTTTATATGCATGATAAAACACAGGAAAACTTTTATTTCTGTTAAAAAAGAGGAAAAATACATGGCAAATACTAAAATAAATTCTGTTCAGTATTTTTTTGTTTGTTTTTAGTGACTGTCATTAGTTAGACTGGAGGAACACCTGCCTTACTTTAAAATACTACTGCAAATCTGCAGTTACTGAGTCCTTTCATTCGTTCCTTTGTATTTGTCAGGTCCTATGTATTTTTCTGTAGGTTTATATGCTAAGTTTGAAAACATTTAGGAATGATGTGTGCTCTCTTAGGATATGTACTGGCTTAGTCCAAGACTCCACCTTGATGTGACCTCATCTATCTGGCCTTGTGCAAAGAATTTGACACTCTCCCGCATGGCATCCTTGTCTCTAAAATGGGGAGACATGGATTTGATGGATGGACTACTCAGTGAATAAAGAATTAAATGGACAGTCACACTCAAAGAGTTCTGGTCACTAGCTTGATGGCCAAGTGGAGAGCAGTGACGAGTGGTGTTCCTCAGGAGTCAGTACTGGAACCAGTGTTGTTTAACATCTTTGTTGGCAACATGGAAAGTGGGATTGAGTGCACTCTCAGCAAATTTGCCAACGACACCAAGATGTGAGGTGCAGTCAACATGCTGGAGTGAAGGGATACCATCCAGAGAGACCTTGACAGGTTTGAGAGGTGAGCCCATGCAAACCTCATGAAGTTCAACAAGGCCAAGTACAAGGTCCTACACCTGGATTGAGGTAATTGAAAGCACAGATGCAGGATGGGCAATGAGTAGACCGAGACCAGCCCTGGAGAGAAGGACTTGGAGGATATTAGTGGATGGAAAACTAACTGTGAGACAGCAATGTACACTCGCAGCTCAGGAAGCCAACCGTGTCCTCGGCTGCATCAAGACAAGTGTGACTAGCAGGTCGAGGGAGGTGTTTCTTCCCCTGCACTCTGCTCTTGTGAGACCTCACTAAGAGTACTGTGTCCAGCTCTGGAGCCCACAGCCTGGGAAAGACATAGACCTCTCTGAGTAGGTCCGGAGGAGGACCACAAATATGACTGAGGGGCTGGAGCAACTACCCTATCAGGACAGGCTGAGAGAGCTGGGGTTGTTCAGCCTGGAGAAGAGAAGGTTCCAGCGAGACCTTATAACAGCCTTCGAGTATTAAAAAGGGACCTACAGAAAATATGGGGAGGGACTCTTTATCAGGAAGTATAGTGATAAGAGAAGGGGTAACAATTTTAAACTGAAAGAGGGTGGATTTAAATTAGATATAGGGAAGAAATTCTTCACGGTGAGGCTGATGAGACACTAGAACAGGTTGCCCAGAGAAGCTGTGGATGCCCCCTCTCTAGAAGTGTTCAAGGCCAGGTTGGAACTTGATCTAGTAGAAGGTGTGCCTACCCACAACAGGGGTGTCGGAACTAGATCATTTTTAAGGTCCCTTCCAATCCAAACCATTCCATGATTCTATCATTGTTACAAAGCCACATCCAGTGTAGAAGTTTCCAGACACACTGAATTTACCAATACATGTATGTTATCCTATGTGCTGTAAGACCAACATATAACACTTGCTGTATAAAATTCCCCAAGTATAGAATTGTGCTCCAGTCCTATTGAAGCCATTGACTTCAGTGGATAATTACTCAGGACCCTTTATACTGTAAGACAAATGCAATATATGTATCTTTTTAAAATTGTTAGACAGTGTGAACAGTGTTTTACCTAAAATAATCTCAGTTTATGCAAAAAACATATTTAAAGATGACTTATAAATACAGATTAGCCATGTATTGATTTTAACTGAAACTGAAAAAAGTTGAGGGAATATCCTCCTGGCAGTACTATAGTAGACTATATATGTCACAGTCAAATATTTATCTGCAAATAGAAGTTCTCGGGGGAAAAGTTGGTAAGTGATAGTTTTTAGTGTTTAATATAATTTCAACACAGGTTTTCCTTTGCCTTCCCCTTTAGTTCTCCATAAAGAAATTTTAATATAAAACATTAATTTTTAAAGGTTTTGACAAATGGGTCTCCTTTCATCTTTACTTATAGCATAATTGCTATGTTCATATGGCACACAGAAGTAATACGTAGCTGAAAAATTCAGTAGCTAAATTGGAGATAACAAGTTAATCTCTAGAATGAGACAAAAATCTGAATGGATAATATTTATAAATTGGCCATTATTCAAAGATAGATCCACTACAGTTTAAAGATAGATCCACAACAGTTTAAATACTGTAATAATTTTCTCTTTATAGTATTAATTTCTGTATTATCTCTTTATGATAATATAAATTGTCAGTTCTTTCATTTCAGCAATATCATGATATTTTATTGTTATACTTATTTTTCCATGAATAATGAGCCTAATCAACCAAATAGTATATCTGTAGATCAACTGTGTATTTTTAAGGTTTAAGCTATTACTATTTTAGTAGGTAATCATTTTAGTAGGTAATCATTATTTATTTATTAAATTGCAGATAATTGTTATGTAGCTAATATATAGTTATAATAATTGATAGATGTAGAACAAATTGTTAAGTCATTTACTATTTATTAGACCTAATGAGTTGTTAACTTTGGGTAATGTAAAGCAAAAAAAAGCTTGTAGAAGAGTAAGATAATAATTTTACGTAGAGTGCTAAACATTTTTAAATTATTTAGATGCTTTGTGATATTTTGCACAGGGTGTATGTTCCTTAATTCCACTGTTTTGTGTAAAACAATAACCCATTCTGAATTTCAGTTTCTTATTCCAACTTTTAAATATCACTGAGCATCTATTTACCTGAAGTTCTGAAATAATCTGGAGTCAGTCTTGATGCCAAGATTATTAATGCATTTTATGTTAATAATCACTGAACAAAACCACAAATGACACCAGGACTCCTGAAACTAATGAATATTTAACTGTTTTAAATAAAAAGTGAAACAGCTTCAATAGGATGGATTTGCTTTTATTTACAGAAAATAAAATGTATAAGGAAAAAATAGAAAAAATGTTAATACTAATGGCAGTTGGAGTAAGATAGTGACAGATAAAACTCTATGCCAAATCAAGCTAATAGATAGACTAGTGGGAGAAGAGCAACTCATAAAAGCATGTATTAGATTGTAAGTATCTGATACAATGAGGAGGTTGAAACAATCAGTCATTGTGGGGCTAAGAGAAACATGAACATCACAGTTAGCAAACCATCATGACTGAAAACCAATATTAATGTATATGTTGGGTCCAGAAAAAGAAGACATAAGCAAGCACAACAGTGTGTTCTAATCTGTAATGAAATATGAATGGATAACATAGATAAAACAGAACACATTTGAACCAGGTTTATTCTGAGTCAGTGTGGTGGTTTCACCTTGACTGGCTGTCAGGTGCCTACGGAACTCCTCTATCATTCCCCCTTCCTCAGTAGGACAGGGAGGAAGAAAATAAAATGAAAAAAGTCCTCATGGGTGGAGATAAAGGCAGTTTAATAAAGAAAAAGCAAAGACCATGCACAGAATAAAAGGAAACCAGAAAGATTTATTCTCTCCTTCTCATCGGCAGATGATGTCCAGCCACTTCCTGGAAGTAGGGCCTCAGTAAGCATAGCGGTTGTTCCAGGGGAGAGAAGGGGAGGGGAGGGCAGGCTGTTTAGACTGTGAGGACTGAAACGCAGCATAATTTTAGTAAAATTAAATCAATATTTATCGTTGTTTTAGGTAAAAGTGAGTAGTGGAAACCTGAATAATACTAATTCTGAAGATATATAATTTTCAGATATTTTAAGAGATTGCTAGTTCATTTGTAACTTCTGAATATTCTGTACTATACAAATGTTATTTAAATGATTGATTTAATGTTATGACCACTTTAAGTATTCCTGTAATAATAATATTTGATGTAAAATTTCCAAATCAACTGTTATTCTTACTCTCCAAAACTCTAAATCCAGATACATTATATTCATGTTGTGACTTTTAACGTTTGTGATCTGGATTTTGTAGTCCTTTCTCCTGTGTGTGACAAATTTCTTCTACTGTTGGTTTCGGCACTCTCAGTGTTGTTAATTAAATAAAGAACTTACTAGCCAAAGTGAGAAAAATATCAGTATATAAAACTATTTGTGTGTGTGTTCACATGGCATAAAATTCTGGGTTTTTTACATCTAAAGAAAAAGTAAGAACAAGGTTGTAATGCAATAAATTTTTCTATCATTTCATATCAAGTTATTGATACACCTTAAGTCTTACAATTTTTTTTTTCCCAGAAACCTTCCTAAATATATGTGATTAATACTAGTAATTCATTTTCCAAAAAAAGCACTTGAATTTCAGTAGATGATTAAAGCTTCAATTCCATATTTTCTAGTCCTAAAATAAATACATTAAATTGTATATGTTAACTGGTATTACTAATCCTAGTTCATAAATTAGGTTATTAATTGAAACTCTAATATTCCTCAGTGTAAGCTCTTCTGATTAGAGAGATTTTTTAGACAGATGCAAGATTTTATTTTTAAATTTCTCATGTACTTCCAGCTGACACACATTTGTTTGCATTTCCCTTCTAAAAAGATTTTGTAGGGAGAGACTGAATTTATCATTCCAGCACTAATTCAAAATAACTTTAAATATGGATTTATATTAAAGAATTTATTACATTGCTTAATTTCTTTATAATAAAACACAGTGAGAATAATTCCTTTCTGAGATACTATCACATAGATATCTATTAAAATATTAATTGCAGAAATTCCACTGTTTCCAACACAGACCAACTCTGTCTCTTTTATATCTATTTTAACCAGTTCTCATTCTATATATTAATTTACTAAATATGAACCTAATATAGATTTAATTTTACTTATCTTTGAATCTCCTCTATCATTTGTTCACAAGCACATTAACGTCATCTGTATGTAGACCTCTATCATTTGAGAAAGCTGTAAGGTTGGGAAGTAGCATCTGTACCCGACTAATTTCTTACACATTTTCCCTAAACTTTATTCTTTGGCCACTGTCAGAGAGAGTTTAAATGAATAAATAAACCTTTACTCTGACTGTGAGGTTTGACTCATTCTACTTCTTATGCAGAGATGTATCATTTGGTTCTTATGTACCATTATATGCTGAAAGGTGTTGATTTAAAAGACGTGCTATATAACTTATTCTTACTATCCACATCTAGCTTCTGTGCTAGTACTGTATAACACAGTGCAATGCCGTGACTCTGAAAGAAAGGCACATCTTAAAATGCAAAAAGTATTCAAACCTAATTTTTCACCAAACGGGCTGCACACAAGTGAGTAGATTGTGTTGTGTTGTGTTCCTGCTCCGCATATTCAACGCTAACTTAGAACCATACTACATCTATTCTTCACAAGCAAAAACCCTGACTAAAACCCAATCTCAGGGCCTAATGAGGCTTGTTGTCATACCTTGGTACAGTCCTTGGTTTCAAATGATCTGTTCACTGATTGCTTTGATATTATATTGCTCTAAAACTAGCCTCATTTTGCCCTACCATTTATACATTCTTGGAAAAATACAGATGGATAAGTATGTTCTGTCTTCTTGAGGCAACAAGTCTCCTGATAGTGTCTCTAAGAAAGCTCTGCATCAGTTTCTGTTTTAGATAGCCCTACAACAAAACTTAGTCTAAGATAAGGAAACCTGATTTCTGAATATTATTTATTATGACCCTTTGGGAAGTCACTTCATGGTAACAATTTTCTCTGTGTGTAAGATAACAACTGTCTTTTTAAAATGGTCTGAAATCTAGAGCAGAAAGAGATCATGTAAAATCATTTAAATTACACACTCTTACTCTAAATGGCATACACTTTTATTATTATTATTATTGCACTACTGTTGGTTCCTGGACTACTTTTGTGTTCTTCTGCAAATTTTTTTCTTTAAAAAAATGCCTGTGAAAAAGTATTACCAATAATTGATGTTTATATCTTTTATGTGGTATACCCTTAGACAGTTCCAGCTACAGAAATGTTACAATTACATTTGATACTTATAAGGCTGATTACTTTTTCCTTAACAACCTCTTTTTTATATGTCCATCTCCTTTCCTACTGTTTCTCTTCATGTATATTAGCAGATGATATTTAGAAAACATTTTAAAATATGCTGGATGTTTTTACTAACAAGACTATACAAACCTATGAATGAACATTTAAACCTCATATTGTAGAAAGTACATGATTTTTCAAATTTTCTGCCCGTGACAGATTATATATATATGAAAATAGAATATATGTTCAAAATGTGTTCCTTAAGCAGTTTTGTTTGTTCTTAAGATTGCCTTGAGAAGTATATTTGGGGGAGGAAACACAACAAATAAAAACCCACAAAAAACTAGACATAGTTTGTGACAGAAGGAAAAGATCAATTAAAACTTTGACCAGTGGTTCTAAAGATACTGATACAGTATACAATTATTATGCTGTATTTTCTTACAAGGCTGACAAAATGCTGTAGTTTAATTCTTAGAATACTTTTCCTATATGTACTAGGTATTTTGCTTCTACCATTTGTATAACATGATCCTTAATTTTCACACCTTGGAATGTAGCCAGAAAGAACAATTTCAAAAAATTCTGTTATTACTGTATTACAATGTGTTTTTTTCTACTGAACAAGGCCTGAAATAAGTTAACCTGCAACATTATCAAGTATGCCTAAAGCCTGTGTTATTAAGATTTGTTATCAGCACAATTCTTTAGCTGTGTAAAGCCAGACATAAGAGTTCAGCAACCATGAAAAAAAAAAAAAAAAAAAAAAAAACCCACCCACTCAACAAACAATAAACAAAACAAAATAACTTTAGTCAGCATCAGATTATTACATTCTAAAACCTTAGGACTGTCTGACAACCAACATCACCAAATGTTTGTTGTTTTCAGGATAAAAATATCATTAGCAAACTCTAGGCTAGAAATGAGAAAATTAGAAGCTATAATTTTGGATAAAAAGAAATTATAGTAAGGCATTAAGTAATATATTGCTTAGATCTTCATCACTTTTCTCCTGATAGATTTTTAATTGGATTTGCATCTTTATTGGAGAGCAGCAAAATTAAGTGAACACGAGACATATGACTTCACATTTGGCCATATTGGAACATACACTTCTAATTAGAACTTTGTTTCATTCAGTACTAGTGAATTGTCTTCTTTGTTATTAGCTATTCTAACATTTCCTGCAAATTTTAAAATGTAGATCTTTCCAAGACACTTAGACACTTACACTTCACACTTAGTTCTTTTGTCTACTAAAGGGTTTCTGTTTTCTGTTGTTTGTTTGCTTTTTCCTTCAAATAATATTATTAATTATTACAAACTTAATATAATTAACCAAAACATTATTATTATTATTATTATTATTATTATTATTATTATTATTATTATTATTATTATTATTATTATTATTATTATTATTATTATTATTTATTATTATGCCCTCACATCATTGATCAGATGCCCCTGAGCCTTCTCTTTTCAAGGCTGGGCAGGTCTTGTAAGTTTTGCTAATGTGACAGATGCTCTAGTCCCTTGATCATCTTTATACAAACTGGTCATGGTTTGAGTTCAGAGGGCAACAGAAGTTCAAAGTACAAAAAGATTAAATTTGCAAATTACCATTACAAATACAAGATTTGTTTAGCACATTATCACAGATTAATTTCAATCCATGTGGTTCTACCTGGCTGTTTGGACATTACAGAACATAATCTAATAGTAAAACTTGCTACACTGCAAGCTAGCTTTGTGTGTCACAAGAGTTAGTATGTTGCATATTTACAGGTCTGGCAACATAATTACTCTGGACTGTCACAGAATGGAGAAGAAAATAAAAGTGTTTTGTGTCAATCATGAAGCTACTAATGCTGTTGAAGAACAATTGTAGATTTTATATATCCTGAAAAGTGCTTCCAGTGTACTAATTCGAAGCTGGCACAATAGTTTAAGTAAGAATGAGGTATATATCATACAGTTTTGTTAGTTATATTCTGAAGTAAAGAATAACTTCTTGAGAAGAAATATGAGAAATTTATATAACATGTTTAATCTACATTAAGTATCACAAACCCATGGCACTGAAAAGGTTAATAAAATAAAGTTTGTTTAAATTCTGGTTTTCAGTGAACCACAGCTTCTCAAAATTCTCAATCCTGAAGGGTCATCAGAATGATGTATTGTTTGCTGTTATGTCAGCATGTTGCATTATGTAAGGAAACACAATGTTCTTTTTTAATGGGGTGTAACAACAGGTCATCCCAAGAAAGATGCATCAAGTCAAGGAATTTAGAAACTTCACGGTTCACTGAAAGCAGTGGATAAAAATAGTCTCATTTCCTTTTATAATGCAAAAAGAGCTGAAAGAGTTTAACATAAAAACATTAATTTTTTCCTTTCTTTCCCCACAGAAATTTTCTGCACTGGATTAGAAAATTCAGTATTTGCTCTGTGTTCTGTATTCATATTTCAAAGGAATTTTTTCATTAGTTTTGTCTGTTTTCTATTTCAGGATTTCATAATTAAAGAAAGCTCTCCGTGAATATTTTTAAACCCTGTTAGGTCTGATTTTGACTGTTTTTGTAATCATTCACTCAAGAATATATGGATACTTGGAATATGTATGGCTTAATGCATCTATAACTATAAGGATTTTCCATTGACCATGCAAAATTAGTCTTAAGCAATTAATAAGGGGGAGCACATATCAGAGAAACGTTTTTGTGCAAGAATTCATTTCCTGTTCAATAATTTAAATTTCAATAACATTTTGTAATATATTCTATAGTGTGACCTGTTTGTTTTAAAGCCTAGATAAAAAGAGAAAGGGGATATTAAAAGGTTTAATAAATCTAATAACCTTCAAGGATTATCTATTATACTATTATAGTACCACTAGTCATATTTCCTTTAAGGAAATTTTTTTATGTCCTACAAAGAAGTAAGCTCATTTTAAAAAGGGCTTAGTATAGATAGTCATACAATCATATATTTTCATATGATTTAGTTTATACTGAAACTGGGGACATGCACAGTCATAGGACTAACATTCCTGTGGCATCTAAACATTTAACTGCCACCTTTGCCTTTGAAAATTCCACCATGACATTTAATTCCAGTGTATTTTTCCTATCATTACACTTCCATCCAAAGTTCACCCTCAAAATAAAGAATCCTAAACAACAGAGAGGAACACACTGATTTAAAGAAGTTATATAATATACAATCAGGTTTCATAACAGTAAAATTTACTGACTGACTGTGGCTGATTTTGTCTTCCTGAAACAACTATTTGAATACGAAATTATAAAATACAACTCACAAAAGGAAAGTTTTGTGACTCAGACAATGCATGTAATACATCATCTAAATAGTCTAGTCATTGAGGAGTTGCACTTCTGCAGCTTTGTAAAGTCAGAAAAAACACAACACATATTTTACAATACCTTCTGATTTACTCTTTCTTTCCAGTCATCAAAATTAATGTTAGAGCTACTTTTCCTATATTTTTTCTATGCATATTTATGTGTATTGAAGCAATTTGATGCAAGTTTTGTTTCATTATATTTTAAACTATTAATGACATATAATCTTTAATAAATAATATTCCCAGTCTGGGAAGCAAAATATAAAATTATAGATATTTTGATTGAATTGTGTGGCTGCATTAGAATAGAATTGTGTGGTTTCAGGTTTTCAGAGATATTTTGAATTTCAAAGTGTCCTCTGGTTGTTTTTCAAGACTTGCTCTCTTGATAGAAAATAATTTAACAAACATATTCATTAGGACAACTGAATTGGAAAAACCATAGTCTGAAAACTCAGTCAAAATAAATTACTTAAAAGCTTCAATGAATAATTGGATACAACATTACAATAGCAGACATGAGATTCTATTTCATATATTTTTTTTTTCAATCTAGATGCAGCATTTGCCAGACTGTCTGGTTTCATGAATCAGAACAACTTTGTTGTAAAAAGTACAGTATAAATGCAATGTTAATTTTTGTTAAGACTAATCTCATATGTAATGAAGTTTATTTAAAAATTCATATTAATGAAGTTTATTTTAAAATAAACTGCAATTGAATACATTTTTATTCTTAAAGGAACAGGAAAATATAATCAAAAAGTTTAATTGATCATTCATTGTGACTGGATGAAGATTTGTAGGTGTTACAGCTATATACTATATAATTAGAAAATCAGCATGAATTAACTTTTAGGGAAGATTAAAGCCTAAGTAAAATCAAACAAAAACCAAACATAAACTGTCTGTAAACAACCCACACTATATAAGCTTAGATTTTTATTTGTAAAGGTTTGGGGATTTTTTAACTAAAATGAGAAATTTATGTACTAGGATAAAATAACTTAATCTTCCCCATATTTCTTTTTTTCCTAAGCTATGCTGAGCAAAATTTTGATGTAGAGGATATGTATGTTCTTCCCTTATTCATCATTCCTTTTCATAATAAATTCACCTTCTGTTGAAACTGAAACCTGTGCAAAGCCGTAGAAATGTTGAACATTCAGAATTGCCTAATTCCTGCAAGTTAATTTAGTATTGAGGGAGGAAAATACATTTTGTATTGCACACCATCATTAAATGTCTGCATTCATAATTGTACCAGAAAATATCAATGGTTGCAAGCACCAATACGAGAGAAAGCAGTGACAAGAGTGGTTGATAATTGAAGCAGTTTTCTCAGAGAACATAATTAAATCAAAGTAGTCCAAGTATTTATGTTCTAGCAAATCTGAATAACGGAAAAGGTATGAAATGTATTTCCACTGTATGACTAATGTTGTTCTGTAAAATCAAAATGTTATTTCTGTCTACCTTGTATTTGAAATCTGCATTCATATATTTGGCTGACTTTAAAAGGAATCATAATTTTTAGTTTTTGATTAAAAATTACACTTAGCTATAAACTCTCAAAGCTTTAAAATTATATATGTATATTTTTATTCTTTTTTTCTTTCCTGGGACATTACTGAAGAACTATAGCCATAAAGTCATGTAACATCGAAAGTATTAGACAGAATAAAGTGTTTAGCACTCTGAAGCCTTAAAATATCCCAAATGGGTGCATTGTTCTGATACTAAGATGCATTGACTCTTCCTTGAGATGGACAATAATCTGAAGTAAATATATATTGAGATTCACAGGGGACAGAAGATGGCAAATGGATACTTCATTACACATTGTAGTATGCACAAAGAATACTTCTCCTATATTTTTTCCTCAATAAAACCATTGATCTAAGCAAACGTAAGCAATTTATATTATATAATATAATGAGTTCAATTTTGCTACTTTATAAAGATGGACTGGTCTGGCAGTTAATTGCAGGAGAAATTGAAAGCCACCCAGATGGAAAGCTTAATTTTCAGGCCAGATTTTTTCCATTAGTGAGAACAAACACATGTTTATTGTGTTTCAGGAATTCCCATATGTAAAGCATACATTAAATTGATAAGTGCAATTAGGTGCAAACCCAAACCAAAATGTAGTATTTCCGAGTACAAGTTATGCTGCCTGTTTATCTGATCTTGATCAACCAAAGCATGTACTCTACAGAAAACATTAACACTGACAATTCAATAGCATCTGAGGTTTTGTTTTCAAATTTATGAATCTTTATGAAAACCTCATGTATACATGAACGTATTAGTAATTGAAAATGTCTATGAAAAGTCACAAGGACAGACTTCTTAACTATTTTGAGTGTGTCTATGTCTTTACATATGTGTGTGAGCTCCATGTGCGTTTATTCTCCAAGAACAATGAGCAGAGTTAACAAAGTGCTCAACAGAAGTCAATACACCTAACCTTAGCCCTCCTTGCTAACAAAGAGGTTAGCAATAAGTGCTGTGTTGATAAGGTTTCACATGTATTTGGAGCATGGGCTGAATAAGGTCACATCTGCATATGAAATTTAACATAGTTACCACTGCTACATGCTATTACTAAGTTTGGAAGCTTTCCATCCATCACAGACATCTGTTCCTTAAAATAATGTAGTAGTAGTGCATGTTCATCAGTTATATAGAGAAGAGGAAACTTGATGGTATTTTCTCATAAATTTCACAGATATCTGCTCACAGCAGAGGAAGTATAAGATTTCAGACTCCTGCTTGCCCTAGTAGATAAGGGAGATCTTCTTGAATGAATGTTCTTCTGAAATTTTAATTTTATCTTTCAGTTCTCTTTGAAGCTACTCTTTGTTCTCACAGACACATTTTCCATCATTGTACTCAAATGGAAAGTCCAGTTAGTTTGGCTTTCATTACATTTACAATATGTGGCTCTTCATAGCTCATTGTTCCTTAGTGGATAGCCTTCATTATGTAATGTACCTCTACATAAAAGGGATAAAATTAGACTAAGAGATAAAATGAGTTCTTTGTAACGGAAGGAAAAGATACAAATAAATTTTTATTAATGTATTATAGAACTAAGTAAAAGATATAGGTTAATTACTTATGGGAAAGAGAACAAATTATGATTTAAACAAAGGAGATTTAAGTAAAAACTTCTTCAGTCTTTACAAAATTAATCACGTCCAAACACATAACAACATTAATCTTAGCACAGAAATAGAACTGCAGGCCAGAATACGGAAATAAGACATTGAGGAATACTTATCATCCTTTGAGCCTACTCAACAGCTAAACACCACATAGTCACTCCTCCACCCTCCCCCCACTCGGGAATGGGGAGGGAATGGGAGGGGCAAAGGGAGACTCACGGGTTGAGATAAAAACAGTTTAATAATAGTAACAGAACAATACACTGACAGCAGTATCAACAGGTAATGTACCATACAGCTGCTCACCACCCACCCACCAACCCCTACCTGGCAATCCCAAACACAAAGGCACAACAGCAACACTCCCAGAAGTAAGAGTCCCTCCCAGCCCACTCCTTCCCTTATATAGTAAGCATAAGGTCACATGACCTGGACTATCGGCCAATCCGGGCCCAGCCCTCCAGCTGTGCTCCCCCCGCCCCCGCACACAGGTGAGGGCACTAGGACCTGGGGAGCCCCTGGGATCTCAGTGTGCTGCAGTACTCCTCCAGCTGCTGAACCAACAGGAACTCTAGTCCAGCCCCAACCAGGACAATACTTTAGTTCAAGTTTCAGTGCTTGATGAACAGAGGAACTAAAGAAACTAAGTCTACATTAAAAATGTTGAAATAATCTGAACCTGTGTTCATGTCTGAAAACTTCTGAGAGAAGGAAAAAGACACTTAATATTTAATGGAAAGGGAAATAAAAGTGAGAGAAAACAATTTTTAAAAAAAGAAAAAATAATAATAACCCAACTGTTTTCCTCAAAAGGTCTGTGGAACAGGACTATTGTATAACTAGAAGATATATAAGTGGTAAAAAACACCTACTACTTGTCAAGAACATATTATGCTATATTAATACAGTTTCTTTTCTCTTATGTTAACAGGATAATGAATTAGGGGGAATAAAAGACTATGATATTTATTAAGTTCATAGTAAGACTCTCAGGACTCTGCAATATAACATGGTCTCATGAGCAACCTCAAAAAGTATGGTTCATATTTTATCAGTATAAAATTGGTGTACAGTTGGATGAAAACCTACACTTCGTATTTATTATTGATTCACTGTCTGTTGGAAACATTTCAAATGAGGTACTTCCAGGGTTTTTTCTATGACTGGTTCTGTTTAATATTTTCATTCATAAATTAGATGTTGTTATACAATAATGTGTACAGATGGTATCAAGATAGGAGGGTTTATAAGTGTTTTGGAAGATCAGAATTCAGTGTGATCTTGAAAAATGGAAAACTGATCTGAAATCATCAATAAAAACAAAGTATGAAATGTCACAATTAAGAGATATAAATAAAATGTGTAGAAATCTGAAATGAAATTATCTGTGTAGGCATTAATGATGCCAAAAGAACATAGAACTCCAGTGGGACTACAAATTAAACAAGATTTTATGTGTTGCTGTGGCAGAAAAGGCAGCTGCATTCCAAGATTCACTTATACTTGAGAAGTATTTTGTATCACATGTGGAGGGTAATACTTCTGTTTGCATTTGGTCACTGATGCTATCTAAATAGAAAGTATTATTTATGTTGGCCATACCACATATGTTCTGAATAAGCAAATGGGACATGCACCCTTATGTCTGGGACTGTCTGGCATCAAACAGTGCCATTTGCCATACTGCTGTGATTATGATCCTCCATGATTTGGAAATCCCAAACAAACAAGAGTATAGTACTAATGAGAAAAATCAAAGGTGTCTTAGTTTCACTTTTTTTTTTTTTTTTTTTTTTTTTGGTTCAGAAATGTAATCAATGAAGAAAGTTTGAAGGAACTGGATGTTAACACTAAAAAAATGCGTGTTGTACAGAATGAGAGAAAAATGGGGGCATATTAATAACGTTCAAAAATATAAGTTCTCCTTACAAAGGAGAATGTCTTAGCAGACAAAAAAAAAAGTTACCAGTTTACTAAATGACAATTGATATTTCAATTTGATAGTAAGAAAAAAAATGGTTTAATTTTAATGCTGGTGCAGAATGCAATAGGCTACATGGCAGTGCAGAGAAATACCCTTAGACAGAAGGTCTTTAAGGAAAAATTAGTTGGATGTTTTCAAGTTTGATTTTGAATATGGGTAATCTTAATTTAGTGAAGAGGGATAGAGCACATGGTCTTTTGAGGTTCTCCCTAGGACCTCTTCTTCTAATTCTATAAAAACTTACATTTATTATTTTTTATTTTATAACACCTGGAAGACTAACTAATAGAAGAAGATCCCTGTTGTGAGAGATTTAGATTATATTAATGGGATTTATAACTACATCCACGTGTAAAAATGTTCTCCATGTGAAAAATATAAATTCTTACCATATTTTAATTGCTAATAGCATTTTGTTCCCTCCAAATGTTGTTTTATGATTTGTAATGGGAAATTCTAAGTTCCTTTTGTACTTCTATATGTTTTGCCAAATTGCGCTAATGGCAAAAGGTATTAGTTGACTTAAAAGTAATATAAGAGAAAATAAATACATTTTTTAACCTGAAATTTAAGTCAACCATTCATCATTTTGAAAAAAAAAATGTGTCAGTTTATATCAATTATTTCCTCTCTTAAATTTGAATTGTGTTTTTAAATTAATCTCAATAAAATGTACTCATATTTCATTACACAGAATCTAATTAGACACTACATACATTGTGCATAATTACATTTTCTTTCACAACAGTTTTAGTACTGGAAATAACACAAAAATATTTGTAGATTGTTTATTTTTGATACATTAACTACACACTTATGAATATGTAAATGATTTTTTAAATAATACCTTCATGAGTATACACTGTTTCAATTTACTAGTAAAATAATAGATTAGAATAGAATGTATTCTTTAAAATATAGGTACTTTCTTTAAAAAATAAAATATTATTCAAGAGTACTGTGAAGAGAACACTGGTCTGACTTTGAAACACATTAAGTTGCCCATTGTAAATAAACATAAAAGAACATGACATTAAGTAAGCCCCATTTAGTGTTTTATTAAGCTGTGGACGACAGACTACTGGCAGAGGCAGGAGGTATGTAGTTATAGGCGAGAGAATGAACTCCCTGATAGCACAGCTTTGTCACTGTTACCATCCACAGCTTATGTTAAATGAGTGACTAAAATGTTCCCTTGGGAACACTCTGAATATCACAAGCTTCCTTGGCAACTAAAAGTGCCTACAGACAGCCCTGCCTATCACATTTTATAGTCTTTATCTTTTCATATCATCTTGTCGCTCTGAAGCCCCAGTGCAGTGTTATTCCTAAGGGGCATTTTGCAGCTCACAGATAATACAGGGTATTTTGCAATCCACTGCTCAATTCTACCTCCCATTCCTGTCTTCAGGACTGTTTCCATTTACAGACTTTATATTAAACCTTCCTACTAATGTGACGTCACTAGAAATGAAAAGAAGGAGTTTTGCCCTTGCTTGGTTTTGTTATTGATGAGAAGGGTTAAGGACTCATTTTGTACAAGTGTCTAACTGCCATTTTGTCCTTTAAATACCTTCAAAACTATTCAGACCTTTTGATGCTTGACCTGGTGGATGGTTTTATAATCCAGATCCTCAAAGATATTAATTTTGTTGAGAGTGAATTGCTTAAATATCTTTCAGTTGCTGGCTATCACTGCAAATATTTTAACAAGACTACCTGGAGGTTTTAAATGTCAGGATTGAGTACAGTACCTGAGAATTCTTACTCTTGTTGCTGAGCCTTAGCTCAGCCCCTGTCTAAACCTGCGTTCCTCAGACTGTATCTTTTTTTGGGGGGGCCAATCTAGGAACAGTATTTTAATAGAGGTAGTACTAATTATGTTAAATACAACAGCAACAGCAGTGTTTCCTGGGAATGAAAAAGAGCAAGATATACCTCCCATAAGCTGTGACAGCAGCATTTATTCTCAGGTACATGGATACTCTGTATTGACTCTTTTTTAGTCTCCCCTGTGAAGCTGTTCCAATCTTTAAGAAAAAAAAAAAAAAAAAAATTATAATGTTGTAAATTTTTTCTTTGAAGAAATGAGAGTTTGGAAGAGTTTGTTGGACTTTTTCATGGGACAATGAAACCTGGATTGTGCATTCAGCCTCAAGAGTTGAGGTTCTTTGTGAGGATCCACTCTGGAGAAGGTGATTCAAGTGCCGCTGGATATTCTAAGAGCTCTGAAGAGTCCTCTGAGTACTGGATTGTGCAAATCCCATTCTTGAGATATCTATTTTGCTGTACTCAATCTCTGACTCAGAACTGTTGTTTTCAACATTTTTTATGTCACAAAACTTTTGAGTGTTCTTCTAGGCATGTAGATTCCTATCAAGTCTAGTTTTAATTGTCTGAAATTATTTTTAATATGCTTCAGATAACATATTTTTCTGTTCTAATCGATCACTCCACAGTTAAAATTAGTAACAACTTTCTTGTTTATTGAGGGTCATGATACTTGTTTTATGATCTGAAAAGGTTCAACTAAAGCTTACATACCACTTAATGTGATTAAAAAAAAGGAATGAGAACATTTATGGAACTGTATTTTAGTTTTGTTTTATGTATAAAACATATTTGGATCTGTATGTTGAGTCATGTTCATACAAAATTGTCTAAGTTACCTTTTTTAACAGTGTAATATATAAACTGATTTTTTGTCTGAAATGTTGTTTTCTAAATTTCAGCCTGCAATAAATTTTTTGGCCTGATTCATAAATATGTAAAAATAAAACTAACATGATACATGAAAATATTGACAGATCATCAACTACAAGAATACCAGGGAACATTGCAAAAATTAGATCTTAATTTGTTTTCGTACAGAAATGTATTCCTCCTGCTTTCTGCAACAGAAAAGAATATTATTGTTTCTATTCAGTGCTGAAATTGCAACATTAAAATATTTGAACATGTGAATGTCCTCTTGAACACACTTTTTTTGTGAATGCTCTATGTAGCAGATGATAAAACACCTAGGTTATCTCTGAATAAAATATATAATTCTGTTTCTATTGAAGTCTGTGGCAAAAACATTGGTTTTACTTTTGTGGGATTGTTATTTCAGTAGAAGGCTAACAGTATGAGATGTTCATTATAAAAAAGTATTCCTTACTAGTAGGCTTATGAGTAGGATTTGGAGCAGCATATTGACAATATTATTTCCTACTGAAACAATTCCATAATGAATCAAGATTCTTTGCTGCTTTGAAAAGCTTTCCACCAGGCTGTTTGAATCAGCAAAGAATGATAAAAGCACCCATATTTGCAACTGTATTTGGTATATATATAATTATATAATTATTTGTATGTGTGTGTATTTATTCTGTGCATGTATATTTATATATACATCATATTTATAGAAGACATCATTTAGTATATGTTTTATACCTAATGTGTGTGCACATATAAGTGTGTCTGTATATATGCAAGAGGTAATTATGGGAAATTCTGTATAGGTAAATGTTTTTCTTACTGTGATAATTCTGTTTTTTCTTGTTATGTTAATGCTCATATTTAGAGCAATGAGGCTATTTTTTGTAGGAATTGTTTAAATTTGATGTGAAATTCTTATATTTGTGTATATATGTACATGTTTATTTACAGATTTTCCACACATGTAACTGTGTAATTATTTCTTACAGTTAGGTTCATCTGAGGATTTTGCCCTATTAATATAACCTGATTCTGTTTGGGACCCTCCACGTACTGCACAATACACATTTAACACAACACCATTATACACAAGAATAGTCATTTAAAAATACTGGTAAATGATATTCTGTTCTAGCATTCTTGACCTTACAGTATCAGCAATAACAATGTTATTGAAAGTTAGCCTTACCACACAAACATGTCCCTATTTCTAAGCAACGGTCAGACTTTACATCTTACTTTCTTCAAAAATGGAAACTGCCAGTAAAAATCAAAAAGCACCAAACACAAAACGTCAAACCTTTCATGTTTACTAAATTTGTTAATGCACACATGATATCCTAGTTTTATATACATCCTATGTCATTGTTTATGTCCACTTATATTAGCTTAAATTACTGTACATAAGATCACACATTTGTCATTAATGACCATGATCCTCATCTTGCCTTTGGATTCAAAGAACACTTCTACTGTTCCTAAATAAACAAACTTTTTCAAAGCTTTGCTGTTTTCTAGGCATTACACAATGGAAGTCTAAAAGAAAATACAGGGATCATTAGATAATGTGTAAATTTTAAAAGAATATTTTGATTTCCAAAGAATTTTCAGGTTTGAAATCTTATTCTCTAGAAGGTATACAGAGGCATTAAAATGTGGTGAAATCACATTTTATAGAAAATTGATTAAGTCGCTTGTCCTGAAAAGTGAAATGACTGAATATATCATCACTCTCGGGATAATAAGAGGTTTATTTCTTTTAATTCAGAAATTACTGATGTATAAATATTACTTCATTGTGCCCATTTCTTTGTACCTGTATGGAATGTAGCATCAAGAATTACAAATTCCCCTTTGTCTGTCAAGGAAGTTAACAGAAATAACAGATGTAGAACTGCATACACCCACAATTCACAAAATTATTTAATATGACATCAACAGGGTTATTGTGGAAATTCCTAAAATAATATTTCATTGTCGTGGTTTGAGCCTGGTCATCAGCCAAACACCACACAGCCACTCACTCCCTCTTCAGTTCCATCAATGAGAAGGGACAAATGAGCCAGGCTTGAGATTCTAGATAGGACCAGGAGGGGAAGATCACCCATTATGGCAGACTCGTTAGGGGATGAAAAAAAAGTACACACATTTATTACAGACACTAACAACACGTAACAGAGTAGGACAGTAAGGAGCATTGCCACATCTTGAGAACACCTTCCCCCCACTGCTCCCTTCTTCCCGGGCTCAGCTATGCTCCAGATATCTCTTCTTCCTCCCTCAGTGGTGCAGACGGCAGGGAATAGGGGGTGCAGTCAATGCTGCCGCTTCTTCATTCTTCAGTGTGGGCAGTTTCTGGAACTTGTTCCCCCTGATCCATCGTGGTCTCCCTCTCACAGGAGACAGTCTTCCAGAAACTTTCTCCAATGTGAGTTCCTCTCATGGGCCACAGCGTTTCGTTACACTGCTTTGGCATGTGTTACCAACTTTCTCCAACTGACATCCCTCCCACGGGCTGCAGCCCTTCCCGAGCTGCTCCAGTGTGGGACACCCCCTCATGCTGCAATCCTCCCAGTGCTGAATTACAAAATCGGTGTCTACCTTTTCCCACAAGACCCCAGCCTTCTTCGGGCACAGCACCTTGATCATCCAGCAGGAAACCACAGGCCATAAATCAATGTCTGCTCTACTATGGATCTTCATGGGTGGCAGGGCGGGGCCACCCTGCTGCCTCACCACAGGATACAGGGGGGTCTCTGCTCTGGCACACCTCCACCCTCCTTTCTTCCTCTGTTCCTCCACTGACCTGGATGTTCACGCAGCTGCCGCAACTCCTCCTCACAAGTCTGACTCCTCCTCACCACGTCCCTTTTTAAATATGTTATCACAGAGGGGCAGCTGATTGGCTCAGTTTTGGTGCAGAGGTAGAACTGATTTGGAGCTGGGGAAGCTTAGAGAAGCTTCTCACAGGGGGCCACCCCTGTAGTTCCCTCCCCTGCTACCAAAAAAAGCCACTACCTACTCAAACCCAAGACAACTAGTTTCTACATGCTTTCTGCCACAGTGTCTTTAGTTATACTGTCTTTCTGATGAGACAAAACTAATAAATCTGTTATTTATTAAGTTCAGATTTTGAGGAATAAATGTTATTAGAATGATTGATGGTGGTTGTGGCAGGAAATCTCAATTATTGTTTTCAATGTTGTTTTCACTCTCTCAGGAAAAATGTCATGATTTCTTATAAGACACAGCTCTAGAAAAGAAGTTCTATTACAAGTGTCCTTAAGAAGAATTGTAAATAAAGTGTGATATAAAAAATGTGACCTGAAAAATATTTTCTCCACTCTCACTTTCCTCAGCACTTCAGACTCCTTTAAGATGCCTCCTGCTTTACAAGTAGTGACACATCTGCATGTTCATTAGAAATATATTTTGCTTACCTGTGACTGAGAGAAGCAACCATTTTAAGTGTAAACATAAAAGTATTGTTTAACTTCAAAAATATTCTAGATAGTTAATAACTATGATACTGATGCTTCCAAATCGAGGCCATTGACAAATGGCACTGGTGAAATGTGTATATCATTAACTGCAGAGACAACAAAGTATTTTCATAACAGTTTGTGAACATATGTGTGCTTAACTTTTTTAATAATTTTATCTGATTAAATAATTTAAAGATGTAGCAGCAAATTTTCCTGTGGTTTGCATGCTAGTTGGATAGACTCCCTATATGTCAGAAATACAAAAATAAGACTACATATATATGGGGCTAACTTTCCTCTTCTTTCCAATTTGGAAAGAATAAAATCAGTTTATTGAAATTTTGAATGCAAATGGTTAATCCCCTAGAGTATTCCACCTTTTGCACTTTAAAACAACACTGTAGAAAGAGTTATTTAATATTCACAAGGTTTAATTCAAGGATCATTTGATGAAGACATTTTCATTGATTTCTCCAAGTTTTTTGTTTTGTAAACAATCTTTTTCTTTTTAAAAAAAGATATTTTTTTACGCCCAGCATGTCTGATAAACATTCTGGCTATAAGTCCCATTCATTGGTTAAGCATTGGCAAGCAATATCATTTATTGTAGTTCACACTTGAATAGGATATGGTTTTAATCACATAGTTATCTGACTTCTAGAAAACAACAACAGTGATCTAGTGACTAGAATGTAAATACCAGACTACAGACAAGTATAAGAAGAGTTGCATGATAATATCTACTCAGAAAACTTGAACACCTTTTTAATGGTCTAAGATGTGGACCTAACTTTTCATTTGTGATATTTCTAAAAATAATCCTCAAGAAAAACTGTTTCTTAATATGGGGAATATGTGGTGAACTGCACCAAAGATCCAGTGTTTTTTCATGATGAGGAAGACCAAAAATTATATATTCTATCACATCCTGTTCAGATGAAGGACGTGACATATTCAAAGAATATACATTAGGAGATTCTGTAGCTAAAAGCCTTTTTGAACTGAAGCTGCATAGAACACTTTCTGGAAGCAAACTGCTTCTTAGTCATTTTGCAAAGGCATCATACTTGCTAAGGAAAAAGGAAGGAGAGAGGAGACATTGATAGTAGTCATTTGCATGCTTTATTCTGATACTTTCCTCTCCTGATAATAGAGAAGATAGTAAAAGTTTACACTGAAATGTCAGGAACTTGGACACTTGAAAAAAATACAGTAAATATACAAATCAGAAATAATCACAGTACAAGGATTTTAACCACTTACCTCTGATACATCTTCCTCAAAAGAATTATTAGGAAGAAATAAATAAGAACTAGCTATACTATGTATGCCATAGTAGTAATGATGTTCTTGTAAGGTTTCTTGCTGACCATTTATGTCCATTTTCATGTGAGAGTTGCAAAGAATAGTAAAAAACATAAAAAATTTCCCATAGAGTATGACAATTAAGTCCTCCTGAAAAAAATATATTTAGATTTCACCTTACTGACAAAAAATCAGGATAAGGATTTCATTAGACATTGTTTTTAGGTGGGAGATGAGTCATGCACTGAAGAATCCAGAATCTAGAATTTTTATAAATTAGAATTTCTATTATATTAAGTATCTGATGTATTAAGACCAACAATCTTTTTGTAAACCCTTAGGTGTGGAGATAACAAAGAAAAAACCTTGTGAAACTCTTGTGGATGAGTCACTACTAGTAAGTAAAGTGGCTTATATTCAGAGAGACTTCCTCAAACATTTTATTTTCATCACATACTAGTCAGTATTTCTCAGTTCATACATGGTGTTAAATTAACCTTAGCTGTTTGTGTCTGCCTAGTTTGACTCCCTCCCTTTTCCATCAGATACAGTGGTTTTGCCCCAAAGTGCTTAGATATTTCCATAATATATGCAGTGACAGCTACAGTAGTTTCTTAACATTTTAGTTTAAAATCCTCTTTCACCTTTGACCTGATGGATTGTACTGAACTTATTAAACTCAGTAAGAAAAATAAAATGTAAAATAGAAAGATTTTAATATATTGCTCTTAGATTAGGCTTACCAGCTTGATTCTGAGTTAACCAGAGAAAGTCTTATTACAGAAGGTCAATTTCAGTTATTGAAGAATCTACCCACTGTTTGGATAAATGAACATTATTTGTCCATTTGGGGAAAAAAAAAAAAAAGAAAAGAATATTTTATTATATTCAAATTATAATTTTATTTTGTGTCCTGGTTTGGGCTGGACTAGAGTTCCTGTTGGTTTGGCAGATGGAGGAGTGCTTCAGCACACTGAGACCCCAGGGGCTCCCCAGGTCCCAGTGCCCTCACCTGTGTGCAGGGGCGGGGGGAGCACAGCTGGAGGGCTGGGCCCAGATTGGCAGATATGCCATGTCATGTGACATTATGCTCACTATATAAGGGAAGGAGTGGGCTGGGAGGGGCTGTCACTTCTGGGAGTGTTGCTGTGGTGTCTTTGTGTTTGGGATCACCAGCTGGGAGCAGGTGGGTGGGTGGTGAGCAGCTGTATTGTACATTACCTGTTGATACTGCTGTCAGTATGTTATTCTGTTACTGTTATTAAACTGTTTTTATCTCAACCTGTGAGTCTCCCTTTGCCCCTCCGATTCCCTCCCCATTCCTGAGTGGGGGAGGGTGGGTGAGCGACTGTGTGGCATTTAGCTGCTCAGTAGGCTCAAACCATGACATTTTCTCATTCAAATTTGTATCCTTGGATCTGTCATTGTCATCACTAATAAAAATTATTAATTTTGTTGAGTAAATGATAGTTGTAAAAGCTGCATGTTTCAGAAGTTAGACTTTAATTTTGTGTAAATTATCATGACAAAATTAATTCTTTAAAAAAACACAGCTATTGTTTAATTTTGGAATGTCAAGGGTAGCATTGTGGTTCCAAAATAACTTGACACTTGTTAACTCTACTGGAAATAATTTTTACAAAACCAGGAAAGATATTGATGTATAGTGACATAAGACCCCTTCCCACAAGATTTTCACAAGATCTATTACTAAGTAAGAATGGATAGGGTCACCATGCTACTAAGACCAACTACTTATGATAACAGTATGTTGAGCGGATGGTAGCCACCAAATTAATAGGTGAGTTAAAAACTGATTCAAAACATTAAGGGAGTATTCAATGGTTACTTTTTTGTTGTTGCGAGGATTAAGCTGTTGCACCAAAAACTAATAGAGAGGTTGGCTGGTGGTCACTTGGATGTTACTTACTCAGTGTGAGGGATGTTCTCTCATTAGGCATTGTCTCCAACAGCACCACAAGGATCACACTGATTAGATAAAGAAAGTATGGTGTGCTTACTAATAGGATCCTCTCTTAGGACTTCATACATCCTGTCAAACCAAAGTGATGACTAGGTATATGCCTGTCCAGGACTTCAATGGTGATTATAGGGGCTACATCTGCAATGTTAGAAACATATATAAAGTTGATCTACATATAAGAGGTTAAGATCTTATTCTTTAAAACCTAAAAATATGAGGATTGTACTCCAAATTTATGTTAATTTCTGTCTGACTGAGCAGTTGGCTCCTGGGACAGAATGCACACTTAGCGTGTTTGCATGTGACACTTAATTGAGGTGAGCCTTTAATATGTGTGAGGACAAGATTGCCACATAGAAGAACCTCAGTAAGATGGAGGAATGAGCCAACAGGATCCTCATAAAATTCAGCAGACCTGTGAAAGTCTTGCATCTGGGGCAGAACAATTCTATGCATTAAGGCAGGCTGCAGACTGGCTAGAAAGCAGCTCTTCAGAAAAGGATCTATGAGTTTTGGTGGGCAAGAAACTGAACAAGTCAGCAGTGCGTGCCTAAAATAATTGCCTACTGGGCTGTGTTAATAAGAACATAAACAACAGCTGAAGGTAAATGCTTATTTCCTTCTATTCAGCACTCATGATGCCAAATCTAAAACACTGTCCAGATTTGGGGATCCTAGTAGGAGACATATAAACAAACTGTAGTCCAGCAGAGTGCCACTAAGATTGTCAGGAGCCTGGATCACATGTAATATAGGAAGAAGCTGAAGGACCTGAGTTTATTCTGCAGGGATAAATATGGGAGAGCAAACTAATTACAGCAGTCTAAAAAGAAGGTAGGGGATCATATTAAAAAGCTGTAACCAGACACTGGGGTGCATGGCAAAAGGACAAGAGGCAAAAGTAACAAGCTGCAGCAAGGGGAAGTCTGACTGAAGGAAAAAGTGCTTCACAGTGATGGTGAAGTACTGGAGTAGGTTGTCCAAAAAGGCAGGGGAATCTTCATCTTTAGAGATTTTCGAAAGTCAGCTGGATATGACCCTAAACAACCTGATTTAACTTTAAAATTAGTGCTGCTTCAAGCAGAATGTTGGACAAGATGATCTCCAGAGAGCCCTCTCTGTGATCAACATCAAAAGTGACAGGACCATCATCTTCCTTACAAGCTGCTCAGCAAATTTCTCTGAGATAGAGTCATGGAAGTTTATGTGAAAAATGTACATGCATATACTTTCTTACTGCTCTTGGTTAATTTGGCACTAAGCATCACAAAGCTGTATCCCAGAGAACTAGAAGTACACCTTTATTTTTTTTGAGCTAAGGAACAAGTCCTTTTAATTACTTTGATAGATAAATGGATAAAAATGGATGATAATGTATAAAAATAAAATTGCTAAGATGCCCTATTAATAGGAATAATACCTGCATGCATTTAGATATAACTTAGAAAGGTGGTTGGTACTTCTACTGCCCTGTATAAATCAGAATAACCAAAATGGACATAGAGGTGAATTGCACTGAGTAATTAGTTCTGATAACAGTCTAATAGAATAAAAATGTAATTCTGTTTTCTATCTCCTTAATTTGATTTCACCAGTTATTGCACAAACAGATTTCTCACTTAACAAGCAGCAGGAAGATCTTGAACTTGCTGGCCTGTAAGAAGAAAATCATTAAGAACATACACCATAATAGAAAGCAGAGTCATGCTGTAGAAAAGAATTAGGTTGATGGACTCTCACTGCTTGAGGGAAGGAGCTATATGATGAAAGAAGAGGGAGGAAAGTATCCTTCACAAAATTGCATCCAAGTAAAAGCAGACAGCTTTGACTAAGAGTGAATAAAGAAATATATATTGCAGTCACTGTAACTCATTTGTCTTGAGGAATGTAAAGCATTTCAGAAATACAGATTCTGATCGAATAGGCACCATTAGCAAACAAACCATACGTAATGAATGACTACAGATTCGAAGGAATCAGGCAGATTGCTAGGTGCCATGTATTGCAAAGGACTTTTCAAACAAATGAAATCAGACAACTTCCAACTATTAATTCAATTTCTGGTATGCCTGTGTGGCAGATTCTGTTAAATCCATGTAAGATATTGGTTCTTGAAACATTTCATTTCTTTTAGCTACAGTATATTAATTTAGTTCTCTGACCTATAGAAAGGAAAAAATCAAATTCTGTATGCAATTCAGTACTAGCATCATAGAAATATTTTCTAAAGACTTTAATCTGTGGGGTTTTTTTGCTGTCTCATCAACATGGATCTTAAAATGCCCATGTCGCATATAATTCTTAAAAAAAATAATTCTAATTGAAAGAATTCTAACCTGGAAATAATGGCATTCCCTTTGTCTTTAACAACAGACTGATTAACAGGATTAGAGGTAGAAAAAACCCCAAAACATTAGGGATACCAGTACAAGTGAAGAAAATAAGATACTACCTTTCTCAAAGACTCCATTACTACCAGTTTGAGATATTTTTCTGATATTTTCTTATTGCGCATTTGTGTGTATTTTAATAGATATTTAAAATAAGTAGCATATTTAAAATATCTTGAAATTGTAACCATTTTGGATTCCCTTTTTATAGTTCATAATGTTAAGTACATTAAAATATAAAATAATATTTCCACAAAGTTTAACCAGATGTTAAAGTACAATAACAGAATAGGAATGAGAAATGATAGAAAGAAACAGGTCTTTCCTCCTAAAGCGCTGCCACTGACTTTTAAAAATGTTTTTATCTGCTTTTTGTGACTGTACAGGTGTCGTCTGTTGTTAAATTGATAAATTTCCTTGTCTATTTGTCTATTATTTGTGCAAAGGCATTTAGCTAGACTCCAGTTGTTATTTATAAGATATTGATTGAAAAGTTAACAGTTACATAAAAATAATCCTAAATTAAATTACAGCTTTGTTTTTTTTTTTTTCAAACATTTGTTGAATGAATAAGAGATCTACCTACACTATGCTCTGCTTTGCCTATGGACACGTTTTTTAATCTGTCAATGGAATATTTCTTATTACCTAAGAAATATTGCCAGGTTGAGATTCTTGCTCAGTGCGAACAATTTGGAAAGACTGGTAAACAGATTTGTTACTTCAGGGGTAGATTATTACAGATTTCACATCTTGGCATTTCTGGTCTGTAACTCATCTAAAAAGTAACAGCTTAGATCTTTGTCATAGCCATCTGTTTAACCATAACACTTCAGTTGTAGCATATAAAAGTTTGTTCCTGGTAATTTATTTTTTAAAATAAGGCTGATTTATAATTACCTATTGCCAATCCACCACCATTGCATCTTTTTGTATTTCAGTGATACCCAAATTAGGATGACATTAAATATTTTCTGCCTATGCTCTCATGGAAGTTGTGGAATTGCTTCTTAGAAACTGTTGTAACTTTCTGCCTGATCACGATTTAAAATTCCATTAAAGAGATCTAGGCTTACCACAGTTTGTAACTGATGCAAGTGCTGCAGAGTTTATTAGTAGAATTTGTTACAAAAACTTTTGTATCTTTTGGGGAAGACTGAGACATAAATGTATTTAGGGATATTATTATTTGGGGATTATGACATCCATCCTTTGGAGCTATCAGTTGTGAAAGAAGTAGTACACATCCAGGTATACCTTTGAGATGTAACATGATATGAATTCTTCATACTGGTTATTGTCTTATGTAGGTTTCAAAACACAGGAAGGGAGTTTGAATTCCTACCAAGATCAGTTGAAGCTATGGAGCAAGTCCATCATGCTTTTTAACTGACAGTTTAACAAACACAGAAATAATATTTAAAAATTCATGAACTTTTAATAGTCTTCACTGAATTGTAGCAATACCATATATGCTCTATGGTATATTAAATTTGCATTATTTAGTATTTGCATTCTCTCTATTCCTTTCCAAGCAATGCAATAAAGTGCTAATTAAAACCCACATTTGCCACCGAGGAAACTCAAGATTTGTCTACAGTTTCAATGATTAATTAACTTCTGTATGTCCTTAGGTAAGTTGTGCCTCTAGACATACTAATCATCAGCATAGATCCGCGTTTTCAGTGATGGGTCCCATTAGTGGGAATGTGCAGAAGCCATTTTAAAAAAGAAACAACTAACTTCTGCCACTGAAACAAGTTTTCTAGAAATAATGCTTTGATGATATTTCTATAAGCCAACTAGAGGAATATTTGAGGTTGTATGACCCTTTACATCTGAGTGTAAAACACAAACAGTGATCAAATCAGTCTGTGTATGCAATCTGAGTTTGGATTTGTTCCTCTGGGGACAGGGGCATAGAGTGGGATAGGCTTATGATATTTAACCAAGTTTTTCACTGATGTTTTACTTCGTTTATTTCTCCTAAGCCTCTTTTTGGCACATGTACAAGTTTATCATCCACTGCTATTCATTAGTTTCTGTATAAGGAAAATAAAATATTGTGCACTAACTAAAAGGAAATATAATACAGCTGCAGTGAGACCAAGCTAAACCCTATATAAAGAGTGGCTCTCAGAGGGGATATTAAGGGCAGAGATTGGTTTCTATTTCTTCAGAATGTGTTTCAAGATTTATGTTTTCCCTGGGGAAGTCATAACACTTACATTTAAGTACATATGTGCTCTATAAAATAATCTTCAAACTAGATAGCAATCAATCAGTGCATTTGTATTGAAATAAGTTACTTCAGGAAAAAAAAAAAAAAAAAGGAGAAATACTACTGTACAAAATTGCCAGTAGAATTCATTTGGCATTGTGTTTTTAATTATCTGTAGAGATAGAGAGATTCATGTGTTTGTTCATTTACTACTTTGTACTGAGGGAATGGGAGGGAAAGTGATCAGCAAGAAATAAAAGAATTGAAGAAAACAAAAAAACAAACCCAAACAAAACACAAAAACCTAAAGCTAACCTGTGGAGTGAACATTTCTATGTATTCTCCTACTCTCACATACAGGTCCTACAAACTAATACACTTGTTCAGGCATTAAATACAGATAAGGCTGATGAAAAGAAAATTTTATATTTTCACCTTAAGAGAAGTTACTCTTTTTTAATGGAAGTTTTTGTTTTGCAAAATTAGTATTTTCTACCAAAACCTAATTCACCAGTATATAAACAGACTTAATAGCTACCCAGAAAAATACCATAACTGGAAATAGTTCAAGAAGGAATCATGACATGGATTATATGAATTACTGGTAGTAAAACCCTTATGAAGCAAAAAATCTGTAGATTACTTGGACCACATTGAAGATATTCTGTCTTTTTTTCATATATGTCCAGCATAATGTTTGTATTGTAGATTTTTACTGTATGTTAGTCTTCATCCATTCTCTCATCTCAGAATATGTTGAATTCCGTCATTTCAAATATGTAGCCTAGTGCTGAAACTTAATAACATATAAGAAAGTTCTAACTTGTTAAAGACTTGATGAGAAAGAGAGAGAATAATTGTTTTAAATACAGTATTTACTTTTTGTTTGTTTACCAAAGAAATCTCAAAGAATCTACTAATATATTAAGAATTCACACATCAGTAACATGAAATTCAACAAAAATGCTCTTTAATGGTTAGGAACTAAAAAAATATAATATTAAATCCATATTGAAAGAACAAACACTATAATTTTTCAACTGCTTCAATATAAGGGAAAGCCTCTTTTCAGGCTCTTATTGTTCACTGAGTGTCCTTCGTGGAGAATTCAGCACAGAAAGCACCACAGAAATGCAGTCTTAGGTTTAGAATGCTATGTAAATCAACAGAGATTCAGCTCTTCATCAGGAAAACTAAGGTTATAATTTTTCTAAATTTCTGAAATGGAATGGTAAAATCTTAGCTACAAGGGTGGTGTGGTTCCTAAAGAGCAAATATGATTCAAAGATGATACTGGGATCAGGAATGTAAAATCCTATTGCCAGTAAACGCACCATAAATGAGATGGAAGAAGTCAGCAGGTGATGGATAAAACAAAATACATTCAATTTTATGTAAACTTTTTCTATCGATTGTCAAGGTTTTTTTCTTTCACTAGTCTCATCATCACACTTACTTTATGATGTCCTTGTTAACTTAAAATCATCATGAACATCAAACAGCTAGAGGTATTTGACTATTCTTTGCCAAGTATTTCCTATTTATGTGGTTACAAACATTTTTACAGAAAGTACTGTTGAAATTCAGTCATCTTTATATGAGTTTACAAATATATCATATGATTTTCAGAATATTAAGTACTGGCTTATGGCATTGCCTGAAAGAGATTTTTTTTTCTCTTGGTATTTCTAAGGACTGTGGAAAACAAGTGAAAGAGAAAATAAAGGAAGATATTTCTGTATTACCCAAATATGTCAGAAAGATTCTCTGGGAATTGATGACCTAAAGAGAGCAAAAGATTGTAAGAAGTGGATAGAGCTTAAATTTTTGGGCAAAGTTATCATATGCTGAAGAGTTATTTAATTTTTTTATGATCTCCAGAAAAAGGAAGAGAGGTTTATACTATATTATAACTGTCCTGGTAATTAGTGATTAAACATTTAAATCAAATATTGAATTTCTTTCAAAAAATATACTCAAGGTTCAGCATAAGATATGGTTTTGATATTGAAGCCATCAGGTTTCAGCAACCTGATTGCATACTAGCTGGAGAATTAAGCAAAACAGCATATCTGGATTCTAACAGTTAAGACTGAAATTATTTCTAGCCAATATTTAAATTATTCTGTCAACAAATTAGTTTTTAAGATTTAAGAGGACAGCTAGGATACTTCACATCACTTTCTATAACAGTTAATAAGATTTTATTTCCTTTCATATAATGTGCAGAGATGAACACTATTGTCAGAATTTTCAAACTTCAGTTCTTGAAGGTAGTATAGTATTTTATTTTCTACTATATATTTGAGTTTATATATACTTTCTATACAAAGGTTTGTATAAATAACTTAGGTAAATATACACTAAGTGATTTAATTATTTATGCAAATATTATATGTATTTATACAAAATATTATATTAATATACATATTATGTTAATATTTGTATATCTATATAAGTATTTATGCACTTCCAGAGGCTTTTCACGTGTTAAGCAACAGATTTCATTGAGCATAATACCAGAAGTTTGACCTTTGGATAGCAAGCAGTGTTACCAGCAATCACTACTAAAGTATCATGTTTATATTGTTACCATAATTCCTTACTTGCATTGTGTCACTAACACTTCGGAAAATGTGTTCCCTGCTTTAGAATCTTCTTTAGAAAGCTAACTTTTATACTATCTATTCAGTAAACTATTTCCACACTTCAGAATTTACAGAAAATTTGTGAAGAGTTGAAAATGTTTAGTGATCATACATCTTGCCCTTTAGGATATTACTAAACCAAATTTAATTAGTTTATCAAAAAACAAAGAAGTGATGAAGTCTGTATTTAACAAAGATGATATGATGTAATGGCTAATCCAGAACCTATAGGTAAACTGAGTTTTTTATTGGTATGATAAATAATGATAAAATAGAAAGTATTTATTTAAGTCAAGATTGAGAATTGTTTTAGAGGGAGAACCAACCTTAAGCATACTCTATTGTCTTGATTCAAGAGTTAGTGATCATGGAATGTTTTCTTATGCCTCATTCGTGAAGATCCAGAGCTATTTATTTAAAAATAAAAAATGTATGTTTTATTTTGCTTATCATGTACAAAGTGCTTTATTGCTTATATCTAAGTACTTAGATACTGATTTACTGGAATGCCACTGATGTAACCACCATTTTCCATTACAAACTTTCATGAATGGGGACCAGTCTTTGTTTAAGCCTTAGCATGATGTGATAAACAGAATGTGATGATCAGAAGAAAAGTTTGTTCATATAGGCAAAACATGCCACTAGCTATTATAACCTAACCATAGTAATAAGGAAAAAAAATATTTTTATTTCTTTGTTTAGTTTAGATAACATAGTGCTTTATAAAATAATTTATTTTACAGTGAACAAAATAATTTTTCTTATGTCAAGATCAAAGTCTTTTATAAAGAATTGGGCTCCATTTGAATCAAAGCATAATGTCTTTTGACATGAATAAAGACTGTATTTGTAATCCTGCACTCAATTCATTTGAGTAAATCCACCATGGACGAAGGACATTACTCAGCTTTCAACTAATAACAACACAGCTATTGTAAAAGTGATTATAGGCATCTCTGACCCACTTCTAGAAAGGACACAATGTCTGGATATGAAAAGAGATGCCATACAACCGTATGCATTCAAAGCGACCTTGGTCTTCCAAAATTCGTTTGATTCTACCCTAACTGTAATGCAAAAAAACCAAAACAAAACAAAACAACCCAGGTAACATTGGCAAAAACAGTAGGCAGAGAAAATCTGGTAAAAAAATATCAGGAAATAGTAGGGAGATGGATGTTTGTCTGAGGCAGCATGAACTATCAAACACTAGAGTTTATATCTGTAATGAAATAATGGTTTCCTTTTAATTCTTGACACTATAGTAGAGTTAGTTAAGGAGACAATGTCAACCACAAAATCAGATTTTAGGGTTTTTTTTTGTGATTTGCCACCAAGGATAATAATCATCTACGTGGCCTGTAGATACCTAAAAATTAAGTCTAAGCTAACTATGTAGACTTTTCAACATTAATGGTGTGCTCTAGGTATTTCTGGAAGGCATATCTACCTCAGATATATGTGCTGAATGTACAATTCCTATACTGATAATAGGATTCATCTTATTTAAAGGTGTCCATCAAGATTTTAGGTAACTAGTGCAGACTAGTTGTTAAGATCCCCTCAACAGACAGTGGAGACAAATAAGTACTTGGCACTTAGTTCTCTACGAAGACAGGTGTTTAAGGCAAGTTGAACGACTCACATTCCAGAAGTGCCACTCTGTCTTTACTGTGTAGAGAAAGATCCCAGATGTGTCATTCAGACTAGACACTCAACACGTGAAGTTATGTGAGGGAAAGTTCTCTACTGGTCATTCTTATAAAGGACATTTCCAGAATTTGACTGCAGCTGATGGTTCTGCATATAGATATGTATAAACAATATAAACTTTTCCATGTAGTAATATCTACATATATGTAAGAAAAAAAATAATTCAGATAATTTATAAAATGTCATTAATCATTTATCTTTTTATTATTTTCACCTCTTGCTCAGCTGTCTCTCTTCCCAACCTACACCAACAAGTCAATGAATTAAATCAATGACAAGTCTCACTGTCCATCTTCCCAGCAGGAGAGGTCTTCATTGACTTGCTGACAGCTTTCAGAGAAAGATGTAGACTTTTTTCTAATAAAAAATTTTCTTTGAAAGTCCTGTCAAAGTTTCTCTTTCTGTAGGTGAGCTTCAGACATCTTTTGAAGCAATTTATAAAAGGGATAATTCCAATCTTCTTCCCTACACTATTGTCTCAGTAAACAGAAGAACATACATTTCCTAAGAAAAGTTGATTTTGTTTTCATTCTTCATTATTTTCAATGTTGAAGAATTGCTGAGTGTCTGAATAGTAATTAGGATCAGATCTGGGCAAAAGACCATCCTCAGGAGATGTGTCTTCCAAGAAGTTCCAAATTTAATTACAGTAAGATGGACTAATGACTGTATCAGATATAGAAGTAAGAAATTAGAAGATGGTGGCTTTTTAGCATATAGTTGTACTACAAAAATGGATTCAGTCACAAATCAAAGGTGTGTTCAGAAATATATAAATAATGCAAAAGCATCCACATCTTTTACTTTAAAATGACTAATTTTCTGTCCTGAGGAACTCATGCTAGGCTGGGGACAAAAAGAAGAAACTGAGAGAATGAGGTGATTGACATAGAACTCAAATTACAGTAAAATTGCAGTTTTCATTAAACAAGGACACAGCTACTTCACAATTTATTTAATTACAATCAGTTGGCAGTTGACATCAAAGAAGTTTCCCAGAAGGAATTTATGAAAGGACCAAATAAGTGGCTTTACTGTTGTAAATAAAAGAAAAATATCAACAACAGAGAAGTTCAGTCCCTCCCATAGATACCATCTCATGATTTCATTATTGGATAGAAGTGCTCAACCCCTCTTTAAGGGAAATTGTTTTAAATAAATTTGTATTATCTAAAATGGTACAGAAAACTGCCTTTTTGGTGACTTTGCTTGAAATTTTTTGCCTACATATTTTCAAAATTACTAGATGCTACTGTTGAGAGCTATCAGAATATAAGAGAAGAGCAATGAAGAGACTTGCAAAGTAATCGCTAGTGATTCTCACCGTGCTGATATTATACAGTCCCTGGTCATTCTGTCTTCTATCAAATGTTGCATAAAGAGTCACTTTGTGGGAAAATCTCATGAAAGACATTTTTTTGAGATTTTCACTGTGTTATCTGATTGGAGAGGTAACAGCAGTAGGTAGGAGTTTATAGCAGGAGTAAAAGAGCAACAGCTGTTTTAAAAGCTGCTGCTTTGATCCATGAAAAATTAAGAGTATGACTGCAGAACCATTACACCCTACTGATTGTTCATGTGCTCTCTATCACCATTACAATTACCCTGAGAAGTAGCCTTACTTTTTCTTGTATGCTTACACATCCAGAAGAACATTAATATGATTGTACCCATCTAATGACTGCTTACACTAACTCGAATTTTGTATCTCAAACAAAATGAACTAAACCTCAAAATTTAAAAAATTCTCCACAGATGGAGATTAGTCATATTTTTACAGGCAGATGAAACAACATAGAAAAGTTTAAAGACCTATCTAACAAAAAACGGGAAACATTAGACCTCAGGAGTTCTGTCAATATAAGAGCCAAAATTAGCATTCAGAAACTTCTCTGTGAGGCCCTACTGTCTATTTAGAATGGTTACCCCAACATAATTTAAAAAGCTACAAATTAAAAATAAGTTGTTTAGTATATCCAAATAAAATCAACGAAAGTAAGATTTTTTTGGTAATGTAAGATGGTGATGCTTATGAAGATTTGACCATGCATGTGAAATGCTTTTTCTGTAGACTGTGTAAGCCACATCATAACAAAGAAACACAGAAACATAGGGCAATGTAGGCAACAGAATACTCACTGTCTTGAGCTAAAAATCAGGAAATCCAAGTTTTGATCATGCCTCCTGCCATATAGATTTATTGTTAAAATTTAATATTTACTAAAACAGTTTTAAAAAACATTTCAATATTTCCCATCCTTTCAAATGCTTCTCCCTAGTTATCATCTGGCTTTATGCATTGAGCAAAACCACACAAACATAGAGTAGCAGTTTTTAATAAGAATAAACAGAATAATAGATAAGAAGTCATACAAATCTATGACGTTTCCATGTGACATCTGTCACAGGATCTGTTGACACAACTCATTATCACTTTGTTTTGTAAGCGTGGCTTATTTGTTTATTTCTTTAATATTTTAAATTTCTAAAATCTACATATAACATTCAAATAACTACAAAAATAGACTGCCTTTCCTCTCTTTTTTACCCTTAACAATTTTCTGCCTCCTTACATTTCCTTAACATTATGTCCCATCTTGATTTTGAGAATAATACCATTTTGTTAAAGATTTTATTATGGTGACAGTCTAAGGGACTGGACACTTCTGAAGATAACATTGTACAGTGTACTTTTTTCCATATCTCTAGTCCAAGGCAACTATTGCTTCCCCTTTGTTTCCTCACTTGTTCTTTCCATCATCTACTTAATAAATATTTTGGGGATGAATGTTGTAACTACCTGTTCGAAGCTTTCCTTTCCTCCCTGTTTTAGTTGTTGGGGATCCAAGACTTCAAGAATCAACTCTTATAAGACACAGCTGCCCATCACTGATTCACACTGCTAAAAAGATCTGAGAGAAATTGTGGAGAGATAAAAAGGCAAAATTACAGAGCAGGGTAGTTAAGATGGAATTGTTTGGTGCAGAATGCAGGAGTGAAAATATCGGCATAGAAAGGTATAAAATGCTAAAGCAAGGAAGGGTAGTAGGGCTAGTGAGGAATCCTTGGGTCACGTCATCTATGTCAACAGAGATAGTTGATGACACCAGCTGAACAACACTGAGGATTCATCCCAGAGTGCTGCAAAGGCTGATCCTACTATGCCCAAGAAATGCCAGTCAGGGCAGCAAAGACTGTTTGGGTGCCTTAGCAGGGTGATAAATGCATTATTCTTAAGCCTAGGAGCTCCCCACAGACTGAAATATTTTTGGAACAGGAATGCACATTTGTGTTTTTCCATTCTTCACAATGGCTTTTTTTCCCAAAATTTTCAAAAGTGTTAAATGTAAAAAAGTGCTACAGCTGCCAGTGAGTACAACAGATTACACATAATTATCCAATCATGAATATTGTGTCACTGAAATAAAACTTAGAGAATCTAATAAATATAGAGATCTTATTAGAAATTAAGAAAACAGAAGAATCTCACATTAATATAGTTAGAAAGTTTCTGGTCCTTCTGAGTTTTTCCTGTGTCATTCCCTTCGGGTTCATTTGCTTTGCTGATTCACCATAGTCTTTTGTTTAATTAGATAGCTTTCCTCCTGTAATCTCTAGGTTTTTCTCTCATATCTTTTTCTTTATTAATTTTTAGGCATATAAGTAGCTTTACAGGCTGTCAGAAGGGTCTAACCATCATAGACATCCCTTTACAGGACCAGACTATGCCTATTCTTGGAGCCATATATAGAAAATATTGCAGATTCAACCTTCAAAACCTGAAAGTCTTCAACTGTTCCTACAGTAACCATTTGGATCACTGGATTGAGAAGTACAGCACATTCTGAAAATAAAAAGTTTTAGAAACAGGGACTCCATACCCATTTAAATGCTGAAATAGACTACTGTCACTAACTGTAGACAAGTACTCTCTTCTGTTCTTCTGTTGTTCTCCTGTGCTTTTCCTTCCGAGTTTGTTTTTTGTTCTTTAGAATTGTGTTTGTGTGATTTGAACAAGCAGCCATGTGTGAGACTCTTAGGTCCAAATATGATACAGCAGGTTATCTGCAGGATGCATAATGTTATGGTGAAATGACTTTAAAGAATGCCTTCAAAATGGAATTAGTACCTGATTTTTTATTATTTTTCTTTCAAGAGTTATTTGAATATATAAATCTCTCAACTCTCTCTCTCCCTAATAGCTGGGATCTTTTCAATAGAGATAGTTGATTCCTTTGTGCTGCCTAAAAAAATGAACAGACTTAAGTTTTGTGATCCTTTGTGGTGGCTTGACCTTGGCTAGCTGCCAGCTGCCCACCAAGCTACTCTATCACTCCCTTTCCTCGATAGGACAGGGGGAGAAAGTATGATGAAAAACTTGTCGGTCAAGGTAAGGACAGGCAGATCTATCAGCAATTACCATCACAGGCAAAAGAGGCTCATCTTGGAGAAATTAATGTAATCTATTGCCATTTAATCAAAGCAAGATAATGAGAAATAAGAATAAATATAAAACCACCTTCCCCTCCACCCTTCCCTTCTCAGGCTCAACTTCACTCTTGACTTCTTCACCTCCTCCCACAGCACAGTGCAGGGGAGATAGGGGATGGTAGTTGTGGTCGGTTCATTACATATTGTCTCTGCTGCTCCTTCCTTCTCATGCCCTTCCCCTTCTCCAGTGTAGGGTCCCACATGCGGGATACAGTTCTTCACAACCTTCTCCAGTGTGGGTCCTTCCCACAGGTTTCAGTTCTTGAAGAACTGCTCCAGCATGGATCCTTTCCACAAGGTATAGTCATTCAGGAACAGACTGCTCCAGCATGTTTTCCCTGTGGGGCCACGGGTCCTGCCAGAAAACCTGTCCAGCATGTGTTCCACTCTATAGGCTGCAGTTCCTGTCAGGACCCTGCTCCAGCACAGGCTCTCTACAGGGTCACAGCTTCTTTTGGGCCACATTCACCTCCTCCATGGACTGAAGATGGATATCTACTCCACAGTAGACTTCCATGGGATGCAGATACAGAGGGACAATCTGTGTCGCCATGGTCTGCAGGGGAATCTCTGGTCTGGAGGCTGAAGTACCTCCTATCCCTTCTTCTTCACTGACCTTGGTGTCTGCAAAGTTGTCGCTCTCACATATTCTCACTCTTCTCTTATGGTTGCTGTTGCGTGACAGTTTTTACCTTTTCCTAAATATGTTATCACAGAAGTGCTACCACTGTCACTAATTGGCTCAGTTTTGTTCAACAGTGGATCCATCCTGGAACCATCTGAAACAGATTCTGTTGGACATGGGGGAGGCTTCTGGCCTCTTCTCACAGAAGCCACTCTTATAACCCCTCTCACCCCCCCCACTAAAAACCTTGCAACAAAAACCCATTACATCCTTATTAGTGTTGCTGATTTGGGAAAAAATTAAAAAGCAATCAGTGCTTTCTAGCAATTTAATGAAATTAATGATATCTAGATATTCCATGGCTCTCATTAGCATTCTAATTTTCTCCTCCTGCCCTTGTACACTTTCCATTCCTTGCTCTAAAACCTTATCTTTCCACAGAACTTACAATAATTTGATCTACCATGTAATCAGTGTGGACCATAAAGGTAAAACAATATTTTATCAGCTTCATTATCTTCAGAGACGCAATGGTCTGATCTTCTCAATATACTTTAGCTCTCACTAATACTGCAACTGGACAGATGAGATTTTCATTATCTTTCTTTATGCAGGAAATATTTACTTTTAGGTTTGTACAGTACATGCCACATGGTTTCTGAACCACACTATTAGGTAAGTTTTCATATCTTTCTGTCAACTTTTAGAAACATGTTAACAATGGTAACTGTGCTTATATTTTTGTAAATAATGTACTAATTGTTACATCGCAAGTCGTATCCTTCCAGACGACAAATGTATGTTTACTTTAGTGCAAGAGATTAAAACCATAGCTACTCTGTCATGAAAAGAAAAAAAAAATGAGACCTTTTATTACCATCACAATTTTTATTATTATTATGATTGTTGTTGTTTTTGTTTTTAACCTTAATGACACAATTACAAAAATCTCCAAAAGACCCATTATGTATCTGGCCTAGGATATGCAGGTTATATCAAAACCAGAATGCAAGAATAATAGGTATTAAGTTAAACCCTGCAGAATATGTAGATGCAGACAAATATCCTTTTTTTTGAAAATATTGTGTGTTTAAAAATGGACCTTATGAATATATGGTCAGTATTTTAAAAACTAACGTATCTCAGTAGTTTATGGTACCTGGGAATGTTAATACTGAACTGATACACTGAGGTCTATCTGTAGTTACAGGTTGGAAGGACTTAAGGTTGTCCCACTAGGTTACAGATCTAGGACATAGTAGCAAATATCAGCGCAACAGCTTCAGGAATAAAAAAATTATCAACAAATAACAGTACAGTAACAAATACAAATACAAATTAGTATAACAATTACCTGGGGTGTTTCAGTAGTACAATTATCCTGATTGAAATGAGAACAAATCCTGTAATTCACATATACTGGGCTAAACTTAATATCTGAGCACACAAAGACTTATATAGCCAAGTTTATCAGTGAGGCTAGCAGGAAGCATGTCATGACTTCTTCTTTGAAAGACTGACCTGGACCAGCCCACAGGCTCAGGGAATTACAGCTTCCCTGATCAGTTTGTCCTTTTTTACCATTGAACTATGGAAGTACTATCTGGTCTTGTTAACCCATACCAGCTCTGTTCCCCTCCTGTGCCAGTGCTGCCCTTGATGTGCACAGTGCATGGAAATACCATATAAGCTAATATACTAACCCCACATTAATTTGTGTACATGGTACCCAGAAATATCATGTAAAGCAATACTAGCCCCACACATGGCTATGACATTATTGGAATCATGGAGATGTAGTGAGATAGCTCACATGGCAGGGTTGCTTTGTTCGAGAGATTAAGGTTTTCTAGGAAGGACAGCTGGAAAGGCAAGAACATGGAGTTGCCTTTTATATGAGAGAGCAGCTGGACTGAATGTAGTTCTGCCTTGGGACAGATCAGTAGCCAGATGAGAGCTTTGGGTTCAAAATTGTTCAAACAACCAGAAGCAGCCTTATATTCACTAGCCTTGGTCCTCATGCGAAACTTTAACCACCCTGATATCTACTGGAAAAACAACAGAACAGGGAACAAACAATCTAGGAAATTCATGGAGTTCATTGATGACAACTTCCTGACACAGTTGATAGAGGAGCCAACAAGGAAAGGTATTCTGCTGCACCTCATACTTATAAACAAGAAAAAAATGGTAATATATATGAATGTCACAAACAGCCTTGGTTGCAGTTACCATGAGATGGTGGAGTTGAGAATCCAGAGGGAAAAGAACAGAACAAAAAACAGGACCACAACCCTAGGTTTCAGGATTTCACCTCAGAGATCTGTTTGGAAGATTCCCATGGGATATGACATTGAAGAGAAGAGGGGTTCAGAAGAGATGGTTGATATTCAAGGATCACCTCCTCCAGGTTTAAGAAAGGTCCATTCCAATGTTCAGAAAAGAAAGATGTCAGGAGGCTGTCATGGGTAAGAAAGTTCCTAACTGAACTAAGACATAAAAAGGAATTGTGTAAGAATTGAAAGTAGGGGTAGGTGATCCAGAAGTCATATAGAGGCTAGCCAATCATGCAGGAACAGAGTTAAGAAGGTCGAGGTAGACCTGGAGATAAATCTGCAAAGAGACGTGAAGGGCAATAAGAAAGGATTCTACAAGCACATGAACAACAAAAGGAAGACAAGGGAAAACATGGGCCTGCTGCTGAATAGGACAGGGGATCTGGTGACAAAGGACACAGAGAATGCCAAAATTCTCAATGCCTTATTTCATTTAATCCCTACTGGTAAGATTGGCTTTCAGGAATTCCAGACCCCTGAAACCAGGGGGAAGGAAGCAAGGAAGACTTATACTCAGTGGAAAAGTACTAGAACAAGGAGCACTCAATCTGCTCATACATATAAGCTCATGGCACCTCATGAGTTGCACCAACAAGTGTTGAATGAGCTGGAGGATGTCATTGCCAGGATGTTCTCGATTATTTATGAATGGTCATGGGAAGTAGGAGAGGTTCCTGAAGACTGGAAGAGAGAAAATTTCACTCCCATCTGCAGGAAGGGAAAGAAGGGACACACGGGGACCTACAGATCAGTTAGGCTCAACTTGATCCCTAGGAAGGTGATGGAGATAATCCTCCTGGAAAATGTTTTTGAACACTTGAAGGACAAGAAAGTGATTGGGACTAATGAGCATGGATTTACAAAGAGGAAATAATTCCTAACCAACCTGATAGCCTTTGACAATAAGGTGACTATCTTAATGGACAAGAGGAGAGAGAAGGATATTGTTTATCTTGAATTTAAAGGGACCTTGACAGGCTGGAGAATTGGGCAGAGGGGAATCTGATGAAGTTCAAGAAAGGGAAATTTAAAGTTCTTCACCTGTGGAGGAATAAATCCAGGTGCCAGTACATACTGGAGCTAACCTGGTGGAAACCAACCTGACTGAGAAGTACCTACAAGTCCTGCTGCACAAGCTGATCATAAGCTAGTAATATGTCCTTGCAGCAAAGGTGACCAACAAGTATTCTGGGCTGCATTAGCCAGAGTGCTGAGAGCAGACTGAAAGAGCTGATCCTTCCCCTCCATTCATCACTGGTGACCCCCCATCTGGAGCGCTGTGTCCAGTTCTGGTCTCCCCAATACAACAGAGACGTGGACATACTGGAATGAGCCCAGCAAAAGGTCTTGAAGATGCTTAAGATTCTGGACCGTGTGTCACATGAGAAGCTGAGAGAGGTAGGACTCTTCAGCTGAGAGAAGGCAAGACAAAAGAAGATAAGACAAGGGTCAGGGAGGGATCTTATCAATTTGTATGGGAAGGATTGAAGAAGGAGACTGGCTTTTCTCAGTATTGCCCACTGACATGGCAAAAGTCAATGAAATTGTATCTGAACACAAGACAGTGGTCAAAGAGGTTGCACAAAGATGTTGTGTTGGAGATATTCAAAACCCAACTTGATAAGGTCCTTTACATCCTATTTTAGCTGACCCTGCTTGAGCAGGGGTCTGGGACTAGATGATACCAAGAGCTGTCTTCCTACCTCAACCATTCTGTGACTGGGATATAATGACCTAAATTACTGTGATATAGTAGCTTAACAGACAGCTTCAAAATTGCTCTCATGGGCTTAGAACATCTGCATTGTTTATAAGTCCCTCTTTCTATTTAAAATCTGTTTCTAAATTTCTATTTTGAACTGGATTTGTCAGCTTTTGATCTGCATGTATAAGAGTCCACATATCTATTATATAAATTGTCCTAGGTGAGTCTTTCAACAATTCTAAATCTGAAGGAAACAGTTTTAGTAAAATATACCTTTGCATACAGAGATGGTTGTAATTTACTAAATTTAGTCTTATGTCATTCAGCTATACTATTGCAGCTTTTGTCTCCACCATTGATTAATGAACTGCGGTAAAATATTTCTCCACTGCAAACTTATGCAAATCCACAATTAAAGGTAAGAAGGTTATTTTTTTCAGATCAATCAAATACTGTATCTATTTAAAACTGTAAAAGCATAATTTATAATGCATAATTTATGATTAACAAAGACTATTAATAATTAAATAATAGATGAAATTATAGAAAGATCAGAAAAATAATTTTTATTTTAAATACAAAAGTTTCTTTCTGTGTGTCTCCAATTAAATAGACCATTAAATGAAATTATTTTCATCTTGTTCAGTGTATGTACCTCAGAGAGAGGACATTCTCATCCATATGGTACAATCTTAAATAGCCCATATTTATCAAGTAAACAGAACTGTTAAATCACACAGAACAATAGCAAAGCACAAGAATAAGTCAATTATATTGAACAGTGTTTCAAAGCTTGTTATTACGAGTGTACTGTGCTATGTACAAGGTTGTTTCTCTGTTCTGGTAATACTCTTGAAGATGAGTGTTCCTTTTAAGAAAGACCACATAATTACTCACTCAACCTGTTTTCATGCTGAGTGACCTCATCAGCTGTACCTATGGCTAGAAATTTTAGGTGAAATTCAAAGATGGATTTTGAATAGCACACAGAGTTGTCCTGGATGCTTCTACTCAAATATCTGATAAACTCATGTGGCTAGCAAGCAAGTACTGGTTCATTTCTATTGGGGAAAATCCATTGTCAGAGACATAATGCACCTACACTTAGGAGATATTCAGTTCAGTTAAGAATTAATAGGAAATATGTAGATATGGTAAACAAAATTATATCTTAAGAATATTGTCCATGTGATCACTTTTATCTCTTCATTTGTCCTATTGCTCTCTCTGTGACATGATTTTAAACTAAGACAACCTTTACTGAAATGAACAGAGCTACACCGGTGTGCAACTGGGGTGAGATAATAGAATCACTTGCTTGGTGTCCTCATGTTTTTCTGGTTTCTTAAAAAAAAGGACAAAAAATATATATGAGAAAGTTGTTCTATATAGGAAAAAATCCTGCTGTTTCTAAACAGTGACCCTGTAGACAGCTACAGCACTTCTGTAAGAAATTGTTTAGTGTTTATATATATTTTTTATTTCATATTTAGAGGTTTTTAAATCCCTAAATTTTATATATATGCTAACTCAATCTGGAAAAAGAAAACAAAAATAGTAAATTAGAAAAAGGACCTTTTCCACCTTTGGGATTTGACAAATTATAAAAGCATATGGATGTAAATATATAAAAAAAAAGAAATAGTAATGAATATGAAGATTTTCTATTGGTTATTTCCTTAGATAGCAGAAAAGCAAAAGAGAAGGCAATCTCCTGTTGTGGAAGTTCTTTATTGCAAAAGATAATCTACTGGGTACAGGAGTGTTTATATTATAAGTAACACTTTTTGTGACTTTCTATTGCTGTAGGTTTGTAATGGTCCAAGGCACTTTAATAATTAGTCTACAGGGAGCCTTAATAGACTATGGCAACTCTTAATTAACTTAATCCCCAGTACATGAGTTGACCATAAGACATCAAACCACATTTTAGCTTGAAGGGTATGTGAACTCAGAGGAAATCTCATTTTTCAACTACAGTGGTACTGTATTCTTTCCTTCTAGCACAGTGTGGTTGTAGCTAAACACATTGTGCCATGATGTCCTATGGTAACCAGAAGCCTTTATTTTCAGTAGAATAAATAATAATGGAAAATAGCAATTTCAACATAATTACTTTAAAACAGAGAAATTATAATGGGATGACATTCATATCTCAGTTAAAATAGGTAATTAAGGAGTGATTCTACTTAGTTTTTGCTACATTTCTATTGTACATTATTGATTCCTAAAAAAAGAACTAGACTTGTTTAAAATATATGAAAACATGCTGATAATATTTTTAAGTACAATTAGAGAGTTCAACTACATTTTACTTAGAAATTTCCTATACTCTTATGATTTGGTACTGACGGAAGGATTCTAGCAATCATGTTTTGTATTTATAAGGATTTGATTTGTACTTTATATTATATTCTTGCTTCTTATCAAGATTTGAGGTAACTCCTAATGGCAGAAAAAAAGACAAACTTCCTGAAGAGAACCAGCCAGCAGCCTTTCTGTTTTCATTTCTATGTTGCTATTCACATATTTGGTAATATTTTTGACAAAGTGAGTGTTGCTCTAGGGGTATTTTCTTGTGCTACCTAAGACTGTATGAAAATAGTGATTATCACGGCATTGTATGGAGTGACACTGTGTGCAGCCTAATGCTAATGAAAGAGAAAACGTCAGTATAATCACAAATTGTCCATGAGAAACACAAAACTATACTACAAGGTACATATGTTTCTGAACAAGCATTCTTAGCAACAGAATATATTAAACACAATATTTTTCTTATTCTTTGCAGACAGTTGTTTTGGCATTGGCGTTATTAGCATTTGTTGCTGATTTCCAACCAAGCAAAAGAGAGATGTATTTAAATGAAATGAGTTAATAGAAAAATCACTGGTCAGAGGATTTTAATCCAAGCCATGTTACTAAGGTACCTGTTAGCTCTTGGGAGAAGAAGAAAAAAAATAATTTTACTTATCTCTCTTTACTCCTGCCATAATTTGCCTGTCCCAGTTGATAAATGTTTTAGGGAACACACTTTTCCTTAAGATGCATTTCATTAGTATCATAGCCAACATCTCAAAAACTAGAAGTAAATTCAAAAATACTCATATTCATGTGAACCTGGACAATTGCATATCTCACTGTCATCAGGGAACGAATACCAATTTAACAATTGTGCAAGATGTGAATCAATGACAGAACTGAGAACATAAATGTATTTGTGATACATAATTGTAAGGTTTATAGCATATTTTCTGGCATGTGATTTTTCAACATTACAGAACTAATTAATTATATTTGTGTGTATTGCATAGTGAATCATATCAAGTACTCAAAAATAGTATATTTAGGAAAAATGTACACACATTTCTTCCTGTTATTACAGTCAAATTTATTTTATCTCATTAAAACACTTCCCTTTTATTTTAATACCGTTTCATGTATTCAAAAGCACTGCACTTTATAGTGAATTCAATTACTTATATTATTAACCCCCTAATAAAAATAAAAATTCAATCTCTTCAAAACTCTTGATATAGTCAACTTGATTTTTATAACTATAAATCTTTTATAACAAAGGAATTTTAATTAGTTGCTGTCCTTGGCCATATACAAGAGGAATGAAACATCTTTCAATTCATCTATTGTTAGGTTATACTGAATTAAAAATTCCCGTATGTTTAAGATGTTCAGACTACTATCCTTCCAACTTAATAGACATTGACTCATACATTTCTAAGTAGTTTTCAAGTGTTCCTCTTTGTTTCTGTTTTAGAAGAAAATCAATTTTTTTTAACTTGATGACTAAAAGAACAACACTAGAAAATAATTCTAAAAATGTCCAAAGGTATACATAGCTATAAACTGAATCAAAAATCTCCAAGCAAATATCCCCAAACTTATACTACTTGAAACTTTTCTATTTTCCAATCTGTTTTTATTTGGAGTATAAAAATGATGGGTGTTGGCTTGATATATGATCCTACTGAATTCGGGAGTCAAGAAATATACTTGGTTAATCCTCATCTTTAATTCATTTTATATTTTACTGTTCTCAGTTTATTTACAGTGTTGTAGGGTAATTCAAGTTATAAGATACTTCAGAAGGTCACCCAGTCAAGCCTTAGGATCAAAAGACTGTCAGACCAGGTTGCTCAGGTCTTTGTGCAATCACTCTTGAAAACGTCCAAGGATGGAGACTGCACAATTTCTCTGGGTAACCTGTTCTGCTACCTGATTGTCCTCATGAGGAAGAATTTTCTCCTTTCTCACCAATATTTCTCAGAGATTTTATGTTTGGTTTTATTGAGAGCACCAAGTAGAAGAGGGACTGTAAGGATATTATGTGTAATTTGTTCATATGACATTGAAAGAAAAATAATATTTTTATGGTGACATTTCAAGAAAGGTGTTTCAAGTGACCTGGAAAGACAATTATTAAATATTGTCTAAAATTCTGTTCATCTAAATCCTCCTTCCACAATTAGGTTAATTCTTTTACTAGAGAAACCAAGGGCCATGCTTGTTTTCTAGTATAATTATATTGACCTAATTAAAGCAATGACACACCAGGGATTAAAATATTTGGGTTGGTGGCTGTTGGGCTTTTTTCTTCATGGAAATTCCAGCAAGCTTTTCCACTTAGATAAGCCATTTGTGAGCTAGAAAAAGTAACGTGTTACAACTACAAATTTTGTCAAGATGACAACAGAGATACTGCATACTTAGGAATGCAGCACATTTGTCCCTCTTCCCTTCAATCAAAAGGCAATAACCTTTGTCTCTATGGTGACAATGAGCCCCATATAAATGCTTTGTTCACAGTCACATCGTCACAAAATTGTGTCTACAGTGAGATCTAAAAGCAGACAGATAATGTTACAGGATTTCTTCATAAGCAAAGTGAAAAATAATTAGTTATGTAACATTTATTAATAATTACTCAGAAGATGAGACTGACTTACCCTAGATTAGTGTATCTTCATTATTCATCTTACCTCCTCTGTCATGATCCTGACACATTCAGCATCAAAAAACCTAGTAGGGCTATCCATTTTGATATCTAAAGATCCATAGATGTCTAACATACCTCTCCTCTTCTTAGACAGTGTAAGTCACTTAAGAAACCAGGGTTCTCACCTATTCCCAGTTAGTATTGGAATGCAGAGCTTTCAAGAGATTCCATGTTAACAGTACAGCTTTGTGGCAATGGCAGCTGACCTCATATGGGGCTCTATTAATAAGACTGCAGCCAGACCACCAAGGGGAGTGGTTATTCCTCTCTATTGTGCTGCCTGGGAGGCCACACCTGGATCAGCATGGGGTTTTTACCTCAGTAAAAAAAAGATATTTGACATGCTGGATTGAGTCATTCAGAAGGTCAGCAAGATGATAAAAGTAGCTGGACTATGTAAAGAGTAAGAAGAAATTAGGGAATCTTAGTTAAGTAAAGAAGACTAAGAGGGGATCTTATTGTTCTCCTTGTCTACCTAACAGGAGGTTACAGAGAAGATAGAGTCAGCTCCTTCTCAGAAGTGCAAAGAAAATGGATATGGGGCAATAGACAACAGCTGCAGTAAAGGAAATTCTGATTAGATATTAAGGGGAAAAAAAAGTCAAAATGAAGGTGATATTACACTGAACAAGGCTGCCCAAATATTTTAAGGAATATACATCCTTGGAGATGTTCAGAACTCATCTGGACAAGGCCCTGAACAACCTGCTCTGACTTTGCAGTTGGCTCTGTTTTGAGGCCAGATTGCTTCCTAGGGTTCCCCTCAAACTTCTTTTTTTTTTTTTTATCATTATTATTTTCTTTGATTATCCTATGATTATTCTAACTCCATGTTTAGAGTATTCTGGTTTTAGCTGTGTTTTTTAGCCATGATTGACCCTTACTGGTTCAGCCAGTAAGGATGATGGGCTGACAAAGCTAAAGGAAGACACAGACAGAACCTGAGGAAAGTCTCATAGCAACAAACCAGATTGTGTACTGAGTGACTCTGAACTGTGAATAAAACATCAAAGCTTCATAACCATTGTCACCCTGCCACGGGGAGTTTTAGCTACAAGGGACTCAAAAAGTGTCATGACTGTGTGACCAGAACTGTGCTAACAAGAACAAATAGCAACTACATGGAGATATTCCGCGTTAAATCATCTAAGCAGTTATGTCTAAGGTTAAAAAAAAATGTTCAAGTCACAAGGTAACATGACTTAGATAATAGCACAGATTAAATCAATCAAAATCTAATTTATATAGAATTTTATTCATGTAGCAGCTTCCTTCTCTTAGTTAAATGCTGTGCAAATGGAAAGGTGATACAGAAGGACCTTATAATACAGTTTAAAAAGGTGGCAGATGAGTTTCAAGGTAGATAAAGTAATAGTAATAAATAAAGTATGAAGTAATGTACTGAATTAAAAATAGAATCATAGAATGGTTTGGATTGGAAAAGACCATCTCTTCCATATCATCTAGTCCAACCACTCCTGCAAAGAGCAGGGACATTTTCCACTAGATTAAGTTGCTCAAAGCCCCAACCAACTTGAACTTTAATGCTTCTAGTGTTGAGACATTCACAAGTTCTCTGGGCAACCTGTTCCGGTGTCTCACCACTGTCATAAAGCATTTCTTCCTGAAAACCAATCTAAATTTGCTGTCATTTAGTTTAAAACCATTGTGTTTTGTCCTGCCAGTATAGGTTCTGGTGAACAGTCTCCCCATCTTCCTAACAAGCCCCCTTTTAAGTATTGAAAGACCACGATAAGGTCTCCCTAGAAACTTTTCTTCTCCAGATTGAAAAACCCTAACTTTCTCAGTCTTTCTTCATAGGGAAGGTGTTCCAGATCTCTGATAATTTTCATGGCCCTCCTCTGGGACTACTATAACAGGTCCATGTCCTTCTTATGTGGGGACCCCCCAAAGCTGGATGTAGTACCCCAGGTGGGGGTCTCATAAGAGCAGAGTAGAGGGGAAAAATCACCTCCCTCAACCTGCTGGCTACACCACATTTTATGCCGCTCAGGATACAATCAGATTTCTGGGTTGCAAGCACATGGGTCATGTCAAGCTTTTCATCCACCAGTAGCCTTCTCCACATGGCTGCTCTCAATCCATTTATCCCCCACTCTGTATGGATATTGGGGATTGCTTCAACCCAGTTACACAACCTTGAATTTAGTATTGTTGAACTTCATGAGGTTCACATGGGCTCAAGCTTGTCTAGGTTCATCTAGATGGCATGCCTTCCTTCTAGAGTGTCAACTGCGCCACTTAACCTGGTGTCATCCTCAAACTCAATACATTTAGTTAACATCAGAAATGATGTAGAGAGCAAAACATAAGGTGTCATTTTGCTATTACCTAAAAACACATCGTGCCCACATTGGCAGTGATATCTGCAGTTCTAGTCTTTATGTCTCAAGAAAAACATAGCAGAGATAGAGAAGGTAGAGAGGAGACAATCAAAGTGATAGAGATATAGAACAAGTGTTTTTAGAGGGACTTCTAATGAGGCTGAGACTCCTCTTTTTGGATAAGAGGGTTAGGGATCTGACTAAGCCTTACAAAATCATGATAGTGTGAATATAGCTTTGTAATTCACAAAGTCCTGCACTTCTGTAATTAAGTGGCACTTTCTGAAACTAGTAAGAGTTTCAGTGATTAAAGAGAAAATAAAGGTTTTCTGTTTTGGTTTGGTTTAAACGGCAAATTACACACTTCCAGAATTTTTTGCCATGAGAGGCTTCAAAAGCAGACACTACCAACATGTTTAAATAGAGTTTAAACAAGTTCACAACTAAGAGAACAATGAAGATACTAAAGCATATAGACAAGGTTGTATTTTCTACCATCTTTAGGCTAGTGTTTAGTGGAGAAAAAATAAAGAGGTGCAGAAAGTGGTAGGACTTGCATATTATCTCACAGTAGCTTTTCTTGTCCTGGCTGTCAGATGCAGACTACAAGTTATATGGGAGATTCTTGGTCTGACCCAGTGAAGCATTTCTCATGTACTTTTGTGCTAAGATTATATGATTTTAGGGTGATTTCAAATCATTTGTCTTAGCACTAGGAAATATGAGATCCTACATACATTCTCCTAACAAGACTTACAGATATTATAGAAGATTGAAAACTCTTCTTGCACTAGAAGTTATAGGTGTTACTCCTATACTCCCTTTCTTCTGAACTTTTCTTGAGGCAATGATATCCTCAGAAGCAGAGTATTACATATGTGAATATTTGAAAGTCCCAGTATATCAAAAGTACCATTTTCATTTGCTTGGTATTGATTAACAAATGGAGCTCTATATTTCTCCACAGTGTCTCTTGAACCCTACTTATTACTTCTAAATTTTATGTTCTAGTGTTTACTAAATACAAAAGTGAAAAGTAATTCTGTGACATAAAAAGTTGTAATTTGTGCCCATCTAGAGCATAAAGAGTTTTCTATATTTTATAAGCAGGTATAATTGTAAATGCGATCTAATGTTGCACTTAAGATAAACTCAGAAAAGTGAATTTTCAAGAACATTATCTCATTTGTTTGGTTGTTTACTTGATTTTTGTTTCCCCCTTTTTTCCTGAAACCCAGTGATTTATAATTGCTTTTGTCTGATTGGTTAAAAACTTCTTTAGTCTCTTATTTTAGCTAAGTTTTCCTAATATTTTCCCATATCAAGCTCAGCTGAAATCTCTGACATTGGGATAGAAAGCATTTCATAGTAAATCTTGCAGTGTGAGGCTTATTCAGCAAATAGTCTGGTTGAATGAAGCAGAATACTAGCTTTAAGGATACTCTAGCACAGTAGATTTTTGTTACATAAAGCCAATCATAGATGTGTCTATGCATCTCATGGTTCTCTGTAAATTGGAACTACAGTGGAAAGCAGAGGGAAATACATAAGAGCTTTTGGAGTTTTCCATCATTGTATGCAAATTTGTAAAATCTTGCCCCTTCCTAATTAAAAGAAGGAAAAGATGATAATTTCTAAAACATCTGGAAACATGACTGCAAGTATCTTCTTTGTCCAAAATATACTAGTGACACAATTAGCCATGTCATCCTTCCTTCTTCTCTTAGCAGTGCCATTAAAATATCAACTCTAATTAATAAATAGATAGAAGGAAAAAAAAAAAAAAAAAAAAAAAAAAAAAAAAAGAAAGAAAGAAAGAACAAAAGAATAAGCTATTAGTCTCAGGGTAGGAAATCTTATATTACATTTGTTATCTATGGACCACCAAATATTTTTATTATCTGACTGATCACAGTTAATGGTTTAGATACTTGGAGGCATTAGCAAGTAAAGATTAGTTCTTTTGCCCCATAATTCAAAACATAGATATGAAAATAAGGAAAAAATAAATTTATTCAGTTATAATTGTCATTGATGCCTTTAATAATACATTTCAACCAGAACAAGAAAAAGCTGCAACTAAGTCTTACTAATCTATAAGTCCACATGCAAAATTTCTTTATTCACTAGACTTAGCAAAACACCTCTTAGGAAGTAGCAGTTTGCATTAATACTCCAAGAGTTGTTCAGGCATTAAAATATATGAGGTTTGGCAGTGCTGATTCATCAGCTAAGAAATCTGTTTCCTGAATTAAAATAGAGACACAAGAACAAAAGATTGCGATATCTGGAGAAAAGTGCAAATGAAAAAATGGAAGTAAATTCAATGTCTTTGACATGACATGCATGAATACTTCTTTTCTATCATCTGTTGATAGTTCTGAGGTAAAAAAACATTGAATAGATTGACTTAAGATATACATAGTCCAGATAAAGAAAAAAAAGGCAAACATTTTCTGATTAAACATGCTTTTTCCTAAAACTAAAATAGATCATTTTAACTTTAAGCATATGCTTCAGCTAGAATGAATACTGATTAATTACATTTGTATTGACAAGAACATAATAACAATTATCTATTTCATTTTATGAAATAGAATGTTCTTAGTAATTTTTCCCTTTATGAAAAACAGTTATTCCATTTTACCGATTTCTGTGTTTAGGAGTGCACATATTAGACTGAACACCATCAATAATCACCTGCCATACTCTATTCATTTCTTTAATGTAATCTTTTCTTTGTTTTGTAATTAAAGATTAATATACTTGTATAGTTAGTAGTAGAATTGTATAATGACAGTATTTTATTCTTGCAGTATGCTATTTGTCTTTACTCTGGAGAAAAATTACAGACAAATATTTATATAACTGAAGACATTACGTGGTGAATTTCAGCAAAATTAATCAGCAGATTTTTCAGTAAACTATTCAATAATATTCATCCTGATATAATTGTGAGGCATAGCACTGCATTTTACTACTAGTAATAAGATTTACATTACTTCTATTACTTACACAGTTTTAACAGAAATAAAGTTGTAAGAAAATTAAAATAGACTATCTTTTCTCTCTTAATCTATGAATTGATTTAATGAAAATATCTTAAGTCAAAATTCTCTGCTCAGCCTATTAAAAGATGTATAACTTCACACCTATTACACACAGTTAGGTCAGTGATACTTGTGATGGTAATTCAGCCAGATACATTGGAATTCGTTTCCCAGATTCAGAGAAAAGAAATATTTTGATTTATGAGAAGCATTAACTTAGATCACAAATTAATCACATTTGTTCACTTTTACCAATACATGAAGTCTATATAGTTTGGATCAAGACCAAAGTTTTACATGTGAGAGCTAGACTGTAGAATAAAAGCATTATTCCAAAAATTATTGAGGCAATAAAAAGAAATTATCAACACACTGTTAAATCTTCTTTTTAAAGTATATCTGATTTTAAAATGGAAGTAAAACACCTTCTAGGAGTTCAAATTTCTGGTCTATGTTAGAGGATTCCCATATTCTACAGTCCTAATGGTAATTTACCTCAGATCTCTGATACACTCTAATCCATTAACATAAAGATATATGATTAATTTTACTTTTCTTCAGGAAGATTATTCAGTGGAAAATGACATTTCTGTAGCTCCCCCATATCTTTTCTACACTTGACAGCCTTTCTTCAAATTATAGCATTAATCATTTCCATAAGAAATGTCTATTATCAGCTAAATTATCCAAATAACTGAAGAAAAGCATACTGAGCTTAATATATTCTTAAAGAAAAGAAAAAATACTATTTCTGGAACTGAGTTTATATTATTTATACAATCAAATGCACTGTGAAGAAATATATTTAAATAGTTAAAAACAGTACTTGAAAGAAGAGGCTTTTTTTATTAAATGGAATTTTTTTTTAAGCACTTTCTGTTGCACAACTGTTATTATTTCAATATTTGGGGGTTTTCCTTTAATTTAGTCATAATCCCTGTGTATTTGTCAATTAAACTACTTGAACTCCATTTCAAATCCAGGGAACTGACTTAGTAACATATTGGTTGGCACAGCTCAGGTGAATACTGCCCTAAACCCTGCTCCATCTGATAAAGCACCGCCCTGGCAACAGAGATGGCTAAGCAGAATATGTATTCACTCTTCAGCCATCACAGTTTACAGATAGAATATTAAAGTAGCTTTGGTCTTCCTTAGTCCACAAGTAGATTTGTGTGAGCTTCCTAAATTTCTTTAAGCTCCTTACATTAATATTCTAGGCTGTAAACATGTCAGGAGTGAACAAGTATTCCATTCAGGATATAAATATCCCATGCAGGACAGATTCAGGATATCTATTTGTTTGGAAAAATAAATTTTGTCACATGGTCAAGGTAAAGAGGTAGGACTGTTTACCACTTCAGCCACCCCAGATACATCTGTCTGTGAATAAGCACCTCTGCAATTCTCCATCAGTGTCTTTTCATATAAGGCAGGACACCATCAAATTCTATATTGCATATTCAAAGGGAGCTCAGTAACCAAAACTCTCTTAATCTCAAAACCACAGAATATTAGACCTAAAAGATAACTTTTAGGAACCTAAATATATGTCATATAGTCTAATTCTCAACTTAGACCAAACTGAACTATAAGTCCCAAGGGAGTGAAAGACATGAGTCTTAGAAGCAAAGTCAAACCAGTGAGCATCAAGATGTCAGTGAGGACGGGAACATTAATTTCTAGTTTTTACTGAAATTAACAGACAGGTCTATTAGGATTTATGAGCCTACTGTAGGTTGTCAGATAAGAAACATGGCCTAAACACTGCTAGTTTCTTTCACATCTTTTCAGCAAAGAATTGCCCTCCAAGTTGAAGAAAATATTAGGTTGTTATTTTTATTTTAGGAATATTTATTTCTGTGGACTATTACTGAAGTTTCTGAGATTTTAGGCTGTTGTGGTTTGAGCCTGGTCAGCAACCAACCACCACACAGCCATTCTCTCTCCCTTCTCTTCCGGCAATAAGAAGGGACAGAGAGACAGGCTTGGGGTTCAAGGTAGGACTGGGATGGGGAAAAAATCCCCCTTTATGGGCACGAGCAAAAGGCAGACTCGTTAAGGGAAGAAAAAAAAAGAACATACCTTTATTTGTTGTCATTTGAGCCTACTCAGCAGCTAAATGCCCCGCAGTCGCTTACCCACCCTCCACCCACTTGGGAATGGGGAGGGAATCGGAGGGGCAAAGGGAGACTCGCAGGTTGAGATAAAAACAGTTTAATAACAGTGACAGAATAATACACTGACAGCAGTACGAACAGGTAATGTACCATACATCTGCTCACCACCCACCCACCAACCAACCCCCACCTGCTCCCAGCTGGACATCCCAAACACACCACAGCAACACTCCCAGAAGTGAGAGCCCCTCCTGGCCCACTCCTGCCTTTATATAATGAGCGAGATGTCACATGACATGGACTATAGGCCAATCGGGGCCCAGCCCTCCAGCTGTGCACCCCCACCCCTGCACACAGGTGAGGGCACTGGGACCTGGGGAGCCCCTGGGGTCTCAGTGTGCAGCAGCACTCCTCCCGCTGCCAAACCAACAGGAACTCTAGTCCAGCCCCAACCAGGACATTATTACAGACACTAGCAACACATAACAGAGTAGGACAGTGAGAAGCATTGCCACATCTTGAAAACACCTTCTCCCCACCCCTCCCTTCTTCCCAGGCTCAGCTCTGCTCCTGATATCTCTACCTCCTCCCCCAGCGGCGCAGGGGCAGGGAGTGGGGAGTGCAGTCAGTGCTGCCACTTCCTTTATCTTCTTTTTACTCCGTAACCTCTCATCTTCAGGTGACATCATAAATTGTCACTGTCTGAAGGCTACAGTAAACAATGGCATTGTTTCCCCAGATACTGTAAAATACCACCTGGTATTTTGCATAAACTACATGGTAAATCATGGTAACACTGAAGTGTTATTTTACAATAACATTGTAAATAACCTATGTCTTGACCATAAATCTGTATTGCCAGCAACAGCCTTATCAATAATAGCAACTTTAAGACTAAAAGTCCTCCTCTTTACTTGTAAAAATGTTCTTAGTATTCTGGCTTTGCATAGTGTTTAGCAACTATATTCCAACCTGCTCTATGAAAATGAGTTCTGAATAAATACTTGGGAAGTGTAGTTTAAATACTTGACAACATTTGTACTCAAGACTCACTATATTTTCTGATTAAAAAGTGAACGCATATGGGTGCATCTTCCCATACTGTTCTTTTATTATTATTATTAATAATAATTATTATTATCATTATTGTTATTTAGGTGACTTCCAACGATATAAAAGCAACCAACTACTGAGTTTTAATACAAAAGCAAAGTATATATATCTCATGTCTGGGCCACAATTAATTCCTGTGATTACTCAGAAAATTTGAGGAATAAAAAGAAGAGACAGAAAACAAAAGGATGGTCCTGGATAGACCACTTATTTTCTACACATTACATCGTGACTTACTAGGGCACTAGCAGTTGTATTGAACAGCTTTATATACCTGTCCAGATTCCTAGTACTGGAAAAATCATTAACATTACACCAGATAAAGTAACCAGGGTATATGACTTTTTCATGTTTGGTATTCTGCTGTATTTATTAAAACCAGTATATAAAATAACCACGCATTTTTCAGCAGAAGGAGTTTTAACTGTCTTGTTCAAAATTTAATGTGTTTTTCAATGTGCTCCTCAAAAGGATGTTAAGGGATTTATTAGAGCAATACCTGCCACTTTCTTACTCTCATTCTAGTCAGTATCCCTTAAATACTATAAAAAGTATCTACTAAAAATTCAAAACTGTCCTAAAATTAGCATATCACCTTCTGCTTTACCCATTCTGCCATTTTGTATTGTATTCACAGTTAGCTTTTGCTTTGTCACTAGCCATTCCAGAGTTAAAAAAAAAAAAAAAAAAAAAGTATAGAGTTTTCAATTATTTCATGTTTCGATTTGCACATAAGAAGATTATTTTTTTTTTTCTTGCACTAACTTTAAAGACTCAGGCATGCTTTTATAGAGTGGTTAGATTTTTCTTTTTTTTTTTTTTTTTTTTCAGATTTAGCAAAGCCCTGCCAGAAGACTTTTAATGCTGTCATCAATATTTGCTCTACTGTCAGGGATATTAAACTGAGAAGAAAGACCTGGCACACTGACTTTCTCTTGAAGGTTTGATAGTATGTTGGCTGCAGTTTAGCAGTGTGAAAATAGTGTTGCACTGCAAAAAAAACGGAATTTTCTTCTTGTCAATTTAAAAAGGTTGTGTAGAAATAATTACCTTCAGACCACATAAATTTTACAGATTAAAAAGATTGTAATTTTTGTTTAATTTGTTATGTAAAAATCTACCTCTGTTCTTTTGTCAAAAACAACTATACTGTTTTAGAGCACTGGACCTTAAGAAGTTATTTTAGTTTTCAGAATCACAAGGGCTTTTGTCCAGTTTCATTCCTTTACCTATATATTAACAATTACCCATTAAAGAGAAAATGTGCAAAATATCTAATTTTAACATATTCAGTAGACATAAATGAACCCTAAAGAGGTAAACTGGTTTATGAGCTGAGAATATATGTGTGAGAGATCTAAGTACCAGCAACTGGAAAGACTTGGTTCTGTTCCTAATTCCAGTGCCTGTACATGTGAGCATGTATGTGTGCCTGTGTAATTCACTAGCTAATTTCAAGCTAAAGTAGCTGGTGTTTTGGAGGAGACCCATATCTGGAAAAATTGCATACATGAGCCAGTGGCTGAGTAAAGATCCCAGGGTCTGAGAATGGTGTTATGTGGATGTAGAAGCCACAGTGGTATTCAAAGGAGCTGTGAATATGAATGTGTTTGCAAATTGAGAGAGTGAAGACGTGTGTTTTCACTAGTGAGCTTCAGTCCTGGTCAACAAGAAAGAAGGAACACAGCACGACTGTCCATACTTATCTTCTATGTGGGCTTTGATAGTGATATATGTGGGTTCTGCTAAAAGCAATGGCCTGTCTGTGTCAATCTGGGTGGCCAGACAAATGTTAGTGGTGTGCATGTGTGTATGTGCGTACACCTCTCTGGGATGCACACTCAGCCTCTTTACTGGCCAAATTGTTAAAGGATAAGCAGCCATGCCCATCAGTCAATGATGAAGAAACCCTTGGGTTCTTACGATGGGCTGGGAACTTCGGGTACAATGAAGGGGGAAGCAGGAATCCTGGAACACCTGGATTTGTTGTCTCCTGCCGGGCTGGGCGAGCCGAGGACCCAGCCAAGGAGGAAGAACGTAGCCGACTCAGTATGAGTGATAAAGTGTGCTTCCGTTTATTGATTTTTGTTACAGCTTTTTATAACCCTTCTACTAATTATGCCTACTAGTTACTAGCTGATTGGCTTAAACTCTAAGGGTCGTATTCGCACGGTCCACCTACTTGCAGTTAGCTTACAGCACAAGCTTCTCATAACACTAAGTTTCTCATGCTACTATTTCTGATTCCTCTTGACTTGTTTTCGATACACGACAGTACCATAACACAATGTTTCTCAGACCACCGTTATCATAACACTAGGTTTCTCAGACCACTATTCCTAATTCCCCTTAGCCTGTTTTCGACACACCACGGTACACAAGGCTGAAGCGTCCTTGACATTCTTCATGTATCAGCAGCTGCAAGCAGCTGCAGGCAAACCCTAGTGAGGCCCAGCATCAGCAGCTAGAGCAGGCTCTGATCATACAATTGCTCAGTGGGCTCAAGACCCTTGTCTCTGAGCCATTCTCCAACAGTCTCCCTTAACAGGTTCAGTTCCCTGGTAGTTGAGGAGAGGCTGAGAGCTCTATCCAGTGAAGCGTCTGAGCTGGCAGAACATAAGCCATGCAGCAGCTCTGGGAGGAAGCAGCAGGGGAACTTCTGTGGGGAGTGGAGGCTGATCTCATTGGGATCATAGACATATGATGGTAGCCTACATGACTGCAGTATTGCAAGGCTGTACAAGCCCTTTATGAAGGATAGTCCAGGAAAGAAAGGAGGGGGAATTAATCATGTGAGAGAGCAGCTGGAATACTTGGAGCTCTGCTTAGGGATGGATGGTGAACCAGCTGAGGGCTTATGAGTCAGGGTCAGTGGACAATTGAACATGGGTGAAGTTTTAGTCAATATCTGCTACAGATATAGATGAGGTATTCTTCAAGCAACTATAAGAATCCTTACGTTTTCAGGCCCTGGTCCTCACAGGAGAATTTAGCCACCCCGATACCTGGTGCAGGTATTGCAGGACATACCTAAAAGGTTTCAGGAACATATTGATAATGAGTACCTGACATCAATGACCAAGGACCCAATGACAGGAGATGCTGTGCTGGACCTGGAACTTAAAACCAAGGAGGAACTAGTTGAGCATGTGAAGGCCAGGGACAATCTCGGCTTCAGTGCCCATGAAATATGAAATTCAGGATCCTGAGAGGAGGGAACAGGGCAAAAAGCAGGATCATAGCTCTGGGTTTCAGGAGAGCAAACCTGGGCTGCTCAAGGATCTGCTCGGAAGACTTCCATGAGATACAGTCCTGAAAAAGAAGTGTGTCCCAGAGAACTCTATGATTGCCAAAGCTGACCTCTTACAGGCTCAAGAATTGTCCATCCCAGTGTTCAGGAAGTCAAACAAAGGTGGCAGGAGGCCTGCATGGATCAACAGGTTGCTCTGCAAACAAGCAAAAGCATACCTGAGGTGGAAGCAAGGCAAGTTGACTCAGACAACTCCAGAGATACTCTCCAAGTGTGCAGGGACAGGCCTGGGCAAGCCTGAATTCACTTGTATTTGAATCTGGTGAGAGACATGAAGAGCAACAAGGACTTATACAGGTACATTGGCAGCAAAAGGAAAACTAGAGTAAATGTGGGCCCACTGCTGAATGGGGCAGGAGATCTGATGACAAAGAACATAGAAAAAGCTGAGATACTCAAAACCTTCTCCTCCTAAGTCTTTAATAGCAAAATTTGCCTTCAGGAATCCCTTGGCCCTAAGACCTGTAGAAATGTCCAGAGACTGGAATACTTGTCCTCAGTAGAGAAGGGTTTGTATACGTGAATGCTGAGGGAGCTGGTTGAAGTAATTTCAAGGCCACTCATGATCACCTTTAAAGAGTTATGATGCTTAGGGGAAGTTTCTGAGTTCTAGAAAAGAGCAAATGTCACTCTTATTTCCAAGAAAAGCAAAAAGGAACAATCAGGGGAACTATACCCTTGTCAACATTAACTCAATCCCTGTAAAGGTGATGGAGCAAAATCTCTGGAAGCCATTTCCAAGCATATGAAGGAGATGAAGGTGATTGGAAGCAGTCAGCATGGATTTACAGAGAGAATATTATGCCTGAACAACTTGATCACTTCCTATGTTAAAATGATGAACTTGGTGGAGGAGGAAAGAGAAGTGGATGTTGTTTATCTTGACTTCAGCAAAGCTTTTAACACCATCCCCTGTAACATCCTCACAGACTGATGAAATATAGACTAGGTGGGTAAACAATGAGGTGGACTGAAAACTGGCTAAACTTCCAGACTCAAAGTGCTGTGATTAGTGGCACAAAGTCCAGCTGGCAGCTAGTTACTAGTGGTGTACTGCAGAGATCAACACTGGGTCCAATGCTGTTCATCCTCTTCATTAATGACATGGTCAGTGGGACAGAGGATACTCTCAGCATCTTTGCAGGTGATACAAAACTGGGCGCCGAGCCTGATACACCAGATGATTATGTAGACCTTGTTGGGCTGAAGAATGGAGTTGAGAGGAACCTAATGATGTTCAGCAAAGGGAAGTGCAAAGTCCTTTACCTATAAATAACTCCAGATGCCAGTATATATTGGAGGCTGACCGTCTGGAAGCCAGCTATGCTGAGAAGTCCCTACAAGTTCTGGTGGACACTCAGTTCAACATAACCTAGTTATATTGCCTGTGACAAAGTCCAACAGCATCCTGGGCTGCATTAGGCAGAGTGCTCACAGCATATTGCAAGAGGTGATTCTTCCCCTCCATCCATCACTGGTGAGCCCCCATCTGGAGTGCTGTGTCCAGTTCTGGTGATTAAGGGACTGAAACGTGTCACATGAGGAGGAGCTGAGGAAACTGGGACTGTTCAGCCTGGAGAAGAGGATGGTCAAGGAAGGATCTTATTAGTGTGTATAAATACCTGATTAGAGGGGACAAAAAAGACAGAGCCACACTCTTATCAGTGATGACCAGCAAAGGAACAAGAGCCAATGGGCATGGACTGAAATACAGTAATTCTGTTTAAACATTCAAAAAAAAAAGTGTGATTTAGCACTGCGACACTTTGCCTAGAGAGGTTGTGGACATATTCAAAACCTGACAGGACATGACATTAATCAATCTGCTCTAGCAGACACTCCTTTGTGCAAAGGGGTTGAGGTATCTGGTGTAGATTCTTTTCCACCTTTAACTTTCTGTGGTTCTATGATTCTTTGAAAGAGGGAGATTCTTGGGACTTTCTCTGTGACAGTTTTAACACATTATTAATGTGGATTTTCGGTACATAGGAATGAGTGAGTTTAAATACTGTGAGTCAGCAGAAAGAAGTGTACCTTGATTTAAAGGCTAGAGGGTAGAAATATTTCCTTGAACAATTTGACACATTTCCTTGACAATTTGAAAGATAAGATTCTAATATTCTCGCTAAATTGAGATGAAAAATATGCTGACTGTATCACCTATATAACCACTACAAAATAGTTGAGGGTCACATTTAATCAGAAGGTGGAAGTCATACAGACCATAATAACCAACCAAATATAAATAACCTCCAGTTGTCATCTTTTCTTAACCTACTAGCAAGCTTCAAATACATCTGGGGGATTCACAGACACTACTGTATTTCTCCCCTGTTTTTCCTAACTTCAAAATTCTATTAGACACTTGTAATTTTCTCCCTGACAGTAACTCTTGGGGCATCAGTCAGAAGGTTTCTCAACACAATGGCCATCTTTTCTTTCCCTTCTTGGAATAAGTGAGGGAAGTCTTAAGGACACACTAGTTGTGACAACTGGTGACCAGGAAAATGTTTCTTTCTGTGCTGCATTGTAGAGAGGAGGTGGTCTTGATTCTCATGTTTTATTCCTATCTGTTGACTCATTTATACCATTTAATATACCGACATCAAACATGTTTTGCAGACGTAAAATAACATATAAAAGCATTTTAGTTACTCCTTTGGCTCTTTCCAGTATCAGAGGGCCAGATTGTTGGCTGATATAAACTGCCATGGCTCCATACTTTGTTAGCACTCACAACTTGGCTCTGAACTTTTTTACTTCTTTGAAGTAGAAGAAATTTTGTAAGCTTTATATTTTGTTTAAATAAGAACTGTGAACTGTGACTGGAAAACCTGTGAATCTGCACTGGCTTTCTAATACTGAGTTTTAGCTGAAAGCTCAAAGAAATGTGTTGCTGTTTCTAAGGTTTTATGTCATCGTGTTCTATAGTGATATATGTCTTAGCAATAATATCTTAATATTAATAATGTCACAGGTGAAAGACTTCATAAACTGGAAATATATGTGAATATTAGTCCTCCTTAGCAATGAATAATATAGTTAAAAAGATATGTAATTAAAATTCATTAAAATTAAAATAATTAGCTAATTGAGTTAATTTTTAAATGGAAGCTATTAAAGTGTTTAGAAAGAACAACAGGGTTGTAATATCACAATCATACCAAACTACAGAAGTTTTCCACTATTTTTAATTTTACCAGAAATAGATTAATGATATGACATTTCAAGTTTCATTTTTATTATTCAGAAAAAGACAGCAATAACTACTGCCTGCCATTTCTTATAGTTTCCTGACTAATCTAGTTTATTGTTGTTGTTATTATAATTATTATGCTTTTCTCAGCTGACCACTCCATTTTTGTACTTTGCAAGTAACTGAAACTTTAAAAAAAAAAATGAACAGTCATGGAAATAAGATAGAAAAATAATGGACTATGTTACAACAATGTATTAGTAAAAGTCATAAAATATATTAAGCGTAAACATTTTAATATATTGTATTGGTGACAAAGATAAAGGAGACCAATTTAATAAAACAGATCTAGTCTTTTGACAAAGATTAAGAATTGAATCTATCTCAAGACCTTCTATTTCAATTTTTGGTTTGTTATCATAATTACATTCTCTTTATGGTAATCCATAATAAATAATCAAATAAAATATATTCAGTACTTTCAGTATTTTTTCATTCATTGAGCTTTAATATTACCACTGTTTTAAAACAGGCCTGACACAGTGCACTTATTTTAATTTTTCCCAGAATTTTTTGTCATTGTGGACATGAGTTGGTCTAATTTAATGGAAAAGTTAAAAAACAAAAAGAAAATAATAATAATATCTTGAGAGGTTTTGATTCTGTTTTTTATAGTGGGAATAATGTTAAAAGTCACTAGTTAGTTTTTTAGGGTTCCTCTTTTCTCCTTCTTGTAGAGTAGAAATCAATATAACAAGTTTCAGTTGAGTTCAGAAGAAAGAGTGTAAAATTTCCTTTATTGCCCCTTCTCCTCTTTTTGTAGGCCACTGAAGTAAACAAATCTTTATGGCTGCTTGGTGCCTATGAGTGACGCTTATAGATTTCTCCCTTCCTGGGAGCCAAATGAACTGATTCTGTGACAAAGTCTCACCTCCCACCCCAGAACCTGACTGCTGAGCTACAGCATGGGGACAACAGTTTGACAGAGATGGCTGTAATGAAGGCTTTCATGTCCCTCTTGACAAAGAAATGCAAAGTAATGTAATTTCCCAGGAACACAGAAACCCCATCCCCGATCCACAGGCTGACATCTCCAACTGGCCTTGTCCCATCCCTTTCCCCCTAACCCTGCCTAACAATGCCAGGGCTGTGTCTGACCCTAGTTTCCCTTGCTAGGCCTGAACCTTAACCTCACCTAGGGATGATGTCCCAGCCTGGTTTTGGCCCATGCCCATCCCCAGGGAGATGTCCAATTCCTTAGGCTGGGGCTGTCCCTGCCTCCCTCCTGGGCAGGTGGAACAGGTAGCTTGCTGCTCCCTTAACTCTACAGAGATCTCTGCAGCATGAGGAACAAAGAGGGAGAATGGGAAGTCCATAGAGGTCTGAAGAGGTATGTCAGTGCTAGGTTTGCGGAGATTTAGTGGAACAGCACAACTGGCAACTTATTTCTCCAGTGTGTTGGGGGGCAATTTTTTGACACAGGTTCTGATGGGTGTACTGGTAGTGTGATAGCTAATGACAACCTTGACTGCAGTGATCATGAGACAGAATAGTTTAAGATCCTGAGGGAAGTGGTACATAAATAAAAAACTTGGACATCAGGACAGTGTATTTAGGCTTTTTCTGATAGGTTGGATCCCAAGGGGGTCTTTTCTCAAGGGAAAAAGAGCACAAATCAAGAGATTTATCTTTAAAGACAGTATATTCAAAGCACAAGGCTCTAGTCCAATGTGCAAGAAAATGAGTAAGACAGGAGCTTCCTTGGCTGAACACAGTACTCTTCTCTGAGCTTGAACACTAAAAAATGAGTTGAAAGGATGTGCTACCAAGCAGGACAAGAGAAGAATTGTTCTGGCATATGAGGACAGAATTATTAAAGCCAAACCCTTTCTGAATAATACCATACAATTACACACGCTGGTAGATAGATGGGACTTCTGTTGGATAAAGCAAAATATGAATCAGCTTGTGCTCTTGTGGTGCTGAAGGCTAACTGCATATTGGGCTGCAAGAATAAGGGTGTAGCTTTCAGGTTGGTAGAGACAGTTATTGACTGTACTTAGCACTTATCAAGACATATCTGGAATGTTGTATATAGCTTTCAGGACATCAGTACTAGAGCTGAAGAAACTAGAGCAAGTCCAGTGGAGAAGCATTGGAAATGTTGGGGGCTAGAGCACATGTTGCACAAGAAAAGGCTGAGAGACCTGGCTTGTTTTGCCTGAAGAACTGTATTGGATTGGTGTGTGGCAAGGTTTTGGTAGAGGGAAAGGGGCTATAGGGGTGGATCCTGTGAGAAGCTGCTAGAAGCTTCCCTGATTAACAGTCAAACCTGCCTCTAGCCAAGGCTGAGCCAATTAGCAACAGTGGCTGCACCTCTGTGATAACATATATAAGAAGGGAAACCTGAGAAGAGGAGTGAGGGAAATACCTATGCAAACACCACTATCAGTTGAAGGAGGAAGAGGTAAGATGGAGTGATTCCTCTGCAGACCATAGTAAGAGGATGGGCTGTCTCCCTTCAGCCCATAGAGGTTAATGGTGGAACAGATGCCTATCTGTAGCCTGTGGAAGACCCTCTATCAGAGCAGGTGGCTTCTCCTGAAGAAGGCTGGGAGTCTGAGAGAAGGCTGCACTGGAGCAGTCTGTTGCTGGGAAGACTGCATCCGTGGAAGGCATCCATCCTGGAGCAGTTCATGAAGAGCTGCAGTACATGAGGAGGACTCATGTCAGAGAAAGTTCATGGAGGACTGTCTCCCATGAGAGGGACCTTATGCTAGAGCAGGGGAAAAGTGTGAGGAGTCCTCCCTCTGAGGAGGAAGAAACAGCAGAGACAACAGGTGATGAACTGGTTGCAACTCCCTGCACCGCCTGGGGAGAGGATATAGAGAAATCATGAGCAAAGCTGAGCCCAGGAAGAAGGAGAGGGTAGGGGGAAAGTGTTTCAAGATGTAGTTCGATTTCTCATTGTCCTACTCTGATTTGATGGGTACATTAGTGGTGGTGGTGGTCAAATTAAATTCATGATTTTTCTTTTTTCTAAAACTGAGTCTGTCTTTTGCCTGTGACCATAACAGGTGATTCAGCCTTCCCTGTCCTTGTCTCAATCTCTGAGCCTTTTGTTGTATTTTCTCCTTCCCATCCCACCAGGGGGAAGGCATGAATAAGCACCCTTGAGGTGTTCAGCTGCTCTCTGGGCTTAAATCACAACAAGAACAATAAGATAAGGGGAGATTAACTGAAAATTTCAACTTCATGAAGAAAGGTTACAAAGAAGATGGACCCAGATTCTTCACAGTGACATGCATGAGATGATATGCATAAGCTGCAGCAAGGGAAAATTTCAAAAAGCATCAGAAAAAAAAAAAAAAAGTCCCAATGAAGGTGATTAAACACCAGAACAAATTTTACAGAGTGGTTTTGAAATATAAGTTATTGGAAATATTTTGACTGGTCAAGGTCCTAAACAACCTGAGTTACACTTTTGGGTTTGACCGGATGATTCCCAAAGGTTCCTTCCAGTATCATTACTGACTCTGATTACTATATAGGATTACTCTATTTTAGATTAGCACTGAACATAAAAGATGATTGAGCAAATTGACAAACTATGCAACACATTCATTGCAGGGACCCTTTATATAGTTAGTTGTGTGAATTAATGAGTTAATAGCATTGAAAAATGAACAGTTTTTTGCAATTAATTTTTCATATCTACTTCAAATAAATGACAAATAAGATCTCTTACAAGGTGGGGCTGAGTGGAGCCAGATTCAGTGTGGCAGAATTATTTTGGGAGATATTTGCATTCTAAAGGGACTGTTTACTGGAGAACAGTATTAGGAGTTCATATGTATGCAACAGAAGCTGAAGGCTCAGAAAGGCGACAGAAGGAAAAGTTATTTCCTTATAAATAGATAGACTGAGCTGCTATCTAATCAGACCATTTTAAGTAGCAGCTGAGGAAGTTATTGGGAGAATGGTAAAATTTACTTCGTTCTAATTGTACTGTATTGAGCTATAATAGTAGTTATTTGAAAGTATTTTGGATTTCCATGAGTCTGAATTTTATAGTTAATATTTGCAGAATAAAAGGTGTACCATTTCTTAAATCTCTTGAAAATTTTTTTTTCTCAGACAACAGAGAAATAGTAGGCAGCTTTATCATTAGAAAAGTCTTTTTCTTCTGTATATGTATAGAATCATTTCAGTCTCATATGTACATTGCCACAACTGAGATCACTAACTGACATCTACAGATTGGAAAACAGAGTAAGGATTATGCTAAAAATCTACCTACCTGCCAGGTCTCATAAAACAATTGAGAAACTGAAAATATAGAAGGCTAGGACCTGGCCAAATGGGGTTGATTCAAATTCATATTGCAAAGGTTAAAATGCTTCTTCAGTTGGTATCCACCCATCAGTTGATATCCACTCAGCTGGTATCCACTTGGCTCTAGATACCCAACCATATAGGCACAGGCATCTATAAAAGCTGGAGTTAGGGTGTACAGTGAAAGACACAGTTCCCTTCTAGCTACTTCATTCAGGCACAGGATTTCTCTCTGTTGTAGTTGGCCAGAGAGACAACAATAATGAAAGATTGAAGAAGCCAGCATTCTCTATAAAGGAGGCTAACTGATGGGACAGAGTTATTAAGAAATGGAAAATGTAAGACAACTTTTATTTAGAAAGCATCTGCATGTTAAGAATCAGTAAGATATAATCCCCAACAATCAGATGGAGCACTGTTTCTGCTGTCAGTTTAGAAAGATGTCAGAAAATGCACTACTGAAGAGGGGAAAAAAAGGGGAATAGAATCATAGAGACACGGAATTGTTTAAGTTGGAAAAGACCTTTAAGATCATTGAGTCAAACCATTAACCTAACACTGCCAAGTTCACCACTAAACCATGTCCCTAAGTGCCACATCTACACAACTTTTAATTACCTCCAGGTATGGCGACTCAACCACTTACTTCCCTGGGCAGCCTGTTCCAATGCTTAAAGACTCTTTCAGTGAAGAAATTTTTCCTAATATCCAGTCTAAATCTCTCCTGGAGCAACTTCAGGCTATTTGCTCTTGTCCTATTGCTTGTTACTTGAGAGAAGAGACTGACACCCACCTTGCTACAATCTCCTTTTTGGTAGTTGTAGAGAGCAATAAGGTCTCCCCTCAGCCTCCTTTTTTTCCAGGCTAAACAACCCCAGTTCCCTCAGCTGCTCCTTATAAGACTTTCACTCTAGAACAGTCACCAACTTCATTACTCTTCTTTGGAAGCATTCCAGCACCTCAGTGTTTTTCTTGTAGTGAAAGGCCCCAAACTGAACACAGTATTTGAGCTGCAGAGTCACCAGTGCCGAGTGCAGGGGAAAATCACTTCCAATTATAAGCCTGAATCTGAAATACAAAACAGTACCACGGGTACAACTATAGTTCGAAGTCTACGCTAGCATCTACCGAACAGGTCTGACATTTATGAGCTACACTTTAATCAAAATATATAGCTCACAGAAAGAGAGTCTGATAAAATTCTCTTCTTCTCTCAGAAAATGTGCACTGTCTATTATTTAGGTAATTAATCTATTTTACATACCACCCCTCCAACCCAGAGCCTTCTCTTTCTGATAGATTATGAGTATCAGATACAATGAATATACAGGAACTAAGAAAGGATCTTTATTTTTGCTTCTCTTTTTTCTGTTAAGACCTACTGTGCAGGTGCAATAGGTACCACAATGCATAGGTACAATCTAGGTACCACAATGCATAGGAAATTTGAGAAAGCTTGACTGTGTCATAGGCCTGAGTTGTGATTTTACTGGTTATCCCCAAGCTCAGAGTTGGACGTTTCGTAACTCAGAGTGTAAAAAAGAATATCTGTGAACAAGTTACTAGATCCTTCAGCAAGGATGACATTATTTCTTTTCCAACACATAACAAATAGTAATATCTCTTAGTAGTATTATCTTGATAATGAATATCTTGTACTGATCTTGTTTTTTATGGTGATGTTCTTTAAACCTCTGTTGTATTATATACACAGACATACATGTGCATGCACATAAGCATGCATACAAAGACTACTTCAAAATTTTTCCATTTATAACCCCACCAGCTAAAAAGCCCTAGCCTTAAGTGGTTCTAATTATTCTATACCTCTTCTTTCCTAAGTACTCTTATATAGCTGCAATAATAGAACTGTGCTAACCCCAAAATTCTAAACATCTATCTCATTTCTAACAAGGCATTAACAAGGTCAAAGATTCACCCTCATTCACTGAGCAACATTAAACATGAATCATTGGAGATACTCTTGCTATTTTTAAACAGCTAAGGGAATCTCTATACCAATAATTTATTTAAACCATTAGCAGTGAGATGATAATACTCAATCCAGGATAATTTTCATTTTATGAATTTCTGTTTTACTTTTCTGAATCAGAACCTATCATAGGAATTTTCAGAAACCCCAGGGACTTCTCTACTTTCTTTTAATTATGATAAAGCATGGGTTCATTGCAGTTGACCAGTACATGTTGGAGAGGGAAAGGCATACTTTTATTTTCTTTGAGATATTTCCAATAGGAAGAAAAAGAAAATCATAAAGTCTGTAGGTCAGTGTTAGTATAACCAAGATCTACTAAACATACCATTCTTCATTGAAAAGGATGTTCAGGGCATCTTCAGGGCTAAATGCAGATGTCCTTGTCCATGAAGAACTGAGGCTTATACCACTGAAGCTGATGATCCAGATCTTCTCCTAACACCTCCACATCTCCCTGAGGTCAAAGGAGTTTCCCTCACTTGTTCAAGAGGGTTTTGTCTTTGGGTAGGGTGTCATTCCACACACACAAATGAATTAGAATCCGTTAAAGTGTTCTATCACCTTTATTAATATGTAATGAAATGTTTTTTCTGGTTTAAAGGTTTATATAAACTATAGTGTTTTGGTTTTGGTTTTGTTTTTTTTTTTTCCCTCATATAACCAAAATAGTCCAATTTTGTTTCAAACCACTAGTTCCTACAGCAAATAATGTACTAAAGAGTGAATATAGATAGTATAACTGTCAGCTAGATAGATAATATCTAAATGCTATATGAGATGAATGGCTTAGATTTCTGCTTTTAAACACATGTTTTTATGAGTCATTTGAAAACTTTCCTGTTTTCTAGCTGTGGCTTATATCTGTAAAGTGTTTCTGTTGTTGTTTAATCACTTAGTGTCTAACGGTATGACAAAAAAAAAAGCATAATTTGAAGTCAGGTTCTGACTGAATATAAGGGAAAACATTTTCAGTATTAGGAGTGCCAAGAATTTGGAGCAGGCTACCCAGACAGGTTGTGAAATCTCCAGCCTTGGAGTTTTCCAAACCCAGCTGGATACAGACATGGGCAACCTGGTCTGATCTATCAGTCAATCCTGGTTTGAGCAGGAGGTTGGACTAGAAGCCTCCTCAGGTTCCTTCCAGACTGAATTATCTTATTAACTTATGCTGCTAATATAAGTAATTACTGAATGCTAGTTGCATTAAACATGTCACCTTCTGGTTGACACTTACTTAATCCTAATCTGTCCTCACAGTTTCCCCCATAGTTTCCCCCTGCCATGTATAGAAACAGTACTGTCTATCAGTGACAGGAACTATGGAGTTTAGCACTAGTCTTCTATCTTGCAGCAGAAAGTACTTTCCTCCTGTCTTAGTGCCTAGATGTTTTGCATTTTAGGTACCCTAAATAAGACTTTGAGTGTGATGTGCCCCATCTCTCCCTCTAACATCCAGGTGGTTTTCGACAGTTGCAGATTTATTCTTATGTTGGTCTACCTTGGTTTATTCTTTAAAAGAGACTTCATCATGGCACTTTTGCTTCATGGCCTAGGTTTAAAATAGGGAAGAATAATTTAGCATAACTTTATTTTCAGAACACTGGGTATTTCTGTTGTTCAGTATGTTTTATATAAAACAGAAGGATACCTGTGCAAAAATAATCTCTCTGGCTTTTCACAATTTCCCCACCTCTATGCTTAGAATCCATGACAAATTAGTTGTTGAAACTCAAAACTCAGACTGATTTTTCTTTTCAACTCTGCATGTTTCAATCCTAATTCCACATTTTTATTTCCATTCTGTTCTCTCATTTACCCTCTCTGGTCTGGATTTCACCTGAACTGAACGGTTTCTTTCTGCCACAGCCCAATATTACAATTTCTAGAAACACATCATCTACAATTTACAATTGCTGTTTAACAGAGCCCTAGAGCTGAAAATTGAAAAGTCCTCTTTTATACTAGAATAGAGAATGTTCTACATAAGCAAAGATGTATAAGGTAATAATTGCTCATTTTTACGTTGTGTATTAACTTTAGTTTTTTAAAAGCTTCTATCAGAGTAGAAGCTTTAATGAATATGTTTCAAACAAATGCCACTCCCAACCAATTTCTAAATAACTGTTCCAAAATGTGATGCTATTTTATTTTTTAAAAAAAGGCTGGCAAACAATATATTCTTTTCTGCTTTTATTATCAGAAGTAAATGAACTGTTTTATATGACATAAATTTAAAATAAAAGAAAACCACAAATAAAATCAATCTGAAGCAATAATTTGGAATAGAAAACATGTACCCAAATAGATGAAGTTTATTGATATTCTGAGCAAATGAAAGCAGAAAATATATAATATAATGAAAATATTCAGACTACCTTAAAAATAAGCGATATTACCATCAGCTAGTAACATATCTATTCATATATGCTCAGAGAAATTAATGCTCACCATTATTAAAGGCAAATGTGGTTGCAGAAACAAAGTCAAATCAATCAACAGTTCCCTCTGCATTTATATATGATTGTTTTGGAATTACACAGTTTATGTATGTCCTGGTATTGAAATACCAACAGCATTCTGCAGTAACAATCTCTGAAATATTCTGTGCACACACACTACAGTCATTTTACTTTCAGTGGCCTTCGGTCACTGTCAGCTGTGGATCATTAAATGTTGAGCACAGCATGCCATAAGAACAGATTCACTGTCTAGGTCTAGTTCTGGATGAGAACAGTTTAGTATGCATTGATGAAACATTGTGGGACTTGAGATGGTGGGTAACAAGCAAAGCACTTTCAGCTTCACTGCATGCAAGGAAAATTCAAGTACAGATGTAAAAAGATGGCCCCTATTCTAGATCTTAATCTGTAATCTCTGAGTGAGACTCTTATTCAGTGGTCAATGAGCTCAGCATGCTCAAAATGTATGTCACCCAAACCATTATGGAAATCCACAAGGTCATTCAACATATGATCTGTCCATAGCTGAAAAATGTCTACATTTTTACACAACCATTGAAGAGTTGGATTGAAGTTATTTTCATGACTTAGTGGAGACATAAATGTGTCTCACACTCCCATTCAGTGCCCTTCTGCTTTATGCAGCTAATTATTCTAATGGAAAATATTATCGTGTTTCAAACAAGGAGGAATCTTTGCCCATGGACAAATGTCAGACTCTCTGGTCATGGGCATGAATCTTGTATGCTTAGGAAATTTGTAGTAATATCTGCAGTTTATTCATGTGACGGTGAGGATCTTATAAATTTCAATAACTGAATTTGGCTAGGGCTGGCATAACCCTGACTGTGCCATTTGGATTATAATTTCTTCATAAAAAGTTTAGGATGTTCCCAGAGTATGTGAAAGATAAATTCCTGATAAAGTTGGGAAGTGAGCCAACTAGGGAAGGCACCTTGCTGGACCTGTTATTTCCAAACAGAGGACTTGTGGGTGATGCCATGGTTGGAGGCTGTCTTGAGCATAATGATCATGAAATGATAAGAATTTTCAATTCTTGGAGAAATTAGGAGAGGGGTCAGCAGGATTATTACCTTGGACTTCAGGAGGGCAGACTTTGGCCTGTTTAGGAGACTGGTTGACAGAGTCCCTTGGGAGTCAGTCCTGAAGGACAAGAGTCTAGGAAGGCTAAACATTCTTCAAGAAGAAAATCTTAAAGGCACAGGAGTATATGAAAAAAGATGAGCCAGAGGGGAAGAAGCTCAGCCTGGCTGAACACAGAGATTTGTCTGGAACTCAGGAAAAAAAAAAAGAGAGTTTATGAACTTCGGAAGGGGCAGGCAACTCAAGAGGACAGGGATGTTGTGATGTTACATAGAGAGAATATTAGGAGGACCAAAGACTAATTAGAACTTAATATAGAAACTTCCATAAAAGGTAATAAAAAATGTTTCTATAAATACATTAACAACTAAAGGAGGGCTAAGGAGAATCTCTGTCCTTTCTTGGTTGTGGGGGAAAACATAGGATGTGACAAAAGATGAGGAAAAGGTTGAGGTACTTACTGCATTCTTTTCCTCAGTCTTTAATAGTAAGATCAGTTGTTCTTGGTGTATCCAGCCCCCTGAACTGGAAGACTGGGACAGGGAGAATAATGAAGCCCCCATAATCCAACAGGAAATGGTTAACAACCTGTTACACCACTTAGACACACACAAGTCTATGGAGTCAGATGGGATCCACCCAAGGACAATGAGTGTGCTGGTAGAAGTTGTCACCAAGACATTTTCCATTATCAGCAGCCCTGGATAAGCAGGGACATCCTCATTAACTGGAGGTTAACAAATGTGACACCAATCTACAAGAAGGGCCAGAGGAGGATCTGGGAAACTACAGGCCTGTCAATCTGACCTTGCTTCCAGGCAAAGTTATGAAGCAGACCATCATGAGTGATGTCAAATGGCACTTGCAGGACAACCAGGTGACCAGGCTCAGTCAGCATGGGTTTATGAAAGGCAGGTCCTGCTTGAATAACCTGATCTCCTTCTATGACAAGGTGACCCACTTAGTGGATGAGGAAAAGACTGTGGATGTTAGCTACCTAAACTTTAGTAACATCTTTGATGCCATTTCCCACAGCATTCTCTTAGAGAAACTGCTTGTTCATGGCTTGGATGGATGCACTCTTCTCGAGTAAAAAAATTGTCTGTGTGGTTGGGCCCAAAGAAATGTGGTGAATGACATTAAATCGAATTGGTAGCCTGTCAAAAGCTGTGTGCTCCAGGACTCAGTATTGGGGCCAGATCTGCTTAAGATCTCTATCAATGATCTGGACAAGGGGACCAAGTGCACCCTCAGCAACTTTGCAGGCAACACCAAGTTGGGCAGAAGAATTGATCTGCTTGTGGGTAGGAAGGCTTTACAGAAGGATCCAGACAGGCTGGATTGATGGGCCAAGGCCAATTGTGTGAGACTCATCAAGGCTGAGTGTCAGGTCCTGCACTTGGGTCACAACAACCCCATGCAATGCTACAGGCTTGGGGAAGAGTGGTTCTAAAGGTGCCTGGTGCAAAAGGACCTGGGGGTATTGGTTGACAGCTGGCTGAATATGAGCCAGCAGTGTGCCAAGGTGGCCAAGAAGGCCAATAGCATCCTGGATTGTATCAGAAATAGTGTGGCCAGCAGGATTAGGGAAATTATTGTCCCCCTGTACTCAGCACTGGTGACTCTGCAGCTCAAATACTGTGTTCAGTTTGGGGCCTTTCACTACAAGAAAAACACTGAGGTGCTGGAATGCTTCCAAAGAAGAGTAATGAAGTTGGTGACGGTTCTAGAGTGAAAGTCTTATAAGGAGCAGCTGAGGGAACTGGGGTTGTTTAGCCTGGAAAAAAAGGAGGCTGAGGGGAGACCTTATTGCTCTCTACAACTACCAAAAAGGAGATTGTAGCAAGGTGGGTGTCAGTCTCTTCTCTCAAGTAACAAGCAATAGGACAAGAGCAAATAGCCTGAAGTTGCTCCAGGAGAGATTTAGACTGGATATTAGGAAAAATTTCTTCACTGAAAGAGTCTTTAAGCATTGGAACAGGCTGCCCAGGGAAGTAAGTGGTTGAGTCGCCATACCTGGAGGTAATTAAAAGTTGTGTAGATGTGGCACTTAGGGACATGGTTTAGTGGTGAACTTGGCAGTGTTAGGTTAATGGTTTGACTCAATGATCTTAAAGGTCTTTTCCAACTTAAACAATTCTGTGTTTCTATATATTTGTGCTTTTGTATCCATTCTGTCCTGCCAGGGTATCCTTCCATTATTTTACAGTTAGATCTGATGATCTGATATATAAATATATGAGTAGTCATATGAAATTGTGTGATGATAAAGGTAGGTGTTACTGAAATAAATTACTAAATTTACTGGCAGGGGATAAAAGTAATGAATTTGTGTTGTTATTTTGTCTTTTTAATTTTTTTTTAATCTTTCATAGTCTCTGGATATGCTGACTGAATTCAGAGATATTCTATCACTGTTTGGTATAACTGACAGCTTAGCTGTAGGAAAATCGGAAAAAAAGTCTTGCACGGTATTACTGTGCCCACCAGGAAAAAAAGCATATGTGACATGCAGAGCTGTAGAAGTTTTCTAACACTGTATCTTCTCTCCACTCCTGACCCAGTATCCAGGATGTATAGGACTCCCAGGATGCACCTACATCACATATTGACATAGAAATCCCTTAGCAAGCAGAAACTTTATTGTAAATCCAAGTGGAATGAATAGAACTATCCTGACACAATTCAGAGGATGTTTCTTATTTTCCTAATTATGGAGTGTGCTACAAGTGTAGATACCCACCTTGATCAACATGGGTAATTGCATGTGCTCAGATCTTAAGAAATGAAGACAAAAGCTAGTTTTTTACTTTGTCCCAAAACAATAGACATTATAATGATAATCATGAACAATAGAAAGTATGATTTTTTTCCTTTTAGGTATGGTACAATTTTTGTGTAATTAATTATGTGACAAAGTAAGAATAACCCCAAAAGAAAGGGTAGTAAGCTTTGTAACTATCAACATTTTCAAACTGGGAACAAGTGCTTAGAAGGCATTTACTGGATTTTGTGTAGGCTTCTGTTTGTCTATCATAATAAAATTACAAAGTGAGTGTGATAAGTACTCTTTTATATATGGGGTTCATTTCTATTTTTTTTTTTTTTTTTTTAAACTCACCTGGAATTATGTAGAATTGGTTTAGCTTTTAGACAGGAATAAAAAGTACACCAAAAAGTTATGTGGAGAGGCTTACAAAGTTTCTGTGCAGCTGTATATTTCTCCAACATTGTGATTCAACAATTAATACCCTTGGATAAATAACTAGTTGAAGGGTAAAAATGATTTTTGTTACTGAGATAATATCTAATGTGGCTTTTAAACCATAAATGAAGCATAGTTAGTTACCCCAAATTGCAATACCCAATAGTTTTCATATTTTTCATTACATTTTATGTACTTGCAACCATTATAGAGTGATAAGATTTTTTTTTCTTAGGATATTAATATTTATGTACTTTCGTTATTGCCAGAAAGCCAATATCTTATAAATGGTCAGATGAGGTTGTCTGCAAAGTGTAGAGCTACAACATTAGTTCATTTATTATTAATAGAGCTCATAAATACTCACACCACCAAAAATAGCCTTAAACAATTGCACTTGAGCATGATCTGAATTCTTTTTGTCCCTAGGGAGTTCTATTTTCTGGTATATAATTAGGTGCCATCAGCTGTGATGGGAAGAATTCTACTCCACCCCATTTCTTAAAATAAATGACAGATTTTATAACCTACAGCTACTAAAATATTTGACTAACTAGAATCCAAAAACAAGTAACATGGAGAGCTTATTATTTTTAACAAAAATATAATCAGGTTAGTTACTAATAATTTATTTTAAGTCTGCTTTCTACAAAATTTGAAAGACTGTTCTTGAAAGAGATGAAGTCCAGCAAAAGTCTGCAGCAAATTTAAAGTCATTATAGTGAAGAATGTTGTAAGTGACCTTGAAAAATATTTGATCTGTGAATTATACTACACTTGCATATATGAATGAACAGATTCATAAATGGCTAGACAAAACATTATCCACAGCTGTACACTCGGCTCCTAATTTGGAGGTTTGCACTCCTTTGCACTGTGAGCAAACTACAGTCATAGAAAGAAGGAAATTTTCACTGAGGCTATTTTTCCTTAACTTACAAAGCTCTGAAATGAAGATATTTCAGCATTTTTTGTTGGCTGACCTGTTTATGCATAAAGGAAGGAGAGAAAGGCAGGCCACACAGTGGGATCAAGACTTTCTGCAGCAACACAAACAAGCCATCATACTTGTGAATCAGTCTCCTAACTGTGATCCACTGTAGAAACCTTAGTTTAAGTCCAAATTCAGAATCATTATTCTTGTCCTCTAAACACCTCTTTGTTTCTTGAAAGTGATTCACTTTCAATTTATGAGCTATGAGTTAATATTACTTTGGATCATCAACATGGAATACTAGCTAAGTATTTCTTAATTTGGTATTTGAAGTTATATACTCACACTATAGCTAAAACAGGGACAAATGATTGTCATACACAGAAAAGTTGTCAGACAGGATAAAAATAAAAATGGCTAAGATTAGATATGAGGGAGCAAATCTATCTTGACAAGATGCTAAAAGGAATAGGCCACATAAATTTTGCCAATTCAAAATAATATTTAAAGTCAAATAGATTCCTGGAAGGAAAAGAAGTAACGAGCTCAGCAGTGGAAGAATGACTGGTAACACTGGCATTGGAATAAAAATATGAGCAGTTTTATTGCAAAGTCATCCCGCAGCCTTTTATTTTAGTACTTGAAATGAATGTATATAGGTCCTTGAAGTGGTAATTAAAATAATATAGAGAAGAATAAATGTCTTTTTACAAGGAAATTTGACTCATGAAATTTTGCTCATGTAACAAAGAAAATTTGTTAAAAGTTAAAAGTTGTTTGAAAATTTATCCAAATTAGGAGAGAAAGAAGGAGGTGAATGACAAATGCCTTTAACAACTAAAAGCTGTGTGTTACTTTAGAATTCATCTCTGCAGCCTAGGTCTTATTAGTGTTAATTATTATTTCAATGGGACCCTATGTATATATTTCTTAACAGATTTGGAGAGTGAGGGTCAGAACTGAATGTGTGTGTTTTCTGATATTTTAATATAAAATTAATGTAACATTAAAAATATTGATGTTAATTTTTAATTCAATGAGACTTTATGAATTTATTTCTTAAGAGTTTTGGAGACTGCAGGTCAAAATTGAATGTATTTGTTTTCTGATATTGTAATATAAAATGAACATTACATCAAAAGAAAATCCTTTGAAAGAATGACAAACAATCAATAAGGCATCCTCTTGGCACACCACTGTACAGAAAAGTAGACTTAGGTTTGGTCCAATCGTTTTTGCAAAAATCAGGATGACACGCACATCAAGGAAAGGGAACCTAGTGGGAGAAAAAATAACTGAAAAAGAGATGTATCTGACATTGATTAGAAATGTTGAAGAACCTCTTAAACAAAAATAAATGCATTTCTTCTGTTACTGAGCTTAAAAAAAGAAGACACTTGAAATAGTTCCATCACAGTCTACAGACTCTTTTGTGCACAACTATAATTGTTGTATTTCTTTTGTAAAGAAGTGTTCAGTGGCAGAAACTTTAATTAAGAAAATCAGTGATGTTGTTATCTGTTTTTCCTTGGAAAGGATAAGATTCTAAAACTAAGATTTTAGAAGAACTTGGATTAGACTTTAATTTAAACAAATAACTTTTTCCATCCAATTTTGCTCATATACAATGCCACATTAGTCTAGCATAACTTGTTAGATGTAAAATAATGTAGTCTAACCCAAAATGTAGTAGAGAATTGACTTCTGGAAGCTGATGGGTACAGCTATTAGTAAAAAGAATTTTTCAGGTCACATTTTTCTTTGAGAACAGAGGCTCCTAGTGTATCTATTATCCAGCATTTTCCTGGTTACATTCTGTTAATGATAAGTTATTAGTGAAGTACTTTTATACTTAAGAAAATCTATTCAAGATTTATTAAGCATATTAAGAATCACATTAAATCATGCAATAGAAATTCAAGAAGCAAAAAGAGAAATAAGCACTCAAAATACATTAAAAAAATAAAAAAACATACAGAATGAAACCAGTTTAATAAACTTAAACATAGAAAGGATAATTTATTAAAACCTCATTTTTCTGGATAGGAAGTGTAGTTGGGGTTAAAATAGGATTTCATTTCTTAACTGCTTGGGGGTTTGCACTTCAAAAAAAAATAAAATCTGATTATTTTATTGATGAATAAAATCAAGCTGTATAATTATCAAGATTACCAAAAAGTTAGTAGTGCACAATAAAAAAATCAATGTTGTTTCCAAAAAGCTCTTCCCTTTCTCTTATTCACATTTACACACAACAGAAGAAGGAATTTAATTTAATGTATGTCTTTGCAGTGCATTTTGAAGAACATTTTTTTCATCATCGGTATTGTCTTAGGGAGTTCTTATCAATCATTGTAGCCTTTATGCCATCTCCTCAGTTAAGCTAGTGCAACTGTTTGCAGGTCTGTGCTGTGGGAGTGAAAAATTGATCGAGAGTAAAAATAAGTCGTTTTCCCTAGTTATTTTTAACCAAAGGAAATGATGATAAGGAGTGCGAGATACGTAGGGACTGCCTGAGTCAGCATAGGCACTGAAAGAAGTGTTTATCAAACTGTAGCCTTTCATGTCTTATTCTGTCCCATATGTGCAAAAGCTTGGCAATTCAATGATGAATGCTCACTGACTGCAGAAAGGCTAAATCAAGAGCACAGACAAAAAAAACAAACAACCTTTATCATATCCTTTTTCCTACAGCTATTAACAGACTGGAGAAAGGCCTTAAAATAACATTATGGGGAATCTAATTTTAAAATACATTTAATACAAATTTTACTTGGGCTGCAAAGCATTATGAGACATGGAACAACATGAAAACTTCTCTAAACAGAAGAAGAGACAGCAGAAACCCTGAGAAACTATAGACAGTATGATAAAAAGAACTGTACCTGTGTAGCACACAACAGAGTCATACTATATTTTAAATGTATCTGTTTGTCTGTTGTTCCAGAGCTACAAATAGGTCTTGAAATGTTATCTTATGTATCCTGGAGATTTTGACAAAGCATCCTCCTACCTTCAAAAACTGTAATTATACGGTATGATAATGAGTCTCATAAATCCCTGAAGCAGAACCCTGCTTCAGCCTCCCTTGGTGCTAAACACATTCAAGGCTCTGTTGATCTGACAAAACTAGCTCTAATACAAGAAGTGCAGACTGTAACATACAGTAGTCTTTAAACACAGGAATGCTTTAAAAAAAAAAATCATCATATCATTTATAAAGGGAGATTTTATGTATTTTCTACTGCATGGACACCACTCTTGTAGTTACACTCAAATTACAATAATCAGGAAAGGTATTAAGTTAATTTTTTCCTGTTTCGTAGAATGAAAGTTCTGGTGATTGCAAGTGAAAAAACACCTATTGCTTCAATTTTCATATGTCATGATAACACAGGCTGTTCTCACTGCATATTTTTGGTATGTGATTCTAACCAAACAAGTCGCAATAGCTTGCTTAAAACTAAAAAGGACATCTCGAAGACAGCATGAATAACAGATTACCAGTATTTAGAGATCAATAAATAACGATTAGTAAACACAATCAGAGAATCAAGAATTCAGCAGAAGCATATATTTAAAAGTCTTATAATTTAAAATTTCTCAGAGATTTGGTTTCATAACACTTTGTGAAGGGTTTAGTGATTATCAGGCTTTACCATAAACAAAGTCCATAGTAATTTTGACTTCGCTGACTGGTCAGCATGATTGTTTTAGAAAATCCCATATGATTATGTTATAATTACACTTTATCAAGGCAATATCTCAAAATATTTTTTCTGACTAAAATGTATATTGAATTTCAAAAATGAAAATAATTCTAAGACCATAGAGGATATAGGGAAAACACTATTTCTTATCTAGATAATATGTATAAAATACTTTCTTCTTATTTCCCCAATTTTTAAAATTTACTTGCAGATTTTTTGTTAAAAGTCTAGCCATATATGCCCTGACAATAGTTTTATTTTAGTATTTTTAGTATTGTTTGTCCCTATAAATTGAGTTTTAAAGTTGAAGAAAGTTATTAAATCATTTGACATTCTTGTAGGTATAAAGATATTTCATCTGAACAAATACTCTGTGCTCAGGGTACTACATGATGCAAGTGGTCACCAGTACCAAAAGCAGTATAAGTGCCTCATTGAGGCACTGTCTGTGTCAATTAGCACTGCTAACTCATCTGCACTGATTTTAGTGTCTGAATTAGTATTCCTCCACAGTTCGTTTCTGTGCCAGGCAGCTCTCCCAACTGACATGACATTAGCTAGGAAATCTCAATGCAGTTCTCCATGACAGGTTATAGATGCACCCACTGGCCCTAGAATGGTTGCTGGAAACATCTGTGAGATCTCTGTGGAGCTGCCCTCCCACAGAGCCACTTCTCCTGTGTCTTCCTGAAGAGTCAGAGCTGCTGAACGGACCATCTGCATAACTCCTGGAATCAGAACAACACTCTGTGTTGCACCATGTTACATATCGGTTTCATTACATCTCTTTTTAAAATCATCAGTGCATCCCTCCTAAAGACTGACATGACTGCTCGTTTGTCAGTGGTTTTATGCTTTTTTAAATTTTTCTATAGTGTATATACTACTATTTTTTCACTTAAGGGAAAGCTATCATTCATCACTTAATTAAATTGTGTCCTATTATAAACACAAATATTTTTTGCAACTTAAAACGTACTCCTTTAATATCCTTCAACACTCCAACTTTTTTTAAGCCTTACTTTACATTTTGTACTGTAATGTATATTTCTGTATTGCTCTGTGACATATTTCCTTTCAAATCACTATATAATTGTAGTACTCAATGTACCATTGAATATCATTGAAAAACGTGTCTGTGTACATGAAACAGAAATCCAAACTGAGAAGTCTGATGTGTCATTTCTGTTCTAAAAGATTCTTGAAAGGAAACAGGGTACTAACCAAAATGCATTATCCATGGTGCCCAAGAGCCAGCTGCAAATAATTCCTTACCTTATGATTCTACTGTGTCTTTGTCTAAAATCACTTTGGGATCATGAATGGGAAGATCCATATAATCTATCAAAAATTCCAATTTTTTTAATTTATTACTTTTCAGCATTTATAATCATGCAAGGTGTTATCCAAGTCTTAAGAAATTACTTTTTAAAGTACAAGGAAGTTGTTCAGGTCATTACTTTTTCTTCATTTTTTTCATTGAATGACTACAAAAAGATTTCACAGAATGTACTCATTACCCAAACTATTCAGTGACATCATTAAGAATTTTTAAAATTAGTTATATTTCAGTGGATTGAGTGTACAAAGTTTTTGACAACATTCACTTCTAAAAATTCAAGATATATTGATTAATAATAATTAGTCCAAATGTATATCATACCCTGGTCTCTTTTAACTAAGACTTTCAAAGAAGTAAATTTATACCTGTTTATACACTGTAGATAAACAGGAGAAGACAATTTTAACAAACTTTAAAACTGTTCAATCTTTTAATCTTACAGCCTAGAGGTTGGGAGCAGGCTACAGCAAAATACACTGGCTAGGATCAACACTTACATTTAATTCTTCTTGTCATGTTTCTACAAAGTATTTAATTTCATTTGTATTTCCTAGTAGTGAACTGTGCAGTCATATCTCTTACCTGACTCATCTAATCGCCTCAGTAAAAGGACAGTTAGAAGATTTTGAAAGTCCTGTTCCTCAGTTGTGTTGTAAAGTAACATTTCACCTCCAATAAATATATTATTTATTTTGTGAATAATAACTCGATAGATAATATTGGATTATATAATATAAAAGAACACACGGTTAAGGTGAATCAGGTGATTATTTTTTCAAATCTGTTAGATTATTATTTCTACTTCCAATATCAAGCAAAATTCAGAACTCATACATGGTACATAAATACTATCAGATACCAGAAATACCCCATATCTTATGGATTAATATTTATTAGCACTTTGTTTTGGTACTTTTCAGTACAACAAATGGTCAAAGAAGCCTATATTTTTTTCTCCTTTTTTCTCCTGACTTTGTCCCAGTTAAATAACTTCAATATAAATTACAAAACATCATAAATTATTTTAAGGAATATTCTTAGTGATAATGCAAGCTTGAAAACAGATTTTCCAGGCAAATATCTTTAATGCGTTTCAGGCATTTTTATATATTCTGTGGCCAAAGTATTCTAAGAAAAATATTCATTATTTTTATAACCACTTCAATTTTATACTGAAATAGATAAAACTTTAGAACATGGCTAGGCTTAATACCAGATCTAACAAAAGAATGAGGTTATGTGCAAGTGACTAAAGCAGGATTGTAAAAAACCTTCATTCAGCTGGTGCCTGACCAGGGACATTAAAATTCTGTGGGCCATCTAATGCACCTTTAAAAAGACAAATACAAAAGCTGGATACCATAATTGAGGACCCATTTGTTTTCCACAGAAGTAATATTTGCTTCAACATAGGTGGTTGCAGCCACAAGTACAGATACATTATTGAAATTATTCTCTCCATGTTCCTTAATATATATGTGAATAGGGACCAAGTCATTATCTGGATGCTATTCTACAACCTAAATCACACTCAGTGAAAGGTAAGCCCACTTATCTCATTTCTGACATCAAAAGCAGTAAAATGCAACCTTAATTCCCCTCAGAATCTGTTCTTAGATGGCAAAGTGTTTAGAAGTAAAAACTAAAAACATTCTTGGAAAAATGCATTTAAAACATAGTTTTGGAATTATTTTTGCTCCTTTGGGTTTAATCTTTAACATTATTATTACAGGAAAGGAGGTGAATTTTGTTATAATGTTTCATTTATTTCAGTGATATTTTTTAAAAAATGTTGAAATTCAGGGGCTGCAAGTAAAAGTATTTTATATCCATTGGGTAAGTGCTGTCCAGATTGAATTCAACTAACAGTTATAGAAAACAAATTCAGTTTAATGAATTAACTTTTAATTTTGTTTTAACTCAGAAAAAAGTTGTGAGTACATTAAAAAGCATATGGTGTCCTTGGTTCATTGTAAACAGCTTGAAACTCACAGTTAGAACACTACAGATCTCATCCTGGTGAAGGTGTCACATTACAGGTCAATTTAAGATGTCCTCATATTTTAACCATAAATACCTGTAAGAAATCACAATAATAATGAAATTATGTCTGACTCTAAACATCTTACAAATATCAAGGATGGAATGAAAAGCACAGCTAACTGTAACTTAATGTAAAGAATATTCCAATATCATTAACAAGAAAGATTCGATATAAGGGACACTAGGATATTTTTTATACAAAACAAGAAATGTGGGGGTTTTTTTTAAATGTTAATAGATCCGTGGTTATGGTGGAACAGTAAATTTTTTTTCATCCTGGACCAGCTCACACATCAGAGCTCTCCTTCTGTTCATGATTAAGTCACCAACAGAAAAGGCAGTTAATTTTAAATTTTCACATTTAAATTAAAGTTGATTCTATTAGTGAAATAAATACACCTTTAAAGACATAGAAGAACCCATTCAAACAAAGCAGGGTTAAACTGGCCTTCAGAGAAGTTTTGCCAAGAATTTATCCATTATGATAATCTTTATTTATTTAGTAACTAAAATTCTTGATCAAAGACTTGTCTCCCATTTTCACTTGAGTTAGTAAAAGTCATTTCCTGTCTCAGTGACCTATACATTGTATGGAGAACTAAGAGAAGTTATAAATGCAGGTAAGGTGGAATTTTTTCAAGAAACTTCATGTTCTAAGTTGCACAGAAAAACTTTTTATGGCAAAATACAAATGCATACAGTAGAGAAGATATGCTGAAGTAACAGTTACTTCTACAATTGCTATGCTGTAAGATTGATCCTTTCGTTCAGCAAAGTGAGCTAGAGAAAGGTTTACTAAACTCTTTTACTGAGATTTTTTTTTTTATTTATAGTATATGGAAGATATCATTCCCTCACTTATACACTATGTTGTACTAAATAAACAAGCAAGTAGAAAAACTCTTAAATCTTCCAATTTCAAGGCTGTATCATATTTTAATTACTTTTCTTCTGGTGAAGCAAAAAAATCTGTAGCATTTTGATAAGTATGCAAAAGACATTTTGAGAGTAGCCACAATTTAAAAGCTTAAATTAAAATGCTTTTCAAATAAATGTAGAATCCTAGAAATGTGGAGCTGTAAAGGAACTCAGAATTTCGCATCGTCTTGCTTTGAGCTGGAACAAGCATATTTAGACCAATCTTAACAGTAATCTATCAAAATTTCTCTTTAATTTCTTTAATGACAGACACTCCACAAGTGATCTAGGTAACCCATTCTGAACTATAATAAAAAGATGTTCCTGATATATAACATAAATCTCTTCTACTGCAATCAATTATCTTTGTTTTGCTTTTTGGTGCCAACACTGACAACAAATTATTGTTCTTAAAACACTTTGTATATTGGAAGACTGTTATTATGTCAGCTCAAGGTTCTCTTTTCAAGACTAAATAAGAAAGGTTTTTTATTTTTTTCATTCAACCTTTGCTCAGTGGTCATATTTTCCACATCTATTAACCTTTTGTTTCTTCTATCTCATCCCCTTCTTTCCTTGGTACATAACATTGTATTCAGTAATCTTGCTAGGGCTTCACAAGTGCTGACTCGAGTGTAATAGTTACTCCGTATGTCTCAGGACTTAATATTTTTTAAATCAACATTTTTTCTGCTGGTTTTGCAACACAGACTAATGTTCTATTTGCAACCCATTGTAATTCTTAGACACTTTTCTGCAGTATATCTGCCTAGTGAGCCATTCTGTATTTCACAATTTCTTTTCCTTCTTAGGGAATTTGCATCTGTCTCTGTTATATGCTATTTTACTGCTTTGTACCATTTCTCCAGTTTATCAAAATCATGCTGAATATAATTCTACCTTCCAGAATGTCTGAAACCTTCCTGGTTAATGTTATCCATACATACTAGTCCTTCAATTGTAAGTTCAAATATTGCATAACACTGCACTCAAGTATTTCTTTCAGTCTGAAACTGAAAAGATGTTAAGATGTCTCTGCTAAGTGCTTCAACTTAGTAATTTCCAGTGAGAACATATTTCCATATTTCTGACAGTGTCATATGGAATTGTCAGAAATCAGCAAAGAAAAAGAATGCAAATATTTCCTGTTACCCACTTATTTGTGCTGTCATGGAAGGATATCAGATTGGCCTGTTGTGGTTTGTAACTCTGTTGTGATTTAGGTAACCCTATTGTGGTTGCTTTTAATCAACTTCAGATTTTCAATGTACTCAGGGACAAAATCACTGATTAATTTTTTATTGCAGTAGCATTTTATGTATGAGCTAGGCAGATGACATATAATACTCTCTTCCTTTTTTAGTTGTACTAGTTGTGTTTTTCCATTAGATGTCCCCTCAGCCTTTACCTGTTCTGAAAAGTTCTCAAAGGTGACTCTTAATGGTTAAGAGAGAATTTAATTTCACGAATACTTCAGAGAAAAATGTTGTTAAGTCATGGTGATTTGAACAGATCTGGTTCATCTAAGAACTTTTCTGTCTGTTAACCACTTCTGGCTTATAGTTCTAGTACGTAATCGCTAATATTAATTATGTTAAGCTTCTGGTCACAATTAACCTTCTTGGTGAATAATGAAGAAAAAATGGAGCGAAGACTTTGCACTTCACTGTGTCATATGTTATTTGGTCCTCCTGTTATTAAGCAATAGGCATTTGCTTTCTTTCATCTTTTCGTTATTTTAATGAACTGGTGGAATTTTTTCATAGTGCTTTTTATGCAAGTTTCTTGTGGTATCTTTTTGTTCCTCCACCTTTCTAAGTTTGTTCAGGCACAGTTTCATCTTTATTGTTAGAGTAGAGGAGTACATGCCCATTTAATGGAGTGGATTCTAAAACTGACTGGAAGACTGAGTCTTGTTAAAGACAATAGGAGTCCCACCATTGACTTGAATGGAGAAAGGTTTCCTTCTTAAAATGTGAAGGTTTTAATAGGGTCCTCCAGACAGAGCAGTGCCATGCATAGAGTCCCAAACCACCACCAGAATGAAGGGCAGCATAGTCATGTTAGTGCAGAACTCCACCTGTCTAATTAGGCCTGCCTCTCAGTAAGAAACTGTGATTCATAGTTTCTTGGTGTTTCTACATAAAGCTACTCTATCTCACAAAAAGGTTTTGATTTATTCAGAGCTAACTAACTTTATTCAGAGCTAATATCTAAAAGCAGTTCCACTGAGTAGCATATCCTCAATATATTTTAAGTAATCACTTGTAACCTTAAAAAAATTACTGTATATGATAAATACCCTCTATTATTAATTACAGACATGTTTCACTGCACATTATTTTCAGATGATCCTTTTTTTTTTTCTTACCAGAGAATACAAACATTAAGATTGGTATTTACAAACTACAAAGTTGCAAATTTCTAGAAACATTTTAATTTAATATTTTCTGCCAGCAGGATAGCCCAGTTCAATCATTGTATTTTACTTTCTCTTTATGTAATTGGTCATGTGACAGTAGTTACCCAGAGGACAATTCAAGTACTTTATAGAATATTTCTGCAGAGCTTCCATGAAAGCTTTGTTAATATAATTTCCTGTCTAGTGATAAATAAAATGAAAGCTTTTGCTCTTCAGTGTGTGCATAATGAATCAACAAAACATAAATATTAGAGGCCTGTAAATCTTTGTCAATCTTGTACACTTTCTGAAAAAATTAAGTAAAGGTTTGAGACAGAGGCAGTTGAAAGAGACTATTTATTCACTGATTAGAAATTTATGGTCAGCTCTGTTTTAACATATGTATTCAGGCCATTTTCCTTCCCTGCTTGAATATTTTAGTCCTTAGTTTTTCTCTTTTTGTTTGTGGAAAGAATCAAATAGGCACACATTAAAGAAGATGGAGTTCAGGCCATCCACATGCTGCATTAAGAAGACACATTGTACAGGTCCAGATTTCCTTAGGACTCACTGAAAAGAGACACAACTCTTGGCCTCCACCATTATGTTGAGAAAAAATGTATTTGGAGTTCTTATATACTACTAACACGGAATTTACTCTACATGACGAGCTAACTCTCAGTAAATCCCTTTGAGATGGTAATATTTAAATATAAATCTTTATTTATTTATCCTGATGTTACTGGTAATAAAGTATACATATAAAGTCCAGATCCATAGCTGTTATGAATTTGCAATACCCCAGTGGCCCCAAGAGGGATAAATGTGTTTATGACAGTTCTGGAATTGCCCTAATAAGAATTAAAGACAATTGTATTTTGCATTAATTAAACATGTTCCTATGAGGAAACATGGACAGATAACATTTACCACTACAGTACCGTACTGCAGTATAAAACATGGTACCCAAGAGTTAAAGTAAATATGAAAGAATGAAGTTTCTCCTCCTAAATTCTAATAAACCCAGGGCTTTGGTGCAACCACCATCTATTTATCTTTTCATTGTATCTTTATCCTTATCACCTGCAAGCAGAGTCATGATACTATACATATACATGACGGATTATTGCTATTATGCTCATGAGAATGGCAGGCATGAAGTATGAGAACAGAGTTCAGCCAGCAAGTATGATATAAATTATGTATAAGTAGCTTGTAGTGTCAAGCACTAAAAAGTTCAGTAAGTGCATGTAACTGAAGTAAATCAGCTAACCCTATGTCACCACAGCACTATTCTCTTTAAGACTCTATGTAAGGCATTTTTCAACATGCTTAAAAAGTGTATGAAAGTAACTAATTTTAATTATGTACATAAGACACTGCACTGGACATAGAAAAAGAAAGTTTACAGGATCACTGTAAGGCCTGAGGACCTAATTACCACTCAAGTAATTTCAGATCTAATCTAAGACTTTATGGTTTGAACTACTGGAGTCTGACTGAGAGTCCAACCTCATCTTTTTCTATACTGTTGCTGTTAGATTGCACAGAGATGCTTAACACAATTCCCTTCAGCTTGAATTTTGAGGGTATACAACCAGGAGGGAGCATGCATCTCAGATTTTTTTTTTTCCTCCTTCCATCACTGTATTCATGCACACTCACATTGCTTTTTTACATACTTCATAATCTGTAGACTACTGTGAAGGTAGGATGTGAAAGACTGCAGATTGTTGAGAGAATAAGAGCTGGGCACTCCCTCTTTCAGTTGTACCAACTCCTTTAATGTATGGTAGCCATTATACATTAAATAATACATATACATTGTTTTTCCAAGGTATTTAAAAACAGGTGAAATTTTGCAGAATGACGGGAGTCTGGGTACATTGTTTGTTGAAAAATTAACAGATTTACATCAACCTTTTTATGGTATAGTTTTTATGGTATAGCTTTTCCTTGTTTTATTTCAATATAATACATTATAATATTTACTGTTCTTAATTCTTGACTACATAAGCAGGCAGACTAGCTAAAGTAATAACATATAACTAAATTATCCTTTCTTACAATCTTCATAGTGTTTGAAAGTGAAAGGTTTATCTTTTCCTCTAACATACACACAGAAAGGACCACACCAGCACACACATCCACACAGAGCCCAGTGGGATTAAAGCACTGTATGGGTCTCAATATCTTGTGGAAGATCAGGAAACTATAGAGGAAAGTATTTTCCTGTTTGAAGATTTGAAACAACCATTCTTAGAGAAAAGGGAAGTAGTTTCTGATGTTAGTGATCTTGCCTCTTTCATGTTTTAAAAAGACTAAAGGAAAGTTCCTCTTTCATCAGCCTGAGGTAGAAAAGAGGTGGTTTTCCCAACTCTAAATATTTAAAGAAGTCATCATAAAACTTGAAAAAGGTTTGAGCTGTTTCTTTGTGGGACTAAATTCTTAAGGGTGTAAGAAGACATACGCTGATATTTACCTCATAATATCTTACTTCTTCTAAAATAGCTGTATCATGAGGGTATTGGTAAAGTTTTGTAGAATTTGCAGCAACTTGTTTTTATATACATTCAGAGTCTATAGAGTGTAAGTTCTAAATAGAAAACACTTTTAAAACTCCTTCCTGTGTGAGTGTACATATGTACAAATCAAAGGTGAAAGGCTACTGGGATAGATCCATGATACATGTTTATCATTAGATTTCACTGTTGACCTGAGACATCCGACGTAGTAGCAGAGCTCACACAGCATGCTGAATTGCACAAGGGATTCTATTACTGGTTTTGTATGTTTACAAAAATGGGGTGGAGATAGCTGAGTTTGTGGGCTAGCTCATGTCTGAGATGAAATCTGTCAATGTGAACATCCCAGAAATTAGAGAAGTCTTTTTATTGAAATTAAATCACTGAAAAAGGAATCAGTTTGCAGTTCTCAAAAAACAATTTAAAAAATTATCATCTAATAGTTTTAAAGCTTTCTTCTTAAAAAAAAATAATTTTTCAGAATATTTTTAAACATGATTATTTTCTAGATTTTTAAACATTAACATTAGTTTTTCTGTCTTGACTTGAATAGACATTCTATTCATGTCAGAATAGTCAGTATTTGTAAAATACAATAGTTTATTGGATGATCTCCTGGTTTCAGCTGGGATAGAGTTAATTTTCTTCCTACTATCTGGTACAGAGCTGTATTTGGATTTAGTATGAGAATAATGTTGATATTCTGGGTTAAATCACAATAGACGAATACTGAGGAATATTCTCTCTTGCTCACATATATATAGCATAGCATTATTTATTTGCAGTAAAAGGGTACCTTAAGGCACCAGAAAGCCTTAGACATTCATTGTACAAAGCAGTGTGCCAAGACATGGAAGGATACAAATGAATGTGCTAGTTCACAAGCTAGCCGAAAGACTTCAGTCCTTCAGACAGACATGACTATCAGCTCTGTCTGTGGCACTCTTGCATGCCTTTAGCAAGAACTGAACATTTATGGCTGGCTCCTCAGCTGGCACAGCTGAGAAAATGGAAACAAAGGAATATTTTTATTCCCCTGACTTTAGAATTCGCCAGGGGCATTCTAATCCATACTGAAATTTGCAACAGCCTAGCTGCCTAAGGAGCTATTCTGGCATCTGAGAAACACCAGAGCCTAAGGTCATTCTCCACTTCTCCCAAAAGAGCCTGTATGTAAGGGTTAGAAAGTGAACAATATTAAGCTTTAGTTTTGCTTTTTCAACTGGAATGTCTCAAAGCAGCTGGAAGAGAAGATCATTGTCCCATTAACGTTGTGACTTCACTTAGTTTCATTATTGCAAGAGAGTAGCCTTTGAGAAATAAAAGGATGTTTTATTTTAACCATTGATTTATTTTTCAGAAATGTGTAAATTTCAGTCTAATTCCACATATGGATATTTGGTTACCAGTGAAACTCAAAGAAATTATTTCACTAGTTGATAAAATGGTTAAAAATACTGCAGACACTTAGTCTCATATTTACAAAACATTTTTATTGCTTGCTCCTGTGTGACAATTTGGGAAATCTGTTTCAAAACAACTAATGATTTCTGGTTGATGGCTGGGAACACTTTATGAGTGCTTGCATCAGGATTCAGTTTGAATGTAGGAATTGCTTTTTCTACCCTTTCAAACTGAAATTATATCAATGCCATAGAAATTTAAAGCAGAAATTCTTTCAGCTCCAAAAATATCACTTCTGTACTCTAAAAACGTTCAGAGGTAAAACAGGCTACCTTCTCAAAAATCTAATTCCACACAATTCCTTGTAGAGGGAAGAATACATTCTGAATCAAGATGATGTGGATGAGTAGTGAGTCACATGTTCCAGGGGATCGGAGGAAAGGTCTCTCACTGGGTACATTAGAATGAAGGAGCCTGAGGCCAAGCCGAGAGCAGAAAGCAGATAGTTGAAATAGTGGAGGAGCTGAAATCACTCATTCTGATGATGAGTATACTCTCCAGAGGAGCCCTATGCCACAAAAGTGAACCTAAGCTGTAAAGAGTGGGGAAGCTTGTGAGGCAGAAGTTTAATGAACTTGCTTAAATCTACAGATTTAATTTGTCAGCAGAAGTTAAGGGTTGCCATCTCATAAACTTTCATGACATCTGCTATCATGGACCCCAAGGTGGCACACATTAACATAACCCTTTGCTGGTTTTGGCTGGGATAGATTTAAATTTCTTCACAGTATCTTGTATGGGACTATGTTTTAGATTTGTGATGAAAATGGTATTGTTAACACAATTATGTTTTAGTTACTGCTGAGCAGTGCTTACACAGAGTCAAGGCCTTTTCTGCTTCTCACATCACCCACCAGTGAGTGGGCTGGGGGTGCATAGAAGGTGGGAGGGGACAGAGCTGAAATAGCTGACCCCAACTGACCAAAGTGATGTTCCATACCATATGACATTATGCTCAACATGTAAAGCTGGGGAAAGAAGGAGGAAAAGGGGAACATTTGGAGTGATGGTGTTTGTCTTCCCAAGTAACTATTGCACATGATGGAGCCCTGCTTTCCTGGAGATGGCTGACACCTGCCTGTCAAAGGGAAGTGGTGAATTAATTCCTTGTTTTACTTTGCTTGTGTTTGCAGCTTTACTTTACCTATTAAACTGTTTTTATCTCAGACCACAAGTTTTTTTACCTTTACCCTTCTGATTGTCACCCACATCCCACTAGAGAAGAGTGAGTAAGAGGCTATGTGGTGCTTAGCTGCCTACTGGGGTTAAACCATGACAACTAGCAAATATGAAATTCTGGAAAAGACCAGGAATGAGCTACTGAAATGTAGCTAAAGCAAATGCCCACCCCACTTCCCCACCCCGGGCTAGATGGAAACTAACCAGAGTTCTTGAAGATAAAACTTAAATTTCAAAACCTGAATCTTGAGGCAGGTGTCCAAAGAGATTTTAGAGCATCTGAGGATTGAAAGCCAACTTAAAATCTTCAGTTGGGCAACTGATAATATCACATATTGAAGTCAGCTGGAACACCTGAAGATACAGATGCAGGTACACGCAGTTATGGAGTGGAATACAGTGTAAAAGGTCTTTGACCACACTTCTTGGTTTACCACACCCGTGCTTAACTTTTCAAGTTAAATGACATGGACACACTAATTTGGAGACAGAGGAATTATTTTCTGAAAAACTCAGTTAAAGAAATTCTCCTAGAATTTCTTTAGGGTTTCTTCTGGAAACGGGAGTTGATGTAGATTCTGTGCTTAGAGCAGTGCTGCAAAACTGAATCTCTAAAGACTCTAGTAAAGAAGATCATTGGAGGTGGATATGTGAGGAGCAAATGTAAATCAGCCTTGCTGCTTTGCTGAGTAAAAAGAGATACATGATGCTCTGTTATGAGGCAAGGCAGAATGTTGTCAGTGTATCTGGAAGATGCCCTGATGTCACTACCACAAATGTTACCACCACAAATGTCACCACCACTGCAAGTCTGATGCCATGCCCTGAGATACAACAAAAATATGTCACTGCTACTGTGCCCTGTTTTTACAATGCAAGAATACGTATCACTGATACTGGTGTTATGCAAAAGAGTTCAAAGATAATGCAAGTCTGAAGAGTGAATCTATTATGTGAACAATTGAATTAATTGCCATTACTAAACAGGATGCTGCTTCCATGTGTCAAACTCTTTGTCCCTTTGGTTTGTAAGTCACAAATGTTAAAGTATGTTTTATTTCAATACTCAGAGACAGACTAGGAGTGCTTTTTTACTGAGGTTACCTGATTATTATAACCATGTCACCTCAGCATTGTTTTAATACAAAGAGTTTCAAAAAAGTTTTAAATTGAATTCATTTACATAAATTTACAAGTATTTTAATACAATACATTTCCCCATAGACTAAACAAAAAAATTTTCAGCCACCTACCCTAAAATTTACTAACAGAAAAAATAGATCAGGTGATCCAAAAACTGAGAAGTAAGAAGAAACTTTAGAGCTCTCAGTGAAGAACAGAGGACCAGCTTTCCTGAATCCCACAAGTACTTAAATGTTATTTTAATGAATGCCTGAGTATTTGACATGGATTCTGTCAGAGACTAGTAATGCTGGGAAATTTGCAATATTGCCAATTTAAAAACTTTCTTATCTGCAGGGGAAATACTACTAAATAATTCTAAATAAAAAAATTAAACCGCTCTCAAACTACTCCTTTTCTTATAGTAGAAAAAGAATCCTTATATTCCCAGACAGTGTATATTATTGCAAAAAGGAATTACTTGATATCAGTGGGAACAAATGTTGTAAATGATTCTGAATCCATGAAATATGTGTATCTGCCTATGCAGGTATGGAAATAGAAGGGCTACAGAAGTGTTCTTGCTCTAATGAACCAAAAGGATTATTTCTGTTGCTTTCTTCTCAGAAGAAAATGGTGGAAGTGCTAGAAGGCATATCAGAATATCAATGCATTCAGATTCCTGTTCTTTCCCATACAAAGTTATTATCCAAACAGAAAATCTCTATATTCATAGTTTAAAACACACATTTTATTTCTGTTTATTCTTGGCAGATCTGAGTAGGTTCTTGCATAAATTTCCAGGATGATTAAAACTCTGTGTTTACAGTTCTGGCTGCTGCCTATTGTGCTGTAAGATAGCAAAACCTCTGTGCTATGCCAAATGACATTCATTAAAATGAAAACCCAAGCAACCAGCCTCCATCAGCTGACGAAATGGTATCCGATGCTTTTAGAGAGTTTCAGTCAAACTGATGATGGTAGTGACTTACCTATTGTGAATTAATTTTCCCTAAAATGTCTAATGATATCCAATACTAATCTAATACAGTCTTTTTATCATAGCAAATTGAATACATCATTAATATTTCTGCTTGAGTGGCTTGGTTACAGCATCCATTATTATGTATTGTAAAACTAAAGATGAAAACAGTTCTGTAGGGAGAAATTGTCATGGATTGAGTGAGTGGTGGAGTTTTTTGGTGGCAGGGGAGGGGGCTATAGGGGCATCCCCCTGTGAGAAGCTTCTCAAAGCTCCCCCAGCTCCAAGTCAGCTCTTCTGTTTGGAAAATGAGCCAATCAGCTGCACCTCTGTGGTAACGTATTTAAGAAGGGACATGGTGACAGTCAGTTGGACTTGTGAGGAGGAGTTGTTGCAGCTGCATGAACACCAAGGTCAGTGGAGGAACAGAGGAAGAAAGGACGGAGGAGGTGTGCCAGAGCAGAGACCCCCTTGTATCCTGTGGTGAGGTGGCAGGGTGGTCCCCCCTGCCACCCATGAAGATCTATGGTGAAGCAGACATTGATTTATGGCCTGTGGCTTCTGCCTGGTTGATCAAGGTGCTGTGCCCGAAGAAGGCTGGGGTCCTGTGGGAAAAGGTAGCCCTGCTGCTGTAATTCAGCGCTGGGAGGATTGCAGCATGCGGGGGTCTCCCATGCTGGAGCAGCTCAGGAAGGGCTGCAGCCGTGGGAGGGAATCCAGTCAGAGAAAGTCAGTGACCCATGATGGAGCAGTATGGGGAACTCTGCAGCCCATGGGAGGAACTCATGTTGGAGAAAGTTTGTGGAGGACTGTCTCCTGTGTGAGGGGGACCATGGTGGAGCAGGGGGAAGAAGTTCCAGAAACTCCCCCCAGCGAAGATAAAGAAAGTGGCAGCACTGACTGCACCCCCCATTCCCTGCCCCCTGCATCACTGGGGAAGGAGGTAGAGATACTGGGAGCAGAGCTGAGCCTGGGAAGAAGGGAGGGGTGGGGGGAAGATGTTCTCAAGATATGGCAATGCTTCTCACTGTCCTACTCTGTTATGTGTTGTTAGTGTCTTTAATAAATGTATGGGTTTTTTTTCTCCCCCTAATGATTCCACCTTTTCCTCATTCCCATAAAGGGGGATTTTTTCCCCATCCCAGTCCTATCTCAAACCCCAAGCCTGGCTCTCTGTCCCTTCTTATTGCCGGAAGAGAAGGGAGAGAGAGTGGCTGCGTGGTGGTTGGCTGTCGACCAGGCCCAAGCCACAACAGAAATGAACAAAGTCTGGACTCTCTGAAATACTTAGGGGTCTTGCAGCAATGACAGGAGCCTCCAGAACTGTTTGGTGTCTGTCTTTCAAAGTCTTAGTATAAATGCCGTATACAACATGCTCTGCCTTTACTGCTTCTGCATATAGCTTCTGGGCTACATCGATGCTGAATGGAGCTGAGATATCCTACTGGTGACTGAATGATTGTGAAAGATTATTGTACCAGCTTGACCAAGCTTGTAAAGGCCCGATGTCAGATATTCTCAGGCTCTTTGTGTTTTGGATCTTGACAGTGTTTCCTTCAGTAGCTTTTATGGACTTGCTCTCATAGCAAAGGCCAACAAGAGTATTTTTAGCTATTAACACCTTCACTAGCAGCTTCAAGTGTGCATGACAGGTAGATGAAAAGTATGTTGAAGGAAAATGTCATGGTACCACAGCTGTCTGCAATGACATTTCTCTGAAAGTCAGGTCTTATGTTTTGATCGTAGCCTTCAATAAATAGCTGCAATAAAAACATTGCTCATCTTAATTAATACCAACCCCAACCATTGCTAATACGAAATTGAGTCATTACTAGACATGTAACATACTAGATAGGAACAGCAGTTTCATTCCATATCACTATAAGTTCTTTCCAATGTGTAATGGTGCCATCAGGCTGTTAGAGCAAAGTCTTTGCATAGCCCATGAATTCTGGAGTCTCTGAGAATTATCCCAGAATTTCTGGTGTGTGACTAGTGATAAGTTTGCATTTGCAATATACAGCACTTCATTTCTATTTTGTGCACTTTCCCTATACTTGTCATATCAAGAATCTTTAATTTCTATACTACTACAGAAATTTTCAAAATAATCTCTTTGAACAGTTGTCCCACTCCAATAGTTGTCCAATATCTGGACTTCATTTAAAATGAGCTAATAGCACTTTGAAAAAAAGTGAGCTGAGCAAGTTGTTGGCTGATAAGCCACTTCCAGTGATGCACTAAGTGAAGCTCATTTAGACTGTGGTAGAGGTGTCTGTTGTCCTAAGTGCATTGAAGACTAACTCATTGGAAATCAGAGCCTTCACTCTACTAAGAAACCCACATACAGAAGCCTACCCTATCCTTCTGGATCCACACGAAGCACAAGCATCCGTATGCATAAAATGGACATATTAACTTAGGCTTTATATGTTCTGGAAAATACCCTGTATGTAGGAAGAAAGGTGATCTGCCCACCTCAAGGTCTTGCACCACACACTGAGATACATAATACCTACCAGAGCAACCAGACCAAAAGCAACTGGTCAATCCAAATCAAGATGCAAATATATTCCTCTTCTTCTTAGAGAAAAACTGAATTTAACTTTTCTTGTGTTGTAATTCCCTAAGACTGAAAAGTTGAAGTTCGTTCTTTGCTTCACAGGAGATACACTAAGTTTTCTATGTACAGAGAGGGACCAGTGAGTGAACAAGCTACCTTCTTTATATCATTCTTTCCTTTGAGCCCCTGTTCTTAATTTACCTTTTGGAAAAGTTAATTTAAACATGACTTCATGTATGAATAAGAGGAAAAAAAACTAAATTAGATAGATTTCTGTTTTCTTTCCATAGCTCTATACCTTGCTTTCCTTCATCCCCCTTATTAATATGTCAGGTACAGGTTTCCGGACAATTTACTCAGGCTTTTATATTATATTTGCTTTTCCAAATTGTACCAGCTTATTAAAATTAAAAGAAACATATATAAAATTACCACAGAATTGATGCTGCTAGATCAGCCTTGCCTGACAATCAGAAGTGACCATCTTAATTAAATTAGACTTTTCATTAATTCTGTGAAAACTGGCTTTTTAGTCTCTGTTTTTATTTGTTATCATGTATGAGTCCTTCCCTTTAAATTATTCTGAGCTTTTTTCTATTAATATATCTTATTTTAAGATTGAATTAGATGTACAGAGTTTACGTCTTGATGAGAATTATATCCACACAGTTTGTCCCAGGAACATTTACAAAATGTGTATAGGTTTTAAACATAAAAAATATGGTCTTTTAACTTTTGTAGAAATTGTCAATTTCCTACTTTTCTGAATTTGATTTGGAGAGTCAACAATTCAAATAGTAAATATATTTAGTAGGCTTCCCTTTAACCTAATAAAAAAATATTCATCTTATTAAAAGCTGCAAAGTCTTAAAATTCTTTTACAAACTTTAAGTAAGAACGTGCTTTTATTTTATGATCCAAAGCAGCTTTCAAAGGATTGATGAAGGTGAACAGCTATAACTGTATTTTCATTTGAAAGAGAAGTAAAACTTCAGTAAAGATCAAAAAGCAAGGACACTTTGGACCAGAGAATTCACTGCTTATAATACTGCATAACCTACCAGTAAATTAAATGTTAAACATAATGAATTGGCATGTCAAAGGCCAGTTTTCTCCTAAGATCAAAACCTGACAAAATGCGTTACATGTTCAAGTTCACTTCTTTTCCTTGCTATAGAAGAAAACGTGTACAAATATTGCAGGCCAATTCAGAGAAGAAGAAAAAAACCTGTAGATTGTCATAAATGTTGTCACAGTATGTCAGAACAATAACCTAAACTAAAATGATTTCTGTGTTTGCATCCATTGTTCCATTGTAATGAATGGGTATATTCCAAGTAAGGAAATCACATTTTGACACATAGGATATTAATGTGTTTCTTCTTGAACCAAACTGAAAATCTCAAACTGATTTTGTCAGGGTCTAAAGAAAATAAGAATTAGATACAAGTTGTGACTCACATAGTGCATGTGTTTGTGCAAGTATGTGGATGCATATTTACTACATTTTGTATGATTACATATTGTATGATATTTTGGACTTTAAAAGGAAACCTTTTAATTACCAGTGGTTGTAATCAGGTTCTCCCAGTTCATGGGAGTATTCAGAGACAAATAAGAGGAAGTAAAAGTATTTTCAAGACTCTAAAAGAAGTGACTGAGGAAACAAAAGATATTTCACCTTGATCTTACAAAATAATACCCCTTTTCAGTGCTCTTTCATTGAAGAGCATAAACCAAAAAATAGCATGAATAGTGCTCAACTCTCATATAACAGTATCTTTTGTGAAATAAAACTGACAACTGTGTTGTTATAGCATCTTTGGACTTCTCTAAGGCTTTTGCAATTGCGTCACATGACATTTTTAATTTCCTATAATGCAAGATTTTTAATCAAGAGGGCACACATTATATGAATTAAAAATGGGCTTATTGGCAGATATCAATGAGCGGGGCTGTTCCAAGCAAGGTCCCCTGAGAGAGATTCCTGGTCCAACAATATTCAGTACTTTCTTATAAACAATCCAGATGATGAAATAAAATCTTAGCTGATTAAATTTGCATATGACACAAAGACTGATGGGATAATAAATAAAAAGGAGGGCAGTTTACTGTTAGAATGTAATCTAAATCACTTGGTCAAATTTTTAGAATCTAACAAAATGCAGATACAGATTAATGTGCTTTGCAACAAAGAACGATAGGTTATACTACCAGATAGGAATTGTTATCTGAGAAAGTAGTAACTCATAAAAGATTTGGAAGTCATTTTTTAAAGCTCTTTCACCATGAGCTCTCAGAGTAATATTGTGGCAGGCATTATTGGAATGAAGTCTCGTGGGCATGATTTAGAAATTTTAACCTTAAACAAGACAAAATATAATCATGGTATTTAATATGAGAATACCTTGCAAAGAATGGTGAGGGAAGAAATGTTAATTTATGGTAAGATGGGATAACTTTCCAAGTAAAGTATATAATTTTAGAATAATTTTACAGTTCCTACAAAGAGCTTGTTTATTCAGCAGCCATTGTGGTCCCTGACAGCCTTTAGTCAATGAATCACTCTGGAAAACCCATTGTAATCAATCTTTTTATGCCCTTTTGCTCTTTTATGGCTAAAGAAATCTTTTTGTTCATGACCAGCAAAGCTACCTATATATAATATATAGAAAATACGTAAAATATATGTTGTGTAAACTTATCTATGATTGTGCATATGTACTCATATATATGTACAGACATATATATGACATATATATTTATACTCTTGTTCACATACCCACACATCCCAGCTTGTTAGCACTACAACACATTTTTTTACAACTATGTTTCCATACTTTCTTGAGTCATGAAATATGCATTCTTGAAATACCTTCATTTAGGTATTCTAGTACACAAACTGCAAATATACCTTTTCTTCTTTTAGCAGAATACAGAGTCAATAATTAATTTCAGAGAGAACTCCTATGTAATCCATATGTGGTAAATTAAAACTCTTGAAACTTCAAGTCCTGTTTTTCATGCAGCATGTAGAAGATGATTATAAATAACAAGCTTTTTTATTTAACCTGCTCTACCAATTTCACAGTAGTTCTGTAACTTCACAATCAATAATATAAACATTTTTATTTCTTCAAAGTGAAATATCATCAAAAAGCATACAGTTATAATGAGTATCATTAAAGAGCTTGTCCTGTTTTGCTCCTGTGGTGGAAAAAACACATTGTGGATTTCATGTTATCCTTCCCAGTGGCTAATACTGCCAAGTGCATGTAGAGTCTTGTGGAAGTCATAGCGGAAAGAAGGAAGGAGACGTCATTCTACTTAATTGTATTCTGGTTATATTGGTGTATATATCAGAAAACTTATTGAGGAACTTTACAGGTCAGAGATTAACATGTGATATTTTCAGCTGTATTATAATGTAGTAGAAATATGAACCAGGAACTAGTAATTTGCAAGCCAGAACTCCTATCCATCTCTGGAAGGTAGAACACGGTATATTTAAAGTATATGTGGTATGCATTAGAGACTTTTATTATTTTAAAGAATATTTTATATTTGATTTTTTAAGTCTTGTTACCATTACTATTTTGATTTAACAGGGGGGGACCAGGTGTTTGATTTTTTTATTTTCTACCAGTACAGTCTTTGAATAAGTGATTGAGAACTAATTCATGTTAAACAATTAATGATTGAATATATATTTTTTATTTTCAAGAGCTTTACCAAAAATTAGTATTTGAGCCATGTGAGCAAAATATCTTCCACATAAAATTATGTATCACTCAAAAAGGTGAAAACTTTGGGGGTTTGGTTGGTTGGTTGGTTTTTTAAGGGAGGGGATAAGAAAATCTTGCGTATTCGGAAAAAAAATTAAAACATCTGTTTCTCTGAACATTGTGAGAATGTGTAAGCAAGCAACTGATGTTTCAGTTTAACCTTAACTTTTGCTTTGTGTGCCAGAGAAATCCCTAATAAATAGCATAAACTGTCAAGTTTACATTTCAACCATTTGCAAGATTATACGTGTGTTTATTTTTTCATTGGAAGAGTGGATGGGCAAATCATATTAAAGCCATACCTGACTGCCATCCAGCAAACTCACTCTTCTAGTTATGTAGCTCATTTTTCTCTTACCTCTTTGAGTGTTTAAATGTCTAATAAAACTTTATTTTCTGGGAGTGCCAAAAAATGAGTCAATAAATTTATTGAGCAAGATCTGAAAGAGAAATGTCAAAGATGAATAAATTTTAGCATGATGTTTACATTATATTTGTATTTTTTCATGGAATTCAGGTCCTCTGTAGACTTTGAAGAAAAACAACAGCAGAAAATGCAGTCAGAGTACCCAAGATGAAAAAATGTAAAATAGTTATTTTTAGACCAATAAATAACTGCAAACATAATGAATGTGTGAGTATTTAATAAAATACAGTGTTCATTGTGTTACAGTCTTAATTCTAGTCTGTCCAGCTTCATCTATACCTTCCTGGAAGAACTTTTTTCTTTCTTTTCATTTTAATAGACAAATCAGTAATCCTGAATAATCTCTTTGTCTCTGTATGACCTGTTTCTGTACTGCATTTTCCTTGTATTAAACCATAGGCAGCCACAGCCAACACTGGAACATAATGCCTTTATCCCAAGCTACAATTAAAGGTAAGTTTTATTTTCTGCTATGAGATCTTTCATAACAACATTCCATTCTTGGTGATTTTGGAAAAACAACGGTATCTGGGTAACAAACAGATGTGTTTTAACTTCATATTTTAACCACAAAACATCCTGCTTCATTCAATATAAGCAAATTTTCACTTGAACCTTCCTCTGCAGAGTTGTGGGTTATTACTTAATTATGCTTACTACATTATCATCTGAGATTTCTCTGCATACATACTATGCACCACACACAGTGAGCAACTGCTTTTGTAAACATCCTGGATTCACACAGACAAGTCTCAAAGTCTTCCTGGACATCAGACAGGATATGTATGAACCTTTGTCACAGGTGTCTGCAATACAGCTGCTCTAAATATAGTGAGATCTAGACATATTTGAGTTAGCAGCTGAGAAAACCTGTAAAATATAATGCTTGAGTCAGTAGCCTTCACTGGACTTTGATGATTTGAGAACTCAAGTTATCTAGCTTAAAATTACTGCAGATAGATTTTCATTACACAAATCATGGTGATGATTACAGTATAGACACATCATTCGTTACTGTTCAGTGCTTTTTACATGGTCTTACTCTCAGAAATTCCCATTACAGTGCCCACATACTAAGTGCAGTCTAGGATTAATGAATTCTCAGCTGCAAAAATTCACAGCCACAAAATGATAAGCTTGTAGATAGAAAACATTGAAAATATGTTATCTGACCTGCCAGCTCTTCTTGCTTCTTTGGTCCAAAAAGATGGAATATTAGAAAATGAAATAGGAGTATTTATGGATCTTTCCTATAGGCACAATAAAATTCTATTCTTGACTGAGCTTTGCAAGAGAAATATTTACAACATTATAGGTCACAAAATAATTAATCATAGATTTTAAATCAGTCACACATACAGAAAAAAGAAGTCTGACTTCAATCATGAGAAAAAACAGAAAAGTGTTTCCAAGGTAGTTTTTTTTCTGGTGTTCCAATACATCTACAGAGGTTGTTACAGATAGGTACAGTACTGTGTAATCACTGATCAGCCTTAACAGTTTTTGCTCCCTAGAATAAGCCCCATTTAGGCACAACATAAAAATAAAGATGAAAATAAGAATAACACAATTCCATTTGCAATTACTGTAACAAAGAAAAACATACCTTCTTGTAGTTTATGCAAGACTTCCTGAAGTGAACAAAATACAGGATTTATTCTTATGGGAATGTATGCTATTACATGTATAGAAGTGCTGAAAGAAGATGAAAGAAAACAATTAAGTAGTGTAAATTTTACAAGTGATTGCAAAGGGATTTCATAGGATCATAGTCATAGAATGATTTGGGTTGGAAGGGACCTTAAATATCACCTAGTTCCAACCCCCCCTGACATGGGCAGGGACACCTTCTACTAGATCAAGTTGCTAAGAGCCCTGTCTAACCTGGCCTTGAACACTTCCAGGGAGGGGGCATCCACAACTTCACTGGGCAACCCGTTCCAGTGCCTCACTACCTACACAGTAAAAAATTTCCTACATCTAATCTAAAACTACCTTCTTTCAGTTTAAAACCGATACTGCTTGTTCTATCACTACACTACTTGATAAAGAGTCCATCCCCATCTTTCCTGTAGGCCTCCTTTAAGTACTGGAATGCCACTATAAGGTCTCCCCAGAGCCTTCTCTTTTGCAGGCTGAACAACCCCAATTCTCTCAGCCTGGTCTCATAAGAAAGGTGCTCCAGCCCCCTGATCATCTTTGTGGCCTCATCTGCATCTACTTGAGCAGGTCTATGTCCTTCTTATAATGGGGTCCCCAGATCTGGACTCAGTACTCCAGCTGGGGTCTCACAAAAACAGAGGGGCAGAATCACCTCTCTCGACCTCTTGGTCACACTTCTCCTGATGCAACCAAGGACACAGTTGACTTTCTGGGCTATGAGCACGCATTGCTGGCTCACAGTCAGTTTTCCATCCACTAATACCCCCAAGCCCTTCTCTGAAGGGCTGCTCTCAGTCCACTCATCACCCAGCCTGTATTTGTGCTTGAGATTGCCTTGACCCATGGTCAGAACCTTGCATTTGGCCTTGTTGAACTTCATGAGGTTTGCACAGACTCACTTCTCAAACCTGTCAAGATCCTTCTGGATGGCATCCCTTCCCTCCAATGTGTCAATCGTGCCACACAGCTTTGTGTCATTGGCAAACTTGCTGAGGGTGCACTCAGTCCCACTGTCCATGTTGCCAACAATGATGTTAAACAGCACTGGTACCAGTACTGCACCCTGAGGAACACCACTCATCACTGCTCTCCACTTGGACATCAATCCAGTGACCGCAGATCTTTGACTGCAACCATCAAGCCAATTCCTTATCCACCAAATGGCCCATCTGTCAAATCTATGTCTCTCCAATTACAGACAAGGATTTCATGTAGGACAGTGTCAAATGCTTTGCACAAATCCAGGTAGATGACATCAGTTGCTCTTCCCTTATCCACCAGAGTTGTAACCTTGTTGTAGAAGGTCACCAAATTCATCAGCCATGATTTTCCCTTAGTGAAGCCATGTTGGCTGTCACAAATCTCCTTATTTTCCATATGTCCTAGAGTATTCTCTGGGAGGATCCATTCCATGATATTGCCAGGCACAGAGATGAGACTGACTGACCTGTAGTTCCCCAGGTCCTCTTTTTTCCCCTTTTTAAAAATGGGGGTTATGTTTTCCCTTTTCCAGTCAGCAGGATCTTCACTGGACTGCTATAACTTCTTAAGTATGATGAATAGTGGCTTAGCCACTTCATCAGCCAGTCTCCTCAGGACCTGTGGATGCATCTTATCAGGTCCCATAGACTTGTGCACCTTCAGGTTTCTTGGATGGTTTTGAACCTCATCTTCTCCTACAATGGGTGGTTCCTCATTCTCACAGTTTGTGCCTTTGTCTCCTGTGTCTCAGGTGGTGTTGACTGGAGCACTTGCCAGTGAATACTAAGGCAAAAGGTCATACCTCAACCTTCTTCATATCCTGGGTGACCAAGTCTCCCTTTTCCTTCCAGGGAGGGCCTACATTTTCCCTAGTCTTTATTTTATCACCAATGTATATGTAAAAGGGGTTTTTTTGCCTTTCATGTACCTGGTCAAATTTAATTCTGTCAGGGCTTTGACCTTCCTAACCTGAACCCTGACTACTCAGACAGTTTCTCTGTATCAATTCCAGGGTGCCGGTCCTTGCTTCCACTATTTGTAGGTTTCCTTTTTATGCTTGAGCCTATATAAGAGCTCCTTGTTCATCCATGCAGGCCTCCTGGAATTCTTACTCGACTTCTTCTGTCAGGATACATCACTCCGGAGTTTGGAAGAGGTGATCCTTGAATATTAACCAGCTTTCCTGGGCACCTCTTTCCTCTAGGCCCTTATCCCATGTTGCCCTGCCAAGAAGAAGAAGCCAAAGTCTGGTCTCTTGATGTCCAGGGTAGCAAGTTTTTTGTGCACCCTCTTCACTGCCCTAAGGATCTTGAACTCCACAATTTCATGGTTACTGTAGCCAAGGATGTCCTTGAGCTTCGCACTCCCTATCAGCCCTTCCTTGGTGGTGAGAACAAGGTCCAGCATAACCCCTCTCCTCATTTCTCCTCTATCACTGGGAGAAGGAAATTATCATCAACACATTCCAGGAACCTCCTGGATTTCTTATGCCCTGCCATGTTGTCCCTTCCAACAGATATGAGGGTGGTTAAAATCCCCCATGAGGACCAGAGCTTGTGACCATGAGGCTGCTCCTATCTGTCTATAAAGGGCCTCATCTGCTCAGTCTTTCTGGTAGGGTAGACTGTAGCACACTCTCACTATAGCATCTCCTGCCCCTTCCCTTTAATCCTGCCCATAAACTCTAGGTCAGCTCCTGATCCATTCCAAGGCAGAGGAACTGCCTTTGCCTGCTGCTGCTAATACAGGCCTGTCAACTGCTAAAATATTTCAGCTGAAAGCACTGAACAAAACAGGTGAGATCTTTATCAAAATAGGAAGTCTGACTGTTTTTCAGCTATCTGGATTCAAGTCTTAGTTCAACAGGTGAAACTGTGAATAAATTTTAATAATTTGCCATAAACTTATGACTTACTTCTTAAAACAGCTATTCTAGAGTAGCTAATATTTTTATTCTAATGGATCAGTTCTCTTTTTTCAAAACTGTTTTAACAAAACTGTATTATGATCTTGTCAACAATATAATATCATATGGCTTTCTATGAATTGCTTACAGACTATTTGCACTTTGTGATTCACTGTTTCTGAACTTCTGTTTGAGAGCCACTTTATTATGGTTAGCTGTAATCATTGCATCTTGGAGATATTCCACATGTTCTACAGTATCTGTAATACTAAATCTCAGGTTCATTTTCAGTTGAGTATTAGAATAATAACTTCAGATTTTTAAGGTTTAGCATATTGACTTTTCTATGGTCAACATTTAGACCTTCAAACAATATTTTTGCATAAATAAAATATTGCATGACAAAAATCAGGTAGAGAGATGTAATTCTGCATTTTAAAAAAAAATGTATTCACCTTCAAAACAGTGAAAACATACAGTGGAGCTATCTTGCTCAAAAATCTACAGATATGATTTCATCACATTTCAATCTTATACATTTTCTTTCCGATGGCTCTAATCGTAATGTTCACAGATCCCTTTCCAGGGTGTATACTAATTAATAAATCCTAGGTTAAGAGCAAGAGAAATTTCTAATCCACATTTTTTGCTTCTGGTCAGCTCTGGGCAATGGTCACATTCATGATAACCTTTGCTCATGGCTTTCTTCCTCCCTTCACTTAAGATGACAGGCTTAAAATTGAGATAAAGACTCATTACTGATTTTACTTCTACTTCCACCTTCCTGTCGCTACCAAATACCAAAGTCAACTTCCATGTAGGAAATCTTCATCTCCTTCAATGGTACTGAAGGTTATTTTAGGTGGTGGTGGAGATTAAATTATTAGAGGATTTGATTGCTCCTTTTGTTTAGCATGACATGCTTTTAAAAGCTCTGTAATTTTAATATTATTTTTAATTAATCCTCTATAAGCAGATGTTATAATGCTTCAGCATTCAAGAATAGTGAAGAACATATAGATGCTTCAATATCAGGGAACTGTTATTTTTAAATCCATAAGTCACCAGCACTCATCACAGAATCATGTTTAAGTAATCACACCCAGTTGTTAATAGCCTGGTTTTATCCCTCAAATGTTGTATTTTTGTTTGCATTTGACTTAAGCAAAATATCTCTTAGGTACAATTTACCTCTGTGAATTGTTAGAACAAAAAGTATATCAATTATATAGCAGAACTGTAGCTCAGTATTTCATTTTTCTATATAAATTCTCTATTAGGTCAAAAACAAAGTTAGTGAAGGTAGAATTAGAATAATGTAAAAGAAAATATTACATGCAATTGGAAGCCCTCTACCTCTTCCCGTCAGCTCCTGTAATTCATCCTGTATCTGATCTGTAGCTTGGCTCCTGTTTTCATCCATGTTTCTGAGTTTTCCCATGTAAATCTGTGGTTTTTTAAAGACACTTTGAATCTCTGTTGTGAACAGTTTTGTGCAATTCTATTTCTCCCATGCATATATATTCTCCTTAATTTTCAAATTCCCAATATTTTTATTTTTAAAGATTCATGAATCCTATTTTATAGTCATAGGAAGCAAAAATAAAAATGGGCTTTAAAGCCAGATCAATTTTTTCCCCCCTCTCTATCTGCAGTGAATGTCAAACAATTTAAGGTATTGTAGCAATTTTCATAGCTATTTATGGCTACTATAATTCTTGTCAGAGATCTATATAATGAAATAAAGATTTTTCAGGTCATGCTATCATCTATACCAAACTCAAAATATGTACAGTAACATGAGAGAAACACTTTTTCATCTATCTTCTGTAGAGAGCTTGTTGTTTACTTTAAGTTATTGCTAAATTTCATGGTTTTCCCAGGATAGCTTCAAACTGAAAATTGTGCAGATACTTTTTTTTGTTTCACAGGATTTCTGATAGTGCTCTCTTTGACTACTTATATGCAGGAGAGACCTTCTACAGGAACAGCAAGGTCAGTTCCCACCAGAAATTTTGACCTTTGGTGTAATCTTTCTAAGTTTTGTTTGCCTTGGCCTCAGCACCTGCATTGCACTTGTAGCCCCAAACCCAACACCATGACACACTGGAATAAGAAGTAGAAACTGGACCTGGAGGTGCTCACCAGAACAGGATGGATGCTGCAAAATCACAGTAACCATTAGTGGGGGAGATCTCCATCAACTAAGAAGCATTAGAGCCATCACTGTCTTTAGAGGTAAACATAGGGATCACTTGAACCTCTTATTCTTTGCATTCTGAATAGCATTTTGATAACTTTCTGACAGCTCAACCTATAATAACAATAATAAAATATATTTAAATTAGGTATTTGTTTGCTGATGAATAATGATGAACTTCTTGTGTGTGGGTATGTGACATCCTAATGCATCCATGAAATGAAAAATAACTTTTGGAACCTGAAGCAAATAAATAAAACAGTGGCATTTCCAGGCAAATGTTATGTTCCAGTATAAATTAATCCCCTGCTACAGCAAATTACCAAAATTGGTCTAGGCACTTTAATGAAAGCAGAGTATTAACAGGCAAATACAGAATCCTCTAAAAATCCAGTCCCCAAAATGTCGAACTACTGGTAAGAAAACACTGAAGGGAGAATAAAAGTCTTGAATTCATCCCTCTAAACCATAAAAGCACCTCTTTTGATGTGGGATGTTCAGCGGTGAATTCTCACCAAAGTACTAAAGCCATTTGTATGATTTTCTTGAGACTGGTTTCTCCTTTTTATCAACAGGTGCATAGCATGAAAAGCCATTTGGAATATGAAAGACATTAAGTCTCTTGTTTTTGTTGGCTTAGCCACTGTAGATGTAAGCATCTGAATTCAATTTGATCCTTTCTGATGCTACTAATTATAGCTCTTGTGTATTGAATATCCTCTGTGAGGTTCTCTTAAGTTCACCTATCGAAAATTCACCTCCTGAAAGTCCTGACAACTAGATGATCAAACAGATTAGTTGCATTCCAATATAATACATAGTAACTTCAATCCTGTGCATTTGTAAATGTGTAAAGAAACTAGCTTTGATTACTAGGAAGTATCCTGAAAGGTAGAGCTTCCAATCTACTCTTAAGTTGGACAAATGCAATATAACAAAGTCCCTGGAAACTCAGATAAGTGTTCTAGCAGCTAAATTACTGGAACTGATTTACAGAGAATGTATTTCCTCCTTGTTATGGTTTGTATGGTGTAGTTAAATATGTTAAATATGTAGTTAAATAATATTTATATTTAATTTCTGAAAGGTTTTTTTAGCCTGCTAGAATTAAACAGCCTTCAGTATTTGAGTGGTGACAAGCAGAAATAGGAGGAATTGTAATAATTTACTAATGAAGTTTTAGGTATCCAAGAAGTTTAGGAACCTCTAAGATTAGAGACTTCAGGGGATCTATGTTAATGTTTTATTTCGGGTTGGAAGTATGTTTTGAAGAGACTCAATTGTACCCTCTTACCATCCTTTGGTTCACATGCTGACTGCAGAAATTTGATTACATGGGAGTACACATAGCTGGGACACTCATTTTAACTGTTGATGACTAATGGTAGTTCAAAGTAAACCCCACAAAATAAGTAGTTTGTGGTTCTTATGTCTTCAACATCAGACATTTTGCAATACAGATCTACTCTTGCAGTACCATACTAATCCTAAAGTGATCGTCTTTTGAGGATCTTAGTTTTAGACAAAGTACCAAAAGGATCCCTAGATTTTAGAAGAGTAGACTTCAACCTATTCAGAGATATGCTTGCAGAAAAGGAGTCCAGGAGACCCGGTTGATATTCAAGGATCACCTCCTTGAAGCTCAGAAAGATCCATTCCAACAAGTAGGAAATCAAGCAAAGTCAGAGCTTCTAACTCAACACAGTCATTGAAAAAATACAAGAGGTGAAAGCAGTGGCAGGTGATTCAGGAGGAAGATAGAGCTGCAGTCCGACTGTGCAGAGATGGAGTTAGGAAAGCCAAGGCCCATCTGGAGTTGAATCTGGCAAGGAATGTGAAGGAAAACAAGGAAGAATTCTACAAATATGTAAACAGTAAAATGCAAACTAAAGTAAATGAGGACCCAATATTGAATAGGGCCGGGGACCTCGTGACAAAGAACATTGAAAACGCTAGTGTACTTGATGTTTTCTTTGCCTCAGAAGGAGGTCTTTGGGAATCCCAGACACTTGAGACCAGGAGGAAAATCTGGAACAAGGAAGATTTATCCTTAGTGAAGGAGGACCAAGACAGGGATCATGTAAACAAACTGCACATATATAAGTACACAGGGCCAGACAGGTTGCATCCAGAAGTGCTGAAATCCAAAGAAATCTCTATATAAAATTGCTCATGTATATACAACACATGAAGAGATAATGGCTTTATTTTGAGATGAAAAAGAATAATGAAAATGTTAGTCATGCTAAGCTCTTCTTTCAGTATTCAGAAGTTGTCTAAGTTTTTGAACTCCAGAAGTTTAAAGGAAGGAGAAACTAAAGTCAAGCATAAAGACACTAGAACATAAAACCTACTACCCAGTCCTTTGTGCTTACTTTCTGGAAGTGGGGGAAAGTAATCTATTTCAATGGTCATATTGGTTTGACCAGGAGAGGCAAGTAAAAAGATTTTCTCACTTCTCTTTTCTGCAGAAATGCATAATATTCTCAGCTTGAAAACCTGAGGTTCTCAGTTATTGCAAATCAACCAGGTTCTTAGTTTTCAGTTATAATGATATCAGTTATATCGATATCATTATTGGTTATATTTTAATTGCCATTGTAATAAAAAGAAAGAAGACATCAGTTCCATTGATTGAAGATCAACAAATAATGGCATTTTAACACAAATGATTCTGGGTCAAGTACCATTGCTCTTAGCCAGTTTACCTCTAAGAAAATCAAATTCAGTCTATGTTTAACTTAAAGTGTAAACAGTTGCATTCATTTGGATGGAAGAGGACTTTATTCTAATTTCAAAGAAGATGGCAGAGTTATTTTTCATAGTTAAAGCCAGATAAGAATATGATTTTTTGTGGGTTTGGTTTTTAAATAATGGTTATTTAAGAAAACTGAAATATTTGAGAGTTTAGTGGATTCTAGACAGCTATGATCTATAGACTGTGTATCTATAAGCACGTAAAAACTGAATTAAAGTGAAATAACTCTTCTTCAGTAATTTTCCTGTTCTGTTTTCTTACATATTCAGCCAGTGTTACCTGATAATAACACTTTTTCTTCCTGAGTTATGTGGAATGGAATGTCAAATCTAAACAGTGCCTTTTGCATTTCTACATATTTTCCAGTCAGTAGAGCAAATGCAGAAAACAAGACTCATCAGTATTGCTGTCTATTAAAGGTCAATGTAAAATGCAAACATTGCATTGCTGAATAAAATATTGAATTTAACTGCTTTTACACATGGAAACTTTGAACATACTTAGGGTTTCTCTTATCAATTTTATTATTTTGTCCATATATCTACACTTGCATATCTCTGTCTATTCATCATGTAATTTAAGTGTGTTTACAAATAATATGGAGAAAATATATGAATAAGTAAATATTAACAAACTATCATGGCTTCTTATGGGAATTCTATCCATGCAAACATGTTGAAATGTGCCCTGCAGCTTTCTGGAAATCAGACTCCTAGCCACCTGTGACTGATCCCACTGTTGTCATACTTATGAATAAAAGTTTCATTTCAAAATAGCCCAGTTGCTAGATGCCTAGGTAACTATAGGGTACTGGTGCTCGAGAAGAGACAGTACAGTGAGAATGTCCCCACTTTTTATGAGCTTGCACAACAAGCAGCTTAGATGGGCTCTGCTTTCAGCTGTTTACAACTGAGAGGTTAAGGGAAAAATAGTTTCAAACTATTTCTTACTCCATAATTCACAAGAGATTGAAACATCTTCAAAGTCTTCAAAAATATATTTCTAAATCTTCCATTAGAATAAGTAACAAAGACATAAGTCCTGTTGCTTTCAGATGAACAAGCACACAAGAGGAAAGGAGTTTCTTTTTCCATGTGAAACTTATCTTTCCCACCAGCCACTGTATCAGGAAATTCAAAGACACAGTGGGACTCATGGTCTCAAATTTCTTTCTTAAACTCACAGTTCATCTCTACTGAAGAGAGGTGGGAAGAAAAAAACTAATGTGCGTTCAGTGTAATTAATGGATTTTTTTTAAGTCATCTTTGGAAACTTTTAGCAGACTCTTCCTTCAGAGAAAGTTGTGTGTTCTGACCTGGCAGTATCTATGAACCAAATAAAAGATTAAAAGAGGACATACTGTGAAAGAGATTACACTAACTGTGCTGTGCAGCTATCACTCTTTTATATTAGACAGTGAGAACATTTATTTGATTACAGTTTTCTAAAGGCAAGATTCATGTTTACAAGCAAAATATCTAAAAAGGAAAACAGCTTATGAAATGGTTTATCAGTAATAACAGCATCTGGAGCCAAAGGCTGAAAGAGACTTGGCCTCCTGTTTAGCCATTTCCAATGCCTCTCTAACCAGAAAATCAATTAAGTGACTTTAAACTAACAAACACAAATGTATCTGCACGGCAGAGCAGAGTTTAGCCCAGAGGTATTGCTTTTCAGCCTCTAAGATGATGATCATCTGAGAGTTTGGCTGAGGGAGAGAAGCCAGCAACACAGTGATACAATCAGATGGTAGGCAGAAAATTACAGAAAACCCACCAAACAACAACAAAGGCGAAAAATAAAATAATCTGTTCTAACATGAGAACTGAGTGGGTAAATATGAGTTAGGAATTTTATTCTAATATTTTTTCATGGAACAGTGACTTTAGAAAAGAGACTATGAGAACAATAATTTGAACTGTGTCTGAGTTCTTCTGTGTCTCAGCCCATTAAACTGGAGTGTCTACACTGTGAACTGAGGTGTGAACTGAGATAATTATACTAATTGTTCTGACTGGGAAAGCTGAATGTAGTGGGCAAAAAAGAACACTTTTTAGAGGATATAGAAGAAACCTGGCAATACAACTCTTTCCCAGCTAAAAGGATGCCACATGTTGTTATGGGAATTGAAATATGGGCAAAAGAACAGTAAAGAAGAAAAAGAGGAACATTGCATCTTCCCTGCCTTGCATTGTAATTGTACTTCTTGTCCTATCCTATAAGCATCAGGAGGCATTTGTAAGTCTCCTAAATATGTCCTTTTCCTCTCTGTACTTCTCTCCATTCAATACAGTTGGTCACAGTAGCTGCTCAGTTTCATTAGTCTGCCCTGACAGCTTCACCTTCTCTGTTTCTGATACATTCTGTTCAGCTACAAAAATGTATCAGAGACACAGGACAATAATGCACATCTGCCAAAAATACTTTGAACCTACTACTCCAGGAATGAGAAAGGAAAAGGTGCAAAGGAGACAGTAGGGGTGGAAGAATTTAATGGCAACATGTGACTACTGTTGCAATTACAGACTGTTGTTCCATGATTTTGTTATCACTTTTAGTTAGCACTAGTGCTGAAATAAATTGTACTACACATTCCTGTTTCTGACCATTTGCTCTTACTTCTGTACCAAATGCATTTGTATGTCCATTAAAGACACTGGATGGAGGAATTAGTTTGGAATAAAAATCTAAGTTTGTCTATACTATTTCATAATTTGCATTACTTCTTTGGTGCTATTTTTTCATCAGGCTACATTTCCTCACTGCTTTTGAAAGCCATTTCAAATAAAGAATTCAAAAGTAAATACACATAAAGAAACTTACATAAAACAGTGATGCTTCCATAAGATGTTATGGAATTGAACTCCTCAAAAAGACCTGGATCACTCTTGTTATAAGCAAGAGAGACATGAAGAACCAGACCTTTTGCTCCTGCCAGTACTAGGAGAAAGGATGGATAGATAGGACCTAGCCACCCAGCAGTAACTATCAATCTTTCCTCAGCATCAGCAGGTTAATGTTTCTAGGCAATGGAGAACCTGAGTACTCTACCCATACCTAGATCTGCCTCAGAAATTTCAGAGCTTTCCAGTCTTTTTAACTAAGTAGAAATTGTAATGAGTTTTGTAACCTAGGAGTTTTTCACTTTCTTACAACTTGGCAATGGCCTTCTCTCTGAAGGATCTGAGCACAAGATCTGAAAAGAGTGGAGACTAAAAAATTCTATTTAAATCCTATTCATTTTTACAAATCTTAGAGTCCAAGTTTTGCTAGTTTAATACCCTTAAAAAATGTAGATGGATACATTTTAATATAAAATATTTACTTGATGCAATGGTGAATTAAATAAACTGGAACATTTTTTTCTACAAATCATCTGATTAATCAGAAAAATACCACTTGATTTTTGAAGTCATCTAAACCAGAATGAGAATATTGTGTTCTAGAGGAAGTGTGCAAGTAAATGCACTGGATTATGCAGAGGGATGTAGGTGGATGAAATGAGGGAATTACTGAACAATTCCCTTCACCACTCTATATTCAGAAAGACTTGGTAGCTCTTTGAAAACTTTCTTACATGAAAACAGTCTTACACTGAACAATCTGTATAGGTCTACCTTATACTGCAGCCCAGAACAAATAACTTTTTAATGTGCTTATTACCGATTTCATGATTTTGTAGCACATTTGGTGCTGGGAATCAGTGGATGACAGAAACGCTTGAGATGATAGTGATAACTGCTAATCCACCTTAAATATAGAGAAAAATCAAAGAGATTGCCCTCACGCTACATGATTAACAAGGCTATTAGCAGCCTGTGTTGATGATCCAGTTTAAATACAATAAATAGAGAAGACAATTATCCAATGGGAGGTTAGGGTAGCACACCATATGTGGACCTCAGACATCATGTCAAAGGCTGAGCCCAAGGTGGAACTATTTTGCACAGGGACCACCAACCAGGATTAGGGCATGGACAGTGGTCATCATGAGTGTCCTGTGTCCTGGGTCTGTGCTGCCAGTCCATGGCTGGTGTGAGTATGATGTGCAGGACAGAAACACTAGACTAGAAATTACGGTCTACCTGAGCCATCCTACTTAATAAATAAATTCTCAATTTATCACCATGGAGTGGTGTGATTCTCTGGTTTTGCCCTCCTCACCCAGTTTCCCCAAGGAACTAGTATTTTCATAAAAATCAGGTAGAAGATGGTTAGCTAAACAATTTTCCAAAGGTAAAGCACACACAAGTAGAATATTAACTTGTCTGTTTCAATGGGAGAAAGCATATATATGTATGTAGGTAACACCTACCTACAAAACAGGAATGAAATTACCTATGAAAAGAATAGGTACTTTTTACTCATCAATATGTTTTTTCTTTTGCAGAGTCTTTGCAGATTTTGCATTCCGGAGGACATTCCAGTAAAGCTTATTCTGCTCTCTAGTGCAAGAGAGTAGTAATAGGCCAGAATGACGGAAGAGATCAGTGGAGGCAAGCAGCACTGAAAGTAATTTCTTACTCTCTAAGAATTTATCTCTTATTTCTTATAATAATGACAGATTCACTTATTCTCTGTCTCTCTTTTCATTCATTCTAGCCACTTCAGTGTGCTACATCATCAAAAGTAGTTCTGTTGAATTCAACCGCCGTCCTTGATTCCTTCTATCTTACATTTATCCACCAACCCAATGTTATCAAAAAGACACCTTCAGCCCTCGTAACATTTCAATAATTTGATCTATCTTCACTTTCACTCTGACTTTTCCTTCTAAGTCTCATTGCCCTCACAAGGCAGTGAGTCTAGGAACCGCACGCTGGTTTTAGGATTCCCATCCACTTGTCACACATACATATTTATGATGTTCTGCTTAACTGGCAGGGGCTTATGTCCATCATTAGAACTAACTTACATATATAATAACACTACACATTTATCAGATAGCAGCTATTTCAGAAAAGGAAGAAGGCATTTCAATCCTATTATTTCACTCTTGTCTTATAATAACTCTTCTCCACTTAGTGCAAGTTGTAGCAGAGATGTCTGTGGTGTGGACAACGCAATTGAAAAGATACATCTTTTGGCTAAGAGTTACATTTGTCTTTCAGCTTACAAGGAAAACAATATAAGAAAATTTTTGACTTCTTAATTTATTATATTAGAAAAAATCTTGAATTGTTTTATTTTAATTATGCAGTACTGACAATTTTCAACTGAAATAGCTAAAAGTGAGGACTAGATCTAGTCTTACCATACATCTGTCTGCCAAGGAATTTGTCTTTAACTTCTGGAATGCCTTTTATAATAACCCAGACTTTCTTAGAACTTTTTCCCTGCTGAAATAATAGAATAATATAACTTTAAAGTAATATAGGCATCGGTTGATTAGAATTCATTTCTCTGCAGGATTCTCTATGCTCAAAATGAGGCAGAAAATATTATTGACCAAACTTCAGAGACAGAAGTGAATGATCTGGGGTTTCCCTTTGTTATCTCTGAGGCACTTTTATTTGGCCAATAAAGATAACATGTACTTGCATGTCACAACTGACAACAAGAAGGGTCTTATCTCTTCAGAATTGTCAGACTCATTAGTCTATGTTAACCATGCTTATTTTAAATTTGTTTTTGTAGATCCACCTATCCTGCATGACATTTACTTTGACAATTATGTTAATATCTGTAGAATTACATTATGGAAAAACATTGACATTTGAGAGAACATGTTCTCAACAAGGACTCTGATTGTGATAACTTGCCACTGCCTTCTGTGCTGTGGAAAAGATACAACTGATGATTCAGAATTGCATGAAACCTAGTCACCTGTCAACTATAGATATGCATTACTTGCACTGTCACTTGTTCAGATGTCAGTTTTACAGTGTCCTGTTCTTCCTTCAGCTACCAGCAGTTTGGGTTCAGATCAGCTCTCTCTCACCCCATAAAAACCAATAAGCTTAAAGTTATTTAAGCATAGAGATAATGTTTTGGTTGCAGGCAGCAAAATTTACCCGGAAAATATGAAACAGCTGAGTGCAAGAAAATCTTCTCAGTTACATTGTTAAAGTCGGCAACAAAATAAAATGAAAAGATTTAACCTTTTTTCTGGACATTTGAGCATAATATTGTCAGGGTTTAGTTTCACTGTTATAAAGAAGGGGAATAATAAATAGGGTCTATTGAATATTTTGTGTACCTTTACATAGTGTACATCTAAAAAACTTTTCAAGTCCAATCTATAGACCAGAAATTCCACCACTGTCAATGCAAGAACTGCCTCTTATTGAATAAAAATCTTGAATAAAATAAAGACTCATAACTATAATTGGCTTATCTAGAGACAAAAAAAAAAAAAAAAAAAAAAAAAGGGAGATTTCAATATTTCCAGCTGTTAAACTTCACTTGAATACAGAATAAACAGCATAGTAAGGGGTGGATTCTGGGATTTACAGTGTGTATTATCACTGGGAAATATTTTACACTTCATGGAATCCTATTTTTCCTCTGTTGGGATACCTGCTTGCCTTTGGCTTTCATGTGCAAACCATTATCTCTAATTTTGTACCTGAAAGGCTGACATTTTCTCTGATGTAGTTTTACCATGAAAATTTTAAGACTTAAGTCTTAAGCATGAAGTTTTGGCTGTAAACACATTGTGACATTTTTTCTATATTGTTTGTTTTCCTGTCTACAAGAATTTATAGATACCAATTCCTTTGTTATGACTGAAAAAAAATGTAGTTTCTTTCCTTGACTCTTACATAATTATGGAAAAATAGGATGACAGTCAATAGATAGCAACAAGAGGTAAGTGAAATAAAGGGTCAAAGTTATCTTGCATGGTTTGTTATACAATCAGATAAATGTAATGGATAATATTTCTAAGATGATAGTAACAAAATACAGTACCTTAGAGAATTAGAGTTTACATAATGCTAGTGGTACCAGTACAGTCTGGGAAAGGAACACAAAGAAAAGGAATAAATATTTCTGAAGATGTGTCCTAGAGAATAAAGAGCAGGATTCACCTAATCTTTCACTGTCCAGAAGTTAAACATGTAGTCTAAGGTGTCTGACTAAATTCCTTCATATAATAGAAAGGAAGGAGATAGACTTCTCCTGAGGACAATTTATTCTACGTTCCTTAAATGTTTGTCTTAAGATAGGATGAATCACCCTCAGTAGTCATCTCTTTCTGTTTCTTCCCTTTGAAGAAAAAGTTGACATTAATCATATGCTTGGATTAGACATCTAACTTTGAGGACTAAATTAAATAAATTGCATTTCACCTGTATTCAGAACAGAATTCTTATTCCAAAAGATACAAGCACTACCATGGCCTCTTAAGAGAGCAGTTTTCAAAGGTCTTGTTCAGGTGCAGATAGACCTCTAGTGAGATTTTAAAAGTGTATGAATGAATAACAACCTTATCCTTGTAATTAGAATAGAAAGTAGTAAATTAAGAAAAAGTGCATTAGTGTATCATATATATACATATAAGAAAAATAAGGTAAATCAGTGTCCTCAGTAATTCAATTATGAAATAAATATGAGGGGAATCAAATAATAAAGACTCATAATCCACTACAATATCAAAATGATATTTTTCTGGAACAGCTTAATTTATTATTCAAGCAGATATTTCTTAGACTCTTTCTAGGGGCTACTCCCAAAATACTGAAGAATACATGTCACATTCTGCTCTAAAATGTGTCAAAATAAATTTCCTAGCCTCTTCAGATAGGAAGAGTTAGCACTTTTAGATGGAAATTTATTGTTACTTTATTGTTGTTGACATTTTCTTTACTGATTATACCACAGATATGATATCAAAACAACTGCAGGAAATTCCTACTGAAAGCAAAAGTAATTTAGAAACTATTTCTTTATTTGATGAAAACAGTTATGGAGAGAGAAAAATGTGCATCGAATTATTTTGAAATTGGAGATGATAATGTCACAATTGAAAATGAAAAGTGATATAGCTTACGGCTTTCCTTTGGAAATGTGCAGGTTGAGATCTGCTCTGCATTACCTAGACATTTAATTTATGTCTATATAATTTCTAAGTTCTGGTGCAGTCATTGGATATACATATCTGTCTCTGAACACTTTCAAAAGGAAAATTTGTTAGCTAAGATTTGGCAACTATATTAAGAGGAAAAATCTCCTCTTTAGACCTTCAAAAACAATTTTCTCTCTTTTTTATTACAAAAGAAATTCAGACACTGTAGACTTTATTCAGTTGCTTTAAGAGGTGTCAATAATGTCTCGAGATGCGTGTCAGCAATGAGGCCATGTTACCAATCCTCCATCTGCTGATCCAGAGGAACATGGGTCCCTTACAAGTTCTGTGTAGTATCTGGTAGCCTCATGTCACTGTTTTACATATTGTACAGTGTTTCAAATGGTGTTTGTCATTTACATCCTTATTTTTGAGAAAGTGAATCAGTGTCTTCCGGAATGCTAGGTCATTAGGAATTTAAATGTGAGTAAAAATTATATGTCTTGATTAGGTCTACTGGAATCGACCCTCAGTGGATACCCAACTACTAAATGGAATAACACTGCTACTGTAAATGAGCATTAAATGAAACAAATACAGGTGATAGAGATATATTCTAACATAAATTAGAAATTTGGTGAACCTTAGAGGAGCTTACATGTCATTTCATTTAATCAGTTCTTAAGTCTGTTGGTGTGTGTCAAAATCACCAATACAGAGTTTACAGTGCAATTATATAGTACTAATCCACATTTTAACAGGCTTACTTATATTTTATTGCCAATGAATTACAACATTCATTACCCACCCTAACAACTTGCAGGACTGAGCGGTATTTTGGCACACTGAGGCTCCCTTTTTTTGTCTTAGTTACTATTAGCAGATGCTACTACCTCTGTTTCTACAAATAAAAGGATGAAAGTTCTGTTTCTATCTTAATGTTTCTGCACACATGTGCACATGTACGCTAGATGAATGCAAATACCAATTTGATAGTTATCCAAATATTTATCTTCTGATTGTCTTACATATCTGAAAATACTTTTTCAGTTTGCAGTTTTCACTGGAATGTAACTGGTTAGTTTTACTAATACCTGATGTAATTTAAAGGAAAGAAATACATTTTAATATATGAAGCCTAGCTAAAGATTTGATTTTTTTTTTTTTCCTTCTGGAACCCTAATGTAAGCTGAAAATGTAATTTATAAAAAATTTAGTCCTTAACAAATATTATTCCAACAGAAAATCCTCTACATTATTCTACATAGCTAAATGTATCTATGGGTTAGGTGTTAACATCACTGTGTCGGAGGAAAATAAACTCATCCTTAAAAATCCTTCTCAGATAGCTATTAAGTGATGCTAGACACTTTGTTCCATACAATATAACAGATATTTAACCCCAAAGCTGATTCTGATCAAGCTTTTTGTCTCAGTAATAACCTCTGTAATAAAGTCAGATCATAGGGACATAGTCTAATTAGTCCTCAGCTTTTATTTCACAATGTCAGATTTGTTTCAGGTGTTCAAAAATGTAGACAAAGAAGAACTCTATGACCATAAGGGAAAAAGGTAGAGAGGAATATTAAACAAGAGGCTTTGAGAGAAAACCAGTGGGAGACTGAGGGTGTATAAAAGGGTCTCTTGAATTTCCAAAGGTACTTAGAAACTTTCAGAGATTCTGAAAATCTGAAGGCTTTGCTTGCATTGCTCTCTTTTTAATATAATTTATTATTCTGTTTTAAATGCATCCTGTGCTATAATTTCACACACTGTCATAGTTTGAGCCACCCCTATTGCCCCCTCCCCTGCTACCAAAAAAACCTCACCACTCACTCAAACCCAGGACAGACACTGATGAATATCTTTAGGTTCTCCCTTTCAGAGGAGCACAAGTGGATGGCAGAAAAGTTTATTGTCTTCTCTGTATTTTAGGTGGAGTCAATGCTTGCATCAGAAACATTGTAGTGTCTATTGATATCAGACTGATATTGATGAAGAAAGGGTTTTTTGTTTTCTGTTTTCTGTTAAATGAGCTTTATTCCAAGAGCATCATGTTTATAACATAGCCAGTTTCCACTCCATAGGCTTCTTCCTTACTGTCAAGGAAAATTTCAAGGCTGCAAGTATCATCAAATATTCAATACAAGCATCAAAAAGAACATCAATATAAAATATTTCTTCTATTTTCTGAAGAGAGAACAAAATTATAAACATAAACCTGGAAAAAAACTCATTTAGTTCTCCACACTCTAACTTGTATTGAAAGGTGTTGAAAGTATTTGAGCACTTAATATGAAAATACTTATTTTTTGTGAACATGAAGAATAGAGGTTTGAATTTATACTAAATACTAATGAGTATATTATTGAAAATACTATCTTTAATCATTTATTATATTAAAAATGTGTTATTTCACCAGTTACTTATCCGTGCCCTTTCTATATCTAGAAATCAGTATCACATTGACATATTTCAAGACGTTCATATGTAGAAAATTTCATACAGAGCTGATCTTCTTATGACAAGAAAATAATTATGAAAATATCACCTATTTGAAAATCTCTGCTACTAAACAAATGAAGACTTGGTCTTATTTTCTAATAAAATATAAAACAGAAAAAAACAAACTTGAAATAAGAGACTAATATTGCTCTATGAAATCATTTGATATTTTCAATTTGCGTGAAGATTTCAGTTAAGTATCAGAAATTCAGAGAGCAAATACTTAACGAAAAAGCATTTTGTCAGAAGAAAAAACACCTGTAGAATGTCTGGTCTGTGTAATCCATCCTATATGAAAGAATTTCTTAACATCACTACATAGTGTAAGTTTTATTTACCCTAGGAGACTGAACTAATCATCTGATTTACAGAGTCTGCATATTTCAAGCTAAAGGCTCAAACCATTCTGCCATCCCTTTCTGGAAATGGTTCAGCAGTGATTTATTCTGAATATTCAAATTACTCATCAACTGTGCTCTAAAAAAGAAAGAAAAGAAGCAGAAAATACGTTGATGCACCTTCAGCAGAGAGAGCTAAGAGTAGAATGCTGTCATTTCCTGGTGATACTACCCTTTAGCAATCATTTAAATTTTTTTAAAACCTCTTAACCTTACCTTGTATTACTTTTCTACACAAAAATGCTTCCCTCTGTCAGTGACACTAGGCTCTCCCCAGTATGCTTTTGAACTTGGAAAGCATCCAGTGAAGAGCTGCAGAGTTTACTTGTGCCCTACCAGGGGGGAATCAAGATATGGTGCATATGCAATGTGTCATCCAGTTTTCTTAAAACTTGTAAAGGATCCAGCTGTGCTATTAATTTAGTCAGGCCTCAGGCCTTCCACAGCATATCAATTTTACTTGATTTACATTTCAGAGCCTACATTATACTTCTGTGTCAGAAATCAGTGGGGAAAAGATCCTTATCAACCTCCTTGCATTGCAAGACAAAAGCAAGAGTCCAAACAAAAGTAATGGATATAATACATACTGTAAATATATTTCCTGCCTGCTTGTTTGTGTGAGAATTTTTCTAGTGGTATCAGTCTACAAGAAAAAAGATCAGAGAGGAAATGCTCTAATTTTCAACAATTGCAATTTTTATTTTAATTTATTTTTAATAATTTTAAAAAACATGAAGCAAACAGAAATTGTCTATTTGGCTAGTTATAAAATATTTTCTTAATTTCACCGAATATATAATGTGATTTATTTTATTTTGTTATTTTTAAGTTATTATTCTGCTGAAGTAATTCTGCAGTTGTTTTCCCTTTTTTTCCCTGTCTTTACAAGAAATACCTCCTTGCAAAAAGAAGAAATTAAAACAAAGAATTTGAAAGAACAAAGGCCTCAAATTCAGATCGTCATTGAGGAAAGATTTTTACACAAATAGAAAAATTACTAAGAGTCAGTCTTGTAGTAAAATGAAATGATAAATCATATAAATCTATATACTGAAGGAGATATTTTCAAAAATAAGAATAGGGTGCAAGAATCCAAGACCTTCAAAGGAAGAAAAAAAACACTTTGGAAATTAAATAAATAAAGGACTTCTTACTTAAGGTAGTTTCAGAGGACAATTTTTTTCTAAAAAAGATAATATATTCAGCCATGGGGAAATACTTGCTTTTATCACTTTTTAATATTTTAGTGGTAATTGGAATTAATAATCAAATTAAACAGCTGGAAGTCAGAAGGGTGGGGTTTATGTTTAGGCACACATAGTAGGGCATCATGCCTTAAGGAATACTGGAGAAAGTGGACGTTGAGAGTTTTTATTAGATTATGTAACTGAAACACTTTGTGACACATCTTTCCTTGTATTCCTTTGATATGAATAGTCAATGATATTAAAATTCAAAAATAGTAAAGGGAAAATTGACTCCCTGAAGCCTCTAGAGTACATTTAAATATATGAAAAAGGTTTATTCATGTGTACGTGTACAATATTTACAGTATTCCAATAATGTAGATATAAATAATTAAATACATTTGTTTGTAAACATTTGAGAAGCAACTGGAAGGAACAACAAATTATATAAGCTATATCCATGAAGTACTTGACATTTAAGTACTTCAGCACATTGGTGACAAATTTACTACAGCTTTTGTAGGGCAAAATGTTTTGAAAAATAAGTCCTGAATATTTTTAATTTATTACTAAAATAACGTGTGTGTGTATGTATGTTACAAAATTAAAAATGTTTAAAATGTATTTGTGAAAATATGTAGAAAATTAGTTAAGTTTCTGAAATTTTGAATAGTTACTAGGAACAATACATTGGAGTTACCTTTAATTTTCTTTTGCAGCAACTATATTTGTGGCTTTATTATTGCTGGATATGACCTTTTTCTGTTGTTTCCTAGCATCAGAACTGGATGTTTTAGTCATCACTTAACTACCCAGGCTTTAAGATTGAATCTGAAAAATAGTTATGATGGAAATCATAAAATAAAATTTCAAATTTGTTTCATAGAAATAAGGATGAAACAACCAACTTTTATTTACTGGTCCAGTTTTGAGGAGGGTCTTAATGGAAATAAGAAGCCCAGGTCCAGTCCTTCCTTTATCCAGACAGATTTGAAACCCAGTTTTCCCAAGGAACACTACTGATCTTATTTCTGTTGCTCCAGCTGTTGCTTTTTCACTTGCCTGGGTTAATTAGGGTTTCCATATGCCCAGTTCCTACTTCACACCATATGTGTTTCCTTTATATCTGTACTTGATATCTTGGTGTTCTGATATTTAAAGAACCTTGAGCTCATTTGACAATGTATCAAACAGGGGTAATATGATTAAAGGGAAAGTTCAGTTTAAGATTTTGCAATTTGTAACAGGAATCTAAATACTCAGTTCTCATTAAAGTTGTTGCTAACTATGTATGCAAATGAGTAGAAGATAAAATTCACAGACCAAAATGAGAATCCTCCCTTCCCTTCTCTGCCACTGAACTGCAAGTCCTACTATTTGATCAATTTCCATATGAAGAACTGTAGCTAGCAGAGATTTTGAGGACAAACACTTTTCAGAAAGTTCTAAAGTCTTCAAAAAGACATTATTGTGTTAATATTTTTCTTTAACTAGAAAAGTACAGAAGAATGACTTTCTCCATAAATCAAAGTTCTCAGTATTAATTCATGTTCAGAGAGTGATAGACAAAATCATGAGGAATAACCACTTATTTCTAACAGGTATCACAGCCATTCATTGTGATTCAAGAACCGTAATTCTGAAAATAAGCTTTGAAAAACAAACATAAGGACTATTCATTATAATTCAAGAATCATATTTCTGAAAATAAGCTTGGAAAAATTGCTGATCGCAAAACCTCTTAGAGTTTGTTTCTGTATTTCATGTTCTCTTTTGAAAAGGCTATGTAGTTTTATTTACTTTGTTTAACACAGAGGAAATATGTGAATAATATCTATGATTCTATGCCCAGGTACTTAAGAATCTGCAGGCAACCTCACTTTGCACTCACTTCAGGAATCATCTGTGTAGCAGGAAGTGCAAACTACTATCTCAGGATGATTAAGGAAAATTTATGTTTCCCTTATTCTGTTGTTAGAACAGAAGCCTTTGGATGGAAAATACAGCATGTCAGAGGCTGTACTGTTTTCTGAATTCAAGTATCAGCCCTGACTCCTCAAATAGCAAGAAGACAGAAAACTTAGAACAAGAACTTTTAAGCTTCTTGTCAGTTCATGGCATGGACACAAGCATGAAGACATAAAAATAACCTACAGTTTTTTTGCTTTTGTTATGACTCAGTGAATCTCCCAGTTTTAGAAAAGGAAGGAGATACTGGATGTTATTTAATACAGCTCAAATAAAAGATTTATACTAGCTTCATATTATCAAAATAAAAGTGCCAAAACTCATGTAAATGACGGCCTACTGAAAATTTTCATATTAAATTATAATTTGTTTTCCCCCTCCATAGTTTCATAGTGTTATACAGTGTCTTTTAAAAAGTAAGAAGTATTTTTAGCCACTGGACATACATGTACTTATTAATTAAATTGATTTTATGCAGAAGGTGCTGAGGTACTACATGAATGCATAAAGCCTTAGAGAATTAGACAGTTATGACCTGGCCCAATGGATAATGTTGTGTCCTGACATATGAGAAAGGCCAGGGCAAAATATTCATATCTCCCCGGAATGTAGGACTCTGTTCTTTTAGTGATGCACAATATATTGGACTTAATATGAGTTACAGCACTGATTCACTGCACATTAAGGCAATGTGAGATCCCTGAGGTTCTTTCTCCATATTTTGCAGAGTTCTGCAAAATGTGAACTTCTGTTAAACAAAGTAAAGTCTCTAGCTCTTCTTCTTTCAGAAAGAGCTTTAATTCTATAAATCAGTGTACTTATCTATTGTTTACTCTGTTCCCAGATGGGCAGGAATAACAACTCGAGGTGAAGACTTGATTTATTCATCTTAATGTACTGACAACAAAGCCAAGTATCAAGCAGTGGAAAGCTAACATTAGAAGCATATATATCCAAATAGAGGAAGAAAAACAAGACAGAGGAATCTCTTAACCTATAATATAGTTCAAATTTTGAGAACAACTTTGCCTGAGATGGTATCTTTCAGAAGATTGAATGGATAATGTTCTTCTGAAAGGAAGAAGCTAGTACTATTCCATCAGTGTTTTTCACTATACTAGCATGTTCAACCTGTTCATATGTATGTAAAAATTCCTTAATACCATAATTGCAATAAATGCAGATAATATCCTGAATATTCAAAGGAATAGAGCATGAGGAAACTCATTTGTGGAATTTATTTCTTGACAGGAACTTGATAACTTTAAATGGACTAGAAGCTTTATCTGGATTTCAGTAGACTGTTGGTCAAACTATTAGTCTGCAAGAGGTTGATTTTATTAATGTTGCAGATGTGCTGCTAGGTTATTCTGGTTTTGTATGTAATTTTTTTGCAGTTTGGACATGAAAGTTTAATATGTGTTTGTGAGTTGACTAAATAACCCAGAAAGGAGAATTTGGTTTTACTCCATGACTGAAAGGGTCACTACACCAGCACATGAAATGAAACTCCAGCAATACCTCATATCTAATTGTAAGCATTTATTTTGAGTACTGTAAGTACATGGAGTAATGAATATTAAATTTTTGAAAACTGTTCAATAGTATGGGAAGAAATAATGGTAATTTTAAAATACTGGATACACTCCATAAGAAAATATTCCTATTCAAATAGAAAAGTAGCTTTTATTCTGTGTAATGCCATATAACTCTGTATAAGATAAGAATCAAAACGAAAATATAGTGTCTTAATATTGTTCACTCATTTGATCATTTGATGAGGATTTGCTTAAAAGGAAAACTAAATATCTCAGTTATCTGCAGATCATACGGGAAGACTTTCTCTGCTTCTATCTACTGGTAAATTGAAGAAGGCACAACATGGGAAGGAGCTTTCCTTAATGCATATTCTTCATATCCTCTCACTTGTGCTGTCTCTGGGGTATTTTGTTCTTTTTAATTAAGATTCTTTTAAAATCAAGTTGGAGGAGGCATAGTAAAATTATCTCTTTTCATGATTAAACACCATTATCTGAGTGGAAAAAAACAAACCATTGCAATCTAACCAGTTTCATAACTGAGAAGTGAAACTGGACAGTATTGAAGAAATGAGGAAAAGGTAAGGTCAAATGCATTTGATCTTGTGTTTCCTCCTCCTCTTAATGTGTGCAAGGGAGTCTGCACCAACCAACAGAACCTGCCACAGCTGAGTTAAGGAGTAGCCCCAGAGCCATCACCATGGCTTGGCTTCAAGTTCTTCAGTGAGACACTACAGAAATGATCCATTGCAAGGTGTTTCCCCAGTGTAATGGGTGTCATAAGAAACTAGGCATATGCATAACTATCATACACGTGTGTGCATACATATATATACATACGCACACATACATATTCATACTATCGTAAAACGTGTATGTATGACTGCGTATTCATGTTCACAATTAATGTTCATGGAAAGAAAAATGTTCATGGAGGAAAAGGGGGATTCTTTTTCACTTCATCTGTTTCAGAACAAAGATGTGAAAGTTAAATGATGGCAAATAACAGTGAAATGCAGAAACACCTAATTTAAACAATAGTAATCTTTACTCAGGAATGGATTTGCAGGATTGGATTTCAAATCATATCAAAGGATGGAAACTATATAAGTGCAATATATAAAAGAGGGGAATGTAAAGTGCTGATGAGATGCTTGCTAGGAAGATGGGAACACCAAGTCAGTGCTGGAGAGGGTGTTTTACTTATTATTCATATAAAAATACTATTGTTTTACTATTGTTGTTTCCCAAATCAATTATGTATGCCTTTTGGCTTTTACAGCTTTTTCTTTTTTAATTCCTCTTTCTGGTTTTATACCCACATAGTTTTCTTGTGGAAGTAGTCAAGACTGACTGCTGACTACCAGGGAGGGTAGATTGCGTGAGTTGGGAAGAGATTGGAAGGGAAGAAGGTAAAGGAACAAGAAGGAAAATAGGACATGAGCTTGTGATGGTTTATTCACTGAAAAACCGATCACTTGTATATTTAAGCTTGTTCGTTATTGTTGCTAATAGTATGCAACAGAAAAAATAGCCATATATAATTATGATTTGACTACAGAATTCATGTATTATTTAATTGATGTCATTCTTCACAGGTTTATGGGGTGCAGGGGTGTGTCTTTTGTTTCACTTTCACAGGGAGCAGGAGAGAAAGACTGTTGTAAGTGAATGTCAATTGAAGGACAATTAAGGATAATGATTTTATTCAGTTTAAGTCTTCTATCAAAGTATAAGCAGAACATTTACCCTTATAATGTGGTTTTGAGGCTGATATGTTATCATGGTTTGAGTCCAGAGGGCAACTGAGCATGGTGCAGCCCTTTACTCACCCCTTCCCCTCTTAGGAATTGGAAGAAGAAAATAAAGGAAAAGGTTCAGGAATGGAGATAAGGATGGGAAGGGGTGGCTCACGCATTAGAGTCATGGGTAAAAGACAGACTCATTAGGGGAAGAAAAAGAACATCGTTTTAACTCAAACACTAATAAAGACAACACTTAACAGACAAGGTGGGACAGTGAGAAGCACCACCACCTCTTAAAAACACCTCTCCCACCCCACTCTTCTTCCCAGGCTCAGCTTTGCTCCCCATCTCTCTAACTTCTCCCCCAGTGGTGCAGGGAGCAGGATATGGAGATTACAGTGAGCTCGTCACTCCTTCCTTCTCAGGAGGTGGGATGAACACTGCACATTCCTCCCCTGCTCCACGTGGCTCCCCTCTCACTGCAGACAGTCCTCCAGGAACCTTCTCTGCAGTGAGTCCTCCCCACGGGATGCAGCCATTCCCATGTTTCTCTGGCATGGGTCACCCCCGTGTGTTACAGTCCTCCCAGGGCTGAACTACAACAGCAGGTTCTTATTCTCCCCTCAGAGTCCAGGCTTCCTTTAAGCACAGCTGCCTGTCCTAGTGTGGGCTTCTCCACAGATCTCAGGTTGGCATCTACTCCACTGCAGACCTCCATAGGTGACAGGAGGGGACCGCCCTGCTGTGTCACCTCAGGATACTGGGGGGGGGGTCTCTGCTCTGACACACCTCCCCCCTTTCTTTCTCCTTCCTTCCACTGACCTCAGTGTTAGTCCTTCTCGTAAGTCCTCCTCTACCAGTCCCCACATGCTCTCAGGTTCCCTTTCTTAAATACTTTCTTGTATAGGCGCAGCCACTGTTGATAGTTGTCTCAGCCCTGGACAGAGGTGGGTCTGACTTGGAGCCAGGGAAGCTTTGAGATGCTTCTCACAGGAGGTCATTGCTATAGCCCCTTCTCTCGCTACCAAAAACCCCAACACAGAAATCCAGCACATATATGATGGTGGTTCTTCACTGATATGTTAGTTAATTTATCTTACATGTATTTTTAGGTCATGCGGAGTACTTCTAGCTGCTTCTGATGGTCTTACAGTGACTCAGTACTTTAAACTCAAGGTCTAATGACAAAACCAGCTTCTATTTAGAAAATTCAGCTTCTAAAAATGAGCACTGTGTGATTCTTCAAACTTCTGGAGAGATACTAGGAAATCTCCTGCAGCTCTTTGGCTTGTTAAAGTCACGGGTGCTCACACACTTTGAATTTGTAAGACTTTGTGCATCCCATATACAAGAGAACATTCTGATTTCAGCTGCAGTTCATTTCCTCATCAAACTAGCATAACTATGAGTTTTACTCATTTGAGACTGTTACCAGAAAGTTTCCTCCTACTCCAGAAAGATTTACTGAAGACAATAATAGCTTGAGAAAACCAATCCTTTTCAAAATTATATCCAAATTATCTCAAAAGTGTGAATGCTTACAGACTAATGAAAAACAACAGACATTTTCTGGTTTAAAAAAACAAACCAAAACAAAACAAAACAATAAAATTCAAAAGAAATAACTTGGCTATCAGTACCTTTGCAATCAATTCCCCCTCCCTAGGGAGTTGTGAGGCACACAGAAAATGTGCAGTGAAGAGTGAGAGAAGCACAACAAAAAGCAATATAAAAAACCCCACATAACTGAATGTTAGTGGTTTGATTTGTTTCATGTGCATCTTGTCTGCAGTGTGATGAGGTAGATGTTGCAGCAAAGCTAATGTTTCTTTGTGTGAAGTCTCAAAATACTTGAAAGCAGAAACATTTGGAGCATATTCAATTAAAGTCAGAATAAAGCTGAAACATTTAGCAGATATGCTAGTGAGAAAATTAAATCTACACCCAAATATATGGATCTGTTTAGCTTCTTCAAACTAGGCTTTGCATTTTTATACCAGTTAGGGATTTGTTATGCTGTTCTTCATAGCTTTTTACAGAACACAAAACAGAGTCTTTCCAGGCCTGACAGTGTTTGGGTTTTAAGGATTATGAAAAGGTAAAAAATTATAGAGAGATACATAGACATAGATACACCCATTTTTCTCTCCCAATTGTATTTATAAAGCAGGGTGAAACTAACAGTGACATTTTTGGTTTATTTTAAGATTATATAGTTTGACCAAGGCTGAGTGTTATCTTTGAAGCTGTGGAACATGTTGGAGGTCCATGTGCTTATATATTTGTTTTTCTCAAGGGCAAGGAATACAGGCTGATTTAAAAACTGAAAGAGATAAATAAATTGAAGCTTTGAATTAATTTATAAAATATATGTGTTTTACATTAAATTGCTGTATTGTTCTGTATTTTTTTTCCTTTTGTTTAAATGGTACATGCTCAACAGTCATGGCTGAAATGAGCAATTTTTGGCCAGCTAGATGTCTCAGGGTTAAAGTATTTGGATGAGTTGAATAGTAGATCCCACAAACTTGGTAAGAAATAACAGATGGGAATGCACCTGTTTGGGGTGGGACACAACTGCCTTATGCCTATACAAATACTTACAATGGAAGATCATATCTCTGAAAGTGCTAAGGTTTTTGTATCACTTTGTCCTTGTCTAAGAATGTAGCATAAAATATCCATACATTAGTATGCTATACCCAAGTTACGTTTTACTGGAAATGAATACTGATTAAAACAGTGTCCATTTGGTCATCAGTAGGTAATAAAAATAGTGTTATGTAGTGCCTCCTTCAGGAAAGAGAACTCTTGTCTGCCAGATGGACCATTCCACATAAATTTAAAAGTATAGAAAGTGCTATCTTAAGAAACTAAGATACATTTTATTATTTTACATGTATAATTTCTGAGTACAGAGTAATTGTTATCAGCACTAAAATAATAAATTAATTCTTTTGGATATAAAGTTGAATATCTGAAATCAAAACAAATTAAGGACTGCTTAAAGGTAAGACAGAGCTGAAAGGAGGAAAAAAGTTGAGTCATTTAATTGTTATAAGCTACAAAGGTATCTTGGATAAAGCTGAACAAGGTTTAGGAAGAAACAGTAGAAGACATTGAGGTGGGAGCAGAATCTGCAAGACCTTTAGCGATCCATTGCATTTCACTGAGTGTAAATTCAGTGAGAGTACTTCTGACTTTTGATCATATCATTTTTGTGAAACTGACATGGGTGAACTCACATGATTTTATGAAAGCATTATTTTGGGAAGAGATTGCAGTGTTTGAAGTGAAACACAGTAAACAGTAATACACTAGGAGAACCAGAGTAGAGGATCACAGAACACAGACCATAATCAGCAAATATCACCCACTTCGGTTGCAGTTTCTAAAGAGCAATGTTTATTGATGTAACATTACAAGTTTATTTTACTTTCAAAAACTTGGGAACCACATAGGCAATTATGAGCTTTATACCCATGTAATGGAGAGTAACTTCTGCTTGTTCATGCTTGGGTATGCAAGAAGTCTACTATGTGTTGGTTTTGGTTTTTTAACTAATATTTATAAACACTTCTCATCTCCACTCTTAAAACATTATTACCCAGCACACAATATCTGTACAACCTACCAAAATGCTTCTGTAGGTCTGTCTTCACTCTGTCATACACCCCAATAAGGTAAATATATAGCATTTCTTCCAGTTGACTGTAAAGGTACATTATCAAAGCACTTTAAATGAATTGAAGAAGGGCAAGGAAGGTTGTGGAGCATTGAAAATGACCAGACACAATTCAACTAGGAAACTGTGCTTTTTGGTGAGAAAATTGACCTTGAAGAACATTGGCTTATTGTAAATCTGCTGTTGTTTCCAGAGTGAGGTTGAGAGGCTAAAGAATGACTTGACAATACATGAGGATGACAGTTATTATTTTTTTAATAAGGTTACAGAGAAAATTAAAAAAAAAAAAAAAGTTTAATGAAATTTTCTAACCATCCTTGCTGGCTCTAATCAAACATTTCTTTCTCATCCTTGATCATATTTAGTTCATTTACAAATAAATCAACTCTACATCTGATATACAGAAGTTAAATGCACACTCTTCATGTTGTAAATTGGTCATGGTTATTCTTGCATAGGCTGTTGTAGTTGGAATAGTGAGCTCTGAAGATGAACTTGTATGAAACACTCTGATACTTTTTTGTTTGTTTTTCTTTGTGTTTATATTTTCTATATATATTTAGAAAATTTGTTCTTTAAAGGACCAGAGTTAACATATTTTGAAAAAAAATTATTGCAAAAACCACAGAGCCTGCATGAAAATTGACTGTGGTAAAGGTGAAATCACTGATTTTTATAAAAGATCAGCAGATTTCTCAAGCAAGACTCACCACTCTGCAAGTCCCATCAGGAAGGGGACATGAAAGGTTGTTAGAAAATCTGTATAGAATTTAGATTAGCTACTTTAGTGTACTTATATAAGTTTTAATATCTTCCTTAATAATAAAATTCATTTATATCCCAGACGTCGGGTTATTGGTCTCTTGGCCTCTTCAAGGAAGTAATTGAGCACCTGTATGGGGACAATGGGAATTGAGGAGTTCTGATTAGTTTTCTCTAGTTATAAATTATTTATCACCTCATTCCATTTCCCTGTTACACCTATTGGGACTTTTTCACAGTCATGTTGCATAATAAGAAAGTGAACATCAGGATTCTATTTGCTATGGTTCACCCTCATGAGCCATTTAGCATTTTGTAATTCCACAGAAAAAGCTATCTGATCAGTGGAAATGAAGTGAGAGTTTTATAGATGTTTTCTGTTATATGACTTTTTTTAAGGTAATGACTGACTCATTTAAAAATGGGTAAATTGGCTAACAAATCCTAACCTCTGCTGTTATATAGGACACCTACTGCTGAAAGAGCAAATAACTTTCCTACTTCCAAAATATATACATCATAAAATACATACAAAATGCTTATATCTATTCATGTCAAAAGCGAACAACAAATTTTAACATAGCTTAATATATTTAAAACACACTTCTGCATATGCCATTTTGGAAAATAGCTTTCTTAGAGTGGAATGTTATAAAACTGATTTGTAAACTTTTGTGATTTTTCACATCCTCTTCCTTCTGCATACCTTTAAACTTAAAGGAATAGACAGAGTTTCCTGGTGATGGGCATTTTAAAAGTTGTGAGTACATGGTAAGTATTATCCTATGAATAGGTTAACCTTTTGTACGCCTTGACTGCAGTCTGTTTGTTTGGACTAGGAGTTGTAGACCAGTGCTTTATCAAACATGTTATTAGTCACATTAAGTTCAATAACACAAAATATGGTGTCATGTATTTGGGGATGGATGTGAGAGAACTTACAAAGAACAAAACAACTATAAGATCTTGTGAGTTGGAAAAGACTCGATGACAGAAGGATGTGGCTATAATACTTTTTCATAGCATGGCTATGACCTGCCACTATAATATAATTACAGAAAAGTGAAATACAATAGCATTTAGTAGTAGTATGTCTGAGCAAAGTTATGAAGGCATCATAATCTGAATACTGTGTATGGTTCTAAGAGTTCATGTTACACAAGGATGAATTTAAATGTGACCAAGACTAAAGAAGTGATAAAGAAACATCACCGAATTCAAGGTCTATATTTGAGAAGAGGTTGTCCTGGTCATTCCAGCTCCAGGTTCTGTAACAGCCTTCCAAGGCAGAAAAGACAACAAACGCCTTGTAACTGCAAGTTACAAGGTGTGGAGTGGATGCCTGTGGTAGCAGGCAACTGGATTTAGTGGCTTAGTGGGCCCTTTTAGCTCAATCTTCCTATGTTGCTTTAGCATTATTTTTATAAACTACCATTGCTGCATGCCTGGAATACTGAATATGCCTAGCTTTGTCACATGGGTTCATGTCTGCTGGGTTCAGTCCCTCCTTTTGTTACCTAGAGAAGATGCCTGGTTTCACCCCAGGCACAGACTTGTTTAATACCTAAGACAGGCAGTCTAGCTGTGTCTTGTGTCATGTTAGTAATAAGTTTCAGCCCAGTAGTATTTTAAAAAAAGACTCTAATCTTACAAGCTACGAAGTCAGTTATAAAGCTTGCAATGACCTTAATAATTAGACCCAGCTATGGCACATATCCCACATAGTAATTATTGCTATATTTTAAGGGTGGCAGGAACTCCTCATAGATTAAAATTTCATCTAAAGAGAGTATATGAATGATAGCATGTTCCTCACCTCCTGAAGAGATAATGCCTCCCCAAGGCCACACACACACCTTCTTTATTGGTCTTTATCACAATAATTGTAGGAGGCAGTAGCACTGAACAGTACACCTTGACATCCATTTGGCTTATTAAGACTAATATTTATAATATTATGTCTTTGTTTTCTTTTCCACATTACAAAATTAAATGAAACAAAACTTTTATAATATCAATAATAATATATATATTCAGGGAAAAAAAAATAAATTCCATGTTAAGAACCTACCAAATTCAGTTTTATGGACAAAGGCTGGGAGGAAAGTGCTGATGATGAGTGACATATTCAGTAATATGATCACTAGAAACAAGGAAACAAATTGAATGATCCTAATTTAATTTGCCAGAACACATTAATTGCATAAGGCCAATGTTGCTCTCATACTAGTAAATTCAGGTTCAACTGGTATAGTGGGGATTCCAATCAAATGTCCGAATGAAAAATTAAGACCCCAATTTGGATTTTCCCTGAACCCGAGTAGTTGTTTCACTGTCCTATTCTTTCCAGTGTTCTATAGGAAAATATTTTTTTTTGACGAAACATGTAAGAAACCATCTCATTTGTTTTACATAAAGAATAGACACACAGTTTGCAACATGAAAAGGTAGCTCTTCAGAGGGAAAACTGCAGGTCAGATCTTCATTTAATGCACTGTGATACAGCCAGGTAGATAAAACCTGACACATAATATTTTTAAGTGTTCCTGTTTTTCATTACATCAAATTCAAGTTTATGATCTAATAACATTCCAGTAAAGGCACTGTAAATTCTGAAAATAAAGAAGATCCAGATGATTTCTAAAGAACAAACCGGCAACTGCTTAGTTTTAAGAAATTACTCAATATCATTCATATATCCAAAAAAAACCAGTGTGATTCCTTTTTATATATTGGATTCACAAAATCCATCTGGAAGGAAGAAAGTGGACTCTGCTGAGTAATAGAGGTGTTTAATTAAGAAATGTTTTATTATCTATGAAATAAACCTACTTGAAGACTGACAAAATAAAATTATTATCTCTATATTGATATATACTGGTTTACTTACAGCATTTGCAATGCTAGTCATTATTATGACAGTAAAGGTGAACACAATATTCATATGGAGTTGACTAACAGTTGAGAAAATATATTGAAAGATATATTCCACAGGATTTTTTTGCTGGGGATTTTGGTGGTGATGGTGGCAGCATTTTGGGGGGGGGGGTTGTTTTTTTTTTTTTTTTCTTTTTTCTTTTTTTTTTGCTTTGTGGATGCAACTAAAATTTAGACTGTGGAAATCTTGAGAATATAAGGGAGTAGGTTTGTATTATACTGAGTAAGGTTCAAAATAAATTGTGTAAATTCATTAATTCCTAAATAATATCATTAGATTGTATGTTCGACTCATATTTTTTTTCTAACAGGTGGTAACTGAGACTCATTAGACCAGAGAGACAACTTAAATTTTGTGTGTTTTCATTTAAACAAACCACCCAACAAATAAATACATTTACATTCCATTCTTATCCCAACTTGACTGTTTCTAAAACCTAAATAATTTTACACTGGAATGTGAGACTACATCAAACTGTATGGAGCAGCTTGAGAAAAAAATGCTTTTGTTCTGAAAAAAAATAATTAAAATACTTTCTAAAAAATAAATATGTACACAATAATTTCTGTGTTCATAAACATGAACTGAGCCATAATTGTGGCTCATACTGTACAGTAGTAGGTTAGATTTATTATTACGAGTTAGATAAATTTCCAGTCCTATCCAAATTAAGTACCTCTTATATCTACAATCAAAACAGGATCCATTATGATCCCTTTTCTTTCTTTACATACAAAGGAAACAAAGGTAAACAAAAATATTTTTAAAAGTAGTTCTAACATTTTTTTTCTTATTTCCCAATTTTAAAAAATCTGTTACTGTTTGATATACATTGTTGTTGGGGTTTTATTTAACTCTAACACTTCAACTCAACCATTAAGCTCATAAATCAACAATTTTAGTCAGCTCCTTTCAGAACTTCCCTTCAACCATCTCCACTGCATCCTGAAATGAGAATAAAGTTGAATCATACATTTGTGAGGAGAACATTGATGAACTAATTAATTTGTCAATTAGTTTCATCTGTTAATCATTCTATAATATATGAATGTGCTGCTACTTTTTAAAACTGTATGTTCATAAGGTCTGTTACTGAATTCATGGTTCATATACACTTCCAACTATAAATAAAAAAGACAAGAGAAACTAGTTTTAAAACTCAGTTAGCTGGATGTGGTTTGTGTTTTTTTTTTTCTTTTTTCTGAATATTCTTCCAGTCTGCCATATTTCAGATAAATAGTATAGACTAAATTAAATTTGTTTCATTGATTTTCACAGTGCAGACTATAATTCAATGGACCACTACTACAAATTTGGCCCTGAAATCTACTTCCAATGGTATGTTTATTACTGCCAGTAGCAAACACTCTATGTAAAGGAGACTTCATAGACTCTGCTTATTTGTCAGACTGTGCTATTAAAAAAAAAAAAAAAAAGAAAAAAAGACAATAAAGATTTTATATAAGAGCATTCCACTCTTCATGAAAAAATATAGTAAGCAACAATTAAAAATCTGATATCTCTCTGTGCCCTCAGAGAACAGATGAATAGGATCACCAGAGAAATATTAGACACTTTACTAGCATCATATTTTAATTAACATTGATTAAAACAACAATTTATATAAAGCAAAACATTCTTTCCCTCACAGGATACAGTAAAAAGTAGTTTTCAAATAAATTGTTGTATTGCAATAGCTATGAAAAAATAGCAATAGTTCATCATCAAATTTGGCAACTGCTAACAAATTGTTAAGGTAAGATACTGTTTCCTTTATCTGTTCACTGACGGCTTCTCCTTGCTCTATTCTTCTTGATCCAACTGTTTTTCCTGCAATTCCTTATCCTAAGTAAGGTAAGATTGGGGTTTATGTTACATCTTGACCCAGGTGACTTCAACGTAAGTCTGGTTTTGTTCCCTCCCTTAGGTCTGTGCTATGGGTTTATATTAAAATAGTAGTGAATGAGGAAAAAGTTATCATTTGGGAGGGTTGCTCAGATGATGTGTTGTGTGTACTTTCTCTTTTTTTCATTGAGTAACATGATTTTGTGGTCCAACAAAATATTCATAAGATCCATTCCATTTAAATTTAACAGGTAAATTTAAAGAAAGAAAAAAAGTTGATAATGAAGAGCTGTGGAAATGAATCCTTTTATATTAATTTTTTCAACTTTTTGATTTCAAAATAAGATATCACTGTGAATTTTTCCAAAATTAAATTATCACAATAATAAAAAAAAAAAATCCAAAATAGAGACAAAAAAGTTTAAGCACTAGTGAAAAATTAGTTACTCCAGATAACATTATGTTTGGAAGAGTGGCCCAGAAACTCTAAGGAATGTCTACATTTGTGTTTTAGTCCACATCAGCAGTGTACTTTCAAAGAAAATTTTATCATCCCAATACTATGCTCTGCTTAACATTACCTAAGAGGTCTCATGGCACTCACACTGGATTTTCTTCTGTTGACTCTGTGCCAGAAGACAGGTATTAAGAGTGTGCCTGATATACCACAAAAGCTAATAGGCATTTGAACTGTGGACCAAACTGCTGTAAAGCTAACACCCCCAAATAGTGTCAATATTATACACTCAGCACCAACATTTTCACCCTAAAAATCCATTCCTCTTGTGCCATCCATTTGCTAATGTGGACACATGCTTTGAGTTCTTCTCTTATGAATTGGAAGGGGAGCAAATACAAATGATAACTAAACAAAAGTTTTAGAGAAACTACCCAGAGGCTGACCGCTTCTTCCTCAGGGAAACAAATACAGGGCATTCATAGAAATGGTAGTTTCTGAAAGGAAATAATGGAAGAGAAACAGCCAAACAGGAGTTTCCAGATTGAGTATTCCTCAAAAAGAGCAGATAAAAATGCCTAACACAATCCCTGAGCAGATAAACAGTGGAGTAGGACCAAAGATCCAAACTCACTATAGGTGACATAGGTAACATGAATTTTGGACTATCCTTATTAGAAGTCACTTTTTTTAAAACTGAAAACTACAATCTATTTAAGAAAAGGGCCATAAACACTCAAAATCTGTAGAAAATGTTATAACATGAGAAAATAAAAAACTTAATGTGTCTTGCTCTTAAAAAGGCAACAACAGAGAACTGATTTTGTTACACCATGTAAGTAGCTTCACTGGAAGAAAATACATTCCACTAAAGGCATGTTTAATCTAGAGGGAAAAGGCATACTCAAAAACAATGTCTTCAAGCAAGAATTTAACTCTATTCAGACAAGAAATAAAGCACACATATTCAACAGTATGTCTAATTAACTCTAGAACAAATTATTAGATGCATGGAAGATTTTCTGCCTCTTTCTTTCTTTAAATAAAGACTGATTAAATTCCTGAGGCATTAGTCAAATGCAAATTAAAGAACATAGTATATGGTCATTGACTAAAACTTGAGCACCTGTGATATACAGAGGGTCATACTGGCTGAATGAACAGTTTATTATGATCTTTAATTCTAAGAAGTTTTCATTTTGGGAAACAAAAAAAAAAAAAAAAAAAAAAACAAAAACAAAACAAAAACAAACAAAACAAAACAAAAAACTATGTCACAGTGCAACCTTTAAATGCTCCACTATGAAGTCCACTGAGACAACTGATGCCTCTTTCCCAGTTTGTCAAAAGTCTGAAAAATTTTATCTCATTTCAGTATAAATACATCCTGCATGATGTGTAAAACCCAGTTCTCAGGCACTTTTAGTCAATTTTTAGTTTGGCTGGATATATCTAGTTTTAACCTCAGTAGGAGTTTTTCTATAAGTTATTTAAAAATAAATACAACTGTACAGGTTTTTGTGAGATTTATAACTATGGAACTAAGAGAAGGAGAGTAGCAGAAACACTGTTTAAGACTTAAGATTTGTTGGCTGTGTGGACAAAAACTCTTGAGCTTTCTATATTGATGAAGTGGGAAGATTAAACATATGTTTGTACTTGCTACCATATTTATTTGCATATGCTGCCTTCTAGTTGATCATATGGTCTTTTTACCTTTTGGCAAGATGACATATTCCAAAGAAATACTACAATGTGATCAAAGTTTGTAAAATGTAGTTATCTCATATTTTGCTTTCTTCATTTTTTTATTGTATAGAACTGCAAAAACTACACACAGTTAAACACATGGTAATTAGTTTTTCAGTGACTTTAGTTCAAGCATGCTCATATAAATTCTATACGGTACATCAAGCCCCAGCTTTACAAAAACAATGGGATCCTTTGGAACTATACCTTGGCTCTGGGGTCTAATATAATCAGTAACTTTAGACCTGTGGCTTTAGTAAAATAATCTCTCACCAAATACTTGGTCTTTAAATCAATGAAGAGATTGGGAATGGTCAACTAGGACCCAGGATAACAGGTAGGACTAGACAACTAACTGATGTGTTGTTGACTTTGACAGGGAAAGAGGGTGAACTGACTCTGTCTGGCATAATCACAACATGTTTACTGGTTACCCATGTTTTTAAATGTAAAAATAGTTCTTTTAATAAATCACACTAAGTTTTCAGCAATGTATTGAATCTACACAAGACACTGAGTATTCTGTTTGCCAAATACAATGAACAATTCATATCTTTGTGTTTCAGTTTGGTTTACTTTTGTGTAAATGAGAAAATTAAAATAGTCTTTCTGCGAAAACCCTCTGTGTCTTTTTTATATCATTTTGCCTACCCTGAAAAATAGCAGTTACACCAGATCATAAAACACAATCCTACATAGAACATAAAGGAAAAAAATATTAATATAGATTGGTTTGTCAGTAGATAAAAAACATATCATAATGACTGCACTGCTTCAGTCCAAGGATTCATTTAAATCACCACTCTATCTTTCAGGTTACTGTTTGGTGTCCTCTGGTTTTGGAAGAAACTGCAAACAGCTGGTCCAATTTGCTTATTCCTTGACACTCAGAAAATTATAGAAATCTGTCCCTTCTACTCTCTGTTATCTCTATTGAAATATTAACAGTCCAGGTCTTCCTAGTTTGTTTGGTTTGGTTTGGTTTTTTTTTTTTTTTCCTCATTTGGAAGTTGTCCCATGCTTTTATTTTTTTTTCCCTTCTATCAGTCTTTTTGAGTTCTTCATTGGTGCTTTTTTTTTTTTTTTTTTGAGCTTCACACAATAATCAGGTTTAAACAGAGACATAATGATATTTCTATTTTATTTTTTATTTTACTCCTAATAAAATGTAAAATTTGCTTTCCTTTTTTTGACTACTGTTGAGCACTGAGACAACACTTTCAAAACACTATCTATTGCAACACCAAGATTTCAATTCTGAGAAGTAATGGTATGTTCAGAGTTCATCAAATTTGGTAAAAACTAGAATATGTTTTGTTATGGTTGAGAGTTTAGGGTGAAGTATTCATACAAACTAAATACAGATAATTCACTAAGGTTTCTGTACACAGTCAATGGAGAAAGGCTATTTCAGAGATTATTCAGATCAGGAGCCTGAATATGTTGCCTGTTTTCCTAGCAGTATGATTGCTTAAGACACAAGCTGGCTTAATAATGGGGCTGCCTGAGGCAGTCTTATTTTAAAGAGTATAGACCTGTTGAAATGGAATCCTGTTGAATGAATGAGCAACAAAGCCCCAGACAAATAATTAACTGCTTTTGAATATGTAGGTGTTAGCCTAGATCTTCTTACTGATATGTAGATGTATATTTACTGGTTATGAAGGACAAGAAGCTATCCCATCAGCATGACGGACTAAGGAATGGATTTAACAGATGATGTGATGCAGTTTTGTTCTGCAGAGGGCTCTCAAGCCCACATCATGTCTGGATTGAACTCACTATGAATCACAGTGTCAATTGTTACTTTTGTCATGTAAATGTCAATCAACTTCCTTCACAGCCTAGAAAAGGGATATGAATATACTGAAATCTATTCTTTGTTACTCTTGGGTTCTGCCATGAAAATAAATGGTTGTCTCAGCCAAGTGGGAAATAAAATATAAAACAACTCCAATAATGTTCATTGTAGGAAGGTTTAAAAGCTATCTAGCCTTTACAGTCAGTAATAATATGAATCAATGTATTAAAGTAGCCGGCCATGAGACAGCAGCTTGATGTTGTATAAGGCTTGGAAATTCATAAAGCTACATTGTTGTATATGGGGGATGCAGTAAATGATCTCTTTTTTTTTTTTTTTTTTTTTTTTAATTATTCAAATTATTATGCCTTAAAAAAATAAGAATTATAAAATAAAAGTCATCTTCATAGGAAGAAGCCAATTTAAAACAACAAAGTGGAAACAAGCTAGAACTCTGTTGTTAGAGTGGTACAACATAACACAAAATTTTATGTGCTCCGTTTTAGCTATCAGACTAAATATTTAAATGCATTAGACCAGAACAGAGAATGATAAATGCTACCTGTGCATGCTAATTTCCAAAAGGACAACACAACAAATAATGTTTTTAGTGATAATATATTATATAGATCTTGCTTAGGGGAAGAAAATCCTAGCTCTGCCTTGCACAACTGTTCCAATTCTGTTTAGGGGATCACAATAGCATCATGCCATGAATACAGTGGTTTCTGAGCCTCAATAAAATAAAAACATGAAATGACACCTAAACAAAAACAGATTCTATGATAAAATAATGAACTTTTCCTAATTATTAAGAGTGTTAATATTCTGCTTTCCTTCATGACTGCCACATATTTGGTTTATATGCGCCTTTTCATCTTGAAAACGTTTTTATCAGTAGCAAATTTCTTATATACCTGTGGAAGATAGACAAATACATAGTTTCCTTAAAAAGTGTTTCTCCTAAGGTCAACTACAGTTCGAACTGAATGTTCATTCTATTTCCCATCATACTGTCTGTGTAATAATTCAGAGTAAATGATAATGTATTATACTGTAAGTCCATAACCTTAGAAAATAAGAGCCCAATTGGTGCTTGACTTACAAGAGCAAAACAAGCTTACAGAGCACAGGTCTGTGTTGTTTGGCAAGCAGTCAATAAAACTGTACCTTATGACTTTCTTTCCTAAAGGTTCTAATCAAAACAATTTATTTCAGGCATGTAAACTCTGCTTTTCAGACTGCAGCTATTGTCAGTGTACGATATCAGCATCCGCAGTAGCTGCAGCCATGTTAAACTGAGTCCCAGAGCTCCCCCATCTGTCTCAGTAATAGACAAATTTCCTGCTAGATCAATGTAGTGTGTCAGCTACAGTAAAAAGGATGTGGCTTTTTTCCAGATTGTACTAGACTTTACAATAACTATTTGAATAACTGAAATCTTTTCCATTCTAAGTACTATATTTCAGAGAGCTATACAAAGGAAAATAATTAAAAATATCATTCTGTGTGAGTAAACTGTGACAAGAAAGGAATACAAATTAAAAGCAAAACTATACATAATGAAATTGGATGGAAAATTGTAGGCAAATATTTAGCAAATTAGAAATCTTTAAAGTGAATATACACAGCCACAGGGAATTGTTTTTCATTGCTAAACTGTTCCTGGTACATTTCTAAACTATGTTTATTTAGGGTTGAAACAGAGTATATAAACATGTATAGGCTAGCTATTTTTCTTGAAGCTTATGGCCATTATATTTCAGTATAGTAACTGAATGTTTCTCATAATAGAAATAAGGATTAGATAGCATATATTCTAAATCTACAGATCATTGAAGTTATATTTTGATGCAGCTGCCTTGGTAAAAACTGCAACCAGATCCAAGTCTAAGCAACATTTATAAAAAAAAAAAAAAAATAAAAAAATTACAATATCCTGGCGTTCTGCAGTGCCCTTAAGGGAAACATACTCAAAGACAATTAAGAGTCTTCTATTTTAGATTCTTGTGTAAACCCAGTGTGTGCCCACCTGCCCTGTCACGCTGTCAAGCTTCAGAGGATGATATCACTCTTTAAATTAGTTCAGTTCTTATTTCTCCCAGATGAACAACAAATATCTTTCAGGCTAGATAAGTTTTCTGGGAGATTAAAGGGAAAAACAAAGTGCATAAAATATAAAGCACAAATGGAAGAACACCTAGTGTATGGCTTTTTATATCACCAACCGTCTCAGATTAGCTCTTAACATGAGGACTGCCCTTGCAGCAGGGCTCACTTCAATCTTAAATGTGTACTCAAAAAAGGAAATAGCCTCACTGCTCTTTCATATTGACTGAACTTTTCCAGCTAGTCTCCTGCCAAGGAATAAACAAGAACATTAATGTTGTTGACCACCCCAGTTTTACAACTGGAGAAACAATATTGGGTTGTCAAAGGAACATAACAGCTCGGACAAAAGGATTTTAAATATTTTAAAAGTTACATAGTACACCTAAAAATAGCATTATAGAATCATAGAATCATAGTATGGTTTGGGTTGGAGATCATCTAGTTGGGCAGGGACACCTTCCACTAGATCAAGTTGCTCAGAGCCCTGTCTAACCTGGCCTTGAACACTTCCTGGGAGGGGTCCTCCACAACTTCACTGGGCAACCCGTTCCAGTGTCTCTCTACCCTCACAGTAAAGAATTTCTTATATCTAATTTAAAACTACCCTCTTTCTGTTTAAAACTGTTATCCCTTGTCCTATCACTACAATCCTTGATAAAGAGTCCATCCCCATCTTTCCTGTAGGCCTCCTTTAAGTACTGGAATGCCACTATAAGGTCTCCAGGCTGATCAACCCCAACTCTCTCAGCCTGTCCTCATAAAAAAAAAGTGCTCTTGATCATCTTTGTGGCCTCCTCTGTATTTGCTTAAGCAGGTCCATGTCCTTCTTATGTCAGGGACCACAGAGCTGAACACAGTACTTCAGGTTAGGTCTCACAAGACCAGAGTGAAAGGGGGAGAATCACTTCCCTTGACCTGTTGGCCACACTTCTCTTGATGCAGCCCAGGATATGGTTGATTTTCTGGGCTGCAAGCGCACATGCTGGCTCACAGTAAGTTTTTCATCCACTAATACACCAAGCCCTTCTCTGAAGGACTGCTCTCAATCCACTCATCACACAGCCTGTATCTGTGTTTAGGATTGCCTCAACCCATGGTCAGAACCTTGCACTTGGCCTTCTTGAACTTCATGAGGTTTGCACAGACTCACCTCCCAAGCCTGTCAAGGTCCCTCTGGATGTCATCCCTTCTCTCCAGCGTGTTGGCAACACCACATAGCTTGGTGTCATTGGTAAACTTGCTGAGGGTGCACTCAATCCCACTGTCCATGTTGCCAACAAAGACGTTAAACAGCACCGGTCCCAACACTGGTCCCTCAGGAACAGGACTCCTCACTGTTCTCCACTTAGACATCAAGTCATTGACCGCAACTCCTTATCCACCAAGTGGTCCGTCCATCAAATCCATGTATCTCCAATTAGTAACAAAAATTACTAATGAAATTCTTCAGTGTTTTGACATTTTATGCTTTGTTAGGGACACAGATGGTAATCAGGTGTTGGTATGTACATATGCAAGGGTTTGCAGGATTTCAAGTGATATATGTGTGTGTATATATATATATTTATAGGAATACCATACAAGAAGCAGAAAAACTACTTGTCTATTTGGTCTTCTGAGGTAATCGCTAACATCATACGGTCATTGGGTACTTATAAATCTTGTTTTCTTCCATTAAACACATTCTACTGTCTAATCAGAATGGACAAACTGATATACCATGTCAGTCCATTATTCTGTAGGTCTTGCAGTGCCCATCTGTGTTCATCACTATCCAACTGCACACCCTGTCTCCGAACCAACAAGGACTGATGATACTTATGGCAGCAGGAACCTTTCAAAAAGCAAACATGTATTTGTCCTCCCACTTTTCCTCTTCTAACTGTATTTTTATCCTAATTTAAATATTTACTGGAAGAGGTGTGTTTCAATAAGGTGAGAAGAAAAGCTGTTGTAGAGCTCCACCACTATTAATAGGAATTGCATATGTAGGTCTTTAACATTTTTATTGAAAATTTTATTAATTTTTCCTCTGTGAATGAAATCAGATATTTAATCCAAAAAATATTCAGCTGACTGTTGAAGGCATAATAATAATATATCCTTACGATTAGAGGTAGTCTGAAACTGGTCAAAAATGTTAGTGCAGTCAGCACAGATGAGTTTAACACATACATGTTATCTCATGAGTAAACCTTAGAAAGGCTATATTTATTTCATTTCTGTTTTATTAAACAATTTAAGTACACTTCAAATCTGTGCTACAGAGGCAATTTCCAGTACAGAGTTATTACAGTTTCACTGGTGAAACATTTCTGAACAAAGTCACCTACATTTATATGTTATTTTATACTGCTCTTTCTATATTAACAAATGTAAGAATGTCTAAAAATGTTTCAGTAAGTCAGATGATTATACTTGGGCTTCTTTGCAGACTCTTCGTTTAGCAGTTTCTCTTTAACTCATATAATGTGAGCGATCAATATGTTCAGCTCAGGTTTGATGATATGTCCATTATTCTAATTGCATTAAGAAGAAAACAAACAGAAAAATATTACTTTATATCCCTGTGCTTTATAACAGGAAAACTATGCAATAAATATAGTTACTCTAAAACATATACAACTGAGATAGATGTTGCTATGCCACAAAATCGTATCATCATAGAATAATTTAAGTTAGAAAGAACTCTGAAGGTCATCTAGTGCAAACCCCTGCTCAAAACAGGTCCAACTAGATCATACTTATGCAGTCCTAGAGATGACTAATTTAAGAGATACAGAGAATATAAAATACCTCACTATTTGCAAGTAATACAACATCTAAATGAATGTATGCGTATGTAAGCCAAAAAAAACAATATTTCATTCTATTTAGCTTTCAATCAGAAATAAGCAGATAAAATGTGTGCTAAATTTGGAACACATGATATTTGTCAAAATCTATAGAAAAAATAAAGTAACTATTTATGTTGTTTACTTTTCTTGAAAAAATCACACAATCTTTCAGACACTTAAGGAAAGCTGGTATTAAAGTAAAAAACCCCAACCGTGTTGCATCCCTCTAAACCAAGTCTGCTAATAGTGAAAACCACTAATTTTTGAAGGGGAGAAAGGGAGATGACACAACTTATTTTGAAGGCCTCCATAAGCTCTATGTTGGTTTTATCACAATGCATTCATTATGGTGATGCTGGAAGTGTTCTGGTTGATAGAAAGAATCTGATCTAGTATTTGGAAAGATTATGCAACTATATCATCAACTAGTGTGCTACAGTAGATGCAAGTTTCAAGGACAAAACCAATTGCAGCTGAGGACATGACACATACCTTAAATTTGTTTCAAAGTGTTTATTTCATACTAGCTCTAGTCAGGTCTTATTATCTGAACACCAACATGAATGGGCAATTGAAGGCTCACTGGGTGCTCTCTTTTGGAAGTCCAGTTGAGTTTCATCTGAAGAGTTCAACTTCTGTGCTCTGAGACTGCTCTGCAGTGCAAACAAAGGTGTGGTAAATGGGGACAACCATTTTGCTTTAAAAATTTATTCCTCTTCTACATAAAACACTGGCATAGAGGCACCAAAAGAATCAGAATCACAAATATGACTTCTTAAATAGAGAATTGGGAACCTAACTTTCTTCTAGGTCCTGGAAGGCAACCTTAGAAAACTGAATCTCTCAGCAGCTATATTTCCTCTTCTGTTGGTGTTCTGGTTGGTAAATTTATTACCTGGTTTAGAGTGCTACCCAATGCTGCACCCGTCTCAGCAGGGTCCTTAACCCCAGTACTCGTCCACCTACTTGAGATCTAAAATCTCAGCGTGATCTGATTCCACCACTAATGTGACTGTCACATGATAAACTGACATCATGGTTGCTCTCATTTAAAATGACTGCACTAGTTTTTAATAAAACAGTCAGGCTGATAAACAGGTTAGAGAAGATGTTTAAACCAGAGGTCCTTTCTTGCAGATCCTCTAGGATGGTGGTTGTTTATCAGATCTTTTACTAGATTTAATGAATGTACTACATCTCTTCTACAAGGAATGACTAGATGCAGCCTTTCTGTGTGGTTTAGGCTGCTCTTTACCTATCCTGTGATTTACATAAAATCAAATTGTGCCAAATATATTCAATAAATATATTGTATCGAATATTAGAATATAACTCTGCAAATTTCTGAAAAAAGACATGTCTGATGGAAAGAGCTGAATTTTAATCCCTATGCCAAAGAATGTTTGCATTGATAGTTTGATATGAAATACAGAAACTGGTTTAGGAGTAATACTTTTCTCTCTTTGGGTGAGCATCTTAATCTTAAAATGATACAGACAGGTTGCTATTATTCTTCTGCAAGGTGAGATAACATTAATAAGAGATATAAAGGCTCACTCACCCCCTTAAAAAAAATCTAATCAAATTTAGTGATTCTGCCTGAGACATTAGAGGACATGTAGTCTTTTTTCAGAGCAGGAGCACATAACCATTTTTGCTGACTCATGACTGGTTAGTCTCACTACTTTTCAATTAACTGAGAGGTAAAATTAAGACATCCTTTCCTCCTGTATTTAAAAAGTAAATTAAACTTGTTCTGCTAAAAAACAGGGAAACAGAGCTACCTATAGTAGCTAAAAGACAGACAGTGGAAACACCTTTTTTTTATGCTGTTTTTCATTAGTTTATTGATTCTGTTATCATTCTCATTGCTTTGAATTCTATTCTGAGATATTTGATTTCCTTTATCCTTATTTAGGAAAACTGTGCAGGACTATGAATTGTAGACCTGGAAGAAATGTGATAGTGGCTGGGATATTGATGTTCATCATTACAATACCTAAGTCCTTTTGTTGAACCAGACTTACCTTTCATTCTTAAGTATCAAAGTTCTGCAAGACAAACAAACAAACACAAATCCCCCCCCCCTCAATCTTTTGGGATTCTTCTTTATATTGCTAAAAACAACATAAATCACCTTCTTTTTTACATTTTTTCCCCAGAAATGCCATTGTAAGGGAATGATGTGCCGCTGAGAGTTAGCAGCAAAGACTAGGGACAAGTAATCCTCTCTGCCTTGTACTGCAAGACTTTAATGTTTTAAGTTCATTAGTTCATAAAAAATAGCATCCAGTAAAATCTAGCTGTAGAATTATAACAGCTTCAATAAATCAGTCTTTCTCATAGCAAAAAGTGACCTTCTAAACCCTACAGGATTAAACAGCAGATCTCTCCCAAACACCTTGTCCTTACAGCTACTGCTGGAAGATCTTAACACTGTGGAGAAACATAGCTATTCATTGTATTAGCCTATACACACAGGAACAAGAAAGTCCTTACTGCCAATTCTGCAGTCTTTCCAGAAATAGAGATGCAGACCTCATGATATCCAAGTATAATACTCTTTAAACTTATACATTCCCTCTCTGTTGCACTGTATATACAGATATGCTGAACTGATCACTGCTATTCATGTTCTCAAATGGGAATTTTTGCAAATCATACATGGCAAGGACATATTTTGGTTTTTTTTTCCCCCTAAATAAAATACATTTTTTTATAGCGGATTTAGTCAGTTAAATAGAGCTCCCTCTCTTCTTTTTTTTTTTTTTTTTTTTTTTGTTTGTTTGTTTTGTTGCTTGTGTTTTTTGTTTTTCTCCATACATTTCTCTGTATGTGTATATAATTTGAACAAGTTTGCCATTATTCACCATTTGAAAAATCTGTGAGGCTGGCTTGTAGGATATAGTGGGGAAAACCTTCCTCTTACATTGTCATCAGCTTGTCAATAAAGGTGTTTTGATTTTTGACAGAGACAGTAGTGGTATCTATAATAAAGCTATAGGTAGGCAAGAAGGAAAATTATGGGGTTTTTCTTTTTCTTCACAAGTAGGTAACAAAGCTGCTCTCCAACTGATTCTTCACTTTGGTTGTACTCCCTTATAAGGGTTACAGGTGCTGGACCTATATTGTCCACCTTCCATTATAGGTCCAGAGACAGGACAGATTGCAAAAGATCTTTATTTTATATTCTCACAGTGCTGCTGAACCCTGTGAGAGGTTTCCAAGTAGTCTGTCAAATACATTATGATTGTACCAGTTTTTATACGCTTCATAGATGGAAACAGGATTAGACTATAAATGCTGTGTGTATATGCGTGTGTGTGTGTGTGTGTGTGTGTGTACAGAGACAGAAAGCGAGGCAGAAGGAGAAGATTAAAAATAATTCCCAAAGATAATACAACCCTATGTAATTGCTACAACTGTAACTCAATCAGAAAGCCACTGGAGGTAAGAAATTCTAATTATCTGTAGTGGCACAATAAAAAACATATAGCCCTTTCACCTGTTGTCATGGTTTGAGCCCAGACGGCAACTGAGCACCATACAGTCATTCACTCATCCTTTCCCCCTATAAGGAATGGGAAGGAGAAAATGAAGCAGAAATGGCCAGGAATCCAGTTACAGACAGAGAGGGGAGCTCACCCATTAGAGTCATGGGTAAAAGACAGACTCACTGGTGAAGAAAAAGAACATTGCTTTAATTCAAACAATAACAAAGACAACACTTAACAGATAAGGTGCGACAGTGAGAAGCACCACCGAATTCAAACAATACCTCCCCCTAACATTCTCTTCTTCTTGGGTTCAGCTCTGCTCCTCCCCCAGTGTCACAGGGGGCAGGGGATGGGGGCTATAGTCAGATCACTGCTCCCTTTCTTGGAATGCGAACACTGCACATTCTTCCCCTCTTATTGCAAACAGTCCCCCATGAATCTTCTCTACGTTGAGTCCTCCCCACAGGATGAAACCATTCCCATGCTGATCTGGTGTGGGTCACCACCATGTGTTGCAGTCCTCCCAGCGCCGAACCACAACAGCAGAGGCTGCTTCTCCCCTCAGAGCCCCAGCTTCTTTTAAGTTCTGATGCCTGTCCTGGAGTGGCCTTCTCCACAGACTTCAGGTCAACCTCTGTTCCACCATGGACCTCCATGGGTGGCAGGGTGGGTGGCTCTGCCATCTCACCACAAGATACAGGGATCTCTGCTCTGGTGCACTTCTGTCTCCTTTCTTCCACTGACCTGGGTGTTCATTCTTTTCCCAACTCCTCCTCACAAGTCCCATCCCCCCTCTCATGTTCCTCTTCTTAAATATGTTCTCACAGAGGTGCAACCACCGTCATTGATTGGTTCAGCCCTGCCCAGAGGTGCTTGGAGCTTGGGGAGCTTTAGAGAAGCTTCTCCTAGGGGTCCACCACTGTAGGCCCCTCCCCTGCTACCAAAAAAAGCCTGCCACAGAAACCCAGCACACTTGTCTTTGGGACTACAGGCCATTCCTTTGTCATTCAATGTTGCTTTAACTTCTCACATTATTAAGAAAAGGAAGATAGAGAAAAAGAGTACAGAGGAGAAGTAAAATTAGTCATTAACATCAACATATGCCATGCAACAGAGGCATTAGCCTTTCAGAAACTTGAACTTTTGAAAGTCACTTGACTGGGAAATTGAAACAAACATGCACAGTCTCTCCACCTTTAATGCAGATAGAATCTCAGAATTTTCTTCCACCTTGTTTCTTTGAATGCTAGATGACAAAAGGGGCCATCTGATTTCTTATCTGGCAAGAGCTAAACTACCAGCAGTGAGATAATGTAATAATAATTGAGTATTTACAAGTTAAAATTCTTTTTTGGAAACGAAGCTAGTATTTTGCTTACTTAAGGATAAGAGCTGGTCACAATCAGTGAGTTGCTAGACTGAAAAAGCTCATCTTCAGGATGCTAAAAAGTTGGCTCAATACTTTGTTGGCTTCTTTACTTTTCTAAGTGTTCTCTGACAACTCCAAAGAACTTTGTCCTGAACAGAAAAAATAGTGATTTTACTCTCAAGTAGCAATTATCTTCCCCAAACCTCAGATGGCTCTGACACAGCTCATTAACATGCCATGCCTACCAGTTTCATTCTTTCACCCAGTCCTACCTTATCTCCTTTCCCTGAAGAGCTTTTTTGCTTAGCACAGCTATGCACAATTCTTGCCAGCTCACTATGGGTCCTTCACACCACATGGGTACTGCAAGAGCACTTTTGCTGTCTGTATGCATGCAGCTTTGCACATATGCCTTTTCTTTCTGTGCTAATTGCTTAGATAGAGAAGACCTGAAACTCCATCACAGCAGACTTTGGATTAAGGTTGATTTAGGTCACTGAGTAACAGTGATGGGATACATGCTCTTCAGAAGCCCTCCACAGTTTCCTGATGTGTTGTGTTTAATGAAGGGTAGTAATTAACCATGACCAACCTTGTAATTACTAACATGCCATTGTTAATGAGATTGTAACTTCAGCTACTATTTTGTGCATACCGATTTAAACCATAAAACCAAAAATATTTAAAAGTACAATGAAAAATGTAGGTATAATGACTATCACAATCTTTATTACTAAGTTACCAATTTTCACTAAAAATTAAGTTTGAAGTAAATTGATCTTGTTGATACACTAAGTTTTAATTCACAGCAATATTTGTTTGGATGAGTTTGCAAATGTAGGTAAAATTTTTAAAGCAGATTTCCTCTTTGTTAAGCCTTTTTAGCTTTTATTTTTGAAGTTTATCAGTTTGGATTTTGACCTTCATCACCCTGTCCACTTTTTGGTTGTAGGTCAGTTATTCATCTCAAAAGAAATAAAATCCCTATGATTTTTGACTGAACTAACTAGATATATACCTAAGAAATAATAGCACAGGAGGCTTTGATTTGGGGTTCACCATTTTCTTTTCTGTTTTTTCCTTTTTATTTTTTTTTCCCTTAACCTCCTTTCTTACTTCCTCATCAAGTTTTGGTAATGGTAGGCACTGTATTTCAGAGTAAGAGCTTCCCCGTAGAGGCAATCTATAGGGGTTGTTTGTTTGTTTTTCAAAATCTCAGCTATTTCGACACTGACCTCAGTAAGTATTCCATCTGAGTTTCCATTATGGTTCTACCTTCCTCGGAAGTAAAAGTATCCTTTTTTTTTTTTTTTTAATTTTTCTTTAAAACATTTCAAAAGTAGAATTTAAGAAAGCAATCTTAGTAAGATCTGCCAGAAAAGATCAATAATAAAGAACCATACCTACAGTGGTATTCTGGGACTTTTTCTTATGTAGACAGGTCCAATGCCTAAGGATGGGGAATGCATAGACTGAATAGAAGAGTTTTGATTCTGAAAGTACATGGTACCAAAAAATATTAGAATTATTTACTGTGACCACTAAACAGTTTTATTTCATCCCATCCATAGTAGTAACCTCATAGCCTGTTTTCGGCTGCCTGGTCTTGCTTTTCCTTTTCCTAAGCTCTTTCACTCTCAGGACTTTGCATTGCAAGTGTTTTCCTTGTTTCTAAGTGTGGGCATGTTTATTTCTATGTATTCTGCCTGCTGGAAGTACAATAAAAAATTAAACTTCTGAGTTTAACTATGTCCAATATATTTCTGACACTTCTTGATTCACTGATTTCTTTAAAAAACATAGTTTGACATTGACTGTGTTCCCAAAGAAGAGAAAAATCATTGACATTTAGAAATTGTTCCCTGTTACACAAAAATGTTCTTTCTCATCAGAGAAAATAAACAAGACACAGGTTGTCAAACAGATCTTCCAAAATGCCACTCAGAATTTTCATTTCAATTTTACTTATTCTTATCTTGCAACTAAATATTAGCCCCACTGAAGTCAACGTTGAACTCCCTTTCTATAAAGTCAGCCACAAAACAGTTTGTGGGTGACTTATGCCTCTGAATATCTTTTCTAAATATCCATCTCACCAAGTGCCGTTGTCCTGTCACAGAGGCTCTCTGAGACTGGCCACAGTTAACTACATACCTCTATTCAGGGGAAAGAATAGAAAATCCTCTCTTGTAAAGTTTATCTCACAATACACAGTCTGCAGGAAAACTGTGCTCAGGAATATAAGCAATTTTTTTTTGGGGGGGGGGGGGTGTTTTAGGAAATAACCTGGAAATTATGCATTAAACATAAACTCAGGAAATGAGAATTACTATATGTAAACTTTCTGTAATAGTACTTCAGTAAAAAATAAAATCGAATACATTCATTTATGTAGCTTTTCAAAAGAGTGTTATGAAATTGCTTAATTTAAGTCTACAAGCATTGACAAAGAGCATCTCTGAGAGTAGCTGGCAATTTTGTTTAACCACCAAAAGCAATATCTGAAAACTGAAGCAAATAAAATTCAGACAGGAAGTAAAACATTTTCTTTAAATTAGAGGAGTAATGTCATTGCAAAAATTTTGCTCAGAATCTTTTTTCTTCTTTGAAGCCTTGATGAAGAGGCAGTAAATCCAGGTTTGTCTGTTTTTTTCAAGTGTAGCTGTTGGTTTACAGAAACTATTATATCTTCCCACAGGCCCTGCTTCCTTTATGTCAATATTCAGATGCCTTTTTAACATATGCACTACATTTCTTCAAAAAATTACAGTTTCCTTTCGTAAGTCACTGAGCAGAATACTATGGACTTGGTAATGATTATCAAACCATGACCTTATGCGCCTCTCTGAGCTTGATTTCTGTTAATTACCTGTGAAAATAAATAAATAAATAAATAAATAAATAAATAAATAAATAAATAAATAAAGCCAAAAAATCGTGGTAGTAAGAAAACCAAGAGTGGAGGAATGTATGTGAGCCACTAATTTCCTGGTCAATCATTAAAAACTTGTATGGATAATTTTTTTCCTAACGTAGCTTTCATCATGAAAATCCCTGTATGCTAGACACAGCTAATGGCCTGTCTCTTCATTCTTGTGAAATAAGATCTATAAAATCTAAGAAAGTGAGTCCATATTTGCACAACGTACACAAAGTGCTCCTTATATTTTTAAAATTTTAACTTTGAAAATGAGAATCCCAGTATTTGTAATTTGTTTGAAAATAGCAAATAAAGAGCAAATTTCTATAAGGTGTCCTAATGTCTTTCAAACATTAGGCATTTGTATAAAAGTAACTTGAGATGAAAATTAGCTCAGAATCTCATTGTGTTCTGTTGCAGTCTTCAAACATATCACTTTCTGATTTGGGAAAACAACCTCAACATTCAAAATTTAAAGTTCAAGTTTTTAAATGTATCTCACAGCTACAGATGAAAACTATCAAGAATCTATGAGATAAACTCCTATTCTCCCAGAATGGAGGTAGTGAAGTTGATGACGCTGCCATATTAGTAAACTGGAATTTGGGGTCTAGGATCTGCTGTTCCAAAACTGCTCCTGAAGCAAGGGCTTACAGACCCCTAAAGCAGTTGCAATAGCATGTCAGCTGCAATTATGTTGAACACTTGCATATTCAAATGGCAGATAAGACATTACATCATCAACTGCCAAACCACTCAATAGAGATAAAAGACAGTGTTGGGGAATGTGTCGTTGCAACTTCATTCAGCAGTGTCAACAGTATTGATCACTAGCAAAGAAAGGACAACTGAGGTTAAATGGCAAAGGTGAAAAATTATTCCAAATGCTATATGTAGCTAGGACTTGTAGATCTGGGAGTAAAAGGGAAAGTCCTAATGCATTGGATTTGCTAACTCAGTTTCCAGAGTTTAAATTGGACCCCACAAACCCTGAGCTAGCAATAAACAGGGCTCTTGTTCATGTCCTAATTCAAACACCAGCTCTAATACTAAACTCAAGCACAGTTAACAGCTCATGGCCCCCAGAATTGATGGTATCATAGCCTTGACAAGAGAAGCCAAATAATTTGGTTTCTTCCACAGTTTAGACAGGCCTGTATGGAGAGTCTTTCAATGGACATGTTAATATTAATAGTAGATCAACATGAATCACAGGGTAAATATTGAGGCTAGAGTGATGTTTGCATTTAAAATTACAGTTTGGTCAGCAGATGCTGTTTTCATCCTGATAAACCTCTAAAGCCAGGATGGGATGTGTTCATAGCCTCTGACTGTGAACTGTTTAATGCTATATTCTGACCAGGTGTTTATCAGTGGTTGACTGTTAGGAATTGTGCTGGGATTTGTGGGAAAGTTTTGATAGTGGGGGAGGGGGCTATACTGGTGGCCCCTGTGAGAAGCTTCTTGAAGCTCCCCTGGCTCCAAGTTAGACCCACCTCTGCACCAAGGCCAAGCCAATTAGCAATGGTGGCTGCATCTCTGAGATAATATATTTAAGAAGGGGAACCTGGGAGGAGGACTTGGAGTTGTGAGGAGGAGTTATGAGAACACCTATGTGAACACTGAGGTCAGTGGAAGAAAGGAGGAGGAAGAGGGGCACATGCTCCAGTGCAGAGATTCCCTTGCAGAGTGTGGTGAGATGTCAGGGCCACCCCCTCTGCTACCCATGGAGGTCCACAGTGGAGCAGATGCTGGCTTGCAGCCCATTGAGGATCTCATGACAGAGCAGGTGGCTACACTCAAAGAAGGCTAGGACTTTGTGGGAAGAAGCCCCTGATGCTGTAGTTCAACACTGGGAGTATTGCAGGGAGGACCCACATCGCAGAAGCTCAGGAAGGGCTGTGTCCTGTGGGAAGGACTCATGTCAGAGAAAGTTCTTGGAGGACTGTCTCCTGTGAGAGGGAGACCACTCTGGAAGAAGGGAAGAATATGAGGTGTTCCCCCCTACCCTGGGCAGGAAGAAACAGCAGCACTGACCGCACCTCCCTTCCCTGCCCCCTGTGCCACAGAGGGGAGGAGGTAGAGATATCAAGAGCAAAGTTGAGCCCTGGAAAAAGGGACGGGTAGGGGAAGATGTTTTTAAGATGTGGTAATGCTTCTCACTGTCCTACTTTGTCTGCTAGGTGGTGTTGTTTTTAGCGTCTGAATTAAATTGCTGTTTTTTTATTCTGCTGTCTTCTGTCTTTTGCCCATAATGGGTAATCCCTCCCTGTCCATATCCCAATTCCTGAGCCTTTTACTTTATTTTCTCCTTCCCATTCCTGAGGAGGAAGGGGTGAGTGAGGAGCTGCATGGTGGTCAGTTGCCTTCTAAGCTCAAACCACAACAGTAATGGAGACAGAACTGGTTTTAAGATGCACACACACACACAACTGCATGAAAATCTCAGTTCATCATGATACAGTAATGAAATCACAAAACTCGTTTTCACAGGTAGTGAAAGGTAAGCAGTAGTTCAGTATTTGTTCCTGAGTTAGTCAATGAGGTTATAGTTACTATTGTGGGTAAAATTACATTTAGTCTTGGAAGCAAAATAGATAGAATAAGTTTATTGCAAAGTTAGCAAAGGCTAAATTATGGACTGCTGTTTGACATTGCAAAGATTTTATTGTGGGCTATATTTTAGGGTACAGCTGCAACAGTATGTTACTATTAAGTGTATGTTAAAGGTTGGAAACAGTGTACAGCTTGGGTACAAAGACTTCAGTTTACTGCTCTATTCTGTAAAATCCGCAAGACTAATCTGGATATTTGAGTGACAAAGAACAGCTTAATTTTGAGGGGCTATAGATATAGTCACAATTGGACTAGGTTAGGGTTAGGTATAGAGACCAGTCATCAGGAGAAGGAGGTTTTGTTACATTTCCAAAATCTATGAGGCCTATGAAGATATTGAAAGATAATTACTCCGTATAAAAAAATTAAACATTTATGAATCACCATATTATAACTGAGTATAGAGGTAAAACTAGGCCTAGAGATATGTGTGATGGAAAAGCTCAGATTAATGCCCTCACAGGGCTCAAGTTATGTGAGTGAATACATCCCATCATAATGTGTTGCATTACTCTTAGATTTCTTTCTGGCATGTATATGATAATACGCTTCTATTAAAATTGTAAACACATGATGGAAAAGAAGAAAAATGTCACCTTTATGCATATATCTGTGTAATTCTATAGTAAATCAACTGCCCCAGAGCTGATGGAAAAATTGTCTCTTAGAATGGGGGAAGAAAATTCAGAAAAGATGAATTCAACATGTTAAATATGTCTCATGGTTTGATTACTGAGTTCATCTAACATATATTTCTGATCTCAACTTGTCTTTCTTCATCGCTTTGTTATTTGGTTTTGTAAATTTTATGTCTGACACTTTATGTAAGATAAGAGTCACACTCCAGGATTTACAGTAATACGAGTGTAAACTGGGCCCAGAAGCACTGAACGAAGCAGAGTTACTCTGGATACATACCAATGCCCCTGAAATCAGAATATGTACCGCCGTCTTGGAACAGAATTATGAGAAAGGCTGAGCAGAGAATAACTTCATGTACATATAAGTGTTTGCTCTACTGAATATGTTCTTCCTGAATCTCGCATGTTCTGACAGATCCATTAGCCAACTGTTTTCCAGTGATGCCACTGGTAATAAAGGGCAGTACAGTTACAGATATTTTCTCCCCTTTTTTGGCAATTGTTTGTCTGCTTATTTTCATTTAGATGTATATTATGTTTTTGAGATAGAAAATGAGATACAGAACATTATGTTATCTTGTTGACAGTCTTAAATATTTAAATAGGAGCTATCCACTTGTCTATCATCCTCCAAATTTAAAATAACCTCTTCGCATGTGCCTGAGACTCAGTGTTTTTTCCATGTGTACAGAATTGTGATTCTTAAATAAAATTTTCATTAATTTTACCACTATTGCTTATGCATCTAAAAATCCATTGAAGTTTCATTACTGTTATTGTCTTACTTAGAACTACTTTTTCATTTAAACTGATGAACAACACCAATAATTTAAATGTCTATCCACCCAGCATAAATGATGCCTAGTCAAGGAAAATAGTTTGAATTTTACCAATAGGAGGAAATATAATTGTCAAACTGGCTTAAACATTCAAATAACATATATTCTCAGGAACTGGTTTTGCTGGATGGCATAAACATTAATGTAACGAAGGTTTCAATTCACAACATAAACTCTTTGAAAATAGTACTCTATAGAATGCATTAGCAATGTAAATAATCACATACAAGACTGAGAGCCAAGTACATGGCTATGTGCCACTATGCCTCAATGCCTCTGCTCAAGCCTAGAAGAGGCACTAATTCCAAGGAGTATAGCATTAGCTACATTTCTTCATGTACTAGCCAACACAATTGGAAGAGTTTATCACAGTATACTATTTTTTCCCTGGAACAAGCTTGTTCTTCCTCAGCATCTATTATAATTTAACTCTGTATAAGACATATATTTGTATTCTTTTATGCTTATATTAATAAAGTATGCTTGTATTAATAAGGTTTGTCCAGAGACAAACTGCAATTCTTTTTAGAGTCTAGAATATATATTTCTTTCTTTTTCTTTGTTGGCATTGTCTGAAACACCACAAACTGATTGTGAATAGTTTACTTTGTGTACTGAAATTGCAGTGTTTACCTGTAATTAAGCATATAACTCAAATTGTATTGTTTCAGTTTTCTAAATGGATGACTGTATCACAAACAGAGATAAAACTTGGGGAAAAAAAATAAAAAAGGGATGCTGTTACTGAATTACTGAAGGCTAGGCTCTGAATAGGATTTAACAAATTTAAAAAAATAATTAACCCTTTGACTTGTTCATATTTTTCATATGGGATTATTCTTGGGGAAAAAAGGCACTGAAGGATTTAACATGAAATTCAAATGTTATTTACTCTTATTATATGAATTCAAGCTCATTCTGGTATGCAGTGTTTTCCTAAATATTTTGAATGGAGATAGAACATCTTTTTTTAGACTGGGATTACACAATTCATATGTTCTAAAAGATTCAAATAGTTTTTTTTAAATCCTCATTCCCCTTCTTCCTCATGGACTCATGTATTCCACTGAAATAATCTAACTGCATTACCTTTATTGAGATAAAGTAATTGAAAGTGCAAAAGTGGGTCTGCTTCTGAAGAGGGACCAGATCTCTCTTTGTTTCAGAAAGTGTAAGAGAATGTGCACTTAATTTCTCTCTGGATTTGTTACAGTGTGAACGAGTAGCAAAGACAAGATGAAAAACCCAATGCAAGGAAGACACATGTCCTATCATAATAAAATTATTACTGAAAATAAAAGAATTCTATTTTTATTTAAAAAAAAAAAAAAAAAAAGTACTTTGCATTCTTCATGTGTGAACCCCAGAACCTTCTAAGTGATTAAAAAATCTGACAAAAAATGATACCTCTTTTTATCCCTGTGAAGGCAATTTTCTGGTGCATTCGAATAGTGTTGGTGATCACTCTTAGCCTTTGATACAGTGAAAGTTATACTGTGGCTACTTGACTGCTTGTTTACTTGATGTTTTGTCCTAAGATAGTCCTTACATCCCTAAGGTGAAGAACATTAAATGACATCCAGTTTAAGACAAAATGTAAATAAGAACATTTACTCATAACATCTAGAACAGATGACATAGTAGCAAATTTTATAAAGACCCAGATGAACAAATAAAAGAAAAAGAAATCACATTTAATCTGATTATGTCAAGATTACCTCATAAAAATGTCTGTCTCCCTCTCTTTCTCTTACTTCAGTTGATTTACCACCTGCTTCTTACAAGATGGCAGTCACGATTTCAATTTTGTGCCTCACGTTGCATTTCTATTTTGAGACTCTGATAAAAGCACCCATCCACGAGAAAGAATGTCCTTTCTCTCACACAACACATTTCAGGACTTAGCCCTCAGGGACTACCATCAGATATTCATCTTGGATGAGCTTGTTAGCTCATTTAACCTGTTCTTCTTCCAGTTCTTCTGAGGAGTTCAGGCAGATTTAATGTCTTATCCCAAAGTTCATTTTATTCACTTTCATCCAGGAGTTCCTCTGGCTGTAATTCTTAATTAAAACAGTATTGGTCTTCCTCAGTTATACAAATGACACCCTCTAGACCTGATATGATCTCCTGTGATTTACTAAGCAATCCGTTGACTCAACGGTTAAAAATCTTCCTGACGGAGTCCTGAGTACACCTCTTGTTCCATGTGTTTAGTTAAGGTAAATTAAGGACTCCAGCTGGTTGAGGCCAAGATCTGTTCCTTCATTGACAAAAACTGTTGGGAAGTGAGCTAGAAGTGAGGATCTTAACCTCCTTTTCCCTAGAAGTTGCTTTTAATCAGAGGCTTTCTGGCTTGGTCTCCACATGAGCTACATCATAGCTGTGTCAACTACATAGCTGTGTCAACCTGGCCTTCTACCCCCACGATCCAGAACTGGACATGACTTTCTGCTGTGACTGACTCATCATAATAGACTTGCTGGATGATCACTGGCCCAAGACTGGCCCTGATGACTGTTTCCAGACCTGATTCTGACCTTGATTTTCCTGGTTTCACATCCTGACACCTTGTAGGTGAGGCTACTTCTCCAGCTGCCTTGATGCCATCCTCACTTCCACCTCCCCTTCCTTCATGACACATCCTGCCCTATGGGAGTCCCTGCCATACCCCTCCCTTTGGTGATTCAATGGCATGTTTCTCTATGAATTCTGTTTGGATATTTTAGTCCACATGAATCTGTGAACTATTACATTTAATAGAAACTACAGAAGAAAATATTCAACACAGTTTCTTAATTAAGACCAGACATTGGCTTTCCCCCCTTTGTGGATTCAGTGTATTTGAAATGACAGGTTCTCAACCCTTTCCTATAAGAACAAATATTGCTGTATTCTCCATCACAGCATCTAAGCACCAATTTGGTTTTGGTCCCTAAATGTCCATGCATCTGGACCTCAATTACTTCATAGAGGGAGCTTTACTGCCTGTAGAATGTAAGTATCAGACAAACATATATAAGTATGTCCTCTACATTTTGGTATGAGAACATGAGCTATTCCTTGTAGTATTGGAAATGGTAATGCATTAAGTTTATCCCAGTTTACAGGATCTGAACATTTTGAACAGACGTAAGAGAGATGTTACAAGCCGTGTTCACAAAGACATCTTAGTCTAGATTTGCATCTAACCTCAGAGATGTACATAATGCTATTCATGTTAGCCTGAGGACAGCATAGCACAGGAGTAGAGAGAAGTACAATGACACAGTGGGGAATAGCATAGATTAAAATAGCAAATGAGGGGAGAATTTTCAAAAATTATGGAACTAGCAAAATGCATAAAAATAAAAATGCTTGGAAGTCAGAGGAGAAATAAACAATTTTCATGGAGGAAAAAAACATTAACCCAGAAAAACTTGATAAACATTACCAACAATAGCTGGAAAAGCTACAAAAGGACAGTTCAATAATTTATCATTACAAAGCACAGTTCACCTGCTTAGTCTCTTCTGCAGTGAGTGTTAATGTGTTTCATAAAGTTCAAAGATGATGTGATCGTAATTCCGTATTTGATATAAAGCCTTCTAGTAAGGTGTTTTTCTAATTACTTTGTTTATAAAATTAAAAAAAAAAAAAAAAAAAAATTAACATTTAGAATAAATGCTTTTTACTATGTGCATACACTTAGGAAACAGTAAATTGTAAAAATACATGCATATAAAAAGGTTAAATATGAAGAGATAGTATTATGTCCTAGCTTATAATAACTACATCATAGTCCCTAACAATTGTTACAGGAAAAAAAAGTATTTTCATATCTTTTGTTACTTGTATCATTTTAACAATAATTCCCAAGATTCCTTAGTCTTACTTTCCCCAAAACAACATTACAGAAGAAAGAACAAGACCAATGTTTCTATTCCAGCTCTGTTATGCACACGTAAATATATGCCTATAAATGAGTGAAGACACCTACTTATTCATGGGTCATATCCATGCTGCTAATTCAAAGTCACTGATGAATCAGATAAGCACTGATTTTCTACCTTGACATCTAACCAAAGACCGGGATTTCATGCTACAAACTCCTCTATGGATTCTTAGATACAGATATGAGCACTTCTGAGAGGAATTCTTTTTGCTTTCTGTAATTCCACTTCTTCAAATTAAATATATGCTAAAGGATTTGCAGGGCTCAGAGGTATATGCATCTAAAAGTTCTATTTACCCCAAAAAAACCCACTTACATCTGGGCAATTCCTACTTTAATGATTTTCTGATGGAAATTCATATCTCAATGAAATGTGAATTTTAAGGAATCATATTTTTGTTCATTCAAGTGGAGCAGGAAGTATTTTTTCATGTGTATAGGTTTTGGGTTTGGTTTGTTTTTCATCTTAGAAGTCTGATTTTCCCATCTCCCATGTTCAGTACGAGAAATAAATGACTATGGATGGTTTGGGCTACAGGTCCCCAGAGGATTCTCTTGCCAAAGAGTAACTCCTCATGGTCTTGATGTTAGAACTGCCTACTTGTGTGCAACATATCTGTCAGTTTTAATGACAGGGAATCCCAGAAGGACATTATGCCAGTCATATTTTACTGAAGACACTTGAATACTGCATGCATCACCAGGTTTTGTGGCATGCGTTCGGGACACTACAACTCCTTTTCCTGATTGCTGGAAGCTCTGCCTTTGCTTCTGGACTGGGGAGAGCCTAAGCAGGGGAGAGACTTGGCCTTAACAACCTGGATATTTCTTATCTGCAAAACATAGAAAGGAAGCTGTAGTTAAATGTGACCCAAATGTCTCCTGTTCTCAAATAGCATACAGTACCATTTAACAATTGATTTAGAATGACAGGCTTCTTCTTTCTTCCAAAAGGAAAAAAAAAATGATGAAAAATCTAATAGAAGTGTCAAATCTGAGTATAATGTCCAGGACGTAAACTATATATGTTTTTTTCCAAATGGTTTTTCAAACCAAGGCTTAAATATGAAAAAAATTTTGAAATAGTACAAATAGCTATTTGAAGACTACTTTTGTACATGCCTCAGTAAAACATAGAACGGAAGATAAATAAAAATAACTCACTGCAACACAGTATAAAATCTGACACTTCAAAACAGCAGGTTCTTTTATCCCCAGGGAGATAAACAGAACCGTTGAAAACTACATTAAGGATATTTTATGGTATAGTCTTAACAGCTAGGAAGGAAGTTTGGCTGACTGCCACCAAATTCTGAATTAGGCAAGCATCTTCTTACAGCAAGAAAACTCATGCTTATTTGGCAACACTTTAGGGATGGTCTTTCTTCAATATTTTAGCTTGTAACGGGAGTTTTATTAAAGAGGTTAATAAAGTCAGACGTAATTTTGAATATTTTCAATAGAAAACAAAATTAATCTATGATTTAATTTCAGTTTAGTCTAGTTTCTTATTTCCTACGTGCCTTTTCTTGTCTATCAGTTTCTACCTTTTAGGTTTTGAGCATGTAGGTCAATTCCAAACACATTTCAGCCTAAATTCCTACAGATTTCATGAAAATTGTTATATGATGGCTGGAGGAGACATGCACAAAATATCTCCCTTGAGGTAAAGTCTTCAGCATGATTGTACTGTATTATTATTATTATTATTTAAAATACATAAACATTTGCAAAAGACAGAGATATTATATAATGCATAGTAATTGAAAATACTAGAGCTTCTTCAGTATAGATGAATGCAAATAAAAAACACAGAATCAATTAAACAATGGTTCACCATTTACACTCATGAAAGGACTTGTATTCTTGTAAATTCACTTGGAATTATATTTTCAGTTTTTTCCATATCAGTTTATATGAATGCATGAATTACATAATGAGATTTGCAAATCAGTACAGAAGCAAGCAACTAAAGTGGAGATTATGTCTGCATCTCGGTTACACAACCAGTGTCAGAAGAATAGACAAATTCAAGAAAACCTTAAACTAGCTTGCCCAGGTACCACAAGTGGTGTAAACACATGATGTAGGCTAACTTATACCAATTAACTCTGTATGACATTGTAAATTAGGAATAACTCTAGAAACCAAATGACTATAAAATTTGTGTGTAAACAGTTTGGTCACACACATGTACCATGATCCAAGAAACATTTATTTAGAATTTTTGCAATGACTACTCTCCAAATAAAATTTGCAAGCAGGGAAAGCCAGGCCTTTTATCATCATTTCCCAAAAAAAAGTTTTATACTGTTATGACAAAGGACATAAGCATTGTTACTAATTTTCTATTAAATATTGCAAATGAAATATATGAGATAAGATTAAGTGAATGTTTCCATATGTTAGTATTCTTGTATCAGAGAGAGGTTGATTATTGCTGATCTTGTAATTACTCAAGCAGGGGAGAGACTCCACTATATAATAAGCTTTTCTTGTACAAATACCATATACCACATCATATGATGTAATGGGCATCTGTAAGGAGGTCAAGTTATTTAACAAATCTTCATGGTTTATCTTTTTCTTTTCTTCTTTCATTCTTTTTCTTTTTGTGTGTGTGTGTGTGCTGGATTGCTATTCATTTCATCCATAAACACGTGTTCTTTTAACAGGTTTATTGCTGTAGCAAGGACAGAGCTGAGTGACTGAGTGGGCTGCAGCATAATTGCAGATGGGATGCACACTGTGAAAAAGCTGATGTTTTAAATGTCAAGTCAATTTTAAGGGGAAAATGGCCCAGAAGAAAATATAGATCTATGATTTAAGGACACTATTTTTAAACAGCTGATTGCTGGTAAGTGAAATAATGTTCAAACTTCAAGCAATTATGAAGCAATCCTGTGATTTTGAAATTCAAATTGGTACCTTGCAAGGGAGAGTCATCTCCTCTTTTCTTTTAATATTGCCAGATGGCTGGGTTGGAAACTATGAAAAGATATTTTAGTAAATAATAATTTAAATTGAATAACCCCCCTTTTAAAAAACATGATTTACTTTCTTCATACTTGCATACTAATGTTAATTACTTAGTCCTACATTGTAAGATTATTAAGGTTGAAATTGGGCTCTAAACAACTCAAAAAAGGGAAAATTCATAACATAACTTTAATTTTCCACTTCTGTATGTTAGTTAAATGTAGTTATCTTAGTTTTCCCCACACCTCATACACTAATATCTGCTTGTATCTCTTTCTGTCAGCTTTTTTGAGATTTTTTTTTTTAACTAGACCTTATTTACTATCTGCTATCCAAACCTACACTTCATATAAAATCAATAATTTTTACTGGTGCTTTTTTAAAACTATTATTAAAACATCAAACCCCTTCCTATATATGTATTAATGCATTTTCACAATGACCCTGAGATTAGGTGGCACTCGTTTTCTAGTTGTTGTGTTTATAAGTAGAGATGAAAGCCAAAATTAGGAAAAGAGTGTGTTAGTTTTGCTTGTCAAGTGTGGAAGAGTAAGAACTTGATTTTTTAGTACTCTCACCATTTTAATACAGCTGTATACATGCAAAGCACAGGTTCAATTAGTTTAAATTGCAGTGAAAGAACCCAGAAATTCTACAAATATGGCTTCTAGTTGCTTCTGTATGTCAAAGAAAAAACATTACAAATATTGTCAGACATAACCTTGTTAAGAACAGAATCACAAGACAGGAAAATAATACACATCTCCAGTTTTTTACCTTAATCATAAGGACTTTATCTCATTTTCTTTTTGCTTTCAATATAAATACACATATTTTTTGCAAACATAAACAATTATTGTAGCAGGGATCCTAAGTGTTTGGTCAGGTCTTAAATGTCATTCTGAATGTGTACAATCAGGTGAATTTGGGTTACAAAAACTATTTCAATTTCTACCAATACCATATTTCAGGGCTTTGATTTTACAGTTTAATTGCATGGTAAAATTCACATTATTTATATATATATGTGTGTGTGTGTGTGTGTGTGTATATAAAACAAGACAATAGTTATATATATATATATTGATATATATATATATATATATATAACTATTGGATTGCAAACATTATATACAGGAGTAGAATCGTGTTCCTGATTCCTATGGAAACACATTTAAGGTAATGATGTTTGAAGCCATCTGTGGTTTCCAGGCTTCGGTTTCTGTCTCTGATTTTAGTCCAGTTGGATGTACATGCAGGCTTAGTTCACGCAAGTATATGCAATGTCATACATAGATGACACAACAGAAGAGGAGTGCCAGAACAATACAGTATCTCATCAGAGGCTCCCTTGTTTGGTCTTGCTTCCTGACCCTTCTCTGGGGTACTCAGAGCCACTGGACACCCCTTGGGAGTGGGAAGTGCAGGGTTGTGGTGAATCTGGAAACCGACATGCTACTGCATCCCTGGGGCAGGAACCGGTGACCCCAGGCTGGGGGCTGAAATGGGGCTCCCAATAGTCTGGAATGGGAGGGTCAGACAGCCTCACTGATGCCCTCAGGGCCCCAGCATTCAGAAGGGGTAGTAAGGTGAACACCTACCTACCCTGCACCACCACACTTCTGCCCCTGAAAGGTGGTCTTGCATGGAATAATTCCTCAACTTTTTCTTATCTGAGAGGATTCTCAACATGTCTGCATTTACACCCACAGAAGTTGTTTTCATCCCAGTGCAGAAGTTTCAGGTTCAGGGAAATACAACAGTCTTACAGACTCTGTCTTTTAAACACAGGGTACCAAGTTCGCAGACTATTATCAACCATGCAAAATATTGGGTGGTCAGAGACAGAAAACAGGTTTTGTACATGTTCTCAAAGCCACTTTTGAAATGATGATAACATGAACAAATAAGTTAGAGGAAATTCATCTTATATTTGCGTATTCTGGAAAATTTAGGGGAATTAAAATATAAATAATTAAAATTAGGAACAATTTAATAACACTTAACAGTTAAGTGGTAATTTCCTTTCCAGGTATACCAAAGCATATTATGTGTTGCTGTAGTAATGAACTTCTAGTATTTGTGAGATGAAATGTGACATCTGATCTGCCATAGCCCTATAAACCAGTTTGCTCAGAAATAAATTAAGAAATATTTCTTCCTTCGCAAGGTCAAAAGTTTGCAATTTTAGGATAAAAAAAGGAAAATGTAAATTGTGATCTGTCTAGAAATAGAGAATAACCATTTTTTTTCTCCTGAAACATTCCAAATGTTTTCTTTCCTGGCTGGGAGTGATCAGTGTATTAATCTAAAGGACCATTTGAATGATGAAATTGGAATGAGGAATGTGTAAACAATGCATTGCAATAAATAAAATATGAACTTTTTTTTTTATTATTCAAGTATCAAAAATATTACAAACGCACTTCATTTACTTTGGTTTTATATCACATTTTTTTCTGCATAATAGGAATTTGCCTACAGATTCCTTGTGATTCACTGATTCCTTTTAACATTATGTATGCCTCTTGCAAATTCTTTCATTTCAGAACCAATGTTTCCTTTGGAAACTGATGTATTTCTAAACAATCTACGACTTGCAGCAATTTGAAACTGTGCAAAGTCATTCTGAAGGTTACACCTTCATAGGCATTGCAAGAAAATTCATTGATTTCTCAATTTTTAAAGTCCTTTTCTTTTATATATCTTGTTACAGATTTCATTTTAAGTACATTATCTCAGATTTTTTTTGGCTGGGATAGGGTTCATTTTCTTCATAGTAGCTAGTATGGGACTATGTTTTGGGTTTGTGCTGGAAACAGTGTTGACAATACAGAGATGTTTTAGTTATTGCTGAACAGTTCTTACACAGAGTCAAGACCTTTTCTGCTTCTCACTCCACCCCACCAGTGAGTGGTCTGGGAGTGCACAAGAAGGTGGGACAGGAAGGTGGGTGCACACAGACGGGACAGCGGACCCCAACTGACCAAAGGGATATTCCATACCATGTGAAGTCATGCTTAACATGTAAAGCTGGGGGAAGAAGGAGAAAGAGGGAGATGTTTGGAGTGATGGTATTTGTCTTCCCAAGTAACTGTTATATGTGATGGAGCCTGTCTGTCCTGGAGATGGAAGAGCACCTGTCTACCAATGGGAAGTGTTGAATGAATTCCTTGGTTTGCTTTGCTTGCATTCATGTCTTTTGCTTTACTTATTAAATTGTGTCTATCTCAACTCATGAGTTTGAGGCGAAGTGAATGAGTGGCTGTGGAGGGCTTAGTTGCCAGCTGGGGTTAAACCATGTCAATTTCTTACTAGCTGGAACAGGTAAAACATTTAGCAAATTAGTTTGAAAAGCAAAGAATTAATTCTGGCTTCTCTAGTGATATTGAATATCATCAAATTGTGAAGTGAAGTGGCATTATATTGGATTTTTTATGTTTATCGATAAATACCAGAATATTGTATGTTACCAATTCCTATGCAAAATGTGTGAGCAGTTGCTGAGAGGAACTCATCAATAAATCAGAAAACCTAATTCACACAAAGCTATAAAGTTTACACATATGTAAAAAGATAAATACAGTTTGTTCAAAATCCTCTTCAAACTCCTCTTTTTTTTGCCTAGTTTGAGTTTAATTTAAAAAAATGTGCGACACTCTCATGGGGAAAAAAACCCCAAAACATCCTGTTTCTTCATTGACTAACTTTTGATTCTTAACTTCTTGATTTTACCTAATGTAGTTAAGGAAGTTAAGAATATCTGTAATATTTCCTGCAGCCAAATACTCCTTAAGCTTAAAGGTCTTTCCTTCATCCTCCCCACAGCAGTTGAAGAAACGGAACAGCTATGAGGTACTGGTACTCATAAACTCACAGCCAAACTTGTTTTTAAGGAAGCTGTACTAAATAAAGTTTCAGATTCTTTCATCAGGACTATATCAGTCTGTCCTGGGGAGATGGATTTAGTTTCAGTTTTTACATTCCATCAGGATGATAATAGCAGCAGTTTAGAGTCATTGTAACATCCTGTCTGTGTCACTTTTCACTGAGTCCTTAAAATTGCTTTGGGGATTATTTTTCCTTTGTCCACTGGTGGTTAATTCCCTTTAGTCCCAAATCTTCCAACCTTCAAAAACTTCAGCTGTACAGAATTAGCCTCTCTCCTCTTAAATTACTCTCCTTCACACCTTCATATACTGTCATCCTGTATATTCCACAAAAATCGGTTCTCCTTCAGAAGCACACATTTCCACATTTCATACCATTTATATATATGAAAGTGTCGAAAGCCTAACCTCTCTTTAAGTGTAATTTGTTTGAAGACAGTGTTGACACAATGTGTTCAATTCATTTGCTCATTGTTGACTCCTTGTTGACAAGAAGTCAACATCCATTTGAATTGCTTTGGGATATCCTGCCTGATGTCCATCTATGAGTACATAATGGCACATATCTCCTGTAGGGTCTTTGACAGATATGTCAGCCCCATTTAAATGTCACAGGGCATCTCAGATGGCACTCGACACCTTCATTTACAAGGCATAATCAAACACTCCACTTCAGCAAATCATTTTTCTGTGGGACTCTGATAAATAATTAAACACAGCTTCAGGTTACTTCTGAATTTAGAAGGTATCCCTGTACTGCTGGAGTCTGTTCAGTAAAACTCTTGATTTGTCCTCATAAAACTGATAAAATGAGGACCAAAATATCCACCTAGTGTTTTTTCGGGAAAAACAACAAACATTATTGTCCTAAATGTACAGTGCAGAAATAAAACACACAAACCATAGAACAAATAAAGCATCCAGAAGTAAGAAATGTGATTGTATGACCTAACAATCAGGACATTAAAATATTCATAAATAGTTATTGGTTTTGTTCATTTCAAAATGAAAGTCTAAGTGAATAGATAGGTATTCTATTTTCAGAAGTTCTTTCATTTACTATAATTGTTTAGGAGGGTGTTGTTCTCTATTGCTTTTTTTTTTTTACTACATCAGTTGCTTTACTGCCCCATTTTTGGAGCAGGGTTGCTATGTTAGCAAAAAAAAAAAAAAAAAAAAACAAAAACCAAAAACAAACCACAACCAAACTAAAAAATCCTTCAATATATTTAATTCACACTTTCAATGAACTATTTATTTCTGTACTGATGTTGATTTCATTTTATAATGGGGAAAATGTCAATAATCTTCAGTAAGAATGGTAGGATGCAGCCTCAGAATTTCTAATGTTGCTAAATGCAGCCTTGTAAAGGTCTATACCTGAACAGCAAGACTAAATACTTGGTATCCTGCTGACCTAAGTATATTCTATTTACAGCAACAGTAATAACTCCTGTTCCTTTGTTCTACAGAAAAACTTTCAAGGAATACCTGTTGATGTTCTCATTGGCCAGTCTTAATGAGTCAGAAACACAGGAGAAAATAAAAATAAAAATTAAAAAAAAAAGGAAAGACAAAAGAAAAAAAGAGAAAATTTTCTTCTGTGGACAGTTTACAAAAAAAAAGGTATGTTTAGACTCCCTGAAAGTTTAACTTTTCTGTGTTACTTACGTAAAAGAAAGACAAGGCCTTGCAGAAGGCCTTGCAGCCTCTTGTTAAAATCAAATAATAGAATTTTCTATGGGCACAATATTTATGTAGAATTTTAAAACTTTTAGATGGGAAAACTGAAGCCTGAAAATGAAAATCACAGTCCAGAATTACTAAGTGAACCAGTAGTAGAACAACATGCAGTTTTTAAAACTATACCGGGCTGTCTGAGTTTCAGTACAATTTTGCTGATACATGGTCCTATGGTATCCTACATAACAGGATTGTTTGTTTCTCATAATGAAAAAAATAGAGGACACTATTTCTGCACTAATATAAATTTCAGATATTGTAATCAGAATTTGAATTAATGGAGGATCAATAAAATAAGAATTTTCAAATACATTAGATCAACCTTCACAGCTGCATTGTTTAAGCCTTCAGAATTTCTGTGCAGTAAGTTAAATTTTATCATACCTAGTAGTTTTGAATGTGCTAAAGTGGAAACTAAAGGTTAACTTTCTATTCCTTTTCCCTTTTGGCACAATTATATGGTATTTCTAATGTTTACAGTAGGTTACATCAGACAAATCACTGTGTTTTTCTAATTATCATATTTACGATTTTAATTTTGTTTCCCCTAGCTGCCTTAGAAAAACTGTATAGCTTATTAAGGAATGCAGTAAGAGCTTCACAGACTTCATGTTTAAAAGCACATTTGTAGTGATGTTATTCTCAAGTCAAAAACAACCACTGATCTAAAATTATTGTCATTTTTTCCTCAGATCTCTACTGTGCCATGTGCCTATAATGTGGCTATTAATTACACATGTGATTAGTGCATCCCTTCATAATAATTCCTACTTGCTTATCTCAATTTTACTGTCCTCTTCCTTTCTCTACATCTCCATTTCATAAAACATTCTTCTCTTTTTTCCTCTTAGTATATTTTATTTTTAAATTCTCTTTAATTTTTCCCATTTTCCCTTTTTATATATGTGTTTGCCTCTTTCCAGTTAGTTGGGATTTACTTTGCATATTGCTTCTCCCACAGAACCCATGATGGAACAGAGGAAAAGTGTGAGGAGGAAGGACTGTCAGAGAGAAACCACTACGCACTGACCATAACTCCCTCTCCTTGCGGCATTTGATTCCTTCCTGAAGGGACCAAGTGTTGTGTCCTGAGCTTGAGTGGCAGGGGTTTTTGGTAGCAAGGGAGGGAGCTACAGTGGTGGCCTCCTGTGAGAAGCTTCTCAAAGCTCCCCCAGCTCCAAGTCACACCCACCTCTGTGCCAAGGCTGAGCCAATCAGCTGCGCTTCTGCAAAAATATATGTAAGAAGGGACCTGGGTGGAGGAGTTGGAGATGTGAGGAGGAGTTGAGACATCTAAGTGAACACCAAGTTCAGTGGAAGAACACAAGAGGAAGTGGGGAGGGACATGTGCTAGAGCAGAGACCCTCTTCTATCCTGTGGTGAGATGGCAGGGCAGCATCCACCACCATCCATGGAGGACTACAGAGGAGCAGATGCTGACGTGTGGTCTGTGAGACCATCTCAGATGATTGCAACCAAAGGAGGCCGGGATCCTGTGGGAAGAAGCAGCTCTTGCTGTTGTAGCTCGGCACTGGGAGGACTGCAACACACAGCGGTGTCCCATTCTGGAGCAGCTTGGGAAGAGCTGCATCCCATGGAAGGGACTCCAGTTGGAGAAAGTTTGTGGAGGACTGTCCCCTGTGAAAGGGGACCACATTGGAGCAGGGGGAAGAAGTTCCAGAAGTTCCTCACCCCAAAATGGAAGAGGCAGCACTGACTGCACCCCCCATTCCCTGACCCCACCCCCCATTCCCTGACCCCTGTGCCACTGGGGGAGGAGTTAGAGATATCGGGAGCAGAACTGAGCCTGAGAAGAAGGGAGGGGTGGGGGAAGGTGTTTTCAAGATGTGGTAATGCTTCTCACTGACCTATTCTGTCTATTATGTGCTGTTATTGTTAGTGTCTGTATTAAATTGATGTTCTTTTTTTCCTCCCCTAACAAGTCTGTCTTTTGCCCGTGATCATAATGGGTGTCATCCCTCCCTGTCCTTATCTCAATTCCTGAGCCTGTTTTGGCTTCATTTTCTCTTTTCCATGGCTGGGAGAGGGTGGAAGTGGGGAGTGAGAGGTTGCATGATGCTCAGTTGCTCTCTGAGATCAAACCACTAAGACTTTTCTTTATTTTCTCCTTCTCAACACAGGGGGAGAAGTGGGGAGTGAGTGGTTGTGTGGCACTCGGTCACCCTCTGAGCTCAAATCAAAACACATGGCCAATGGCGACAGTAAGGCAGGGAGGAGAGGAGTCTGGAGTGAAGGAGTGAAGCTGAGCCTGGGAAAGGGGAGAGGAAAGGTACAGGTTTAATGTTTGTCTTTTTGTTTCCCACTACCTGAGTCAATAATTAAATATTTATTTTAATTGACAGTAAATATAGTCAATTTTCCCCAAGTTGAATTTGCTTTTCCTGCAATGGTAATTGGTAAGTAATGTCCTCATCTTTGTCTCAACCCTTGAGATTCTTCATTTCTGTTCTTCCTGTTTTCTCCACCATTCCTGTCTTCCCTGGGGGGCTGGAGGAGTGAGTAAGCAGTTAGGTGGGAGTTTGGCCATTAGCCAAGGCTCACTGATCATACAATGTCAGATCAAGATGTGCATAAGCTTTTTTCTGCACCCTGCAGAAGAAATTATACTGAAAATTCATCTCAGTTACAAGGTTCAAAATCAAGGGTTATACTGAGCTATCTCTGAAAAGACATGGATAGAAATACTTCTGCTTCTGGAAATGTCCAACCTTAAACTGGAAGAGAACTGATCCAACATACTACATTTCATTTATTTCCACTTTATTTTCTTTTTCTCTTTTCTTCTTTCTTCCCTTTCCTTTTGATCTATTTTTCCTAGTTTTTAACTTTTTCTCATACTTTCTCTCCTCATATTCCTGTGTCTTCACTATCATGAAGGAAATATTTGAACTAAATTTTACCTCCATGTACTATCATGGACAAGATTTTAGTCATGTGTGCAATAAACCACTTCTTTAAACACTCTATGTCACTGTAGCTCCATTAGTGTTATTGTAACTATGTTATTATATAGCAAATGAGATCTCATCCAGAATTTCTCATGGTACTTAATGGAGCTTTTCCCTTCATATGTAATCAACTGATAAACTAAATTATTGTGTTCAGACTGCAGACCTCTGAATAATAAACTGCCATTGTTTTTTTAATCACTTCATGATGTAATTTAATAAAATCAATGTTATTAGCCTTGTCATCTTTAAGTTAACATTGTTTGCTAAGGTATAGTTCTTTAGATAATTTTTTAAAGTAATAAGAAAAATGGAAACTAGATTTTGCTGATTACAACATAGCAGATTTTTTTCCTTCCGTTTTTCCCTTGTGATGGATGCTGTAACATATAAGACTAGTTATTTTTACTATTTGAATAGTAAACACAACAGAATGTAACTTACATTTACATAAAACATCAGATGCTCATGTACAGATTAATGAAACAGATGACAGTTTATTGTCAATGACATTACCTGAATCGGTTATCAGTGTCATAGCATGAACAGTATGGTTTGAGTATGCATTGGCATAATGTACTGGCAATTCTGAGGACAGCAATCTTCATAAACCCCAATTAGAGAATATTATGCCAAATATTCATAAATCTTGATGAAGACTGGTAGACCATAATCTGTGTTTTAGCAGCAGTATGACAAAAAAAATATTGCAATTAATATTCATTGGATTTCATGAAAACAGAGCTAAAAATCTTTTTTAAAATAATAAATCTATACATAGATACTGTCTCAGATTATTTGAAAGAAACATGGGGACCTACAAAATTAAATGCACCATGAATCCATCAAAGGAACATTTTCTGTGCCTATAATTATTCAGCATAATTTTGGTAATGAAGATACGTTTCAACCATTTTTCCTTCATTCTTTTATGTTTTTCAGTTTTCATTACATTGTCTTTGTAACATGAACTTGTTCAGTCCTGAGATCTTGCTATAGAAAATGTAAGCAGATACCTCCAAGGAATAATAAACTGAAACACAGTTGGCATAAACACATTTGGTGCTGACACCCAAATGAGTGGTGTGTGGGCAGCAAATTAAACACCAGCTTGCAAAGCAAAATGGTAGTATAACAGAGCAGGGAGGTGATCATCTATCTCCATATGGCTCTGCTGAGACCACACGTACAACCCTGAATGCAGTATTTTTCTGGGTGTTTCAATACCAGGGTGATACTGACTAATTGAATTTATATTCTCAGACATATTTGATATAATATAAGGTCTTCTGGAAACTCATGAGATATGCCCTTCTTTACTTCTGTCAGATATATTCCATAATAATACCCTTATGCTTGCATTCCATGATGGTTATTTTTATTATGTGCACATTTCAGTATTCCACTGAAGAATACATACTGAAAACATGTCAAAACAGTTTAAGCATTATTTTATTTTTAAAATTAACTAATTATTTCAGGAAATATACTTTTAATTAAAATGAGAATTAACTTCTTTCAGCAGAATTCATATTAAACTTTTTATAAAACACAAGCTCTTCTGTCTTTTGCCCAACATGAAGCATAAAGACCCACTCCTATTTATGTGTGTGGGCTTGTTTCTGTTTTTTTTTTTTTCCTCTAAGTGCTATACTTTCCAAAATGAGAGAAAATTGAGGAAAGTGGTAGTTCATCTATAGCAATCTTCACTTCTACAGTATTTTGGGTTCCATATTTGGGCTTAATATATATGTAAGTACTTTTGAGGTTATTTGGACCTATCTACAGCTGCTGTAAGTTTTGTTATTAATGTGATCAGTGAACTAACTCCTGTTCTGTTATGTTCTACCTGTATTCTAGGCTAGTCCAATTTAGTTTTTATTCTTCTCTCATTCCAAGAGGATGTATAGTCACTACTTTAGAAGCTCATCACCTCCTTGATGACAAGTTTGTGTCAGGATGCTTTGCACTGTGAGGACAAAACAAAGTAGCCATATTAGGGACTGTGCTATATCCCTCTACTAATAACAGAGTTGTTCATTTGTTTGTTTGGTTTTTAACCAATAATAAGGTTCTGATTATTATCGTTGCATCTAACAGTTAACCAAGTGTGGGTCTCCTCCACCCATCTGTTGCTGGGACATAAAGTACAACCAGTATAAACTTCACCTACAAAAAAAAGGAGATATGAGGTTGAATTTAAATATCACACTTCAAAACAAATTGTCTTTCTTTATAAAACAATTTGTCTATATTTTTACCATGAACTTAATACACGACCCTCAGGCCAAGGCACAAATTTATATTTCAGTGAACATCTTGTGGTCTCAGCTGCCCATTCATGGCATGCAAAAAATATTTTTAAAGAATGCCTTTCTGCTTTATAAACATATTATAAAGGGAAGTTCAGTAATGTTTCTTGAAGCAAAAGCAAGGGTGACAATGTTATAGAAATACCAAAATGGCCAAATGCTTATGCTCTACATATGCTCTAAGGACTGAAAACACTTAGATGTTTTTATTGTAAATATTTGAACATCCCATGGTGGGGAATATTCATGTTTACTTGTTTTGTCAAGGAAAAAAACCCAACATACTATTTCTAGGCCCACATCCTGCAAATATCTGCATACCTGAAATCACAGATGTAAGAAGTATCACTAATATCACACAATTACTCTTACATATTATGCTAGGCATCAGTACATTTGCAAGATTAACATTTTGAATTTCATTGTTATACAACCATTTTGAATTAGAATAAAGAGATTAACAGTAAAATTGGATCATGCTTGTATTATGTGAGGTAACGTTAGCAGTCACCTAAGTTGCAGACAAATTAGATCCTTCTACTAAGTAAATGTCCAAGACAAAATAAATGAAGCCAAATGAGACAGAATATGTAATTTTATTCAAGCTGTGAGAAATCTTGGAAATCTTCAGCTTCTTTTTAACAGATTACCCCTTTATTTTATATCACATTATGGAAGTAGGTATCAACATTATCTCAAGGACATAGATAAACTAAGTTTCTTGATTTTACCGTAAGGGAGTAGCTGTGCCTCAACACTTGTGGAGGGTAACTGCTTAGTACAAAACGTGTACTTTTTTTTTTTTTTTTTTTTTTTTTATATAGCAGTAAGAAACCATACCTTTAGTGTAAAATACTATGCCTTACTGAAATAACCCACTTCTAGTTCTATTACAGGTAAATTTTACCAGATTAAGTATTTTAAATATGTGAGGGTTTGGTTTTATTTACATAAAATACAACAATTAAATATAATACTATGTTGGATGTAGCTAGTTTAAAGGTTCCTCCTAAGGGTTTAGGTGGTATAATCTTTGAGAACAATCTTGCTTCAGCAATGTGATTTTGATCATACTGGTTTGCCACTATTTTGTGGTCTTTTATATCACTGCAGTCAAGACAGTCAGGGCCCCAAGTTATTCACAATGTTCTGTGCAGAACTTTGAATATGGAAGTGAAGGACTTGACAACTTTAACATATTTCATCCTGCTGGCAAGAATGGTTCAGACAGTTATATACGAGGTTTAACTGGGCAAAGCAGTCCTTAACCAAGTAACTTTATCATCAGTAGCTTTCCTACATAAACATGCATGAGTTCTTCTGAACTTTCTGTGTTCTTTTTCCCCTGAGAAGCACAGACACACCCCAAAACTACAGGAACAAATACCTCTTGATAACTATTGTAACTTGTGCTGTGATTTAACTTAACTGGACAACAATGGCACAATCCTATTGTCTGACTGACTGTTCTTGTAGCCCTCAAGGTTGGAGGGCCAAGAGATTTCTGAATTCTAGAGAGCTTTCATTCTTGATAGTAGAAGATACTGTAAAACACTTCTCTTGTACTACATGCTCTTTACTTGGGCTGTGAATATCTAATGATAGACGTGTTATCCTTAGACTCAGTTATCTTTAAACTCAGCAGTACTGGAGCACTAGTTAAAGTTTCTCAAGACTTAGTTTGCCACACTCAGACATTAAAATGACAGGCTGAATACAATTACTTTAAATCACACTTCATGTAACGGCTTTTCTGATTATGCCAAAGGTTTTCCTACAGCAGTGGCAGTTTTCTTGACACACAGGCACAAATGCACACAAGGTCAAAGTTGTAGTACAAAAATCCCTGAAGGATCAATTTCATTTGTATAATGTGGCTATGTAGGACAAGAAAAGATCTGTATGTTAAATATTTGTAAAATTAGGTTGACATATTCAGCATGGAAAGAACTCTAAAATTCTGTTAAGACAAATCAAAACTGTCTTGGGGGGTAGGTTAGAAATGTGTAATCATGTGCATCAACAACAGATTTCTAATACAGCGGTTACCCTTCTGAGTCTGTCTTACTGTCAACTCAAAATTACATTTTAATGTGGAGTCACTGCATTTTCTTAGGTAATTTTGGTCATTAGCTAGACCTGCCCCTCCAGTATGCATGTTTTCTACGGTGAGTTCTGTGCACTAACAAAATGTGTGGCAATATATACTAGCATAAGACATTTGGTGGCTCAAGACAAAATAAAGAGTTACAAAACCAATTCACTTTTCTTAGCTGGCAGTAAATACATTGCAATGTAAATCTTGAGCGGACATCACAGATTGAATTAGTTGCTACTACTTTATTGGCAATGGACATTATGCACCCATCAGTGACTACTTGGCTGCTACTTGGCTTTTACTTGGCTTTGTTATTGAAAAGTCAGCATAAACACCAACAAAACACTGCTCAATCTGCCAAACAGATCTGATCAGTGACATCTGACGACAGACACACCTCCCAGTGAGTATGAATCCTTTTGGCACATTTGAAAAAAATTCTGCAGCACTATTATTTTCGTCTTTTACCTTTCTAAATTTGTCAATGTGTCAGCTTTAAGGTGGTTGTACACAAAATTTGGTTGTGAGTGAAAGGAACATATCTTAGATGTGAAGATGTGAATTTATTGTTACTCTAAAAAATATATTTAATTATCCAAGTAAAGTACAACAATCAAGTGTAACTATTATTAGTCTACTTAGCACAGTACTAACACTTGAAGTCCAAATTATCTAATTGTTACTGAAAAACACACATATAGAAATTTCCTACCTCTCTGTTTTATGTTAGGTTCATCTTTCCATGTTCCTTCAGGTCCTATGTCAATGTTACCACTCTTCCTTGAGAAGAATAGGATATGGGTGGCATTCATGGTGAGTTATCAAAGTCCTGAGTTCTTTGCCAGGTAGTATTGTATTAGTAGGATGTTAGTGGGGGGTTTTCTTCCTTCTTAATCCTGGGACTGAATATTTTCTAACACAGTCTACTTAGGTTCCTATTTCCACATTATACTTGTTTTTCTGTTCTCTTTGTTTCTTTGAAAGCATTTTTACCTGCCTACCAAATTTACACTCCTTCAGTGACAGTCGTCTACTGTGATTTCAGTTCACAGACTGGTGCCTCTGGTATAATTATGTGTATCTGAGTACACTACCGTAATGCAGTTTTATCTAGGGTCATAGGTAGCTCATTCTTCATAGAATGCTTAATTTTAGTAACCATTATTTAACATTAGATGTCATGCCACACAATTACATAAAGCTAAAGGAAATTTGGGCAACAGTTACCTGATTGCTGAACAATCATCACAGCTGGAATAAACTAAAATCAGTTTAGGCTAAAAGTGACCCAAAAAGCACTGAAACCTGCACTGTCATGTCAATGCAGTCTATGGCCTTTTATTAGCAAGACTAGGTTAAAAACAGAATGGAGTTTTTAACAAGACAGAGAATAACAAAATAACTTCTTCACTGAGAGGGTGGTCGGTCACTGGAACAGGCTCCCCAGGGAAGTGGTCATGGCACCAATCCTGTCAGAGTTCTAGGAACATCTGGACAATGCTCTTAGTCAAATGGTTTAGTTTTAGGTTGTCCTGTGAGAAGCAGGGAATTGAACTTGATGATCCTTATGGGTCCCTTCCAAATTGAGATATTCTATGTTTCTATGAAAATAACAATTTAAATAAGAAAATTTTAAAATTTTACTTCTGTTTATTCAACATTTTATGTTCTTTATTGGTAAGAAAATAACAATTTAAATAAGAAAATTTTAAAATTTTACTTCGGTTTATTCAACATTTTATGTTCTTTATTGGTAAGAAAATCAAAATTTACATCTTTCAGCTATACAGATTCCAGCTAAGGCAGATAATTTTTAAATAGCAGGAAAAACAAAACAAAACAAAACAAAACAAAACAAAACAAAACAAAACAAAACAACAATACGACATAATTCTTTTCCTTTCCTCACCGATGAAATAAAGATGAGGGCCTCTTCCTTTACAACTTATCATCCCATTCATTCTTTTTCTGCTCTAGGGTTACTCTGACCATTTGCCTCTTTGTCAGAACACAGGTTTTCCTTAGATAATATTTCACATTAGAAACTTAGTAACATTTGCTGATTTTTCCTCATTCAGAAATGAAACTTAATACAGTTGGTTGTAGTGTTTTTACATGATTTTAGAGAATGTAGCAATATCTAGACTAACTACACTTAGATATAAACTTATCTAGTAAGTGGTAACAAAAACAGTATACTGATTGATGTCAATATCTTCACTTGGCATATTTTTGAATATGACTGTAACATGCTTACCAGAGGATTAGAGGCAGGCAAGCAAAGAAATTAATTTTAAATATTACTCGTGGTTATGTTTTAGACAGTGGTGCAGTAACTACAATATTGGACAAAAAAACAAAATACTCTGCTCCCATCCTGATCACTTATTTTATGATAATTAAAGAAATATCTTCCATTTACTTCAATATGATTTATTTTTTCATAAGTTTGGACTTTTATGTCTACAGTACCATTAAGTGCAGAAATGTCAAAGATCTTAATCTTTCATTTGGTAATTATAACTAGAGATGTAATCTAAGTTGCATAGAGCTGGTTAGAAATATCTCTACATTACATAAGTTACAGGAATATAAACAAATACTTTATGCATTCTATTTTCTTTCCTACCTGTTCTACATCATTCCTTTTCAAATAATTGATGATTATTTAATCATGTATATGTGATTTTAAGTAGGATTGATATCTTCTACAACAGTAGAAACAATGAATAATAATAGCACAAGGAAGATTCCAAAAATTGGCTGGAGGTTTTCACCATTTTGAAGGTGAGAACACTAGCTGTACTTTGTGAGACATAAAATTTCATTTATGAAATTATGTGGTGATTCAGAGGTTTAAGGCTTGACTTCAAACATTATCTTTTAAAAGACCTATACTTTCACTTAAAGATTTTGAGTAAAACCAAGCCCATCATACAAGAGTTGTTCCAGCAGCAGTTAATTATGTGTGCTAAAATTTGAACTTTATTTGTTAAATCTGTCTATCATTCCTAAACTGTGGCATTATTATCTGTTATGCCCATGGAGGACCATAATGTGAATGGACTGTGATTAGATGTGATTAACTTTTTTTAAATGAATTAAATAGGTCAAATGTCTCAAAATAAGAAAAGCTGCCCAGAATTCATGTGTTTGGATAGTTCCTTTTTTCTACATCCCCCAGTTTTCCACATTCTCTAGGAATTCTGGGACACAGTGCACTGTTCTATTAACGGCTTCACTAGTATTAACAAAACAGGTGTTACTACTTAGCATCAGCATAGGTGTTATTTTTTTCCTGATTTTATTTACTGGTTTCTTTTTAAGATTTTAAAGTATCTCATAAACAATTTTCATCATGATATTGCAGTGGGAACTCACATCCATGATCCAGTTATTACTCTCCTTGATACAGCTTGCTATTCCATGTTGTTATTCTTCATTCTGTTTTTATTCTTTAATCCTAGCAACATTTTGTCTTGTTTTTAATTATTTCTGTTTGTTGAATGGTGCTGATTGTTCCATTAGCCTTTAATGATCAAACAGTTCACATTTTCCATGCTTCATTTTGTTATTAATTAAGTAATAATGAGATAAACAATTCCTTAGTCCTTATGTAGATTTAGTTACTCCTTAGATGGAGGAACAGGGTGCTTTCTCAGTTCTAAAGAATGGTTTTGAAATATACTGACAGCCAATGGAGGTGCTGTTTACTCCAGGATGGAAGAATATTAGCCCACTGATATTCTCCATATAATATATGCAGCCATAAATGACTGGAAAAGTGGAAGGGAAGCTTGGAATTAGACATTTTCAGTATTATGCCATCTCTTCTACAGCTACATTTTTAAAATCTTTTGTTTTCCTTTTTCAGAAGAAACCATATAGCCAGAGTATTATGTATAACCAAAAAAAAAAAAAAAATATATATATATAGTTGCAATGAAATAAAATAAATTGCAAAGGATTTTTTTAATAATAAAACTCTTATTGTATACAGAAGCTTATGTGGAAGTATCTTCCTTATGAAGTATTTATGGACCTGTTTTATTTATAGAATACTGTGGCATTTATATCATGCAGAGCACTGAAAAAATGTCAAGGAACTTTTGTATTTTATAAAAATGTAGCCCCTAAGACAAACTCATTATGCCTTTCTAAAATTGATAAAGAACATAATAAACTCCAGAACCTGCTCATTTTCTTAAAGAAACATCAATTTATCTCAATATTCTTCAGTTCTGCAAGTGAGAAATATGCATGTGGAGGACATGAGACAATCCTAACTGCATTGAACAGATGTTTCAAGCTTTAGTGTTTTAAATTATGGATGATACATGAATGTTTCTTTTCATTAATGTGCAAATGACAACTGAAATTTTGCCCAGGTTTTGTGTGTTCTGTATCCCAAGGAAAATGACCAATTAAAATGTGATTGTTTTATCCATATAAACATAAACATACACACACAAACATGAGTTGGATGTTGTTCATTAGAATGTCAGTGCTTTCAATAGATCACACTTACCCACACAGTAGATACTTCTAACGCGGCCATTCCTAAATTCTTTCTGAAATGTCACTGCCTATTCATTCATAACCTAGGGCAGTATTTGGTTTTCTAGAGCATTAACATAGAGTTTTCTTCCATTCCCCAAAATTTAAAAAGGTGAACCCATTACAGATCTGTTCTCTTCAGAGAAAACAAAACAACAAGAACAAAAAAAATCCCCCCCACAGTACTTTCCTCAAAAGCAATTATTTTATTGTGAACAATATTCAAAAAGGATGCTGTAATTTCATCCTGTGGGCTTGAACCCATTTAAAGCAGTGGTAACGGTATCTGTCAGTAACAGATCACTCACACCTGCAGTTCCCGTCATGTAAGTAATTAAAAAATGACAAGGTGTCCAATTATTATGAAATTACCATGCATATTTTCAGCTAATAGACCATTCCAAAATCTAAGTAGTCATTTTTAAAAAAATAATTACATAATCAGACTGTGAAAGGACAGTTACCAAAAACAAGTTCTTATCAACAATAATACTTTTAAACCTAGTTTGAATTATTTCACAAATATTTATCCTTGCAATTTTTTGTAAACTTTAGTAGCAGCTCCATAAATTCCTGAAACATGTTGAAGACAAGCTTCATGGTGACAGTTCTATTTTCACTGAAACTGTAGGTGTGGCATGAGAACTACTAAACAAGTGCTGTTTTGTTCAGCAGATATTCCTTTCTTTTGTGGTGGAGTTTAGTGTATGCCTACGTCCAGACATGTAGTTATTTCTAGGAAATAAGTTTGATATAATGGCAATTATATAATATATAACATAGTATTTCTTCTTAAGTGGATAAAATATAGTAATTTTCACATTTATTGTAAGTTGACGATAATTGTTATGACATTTTAAATCATTTTAATCATAAAGTTAAAGCTCTTGCAGCAAAATAATCATTAGAAACATTTCTTCTTATCATCAGTAGTTCCCATAAAAAAATATATAATAACAATGTGTTTCAGGGCCAAAATTCTGCTTTAATTATTCTTATACAAGTATCATAGTCAATATACGTTATTTGACTTTGAGGTCTCAAAAGTTTGCTGACTAAAAAAAGAGATTATTCTTTCCTTACAAGAATTAAAGGATACTTTCTATTTGCTAAAGTAGAAAAGGAGAATGTCTTAAACAAAATCTAATAAAAAGCCTATTAAAATCAATAAAAGAATGTCCCATAATTTAATGTTCAGTTGTTCATGCCTCCGCTCTTTTTAAATATAGGGCTTTTACTCACCTTGCCACCTACCACAACTCACATCCCTGATTTAAGCATCTAGAAACACTTATGCAATACATAGAAATATTAGACATCCAAAACATAGATTCCCAAAGTGCAGTACACACATTATTTAAATTAAAAGGCAACTTAGTGAATTGAGAATGGAAGGGGAGGTAAGACAAAAAATGTCTTGGAAGTGCTAGCCTGATGAATGGCTGAGAAATGCTGAATATTGCTGACTAAGCTGATGAGTAGGAAATAAAAGACCAGGAACAGAAGAAACTGATTTGTATGTCCTTGTTTAGTAAGAGACATATATTTCCATGTCATCCTTCATTCAGCAATTACAGTTGTGAATGGGTACTTATACACACTTGATTATTATTTTCTTTTTCATAGATTGCATGCACTCTATTTTGCAGTTGTTAGGAATTACTTAATTAAGCTACTCAGTATAAAGCTACCACCATGTCCAATGGTCAAAGGCAGAATGTTAGAATAACTCTGCAGCTTGTCAGCTCTCAATTTACCTGAAAGGTTTGTGTTCAGATTTCATAGTAGTTACTGTTTAAGGATTGTGTTCAAAACAGTGATTACACTTCTGAATAAACAATAAAGAAGGCTTAGATAAGTGAAGAAAATGAGAAAAAGAGGTGTTTGTATTTAAAGCCTGAAAAGCTCAGTTTTATCAGTGAGGACAACATAATTTAACTGTGTCTCCTGTAGGGGTGGTTGTTGTAGGAGTCACAGACACTGATCTCAAAATTGAGGTGACAAAGGTATGCTGTAGGGATAATCCTTGGTCCCATTTGCGAAAGTTAGGGCAACTCCCACATTATGAATCCTTCTCATATGTTGAATGTTGGACACTGAAATACCAGGCACAATAAATTCTGAGACATTTTTCTGTGTACAATCCAGCACAGTTGTAAGCATTGAAAGACTTCAGTAGCAACTTGGAAGTTTCTTATTTTTCTCTTGTGTCTGTGATGTTTAAATATTTGCTTGAACGTAATATATAGAGACATTTGTTTAAATACTTGTTTCAATGCAGAGAGGCATTTAGAAATCCATCTCATCCATGAATCCCACTCTTCCTCCAAGAAACTAGTCTTTCTTCCTATAATTTTGCTTGGCTTGCGTATGAGTATGGGAGACAATAGAGAGAAGTAACTGTTATGTGTGAACTCATAAAATCACTAGCTGTTAATTTCTTACTGGGTTCAAGATGCCTGTACATGGAGCTGCTGAGAGGAACGATATGGTTCCATCAAAGTATCTTATGGATCTGAGCTTTTTGACACGGGGAACAGGCTGATAAATAGGATTTGCAGGCAAAATTCTCCTATGGTTTATAGAGTAACACAGTTTCATAAAAACTCTTCCTATGAACTTTATTTACCAGAAAAAATATCTGGCCTAGAAAAGTGTTTTTTAAAGGACAATCATTTTGCATACGAAAACAATTTTCTATACGAAAATTCAGCAGATCATTTCAGTTTTCAACACAGTGTACTTCATTTTTGGAACATACTTTGACCGAGCATTCATGCATGCTAAAAGTGAAGATGACAGGCAGGACAGCAGTCTGATGTGTTGCACAGTATGCATTATCTAAGAGAGCATACAGAACTCGTGCTTACTTCATGTAATCAGTGTTCAAGATGTCCTGAAAAGGTCATGTAAATGTATGTGGAGAAAAACAAAGTACTTAAAAAATATAGTTCTGAAAACCTGAAATTAGAAATAAGGCAGCCAGACTGATGAATTGTGATTTGTCATATGGAATGGCTACAACCAGCTAACTAAAATTAAGCTATATCAGGTTGGAACTTCTTGTGAAAAGAGCACCCACTTTTACTGAAATTTTTTTCACTTAACTGATAGAAGTTCAGTAGGTAAAAAGGTGTAAGTTTATCTGATAATAACAACACATACATCATTATTTTATGTTCTGTCCTCATTTTATTACCCTCCTAAATTATTATTTATTATCATTACCTTCATTCACCGAATTACCTATTAATTTAAATAATTGGTGTACTGCATTTTGGGAGAGAGAGATGAATGAGGGAGGGGGGAAAGAAGTGTAGAATTCCATGAAAAAGTAATTTAAAGTAAAAAATTAACTAGCAGAGAAGTCAGAAAATAAATTTGATACACCTTTTTATTACTCACTATTTAAAAGATCACAAAATCATGATGTTTTTACTACAAAAGCAATTCATTGAATTGCTTTATAGGATAGTCAAGATTGAAACTAAGTTTATTTAGAAAAATAGAATTCAAGTAATTTAATTTCAGTCAAACTAAAATTTGACATTTGAATTGTTCTCTTGCACAGATAGGTGTCTAGTAGAATGCTGCCAAATTAACACATATTTCACAAGTTTATAATGTTAGTCTTTTTTTCATGAAACTTTGGCAAGCAAGCTAGAGAGACAAACTGCTTTATCTTGTTCTGTCTACTTCAAATGTGTAATATTCTGACCCATGCTGAAAAGCTTCCTAAAATACAAATCCAAAACCAAGATGTTTAATCTTGATCAAAACAAAGGAAAGCCATGAGTCAACTACAACTTGTCTTAAGGCTAACATTTTATAGCAGGCATGCTGTATCAGAGCTAAGAAAAATGTCTTCCTAGACCTCAGAACTGTTGACTATCTTGCTTGCCAACAGCTCAGTCTTAGAAGTGACCTGTGAATTACACATTCAACGCAAATACAGAAGAGCACACTTTGGAGCACAGTCATTCCCACCCCAGAAAAGTATCAACATCATGGGAAAACATAAATATGTTTCCAGTTGTTTACAAAAATGGTGGCCTTCTGTCAAGATTCAGGAGGATGTAGAAAATATGAAGACTGTGCCCTGCATTTTGCCTTATAGTAGTTTGCTAGCACGGTGTGCTATCAGAACTATTTTACATATCTCCAGGAGTAGTAATATTTTTTACAAAACCTTGTTTTTTATGCATAGCTCTTCAGAAGCAGTTATGTGCTTACATACCTTGCATACTTAATTGATTCTGAAGGTCCCATTAGGCACCAATATAACAGAAAGACTTTGTTAGGAAGACTTCAATAAGAGAAGATTAAAGGAATCTTTCATCAAAAATACTGAAAAATGGTGGTTGGAACATTGATTTGAAGTTGAATCTGTGACTCATAACCAATGTGAACATCCTAAACACTGAGAATCTGAAAAGATGGAAAGACTGGAGTCACAACAATCTTCTATTTTGTTTTCCATGCAGTCTAATCCTGTAAATGTTTTCCAAGAAATCCCACCAGAACAGTCCAGGCAGGTAGAAAGGAAGCCTATGCTTAGGAAGTCTATGCTTAATCTGCAGCTCCCAATGGAACTAGTACTTCACTGGGTACCTCACTTCTTGTTGCTGTGTGATGAATAAAATGAATACATTTTAGGTATTCAGTGAGCATGCAACAGAACACTGAGTATCTCCAGTTCCAGACATTTTATGCATCTCAAGTGCAGGACAGCATCTGAATAAGAGTTTACAGGATCTCAATTTGAAAATTTATCAGTAAAATGGAAATTAAAACATTCATTTACAAAGTAATTAAAGGCCTAACATCCCATGTATTTCAACAGGACTCAGTCACTAAATATTTCAGGCAAAACTTTCTGATTTTTTTTTTGCCTTATACTAGCAAAATATTTTGGAAAGAAACACCTACTGTTTAATCTGTTCTTTTCATCTTTCCCGAGCCTTCATTTCTGGTCCCTGATAAATAGGCCTGTAGCCAAATGGTCCTTTGAGCTAACCCACAATTCTTTTTCTGCTGGGATTTTAATTACTTCTGTTAAACACTATCATCTATATACTTTTGTGTTCTGTAATTATTTACTGGTACATCCTATTTGAACTAATTTGAGGAAATTTATGAGAAATTACTATTAGAAAAATGTGCAAGGCACATTTGTGCAGGGAAATCAACTATTGTTTTTTAGCACAGTTCCTCAAGAAGCACATTTTTGGTAGTAATAATTTCTTTAATGTTTTCATATATTTACATTGGTATCAGGAGATTGTAAAAGTTGGAAAGTATATAAAAAGTTTAGAAAATGTTTGAGGAGAAGCTTCTAACACACAAATTCTCCAAATACTGTAACAATTTGCTGTAGAAAAATGAAATAAGAAAACCATGCAGTGAAAACATCTGGCCTAGTTGTAAGGAAGAACTCTGAAAAATTCCCCAAAGGACTTCTGTGCTGGCTTACAAACTTCCAGTGAAAGCATGGACTGTGATGAAATACACACACACACACACACAAAGGAATTTTACTCAAAACTATCTGCAGATATTAAAGAATTTTAAATAAGTAAATTATTAATCTTCTATTTATTTCAATAAGTATCGCTCATGTGCAGTACATCTACCTTACATCTCTGAAGACCATAATCAAATGTATCAATTTGTCAAAGAAGATAAATTCAAGTATATAATAAATATGCAACCTATTCTTTGCAAGGGAATTTTCTCATAAATTTGTGCTGAGATGGCCTCCAAAGATGACTAGGAACTTAATTTAAATTTGAGGTCATTTTAGTTCAAGGTGATAAATTTGAGATAATTTATTTTGTCTCCTTGTAACATGCACTTTTTCTCCAGAACATATTAATGGTGCTATAATTTTAATTCTGCAAGTGTTCAAATTTACCTCTAAGTAAAAGGATCAGCAAAAGAATAATGCATCTGAATTAAATCTGTGTCATTTAAAAGGTTTTTATGTTATTGCTCTGTATGTTTAAGATAGTTGCCTCTTTTTATGTATGTTCCAGTTAGTGTATGCATACATAATTGTTATTGGCATTAGCAGTGACTATATTACCCATTAAAAGAATGGCTACTTAACATCTAGCATACAATAATGGTTTTAAGTAACTTTTTCTTAGGAGACCTATACTCTTGCAATGACATTCTTCCTTTTTATCCTTGTATGCATTAGAACAGTGTTCTTGACAATGTTGTTCTTCCCTCTTTTTCTGATGTTTCAATTTCCTCAACGTCTAAATTCTTGACATGAGCCTTCTTGTAGAATATCACATAGTGGAAGTGCTAAAGTGGGATTTAACACATGACATCACATGATAAACACATCTATGAGCATTGGGCACTTGAAAGCTGCATCCTCCTAGAAATGTTGAGTTATAACACAAGAACATTTAGCCTGCAACAAGGTAAATTTGAGGTGGTTACATGACTTGAAACTTACTCTCTTAAAGATTACTTTGTACTAGGTTTCCTCAAAATCAAAATTTACAAAAAAAAAAAGTAATCAGTAGAAAAAGGACCAAAATACAGAAGCATGAAATTAATGTATGTGAAGAAAAAAGAAAAGTATTTCAGTTACAGCTGTGCTTAAGCATATGACTGAAGTGAACTGAAAACTGTAAAGGTCAAAAAGCCATTTCTGAATTGCATTTAGGAAGTCAGAAGGTAAAGATTTAATAAAAATAAAATACAATCTGTTTCTGCTTTAATTTTATATTTTAGTATGTGAAAAACTGTAACCTAATACCATTCAAATCTTTTTTTGATTTAGACTTTTACTGAGTTTCCTGTCTCATCTTTGATCAGCACAGACTCCCGTCTATCTGCTAGGTAGATAGAGGTACAGTCTGAGATAGAATAAAACATGCAGTATCAGAAAAAATAAGCTTTATTACTATGATTCCAAAGATTATGTAATTTACATATGAAAAGAAAAAATAAGCATGTTTTATGTTACTTACTGTTTGTTTTCTTTTTGAACACCCAAAAAGAGATGATTTTCAGAACTTCACCATATATATTGGTTGTCATCTGGCCATGTAAATAGTAGGGTAACTCAGAAGAAGACAAAAATCAAATGCATTAGAGTGAAGAATAGTAATTTAACTGCAATATCAGCCTTCAAGGAAATCTTTGCTTGTCTGAAAGACTTAGATTTACACAATGTGTGTAATAATATAGTTTTAACATACAAATGGGAGACATCCTTGAAGGCTACAGGAAAATCATCATGAAGAAAATACTGAGCAAGAAACGTGCCAGATATGGCCATTGAAATCCAAGAAAACAGAAAGATAAAGTATCATTTTCTCAAAATAATGTAGACCCTTCTATTTATCTGCTGAGAGTGAAAGTCAATATATATTCAAGAAATTAACACCCAGTTACACAAGTCAAGATATTTTTGGCTTAACTCAAGACCTTGGTTTAACTCAAGAACTATTTGGCCCATCAGGGGATTATGGTGACAGCTGCAATGGCAGTCTGTGAATAGCAACCTTCTACCTCTTAACAAGATTTCCAATTTAACTGTGAAAAACTTTTCACAATTACACAATAGGAGAAAACTCCGTCTCTGTTTCAAGAACTGAATCACTGTCTCCACTTACATTGAAACTCAGCCTTTAAGTAAAAGTTGTGGAATCCCAGCAAGGAAGATATGAAGGACCACATAGGCTGACTACGTAGCATGAACAGGCACTATATATTTGCTCCATGCAATATAAAGAAATACTCCTGAACATCTCAGCGTGTCTTTGCTTGTATATTACAACCAACTGGACAATGGACCAGACTTTTACCCATGAGTAGTGCTTCTGTACATTAGAGAATTTTACCCTCAGCCTAAATATCCGGAAATCTCCATTCTAAGACATTCGTTGTTATGTCCTTTTGTGTTTAAGTACAGAAGGAAGCAATGTGCATTTAGTTTTACTAGACAAAGTTTAATTGAGGTGCTAGTCCGGCATGTAGATTACCCTGATTGTGTCCATGCCAGTTCTCAAAGGCTGCTGCTTCAAACATATGTGATTCCATATCCATTTATAAACCACTGTAAAATAAAATCTCCATAGTGTACCGCAAAGTGAGAACTATTGTTTACAGTACTACACTAAACTAAAGCAAAATGTAACACCTATCAAAACAAAATCAAATCATTAACTCAGTTTATACCCTGTGTTGTATTAGTACCATATCATCAAAGTATTCCAAACATTCAGTGTCTGTATGTATTCCAAAAAATAAGCTCTGTCCATATAAAACAGGTGACAAAGTTACAATAGTTTGAGTCTCTAGGTGTGTATATATATATATACACACATCTACACACACTAGGTGTGTATAAATTTATATGAAGAAAGTAAATTAATAGCCAATGTCAACATTTCTTAAATAGCATCTTTAGGAATCTCATGTTAGCTTAGGAAAAGGCTCATATTGTATAGGAAATAATATTCTGAATAGAAAAAATTTTGTCAAGCAACATATCACAGAGTAATGACTATCTGCCACACTGTATATGGCTAGGAATAAAGGAAATTATTTACTTTAGGTTCATCATTAGACGGAAAAGGCTGGGGTAAAATAATGGAGCTCTGTGGAACTAAATCTCTGGAAATATGAAAGACAAAGGACAGAATCTCTAGTGCTATTTCATTCTCTGACTGGAAGCAATAAATGTCAGTAAAAAGAAAAACATGCAATATACAGCCTGAATTTTGAGATTGGTTGTTTCTGCAGCACCATCTTTCTACTTATTTTCAATTAGATTACACAGATGATAATAGCGGCAAAAGTATGAGACAGAAGTTAAACTGTAACCCAACCCAAAAGTAAGTATAAAACAGAGGCACATTTAACCACTTCAGAAAAAAAGGAAAGATAATGTATAAAACATCTTGTGGATAACTAGAGAATGATATATAGGTAGAGCTTACAACTCTGGACCTAATAACTGATTCACTGAGATGCTAGGTCACTAAGGGAACTTGGGGCAAAGGCCAAGAAAAGAGAGTGAGGAAGATTGAGAGTACTGGTGAAAATGTGTCCCTGTCTCAGTATGTCTGGAATCAGCCAGACTGAAGAGTAAAGAGGAGACTGACAATGTGAAGAAAAAGCTGTCCTGAAACAAAAGACTTTCAGTGTAACAGGTCAGAGTTAAAAAAGTACAGCAAAAAATCTTCCATTCACAGTAGTTGCCAAGACACTATATCAACAAATGATAGAAGAAATGCAATAGATTCTACAATCTTGCAAGAGTTTGCAAATCCTCAAAGAGTGTGTGAAGCAGGGATTATGAAAATAGGTTATGCTTTGAGTTCACACAGCAAACATAAGCCAAAGGGACTGTGAATTTGCTTATAAATCATTAGGGATTTCCATAGGAATCTTTACAGAAAGTTAGTAACAGAGAGTGCTTAACACTGATCTTGTTTTTACAGTGTAAGCTTGTAATGTTTCCTTTAATAAATTTAATGTGACTTTTAAGAAGATTGAATACAATTTATAAGAGTGTATTAAATGGCCTGTCTTTATCTCCATCTTTCTCTCATATTAAGCCAATAAAATAAAATTTGAAATGTTCTTTAGAAACTCGAGAAATCAATAAACTGAAGAAAAATAAGGATAAAAGCAAAACTATTAGTACACTTCAGGAGAAAAATCACATACAAATATATAAAAGGTGAAATATTTTGCTTGGCAGCTGTACTGAAAAAAGACTCTGGAAAGATGTGGAAAATTGCTGTTAGAACCTGAGTCACCTGTTTAGTGACTTAGGGCAAAAGTCATTTTAGTGGGATTTGACAGAGGTGTAAAATGTAAGACACAGATGGTAATTATTCTGCTCTACTTGGCACTAGTGAGGTTTCAGTTGGAATGTTGTTTTTTTGGCCACTGAACTATAAGAATGATGCAGACAAAATTGGAATCTTAAGTACGGCAACAAAAGTGTTTAGAAGCTTTGAAAATTTCCCTACGAAGCAAAAATAGACCCCAAAAAACTGGCTTAATTTGATCTTGAAAAGACTGAAAACAAAACCAGATAGCAGCCCTAAGATATTTTAAAGTGTATGTTCTGTATCCACAGGTAGTACACAGAGAATAGCATGCCTACACAGCAAGAAGGTGTTCTTCCTATATAGGACCAAAAATGCTTTCACATGGGACAAAAAAAATTTGGATCTATTGGGATAATGTTTGATAGGACAATAAAAATGTTTTGATTTTGCATGTCTGCTATTATATATCAGTTCTAATGAGAGAGTTGAAATTCAAAGTGAGTGATGATTTAAATGGACCAATGTCCATTTCCAACAGCATCCCACCAAGCTATATCAATATTTCACTTCCATTGCTAGTAAGGCTGAAACTCCTATGACTATACAGTGATATTGGCAAGAAAGATACTCTGGTCTTATCTGCTAATGTATGGCAAGAGTGTTTTTCATTATTTTTATCATAATAAAACAAGAGATTCCTATATAAATGTAACATATTCCCAATCACAACAGCTTTAACATCTTTATTGGTTGCTAAATCATAACCAAAATTCCAATATTTTGTAAATGGCTTTCATATCCAGACATTATTTCATTCATTACACTAATGAACGTGACAGTGAAATATTTCATTCAGCTTTTTACATCACTATTGAGTGCAAACCTTTTTCAGCCAGACCACGTAAAAGGTTTTAAATGTGTCAAAACAGTTTCAAATAAGTTTTCTCTTTCAACCCGGAGTTGAAGTTTCTGGATAAAGCCCTATTTTTTTTTCAGCTATATTGTAAGCCACTATGCTTTTTTCTTGCTCTACTAGATCAAGGTCATTAAGTCACAAGAAAACACCAGAGATGGAAGTAAATCTGTTAAGCAGGGTTTCACTTTCATGCTCATATGATAGTTCAAATGAATGTTCAGGAAAAAAACCTTGCATTTGTGAACACTTTGGAAAAAACGGCAGGTATTTTTGATAGCTATATCATATCAGAATGGAGGTAAGAGATCATATTCACAAACCATATCATTACAGAAAGTTGAAAATACATGTAACTTCATCGGTCAAGCTTTGATAAGGCCAATTCTCTTCATTGCAGCATTCAAAACACTTTTTATATAGCCCGGCATTCTCCTCCTCACAGTGGGTGTTTTTTTTTTGTGAATACTACAAAGCTCTTAGGAAATATTAGTGACCATTTTTTGAATTCAGCAAGACCAGCACAGCAAGACTTGTCGACACTGAACATGCACCATCCGTGAAATTCTGATGCACTGGCCCTAGTCCGTATCATTTTCCTGTACAAAACTATTACTCACATTGTCTGTGTATATAAATATATATATATATGTCCACACTCAAGTAGGAAAAGGGTGACAATACAGACATAGCTTCCAATGACTCACATTTTAATTTTTATTTAAATAATAAAATTAACAGTAAAACCTCTATAGTCTTATCTAGCTGCAAAATAGAGTAGAGATTATTTTAATAGTAACTGAAAACAGTATCTTTTTGGCCATGTCTTGAAAATACTGAGTATTGATATTATCTGCAAGAGCTATTAAATTAGCTTGCTTGAATACAACTTTTTATCCACCATAGGAATTTCCTCTTTTCTGCTGCAAGGTAGTTACTGCTCTCCTGTGCCTTTGTGATCTTTTCTAATATTCATAATTTGGTGGCTCATACAAAGAGATTATTTGAGTGCTTCTGTATTCACAGGAGCAGTTCAACAGGAAATTTTTTCCCGTTGTCATTTTTTTCCAGTTCATTCAATTTATGCTTGAAGGAATTATCCCTATTGTCTTTGAAATTAAGGTGCCTTCTTTCAAGGAAGGGTTAAAGATCAAATAGTTTCATTTTTCCATTAGCAAATACTTCGTAACACAGCTTTGAAATTACTGTTCATCAGTTGACACAGTCTAAGTAAAGCCCATTTAAACATAATTTAGTCTATATGACCTGGTTTTCTTTTAGGGTTCTCATACCATTGATCTTTTTGCTTTTAATAATAATAGAAGTTCAGAGATTATTTCAGGGTTTTTTCTGAATAGTACTTACAGCTAAATGTTCATTGCTAAAAGACAGTAAAAATGAAAATTTTCCTCATTATTCCTTTCTTTAGCCACTGGCCCACTGTCAGTCACAAGATGAACAAGCAGAGTTTTTGGTGGCTAAACTACTGGAAGTGACTCAAAGCTGACAGCCCTGTTATAATAATAGGAAATATATAGTTATATATTGAAATACAAAGAATTATGTCTACTGCCATGTTGTCATTAGTGCCAGCCAAATAAAAGAATAAATAGCTGAAAATGTAGAAAACCATGGCTACGGTCTCTTTGATTCTAACCAACTCTGTAACTGTACCTCAAAACTGGAACAAAATAATGGTCCCAACTCAAAGCTGTGACAACTGTGTGACAAACCAAGAAAGACCTGCTTTTCTTACTACTATCAGAATTAAGCCATTCCTCTGGATTGTCCCTTCCTCTCATGTGACCCAACAGTTTTCTGATTTTTAAACCAAAAATAATTAAGCAACTTTTCAGACATGTCTTCTGAACCCTGGAGGCACATAAAGTGTCATTTTTTAAACTGGATGAGATACTAATGCAAATTTGAGATGTGATTGAACAGCAGAACTATAGAACATCTTGTACAATTTCATCAAATTTCAGATAGCCAAATTTTTATTAATCTTCTACAGATTCCTAAGAAATATTCCATGGGTTTTTTTAGATTCATTAACAACAATTTGAAAGCTAGAGGACTGTATGAACCTTTAAAGTACCCTCTAGTTCTACTTTCATATAATTCTGTTATTAACATTTTCCTAACTTAACTTTACTGGAAAATGTGGCAGCAAAAATAGGTGACTGTCTGCAAGTCAAAACTGGTTTTGCAGGATATGATAGGTTTATTATAGTGATGTCTGAGAATAAGCTGTAGATTACTCAACATTACCTCAGATAATATGCCGTGAAGTCTGGGTTTAGGCATATAGCCTACATACTGTGGGCTACTGGAAATCAGTGTCAGAATAATAAACAGATATTGAAAGCCTGCAGGGTGAAGTAGTAAGGTATTTAATGTCATTACCTTGCAGGAAGAGCACCAAAGACTCACTGACTGACACCTACTGATAACTCTATTTAACAGACATTTCAGATCAAGAATATCTGTAATATGAGAAACTGTATTAGCTGAATTGGAAATTTACACATGTTTAAAAACACAGCTGAAGGCAAACAGAAGTGTCAGTGTAATGTGGAGTGCCAGGAGCTGCTATGCACATGATTTATGTTCAGTATGAGACACAACATCAGTATTACCATATGAAGTTATCCAGCTGCCTTATGAAATGGTCAACAAAAAAAGTACATAATAAGGACTAATAGAGGAAAAGTGCTTCACTTTCCAAAAGACAGGAAAAGAAAGGCTCTTGGCACCATGGCAATATATTACCAGATATTGTTATAGAAATCCATAAAAATAACTTAATTTGCATTACATAAATGGCTATTATTCCACAATATAGCAGAAATCCATTAAATAATTCAGTGATTACTATATATTACATAAAGCACAACTACAGAGATGACTGCATAGTTTTTCCCATGAAAGAAATTCTTATGTGGGACTAAACCCTTCCTTCTGCAATTCTAATACACAGGTTCGCAAAATCAGCAATTATTACTTGTAGAAGATAAGCTCTGATTTCTCAGGACTTCTCAGTACAGAGTACAAAAATCACTTGAATAATTTTATGACCAAATTGTTTATCTATGAAATATTCATTAGAAACATCAAGATTTGTGAAATTCTGGGTGCTCATATCTCTATAAATATATGTTTACATATATATACACACATGCATACATATATGACAAACCTATGTGTATATATTATGCATATGTGCCTCATATATTTTTTTTACTTAAATTGGTACATTTTTAGACCTTTATAGCTTAATGAGAAATAATAATAAGGGAACTAAATTATTTCTATATGAAATTTCTAAGTTACCTCTTTATGCCATGCAATGTAGACAGTGATTCCAGTATGTCTGACACATCCAGAATATTTTCCATTCATTGCAAATTAGTCACCTTCCTGAATTTTAAAATCAATCAAGGTCAATACACAACCTGGAATCTATCAAGTTCTAAGATGTGCTTAACATAGCAACAAGTTAGCGAATTCTTATTTAATCAAGTAGCTTAAGAAGCATAATTTCCTATACTGTAGAGACTAATAGGTACGTCTCACCTTTAAAAATAATAAAGGAACCACAGTGAAGAAACTGGCATGGCTTCCAAAGGTTAGGAGATCTTGAGGTGTAATGGAGGACAGGGAAAATTAGGAAGTCAGAGCTTTGTCATGGGGTTAAACAAAACCCACTGGAATTCTTGTTGTTGATTTACTTGAGATTCATGCCTTATCATTCCAGGTCTGTGCTCTTCTATGCCTCATGCTGTGTTTCTGCTTCACAAATCCTCTGCTGTCATACCAGGTCTGCATATCTCTGTGCTACATCATTATCTTAGAGTCATAAATATCTCATTCTACATACAATAACTGCTTTATCTATATAAAACTATGTTTGGACCATACAAAGAGAAATAAAACTAAAACACATTAGCTGTGGACACCTTGCCAATTAGAGAAATTGCTTTCACAGAGAAACCAAGTAAAAGAAAGCTACAGGCAGGTCAAGAAAAGTTCAAACAGAGCAAGCCTGACAAGTCTCAGTCCTGAGGCCCTCAAAAATCAGTAAAAAGTTTATGGTTTGTTTCTAGCAATGGCAATATGCTCCTGTATTCCATAATACAGAATTTGTTCTACTCTCTGCTGGTTTATTTCTGTTTCTACCCATTTGCCAAGTCTGTTCCATCTGATCTTTTTTCTCATGAATCATGCACTGAGTAGGGCTAGCAATTTGCAGAAAGAATGTCATAGTGTATAAATATTTGTTTTTATCAACAAAGCCTATGAGTGTAACAATGTCAATCCAACATTCATTATGATTGGTAGCACACTTTTAAAGCTATGTGCCATATGTTCCCTTCCATTAAAGAGACAGGGAAATTCCACTAATCCAATGCAAATCAGGGTAGGATATAATCATAGTAAGCCTGCAAAAAGGAGCAAGTGACACCAGGTGAGAAGTGATTGCCTTGAACATGTTGTATCCCTACTAGTATTCATCCCATGGTAACACCACTTGATAGCTTGTCTATAGAGGAAAATATGAATAGTGGGAGAAGGAAAAAGGCATAAAATATTACCTGGGAGGCCAGAGACTGTTATGTCAGCTTTACTGACAGTGTTCTAAAGACAGGGAAGGGTAGAAATTCACAACTTTTTCACAGGGTTAATTGAACAACACTGGGATTTCCTTACAACTCATTCCTTGAATATTTTTTCTGCTATGCAGTCCTTCAGCTGTGGGTTTTTTGCTTTCAGAGCAATAGTACAGTGGAACTCCCCAAAGCTTCACTGCAGGAGTTCTTATTCTGGATTCAAATAATATAAAACTTCAATTTTACTTGGAAGAACTACAAAAATTTACATGTGTTTCTGGTGAAACCTTCTTGAAACCAACAAAATAAATTTCCTCTGTAACCAACCACTTTATTAGAAGTGTGAAGTATTAACTTCGCAACCTCAATATTTTGAGAGTTTTCCTAATATGCAATCTAAATCACTGCTTACTTTAGTTTCATTCATTTTTATGTTGTTTCTGTGTGAAGAGGTGTCCTTACCCCTGTGGTCACTGAGATGATCAATCCTTTGTATCTTGTTTTACATTTCATAAAATTGAAGCCATATCTTTTCTCAACCTCCACTCATCTAGACTCAACAAATTAAATTATTTTTTTGTTTCTTATAAATCCAAGATTCTTTTCATATTGGCACACTACTCTAGGTTATTTTTTGGTGATATCACATTGGCAATATCTGAAATTAAATGGTGTTCTACAAAAATTATCATAAATGCTTAAAATAATAAAATAATAGTTTTCTGTTATCTTATATAAGGTTGCTTCTCTCCAAATTATTTCTTTCTTATGAAGAATGTGTGTTGTTTCACAGGAAAAACTGCTCAACTAATGTGATTCAAATCAAATTTAAGGAGCAGGCCATCCCTGTGTGCCAGAAGACTGATCTGGATGCACAGAGAGATTTGGCTGCAACTCAGGAAAAAGAAAGATGTTTTATGAGCTTTGGAAGAAGACATAAGCAGCTCAAGAGGACTACAAGGATGTAATGAAGTTATGAGGGAGAAAATGAGAAGAATCAAAACACAAGTAGAACTTGACTACTGTGGTAAAAGACAATTAAAAAAGTTTCTATAAATACATTCACATAAAGAGGGTTAAGGAGAATCTCCAACCTTTCTTGGATGCAGGGGGAAACAAAGTGACAAAGGACGTGGAAAAGATTAAGGTATTTAATGCCTCCTTTGACTCACTCTTTAATAATAAGACAATTTGTTCTTGGTGTATCCAGCCCCTTGATCTAGAAGACAGAGATGGGGAGAAGAATTAAACCCCCATGATTCAAGGGGAAATGGTTAGGGACCTGCTACACCATTTAGACACACACAAGTCTATGGGGTCACATGAGATCCACCCAAGGGTACTTAGGGAGCTAGTGGAAGTGCTCATCAAGCCACTTTCCATTAATTATCAGCAGCCTTGGTTAAGTAAGGAGGTCCCAGTTGACTGGAGGTTAACAAATGTGACACCCATCTACAAGAAGGGCCAGATGGAGGATCTGGGAAACTACAGGCCTGTCAATCTGACCTCAGTGCCAGGCAAAGTTATGAAGCAGATCATCCTGAGTGCTGTCAAATGGCACATGAAGGAAACCCAGGTGATCTGGCCCAGTCAGCATGGGTTTATGAAAGGCAGGTCCTGCTTGACTAATATGATCTCTGTCTATGACAAGGTGACCCACTTAGTGGATGAGGAAAAGGCTATGGATTTTGTTTACTTGGACTTTAGTAAAGCCTTTGACACCCTTTCCCACAGCATTCTCCTGGACAAACTGCCTGTTCATGGCTTAGAAGGATGTAAAATCTTTTACCTCGGAAGGGTAAAAAATTGACTGGATGACTGGGCTGAAAGAGTTGTGGTGAATGGAGTCAAATCCAGTTGGTGGTCTGTCAGAGGTGGTGTTCTCCAGTGCTCAGTGTTGGGGCCAGTTCTACTTAATATCTTTATCAATGATCTGGACAAGGGGATCAAGTGCACCCTCAGTAAGGTTGCAGATGAAACCAAGTTGGGCAGGAGTCTTGATCTGTTTTGTTACGATGTGGACTGAGAGACCAGGGAGTCATAAAGGTTTCATGATCCCCTCAGGTTAAATTAAGGTGAAATGACATCAAATGACTGGTTAAAATGTTTTGCTTGTGGTAGAAACAGTTTAAAGTTAGGAAAGGATAGTAAGCAATGTGGCCTCTTATTGATAAATCTATAAGAAAGAAAAGAAAAGAAGTAAATGAAAAGGAAATGAGAGAAAGAGAGTCAAAGAATCTGGATCACCACCTCAGGTACCAGTGTTGTCTCTGATCTAGTAATCTTGGGTGGTGGATGCACACCCAGCAAAGTTTTGTGCTGCATTTTAAGCTCATCTTATCTGCTGATTTGCATACTAAACAAAGAGAGACAGGTATTCCATGAACTCATTTGCATGAGAGATGAGGAAAATGGGGAGCATGGGTTCTGCATGTGCCTTGAGAAGGTATAGGGTGCATTTACCCTTTTGTCCAGTTGAGTCAGTGGCCATTCTCTTCCCCTGCCACCTTTACCTTTTCCCCAGTTTTTATTTCTTGGGCAATTCTCCAGACTTTGGCTTCATCTGATACAGGGTATATTCCTTCTTATTAATCTTCTAGCTCTTCTTCAAGGTTATAGTCGTAAATTAAAGTGTAGCCATTAACCCAAACATATGAGTTACATAAGAGTGTCTGGAAAGCTTCCCAGCAGAAAAAGACCTGGGGGCATTTGTCAACAGCTGGTTGAATATGAGCTGAGGCCATGATGCTGCAAGGATCATTCACAAAACGACAGCACCAAAAAATATTCTCACCTCAGCTGTGTTTCCCTTCCTCTCTCTTAACACTCAAAACATTTTTCTGCTTCTGGTTTGGGGTTTTTTGTTGTTTTTTTTTTGTTTTTTTTTTTTGGTTGGTTGGTTGGTTTGGTTTGGTTTTTTGAGCTGATTCTTTCTTTGTTTCAAAACTCCCCTGGTATCCCTTGTTACTGCAACCTTGTATGGTAGTACAAGCATCCTTCACTTATTAGTGAAGCATTCTTCTTTTTTTAGCATCATTCACTTTTGGCAAACCATCAGAACAGAAAGGTTTGGGTACTGTATACAAACACACTATGTAGATTCACATTCCCGTTGTATCATCTGTTGTTATCTAGTACATTTTACCAAGAGGGGCAGATATGCAGGCACCCCCACAGTATAAACTGTTGTTTCGTAGTTGGTTTGTGGTCCATTTCAGGCCTCTTATTCTCCATCTCATACTTCTGATATTATTTCTCTTGAAACATTGTGCTTTTTAATACTGTTATTACATTTTGTCTTAATTTTAGACCAGCATTTTAGTTTGTCATGGTCATTGTGCAATTCGATTCTGCCCTGTTTCTTGCCTTGGTATATGAGGAAACAGAACTATCTTTGTGTCATCCACAAATTTTATATAGAGGTTTCAAAGTACCCTCTCTGAAATGCCCAGTTGACTTAATCAGGAAATGTTGACACAGTACTATTATTCAACTAAATGTGTACCATCCTCCAATCAGTTTTACTTCTAGCTCTTATTTCCATAGTTTCAGGCCATTAACAGATAATTTCCTATCCAGTTTCGATGTTTGCATCGTTGTGGTTTTCCACAAAACTATTTTATCTAATACATTAATTTGCTTCAATGCTGTATTTGCAGTATATAAAACAATTTTCGTTGTAATAGCTGACTGATTAGAAAGTGCCTATTTTGTCTGGGCTGTAACTGTATTAGTGTATGAATTAGAATAGTCTTCTTCACTAGCAGAAAATCTCATTACTGAATTCTCTAATATTTTTCCATAAATCAGTATGTGTAATAGATGCCTATAGGAAAGTAGAGATTGAGGCTCATTAAAGCTCTTGCTGAGAAATATGGACAGAGCTTAATTATTTTCCTTCAGGTTCCCTGAATAATAAAATCTCTTAAAAATTTCAAACTCTGAGAAATTAATCTGCTGTAATTTTTAGTCCTAATTAGTAGTTTGGGAATATTTTAGTGTGTTCCTGGTTCAGATTTTTTTTATTTTTTTTTTTTTAGTTACAAACTTAAATTGATAGGGGTTTTTTAATTATATGAACATTGAAAACTATAAAATATGAGAGTAAATATAAAAGGGTAAATTAGCATCAGTCCTGTGTTATCATTCAGACTATCGTTTGTTATTCTGATGTACAATTTGCATAATAAGAATGCAACTGAACGATAAATTGAAGCTTTTACTGATCATCTATTACCTACATTATGAACTGAAGATAACTCTTCATAATGCTTTATAAAGTAAGACTTTTCAAACATACATAAGTAAAAATAATAAGAATAATTTATAATAATAATTTCACTTGTTGATGCTCAATGCAATACAAAGAAATACAGATGAAAGCATAGCCAATCCCCTTCAACCAGAAAAATGACAGTCCAAAACTGAGGCAGCAGTTTTCTGGATCAAACTAATTACTGATTTATATAGTCAAACCTCATATTTCTAACTGGCATTCCACATGCTTCAGTGGAAAATGCATACAATTGTTATGCACATAATTCCTAGAATACATAAGGTTAGTTTTAGAAAAATTGCTATGCATAATTTAAGTAATATTTAAGTTTATTATTTTTGCAATCACAATGTGTTAATATGTGTGTATATTTATATATTTTACAGTTGTTTCTTTGTACAGTTTTCATTCTTAAACATCAGCGACAGTATTGGGAGGAATAACAGAGAAGAAGAAAAGTAAATCAAGTTTGCAGTAGAACCTCTGTAAGACCAAGAGCTGAATAATCAGGTATTATATCCCACTAATTAGTCTAGATGAGTAGTAACTTATTCTAATAAAATTTGTTGCATTTATTATATGAGATTTTTAGGAACAGAATGATGTTAAAAAACTTAGCCTTTTTTAGTTTAACTTAATTTCTTATTTATTATCATCTTTTAAGTGTTGTTGCTGTTAACTGTTTCACCTCCAAGAAGTTTCAGCCTGTATAATGACTATACTCTTGGTTGTGACTCACACTGTAACATATAGGCAACATTATATTCACTGCAAGATTAGTTAGTTGAACTAAAATGGTGTAAGGGCAAGAACAGTCAGAAAGATAGCCTTTGAATGAATCCAAGAGAGAGAGATACTCACTGAGGTTTTTTTCTCCTATTCACCTAACTTTCTATCTACACATCCCATATGTGACTGTATATTTCCCTCTTATGCACTGTATTGATGAATAAATATTCTGAAGACTGATAACTCAGAGGTTTCATAGTGTATGTGTAGGTTTAAGAAATTAAATTAAGATAATCTGGATACACTCAGGAGAGAAAATAATGGAGGCCTTTATGTTCACCATTAGCCTCTCTCCCATTTTCTTGTTGTTGTGCTTGGACTATGTGAAGAATGGAAGTAAGTGTGTGGCTGCAACTCTGCTCAACAGTCATGCTGACTCTGTTTCAGCAGCCCTCCATTTCACTCAAGTCTGGTTTTGCCATGCAGTACAGACAGTAATCACTACATTGAGAAGGTTCCTCTCTTCTAAATCACAGTTGGGTTGCAACTGGACTTGAATATATTTTTTCTTAGGACAAGTGTTTCCATAAATTATTTAATCTTAAAAGTTGTCCCTTTTAAACAATTGAAACTGAATAGATTAGCAGTTTGTTTGAAAGAACTCCCAAATTGAGTAGACAGAATAATCCAAACAAGAAATCTTCAAGCGAAATAAAAGAAAATCCATGACTGGTATCCACTGTCACCAAACGGTAGCAGAAAGGAAAATGTATCAGCCTTGAAGTTCACGGATCACTTAGTGCTCTCTATGTCAAAACCAATTATGTGAACTTCATCCTGTAGTAAATACTCAGCTAGTGCAAATGGCTTTGTAACAATATAATGTACTAATGTGCTGAGCAAAATGTTCACTTATAAGGCATGATGATGAAGCAAGTATAATTGCAGTTACTTGATGGATATCAAGCACACTCAGGTGTACATATGTTGGCTATCCAAAATTTGTATGATGACACTCTTAGGCATCACCATTAGTGTAAAACAGCTCATTGTATTGTATCAGAATCAAAAAGAGAGAAAGAAAAAAATGTCTGTCTTGTTGAAGTACTGTAATGAAGAATGTTATGTTTATTAGAGATCTTTGCCACTATGATGAATTTGCCAAGGGACATGTAAGGGTGTTTTCTTGATCTGACAGCACATTTTTAGATTTAATGGCAATATGTAAAATAACTTACCCAACAAATAAATAAAGCTAAAATCACAAATGTTTTGTCAGGCAATAGGAAGATTACTAGTAACTCTCCCAGATCATTTCAGGATTTATGGATTATACTACACTCTCATACTGAACCTTATTGGAAGTTTATTGTATAGTGAAGTACAAAGTAATACTTCATATCACATATGACCATCAAGATGTAGAGAACTGAGATGACAAAGGTGCTGATAAAGGTGCTGTAATGGAAAGTTATACCTATAATTTATTAGGATACATTTTTTCTTTTATTTTTCAAACAGTTTGCTATTCTCCTTTTCTATATATTTTCTTTGCTCTTAGTGGTTGTGAGTGCAAAGTAACTATTCTTAAACCCACAAACTGTAAATGTCTAGTAATTCAGATATGGACATAAATGGATTACAATTTAAAAACTTCTATTGGGAACAAATTTTTTAGTTACTATTAGCTATCTATCAGAAAAATAAAAAACTTAGACTATGCAGACATATACATCTTCCATGCTCAACCTAAATTAGATAAAAGCATTATTTAGTACTTTGATTGATTTAAGCACCTAACTCAATTATAGCTCTGGGTATAGGAGAAAACTGAAGATAATAAGAAGTATGAAGGTAGATGGATGTGACAGGAAAAGATTTGGAAAGATATGGGAGTCGAAAAGTTATAGTTTACGTATATCTGTGACAGTGTGTGAATACAGGAAGTAGAAAGTTAGTTTAAATCTGTGTGATAAGACAGGATCTAATGATTTTCGGGTGAATGTTTGTGCTACAGGAATGTAGCATGGATGAAATTGCAAGGATGCAGAACAAGAGACATGAATAGTACTTAACAGTAGAGAAGCTTGAGACAGTGTAACAGCAAATTGAGACAAAATTTCCATAGTAGGTAACAGCACTATAACCAGAGTATTCAAAATATTTTATCCATAGGGTCTTAAGAATGTTTTTCCAGGAAAGAAAATAAAACACAACATTATGGAGGTCTCCTTTTTGCTTTTTGTGTTAATCAGAAGTCCTTAATTTTTCTCTCCTTCTCTCTTATTCCTTGAATCAGCCTCAACTGACAGAAATCAACATGAGAAATATATTTCATCAGTCTTAGTTCCAACGGTTCTACTGGTTGTTCTTTCACTGAAAATTTTTTACAACGGAAAAATTTTCATGACTGTTCAAAAATAATTACTTTGAATCATCAACACGCTGTCTGAACTCTTTCAAACAGCTGATTAAAACAAACTATATCCTGTTTTTCACTTAACTGTATTCCAATAACAATGATGTTTAGCTTCTAAATTTTGCTAACACATTTAGGTCCATTTCAGTTAATCTGTTAAATATAATCTAAAACATTTTTTAAATCTTCCAGCTAAGCTGAACAAATTCCTTTTTAATCAAGAATGCTGGAAATGCTTTCTCCTTTGCTCCTCAACGGACATTTACCAGATATGCATTCTGTTTAATCCACCAGTATGTGATGCTATAGATACATAGATTGTTATTATTTTAAAATCTAATTTTCTTTAACCTTTTAATGATTTTTTTATATTACCTATATGTCTAACACTACCAGATGTAATGTCCCAAACTCTTGGGAATCAGCACTGCTGACTGCATATCTTCTAAGACAATATACATAATATGAACATGTGCAGTTCACTCTTGAATAAAGTATAACAATTAAGAACAAATTTTATAGTCATTGAACAAAAATATAAGACTGTATTTGTGACAGAGATATTCAAGTGGCTGTCTGAAAGCTTCAGCTTTTCAGGAAAAGTATGGCCATGCCTGTTCTTAAGGTTTCTCAGATTTGGCTAGAAGGATTAGATATACTGCAAAGTGTGAACGGAGATGGCCAGCCTCAAACAGAACACACATAAGCCCATATCAATGTCATACAAAATCACAGAGTAGGTAATACAATTGGAGTTGTTTTCTGCCAGTTGTCTGTGTCTCTAGGTGAAACAACTGCAAGGACAGAAAACCCATTTAAGAAATCGGGAGGATAGAGAAGCAAGCATCAGGTGTGAGAAGCTGCAGTGGAGCAGAGTTGAGAGAGAGAGGAAAATTGAATATCTCTGTTCCAGAATTGACAGTGGAAAGCTGTGTTTGTGAGGCTTCCACATTCTTCAAATGTGGATAACTACAGGTTTGTGACACATTATAAAAGTGGATTTAGAGAAATTAATAAGAATAGTGATGTACATAATAAGTCTACAAAGATAATGGGGAGAGGTGTGTGCAGGTTTGTTTGATTGTTTGTTTGTTTTTTTAAGAAATTTATATAGTTGAAAAAAATGGAAAAACTTGTGCTATACAAAATTAAAATAATACAATTCTCCATAAAAAATTTCTTGCAAAGAATATGTGGAGGTTTTTCTTCATTACTTGGTTTTGACCTGAGAATAGATGATACAGAACATCTCAGTCTTGTTTGTAACTGGTGCCATAACATTTTAGTTGTGCACACTTGAACAGATAGGTATAATAGAGTAATTTGAAATACTTGTGACACACATGGATAAATTACAGTTGCTGCAGCTCACCTGTTCAATATACCTTATGATAAAAACATTACTCGTGCTGCCTAAGTCTGTATTTAACCATGTGATAGAGTGAATATAAGCAAGAACAGTATACCTAAATCCTAAATATTTCATCTTTGACTAAGAATGTATACTAGGACTGTCTCTTATAAACACACATTATAGGAGCCCGTGGTGGAAGTGGTTGTGGTCTCAGTGCTGCCTGCTGATGAGATAGAGTATAGGTGATAAAACCTTACGACATCATTAGGAAATGCTCATGAGGAAAAACACTTGAACAGATTACATTATCTTCTTTTATGATTTTCCAATACACTATAAACAAACAGATGACTATCAGCAGTAAAACCATGTCATAGGAACACTTCTTTTAAAAGAATTAAATCTGAGAAGTTGTTTATAGAAACAAATCAGATACACAGAAAATCACATTATCTTGGTCTTTCTGAATTATATGACATATTTTATTCAGCCTAAGCTAGCTATAACCTTTAGTGATTCCGAGTAAACAATGTAATGAAAAAATATAGATGTGATATTAGTCTGAAGACTGCTGAAGATATATATTTAAAGATATTTTCACTAACCTGCCTCAACTTTTTTTTCAACAATAATATAAAAACAAACCTTTTATTCTTTGTTTTCTCCTAATATTAGGCTCACTATTTATCTTTAAATTCTATATAATTTATATGGTAACTCCCTGAATATTGTTCTTACAGTTCGTTGACATTTTTAATAATTTTTTTGTAGGCATAGATGGATTCAAATTTAAATACTAGACTGGGAAAAACTCAGTTCAGCAGGAATTATTGATTCTGGCTTTGAGTTTGTTTATTTGTTTGTTTTTATATTTAACCAGGGCTGTCTTAAATTTCTTTAACTGTGAATTATAATATGTGTCCTATTTACTCAGAAACTTTGGGAAAGATGGCTGCAGATATGAACACAGATACTTCAAATGTGTGCACGTGTATATGTCATTTGCTTACATCAGAATTTGTGTCATTATTTAAAAAGGACATAACGACATAGATATATAATCAGTCCAGTTATATATAACATACAACTTTATGTAGACTATACTAATATGTGTACTTTTTTAATTAAAAATGCCTTTAAGGTATCAAAAATAATGTAAGTAATAATCTGATTTTGCACATCATTCAAAAATTAAAATATCCAGAATAATAACTTTTTATAGGTGGACACAGCATAGAAAGAAAGCATTGTTTTACAGTGACAACTGACCTGTGGTAATAAAAATAAAGTTTGTGTTCTGCTACCAAAACTCATGTTGAATGGAATTATTCTTCCAGGAGTGGTGTAGCTGAAGGTAGATCAAATAAGGAAAATTTAATCTTTACTCACATATAAACATACCAATTTTTAATTTTTGCTAAAGTCAAAAACCATAATGAGAACCAGAGAATTAAAATTTCTATTTAATGGACCTATACAATGACTACTTACCTCAAAATATGTTTTAATGACATAGGAATTGTGGTTTCATGAGAGAGGATTTTTACCAGTTGTCGATCTAAATATAAAATAAGTTGATTTATTTTAATTTTATTTAAATAATATAAATTATCTCTGGTGTTTAAGTGGCTCAGCAGAAAATTTCTCCTTTTTGTATAATGCAGAGAGAAAAGAAAATAAAATGATCATGTTTGATATTATTACGGATGAATCTGTATAAGTACAGGTTTAAATCTGTCAGTCCTGCACTAATGAGACAAAACACTGTTTGCAATGAAGATGCTGTTAAAAGCAAAATGAGTGCTGCAATGTTCTTTTAGCTCTAATTGTATTGTGCTGACATTTGGTGTAATTATCTGCAGTTGAGTATAATTTTATCTTTCATGCCACTCAGAGAAATTCTGGAGTATATTGAGGTAGCTATCTGTTTTCAGATGAATTTGTTCACTTTATTTTACTTCAGTCTCAGAATTTAGTTAGAGAGGTCTGAAACCCAGTATTTATCATAATCTGCTTCATTTGTTCAGTCCCCATGCGGCAATACCAATTAGAATTTTATCAAAGTCATCTTTACAGCAATAATGATAATCCTTTAACATCTATATGGATTAGGTCTCTGTTTTATTCTACTAATGAATACTCTAGAGGGGTCTGGGCAATTTTACAGAGCAAATTAACCTTAGAGCATAGCCATTTAAAGTGTTCATTATACTGGACACCTGCAAATTGTACTGGGCTTAAATGCAATTTAATAGACCCTTCTAGGCCTGTTTTAAAGTATCCTGAAGAGAGTATGAATAAGATGATATTCAAATTATGATGGTTAGAATGTTTTTTTCTATAATTTTCAATAAATATCAAATGTGCTATATATGAAATATCAGTTTTGGAGTACATCAAACTTCATCATGTATTTGCTGCCTTTGTAGTTTAAAAGTTTCAAAACACTGAAATCTGGAATTAATTTGTCTCTTCAAATCCACCTTTGTGTATTCTATGCTTAAAATGAATGTCTTACATGTGATACATTTTATTTCTTATTCAAAGACTTTTTATTGCAAAAATATTCTAACTGTAATTCTAATATATGTCCGTAATGGAAAGAGACTGGGGAAGAGAGGGCAGAAGAACAGAGGGAAATGGAGAAGCTAATTGGTATTCTCTGTTTTCAGCTATTCATATCCCCAAGCCTCTCTAAATTAAATAAATAAATAAATAAATAAATAAAGCACAGAGTCTCTTCATTATCTCATTATGCTACAATTATAACATACACCAATGCCAAGGCCCAAGAGTCATTCATTTACATTGTTCATCAGTCTAAACTTTTGCCTCTAGAACTAAATGCAAATCTAATCTGAACACATCAGATGCTGCCTGTGTGGCTATTAATGTCATATTAATTCAACAGGCAAATAATTTGGCCTTTATTAACAGTCATAAGAGTTAAATAAATAGAAATTATATTTGAATATTTTAAGTCAGCTTCTAAAATCATGAACAGCTTTTTTCAGACATGACCACATTGTGGCCCCTCCACGTTATAAAGCTTGCTGGCAACACTACATTGCAGGAAGACTTGCTATATCCTTGGCTAGAATGAGACACACAATGCAAACAAAACCCAGAAGCAAACAGCTTTGCATATCTTCTTAATTTATTTCAGAGCATAAAAACTTAAGCAAAAATGTAAGTATATATTTAGGTGTGGAAATGTATGTGTAAAATTAAGCCACGAAGTGTTTTCCTCATTGAAATCCCAAACAAGCTTATGTGGTAGAAAACAGTGATGAAGCTGAAAGCACAGAGAAGGTTAGGTTTTCTAAATTCAGAAGGCACTGGTGGGCAAACAGTAGAATGCTAGGACTGAGAATTTCTGAAAAAACTGATACAGTTATTCCAAAAATTCTGTTGGTATTTTTGCTTAGACCTGAAAAGAACTACTGTGATCTCACAGAGTTTTTCTTCATCCTATTAACAAATTCTTAAACTTTTGTTTATATAGAAAATACAAATTTTCCCTGTGTTTTTTTTTACTTTTTTTAATGTGTTACATATTTTAAAGAGTATTTTAGCTATCAATTAACATCTATTAATCTATTTCTACCATTTACAGAGAGTTTTCTCAGTACATTCTCAAAGATTGTTTGCATCCTCTGTCGATGCTGAAATCATGAAACTCTTCTTACTTCTTTGATCCACGCAGCTCACAGTGATGCACCAGCCACTAGTCTGCAAAGTAAGAATGTACAGAAATCTGTTGCTAATAAGATTTGGAGTTTCAGTCAAGTTTATAATTATCTGTGCGTCTTTCTTGTAACTAATATACATGTAAAGTCCTAATATAGGCACAGATGAGTTAGCTCAGGTACTGTGACATGCAAATTTGACTATCATGAAGATGAGACAGCAGTGAAATGGCTGTGAGTGCTGTGCAGATATGTCATGGGGGGACATAGAGTGGGGTTACAGCAAGAAAAGAACCACATCACTCAGTGACATAATCTGAAATTTATTTATTAATCAGGATGGGTTTACTGGGGGGATACTAATGTCTATTATATAAAGTTTCTAGTATATGATTTCTGTTCTGTGGCACTCACATACAACTTGTGAAGGCTCATGTCTCTCCAATTCAGTTTAGACAGCCAGTGTAGACCCAGGGAAACAGTTTTACTGCTCAACAGTTTAAGACCTGGCTAGTATCTGGGACACTACATATTGTCCATACTTGGGCTGGATGTCCATGCACACAACCCTTTTCCCCTGTCCCAGGGGACTATTATCTTAAAAATACATGTCTGTTAAATTAGATTGTCAGCATAAGCTATTAATGGTCATGCTACTCTTACAGCTTCAGGCCAATTTCTTTGGCTTTCCCTATAACTAAAACCAACTAGTGGTTATTTTCCAAGTTATTATCACCTGCTGGTTTCCTATTCCAAGTGTGCTACAAAGATGTCAAGTCCTGTGTTTCTATGCTTTCTCAGTTCATATCAGAGTACAGTGAGCGTGCCTTTACAGTTAGAAGTGGACAAATGTGATCTTAATGTCATTTGATTTCATGATACATTCAGGAAATTTTTAGTCCATAACAAACCATATAACAAAGATACCATCAAAAGTAGAAGGCAACAGAACCCAACTTTATACCACAGCTGATCTATGTATTTTCTGTAATAGAAGAGGTGTCATACATGTGCAGAGAGGAATTTGTAAAGTTAACATAGCTATGAATCTCTCCCTCTTTGTATGAAAATTACTATGACTTTGTCTTACTCGAGCATGAGGGCTGCTGTTTCGGGGCCACATTGTCACACCACAACTACTGTCTAAAAATAAGACTGAAAATTTTATCTAAGGTTTGACATATTTGAATTTGTCCAGACTAGGGTTGCACCATTGTTGGCTGTTTTTCATTTCCATGTAATTAAAAATACCATAATTTCCATTTCATTTTGACCAAACAATCTTTCTTACTTTTCTAGTTCAGAACTACTATTAAAAAAAAAAAAAAAAAAACAAAAAACAAAAAAACAAAACAAAAAAAAAAAAAAAAACACAAACCCACAAAAAACACATTGCTTTCCCAGCTGCAGATAATACTTTAAAACTAATTTCTTATGAATTACATTCTATGAAAATACTGTATAGATCTGACTAATAACATTCTAAACATACCAAGTATCCAGGTTCTGATTTTCTGAGATGTAAGTAATTAGTGGGAAGTCAGATACCATCCCTTCCTTGGTTTTGATCTTAGTACACACTAGAAATACATAAGGCTGTGCTAGGTTTCTGTGGCACGGTTTTTAGTAGCAAGGGAGGGGGCTGCAGCAGTGGCCCCTGTGCGAAGCTTCTCGAAGCTCCCCTGGCTCCAAATCAGACCCACCTGTGTGCCAAGGCTGAGACAATTAGTGACAGCAGCTGTGCTTCTACAATAACATATTTAAGAAGGGAAACCTAAGAAGGAGTTGGGACTTGTGAGGAGGAGTTACAAGAAGGGTATCTATGTGAACAGGGATAGAGGAAGAAAGAAGGAGGAGGGGGGGTTGTACTGGAGAAGAGAGTCCCCCTGTATTCCATGGTGAGATAGCAGGGCCAGCCCCCTGCCACTCATGGAGGTCTGTGGTGGATCAGCTGTGGACCTGCAGCCTGTGGAGGACCCCACATCAGAACAGGCAGCTGCACTTAAAGGAGGCTGATACCAAAGACTTGGAGAATTTAGCATACAAAGAGCAGGACCACTTTGTGTAAACTCTGTAGACAAGATAAGCAAGTTTGCATGCCAAAGAGCAATCCAAACTGTGAGTTGTGACCATATATTAGCAAAATGAGTTAAGGTCTATGCTTCAAAATCACCACCAGAGACCCTTCCTCAGTTCAGTATGGTTGCACAGAGGTAGTTTTATATGCATTAGATTTCCTGGAAATAGGTGGGCACTTCTCAGAAATTATATGATTTTTCTTTTTTTAATGTGCATGAGTGTGATTTTGTCCCTCTGTGTACATGTTGCAATGAGAGATACCCCATGCACCCAGTGATGAAATAAACCAATGTCAGCTTTCTAAAACATCATTTGGTTTGGGGAGTTTTTTTGGTTACGTTTTTCAGTAACAAGGCTGGGACTCTGAGGGAAGAAGAAGCCCCCGATGTAATTAGGCACTGGGAGGACTGCAACATGTAGGGGTCACCGACACAAAGGCACTATGGGAATGGCTGCTTCCCATTAGAAGGACTCATGCCAGAAAGAGTTTATGGAGGACTGTCTGCCATGAGAGGGGAGCCATGTGGAGCAGGGGAAGAGTGTGCATTGTTTACTCCATCCCTCCCAAGAAGGAAGAAGCAGTGAACAGACTGTAACTCCCACCCCCTGCACCAATGCAGGGGAGGAGGTAGAGAGATCGTGAGCAGACCTGAGCAAGAAGGAAGGGGTGAGGAGGTGTTTTCTGGATGTGGTGATGCTTATCACACTCTCACCTTGTCTGTCAAGTGTTGGTTTTGTTAGTGTTTGAATTAAAGTGATGTTCTTTTTCTTCCCCTAAGGAGTGTCTTTTGCCTCTGATTGTAATGTGTGAGTCATCCCTCCCTGTCCTTATCTCGATTCCTGAGCCTTTTAACTAATTTTCTCTTTCCAGCACTGAGGGGAAAGGGCATGTGAACAGCTTCATGGTGCTCAGTTGCCCTCTGAGCTCAAACCATGACAAAGGACTACTCAGGAAATCAGTATAATATCTACAATAGCAGTACAAAATTAGGTATATCTCACTTTTCTTTCACACTTCATTTTCTTTTTCTTCATACCAGGTATTCCTTCTTCTCTCTTCTGCAAGGGTCATCAGGATCATTACCCTTACCAAATTTTCTTGAGCTTGAAGATATTCCACTACCCATGTGACAGTTTCTGGATGGTACTTTGATGGAATACAATGGCTTTAGCTGACAGTAGAACTTGTCCAATTCCCACTGTTTCTCTAGGTGGCAAATTAGTTCTAATATTTTTTTCCTCCTCATTTCAAACAGTTTACTCATTGACCCTGGACAGTGCTTTGACTGTAAATCTTTGTTCCCCAGTACAACAACAACAACAAAAAAAAAGTCGTTTTGGAAGGACTTTTGCTGATATTCTGTGGCCTGATTTTTGTGGTCTCAGTTTGGGACATGGTAAAAGAGACTAGCTCTCAAGTGGTGGACACTGAGTGTGGAATTCAATTGCTTAGATATAAACTACCTGAGATGCTCTAGGGTATGTGAAGTGAGGCTAGTAGGTATGACACAAGACCTACAGGATAACTGTACCTTTCTAAGGTAACAGATGGAGGCCTGATGGATCTGGAACATCTCAAGGTGCACTAGTTACCTGTGCTTGGGCAGCTAACTGCCACACTCACATGGACTGAAAAGCCGGTACTTGGCAGTTGTCCTGAGCTGAATGAAAAATGAGTTGTAGGAAATCATTACTTAATAACTTATGAGTATTCTGACCAGTGGTTTTATTTAGTTTTTATTATTTTTCTGTAAATAATAAAAAAAATATTAGAGATAAACATCACAGAAAATGTACCTTTGTTATGAGAACGCTGGAATAGGACTTCTTTCAAGTTTCTTCACTTACACCTTGAGTTTTCTTAAACACTCTGCAGGTACAGTGCTAAGAGCCTGTCACTGCATTTCATCAGTGACTCATTAAATAATCTCATCTGCTTAAAGCAATAACTACTACAGGAATAAAGAGATTATCCATTGTTGCCTGATTTGTACCTCCTCTAATTCTAATGAATTTAAACACACTTGGTGTAAAATATCACCATAACATTAAGTAGCTGTCATTTAAATATGTTCATATAGTATCTCAAATTCAAACTATTATGTTCTGTGATATAAAATCTGGTCACTTAATGCAGTATGGAAAAACAATTTGAACTAAAATGAAAAAAAAAATAATGTTGATTTTAAACTGACTTGAAGGTATAGAGGGTTGGTAATTAATGAGAACACAATCACTACTGGCCTGAAAGTTATTTCACATTGTGCATACATAGTGGTGGTGAGCCTAATGTGCAGGCAAAATTGTCATTAAAATCATATAACAAAAACTAACAATTAGACTGTAACTTTAAACCTACAATACTGTAACTCTAGATTCTCAGAAACAGCACAAGATAAATGTTGCCTCAGCCACTTAACTTGTATTTATATGAGAGTTAAGTCAGTTTATTCAGGCATTAGATTGCACATTCACTCCAGAAACCAGTTTGAAAATGCAAGTTTGGGGTTTTGTCCTGGGTTTGAGTGAGTGGTGGGATTTTTGGTAGCAAGGGAGGGGGCTACAGGGGAGGTCCCCTGTGAGAAGCTTCTCAAAGCTCCCCCAGCTCCAAGTCAAACCCACTTCTGTGCCAAGGCTGTGCCAATCAGCTGCGCCTCTGCAATAGTGTATTTACAAAGGGACCTGGGAGGAGGAGTTGGAGTTGTGAGGAGCAGTTGCTGTGTGAACATCAAGGTCAGTGGAGGAACAGAGGAAAAAAGGAGAGGGAAGGTGTGCTGGAGAAGAGACCCCCTGTATCCTGCAGTGAGACAGCAGGACAGCTCCCCCCTGCCACTCATGAAGGCCTACAGTGGAACAGACACTTACTTATGGACTGTGAGGGGCTGACTAATGTGTCTACACCCAAAGGAGGCTGGGATCCTGTGGGAAGAAGCAGCCCCCACTGTTGTAGTTCGGTGCTGGGAAGATTGCAGCACGCAGGGGTGTCCCATGCTGGAGCAACTCATGAATGTCATGGCAGGGTCACAAGTTGGAGAAAGTTGGTGTTCCATGCTGGAGTAGTGCAAGGAAAACCTGCGGCCCGTCAGAGGGACTCACATCAGAGAAAGTTTGTGGAGGACTGTCTCCTGTGAGAGGAGGACCACACTGGATCAGGGTGAAGAAGTTCCAGAAGCTTCCCCCCACCAAAGATAGAAGAAGTGGCAGCACTGACTGCACCCCCTATTCCCTGCCCCTGCGCTGCTGAGGGGAGGAGGTAGAGATATTGGGAGCAGATCTGAGCCTGGGAAGAAGAGAGGGGTGGGGGGAAGGTGTTCTCAAGATGTGGTAATGCTTCTCACTGTCCTACTCTTTTAAGTGGTGTTGTTGTTAGTGTCTGTAATAAATCTATGTTCTTTTTTTCTTCTCCTAGTGAGTCTGCCTTTTGCTCATGACCATAATGGGTGATTTATCCCTTCCTATCCTACCTTGGATCCCAAGTCTTCTGCTTTGTTTTCTCCTTCTCAGTGCTTGGGGGGAAGAGGGTAGTGAGTGGCTGCACGGTGCTCAGTTTTCCTCTGAGCTCAAACCGCGACAGGTTTTTTGGCATCTTACTTCCTAGTAGAAAAAAATAATTTATCTTCCCAGAATACAGAGTGCTTGGTTATGTTCACTTAAGTTCTTGGTTTACACATCAGATAGGGTCAACTCTAGACATGTACTCTTACCTGCTTCTACACATCCATTTTGTGATCCAACAAGGATCACTCTATATCTATCCAAAGACGACTTTTAGGAGGAACAATTAAAGTAATTGTCCAGATCTCTAGGCTGCAGGGTGGAAAAGTGTAATTTCACTGCAGCAGTGCAAATCAAGTGCAGTAGCAACGCACATTCAGCCATGTCCAAGTCTGAGAAACAAGTGATGAATATCTGACCTCTGTAGGACAAGAGTAAGGTAGGGCAAAAAATTGGTCATTATCTTGCATTATTATTACTGTTCTTCCAGCTGAATGAATTATTCAACAAATTTTTAAAACAGGGTACGATATAGTGAATTGCCATATAATAATAAAGAGCTACATAGTTAATCATAACCTGTGTTCAATATAACAGCAGCTAAAGTTGGGATAAACCTCTTTTATAAACTCCAGCAAATGAAATATATGCACAAAATATTTACTAAGCATATATGTAAAAGGAATACAAGGGGATTCTTTATTACCTGGCAAAACACTATAGATGAACTCAAGAAGAAAAAAATTTAGGTATCAATAAAATTCTTAATTTACACATCCAAACATATCAGAAAATTTGCCAAATAGGACAAATTCCTGAAAAACACAGCAGAAGAAAGACCAGCACAGACATCACTATTTTTTATTCCAAGGACCAGGAGCTTGTCTCTGATCTGCCTCCCTCTAGCATATTTATTAGACTACTAATATTAATAAAAACACACTAAAATCAAATCAAGACACTATGTATAGTGTTCCAGAAGCTAAGATGAGAAAACAAGCAACAAGTGAATGATATTAATCATCTGGCTCAGTATTTCACTGGAAGATTTTTAGATCCTGCCATGATTATTAGTAGAATAGGCTACCTAAAAAACAAATAAACTAAATGCAAATTTTATTTTGAAGATGATTCTTTCAGTGATTCATAAAGTCATCATAAAGATTTTACTTGTCTATCTGTCTGTCTCTCTTCCTATCTTAATGGGAAACTCATCTCCACCTTAATTTGAGTTGAGAGATTCTGTGTATTTGCTGTTATGCTGGTTCAAACTCCTGTACCCAGGAGTATTCCACAGCAGGGTAAAAAATAAAATGTTCACAAAAATTACACAACACTACACTACTTTTCTGTACCCACCTATGAAACTCTTACTAAATAATCTCTCCAATATTTTTCCAGAAGATTTATAATTACATTTCAGTCAATGCTTTAAACAGTGCCTGAAAACAGTCATTTACATTTTCTTATCAGTGGCTTTGAGTTTTAGTTTTAGTCAATTCTTATATAGCAGCTGATGTGCTCTTGGAGTCAGAATTACATTTCTGACCAAAACACAGAAACATCAAAGTAATGTTTAAAATGCAAGAGGACTTTGTCAATCCTAGAGAGACACAATAGAACCATGTATTTGTGAAGAACTTAAAAATTTAAGGAAAACAGTCTACCGTCTAGCACACTCCAGGGTAATATTATTTATTTGCTATAGACTCCATTTTCAGCAAGTAAATGTTATTCAAAAGATGGAGTAGATAAAGGCTTTATTTATAAGATAACATTCTGGCTTTCAGCAGTTGCCTTCCTTATATTGTACTCTGAAGATGGTGGAAACAGTAATGTTACAGCATAAATAAAATGTTTCTTAAACCTGCAGAGAACTTTGAATAGCATTTTTTCTGTTAAAGAATGGTACACGTGATAGTATTACTTGCAGAAAATGAACTTGCTGCAGTTGAATTTCAGACACAAATCTTCTTCACAAAAGGGAGTGAAGGAAAAAATTTTAATATGTATTTTCATTGTATGCATAGAAAAACAGACAAAGAGGACCCAAGATGAGACTATTAAAAATGCACATTGAAAAATATGCATTACTCTCACAATCATATTTTGCAGAAAACCCTTGATTAAACTAGTTTGGCACTGCCAGAAGCTACTGCTTAGTGATGTTATTAGTGGCTGCCTCAGTCCAGCACAATAACTGGTGTTTCCATTTCTTTAAGTTTCATGTGTATTAGTGTGAGATGCTTTATAGTTCTTCCTTTCTGTTTTCCTCAAATTACCATCTTTTTGGTCACCAGACTGCACACATTTGTGCCTTGTCATGGCTAATTGCAGTGGATGTTTCCAGTCACCCAGAGTTAGCCCAGTATTAATTAAAACATTGTACTAGTCTATTATCATTTTTCTTCTTCATTGTAATGGATCTTATGCTATTTTTAAAATTCTGGTCCTTTCAGATATAAATAAATCCTAGTCTTACATTCCTAAGCAGAAATAGCAGGTTGAATTAGCAATCTTAGTGCCGCTTAATGAAGTCCTTACATTAATCTTCCCTCTCCAACCCTTATCATCGTATTACCCTTTATCTTTAAACTTCTCATAATATGAAAGGAAAAAGTAGAGCACCAAATTAATTGTTTGTGATATAAAATGCAGATCAATTTTCAAAACACCTAAAGCTAACATCTGTACAGAAATAGCTTTTGCAAATCTAAATCTGATTAAAACCCCAGTTGATCATTTAGTGCTCTCAGAAGATACCTGGAATGGCTGTTATTCCTTACAAGATCATGGGTCTCATTACTGACCAACATATTCTTCTAATAAAATTCTTGTTAAAGAGTAGATTTCCTATGAAAAGTCACTACTCAATAATTGTACGTTCTAATATATCCCACTAATTCTCTAGCCATATCAGACCAAGGTCATGCTTGCTTATCTTCACGACAATAATTAGAGTTAATCACTTATTGCCTCAGTTACAATACAAAAGCAGATGAGAGCTAGTACTGGGACTTATTCTATCTGGTACTTTAGTCCCTTTACTCCGCATATGTGGAAACAGAGGATTCATTCTTATATGTGTCAGTGATGCAATTATTTGAAGAGATTGGATCAAACCCCCTTTATGTCAGTATAGTCTGAATTTCATCATTATTAGTCAAAATCCATTTTTCTGTAAAAAAATTAACAGCATAAAGATGTCTAACAGGTCTAGGTAGGTCAAAAGTTGGGGTAGACTATTGCACTATATATCTAGTTTGTAAAGAGATAGTCATGTATTACTTTTTATGTTCCAAGTCACTGGAAACTCTTGAAGAAAAAAATCTAGAGCCCCTAAGACATTATAGAATCATTCCTGGAGGGAAAACATATTTTAGATGTGGATTTTCATGTCTCTTAGTACAGAAGACAAAAGAAGATATGTGACTTGGGACGACTGAGCCTTTAGAACCTGCACTATTCCACTCTCAGAAAATTTATGGTTTTGTTCAAACACATCTGTGTGCATGGATGTTCTTGTACCCATATGTTTACAAAATGTATGTACCAGCAATATGGAATTCACTATCTTGCAAATACAACAAGATTTACTAGTGTCACCAAGTAATAAAAAGGGAAAAATACCGTTGATGACCCTTGCTTAGAGTGATTAATCCCTTCAGTGTTGGAGTTCACTGCAGAATCTGCACTTTAGCAGACCATTTACAACACCATTCTCTCTAACATCAGTATCTCAGTGAGACTTCAAGTGTGAATGTTTTGCAGGCATTGGCCTTCAAATTAAGCTATTAAGGGCTATGGTTGTGAATTAGCTGTAGAACAATGTCATGTACCTTGCTTAGTAGAGAACACAAAATTGCTTAAGAATTGTTTAATTCAGGTTAAACCAATTTTGTCATTAGCAGTTTGTAAAACATGAATGGAAGAAAAGATGTCTGAATAAAAACCAGTTTCTATGCAAGAAAAATATTGTTTCTTTTATTTTTGTAAAATGCTATAAAAATTGTTTTCCTGTGAAATTCCCATTGAAACAGATCTTAGTTTAGCATTTCTGTTATACAGCTCCACTGTCAATGTGTACTATTTAGTACTGCAAATATTACTTTAGAAATCATCTAGAGTGCTAGTCATCTTTACAGATTTTTCACCTAACCTCATCTGCTCAACAAGCTATAATTTTTTTAGTAGTTCTAATAAATTTTGCAATACCCCCCCGCAACAAAAAACAAAAAAACAAAACAAAAAAAACCAAAACATAAAATTATTATTTTAATGCTAGCTTCCTGCAGTATTAGTTCAAGTTTTGAACTTATGCTTTTAGTGTGATATTTTCTAAACTAGAAAACTGGTAGCTCAGAATACTTTATTTTTTTCTAATGAAAAATTAGTTGCTTACAATTTCAATTCTTGTTATGAATACAAAGAATTCATATTTACTATTTCTCATGATTCTAAATTTTTGTATAAATCTAATACTACTTATGTTTGGAAATTTCCAACTTTTCAAGAGATATTAGCAATTAAAAATAATTAGTTTTACTAACTGACAGTAGTGTTTTCAATTTCTAGTACAAAAATAAGTTTGCATTCATTCTGGTTGCCATGACAACAATATGGATTAGTTGTCATCCCACAGAATATTCTTGGATCCTTTTATCATTTTGCAGTTTGAATTTACTTGATAGAAAGGGTCAGTATTTTGAATTCCTTAGTTCTTTATTTTGTTTTTGAAGAGACTATTTTTATATCCTCTTGGGAAAATGTAGTTTGATATAAAGAACCTAGTGAAAAATTAAGACAATTTGTGGCACACAACCCGTAAGCATCAACGTTCTGTTCTTAAACAGTTGCATTCTAGCAATATGGCATAATTATCACTGTATCTTTTAAATCAGTGGCAAAAGAGGCACATTCACTGTCATACTCATTTTAATCAGATTTGTTAGAGAAGTTAGACTTTAAACATGGTAATGAATGTCTCCTTAATTGAAGCAGCCAGAAACAGAACATGACATAGGCATCAAGTGAAGTGCTCATTAAAATTTGACACACACAAAAAAAAAAAAAAAAAGTCAAAACTGGCATGAGTCTCTATAACTTAAGGATTTAATGTGATATATCATTTAAGAGGCTTTAATAAATTAATTCAGAAAATATGAAAACTGTTACTTTCAGTGTGCTTATTCTGTACTCATACAGCCAATTTGGATGCGTTGACTGTATTGATATTAAGAAATTTTAAATTCTAGAAGTAGATCCACAAAGGTGTTGGCATGATGGTGTTAGAAATTGTGCAGAACATCCTGTAAATTGAAAGGCCAGTATATTACATGGAAGTTTTAAGCAACACAGCAGGCATTTACAACAGATTCCATATTGAACTGGTCAATAGAAAATAAGAAAGCAGAAAGGACCTTAAACGCGATAACTTTCATGGTCTAAAAACTTAATTCTGAGATGTAAGAAGAGGTTATTGTCAGACTTGGATTTCTATTCTGAGATCCTCTTCTCAGGTTAGATATGTAACCCTCTTCCTTTTGTAAAATGAGAAGAGTCTCTCTCTTAATACAGTTGGTGGTTGTGCCATTGTCTTTTAATCTATCAATTCAGAGATTAGACCGGTGAAACAAGAAATAAAATACCTGGCTACTATACAATCATCAGCTTCAGAGAATTTTTACCCATTGTTCTCAAATACTTGTGATACAGGGCCTAGATAGGAACAGGGGATGTAAGGGTTAATATGGGAATAGCAAGAAGGGGATGACGAGGGAAATAGTCGAGATAAGAGTTTGCCTAGCTTGTACGAGGTGTTTGTGTTGCTCGACCACTATCTCCTGTTTAAGGAAAAAGCCTCCTCCACCCCTGAGTAAGTGAAGATTACCCCACAACCGGCACAAACCTGCTCTGCGGGTCCAGGGGGTGACAGAGACTGCGCAGGAATTCGGGGTGAAAAGTTCAGCACTGAGGAAGAGGAGATACTTCCTCCCACGACCACCACCCAGTCCTTCACGACCCCTGCCCAGGACCAAAGGAACTCACTGCGCAGACTCAACTGGGAGGAGATCATGGAAATGCTAATTTTAATACGAAGCGGGGATAGGTGATGCATATGTATAGGCGTATTGCGAAATATTATGAATATGTAATCATTTGTTCTATAAATCTAAGGCAACGGTGCCACATGGTAGCACACATTAGGAGGAGTGATCCCCTGTGTGCCCAGCGCTGAATAAACATACCTACTTTACAATCTATCAGATTGTGGAGTCTGTTTTCCGCACGTCACTTGAAGTGGATTTAATCTACTCATGGTGCCTTGTCCCCTGTGCTGCTGAACTGTGCCTTCCTGGGATATATTTCAAGACTTAAGGGATCAGGAGGAGAAAAGAATAGGAAAAAAGAACCTAGAGACCTGAGACATAGGCCTGGTAGAACGGATCTGGCTCCAACTTTGTCAAGGCTGTTTTATGTATTTTCTTTAATAACTGCTTAATGTCAGTTGCATTATCTGAAACTTCTGTTCTCATGGATAGTTTCCAAACACAACAGGGTTTTCACAGTGCTTGGAGGCCAGATAAAAAGTATTAGCATTATTTTTTAGCAGGAACGATAAGGAATATAAGTAGTGATTATAAACACACACACATAAAAAAAAAAAAATAAATAAATAAATAAAGGAAGAAAAGGGAAGGGGGGAAGGGGAAGGAGGATATATTGCTTGTTATCAGGATGGAGAGTTGCTGTGGCAGCCCATAGTACAGCAGTGTCTACCTGCCTGGAAGTAAGTAATTTTACCAAAAGAAATCATAGGGCTCCTTTATTTCAACTGATAAACTACTTTTATACTCTTAAATCTATTCCATATTGGCCATGTTAATTGCATACTGTTTGCACAGTTCATATGCCATGTTTTACAACTGAATTAGTCTGAATGTAAGACAATGCCTATAATCTATTTAAGATTTCTTTATTTTCCTCCAAGACTACCTTCTCCATTTCACTACAGCTATATTTATAACTGCTGATGCAACATTTGATTCTAATCTACGAAACAATCTTGGAGTAATCAATCTGAATAGAAAAAAGTAGTCTGAGGTGTTGCAGACCTGTATGCAGTACCTGTTGGTAGTGAATATCTCATTTCCATCATATGTCTATTTAAAGATGGAATTTTAGAAAGCTTGTTACTGTGGTACAATCAGTCTTGATGTATGAGCACAGTTTAGCTAAATGATTCCCTCACAGACCTGGAGCTGTGGCCATTAGCTGAACTTGAGCTACAAATGTGACACTTCACATATTAGTTAAAAGAATTACAACAAAATAATGTTTTAGGCAATTAATTTTTTACTCTCACTCTACATCACCAAGATTTCTACAATTTAAAATCCATTTGTTGTCATGGAAACATCAATTTAATTAAAAATGGATTAAACTAATTAACCTAAAACATATCATACTATAGACTGTTTGATTTAGAATACATTAGAGGAAACAGAACATTTTTCATTATCATTTTGTGTCTTTTATCTATTGAAAATGTTTTACTTCCATGAGATTTTGCATTCTTGATCTTCGAGCTATCTCCCAAAGGTAAGGATACTGTTGACAAGTAATGTTAAAGATTCCTGTTTCAGCAAAGGTGGACCCTATGTGCATATATATTGTCTATCCCTCACGATAGTTTAACTTTCTAATTGTCCATCAGACAGCACCATGTGGCATGTCGTCTTCTTTTCCAGCTGCAGATTTTATTTCAGATTTGATGTGCTGACACACCAGAAATTGATTGGGTTAAACAGAAAATGAAGATATAAAGTAGCAAAGTGACCCATACTCTTCTGCCAATTTGTTAAATTACAGTATGACAGAAGAAAAGAGTAAGTATTTAGCTAATTACCTTCCGTGGAGAAAGGAGCCTTAAAGATTCAGATCTTCTTTCCCATAGTTGCCTTATTTTCCTATAATCCCATCATGCTATATGATCTTCCACTTGTATTAGAGTTAATAAGCAGTTGTTTCTCATGTACAATTTCTTTTACATTTGAATGGCTTCAGATAGTAGCCACAGTTTTCAAAAGGAGATATTAAAAATTTCATTCAGTGTCTGACATTACATCAGTGATTACATCATAATTACTTCATGGATCTACATATATTTCTTAGTGTAATTTTGGCTAGATTCTGAATTACTCACTATTAACTTCATTAGGAAGGTCAACTCTTAATGCAGTCTGCAACCTAAGCTTCTTGAAAACAGACACTGTAATGACCTGGTTGTCAGGCTGAGAAATGAGAGTGCAGGGTCAGATTTGTGAGTTTCAAGGGATTTTTCATGATTTTAAATAAATGAAAATCAAAGGGTGGTTGAAGATTTTATTTTTTCTAATATGAAGCAACAGCTCTGTTTAATAGAAATCCTGTAATCCAACAAGCAGCTGCTGCTTCATTCAAATGCAGAGTTTTGATAATGTAAAAATGTCATATCTATGGCATGTACCATGACTATAAATGTGGAATAAAAACCTCAAATATCTTAATGTTGCTTGAATTATTGGATTTCACTCCTCAGTTCTCCTTACTTTTCTTATTCCCAGATGGGGGCTGAAGGAGATAGAAGACTGCAATACCATTTAAAAAATATAAATATTGCAGTACTCTCTTGGGTGGTTATAGATGCTTGTCCTGAAACACTAGGGTTTCATTTTTTGCAGGATGTGAAAGATCTATTTTATTGAGCAACTCAGTGTCAACCTTGCCATTCAGCCCTTAATATGGCACATAGTGAATGCTGCTATGCCTAGCAGGTGGCCTGAGGGTTCCCTGTCAGCATTTTTGTCATGCACTTCAGGAACAGTAAAACCATTCATACAGTTCTGAAAACTCCAAATACTCCAATATTGCTCTGAGTTTCCACTTAAAATACAAATATCAGTGACCTTTTAGGGATATTTTATTTTAAAAATACCTCATTTGCATGACTTGTTGGTGAAGAGACATCCATACTCAAGACAGTTTAAGGCTACCGTTTTTCTTTGCTAGCGTGAGGTTTGTTGGCTAGAGCATCATAATAATACATCAGGGTCAAAAATAGTATGCAAGTTCAGTGGCATAGCATAAACATTTGACAAAGAAACACATAGTAAAATCCAGTGTGTCCAAGCCTTTGAGTGGTTCAGATGAGGCTTCCAACAAGAAGACAAGATATCTCACACTGAGTGCTAACACAAGTAAAGAGCTGAAAAAAATTCTAGACACTCATACTGCATGCTCAGCTGAAAACCTGATTGTGGCATACTGAGGAAAAGCTGAAAGCTTCCGTGCCTCTGTTTTGAAAGGAAACCCAATCTCTGAATAAGAGTAGATAAGACTGAGTTCCTTTTGTTAAAAGTTATGGCAAAATATCCATGCCTATGTGACCTAAAATTACGGCTGTGATTTTAACATGAGAAGTGTATAGGACCAGAAGGGAAAAAACAGATTTAAGTATCTAAGGAAACAGATAGTAACTTAACAGAATTTCACAAGCATCTTGAGCACCTGGATACCTAATTCCCACATGGAAGTGCTACATTCTATGTCACACTAACATATTTTTATAATATGATTTAAGCTTTGATAACTCAGAGACACTTTTTACAGTTTATTCTAATCACCTTGCTAAAATATCTGAGAAAACGATTATTTATGTCCTAAACCCATTCTCAAAACAGAGCATGAACCTTTTAGGTGACAAAAAAAAATTTAACACTAATACTAAATGTTGAGAAACATTAGGGATTTGGTAATGTTTTGTTCAACACCTGTATCCTTAACAGCATATTTTAAAAATGTCACTGCACTCATTTATGTCACTGTGTATATTCTTAAGACTTTGGTCCTCAGGGGAAGAAATGAATTGTTTTCTTTTATAGCCTGAGAAGTATCTGGTAAATAGTTAAATATCTGTTACTTTCATTATAATATATTTCCCCAGGTAACAGAGACCAAAATTGCATGACCAAAATTTATGTCTGTGTAGCCAGCTTCTTCTGCAGATGGTTTGATTGTGAGCCATATTTTTATGTGGCATGTTACCAGGCAAACTCATTCATGTAGACTGTTTGGCTTTTTTTTTCACCAAACAATTTGGGATCAAATTTCATAAATAATGAAGTAGAAATGACATAAATGAAAACTTCATGCGAAAGCATCAATAACAAAAAAAAAAAAAAAAAGTAGCCTAATTTAGCTAGGTTTTTACTACTTCAGAAGCCTTAAAATTTGGCTGAAACATAAATACCCATATTTTCTAATAAAATAATTGGTTCCCTTTCTCCTATAAATCCTAATTTATTAAGGAATACTATCATACCTAATCATAGTTATGTGTATATGTATTTTATGATTCAAGGTTACCCATTTTTTAAAGACGAAGTCATTCTTGGAAAACATGTTGAATAGATACCTAAGGTCATGTCTATGACTTTAGGAAAATAGCTTAAATATCTATGGTAATATAGTACATTCTGTCTAAGATGTGGAGCACGTCTTATTTTGATACACATAGATGGATAGATAGATTGTACTGGAACCAGAACATTCAGTCATTTGTGATGGAGTTTGGTACTATAAACACAAGCAAGCTGAAATTTACAACCATATAAAGCATATTGCACCATTCCTTTAAGTTCTTGCAGCTTTTGTGGTCTTCATATGAAGATGATAAGTGTAATTGTTTCAACAACATTTTTGTTCATCAGCCCAGCACAAAAAGTAATTCCTTAGGCTTTTCTCAATCCCTATAAAAAGCCACTAGAACTGCAGGTGTCACTTGGGTCAAAGATATTGTTATTGGTAAGACATTTTCCTTAGATGAAACCTACTGTCAATCATGAGGTGGGAAAAAAAGACACAGTTACTGCAAGTGCTCAATTAAAAAAAAAAAGTTGACTAGATGGGAATATTCTATACTTGTCAAGGGTGGGGGTGTAGTATGTTGCAGTCACACACTTCTCAGCACTAACAGGAAAACCTGGGAAGCATCATGTCTCCTCCAGATTTCTTTCTTTCAGTGCTAAGTATTTGGGCACAATATTTTATTTCAGCCAGATGGACATTTCAATTAGTTATTACTTTGGTTCATAAAAACAGTGTTTTGACAAAACATTTGTCTTACATCATATTTGACGTTTTTAAATGAAAATATGAGGTGGGGTTAATATTCCCATTTGAAAACGTTAACAATCTTCTGAGAACTTTAATTCAAAGATTAAATAAAACCACTTGCATATGTAGGAACAAACTCTGGTCTCCATGAGGAATCAAACCTCCAATGCCATCCATGGCAATATAATTTAATTCTCAGTCACTTAGCTATGGACAGGAAACAGAACACAATAAACTTAAAATTCAATTATTAATCTGTAGAATCTGGTCAGAATCTGGATATAATGCACATTGCTCTTTTTGAGGTGAATGATTTGCAAAGACAATGCCAAGGAGAGGACACAATTTTGCCAGAAGCTCATGATCTGATGTCAAAGCAAATTTTATGTTTTATATCTGTGGCTGACAACGTTCCAGCTTCTGCTGAACAGGCTACATTTTCTACTGCCGTGTGCCTCTAATAAAATGTCACTGTGCAGAAGGAATAGAAACATGCTTAGAGTCTTTTTTTAAGGGATCAGACTCCTTTTAAAATAAATTTAAAACACAAGGCTGGACACGGAATTTTTTTGTTTGTTTGTTTGTCAGCTTGCTTGCTTATTTGCTTCTTTAATAATCACTTGTGTATTTGTTGTGTGCCCGCTCCCATGGTTGTTGTACACATTCATATTTTTGAGGAAGACAATGAGATGATCAAAAATATCCTAAGTCAAGTGTAAAAGTTCACACAACCCTCATATTGGCTTTGTTATTTGCTGACATATCTGACCATTATACTTCGATTCTGATCTCATCATAATTGTACATTACTTTTACTTCAGTAGCATTATGCAAAATTCACAAAGATCTGAGAGAAAAAAATTAATTATCTTGTCTGTTCAAGGAATACTAACAGAAACACTTACAATAAAAATGTAAGAATTGTATGCTCCAAAAATTGAAATAATGCATACATTTCACAAGTAGAACTGAATTTCAACAGCATTTATGTTATTAAAATTGCTGACGTTTTATGATACAAAGAAGGACAGATAGATATTTCTGCTTCTCCTATGATATAATTTGCAGCTTACTGAAATTAATAAGCAATAACTTTTAGAAGGATATGATGATCTTTACAATCTGTTGTAAAACTTTAGTATTCAATGAGTAGGTATGTTATCTATACAGTGATTTGGCAATATACACTATGTAGGCTGGAGTTCAAAAGCAGGTCTGTTTTTTGTGTCTTCTTGAAGATTTACATTCTGCTACTGATTTTTGCTAAGTAGTTTAATAACTGTAAAATGGCACTAGAGTCACATGCTCCTTTTTCCTCTCTATTTGTGCTTTCAAAGGGAAAATTAATCACACAGAGGAATAAGCATTTAGGAAACTGAGACTATATCCACATTATCAAGTAGTGTTCTGTGAAAGGAGCAGACCTGCAGAGTGAAGCAGCAAAATTTCCTTACATTTTGTAGTGTTCTTATTTCCCAGTTGAGCCAGGAGGACAGTTTTCCTCAAAGCACTTAAGAAGAACATTTCTTTTCACAATGACAACTGCTATACAGCCTAGTGATCAAGAACAAAGAAGCACCTTAAAATTGTAGGTGCATGAACAAGTGAAAAATTTATAACATCGGGGAGATTATTTTCCAGCAACTTTTTTAGGGACCAATGCAGAATTTCTTACATACTGCACTATTCAAAACCCTAAGGCAGAGAAAGAGATATATGCTGATGTCCCTTTTATGGGATGCATACTAGTCACTATATCTGAGACTGGATTCAGACATAAGTTTCTTGTTCTGTATATTCCACATCTCCTCAATTCCATTCTGGTATTTTCCATATTATCTGAAAGGACAAGGAGCGGAGACGGGGCAGCCCATACACAATGATGAGTATAGAGGCAGACTTAATAGTTATATGGCACTGGGATGCACTAGATATAAACAAAATGTCTGTGAGTTTTCCCCCATTCACTGTGCATTCAGCACAGTGGGTCTCATTCTCGCCTGTCTTGATACAATATGCACTCTACAGTTATACTTACCAAATTTGATAAATAATATTCTACATAAGCTGTTACTGTAACTTTAAAATCACAAGTAGATGAGATAATTAATTTTACTGCCATGTCTACAACTTTTAAAATCCAGTTTATTCAAGATAACTTCTTTTTAATTAGTTCCTGGCAGACACTGCAGCTTTGATAGTAATTCTAAGCCATATTCCAGTGAAGTGTTTCAGCAAGTTTCTGTACCTTAAAGCTGTAATATAAAACTTGCAGCAAAATCCATTGTCCTGGTTCTGTAAAACTATCTCTGGTGGCTAATCTGCCAAAGATGGGGATCATGCATATGTGCAGAGTTTTGCAGGATCATGTTCATAATTTTAGGTACTAATTGCAGGTATTGAGATGCTTGTTACATTATTACTTTGATTTCAACTACAGCTCAGATCTTTAATAAGTAGAAAACATACAGAAGTAGATTGCTTGTTGTGCATAGTCTTTTGTAATTTGCTGTTTGTAGGAAGCAAGTATACTACTAGCATCTTACCCTGGAAATTGTTCTAGTTTTCATCCCCAAAGATCAAATCTGCTTTAGCATAAATGCTGAATCTGGCCTATCAGAAGCATAGACCTGCAATTCTTTTGTAGATATATACCATAGTGAAGCAGGACTCAATTGGTGTTGGATGACTAGAGGAAGTGTGGGAGATTTCTCTACCATATCCCAGCTGAGAGATACAGACTTTATAGACAGGAATTTATAAGATCTAAAATACAATTGCAAGCCGCACAGAGCACATTAAAGCATCATTCTGTACGAATTATTGCGTTCTTCTTCAGGCAGTGATGAAATATTATTGTCACAGTTGGGATTTGATTCTGACTTTGCTTAAACCAGTTTCTATACCGAATTAGAGGACCTCAAATTCACTTTTCATTGTGCAGACAATCTCTACATTACTGGGCAAATCCACAAGTATATGAGATACTGAGAAGGTTCATTCATTTTGCTCATGTTTCAGCTTCTGCTAGTGGTATCTTCTGCCTCTCCACCCAGAAAAAGATGAACTTGACAATTCATGATTTCATTAATTCTAATTCCATTCCATAGACAGCCAAGAAAATAAGATCATAAATATGGAATTTTACTCGTGTGGTTATACTTAATCTGAGAAAATCCTAAAGAGCATACTTGAGTAACACCTGGATAAAAATGTTCCTGCCTTTTAGGAGCATCTACACATGCAATTTTTGCACTTTTCTGGTATATGCAAGTGCTGTCCTGTACACTCCAAATCATATGTTAATGAAAGCACACTAATTTGCTAGTAAACATCAATCAATCAAAATATATACCAGTTATTTTGCACTTCTACTGCAATCAAAATGGATTGCCATCATTCTTATTTCTGCTCATATAGTATGATTGTCTTTTCACAACAGAAACCCAACAGTGCAAAGAGTTATTGTCACTTTTAGCATAGATCTTAGTGGTGAATGTTTGTATCGATGAAACTTGCCAAATTTGATCAGTTTGCTTCAGTGTTCTCATTCTATTTGTATGACCCAATTTTAGCTCATTGATGATAACACATTTTGATTTAAACTCACTTTGATGTCAAATCAGTTTAATTCAAAAACCTTGTTGAATTTTACTCATTTCAGTTTTCCTGATGTGATGTTCTTGTACAACAAGTATATGAATTTTTTCTTTACATTTTTCTAAACTAGCAGAGAATGGTTACCCTTAAAATTGCCAAACACTATAAAATTTTTATCTAGCCATTTTCTGTTCACTGATCAATAATCAGCTTCAATCCTCTCATGAGACTTCCAATCAGTTTTAACTTAGTTCTTAACTTACCAAACATATTCTTTAGTTCTCACTTTCATTTTAATTCATTCCAACATTATCTTCTGACAAGATGCCATATTATTTAGACACCAATTTCTTAACAAACAGAAGGAGAATATGCAAACATGATGTGCCAAGAATGTATGTTAGTGCCCTGAAAACTGCCAAATTTCATAGACGATTTGCCTTGTTAATTATTTTGACAAGACTATCCATTGCAATAGACTTGCCACTATTTTTTCTCATTCTTAGATATCCTTAAAACTCACACCTAATATTTTCAGATGAATATCAAGCTCTCTTCTGTCTTCTACTGGCAGAAATATATGGAGCCTAGGGCCCTAGGATTGGCAATGAATGAGATAGAGAAAGTTTTAGTGTTGCAAATGTTAGTTGTAACCTTTACCACGTTAAGTCTGAAAATGATCAAAACAGTTTCTCAGGAACATAATATTTTGCATTAAAAATCCTGTTAGACACAGTCAATAATATTTCTTAATGTTTTTTAAAATGTATATACCTGTTGGAGAATGGCTCAGAGATAAGGGTCCTGAGCCCACCGAGCAATTGTATGATCAGAGCCTGCTCTAGCTGCTGATGCTGAGCCTCACTAGGGTTTGCCTGCAGCTGCTCACAGCTGCTGATACAGGAGGAATGTCAAGGACGCTTCAGCCCTGTGTACCGTGGTGTGTCGAAAACAGGTTAAGGGGAATTAGGAATAGTGGTCTGAGAAACTCAGTGTTATGATAACGGTGGTCTGAGAAACATTGTGTTACAGTACTGTCGTGTATCGAAAACAAGTAGCATGAGAAACTTAGTGTTATGAGAAGTTTGTGCTGTTAGCTAACTGCAAGTAGGTGGACCGGGCGAATACAACCTTTAGAGCTTAAGCCAATCAGCTAGTGACTAGTAGGCATAATAATTATCATTGTCTGTATAAATATATGTACCCTGGACCAATAAACACACACGTTGATTGATGCTCTATCACCCACACTGAACCCGTCTCGGCGTGTCGTTCGTCCGCGGCTCCGCAAGATGGCACCCGAACAGGGACCTGCATAGAAGAATAACATAGACGGAGCGGCGGACCCAGAAAAAAAAAAAAAAAAAAAAAAACAGCAACGACCGAGGAATTTGAGAACGGACCCGGAGAAACACCAAATACAGCAGCGTCCGGGGTCCACGAGCTGAGACGGAGAGGTGCCGGCCCCAGCAGCCCCGGGGGAGTACGCGGAGAGAAGCCGGCTGGACCGGCCCCGAGAGCCGAGGTGGAGCGGCCCCGAGAGCGGAGGCGGAGCGGCCCCGAGAGTGGAGGTGACCAGCCCCGCAGAGCAGAGGCAGACCGGCCCCGCAGAACGGAGGTGACCGGCCCCGGAGAGCGGAGGCGGAGCGGCCCCGAGACCAGAAGTGAGTGGCCCCACGAACGGAAGCAGAAAGACACCGGAGCTGACGTGGTAATGAGCCGACTGCGGCAGCCCCGGGGGTGGACGCGAAGGGACGCCACAGGTGGACACTGAGAGGCCCCGGGGGCGGACGCGAGGGGGCGCTGGAGGCGAGCGCAGGGTGGCCCCGGAAGTGGAAGCAGGGGGGTGCCGGAACTGATGCAGAGGGGCGACGGAAGCTGACGCAGAAAGGTGTTGCATACAGTGGCGGCAGAAACAAACGCTGGGAAATATCAGAGACAGCAGCGCCTAGCCGAATCAAGAACGATCGGACAGTGGGCCTCTGACAGGTCATTCCGAGGACCTGAACCGAGATAGAGGGTCGCTCTCTGCAAGGGCTGCTGGCAAGAGCTGCACCTGGTGCCTTAGTCACGGAGCATCAGCAACATATCAAAGGGGGTAGTTTTTTAGTGCCTTAAACAGGGAGCACAGGCCGGCAGGAGTATTTTAAGTGCCTTAAACAGGGTGCACAAGCCGGTGGGAGTATTTTTAGTGCCTTAAACAGGGAGCACAAGCCGGCGGGAGTATTTTAAGTGCCTTAAACAGGGAGCACAAGCCGGCGGGAGTATTTTTAGTGCCTTAAACAGGGAGCACAGGCCGGCGAGAGTATTTTTTAGTGCCTTAAACAGGGAGCACAGGCCGGCAGGAGTATTTTTTAGTGCCTTAAACAGGGAGCACAGGCCAGCAGGAGTATTTTAAGTGCCTTAAACAGGGTGCACAAGCCGGTGGGAGTATTTTTAGTGCCTTAAACAGGGAGCACAAGCCGGCGGGAGTATTTTAAGTGCCTTAAACAGGGAGCACAAGCCGGCGGGAGTATTTTTAGTGCCTTAAACAGGGAGCACAGGCCGGCGAGAGTATTTTTTAGTGCCTTAAACAGGGAGCACAGGCCGGCAGGAGTATTTTTTAGTGCCTTAAACAGGGAGCACAGGCCGGCGGGAGTATTTTTAGTGCCTTAAACAGGGAGCACAAGCCGGCGGGAGTATTTTTTAGTGCCTTAAACAGGGAGCACAAGCCGGCGGGAGTATTTTAAGTGCCTTAAACAGGGAGCACAGGCCGGCGGGAGTATTTTTTAGTGCCTTAAACAGGGAGCACAAGCCGGCGGGAGTATTTTAAGTGCCTTAAACAGGGAGCACAGGCCGGCGGGAGTATTTTTTAGTGCCTTAAACAGGGAGCACAGGCCGGCGGGAGTATTTTTTTTGCCTTAAGCAGGGAGCAAAGGGCCGACGGTGCCTTAATCAGGGGTGGGTCGGCAGTAACGGTACTGTGCCTTATCCAGGGAGCACAGGACCAGAGGTGCCTTAAACAAGGAGCACCAGGTTGACGAGATGGGACAGGAGGTAGCCCTGGATTTATTACAGCGCTTTTTAGAAAAGCGGGGAGTGGATTGTATAAAATCACTCGTGGGTTTAGTAGCATTAGGATGGGTCAAAGGATGTTTTCAGGACCCTAATTCTCTTTTTGATGTCGAGGAGTGGAGACGATTAGGTGATGTTTTGTGGGATATGGTAATAGACGAGGATAAAGCTGCAAGGAAAATGATGAAACCATGGCGGGAGGTGGTGAATAATAGTGGGCGATGTCAGCTTGAAAAGAACCTTGCAGCTGTGGCAACTGCAAAGTTGGGGGGGGAAAGTTCCACTGTTACCCCAGATAGTGAGGCATCCAGATCTATGCTCTTTGACAGTGATCGTATTCCTGTACCATCAACAGGAGGGCCAGTTACAGTTAATGTGAATAGGGAAAGTCCGGAGGCCAGCCCCTCCCCAGTATCTTTACAGTCATGCCCCCCCCCCCACCTCAGAGGCGGAGGGGCAGAGGGATGATGGCCCCTCGCTAATATGTAGCCAACAGGAGTGGCGCGAAGTAGGTGATTTATTGTGGGACGAGACTATCACTGGAGGCAATAAAGGCAGTGAAGCACGACAGCAAGGGGTGGTCTGGCGAACGATCGTAAAAGCCCTGAGGGAGATGCCAGCAGAAAAGAAAGTAGCTGCTGCTGCTATTGCAGCTATCGGCGCTGTACCATCCCCACCAGTAACTGCTGAAACCACTTGTCCGTCACGATTAGCCACCTTCTTCGGGTATAATCAACAGCTCTGCTCTACTAAGGACATGTCACCAAGTATTCCTGTTTGCTCCACCGCGCAAGAAGCGGCAGAGAAATCAGGCGGCGTGGGGGTACCGGGTGGAGCGGCGTGCCACCATAAACTCTGCCCGCCCCCCCCACCCTTCGGATGGTTCCGCCCCTGACGGCGCGTCAGCGTCTGGCTCGGAGAGGAAAGCGGTGGCTCTGTCCGAATTAAAGCACCAGGGTCACACACCGGTAAGGGACAGTGACAAAGTCCAAGAACTTGAAAGAAAATTACAGAAGTTGAGCTACAGAACAGAACTCTGCATTTACAATTACAAGAAGAGGAAACGCTGCCGGCAGCCCCCACCACACCCACTCCCATCACCTTTATCAGAACTAGCTCCGCTTTTAGCTCAGTCCCGATGGAGTGGGGTGATTCGTGATGCCTTGTTAAAAGGGGACTGGCATGCTGCTGGAGCGTTGGCCTGCCCGGTAGTGACAACGAATGGGGGACACCTGGGAACTCAAGATCACAAGATTCTCCTTGTGGGGTCTGGAGACTCCATATGAACTTTACAACTCTGAACTGTCATTTGGGTGTTTCAACGTCAACACTGGTATCAAAAACTTGTTCATGTAGTATCAGATTCATTGTATGTTGTGGGTTCATTGCAGTGTTTAGAACATAGCATGGTGAAACCTGTATTACATTCTGTATTGCATACTCTGTTGTTACAATTGCTGACACTTTTAAAACTGTAAGGATGGTTTTCTTGCTACATAAGACTGCATAAGATTGGAACATGGACTGACAGACTGGTTACGAGACTTGGGAATTTGGATAATGGACTGATGATGGTTGCAAATCTACAAAACTTGGAAATTACTGGGTGGCTGAAAGCTTTGTTGATGCATAGACTGGCAATGCTGATTGTCATTATGATTGTCATGATGTTATTGGGGTCTGTGTGGAAATGCTTTATGAATGCTATGATTCAAACGTTAAAAGGAGTCTGGATTGTCCAAAAAAGAAAAAGGGGGAAAACCTGGTAGGAATTTTTTTTTGGGGGGGATCAGGGTTATGCACTGATCCTACAAGGTTTGGACAATCCAGGCTGGGTCTCTGAGCAGAAAACTGCCACGTGGTAATCCTGCCCTGGAGGTCACCTGGAAGGGCAAGAAGGAGGAAGTCAATCTAGTGCTTCCTCCCTGTTTGAATGCCTGGATGCACTAATCACAAAGTAGATTTAGTTTGTTCACGCGTACTAACGATGCAGACCTATCACAGCACTTCCAGGTGCGTGATAAGTGCCTTTAGCCAACACATTGTAAGCTTGCATGCTTAAGTTGTGCCTTCTCATGTATTAAGAAAATCTTTGAACAAACGTTAGGGCAGGTTCTGCCCCTACAAAAAGAAAAAGGGGGAATTGTTGGAAAATGGCTCAGAGACAAGGGTCCTGAGCCCACCGAGCAATTGTATGATCAGAACCTGCTCTAGCTGCTGATGCTGAGCCTCACTAGGGTTTGCCTGCAGCTGCTCACAGCTGCTGATACAGGAGGAATGTCAAGGACGCTTCAGCCCTGTGTACCGTGGTATGTCGAAAACAGGTTAAGGGGAATTAGGAATAGTGGTCTGAGAAACCCAGTGTTATGATAACGGTGGTCTGAGAAACATTGTGTTACGGTACTGTCGTGTATCGAAAACAAGTAGCATGAGAAACTTAGTGTTATGAGAAGTTTGTGCTGTTAGCTAACTGCAAGTAGGTGGACCGGGCGAATACGACCTTTAGAGCTTAAGCCAATCAGCTAGTGACTAGTAGGCATAATAATTATCATTGTCTGTATAAATATATGTACCCTGGACCAATAAACACAAACGTTGATTGATGCTCTATCACCCACACTGAACCCGTCTCGGCATGTCGTTCGTCCGCGGCTCCGCATATACCATATTCAAGATTCTGATTTAATAGAAAATGCCACTCAAGATAATATGAGGAATATATAACACTTAGAAGATAAAATCCCTTTTTAAAATAAAAAAAAAATCATCTCTTATTAGAAAATTGATAATGCATATTCTTCAATTTGAATCAGAATTACTGTTTGATTTTTTAACATAAGAATTTTATTTTCTGAGCAACTCAGTGTTTTACATCTAGTTTGGGACAAGATAGTCTACCTTTTATATCAAATACATGCTATCTATTAGTATGGATCCAGTTCACTTAAAACATATTGGCTTTTTAGAAGAAACTGAAAATGGAGGCCTCACGAATCACAGTCCTTACTGGACTAATCAGTAGATTTCATATTCAGAAGGGATTATTGTCATAAAATCTGACAGCCTCTATTCTGGAATCATAGGACTGTTTCAAATCCAGTTGATAGGGTTGAACTGAAATGATATTTTTTATAAAGTCTGTCATATTAAGACATTTATTATGATAAAGTTAACACACAACTCCTTGGATAGCTCTAAAGGTATCTCTGAATGTTCTGTTGCCTGCTTCTATTTTTTCTACCTGTTGGACCTCACTGTACAGTTGTAAGTGATTTTGAATAAACTGTGATTCCAATTTCTTTTCCTACATGCTAAGTAAATGATTCAGTTGCCTACATATAGCCTTCTACTTACCTTCAAGATGCTTTATGTATTCCCTATGGACTACAGTTCACAACAGTATTATTTCAGAGGGCTTAGTCTCCCACAGGTCCTGTGATATATCTATCAGCACTGTATGGATCTTTTGGACATCCTCAGCTATCTCAAGGAAACAGTTGAGACCTTGCATATGATGATAAAATCATGCCTTAAACTCCAAAGTCATGGTATTTTCTTGGCAAGCTAAATAATTTGAAGTTTTGAAATCTACATTATAAGATTTTTCAACATTTTAATCATTCTTGTTGTCCTTTGATACAAGAAGTCCCACTTGCTATGTTTCCTCAAGTACCAATATATGGAGTCTACTTTTCTAGTGTAGACAGTAAATGTGTGACCTTACTCCTACTGTTTGTCCCCTTTAATCAATAAAGATTCTTTCTAACAGTTTGGAGTGCAGAACAACAGCAGAGTTCATCTGGGTTTAAAACTGTTGTATTTCACATGCATGTTGAAATTGGTTTTGTCACATAATCCTTGTTTCACATTCATTCTTTTTGACAGTGATTTCTTCAGTGCTAGATAATGACATTAAGACACAGATTTGCACTGGTTTTATTTTTGAGACTTTTACTATGATTTCTTGTTTCTTGAAATGTAGTTGCAACCTTGATCCTAGGTAAATATGTTGCTTGTTCTCCTTCCAAAGCTGAAATGGTTCTCAAGATTTAACACTACTTCTAAAACAAAAATCTTTAATCCAAACTCAGTATCCATGATATCCATGTTTGTTTCTAATCTCATGTAATGTGTTTGTTGTGACAGCAATATCTCTTTAAAAGTTTCAATGGATGTATTAACTAGCAATGAATTCAGATTGTGCAATTGCTACTTAATATCAAAGTCAGTTTGTCAGAAAAAAAGATCAGTGTAATAGCACTTCATTTAATATTTTAAATTCTAGAATTACAATCATCTGCATGAACATCAGTGTGTTTTTAAGCAAAGATCTGGATCATACCATCCTGTGTTTTAAATATGACATACTTACAATATACTGTATAAAAATATTTTTAGGTTATTTTTATTCAATGTGTATAAAATCCTTCTCCTTATTAGATGTTGCTACAAAAGTATTTTCTTCTAGGATTCAACCTTAAAAGGTACACAGCCTCAAAAAAGTCCTACGACCTGCTACAAAAGCCTCCAGAACTTCTCACTGAAGTTAATAGTTAAATTCACTTTCCACTTTGATAATGATGAAAGAGTAAAGCAGCAAAACACTGAGAAATCATTTAGCCTATAGAAGGATATTGGTACAGATACTCCAATTCCCCTCTGTCTTCCATCAATACAGGATAATACAGTATATTCAGGATTCTACTATCCTTAGCATAACTCCACTAACATTAGTGGATTTGTAACAGTGGAATAGCATTCTACCGTAAGATATTCTTCAGTAAGTCTGTGTAACCAGGAATTAGTTACAGTTATTGATCATTAATTTGTTTGTGCTGCTGATTTAGCTGTTAGTCATTAGTCATATGAGTAGTCAGAGTACTGATTTGTGCTGTTAATTCTGACTCTCTTATTTGATATATAGTAGATCAGTAGATCTGTTGATCAGTAGAATTTAAGATATGGCTGTGTATTGTCCAGTTGCCATCCTTATTAAAAAAACCCCAGTTGTTGTAGTGTTATTTGATATGTCTGTCAAGTGAATTGATTTACTTTATTGGTTTTTCTACATAAGTTTCCAGCTTCACTGTGAACACCCCAAGTCAGTTCTTACAGTTTTTTTAAATGTTTTCAATAATATGATTTTGCTTCTTCTGAAGTTTCCCATGATGCAGTGTTAAGTTTAGTGGGTTTCTGGAGTAGGAGGAACAGAGTTCCCCTAAACTTCACCAGAAGAGGACACAGAAACATGGAGTTGGGGAGTTCAAAGAAAACTACAAATCACAGCTGAGACTAAAAGGTACTAAAAACCAAGATTATTTGCTGGAATGCTGCCTTCTTCTGGAAAAAATAAATAAATAAATAAGTAAAAATCAGAGATTATCATACTAGCCTTTAACAGATGGTCAACCAAAGGGAAACATCTGCTTTATGTTGGGTATACCTAGGATATAGGAACATCCAGATGAAAATAAAGAAAACCAGGTTTACAGAATCCTGCAGTCAAACTCTCTGAATTCTGTAAAATGAAATGTTAGTGATGAAACATTAATAAATAAAAGCATTATAACATTATTTATTTAAGGGTGAAAATAGAACATGTACTTTTGCCCCTATCAGTTCAGGGCTGTTCCTTAATAGACTTTCATAACAATTTTTCTGTAATCACGAAACGTAACGGTTGTCACTTTGACAGAATCCATTGCTACTTAGGTTTAAGACATAAAAATCTATGGCAGAGATTTCAGACATGTAAGATTACTTAATATTAGCAGTAAAAGTCGTTAAAGTCTTACAATTAAATCTGGTTCTTTCAGTAAGGGCAACAGTGCACTTGCCTTTTACAAGTTAATCATGTTATTCTTGAGAACTTTTTTAACCTAAAATCTATAACCAGAATGACTGGAATTCTTTAGGTAATGCATGTCTCACTATCAACAAGTTAGTTATGCTCCTGAAAGAAAATAAAGTAAGACCATTCATTTTAAACACATTTTTTAAATGTATGGCAAACAAAACCCCAAAATATTGCAGTGAAACTGCAGAAAGTTCCTAATTCTGCATCCCTAAACTTGGATCATATCTTATACCTAATTCTTGTCACAAACCCAGATTTCAGCGTGCACCACTGCTGTTTCTATGTCAAATTCAACTCACTGTTGCAGCTTGAATGCAGAAGAGTGTCTAATTTTGATAATAAACAGCAACATTTTTTCCCTTCTGTTCTTCATGGAAACAGACATAAACACAAGCAGCAGAAATGAGTGAGGCAAGTGAGCTATTAACCTAATGGATAAAGAATGGGGAGCTCATGTGCTGGAGTTTAAATCTCTGGAGTATGGCTCTTTGCAGCTCTAATTTACCAATTTGTTAAATTTCAAATACAGCTAAGAAACATTATAGTCAATTAGTTCCAGTAGGGCTATAAGGCTGTATATTTAAATACCCCACTTGTACTGCTTTCCTGATAAACTGAAATATGTCTCATATCTTTCCAGGCTGTTCCACAACTGCAGCTGTTTTTTAAATTCTCATTTGGGACAGAAGTTAAAAGTCCTTGAAAATTAAATTAAATTCATTCAATTAAGCTAAAGAAACATCTAAACCAACTATTGGAGGAATTTTATTCGGTTTATTTCTGTCAAACTGGAACTTCAAAGGGACTTCAAACTATCAAAACTGCTGCCGTGTGACCTTAAATGGCTACTGTAATTTTAACTTTGTATTATCTATTTATTTATTTTATGTTCAGACATACAATAATATATATCTAATGCGATTCTGGAAAAAATAATTAATAAATAAACAGTACAGGGTTGCCTAAAAGATGTTCTGTAAAGATACCAAGTACATTTTTACTGTCCATTCATTCAGACTCTTACCCATAAGACTGTTATCTATGTTCTTCTGTCTCATATTATTTATATTTTCTGCAACTTTCAATGTTAAAAATCAGGAGTCTTGTCCTTTGTGGAATTTTTTAAGATGTATCTATTTTTTTGTCCCTTTAAAATACATCTTACAGACTTTTACCTGAATGACTTCACATTTCAAATGAAAGCATGACAGAGACATGCTTAGCATATCAAATGAAAGCATGACAGAGAAAGAGACATGACAGAATGCATAGTTGTCTTCTCTTACCAAGCACAGAAAGGGAAGATGATGAAGGCATATTAAAATAATTTTTCTTTTTTAAAATCCTGACCCCAAAAATTACTTGCACTTACATCCTTGAGAACATTTCCTCTTTGTTATTCCAGCCAAAGATACTATGTTCTGATCCAAGTCAAACATGAATTGTCATCCACATTTTAAGTTTTAACTAGACAGGCATCATTTACTACAAAACACAGATTACATACTGTATGTATTTATACATATATATGTGTATATATATACATATTTATGTATATATATGTATTTACCAAAAATATGTTATATAAATATATATATATTCATAGATATACACACTCTTGCACACACGTATGTACACACACACACATATATATATATATATATATATGTGTACATGTACCTACGCGTGTATTGGGCAACCAAATGAGCTATCCTTACTTGCTGACAGGGTTAGAGAATCTAGAAATTATAACATACAGCTTCAGGAATATTTAGGACCCTGGCTACTCTTGAGTTTAAATCATCAAAGAATATCTTCCCAAACTCCTTGAAGGATTTGAGAGTCTCTGTTTTGCACAAGATAATTTTTTTTTTTTTTTTTAGCTGATTTTCAGGGACCTTCTTTGATATCAAAACTAAGCAGTTTTTAAAACCCCACCCCAACAATTGCATCCTTCTGGAGTTGCTTCACATTGAACTGTAGTGTTTTAACAGATTTCTGGATCATCCTTTTTCACAACACAGAAAAAAAAGCTAGAGGGATGTAATTCATATGTGTTTTCTGTCACCAGAGATTCCTTAGTCAAGCCATTGTCTCAGGTCCAAATCAATACAGAATGAGAGGGAGACAATAAAGGAATGTTAGGACAAAGGAGAAGTCTGCTGCCATGTAACATCACCGAAGTCCTTGAAGAGAGAAAAAAATAGACACCCAAGAACCAATCTCAAATTTGCATCTCTGACAAACACATTAAGTGTAATAACTGCATTTCAAACCTAACACACCAGAAGAGAGACAGATGAGGTTAGCTTTACTTATACTGCTCTTGGTCAGTCATCCCACACTCTGGATCTATTGTTCTCATGAGAACTGAGATAATTAATATCTTCTCCACACATCATGGCACAGCAGGGGCTGGCGGCTTCCTGGGGCCGGGATTTTCAGGGAATCCCCGAGGTCAGCAAGTCAGGGGCCTCCCCAGCCAGGCCCATCCCACCACTCCTGCCAGGCAGGCCGGGCAGGCGGAGGGGCAGCTGGGGACAGCCCCAGCCCTGGGCATCGGGCACTTCCCCGGGGATGGGGACGGGCTTAGGCTGGGCTGGTATGTCAGCCTGCCTGTGGGAGGCAGGGTCAGGTCTGGTGAGGGGAACCAGCGTCAGGCACAGCCCAAGATGTCCGGGCAGGGCTGTGAGGACAAGGGTGGACTGAGGCCAGGCTGGGACATGGGCGTGCAGGCGGAGGCCTGAGCCTGGATCAGACTGCAGCATGGGGGGCTGTTGCTCCAGCTGGGGCCAAGCGCTGCTGCCTCAGCCAAAGTCAGACCGTGGGCAGAGGACTGCCAGGCTGGTACGGAGCTTCAGGGTATGTTGCAAAGGCCAGCTGTACTCGTTTCTTTTCTACAGACAGTAGCTTGATCTGAATGAAGCCTTGGATGATGCAACTGAAATACAGAGTCTCTAAATCCTTTTGTGATCTGGAAAAATTAATTACATTAAATACAGAAAGACCCTAATTAGTTTTTTATCTCAAGATGGCATACTTAATACAAGAAATAACAACTGATCATCATGATACAGATTTCCAATACTCAATTTTTTAATCTTGAGAAATTTGGTCTTCAGTTTATTTTAAATTTTACAAAATTATCTCTGGTGCCTTTGATCTTCTCCAACTGTAAATGAAGGCAGAGCTTTGCTCCAAATCAAAGAACAAAACAAGCAGTAATATCTGCTTCTGTAACAGCCGATTCCTACTTGCAGAAGAGAAGAAAGAGCTTCCTCTGACAGAGCTTGCTTACAACGTAGCCTCAGATAGACTGAGGACTATGCCTGCCTGATGTAATTACATGTCAGCTGACAGTAATTACATGTATATCTTGTAATAGAAAAAGGAAGCATATGAGAAAAAGTTATGTTTAGCTCTTCTCATCTTTTACCCTTCTTTTCTTGCTTTTTCATTTATATGAAAAATTTTATGTGATGGACAAATCCACTGTGGGTAAGGTAACCCATGGCTGGTTGAAAAAATAATGAATAGAGGTAGGTTTTTATTAAAGAAGAAAGGGTTGTGATGATAAAGAGAAGTGAAAGAAATATTCTCTAAAATTTGTTCCAGTTTTTGTTTTCTATAAAATCTTGAGGTTATCAATTTTTGAGCTCTTAGTTGAAAAAAACTGACTAAATACTTCAATCATTCAAGAGAAACAGTTACAATGAAACTTCCTGAAACATTTTTAAGTTAATAAAGGAGATGAGTTATTTCAGATCTAATAAGTAAAAGCATGGATCACGGGGAATGAACGACACTATGTTTGAAACAGATCACAGACGGGATGCACTAAACATTAATTTGTAAAACATGGCATATCTTAAGTGGACCAAACAGTGTGATTTCTACATTTCTATATTTGAAAATCTGTTCAAATACTACTGAGAAGGGGGAGGGGGGGTAGGGGTGAGGGTGGGGTGTGTGTTGGTGAACTTGTATCTTTAGCACAGTCTTAAAAATATTTATTCGTAAAACCTCTGCTAATATCATCAGATTTTTTTTTTAAGTTTTTAGTCTTCTAACCTGGATGTTACCAGCATGTTAAATCACTAGATTAGCAAAGTGTGCATGAATGAGCAATTGACAAAATGTTACAGTAATTAGATGCTTGGTAATACATATGGAATTTTTCATTTGAATTTTATTGGCCTTTATTACAGTCATTAAATGTGTGCTCAGAGAGGAAATAAATGCTATGAGTTTACCTACAGACATAATGTAAAGTAACCATTACAAAAATCCATATCTACAAACAAAGAATTATAGGAAACCATTAGCAAAAAACAGTGTTCTGTAATGGAGTTGTAGCTCACACATAAATTGAGCTTAGTGGTGTCATACTGTCCTGGTGTTCCTTTATCCCCATGACAGAAGTACTGGAAATTCTCCTTTTCAGTCTTCTTTTTTCTATACTAAGAAAAACTTGTTCTCACAATTTTCATGGCTAGGTCACTTTCATAAGACTTTAATATTTCCTATTACTGTGCTTTGACTTCTGTCCAGTTTGTCTCAATGTTTCTTGTAGTGTGCTGGTCAAAACTAAGCACCCTATTCTTACTGTTATCATAGTACTACATGGCAGGACTTAGTAATAAATCTCTGTATGCTAGGTGACAGTGTTGTTAAAATTACATTTTCCTTTCTACAAGAGCATCACTAACTTGTGATTCTTTTATAAAATCTATCCATTTGAATGTTAATGTCTGACTAATACTTCTTATTTTATATTTGATTGTGTGATATTTCCAAGCTAAGTGTGATTGTGTACTTTGTCTTTCTTGCATTTCACAGTCTTTATTTCAGACTGTTTCTCTGAATTATGAAGATCTTCTCAAGTGTTTGGAAAACCTCATGGCTTTGTATCACTCATATAGCTTATACTTGGATTCTCAATACCATCATGTCAGTCTCTCATGAAAATACCAAATAATGCTCGATCAAGTACAGATTTCTGTGATGCATGTCATTTATAATGGAATTTGATAACACAATATTAATAACAGGTCTTTGTGAATGTTTGAGGTTTCTTTTTGTCTTGTTGTGTTTTAACTATGTCCAAATAAAACGTAACACTAACTTAAAGAATGCACAGATTTACCTTTTCTGTGCTATTGTTCTGGAGATAATTTCTTTCTGTAAGGCAAAATGCGCTGCTTGCACACACCAGGAAATGTTTTAGCCATATATTAATGCTAGTGTCTCAGAATGATTCCCTTAGCAATAATTGATTATGCAATAGTAAAAAGAAAGCATTTCCCACTTACTGTAAGAGTTAGATATTCCATATAATGTGCTAAAAAGATTTATCTTGAATTTGTGATTCCAGAACTCATGATAATGCTACAGCTTGTAAGTTTGCACTGAGAAAAGAGAGCAACTGGTAGTGGAATAAATTCAGAACATGATAGGTAGAAAATTAACCTTATTCTACTATTAAGTTTGTCATAATCAATAGCTTTCACAAATACCATAAAGTGTCCCTAATTTCAATCTACGTGTCTTAAAAATTTATATCTGGAATAAATTACTTTTTTATTATTATTATTATTGTAGGGCACCTTCTTGAAATTACTGCTGAGGTCACATATAATAAAAATATGTCTTTAAAGTACGAAATGAGTTTGATAAGGAATGCAGAAGCCAGAAGGTAATGGTTCCAGATAAGCCTACATTTCAAATATATTTGACATACCAGCAAATTGTGTGGATAGTTCACAAACTGCAAGTGCTGGGTAAGTATTTCATACTGCAAATTCATGGCCTTTTGCTTGTTGAAACATAATTAATGACATTTCTATAGATCAGATACACATTGTTAAATTTCACAAAGAGGCTAATAGTTTCTTCATTTACAAAAATAGGTTGCTTTAAAATGCACAGCCTGAATCTCATTTTACATCCACAGTTTCTTAGGATCCATTCTCTTTCAAACAACTTTAGGCATTTTTTCAATGAAAGACACCAGGACTACATCAATTAAAGAGTAATTTAAATATATATGCACACAATAGAGAGACAAAAGGAGAGGAGAATCAACTGTGAACAGAATGGAGTCTTTTCATCAATACAATACAATACATTATTTCTTACAGGATAAAATTCACTTTACCCTAAAAGCCCAAGTTATCATTGTGTGAGAGAAAATGTCTGAATGGGATGAAAAGATAAAAATCAGACACTCCTCAAAGTAAGCTAGGGTAGGGGGCTGTAGCAGAATTTCCCTGTGATGGCTATAGCAGCTAATCCAACATAGGAATTAGGGCATCATTCATAGCATGGCATTTAGAGAGCTTGTTGCACTTTCCTAGGTTTTATTGCATGGTTTTTAGGCAGGTCTGCTCAGACCACCTAGGCTGCTTTTCTTTCTGACTTAGGCTTCATACATCATAATATATCCCTCCTGCCCAGGGCTCCCTACTACTTCTTTGTGCCACAATTACAAGATCATATTATACGGGTTTTCTATTTTTGTAAGTTATGTTTCTCTCTATCCAGTTATAAAACTAGAGGTTCAATTTAGACTGGATTTTGAGACTTCCAAACCTATTCCCAAGCAAATGGGACCCTCTCCTTTAATAAAAGTTAATTCTGATTAAAGATATGTATATTCTCTATATACTTCATATGGGAAGATAACATAGGTAAACATGTTAATTTACAAGCCAGATTTTGCCTTGGAGCTGTGAAAGAAAAGTAGTTATCTAATGTCTCATTTTGGCATGGCCTTGTTACATAGATTGAAATATCACTTACAGTTGTTCAGCCAAATGCACAGCCTTTGTGTTTTACCTATTAATTCCTATTAATTAATATAAAATGTGACTAATTAAATTTAGTCCATTAGGATAAATCAGACACATGACAACTGTAGAAAAAGAATATAATCACCAAACTAATATTGTATGTAATAGATGTTTGTGAAGATTCAGTCTTCTGCCAAATATTGAAAGTTTGTCCACTCACCACTCCTTTTTTTCTCCTTCATTTTCTTTATTATTCCTTAAATATGTATTTGTGAAGAAATCAATAACACACAGCTATGAGATGTCATCTTGTCATTGCAGCTCAATGCTTTCTTGCAAAGTGCTGTTGATCCTTATAACATTTGATACATATCTGATACTGAGTACATGTAATCCTCACGATTACATTTAAAAGTAAAGTTCAGTTGCTTTCTAATAATCTCAGAAAAGACTTCTAAGCAATGTTTGGGTGTAGATTACCTGTGATCAAAGCTAATAAAAAAGACAATGGATTTTTAAGAAAGGTAGATGACTGATGTTTTCTTTGACTAGGAAATTTTGATTTGGTTTTGGTTCAGAGGACTTCTTTCTCCATATTGCTCAAGCTATGCATGCTAAAAAACAGGCTTTTGACCTGTGTGAATTACACCATAGATTGTTATAGACAAAGATTGGCTAGTGAGTAACTGCATGTTCCATCCCTGCGTACTTACTTGATTTCTTGTTCTGGTACAAATGAGAGCCTTTACGAAGTCATAATAATGACCTTTCTAAGGAAACCTGATATTGAAAGAGCATATAATCTACACTTGGATTGGTTTTCAAGTTTTGTTCTCAAAAGAACACAAACTGCTGTGAATTGACTGTAAAAGAATTTGGCATATAACTGACAGGAGATCTGACACATGGAGGAAAAAGATAATGGCAAGAGTAAGAACACTAAGCCAAACAAGAACTGGAATATGAAGTTGTATATGTTATCTGAGCAGACATTTCTTTATTAAACAACCAAAGACCATATATTAGACTGGGTCTCTGCCATGAGACACGGATATAACATGTCTGTTGTTTTTCACTCAAAAGCACCCTGAAAAACTTACTGAATCAATGGATGACATTAGTAGCCCTCTATCTGTTACTATGTTGAGAAACGTTGCTGCAGGTGTGCCATCCATGACTGTGAGGCAGTAAGATAGGATTTCAGTAATTTCTGTGTCTGCCTATCTCCAAAATCATTCTGTAGTGGAAAAACATGTCTGTTGAAGGTACTTCCTGCAAAACTTTTGCACTTCACAAGCCAGTGAAGGATGTGAAACAGGTGTGAACAGCTATACTGCTGTTTACTACTAATGCGCACCAAAATTTATTTTGGCTGCTAGCACTTTAAAATCCTAGCCTATGATTCCTTGCCCTTTAATGTACCACCCTCTGTCTTGCTAGGCATAAAATCTAATATTTCGATTTGTTGATTGGTTTGTTTGCCTGTTTGCTTGCTTGGTTTTTTTGTTTTTTGATGGGATTGGGAGGATGTATAGGATAAGTTGTTTCTACAAAATACTTCCAAATATACTCAAATCTGTGTTCTACATTATGAAAGTGCAAAATGGTGTTACATTTGATCTAATGAACTAAAGAGAACAGTTCAAATTTGACCTTAATCATTCAGGATGATAGCTAATATTAAAAAGAGTAATTCAGAGGTTTAGGGAAATCTCCCTCTGAGAATTCAAAACAGGAAATTTTCTTATCTGATACCCCTTGATAGACTTTTTTGATTACTTTTTTACAGACAGCTATACAACATCCAAAAGGTATTTGACAGTCTAATATGGAGGTATAACTGCTGCTATCATGTGACTAACTTTCTTCACCTATTGATTATGTCTGACATAGCACATTTCAGAAAGTCACAATGCATGCAAATAACATGACAGAATAACAGTACTTACAGTACTGCACTTACATTTATTAATCATGGTGTAACTTACTGGTAATAAATTATCAGCAAGTGCAGCCAAAGGACATTGCTGTTGTATTAGAGAGACTCTAAACTGTCTGAATAAGCAAACAAGATTAATTACTATTGTTATTTTTACACAGAAAAATACTTACTTTCAGTTGGACTATATAAAAATGCTTTGGCATTTGCTTGTGTGTATTTTTATTAGCATTCATTAGGATTTTATCCTTTTCTTTAATGAAAGATCAACACCAGATGCATACTGAGATAAATAAAAAAAATGTTAACTATAGTGCTTGAAATTTGTTTCACTAATCGTAGATAATTGCAGAATATTTTTCAGTCCCTATGATTTGCATTTTTTCTGCATGATTCAGGGGACAAACTCCAGGGATCACTGGAATAAAAGAGAAGCAATACCACTGAGCATTCCCAGCATCATATACAACAGATCCACCAATCTGATACACAGAAAAATAAAATTTCAGTATTTAATATGTAACTGAACAATCATAACAAGCAATGACATTTGAGAATATATTAACGTACACCACTGTTAAATAAAGTGTATCATACACATTATGTGTATCATATAGTTTATCTTAATATTATACTTATTACTGAAGTGCTATCTAACCTACTCTATAGTTTTTAGCAGACAATTAAGAGGCACAAGAGAAGGAAGAAATAACAGAAACAGACTGATGTATGTCAGAAAGCATTATGTAGGTAAATTTCCACCTGAATTTTAATTTAATAATGTCAGTAAAAATTGGTGCAATTTCTTTGTTTTCAAAACAGCAATTGCTGCTGACCAGAAATGATGAAAAAGCTCAATGAATAATGAAAAGACTAATTAATTAAAAATAAGCATGTAAGATAATTTGTATACATTTTTGAATTGTCATTAATATCAACTATAGTTGGAGGGTTTTGGTGTTTTTTTTTGAATCAGAGAATTTCTATTAGAAGAGAGGATGAGAGAATGTGCTCTCATTTAAAGAAGGAGTTCTGTGGATGTTTCTCTACAACGCCGGCAGAACACTTCTTGTTCTGTTATTTAAGGCCAAGAAGGAACTAGCAGTTTGGAAGCCAAAAAAAACATCTTACAGCTGTCATAATAGGCCTAGTCTCTAACAGTCCCTGATCTTCCCTCTAAATATTACTTGACAGGGTAAAAATATTTTGCTGCTCCTGGGACAAGAGTTCTAAATATCTTATGATTTTAATTACACCTTACATTCATTTGAAAGTAATCATTGTTCCATGGTATGGTACATACATAATCACTTTAATGGTAAATGTAATCTGTGTTCCAAAATTGAGAATTTAAAGTACATTTAGATATGAGGGAAAAGTACCAGAAAATAAATTCATACAAAAGACTCTTCAGCAGTGTAACTACACACAGAAGTGTGTTTAACTCTTTTCAAATTCCCTGATTTATTGTATTACCATCTTTTTAAGAATGAATGATACTTGGTGGCAGGAGTGGTAGATTGTAGTGTGTTGTGATAGATTTGATGCTTACAGAAATAATTTTTAGTTCCAAAAATCTATAGTTCCAAAGTTCATCCCACACTAAAATCTAGCACCTTGGTCTTCCTGACCCCATCCCTATACCACTGGACATCACTCCTATACTCTTCCCAGGACACCTGTCCCTGCTTCCACTGCCTGTGCATTTTCTTCTCGCTCTTTAGTTTAACCAGCAGGTCTCAACTCGTTCATGCTGCCTCTTGCCTTCTTTTCCTGATGCCTTACACATGGGGATCTGTCCTGGTAGGGGCTGGACTAGAGTTCCTGTTGGTTTGGCAGCAGGAGGAGCTGCAGCACCCTGAGACCCCAGGGGCTCCCCAGGTCCTAGTGCCCTCACCTGTGTGCGGGGGCGGGGGGAGCACAGCTGGAGTGCTGGGTCCCGATTGGCCAATAGTCCGTGCCATGTGACATTATGCTTACTATATAAGGGAAGGAGTGGGCTGGGAGAGGCTGTTACTTCTGGGAGTGTTGCTGTGGTGCCTTTGTGTTTGGGATCTCCAGCTGGGAGCAGGTGGGTGTTGGTTGGTGAGCAGCTGTATGGTACATTACCTGCTGATACTGCTGTCAGTGTGTTGTTCTGTTACTGTTATTAAACTGTTTTTATCTCAACCCGCGAGTCTCCCTGTGCCCCTCCGACTCCCTCCCCATTCCCAAGTGGGGGGAGGGTGGGTGAGTGACTGTGTGGCAGTTAGCTGCTCAGTAGGCTCAAATGACAACAGGATCAAGAGCTCTTGCCCTCTGTTGAAAGCAACCTTAAAGATCTGCCAGCTCTCTTCTGCTCCCTTGTCCCTGAGGGCAGTTTCCCTTGAACAGCTGCGAGCTTGCTTTCCTAAAACTCAGGGTCCTCACCTGTCCTGTATCTCTCAGGATTGTAAAATCCACAAATGAATGATAACTGCATCCTAGGCTGCCTCCAATCTTGATGTCTGTGATTAGCTCACTTGTGTTTGTGACCAACAGGTCCAGTAATGCATCCACTCTGGTAGGGCTGTCTATTACCTTGCTTAAGATGTTATCCTTCATGCACTCCAGAAGTCTCCTGAATTACAGCCTTGTGAGTTCTGAGTAGAATTCTCTTTAGTATCTGAGATACTGAATTCGGATATCTGTCAAAGGAAGAATGTCTATCCATTCTTCTCCCACTATCTCTTCATTCCAGAAAACAGTTTCAAATGCAGAACACATTTCAATTTGAGATTTGACATAATTTTCTTTTATAGACTAATCAACCAAAGACTCCTTACTACTTCAGAAACTGAAATTGTTAGAAAGGGAGACGCAGTTAATTTGGTATTAAATATGTGCTCATCAGTACTGGGGCTTTTTGGCATACCATTCTAATTATTTGGGGTCAAATATTGCTAGTTTTTCTAATACAATGAAACTTCTTTTAACAGTCTGCTCCCCATCAAAATCATGACATTAGATTCTCATATATATTTCTGTACTTCCTCTGTACTTTTGCTATAAATAATGACATTTTCTTTAAATTTTATTGTTATTTTTAAGAAGTTATTGTTCATTAGAAAATGTTTATTACAGTAGCATGTGTAAAGAAAGAAGATGGAGGTGTTTGAAAGTCTATTGTTCTTCCAGTGATGGAAAAGCTACTGCCTTTGAAAATAGAGCAGAAGAAACTGTTTTAAGGATGTGGCTTTCTCCTTGTATCTACTTATAAATTTTTTCTTTTGCTTTTTGCCATGTCTTTGGGTGCCATGGAAGGATTCAGAAGTGTCCAGAAAGTGGAATTTAGGAATGTTTGTCAGGTAGGGATCTTTTCGACTATCTGAGTCCAATTCTTCTCTATCATAGGCCTCACAATGCATTTTAGTTTTAACTTTTGTCTCTAACACCAAGTCCACATATCCTCATCTACCATCCACCACCCCATGCTCTGTAGCAGACTTAGGTCCCACAATTATATGCACAGGATCAGAATTCTAATTTGTCATTAAGAAGCAGCAGGAGAGATGAGGAGCATTCCTGGTATACTAAGTTCTTCCTTTAGCAGGAAATTTATAAGACAACCAGATAAATCAATGAAGCAGTTAATCTCCCATACTACAGAAGAAAGCACGTGCAAAATGTTCAATATCAATAAAATAATAGTCTCTGTCAGCAAGAGAAGAGGAAAAATCCCTCTTTTAACTCCGAATCTGGAGATTAGTTTAACAGTGGGCACACTAACACTGTTGCGATACAGTAACAGGCTACCTGGTATATTTTATTATTATTTATAGATCAACTCACTCCTTTCCGTACACTGTCTCTAGCAGAGGCTTATTGTCAGGACTTCATAGCAAGGTAAATTCTGAGTTCCTCCATGATCTTCACTGCCCTTGTGTGCATAAAGTTCAGGTTAAGCTGTTCTGGGTTGAGTGAGTGGTGGAGTTTTTTGGTGGCAGGGGAGGGGGCTAACGGGCAGCCCCCTGTGAGAAGCTTCTCGAAGCTCCCCCAGCTCCACGTCAACTTCACTTCTGTTTGGAAAATTAAGCCAATCAGTTGCTCCTCTGCGATAACGTATTTAAGAAGGGACGTGGTGACAGGCAGTCAGACTTGTGAGGGAGAGTTTCTGCAGCTGCATGAACACCAAGGTCAGTGGAGGAATGGAGGAAGAAAGGAGGGGGGAGGTGTGCCGGAGCAGAGACCCCCCTGTATCCTGTGGCGAGACGGCAGGGCGGCCCCCCCCCCGCCACCCATGAAGATCTACGGTGGAGCATACATTGATTTATGGCCTGTTGCTCCTGCTCAGATAATCAAGGTTCTGTGCCTGAAGAAGGCCGGGGTCTCATGGAAAAAGGTAGCCCCACTGCTGTAATTCAGTGCTGGGAGGATTGCAGCATGCGGGGGAGTCCCACGCTGGAGCAGCTCGGGAAGGGCTGCAGCCATGGGAGGGAATCCAGTCGGAGGAAGTTAGTGACCCATGACGGAGCAGTGTGGGGAACGCTGCAGCCCATGGGAGGAATTCATGTTGGAGAGAGTTTGTGGAGGACTGTCTCCTGTGAGAGGGGGACCACGATGGATCAGGAGGAACAAGGTCCAGACACTCCCCTCACCAAAGATAAGGGAAGTGGCAGCGCTGACTGCACCCCCCATTCCCTGCCCCTGCACCGCTGGGGGAGGAGGTAGAGATATTGGGAGCAGAGCTGAGCCCGGGAAGAAGGGAGGGGTGGGGGGGAAGGTGTTCTCAAGATGTGGCAATGCTTCTCACTGTCCTACTCTGTTATGTGTCGTTAGTGTCTGTAATAAATGTATGGGTTTTTTTCTTCCCCTAACGAGTCTGCCTTTTGCTCGTGACCATAAAGGAGGATTTTTTCCCCATTCCAGTCCTATCTCAAACCCCAAGCCTGGCTCTCTGTCCCTTCTTATTGCCAGAGGGGAAGGGAGAGAGCTGCTGCTGCATTGTGGTTGGCTGCTAACCAGGCCTAAACCACAACATAAGCATAGACAGAAACCCTAAAGTATGGATAAACTTTTATTTTTCCTTTCAAGAAATGAAAAATTATAGAGGACTTTCAGGAAATCTGAATAGCAGCTGCACATTTTTGGGGTACTCATTCTCTATTGCTATCTAGTCCAGATTCCTCTAATAACTTAATGTGTAATGGTACCTCAGACGGATTAGATATCTGAATGCAGAATTGATTCATATCCTTCATGTGCCAGCTGACCTCAGAAAAACCTAAAGACTGCAGTGGCTCTAACTTCTGACACTGAAGGATCTTAGGCCCCTAAAATTCCACTCCCTGTATATACTTTCTGGTGTTTAGGGTATAATTTACCCTGAGGACCATCAGACATCATAAAGATATTTTGCTGCCTGTCTTCTATTGATAGGGTCTGATCTGATAAAAGTGCTCTGAGAATATCTCACCATAGGGCTTCTAAAAATATACCTCCTTCTTTAAACATATTATGATTCCTGCTTTTATACAATACTTTAGCTTCAGAATATTTCTGTAGAATCTAAAAGACATGATTTCTGTCTCTGCATCCGAGGGGGTTCAAACAAATATGTCCAGTTTTTCATTATATCCAACTGTAAAACATAAGATGAAATAAATTCAGGAGTGAGCATGACTCAAATTTATAGCTTAGTGTAGTCCTTTGGGAAATGCAGGTTCAGTCTTTTCACAAAGCATACAGGATTCAAGTTTTGAAGAGAAAGAATTTAAGCAGTGCTCTGTCTTTTGGGGGTTTTATTTACTTTTTCAGTGGTTCCCTATTTGGCTTATCACAATTTTAAGCACCTAATTTCTACCAACATGGTCAGTCTAGATAAATGCCTAATCTGGATGTTGATTAGCCATTTTGGCACACTGTAACATTAAGAAAGGACAATCATAAGTGCAGGGGACTTCTGACATTAATCTTTGGGGAACAAACCAAAAAGTGGTGTTATGGACCAATGTTAGTGTTGAAGTATGATTTGCTTCCATCATGTTTTCTAAATCTCATAATCATTGGCATTTCTGGGGTTCCTTACTATAATCTGAGAACCTTAATTAAAAAAAAAATACATTTTAAATTATTTATAATAGTGGGAATGCAGGGCAATAGATTCTAAAATAAAATGCAATCATACTGTACTAAGTTGATCACAATAAACTGTCCTATTACAGATAATGGAAGATGAAGAATGAGAGGGAGTATGAGAGTAAACTAGAGAGACTATTCAAAAGCAAAGAAAAATATACATCCAGAGTAAAAATCAGTTGTGATTTTGAAACTTGACTGAATTCATTATAGTTTTTTTGTTGGGGGCAGACGTTTTCCCCCAAATGCAAGAGCCATTGTAAAAAAATATCACTGTCATTTAGAAATGCATTAATGAGCTTTTCTTATCCTGGGTTACTTTTATCAAGTATGGTATTGAAATCTCTATAGTAATCTAGAGTTTAATTGAAAGACTTAATGCATCTTAGTGGATATTCTCTTAAAATAAGCTGCACGAACTCCTTTTCAATTTATATAAGTTATGTATCATTTATACTGTTGTCTTTTTCCTCCCTATCAGCTTCTTAAGTATGATGAATCACATGGTGCTTTTTTGTTTTCTCAGAAAACCTTAAATACCCAAGGCCCAGAGATTTCATATACCAGACCTCTATCCCCTTAGGTTTAGGTCCTATTAATAGCTGTTAGATGATCAAACATTCACACAAAAGAAGCAACATAGTTGTTTCAGACTAGTATCAGCAACTAGGTTTGTACCTTATATAGAATTTTACATGCCTCTACCTGTCTCTCTGATTTTCTTATATTCACTGCAAACTTTTCACTCTAATAGCAGGGAAAGGGAGAGAGGAAAGAAGAGGCAGAAAAGTATCTATTACTGCCCTGTATATTATCTCAAAATTGCATGCTGAATTAGTAGGAATGGTTCAAAAACAGTGTTTAGAAACTGAAGTGATGTCTAAGATGTCTGACGTGCCCTATTCATATAGTATTTATGTAAAACAAGGTTGCTACCACTGCATATTTGAACAAAATTCCATTTTGTACTAACAGCTTTCTCTTCAACAGATAACAGAAGATGACAATGTGCCCTCCTAGCCATACAGTGTTGTAAGCTTCTTTCCTTTCTGTCTGCTCTCATCTTGCACAATCAGTATGACCACAGCTATTCTGAGAGCTGATTTGCTATTCCTTTCCTTTTATTTGTACCTAGATTTTGGCCAATGAAATAAGCCCAACTTCCTGTATCCTGTGCCAGCTTCAGAGGTTATGAATGCTTTTTCTCTCTGCATGTCCATTCTAGAGGCTACCAGAAATTCTCACAGAAATCAGAATTATGGGTTTTACCCTACTCCAGATGAGAAGGGAATTGAATTTATTTTCTCATTTCTTGATCATCTGTACCTATATATCTGTACCTCATAAAGCTATCTTATGTAAATGACATGACCCTCCAACTGTGTGTTTCTTTGGAAGCATTTTGTGGTGGGTCCAGATCCTGTTGGTATACACTGACTTTTTCTTCCAATAGACTACTTTTGCAGAAAGAAGTTTTCATTTTATATTTTTATGAAATTGAGATAATGAGCTAAGCAGACTAAGGCAGTTCTGGGTGTGCACAGAAGAGCTATAAAAACCAATAGAACTTTACAATCAAAGTCTGATGTTCCTAATGTGTCTACACAGCAGCTAAGAGGATGATGGGGGAGACTGAATCATTACTTCAGATTCACGTTTCTCAGTTATCACTATAGACATATGGAATTCTTTTACTTACCTAACTCTTTCACTGAAGTGCCCTCCTGCAGAGAGAAAGTTTGCTACTGTGCAAGGCAATAAGAGTTTTTATTTTTAATGATTAAAGATAAATTCTGGCTCTAATTTTGTGTTCTATTTCTGTATGGTAAGTTAGATTCTAAAAAATTCTTGGTCTTTGCTTTGGGGGTTAAATATTAATTTTGAATCTGCTGAAACTGAGACTTATTTATCTACACTTTTTTTGAGATACTCTAGGGTAAACAAGGTATTTTCATGGGTTAGCAGATATTACAATGTCTGTAGGAAACTTATACACTCCTAAGGAGAGTTTTCATACTGTCAGATGGTATTAGACATCTATATATGACCAAGTGACTCAAGTCCTAAGTGTTAAATAATATTTTAATGCATTTTTATCCTAAGCAGAACAATTGTTTGCAGTTCCTCTTATTACAAAGAACTAATTTAGAATAAGTCTCTCCTTTAGCGAGGAATATATTTCATGATGAACAGTTGTTAGTTTATTCATGTTAGAACTAAAATATTCCCTGTATAATGTCAGATATATATTTTCTTCTTACAGACTTAAATAGTATTGCGTTGGGTGAATATGTGAAAACTGTTGAGCCTTGAACATGTCATTTACTGTTTCTGACTGGTAAAGTAAATTAAATAAACTGACCGTGTTTTAAATAATTACAGTGTATGCTTGTACTGAGGAAAGTGTGATTAAAGACAGGGTGACACTTCCTTTCTCATTTCCTTTCTACCTAGGGATGCCTTAATTTAATTTTTTATTTTTTATATCTACTTATTCCTTGACTACAGGAAGAGAGGTATTCTCCACAAGGTTCTCCAACAACCTCTGTTCAACTAGTTCAAACAGTGGCATTGACACTAACATGAAGCACTACCTGTTGCAGAAAGTGTTTTAGGAAAAGCCTATCTATGTAGGAGTTTTGGAAACGTGTTGTCAGGGACCAGTGATTCAAGTTATTATTAGCCAGAGTTACTGTCTGTCATTTGACTGATTTGTGCTGAATATAACAGAGGAAATTCAGTGCTTTGAGCTATGAAGCATTTACAGTTTCTTGTGATTATGAGTATGTGCTTTTCCATTATTTGATCAGTTGGAGTCCTGTAGATATCTTCAGTGTGGAATATGAAAAATTCTCAGACAGGAAGGTCCCCCTGTTTTTAGTGAACCTGCATGTGGAATTCAGCACCATGGACTCAGAAGGAAAAAAGCAGAGCTGTCTCTGTATAGTGTAAGACTGAGTAAATACCACCTTTCCAAAATGATGACAAGTGCTTAACTGTAATTACATATATTTCTAATACATTTTTTATCTGCTGCAAACCCTGGTGCAAGGTTTTTATTTTTTTACTTATTGTAAATCTTGGGCTGAACTTTTCTCCTTCCTACAATGTGATAACTTCAAACTTATCCTCAGTGCCTTGCTGATATCAATTCTGACCCAACAGTATCCTGCCGAATTGCATGAGGCCCTGCAAAGTAGCTTTTATGTTTTAAGGTACAACTACCATAATCTCTTAAACTATCTGATAAAATTTTAATCTCTCTGCCTTTCTCTTTTAGAAGTCTGCCCAGGAAAGATGCCTTGACAGCATCTTATTTTATTTACTTTTCCTGAATCCCTATCTCTGCCATGTTTAATCATTTATCTTCTTCTTCCAGGTTTCCTCCCCCTCACTCCAATCTTTTCTTTCCATTCAATTTACCGTGGCTGAAGTCCAGGTTTGCCATATCCTAATTATTGTGCAGACTATATTCCATTACCTAAACACACTCTTTGCCTCTTAAAATGCTCTGTACTTTATCATTAGACTCTTTCAATGTCATCACTACTTGTGCTTTTCCTGTCTGGATTATTTGATCATTGATGACAAAAAGGATGAGCCACAGTCTATTAGATTTACTCTGTGGGCCATGTTGTTGCTAGGTGATAGCCCCTAGCCACTGCTATGTATAATAATCTTAATATTAAATTTCCTTGTTATTTTTCATTTAAATACTGTAAAACACCTGAACTTTGATGATTTAAAGTATATTATACAACTATTTGGATTAAGGGAGAATTCTGATTGGCTACTAGATTATTTCTAAGGGATGAATTAATTTGTTTCAAGTACATGGTTCTGCACTGCTGTTCAGTTTGTACATTTCAAACTGCTAACCTCATCTTTTTTCAACAGTCTGACATACCCTTTTATCAGGATAGAACTGTTAGGGGAGAATAAGGCACAACTAAGCAAGCTATTTAGTAATCATGAGGTAACAACTGAGAAGAGATGAAAATATGAGACTATGCTGGGTTATATGATTGTCCTATTTTAATCACACTCCTTATCTCACCTTGCTGCTTAATATTCATCCAACTAAAATTAACTTCATGATGCTAATTAACTAGTGCATGATCCTGCAAATGTTCCCGTGTGAAATACAGTACCATGAGTGTACTATGCTAGTTGTTAGGAGACTGTCTGCATAAATTCATAGTCATTTTAGTCTCTGGATTGTTTTGTAATTAGGAAGAGATTTACCTGGTTTAAATCAAGATTTTTACCAGAAACAAATAAGTATGCAAAAATTGCATGTACTTATAAAAATTGAATGACTAATGACTTTTCTATCATTTTAATATTTGGAGATCTTGACTCTAAACTTCAATCAATCAATGGTGAAAGCTATATACATATATATATAAGCTATATATATATATATACATATAAAGTCTGTTACTCTTAGCTCATTCCATCCTCTGTGATTAACAATTTTATCTGTTGATTACTTGTGATTGATTTAATGAATAAAACCTAACATTACAGTAGCATTTCATGTTTTTTATCATTTACATTAGATCTTATGCTATATTAATTTTTCACAGGATACCTGTTCAGCATATTCCTTCTCATTTCTGTTATCATCAGGAACTCCTTGGCTGTTTCTTCCCTGAACTTTGTTGTTGTTCACTTTGTTGTTTCTTTCCTGCCACTTACCTGTTTTCAAGGGCAGAAAACGTATCATGTCTATCACATAGAAAGCAGAGTATAAATATGAAATATGATGTAAATAATGCTTTCTACCATTAGAAAAATAGATATTTTAAAGGCAAAAAGAGGTTAGGAGACCAAAATTTGTGAAACTTGTCTTACACATTTTCCAGCATCTTTTCTGCTATCAGAGGTTGCAGTAGTGCCTAAAATTGCCAGAGCTACCTAATACAATTAAGTCTTCCATTTCCTGTCTCAAACATCTGTAATTGGAGGGATATTTGTAGAACAACTGTTTCCAAAGCAGTCAATCGTAGTCTGGGACCATCAGTTACAAATTCATGATGAAAAAGTTTCATCTATTTTTTGTTTGAATTGGGGCAGCTTAACTGATACCACCTTCTTTGTCTTGAATAAATGTCATGGCCAAGAAGATGAGACTCAGAAACCTCAAACTCAAAATTAGATTCTAAAATAAGCTTTGAAATATTTGAATCCAAGACATGGAAACTGTCAGTGTAGGTTTTCCAAAGTAGTAAGACTGAAAAGGCTAATATTTCTTTTCTGATTTTTTATGACCTTCTTAAATGAAAATCTCTCTCAAAAGCTTCACTGCTGCTATCAAAATATGATTTATCTATAGCTGAATTTACTATCTAATTTACAATATATCCTATTTCATTTCCAAAATAACTGAAAGAGTTTGTATTTCATTTTTCTTCCAATTATCTAATTACAGTTGATTGGAAGAAATGAAAGTAAACAATGCAAAAGTGCAAACTACTCTGTGACAACATCACAGATATTTCTGTTCCTTTACTCTGATATTCAATTCTAATTTCAAAACATATGGGTCTGAGAATGAAGTCTTATTTCAAATATAGTGATCACAGTACATAAAAATAAAGAAACTTAGCTACATCATCCATTTAGGAATTTTTCAGTTTCCCTGCATTTCATAATATTTTTATTTTGGTGAAATTCTAGATAACATGTTCAAAATTTTAATGATTGTCAGGAGAGAGTTCTCAGAATAAATTTTTAGAAAAATTAAAATAGTCATAGATGTAATTTTATCACAATACATTTGTTATGGTCAGATATTCAGGGTCATTTACATCACTGAAAGTAACTTCAAGGAACTTTTTCTTCTAAAGAAAAGTATGTAACTAGATTGTTTCCAGTGAGGCTTTTTGTGTGTGTTATTGCAGTAAAGCTGAGTCTACTCTCTATAGGCTCCATTGTGTGGAAATAAAAAACTGTATTTTGACTTCTCAGTCATTTTAGTTCCACTTTTTCTCCAGTAAACTGTCTCTTTCTGAAATACTTTACATTTTGTTTTCTTTTTCTTATCTGACATTTTTTATTCCCTTTTCTTTAGTTCTCCTCCTCCTCATGTCTTCTTTCATAGGACTTCAAACCTGCTTGTTTTGCTACATAGGTTCAATACATGGCTATGAACCAATTTGTGCATGGAAAATGAGATAACACATCCTGTTATCTCAGAAATACTTTGACAAATTGCTCTTCTTCTGAAAAACTCGTATATGTATTGAATGAAGTGTCTCAAAATCATGATGAATTTATTTATTTAACCTCAATGGATTACACATTTCCAAAGTCTTTCAATAATTATAATAAAATATTATTATGTTTTATTATATTATTAATTCTATTTTTTGTTCAGTTTTATTTCAAAATCAAGCTTTTAATTTTTATGCAAATAGCTTTTCCACTATAAGATTTTCTTTATTATTATTATCATCATCATCATCATCATCATCATCTTTCTGGTTGCATAGAATACAAAATACTTTTATTTAAAAAAATTACATTTGACTGACTTTTGGGTCAAAATAAAAATAAAAAAAAAAAGAGAGAATATCTACATACTGTTTCTGTGGACTGCTAATTGATCTTACTTTTAAATATTTGTCATTATTTTCAATGAGGATAAGTTCAAACATGTTTTGCTTAGGTCTGTGTTATCATTTAGGTTAAATCCTTGTTTCATAACTTGTCAGTATAAAGAAACCATAAAATAAACATGTTTTAAGGACAATTATGTTGGTACAGGAAAATAAAGTAGTCTTTTAGTCTAAATAATAAGTGAGTTTCATGTCTGTTTCACCTAGACCCCTCACTTCAAATATATCTATTTTGTCCTTCCTACTTTGCCTTCTGTTCTTGCCTAGTCCACTTACAAGCTTTTGAAATATTACTGAAATGTCCAGTTTACTGTGTACATTATTAAAATATTGTATAAATAATATTGTATAAATAAAATTATTTCCAACTAAGATACATTCAGTGAAAAGGGGAATAAATATTACAGATATTTAAGGGTTTATAGTGAAGACTGTGGATGAAATCAATGTGAATACACAGAGACAAAATCAAATCTGGAAAATTTTAATTGACTACACAGGGGCAAGAAGGTAGCACATTTAAAACAGAAACAATCTCTATATTAGTTTTATTCACAATAACAAGACTGTTCACAACATTCAAAAACAAGCATGAGAAATACAATAGAGAGGAAAAAAAGTTTGTAAAAAGAAGATAAAATTGATTAAGAGGAGTTAATGGAAAGTTTTCTCTGAGGTGAGTTGGCCCTGAATTAAGAGACATAAACTCTGAAGAAATTGTTCAAAAGCATAAACGGTCTTCAGGGGCCAAGCCACAAATGAATGAGGCAGACATCCCACCAAATATATTAAGTAAGATGTATAGCTTTATTCAAGTCATTTCTGAATGCTTAATCGTCACTAAAGTTGCAAATGTAGAAAAATACAATTACAGAAAAAACTCAGACATACACTTTAAAAATGAAGAAGGAAATAAACTGGAAATAAATGTATAAATTAATGAAATTCAGACCTTAGTAGAGCTTAGCAATACAGCAAACCAAAGTATATGAGAGAAGCCTGCAAGATGAAGAAAAAAATCTCCCCAAAATGACAAAAAAAAAAAAAAATGGAAAAATATAGCATAAGAACAAAATATCTCCATGTTTTTATTTTAGTTTACTAAAGAGAAGGCTGAGAATTCATTTAATTATGGTGCATAAGCATTTCCACGTGGGAAAAATAATAACTGTTAAGGGACACTTAACCTACGAGATGAATATACTTGGTATAAAAGCCAGAAACATTCTAATAAGAAACCTGGAAGAATTCTTTAACACTGACTGTATTTTATCTCAGAAAAATTTACTAAGAGAGGTACTGAATTTTCTGGCACTTGAAGTTTCTATGTATTTGTGTACCATGTAACCTGAAGTTCAACACAATTTATTAGTCTCAGTACGGTGTAACTGAGTAATATTCAAGGACCTGTCTTAATTTAAAGGTCAGACAAGATGATCTAGTCACCATAAATACATCTATATATACAGTCAGGAGAGAGCTTAAAAAATGACATCATCATAAAATAAGTAATTAGATAAATACCAACCACCCCAAATCTTTAAATAAATTTGAAAAATCAACAAAATAATAAATAAAACAGATGGGATAAGGCACAAGCACAACAAAATTTATATCCATTGCATAGTGCTTGACACTTTCTGTCAGGGATTAGAATCCCACTCTACTGGATGTAGCAAAAAGAAATAACACAGGGATAGAGATTGTCCCAGATGATGGCTCATATTTTAAATAATTGACAAAACACAACCACTGAACAAACAGGGTCTGCAGGGAAAGATAAGGTTACTGTCCAGGCAGGAATGTGTGAATAAATTAGACCTGATAGTGGCTCAACCATCATACATGGTCATTGACTTAATCAGTGGCAACATACCAATTATTTATAGGAATATTTTGTTACATATTTTCCCTTACATTTAAGACAGTCAGTTAAATTAATTGTATTTGTCTATATCCCATGCACGTAAAAATAAAATTTCATGGTCATGTCTATTTGTCATTTTCATGTTTACTAATATAAATTAAAATTCACAGATCAAAGGATGACCTTGATTTCCACTATTAGATTTTCCCCTGTCATTGCTTTAATGTTTCAGGTAAAGAAATCTACTGATCACCAATACTTCCCTAGATTTGTTGACCATAGGTTGACATTAGAAACCCTTAACTCTGATGGACCAATTTGATAACTAACCTCTGCATTTGTTATTCGTATTCTCACTATAGATAGGCACGTGTCATCTTCAAAGCCATCTCTTCATTATGTCAAAATATTTCACCTCAAATATGCAATATAATTAATACTAATGGGACCTGTTTGTGGTGAGATCAACTTTTCACCAAGGGACATGACAGAAGAGACAAAACTTCTGACCAACTTGTTCATTAAATAGCTTTAAAGGCAACAACTACCCTGAATAGATTTATAGTAGCTAGGCAGAGTGAAAAATAAGAAGCTATAAAACTGTAACAATAAATATAACAATATACATTAATGACTTCAGAATTAAAGTTTATTTCTCTATAATAATTATCCCATAAGCTGACAAACCTGGAATTCTGCTTCAGGGTTTACTTAGCAAAAAACATAGTTATCGCCCCATAAACAGGTAGTAAGCATTCTTAACCTATTGCCAAACAAATGATATGTCTAAGGAGAAATTTCAGACAGAAAACAGAAATGTAATAATTTCAGCATTTTTCTACTTCATAAACTGCTATACCCACTCAATAGATTACTATTTTGATCAAAGTTTTTACTAATGAGCAATAATAAAACTCTAGAATCCCTGCCATCCATGGTGTGACATCAACATAAGACTGAAGATTGTATTTGTTCATCTGAATAGAAAGTGTGTATGAACAGTCTCTTTCTTACCTCTATTTTACTCATATTTATTGCAATATAATAGGATGCATCCACAGGCTATATATAAAACCAGTGAAGTAGTTCATAAGGCCTTAAAAGTATCATTAGTGAAACAGTACATAGAATTATAGTCTTTGATACCTCTGAAGGTTGCAGTGGTGATTTGAATACACATTTTTGTTTTAAAAGTAATAATCTAAACATGTTACAGTTATTCAGATATCACATGTATTTGTGTATTCTTTCTGAAAAACGGTGAGTACTTTTTAATATACAAGGCTTAGTTTTTAATACAGAAAGTTTTAAGGCACCATAAAAAGACACATTTAAAGACAAGATAATTTACCCATACAACAAAAAAAGAAAAAACTTGTGATGACAATTTCTCCCAGATGAATTGTATACCCTAAACAAAAAATACTGCAAATTACTGTGTTATATTCAATTCTATATTTTGTAAAAATTTCATGTTATATAATTAAAATATTTATTACTTTTTTTAGAGCCAGAGGCATTGGTATTCATATTTTCAAATTAAATTAACATGCTCTGTTTCATCATAGTGTATTTGTAGAAAATAATCACAGTTCTATTAAATTTTTATTCCTCTACATACAAGATCACCATTAGTTTCTTTATATTAGGGAGTTTAACATGCTTTACTGTTTTGTTAAAAGAATGTTAGGGCATTAGGGCCAAGAAGATACTTAGATTAGTATTTCCTCTCTACATAAGAAAGCATGGATAATAACATAAAATAAAGAAGTCATCTATGTCCTTTTGTATGAATTCTTGACTGAATCTTTGCAAGCAGTGATATTTCTAGAATTGAAAAATAAGATAAGTATCACTGAGAAATTTCTTGAATTCTGAGATTACATTTCTTATTTTAAGTTTCAGAACTCCTGAAAATCTGGGGAGTTAATTTTTCATCCATTGAAATGGCATTTTAAGAAAATCTATGTCACATTATCTGTTTAGAGACCTAGAAAAGCATGTGTATGGTGAAGCCAGCTCATTCCTAATCCCTATAGTACAGGTGGAAAGAGCATTGAGCCTGCTTTTCATTCACTTTTCCCCTTCTCTTTGCAAAGAGGAATAGTCAGCTTGAAATAGGGGATTTACCTTTCATTCTTAATACATGTATTTTCACATCCACTCGGAGATTAGCCAAAATATCAAAAGCACAAAAAAGCATTGAAGAACTTCTGAGGAAATAGTCATAAATATTGGGAAGCCCATACTCCCTCCCCTTCTTCCTTCTCAGCAAACCTCTTTGGAAACTTGCATTCTAGATCGCTACCTCAATATGGAAAATACCATGAAATCTAATAAAGATCCACAGAAAATAAAGACTGTTACAGAAATTACTGCAGAACAATAGATTTAAATATGACCCTGTTTAAAAAAATATTTCTTTCATTGATAGAAAGCATGTTACGTGTTGCTGACTATAAATTAAATATAATAAAAATTTATTTTCTCATCTTTTTCATGTAGTAGTGTCATTAACATCTGTAGGACAACCTAAATGGGTAAGGTAAGTTATATTTTTCCCCAATTTGATTTCTTCTCTCACTTCTTTTAATGCAGACACCTTTGAAGACTTTGTATAATCACTTCAAAAATTTAAACAGAACCTCAAGAGAGGTTGTGTAATTTTCAGTTCACTGAACCAGAGAATAGTCTCTCAAAGCTGTTTCAGTGTTGTCATTACTTCCACTTACAAAAGAAACAGTGACGAGTCAAAGTCGGAAACTAGAATAAATAAGCAAATACCTTCATAAAGGAAAGCTTTCAGAAAGTGCCGATTCAACATTTTTCTGTGTTCTAAAAAGTTTTACCTGTGATAGACAACTGGAACTTTAATTCCAATATCTGAAATACACTGCATGTCTTTCAATATATTTCTTCACTTTGGCACAATAATAAACAGACAATCTGATAAATCAGGCCTAAACTGCAGTTTCCAAGACTACATAAATTAATGATGTATCTAAGGAATCTGTAGGTTTGATGACTACTTGTGTGTATGCTTCCAAATAGGAATAAAACCAGACATTTTTTCCTTAGAGGATAAGGTCTTTTGAAATCTGTGTTTGACTGACCTGAAGGCTGCACGCATCCTGAAGGATGGTTTCACAACAGTTACATTAAAGAGGAGTTTATGTTTCAAGGAAATTATACTTTGACCACAAATTACTGACAAGCTGCAGTTATATTTGACTAAATCAAATTTGAAGCATCTTATTTTCTGTAGATGAGAAATCCTTGGAAATAGTTTGTGCAAGAAAAAAAAAAAAAAAAAAAAAAAAAAAAACCTCTTTGAATTATATATCCTATGAAAGTTTTACAATATTCTGTGTTTTTCTTTTTGCTGTGCACATTGTGAATGAGCGTTATTTCATATATTAATTCAAAGTAACTAATCAGGACTTTAAATCCAATGCTGTTATAAACCTGCATATACACATATATGTGTGTGTGTATACTCACATAACAAGCACTGCCCGTATGTTACGTGGAAATTTATGAAGTACTTTAAAGGTGTGAGGCTCATTCATGTTAGTGAATTCAGTGAAAATTCATTACACTAACAAATACAGCAAAGAATTAATTTAAGAAAACTTCTGACAGTACTCGTATTATCTTTCGGAAGATTTTCCTAGAAGTTTGTTTCCTTTTGTTAGAAATTCTTATTAATAACCACAGTATCTCTAAAATGCTTAACTAACATTTTTATAAGTCACATAGAATTTTACTTCTACATCAAACTTAGATCTATGATAGTAGTTATTAGATAAGCAAACTAAAATCTCTGAGGTATTAAAAGACCATAACATGAGGGAAATTGTCAACACATAAACTTCACCTAGTCCATCAGGGAGCCACCAAGCCAGACGGGGGCTGGACCACTTGCCCTGTAAGAAGAGGCTGAGGGAGGCAGGTTTGTTTAGCCTGGAGAAGAGACAGCTTTGGAAGGACCTAAGAGCAGCTCCCTAGCACCTATGTCAAGGTCATTGAGAATATAAAGACAGGTTTTTCATGGTGGTTCATGACAGGAAGATAAGTGGCAACAGGTGTAAGGTAAAATAAGAGTGGTTCAGTCAGGATATAAGAAAAAAAAATGTTATGAGGATATTTAATATTAGAACTGATTTCAATCAGTGTTGGCATCTCTTTTTTGGAGGTTTTCAAGGCATGGATAAAGTCATGTGAAACCTGGGCTGAACTCATTTGATGCTGCTTTGAGCAGATGATTGGATTAGAGACCTCCCAAGGGACCTTTTGAAATCGGGTATACCCTAACTATTCTGCTCCACAACTTGGTGTACCTGACAGTGCAATTTAAAATGTATTTTTTTTTTATCAGACTCATATAGAGTATGTAAGTGGAAGATCATTCTCTTCTCTTTTAGTAATTCTTACAAGCAAATGTAATGTTTTCTCATCCTCTCATTGCATGTGGGTATTTTAGATAACCTTTTTCCTAGTGTATTAATTATTCTATTACTGATCTTTAATTTCATTTTATTATGTCATACTAATATTTCAAATATTTATTCACCCTTTTCTGTTGTTTTTCCCATTGCTGTACAACAGTTGCTTAAATGAAGTTTCTCTTAAAATAAGGACTTGAAGTAAGAAGTTATCAACATAGGTTACCAGTGAAGGTACATTATTGCCTCTTTTGGGAGCTATACCATGGAAACATATTCATACTGAAAAAGGAAATAAATAGCAAAATGGGAAATTTTGCTAGTGAGTCAAAGCAATTGAGGTTAAAAAAAAGATAAACATTGGCTGCAAGTAGCTATACAAAGTTGTTTTATAGGAATGGTTATTCAGTAAAGAAGAACATGAATAATTTCAATAGATTGAAAACAATACACATAGTCAAAAAGATAACTGCTATACCTACCTTGTGAGGTAAATTATCTGATTCCACTCAATAAAGGCATCTTACATTAATATGAGCTGCTGTTTAAAAATATCACATTCATGTCAATAACAATAAAAATGAGAGGGAGAATATAAAGTATTATTAGCAAAAGATTTTAGAAACCCCACAATATTTAATTACATTGCCGTATAAGCTCATGGTACATCCACATCTTGAGTGCCTCATGCTGTTCTAATCATCCTATCTCAGAAAGGTACACCCTGTGAAAGTACACAGAAAGATGACAAGGATGATCAAAGACATGGAATGGTTTTCATACAAGAAAAGACAATAAACTAAGACCCTTCAGCCTGCAAAACAGACAGCGGAGATATATATGGTAGAGTTGCACAGCATTGTGAAGGGGTATGAAGAAATTGGTTAAGGAACAATTAGTCACTCTCTTTTAGATTCCAGGAAATAAGAGCATTCAATGAAATAATCAGGCAAAAGGACAAACCTTTCCACACACAGTAAAATTAAATTGTGGATCTCATTACTATCAATTGCTGTGGAGACCAAAAGTGTAAGTAGGTTCAATCTGTGATTAAGTAATTTAGTGAAAAGTCTACCAAGCTCTCTCAAATACAAGGAAGCAGATGCAACCTCTCAGTCAGGAAAAATGGCTAAGACATTACCCTGTCTATACATTGGTTCTCAAAACACCTTCTTACTGCTGCTGTGTTCTGTATTATCTTAGATATCCCTTCAGTGCCTTCATTTTGTTTAACTGTGTTTCTTTTCAAATACTATACTCAATAATATAAATCCAGCACTGGAAAACTCAGTACTATTGCTCTTGTTGTACTCTTGTGTGTGGGCTTGAAATCACTTTGACTATTTAAAACAGCTTGAATAATTTTAATACTGATTTTGGATATTGGTTATAGGTTTCTCATTGCCTTCAGCCCTTTCTCATTTCAGTATTCAAGGTTTCAAGGTACCTGTCCAAGTGCTTGTAGTAGAGTTCAGAGGTGTGTTGTTATATAGAATAATAAAAACACAGGGCTAGAAAATCTGCATAATAAATTTTAGTTCATCTCTTGTCACCAACAATAACTAAATAATTTCTGAGAGATGTTTGTAGTAAGGCTGTTAGAGGTACTGTATGAGGCTGCTTGGATGGGAAAGGTTGTCCCTGGATAAGGTTGAAAGGGACTGAAAATAAAAATGGATACATTTGTATTCCACCAATGTATCACTGAAACATTAGGAAGAAAGAAAAGATAGTTGAGATATAAAGCACAAGACACACAAAAATAGAGGTTTAGTGTTTCCAGTTCTCAGAGAAGGAAAGGATTTCATTTAACTTTTTATCTTCTAGTTGGATAATATTTATCAGAAACTACTTTTTTTTTTTTTTTTTCAGGTAACAGAATAGCAAAAGGTGTCAAGACTTTGCAGCTGCCTGGTGTAAACCTTCTCTTTAATATTTCATGGTTAACACTCAAAAGCAAAATTAATGTGTTTTTCTGCTAATGCTTTGAGATGGATTTACATACATTGTCACCTTGTTGGAATGATCATATAAAGGTCTATCACATTGAACAATAAACCTTGACAAGTGTTTGACACCAAACTTAACCTGTAATCAAGTTTAATGAAATAAGGTTATCAGTGCTGCCTATGAGCATTTATGCCATCTGTGGGGGTATAAAGCTACATTGGAATACATGTGTGTTAACAGCAGCCTACAACTAGGAGCAGGTACTTGGAAAAAACATAGGATTACAGGATAATTCAGTTTGGGAGGTACCTCAGGAGGTCTCTAGACCAACCTGCAATGAGAGCAGGACCAGTTCTAAGGTCAGACCAAGTTTTTCAGGGTTTGATCTAGTTGGGTCTTGAGAACCCCCAAGGATGGTGTCGTGGTTTGGGCCGGATCGGCAACCAACCACAACGCAGCTGGTCACCCTCCCTTCCCCCTCCCCACCTGGGAATGGGGGAGGAAATTAGAGGGGTGAAGGGAGACTCACAGGCTGAGATAAGAACAGTTTAATAATGGCAATAAAACGAGAACAATGACGATGATGGGGAAAAAAAAAAGAAATATATAAACAGGCAACGTACAGTGTAATTGCTCACCACCCACAAACCAACACCCAGCCCGTTCCCGGCCAGCGGCCCCGAGATACCAAGATCCCGCAATCGCAATCCCAGAAGCGAGAGAGAGCTCCTCCCCAACCACCCCTCCTCTATATAGTGAGTATGACGTGCCATGATATGGAATATTTCATTGGCCAATTAGGGTCTGGTGCTCTGGCCGTGCTCCCTCCCTGCTCCCTGTGCCCCTGCGCACGGGCAGGACATGGGGAGTCGGAGAGTCCTTGAAGTCTCGGTAGCAGCTGAAAACATCAGTGTGCCATCAGCATTCTTCCCATACCAAACCCAAAGCTAAATCCAAAACACAGCACTCATCTACTCCCTGAAAAGGAATATTAATTATATTTCAGCCCAAACCAGGACAGATGGAGACTGCACAACCTCTCTGGGAAGCCTCTTCCACTGCCAAAATGTCTCCTTTTGGAGAAAAAGGCTCTCCCTACATCCAGTCTAAAGTTCTCTCTTTTTATTTCGCATCCAACTTATCTCATATTCTTACCTGATGAATCATGTTAATGTAAACTGCAGTTGACATGTAAATAATGGAAAATCAGCTAAGAGTTTATCTGAATTTATAAAAGCATTTACCAAGGTTCCTTGTCAAATACTGCTAGAGACACTGAGAAAGTAAAAGACACAACATTAACACTTAGTTAATCTGTTGATACTCTTGGAACAGGTTATAAAGTGTGTATGAGACAAAAAGGAACTGGACAAATTTATGGAAACACATCAAGGGTTATTTTACATGACAATATTATCTCTATGCCTAAAATATTATCTCTTGTGCCTAAACCACAGATTATTGAATGCTCAGGGAGGTAAAACATCATCACGTGTTTATTCTGGTTTTGAACTCTTCTCTAATTTTCCATTTTTGGCTATTGTTGGAGACAGGATATTGAGTTGGTGTACAGCAAAACAGTCATATAACTATGAAATCATGACATTCTCTGTTTCATTACTGGGTACTGATCATCTGATCATTCTCAGTTAGTTCCTGGGATAAGCTTCAGAATAAACAAGAAGATTATCTTTCCTACAGGAGCAATAATACTTGGGGATATGGAGGGATAGACTAAGCCTGGAATTGCCTCTAATTACACCCCTTTTTCCTTCCTACCTTCCTAATAATTTCTTCTCCTTCAGCTCAGTCTTCACTCTCAAACAATCCACACCCTGACATGCCACACCCTATGTCATGCAGCTCATATTTATAGCATCATGCTATAAATTATCTAATTACATTAACTGTAATTACATTATAATTATATAAGAATCATTACATTATTCTGAATATTATGTTCACAGACCCAATACACATGACCCAGAGAAGATCTAATCAAATGCTAGACCATGTGGATGCGGTATGCTCTTCCTGGTGCAGCTATCCCTGAGTGGAGGTAAACTACACCGGCCCACTTGGCCTGCAGGGAAGGGATCACTTTCAGTCATGGACACATTAACAGTCCAAATGTATCCCATATGGATCTTTAGGCTAGCTCAGGAGAGTAATTTTGATCCTCTTTACATGAGTGTAATCTGGAATTACAAAATGCACAATGTGTGCACAAGCAGGAAGGCATCTGGCATCACCTACATGTGCTTGTTTGCTTGTTTTTTTCTTAACACTTCTGCTAATATCACATTAATCTCTACATCAGGCTTGCTTCCAAGTCCCAGGATATGTTTTGTGCTTGCATATACCATAGAACTACTATCTATGACAACCATGAAAGAGAATGAAAATAATGGTTATTCCAAATATCAGACAAAACAAGGAATTTTGTCAGCAGTGGAAAGATATTTTTGCTCGCCTTCACCAAAGTTTCTTTTATATTTGTGAGAGCCACTTGTCACTTCACTGTTACTGAAGAATCCTTAGGAATGCTTAGCAAAAGTGTCTTTATGCACACAAACTCAACCAGGAAATGAATGTTAATTAAAAGCACTTAAAAATTGCTTTGTACAACAAAAGCATTTCCTTTGCCATGTTACAGCCCTTGATATTGAAAAACACACACAGAAATGACACAGACACTTCAATTAGCACTGAAAGCTTTTCTCAATTGTTAGAAAAAGGGTATTGGTTTACAGATTTGCATCACATGTTTAAATGTCAGAAGCATAACTCTGAACTCAAAAAAATTACAAACAATTTTCCGCTAATGTGTAAACTATGCAAGTGACACAGGGTTTAGATACTCATGTTATTTCTTTTCTTTTTTTTCCTTACCAAGCACTTTCTATTACCACTTTCAACATTATCAGAGCTTATAAAGTGGTGTTTAGCTTGCTGTTGTTGTCATAAAAGAAATGGCTGCTGCAATCTTATGTATATGTGTAAATTTTATGTATATTTATACTGCAAGTGGAGGATCTAAATCAATACAAATTCAGAATTAATTTCATTTTATTTCTCTGTCAAATTACTGCTATAAGAAAAGCAACTGTGGTACAACCCAGCTAAATTAAAATGTCTTTTCTCTGCCTTTTCAACTACTTTTACAATGGTAAAAGCAGATTTTTCATTTTCTTTTCTTTTTTCCTTTGGTCATATCTAAGTTTTCTAGTTGGTTTCAACAGATTCAAGATTTATCTTTTGCTCTGCAACCAAGCCCCGCTATCTGAGGGGTCTCTGGAACATTATCATTCCAGTCTGTACTATCATAGACTGATGCATATTGAAAGAGTAATCTGTCGCTTTGAGAGTTGTGAGAAGGAATGATTCTCAGTCAGTGAAATGGACCCATTTTTGAGAAAGTAAGCTGTGTCACATATAGGTTGAGTCTCTAAGGGGTTAACAGTTTCTTGGCATGGTCAGAAACAGTCTTTGGGGCAGCCTTGTATAGGCTGGGGGCAGCCCTGACTCTACTGCTTCTTGTTCTAGGAATCTGAACCAAACAAGTTAGAGAACTTCTCCCAAGATAAATAAAAAGTTTAAAAACCACAGAGAAGACACCTCCCTGGAAAGAGTTTTCCTTTCTCCTGCCTCAAGCAAGACCTCTTCTGGTAATGTCAAATCTTCATTCTATGTTAACATGCCATGAGAATCTGCTCTGATCCAGAAAGATTATCAGGAAATAAAATGTTTCTCCCAAGGTAATCCACTTGTTTGAAGGGTAAATGAGGCTTACACCATCCCTCCCACATGAACTTTTATGTAGAGGGTGGCTATACAATGTCACCAGCATCTTGCTGGTCTTAGAGCTCACCAGTATGACCAGAGACCATGTACACTGGGTCACTCACATTTTTAATATGCCACCCTGTGTTCCTTTTGGAATAGCTATATTGTACACCAAAACAGTAAAATAGAAATCATTTAAAGAGGATGATTTAAACAGGAAATCTGGAAAGCCAGAGTGGAAAAACATATCTGTAGAAAGCAAACTAAATCTGTCAAACACTGGCAAAATGACATCTCAGAAAGAAATTGAGAGCAAGACCTCACTGTAGAACAGAATTGTTCTTCAGAGGGCTCCACAGAAAACATTAGGAACCCTGTTTGAATATAGCCTCCCAGTATTTGTTAAGACACCACTTCCTGCAGCTCCAGCCCAGGACCCCCCTGCCCAGCTTCTGGAGCGCAGCCCTCTGCCCCCGGTGTCTGCCCAGCCTGAGGGACGTGGCTGCCGCTTTCCTGTTTGCAGGTTCAACCTGTAGCGAAGCTGCACATGTGTCCCAGAGACAGACAGACAGACACACACACACAGAGACACACACACAGAGGCACACACAGAGGACACCGACATGGCTGGTCACACAGGCTGCCACAGACAAGGCGCTGCCTTCAACAGCACCTACGTACAAGACTCACATAAAACACAAGCCCAGACAGCCAAGTGTCCTCCTCCTCTTTAGCTAGCAGAGACAGGAGGTCACTACTGAAAGCACACACTCAACACTCACTAGGTTCACAAGGACACACACCTATGGATTCCCCAGTACTGGCACAGACCCTCTGTCCATCCAACACCCCTGCCCAGGTCCTCAGTCTTCTTACCTGATGCACAAGTCTCCCACTCACTGCCTGGCTTGGCGCTTACTTGCAAACAGACACGTGCACTTATGTGCTTATTCACAGGCACTCACACTCATGGCTTCCCCAAGCACCAACCCAAACCCTCTCCCTGCCAGATATCCCTGCCTGGGCCCAGGGCCTCTTACTTGCCGAATAATCCAGCTTGAGTTTTGCTAGTGAATGGTGCACACCCACACACATAGTTTAGGGGCGATACAGACACTTGCTCCCCCAGCAGCCAGCACCAAACAGCAGCTGGTTTTCAGGAGAGACACCATTCCTGTCCCAGTGGCTGAGACCAAGACCCCCATTCACTCCAGTGGGTGGCACAGAGACCCCACTGGCTCCAGTAGCTGATTCTACAGGCCAGGGGTGCCGACACCCCCACTCTGACTCCAGCTGCTGGCCCCAAATCCACTCACCCTCGTCCCCCTCGAAGCTGGCATCTAGTCCTTGCATCACTCACATACAGTGAGAGTACACAGAGAGATCATGAGGAAAGGATTTAGTCAGAAGATCAGGCAAAGTGTGGTGATCAGGTGCAGGGCTCAGTCAGATGAGCATACTGACCAGCTCTGTTTTACAAGGGACTGACCCCTTTCATACCTGTTTTTATTCCCCCCTTTTTTCTTTCTGATCCCCTTCCCCCTGAACATTCCTCCAGCAGTTTGTGCAGAACCACCAATGCCCTGCAACATCCTGAACTCTCAGGTTTGCAACCCTATCAGTTGCAAAGTCCCAATTTGACTACAGTTTCCTGATAGCCCATCAATTAGTGTGAATGACCAGATTTGTTTCTTGTCTTTGTTCCATTAGGTTTGTCTGTCATGTTTATGTCTCTGTATGTTTTGTTTATTGCTCCCCCCTTCTCCTTTTCATTGCATTTGACAAGGTCCTAGATCAGATAATCACACTGACATAAGCATTCCCATATTCCACATACCCTCACCAATTAATGTGACTGTCCAGATTTAGTTCTCCTTTATGCCTCCTTTATCATTTGTTGGCCACATTTGTGTCTCTGTATGTTCTTGCTCATGACTTCCTTCTTTTCTCATTACCTTTTTTTGCACTAAAAAGGTGATTAGACACCATTTAAGGAGCAGACTATCTCTTCCACATACCCTTAGAGTACTCAGTATTTTTAAGGAAATTTATAGCCACAAACATAAAGTCATTCCTGCACAAAAACTGATAGTGGATTTTACAACAGGAAGATGTCTACCATGTCTACATTAATTTGAGTTCATCATAGACTAGCTACATTTACATTCTGTAGAAGGAATTAGGCATTTCTAGGGTGTGATTTACCTGGTTTCAGAGAATCACTCCCTAAAAATGCCTAACTCTCTCCCTTGAATAAAGATGTCTTTGTAGAGTCAGATGAATCTTCAGGGTGTGGGTGGAATTCATAAGGACTGGCTAGATTGGATAACTGAAATGTATTAAATTGTGTTTTAATAAAAATAATACAAAGTTCTTCATCTAGGACCATAGAAGGCAGCCCACAAGCACAAAGTGGAAGTCTGGACTTTAGAGAATATTAATACAAAGAAATACGTCCTAACCTCTCATAAGACTGTGGCAGCAAAAGAACTAATGAGGACTACAAATGTGAAAAATTAAATAGTGCTTTTTACTATCTTTCATCTCTTCAATATTTGCTACAGAAACTGATATTGGACCAGTACACTCATTTCTGCTGTGCACGTATTTTAAAGGATGTGGAGGCAAGGACAGAAAACCAGTCAGAGAAGTGCCACAAAAACTAATGGAGAAATGGAAAGAAAGAATCAATCAAAAGGAAAGTGAGAGCTTATTTCACAAGGAAAACATAGCAACTTGTTAGTTAATTTGTTAATCTCTTCATTAAGAAAGGCATAACATGGCTGTAAACTGAAGTCTGATAAACTGTAATTCAAAACAAGGCTTCTATGTTTAAGACATAGTGATTTAAGTGATCTTTAAGTGATTTGCCTTTGGAACAAATTATCAAGAGAAAGTATGGATGTCCACAGTCTTTAAATTACACCTACTGGAAAGGATGTTTCAGAAAAGTACAACTCACTGGCCTTGCTATGAAGCAACAGAGCTGATCAATAATCTGTGGTGTACAGTGGGGTCAGGCTAGACACTTCTGTCCTTAAGCTCTATGAATCTATGAAAAATCACAAGAAAGTGTAAAAGCTTACTTCAGAAGTACCTGGTTAATCATTTAAAGAGAAAAAAAAAAAAAGCTCCGTAACTAACATGTAGCTCAAACATGGTAATAAAAAGTCAGTATAAAAGCAAAATTCTCCTTAAGACATTGACTATGACTTTCTGGTCATAAAGGAGGGACCTGCTATAACAGCAAAGTCTTTTTAACACTCTAGAATGACTTAAGATATTCCAAGGCTTAAAATGGTAATATACTTTGTTAAAGATCATCTAGATAAAGATGATAAAGCTATATAGGTTCTTCGAGTGTGTTGTGGTTTAGGCCTGATTGACAGCCAACCACAATGCAGCACCTCTCTCTCCCTTCCCCTCCGGCAATGAGAAGGGACAGAGAGCCAGGCTTGGGGTTCAAGATAGGACTGGGATGGGGGAAAATCCCCCTTTTATGATCACGAGCAAAAGGCAGACTCGTTAGGGGAAGAAAAAAAGAACATACATTTATTACAGACACTAACAACACCTAACGGAGTAGGACAGTGAGAAGCATTGCCACATCTTGAGAACACCTTCCCCCCACCCCTCCCTTCTTCCCGGGCTCAGCTCTGCTCCCAATATCTCCACCTCCTCCCCCAGTGGCGCAGGGGCAGGGAATGGGGGGTGCAGTCAGTGCTGCCACTTCCTTCATCTTCAGTGAGGGGAGTGTCCAAAACTTGTTACCCCCTGCTCCATCGTGGTCCCCCTCTCACAGGAAACAGTCCTCCACAAACTTTCTCTGACTTGAATTCCTCCCATGGGCCGCAGCATTCCCCACACTGCTCCGTCATGGTTCACTAACCTCCTCCGACTGGATTCTCTCCCACGGCTGCAGCCCTTCCCGAGCTGCTCCGGTGTGGGACACCCCCACATGCTGCAATCCTCCCAGCGCTGAATTACAGCAGCGGGGCTACCTTTTCTCACATGACCCCAGCCTTCTTTGGGCACAGCACCTGGATCATCCAGGCGAAACACAGGCCATAAATCAATGTCTGCTCCACCATAGATCTTCATGGGTGGCGGGGGGGGGGCCGCCCTGCCGTCTCACCACAGGATACAGGAGGGTCTCTGCTCCGGCACACCTCCCCCCTCCTTTCTTCCTCCGTTCCTCCACTGACCTTGGTGTTCATGCAGCTGCAGAAACTCCTCCTCACAAGTCTGACTGCACGTCACCACGTCCCTTCTTAAATACGTTATCGCAGAGGCGCAGCCGATTGGCTCAATTTCCCAAACAGAAGTGGAGCTGACGTGGAGCTGGGGGAGCTTCGAGAAGCTTCTCACAGGGGGCCGCCCGATAGCCCCCTCCCCTGCCACCAAAAAACTCCACCACTCACTCAACCCAGGACAGAGTGTGATATAAAATCATAGATTCTTGTTTCCTAAAACTTATTTTTCCAGAAGATCTACTGTGCTAAGAGAATGTTCGGTCACTAAGTAAGCTTTCTTTTCCCCAGAACATGAAGACACCAAATTACTATAAACATTGAAGGTTAGCATTGGAAACAAAGCAAAAATATACAAATTAGAGCTTAAATTTCATATGTATGTTTTCCAGAGTATTCTAAATTTTTGATTATACATGTTTTTGTCCAGCTAAATGGAAATTAATGCTTTCTATATAGGCCAAAGCTAGGACAGTCTGTGATGTCCTATCCAAAACACACTATTTGTTAAACACATTCAGTCCAGAAGACTGCTTCAAAATGTTTGTATCCAAGAAAAGTATAAAATAGTGCATTTTTTCTCCAGAGTGATGTGTAAGACAGTTTCTTCCTTCAAATATTTTGCTTCTTCCTACATATAGTTTTGAAATTTAAAGCATAGAACACCCCTCCTAGTTGGAAACATCAGAGATCCTTAAAATAGCAAATGCAAGAAACACTGAATAGTTTCAGTTGGTCTCTTTTTTTATTTTTTTTTTTTTTCTGACTGGATTATTACCTTACTGGGCCAATTAGCCCAGCAGGTGTTGCTACATGTTGTTCCCGAGGAGGCTTCCTGCTGGCAAATTGGTTTGAAATCAAGAATTGCATTTATAATCTTGACAATAATACCTACGAGAAACAGGCTACTGAAGGCTGGGTGAAAGGCAGATCATCTTTTCTTCCAAAGCTTAGGCATAAGAGTTTTCAAACTATGTTCCCTCTTATTTTTAGCAAAGAACTTCTGATACACGATACACCAGCCAGAAAAGTTAAGCCTCAGATAGTCTTTTTTTAACTATTGAATTTGCACATACGTCTGATAAATCTGAGAGTCAGGTTCATAGTTTTATGCCCTGCATAAACATTATGACCTCTATTATATACATGAATATGACAAAAAAGTATAGAGCTATTGGAGATACTGGTCATTGTATGGATTTTGAAATTAACTTGCTTCTTGTGACTTCTTTCTATTTATATAAATATTACACTTATAACTAAACTTTTTTAATATCTCTCTAGTTTTCTAGATGTTTAAATACATGCTTCTCTAGACAACCCCTGTCACCAACATATACTTAAACAAAATTTCTTCTGAAATAAATGAGATCTTCGCTTGTGCCTGTGTAGGAAGTAGGATAGTTAATATCCAACTGTACTGGATACTTAATGCAAAATATATATGAAGATTTGGGAAAACAAAATAAAATAAATTTACGCTAGAACAGGAATTTCAGTTCACTTCAATTCACAGCTCCTGTTTAAAGCCTTCAGTCTCTTAGAACAGGTAATTTCTGTAAACCCTAGACAAGGGACTTACCATCAGTAAGGGAGGAAGGAAAAACTATGTAGTTTGCCTTGCACTCTAATCATATCCGGATGGGCATAATAATCTTTTAGGTATGATTGATTTTCCCTAACTTTAAATGTCTACAGTCTAACTACCTTAGGATGTAAGATTAGATTCTTTTGACTAAGCATGCACTTGGCAATACAGTCACCAGCTCAGATGCAGAGAATTGCATTTAGTGTAAGAATTGCACTTTTAGGAACAATTTCCAGTTTATGCAGATTATGGTAATCTGGGCCAGTGTAAGGCAGTAACCAGTCCAGGATACTTACTTTCTTTTCCATTGCACTATGTGAAAATGGAACGCTGCAAGTAACATCTCATGAGGATGACAGAAGCACTTATCCTTTAGTCTGATACCATTTGATTAAATAATTTACTGACTTTGTATGGACAGATAACTCAAAATGAAATTTTCATATCAAAAAATCCAAAGATAGACAAAATTTCAACGGCAACAATGGCACTTGCTTCTCCTGTTGACTTCATCAGCAGTATTTCTTAGTAATTTTTAAAACAAGGTTACCTATGTATATACTAATTTTTCTTCCTTTTCATCTGTAGCCATCATCATAACAGTCTACAAGAACTCATAATTCTGTTGACTGAAATAATGCCAAAACGTTTTCATTGAAGAAATGTCAGTCTCATAGGTACTGATGGAAATAATAAACCTTCCTTAATATTGAAAGGAAATGAGATAACAATCTCACCATGAAGGATATAAAAGTACCAAGAAAAAGTAACTGGGAAAAAAAAAAAAAAAAAAAACAACAAACAAACAAACAAACAAACAAACAAATAATTCCTCTGATAGGATGGTGACATTGTGATGGGGTTTGAAGAAAACAATCACAATCACATCATTAAGTGAAATTAAGAGATGGACAATATACAGTGACTGTGAAATACATTCAAAATATCAAAGTAAATAAGCACTGCAAGAAAGAAGAGAAAATTTTGGGTAAATTTTATTTTCATTCCCTTAAAACCCAGTTTACAGACAGTACTCTAGGTTTCTAAAAGATGAACAATCCTGCAGAAGAAGAAGTTTGCAATATGAAGAGTCAATCCCATTGATTATCCAGATAGTATATTTTACATGCCTCATTTAATACGCTGCTCTAAAACAGTTCTCAAACTGTCAGACAAGTTAAAGTGCTCAGCAGCATCCGTTGCAAAATGCTAAAATTGCATGCATGAATTTGCATGGCTCCCTGAACTCAAATAGATCTATTTCAGTTCTTACCAGCTTTCCAGACACTGCATTTATGTAATTGAAATACTAAAACTAAAAGATCAATGTGCTTTAAACTCCTCTGAAAAGCACTGCTGAAAACTAAATCCAAAAATGAGGTCAGATCTGGTTACACATTCAGGCACTCCTGACTGCGTCTTTGCAGAACTAGAATGTCCTCACATATTTCTTTGTCGAATGAGATTTGCTATAAACAGAAACTAACGCTAAAGTTTGTGGAAACTAAACTCAAGAAGAGGAATCTTGCTGTTGACTCTACCTCTTGAATGGGGATAAGAGTGATACACAGACTCAAGAATTACAAAGCTCTCCAGGAGGGGAAGGTTAGGGCCTTGACTGTACCAGTACCACGCTCAGTCTCATTTGGGCCCCCCACACACACACCCTTTTCCCTTTGAGCCCATAGCTTTGTTTGAGCTCAGGTCTTGGCCCATATGTCTTGTCAAGCTACACTGTATGTATCCTGTGTCTGACCTTGTGCATCTTGACCTTGTCTTGATTATTTGACCTTCTGACTCAGCACTACTGACTCATCTGGTAACCCGTGGATTTTTGGCTGAGCCATGATACTGCCACCAGACCTGCTCTACTCTTTACGATTGGGACTGTGTCCCTGCCTTTCTGTCTCCCTTGGTTCTCATCTTGCCTTCGTTTGTGAAGATTCCTCTTGTTCCCTGGAATAAAGGCCATTACCTCTCAATTTGGAAGGAGTACACTGAAAGAGAAAACACCTTGTATGCAGATTTCAGCTGTAGTTTACTGATATTCTGGTCAGAGTGTTCTGAATAAAATGGAGCTAAAACTTAAATTTCAGAGGAAAAGACATAATTCCTTTTTTTCAGTGCAGAGTTGTAAGGCATACCTATCCCACAAGCCTGAAGACATCTGAAAAGACATCCTCTTCACTTTGCCAGAGGAAAAATTAGTTCAGCCATGGGGTAAAAGAAGTCTGGGAAACAGCTTCTGCACTTTTTGGAAGGTTGCACTCATGGCTGGGTTCCTGACAGAGTACCTATATACCTTGCATTCCGTGGGTGTGCAGCCAGCCTTGAGGTTTTCCTGGGTTAAGTTTGAAAGTAGCCAAGCTGAGAGTTTCACTTAAGGAAGCTCTGAAGAAACAGTTCTTTACATGCAATAGTCCAGAATTCCTATTTTCTTCTGCCAGTGAGAATCACAGTGATAAAATTTTAGTATAGCATGATAACTGAATGTAAGGAAGTGTCTACTGTTACTTGGTAATCAACTTGCTTGTTCATTTACAGCAAGAGGGAAAGGCTAAATTAAGTGGGAAAAACACTGAGACACAATAGGTAATAAGTCAACCTAATGGTTGAAAATCCTGTTTTTTGAAGTGTTTATGTATCATTCTTCCCCATAACCAAATAAAGTTGGTGTATTTTTGAACTCTGAAATCAGAATACATGAATAAAACAAGTGTTGCTTTGGGTTTTTTTTTTTTTTTTTAAACAGGGTTATTTTCTTCCCTTCTTTCTAAAAACTTCTGGATATTAGTTTAATAAAACTAGTTAAGATTGTGAAAAAAAAAAAAAAAAAACAAACAAACAATTTAATTTGAGACTTTATATAGTCCAATAAGTTGTCAAAAGAATTGTATTTCAAGGGTACTAAATATTTTATATTATTGTTGGTTTAAGACTACTATTCAAACAACTAAAATTATTTCTTTTTTTTTTTTTTTTAATAGATAACAAATTAAAATGAACAAAAAGTCAGTTTTTAACAGCAGAGACAGTTTCCATACTGGCCTAGGTATTTTAGCTATATTTACTGGGAGTACTTTTCTAGACATTAGCAAACAGAAAGTTTTATTTCATACGACAAGTTATATACCTTGCAGAAATCCTTGTAACATGCCCTCTGACCCCCAGGCCTACATGTCAGATTTGTGCATAGAGTCTGAGGTCTTCCTAAGCAAAGTCCTCATACACATGCAGACAGTGTTTCACACAACACTCCAAGGGAGACAGTGAAGAACTGGCTTCAGGAGCAGAGCTGGCACAAGAAGGCCGGTGCAATCAGCTCACTTAGATGCTTGTTTTGACAGATCGGCCCTGGCATGAACACTGGCTTCCTAGATAAATTAGCTCTTAGCCAATGTAGTGACATGTAGAAAAGGAATAATATAAGAGGTGACTTTATTGGCAAGGTATTGAGCAGTCTTCACTGCTATTTGACCCCCAGCACCTTTAGAAAAGGTGACTTCCAAACTGGGGAGAAGGGGAAGGAAAAAGAAAGAGCTATATTTGCTCTTCCTGGTAAATAAAGTTAACGGAACACAGATGTTCCATATGTTTGAGCAAATAATAATATAAACTGAAATACAATGCTTAAATTTACCTACTTCTTACTGGAAATGCTTTCTGTTTATTATGAAATATTTCATAATAGCATTTAATTTAATTGTAGCAATAAGAACCTTTTTTGATTTGTCTTTATTCTAAGAACAACATGATTTAATTTGCATCAGTGTTTTGCTGCAAACAGTAAATATTTGAACTTCATTTGGCTCCGCCCTGTGCCAAGAACTTGTTGGGTTTTTTTGTTCTAGTTTGATTACAAACAGGTCACATTTGAATCTGAAAACCAGAGTAACTAGATGGACTCAAAATTTCCTTCAAATAGAATCTGAGTTCAGATGAGATTTCTTCTATCAGATACATTCAAATTCTGGATTAGGTAATTACCAGATACTTTTCAGTACTTTTTTGACTCATATTTTTTCCATTTAATCACATTGACTTTAATTCTAAACCTGCTAAGCCTATATTCATGTTTAAGCATGGGAAAGTAATGATTTTCAGCTTTGGCTCTGAATCAGCATTCCTTTGCTATTCTACAATTTTTTTTTACTTTTAACAAATAGAATCATATATTGTTCTGATGAGGTTTTATTGCCAAGGAACAATAAGATGACAACTGCATCTCATTTCAGCTATTCATCAGAACCCCCTGAGGAGTTCTACAAGTTTAGCACAAAGTGAACTACAGCAATACATTCAAACGGATTTTTTTTCAGGGCTCAAACACAGCACTGAGTTAATGTGGCTTAATGAGTTACTATTCCTTAGCTGATCCATGTCATAAACAGTTAATAAAAGAAGTTTAAATTAGTGCATTTTACCTCCTAATTACAACAGCTTGACAGAGCGTGCACAGATCTGTTACTGACGTCCAACTAGTATGTGGCAATGACTTTATTACATTGTGGTAAACTATGAATATTGATTGAATTTAAATAAATGTTGAAGGCAGCACTATGGCAAAGTTGTGGACCCAAAGCATCTCTATTGAATCTGGTGAACAACAAGTCATATTAAAATGTTCTTTAGTTCTTTAGAATGTAATCAATATATTTTGTGTTAGGAGAGATGTTTGGGTGAGCTGGTAAGGATATAGAAGCAGCATGTAGTTTCCTTTTTTTCCAAGATGCTATTCCCCTGCTCAGTAGTTGAAGATGGGGAACAGGTACACAAACCTGTACATATGACAATTACTTCCAGCACAAAATTCACCCATGACCGAAATAAGGCTGTTAATCTCAATTAAAAGAGATTCACTAGAGAATCTGACCCTTTGGGTGCTGTACTGGGTTTTTTTAGAGTACTTGAACCCGAAATACTTCTGTTAGAATTAGGGATTCATGTCAAGAATCTGAAAAGTGAAACGTTCAAAGTCACAGTATGGTGAAATTTATCTCAGATATCTTCATTTTCTTGTCTTCATTAGCACATTTTGTTTTTTTCCCACTGTATACCCTTTTCTGCACACACATGTCCACCCGAACTCAGTGAAAATTGTAATCTCCTGATTCTAAAGCACGGGAGACTAACAGCTGTGCTCTGCACTCACACACAAAAAAGCAGCATATGACACAAATCTTTGGATGCATTTCACATTTACATGAAGTGATTATGAAGTATATATTTACTGTTAGTGCTTTAAAATCTTATCATCTGTCAACTTCTCTATATTGTGTCTTTTTCTACTGCTGCTTGTATCATAACTATTTTAAACTGATATTCCCATGTGAATAATTTTTTGTTCATTTTTCTAAACACCAGCCTGTTGGTGATTCCTGATGGTGAGACAAATAACTCAGTAAATATGCCACCTGTAAATCTGGGTGACATTAAGAAGTGAGTGGTAAGCAGCACAGATGAGATGCAACTATATGAAAGAGATTTGCTCTAACAAGCACCACAAAGTGTTTGCATTGCAGAAGCAGCACTGTTATTTGAAGGTATCCAGTGACTATCTTCATACGTCTTCTATGGATAAATCTTTCTCCAACCAGAAAAAAATCCCGACACTGTTAAAATCCTTTGAGTTTTCCCACAGGGATTTCTCCATCTCTGAACTGTTATTCCTATTCTGCTCCCATTGCTGAGCTATATCACACTGCCTGGTCTTCGCAACATCACTGAAGGTACTTGGCCATTGTGTCATTTGGTCTTTGCTACTGCTGGACTGATGTGTCTGGCTCATGCAAGTGTAAGGAACCTACTGGACTGGGTTTGTTTGCACTTTGTTTTTTGAATCTGAAGCCATGAGAAATGCTAGAACTGCATAAGGAGAGTAAAGAAGCTCAGTCCTTTGGGTCTGAGTGTGTGTCCAAGTGTCTGCTAACATGATAAATGGTCTCAAATTTAGACCTAAAGAGAATTTTGTATCTGTCAAGTGCCCCAACTTCCCTTCTGTTCCTTACATCTTTCATATGGGATCAAAAAGCTAGAGAAAAGATGGATTCAACATATTCACTAGGAATATGTTGGATGCCAGTATCTGGTAAAGGATAGGGGAAATAGGTCAACACACCTTTAACCCCAGTGTTACTCTGATCATTACTTCTTATTCATGATGCCTAATGTTCTTTTGGGCATGTACATATATTCTGCATATGATAGTGCTATTGCTATTATTAGTTTTGAGATAAGAAGCTTTTTTAGTTTGAGATGTTCTACCTTTTCCATGGTACTTCTTAAAAATCAGATCAGAAAGCCACAGAATTTAAATTACACCTGACTTCAGTAAAACGTTGTTTGGTACAGAGCAGCACACCCTACCAGTTAGTATTTAGTAAGACAGTAATAAAATGCTCTCTTCTTTAGTCCATGTTTATAATTGAAATGAAATACTATTTAAAGATAATTAATAACAGTATTTTGAGATAAAAGGGCAATTCAGAGGGGCAAAACTGCTGATCAACAGGCTTGAAAAGTATTAAACTGCTTCATATGGTGACTAATTAATTTCAAACAGTGCATTACTCAAAATAATGTTTCACAATCTAATAAATGCTTAGAAGCAAAGGTCCTCTCTGCTATTAGTAGCTTTATGGCACAGACAGATGGTTTTGCAAGTTCCTGGCACTCTATTTGTTATTTAATTTCTTCCCACTTGTAGTCTTGTCAGATTTCCAGACTATGCTAAATTAACAGAAAGAAAGGCACAAAAGAAATAACCTTGCATTCAAGACCACTGGCCCATCTCATTCAGTATCATATTTCTAATAGTGGCCTATGCCAGATGTTCCAAAAAGTGATAAAAAAAAAACACCTCTTATTTATGCCCACATTGCCAAAGCCATTTGGAAGCCAAAATCGCATTGATACTAACCTTTGTGAATTTAAGCTCCAAGGAATGAATTGCCTTGAGCATCCCAGATGACCTGAGATAGCAACAGAATAAAATAGATGGCTATTTCTAACCCATGGCAATGTCTAGTTGGCTTATTCGCTGGAGCATAAGGGATAATGTTTTTTCTGTGTTCATTTGTGAATTACCTTACCTACCATGTACAAGAAAGAATTATATCCTCTGCTCCTCTGTGCAAGAAATTATAAATAGGCATACTGGCATACAGAAACTCACTGCCTAGTTGGTGTGCTTTGTGCAGATACTACCTTCTGTTAGGATTCTCAGGTGCCTAGTAAAGTATGACATTATTGAAGCCTTTCCTCTGACTAATTTATTTGAAAATGGCCAACAGCTTCAGAAGTTACAAAAAGGGAGTATACTTTTTCATAATTCTCTCCCACATAGGTAGTGTGTACATGCCATTAATACTTCAAGCCTTAGAAAACTGAAATGAAGATAGATACATCCAATGCTTCAAACAGCGAGAGAGAATATTTCTCGTAGTGGATCATCACTTCATTTCTAGTTGATAATTTCTTAGGATCCTTTAATACCTTCCATCTGATCCAAGAGAATCATGGCTCTCTAATGTGTTCTTTTGTTCTCTGTTGTCTTCTGTTAGAATAACAAACTCTGGCAATATTTCACAATTCTGAAAGTCGAAGCTCTGCCACTGATGGATGGGGATAGGGTTTGCTTTAACATGCTTCACAATTTCTTAAAATTTGCAATAAAAATCTTACATTACTGCTATTATTTTACAAAACTGAGCATTCAAATTTTCTCAGCTCAGAAGGTCTAAAAGTACCAAATTTCTTTGCATCTTCTGTTTGTCACCTTCATTCATATTATTTATGATGCGAGATCACATGCAGGTTTTGGGCTTTTGTTTTTTTTTTCCCCCATAACATCCATTTTGTTCAGTGCCAAAGACAATGCATGAAGCAGAAGAATTAAGGATGAGTGAGCAAGTGTGGAATTTCCAGGTCTTGCACCTTGACATTACAACATAGATTAATTTATTTTACAGATTTGTTCTTCATTTTTCCTAACTTCTGTATAAAATGAACTCATACAAAGTAAAAAATAATAAAGACTAAAACCAAAGACATTAATGTTTTTAGCAGAGATATAGCTATTTCAAGGTATACATAAAAATTTCTGAGGTACAGCTCAGTGAACCATATGATTCATATTAACAATTACAGATCTTTTGATATGGGCCAAATAAACTTCTGAATGACAGAAAAAATCTTCAGTTGCAATCAGTTTAGCTTTTGTAATTAATTTGATAAATCAAGACCCAAGGAAAGCAAAAAACCTATATTTTCTGCACAGATTTACTCTCTACTTTTTATAGACGCTGTTTCAGAGATACTCCAATGTAAATAATCTAAGTATCTTTTGCTCCAGGAAGTAGAAATCTCAGATCTGGACATATCAGGCCAGATGTATTATAATGTTGTTAAGTAAATGATAAGATAGAAGACTACCTCCCAGTTGAATCTCAATGTCTGTTACAAATTAGATGCTCCAATGAACAGAGCATAATGACAGAAATTCTGACCAGCAGTGTCCCTATGATGTAGCAGTTACACTTCTGAGCTTATTAAAAAATGAAAAAAAAAAAATTAAGGAAAAATATACTAGTGAAAATGTGGTAGTATTGCTGAGAGATGGAGAAGAAGGAATAGACAAGGAAAAATAATAGCAAGAAATTAATTACATAGTCTTAAACTTAAAAAAACCCTGTGTCTTTCACTGAAAAAAAGCAACAGCATTTGAAATAATTTTCACATTCTCCCAGATCTCCCTTGCTATATTCTGAAGTGAAGCATGTTGGCCCTACATGCACTTTAGGTGCATGATCTGATAATGGATTTTCAGGGGTTTGTCTGCACAACAGGCATGTATAATTCCCATGTAAAATCTTACTCCAAGAAGAAGACAAAGACTTTTACAAGATGGAGGATGTTTTCACTAAGGATCTCATAAAATACCTCAGAAACAGGTAAAAGAAAAGGAGTGAAACAAAGTGAAAATAGAGTAAATAAAACTACCTACAATTCATCTGGGTTTTCTGTTCTTTCATCTCTTCTGCTTTCTGGTGAAAATGCAATACTCCTTTACCTCATTCCTTCATTTTATGACATCTCCTTTCCATGTGGAGATCCTCTATTGAGATCATTTGGCTAAAGAAAGTGTACAAAAGACCCATGCAGTCCAGACAAGATACAGAAGCAGTCTTAGTTTCAAGCCCTTGCTGGAAAAAAACCTAATAGTATCTTGAGCTGCATTAGACAAAGTATTGACGGATGTCTGAGGAAGGTAATCCTTCCTCTTTATTCAGCAATGATAAGACCACACGTGGAGACTGTGTCCAGTTTGGGTCTCCTCAGTACAAGGGAGACACAGTTACACAGAGGAGAGCCACTGAAGGGCCACTGAGATGATGAAGGACCTGGATCATCTCTCCTATGAGGAAAGGCTGAGAGAGCTGGAACTGTTCATCCTGGAGAAGAGAAAGCTCAGGGAGATCTTATCAGTGTATACAAATACATGAAGGAAAAGTGCAAAGAAGATGGAGCCAAGTTCTTTTCAGTGATGCCCAGTGACAGAACAAGACACAATAGGAATAAACAGAAACACAGAATGTTCCCTCTGAATGTCAGGAAACACATTTTTCACTGTGACAGTGACTAAGCAATAGAACAGGTTGCCCAGAGGTATCATGGAATCTCCATCCTTGGAGATATTCAAAAGCCATCTGGTCCTAGGCAACTGGCTGTAGGGTGGCCCTGCTTGAGCAAGGAGGGGTTTTGACAAGGTGACCTCCAGAGGTCCCTTCCAATCTCAACCATTCTGTGATTCTGTGAAGCCGTCAAAAACTATGTATCAAATTTCTCAAAACAATTTTGTTCTCAAAACATGTTTTTAAGCACTGTTGCCCTTTTTCCTAGGTTTTCTTGTTCACTTATTTCTATTATCCTCAATTGAAACCTCAAAAACTTTCTGATTGTTGAATTAAAGCTTAAATTTTAAGGAAGTTCTATGGAATCATACAAATAATGCAGCCACTGAAAACTAAATATTTTTAATTTTTTATAGTATGTTATATCATGAGAAAAGAGCTTTAGATTACTTGCAGAAAATTAAGGACCATATTAGTGTGGAAAATTAGGAAGTGCTGTCTGCAGGTGTAGCTGCTTTAACTGGATTTGTGCACAACATGGACAAAGGCTCTAAATCAAACCCATGAGCTGATCACAGATAATCATTTTATCAAAGATTATTGATGCTTTGCCTTCTTGCATGTTATCCTGGGATAATAACATCCTTAAGGCATTTTTATTAGAAAGTTTCAGACTCATTTTGGCAGTTTTTTAAGTCTAGTCTCACTGTCCCTATATGCAAAAAATTAACTTGTTACAAAATACAAGCCCAGTTCTTGTCACTCATATAATGATAAAATATCCTACATTCATCTTTGATTAAATATATGCAACTCCTCAGTTCTGGTGATTTTCACAACATCATAGGGATATTGCTTATTATGGTCAGCTGACACACACGTATCTTCATGTCGATTTTGGTTGCTGGCAACTGAGGATGTTACACAATACGTGCTACCACATCTTGTGAATTATCAGTCCACATTAAAGTTAGGTTCCAGAAAGCAGAAAAAGACTTGTGGTGAATGCTATTTGAGCAGCACTAAAATATGGAAATATTAGTGAAAAGAGGTATTTAAAATAGCAATACTTCATTTAACAATTATAGAAAGACCAGAAGAGGAGGGCAAACTGATTTCATACTATATCTAGTATATAGAGAGTCTCTCTTACTATCATGTATAGAAGACAGTGAGTGAGATCATGGGGCTCAGCAAAAGCGTTGCACATACCTGATGGAGACCCAGTTACATAATTTAGAGTGCACGTGTCTTGGGTTGAGTGAATGGTGGAGTTTTTTTGGTGGCAGGGGAGGGGGATATAGGGACGACCCCCTGTGAGAAGCTTCTCGAAGCTCCCCCAGCTCCACGTCAGCTCCACTTCTGTTTGGAAACTGAGCACTTCTGCTTGGAAACTGCACCTCTGCGATAACATATTTAAGAAGGGACGTGGTGACGTGCAGTCAGACTTGTGAGGGAGAGTTTCTGCAGCTGCATGAACACCAAGGTCAGTGGAGGAACGGAGGAAGAAAGGAGGGGGGAGGTGTGCTGGAGCAGAGACCCCCCTGTATCCTGTGGTGAGACGGCAGGGCGGCCCCCCCTGCCACCCATGAAGATCTACGGTGGAGCAGACATTGATTTTCAGCCTGTTGTTCCTGCTCGGCTGATCAAGGTTCTGTGCCTGAAGAAGGCTGGGGTCTTGTGGGAAAAGGTAGACCCACTGCTGTAATTCAGCACTGGGAGGATTGCAGCATGCGGGGGTGTCCAGCGCTGGAGCAGCTCGGGAAGGGCTGCAGCCGTGGGAGGGAACCCAGTCAGAGAAAGTTAGTGACCCATGACAGAGCAGTGTGGGGAATGCTGCGGCCCATAGGAGGAACTCATGTTGGAGAAAGTTTGTGGAGGACTGTCTCCTGTGAGAGGGGGACCACGATGGAGCAGGGGGAAGAAGTTTCAGAAACTCCCCTCACCGAAGATAAAGGAAGTGGCAGCACTGACTGCACCCCCCATTCCCTGCCCCTGCGCCACTGGGGGAGGAGGTGGAGATATTGGGAGCAGAGCTGAGCCCGGAAGAAGGGAGGGGTGGGGGGAAGGTGTTCTCAAGATGTGGCAATGCTTCTCACTGTCCTACTCTGTTATGTGTCGTTAGTGTCTGTAATAAATGTATGGGGTTTTTATTTCCCCTAACGAGTCTGCCTTTTGCTCGTGACCATAAAGGAGGATTTTTTCCCCATTCCAGTCCTATCTCAAACCCCAAGCCTGGCTCTCTGTCCCTTCTTATTGCCGGAGGAGAAGGGAGAGAGAGCTGCTGCGTGGTGGTTGGCTGACGACCAGGCCCAAGCCACGACAACATGAGCTGCCAAAAGACTGATTTCAGGAAACAACTTTACTAACAGTGGGTTTTCTTCCTGTACAATTCTCTCAATGAAAATTGCAAGAGACAGTGCATTTCCTTGTTACTTATATTACTTTACTGAATCATTCAGAACTGGGAACACGTCTGCCTTTGTGCATTTATCTGTTTTTTTTTTTTTTTTTTCTCATTTTATTATTTTTACTTTTACTGTTTCTTTTTGCTGTATTTTTCATAATTGTTGGGTTGCAGTGTCAGGGTTTTGGCTGTTAATCATTTTGGGGGTTGTTTCATTTTGGGTTTTTATTTGTCTTTTTTCCCTTGTATTTGCTTGTCTCATATTTTCTTCCTCATTAACACCATTCCTTCAGAAAATTAGTATTGGGCTCAGCTTCATGATTATGAGTAGTATTTGCAAAAAGAAACTGAGTAGTTAGAATTCTTTATCCATCCTTTGCATATACATAATGCTTAGAGACGTAGATAATTAGAATATAGATAAATATTTTCAATATAATTAGTGATAATGAGGGTATGTCTATTATAATCAGGTAGGAGGAGACAGAGAATGTCTCTAATAGACTTCTTTACCTGGCTAGATTTTCTGGTTTCAACTGTCTATTTTCCAGTTAAAGGAATACAGAATGTTTTTATTATTGTTGTTACTGTAGATAAATAGGTTTTTCATAGTCTCCAAACACTATTTACTTTTGTATTGAGAATTTGACATGTCCCCAGAAGTGTAGTTTATGATCAGTTTTCTCTATTACAGTTACAATAAAATTCTAGGCAAGTCACCATCTTGTCAGTCAGAAGCAGCATAGCTTTCAATGATACACAAAGAGTAGTTAGTTTCATGAAAAGTACTGTCAGAAAATACTTACCATTTGTAAAATAGCTACAACTTTGAAACAGAAAGCTTACATCAAACTCAACTATGAATTGTCAGGTCAGGAAATAAATAAATAAATATATATATATACAGCAAACACCTATCTACAATTCAACCAAATATGAACTACTCATAATCATTCCACACACACAAGTATGTATAACTGATAATGCTAGTTAAATCAGTAGGGTTTGTTTAAATTAGATCATAACTATTGATATAATTTTTAGGCAACAGATACGGTCAATTACCTCAGTTCCAATTTCCTTTGATTATGAAAGGATATAAGGCAGGCTGACCCCTGTCTACAATACTAAAACGATTTGTTGGTAATAGGATTCATGTCTCCTGTTTAGAGAAATGAATATGCCTGTTTTCCCTGAAGAAAAAACAGCATACCTTTTAGCTACCTTTGGCTGTATTTTTATCACTATTGCTTATCAAATTCTTCCTCTTTTCATTTGAACATTCATTGATACATAGAACAACTGATCAGAAGAAAAAAACTCATTGGAACTAGTATGGAAAAAATAACTTTAAGGTGTTAATACAAGAGAAAAGTCTTGATTTTCTTTAATATCTGGAAAGATCCATTCTGCAAAGTTGGAATTGAAGAACTTAGACCAAACACCTTCAATACCCAGAACTGGGTCAACATAAATAGAAGGAATGATGAAAAATATTTTACTTAGCAACATAGCATGTTTATTTCAGAAAAAGTATGGCAAAATCCCACATCACTTAAAGTATTTTGCATTTATGTCCTCATATGTATAGGATGAGGACACAGCTGGTGTAAACTGGATTAGGTCCCTGAATTCCAGAACTGTTAAGTCAAATAGTCTTACTTGTGAATTATTTCTTCATTTCCATCCTGACAAACTAAGATACATTTAGTTGATAATCAGAAAAGAGATACTGGAAATAAAGCGTAACATCACTTTCAAAGTATCTCCTCATTAGAACTAAAAAAAAAAAAAAAAATGATGGCTTTCTTATTAAGGATTAGTTCTGATTTGTGGCAAGGTGTTTTGCTGTATGTTCCTGGCATACTTTAAGTCTCCACAGTACTGAAAGTCAAAGTAATTCACTGTAAGCTTTTGTTAAGGTTTATATAATGCTAAAAAGAATATTGAAAATTAGGGTGGGCCATTACCACTATAATGAACCCAGTTGTATAGAGTGACTTCTCAAGGACAAGTGAAATATATTTTGGTTCAGTGGATTTACAATGGTAAAAGACTATTTGCCACCCTTTATCATGCACCATTTAAAAGTGAGAATCCAAGACAAAGAAAAATATATACATTTTTCATAGTCAAAATACTAGCTTTGAGTGGAGAAAGTGATTGCTGAAGAATAAGGTGATATGCTGCATGATGTATGAGTGTCTTAAACAACAAAAGATCACTTAACAGGTGTGCCAGGCTTTGAATCAAGACTTGTGTTTTGCAAGTGGAGCAGGAGTATGTAATATATTTTTTAGCTTTCATTTTTTCTCCTTTGTGCAGGCATTTAGGGGTGATGAAAGAAAGAAACATGATATCACTGGCTCAAGTAAGCCATTGTGTGAGTAGTTAAGAAAAGTTTTTCATTTCATTTCTGTAGAACTTTTTTCTATTCTCTATCAAACTCAGGCATTTAGTTTTTCTATGTTCAAAGTGGGTAGCTTCAAAATAGTGTATTGTTATTTCTTTTGCAGAGTATTGTAATAATATGGATCAAAAAGATTAAATGATATCAAGTAAAACATGGGAGAAAACTAAAACCTTCTAGAAAAAAAATGTCCCATGTATTTACACATGAGGAAAGAATCCACAGAAATGGCTGAGAAAGGGATAACAGAGCACAAGAACAGTAGACATTAGGTCAAGGATAAGATCAAAACCATTCATATCAGAGCAGTGATAGGCTAACTTTAAGTGATTCTGAAAATAATTTTTAATTTTTTTCTTCTTTTTCCTCTAGAAAGACTCAATCCACTGAGCAGATTTTTAATCACCAAAGTGACTAATTGACCATTTGACTGAGATACAGATATAATCTGGAGCACCTCTGTTACCTCTGGGTGGTTCTCTTTCACAAACTAGGCTGAATTCACCTCTGTGCTGTTAGCCTCAGGAGACATGCCCAGGGCTACCTGGTGTATCAGATGGATGCATAGCATAAAGTATCCTTCCAGGCCAGCTCAGAAGTGCATCTCCTGAGTGGTGCATCGGGGACTGTGCTGCCATTTCTGCCTTGTGGCTCCAGACTTGTCAAGGTGTCTGTGACACCTATGAAAACAAAAACATGTTTTCTGACACTAAAAAGACCAGAGCAAAACAGCTAGAAAATTGAAGCTTCTCAAACCATGAGTACAAATTGAAAAATTCTCAGCTTTTAGATACTGGGTTTTTGTGATACAAGCCTGTTCTGCTGTAACTGGTGTGTTTATATACATGCCAGTCTTGGACTAAATTAAACTCAACATTACATTTTGGTGCTGGGTGATTTTCCAAGCATTTGATTGGCACCCAATGGTAGCATTAGGGTCTGTTAAGACATAGAATGAAGCTCAGTCTTTTGCTAGTCTTACTTTCACTGAAATTTAGGATATGTCATAAAGACAATTTATGAGGAAGGAACACAAGAAAAAGATTGTGATCACATTTATGATTTTCCTTGTCATATAGTTATAGCATATGTTGGGGCACTCACAGACAGTTTTACTCCCAGATGTTATCAATGCCACAGTCAGGGAGATTGCTTTTTAATAATACCTTTCCCAGATGTCAGGCCCAATATTGGAAAGGAGTATTGAGATTAGCCAGTAACATCCTTTCAAAAATGTAGAACTGCCATTTGGCAGTAGGCATATGTCCAGTTCACCAGCACTTTGACTTATGGCTGCCTCAAGCCTTCTAGCCAATTAAGGAAGATGTAAAAGGCTAATCAACTGTAATTTGTGATCTTGTTTACTGTCAGGGAAAAAAAAAATATTTTCTTGTTTGTGTGGGTTTTTTTTAGTTCTTCCACAGCAGAATACAAGCTTTTATTCTAGAAGAATAAAAGACATGACTTGCTAACATACTGGCCCTGTATGACATTTCCAAGGAAACATAGTCTGCAGGTTGAGCTAGGATAATCCTGGCAGCTAGTGCATACAATTCAGCAACAGTCACCATCCAAGAGTAGGAAGGGCTGCTGTGTCCTGGGGTCTTGCAGTTGGCATGCTGCCACACTCACTCCTTGCCAAAGAGATAAAAGCATACACCGATGCTTCTGCCATCTTCTCTATCTATATCCAGTACTCCCTACATCCTTTTCTTATATAGACATGACGATATTTTATATATGCATCCACACACATGTCATTTTATAGAGGTATTCTTTAGTCTGTAATTGAAAGCATTCTAAAAACAGCCAACAGACACTATTTGAAGCTCCATTTTGAACCATTTCAGCTATCACATAGCCAAAGTGCCTGTTTTACTAATCTGTGTTGTTTTATGCCTTGCAAGCAGGTTTGGCAATGCTACTTGAATGCTTTTCTGAAAAAGATTTCCTTTCTTGTAACCTTCACCTATACTCATTGCTTAGGTTTATAACCAGGCCACTGGATACCTCCCTGCTTCTTGACAAGCTGCAGTAATAGCAAAAAATTTCAAGCCTCTGACTTGAAAATAAACTGTCAGTGCACAGAGTTGCTGGTAGGGAGAGCTGGTGACAGAAAACCCCAGGGTATGAGTGAAAGCAGCCTTGTACTGTGACAACTGCAGATTCCAGCCTATCAATTACATTGACCTTAACATCAAAGCACCTGCAGGTGCTTTGGTTCATTCAATTATTTGCTCACACAAACTCATAGGTATGCAGCTGCAGTAACAGCTGGAAGTCCAAACTCATCTCTTTACCAAGAAGGGGAGAGCCATACTGACTCGCCAATGTGTGGTGGGTTGACCCTGGCTGAATGTCAAGTGCCCACCCAAGCTGCTTTATCAATTGCCTACTCAGCTGGAAAGGGAAGAGAAAATATAATAAAAGGGTCATGGGTTGAGTTAAGAGCAGAAAGACATCGCTCAACAATTACTGTCGTGGGCAAAACAGACTTGAGTCAGGGAAATTAGTTTAGTTCATTACCAGAATAGGGTAATGAGAAATAAAAATTAAATCTTAAAAACACCTTCCTCCAACTCCTCCTTTCTTCTCAGGCTTAACTTCACTCCCAATTTCTCTGCCTCCTCCCCTGCAGCGATGCAGGGGGACGAGGAATGGAGGTTACAATCAGTTCATCATACCTTCTTTCTGCTGCTCCTTCCTCCTCAGGGGGAGGACTCCCTCACAGTCTTCCCTGCTCCAGTGTGGGGTCTCTTCCAGGGGGTGCAGTCTTTTGGGAACAGACTGCTCCAGTGTGGGTCCCCCACAGAATCACAAGCCCTCCCAGAAACCTGGTTCAGCATGGGCTTCTCTCTGAATGTGTGCACAGGACCTGCCAGGAGCCTGCTCCAGCATGGGCTCTCCATGGGGTCACATCTTCCTTCAGACATCAAACTGCTCCAGCATGGGGTCCTCCACAGGCTGCAGGTGGGTATCTGCTCCAGCGTGGATCTCCATAGGCAGCAAGGGTACAGCTTGCCTGACAGACTGCAGGGGAATATCTGCTCCAACACCTGGAACACCACCTCTGCCTCCTTCTTCACTGACCTTGGCATCTGCAGAGTTGTTTCTCTCACATATCCTCACTCCTCTCTCCAGCTGCAGTTGCACAGCTTTTTTTTCCCCCTTCTTAAATATGTTATCCAAGAGGCGTTACCACCTTCACTGATGGGCTTGGCCTTGGCCAGCGGCGGATCCCTCTTGGAGCCGGCTGACCCTGGCTCTATCGGACATAAGGGAAGCTTCTAGCAGCTTCTTACAGAAGCCACCCTTGTAGCCCCCCTGTGACCAAAACCTTGCCATGCAGACTCAGTATACAATGACTTTTTTGTAAGCCGTAATAAAGTCCCTCAAAGGTTCTATGTTTCAGATATATATATAATCCTGTAGGATTGGATGTGGCCTGAGTTATACAACCTATTGTTGGTGCTAGTGTGTGCTGGTGACCTTGGACAGACACTTAGTGCCTGAGTTTAACAGTTCTTTCAGATTCAGCAGAACCACTAGTCTCCAGAGCTTATCCATACTGCTGAGACATTCAAGCAATACCTCTCGGCAAATACCTTCACGCCCATTGGCCTGCTATTTTCTGACAAGTATTTCTCCATACACACCTGTAGGTACTTGTGGGGCCTGTTCATAACAGCTCATGCAGAATAGGCCTTTGTGACATGTCTAAGTCAGCATACATACCTGAGAACACACTGTGCAATACTCCCACTTAGTGTACATTATTATAAAGCTTTCACAGGTTTTCCAAAGCCTCCTAGCATATTCACCTTCAGACACTTAAAAACCCTAAAAACCAAGGATAACCATCAATAAGAAGCAAGGACATCAGTAACATTAGGTTGCATCTATTTCCTCCTCATCAGTCCTTCTCAGTGCTCAGTGTTCTATATAATAACCTCCATATGTTATTCTGGACAACATTTTAATAACAACAATGAATCCCAAATATTTTGTTAAGTGTTTCAGAAGCAGTGCTATCATTTTTGTATCCAATCTTAAATCCCACCTTATCTTATTATTAACAAAGACTAGACACTTTCACATATCTTCTTTCCTAACTATGTGCAAGGTGTTGGCAACACATTTCATATTGCAAAAATAACTGCACTGTGGTAGAAGTTCTGTACTCTGAGACTTGCACTGCAGGTCTCTATATTGGTCACTTTATGTCCTGCTGAAGATGGAGATTGTAGTTGTGAAAAGATGTTGACGATTTCCACATTCTGCAAGTCTGTTTGTAGAGATTGTGTGTGATGCAGTTTACTTCTTGACACTAGCTTCTTCACTCTGTTCAGTATTCTCACATTGTGCTGTACCTCTTCACAAAAACTGTCAAACAGCACAGCTGGAGTTAATAAACTGAGGAAGGATGCCCATTACCAGTTACAGACATCCCTGTTGTTTGATGCTTTCAGTATTTCATTATCTCTGCATCATCACTGGTAGTCCTGCAACTGAAAAGCCATCAAAATAACACAGCTTGAAATGATAAATGAAAGCAACAGAACAACTGCAGCACAGAGCATGCACTTCTGTGGGCTTTTCTAGGTGAACAGAGATTTGTATCTGTGCTGTGGCAGTCTTATACTACCACACAAAAGGTTTATCCAGATATGTTTGTTGGCTTAAAGCAGTTGGACTCATTTCACATAGACAATTTTCTGTGCTAGGAAACCTAAGAAATTACATTTGATTGTTCTTCCTCAGAAACAGATTTTAGAAAGGTACGAGATTTCATGTCTTCCCTTTCGTTAAGAAAATAAAGGAAAATACAACAACGTCCAGAAAAGTCCATATCAAACACAAATAAAATTACTGTGAAATCATCGTCATTTTAATTGTAACTAGTGAAATTAATTGGTACATTCACTCCTGAGTTGAGGTTAGGTATGTGACTGAGGAAGGTACCAAATTCTCAATGAAGAGTTAACATAATGGATCAAAATTCTCTGACCCAGTTTAACAATTAGCTGGAGGTGACGTGATGTGAAATTTAAATGTACACTCCAGAGCAAGGAATTCTTTCATCCTTTTCACAGAAATTCTTTCATCCTTAATAAACATGGCTAAATTTAAAACTGGAATGTATATTTCATTTTATTGTTATAAATATCATCTGTTTAGAGCCAACAGCATACTTCCAGCAACTAAAAGCGTATTGCCCTAACCATTTGTCAGATCTGCAATGTATTCATATAGCTGCTGTATATAATTAAAGATGTAAAGCAGAAGACTGAAATTGATAATTAGCTCTCAAAATTTTGAACTAGTGTCTGGGAATTAAGCCACACAGTTCCCATTATAGTCTACAGAAATCACACAGCTAAAATTCTTTCACTGCTTAGGAGATCAGGAGCCAGCTTCTAAAGTATTCTTATTCATGGGAGAGTAATTTGCACTTTCTGATTTCATATGGATCAATGTCTTTTCATTATGTATTCTTCTGTTTCAATTTGTGTGTTTTTCCAAGAACCTAAAAGTTATTTATTGTGATTTCAGGTGTTCAACCTAGGAAGAAAATTAACTCTGTTTCAGCCAAAACCAGGACAAACCTTGAAAAGATCGGTCATCACAGCTCTTTAATGATAAACATTAAAAAAAAAAAAATAAAAAAAAAATCAAAATTCACTTTAAAATAAATTCAAAGTGAAAAACAGGCAAACAGACAAAAACCTCAAACCAAAAAATCCACAGTTCTGATTAAAAAAAAATACCGTTTTATTAGTATTGGAAAACATTCTCTTTTGGGGTATTTTGTTAATGTGTACGTTATCAAGTGCAGACAAGAAGATGGTTTTCTAGTTTTAGACTCTTGTTAACACAGAGAAGGGAATTTCAGAGTTTCTCAGAGCTTTGTGAAGACTCAGCTTTCTTTGACATTTGGTGAGCAGTCTCATACATTTCCACTTCAGAAAATATAATTATAATTTAAATGTATGGGGAAATAAAAAAAAAGAACATCTTTTTCTTCTCAAAATTTTACATTTGAGCACATGCAGTATGCATTCAGGGCCTAGCTAAAAACTTACTCCTATCACTGTTTTCTAGGTTTTTTTCCCTAACAAGGCTTTGCCCACATGCATATAATATAATGGTATATGATAACTCAGGAAGTATGCATAAGCCTAAGTGTACAGACCTTGTTATGTTTCTACCTGAACTTAACTTTCTTTTTTTTTTTTTTTAGAAAAAATAAAGTGTAAAAGAAGATTCAGTAGTTAGATATTGACTAGTTTGATGTTGAAATGCTATTCAGAACTTTAAGAACACTTGGAATGAATGCAAGATAGAATCAACATTTTGCCTTCCTGGTCAAATATATGTAAACAAATTAATTAAATAGTCCCATACAATTTTATTCATATTTTATTTGTGTGCTTAGATATTGAGCATATATTTTAAAACTTGGTTTTCAGTAAATGTTTTATCAACATTTCAGTGTTAACAGTTGGATGTTTCTTATAAGGAAAAAAAAAAAAAAAAAAAAAGAAAAAAGCAACAGATTTTTTAACTTATAGCCAGACTTCCAGAAACAGAGGAAAATTATGCCCTTTCTCATACTGAAAAATACTTCTTTACCATTGACAAACAACTGCTCTTTGAACACATCCTTTTATATTATATACACCTCAGATTTCCCTACTCAGAAAGTCAATGAACTGACTTGTGTGAGACTGCCTTCAAGCTGCACACAGACACCTTTTTTTTTTCGTTTTCACAAAGTTAATTTGAGGTAATTATTTTTCTTGTACCTGAACTGATTGCTGAAATACATTTTCTCTCCCTACTCCACCCCCAATCACTTTTTTTGTTAATCCCCTGCAGGTATTTAGAATTAGCTTTCATGTTGTGCATTAGTCCTACTTTCCCCAGGCTTTGCAAATTCTCTTTTCTTAATAAACTTTTCTTATCATTTTTGTTATCCTTTTTTTTGGATTCTTTCCAAGTCAGCAAAATCTTTTTTTTTTTTTTTTGTATTATGGAGCCCAAAACAGTGTAAAGCACTCAAATACAGTCTCACCAATTCTGCACTGAGATAAAAAATTAATTACCTGCCCCCCTTCTCCTGACCTAATTCCTCTCATTATACTGTACATGCTCAATATGGTATTTGGTGTTTTGCAGCATATAACTCTGTATTCTTCTTCAGAGTTTATGGTTTGTTCTGAGCCTGGTCTTTTCCTGTAGCCATGGAAATTTCCAAATTAGTCTTTCTCTATGTTACACACTAGGCTCTTTCACACTTAATATTTAACATGACTAAAGATCAATTTTGTTGTATTTAGACCCTGATCATAGTAAGGCACATTGGGGTCTTCTATATAGTCTAAGATTAGAATAGGCAGAAAAATTATGGTTTAGTTGGATGCAGCAAATTCTTATGGTTCTGTAGTTATACTGAAAATGCAGATATCTCTTTTCTGTTGGAGCACACTACGAGGGCTATTTTGGAGAAGAATCACTTGTGCTTCCCTAAGAAGTAAGGCTGTAACTCAATTTTTCTATTTCAATATATATACTGGGCTATGTTCTCCTATATTTTATATATCATGCCATCAGATCAAGCCTTGTTTTCCTGAGTTTTGGTAATTATTCTTACTTCTTCACCTTTAAATTTTATTTTATCTTTATAGAAACAAGAAGATTTGTTACATAAATTCCCTTTAATCATATGGATTATGTCACATTGGTCATGAAAGCTGAAAGAATGGCACTGTACTAAAGGAACATGGGTATCCTTCTATCTTGTTAGTTAGACATTAAGCAGCAGTGTAAATGCTTTCTGTTCACATGTTGCTACTCATATAGCCTTCAGAACCTTAACCAATGTACAGGTATTTTATCACAGCATTGTGTAGCAGACAAAACCTTATGTTTGCACACTTAAAGGAAAAATCAGATGTTTGGCTCAATAACAATTGTGAACTTGACCCAATGACTCAACTCATTTATAGCCAGGTATGAGGAAAACGCTTAAAATATTCTTACATAGATCAGTCCATCACTCTTTTACTATCTCCAGTTAACATATTCTATTCACATGTGTTAGCAGTGTAAAAGTATCTAAATAGACAAACAGATTTAATTTGGGATAGGAAAATAGAACCAAAGGGTGTCACAGTCACTCTTATGGCATAGAACTTGTTGCCTAAAAAGCAGTTTATTGTACAACTTCATAGTGATTCCTAGGTGTCCTGGTTGGGGCTGGACTAGAGTTCCCATTGGTCTGGCAGCAGGAGGAGCTGCAGCACCCTGAGACCCCAGGGGCTCCCCAGGTCCCAGTGCCCTCACCTGTGTGCGGGGGCGGGGGGAGCACAGCTGGAGGGCTGGGCCCCGATTGGCCGATAGTCCATGTCATGTGACACTGTGCTCACTATATAAAGGCAGGAGTGGGCCAGGAGAGGCTGCCATTTCTGGGAGTGTTGCTGTGGTGCTTTTGTGTTTGGGATGTCCAGCTGGGAGCAGGTGGGTGTTCGTTGGTGGGTGGGTGGGTGGGTGGTGAGCAGCTGTATGGTACATTACCTGTTGATACTGCTGTCAGTGTATTATTCTGTTACTGCTATTAAACTGTTTTTATCTCAACCCGCGAGTCTCCCTTTGCCCCTCTGATTCCCTCCCCATTCCCAATTGGGGGGAGGGTGGGTGAGCGATTGCGTGGCATTCAGCTGCTGAGTAGGCTCAAGCGATGACACTAGGCAAACAGCAAAGCATGCCTGATGAGTAACATTGTATCAGAAATGCTGATATCCTTAACTTGTAAAGGATGCATAGCCACATCGTTCCATAAGATCTGATGAAATTCCAATGATGAGCACTGCAGACAGGTACTTTCTAACCCAGGAGTCATCAAAGCCTACAGATTTTATTAGCTCAGTTTTATATTGATGCTGTTGCTTATGACCTTACAGTCATATCTCAAGTAACACAGGCCTCTAGAAGGTTGAGTAAGTAGACTCAGCTCTAAGTTATCTAAGCTTTCTTGCATTTTAGTCAACAGAAAGGGAGAAACACCTCTCAAAGGGCAGCTCATTTTTTCATAGACTCTTATGCTACTGTTGATGAACTGTTTCTGAGAAGAAACTTTCTCTGATAATTCAAGAGGAAGCCTAGATAGACTAATCTGACCCAGATTCCTTAGTTTCAGAGAGTGAAGGAGGTGTGAGATGAGTGACACCAAAAGTCACTCCTAGGAACAGTGTGAACTGTTGCTGACCAAAAACCAGTAAACCATGCAAACAGTTGTGTGATTTCACCTTGTTTGGATGTTGGCTCAGTTGTGTTAACAATGTGACTATTGCCAATTACAGAAGTTAATCTGAGCAGTTGATGACCCTGTCAGAACTGCTGATGAACTCTGCTGAGTACTGATCAGTCAGCAGACAGACACCAACATGCAAGCTCATGGCTGAAGATCAGTTCATTATGGTAATGTCAGCCTCCCTGGCCACAGATAAGAAGTACATCACTGATGAAGACAGAGACATTGAAAGTCACCTGCATTAATCTTCTGATAAGTGGAGTGCTCTTATTCACATCAGTTTTCTTCTGATGTGGTATTTTGCTACTTTGAAAGCTTAGCAACAGTGGACAGTAATATTACTTCTTGTCTGCAATGAAACACTAAGTTGGGATGATGTTTCTGTGAGTGCATCCTCAATACAGAAGGGTATATTTGTACAGATTTAGCCTGGTAGCTGGTGGTCCTTGACTGTTTTAATTTCAAACACACTACTCTACATTGAAATGCCACACCTATTTGTTTATTTACTTACTACTTTGGAGTAGTACCACTAGAAGTAGATGGACAAATTCTTTGAATGGATTCCTAAAGCAATGTATTTCTTTATAGATTAAAAATTCTGTCCCTTTTTATTAGGCGATTAATATATGTAGAAGAATATAGAGGTATGTGAAAGCAATAATTAAGCTTAGAACACAGTATTTTTTGACATTGCTCTTGACAGGCCTTGTGATACTGTTACTATGGTTTTAGGTTTTTATCTCATCTCTGATAAAGTTTTCTGATAAGGACACCTGCAAGATAACAAGTATGAACTGTTCTTCATAAGACATCTGGTAAAATGATGAATGGATACATGACAACTTAAGGTGACCTCTTGAATTCTGACATTCAGAAAAATAACCTGGGATAGGAACAAATTTAACATTCAACTCCTATAATCCTAAAGTTTTTGTAACTGAAACAGAAGCGTAGAGCCCAAATCTGCAAAAATTATTTTAAATTTGACAGTCACAGAAGAAGTTAAAATCCCTTCTAGCTTCCACTTTGGGAATATCTTTCTGATTATAGACGCAAGAAGTAAAATATGTAGGAATAATTATATACATATGTAAATGTGTATGTGAAATAAACTTTATAAGCTAGAATCATTACTAATCATTGTTTAGCCTTTTATTGTGAGAAGTTATAGCAATAGCAGTAAGTAAGTTTCTCAGACTTTGAGGAATTTACAGTACCCCCACTTTAATCTTTCAAGTAGTCTCAGGAGGAAGATATCTAGTCCATCTCTCCCAGGCTATAAAGAATCATAAAATCTAAAATTGGGAAAGATATACTGTATCATTAGTCCAACTTTCTGCCAGAACAGAGTACATCACTGTATTACATTTATGATGTTTTCTCCACATGTAACTTTAGTTTGACAAATTTATCTGAGGAAATTATTTTATTATTTTATTGACTTGATCAGTAACTTTCAGTAAGCCTTCTCCATCTCTTTTTTTTTATGACCCTGCTTGGCATTGCTCCCTCAAATATTCATAGACCTGTGATTATAACTCCTTCTAGCTTCTATTTGGCCAAGATTGTGTATTTAACTCTTCTAATCTTTTTTTTTTTTTTTTCAGACCTCAGTACTTTAAATTCTCCAATCAATAACCATATTGTAAACCTCTCCTTTCTTTTGGTCAGACAAGGAATTTAGTCAGAAACTACCTGGACTGAAAACACTTTCACATCTTTTCCTGCTCAAATCTGGCGTAACAGAGAACAGAATCTATTTCCTGCAGCATGACAGAAACGAATGTTCTGTACAGAAACTGTTCTGTATGATATCTGGATTATGACATTCAAAGTTATGTTCCTCAAAGGAAAGATACTCCACCTTATGTAGTTTACTCAGCTCTACTTTTGTTATCTTCTGGTGTGTCCATGAAGATGTTAAATGAGATCTGAACAACAATGTTTTTTGTGGATTATTAGTAATACTATTGGCCAAAGTAAAAAAAAATCTAATCAGAGATCAATATTAACCAAATATAATTCCATTAATTATTATTCTTTTTAAAATTTATTTCATGCTCTCATTATACTCACTGCTATAAATACCACATTTCTTGTGCTTTCTTAAAATATATTTAAAATTCACCCTTGATTTAATAGGTTAGAACTTTACAGAAGTCAGAGGAATTAAACAGTGCTTGTTATGTCTACAGCATTAACCCTAATTTCTGTAGTAAATTGTTGAATTTTCTTTTATATCGGGTTAATTTCATATGGTTTCTTGTTTATGAACTTTTGCTGCCTGCAATATTTCTCAAGGTGCTAAAGGATTTATTGAAGTATTTGAGATCTCATACATAGTACTTAATAGACTTGTAAAAAATAATTTGATAAATAACCCAATCTACTAAAATCACATATATGACATTTAATAGTTCTGATTATGATGTTATATTAGTAAATTGACTTATACAATTTGGTCATGTTAATTGCTTCATGTATCTAACATTTAAAAGATGCATTCTTTCCCATGATTTTGTGTTTTACAAATTTTTCTGTATGCTCTCAATTTATTATCAACCACTAATAGTTTTACTTGTCAAAATAAATGGCATATGAAATACACTTAAAAAACGAAGTGTCATACTCAAAATTACTGCTTGTAACTGTCCATCTGCCTGAAACACAGTTATAGACTATGGAACAGATAGTGTAGAAGTTCAGTGTTAGGGACCATAAGTAAACTTCAGTTTACAGGAAACTAAACAAGTGAGAAAAAATCAATATTTAATATTTAAGTGCTAAGAAAATTCCAGTCATGTTCTGAGACCCAGCCAAAGGGAATCACTAGGTACGTTGATGATCCTCTGCTTCCCCTCCAAGTTTTACGCACAATAGAGTTTTATAAACAATTTTATTCAATAAGTATATACAAGAAAAAAGTATACAGAAATAAAACAAAAGCAATGTAATCTGGATTCAATTTTAACTTCAGTTATAATGTAGTTAATAGTTTAGAGATTATATACTTAAGTTCAATTATAGCTTTTGAACATATTTTATTTTGCTTCTGATTTTTTTTCTTCCTTTCTGTGTGTCAACTTGATCATACAAGAAAACAATTTGATCACAGCTGTAATCACATATCAGACATCAAATGTCGATTCTACATCTTCAGAACAGTGTAATAAAATATTGTGGAATTAATATGGTCATACATAGCAGTAAGAGATATTGATACAAGGCTTTACAATTCAAAGTGTCTATCAGGGCACTATATGGCTCTTCTCAGTATGGCATTAGAACACCTCAGACACCTGGTGCTTTATCAGCTCCTACAACAGCTTCCTAAAGAAACCCTCAAGGGAGAGAATGCCTACAGTATGAAAATGCTTTATAGACTCAGGTTCCTGGCCCCTGCCAGCATCATTAATAGCACCAATTTTCAGCTGAATTGAGAAATGCAAAATGCAATTAATCCTTTCCTTCACACGAAATTAATAGTTTATGCGTGCAAAAATTTGCTTTAAACTTTCAAGCCAGTGATGATGAGCACATACAATTTTATCTTCAGGATTTGACTTAAAACCAAAAATGCAAAGGAGTTTAAAATCAAACAGAATCAAAATCCTTCATTCCATCCATGTCGCCCTGTATTATTTCCCCAGTCAGTATTTCAAATGTGAGCCATATCCAGTTTGAAGAGTCATATTGTGTTAAGTTACTGTATGTAACACAATATGAACAGTGTAATAGGCATGAAGCATCAAAGAAATAGTATATCTGCTGAAAGCTAATGCAATTTTCATTTGATGATAAGTGCAATGAATTTTAACCTGTTACTATGAGGCTTGTTGATACTTTCGTGTTATTAATGCTCTGAAAAATGAATTACATTGTTATGTGCATTTGAGTACAATTATAATGTGCTTCAGCTCCAGTGGGAATGATGAAACTTCCTAAAAATAATCATGTAATTTCCTTTTCTTCCTGCATTGTCCTCTCCCTGTCGGTGTGCCATTATGTTACAAGAACTTTAGGTACTTGAGCTCAATAAAAGCAGAAACAAATTAATGAAACTTTACCACAGTGTGGGATTTGAATTTAGTTATTATGGGTCCACTGAATTATTAAGCAACTCATCTGTCCAGTATCTGGGAAAGAACGTTTTGATTAAAAGCTCTATTGAAAGATGGTTTTAATAAATTGTAATTCATTAAAACTCACAGAGTTAGGTACATTGGTGATTTACAATTATAAGTCTGTTTTATGTTTCTATATTTATGTTTCTACATCATCAAAGTAAATAATTTAAATATATTTATACCTATGATGAGGATATGAGAGTATGTAACACATGGATGTATAGGTTTGTGTGTATTTTTATAGGCACATGTAATACACACACACATATATATGCAGAAGGGTGGAGAAGAAAGATGAGATGACTATAAATATGGCCATGGTTTTATTAACGTAATGTGGACAGATATTGCTAAAGCAGATTGTACCCTACCCTTCAGCAAACTGATAAGTAGGAACGAAAGGTCCTATTTAGGAAATTTTCCATGAGGGTGGACATGTATACTGGCAGGTAGATGAGAAGAAAATAATGAGCTCTTGCATCTGTTTCCAAGTAGCCATTGATCAACACCAGTGGGAATGAACTCTAAAGAACCTATGTTGTTGCTCATATCACCTTTAGGTAGTCTTGGCTACACCTAACTAGATGAGGAGTATACCCAACAGCTGATAAAAGCCTAACTATTATTGATCAGTATAGCTCTTCAGAACTGTAGATTTTAAATACCTTTAAACAGGTGATGATGAGGCCACTAAAGCGGAAAAAAAACCTCTTGCAATTAACACATCAATTCATGTTTAAATGTTACCCTGACCTGCCCAGTGAGGTCCTGTTTAAGCAGTTTCATACTCTTTTGAACTTTATAGTCATCTTTTTTTAGTAGACCATTCAGTTTCAACTCAATCTGGGAAATTTCTGATAACATTGGATAAAGACAAAGATCATAAAAATGCTTTAATTGGTTCATCAGTAAATATTGCTAAAAGCACTTTTGGCTTTGGTGATTTCTCTATGGAGTTGGCTGGGATGATGCCTTGGTAGATTTCCTACTTCAGATTTGGAGAATAGCAAACACTCACATTTATTTTTCCTATTCAAGAGCTCCACTAACAAATTCTCTTGCAGTTTCCCCTCCCTCACTCCTATTTTGTTTTGTTTGGTTGGGTTTTTTGTTTTGGTTTGTTTTTTTGACAGTAAAACAAGAATGCAGCAATATTTAAATGTGTAGTATCACAAATATTCAGAGCAATTTTGGTGCCTTGACTAAATATGTGTAAAAAGATGAGCCACTTCACTCTAGAAAGGCAGGGATGGGATTTCCAGAAAATAGATTTTTATTCAGTACCTATAGGATAGAAATGATACTGATTACCAAAGACACAGTCTGCACAACTTTGTTGGTGATGTATTTTCTACTGAGTAAATTTAACTGACCTCTGTCAATACATCTCAATGTCACAAAGTTCTGCAAGATATATTTAGACCTCAGAATGGCATATATGCTTTTTCTTTCTCCCTCTCTCACTGCTTCTCTCTTATTGCCATATATAGTTTGAGCATCCTTCTCCAAGGTTGAGCTGAAAGCAGGGATCCACATCCATGCAGTCCAAACACTATCCAGTTTACAGCACTATGTTAGACAAACATCTGTCAAGGACAACATAATTCATTTCTAACTGGAGTAATTCATCTTGGGAGTCAACTGAGCCACTGTGAAGAACTTATTTAGTGTTTGTTGTCTGCCCTGCAGCAGTTAGACTTTTATTTCTGGGTACAATTCACTATGTTGTTTATCCTGCATATAGCCTCAAGTCACCTAAGACTCAGATCAGAAACACAGCTGGTATTGAAATCTCTAGGACAGAAAGCTTTTTTCAGTACGACTATGGTTTCTATATGACCTATTTCACCATGGCTTGAAAGGTTGTGTGAAATATACTCATTAGAGGAACCTGAAGTTGGCATTTTTCAATAGCTCCACAGCCAACTTAAATCAACCTAAATCAGGCAGCCATTACAAAGGGTAATTGTCCATAATTACTTTCATCTGCTCAGCAGGTCATCCTTGCTATTCCCTTCCATTAGCTTTACTTATTTTGAGCTACGGTATGAATCATATATCAAAAAAAAGCCATCTGCTGGGCTATATGGCCACTCTAGCTGTCAAGAACTGGAAGGGAAACATGCGTATAGGTAAGAGAGGAAAAAACTGGCGTAAGTATACATCTTTCATTAAGCATAATCCAGTTCAAAAGTAGGCCATCATGATGATCTACTCATATTTTTCCCAGTGCCTGCTTAGTACTAGATATAAAATGTAAGTAGCTGCAGAACAAGCTAGATCAGAAAAGTGAGTCAAACAAACAGACACAAAGAATTAAGAAGGGCAGGATCATATGAGGAGGGATGACAGGAAGGAAAGCAAAACCACCTGTGTTAGCAGTCCTCAATTAGATTAGATTAAACCTAACACAAAACTTCCCCCTTTGATCAGTCTAACATGATTTGAAGCCTCAGGGCTAAAAGTTTGATTATGTCTTGATTTCACAGTTTCTTTGCATTGAAGTCAGCTGTGAAGACAGTAATTGTAATGGATTTAATTTATTTCCTATTAACATGATTTGCAGTGAGCACCAATGGAAGGTGTCATTCAAGTTATCAGCGATACACATAGTCACAGGTGATAGCAAGCAACAGATGCATTAGAGAAATGTGCTGAAGATAGAGGTGGAATAAATGCCTTCTGATCATTGTTTCCTAAAATTCCTGACTTAATCTCAGTTGTTCAATATAGCCTTAAGTACTGAGGTATGAGATTTTTTTCTATCATTTTTCTGGTCACTGAGATGTGGTGACAGTAAGTTTTAAAGTCCAATTTGAGTTTACTACCTTCTTATTTAAACAAATGTCTCACATTTCTGAAGTATAGGGCATGCAGAATAGCTGTTCCTGATGATCTGTTTTTTCACTCCCTGGATTTTTGTTTATGCTTTTACCATATCAACTATTACTTACCTCCTTCCTAACATGGAAGTTTGAGGTTTTTCCCCATTCTACTTATATGAGAGATTTGCCTGTATTCCCCTTTCATCATTCATCAGTGATGAAACATTGTTCTTGAAATGGGATGAACAGTGTGTTATGACCTGGATTGGGAGCCAGGGGAGTTGTAAAGGTTCTGTGATCCCCTCAGGTTAAATTAAGATGAAATGACACCAAATGACAAGTTAAAATATTTTACTTCCAGTAGAAACAACTTAAACTTGGAAAAGGATAGTAAGCAATGTGGTCTCTTACTGATAAATCTATAAGAAAGGAAAGAAAATAGAAGGAAAGGAGAAAAAGAGAGTCAAAGTATCTGGATCTTCACCCCAGGTTCCAGTTGTCTCAGGTACGGTAATCTTGGGTGGTGGGTGCACACCCAGCAAAGTTCTCTGACACCTTTTAAGTTCATCTTATCATAATAGACAAAGAGAGGCAGATCTACTGCTGGGTATTTATCTCTCTTATTGGTCTTTTAGCCTGAACATATAGTTTCACTTGGGCTATGGTTTCCTTCCTTTGAGTCTTATCTAGGAATTTGGCAATACAGCCCCAAGGAAGTGGAGCTGTGCATCCTTCAATATACTCCATGTTTTCTTGGGCTAATCACAAAGGCCCCAACTTGTCCTTGCAGCTTTCTGTGTTGATGAATATTTGAGGCATTAACTCCTTCAGTTCCTTACACAGTGTTACACCAAGCATTCAGGATCAAAATATAGCACTGACTTTCTTGAAGGGATTACATTGTTTCCCTATGTACTGAGTCTTTTCCTTATGAATCATCAGGATTTAAAGTATTTTTAAATGTAAATGTAGATTAAGTAAAGTTCTTTATTGAAGCATCTATAGGATAAACTCATCAATTTCTAGTAAGGCTCTTTCCATAGACTTCATTGCAGTTCAGATTTGGATTTTGGTTGGCAGGCCAACAATTCATAACATCTGGTAAAATTCTGTAGTAATTCTGATTGCCAGTGTTGAGAGTTTTACTCTAAAGTTAATGCCATTTTCTTATAATAGAAATCACATTCAATATAGACAACAGAGGCTTCAAACAAGCTATTGAATGTAACTAGAAAAAAATGTTTCAAATTATGTAGTACATACACCATGTAATACATGGAAATTATATGCATTCTTCCAGTGCTGGATGTAAAATCAATCCTTTTGTCAAGTGCTCCTATTGTAGACTGCCATGTTGGAGACCTATATTCAAACAAAGGACTTGGAGGGTTGGGCACTTAGCTTCCAGGGAGAGGAACCTTCTGTCATTCAATAACTCTCCTCAGTTGCAGACGACAAATGAGCTACTGTAGGTAAGACACTTCAGAGAAGCTTCTGAAAGCCCTTTTGATGAAGTCTCACATCTGAGGTTAATGACAATACCTAAGGTGTGAGAGTCATGTAATAAGCGTAAATCTGACTTGGAAAATTAAAAACAAAGAGCAGGAAAGAAAGAAAAAAGTAGCACTAGTTTGAAGAGAATGGCATTATAGTCAGAAGGAGTAAATAATGAGGAGCAATGTGGTATGATACATGATGACTTAGATGATTTAAATACTAAAGGATGAAAGCTAGTTCAAAGAAGCTAAATAGAGAGCAGTGACAGGTTTCTAGGGAAAAAAGGATATCAAACAATTGGGTGTGTCATTAAATATAAGAAATCAAAAGGTAAAAAGAGTCTAAAAGATAGTTCTCTGTGCAGCATTAAATATGAATGATAAGTAATAAGATGAGAAAAGAAAAATCTATGTCTAACATTAAAAACAAAGAAACATTACCAACTATGCCTAAGTAGGGCAAAAAGGAGTCAGGTACAATTTATTAATACAAACAAAATCTAGAAGAAACAGACTAAGAAGTGAACAAAGGAAAAAGAATTCACTTTCAGTTAAAAAAATCTGGAAGGTTATTCACTCATAGGAGATAGGAGTGCAACAAAGATATACATTTTGCATTGTACAATTAGAAGCTCTACTAGGCTGTAGCTTTTACTCACTGTACCAATGGCTCAGCTAAACTATCACAGCTGTGACCTCAAACGTCATGCCTAGAGCTTGCTTTGCCCATGTACCTATTTAGAGGAGAAATTAGAGGCCCACATAATGATTCTATAAGAAAAGCCAAAGGAAAAGAGACTGGATTTGCAGAAATACTTGAGGCACCAAAAGCTAACAAATTAGAAGCATCCCAAAATCTCACAGTAACATCTCATAAACACCTATGAAAATCTGGACCATAAGCGATGCTAGCAGAATTCTTTGCACTATGAATTCTAATAAATGAAGCCCATTAACAGTAAATCCAATCAGCATTAAATTCCACTGCTCCTGCTATTATTAATTATTACATAACAACATTAAGAAATTGACATTTCATTTTTTCTCCTTTTCAACACAGATAGTCTACTCTTTCAGTAAGAGAATGACACTGTCATAGCTGGAGTTCTGAGGTTCTTCTTTTTTATGGTTTTGAGCCCACGTGAGTTTGTCCATGATGAATATTTTCTGGATTATCATTTATGATATTACCATAAGGAATTCACTTGGGACTTAATTTTGGCATAAATGGTGGGTGATTAAGAAAAGCAATGGGTTATGGGTATTTTTTTTTTTACTTATGAAGTTGGAACTTTTCTTGCTGTTCTCTTTCTAAATTAGAAATACAGAGCACATTCAAAATTTAAGCATTCAGAGGTGAAAAAATTCTGTCTGGAGTAACTCTTAGGAATATGATAACTACTACCTCCCTGTCTAGCCTCTCCTTTAGTCCATTTTTATATATCACTTTCTAAATGGACAGTGCAGCTCAGAAACTGTGATTTGTTCAGTTTTCTGGAGGCAGAATGATTCACTGAAGCTTTAGTTTGGTGCTTTAGTTCAGTGCAGCAAGCTATGTGAGACTGCTGGTGGCCACATTTTAGCATCCTTGTTCCACGTTACTGTGCAAAGTTAAGCTGCAGTATGCCTATATTGATAGTTCAGTCTAAGATTTTGATGGGTGTAATGCAAGGCACACTACTAACTGCAGGATTATATCTTGCCCCAGTCAAGAACGTGGGAGTATTATAAATTCTAACTGAATAGAACATATGAATTACTTATAGTGGACAAAAGCAATATGATTTTCTCTAGGAAAAAAAAAAAAAAAAAAAAGCAGAACTATTTTTTTTAACTTAAAAGGTAAATAAAATTCCCTCTGCCACCCCCCCTTACAAAAATAGCTTTTCAGACTTCTTTAACTGTTAAAACTGAAATTTCCAATGCCAAAGAATTAAGAATCAACATTGTTTGGGGTGGGCCTTTGGAGATTTCTTTCTTTTTTTTTTTTTTTTTTTTAATCTGAAAAGCCTATAAATCAATACAAATGAATCTGCCATATAAAAATGTTTAATAACCTCACTAAAGTCCAGTCCTTACCAAGTCAAGGTATTGAAGTTAGAAAAAGCCTAGTATGAAGATGAGAGAAGCAGGCAAAATATCTTAGAGACTCAAGGGAAGGAAAGAATAAAGAAAGAATAGCAATCTGTTAAAGTGGCTATAACTGTTGTTCTTGACAACACCTCCATCTTCCAAGAGTGGATGTAGATGAAGGAGAATGGTAATTGATCACCAATTCCATCTTGGATTATCTTGGATCATCCAATTTCCTATTGCTCCCTGATAGAGTAGAGGTGTTGTTTACTATGGAAAGGAGACGGATGCCCTAAGATATACTAAAAATAAGATGTTTTCAAATAAAAGGTCATTTTAGATATGTTCTGTAGTGAATGGGGAGCAGAAGAAGGCAAAGTAGAAAAAGCAGGTGTTCACAAAGCCCAGTTCTCCAGGACTGTACTACACTTCTACATTGTCTTATGCAGCTCAGTGTCTTTTACAGAGCTGTGATTTGTTAAGAGTCCAGAAGAAGGGATCCAACAAGCATACTGCATAACAAGCAACAGCACAATGGACACTTTCAACTTCTGAGAATGAGAGCTCTGTGGGATGAAAACAAAAGAGATTTTATGACACCAGAGAAAAAGAAGAAAGAATATTTTTTAGCAGGTATGGAGCAGAGCCAGAGTCGCATCTCTGGGCTAACTGTACCTATATATGTATAGCATAGATGAGAATTCTTTGAAGTCAGGACATCTTTAGTTATCACCAGAACAGATACTGGAACCTCTGCTTGTATCTATGTTAGTAAATTAAACTGTGCAATGCTGTGTAATTTTTAGCATGGTGCCTGGCATATTTTTTTGTCTTATCCAATTAACATTTTCTGTTGAATAAATATACTTCATTTATACTATCAAACCATGTTCACAAACCTGTCCTACCTGCCATGTCCTTACAAACAGATTGATCTCATTACTTGCTATGAAATTAACTATGGTTATTGTATCTTGCCCATACGAGTATTGCAAAACTGAATTTTCTTTGCCTGACCATCTTGGTGGTATAAAGCATCAACCAAAATTATGACTTATAACCCTGTAAAACTTTCTTCTATTATTTTTAGTCATTAAAAAAAAAAAAAAAAAAAAAAAAAAAAAGCATAGCTGACACAGTAATCATCTGATCATCTGTAATGATTCACTTTGGCAAAAATCTTTTTAATGTCGTGTTTCCTTTGGCATTCATGTCTCAAAAGCATAAAGTAAGGTGCTGAAGAGTAATACCTGCAGCTATTTCATTTCACACTTTGTGCTAATACCTTTGATTTTCAAAATGTGACTGAGCTTCCCTTAGGTAGCAGTTGTAATTCCAGGTCTATATAGACTCCCTGAATTCTATTTAAAATCCCTTAAAAATATAGTATTCACCTGTTTTCTGGGTTTAGTACTTTCCAACTCACCTTTATATTGTGTATAAAGTAATTTTAGAATTTCAGTACACTTAAGTGTCATTACCTTTTTTTGTTATCTCTCAACAAAAAGGTTCTGCTTCCCTTCCTACTCTTATTTTTTTTAGTCTTTCTGAAATGACACAATTGTTCTACATCATGATCAGTGCTGTGCTGACTGGTTATCTTTTGTCTGACCATACATATTTTCTAATTTTATTCAAATAACACCTGTATTTTGAGAAAACATGATTATTTAAATTTTTTTTCTCCATATAATAGGTAAAAGGAGCTGATAATGATACACAGTCTAGTCTAATATCTGTTCTAAAGTTAAATCAATCATTATATTCCCTCTGCATGAACATCAAAACTCTCATTTCAAAGGAGGTAAATTTTAATCTTCTAAATCTAGCAGATTCGGATGTAATCATCCAGATGTGATCTAACACTTTAGATAAATCTGAAGAGACCTAGACCATCATCATGTTATTCTCAGCATTTTCTCAGAGATACACATGTAATTCCTTGTTCTATTTTTTCTATATTGCATCTAAATCCGGTTTATTAATTTGACAGAAAGTTTTATACAATATGTATAACCTTTTCAGAATGATTCATGACAACATTTTGAGATGACAAGAGGAAATGAGATATCCCTAGAGGGAAAGATATCCCCAGATTTTTTAATGAATAAGAATCATGAGGAACTGTCAAGGTCTCACACCCTCTTCCAGGTATCAAATCATGTTGAACAGTTTGGTTGCATACTCAGAAAAGTGTATATCTTGTATTTTAAATCAATTCTGCTTATGATGTATGTTCTTATACAATTTTTTTGTTCTTCACTTCCCTTTCTTCCCAGATAACTTAAACATGGGAAGAGTTTCACCACAGCATCAAAAAATCACAGAACGGCTGAGGTGGAAAGGTACCTCTGGAGATGATCTAGTCCAGCTCCCAACTTATGGCAGGGTCAGATACAGTAGGCTGATCAGGACTATGTCTAGCTGGATTTTGAATATCTTAATGAAGAGTTCACAACCTTTCTGGGCAACCTGTGCCAGCATCTGACCGCTCTCACAGTAGAAGTGGTTTTCTGATGTTTAAATGAAATTTCCTGTACCTTAGTTTGTGCCCATTGCCTCTTGTCCTTTCATTGGCTACCACTGAGAAGAGTCTAGCTCATGTTTATACTGTTCAAACAGGAATATACACACATTGACAGTATTCCCCCCGGGCATTCTCTTCTCCCGGCTGAATAGTCCCAGCTCTCTCAGCCTTTCCTCATATAACAGAGACTCCCATTCCTTAATCATCTTTGTGGCCTTTTGCTGGACTTGCTCCAGGCTGTCTGTTTCTCTCCTAAAAAGGAGAGCACAGAAAAGGAGACAGCATTTCAAATGTGTCTCAGCAGTGCTTAGTAGAGGAGAAGGGTGACCTTCCTTGACCAGCTGGTAACACTCCTACCTGTGCAGCCCAGGAGGCTGCTGGCCTTCATTGCTGGAAGGGCACATAAGTTAAGATATCTAAAGATATGTCCTGTCATAATAACCTATCTTACAGATAGGAAACGGAGAATGATATCTTTTAAATATGCTTAGCTATATGTAACTAACTGATTTAAATGGGAATGTGGCATAGTTCAGAGAATGTGGACCAGCAGAAGTTTGTTTATAGTAATGCAGGAAGTTATAGCAGTTGAAAAAAGAGTCAGATCACCAAAAATACCTATTCCTAGACTCATCTTCCTACTTCACTAGATATATTTGACATTAATATAATAGATTACAAGCTACTGACATTATAATAAGTATCTAAAGTTGACATTAATTTAGATGTACTTTTAATCTTGGTAAATCTGAAAGTAGAGGCATGATTAATTCCAAGTGAAATAAAATACCAAGAAAAACAACACTACTATTTTTCAAGCAAACTGTTTACATACAGAGCTATGCAGCAGCAGGAGCTCTAACCGAGGAAACACAAAATACAAAAGCTGTCACCTCCTTAAACATTTTTCTTCAGTCTTGATTTCACAGAAGAAACTACATAAGATTAAGGTAATAATTTCTTTATTAACTTATAAGAAAAACATTTTCAGAAACATTGCCTGTATTAGGAAGCTTGGTCTAAAACTGAAAGGTACCACCACAAAAATATACTGCAGTGAGAAAAATAATCAGCAAATTTTTGTACTGCATAATCCAAAGGAAGGTACAAATGACAAACAAAAAAAAAAAAATTAAAATCTGTATTGTATTAGCAATGTATTTTCTATATTAACCACAATGTTAACATATTAATTAATTTTATGTTTACTAATAGAAAAGATCATTGCTAGCATAATTCACGAATCTCAGAAAAGTTATTGATATGATATGGCTACTCTAATGAAGCATTCATATGTCACTCAAAACAGAATTATTTAATACAGAAGTACTCACATGCTGTAGTGAGTTTTGAAGATTGACTGATTCGTTTTAAAATATTCACTGTCTATATAGGCAAAAAATATATATGTAATATATATATATTTAGTTATAATTGTGGGCAACTTATACCATCACAGTTTTTGTCTGAAGGCTTGATCCACTGAGGTTTTGGCCTTTGAATCCCACTAGAGAGAAGGCAGTTTTCTCAACAGAGAATAGGGTGTTGAGATGAAGAGAAGCTGCAAGGTCAGGCACAACTCTAGTGTTCGAAAGAGTGATGATTCAGAACAATTTCAGAAGTCACAAGCTAGAGGACTGCATAACTAATTAAAATTGCATATTGTAATGTCTGACTTTAACTAAAGTAAGCAATTTCAAGGTTCAACAGCTTTTGTAAATCCTTGGGTGTGCTATTGGAAGTACAGAGGTGTAAAATAAACATCGTATCCTATTCCTGTGATCGTACATGCAATACAATAAAGGAAGGACAAAACCAATAAATTAGAAGAAAAATGTGAAAAGCAATGATCGAGTAACATTCAGGAGATCCAATGGGTTTTGTAACCACAACAGTAGTAAAAGAAAGGAAGTAATGTAGGTCTCACTTATATTATTTGCTACCTCTTTTATCTTTCTTTCCTTCCTGGAAGAAACGTAATCTACCTCATCTCTTCAGTCCCTGGAGGTGGGTGGCAGTGCTGCAGTTCCATGGGAGATAGCAGGACAATGTTTTCAGTCTGCTCTGCTCCTGGCCTTTTCCTACTCCACCATGAATTCAGTCAGCAACAAACATACCAGTTTTTACGTAACTTTGGTTTAGGATCTGGAAGATAATTAGATGGAGTAAAAGCACGAAGAATGTGACAAGAAGATTTCCAATCTATGCCATGACAAAAGTGACCTGGAACTACTCAGGTTAATTTTCAAGTTGAATTTGTTAGTCTTGTATGTAAATGGTGAGAATCCATTCCTAAACTATTAATTAGCTTGGTCCAAAATACTAGTCTGTCTTGATTAAGCCAATTCCATATGGATCAAAACAGTTTTGCTACCTGAATTTCAGTCTAAATGGAATCATTTATGACTAGGAGTATGTTATTAACAAGATCCCTTTAATGAAGTTGATGATTTTCTCAAAAACTAAAGAAAGGGTAAAGAGTAGTGCCTACAAACAGAATCCTGTAACTTCCTCATTTTTTGTGAAATTACCTAGTTTTAACCATAAAAGGTTTTTTTGACATTCTTACCAATATGAGCCACTATCATTTACCTATTGTGTTATGATAGCATAATGGCATATTTTTAATACCACACTCCTTCAATCTCTTTCAAAATCATCACGTGACAAACCAAAGATGCAGATATGTAGGATGTTTTCCAATTGTCTGTATTTCCACAGTCAGAACTGGAGACCTGATATATTACTACCACTAAAAAAAACAATTTGCACTTTGACAAAATTCAGTAGAAAATAACTATTTTCTCTCCAGCAAAAGTGGGGCAGTGGAATGCGATAGAGTTTGCAGGGTGCTGAGTCTCCATCTTTCTGTGTATTTTCTATTGAATAATAGAAAGTTCATGGATATCTTCACAGTATCCATCTAGGGCAGGAGCATAGCCAAAATCCGTTTCATTTGGTTGCAAATCTTCTGTATAGGATTTACGGTTCTTCTGACAAACTGAGGAGGCTGAGTTAACTCACAGTCTGAACTGATTCTCTGTCTGCACATTTTCATCACCACTGAGAGAACACAGTTGCACTTCTGACTTACCGCCTTCTTGTTTTCTTAAGCAAAACGGTTCATTTGAGGAAGAGTGAGAAGGAATTGTTATTGTGAAAGGAATATCTTATGTTCGTTAAAGCTTTGAAAATTCAACTTGGCTTGATTGAAAAATTAATCAAATCACCCTTGAGATACTGTTAAAATCCAATACATCTGTGCTATGCACCTAATTATTTTGATAAAGCTACTGTTTTAATAAGATACTTCCCCTTTTTTTATATGTTGTGTTCAGCTGCAAAAAAATACACACATTTATAATGCCAGCATAGATCCTAACTTAAGGTGATCTCATAAGCACAAATTGGAAGCAAGTATAAAAAAAATTCTTTGTAACTAAAAGCTCTACAATTATTTGCAAAAATGTTTTCAAAATGAAACTGGGAAACCACTGAAAAGCTGATTTTATATATCCATTATCTTCAGACCTTGTAGATTTTAGGAAGAACATGCATTACACTTTGGGAACTGCCTGACTCAAGTGATTTTTATCATTGTTCATCCTGGAGGAAATATTCTGATCCATTGCATTATCTGTTAAAATCGGTCACCTTCATTGCAGACAACTCACCATGACAGTATTGCAATACCACAATTTTGTGTGATGATACAGGTCATGTCAAATCTGCAAAAGATATATTTTAAAATAATTGTATGACTTATTTACACTTCAAACTCTTCAGAACATTCCCTGTTTCCTAAAGCAAAGGGAAAATATAATAATAATAATAATAATAATAATAATAATAATAATAATAATAATAATAATAATAATAATAATAATAATAATAATAATAATAATAATAAATAATAATGCAATCTCATTGTGTCATTCACCAAATTTGGAATAAAAAATATTTATATTAAAAAAAAATTGTAATTCATAGTGAAGGAGAAAATCACTAGCTTTAGTAACAGGTAATAATGTTTGAAAGAATTACTGAAAGGAAAAGGTTATGCACTTGAAATTTCCAGCCAATCTGAATAAAATAGAGAAAGAGATTGCAGATGATGCTAAGAGAGGGGGAAGAAAATAGATTAACAATGATGACTGAAAAGATTTATCTGAAAAGGGACATATTTCCAAAGAAAGACATACTATAACCTGTCTTCCTATTAAAGTGGAAGAATACAAAAAAAAAATATATAAATATGCAACTATCATAATAGCAGAAAGTATTATTGTATACTAAGGTGATAATATTCTCCCTTTTTCTGTTTCTTCAACATGGTTTTGTCTTTTACATGATAGATGAAGAGAAAGGCAGATAAACAGATAATTTTGTTTCACTGTGTCTTGTTGCTGACACTCAAGTGAATATGTTCCAAAAGAAGGTAATTTTTTTCAGAGAGAACAAGCCTATAAAAAGAAGCCGTAAAAGAGGAAAGCAAAGAAGTTTATGTTAAAAGAGGATTCCTTTCCACTTTCAGAAAACATTCGTTCTTTGTTTATATTCTGTGCATTCTAGAAGCGAATTGTAATTTTCTATAAAGCAATTAGGAAGAGATATTTTTAGAGGACACATAGGATTTTATTTTTTTCTCTTGAAAAACATGGTCTGGGCATTGTATAGTGGAACAATAAACAATATAGGAACTAGATCACTGAATCTGAACAAAGCACGGACCTTAGAGCCAAAACCTAACAATCCATGTTTTGCCTTTTTTTTTTTTTTTAATTATTATTATTTTCCTTTCCCACTGTTTGTTTAAGCCTTCCATTATATAATTTATTTTTTGGATCGTAAGCGTCTGGTTTGGGGTTTGGGGACTCGTCATGTACCTAGCACAGTGGGACACCTAGTAAGTTGAGTTTCCAAATATAATGAAAAAAAAAAAAATCAAGAAGACCTAATTTCTGAACAAAAAAATATGTTGGCACCCTGCAGTTAGTCAGAACTAAACTCACCAGTGCCTTAGAGTAATTTTTGAAAATAGAAATTGATCACTTCTTAAAATAAAATGGGTTTGAATTGAAGATTACAATAAACTATACCACTGACTGCCATTAAGCAGCATTTGCAACAACTAGCATCCAACATATTTAGCCTTTCACAATAATTCTATAACAACATATTAAATACTGCTAAGGAATGGAGGCAAGCACTAGAAATCCATCATCTATATTAATATTAGAAAGGTCCATGGTACAGGTTTGTTCTTGTCTCCTACTATTCACCTGAAAAACCCAGACTGCAGCATGTAAGCACAGGGTTTTGGTGGCTAAGAGAGCTTAATGATAAGTATGTGACAACAGGTCTTTGATACTGTGGCCAAAAAAACCAGACTCCGGCATTAATTAGTTCACTAGCAGAGGAGCAGCCTTTGTGTTTGCATCCAGCTAATAATTTTCTCTGTTACCTCTATATGAATAGCTAGGATCATTCTGGTGCATTTTTTTTTTTCTTTTTAAAAATTTTTTCATCTAAGTTTCATGTTTTATTTGCCTAGACTACTCCAAAAGTAATATGCAGCCTTCACAAGGACTATATATTTGATGTTTGAATTATAGCTACACAATAGAGTGCACGGCTTAATTTTTATTCCTTTACTTGATAAATATTTACAAATTTCAGATAAGAATCTTCACTGCATGTATTTAAGACAATAGTTTTCACCTGTACGGAGTGAAATGTATTTTCTGATGAAAATTCATGAGATGAAATGTCACCTTCTGAAAGCTTGTGAAAAACGACCTGCGAGGGTGAATCTTTCTGTCTGAATTCAAGTCTACACAGTTCCACCGGTGTACCCAGCCCATTTCCAGTGACACAAGAAATGTACAGTGATATGTGTACCTTCCCTGAACCTATTACATGCTGCACCTGCACCTCTGCACTGGCTTTTTTGCTGCTGGGAGCAAGGGCTCAGAGCACAGAACAAGCAAAATGCCTGAATACTGTACTTGTCATCTTAAAAACATTTACTTGTAGTTTCTCTGTGATATCTGAGCTCGTTTTCTGTGTTTCCACAAGGAATCTAAAATCTCCCAGATGTTGCTTTGTGGCAAAGTCTAGAAGTAATTTTTATTCTATTTTAGGTCATGGTGCCTCTTAAAAAGGTGATTAGGTTTTTGTTCTAATGGCAGGTATATCGATGCTCTTGGTTTCTCAAGTTAATGGCAAATAACTAATGGGTTTGCAGAATAGACTGCAAAACACAATGCACACACTACTTCACCAAGTCTGTCGGTTTGAATTCTAGATGCAGAAGTGCTATTGCAGAAATGTTGTTGTGCTAAACCTTTTGCTTCTGATAGCCTTTGAATTAAATTTTTTGTGTCAGATCATGAAAGGACATGAATGCTGGAACTTTGAATGTTCGCTTTTGTTTTTCTACTTCTTTCATGAAGATAAAAGTCCTTCTTTTTGACATAGACAACAACATTAGGGGCTGTATTTGTTCTCCTTCTCTCTCTTCTATCAAAAAGATATTGATTACCTTATAATGGTATTTCTTCTCAGGTTATAGAAGAACAAAGCTTATTCTGTTATTCCAACTTTCTTGGAACTGCTGTTTGTAGTTTACATTTGCCTGCAACATTTTAGTCAAACAGCTAGCACTCCTCTTACTTACTTCAAAGGTATGAGATGAGCAGTTACCATTACATCAAGGCTTTATATTCTGCCACATTTTATCTGCAATAGTCACACAGCTTATTCTCTTAAGTCAAATTCAGTTATCTTTATTCAAATTTTATGACTAAAATAATGGACTAAAGAGTCCATAATTTGGCCAGATGTTATTGTTAAAAACAGCTTTATTGTGATATTGTAGGGAAAGAATTCTGGGTGTGATATTACCCTTAACTGCTTCCATATTCTAATTTATTTTTCTTTCTGAAGGCAGATGTACATGCACATTTATACAGACACACATGTATGTGCACACACACAACTAAGACAAATATGTTCAAGATAGTCTTGAATAATGAACTGTTCCAATACAGACAAGTGTCCTATTTGTACCTCAAAAGAGGCTTTTAATTAGAATATATTTACCTTCAACATATATGGTAGTAAATCGAAAATGGAATTGCATGTTGCAAAAAACTACAGTGTTTATCTCACTGTTTGTGAAGGAAGGATGCAAAGACGTTGTGCAATACTTCAGCCTGACTGTTCTGTGCATGGCCAGGTCCATGGAAACAAGAAAGGCATTGCCATAAATCAGAAATACTATGAGGGAAGAGGAAAAAAATGGTAGCAGTAACAAAACCAAACAATAGTTTATGCAATGGCATTACAGGGTGGTTATGAATCACTGTTATTCTTGTTGACTCTAAGTAAATAAATTAACAATCATTTAGGGTGAAACAAATACAGACAAAAGGGAGATAGATCACCTAGAGAGCATGGCTTTTCCTTTTCAGATTGATGGAGCTTGACCATTTCATCAGCTCTCTCCATTAAAGCAGGGTTGTTTAAGTTGTAAACCACAAATCCTCATTTGGAAGAGCCAAAAACTGCTTGCTGCAACTCAGTTGCACCAACCAGGGTTTAGGTCAGGATGGATAAAGGTTTGGAGGGCAAAGGAGTCTGAGGAGGGAATACATATGCATTAAAAAAGATGTGAGCTTTGATTCTTCCCATCTTCAGTGAGGAATACATGGTGAGTTTTTGGAACCCTTGGCCCTTCATTGCTTTCTCTGTGCCTCTTTCTTGAAGTCTAAGGAAGTACATAACTGGACTGCAGGCCAGGAAAGAGAAGTAGTAATGGTTTAACTTGAAATTATTTCTTTTTTTTTCTTTTTTTTTTTTTTTTTTTTTTACAGACATCTATTTGCTTTTTTTACAAATGCTGCTTTATCTTACAGATGAACACATTAGAAATAGATTGATTTTTTTTATTCTGAACTATTACAGTCTAATACTGTACACACAGAAACACACACACACTCATGTAAGTGTGCATTTATAAGAATAGGTACATGTAAATACATCTAATTCCATAGAAAATGAAAGTAAGATGGAGATTCCTATGTGGATTACTTAATTATGCAACATCTGATAATTATTATAAGAAACATTTTCAGTCCATGTACTACTGCAAAATTGTTCAGAAAAAGCTGTTATTTACCATAGAAAGCATTCAGGAAAAGCAGAAAATAAATCAATTGACAGTGATTGTATTGTATTCAACGATGACAGTCTTACTCCATCTGAACACTGCCAGGTTCCTTCCCTCCCCCAAGCAAATCATATGTTTTTATTCAATTTAAAAAAAAAAAAAAAAAAAAAAGCGCTTATTTCTGTATTCCTGTAACAGTAAACATGAAGTTTCATTCTTCTTTAAAGCATACAGTAGGAAGATTTCTCAACAGAAAGGAAAAGTCTATCTTTAACATATTCCTCATGTGTGGATTTCAGTATATTTAGATTCATACAGACTCAAATGATGGATTCTTTTATTTTATTTGAAATCTTTTCCTTAAAGCAAGCATTTGTGTTTTTAACTTTAGGTAACATTCTAAGCATTAGCATTTGTGTGCATTTCCTTCAGCCTACCTCATCATTTTCTTGTTTCATGCCTAGGGCTTAGCAGTTGGAGTTTAAAAACAGCCAGCTTTAATGTCTATGACTGACATGTAATTTCTGCTTACTTTAAAGCTTTTTTTTCGCTAACTTTGTCTTTTTTAATACTCTTTCCTGTCCATAATCACAAAGATACATAATCTCTTTTGTGGCTTAATAAATATTGTCAGTCTTTTAAAGCTCAACATAGTGTGTATTCTTCAAAGATAGTTATTAAACGTATAAAAAGAAGCTTGTTAAATTTGTAGGTTCATTTTTGTTATTATTATTCCTACTGCTTATATTTAAATGAGGAAAGATAATCCATGAAAGAGGTTAAACTGTCAAAAATACTGCCATATCTGTAATTAAGTATAAAATTCTTGGGTTTAAATAACATTATGGTTATGACACAAACCAACAAAATCCTCTAAATTTGAAATTACTTGCTCTATCTTCCATTAACACTATTGTTTTGTTTAGAAACTCAAATCCATGTGAATGCAAAGGATGTATTTAGCTCATAGCTATGACACTATTATCTCAGATTTTTAAAAGTGAACAATAGCAAGTAACATTCCTGTTTAATATATATGTTATATCTTAGCACCTTAGATTACATGTTTAATGACATGCATATATCTTAGTTTTGCAGAAGTATTACTGAGAACAGTTAAAGGACTGCGGAACATAGCTATGCATTCAGCTCTGCTTCTCATTATCTGATCAAGTAAATTATTCTGAAAAATACAGTGAAAGCAGTATGCTTTTCACACTAAGAAGAAACATTTCATTGCAACTGGAGAGATAGATTTTCCTCACCCCCAGAAGTTTATTGTTGAGATTTTTTTTTAAGAAAAATGTTTTGTGGTGCATTTTAAAATTTTCTGTAAATAGAAGACACGCGTAGCTGAATTATTTATTACATACCTTTTGCCATTATTCAGTTAGAGTTGCTGGCAAAGCTCATTTGTTATTTGCCAACATATATAAATTTTAGATTAATATTAACATGATTTTAATGAATCTGTTAAAATTTTGCCTGCCATGATCCTTACCACCTCAATGCATGTCAGAATATTTGTGAGTACTGAGTCATATCTGCTGAGACATACACATGTAAAGACAAGCAAAATACATAAAGCCAGCATCTGTGAGCTTCATAACTCATCCCTCCCACACTGCAGTTAGCTAATAATGGGTCTTCAGGTCGTAAACTGCAACCATTTGATTTGAGGACTGCATATATCCTTTCTTCTATTTCCTACACAATCCATTTGCTTAATATATGTTTATGTCTTATGTTTTTCTAATTGTAAATTATTTCACACAAGTTACTTATATTAGTCTGTATTCTGACTGATAAGGGATCATTTAATATGAAAATCTGGGGCAAAGCATTTCAAACAAGGAAGTGATAGAAGAGAAAAAAGAAGAGCGGCAAATATTCCAACTGAACATTGGAAAGGAAAATTATTAGAAAGCACTTAATATCTACCAAGATTTCCCCAAAAGCCCATGCCTCCTTCACTGAGTATTTGAATGACGTTGTTCAGGACAGGGAAACAATGATGCCAGACCTGCTAACACAGTAAAATGCCCCTTCCAAATTACATTTCCTTTACTGCATGAGGTGTCCCATCTTCTTTCTGACTTACCACCTTTTTAAAAACAGAGTAGAAATAAACCTTCAGAAATTTAACTTTAAATTAAAATTAATCATTGTTAAGGCATTTCATGTATAGTACCATGCACTAGTCAAACTGGTTATATCCTACAAAACTAATTCTCTGTGTTAGGCTTTGCTTTTCTTTTAAAGTAGCTGCAGGTCTTATAATGATGTATATTGAGAACATATTGCTCATTTGTTAGAATGCAATAGAATACAGTCCTGTAAGTAGTGACCATCAAAAAAAAAAACATTTCCACAAGCCTCTGTACTTATCACTGTGTTTAATATATTATATCCATGTCAAATTGTAGCAAATTTCAAAGTAAAATAAAAATGTTCAGGAGTAGGAAAAAAGAAAATTAATTTAATTTAAAGTCAATCTTAAATTATAAAGTTACCAAACAGCATAAAATAACATCAATTATCTTTTTCACAACTTCAATACATTTTTTAATCCCTGAAGAACCTTCCAACTCACACTTCAGAGCAAACATTTGTACTACAAACTGAAAAAGTACAGAAAGAGCTGTTTTCCTTACTACACTGATTCATCACTTTGAAGGCCAGAGAAAATATCACTGCTACTGTGTTTTCATATCTAGCCAGAGAATTTAAGCTGCTTCTATAAGTCTTAATAATCTGTTTAAATCTGTTTAACTGGCATTTTAGCAGCAACACTAAACCTAGGCACAATGTTGGTCTCTTCATCCCGCAAAGATTAATAGGAAGGCTCATCTTGAAGCACATGCACAATAATGCTGACTCTAGGCTGTTCATGCACATCAAGATAGGATCATCTATAATTTTTGTCATATGTTTTGCTCAGGCATAAGGACAACTTTACTATCTGAAGTTCAACGCTCTGATTCAGGAAAAAAATAGATTGGGATGCTAGTGCTGTCCAAAAATCTTCTTACAAACACATGGTAAGGTGGGTGCAGATGTACTTAGGTGTCTTTCAGCTGAAGTTTAGGCCTACCAAAACATCTTGCTCTGAAGCATCTACTGTAGTCCTTCTGAAGTCACACTTATTAAAGTACCTCTAACCTGACTATGAATTAAAGTAAGTTTTGATAATGATATCTAAAGTCCTGAATAATTTGTCTTGGTTGTCTGAGGTACTGTTTCTTTTTCTGTTAAGGTTACAATTAAAATATATTGAGTCTCTTTCATTTCTCTTTTTTAAGTAATTTTCCTGAAACAGTAGCATGCTAGCTATAGAATGAATTTATTCCTTAACACAACTTTTGAAACTCTACTGATAAAGAGTTCACAAGTATTTTGAAAATTCAAGACAAGCTGGAAAACTGAGAAATAAAAACACAGATGTAGCAATCTTCAAAAAAGGTCATGAAAACAGCTTCTGTCAGTTACTAGGCAGAAGCAGAACGACTGTATTACTAATCCCATAGCATGACCTGCAGCATGAGGCAGAAAAATCAGAGCACATCAAAATGAATAAGACAAGATATAATAAGCAGCTTTGACTTCATACAGTAAAATTATTTATGGAGGTATGAAACATATTGTACTGAATATTTTTAATCCAATGTACACATAAGGGTTGGGTACTTACGTTTCAAAAAAAAAAATTCTCTGATTACTCTTTTGATGTGCAAAAAAAAAAAAATTGATGCACAGTGGATGAAATCACAAAACTACAGAGGTCTGATGCAGTCTTAAATAAGTGGAGAAGGCTCCATCTTTATCTCGTTTCACTGTTAGAAAATGTACTGTATTTGGTCTTAAATCTGCTCTAAAATACCTCCATTAGTTCTTTGGGAAAAAAAAAATAAAAAATTCACTTTTCATATTACATTGCTAATTTAGTCTTAGAAAAACTAAATCTTTTTTCTTCCATTATAATGCAAGAGTTAAATATTACTTACTTACGCAATGAGTCTAGAATCAAGTAAATAACTCCTGTTACTGCTACCTCAAAAAATAAAACACTTTTAATATCTGGTATTATAGAGCTCCTGCTGTGTTCCTCTGAGGCTTTTTCATACCAGATATTGAACTAAACTCTATTATGAAATCAAAGTAAATAACATCCCAGCTGTTATTTGTTGTCCCCCCAAAACAAGAAGTTATTGTAGCAGAAAAATAATTTTATTTTAAATAATGGAAGATATAAGCTTAGGAAAAGTGAAATAAAGTTCACTGACCTTTTTCCTTAATTTTCATTATTTTTCTGATTTTTGTTAAATATCAATGGTAAGACAAATGTAATTTAATTACATTCCCTGAAATAGTTTGAATCTTCCAGAAATAAAGAAAAACTTACAAAGCTCAGAAAAGTGAAATGTTCACTTTGTCTAAAGATCATTTCCATATTTAATCAGATTACAGGGATGATTTTTAAAATATCATAGATTTTTCAGACTGACAAGTTCCTTCACATTAGAACATGTTCCTTATTAGAGTGAAGAATCTTGTGTTTTCCTTTCATGCAGCTTCTCTTCTATAAATTTGACATTATTCAGTACCAGCTGCCAAAGCAGTATGAGGGCTTTATTTGGAAGGAAGATGAGAACTGATGTAACAAGTTTGCTTTTGCCATCTGCATTGCCTGAATAAGTCCCAAAAAGTTCCAGTTTCCTCTCCTTTGCACTTTGGTTCTCAAGGCATCAAAACCACACAGCTTATAGATGGGGAAAAAAAGCCCTAACATCTATTGAGACCAAAGAAATGAAACCCATTTGAAAAAACAAAATTCCTACTGACAGGATGACCCTTACAGGTTAATCTAAGTGTGGATTTTTTACTATTGAGGAAATGTTTCTCTTTCCTTCCTTTTTCCCAAGAAGCAGTCATTTTATTAAAATAGAAATGTTTGTTAGCCAAATGAAGGCAAACGAAATGATGGATTTCTCAAATTTTGGCTTTCAGAAAGTGAGGGAGGGGCTAGTCTATGTATATAAAAAGCTAATACATTCCTGATTCCCTGAAAACTGATCATAATAACAATATATATACCTTCTGTTCAAATTATACCTTAAGCAATTTCAATTTGAGCATCAGTATCTTTAAGAATTAGTTCTTTATATCCTGTCTTATAACTTTCATAGTTTGACAACAAGTTTTCAAAAGTACATATCAAACAGGAATAAGAAAGATGAGAGTAACAAGTCATACAAATATGTGAAAAGAAGTTTGATACTTTTGCCTTCACGATAATGGGCACCAGTTGACATTTTAAACAATTATTTGATTGGTGGAATGAAGCATTTGAAACATAAGGTAATTCACTGTGCTAATGAACATATTAATAAAACAGTTGAGGAAATTTTATGTTTAGATTCATATTTACCTTAGTGTTTATGTGTCTCCAAATGAAATTATCTTAGTGTTTCAGCTTTCAAAGTGTTGATTTTCTCTTCAGGGAGAAAACTTTGTTTTAAAAAATCCAAAATTTCCTTGTGTCTGGAACCTGCAAAGCTTTTTTTTTTTTTTTCCCCATAAGAGAAGTTGTCTACATTAAAACATGTTGATGGACTATTATCAGCTGCTTTATCCTATATAACCCAAGAGTACATTCTTTTATTACAGAATCATAAATGTTGATACCATTCACCTACAGAACAATATGAAAGTAATAAAATGCAGCTACTCTTTCTTTTTTTAGCTATTTCCAGGAGACCATAATAAGCAGAAAACCAGCATTAATAAGTTTTAATACCCTTTTTTATTCTATATTCAAATAAAATTTATCTTAATAGAGGAATATTTTATTTACCTTTTTTCCCAGCTATTTTTTGTAAAGAAAGATTTTTGGAAGCAGACCTCTCATGAGTTCTCCAAAATTAGTGTATGAAATGTGGAGCTGGATATAAGTGAGGGTTTCTCCCATTCACTGTATTTTTAATAGTCAATTCTTCTCAAACTCTCTGAAGAATGATCTATCAAATCGAATAGCTGATGCACTTTAAACACTTAGCTCCAAAAGATAGATGACATTTTTTTCATTAGTTTAAAATTTATATGCTAGAGTATCTGTCACAATAATAATAAAATCTGACAGTGCAGATCGTATGGGTATTTCACACAGCAGAGGTAATGTGTTCTTTGGAAGATAAAATGACAATTTGTTCAAATCATAGATTTTTAAATTTTAGACAAACAAGGTAGCTCTCACTCTATGTATCTCATTCTTTCAGAATAATTTCATTGCTAACGATACTATGGCAGGATTCAGACCACTCACATTCTGTCTCTGTGGGAGCCTGACGGATTGTAGATGTCCAAGAAAATGATCCGGAAAGCCTGCTCTGCAGTTCTGTTTACCCCAGAGACACCAAAGCTTCACTAGGTGTTGCTCTGCATAGTCTGTGAGGTCCCATGATCTCTAAACACCAGCTTTAGCCTATGCTCAAAATCATCCTCCGTCAGCAAAGGGAGGTCTCTGGCTTCTGCAATCTTATCTGGGGGGTCCAGCATGGTATGAATACTAAATACCTTCTCCTCTTTCATAGTGACAGGGTCTTATTCAGTGCAAAGCTCAGCAGTCATAATCATTTTTATTCAAAAAAAAACCCCATGTCGATGGAAGAAGAGAAAGGTGGTAATCCTCTGAATAACATCTAATAGTAAGGTCAGGCTGCCAGGAACTGGAAGATCTGTTATCTCTGCCTGAGGGAACTTAACTATAGCTCCTAATTCCGGTTGCTACCTCACCAAATAATTATTATTATTGTGTAACCAGGAAAACAAGAATCCTGGAGACAGTACTAAAACAAAGATGAAAAGGTCTCTGACTCCATTATCTAGAATTTAAGACTCTTAGTTGTCATTAAATTCTGACAGGCCGATTAGCTCTACAGCTATACCTTAATGCAGCATATTCCCCCTAGAACCTAAGCTGAAATCTGTGTACAGCACTTGCATCCATTTACTAAAGCTGGCTTGTTTGGACCTATTTATTTTTCAACAGAGCGATGCACTGCACAATTTAAACACATGTGAACATCACAATTTCCTTATTTCCTATATTTCCAAAATTAGTTCAGTTCTCCAGCGAACTGTCTTTAAAACAAGATTAAACACTACAGTAAATTTATGTTTTTAAAATTATTAAATGAGAGAAAGATAAAGCTCTTTACAGAGTAAACGCGAGTCTTTGTTGTTATTTTCCTTCCTAGGACTTGCACTAGTCTTGTCAGTTTTCACTGTGCACAATAACAAAAAGGTTTAAGGGCAGACCCTCAGGTAAAGAAACACATTTTCTTATGAACAGAATTAATCACAGATATCTTTAACACTAACCGGTAGTATTTACACCACCATTTAAATTTTATAAAAGAGACAAAAAACCCAGGAAATTTTGGAAAGAAAATAAAACCAGATGATTAGTGTTTGCATTGGATGCCATTTGCAGCAGAAACATCTGAGGTCATCTCTTAAAGCCTTTACATTCAGAGCATGCAACATAAGTTTTATTTCTGTGCAAGAACTAACAGGGTACCTGTGACAGTTCCTGTTTCAACCTCCACGAAGGAAGGCCACTGTAACAAACTAAATCACTATATAGTCATTGTTTTCTGTTTTCATTTCAGAATCCATACCTTCTACACAAGCTTTTAGAGTAAGGAATTAAAATCCAAACACAATAGGGTCCTTGAATACTGGAATGAGGATTCATACTTTTCTTTTAACTTCTAATCTATTCTTTTATTCCAAATTATTTGTATGAAAAGATGGTCACTAACATTCCTCCATGTCACCTCTTTAGTTTCAGGGTTATCCAAATAAATGTAGAGGATTCAATACTATATTCATTCACTATTTGACTAGCCAGTATTACATAGATAATGTTTTGAAATCCTCTAAGAACTCATTCTGAAAAAAAAAAAAAAAAAAAAATTATTTCAGGACCTTCCTTATGCAAAATCTTTGCAAGTTTTCAAGCAATTTGTCTATTAAGGGAAAGATTTTATAAAATTCAGAAGGACTAAGCTTTTCCCTTCAATTTGCAGTTTATTGGTCAGGAACAGTAGGAACAATACTGTAAATTGTAAAATATCTGTTAGGGTTCCTATCTAAACTAAATGCTTATGTATCTAAATATCTAAAATATCCCTGTCTTTGAGGTAACTTTTTAATAATTTTAAAGTAAAGTCTCATTTGCTAGTTCTTCTTCCTGCTGTACCTCTCACATCTACTTCCAGCTAGATATCTGTATCTATAGCACCATTTCATCCACACAGGAAATGGTATTGATGCCAACTCTTAGTGTAAATATATAAGTGCAATTTCTGATTTAAAAGTGGTTGAAATTAAAGAAATCCTTGCATTTCAACCAAAGAATTTTCCTAGTTACTGGGTGGAGGGGGGCAGGGGGAGGTGTTGAAATATGTCCCCATGGTCTATCCTACTCTGTGGCTGCTATTAATTTTATCTGGATTTGTGCTATTTCTTATCTCTGGAAAGGTCTATTGCTCTACTTAAATCAAAACATCTTCCCCAACTGGTTAGTTTTCCCTAAGGTTTTGCTAAACGTGTTCCAGAGAAGTTTGTTATCTCGAGCCAAACGATTGATACCACTCTTGTCAAAAAAATGCATGATTGTTGGGCAATAATTTTAACTCCACAGCAAGGTATTTTATGGATATGAAATAAGCCCCTGCTGTGCTCTAAAATTCACAGGATGAGAGTCTCAGCTCCTGTAAACCCAGATGTACTTTTGAAAATGATGGTTCTGTGCTATCTTAAATCACTTACAGGTCTATCCCAATATGACAAAGACAGAGAAATCTTCAAGGGAGAGGTACTCATCAACTCTGTTTGAAAGACCTTTCCAAATATTTATAAATACCTTTTTGCTTTGCTTTTCAACTAAGATCAGCACATGACTTAAATCAACTGGACTTCAGTAAACTTCACATCTGTATCTGTAGTGGTCTGTTAAGCTGTTAAGACTTGTGAAGTTTTGTAGAGTTTCAGATATGTTGCTTTTGCTGACAGTGGCTGTTCCAGTCTGCAGTAGCTCCATATATAAGAATAACTCAGGCTTGTGAGAATTAAGTAGAAGAGTAGATTTTAATATTGTTGTACACAGTCTTTAAGAGAATTGAATTGTCAAAATATGACCACATCTTTAATATTTATCGAAGGGCCCAAACATTCCCAGTGCTAATGTTATATACTAACCTTCAGGAATGGATGTTTCAGTGTTCTAAATGGCCATCTAAATCCCTAAATCACTCAAATGAGAAGAATTCCATGTTTACACAGACCATTTAAAACACCATAGAGTGACTGGGAGGACACCTAGACCAGGCCTCAGTATATGCAGGAGAAAAGGATATGGTTGACATCCTGCCCCTGTCTGGACTTAAAACTCGATGAGACTGGGATTCGTTTTTTTGCCCCCATTATTTTCAAACCCATAGTGATGGTGGCTAGAACTCTTTTTTTTTTTTTTTTTTTTTATACAATGAATTCATTGTACCTTTATGTGCTCTTCCAAGGTATTAATAATGTGTATTTTAGACCCTTCTCAGGTTCAGAGGGATTTCAAAATATCAACTCAAATATCTCAGGAAAGATGTTTTGTCCTGCAAAATTATGGTCTGTTTGAACAGCAGGCAACTCATGAGGCAGAGAGATGTTTCTTAATCTGTACAGTGGAGACTGGACCACCAGGCAGAAAGGATATATAAGCGACAGTCTAAGCAGTCAGCAGATGTACAAGAGAAAATTGAATGTTGCCAGACATTAAGGTATTCTGAGACAGCAAGGGAGAACGAGGTTCTGTTGCGTACATTGGGGATCGCTTATTAATCTTCTGCATTAAAAATCAGTAGATAAAATGCACAAGTGGTCCAGAACTCCAGATTCTTTGTCCTCCAGGATTATCAAACACTCAGAGTAGAAGGTTTTTAATCTTACAACTACATTTTATGTCAAAACATATGTCCTTGGAGCTTTCTTTGACTGCAGCAGCATTAGAAAACTGATGAGGACTTGGACACAGGGTGTAGGATTGGTTGTCCATACTCCTTGTATAGAAAAATAGCAATCTTCCAGAAAATGTTAAGGAATGGCTCAGGGAATAGCGTGGGCTGAGGAATTTTCCTAGTAAGGGGAATTTTCCCAGTATTCATGATGGCAACCCTGTTTGGGAGAGTGAGAGGGACAGTATTTATTCGAATTATTATAACCTGAGCCATATGAGTTTTAAAGGTGCAAAAGAGTATTGTTTCATGACTTTCCATACCTAAGTAGATAAGCAAGGTTGTGGAGGTAGTAGTGATGCATGTAAGAATCTAATTTTCCCATAAATTATCCTTCAATTATGTAAGTGTCTGTGTCTCAAAAATACCTTAGCATTTTGTCTCAGAGGTACATATACTATAATTTTTTAAGCCTACTATTAATAGAACCTCCTCAGTAGCAATGAGAAGACTTTTATACAGAGTGCCTGTGGTTTTAAAGTTTTCATTAATTATTACCTCATTTTCAATACATTTTAAAATAGTTTTTTCTATAAGATTTCCTACAATTCACATTTTTTTACTCCATTTTTATATACATTATACAAATAATAAGTTGAGTTTGAATTTTTTCTTCTATTGTTTTGAAAATACAGGTAACCATATAGGTCATGATCCCTGGGTTTAATTAGGTGACCATACTGAAAACATTTTATAAAAAGCTTAGATAAATAAAACAAGGTCAAAGCGCTAACTCATTTTCCAGAGGAGAAACATCCTCCGTGTAATTTTTGCTATCAGGGTGCTTAGGTTGCAATAACTTGTACCAAAAGGAGTCACAACAGAACACTGTGAAGTAGGAGAAATATTTTACAAATGTGAGATCCAATTTTAAAGGAGAAAAAATCTAATTTGCCTGTAATTTTTCTATTTGGAAATGTTTGTTTATGATTTATCTTACTGTTGCAGCTGGAATCAATAGTGAAGGTAAACTGCTGAAAAAGCAGTTTACTAACCCAGTTTATTCCCATTAGATACCACTGCCTTATAATGAGTAATGGGAAAACAAGTCTCATTTTTTATGCATGATGTATCTATTTATGTAGCCTTTACAGCCCCAAATATATATATGTATCTACATCTCTGAATTCTGAGCCCATTGTTTTAATTTTTATTAAACTAAGTTTTTATACTTAAAATGGATGTCAGTAATGGTTTTCATAGTCATGAAAAATGCTTGAAATATGGCCTAAAATTACTAAACCTTACATTCAAATATCATCTTTAAAAATTAAGTTTCATGCTTTCTTTGTAGGACAAGGATAACCTCAATTGGATGGGCTTAAGTAAACATTTCATCATGCAAAATATTGCTAAATTTTCTATTAAGCTATCAAATCAAAAAAGAAACACAGGAAATCTCAGAGTGAACTGCCCCTTGGAATACCTTCGCTGTTGTAATCATTCAAGGTTTGAGAACTTTCTAAACTAGAACATATGCCTCTACCATTTTGTTTATTACTTACCTGTGTACTCATCCTCCCTAAATTTGTCTAATCCTTTTTTGAATTCTGGCAGCATTGGAGGCCTTTTCTCCTTTTGACATTCACCATCTCCCAGGATAATGAGTTCTACAGTTTTAACACTAAGGTTAAAAGTTGTTCAGAAATGTGCACAACGTTAAATATGAAGACATTTTTTGATTTAGAAGTGCAAGAACTGTCACGAAGGTCAATGAAAAGACTATTGCACATGTTTATTTTCAGTGATGAAGGGCAAGATGCTCAGACAAGACTTGGGGAGAGAATGCAGGACAGAGTGGTCAACATTAAATGTTTCAAAATAGAGAATGATCTGGAGAAAATATAAAATTGTATAGGATGACTCAAAAGCTTTACTTACATTTCAACAAACTTGCTGAACCAGTCTGTCATGCAGGCTCTCTAAATGTCCTTGTCATAATTCCAGCCTGAAGGCTGGAATATCGCCCACAGGGCACGTGTTTACACCTCTTAACTCCCCCCAGGCTCTTATGCAAGTCAGTTATGTAAAGATTTAAAGGAAAGCCTATTTATACTCCTTCTCACACCACTCGTTCACAACTGAGAATATTTTGTCACACAAGATAGAGTCACAGAGTTGGGTGGCAACAGGATGAGGAAGGTAACAAAAAAATACCGGCAGTTGGGAATGGTTCAGCTGAGATCCAGAGTAAGTGCAGGCTATGAAGAGACAGTATGTCAGAAGGCTGCCAAAAATGGCAGGATCTTACAGAGGAAAGGTCTGTCTCACACAGTCTGCCTGGGGGACATGTCAAGCAGCAAAAAGAATGTGAAGGAAGGGGCAGTGTGATAAGTTCACATTGCTTCTTCTGTTCTAAAAGTAGAATGGTATTCCCCAAGAGATAAATGCATTATTCAGAAGCCATTTCAGGCATTGTCCAAGGCTGGACTTGAGGATGTATATAGAAGTACACATACAGAAGAAACCATTTCATTGTTAGTTGCTTACTTTTACAGAATACATTAATAGAGGGTGTGGAGGTTTTTCAGCATTGCTAATTTCAGTGGCATTTTTTGAAAATGAGATGTTGGAGCTATCACTCACCTCAGCCTTTTTTGTGAGGGTGGGGGGAAGGTGTTGGAGGGAAAAGGGAGAAAAAAACACTTTTGCTTCCCTTCAAGTAGAGGAGGAAAAAGAAAATTGAAATTGTAAACTGACTTACAAAATACCAATGCTCTATGCTGTCACTTTTGTTTGGTATTCAGTCCAAAAATAAATTGAGATGCGGGCTCTAAGATGCAATGGAATAGAAAAATATTTTATTTTACAGTGGTAAGCTTAATGGTAGAGAATAGCATATGTAAAGTGAAAATATAAAGCAGATGATGACCAATGTCCAGTGAGGAGGTCAACTTCTTGTGGATACCAACATTTTAGTATTGTTATTTTTTTAATATACATGTTAAGAAAATAATAGCTGAGTGGTATAACTTATTTACAGTATGAGGAGAAATATTTTGCACACTATGTAAAATCCATGATGTTGAAAGTTTAGTTCTGCCTTCTGAGCTATACAGCTCTTGTTTCTCCTGGATATTTCAGCACCTTATCTCAAGTTTTCTTCAGCTTGTTTACTGAATTTTCAGTCTGCTTGCTCAGGAGATTCTTAAATCAGAGTAAGCAGACTAAAAAATCTGTAAATAAACTGAAGAAAATGCAAGATAAGGAGTTAGAGTGTTCAAAAAGTAAGATGAGCTACAAATACCTTGGCAAGGAATTAACTCTTCACAATATCTATGCACATACACATATGATATATGCATGTGTGCTTCCATCACATGCATTAAGCAGATTTTATTCACAGTGGCAGGTGTGGTTTGTCCTACATACCATGCATAGCAGTGCACCAGCCACTCACTGTTTCCCATTTAATTAAATAGGAAAGCCATAAGTAAACTGCTGACAAAGGCACAATATCACAGAAAGGCTCAATGGCTGCCACTGTATGTAATTAATTTATATATAATACAGTTGACTGAGTAGAGAGAGGAGAGAGCAAAATCTAGGTATTTTTGAATCCAATTATTATCATATGTGTACAAATGTAATAAGATGTTTCTAAAAACAGATTAAGAAACTATAAATAGCGTTGTGGGGGAATACATTTTAAATGTTCTGTTACTTTTCTTTCAGAAGGTTTATTCCACTGAAATTGGCTTTTGTGGGGTCTTAAGGAATAAAAAGCTCCCTCATGCACCACTTCTAATTCTCTGTTCATCTGTAAAAACAAGCTGAGAAGTGGTTTAATTTACTGTTGATTACTGGGGAGAAAAAAAAGAAATGCAAAATTTAAATGACATTCACACACCAAGTTAATAGCTTTTATCACTCTCAGAAGGAAAGTGTAGAGGAAGTACTGTTTCACATAATGTACAGCCTTCTTTCAGCTTTATAGTCCTTAACAGTTAAGGTACCATTCTGAAAATATTCATGGACTTAAGATATATGGGTGTCTTACCGAGGTGATAGCAGTGGGTCTAATAGTGTATTGGATTTTACCACTATCACTGATTTATTTAGTGCTTTTCACATATAGCTTTCAAATTCCTTACAGAAAAACTGAATGACTGTCATTAATACTTTAGCAGCTAGCAAAAGCAAAGTGCACAGAGATTGGGAGTTAGGGAAAAAAAAAATATGAAGTAACACAAGTGACATGAAATAAAAGCTTATTCACATTTTGATCAAAACTGGACTAATGAGCAATGTGGAAAAAAAAATAAGCTATTTTTTGTACATTTCAATTCCTACTGAGGTAAAACCTGAGCAATTATTTGTCAGAGTTCATAAAGAGTAGTAGAATAAACACCTTATCCAAAGTGCAAAAATTTGCACAGATGAAAGCAGCATCATAGAGTACATCTTATCTCCGTATTTAGAGCACTCTTTTCACAAGTTAAGAGGTCTTCAAATCCTTCTGACAAATTGGTCAGGGTTTTGGCTTTGATCAGGTATAGATAGGAGATAAGGGAAGTCACTCATAAAATCTAGCTCTTAGCTGTTACTTAAAATGAGTGTCAGTAAGACAAAATATCTAATTTTTTATCTAACATGGAAATTCAGTCTAGCAAATTCAGTTCAGCTGCTCAGCTGATCAATTTCTGCTCTTTAAATTCCTTATTTGGAATAATCCCATGATCTGAAAGAATAAAAGCTATGACAAAAATTAATATTGTTTGAAACCTGATGTTGTCTTTTTCCTACTTGTGCAGTAACTGCTTATATTCATATATTTTATCTGGAAAGTAAATGATCTAGCATCTACCAGCATAAATTCTGTATATGTATTCATAGTTACTACTGCATGTGTTACTAATTTCTTTTCCTTCCGTTGTGTGTCTCAGGAAGCAGTTTCTGCCTTTAGATTGGACATAGTTTCACTGAGCTGTAAATGTAAGTCTCCAGTTAAATGATCTAGACTTCAAGGAGGTTTTTTCACCTCATCATCATCTGAGGATAGAAGATGCAATTAATATGATGGGACTGTAGCAGATATGCAGTAATGTGATTATCAACTGACTAGCTCAGCAGTATGCTTTCAGCATTTTTATGGCACAGCAAACATGTGAGAGATCCCTGTCTGTCAGATTAAATCAGCTGCATACTCCAAAGAACAGCAACAAGCATACACATGACACCAGCAGAGTTAATGTTACTATCAATGTGCTTTTCAGTTTTCTCATCAAATCTACAGCCTGCTTCTTCCATGTATAAAAAAGTCTTTTCTTGTTTCGATTTGTTACTGTAGGTAATAACAATAATTTTCCCACTGATATCTTCCCCTATGAAAATATTCTCTCTTAGGTGAGGATGAATAGTATGACATCCTCATTAATGCCAGCTGAATAAGTTAAAATCCAATGAATACCAAATGTACTAATGATAATATGTGAATAGTAAATAGAGTTTATTGTTACTTACACCAAATAGCACCTTATTTCTATATGTTTCCATAAAACAGACTTATCAGAATATGACCCTAAAGAATAAATTTATGCCTTCCAGCACATCAGCACCATCTACTGCAACTTGGCATAACAACAGTCTTTGCCACAATAAGCACAAGTTTCAATTTTTTTTTTTCCTTACATCTGTCATTCCTGGAATTTTCTCTTTATTCCCACTTATTGCTGTAGTGTGGCCTATCAAAAAAGGTCTTAATTTATAATTTCTGAAAAAGTTTCCGGAAATGTGACTTCTTTTTTCAGAAGAAATTGTCCCATAGACCTCAACTGGTTGACCTCAATAATTGTAGATGTTTTGAAAATGCTTAAGGTCAAAACAATTTTTCAGTTTCTCTTGTTTTTACCTGCCAGGGTGGAGGTTAAGAAGGGGAAAAAAAAAAATACATTCAATATAAACTAAGTCCCTAAAATCCATTCCTGCAAATGAAACAATAGTCTTCTCTCATGTCTGGTCAGGATTGAATAGGAAAGACTTGGCAGAATCTCGTCAGGTTATTGAGTAGATTCTAGACTTTAAACATGATCCTCCCACACAATGCATTCATAATTTTGCTCTTAAAGCAGTTTCCTTTATAGTCCTCAATACCATTAGGAAAGAGGCTTAACCCATTTGATAAAAGGTAGAGATTTGCTATCTGTCATCACATCTAATTTTAGCTATATTACTTTCTCCTTTGTCTGCTTCCTTTCTTCCCTCCATTCAAAGATAGATGAATCTGCACACCTCTCTGCAGATTTTTGTTACACTGTACTGGACTCGCTGCCTTACAATACCATGAGCTAAATCTCACCAGTTTATTCATATTCATTCTGGAACAATACCAATGGCTGCAGTGACTGTTCTGACTCCATAATCATGCTTGGGCAAACAAAAAAGAAACATGCTTTCAGACTTGTTTCAATAGGACCTGTCACATCCTTGGTTATATAGTGCATAGCATTTATGAACTCATGTTGAGGAAAAGAGTTGCTGTGATGAAATTAAAGAAAAATGTTCTGAGAAAGAAGGGTTCTACATTTTCCTCATATAAACCAAAGTAAATTTTAAATTTCCCCCTTTAGTTCACTTCACTTTACTTCAGAATAAGTACCCTAGCACAGGTTACACTAGTCATTCAAACAACCCCATCAAACAATCAGCTTATTTGTACCACTTACAAAAATATGCCTACACATGCTTCAGGGGCTTAATAAATTTGATATGCTTTATTTTGCAGATGTTAAATAATTTAAAACTGTTTGTTTGTGGTTTTTTGGTTTTTTTTTTTTTTTTTGTAAGAATACATGGTATGTAAGATATAGATCTCAGAAAACTATTGTTAAGTAGTAAAGATATAGAAAGAAATGAGGTTCTCGGTGTGCGGCATATAACAGAACAGCAACTTTCCCAGGGAGAATAGAGTGAAAAATCCCACAACTGTAAATTCAGCATGTTCCTTCCTTCTCCTTCTCATACCGGCATATGATAATTTCTAAAGCTTTTTCCATACTTTCTTTTACTGATTTGAGGATTACAAATTCATAAAATTATTGATTAATTATGTACCATTCTGGGTTATACAATGGCTACTTCCTTCTCGGGAAACAGAAATACATAACTGCATCTTTCAAACATATAAGCAAAACAAACTAATTTTTGATGTGAGCTCTCTGTTCTTAAAAGACAGATATTTATTTTTGTTACAGTCACAACGTATTGGTGCAGGAACATTTCCTTTTCAGTATGTCCTTCACACTCTCCCCTGCAGTCTCTTGATACTTAATATATTCTTTTCTTTCAGCTTGCAACTCCTCTTTTACCTGTCCATCAACCCTCTATTCCATAGATCCAAGCATGGTTTTCAGTCTTTATTTCTTTTTTTTTCCTAGACGAAAGGAGGTTGTGTTTTTGATTCTTTTCACAGCAGTAAGAGGACATGGAGCTTTAATGGCTTTAATAAACATTTTCTCCTATACTCCAATGTTAAGTTATCCTTTCCACATATTGTATTTTGCTGTGTTAAAACTTATTCCCTACAAAAGGTAAAGTTTTCCTCTTTCAGTAATTGATTAGATTTTTAATATTCATTAATTCATTCTTATTGGATATTTTCAGTGTATCACAGACGTTAAATTACCATTATGACTCAAGAGTTGCAGTAAGTTAGTCATAGTCTTGAGATAAAGGACATCCAAAAAATCAGAACAAAATGGTGCAATACTTATTCAAGCACTGACTGATTTACATAGCACCAAATGCCAAACATACATGTACTATTACATTTATATTATATCTTTTAAAATAACAAATTTGTAGTATATATTATAAATAGAAGTCCAGATCTTTGTCCAATTTGAAATCAGTGGGACTACTACAATACATTTAATTCACTGTAGGATGATGTTTTTAAGCAAGACTACAGTTGGTGAGGTGGGCAAGATCTGGAGCAGGTGAAAACATTTTCCTTATAAAAACTGACAGAGTGTTGGATTTCATTCAGGTAGTCTCTGATGAGCTTAGAGAAAAAAATCCTAAAATGATGCTATGTGGTCTCATGAAGAAAGAGTCCTTCAATATTTCAGAGAATCACTAGGTCAGCACCAGTTGAACAACTAAAAAGAAATAAACCAAAACAAAATATTTTTTAATTAAAGGTTTGTTATCATTAGTGCATGGATTTAAATACCTCCAATACGGTTGACAAAGGCATTTGAAGTGACAGCAGACATGTAAAAGTTTCAGAGAAGAAAGCTCAGAGATATCGTTCAGCTTCTGTGAAACAAATTACTAAGTAGACCAGGACTCTCCAGTCTGGAAAAGAGGTTAACTATGGTATAGAGTTAATAGAATATAGAATATAGTATATGGCCATGAGCCATGAGTATATGGCTGGATTGGTATTAGTTGTTCTCCACCTTTTACAATAACAGAACTATGAGGAATCAAATTAAGGTAGCACATACAAATAATAATAGTAACAAAAATAACAATAATAACTAATAATTCATGGAACAAGAAGCCTAGGAGACTTGTTGCCAAAGGTTGATATAGGTGCTGGAAGTCTATATGAGGTCCAGGAGAAAAAATCATAGAAAAAATTCCACTGAGAAATTATAAATTTCTCAAAGTCACCTGTGTTGAAAATTGGAGACTGAAAAATAGGAGGAATGTACTATTTTCTAGGCATCCTCTTACAGACACTTTTGAAGAAAAGATAAGGATTAAAGAAGAAATTTATCAGAAGTGAGAAAATAAAGTGTGCTGAAAATTTGAATGTGCACAAAACTCACTGTAATCAGAAAGGTCTTGCATTAATCTTGAGTGTGATTTAACCCTGAGGTCCTTTGCAAACTCTTGAGTCCTTCATTTTTTCCAGATGTCTTTTTTTTGTCTCTGTTGGTCACCAGCTTTTATCACCTATCAATAGATCCTTTAGGTCCAACCAAGTTCATTTAATCTTTCTCTGTAGGCAGAAATGACCAATATGAATTACTTCCAGACAAACACCAACCCTTCTACACCAATCAGATTCTACATAAATCATTACCTATCTTGCAATATGTGCTTTAGCTTAAAGTATTAAAGCAATTTATTATTAATGAAAAGTGATAAGTTTTCAGTAATTGATCATGGACATGCAGCCATAGGCCACTTAATACCTCACTTACTCGTTTTCTGAGTATTGATGAACTTCATGCTTAGAAATGGGGCTAGTTATAATCAGATGAGCCTAATTTCAAATTACTAAAGTTCTCAGATGTCTTTTTTTTTTTTTCCTTTTTTCTTTTTAATTTTTTATTTTCTAGTGAAAAAGAATGGCTTCTTGTATGATAAGTCCTCACATACACAGTGATGTTAACACATGGGACTGTTGGGACATTCCTGAAACTACTTAATTATATTGAAATATGCCTTTCTTTTCCCAGATTCACTGTGCCAGAATTCTGACTATGGCCATGAATTTGTAAAGATGTCTGTAAGTGAAAGCAAAGGCATATTTCTTTCTTATGTCAAGATGAAACCTCTCCTGATGCAACTTGTACTTGTTGTCCCTTGTCATCTCCATGTGGCTCATTGTGAAGAGAGACTCCATCCTCTTTGTAGCCATCTTTTAAGTAATAGAATACTGTGATGAAGTCTCCCCTGAGACTTCTTTTCTCCAGACAGAGAAACTTAACTCCTTCAGTCTTTCTTCACAGGGCAGATTCTCCAGATCTTTGATCACCTTTGTGGCCCACTTTTGGATCCTCTTTCCTCTGTCCACATCTTTCTTGAATTGTCAGGACCAGAACTGGGCACAGTACTCCAGGTGCAGCCTGACAAGCACTGAGTGGAATGATCACATCTCCACCTCTGCCAGTAATGCCCTTGTGGATATACAGACCAGGATCTGATTTATCTTCATTGCTGCAGTGGTGGACTGCTGACTCCTGTTCAGCTTGTTGTCCACCGGGATCCCCACGTCCCTTTCAGGAAGGCTGCTCGCCAGCCACAGAGATTCAAGACAGTATTGAATTCTTTGGTCATGTTGTCCCAGGTGCAGGACCATGCACTTTGTCTTCGTTAAACTTCATGGTGCTATTGCTAACCCTCTCTACCAGCCTGTCCAAGTCTTTCTGTAAGATGTCTGTCCCTTCAGTTGTGTCCCCCTCATCACCCAGTTTGGTGTTATCAGCAAACTTGGTGAGGGTCCTTTCAATCCCATCACCCAGGTCATTTATGAAGTTGTTGAACAATGTGGAGCCCAGTTTTGATTCTTGGGGAACTCCATTTGTCATAGGCTGTCAGCGTGAGTAAACACCACTGATCACCAACCTCTGAGGGCAGCCTCTTAACAAATTTCCTACCTGTTTTGCAGATTAGCTATCCAGTACCTTGTCAGTTTTGGCGGAGGAATGTTGTGGGAAACACTGGCAAACACTTCGCTGCAGTCCAGGTAAAAAACATTCACAGCTCTCCCCATGGTGACAAAAAATGTTACTTTGTTGTAGAAGGTGATGAAGTTAGTTTGGCATTATTTGCCCTTGGTAAATCCATGATGGCTTTTCCCAATCACCTGCTTAATTTATTCCGTAATAGTTTCCAGAAGGACTTGTTCTATTACCTTTCCAGGTGTTGCGGAAACTCTCAGATAAACAATACAAATAAAATTAATTAATAAAATAATAATAATTAATTAATAGAATAAATTAATCAACACTCTGCAAACATACAAACAGCAGGTTCAAATGTCTGTGAGAGGAGAACAAACTATCACCACACAAACTTCTGGGATTTAACGACAACCCAAAACGCTTTCTAGGGGTTTAAGAACAACCCAAAATGTTCAGTCACTCACCTCATAAAATGTTAGGACTCTCAACCTCTAGGAATATCTTAGGGCAGCATCCCAACCCAAGGAACCCCGAGGAGTTTCCTTGGGCAGCGTCCCAACCCAAGAGGAGAGTCCTTACGTGCAGCACACAGCTCCAGGTGGGACTAGCTCAAAATGGCTCTCCCCAGCGACTCCATTTATACCCGAGCCGAATCTGACCTGTGGTCAATACCAGCCCCTATTGTCCAAGAACCCCAACTACCATAAATCCCTGAGAACAAGGGCACAAGAAAAGTTCAACAGCCAGGGAGCCACATTTTCATCAGGCGGGTGCACCTGACACGTCAGTGACTGAAATAAGACCAATAGGCCTGTAGTTTCCTTAGTCCTCTTCTGGGCCCTTCTTGTAAGTGGGTATGACTTTTTCCCTGTTTCCGTCATCAGGGATATCCCCTGATCACCACGATTTTTCAAATATGATTCAAAAATCATGCAGGAAGATTTAAGGTTGCCTGCTAAGTACTAATCATGTTTCTGTAGGGTTTATATTTAGTGGGTTCCTCCCTGAACAAGCTCATTAATCAGCTCTAGAATACGGGACCTCAAAGAAAAAAGGTAAGAATTGTCTGGCAAGGACACAGCAGAAGGACAGTGTCATGGCAGCCCTAATTCTGTCCATTTTAAGTAGTGATGGAATTGAAATAAAGAAAATGAGTCAGACACATTAAAAAAGAAAAAAGACAAGAACTCCATTAATTCATTCACATAAATGAAAGGAGGAAATCATTTTACGTCAACATAATAAAAGAGTCTTCCAAGTATCAGCTACCTTGGTGGAAGAGAGGGAATCAGAAGCCTCTAGATTCCTCTAGACAAGGGTGCAGAGGCAGAGACAAAAGTGATGCCCAAGAAATAGAGACCACACAGGACCACACCATAATCTCAACACAGAAGGTAAAAGACATTACAAAGAGACAACGAAACACAGCCAGCCCTAGAACTCCTACCAATGTTAAATAACATCAGGGAGGAAAGAATACAAGAATAATTATGGATGCTACTTATACCATCCCACATTCATTACCAGTTCTCCTAGCCTCTCCTCAGAACGTAAATCCTCTCCCTTTCATACTTTCAACATTTGTCCTAAAACATGGAAATTCCCTTTCATTGCTCTAAATATCTCTTCCTGTATTGCTCCCACTAATCCTCTTCTTTTCTGCAAGCATGTCTATTTGCATTTTCATTCTGAAAACAGATTTAACATTTTATGATGTATTCAAGTTGTATCTTTCTAAACTTAAAAATTAAAAAAATATCTCTGACTGCAGGAGATGTATTTTCTCTTCCCTTCCTCATCTTCTTCCAAGAGGAGGATTTAATATGCTATTGACTAAATGTAGGTCATGGTCAATAACTACTACCTGTCTCCTTGAGCTGCCCTTTTACTTCAGTATACAGGGAAAATAACAAACATTGCATCATCCAAATAGTTCTTCAGATGGGCTCAACTACTGGAACTCATCCCTTATGGGAAAACATCCACCCAGAATGCTGTTAAGTGCCTTGCCCTCTAGGGTCAAATGTTGAACACCAGACACATGTGAAACACAAACAGATTCATAGTTTCAACTCCATGCAGTTGTATATTCTCTGCTTCAGAAAACCTAGAAGCTTTTTCAGGATCGTGAATCTTACTAATATTCAATACACAGCTTCAGGTCAAATAACCTCAAACTCAAAAAACCAAAACCCACTGTATGTCCCTATTTGGTGTGTGAACTTTCAAAAGAACTAAATGCTTTTAGAGCACATGAACAAGTCAGTCTTCAAACTGTGTAATGTCTCTACTTGGAGAGACATGGATTTGATGGATAGACCACACAGTGGATAAGGAATTGGCTGGAAGGTTGCACTCAGGTGTTGCGGTCAATGGCTCGATGTCCAAGTGGAGGGCAGTGATGAGTGGCATTCCTCGGGGATCGGTGTTGGGACCAGTGTTGTTTAACATCTTGGTTGGCAACGTGGACAGTGGGACTGAGTGCACTCTCAGCAAATTTGCCAACGACACCAAGCTGTGTGGCACAGTCGACGTGCTGGAGAGAAGGGATGACATCCATAGGGACTTTGACAGGCTTGAGATGTGGGTCTGTGCAAACCTCCTGAAGTTCAACAAGGCCAAATGCAAGGTCCTGAACATGGGTGGAGGCAATTCCAAACACAAACACAGGCTGGGCGATGAATAGATTGAGAACAGCCCTGCGGAGAAGGACTTGCAGGCATTAGTGGATGGAAAACTGAGTATGAGCCAGCAATGTGTACTTGTAGTCCATATCCTGGGCTGCGTCAAGGAAAGCATGACCAGCAGGTCAAGGAAGGTGATTCTCCCCCTCTACTCCGCTCTCCTGAGACCCCACCTGGAGTACTGTGTCCAGATCTGGGGCTCACAACATAAGAAAGACATGGACCTGGTCAAGTGGGTCTAGAGGAGGGCCGTGGGGATGATCAGAAGACTGGAGAACCTCCCCTGTGAAGACAGGCTGGGAGAGTTGGGGTTGTTCAGCCTAGAGAAGAGAAGGCTGTGGGGAGACCTTACAGTGACCTTCCAGTACTTAAAGGGGGCCTACGGGAAAGATGGGGAGGGACTCTTCATTAGGGAATGTAGTGATAGGATGCGGGATAATGGCTTTAAGTTGAAAGAAGGTAGATTTAGATCAGATATAAGGAAGACGTTCTTTACTGTGAGGGTGGTGAGGCACTGGAACAGGTTGCCCAGTGAAGTTGTGGAGGCCCCTTCCCTGGAAGTGTCCAAGGACAGGTTGGACGGGGCTTTGAGCAACCTGATCTAGTGGAAGGTGTCTCTGTTCATGACAGGGGTATTGGAACTAGGTGATCTTTACGTTCTCTTCCAACCTAAACTATTCTGTGATTCTATGATTCTATGATTCTGTGAAATGGTCTGCGCTACAACAAAGGCATAGCTGTTTGTACAGTATAAAGCACATATATCACTAAATTATAGAGTAGGAAGGAATATGATACCAGTTAGTCTTTATCTGACAAGCCATTGCACATTAGGCTGCAGAATTTTGCAAACAATAGACAGTGTGAGGTGGTCAAGAGTTTCAAAGAATATCGTGGTAAAATTGCAAACTAATCCCAGGAACTTTCAAACCTAACAACCTTCACACCAGTACAGTTATCATAGCATAAATGCCTCCTACAAGCCTTATCTACTGACACTCAGGTGGTTCATAATATTCCACTTTTCCAAAATTTTCAAGGTTTTAGAAGGTGTAATTAAATAGATCATTAAAAGTAACATGGAACCAGAAGAAACTTGGGGTCTTGTGGACTGGCCAAATTTCCAATGGAAGCTGTCTTTACTGCACTTCTGCAAAATGGTTGCTTCCATATTGGCAGTATAGATGTAACTACTTACTGGTAATAACTTCACTTACTTGTAAATAACTTCGCAAGTCACAAGTTGGTGGCAATTCTACTGGGTCTTAGACTGAAATTTGATTACTGGGTTCATGTCCAGTCAGTAATGACATGAATTAACTTCAGTGACCACTTGAGCTGGTATTTTGGTTTACTTTCATTCACCGTGCATTTAGAATTAACTCTCTGACTTTTAGAGAATGAAATAAAGAGCTCCAGAGAGTAATGTACATGTAGTGTACATCAAGTTTTATTAGTTGAAAAGACTAGAACACTGTGATGCACACATTGGAGCACATCTAATGTAATATCATATATATTACCTTTTTGCATTTTATGCTATATTTTACCATCATTCTACTCAAGCAATGACGGAGAACTTTTCTTGTATCATAAAAGAGAAAGCTATTTAAACAAATAAAACAAATGTCATACAGTTTATTTCAGATACTCTCCCACCATGAAAGAGTTTCATTTGTTTTTAAGGAACTACAAGACAGCATTTGCTAAATCTTATTATGAATCTTACTATGTTTCAACTAGGAAAACTATATTCTCTCTCATCTTTTACAAAGCTTTTCAGAACAATTTTAATTCAGCAACATTTTAGAAAAAGAAATGGAAATTCATACTAAATGTGAGTCTTATGGATAACTGTAAGCTATAACAAATATTTTTGAAAAATGACTAATGTCCTGAAATAATAAGTTAAGTGGCAAATATAATTTTCTTTGGAAATACAATAGCTTTGCATACTTCTGCCTGGGGAAGAAACAATCACCTAGAACCAGTCAAGCATCTGTAATTCTTAATTACATTGTAGATTTTTTTCGTGTTTTTCTGCTTAGGCGTATTAGAACTCTTTTAGCTGTAGTTTCAACTTTCATTCTATTGCAAATTTAGTTTGTATCCATTAATTACAACTGTCATGAAAAAAAATGCAGCCATTAACAATGCCAAAATCCCATCACTTGTATACTCATAAGATTGGGATGTGACACTAATTGGTATGAAAGTTTTGGCACAGTCATCTCCTGAACCCATAAAAATTATTAGCTCAAAATGTTGCTACTGGAAAAAGACTTCATAGCTACTTACACCAAGTGAACAATAGAAGTCCAAAAGCTTTCAGAACAGGTTAACAAGTTACTATAACTACTGAGCAACTATCATCTCAGAAACTAGAAGACGCTTTCCTGAGGGTAATTTCTTTTTACACTATGAACTTTTAAATTGGAGCCAGGCACAGAAAATTGGGTCAAACTAATTTGACTGATATAAGCACCAAAGTTTAGTTCACTAGATCTATATTTAAGAGAGAAATACAAAACAGTTCACAATGGCCTACATATTTATTTGTCATTACATAAATGCAAAATACCTGTAACCTTGCCTAAATTAAGATGATGACAGACAGTATTTGATAATGCAAATGAGGACAAAAAAGCAAAAAGAAACCCTGTGGCAAGCCATGTATTTTTATTCAGATGAATTGGCAGAAGAAACATGTTAAAAGAAGTTAATCCAATATTTATACCAACCTCTTGAAGCAGTAAAACTTGATAGTCACTAAAATGAGAAGTGCCTTCAAATGAACTGAAGCAAAACTACACATTTTTGCTTTAATCATGACAGTACTTAGGGGTCAGATATGTAGCACCACATCAGACCAGCCTGCCTAAGGCAGGCTGGCTAGGCTTCCCATAATGTCAGGGAAGAGCAAGAGAGACAAAAGGAGAGATAAGAAGACAAAGATGAAAAAATAGGAAAGGAGATGAAGAAAGAACAACAGCTGTCCAGAGACAGTACATAACATGTGAAAAGCCGTAACAATAAAGCCAGTAGGAGACATCAAGCAAGAAAACAGGAAATCCTGTAAATTAATACATATGTGACTTGGGAATTGCTCCTACACTTGTTCAGGGAAACAATTACTAAAAATGGTGTTGATTTTGTATTGTACAGTCTAGAAGTCCCTCCATGTCCATTGTCAGGATGTAAGCCTCTGGTTCAGATAGAGAAATGAGAATCTCCTGGTCATACACGCATATAAACACTGTGGCTCTCAGTCTTGTTAAATGATGAACCGAAACCTTTCAGGCTGAAGGAGTGATTAAGAAGTCAGGTTCCACTTCCTAGGTTAGCACCCTAATCAAAAGGGTATTACGGAAAATGTAGTTGGTTTTGAATAAATATTACTACTTATATTTCTGTAGATAGACTGAAACTGTTAAATTATATTGTGCTATTATTCCTCACTTTCTTATCACAACCATCCCCCAGGTTTGTGTGATTCTTAATTCACAAACAGTGTGAAAGCATCTCTGCATTCAAGTTATAAATGAAATTCTTGATGAACATAGGTTTCTCAGGATTTAGGAAATGAAACGATTAATACTAGGATGTTTCTGTAACTCTACAAGGGCCTGATTCAGATTCCATTAAAGTATTAGGATATTTTTTATGGAAAAAGACTTTTCAAAGGAGATACCAGCTATCAGGGAGAATACCAGGTATCAAGTCTCAGCATTTGGTAAATAATTCATGAAGAGATTGCATGGAAACAATCTGAAATGCTTCATTAGCCAGAAGAGTTTGTACCCCACATATCACTCTCTAGTTCATACCTCATTATCATAAGAGCCAGCTTCAAGTCCCTATGGAAGAAACTAAAGATTCTAAGGGAAGTAGTGGATTTACTGGAATTTGAACCAAAATTGCGGTTTCATATTCATAAATGCATTGAGAGAATTACTTTTTTATTGTGTATTTAAATCTACTAACAGATATTCATCAATTTTATTAGTGACAAAAAATAGCTTTTTTCTATCTTATCTATCTTCTGTTCACCTGACCTCATCTGCCACCACTGTGCTACTAAGTTAGCTCTGTGTACCAGTTCCATTAACCTTTTATTGGTGGTGAAGCTGATTTAAGAAGTCTGTGATGCAACATGATCATCCCCCCTATCAGTTATAGTTTACAATAATTTCAGTTTTCCAAGTATTGCTACCTATTATGACAGTGTGTATATATATATGTATGTATGTAGTATTTATATATTATAAATATGTTTCTACACATTAGTTATATAATATGTAGGTAAGTGTATGTGTGTGTGTGTTTATGTGTATATATTAAAAAATGTATCATTTACAAAGTCAAAGCCATGATCCTGGTTTAAAAAAAAAATGAAAAACAGGGAGGGAAGGGGAGAGGGATGTGAGCAGGAATGAATAGTCAAAACAGAGTATGTCTCACACTGTCTGTCAGAAACAAAAGGTATGTGAAATCTTGTATACACATATATCACCTTGCTGTTGATAAACATAACTTGACAACTAAGTAGTATGTAGGAAGAAATTTAGGGGCCAGTCCTGGGAAAGAGTGTTTTATAGCAGGAATAGGCATCCTCTGGACCTTTCTAAACTTTCCCCAGTCTTCAGTCTTTCTTTTCCACATCGGTTCTTTATATAAATTCCATTCTTTAATTATTTCCTATTTCTTCCTTAGATTTAACAACCCATTTTTAGGGGTTTTGAACTATTATACCTAGGATGTGTTGGCACTGCAGACCTCAGTATAGCAGAAAAATATTTGAGCTATCCATAAACAATGCACAGTAACTTTACAGGGCTCATTTATCCTGTGCTACAATGGCCAAACTGTGCCAGGGAGCTGACTAAACTCATTAACAATACCAGTCAGTCAGACAAACAACAAAGTTGTTTCCTGATCCAATGGTTAGAGTAGTGTATACTGTTAAACCACTGAATAAATCCTGACATTGATTCTTTGGAATGATTACCATATGGTAACCTAATATTCCTCATGAATATCTATTCATACAAATAAATCTCATTATGGAAACACCCTACAGCTAGTTCTGAGAAAAGTTACTTCGCCTGCTTCAAAGTGAATGAATGGCCTTTGCCTTATGGAAGAGGGAATATTTCTAATGGACAAATCAAGAAAATCTTGATGATCTGCTTATGGTGTGCAGCTGTTCCATATAAGTTTCCAGATGAATAAAACTTGGGTAAGTGAGATTTTTGTAGGCTCAGTATGATCTGTAAGGTGACAGGAAACAATATGTGTATGTTTAATATGGAACAACCGATGAAATCCCTGTGAGCCTTCAGAAAACATCATTGAGCCTAATGTGTTATTTTAATGATCCTATGGCTTACCATATGTCCAGGCAGTAATCTAATGCACTATTGGTTTTTCCAACTTCAATTCCTTCATTAAACAAGCTGATAGGAATATAATGGTTTTAGCACTAGAGAATGAAAACTACAGTGGAGAAGACAATCAGTTTTATTCCAGGATATCAGTATTCAGACTATATTACATTCATTTGTATTTACAAAATTTACTTCCCAACAGTAGGTGTTTGTATAAATTCTGACCTTGATTACAAATATGACCTATATGAATATGCAAAGGTTGCATTAGAGATTGCTCATTTCCAATAACAACAGGACATGGGATTAACAAATTGACGAATACTGGATAATATATTCAATTAAAATTTCACAAGCAGTAAGGAAACTTTAAAAACACAACAACATGCTGAATGCAAAGAAATGTGGAAGACAAATACAAATGCATAATGATGAAGATGCTTGGTAATTACTTCATGGTAATTTCTGAGTAGTAGTTACACACAATTTTAGCTCTAGAAATTAATAACTTCAGAGAAAGAGTCTAGAGACAAAATTTGTCTCATTCTCATTAGTAAAAAGACAGAAATATTCCACTGTCAGTGGAATTATCATAGAACTACCCTGAGTACAACTGGGATGAATATCTAGACCTCTGAAAACTAAAAGTGTACAAAGCTTTGTTCAGAAAATGTCTTGATTAGTTTTGTTTTGTGTTTCTGTGTTGTACATTTTCAGATCAAGACTTTTTCTCATTTCTTCTTATTTCATAATTCAAAGAGTAAGGACACATACGCACATGTGAGCAAGCCCCCACGCAGTCACTTGTGAATTTTTCAAAGGAAAAATGTCAACTTCAGAAAAGAAATCAACATTTTTTACCTTGTAAGTCACAGTTTGGAATTCCTTACAGCTCTTTTGGAAAACTGGATCAGTTTTAAAATGTTAAGTGTTTCTGTTAAAATTAATTTGAAGCAACTATTAAAAACTTAATTTTTACTTTTGCTTGAATGTTCTATCGTTGAAGATAAAAATCATCCATTCTGGTCTAAGTAAACTATACCCTCTTCTGGATTACAAAAAGATACCCAAACAAACAAAACACAACACCAACTTAATTGACTATTTGTGTAAATACACCATGCAGTAAAGTTTATAATTAATAATTCTTCTTGTGGTCTAATTTGCCACTGTGCCTTTCGGCCAATCCAAAACAATATAATGGCCTACAAAAGCATTAAATTACAGTGGTTTTCACTAGGATGGAGCAGGCAAGGAGGTCATGTAAACAGGCATCCAACTCTCCTGAGAGCCTGTCGGTACTTGTCATGATCTTTTTAGCTGTTGGTCATCACCTTAAGGCTGAGACTGGTGATAAGGGAGAACTGTTTCTGCTTCATTCTACTGTAAAGCTGAATTGCTTCATTTAGCCCTTTCATAGTTTTTGTTGGAAGAAAATACTCAGTCTTCAGGCATCTTTATTATAGAAGGGGGCAATTTAATAGCTAAGCAAGGAAATCTGCTTAGATAAGACTCTTCATAACTTCACTCAGAGCAAACAGCTGGAAGCTCAGGCTTCAGCGTTGCACTGACATAAAGGCAAGAATAAGCTCTCTCACAGTCAGACATTGCTCAGACAAGGGGGATGTCTCACAGTAGTCTCACAGCTGTTGGTGTCTGCTTTCCAGCTGAGATCATGGCTTAAGGTGTGAGTGTTTTTTCTTCTGTTCCCTACCACAGCAAAGTTAAATGGCATAGCTAGAACAAGCAACAGTCTGAACATGAAGGAAGGGAAAAGAGAATAATTACAGCCTGGGGCAACAAAAAGGTTGCTAAAGTTTTCAGTTCAAATACATCAAATGTGGATACATTTTGCAAGTGAGCAGGTGTGCTATGTATAGGTTTGGGATAAGAGTTCAGTTCCCAACCATCAGGAACTACCCAGCAGTTTTCACAAGAAAATAGATTGATCTTGAATACTAGGCCCATTTCCCAAATTTCATGTTACTTTCTCAAGATTTTTCTATTGTTTTCAATGGCCATTTTTATACAGGTGAAAAAAATAATGAAATAGGAATGAGACAGTGTCGTGGTTTGAGCCTGGTCAGCAGCTAAACGCCATGCAGCCACTCACCCACCCTCCCCACATTTGGGAATGGGGAGGGAATAGGAGAGGCAAAGGGAGCCTCGCAGGTTGACATAAAAGCAGTTCAATAACAATAATAGTATAATACAGTGACAATATAAATGGGTAATGTACAATACAGTTGCTCACCACCCTCCAACAGACACCTGCCTGTTCCCAGCTAGCGATCCCGAACACAAAGACGCTGTGGCAACACTCCCGGAAGTGAGAGCACCTTCCAGCCCACTCCTTCCTTTATATAGTGAGTATAACGTCAATGACATGGAATACTGGCCAAATATAACTGCTTTTACAAGTTGCTTGGTGAGTGCTGATACCTATTCCAAATCATAGAATCATAGAATCACAGAATCACAGAATAGTTTAGGTTGGAAGAGAACGTAAAGATCACCTAGTTCCAATACCCCTGTCATGAACAGAGACACCTTCCACTAGATCAGGTTGCTCAAAGCCCCGTCCAACCTGTCCTTGGACACTTCCAGGGAAGGGGCCTCCACAACTTCACTGGGCAACCTGTTCCAGTGCCTCACCACCCTCACAGTAAAGAACGTCTTCCTTATATCTGATCTAAATCTACCTTCTTTCAACTTAAAGCCATTATCCCGCATCCTATCACTACATTCCCTAATGAAGAGTCCCTCCCCATCTTTCCCGTAGGCCCCCTTTAAGTACTGGAAGGTCACTGTAAGGTCTCCCCACAGCCTTCTCTTCTCTAGGCTGAACAACCCCAACTCTCCCAGCCTGTCTTCACAGGGGAGGTTCTCCAGTCTTCTGATCATCCCCACGGCCCTCCTCTAGACCCACTTGACCAGGTCCATGTCTTTCTTATGTTGTGAGCCCCAGATCTGGACACAGTACTCCAGGTGGGGTCTCAGGAGAGCGGAGTAGAGGGGGAGAATCACCTTCCTTGACCTGCTGGTCATGCTTTCCTTGACGCAGCCCAGGATATGGACTACAAGTACACATTGCTGGCTCATACTCAGTTTTCCATCCACTAATGCCTGCAAGTCCTTCTCCGCAGGGCTGTTCTCAATCTATTCATCGCCCAGCCTGTGTTTGTGTTTGGAATTGCCTCCACCCATGTTCAGGACCTTGCATTTGGCCTTGTTGAACTTCAGGAGGTTTGCACAGACCCACATCTCAAGCCTGTCAAAGTCCCTATGGATGTCATCCCTTCTCTCCAGCACGTCGACTGTGCCACACAGCTTGGTGTCGTTGGCAAATTTGCTGAGAGTGCACTCAGTCCCACTGTCCACGTTGCCAACCAAGATGTTAAACAACACTGGTCCCAACACCGATCCCCGAGGAATGCCACTCATCACTGCCCTCCACTTGGACATCGAGCCATTGACCGCAACACCTGAGTGCAACCTTCCAGCCAATTCCTTATCCACTGTGTGGTCTATCCATCAAATCCATGTCTCTCCAAGTAGAGACATTACACAGTTTTAGAGATTTTAGAGATGAGAATGTCATACAGGACAGCATTAAATGCTTTGCACAAGTCCAGATAGATGATGTCAGTTGCTTTTCCATTACCCACCAAAGCTGCAACCCAGCTGTAGAAGGCCACCAAATTTGTCAGGCACAACTGGTCCTTAGTGAAGCCATGTTGGCTGTCACCAATCACCTCTTTATTTTCCATATGCCCTAGCATAGTTTCTATGAGGATCTGCTCCATGATCTTTCCAGGCACAGAGGTGACTAACTGGCCTGTCATTCCCCTGGGGTTTTTTTTTTGCTTTTTGTAATCATCTGACCTTGCTCAGCAGCTAAACACCACACAGTCGCTCACCCACCCTCTCCCCACTTGAGAATGGGGAGGGAATCGGAGGGGCAAAGGGAGACTCGCGGGTTGAGATAAAAACAGTTTAATAGCAGTAACAGAATAATACACTGACAGCAGTATCAACAGGTAATGTACCATACAGCTGCTCACCGCTCACCCACCAACACCCACCTGCTCCCAGCTGGAAATCCCAAACACAAAAGCACCACAGCAACACTCCCAGAAGTGGCAGCCTCTCCTGGCCCACTCCTGCCTTTATATAGTGAGCACAGTGTCACATGACATGGACTATCGGCCAATCGGGGCCCAGCCCTCCAGCTGTGCTCCCCCCGCCCCCGCACACAGGTGAGGGCACTGGGACCTGGGGAGCCCCTGGGGTCTCAGGGTGCTGCAGCACTCCTCCTGCTGCCAAACCAACAGGAACTCTAGTCCAGCCCCAACCAGGACACCTTTTAAAAAATGGATGTTATGTTTTCCCTTTTCCAGTCAGTGAGAACTCCTCTGGACTGCTACGTGTTGTCAAATATGTTGGATAGTGGCTTAGCCACTTCATCTGCCTGTTCCCTCAGGACCCATGAGTGCATCTCATCAGGTCCCATAGACTTGTGCACCTTCAGATTCCTTAGATGGTCTCAAACCTCATCTTCTCTTCCAGTGGGTGGTTCTTCATTCTCCCAGTCCCTGCCTTTGCCTTCTGCATCTTGGGCAGTGTGGCTAGAGCACTTGCTAGTGAAGACTGAGTCAAAAAATGTACCTCAACCTTCCCCATATCCCATGTAACCTGTTCTCAAGTTTCCCCCCACAGAGAACCCACATTTTCCTTAGTCTTCCTTTTATGCCTATAGAAGATTTTCTTGTTGTCCTTGATATCCCTGACCAAATGTAATTCTATCAGAGCTTTGGCTTCCCTAGCCTGATCGCTGCTTGCTCGGACAATTTCTCTGTATCCCTTCCAGGTTACCTGTCCTTGCTTCCACCCTCTGTAGACTTCTTTTTTTTGTGTTTGAGCTTGTCCAAGAGCTTCTTATTCATCCATGCAGGCCTCCTGGTGTTTTTTCCTGACTTAATCTGGGTCAGGATGCATTGATCCTGAGCTTGGAAGAGGTGATCATACTATAATTAAAAAATTCTTGTCTCATATAGAGCCTTTCTCACACTTAGCTTTTGGAAATTCTCAAAAGTTTAAAGGGATACTACTATACAATTGTTTTAATTAACTGTCATCTGTTAGAAAAGCATCCCAATTTACAAATTTAATTACAATGTCAATATAGCTTTAAACTCTGTAATAATTATCTCTTTTTAGGAGGATCTCATCACATAGGCCTTTTACTAGTGTTATTAGAGCCATCTGCTTTGTCCAATAACATTAATTACAGCCTGGTAATGTTTATGTCTTCTAAACTTATGCAAAATGCTACTATGGTTAATACAGAGTCTTCCAGAGATGCAGAAAATATATATAGATAACAAGTAGTTAAAAAGACTCTGTAATCAACAAAAACACCACAAGAAATATACTGCACCACACCTGTCAATAAACAGTTGTGCATTCCTGTGCATTCAGATAACTAAAGTAGAAAGAGCATTCTTCATTTTGTAATTAGCTATAGATCTTATTTATTTTATATGATGTCCATATGATTAGTTTTTTTTCACAAGACTGGAGTCTACTTTTCTCCCTTTTGTGCACTGTGGCATGTTCTGCTGTCAGTGTACACTATTTTTAGTTCCTACACATTTTACATAATATATTCTGTTATGACTCAGGCATGATTTATGGACATATCTTGTTTTTCTACTCCTTATCAGACAATACAGATAATACAGATATGTCAGTTTGTTTCAATTTATGCCCAACACTGTCTTCTATAGCTTGTTGGTTTAATACCATTCACCAGTGGAGAAAATAGAACTGACTATGCCTAATCCAAATGTGTATGGAACAGCTACTTGTCTTCTCAGCAGCTTTTCTCCTTTTCTCCTTCTGCTGTTCGTGCAAATGTCTTCTAACTCTTAGTTCAACAATTTATTACACATTTCTTCCATCAACCACAGCAACTCACTCTGTTTATAACTCAGATATTAAAAAAAAAAAAAAAAAAAGAGAGTGAGAAGTGAACACAACTTGAGGACTGAGCGTTCAGATTTAATATACTTACATAGCTTATCTGGAACTCAGATTGCAGAATCTTCAGAATGAAAGGGAGGGTGTAGAAAATGTGTATTTTTCTCTCTCTTGGTACAGCTCTGGCATAGCCTTATTTATGATAGCTGGAGATAAATTGAGAGCATTTAAGCTTATTCATATATGTCTGTAATGTTAGCTCACAATCTGGTTGCTACTTTTAACTCACAGTGGACATAATTTTGATTTTTTATTTTTCCTCTTCTCAGATTTTGCACAATGCTGATGTCTGCATTTATGTACAAATACCATCTTGAGATTGCCGAAGTTCTCTTCTAAACAACTTATTCATAAAGATTTCAATGAGCTTTTCATTTTTTAAAAAAAGATCTTCATAATCATTAATCACATTAGATATCAAACCTAAATTATTCATTGGATTTGGAAATGTGTTTCTAGTGTTGTATTATTTGTAAGTTCAGTTTTTGTATTGTATATTTGTGTACATTTTAAAAATCCACATATTTCACTTCTGAAACAAAGTTTAGGATTTGCTGACAAAATATATCCATGACCTGGAAATCTATAATGTATCTTCTCCAGTTTCTTGATAGAGGCTGCAAAAGCAACAAATACATGTATTTCTCAGTAGACATCACTGATATGTCTACCACAATATCATGTCATAATGATTGGACTAGGCTTCTTCCTGTATTTGTAGAATTTCCAAGAAAAACAAAAGTTTTGATATAAAACCATGTTTGATCTTTATGCATTTAAATGGCAGAGGAACATCTCACTATACAGTTTACTAAATTCATCTTAAAAAAAAAGGACAAAAAAAAAAAGACAAAAAAGGAGTAATAGAAAAACTCTATTCAATATCAGAACAAAATGGCTTTTATATTTTATCATTTACTATCACAAAAAGAAATATGTCAATGCTTTCTAAAAGTTAACTTGATATTTCCACATTTAAGTATTATGGAATTTCACAATGCAGAAATCTTTTTTTCATTTGAATGCAGAACAAAATCACATTAAAAAAAAATACCAGAATTTCCCAGAGAATAAAAGTATTATTTTCTATCCAGTTCTAGGAAATATTAGAAATATTTAAAGAGAAGTATGTCAGTCATTTCTATCCCCATATTTCCATGAAGCTTTTTGTGGAAAAAAATCAAAGGGTAAAAATATACCATATTATATAACTGCAATGATGTAGTACCTTCCAAGAGTATTTATGATTCTGTTAAGGGAATATGGGTCTGAAATGTTACAAAATATGATTTGAAAAAACAATTGCCTGCTTCTTGTGCTGTATTTATTCAGTTACTTTTACAGAGTTGCCTAAGAGAATGACTTTATTTACTTTTACAATTTGATTGCTCTGTTTACGCTAAATACATTGACTGATCCATGCTCAGCCCTTGATGGTGTTAACTATTTCATGACTTTCCTTAGAGCAATTATTACTTTCTCATTAATCAATGCTTTTAAATATCTGTCTTCACTAGAAGACTTAAGAACTTTACAGCATGAGCTGCTTGTTCCCTGAATGTCTTACAAATCTGCATCTCAGTTAGCTCATGTTGAAAACACCCTCTGTTCCATTTGACTTCCATAGAAATTAGGAATACTCAGAAGCTCAGAAAAGGTACATGGAACACTATGATCAAGTCCAGTGTTTTACTGCTCATGAGATATTTATATATAAACCTTTCAGTACACTGTCTCAATAGGTCCTAACTTCATCTGACTCTGTTCTGGTGATAAAAGATGGGACAGAAATACTAACAGGAAGAAAGTAAGCATTATGAATAGGGAATTCTAGTTCACACGGAACTTCACACGGTAGCATAAATGTGCATTAACACGCATCAACATAGTGCAACCCTAGTTTTCCACCTTGATTCCTATAATGTTTCCAAATAGATTTAGGAGCTGTATTGATCTAAAATAGAAAATGTAAATCCTTCTTACAGTATAATTTGAAAGTGAATGATTTTAATTTGTTTTGTTTTGGTTGGTTGGTCGGTTGTTTTTTTCCTGCTTTAAATACAGATAGGTATTTTTTGAGGCTTCCAACATTACCTGAAAGATATACACTATAAACATTTCAAGTGCAAATATAAATTATTTTATATTACTTGTATAAAAACATTCAACTCTCTGCACCTCTCTCCCGTTTTCCTGCAAGCAGATCAAGATCTGCTCTCATTCCCTTTCTGACTGCAATTCTATTCATTCAGTTTTGTTTCCCCTCATCCAGAACTGTGTGACTTGAAACTTCTCAACAACTTTCCGGTTCAGGAAGTAATTATTGCTCTTATTTCATATACAGAAAACAAAAATACAGAAAATGCAATTACCCAGACAAAACCACTGGAGGGTGGTTCCAGGAAATTAAGAGCCACCTCGATTTGAAGCCTAACCTTTTATCTAAAAGATAATTTCTCAGTTGATTCCTGACTTAGCAAGTTAATGAAACACACATTTAAAGCACTATAGATGATTCCAGTATCTGAACTAGCTCTTAAGTGTGTCTATATATTATCTTGGCAAGGTTACATACCTTAAAACCCCATTGTCCATACAATTTGTTTACAAGTCCTTCTTAAGGTCCACATTTCCATTAGTAGAGATCTCTACTCAGAGGGCTGGATCTATAAAGGGATGCTGGATACTGCTCAGGCAGATATTTACCCCGTAATGACGTGAATGTTTGAAGCCCCGCAAACTCAAATTTTCTTCTGGTAAAGATTTTTGAGTGCTTTAAGCTATTGTTGATCAACATTTTCATAGCCATCTAAGTCCCAATGGACATAGTTCATGCATATTCTCCAGCTGATTCCTTTTCTGCTAAGTCCAGCTGTCATTATAACACAAATAATAAAATCATATTCTTTCTGATGTGTTTTTGAACAGTTTAAATTAGAGGGTTGTCTATGTTTGAAGAATGGGACATAATCCTACCAATTCAACATAAATAATTCTGCCTTTGCAGTAGTATAATACAACATATATATTTGTATAACAGTGTAATAAATTATCTGCATTTAGATATTTAACACTCTGGTTTACTCCACATCACATATCGTCTTTCTAAAAAAGATGTTACATAAATGACCATAATTTGCTATATCAGTTGTGAAACAGAATACACTGTTGACTGCATGTGAAAAATCACACCTATAGCTAAAAGTCCTTTGGAGATTTATTTTCAAATTTCACTTCATATATAATTATTAAGTAGAGCCAATATCTCAGAATGGGCAATCTATACAACAGGATCTGAGGTCTAGCTGAGAAACTGACTAAGTTCTGAAATGCATTACTATAAATGTGTTGACATTCTTGTCTTTGCTGTAGTTGCAGTTTTCCTGCTGCACTCAATGTAAATTGATGAGTTTCATATAAGATATTGTAAAAATACCCATTCCAATGTTTGGACTGCTGGCCAAGTGATTCTTTCCCGTTCAGCATCACTAGTATAATGTTCTTTCTCTTATGAATTCCTATTTTTATGAGTTTTTTGAAGGAAACTTGCCTAGAAAACGCAATGTGGTGCTGCTCAAACAAGTCTAATAACTCCAGGTGTTTTGATTTGATCAGAGGTGCTGGTGTAAATACAAAAGAAGTTTTCATGGTCTCCTCAGCACAACGCCCCATCAATTTACAGGATTTGGTTTTGTTGTGTAGGCAGAAAAACTATGGGGAAAAGAAAACTGAGTCTTCAAGATATTAGATGCTTCTTTAACTCAGAGAAAAAAGCTTTGAATGAAAGCATCCCTGGATGCAGTACCCACTTGCCTAACAACAAAAAGCCAAGAAAGAGAAAATACAATAGAAGGTTGTAATCAACAGTTTGTATTCTTCCTATAAATGTAGACAAGTGCTACATGATTATCTTCAAATACAGATGGCTTAAAATTATAATCAGGGTTGAGAAGTGATAATAATACAGAGGCGTAAAATTCTGCAAAGCTGCGGGCAGACTACTTGCCAGTTTTAAGTACCTCCGATCAAAAGAATACCATACAATACAAATTGATGAAGGAAGGACACAAGAAACACCTGGCAAAGTAGTATTTCATTCTGTTAGGCACTGACTGCAGACATAACCTCTAATCAAACACTTTGGAGAAGTGCCAGCAACAGGATGAGAGAAAACAGAAAATTCTTCCACAGAAGACTGTATAACTGAAATCACCACTAAATGAATTCTGATAGAACTAATGGATAGTAGGTTATACTACATACCTCCCTCATTTTTTAAAATTCACTGGTCCAGAGTAAAAATAGTTCATGTAAACACAAAGAAATGTCTTAGTGTTTGATACCAAGAGCTATCTAACCCAGTGACCCAGCCCAGTGGTGGCCAGAATGGAGGCACAGGTAAGCCTAAGTGCAAGGAAAGAACAGAGGTCATTTCCTCCAAATATCCTTCAAGTCTCCAGCTAAGGTGCCTTTGTCTACTCATTTTTACCCTGGTTTAAAGGCTAATAAATTAACCGCCTAGGGGTTATTTGTTGCTCTTGAGGCCAATAAGGGCAAAGGCTTTCTACCACACTGAACACAGTTTTTATCCTAGCAAAAAGATTTGAAGACGTAAAAAGAGGAACAATGGTTCAAGTAGTAATAAAATAGAAGAGCAGTCAGGACGCCATTCAGAGACCAAGCAGGGTAACGAAGGTGTTTGAAGCAGGTATTGAAAAGAGAACTAGTACCACAACTGGAAAAACCCCAGCAGCTAATGTGAAAACAAATTTCTCACTAAGGCAAGGCAATGAAGGAATTCAGTGCACAACATGCCCCTTGTGACCTGTGTGGACCATGTATCAGTGAAGAAAAGCACGTTCTTTCCAATACTCACCAGAGAATGATCACCATATTAGCTTCTGCACAACGAGATCCTTTAAAGAATCCTGACAAATACTGAATGCTTTGCTTGTTGTCAAACTGTGATAACATATTATACAGTGATGTTCTAAAGCTTTGCTAATTTCACATGCAATGTTTGGTTTGGCAGTAAGATTCATTTCAAGTGATAAATGCAAAAAGGTCAAATATATGGGGGGAGAGAAAATGATGTGGTCATTGTCATGAGGTATTGGCAAGAAAGTAAACCACATTTATTTATTTATTTAGCAGTCAGTAAGAAAGCCTGTCACTATCCACTTGAATTTGCAATGATTTCAAAGGTAGAACTAATACCTTTACCATCTTAGAGTTTGAAACTCCTGATAATTTTTGAATCATTCTTTTATTTTATTATCTCCAGAATCTCTAACTCAATTGAGAATTTTTTCTAAAGGAGAAAAAAGAAAAAAATCAGGATCTGGTTAGAAGCCCAGATGGTAGACTATGGAAAGACTACCTCTTATTCTAATGAGCTTCAGATCATTCCTTTGTTGTATGAGCACTTTGCCATCCAAATATTTTAAAATATTTTAAAAATTATTATATACATACACATGATATTTCTAAAATGCAACTGCATCCAAGGTAAAACAGAGTAAAAGCTAAGTGGGAAGCCTGCATACATCAGCATGTTGCCTAAATATATGGAAAATAAAATTTCTTTCTAGATAACTGAAAAATCTTGCAAATTTTATTCCTACTCTCTGTGCTCTGTCAAGAAGAAATGGTAATAGAAAACAAAGTCTTCATTCCTAATATTTGTCTAAATGACAATATCAACAAAGAGAGTGAGCTTCTTGGAAATAAAAGTGTCTACTTCAGAAAGAGAATTTACTGAATCAACAGTGTGTGAATCTGAGCTTCTAGGAATCTTGGGAGGTTAGATCTAATGATTATATTCCAAGCTATCCCTTTTCTGAGTTGACAAATGCTATTTTAAAATACTGAAACATTTCTGCACTTAGGTGGTGTTAGACAGCAGCAATGCCTCCTTTTAAGTAAGTGAACAACAGAAAAAATAAAATTACTCTTTCTGTATAGGTGGAAAACTATATATTTGCACAAACTGAGACTTATAAACTAAAACCTAACACACTCCAAGAGGCAGTGTACACGGTAAATGTGTGCAGGTTTTCTGACATGTGTCTCTGCTTAACATGTTTTGAAAAGTTAGACCTAGTTAATACTTATTCTACATTTCAAATTCCAAACACATAAACAATAAGTCTTCATGAGGGTTTAATTTACCAATGTCAAGGAAATAAATGTATATTGTTTCTACCATCATAGTATCTGCAGCAAGCTTTTGGAGTGAATTTACTACCACCACCACCACATACACAAAAGATAGATTTAAAGTAAAAGAAGCAATACCCACTTATTTTGGGAAATCATTCTGTACCAAAGAACAAAAGAACTAAAAGCCAACTAAACCTAGAAAATGTGAAAATTCTCATTTTTCATGGTGCTTTATTTTGAAATACCCCATATATTAAAATAAAAAATAAATTAAAAAAAAAAAAAAAAAAAAAAAAACACAGGAAAAGAGGGAACTTTTGAAATTGGAGAAATATTTTAAGTAAATGAAAGATTTTATTAAAGGGGTTTTTAAACTTTTATTACCCTCTGTCTTTTTTTTTTTTTTTTTTTCCCTTTTAGGTAGACCCAAAATGAAATTTCTATAGTTATTTTTTTTTCTGGCAAGCCAAAGAAGCTGTTATTTGCATTGCCTGAGATCCAGCCTGATAATCTCAGCTAGTTTATTGGCTAAATGGAAAAAGGAATTCACAAGCGGAACAAAGTTCTTTGTTACAATGCTGCCTCATATAATAATGAAAAATACAGTGTTAAAACTGTCCATTTCCTTATTTTTCACACAACCATAGCTGATTTCATAGTCTTTTGCTTTCAAAAATATCACAAGAAAACCTTGCAAATCTGTTTGCATGATCTTGAATTTTGCTGAGTCAGGCTGAGTTATGCTTGCCAGTCATGCAACAACAGTGTATGGTTTCCTGGATGAAAAGAGGTTGAGAGCCAGAATGCCAAGCCTTCATTCCTTTAATTGAATTCCCTGAACTGAAAGCAGAGAGATGAAGGCAGGGGTGTCCTCACTCTTCCACAGAACTTTTAATATAACTTTGACCTAGTAGCTGTTCATACAAAAAAGAAAAGCAAAGTTAGAGTGAATTACAAATAAATAATTTGAGAATTTCTATTAGTAATTCTAGTTTACTTAAGATTGTATGTTCTCCTTAGAAAATTGTTGGTTTTAGTTACAGTGTTTGGGGGTTTTGGCCAAGAAAATTTATAAAAAGTTTTCCAGAGAAGATACTTTCCTACATTTTAAAATACTCTATTCCCATCTATTTCCAGTAGGCAAACCAGTCAGAGCAACTTAAAAACATAGCAAAAACCTCAGTAAGGTCTCTAATTAAAAATGCACCTTTATTGAAATTTTATGCAATAAAATAGTGTCTGAAACTGTTTAATTTGGTTTTTGTTGCCAAAATTGCTCTGTTATTTTCTATTCTTTTTTCTAAAATTTTGATATTTTATGCAAAATTAAATTTGGCAACTAAGCAAGTGTTTGGATTTTTGTGTTCAAAGCTAGATAGTTTAATGCCAGTGGGCATGGGGTTTTGAAAACACTGAATAACTAATAGGCTGTCCTAAGCACTACACCTAAAAGTTCCCAAGTGTGTCTGAGGGTGAACTCTGTTTCTTTTGGAAAATTTTAATAAAGTGAAGCCTCCAGAAAGAAAATATAGATTATTTCTGCATCAAAAAGGGGGGTTAGTCATTCAGTTTTGTGTATTTTAATTGAAGGTGCTCATTAAAAGTAAAGATTAACAAAGAGCTACAACTTTTCATACAAAACAAGAATGTTAAACATAGCAGGATCAGTTGCAGTGTCAGCTATTCTGCTGAAAGTAGACAGCATCTATTCTAAAGAATTTGAAAGTGGGATGTTTGCTATTTAAAAGTGAAATGCAAAAGAACAAATACTTCTGATACCTATTAAAGATAAATGGAAGCAGTTCTAGAATGTGCTGTTAGTATATGCTGCTTCCCTTTAGTTTGAAAGTTAATCAGAACACCTTCAAAACACAGATTTATTTAACAGAATTTCATATTTCTTGTTTTATCCTCAATAAGCATGTAGGTCTTCACATATGGCTGATTTATGGAGACTGTTTCACAGAAGGAATTGTCATTTGCTTCAGTTTAAATTGGGGTCTGGAAGGCTATGTGTAACAGCATTCCTGATAATTGGTTCTATTATGAAGCACTGTCATGGCAAATTTTCTGAGCACAAAACAGACTGCCTAACACTACCTCCCAGGGAAAAAACCACAACAATATCCTGCTTCAGCAGCACAAATTTAAATTCTAATTGCATAGAGTAAATGCAATTATACTTCACATAATGCAGGTGTCAAACCTGAAATTTGGAGTATGTATTTTGAACAATACAGAGTTGCCACAGAGCTTAAAACAAAGACATGAAACACTATGGTTTCAATTCTTCTCTAAATATAAAAGAAGAAAAGAATCCATCTGCCTTTTCAAAGTGTACTACACTGCTACAAGTTTCTTTTTAACTCACTCTCTAGCAGACCTTTGCTACTTCATTAAAACAGTTTTCAACATGTCATATATATTTGTGGTGTAGCAATCCATAGTTTATTCATGTTGAGTGGCTAACCTTTCTCAAAGCAATTTAACAATGTTTCCCCTTCCTTCTTTTTGTAAAATCTCATCTGAATGGCTCTGAAGCAGAACTGGGCAAGAATTGACCTAAACATAAATCTTTTTAAAGATTAAAAAAGGAAAACTTGGGGATTTATTTATTTGTCTTGGTTCTGGTACATCAGCTTTGCTTTGACTCTAATTTTCATGCCTTTTTCTGTCACCCAGGTCCAGCTAGCACTAGAAAAAAATAATGTATTCTAAAATTGTTTTCATAATAGTTCAAGTGGGAATGAAACCAAGAAGTTTCCCAAAGGCTATCACATAACATGATTTTACAATATAGCCAGCTTAATTTATAGTTGCTTTCTCACATTTTGAGATTCTCCTTTGAATCATCAATTAAAATATACATCATTACTTAGGACATGAAACTTCACTTTGAGGAAAGTTTGATAGCTTGGATGGATATGTAAAGTTGGCTAAAAAAAAAATCTAAATTAATTTATGTTTAAGTAAATAGCAATTAGAACTTTACTTACAAAAAACAATCTTTCAATTTGCACAATTCATTTGGATAAAATACATATTACTTTTTAAAATTTCATCATTATATTTCTTATTGTAGACAACATCTTACATTCAGTCAAAAAAGGTAAGGTCCCAGGTGTTTTGCCAATTGACGGGGTTAACACAAAGGACACAGACACCAAGCTAAAGAAATAGGCTTATTTTACTTTAGTAGAAATAGAAATTTTACTATAGTAGAAATAGCAGAAAGAATAAGCAAGGTAATGCACCTAGACATTACTATTTAAAGCTAGCTATAGTGATTAAGAAAGATACATCACCAATTGCCCTCATACTTTACCATCATCCAGACCCGTGCATCAGCTGGGGAGCCCCGTCACAGCAAAGGGTCGGAGAGCCTTTCCTGGCAATTGGGAAGTCCTACGCAGTGCGTCCACTCGTAGGTGAGGTCTCCGTCTTTGCTGTGAGAGGGTCCAGCTTTTATACAGTTTAACAAACAAGTCTAAACAAAACGCACAGGAGATATCTGGTAGATTGATATGCCTCACTCAGGCATGTCCGGATCTGGCCAGGATCCGGGCATGTCTGAGGAGTTTCTGTTTTTCTTTACATTTGGGATTTATAGTTACTTCCTATTGTTTACTTATAGTTCCCAAGGATTGTTCCCAGGGTTACATTTTCATGCTGATAAGATACTGGTTGCTTCAGTCTGCTGATAAGATGCTGATTGCTGGTCGGGGAATTCACTCAGAAGTCAACTTTGGTTTGAGGCCTATTGTTTGGGCCCCTTTTTGTTTCACCAGGAGAATCTTTGTTCGCAAAATTGTATGCCAAATAACCTTCATTAGCTTCATGTATTAGTGGTTATTCAGATAAATAATGAAAAATCAACACATCTGGTTTTTTAACTGTAGTCTACAGTCACAAACGTGTATACAGACTTGCTATAAGGTTTTTCAGGGAATAATTTATATTTTTTACTTTTGTCTTGCAGTTGAAACAGCAGTGATTTTAAGTGTAGATCTGAGGGTAATAGAAGGAACCCACAGGAGTATGTAGGCAAATCAAAATGCACTGCAGAACAATTTTTTCCCTCTTGGGGATTCTCAGCTACACTTCTTACCAATCAGCTGTGGAGTAAGTTTAACAATAGAGATACTTTACTTTCTCAGCCAGATAGGAAGAGGTTATCTGCCCGGCACTCAGAACAATTATTGGATAATAACAGAGGATGACAAAGACTCATGACCATTGCATCATCCACAGTGATGTTGAAAAGTAAATGTTTAGCAAAAAATAAATACATTCACAAAACTTTTAAATTAATCCTTGAAGTCTGAAACAGTTTATATAGGTCACTCTTTAGGCCAAATAAAATTATAACATAATAATTTAATATATGAATAAACAACTACACAATCTACTCCATTGAAGTAGTGCTGTGATCAAAGATAGGATAGGCATATTTGCAAGTCCACTTATTTTGTAAAACCAGGAATGTCATTAACAATCATGATTTTTGTTTTTCTCTGTCATTTGATAAAATCTTTTATGCTTGCAGGCTTTTATTTCTAAAAGAAATGTCCTCGTTTCAGTTCAGAGGGCAACTGAGCACCATGCAGCCATTCACTTCCCCCTTCTCTTCCCTGCACTGAGAAGGAGAAAATAAGCAAAGGCTTGGGATTTGAGATAGGACAGGGAGGGATAAATCACCCATTATGGTCACAGGCAAAAAAACAGACTCGTTAGGGGAAGAAAAATAGCCATAGATTTAATACAGACACTAACAAAAACATTTAACAGAGTGACAGTGAGAAGCATTACCACATCTTGAAACACCTTCCCCCTCCCCTCCCTTCTTCCCAGGCTCACCTTTTCTTCCAATGTCTCTACCTCCTCCCCCCAGCAGCACAGGGAGTAGGGGATGGGGGTGCAGTCAGTGCTGCCGCTTCTTCCATCTTTGGTGAGGGGAGCCTCTGGAAATTTTTGCCCCTGCTCCAGTGTAGTCCCCCTCTCACAAAAGACAGTCTTCCACAACTTTTCTCCAACTTGAGTCCATCCCACAGAATGCAGCCTTTCCCCCAGATGCTCCAGCATTGGACACCTGCACATGTTGCAACACTTCCAGTGCCCAACTACAACAGCAGTGACTGCTTCTTTCCACAGGGTCCTAGCCTCCTTTGGGTGAAGTCACCTGAGACATAAATCAGCATCTGCTCCATCATAGACCTCCACAGGTGGCAGGGGGGTGGAGGGGCAGGGAGGGTGGAACAACACAAAACAACACACGACACATGCCACCCTGCCGTCTCACCAGAGGATTCATGGGGGTCTCTACTCTGGCATACCTCCCCCCCTTTTCCTCCTCCATTCTTCTGCTGACCTTGATGTTCACATATATGTCACAACTCTTCCTCGTTCTCCCAGGTTCCCCTTCTTAAATACGTTATCTCAGAGATGCAGCTGATTGGCTCAGCCTTGGTGCAGAGGTGGGACCGACTTGGAGCTAGGGGAGCTTCGAGAAGTTTCTCACAGGGGATCACCACTCTAGCCCTCGCCCCTGCTACCCAAAAACCCCACCACTCACTCAAACTCAGGAGAAGGATTCTTATTTATAAGCTAATGGTAAAGTACACAAAGCTATCAGAAAACAGTTTAAACCAGTATCTCATTCACTCTTGGCAACAGAAACAGCATTTCTTACACTTGAGCCCACATAATTTCAACTTCCCCAAACTGGAGGATTCTACCACTTTGCTATACAGTCTGTTTTTAATCCTATCCACTATTCACCAGGCTCCATATTTTTACTTATAACACAGCATTGTCAATCACAAGTGTCACAGCCTCATTAGGCTCCTTCCCCATGCTTTCCAGGTGGGTTAAATCTTCTAACCCATCTGTTTTTTTTCTTAACCTTACCAGTTTCAAAAGAGTACATAGCCTTAAACTATGTTAAATCTTCTGCATTTCAGCATATTGTCTTTCTCACTCATCTATAGTTCCTCTCCCTTGACCTAGAGAATTAACTACTCTTCTCACTTCAGAGTCCCAAACACCTCCCTCACAGGACTCCTAACAAAAACACACATTCCTCAGGCCTAGTCAGAGGCCTAAATTAATTATGATAATCAGACTACCCTGGCTAACCCAATTAAGTTTAATTAGCTGATGCTTTTCTTCCTAAAACACCTTGCCTTAGGGACGTTTTACCTCCATTTTTAAGCTAGCTGCAGAAGTCAATCTCCTCTTGCAAACTTGCCCGTTGGCTACAGACTTTCAGCAGGGAGAAACTCACAGTCTCTCAAAAGCCTTGACAAAGCTTCTTTCCTGAATACTTAAAACTGGACTGTATTCACATTGGAATTTGAGCTGTGATCAAAGGCAACTTATTTAGCAAGTCTAGTTTCTGTATAAAGCCAGGAATGCCCATAATAAACATCCTTTCATGGTTTTCTCTGTCATTTGTGAGACACTGTAGCTCTCTGGTCATATTTAGGAACACTTCTGTCTTGATACAGCTGGGCCATTGACCATCTACTTCCTACCTGATCCTGAAGCTGTTAATTTTTTCACCTATGTCTCCCTTCAATTTCACTGCAGGAAACCTCATCATCTTATATTTACTAGACTTATCTAAGCACAAAATGCAGTGATGCAGAAAATCTCCTCCATTGCAGATCCTTGTTAAATTTTCTCCTACATGAGAGTGAAACTACTTCCTGCACTCTTCTGTAGAATATAACCAAACAAAATTTTCTGAGTTTCCAGTTCATAGAAAACCTCATATTTTTCAAAATTTCTATCAGAGTAAAGCCTAAGCAAACAATCTGAAAAATTTCTACCAACTGGAATCCCAAACTGGTTTTGCTTCAGAAATATGGAAAAATTATATTTTCAGAAAAATGTAGGCCTCTGGAGTTCTTTAGATAGTCAATTAATGTTAACATTTTTTCCCACTGTCTGTAGACTCTTCTCTATATTATTTCCAGTGATAAACTAGAAAATCATTTATTTCGAATCACAGGAAATTTAAACGGAACCTAGGATACATTTTTCCTGAAGTGTTTTTTTATCATGAAAATGTAGTTGTGAAGTCAAAGGAGGAAGAGAAATAATATGGTGGTGTATGTTGATCAAATCTTCAAAGTTTTCTAATTTTTATTTTTTTTTATTACTTTTTTTTAGTTTTAAAAGTTGACATTATTTTATTCTGGCAATCAAAATTTTTCTATTGTAAATAAGGTTAAAAATAACTGAAAATTTTCAGTTGGTTCAGTGGAAACTTTTAGTATAATCCGAAGGCTTTTGCCCAAGTTAACTGTCTCCATTTTTCTTCAACAAATATGGGAAAAATCTTTACTTTGATAATGACAATAAAACTTTAGTATTATATTTATTCGGTTTATCTCCAAAGTTAAAAGTAGTTATTGTAATGAATATACTCTTATTTGCAAGCACTAAATAAAATGTGATTTTGGATAAATGAACACTGCTTAAAATAAAAACTGAAGTGACTAATATCATATATCATATGATGATGATGATCTAGGAAGATTTCATAAGTAATATAAGAATTTGGGAATATCATTGCTCAAATATTTTACCCCATTCAAATCTCTGTATTCTAAAGAAAATACTGAAAACCAGGAGAGATTCCTTAAGATATTCTAAGGAATATAACACTCTGTAATGAAGAATAATACTACTTACTTTCCTATTAAAGCCTAGCTTTGTCTCATATTACTGTTTGCTTAGCTTCTTACCTGTACAAACAAAGTAATGAGAGGCATATATGGACTTTAAATAATTCTAAATTAAGATTACAGTTTTAGGTTTTTATTTGTGGTTTTGTTTGTGGGGTTTTTTGTAATATGCAAAGGTACAAAATGGATCAATCTCTTAGGAAATATTCCTACTAATTTCAATAAAACCTTTGACTAAGTGAAGATTGAAAGATTAACTCCTTGATTTTACATTTCAACAACATGAATACGCTTTGCAAGTATTATTTCTATTCATGCATTGTTCTTAACAGGCTGTAAAATCCAGAATATTTTGTAGTAGTTCACTACTTTGCAGAATGCCAACTATTCATATTTCTGCAATTAAATACATTGGTAGTATGCCCTTAAATAGAAATAGGAATCTGTGACTAAAATAATGAAGACCCTTACAAAGCTAAATGTTACATTTCCAATTATAACACTTGGGAAACAGTGATAGGAAAAAATGCTGGCTGTTACATACCAGAAGAAACAAGTCAAAACTGACTTTCTTGGAGGTTTTCTTTTTTCCCTTATCACAGCTCTACACAGTGGCACCTTCTGACCTATCATGTTGAAGATGTTCAGGCTATTCAGCTGTTAGAATAAACTCCAGCAGCAAGTATGAAATGAATTTCCTATTGAAAACATGTTGATAAAATGTTGGCAGGTAGAAGTAGTGGCACACGATGGAGAGAAAACGACTTTGAAAATACCCAATCTAATGTTCACATTTGGAATTAAACAAGTAGTTGCCTGAAGCTTCCCCTGTAATCAGGAAACTGCATATCTTGCAAATTGTATTAGGAGATGGATTCCTCAAGCCAAATAAATAACCTGCAGTGCATATGAAGCACAGATAACATGTTTCCAAAACTTATTTGGGATACAACCATTATTATAACCAAATTCTGCAGTGAATTAGTTCTCTTAGCTCTGCTAAGGTCAGGTTGTCTGTAGATTGTATTTAGTTCTTAAAAATTAGTACAGCACTGAAAAATAAAAGATTGAAATTATTATATTAATATAGTGAAAGAAAAATCACAAAATAGGTAGCATATAACCGAGTCAGTGATTTGTTGTTATTTTAAGTTAGGATTTAGATTTCTTAGCTCAGTACCCCACCTACTTGGTAAAGAAATCAAATGTATGATGCCAGCACACAGAAACTACATGCTCTAATACTCATGCATACCATGTTCAAGTGGCAGAAGAGTTTCCTAACAAATGTGTGTATTTCTAGTTCCAGAGAGACCGAGTGAATCTCTAAAAATTCTTCCTGAAACTACCATTAACATGAGTCTCTTTCAAAGCTTTAGAAGACTATCCTAAAATAGCAATGTAGCTTTCTAGATAATCTCCAAAGTTACTTGTACTGTACAAATTCTCTCCTTCTAATGGTTTTATGTAGGCTCCAGAGTGAAAGGGTGTGGTGAGTCATGCAGTAAATCAAGCAATTAGAGTATGGTAGTGACTCAAAAAAGATCAGATAGTACGTATTTCTCTTGAAGGCAGAGGACACTAATGGACACGAATAGTACAAAACAAGGGAATGAAGTTCAGAGGAGCCATTCTTTTTCAAGTCTTCTCACTCTTCACCTCATGGTTCCTTTTAATCCCTCATGGGTGCTTCTACTTTCTGTGATTTCATGTCACAGTCAAACAACAGTGAGTTAGAGAATACAATTTATAAGGATGGTATGCTGTAGCAACAAAAGATGTGGCAGGGGAGCTGCAAATGAGAAGTATTGGTCTCTCTTCACTCAGTGTTGACTTCTGAAGATTTAGAAGAAGAAAGAGTAGCCCTCAAGACCTGGAAAGATCTACAGGCATATTTTTGGAGAGAAAAAACCTTTTCTCCCATCAACAGGCTTCCCCAAACTGGATTTATTTTCTGATGTCTTAACTTTGCAAGCAGGAGACTGAAGTAATTTTTCAAGCTTACTGAGGACAACAATCCTCTGACGTTCCGGTTTCAGAAATTGGTATGCTGCTGTTTTGGTCAGTTTTTAGCCATCATTGATAATCTGTAGTGGGATTTTCAATGTTAGTCTATACCTGCTCTGATCTCCAATCATCTGATACACAGGAAGGATAGGAATTAATCTTGGTGAACATTCCTATTTCTCTGGTGTCATGACTCATTAAGCTCTTCAGCAATCTCTAGAACTTTTATAGATAAATCATGCCTTGGTTTTAGAATTTGAACAGTTAAAAATTAATATTTTGTAGTGATTTTCACATATGGGACAAACCAAACAAGGAATGCAGTTGGATGAGTTGAATGGTTAGATGTGAGACATAACATGGACTAACAAAATATATCTCAGAATACTTACAAATTGCTGCATAAACTGTTCTACATTGTGCATGGCCAAACAGATCTCTCCCCTTCCTGCTTTTTTATGATATTCCACTGAAAAATTAGTCATATTGTACTTTTTTCTTTTTTATTTTGAGCACTATTTCTGTGCAAAGCCTTAAGGAACATGTATACACTTGGTTTAAACAATTCTCACATAACAGCAGTACCCTGTCTCTTCAACATACACTTCTTAAGACTCTACTGCAAATGGCATCTACATTTTCAATCCTTCAGGGTATTTTTTTAATAAATGATTGAAACATCTTTTCTTTTCATTATCAATACAAATTAAAAGCCAAGCATATTTCGGGATTAGTTGGTTTAGCAGTTATGACAGTTTTATAAAACAGCAAGTCAAAACTGTGGAGCTTTATATGTGGACTAATATGATTATCTTAGGCTGTGTTTGCATTAATAATTCAGTGTGATAGGAATAGATCAGGAGAGCAAAAAAATTGGTGTTGAGGAGCCTACATATACATTAAACAGTTTGTTTCTGCATCTGCTTTGCCTTTGTCCAACCAGAGGCTCTAAGCCTCAGAGACAGGCTTACGCTGGGAAGATACTGCATGAGATCTGGAGTGCTTGCCCAAGGTTTTCAGGTTGCCATGAGCTGGTGTCATGACTTGATGATAATCTGATAAAATTCCAAGAGCCTTGCCTATGCTCAAGAAAATATTAGCATTGAGGAGAACCTAACAATCCTAATGTACCTCTCCCCAGAGAGAAACAGCCACTTTCAGAAAGAAATTCACCGCGCTGTGAAACAACTGCCAGAGAGGTACAGACTAGAATGTGTGTCTTACTATAAAAACTGTGGAAGTTCAATCAACTAGCCTATTTATCTAATACCTAGAAAGTCAAATTTAGTAAGCAAATATCCAAACAGCTTCTCCTTCATTGCTAAATAATTTTTTTGTTTTAATTAATTTTAAATCAGTTGTAAAATAATAGGGACAATGTTCATTCAAACTGGTAAACAGTATATTTTCAAAAAATTAATTTTATTTAGGTAAAAAATGACAAAATATGAGATATTTGATCTGTTATACAAAGGGAGAGAAGGAGACATAGTAATTCAAGGGGAAAGGGGCAAAAACACTGGCAAAGAAATGTTTGGAAAAGTGGGGGAAAATGAAAAAGAAATTGTGTGAAACCAAATGTTTCATTCAAACTCCCACACAATATATTTTCTTAAGCTTCTACAAATGTTTAGCTCATTTTTTTTTCTTTTTAGTTTAAACAAACATAAATCTAAATTTTACATATTTCCATCTTCATTAAATATTATTTTTTAAAGTTTCTGCTGCATAAGATTTCAATATCATCTAAATATTTCCCTGATTTTTTTCTTGACAACATTATTCATTTTACTTGACTACATTTTCAGATAATTTAATCTCTATAGATCTTATCTTTAGTATATATTTGAAAATTTTGTCCCACTTCTTTCAACCATCAGTTGTAAAGCTTATGTACACATATGGACAGAAGTTTTCTAGTTGTTATAGAGCCAATTTTATCTTCAGTCTTTTTTGGTTAAAGTAGTGTTAGAGAGGTGTTCACTCTCATTCTAACCTTAAAAAAAAAATCTGTACTTTCATGAAAAAGAAGATGAATTTTATACCATACACGTTTGAGACCTGTTATTTTCAATAATAAGATGTAATAGAAGCATTCATTACAGACTAGATGTAACTTCTTCTGTCAGTTTGCCATGCTAGAGTTCATGTTGAGTGTTGAGACACTGACAACAAACAGAAAGAATGCAAATACAACTGGCTCTTTTCCAGTAGATGGCATTCAACAAAATAGAATATTTCCAAGACATATTATTTATTCTCAATATGCAACTTCAGGGTAGAATTTTAACACAAGACAGAATCAAACAGATATTTCTCTTAGTTGACAGCACTGTTCATTTCCCACCTCTGCAATAAACCTAATCTATCTTAAGAGCACTTCATCCTCAACTTTCAGGTCAGACTTAATTTTCAGATGTCATCCACGGGTTACTAGAAATATGCAAAGCTACCTGAACTTATGAGTTAAACAGCTTTTCTAACAGAACATGCTTTTGTCAGCCAGATAAATGTTCTCTCTCATATATTTTTTCAGATTACAGCACAGTGTTTTGATAATAAGTATGGGTCAGATCTTTGTCAAGTGAAAATCAGAAGAGACCTTCCAAGTCCTTGCTAGTTTTACTCCCAGATAAGAGAGTGATTCACACTGTCTTGGGACTTTTTCAGTCTGTGCATTTTATTGTTCCCTGCTCAGGTAATATTCAAAGTAACACTTCTTGTATTTTTAATACAGTAATTAAAGCATAAAATGGAAAATTCTAGTGAATTAGACAGGCAGAAATAATCTGGAAGGTTTTGGCATAATGAAAGTATCTGAAAGCATAACATTTTTTGAAGGGAAAAATGGGAATCTTCAAAATTAAGGAAATTACAATGTTTTAAAGAACACCTACAGAAGCTGCCCTACCCAAAACATTTAATGGTTTGAAAAGCACTCCCATACCAGTACAACACTCCAGCCAACTTCATGTTGTGGAAGTGGCTCTGCTTCTAAACAGGGCTAGTTAAGGACTGATACTTACAACACCTTGGTCTACTGGAAGTGCCGGAATACATACATAAATAATGGGAGTGACACTGGAGGAAGAGTTTTAAAAATAGATTTGAATATTTTTGAAAAATGTCTGAAATTTTAAAATCACTTACAAGTTCAATCTTTTTCTCTCAAGACTAATCTAAACCAGAATATTTTGATTCAGCCTGTGTTGTGCAATGGAGACTAAGATTGCTGCTACTGGCTATTGGCTACATGTTGCCACTGGCTATTGACATGCCTACTTCAGAAGGACCAGTCACCTCAGCTGGTGATATGTTTTGTCCAAACCAATCAAGCTTTACTGTGAGGCATAGTCTTACACTAATATAGCTCTTATGCTTTTTTAACGCTACTTGTTATTGATGTTATGACACATGGAACAGTTGTGTTTCGTGCATATATTGATTCAGATCAGCACAAATTCATGGATCTCTGATCTCTAATCTATGAAAAATATTCGTGTGGGTTTGTCTTGTAAAATTATTTTCACTTATTACTCTTTGTATCTCTTTCAGTTAATTTCTACTTCTTGAAATTTAATGGTGAAGGTCTTAAATATATTCCACAAGGAATTTGCAGAGGGATATTCATCCTTTCCTTTTGTTTCCCAGAAATATTAGTTTGATGTATTCGGGGACCATATTTACATTCTCTGAAGCTGCATTATGTTGATGGCTCCTCGTGATATGTTGGTTGTTAATAGATTTTTCTCTTTCCAGTTGAAGATCTACAAGCATATAGTAAGCATTCACATTAAGTCTGAAGCTGGGATTCATGGGAATCTAGTCTAAGCAGACATCTAGTTTTCCTCCAAAAGCAATGTGGTGAGAAAGGCACCTCTAAAAGCCAATACAACATCTTAGATAACTATTTTAGCATAGATAAGTGTCCCTGTAGAGGCATTTCTCTATGATTAGTTAAAGGAGCCCAGGTGAACAGTTTAAAGTAGGCCTCTAAGTTTTAGACAGGTAATGATGTGTAAGATGAAAAGACCAAATTCTGTGACCTTTTATTTTTTGCTATTAAATCTTATTTCAATTCTATTACTCTAGTCCTCAAGGTCTCTTAACTCTGCACAATATTCAAGTGCTGCTTTGTATTTATAGTTCCTCTCACCCTTATGCCATCAGCAAATTTCATTAAAACATTTCTGCTTTTTGTGCCAGGGTCATAAATGAATATATTAAACGACATCAATTCTGAACCAAGCTTTGAGGAACTCCACTAGTAACCTACTTACAGCCCAACACTTTCCCTTTCAGCATAAGAAATTTTTATATTCTGTTTAACCAAGATCCTACACAGTGTAAAAATCTTGTGTTACTTTGCATCTTTCTAGGCTAGAAATATCAAAAATGTATAGGCATTCAGAATTAGATGTTAGTACACCTGATTTCTGCAAATTTGTAAAAGGATATTTAAAGGATCTGGTCAAGGACTTCAGGAATACAATTCAGTTGTCTACACATGGGTATTTAGTGCCCTGATTCTCAGCTGCTGCTTTAGGGGCCTCCTGTAGGTTCTGTGCCATATTTACTGTCTCCATATTGACATACAGGGTATCTTAGGATAAGTCAGATGACACTGGAGGCCAGTGCTCAGGCAACTGATGTGTGGCCTTTGTTAATGTATTGGGTGTAGGCAACAAGGCTTTGGTACAAGGTAGGCTGCAGGGGTGGCTTCCATGAGAAGAGATCAGGGGCTGCCCTGTACCAGACATAGCCAGTTCAGGACAGTTTCACAACAGATCCACCACAGGCTGAAGATGAGCCCATTAGCCAAGCTAGCAGTGGCTCTGTGAAAACATATTTAAGTAAGTGCTGTGGTTTGAGCCCAGAGGGCAACTAAGCACCATGCGGCCCTTCACTCACCCCTTCCCCTCTCAGGAATGGGAAGTAGAAAAATTAAACAAAATGGATCAGGAATCCAGATATGGACAGGCAGGGGTGGCTCACCCATTATGGTCATAGGCAAAAGACAGATTCCTTAGAGGAAGGAAAAAAAAAAATCACTTTAATTAAAATGCTAACAAAGACAACACTTAACAGACAAGGACAAGGTGGGACAATGAGAAGCACCACCACATCCAAACAACACCTCTCCCCACCCCTCCCTTCTTCCCAGGCTCTGTTCTTCTCCCACTTTCTCCACCTCCTCCCCCAGCAGTTCCTAGGGGCAGGGGATAGAGGTTACAGTCAGTTCATCACTTCTTCCTTCTCAGGAGGTGGGGTGAACACCGCACATTCTTCCCCTGCTCCATGTATCTCCCCTCTCACTGGAGACAGTCCTCCATAAACCTTCTCTGACATGAGTCCTTCCCATGGGATGCAGCTGCTCCCATGCTGCTCCGGCATGGGTCACCCTCACATGCTGCAAACCTCCCAGCTCTGAACTACAACAACAGGGACTGCTTCTTCCTTCAGAGTCCTGGCTTCCTTTAAACACATATGCCTGTCCTGAAACGGGCTCTTCCGCAGACTTCAGGTCAGACTCTACTTCACTGGTGACCTCCATGGGTTGCAGGGTGTGAGACCCTGCTGTCTCACCATGGGATACAGGGGTGTCTGCTCCGGCACACCTACCCCTTCTTTGTCCTTCCTTCCACTGACCTGGGTTTTTGTCCTTCTCATAACTCCTCGCAAGTCCTCACCCCCTCTCAGTTTTCCCTTCTTAAATACATTCTTGCAGAGGCACAGCCACCATCACTGATTGGCTCCGCTCTGGCCAGAGATGGGTTTGACTTGGAGCCAGGGGAGCTTTCAAGAAACTTCTCCCAGGGGGCCACAGCTGTATCCCCCCTCCCCCGCTACCAAAAACCCTGTCACAGAAACCCAGCACAGTAAGGGCAGAAAATGAGAGAGGAGAAAGGAGCAAAGAGTGAGAAACAAGAGAGGGAACATTAAAGTCAAAGGAAGAGGTAGTGCTCCCTGGTGGAGCAAGCACACACACCCGCCCCCCAAAGGAACTGAAACTTATGAAAGACGCATGTCAGAGCAGGTACACACCTTGAAGGGACTAAAGCCCGGAGAGATCCTACATCAGATCAGGTACTTCCCAAGGGTTACTGTAGCCTGCACGTAAGCCTATGCTGGAGCTAGAATTATTATAATATAATAATAATTATATGTTATTTCATAGAATCACAGAATGATAGAATTATTTTGGTTAGAAGTGACCTTAAAGATCATCTAGTTCCAATCCCCCTGCCACAAACAGATACCTTCCACTAGACCAGGTTGCTCAAAGCCCCATCCAATCTGGCCTTGAACACTTCGAGGGAGGGGGCATCCACAGCTTCTCTGGGCAACCTGCCCCAGTGTCTCACCACCTTCACAGTAAATAATTTCTTCCTTATATCTAATATAAATCTACTCTCTTTCAGTTTAAAGCCATTATCCCCTTGTCCTACCACTACATGCCCTAATGAAGAATCTCTTGCCATCCTTCCCATAGACCCCTTTTAATACTAGAAAGCCACTATAAGGTCTCCCCAGAGCCTTCTCTCCTTCAGGCTGAACAATCCCAACTCCCTCAGCCTATCTTCATAAGAAAGGTGTTCCAGTCCTCTGGTCATCTTCATGGTCCTCCTTTGAACCAGCTTGAGCAGGTCCATGTCCTTCTTAAGTTGGGGGCCCCAGAGCTGGACACAGAACTCCAGGTGGGGACTCATGAGGGTGGAGTAGAGGGACAGAATCACCTTCCTTGACCTCTTAGCCATGCTTCTCTAGTTGCATCCCAGGATACAGTTCACTTTCTGGGCTGTGAGTGCACACTGATAGCTCATACTCAGTTTTCTATCCACTAATACCCCCAAGCCCTTCTCCACAAGGAAGCTCTCAATCCACTCATCATCCAGCCTGTATTTATATTTGGAATTGCCTCAACCTATGTTCAGGACCTTGCACTTGGCCTTGTTGAACTTCATGGTGTTTGCATGAGCCCACTTCTCAATCCTGTCAAGGTCCCTCTGGATGGCATCCCTTCCCTCCAGCATGTTGACTGCACCACACAGCTTGGTGTTGTTGATGAACTTGCTGAGGGTGCACTCAATCCCACTGTCCATGTCACCAACAAAGGTGTTAAGCAGCGCCGGTCCCAATACTGTGCCCTGAGGAACTTCACTCGTCACTGCTCTCTGCTTGGACATCAAGCCATTGACCACAACTCTTTGACTGTGACTGTCTGGCTAATTCCTTATCCACCAAGTGGCCCATCCAACAAAACCACATCTCCAATTTACAGACAAGGATGTTGTGTGGAATAGTGTCAACTTTATTATCATATTACTTAATATGAAAGTAAATTACAGTTTAGGGACAATGTATTTATTACTAACTGGAAGGAAAAGAGGGATATTGATATGTAAGATACACAAGAAATGGGAAAAAAGAAAAGACATTCTGTATCATCACAGCATAGAGCTGCAATGGTTTTACCTAGTATTTAACAAGTGTAAGTGAGACACATACTTACATTCACTGTATAGGCTTCCTACATCCACTCCAAAGGCATAAGAGAAGAGTCTGTAGGTTTGGTAGATGGCTTTCTACAACCACTGACTATGCATGGAGTATAACTATTTGGTTAGACCTCATGTCTATTTTGACAGCTGAAGTTAACAGGTTATTGTGGACAATTACCATCAAAATCCCACCTGAAATATATTGTAAATTTTATATACCTCCAATACAGACAATACAGCAAAGTGAATAGATCAATGTATTCAGTATTACTTCATTCTCTGAGGAGTGATACGTTATACTTATTAGGATTATCCATACCATTTTGGTGAAAATGAGTTATGATTTGCATCATTAACTACGATTACTGCTTCAAAAATGTACTTATAATGTTCAAATTCTCCTTTTTCTGTTAGAATTTAATTCAAAGCTCTCATATATTCCAAAATATATTATTTTAAATTTTTCCTAGAGTACTGCTACTTTAGAGAATTGAATGGGGTATTTCAGGTTGTTGAGCTATATTCAGGCCAGCTGTGGTAAGAATACAAATTAAGCAAAATGTTTCAGAGCACCTGTGCAATAAAACTACACTATGCAAAGACAGGTACTATTCAAGAGGGATATACAAGAGAATGTAAATGAAGGTCTCTTCAGTAACCTCACAAGAGGGATATATGTGACTCTGAGATAATTCATCATTTCCCAATGCTTAGTAAGGGGCTGTCTAGAGAAAGAAAATAAGAAACATAAGGTTCAAGTGTCTGAATGGGCACTTGGCTCAGGTTATAGTTGATCCATATGGAATTAAAAATGTTTAGTCCCTTTTTTAAGATATATATCAAGTAAAGAAGGACAAACAACCTCTATTTTTCACCACTGCTCACTCATTAAAACATACACCAGGAAATAGGGTGTCTAGGTTCTTCTGAATGCAGCTCCACTTTCACAAAAGAAACATTTCATAATTAAGCTGCTCCCTATCACTGTTCATCACAAATGAGACTCACTTGCTGAAGAGGAGCCATGGTACAGGAAAGAGTGTGAAAGATCTTCACTGATCCTACATAGTGATGGGCAACATATCAGTACCATAATAGTATCACAGTTTTATGGTAACAGATACTAACATTCTTCAGTACTATTTCTATTCAGATATCATGGTATCTGCAGCCCTTATCTTTTATCTACTTCACTCCTACCCTAGTGGCCCAAACCTCCTGAGACTCTAACCCCACCCTTCCCACTTCTCCATTCGAGGCCTATAGTAATCTGAAGCTGTGTTGCAGGAGTGTTATGGAGTAGGTATGAGAAGAGCCCTCTTTTGCATTCACTGCCACCTCAGTAGTCAGCAACTCTCCTTGCTGCCTACAGCAAAATATCAAAGCTAAAAAGAACTTGTACACATGCGTCTTCACTGAAGTGTACTCCAAGAAAGGAGTAATTGGGTGAGACAGATTGGTTGATGTAGGACATTCATGCATGTGAGTTTCAGGGTGGGTGATAAAAAGGCAGTCCCAGAGGTTCCAGCCACATATTCTAGTAAAACATTCCCTGTGGAGTGAAATCAATAAAACATTTCCTTTAGACATTCAGTGAGGCAAGATCAGTTGTAGAGTGGGGAAAATGCATCACTGAAGAGAGACAGCTTACCTGTTCTCCATAGTCTTCCAGAACCCCATCACCCTTTTTCCAAAAGTATTAATATCATGAAATGTGCTGATAACATGATTTTGATTTTTTTTCCCTTTTCACTTTAACATCATGCACAATCCAGAATTTATCATCCATTTCTAATTCTCCATTTTTCAGAGTCTTTTCTCAAAGGTAGATTCCTTTGAGTTCTGGGAGTTCCTTGGGTTCTTCTAATAGATTTTTAAGTGTAAAAATTGGCAAATTTCTTTAGAAAACAAACAAACAAACAAAAAACAACAACAAAAAACACAAAACAAAACAAAAAAAAACCCAAACAAACAAACAAAAAAAAAAACACACAAAACCAGAACAAAGCATTTCCATTTTTGCAGTTATTTTTCCATTGAAGGGAAAATGGAGGAAGTTCTTATATTCATTCTCATTCAGAATGAAAACTTTCTTGAAATATCTGAATTTCTTCCAGAAGTGAAATTCAGAGTGTCAGTCAGCTCTGTCTGAAAGTACCTTTCTGAATTCATTCAACCTCAGAAGGAAGTCTGTGATTCTTTCCAAAGGTTCTGAAAAGCTGTATTGTATTTTCACTTTAAAATGCACATTAAAGCATTACATATGCTCCAATGTGCATTCTCAGCAATAAAAATGCTTTTAACCCTCAACTTTTAAAAAGCAGCTGCAGGGATTTATTCCCCAGAGAAGACAGTCTTAAAAAGGCTAACCGAATTTCTAGGTTCCTGTGGGACTATGCTAGGCTTGTTTGGTTTGTCTCTGGGGTCTTTCACACAGTTCAGCTGAGGGAAGTGCAATTTGTTCAGTTATGTTTGCTGATCATTCTTTTTTAACCAATTCAGCAAGTACAAATAACAAAAAAAGTGGAAAAACTAGACAACATAGGAAACAGATAAAGTGCACACACCTCTGTTCTATAATTACAACTTCAAGAATCATATTCATTAGAATCTTTCCTGCACGTATGAGGAAATAAGGATTATATAATTTTCCTTTCCCTCAGAAATTAAACATTCACTATCACTCACTAGACTGAATGACTCTATTCACATCTTATAGGAAAAAGCAAGAAGGAATTGTGGGTTACCTGAAGTTGTTGGTAACCCATGTCACCAAGGTACCTCAATCAACAGCAAACCTTCAGTTATGTTCTATGTAAATATTAGAAGAGATTAAAAAAAAAAATCTACAGGAAAATACTTAAATTTCTTGTTGGTTTTTATTTTTTTTTGTCCCCTCGGGATTTGGAATGATGCATTAATTGCTTTAGCACATACTCAAAGTTAGTAAGAACATTGCTTTAGTTTTCATCTGTGAAATACAACACAAACTGCTTTATAGGAAGGTCTTGTGATTATTGCCGTGGAGTAGGGGAGAGAAGCCTCAACTAACACTGTGATCCTGTTTAAAGGCACTGAGCAAACACATTACAAAACAGTCCCTGATCCAATTATTTTTCACTTTAAGCAAATAAAATAGATAATAGATGATAATTACAATGGTTATAAGACTTACTAAGCAGAGTCAGACGGTCAGAGGCAGGAATAGAACTTAGATAGTCAAGTTTTGGTCCAATGCCCAGATGTGGTTTGTGGAATAATCCTTATTTTTTTTTCTTCAAGATTTTCTTCACTGCTCTAAAAAGACAGTTACAAGAGTCATCAAATAGCATTTTCACACTGAATTTTAACAGTTTTAGCATGATCAGAGGGCAATGATAACTTTAACATTTAACTTTACTTTCAGATAAGGCTGGACAGAAAGCCAGGAGACACTCCTTAGTTTACATTTTTGGCTCTAAGATGGCCTGTTCACTAGCATGTCATGCATGAAGCTTGAAGGCTTTTACCTTCAGTTCCTGGCACAACATTTGAAGTAGCCTAATCTGAAAATGCTAGTATAAATTTGACTGGATTCCCATCACAAAAGATGGAGTGCTCTTTCACTTGGAAAAAATAAAGCATTATTGAAAATAAAACATTGCACAGTTTAAAGATATTTTTTCTTGCTACTTGAGGAGGAGATTTCAAATAAATCTAGCATTATGGAAAGGAATAGTTTAAAATTCTGAGTAGTAAAATAGCAATGCATTGTTATGGTAATAATTATAACTAGGATCAAAATGGTACAGAGCCAATTCTCATTGTCACTTGAAAATTATACTCTCTCCTACTAATAAAAATAAAAAACTTAAATGTCTAAATCAATAACAGTGCTATATTTTATTTCATCTTTGCAAATGTTACTGTAGACATCCTGGAATGCACTATTTCATAGTCAGTCAATAAAAGATGCATCACAACTTTATTTATCCTTCTCTCTCCCCCCGTTATGTATACAAGATCTCTAACAAATCTGTGAATATAACAATATACTCAAACTGCATAATTTAGTTTTATGACACAGTCAGTATGTCAGACTAATACTAAACACACTTTGTTATGCTCATGCCTACTACCTTGGCCAAAACCCAAGAAAGAATGCCTAACAATGTGAAATAGGTCAGCCTCGGATGTGATTTCTATTAAAAATAAACAAAAATATCTAACTTTTTGTTATGAAAGGTGACATAAATGATTAGGGAAAACATGAAATGTCAAGCATAGTACAGTGTTACTGAATAAAGGTTCTTAGGACCAGAACAATTTTTTTGTCATATATTTACAATTGCATAACAAGAGATTACAGATCCACAAAAACAAATTTCTAAGTACTAACTAAAGGCAGTAATATATAACCAGTAAATTATACTGCTGTCATCACATGAAAATAAGCACTGCTAGTTCTTAGAGTTGAGTTGAAGCTACATTTTTGGTTTTAAATTATGTTGAGGGAAAAGATGAGGCTAATGAAGTGACAGTAAGAGGATGCTCTGGTGTTAGCAAGGCTAGAAAACAGGCATAGGAAACACATTTCATCAAGAAATTTCTCACAAATTAAGATTTAGGTAACTTTTGCCAGAAAAGAGTGAACTGCTTTACAAGGCGAAAACATTATGTGGACAGAAGAGCAAGACAGTCTATCCTGATTATTTTGAAAATTAACACCTTATTGTAATTAACCAGGAGAGCTATAAACTTGCACTGCAGAAATGTGTTTCTTTTCTTGAGAAGATAACAGTATATAAAATTATTGAAAGAAACCAAGACTGAAATCTGAGGACCCTAAAATTAGATGTCATCAGACACCACAGAACATGTATGTGTTCTAAATACAACTACAGATAGGAAAGTGTAGTAATGTAAAAAGAAAGTTTGGAGATTATCCACTTCATTGTCCATGGCTGTGCACAAAGAGCAACGGAACCAGCAACTAAGAAGCACACCCACATGTGTAAAGGGACATAATTTGTCATAGTATCATAGTAAGCAACCCACCCCTTGATCAAAGTATAAGGATGTTTCACTGACTCCTTGGTATGAGGACAAAAAATGTCATAAGGAACGATGATGGTTTTTATTGTTAGTATCATGACATTTGAGAACAAATAACAGACAAAGGGGGTTTTGAAGCAGGGACTATCTTTCAATGTGTATTTTTTTAGAGCTCAATAGGTTTTTTAATCTGTCACTATAGTATGCATAATGGATTTCTTACAGTCACTTTGGCAGCTCAGAGATAAGTAGGAAGAAGACTTAAAATTCAGAAAAAAAACATGAGGGCACTCTAACTAGAGTTAGAACAGTTAATGAGATAGGAGGTCTTCAGAACTTTCTTTAATAAAACTGCAGCCAATTCAACTATTCTTATGATTTTATAAACCCCAAAATTAAAATAGTTCATGTATCCTAAAAGAAAAGCTGTTCCACAACTCATGGAATACTCAGACCTTATTTATGCTTCATTTGTTTGAGCAGTGTAAGGAGGTACCACCTAGAGTATGAGAAGAAACAAAACATGGAGAAGAATGATATAGAATGAACATATAGGATATGATGCAGCACTATGGAATCAGTTTAAGAAAGTAAGAAACAAAAAAATAAAAGAATGTCTGAAGGTTTTGTTGTCAGTGGGTTCTAGTAAGCAATAGAACAAATAGGAAACAATAGAAATTGTAAGTGTGACACTTGTGGCATTTAAAACTCAACAGGAAAAATACTAGCACAGAAAATACCTAGTAGGGAAAACACAATTTACTGAATACAGAGAGAACTTGGAAATCTGAAAAACTGTATTCTAACCTAAATGTAAGCTGTTGTTATCTTGCATGAATGCAAACAAGACCCTTCAACTATTCTTGCTTTCTTGACTTCTGACTGTCTTGTTGTCTTAGATTATGAACTTCCTAAGGTTTGTACTGCGAGTTCTCTTTTGACATGTGCTTATACCGTGCCCAACACAACACAGCTTCAAACTCAATTGGGAAAGAGAGGAGAGATTCTTGAGGACTACAAGAAAAAAAAAGTCACTCCTATTTTGAAGAAGGACGAGAAGGAAGATTTGGAGACCTACAAGGTGATCAGCCTCACATTGGACCCTAAGAAGATGATGGAACAATTAAATCTGGAAGCCATTTTCAGACATATGAAGGACAAAAAAGTGACTGGGGTTCAGTCAGCATGGATTTTCAAGGGGGCTGACCACTGTAAAATGACTACCTCAGTGGACAAGGAGGGACAAGTAGATGTTGTTTATCTTGTCTTTAGTCTCCTATGACTCTCTCATGGAATAACTGGTGAAATATGTGCTTGATAAATGAACAGTGAGATGAACTGAAGACTGGCCGAACTGCTAGGTTCAAAGGCATATCATCAGAGCATGAAATCCAGTTGGAGGCCAGCCACTCATGATATACCAAATGGGTCAATACTGGGGCCAACACTAATACTGGGTCTAACATCTTTATTAATGACATAGATGATGGAAGAGAGCATACCCTCAGCAATTTTGAAAATTACAAAAGACTGGGAGGAGTAGCTGATACACCAAAAGGTTATGCTGTCATTCAGAGAAACCTTGAGAAGTTGGAGAAATGGGGTGACAATCATCTTACGAAATTCAGCAAAGGGAAAGGCCAAGTCCAACAACTGGGAGGGGAGAATCCCATGGACAAGTACAGGGACCAAGTGACTGGAGAAGGGCCCTGGTGGACAGCAAGTTGAACATGAACCAGCCCTGTGCCCTTAGAGCAAAGCAGGCCAACAACTTCTTGCACTACATTAGGAGGAGTGTTGCCAGCAGGTTGAAGGAGGTGATCCTTCCCCTCTATTCAACGCTGGTGAGGACATATCAGGACTACCATGCCCAGTTCTGGGCTCTCCCGTACAAGGGAGACATGGACCTGCTGGAGAGAATCCAGTGAGAGGTCACTAAGATGAGTAAGGGATTGGACTATCTGTCCAATGAGGAAAAGCTGAGAGAGCTATGACTGTTTAACCTGGAGAAGAGAAGGCTCAGGGGATCTTACCAATGTGAATCCATACCTGACAGGAGAGAGTGAAAAAGACAGTCAGGCTCTCCTCCTTAGTAACTGAGGAAAGGACGAAAGTAAATGGCCACAAACTGAAACACAGGAAATTCTATTTAAGAACAAGATCCCCATCTCTGGAAGGCCTGTCTCGATGTAGACTTGATCAATCAGCTCTAGTTGACACTGCTTGGAGCGTGTGGGTTGCACAAGATGATTTCCAGAGGTCCCTTCCAACCTCAGCAAATGTCTGATTCTGCATTTTATGCTGCATTTTATGCAGTCTGAAAGGCAAGAAGCATGAAAAGACAGCTTTTCAGCTCCAACAGTTCTAATGATGTTAAGTAAATTTATGTTTGATGAGGATCTGGATAAGAGAGCTTTAGAGCATCATATGCAACAATTCTCATATAAACAGAATTGGCAAACAGCATAAGAAAATGAGTCTGAGTAAAGGAAATGTGCTGACATTTAAAGCATGCTTCTCACAGCAAGCATTCAGGTTTAAGGAAGAAAAAGCAAACTAGCAATTACAATTAATGGGAATCGTGGGAAAGCATACAGGAGTGCTGGGGAAAGTGTGTGTATGTGGAAAGATGTGAGATAGAGATATCCTACACTCACTAATTTAGCAGAAATACTAAAGGTTTTATAATAGATAACAAAATACATGCAGAGAAGCAGCCTGAATGATGAAAGCAAGGAGTCAAAACACAAAATACGAAGACTTTAATGATAAGAAGGATGATGGGAGGGGTCAGAGCCATTTAATCTATTAAAATGTTGTTGGTTTTAATCTTTATTTTTAATTTGGCTTTCCTTTAACATCTATGGAAATAGTCAAATGTTTTATTTCACTTGTTAAGGATCTTTGGATATCACAGAACTGCAGGAGAAATTCAGGGAATAATTCTAACCCAGTATAAATTTAGCTTCTGTATATATTCAAAGGACACAACTTATTCCTTCTGGTATGCTTGCTGGCCTAGGGAAGGGATTGTAAATCCCTCCTGTCATTCATTTCAAAAGTTACTACTGATATGAGGAACTATGCAGTACAGCAAATGAGGACATAAGATTCAGTTAAATGTTAAAGCAGTTCACTGACAATTCTCAACTGTCTGTGTACCTCAAACCATCAGAATTACTTCATGAATTATTCTAAAATCCTTCTCTTAAGATTCATTCTTATTTCATTGTTAAATATATTACATTTTATTTAAAACTCTAAAACATATGTCTAATAAAGCAGTTTAGACGGTATCTGAACATACATTTATTTTAATCCTTTATTTCTCTTGATGAGCTGAGAATTTCAAAAGAAAATAAAAATTTCACAAGACGAGAGGTGATATCATTGGAAACAGAAGTTTCCTTCTTTCAATTCACTGAGCTGTAAATAAAACACTATCCTAATAATTTTATTTATTCTATTGATTCCACCTACAGACAGGAAGAATTCTTTAATCATGGTGGAACTGTTGGAATTAATTCAAATTAAGTTTTCTCCTTGCTTAAAAACATGAGGTCTATGTACTAGAGTGCTGTCAACATAAAAATAAATAAGATGTGCCTTAATTTGACTGACTGGCTGCAAAATACTCTTCCTGACAAAGAAGATGTTTGATAGACACTAGTTGATATTTATCACAACATAAGTATCTCACAGACATTTTCATAAAAGTTCCTCTTTTTTAATTTATTATGCTAATAAGGGTGGTTGGAGGCTTTGAGGAAAGTTTTGATGCCATCCTCACAGTACAGCTAAAGGGAAAAAAATGCATACTGTGAGGGCTTTTAATATTTTGGTGTGCTCAAACTTTAAAATTACAGTAAGAACTCTAATGCAACTTAAAGGAAATAGAAATTTATGTAACTACTCTTTATCAACAGCTTTAGAAGTATCTAATTTTTCATTAGAATAATAGCTAAAATTTAACCTTTGAAGTTCTTTTCATCTTACAGGGAAAAGTTGACTTTCTTTCATGGACTTATCCTTTATAAAGAAAGCAGACAAAACATCTGTTACTAATTATTATTTATTCATATAACAGTAACACTGAAAGGCCCTAACACAAATCAGAGGTTCCATTGTACTTTATGTTAGAAAATACATTCAAGGAGACAGTCTCTGCTTCAAAGACTACAGACAAGGCAGACATGTTCTTTCTTCTTACAATTAGAGATGAGGTATTGTAGCACAGAACAATTGCATTGCTCCGAGTTGCACAAAAAGTCTGTGATAGAGACAAGAATTATGCTTAGATATTCTACAGATAGTCTTAATTATTTTTTCACTGAATGTCCATTAATTTTCAAGTACAAAATACACCCTGGATAGTGGATCTAACAATGGAGGCTACAAGGAACATTTTTGGACATATAATTAACCCTGTTGTACCAGTTTAATTCTTGATTGATATAGGAAATTTCTTTCTAAGCAGGAGGGAGATAAAATACGTTTTGGATATCTGTTCATACATGTAAAAAACTTAGTTTTTCTTAACACCATGTATATTCAGATTTATACTTCATTAGGATTTCATTTTTGCACTATTTCTTCTGTGACGAACCCTGTTTCACAAAAGCTGTGTTATTTGATTTCCTAATAGACTGGATATCATTACAAAATATGGATCAATACTGATACAGGTGTTCCTTTCCAGTATATAATATGCCTTCAGTATGTATGAAACATTCAACAAATAAATTACAAAAGACTTTCCAAATTGTCTATTATCCTGGTGCAGTACATGGTGGGGACACAAAACTGATGAAAACTTGAGTGAAACTAAAAGAAAGATAATCTAGAGCTTGAATAAAACTCATAAAGTAAAATGAATGACAGCCCATTTTCTCCAACACCTCCCTAAACTGACTGAATGTGTATATGTGAGCTATCATTAATATTAATTTGAGGTCTTTTTTTACCACTCCTATTGCATTAAGAGGAACTGGAAAACAACTTCTGGAGGTAGAGTTAATCAATTATTACTCCTACATTAAATGTAGGATAGTCTGCATTGAGGAAAGAGGAAAACACTTTAAAATAGTGAGTGTCCACATTTTGTGTCCAAATCCAAAGGAGTCTAATGTTCAGATAATTGGTTCAGATTTATTTCTGAAACTCAGATTAATTAAATGTATCTCTGCAGAAAACTCAGATGCAGATGTATATTTATATAAAACAGAATCACAGAATCATAGAATCACAGAATGGTCAAGGTTGGAAGAGACCTTTGACACTTGCCTTGGGCAACCCAACTGCTCAAGCAATGTCACTTAAAACCTGTTGATCGGGGCCATGCCCAGACATCTTTTGAAAATCTCCAAGGAGGGTGACTCCACAACCTCCCTGGGCAACATGTTCAAAAGTTCAATCACCCTCATGGTAAAAATTTTCTTTCTTCATGTTTAAGCAGAATTTCCTGCATTTCAGTTCATGCCCATTGTGTCTTGTAGCTTTGCTGCACAGCACTGAAAAGAGTCTGGCTCTGTCTTCTTTACTTCTCCCTTCAGATATTCATATACACTGATGAGATTCTCTCTGAGCCTTCTCTTCTCCGGGTTAAACAGTCCCAGCTCCCTCAATGTTTCCTCATATGATAGATGCTCGAGCCCGTTAACCATCTTAGTGGCCCTTCACTGGTCTCTCCAGTAGTTCTGTCTATCTCTTGTGCTGGCAAGCCCAGAACTGGACACAGTACTCCAGATGTGGTTTCACTAGTATTGAATAAAAGAGAAGGATCACCTCCCTCAACCTGCCAACAATATTTTGCCTAATACAGCCCAGGATACAATTTGCCTTCTTTGCTTCAAGGGCACATTGCTGGCTCATGTTCAACTTGATATCCACAAGAACCTCCAGGTCCTTCTCTGCAAAGATGCTGTCCTGGTTTGGGCTGGAATAAAGTTAATGTTTCTTTTTGGTAACTAGAATAGTGCTGTGTTTTGGATTCACCATTGGGTTTCTATGAGAACAATGCTGATAGTACTCTGACGGTTTTGGCTGCTGCTGAGATTTCAAGGACTCTCCGACTCCCCATGTCCTGCCTGTGCACAAGTGCACAAGAAGCAGGGAGGGAGCACGGCCAGAGCACCAGACCCAAATCGGCCAATGAAATATTCCATATCATGTAACGTCATGCTCACTATAGAGAGGAGGGGCGGCTGGGAAGGTGTTCTCTCTCTCTCTCACTTCTGGGATTGCAATTGCGGGATCTTGGTATTTCGGGATCACTAGCCGGGAATGGGCTGGGTATTGGTCAGCGGGTGGTGAGCAATTGCATTGTGCATTGCCCGTTTATATTTTCTACTGTTGTCATTGTTTTCATTTTATTACCATTATTAAACTGTTTCTATCTCAACCTGCAAGTCTCCCTTTACCCCTCCAACTCCCTCCCCCATTCCCAGGTAGGGGAGGAGGGTGGGTGAGCAGCTGCCAACAAGGCTCAAACCACAACACATGCTTTCCAGCACCCATGGCATACTGGTGTCTGGGATTCTTCCTTTGCAAGTGCAGGACTTGGCCTTCCCTTTTGCTGAATTTCAAGAGATTTCTGTTATCCTACTTTTCCACCCTGTCAAGGTCACTCTGGATGGCAGCACAGCCCTTTGGTGTATCAGCCACTTCTCCCAGTTTTGTATCATCAACAAACTTGCTGAGGGTACACTCTTCTCCATCATCCAAAGCATTAATAAAGATGTTGAGCAAGATTAGATCCAGTACTGACCCCCAGGGTACACCACCACTTACTGGCCTCTAGCTGGACTTCATACCACTGAATACCACCCTCTCAGCCTGGTCATTCAGCTGGTTCTCAATCCACCTACCTGTCTTCTCTTCCAGACCATACTTCATCAGCTTCTCTACAAGGTTCTTATGAGAGACAGTGACAAAAACCTTGCTGAAGTTAAGGTAGACAATATTGACTGCTCTCCCCTCATATACCAAGCCAGTCATTTCATCAGTTCCCCAAGTCCTCCTTCTTGAAGATAGGAGTGATATTTGCTTTCCAATACTGTTGAGGCACCTCTTCTAATCACCATGATTGTTCAAAGATTATTGAGAGTGGCCTCACAATGCCATGAGCCAGCTCCCTTGGCATTCATGGGTGCATCCCATCAGGGTACATGGACTTATGTATGCCCAGTGTGCTTAAGTATTCTCTGATCTGATCCTCTTTCACCAAGAGTACACTTTCTTTGCTCCAGCCTTTCACTCTGGTCTCTGGGCCCTTAGATTTCTGAAGATCAGTCCTGCTTGTAAAGAGTGAGGAGAAGGCAGTATTCAGTACCTTGGCTTTTCCGTGTCCTGTGCCACCAGACCCCCTGCCCTATCCAGCAGCAGGCCCACATTTTCCTTAGCCATTCTTTTGCTACTTATGTTACACAGAGTTGTGTTTATGTGTTATGGTGTTCTTGATTCATTATTTCTCATATGTGATGTTTAGTCTGAGAATGATTCCCCTGAAGTCAAATCAAGCAATTTAACCTATGATTTTTTCCCAATATGGTCACAGTATCTTACAGTAAAAAAAAAAAAAAAAACAACATGCAACCTTTACAGGAGTCATTTCAGAATTTTTTTTTATTTTTAAAAAGTTCTAATACTACACTGATATTAATAATACTTCTCGAAAGAAATCTCTTCAATGCTGCTTGTTTTAAATCTGATTCATTCTGTGGGGCCAGAGATGAAGTCAAGTTAGTAAGTTTGCTGAAACAGTGATGCCATGTGTTGTGGTTTGGGCCTGATCAGCAACCAACCCCAGCAGCTAATCACCCTCCCTCCCCCCTCCCCACCTGGGAATGGGGGAGGGGATTAGAGGGGTGAAGGGAGACTCACAGGCTGAGATAAGAACAGTTTAATAATGGCAATAAAACGAGAACAATAACGATGATAGGGGGAAAACAAAAAGAAATATATAAACAGGCAATGTACAGCGTAATTGCTCACCACCCGCTAACCAATATCCAGCCCGTTCCCAGCCAGCGACCCCGAAATACCAAGATCCCACAATCCCAGTCCCAGAAGCGAGAGAGCTCCTTCCCAACACCCCTCCTTTATATTGTAAGCATGACGTTCCATGATATGGAATATTTCATTGGCCAATTAGGGTCTGGTGCTCTGGCCGTGCTCCCTCCCTGCTCCCTGTGCCCTTGCGCACGGGCAGGACATGGGGAGTCGGAGAGTCCTTGAAGTCTCTGTAGCAGCTGAAAACACCAGTGTGCTATCAGCATTCTTCCCATACCAAACCCAAAACTAAATCCAAAACACAGCACTCATCTAGTCCCTGAAAAAGAATATTAACTCTATTTCAGCCCAAACTAAGATACCATGTTAAATGATAATTCTTCAGCTTTTTTAACATGGCTGATTGCACTCAACACTTCACCTTTTTCATTAGGTTTGACCAGATAAAATTAAGACATTTTAAAAACAGTCTGCAGCTAGGCAGGAAATAATCATAGGCAAACTGGATTTTTTTGACATAAAAATGGGTTTGTTTTATACTGTTACATAAAAAAAAAATAACAAAGCTAATTCCTCCATTCCTCTTATCCAGCTGTACGTTTTAGCACTTAAAATGTGAATTTCAATTCACTTATTTTGAAGTCTGTAGGAAGAAATTTATAAAGACAAATGCTTTATATATATACAGTTTGAATTTAATACTTTCAAATTTAATGAATCATAAGATAACAGGTTTGTCAAAAAAAAAATCAAAAATAAAAAGCCTTTAAATGAAGGTGAGAAGAGGCAGGAATTAAATTAACAGGAGACCTGAGTTTCATATGGAGATAATTAGGAAGAAAAAGTGGAAACTTGACAGAGATGACTAAGTTACTGATGTTAAAATAGGTGTGACTTCAGAAGACAGCTGGAGTTGTCCTTCCTTCCAAATCTGAATCTTTCCCTAGTAATTAACTGAAATATATCCTCCATGCAAAAAGTAAGCAGACATAAAAGGAAGTTTCATTAAAACTATTTTTCCCCCACTGATTAAATTTATAACAAAAATATATTTTCAACTAAACCATCTACTTCAGACTGTTTTCTTCTAATACATAAACTCTGGACTATAGATCAGCTGGAAAGTATATCTCTTTAGAATTTAAAATTAACCAACTTCATTATTTGTTTATAAAAAAATCTCTTAAGTATTACATAGTTAAAGTTACATCAAACTATTCTTCCACTATTATTCTCTACTGTTTGTGGAGAATAAGGTGTTTCAGGTTCCTGTCATCCCTCACTACCTTGTCCCTGATCCCACCATATTAACTTTGGTGAGCCACTGGTATAACCATTTCAACAGTCATCCTACAGAAACTTAATAAACAGTAACATAGCCCAGTATTTTCTCTCCACCAGCAATAGGAGATGTTATTTAGGGAGCACACACAAGCCCTTGCAATATCTCTCTTCCATTCTCCTTACCTTCTTCCAACATTCACAGTAGGAATTGCAGGAAGTACATCGCTAATTTTAGTATCAATTTATCAACCTGTTGCCCAGGAATTTGATTAATCTAGTTTTGAACCTGCTTGGTATTATTTATATCCACAACCTTCTGTGGCAACACATGCCAAAAGCTCACTAACCACTTTGTAAGACAGAACTTTTTGTATCTGTCTTAAATTCTCACCCTGCTAGTTTCAGTTAGTGTCTTCTGATTCCACTACTCTGGGATTTGATGAATAATAGCAGTGCATTTGCCTTATCTACTGTCTTCATAACTTTTTCAATATTTATCATCTCTCTCCAGGGTTTTCTTCACCAAATGGAAAGGCTCAAGTATTTTAATCTTTTATTGTAAACCAGTGTTTCATTCTCATAATCATTTCAGTTGTCTTCTCTGCATCATTTTTAACTGCATGATATCTTTTTTGGAGATGTAAGGAAAAACACTGTAGAAAGTAATACAGTGCATCAATGTTTTTCAGGAAAAAAAAAAAAATGTTGGTTTCTGGTTTAGTCTCAATATTTTTCCTGATGATGCCCAATATTTTGTTCGTTCTTGAGAACAAAGTGCACCTGAGCAGATTTCAGAAAACTGCCAGTGAGGAGTCCAAGATCTCCTTCCTGAATTGTGACTTCTGCTTCCAAGATTACAATTAAACATAATTTAGGTTGCATTACTTCCAATTTACTCACATAATGCATCTCCCGGCATTTCTTTGCTCAATACTTCAGTTTTGTGACATCCTCCTGGGGTTTCTCATTATCAGTGTCACATCTAACTGCCTGAAAGACCTCAGTAACATCTGCAAACTTGAATATTTGATTACACATTCCCTACTCCAAGGTCATCCATGAAAATATTGAATAAAAATGAACCCATTTGTTATCTATGGGGATCCATACTCTTTTTCCCTCTGAAAAGGAATCTAAAAGTAAGTTATTGAAGAGAATGTTGTAACCTACCCTTCATCTTCCTAACCTGTAAAACCATTCAAGTACCTCTCCTCTAAACCCACAGCAGATTAATTTCTTTAATGGTCTTTGATATAGAAGTTGCTCAAGGACTTTACTTTCAAAATCCATACATATTATGTCTTTTGGCTTTCTTTTAACCACCTGCTCACTCACACTCTCACAGAACTCCGTGTTGCCTGGCTCCTAACACAATGAGATTACAGCTGTCCTTTGTTGTGTTGTTCTTTATTGTAGATCACCATTTTGCAAGGAACGGAAGTCAGACTCATCCCGTAGTTCCCAGGATTTCCTTTAAAGTCCTTTTTTTAGGTAAAAGTTACACTGGTAACCTGGCAGTCATCTGACAGAGTGGCTATTTGTACTAGATAGTTTACACAATTTCACCAGAAATTCAGCAATTTCCCATCTGAGTTGAGATATGGCTGAATGCGATATGGTCCTAGTGACTTACCCACATTTGTTTGACATCATGTCATCATTGGACAAGACATACAAAACTTGCCTCCTTATGAAGAGCTGTACAGATTACAAATCAACTTGTTTTTCAATTTTCTAGCTCCTTTGATTCAGGAGTTCATCATAAAGACATTTGAGATTAAAAGCATTTTTACTCACAAACATATGTAATGAGGTTCATATAGAGTCTAAACAAAGTTGGGGAGTCTGAAGAGATAAGAAGCATAAGATATTTTATTTTTTTTCAGGAAAAGAGGAAAAGAACCAAGGTTCATAATGTCATATTAAAATAACCAAATCTCTAAGTGAAAAGGGAGATTTATCCTCCAGCTATGCTTTAAAAGAAAGCAGCAGCTATCACTGCATGCTCAGTAATCTGTAAGTCTGAAGAAGTTTAGCAGATCATGCCCCTCAAAGGAGGAAGGCAGTATGTGCCTAGTTTCTGGATCCCTGAGTTAGGGCTGAATTGCTGAACTACCAGGATTGAGATACTCCTGACAACTGCAGTAACAGTGATTTAAGCATCTGGGCAGTTTTAAGGTCAAGAACTGAAGTGCTTACAGATTACAGACCTGTCAAACACAAAAAAGAGCTCTGTGGGAGCTCTGAACCTCACAGGTTTAGACTAAGGCTTCAAAATATGCTGCTCTTCCACTTCAAGTACTTAAATTCTTTCTGAGATTCTGCCTTTGGCAACTTTATCAAAATTTGCTTTAGGCTTGACCGACAATCACATCTTTTTGAAGTAACCAAATAGTCATGAAAAAATTATAAATCCCAGACTAATTTATGAATTTTCATCCTGTTAAAAAGGTCCAAAAGCCGATGAGAAATATATTTGATGTTTTATATTGCTTAGCTATGTTTGTAACACAATACTTATACAAATTATGGTATTGACCTCTACTGGATGTAATGTCTGAAGTTCTGGTAAACTATATATGACTATATCACACACTGTCTGTGTGAAAGATATTAATATATTTTAAAATCTGTTTTTCCAATGTTAGCCTCTCTCTAAAGCCACTAGTAAAGAATATCTTCTAGCCAAACAAATAAATATGCATTTATTGCAGAATGTCTTGATTTTATTGTTAGCAGACTTGGAAATAATAGTCACTAAGATTCCAAAAAGTTTTTCACAGTTTACATAATCTGAATGTTTTGTTTTCCATTTCTTACAAATCTAAGGTAAAGGTTTCTGTCTATATACTTCTCCTCTCCCTATCTTTCAATTATTTCACAATACTTTGAAGTGTTCAAATCTTTTTACCATTCTTTAAACTGCCCTTTACTAAGATATCTCCTGGGAGTTGTGGGTTTTTTTTTCAATTGTATTCAAATAAATTTGTGTGGAGTCAGTTCTCATTTATTTTGAATGGTTCAGAAAATTTTCAGTGAAACGGTAAGGACTCTTGTATGCTTCCTTAAAAAAAAAAAAAAAAAAAAAAAAAAAAAAAAAAGTAGAAAGTTTCTAAATTGTATATTGTATATGTATAACACATATACATATTGTATATTATATATGTGCACACACTGTTTGTGTTAGAAAATTATTTCCTTATATTTTCCCTTCCACAATTGTATTCTGTTGTTCTTCCTGTGTATCTTGTTTGTTTTTAAAATCAGAAATATCCTGTAACATAAATCGTTCAGAAATACTTTTGCATTTTTGTCACAATAAGAACCTAATCTAATTAACCCATTGTGACCTGATTAACTTGGGTAGTACTGCAGAATGAATGCATAAATGATAACACTGTAATATAAACACATATTAATAGTAACTATTTTACTGCAAAAATTACTCATTAGGTCCTGCCATTATAGCAAGACTTCTGACATTCGTTAGAGATGTTACTCACCCACCTCAGAAGAACACACCAAATAATCAGTGGTAATATAGAAACTTGATACTCTTATTCATATCAGAAAAATCCACCAAATATTTTATGACATTTTGTTCATGAATTCAAAGTATTATAGCAGCATACCACTGCTCATATTGACTTTGTTAATTCAGAACATTTGCCTACAAAAGCCCTGTAATTTGAAACAGAGCATCTATTGCTTTAAATCATTTCCTACTAAGACACAAAGTGATAAATCTTTTTTTTTTTCTCCTTTTTAGAACACAAACCTTGATTAAGTTACTAGCAGACAAGCTCATAGACTTTGAGTCCCAGGAACCATGATAATCGTCCAGTCTGGCCTCATATATTCACACACAACAGAAATTTCCCCAATAATTTTTCCATTATACTCAGTATAATCCCATATCTCCTTTTTTAGCTAGAACACCTCTTTTTGTAAGACACTGGATTTATTTAAAGTTTTCAGGCAGTGAAAATCCACAACTTCCCTAGATAAGATTTTATAAAGATTAATTACTTTTACTTTTAGAAATATGCATTTTCATTCTCAACCTTGAATTTATCTATCTTCACCTTGAAATAAGATCCCTGGATCTCATCACACCTTTGCAGCTAAATTCAAGAGCTTGCTTTATGTAATATCTTCCTCATGAACGTGCTTATTGTGTTCAATAGGTTAACTGTATGCCACATGTACCCGGCAATACAACTTCAAAACATGTACTCTACCCTCCATTTTAATATCCAAGAATAATTTTATTATGATTGTTTAAAATGTTGCTAGATCATCCTGACCTTCACATAACATTCAAATAGAGCACTTCTATGTTCTTAAGGAAAAAAAAATAATATTCACTTTAGGACTTTGTTTAACACTGAATCCCTAAAAAACTTGACCCTACAATATCGACACAGTTGTTATTTACCATCTTGTATACAGTTTCCATTAAATATCTACTGATTGCTGTATAAAAGTCCTGCACGAGAACACTGTTGACAAGACATTGGCACTAATTGTTATCACACAGAGTTGAGAAATGAAGAATTGGATTGACTTTCTATCTTAGTGAGACAGGAACAAATTCATCAAAGATTGCCCATCGCCTCCATAACTGCCAAAGGAGCTACAGATTAAGTCAGGAGAGATCAAATTCGTAGTGCTTTCCTTTCAGTATCTTCATCAACATGTTCATATACTGGGAGAAAAATAGCTTTTTACACAGCTTCTGTGAAGAAAAATAACATTTAAAAAGTAATTTTCTAAACCAAACATTTTTTTTAAGACAAATACAATGTTTCTGCATATACCGTTTTATATATCTAAAGGTACTGACCTAGTTTATACTAGTAAGTAATTTAGCACAACAGAGTAAGAACAGTAGATCAAAAGAGCTGGTGATGAGACCCAGCATCAACACGCTGCATGATCTGTGATATTACTTCAGACTAGCTTTAATCTGGTCCCCAGGACTAAACACCATCACCATATATATGTTATGAAGGATCAGTCATTATTTTGAAGTTTTACAGTGTTAAAGTGCTCAGCTAAGAGCAGAGCCCTCAGTTTAATTTCTGCTAATGGACAGCTGGTTTGTGTGCACCAAGACTTCCTTTTGAACCAAAACAATGTGTAATAAGTGCAATTGATTGGAAGACTAACTTTAGAACTGGGCTATTGCTTCAAGTAGCATCAAAATGATGAGGGTGCACCCATGGAATAAAAGATGTTTAGATACCAAATCGAGGACTAAGTGCCTCTAAAACAGGGACGTATGTGAATTAGAGAAACAGTCAGAGAGAGGGAACGACTCCCTTAGTTATTATCCCACCCACTAAAATGTGACACAACTCTATAATTCAGGTTTACATAAAGATAAAGTCTGATCAAAAATACGATACTTATTTTAGCCTCTAAAGCTGCTTAGGCACCGAGAGACCACAGAAAGAGAAAATCCCATAACTTCACAATATATGTTAGAATTTCTCTTTCTTCTGGCTTCACTTCTCAAGCCATTACATCCAAGAAGAATCTATATGAAATTCTCAGCCTGATTTCAGCAGTTGTCATTTAAGGAGCCATCTCCTAAATTCAGAAGATTTAGATTGCACCCTTAAACTTGTATGAGATGCTTTAGCATCAGTCCTCTTGACTAAACCAGCAGTCAAGTGTATTCTACACTCAATGAAGTACCTACATATTCTACCAACCATGGATACAGCATATCATGAAGCCTTAAACAAGAGGATTTGGGAAGGTTTAAGTCATTGCCATTGCCCTTTCATTAGCTACTTACAGTAACAATATAAAAGTATCGTGAATAAATAATATTCCCTGAAAATTCAGAAGGATACTACTATTTAATAACATACGAAGTGCCCTAAAATTTTGGTGACAAGATTGAGGTCATACTTAGCAGGAGACCCAGCATTCACATCAAATAGTCCATAGTTGCTTCTTGTGAATCACCATTGTCTTTGCATCATCCACAACAGTCCTTTGGAGCCAAAAGACCTAGTCTTAAAAACACTGGATAATTTTACTTCTTTTTTTTTTTTTTTTTTCCTTTTACGTTTTGTCATCATGCTTTTATTGCCACTCTTCAGAAAAATATTATCATCAATTTTAAAGGTCTAAAAAGTATTCATTTCTGCTTGTTCTTTCTCATAAATCCTCTAAGTAGATTTATACCAAAACCTGTTTGAAAATTTTTCCACAGGGGCTGTGCAAAAAAAATGGAACCTATACAACATTTTCATTCTCTTAGTTGATAGCTTTATAATCTTGAACTTGTTTTTTAATTATGTAGATAACAGTGTTCCACGTTTATCTATTTGTAGGTACCTGGGGGTTCCAGATGTAATGCTGAGCAGAAATAAAGTGTGAAATATGTTTCTTTTTTCTCAAATAGCTCCTTCAGTTTCATCACAGATGATTTTAAGCAAGTATTGTGACTACAGAGATCTGTTATTTTAAGAAAACTTGTGATGTGTTCATACTTTTGAGCTGCAAACTGACTTTCAGCTTCCTACAGAAAAGAAGTTTTTAATGTATAAACAAAAGATGATTACTTCTACTTTTCAAATTATCTTCAGAAATAGAGATCCTGAAATTATTATGTAGAAAGGGATGCAACTGGCATTTTCCTGAGCAGGGAATACACACTACTTAGTATAGTGTCACACCAGATTATATCCCATGAACACTACCTGTGCATTATAGTAGTATCCATTAGCACTGCTGGGGTCACAGATCTGTCAGCTGCAGCAAGAGACCTGTTGTTGCCAAGAGGTGTGAAGAGGTGGGCGTGTTAGAGCTCAGCCACTGACATGCTTTGTGGCTGGAAAAATCTCATATACAGATTCTACTCTGGATTTTTAATTTATTTCTTTGCTGTTCTGCTATTTAAAATAACCTGTTGTCACATTCAAAACCAATGTGAGAAGGATGCAAGTTCACCTCTACATATGTTAGGTTATGTGAAAAAAAGGCTCCTCTCCCCACACACAGACATGTGAGACACAGGGTCAGGCAGGGAGACATCAATAGACCCATCAGAGACACAAGCCCGTGCCCAATCCCCACTTCAACCCAGGGTGTCCCATGGGAGCTTCAGCCCCATGGGCTGGGGGTAACACCCCTCAGCCTGAGGGGATGCAGCATTTATGATGAAATGCAGAGGAGCTTCTTGACATTGCACAAGAGTTATTATTAGAAGATTAAGGGAAGAGTCAAAGGCATGAAAGGGGAGGGATCAAAGTGTTTTGGGGAGGAACAAGCATGGGAAAATAGATGAATAAGGTGATAAAAGGCGATGGTCCCACGTAAATAGCAATATTTATACCCATATTCCAGCTGGTCAGTATGCTTGCCTGGCTACGCCCTGTGACCACCATCACAGTCTGTCCTGTTTTCTTATTAAATTCCATTTTTAACTCTTTACCTTAGTGAGGAACTCATTTGTGTGCTTGGGTGTGTGGGTCTGAGTGCCAGCAACTGGAGCCAGATCACAAGCCAGAGGGACTGTGCATCTGTAGTGCACACTGCAAGTGTCTGTGTGCCACCATATAATCATCAGCAAAGATCAAGCTGAACTAGCCAGGGAGTAGGATATGTGGCTTGGGAGCCAGGTATGGGAGCAGCCATAGGTCTGGCATGGTTACGTGTGTGTGTGTGTGTGTATAGAGAATGAGTATCTAAGACTGGTTATTGAGGGGATTCAGTAGCAGTGTAGGTGTTTGTGTGCCCAAGGTGACACCGGGGTGTCTGTAGCCTTGTAGGTTGCATGCCCAGGTGCCAGCAACTAGTGAGGCTGGGTTCCAGTCACAGCTACTGCACAGACCAAGTGTCTAAGTCTGGCTGCTGGAGTGATCCTCCTTGTGCACATGCACATACATATATATATGTATATTCCCATGAATGGATCTTCATCCTGATCAGCCACAGGGGGTAACAGGACGAAGCTACGTGTTGTTTGTTTTTGCATGAGTGCTGAATGTTTCTGTTTGTTTTCATCTGTGTGGCTGGACGTGTCTAAATATAAACACATGGTTTGTTAGTATGTGTGCCTGTTAGGAATTCATGCTTGTTACAGGCTGAACCTCAGGGAAAAGGAGCTGCAGCAGTCTCACCTCTATCAGGCTACTGGATTCAGCAACCACTAACAATACCTGGCTTCAGTAGATGGAAAAGGAATATACTCAACAAAAATAATTTCTGCATACACACTGGTTTTATATATAATACAAAAATAGGTATGAAAGCTAAATCTATATTTTGATTTTAAAATACTCATAAAATATTATACCAGTTACATATTCCATTCTGTGACATTTTCAGTGTATCATATCAGAAGTTCATATATGTCTAAGGAAAAAATGATTGGCTTGCAAATGAGAAGTCTGCTCACAGATTTAACTATTCAATTTGTACAACAGTGGCACTGTAGCTGTTATAGTCTACTGAATCAATTTCACGTATATTTGAAACATAACAAAGATAAATTAATAGATCTATAGCATAGGAAAGCTCAAATGTTTTAAAACTAGAAAGGGCCAAATCCTGTTACTTCCATAAAGTTTTCTAGGACAGTGCAACTACCATATGAACGTCAGACAGACAGGATTTGACTTACGGTCAACGTTAATATTCAAGGATGATGAAATCAATAAACTGACTGCTTTAAGATGTACATGCATTGGAAACAGCAATAAAGACCTCCTCCATCCTTCTGAAGATTACTGCCCTCACAGCAGAGATACTGGAAGGAATCATATAGGCACTAAATAACTTCATAGACTCCTAGAAAAAAAGTAATTCAAGTTCACTTCTTTTTAACTAAAAAGTAAAGCAAATATTTTTTTTAAAAAAAATGCATTCAAATGTCCTTAATGAACATCTGAATGTACCTGTTAACACAAGAAAAAAGTTGTAGCCGTTAACATTTTTCTGAACTGAGCACAAAGAGGTTAAAACTCTATAAAAGCTTAGAATCTTTGTAAGCTTCAGTGGAACTAAGGAGCCAGAGAACTATCAAGAAGGCAGACAGAACCTCATAGATTAACCTGCATTGCATAACACCTGTATAATGTTATATAGCATATGTTAAACCTTTTTGGACATTTCATACTCTGCAGTAAATTTTACTCCCACACGTAGTTCTATTACAATCATTAGATTTTTTTTTCACATGAATGCAAGTTCAGTGGATGCGGAAAATTAGTTTCTGCCTCATGTTTTCTTGTTACCGTAAGCATAAATCACACTATGCTAGTTGAATATAGATTCCTGTCATTTAACAGGACAAAGGTTTTATAAAAAAAAAAAAATTATTTATTTACTTTTATAATTCTTTTCTGTGTCTGCAGACACTTTGATCAATAAGTACAGATTTTCTCTTCTTGATACAATATCCACGTAACGTGCCTTCAGTTTTAAAGCTTAGAATAGAAATGACTACACCAGTTTTATCACTACCACAGGGTCTCCTGAAAACTACTTAAAGTCTTTCAGTCCAGCCTCATACCTCCAAACTACAGACATTTAATGGAGTCTAAGTTAAATCCCTTTGCTGTAGCCAAGAGAAAGACATTCAGCCCACCAGTCTGTTGGCTCCAGTCAGCAGTTACGTTTTGCACTCCTTGTGTTAAAGCTCTGTCGTGATGCAGCAGAGGAGTCTAGATCTGTGTGAACACAGAGGGGAAAACCTTTGAGTCACAATAAGGTGGACCGGGGTTCCAATTTTAGCTTTAGATCCTGTTTCTCTGCTGTGTCTAGTGACTAATGCACAACTACTGCAGGGTGGGGAGTCTGTCTCCCACCTGATATCACCATAGCTTTACGTCTGCTAGTTCACCCCTTTGCAAGGAGGCAGCAGACGCAGTGTGGGCTCCTCCTTTTGGGGAAGCTCTGCTGCAAGCTGGGCGCACACCACTTCTGCCCTCTGCCCTCACCAGCTGGTCTCTTCATAGCACAGACCACAGCCTGCTGCTTTGCACCACTTGTTAGAGGAAAAATGCCAATAGTTTCTTGGCACCCAGAAGAACAATTAATGTGCCTGAGTACGGTTTGAAGCTGTGAATTCCAACTTCACAGACTGATAAATCCAGGAGAAAGTGAGATTTCAGGATATGTTGTTCCTACTCCTAAAGCCACTTGCAGAACTTGGCCTTAATCCTCACCAAATTCACATTCTACTACAATTCAGGATCTGAAATACCCTGAGAAATCTTTTTGCTCGCTAATTGAGAACTATTTTAGCTCTAGGAGTCATAAAAACACATCTACAGAGCTGCAGGCTCCTCTTATCCAGTTAGAGGTTATATTTAATATTCTGGTCAGTTGTCTTTTGCATATGGATTTGCTAGATAATAGCTGCCAAATTAGAGTAATACAAAAATTAAGAATAATCAACCACTTTGTAACATTTTAACCATTTCACTTTTACAAATGAGAGTCTTTTCACAAAGGATTACCTTCTCTCCTATTAAAGCAATTGATAAAGAATTCTGCACTGCACATAAGGTATGCCAGGCAGTACTTATTCTTACCATATTCCAAAATACTGCTGTGTCTTACAAAATCATTTATAGCAGATTGTCACAGTAAAATGGGACATCATTTTTGGTCCTTCAGGCTTTGCATGTCCTCAGGGTACTGATTTACTATACATCTATAATTTTCAGAAGCATTCTCTAATTTTGATATAGCTTAGTCCATAGATGCTCAGTTTCAAACAAAACAGCTCATGTTTTTAGAAATAATTACCTGTCTTTCTATTTGCTATTGTTATTTCACATAAAGGCTTAACTTTTATTCCAGAAAGGACAACAAGTTAAGCACTACTGTATCAAAGTAAAGAAAAAAAATGCATCTGCAACTACCAATTAAGATGTCTGTATACACAAAGCTTTTCAAAATTGACATTTTTCTTTCAGACTGAAGTTTCCTAAGATTAAGCCATAGTAAACAGTAAATATCATGGTATGTGAATTAAGACAAGTCAAAGAAAAGCTAAATGCAAAGCTGGTCTTTCCTTCCCAGAATGGTGTGTTTGTGATATTTTATTATTTGTAAGATTTGAAGATTCTAGTAACAATAGTTTGACTCTATTTACTCCCTACAGCATGAGCAGTAAGAATTGGGGTTAAAACTCTATTCCCCAACTAATTATTTTGCCAAAACAATGGAGATTAAAAATTAGCCCATTTTGTCAAAGTTAATATTGCACAGGTTTAGATCATTCTTGACCCGTAGAACTCTTTTATTTTGAAGCGATTTTGTGCATCAGGCTTACTATGCTGAGTCTATCAAGAAAATTTTGGGTTGAGTTTCATTTTTTTTTTTTAAGCCAGCAGTTGTGACGAGTTATTCTCAATAAAATTGACTACTCATCAAATGCACTTGTTGCACGTGGAGTTGGTAGTTTAAACTAAAGTGATAAGCACTGAAATTTAATAATGTTATTGCAAATGTTACTGCTAGTGTTTTGTCAAAAGTGATTAGCCAGAATTTGGGGATTTTAGGGTTGCTTCTACCGAGGCAATGAAAGCCTAATTTTGTTTTAATCTTATTTATGCAAAGTTACTTCTACTGGCAAGTGCTGGAAACCAAGAGACAGCAATATTTCTTCAAAAAAATATGAATCTGACAACCCAGTAAGTTAATTGTTCATGAAGCTCATGCTTTATTTGGCTGGACATATAGGTCAAGGTAAAGGCTTCACCAAGTACAGGGACACTTCAGGTGTGGAGCTAAAATACACTATTTGCTATAATTTTCGGACCTGTGAGAATAATACGTTTTTTACCACATTTGGCCACTGAGTAGGCAGCCTAAAGGACTCCGTATCCATTTACACCCAGATCAGTGAACATCTAGGGGATTTTTATTTCTAAGTTTAATCTTACAAAAAGGTATCTGACACCAAAACCATCTATCATTAAACTATATTCTATGTGGACCTAATTTTCATGTTTGCAGCATGTTCTAAACACACCTTGGTCTGGGGTACTCACTGGCCTGTCATCTGAATATCACTTGGACTTAGTGTTAAATAGTTGCCTACCAAGTGTCTCAAACTGAGAAAGTTCTTGGCATAGAGAAATCAAAATCTACACTGCTGGCATGGACATCATCACTGTAGAACATTTTTTCTCCCAGTGTAAACTTGCCTTTTTCACAGTCTTGCAACAGTGATAAGCTTTGAAATCTATAGCTTGTGTGTTACATGAAAACTAAAATTATTTTTTTAGGTCATAGTTTGGATTTGAGGATCTGACAAGGGAATTAAGAAGATTTCAGATGTCTAAACTGTTCCCTAGATAAAGCATTTTCTAATGTGTTTTAGTATTCTTACCATTAAATGTAAGTGGTAAAGATTATAAACAGAAATAGACTGATCAGCTATTTTATTTTCTTCATGCTTTTCTGTCTAAAACTGAATTACAGTGTTATAATAACAGAGCTTGTGAAGGTCTGTCATGCTATGTCAAACATAACCAGTATCAGCACTACCACTAATCTCATCAGCAAGCCTTCTCTGGCAACATCTTTTCCTACAGTATTTTTTTTCATAACCCATCATTTCAGAGATGGAGTCTAATTCACAGATTTATGTGTTTATGCTGCTGTATTTCAGCATATTCCAGTTGCAAAGCATTTGAAAGCCTGAAATGGGACCAGGAAACCGCAGCAGAACCCTACAAACATTTCTATATGCTCTTTATATGTATATATAAACATACAAAAATTAGGTAGGAAAAAAACCAGTACATCAGTAAAATACCTGCTCTGAGAGGAGCTAGTTGAGAACTGGTAGCTACAAGCCAAAGTTCCTACTGTTCCTAAATAGAAGGAAGAAGGAAAAAAGCACATACAATGCACATATAAAATATAATAACATCCCTTCTAGATTTCAGTAGCTGTCCTTTGCACTGACTGAAAAAAGCTCACTGAAAGCTTTACAGCACTGCATATGATAGTGTAAAGGCACCATTTACTACTGTCTTTCTTCTGTTGGTCTGCTGGTATGAAATAACACCACCCTGTACACCACTGGTAGATGCAAATAGAAGTATGCTATCACCTCTGGTATCTAGGGCAGACAGAAGAGACCATCACCCTACCAGAATAACTTGTAGCTACATTTCTAGCAATGTCCATATTGAGAAGAGACCAATCATAAAAAAGTAATACAACTTTGCAGTATAGACTGATATGAGAGGTACCGGTCAGTTATCAGAGGAAGATTCCAATATACAGTCTTTAGTACTTGACTTGTGCACAGCATTATCCCAAACTATAAGCTTAAATATTTGCAGTTACTGGGTTTTGTATTTACATGTTCAAATTACATTTTAGGGCAGAACATTTTATGTATCAGTGGACGATTTAGTTGCTAGCCATTTGAATGTGGACAGTTCAGACTTGCTTCTGCTATTGTTAAAACCGTAATAGACATTTTGATGAAGGTTATTTAAAAAAAAAAATGTCAGTAAATTTCAATAATGGTCATTTTAAAAATAGGCAATAATAAATAAATAACTAGTTTATTAAGAAAGTGTGAGGATAGTATAATTATAAAACATTTTATAATGGAACAAATTGTTTAAGTGTTAAATTTTTCTTCAGTAATCCATCATTCCTGTAGAGATACATTTTAAATGAAAAATCTATTTATCAATTCCATACACATAAAATCCACAAAGTTATGTAACAATAACATAGTTAGAAGAGTTCATACTTCCTATAAAAGAACATTAAACTTTATTTGAAAACTACTTTTCCCTCAATGACAACTAATTTAACATTCCAGTCATTAGTTACAGCTTCATCAGAGAAATGAACACTACAGAAAACATGTTATAATCCTTTTAAAATAATGGTTTATTAACAGCTATATATTGCACTCAAAAAGAATTGCATGCTTCTATTTCATTTTAATATGTACAATTAAATTCAGAAATAATCATTCCTTTAATATCAGGTTATTTTATTTAATTGTTTATCTATATAATATTGGCTAAGTGATCCCATAATTGAAGTTGTGCTTATAAATCTCACCTAAGTCTTTGTTTGGTACAAAGTCATATCACAAATTCCAGTTTGAAATCTCTGAAAAACTGTCTCCATACTATGTGGAGTTTCTGTCTGATAACTCTAAAAACCTTTTCACATACTAACTCATCAAAATGAAAATTTCCAAAATGTTTGTTGACCATGACTCTTCATTTTCCTTAAGCAGAGCTTCTTTTAGTCTGACCTCTTTTATGAAATAACTGAGAATTTGAAGCACTGGAAAAACTCACTTTTTACCATGGACTAGTAGGAAACAACATGTTGTTGTATTGGACAACTCACAGGGCCTCTGTTTCAAAGGGCAAAACTGTTTTAAGTTTCCTAATTGTTTTTAAGACTGTTTAAAGCCTGGATTTCTATTTCATGCAAGCACCACCCAGTAAACAGACCATTCCTGACTACCAGCAAAGTGAAGGATTTCCACACAACAAGTAAAAAAATTTCGAAGTCACACAAAAGTAACACAGGAAAAGGAGAGAATCATCCATTTAAAAAGAGGCTCTCCTCCAAGTATGAATTTGCCAGAAGTCACAAAAGGTTGAGATACAGAGGAGACATGAGCTTCAGTTTACAGAATGATGTTCTGTAAATTCCATTTAAGGACGCTCTGTGAGGTTCAAGAGGAGTAACCATGATCAAATTTGTTAAATAAAATTCAAAAGATTTCTTTGAATTGCAAAGCTTTTAGTAGCAGAACAGAAACATACAAAACACACACAGTAGATACAGTGAGACCATATTGCCATCTAATGCATCAAAACGCTGGTGATGATGATAACAGGTAACCAAAAGTCTACATGACATGGATGAGCCTTTTGATTCCCCAGTGAACCTCATTCACATATGACTAATTTATAAGTCTCTGGAATCACTTTTTACAGGACCATGTAGGAGCTCTGAAGCAGAAAGAAGGGTAGAATTCATTTCCAAAAAGCAGCATTGGAAAACTGGACTCTCTTTTCCTCTGTCTTTCTAATATTATTAATATAAACAGTCTTCTGCTACATATAACAGACCAGGCAAAGGCTTTACAGAAAATGCAGCTCTGTATCCCATAAAAACAGTGACAACAACACATTATTAATAGTGATAACAAGGAAACAAATTAAGGTTGTCGAGGCTTTAAAACCATAATCATTTTCCTCTAATATATGTGGACACTTTTTAATGCATTTTGCTATATCAACTAGGAAGCAACTTTTTTTTTTTTTTTAAACTGGGAGCATAAATGCTATTACAGACCATCTTTTTAGTCAGTATGACTTTACACGTAACTTATATAAGGTACTTGCTTGCCTTTGCTTCTTTGTCTTATTATAACAGAACGATTTGAAGCAGTAAAGGGATCCTTTAAACTTCACTATATTTGAAGTATAGTATATAGTTTATAATATATGATAGAAGAGAAATTAAGTAATTTTTCCATACCTTAAACTTTGTTAAACTGGTGAGCCAGATGTATTAGTATTACAGTAATATGTTTCTGCCTGTGTAACACCAATAATGATGACACAATGGTTTTGTAGAAGATGAAGTTCCCTATATGTGTTTCAGTCCTGTGATCTAACTGCTAGCTTCATGAAACATCAAACCATCCATGAGCAATTAGAAAGGGTCTAAAGTCAGTGAAATTAGATGAATTTTGAAAGAGCAAGAAATGAAAGTCACCCCGTAATTCCTTAATCAGCATCTTCTAGCATAAAATATGACACTAATTTCAGCCACTTACTGTTTGATACTTATTTATGAACATTTTCCTTACTAACACATAGTAATTATAATTAGTGATCTCAGGCAACCTACATTTTCCAAGTAGAAGACTTCAGGTCCAGGATAAGTAGCAAACTTGTGTAATTCTTTACCAGTGTCAAATATAAAGGTCACACAGAGGACATTTCAAAAGTCACAACCCATAATGAATAAACAAATCAAATTTCAGGAGCTGTGCTCCTGAAGAGCATTACAAATTAACGATTAACAACATCAGTCAATGAGTGACCCTTAATAAATTTATAAGCATGTGTTTAATCAAAAATTGTAAATTGCAACTCAAGGGTTGAAGTGCAACCTAAACTGCCTTTCTAAGACCTACTTAACATCCTATTACTTTTAAGTGGAGGAATTAATTTATCTGCAAACTATATGACACTAGATATTGCTCAATATATTGAGGAAGTTGTTTTCTGAGAATTAATGGAAAGCAGATGAAGTATACTTAATTGCTCTTTAAATAAGTTGCTTTTAATGTTCCCTTTTTATAGTGTCTCCCAATTCTGAAGAGCAGCTACTTCTTGTATCCATTCCTCCCACCCACTTTCACTCTCTAGAGCTACAGCTCACACTATGGTACCACGAAACAGTCAATCTGATATTAAGTAGAAAGGTACCAAAGATGGAAGTAAAATAAGTCAGTTACACAAGACAAAGCTTTGAAAAATTCACTATGTCGGTTCAGAAGGATTCCAAAATTTTGAAGAGCTAACTTTTTTCCATATAGACATTATTCTAGATCACATATCACCCATTCCACTGCTTGCAGAAAGCCTGCATAAAACTGTCAGGTGGTCTTTGTGAACAGAAATGCAACTGTATTATATCTGATCAGCTTGGGACCATCAGGGAAATGAGTGCACAAATCCAGCATTACTGAACATAGAGACATTAATTTAATAGCAGACGTTACTTCTCTGGTGCAGATTAGAGAATACCTGAAATAAACTGAACTCCCCACACTATTCTTCCTATAGTCTGAATGAAAAGCTGGGGATAGATTATTATTTCAGTTCCCAAACTGGGTAACATCTTGCTTAAATAGGTAGAGCAGGCTGGTGATAGGAAAATGTGAATTTTTCTCCCAGTCCTTTTAAAAGTTACACATTTGCTTCCTTTAAAAGCAAGTTTCCCGGTAGACTCTCTGATGAAAGGGTAAGCAAATTAAACAAGAAGACCCAGCAAGGATCTAAGGAATAGTGATGAGTGGAGGAACCGCAGTAACATAATCAGTGAAAACCTAATCAGTGAAAATTAGAGCACACTGAATCAGCTGCTCCTACAACTATCAAGAGAAAATGATTGTCCCTGGTGTGAAAACCACTGAGATGAGTCAACAGCAGAAATTCTCTCTCTGACAAATCTTCAAACTAAAAGGGGATTATTGCCTACAAGGGTACAGGATTTTTTATGGGTAGGACAGGGTAAGAGGATTTGTGGACTGTGTAAAAGTTATTATGGGATTTTACATATGAATTATGAGAATGTTCAAAATTTTTTATAGAATGCTTAAGGACTAAATCTGGGAAAGGAGGGTGATCAAGGTGAAGTGGGAAGGAACACATATGGGAAAACAGAGAGGAAATGTGACAAAATCAGTTTCATGTGAACGGATAGCTGGACGGCAGGTTTGCCTGTCCTGATCATAGAGGGGAGGAATAGCTTCAGTCTGCTTGTGAGACTCATGTTTATGTGAGGGCTAGGTGTGATTTTGTGGGTGCCTGTACAGGCACCATTCTTCATGGTGGTCTGTGTGGCCACAGTCACAATAGCCTTGAGTGCACGTACTGGGAGTACCTTGCTTCTGGAGACAGGGAACTGCAACAGCTTTGCATGCATGAGCTGGGAGAGGAGGGTCCCCCGGGCCTCCTGGTCCACCAGATCTGGCTGCCTCTAGCAACTCCTGCAGAACAATTTGGAAGACTGGAAGCAGCCATGTTACCACTTTTATTTTCTGTAGATGTATTTTAGAGAGTCACCAAATCCTTTTTTGAGGTTAGAAAGTTGAGTTATGACTCCTAAGATTCTCCATCCCTGAGATATTCAAAGCTTCATTGGACATGGCCCTGAGCAACCTGCTCTAGCTGACTCTGCTTTAAGTGGGGGCTTGGACCATGTGGTCTTGAGGAGTCCCTTTCAACCTCAGCTATTCTGAGATTCTCTGACAAAAAATTCTGCCCTTCCTTTCCAAATGTCCTAAAAATTACGCAGTAGAAATGTAAACAAAATTCTTAAGTGAAAACTTTAGGGGACAAAAGCCACTTTTCAAGAAGCTCTCTGGTCTACATGGCCTTGGCTTTTTCCACCTATACTGTGAACCATGTGCTTCTGTAGCTGTATTAAAGCAATGCTCTCAACAAATCATGTTAGACTGGATTTCTCCCACACCACTTGCAGGCCTGTGATTCAGAACTGCTTCAGATTCAAGCAATTCAAAATGTAGAAAGATCATGAAAAATATAATATAGATATCTAAAGTAAGATGTCTAAAGACTTCTAAAGCAATATCATTAGAGATAGATACAATTTAATCAAACTCCCTGTTTTATTGTACGGCTAATAGAAGTCAATTTAAAAGGGAAAAACTAAAACCATAGACCGTTATCAACACAAGGTACAACATATTTATGGCAAAACATGGCCTCAGTGGAGAAACTGATACTTTCAAAAATAAAAATAAAAACAGTAATGTTTTATAGAAAACCTCAACTCTTAAAATATTTATATTCCACTTGAACAGACTTGTCTAATAAAATACTTCAATATCAAGAGGAATCACTGTGGTATTTAGTCTGTCTTTGCACATATCTCAAGCTAAACAATATACCAAATTACTCCTGAAGTCACATCAGTAATAAATGGGTTTTGACTGAATCATACATTTCAGAAAAAACATCCAGGTCTGATCTGGAAATATCAAGAGGTAGAAAATACACCATTTCTCTAATTCCTGTGGTTAACACCATCAACAGTAAAGATGTGTGGTTTATTTCTAACTTGAATTTGTTTGCTTTTAACATCCAGCCATTAGCTCTTGTTATGATTTTCTCTGAAGGAGCCTTTAATACCCAGTATTTTTTCTCCATGAAATTTAACAACTGTAGATCACTCAAGGTGATGGTGTAACATGCAGAAAAAAATACTTAAGAACTTCAAAGAAAATTTAAGAAACAAGAAAAAAGCTCCTAGATGTTCTTCCTACAGCACTCTAACAATTGTAACAGTTCACATTCATGATCTTTTTACCATTTCTGTGGGGGGTTATTTAATGTTTGAGGATATCACACTACTACCGAAATCAGAATGTTCTGAACTGTACTGTTCAGGTAGGTCTGAACCATTACCCAAATCCCAGCTATGCTTATTTGTGTATGAACATAAAATTACCATTTATAAACTGCCACAATAAAGGATTTCATATTTAAGATTCAATACAGTTTCCCATCTTTATTACAAGTTTTATCAAAACTAGAAAAAAAAAGCTTTTCCTTTTTCTTGGGTATGTGTTCAGAGGAACCTAATTTTGTAACTGCTCAGTTTCAACCTCCCATATTTAACCTTTAGTATTATTTAACTTCTAGAAACCAATTTTACATATTGTAATTTCTGTTTCTGAAGATATTGACACATTTTCTAGTATCATTATATGGATACGCATTATATCAGTGATAAACAGATCAATACTGAAAAAAAAAAAAAATTATATCTGACTTGTGAAGCTTTCTAAATTGTAAATCACCTTGTATGTCAGACACTTTATTTAAGATCACCACTGTCAATGTACTGCAGGATCCCATGGAAAAGAAAAATAAGGGACTCTCACAAAAACATATCATTTTGGTTTTTTGGAATTCTTTTATTAGGACATTGGAAGACAGAACAAAAACTAAAATAATGTCATGTTGTGGTTTGAGCCTGGTCAGTAGCCAACCACCCCGCAGCTGCTCACCCACCCTCTCCCTCCACCTGGGAATGGGGGAGGGAATTGGAGGGGTAAAGGGAGACTTGCAAGTTGAAATAGAAACAGTTAAATAATGGTAATAAAATGAAAACAATGACAACAGTAGAAAATATAAACGGGCAATGCACAATGCAATTGCTCACCACCAGCTGACCAATACCCAGCCCATTCCCGGCTAGTGATCCCAAAATACCAAGATCCCACAATCGCAATCCCAGAAGTGAGAGAGAGAGAGAACACCTTCCCAGCCGCCCCTCCTCTATATAGTGAACATGACGTTATATGATACGGAATATTTCACTGGCCGATTTGGGTCTGGTGCTCTGGCCGTGCTCCCTCCCAGCTTCTTGTGCACTTGCGCACAGGCAGGACATGGGGAGTTGGAGAGTCCTTGAAATCTCAGCAGCAGCCAAAAACATCAGAGTACTATCAGCATTCTTCTCATATCAAACCCAATGGTGAATCCAAAACGCAGCACTATTCTAGTTACCAAAAAGGAACATTAATTCTATTCCAGCCCAAACCAGGACATGCCATAATAAAAAGTACTAGTTATTGCACTGCTTCATTATACTTTCTGAATAGCCATTTTGTTTCAGGTTTATTCAGAAAATCATTTTCTCCAAGTATTATAGTGGTGAGAGACACCCCCTAGGTAAACATATACCACAGACAGCTACTAAGGCCAATGTGTAATCATACCCTTGATTCTTTTCAGCTCCTCAGAAACCTTCCCTCTGAAGTAGTATTTCTGGTCTCGCACTAAAGAACAAGGAAAAGCAAATGTGTCTGCTTGAGTTACTATAGCATAACAAATTCTGATTCAAAACCATATATGACAAGATAGACAATAAACTGGTCTGCTTTTGTGGAGTTGACTGATATCTAGAATTCATTTAACTATTATGCAAATAATTTTACAATGACAGATAAATGCACTCAAAAGCAGGAATACACAGTCACTTTTTCATCTACCTTTAAAGTTATTATTAAACAGAGAGGTTTAAATCTGTAAATGTTCTCATTCAAAATTTATATTTGATTGAATTATCTCATTTAAAACAAGTAAGTAGAAATTACTAAACTCCCTACCACAAGCTGAGGTTCCACTGAGAAAAAAAGTATTCTGCATTCAGAAAGTTTTGAGAACAATTACACACCAGTAACATCAGGGCAGATGGTTTAATAGAAAGAGTATTTTGGATCTTGTAGGCTTAAGTTTCCAGGTCCAGGATTTTACATGGTCTGTGTGTTAATTGCATCCACCTGTACGTAATTTCTAAACTGAAGGCTCATTTTGTCAAGAGATAAACTGCTTCTCATCCCAGAGTGAAACTTAATTTTTCCATGATACATTAAAAATAAAAACCTACTAAGACCCAGATTCACAGACACAGTGAGGAACTTAAATGTTACTTAACTCAAAGTGGCTTAGGCTTCTCAATGCTAGCCCCAAAATCAAACAGAAGTTAAGAAATCCTAGCAGTTACAGATTAATTGCATCTTTACCTCTCCTCCTTTTGGCTGGACATGAACACATGTTTATTAAGGACCAGTGAATTAAATTAAAATGAAATTTCTTGAGATATGTTAGCATACAGGTGCCTGAATTATGTACAGGAGATCACAGAAACTTTCTGATGTCCATCACTGATCTTACTGAATTTTGAAAGCAGCCAAAAGTCATTCCAGGCCAGAATCAAAGAAAAATTTTATGCCCCTACAACACCTTGCTTCCATCATTAGGATGTTGCTCCTGCTCCTTAAGATCTTTACAAACATAAAGAACGTGAGACAGAGCTGTAGCATACATTCTCCAGGCTTTCACTACAGTCAGATCTATGAAGAAACACTCAGGCTAGCCTACTCCCAATGTTCCCAGGACAGACCGATTTATTACCTTAGCTACATCACTTCTCTGTCTCTCTCTTCCTACCCTTCTTCTGCCTCTTCTAGATGGTTTTGAACCACTAACAATAAATGATCTTCTGTTATGCATTTGAATTTGAGCAAATGCCAAGCAGCTCTGCTATTGTTGGGGACTTCTAAGCTTTACCATGAAAGGTAGTAGCAGTAGGACAGTTTAGAGATCACACTAATACTTTACTTAATGATACCTGTTATTGGGGTCCAACAAGCTGTTATTGGCACATGGCTATATTCAGTCACATGTAATTAATCATTATATCACTAACCAGAATCAATGGTTATATCTTTGAGGATCTTTCTTCAATCTTCCCACTGAATGTCTTGCACTGGCTTCAAGTTTAACCTAACAAGAGGCTGTTTGACGTATAAGCCCTATGGCTGTAGGAAAGTACCCTGTCTTTTTGTCACTATGGTGTTCACTAGAATGAAACTATATTCCAGTAGCAAAATATATGTTTGTTTCTATCTGATTGGAAAAACATCCCTGTCAAACCTTGGACATATAGCATCACACAAAAAAAAAAAAAAAAAAAAGCAAAAACAGATACATTTCATTTCACTCAAATGCAAGGAGAGTTATTCTGGATGACCCTCCTGGCAGCAGTAACCTTATAATTACACTTTGCTTTTAGAAGCTGGGAAAGCAAAGTTTGTGGAAAGAACTATACTTATCTACGAATACTACAATATCTTATTTTTCCTTAAATCACTAGCTATTTGAGTTCTGTGATGACAGAGTGCAGTCACTAAAAAATAATAAAAATAAAACTTAAGAAAAAAAAAAAAGAAAAAAGAGAGAAAAATAAGAGATGATCAAAAAAGGCCTCAGATCTCCACCTTGTGTGATTAATGGTAAACAACTATATAAATGCCCTTGAGGAACAGGTTTTAGACATGTTTTAGTACAGTTGGAGAGGAAAATGTTGGAGCATTCCAGGTTTCACCATGATATTTGGTTTATCCTCATCATCCCGTCTAAAGTTTGCTTATCAGATCGCTTCACAATAGAACATAGATATAAGGGTAGAAGCATGACAGGCAAGTCCTTAAGAAGAAAAGTTATAGTGTCCAAATATGAGTATTACTGTCTTTTTTTCCTATAGTAGTATTAAAACAAAACATGGATTGCATCCTAGTAGCACAGTTCAGTCAAATACATAAAGTTTTTCTGTCTGAATCATAGCATGAACAAATAGAAACTTATCTGCACATGTATCTCCCCAGTAGTTAATTCTTAGAATGTAAGGCTCAGCACTAAACCAGGGTATTTAGTCACTGTCTCCATCACATTCCCACTTACATCAAACAATTTAATTTCCTAATTGAGTTAAATTTTCTGTTTCATTTAAAGGATGGCTCCAGCCTGGTGCTTTGTGGCAATGACACCTTAAGATTGTGATGTTGAGCTCTTGTCTGTATAGATTCCATAGCCAGACTGTCAGCCCCAGCCTAACTTCTTTAGATATATTTCCCTGACACGGATTCTGTCGTGGTTTGAGCTCAGAGGGCAACTGTGCACCATGCAGTTGTTCACTCACCCCTCCCCCCCCCCCCCAGCACTGGGAAGGAGAAAATAGAGCAAAAGGCTTTGGAATCGAGATAGGACAGGGAGAGATGACTCACCCATTACAGTCAGGGGAAAAAAGCAGAATTGTTAGGGGAAGTAAAAAAAGAACATCACTTTAATTCAAACACTAACAAAACAAACATTTAACAGACAAGGTGGGGACAATGAGAAGTGCCACCACATCCCCAAAAACACCTTCCTCCACACTCAGCTCTGCTCCTGATCTCTCTACCTCCTCCCCCTCCATGGCACAGGGGGCAGGGGATGGGGTTGATGGTCAGTCCTGCCCCTTCTCAGGAGGGCAGGGGTGAACACCGCACATTCTTTCCCTGTTTCACATGGCTCCCCTCTCATGGGAGACAGTCCTCCATGAACTTTCTCCAGTGTGAGTCCTTCCCATGCGAGGCAGCTGTTCACATGCTGCTCTGGAGTGGGTCCCCCCCACATGCTGCAGTCCCCCCAGCACCGAACTACAACAACGGGGACTCCTTCCCATAGAGACCCATCCTCCTTTAAGCTCATCTGTCAGCTCCAGTGAAGGGTCCTCCATAGGCCACAGGTCAGCCTCTGCTCCACCATGGACCTCCATGGGTTGCGGGGGCCGGCCCTGCCATCTCACCATGGGATATACTGGGGCTTTCTGCTCTGGTGCACTTCCCCCTCTTCCTCCTCCTTCCTTTCCCTGATCTCAGTGTTCACATAGGTGTCCTTGTAAATCCTCTTTACAAATCCCAATGTCTTCTCAGGTTCCCCTTCTTAAATACGTCATCTCAGAGGCACAGCTACCATTGCTAATTGTCTTGGCCTTACCCAGAAGTCGGTCCAACTTGGAGCTGGGGGAGCTTTGAGAAGCTTCTCACAGGGGCCACAGCTGTAGCCCCCTCACCCGCTACCAAAACCCCACCACACACACAAACCCAGCACAGTATCAAAAGCTTGTTTCCATACACCAAACTGACAATTAAAAGGCTTACTCTGTTTTTCTGCATTGTACCAATGTCAATAAGTAGCCAGAGGAAGGCATTTTGGTATTTTGGTTAAGCATACGTATGAAAACACAAGAGAGAACATGATTTTAGAAGAAATAGTGAAAGACTACACTGGTATGAAAATATCTCAGCAAGTCTGTGACATTAGAGATCAAGACAATCACAAAGTAAGGTAAAAAAATTCATATTGAAAAGCCATGAATGATAACCCAAGTTCCATCAGTTTCAATTCATTTATCTCCATTGGATAGAACTCACTAATTATAGCTCCAAGAATTGAGCCATAGTCCTTTGTTTCTGAGCAGAAATGGTATAAATTTAAACTTGAATTATAAGGAACCCCAAGGTTTTTATTAAATACAAAGGAGCCAGACATTATCAGCTGATTTTTTTTTTTTTTTAAAGAGAAGCGGAAAAAGGAGCAGAAAGCAACCTCTAAGTCAACCAGTCCAGTGCTGACACCAGTGGCTAAAACCAATTCTCCTTGTGCATTCAGGAGATCAATACATCAAAAAGCCTGTCTGAAGATAGGTCCAGATAATGTGACAGTAGATCCCAACTACCAGAGGCACCATCAGGAAGCTAAAATCCATCCATCTAGGACTCTACCATAGGTCAAGGTGAAAATAATAGCAAACAAATGAGGAAAAGTTAAGCTATCTTAATCCTTAAACTTTCAATAGATAAATATTGCAAAGACTTTTTTTTTCTTCTCTGAAATAATGTTACAATATGTATTAAGAAGTCTTTTTAAAACAAAATTTGTGGCCAAACAAGGATGAAGATTTCTCTTTTTACTGCGTGGATACTCTATGTTGAGCAACACAAGGAATTTTAACTTCTCTTATGAACTTCTCATAATCACTATTGTACAAGTAATTAATGGAACCTCTGGTAGATCAATGAGCAAATTAAGGTAAAATTCAGTTTTCAGACTCTGAAAATTTGTAGGGCTGGAATCCTTGAGCTTTGTGTTTAGGAACATGGGTTTTCCATTTAATTTTAACCTACAATAGTCATTGCTTGAAGTTCTATCTTTTCCTGTTTATCTCATTTCCCCATGCTACCATTTCCATTGACTTAATTTAAACCAATACAGTTGCTGAATGACTGTAAAGATGAATGGGATATGACAGACACAAAAAAGACGAAGAGGAAAAAGAATAAGAAAGCAAGCAGTGGTTTATTTCTGATACTACAACTTTCCCTCTGAATAAGTAATCAGTGAACCAAATATATAATAGAGAAAAAAGGAGAAGCAGAAGACAAGCAGAAGAGGAGTGAAGAAAGAAGAGACAAAGAAGGAATGCATACCACCTCCAGCAGCCTTGATTTTTCACCAGTACAAGCTATTACAAACATAATTGACTTTTTATGTTGGCAGCTGCTGCTCTTTTGATAATAATAAGCAAAGAGCATAATATTCCTCTGGTTTATCCATGACATTAATTAAACATTCAGCTCTGCATCACCCATGATGATTCACTACCCTTGCAGAGTGTAATAAATATACATTACTAGTTCATTGTGAAGGGTGAAAGTGAAGCATAGAGTCCATGCCATAACAAATCATTTTGCAAGCAATTCCACTTTATCCAAATGCTTTACAGTAGATGAAAGTCAATGAAGCATAAAGGGCTTTCATAAGACCATCTCAATCTCCACCACAGGCAAATAGCTTCAGAAAGCATATCTATGCACAAGAGTTTCTTTACCTTTCCAAATCAATTCAGCACAAGCTGGTGAAGAAATATGACTATGGGAGGCAATGGGATCCACACTTCAGTGTAGGAAGTGACTGAAAGTCCAAAGAATGAATGTAATACAAAGCCTACTAATTTAATGAGATATGTTTTTACTATCTACCATCAGCATTTATCACTCTTCCATGTGTGTGGAAGATCTCCTATTCAGGGGACAGGTTAAGGGATAGAACATAATTTGAATGAGGTTTTACTGCATTGACAACAGAATGAAAAGTATATTATACCTGAATATCCAAGCCTACCATGTTTCCAAAAGTTTATGAATTTATAGATGTCCATACCAGTGGATGGAGCACTTATGGTACTTTTGTAAATTTAATGTACAAATTGTTACCTCTCCATTGAAAATAATTTAGAAAGTTCTAGCGTACACCAGGTAAGGATTTAGTCAACTATCCAATTACATAACATAAAGTAATTTTAATAAATTTTCTACCTGAACATGTTATTGCAAAACTGTTTTGAACACTTAATCAGCATAGGAAGTATCTTCCTGAAAATTATTATTTGCAAATGTAATTGTGTTACGACGAGAGTTATCGCATCTTCTGTTTCTTTACCATTGATCACAATAGGGTTCATTTTGAAATGATACTGCTAGTATCTGATAGCAATATGCTGATAGTTCTATGAGGACTTTTTATGTTTCAGCAACTGTTATAACTCCTTTCCTAAGAAGCAGAGGTAATATTGAGAGAACATCCTGTCTCAGTCCTGATTTTCAGCAAAATCAATGCTTTCAAATTATTTTGCTGCACAGAGACTACTAGGAAGCCTATGAAATATTTACGAGAAAGCATATCACGTCTATAGTGGTTCTAGTCTGTGACGGCAACATATGGTTTATAAATTGAAACAGGTGTGGAAGAACAGGTGGTCGCAGCCATTCAAGGGCATAGCGGGAATTTACCACATGTAAAAGAAAAAGGAAAAATAAATAAATAAATAAATAATATTAAGTAGCTCAATTAGCTTCTAAGGCAACTTGCAGACTTCATGACAGAAATCACAGCTCTTCATTGGAGCAAATCTGAAGCATTGTGATTTTGCTACATATGAACTTCCTAAAACATGTTTTATAGCTGTCTTCTGCCACTATTCTATTACCTTGCCCTAACTAAATTTTTGTCAGAAATGGATACTAACTTGAGAAAAAAATAATGTTCCTCCATCTTAACATTTAAGGAAGTTAAAACAATGTGTAAGAAATAAATGATACAAAGGTACAGCTGGCTAACTTCATTCAGATGTCAACCAAACTCTACCATCAAATGGTTCTTTTGTTGACTGTAGTAGATGTTGCCTTGCAATAATATTAGCCTTGGTGCAATACTTGATCTACTTTGAATTTACATTTAAGTCAGTTTGATTCACTGCTCCAAAATCTGCAATATATCTAAAACAAACTCACATGCAAGAGACTAACACATGACTAGTGCAGCCCTCACAACCCTTGAGTACTCAAGTACATCTTAAAAGATCATCCATCTTGTACTTTATTCCTGTCTATGGATAAAAGAACTGAGCATTTCATAGATCTTTAATAAAAGCATCAGTTCCCATAAATTACATGCTTGAATGGTTCAGTAGTTGCCCCTTGGATCACAAAAAATGATCACTTTTGATACTTCCTATGCTGATTAAGTGTTCAAAACAGTTTCAAAACATTGATCACTTTTGAAAACAGAACATTCATGCACTTTGACACTGAAGTACAGTAAATAAGTTAAACTTCAAATATGCTTGGAGTCTGCATTTCTTTTCTAAATCAACAGCAACTGTTGGTCTGAGTCTGGGAGCAGCTGAATTCCCACAACACCAGAAAGGTAGAAGGCTGAAGTAATTTGTGTTTTCTTAAATGTATGGGACTTATGCATTAAGATGTATGCAGTCTACTAAAATTGATCATTCTATTTTTTAATATTCCCAAACCACAAGAATTTAAAATAAAATTAAGTTGTTCTAACCTCTGCTTGAGACCAAATTCCTTTTGGCATTTGTGTACTGAAAAGCTATTTACAGGAACATACGAACTGACAGGCCAGATCAAACCAATGGTCCATCTAGATACTATATTAAGTGTGCTTATCAACTCTCACAGTTTTCCTCAGAAATTCCTGATTCAAAAACTTCCTGTTTATTTTTAATCTCACAGACAACAATCAAAACAGACCATTAATTCCAGGGAGCAATTTACCATATGTGCTTCAACATCTTTCCTATGGATCTCAATAATGCTAAAAGTGTGGTGCCTAAATGATGTATTTAATATGCCTTTACTAAATTGTGCTGTCTTGTGCTGTCAGAACAAGTATTCTGCCAACAGTGGACCAAATTGATCGCTAGCAACACCCCACAGAAGCCAATGGAGTTGCACCAAGGATAGAAGTGACCAGCTATGATTCATATTTACTGATTTTTTTCCATTCATCTGCATTAAAGAAAGAATAAAATAGATAAACACTCACTACTTTTGCTATTCCTAAAGCAAGTCAGCTAAAATTATTTCAAAACAGTTTATTTACTAGGCAGACACAGTACTGTAGTTGGAAATTTACATTTAAAACTTTTTTCCATAGTAAACTATTTTTTAAAAAAAAAAAATATTTACAGGAAATTATCTTATTCTTTGAGGGTGCTTGCATATGTAATTAAGTTCCATTAAAGTTGATGAGATTTAAGCAGTGTTTAAAGTTAAGCACATGTTTAAGTACTTCCCAGAATTAGTCCTATCACTGTCAAGCTGTGTATGCCATATCAGCAAGCAACCTAGGTGTTTCTCTAATATTCTTTTAGGACTTCAAGACTGATTCACATGGGACAGTATCTTTACAAATAGCGTATTGCTGCAGAAAAAAATCTAAATTAAACTATTAGATTAATAGTTTATTTTCTTGGGCAAGTCTTGTTTTTGTGGTGGTTTTCAGGATCAATTTTATGGAAAAATAACGTCTGAGAGTAACTTACAATGTTCCATTACTTTCTAGTCTCTCAAAATATTTTTAATATTTTAAAGCAATGAAAAACAAGCAGGAGCTTCACTTGAATGTATGCATGTAAGGCACATCAGATTCAAGAAAACATATCAGTCAGTCCTTTGCTTAAACCACATACAAGAAGCTCAATACTCAAGGGTTCCCATCTGTTGGAAGTACAGCTGCTTAGAGCATTTTAAGGTAGGGTATAATTTAAAAACATCTTCAACTATATTTTACATAAACAAATTATTCTCTGCTTATAATAATATGTCAATAAGTCTATTACTCCTTTTCCAGAAAATGTTGTGGTTTAGCTATCAAATGAAAATACTCACAAATGCAAAGAAATGCCTAACCCAAAGGAAGAGCTGTCACTGACATTAAAAAAAATATCAAGAAATGACATGGAAAGAGGAGTTTCCATTGGTGCATTTGTAATTTATTCATTTTTATCACAAGAAAATGTAAAATTAGTCTGGTCTTTACAATTCATGGGTGGACAACAGGAATTAAACATATTAGATATCTAACTATTCAGTATTTCAATCTCAAGTTACTTCACTGACATCATGCTCTTTCCACTTGAGACACAGAAACCATTAATAGTGAAACAGGGAGGATCTGCAAGAACTACAGGTAACGATCTGTTGCAAGTACGTTATCAACTCACAAATGAATAGTTTTGAATGTGTGTTATATAAGCACAACTATGTTCTTCATTAATATTACCAATCTATTTTAAAAATACGACATGCATTCACAATGCATTTGAAACAAAACAAAGCAGAGCTCAACAGATGTATGTTGTAAGTTTAACATACAACTGTGAATTTAAAAAAAAAGGCATCTTTGCCATACATAATCGAAAACTGCACAGAGATGGTTGCAAGTGAACTCAAAGAGTCTAATCATAATTATGTCTCAACCTGTTTTGGAAGATGAGTCCATTTTCTCTTCACATGCTGGGAGGAAATTGATCTAAGTGCTCCTGTTCTGCAAAAGACAAAGAACTATACAAGGGGCTCAAATGAGATCAGACTTGACTTTGAGCAACTTGGCAAGTTACAGAGAATCTGCAGAAGTCATTCATTCAGTGGCACTTTCAAGTACCAAACATCATTTTTAGGATTTGTCATCACCAGGTAGAAGATAAAACAGAATTAGTGGATGTGGGCCTGGGTAAAACCTGAAGAGTTTAATCCACACCATACACTTTGCAAGCTACCAGAAGGAACCTTCATGATAATTATTTAAATGTAGAAATAGGAAAACCCAGAAAAGCTGTTGCATAACTACATCCTACAGAAATTAAAATTCCAGAATACTGCTTTTGAGGAAACTCACAGTAGTAAGTCTAAATGAGCCAACTAAAGCAAGAGACAGTCCTAATTAAAATAAAACCATCACAAATTATGAGAGCAGAAGACATTCTTTGTTTTGGAACATTCTAGGCCTACATATGTGTGCATATATATGTATATGTGCCTATATATATATATATACAACAATACATGAGGTGAAGTTTCTGACAAGTTACGTTACATTCTGCTAATAATCTGAGTTTGCAAAGTGCCTTGGGTTATCTTTTATTTAATTCCTTTACTTGTACAGTATTAAAAAAAAAAAAAAAAAAAACAACAAAAAACAAAAAACCACCCTGAGGACTGCACTGTTTGACACTGGATGATTTTGTTCAACACCACGTCATTCTAATTTAAGTTTGAAGGAGAACTTGTTAGAAGTAGGCTGCAGTTTCTTAAGCTTTAAATGTCAAGTAGGGCTGGGGAGGAGGGTTGATGTTTAGTTAATGTAAAAGACAGTTTCCTAAGTAGAATTAAAGAGCACAGTTTGTCAGATAAAACTATTTAAGTAACATGGAGTGTCTTTTTCAGCTCACAGTCTATTAAGGAAAAACTAAAACCGAAAAAAAAAAAAAAAAAAAAAACACCCACCACCCCTTCACCCTCCAAAAAAAAAAAAAAAAAAAAAAAGCCAAAGAAAAAACCTCAATTACCAATTGTATTTCTGGAGAGTGCAACAAGCCTCTAAATATATTCTGTAAGAAGCAGAAAACTCATGTTCTGACCTGCATTGCACCTCCATAGAGTAAGAAAATGGAAAACTAAAAAAGAGGAAATTATTTAGAACAATTAAAAAGAAGACTTATATTACAATTAAAATATAGAGTTGCACAGTTGTTTAACTGAATTTGGTTTTCTAAAGTTGGATACTTGATTGCAGTCTCTGAAAGAAAAGAACTTGTAGTTTACAATAAAGAAGTCACAAACCTGAAACCACACTGAATAAGAATTCTTTGTGAGTCACTCTAGTACTTACTTTGCTCTTAATTAGAGCCATAGTATAGTGCAGAAAGTTTAAATATGAACAATAATAATAATAAAGCCTCATTACAGAACCTCTTTTAGCCCTAGGATCACAAAATGTAGAGAGGTATTTCAATTCGATATATAGCATGGATAGGAATAAAACCTGTCTCCCAAATCTTCTTTGAGTGCTGCCTCTTTCCCCTCCCTCTCATATTTTTTCCCAGCTGCTGGAAAAAAAGTAATATGACTGGAATATTTAGTCAAAAGCAAAAGGTAAAATAAATTCAGGACTTTGCTTCCATTTCAATACAACTGTGTAGAGCTGAAAAACAGAATTCCCATATTTATTTCCAGGATTTCACAGGTGGAAATCTGCCTGAGATGTGTAGTATATATTTAGTGAGTTTGATTTGTCCAAGGTGCATCTCAGTCACTGCACAAAGTCCTTTTCCATTGATCTGTCCATATAACCTCAGGCATAGATACAAGCTTGCCTGAATGACTTCAGGCTGTTCAGATATCCCAAGATAAGTGCTCACAGTTTTCAAATTCTAGCTGGGTAAGACTTCTGAATGGGAAAAAGGAGAAAAAATAGAGAAATGTATATATAAGGTAACTATGTGAAATGCAGCCATTTTCATTTATGGGAGCTTAACAAGCTTCATATGCATGACTGTAATAATCAAGCCTCAAAATTCACTTGTCAGAACCTGGGGAGAATTCAGGATATATATATATTTCATTTTTTTATTTTGCTAATCATGTTCATGAGTACTGTAATTCTCCTGACCTCATATTCTACAAAGAAAGCAAACACCTTAACTTCAGTATTACAAAGATATCTTAAAAAAAAAAAAAAAAAAAAAAAAAAGTTAACAGAAAGTTTAACTAAATATTAGTTAAAATTAACATTTTAAACAACAATTACATCCAAAAAGTGGAGAAACTTCACATGTGCCTTAATTTTTTGGGGGTTGACACCCACAGGTCCAACACTTCCAAGAACTCACTGGGGCCCCTTGCACAATCCTCCACACCCAGTCCCAGGAACTTCATGCATTCCAGCTCCATCAACATATCTCTTTCTTTAGCCTCTTTGTCTCCCACCTGTATTGCCTTTATGGGGAGGAGGGCAGGGAGGACAAAAATAAGGCCTGGTTGCGATGTTAAAACTTTTCAGCTTGGCTGCTTCATCAACAGTTAGGGCAGCATCCCTCTTTATGTCTTTCTCCTAACCTCTGGATGGATGCTCTTATTCAACCTCAAGTGTCTGCAAGGAGCATTCCTCCCTCCTGAACCACTGTAAAGTGTGACAGAAAACCACTTTTGAGTTTTCATGGAGTGGGAGGAATCACTGGCTGGAATGTGCCTCGCTATTTCTCAGCTTTGATCTCCAGATAAATGCAAAAAACTGTGCCTGTATGCTCTCATCTGCATTTTCCATTGGCTTTCCAAAAGCATTTCCAAAATGGCTTATTTGGAACATATTCGCTAAAGTCAGTAGGCTGACTATCCCTAAAATAAGAGAAAGACCAAGACACACAGCTGAGCTGTGAAGTAGGTCTTTGAAGCTCCATCACTCCCCCTCCTCAGCTGGACAAGGGGAGAAAATATAATGAAAGTCTCACGGGTTGATATGAGGACAAGGAGAGATCACTCACCAATTACCATCTTATGCAAAATAGACTCAGTTGGGGGAAATTAATTTAATTTATTACCAGTCAAATCAGAGTAAATAAAGAAAGAAAAATAAAACCAAATTTTAAAAGACCTTCCACCCACCCCTCCCTTCTTCCTGGCCTCAACTTCACTCCTGAATTCTCTACCTCCTGCCCCGGCAACAGCACAGGGGGGAAGGAATGGGGGTTACAGTCAGTTCATCACATGTTGCTTCTGCCACTACTTCCTCCTCAGGGGGAGGACTCTTCACACTCTTCCCCTGCTCCAGCATTGGGTCCCTCCCACAGGAGACAGTCCTCCATCAACTTCTCCAACATGAGCCCTCCCCGTGTGAGTCCTTGTTCTTCAGACTGCTCCAGTGTGGGGTCCCTTCCACATGGCTCAGTCCTTCAGGAACAGTCTGTTCCAGTGTGGGTCCCCCATGGGGTCACAAGCTTTGCCAGCAAACCTGCTCCAGTGTGGTCTCCTCTCTCCACAGGTCCTGCCAGGAGCCTGCTCCAACGTGGGCTCTCCATAGGGTCACATCCTCCCTCAGGCATCCACCCCACCTGCTCCAACATGGGGTCCTCCATGAGCTGCAGGTGAGTACCTGCTCCACCATTAACCTCCATGGGCTGCAGGGGACAGCCTGCCTCACCATGGTCTTCAACACAGGCTGCAGGGGGAATCTCTGCTCCAGCGCCTGGAGCACCTCCTCCTCCCCCTCTTCCTTCCCTGACCTTGGTGTCTGCAGAGTTGTTTCTCTCCCATATTCTCACTCCTCTCTTCTGGCTGCTGTTGCACAGCAGGGTTTTTTTTCCCCTTCTCAAATATATTATCCCAGAGGCACTACCACCATCATTGATGGGCTTTGCCTTGGCCAGCAGCGGGTCCTTCTTGGTGCCAGCTGGCACTGGCTCTGTCAGACATAAGGGAAGCTTCTAGCAGCTTCTCACAGAAGCCACCCCTGCAGCTCCCCCCACTACCAAAACCTTGCCATGTAAAACCAATACATCTGTTAAAATTATCAGTCTGTTACGGTAACTTACTAAAAACAATGCACCCAACTTTAACAAAAATTCCCAATAAAGGTTTTCTACTAAAAGAGCAGAATGGAATATTTTAGTTTAGATGAAACTTTGCAAACTCTGCACAGCTTAATTTGGTATCACATTTTTTGCACAGCTCTGCTACTAACATAGCGGAGGATTCATATTCTCTTTCAGATCTTAACATACAAAATTTCTTTTTTGATGGCTTTCTAGAAAATGCAGCCTTACAGCTCTGGTAATAAGGAATGCCTGCCAGCAAAATCCCTGTAATGATCATCACCAACACATTTTAAGAGAGTCCAACTACACTGCTAATTCTCTCATCAATTTTGGTAAATGTTCACTTTAGAACATAATGTATTTTGTAATTATGCAGTCAGAAATATGGGCATATTGATTTGTGCAGGGAACTAGAATTCTGTTCTTCACCAACTCACAGCTTTGTCATTGCTGAAGTTGCTTCTGATTTTATTGTATTTCTTACTGTTTGCACTTATGTCAATTTTAAAGCTTCCAGATATTTTAAAAATTTTTAAAATATTGAGTTTTTTCAAAAAAATTATAGTAATCTCAGTTTCAAGATATATATATATATATATACACATAAAGGTTACTTTTTTTCTCCCATAGATTATCAAGCATCAACTGAAAGGTTTTATCATTTTAGAGGGAAGGATTCCTCATCTCTATAAAGCATTTTCTTCTGTATGATGTTTGGATAGTTGATTGGACCCTCACTTTCACCCAACCCCTTCCTCCCAGAAAACTGAGCCTTTGGTGAGGTTGGAGGAATAAACAAAAATCAAAAGGTTGTAAAAACCAAATAATTTACTTTGGCTGGAAGTCAAAAGTATTCCTCCAGGGTGAAGTCTTGAGAACACTAAGTATAGGAGCTACTGTTCTTGCCATACATTAAAAAGAAAATATAGTTTCATTTAAACTGCTTACATTACTTGTTATTATGCATAGACAATGAGTTTTTCATAGCATTCAACAACAACACCCTATGCTGCTATCCTTCTACCCAAAATATCTTCATTTGTAATCCCCAGGTGGTAAATAAATTGAGCACCTCAACTATCCTTTTAAAATCATATTTACTTCCAGAATTTAAGAGTCAAATATTTTACAACATTGGTCTTCTCTATATTTTGCTCCTACTAATGAGTCCTCAGGTTTATGAAACTGCAGGTTTTATGTGGGAAATCAAAGTAATTATAAAAAAATGAAACTAACAAAGCTCAACTCATATATGCAACTGAAATCTCATACTCGCACCCTGGTTAATTACTATGACTTTCTGATGTCGACAAGTCTTAAACAGTACCATCTCACTCACAACCATGTGCATGAAACTAAATCATCTCACTTACAGCCAATGGGGCATTTACAGGTTGCTTTCTTTTGTGTCTTCTTTTATCCAGACAGATTCATGTGAAGTTTTACTCCAACCTTCAGCTACCAAGCCAGATTACACAGTTTCAGTTCTATCTACACCTCAGCTGCTGCACAGCAACATTATATGTTGTCTGCTTGCTTGCAACATTGAGCCAGTTTAGGATGATAAACTCTTCAAGTAGGAAACCTAGAAAAATACAAAACTCCTGTCCAGAGTTTCAGGTGTCCTACATGGAGCATGTTGTCCACCTTGGGTCCATGATTCAAACAAAATCACCTAAACTATTGTGCAATTTAAACCTTTTTCCATTCATATGAGTAAAGAATTCCTTTTCCTTTATAAGATCCCTGAAAAATTATTTTCCTTTCTACAGTCTGGAGTCAAAAGTGACTGCCTTCCTGGCAATATTAAATTTCCTGGTTACACATTAAAAACATTATTTCCATAAAATCAGACTATATGTGTGAGTATTTCCACCACTTCCCTTATTCAGACATGCTTCCAGGAGCATGAAGTTTAAAACTCAAACAAAAAACAACAATAAAAATGTGTTCTAGAAATAGATTAACTATGAGCAAACTGGAAAGACTGCTCAGTAGTAAGAAGATTAGGCTGTTTACAGTTTCCTGCTCTGACTCAGACTTCCTATGCAAATGTAAGCAATATTTTCTTCCCCTACTTGGGCAAAATTCCCAAATCAAAGTCACATTATGAAGATAAATTAATATATTTTTTAAGATGCAGTTATTATGATGAGAGACACATACAATCAATATTTTTGTTACTTATATCAAAATAAATACTAAACAAAATGTTTTCTGATGCTCTTAACCATCGTCTTCTTTTCCTTTCACTTTGCTTTTAGCCCTTTCTGCCTTTCCAATGTAGAAACCTATTTGCTCCTCACTGAAACTTGTTGACTGACTTTACCACATTGCTCAAGTGCTCATTGCCCTTCCCTGTTTGTAAATCACCACAACCATTGGATCACTGAAAAAAGGCTCTAGGACAAAAGAAAATATTTTTATCTCACATCATTTTATTTTATAGACCAGCCTCTCAACTGGTCATTGCTCCCCAGCAAAGGGTAATGCAGAAGAAAGATCTGAAGCTGTCTTTACTACCGGAGACTGTGCCCTTGTATTCTCATTATTTTTGGTTCTTCCAGCAGCTATCCTTAGTATAATGTTATGCTTTCTATCATCTTCCTGAACCTATTTTTATTACTTCTTGCTTGCTTCCACTAGTTTAGCAAATTATACATTGTGGTATTTTTGTATAATTGTATTTCATCAATGCCACTGAGTTTTATATTTTCTAACTACTGCCATAAATATGAAACTTCAGTATATTCCAGTGAATCTTTTCATTTTTCAATAAAGTCTTTTCAACGTTTTTTCTGTATAGATTCTTACAATCTGTGCTTATTTTATTTTTACTATTCTGTGCTCTCAAAGTCAGTGGTATACACTGCAAAGTTGCATTACATCAGTACTTTAAGGTGAGATGTAGCCACAGTTTTAAATAGAAATAGTATATTCATCATTGAACTTATCCTCCTAACAGAACAAAGAAGCGTGTTTGTCTTCAGCACTACAGCTGCACTAAACTCAGGACTTGACAGACTTTTCACGCAGTAACTCCCAAACTTCCTTTGATTCTTGGCCAGAATTCCATAATACCTTTCCTTTTTATACATACAGTATTTTTTCATTTGATTTTTTGATTTATTACCATATACTAGTCAATAGACCTCTGCATTTATAGTCAACACACCCACCTAAAACTTTCTGTATTATTTCAAGTTTCAGGTTTAATAAAGGGACTTTTTTTGCTTGTTTATTTTCTAAATATTACTATAAAATAATAGTCTTCCTGTTATAGAACTAAAAGGTCTACATTATGCTCTTGCATATTTTGGGAAAAGTAAAGAGACAGTGGGAAGTAATGAAGAGGTATAATCTAATTACACATTCTGGCAAGAAAAGGGTCTAATATTACCATTTGTGATGTCAGAAGTACTGTTTCTAAGAAGAATAAGTATGGGTTATGACCTCCTGTAATAAATAGTCCACAAAGTACCTGTCAGGACAAATTTTTCCAAATCTGCATTGGAAGCCCTTCACGTCATACCACCTTTTCACTAATTGTGATTATTTCAAATCTTAAGCACTTAGGAAAGCACCTCTTTATTTATGATACACCTCATATTTTTCTTTGCTTATTAGAAAATATCAGGAAAGTAATTTATATCACCAGGCACTGACTTGACCTTATCAGTTAAGGTAGTCAAGGATATACAATTTTGATATTTCAGCCCACTCGAAATCTACCAAGAAAATATTTTCTCTCTTGTCACAGCCAGAGACAAAGATATCCTCTGACACCTGGAGAAAGGTGTGGATATCCATCTTTATTCCAGAGCAAGTCCTAGAGATGAGCCCACATTCACATCTCTATTCATACAGTAGATTCAAACATTTCCAGAAGGCTGAGGCCAGCCTTTATATAGAGTTTCAGAGCTAGTGTGGATACCAAGATAACCTAGGTAGAGAAGAAACAACAAAGGAAAACTGATGCTACAACAAAAAACATGTAATCTGGGGTCAATCTAACCTAATAATCATATTGATTAGAGTCAGGCAACTTAAAAGCACGTGTGGGCACAAAGAACGATGAGGTAGGTGATGTGACAGACAGAACTTCAAGATCTGAAAAATAAGTGTCAGCACTGTGTGGTGGATTTGCCAGAGCTCCTGAGAGGTAAACAAACTAGGAGCCAGAGATCTATACAAGATTAACAAAGAGGTTCTAAGCGAAAAGAGTAAAAAAACAGAAGAAAGATGATACAGACACAGTATCATAAAAAAAGACAAAGGTCTAGACTTCTCTGTAGCAATTAATGAGACCTGGCAAATCTTGCTCAGCCATAGCTTTGCTTGTTAGTAGTAGGTGCTAAGTAAATCTAATGTATCCTATAGCCTTTGATAATAAAATAGTACAAGGGGTGACCTAGCACAGTTCTGCTTTAACATCTCTCAATGAGAGAATAGCAATTTGCTTTCATTGTGAGTATTCTCCCTCAGTCTGCAGCTAGAGGGTGAACTGAAAGCATGCTCTTAATTAGCAAGCCTAGTTGGTGAATGGTATGTGTTCCCTCAATCAGCAACCCAGGCTGGTGACTGGTGGCAATCAAAATGGGTTGTAACACTAGTTATGTCTTCCTCATTCCAGATTACAAGAACCTGCAATTCACCAGGCCCTAAAGATGCAGACTATTTCACTTACAAACATTCTAGCACTTGCGAAGAAAACAGATGGGCTGATTTACTACTCATAAGCATAAGGTAGGATCACAATTACTGACAAGCATAGCCTGTACTTTTTGCTGGCTATTTTAAGGTTAACATCTTTTGCTACCTGCAAAGGTAAGCGATATCTTTCATAAAGGGTGATTCTTGGATGAATTATTCTTTTTCACATTTACTCTTTTGTGGCAGAATTACAATGATTTAATTTTAGATATAAAAATTATGGTTCAAAAATATAATGATGCAAAATAATGTATTTTTAAATATATTTATGTAAGTTCTGATGTCAGCACTTATCCACAAATGTGTTAAGGAACTGATCCCATTCCTATTGGACTGTCTGTTGAAGCTGTATTGAACCCATATGGATCCCCCTGCAAATTATGTTTATATCTCAGAATTAGATTAGGTTATGAGGAAAAAAAAATATAAATATTCATGCAGAAAAAGAGTGTGTTTCTTGGTGCAAAGAGAGGATATTGTGCTTTGCAAAATGGTTACTGCAAATGGCAGTAGTCCTGCATGAACTATATAGAAATGGATTTTATTTCAGTACATCACATTACAGATCCTAAGCCCAACTGTGTCATTATAATTTGTCATACAATTATGTGTTGGTCCTATCTCCCTAAAGATTCTATCTTTTACTGCCTCTGGCCGTCGTCTGGAAAAAAGTTCTCGATCATAATGCAAAAGACTTGCCAAACCCAGAAGTTATTACCATAGTGATAACTGTTATTTATGCATTCTACTCCCCAAAACCTCTGAAGCACCAGTGACATCAGCAAATTCAGAAAGGCATATGCCTAAGCATGTGCTAACAGTATCCTACTGGCAGCAGCATGATGATGGATTTTGGACATTTGTACGTTAAGAATCAGTCTTTTCCAAACTTCTCAAGTGGTTTTATTTGGCTGGCTTTACAATAACTTACTTCAAAATTAATCTGGTGATCATGTACACACTTCTAAAACAAGAATCTAAGTTACAGAACACTGTGGCAACTTTGTTCACTGTCTCCACAGAAAAAGGTGGTGTAAATAGAGGGACTGACAGACACTCTTGTCTTAGACTGGTTTTAAATAATTAGGGCAGGACTGTAGCGAAACTAAACTGGATGTAAAAATATGGATTGTTCTGACTGCTCCATTTTCTGATGTCTCCCTTTCAGCATGATATTCTAAGAGACATAACACTCTTATATGATGTGAGATCTTTCATGCTGAATGCATAATTTATCTACACATTTCTTATTTCAGTATCTATTGTTTTGAAGAAGTCTCTTGTTCAAATATTTCTTTAAAAAAAAAATCTTTCTCAAATTATCTGCTGCATTTCAGGGTTAACCCTCGAAGTACTCTGCCATTCATATTCTAAGCAGTAAATCAATGACTGCTGCTCATTTGTGATTCCTGTCAAATCGTTATGCTCTGCTCAGATTGAGTCTAGCTCAAGACCCTAATATGGTGACAGCTGCTGGGAATGCTATTCTGTAAACCGAATAGTTGAAAAATATTCTATCAGCTAACAGCACACAGTCTTCTGAGATCTTATTTGAATATAGGTGGTGATAGCACATTTCCTTGTAACCCATATGTACTTCACAATATGCTGAGTTTGTACTTACTGCAATCATTATAGATGCTTGTATTTCTTAAATTAATTTCATATAAATTCTTGCACGACCTGGGTCAAAGTTCAAAATTAAGCAGACAAATGAAAGTGCAAGTTCTTTTGTTAACTGGTTCACATCAGTTAAAACAGTAAATGATTTTGTTCAGAGTAAATAATGATAATTTAGGAAACTAGAATATGCAGTCATTGGAGTCAGTGAGTTAGAACACTTCCTAACATCGGCAACAAAACCGTGTATATCATAACAGCCACAAAATTATGCTTTTCATAAACCAAACAATCTTCAGATTAGAATGTTACATTTCTTACCTCCACTAGTTTTGTTGGAATTCTCTTCCACACTTCAATGCCTTACAGTGCACATCCCTTTGTCCCTACAGCATTTTTTTTTCTTTTTTTAAAAGCTAAATAGCTCCTATCATTCTTTGTTGTTAAAAATGGAGTATTTACAAGGAACGTTCACTAGCTCTCAGTCTCTGCTCTATAGTTTAAAGTAGCTTATTTTAGTCTCATACTGTAAGATAGGTATTTTCTACTGATTCTGATATCCTGCCCTTCTCCAAATCCTTTTAGAAAACATGTGATCAGACCTCTGTATACAATGGTGCTTGTTACACATACCTAGCATAGGTCATTTTTTATAACTGCCAAACTGGTATTTTGTGTTGAAGCCTGCACTGGTAGTTTAAATTGACTCCAGGCAGAAAAATCAAAACCAAGCAGTCCTCCCCACCCACTGATCCCCTTCACCGCATGCACTCAACCCTGGAGGTTACAGGCTATGATACAGAGGATAGCAACAAGCAGCCAGGAACTGGAGAGTAGACATAAATAAAATTAATAAGATACAAAAATGTTACAACTAGCTTTTGTTAATCCTCAGTGTCTTTTGTATTGCTCTAAGTATTTTACTATTGATTTTCAACTAGATTCTTCACAATTATTCATGGGGGAAGGAGTTGGTTTTTGTTTTTCTTTAAACACAGCAAGTTCTGAAAAAGGACCATCAAACTTGAAGGTAAGTGAGAAGCTGATAGCAATTTCTTTTTCTTTAATTTAATTAGGTTAATTTATGAGGGGAAGGGTTAGTGCTTAAGCAGGTACATGGCACCCTCTGAAGCAGCAGGTGGGTATTGTTGAGACTGAGCATTAGATATTGTCCTACAAATGTATTCTGCGGGAACAAAAGGAAACTTACTGCAAAAGCATCCTTTAAATACCTAAGAAGTAGAGTACTTGGAATACATTGGCTTTAGGCAAGTCCTTTCATGTACATTTAAATTATCTATGGATTCAAGTAGAGTCTCCAGAGGGGGCTGGCAGTTTTTGCAGCCAGTGTTCAAGCCCTGTTTTAACATTGTGAACAAGAACTAGAACAGACCTGAATGTAGGGGTTTCAACCATGTGTAATAAACAATGTCATTATTCCCTACAGCGGGAAGATAGGCCTCCTGCTTCATCTTGACTCCCTCTCTGCAGTTAAAAGACCAATTCAGAGCAGGAAGCTAACCTAGGTGCCATGAGCCAGCCTCTGAAAATGCCTTTTTCTCTCCACTGCCTTGACTAACCTCCTGGTGTAGGCACCTATGACTATCCCAGAGAAAATCTCACCCATGCCTCACAGAAGAGTCATCTGAGAATTTTCCCTGTGTCCATGTTCAAATCTGTAGCCAGATTATTAATGAAAATCTTACATTACATCAGTCACGACTAATCCTGAAGGAATTTCATTAATAATATTTCCCCTTTAACAAAATCCATTATCATCTCTGCTTTAGCTGCTTCGTCCCTTTCTTACAATTCTTGAACCAATTTCTGTCTTCAGTAGTTTAACTACTAATTGCCTGGGTAATAGTGTAGTAGATTTAATTATTTGAACTTATTCAAACAAAGACAACAGGTTAACCAGGCGTACTATACTTTTGAGGAAATACGTATTTAATTTTAATTTTTTTCTGAGTGGGATAATTTCTTGTCTTCCATTACCCTCAAGTACTTTCAGTTGTTCTTTCCTCCAAGAAACATAGAAAAGCCTTATAGGTTATTGAGCTCAAATTAATAGTTCTGTAATGATGTGACATTTTTTCCCTTTCTCTTCATTGAAATTTGGTCCCATTCAGATTCTGAGGTCCAGGTTCACTGTAATACAGTACAGGAACCAACAGAGTAGGTTGTCCACCTTTTTGAGCATACAGGTTGCTGTTACACCAATAACTAGGGTCAACCATAAAGTTAACTTATGCTGTCTTTGTATCCGTCAGGGTCAAGGACCCAAATTTCTCAAGTCAATGGTACAAAATACTGAACAAGAAACATCCTCTATGTATAGTCTATTCACTTTGACACCTCATCTTAAACTTGATAATTCCCTGTACTTATGCTTTTGTTCAATGCCAGATTATTACTCTTGAATTCATAAAAGTGTGATCGCTGTTTTACAACAACATAATGGTGCAGGAACTGTAGGTGTTACTTTAAGAGAAAATATTAAGCGGAGACAAGCTATATTTTGCCAACAGATTACAGCATAAGAACACTAGAAAATGAAGTTATTTGCTGGTAGTGTGGCAGTGTAAACAGTGAAGCATGTTGTTTATCCCCCACATAGTTTGGTGACCCATAAAGCCCGAAGTCTAGCTCCATCCTTGTTGTCATCCAGACTTCCCTGCCCTGCAATCCCGACACACTTTGCAGGAACAGTAACGCTTACATTCTCCTCTGACCCTAACCCTGTTCCTTTTGTTGGCATATCTCTCAGCTTTGCAGGGTACAATGAGGCAGTCAGCACCATTCCCACCACACAAAAAAAACTCAAAGCACAGCTCTTTCCCACCTCCCCTTCACTGCTTCAGGAAATACAGAGCAACCTGAAAAGACCCTGTATCATAGAAAGGCTTCACTTTGCATATGGTTAATAATACAATATTTTTCAAAACAAGCATGAGTGATAGGTAGGACACAGATGAAGAATGAGGCTCAGACAGCCCAGACAGGACCATGTCAGTGCAGACAGACCTGCTCGGGAACAGGAAGACCTGGTAAGCTTGTGAATGCGATTCTGGAGCATGCTACTGCTTTGCAAACAGCCTGCCAGCACATCACGAATATTTTTACAGAAATAAGGACTTTCTAACAGTGTGGCTATGTAGTCAAAGGGGGGGAGCACAGTCTGAGGAGATGTGTTTGAATATGCCAGAATAATGTAACAAAAAATAGAATTTGTACATGTTATCAAAAAATGGCTAACAACATAAGTAGACAGGGACAAAATAAGACACAGATAGGAACCTAAACTGGTATTTCTTATCTTCTGAGTGCTTGACTTTGCAACCTTAATATTGCAGCATTTGAATGTAATTTCCACTTTGTTTTAAGAACACTACAGACACAGAAAACATATCACACAGAAGGCTCATCAGCAGGGTCAAATGTTGGGTTATCAGTTAATTTTACCTTTTAATAGAGACTACCTTCTTTTTCTTAAAGTGTTTGATTATGACTGAAAGCTGAAAAATACTTCAAAAAACTGAATCCACCAATAGCCTTCACTTTTTATTTACAATTTTTCAGGGAGGAATGGCTGTAAAGGGGCTTTCTCTGACTGCTTGAAAGCAGCATTTACATAAAGATTAATACACTTGAGACACTCCACAGGACACAAATCTGTTTATTTGGTTTTTCTTGACTGTAATCGTTCCACCCAAGATGTTTTTTTCAGCACTTGAAAAATTACAGATAAAAAACCCCAGTTTGTAATCATCTTGCAGAAACATGCAGCAGTCCTCTATTAATTTTCTATTGTTACATTCTTTGCTCATTGGCTGAAAGTAAAACCCTCTCTGTGAAGTTATAATATGATCAAAAAAGTAAGAATAATCTCTACAAAGTAATGGCTGATATGAATGGCCAGCTAGGCACTGTGCAAACCTCCATGCTGGTAACAGCCACCAGCTGACTCAGAAACTGTCGAAAGCTTCTAATCTGCTTCACTTTGTCTCATTTGCTGCCACATTTTTGCTTGATGGTGAAATCTTGACAAGGCATTGCTGTGGCTTTGTTTCAATTTAGTTTATACACTGATCTAGCTATACCACTGCTTTGTCAGCTACTAAAATATACTTCATTCCCCCATATACCCAGTGATTTTACAGTCTTCATAATGGTCAGATCTTATCAGCCACCGAATTTCATCTTCTCAGATAAGTGAAACTTTCCATTCCTTCCTGTTCTTTACCAGCAAACATTCCTTTTTATCATGATTTTCAGGCCTTCATCTTTAGAGCATTTATACTGAGGTCAGTGAATTTGTCATCTCTCCTTCTGCAGATATGCTCCTGTGCATCCTAAAGAGACTACCAAATAGTTCTCAGAGGACATAACACGATAAACCCCAGCTAGGAGGATTTCTCTGTAAGATCGTTATACTATGAAACTTCGTGCATGACATATTTAATCAAATTATTATTGACTTCTCTTACCCTGTCCCCATCAAGAGTGAAATATTAAAGTGGTGCAATACAGTGAAAAATAAGAGTTGTTGTATAAGGACCATGCATTTTAAAAATGAATTGTTAATCTGTTAATAAAATAATAAATGCTTGCAGCTTTTCCTGTCTATGGCAAAGATAAATAGTTTATTGTAAATATCAAGAAGATAGTTGCAAATTTTCCTTGTCACTGCAAAGGTACAATGTATGGTATATTAACCTTTCAGCCCATAAACATTTGTCTATGTAGTGGTACTAACTGACACCAGCAAACATCATACTTGTGTCAAGAAAATAATATGCTGCTGAATGCACTATGAGGCCAGTCAAAGGGAAATTAAGTTATAACCACTTTCCTCTTAGCATGCCTCTTAATTAGATCCAATTTTAAAAACTTTATAACTGAAATATTCATGACAGAAATAATAGTCTAACTAGAAAGCATTTATGAAATGCTTTTTATCATATTGTACAATGTTTGTACAGCTGCTTAATCCTATAATTGACATCAGGTCTTGTTGATTTTTTGAGAAAATCCAGCTCAGGTAAGACAGATTTTTTTTCAGTCTTACAAGACACAAAACTGAAGAAAAGTCTATGCGAGAGGGATGTTTGAAGTAGCATGCAGAAGCTAAATCCTGTTAACAAATAATGAAAAGTGTGTTTAAATCCCATAAACCTCACTCAAATTCTTTTAATGTTTATAAACTGTTTACTGAAATAACAGTGTTTCTATTAGCAATGAATGCAACAGTGAAATATTTCTTCTTTAAGGGAAAATATAAAAGATAATGCTTTTTTCCTAATAAGATTTGTACTTAGTTATGGCATAGTACTGCTGATGTAGGAGGTTTAAAGCTGAGTACCAATAAGATTTTATTAATGTTTAGTGACAGTATGCCTAGCAGAAAGGATGGAATTGATGGATAGTCATCCTTTTTTACACCACTTGTTCTGTGACTCCATTATCTCTGTGGAGCACAGAATAAGGCTGTCTTAGGCACATGTAATAAGCCCAAGTTTACCAACACCAAAAGGGATGTTATGGTAATTTCATCCTGTACACTCGGTCCTCATTCCTCACATTTCAGGGTTTTTAGGCATGGAAGTAATTGGTTTTGTTGTGTTTTTTTTTAAAGTCAGATTAGTTCCCTAAGTCTCCGTTCACCTGACAGATGAACAAAGACTTGTGCTGACACAGCACAAAGCCAGGAGGTGCTGTAGGGAGGGAAGGAGAAAAACTAAAAGTCAACAGACACTGAGATATAACACTTTGTACTATGAAACTACAGCTTAAATCAGGAGCAGCTTAATTTCTCTAGAGTAGCGAATGAGCAGCAGCTGTAATTACTGCCTGTAAGTGCAAACACTCACTCATTCCCCTGCCTGGGAGAGGTTGAGCTGCTGCTGGCCATTTAAGACAATTCACAGTTCCCTTGCCAGTGTAAAGCGTTATATCCAATAACGCCTCTCACTTCTCCCTTTTTAAAAGGAGTTTATTTTTTAACCGACATCATCTCAGTGATCTGGTTTACTTTAGGGCCTTATGAAGGCAGAGACAAAACTGAATGGGCTGCAAACTGAGAGCAGGCACAGAAAAACCTCTTGTTAAACTATAGCCTGCAGACTTGTGTAGCTACAGGCAGTAATTGAGGATGATGGATGCTGGACCAAGTCCCCAACATCTCCCACTGAAAAGGGCTCCATGACAACTTTATGTACCCTTCCAGCATTTTTTTTTTTTCTCTTGTAGTCAGAAAGTCTTTCATAAATACTTCTGTTTTCAGAATTAAACAGATTTAATGTCCTCACCCATTGGACAGTACTTGGCTTCTAAGATTTATAGGAGGATTTTGAACGACAGACCTAGCTTTGCTCTGAGAGGAGGGCAAATCTTCTGGGCAGCCATGAATGTATGCCAAGTGCACACACCTTATCGAGTAGGTTTGGTCATAGGTCTCTGATAAACTAGTTCAGTGCACTCTTCACAAGCAAGTCTGGCTAATGTTCTCATCTATCTGGTTTCATTTTTTCTGTCCAAGCATCAACATCACCATTTTAAACATAGGTAAGTATGACCTTAAACTATGAAAGACTACATATATTTTACTGACTGTCACCTCTGAAGCCTGTACCAAAAATCTACTTGCTGTTGACCAAGTGGAAATTTCCATTCATGTCATAGTTTGCTAAAGCATATGATAGATTTTAGGTCTTAGCAAATACTTCCCATGCTCTAGGACTAGAATAAGGCAGATTTGCCCCCTCTGAATTTGAAAGGCTAATTCATTAGCACATTACACCCACATCAAAACATTCCTTCTCCAAGGTGCTAAAAAGTCATCTGTCAGTTTTCTATAATTTTTAGTTCCGTATCACCGTCACCCATATTACAGGAGAATTTTCTTTCATGCCAAGAATGATAGCTGTGTTTTGCTTTATTTGCATGAACCCAGTATATCTTTCTCTCCATGTCTTAACTATGTCTTTCATTAATTCTTAAGCAGACAGATTGGACTGCTTCTTCAGCTGGTAATTCCCCTAATGACAGCATAGTTACACTACCTTGGTACAGCTGTGCAAGTCTCTGTCAATAGATTGGTCAACACAGAGAGGACATAAGGATAATTCACTCAAAACAGAAAATACAGGCATGGCTGCAGGAGAGCACACAGGCAGCTCCCCACCCACTACTGATACTTCAACCTCCTCCGACAATTCTTTTTTCTCTCTGGCAAGCAGTTACATTCTTAGCTCTCAGTTACATTCTTCTTTCCTTTTTCTTCCCTTTATCCTCAGATCCCTAAGGGAGCAAGAAATGTTCCTGAGAATATTTCTATTCTCATTTAGCCAATTAAATTCTCTAGTGGATGTGCCATACACAGACCTACACACACTCACTCAACAGTAAATCAGTAGCAGTATTAAAGCATTTTTCAATATGAATAGCTGGGGCATACTCAGGTTCCTAATGAAGAGGATTTTCTATATACTTTTTTTTTATCTTGGTTTACTTTATCATCATTATAAGCGGCAGCAGGCTTTACAAGCCTGAAGGACAGGTGAGCAAGCAGAAAGCAGATGAAAGACACTTCTTGAACAAGTCACTTCTGGCAGCATGGCAGAGGTTGATCTAAGAGGATAGTCAGAGGCGGGGATGGTAAGAGCTGCGTGTGGTCCTAGGGCAGGTTCTAGGACAGCCTTGTGCAGCTGCTGTGCAGGAGGCAGGTAACCAGCAGGAAAGAACGGGAATACTCCCGACATCTTCAGGAAGGCAGCTACAGGAAGGGAAGAAAGAGAAGGGAACTGAGGAAAGAAAGCTGCAGTTATGTTCAAAGTTCTGTCAAAGTTTGAAACCGGTAACAAGAGGTTTTATTTAATACAATAATAGAGACAGCCAACAGGATCTGAAATGAGGAATTATGTCTCTGTGTCAATAGAAAGGAAGATTACTCCAGTAGCTTCGTTTTGCAAGAACAGAAGGGGTAAGAGTTTGGGGGCCTATTTGTGATAATAGATTCTGAGCTCTCATCTAACACAGTAAGTTTAATAAACAAAACCAAAAATACCCTGCCACACATTCACAATTATTGTAATATATTTAGCTGCTGAAAGTGTTTTTTGATCCCTCCTCTCCCCCTCACTTGCCCCTATGTACACAGATGACAAAAATCTTTCCAATTCCTTCTTAAGTGAAAAACTGTAATTGCTATTGAAGATACTACCACCAGTATTGCTTTTCTTTAATCATAGAGGGACATTCATCTGAACCCTTACCAATTGAATTTCAGAGTGTTTACATAAAACTTGATGTGGATACAATTCATTTCTGTGTGTTGTAAAGACAATGGGTTTTGTTCTGCAAAATGCACCACATTTCCATATTTATCATTGTAAGCATAGAATTGCCTAAAGGCAGCACATCTTTAATTAATTTTTACTGCAGTGTGAAAAGAATCCCAAATCATTAATCATTTTCCTTTTACTACATACTGAAAGAAAATTTTCCTGTCCTGTTCCACACACAAACACACACACACAGTTTTGTTGAACTTGACTTTTCAACAAGCTGGCTACAAATTTCAACCTCTTGATCTAAGCTGATCTACCCATCATACAGTAGTCCTCCAGTAATGTTGGGGTAGTTAGAGTTGCCAGTGGATGACCAGCACTTTCTCCCAGAGCCTGTACAAGTGTCAACAAGCACAGATACTGGATTGAATCTAACATCTAATGTATATTTTCTAGCTGATTCTTTTTAGCTTTCATTCACCTTCCATAACTGGCTGACAATTGTTTCCTCAGCCCAACCATGCTTCTGTCTTCTATTATTTTCCACTACAAGAGGTGAATAAATAGCTTTCCATCAGAGAAAGCAGTTGTATTTCATCCACATATGTATTTTTTCCCTATATAAATGTCAGCATATAATACGGCACATTTAGTAGTCTCCAGTAGGACAGCTTAAAAGAATGTACCTGATCATTCCATCTGCTGCCTAAACAAAGCCTGGCAAACCAATTTATTATACATTCTAAACATTGTATGAATATTAACTAATCTTTCCAATAACCCTCTGCCACTGGAAGTCATTACCAGCCTCATCTAAAAGATGAAATAATGAAGAAATAGAATAAATTATGCTTCTGAATTACTTCTACAACTCAACATTCTACAGACTTTCTTAGGGGAGTAGTGAACCTTACAGGGTTAGGCAAGTTATTATTTGGTGGCCAAATTAAAATCTGGCTGTTACAAGGAATTCAGGGTCATATGCAGACAGAACTAGATGCACACACTGAAATTTCAAACTGCCCAAAACTACAGCATACACCAATCTGTGATCCTTAAAAAAACACGAGCCTCTGTATTAATCTGAAGGACTAACCTTACATTTCCTTTTTTTATCTTTAAAGTTATCAATGTATCGAGTATGTCTGAATATCCTAAAATTCTGCTGTTCTTCGTAAGAAGTTAACTAACTTTACCATACTGAAGCATGATCAGAATCAGAAAGGAGGCATCTCTTTGCCCAGGTTCTACAAGTGTGTCGTGGTTTGAGCCTACTGAGCAGCTAAACGCCCCGCAGTCGCTCACCCACCCTCCACCCACTTGGGAATGGGGAGGGAATCGGAGGGGCAAAGGGAGACTCAGGGGTTGAGATAAAAACAGTTTAATAACAGTAACAGAATAATACACTGACAGCAGCACCAACAGGTAACGTACAATACAGCTGCTCACCACCCACCCACCAACCAACACCCACCTACTCCCAGATGGAGATCCCAAACACAAAGACACCACAGCAACACTCCCAGAAATGAGAGCCCCTCCTGACCCACTCCTGCCTTTATATAGTGAGCACAGTGTCACATGACATGGACTATCGGCCAATCTGGGCCCAGCCCTCCAACTGTGCTCCCCCCGCCCCCGCACACAGGTGAGGGCACTGGGACCTGGGGAGCCCCTGGGGTCTCAGGGTGCTGCAGCACTCCTCCCACTGCCAAACCAACAGGAACTCTAGTCCAGCCCCAACCAGGACAAAGTGTTATACAAGGTTACACAAGGAATATATACAGTTATACAAGGAATAGACAAATATTCCCATTTATGGAAGTAAGTTTATATCAAGCCTTTGTGCTGCATTTTATATCCAGGGTATGAAATTTTTATTCAGTGAAGATTTACGGGCAATCCAGCTGAGGAGGCTAGCCCACACAGTGAGCCACTTGATCCTCAACTTCTACGAGACAATACAGAGAGATTCAGTTTCACGTCAAAGACAGCTGAATACGTTGTTCTGATGATTTTTGACACAGGAAAATAAATCTCCTTAATGCTGAAATATAAATAGTCTTCATTTGTATGTTGCAACTAAGAGCACAGCTATATTTTAACATTTCCTAATCACAGTTTTTATGAATTCAGCATTTTCTTTACATTTCAACCAAATTCGGGATATAAATTAGAGTCAAGAAATTTTAATATCACACTGGATAAGAATTTCTATTTTCAGGTAGCATTAGCACTCTTGCCTTGAGATGATCTTCTGACCCACAAAGAGAGATTCTGAACAACATCTTTTGTGTATGCTCACAAGCTTGTCTAACACACACACATAAACTTCAAGGCTAACGTTTTAGGGCCATATATCAGAGGAATCATTCCAATGATGACACACAAATTGAGAATACAGAACTTTCTGCTATCATACAGACTATGGTAGATATTAACTTTTCTTCCCCTTCACTGTTAACATTTGATGTGTTTTATATCAACAGATTCAGGCAGGTAGTTTCTGAAAGTTATTGATAAGATGAAATGCTACTGTTCTTACTTCATCAGAAACACTTAATAATGGATACCCAATAAAGAGATGAACAAAGATAATAATTCTCTATAATGAGTTTATGTTTATCATATAGTATTTATAAATTACTCAGTACTAGATATACTACATCACATTAGCTTCTACCTATATATAGCTTTCTGTGAAGGCTACACTTTGAAAGATGATATGCCTTCTGTGAAGGCAGCTATTGAAAAGGCGATCTATGCAATCTTTGCATCTGAAATGGATTAGAAATGCATTTAAAGTAGATGATTCTTTTCACATACATCGTGGTTTTATGATAGCTTTTCCTCAAACAAGCATGCTTCTGTTTTTTTCTGAAAGTTGAAAAATACATTTTTTTAAAAGATTTTTTTTTTCTTTCTCCATGATGGTAGTGTTCTTTTACATATTCAGAGTATGTATTCATATATATGAATAGACAATGTATTGTCTATTCAGAGTATATTTTTTATATATTCTGACTATATACAGTTCAGATAAATTACTGTAAAATTGCTGTGTCATAATAAGATATAATTCCCTGTATGTGAATTGAATTAGGAAAAAGTCATCTCCATTTGGTAGTTAGAGACAGACCATTGTTTAACTGAGATCAAAATAACAACATCATATGGTACCTCAGAGCAGATCAGCTCTATGTCATTTAACATGTCATTTAACATAATCCCTTATGTCCAAACTCCGGATCTTAAAACCTGTACATCACTTAATTAAGTAAAGCATACAAGGTCCTGAAGATGAAAGTTTCCGAAGCTGTCTGAAATTATGGAACACAGCTTTGAAGTGTAAGAGAACAAATAAGAGATCATAAACAGGAAAAAAATCCACTTAAATAGTGTCATAGAATGGGTCAACTCAGCAGGAAGTATCATCTGTCTGTGAGACAATTTAAAGCCTGCTTGCATTAGTTATGTTCAAGCACTGCTGATTTAAAAGATTTTTCTGTGTCTTAGATTTCCATAGCACTTCTTACAGAACTGCCTCACAACCAAAGAAAAGTATTTTAAAAATGCTAAATATGCTTTCATGGTAGAGGCTTAAGAATAACCCATTTAGACCCATTGTAGCAACTGGCACAGCAGTAGTCTGGGTGTTATTCTCAGCTCTGATATTTTGCCATTTCATTTTACTTTTACCCAAGAAAAGTTTAAATCATTTTAATGAACTGCTGGTCTTTAATGTGGAATGTAGTTGCACTTCTTGTTATTTAGCAACAATCAGATTTTGAAATAAATTGGTTTTAAAACATGTTCATAATTTAATTCTGTCTCTCTGCTGTTTTGGAGGTTTTTTTCAGAAAAACACTTTTGCCTTTCATAAGAGAAATGCTTGAAGCTCTTACATGATTTATTATTTACATTATAATAGCATGTAGCTATAAAAGACAAGAATGAACTCTCCCTTTTCCAGACAGAAAACAGAATACACATAAACCATGAGACAGGTTGAACTCAATAGAGTAACAAGAATACCAGAACTGTGAAGCAACTTTTGTGCAATATGATTTTTAAACAATTTGTAGATAAAGATACACTTGATTAAATATAATTAAAGATGATTGAAACCTGCTATTTTGCGTATTAGAGTACATGTAGTTTACTTATTACTCAGGATTATTATTTTCCTTCAGCATGAAACATAAATGACTGAAAACTAGTAACACCTATTACAATTTTGGTAAAAAATAGAAGAAGAATCTGACCAAGGAAAAAAACCTTTGAAACAAGCAAAGATATGTTTCTCAACATCTATAATGAAATAGGTAGCAAAGGATAAAAGATAAATGATAGAAACTTCAACTACACTGCTGAATTCTTTGAGAAGATTGTCATCATCAGTACCAATCTAGGTAAAATGGAGTTCTTTTTAGAAGAGTCCTCTTCAAATCTAAAAATCAAATCATGACACAGAGGACTTAATTACCTATTTTCAGTATGACAGAGGACACATACTTTTAAATTTGGAGGTTTTAATGGGTCAGTCTATCTCAGCACTAACACAGTCTCTTTCATTATGACAGTCATTTTACATATCACAAATTCATCCTGTCAACATTAGGTTAGGGTCATTTGAGGGGTTTTATCCATGTTTGATGGATCGGGAATTAAACTTGTGATATCACATATTTGAAACAATGACATAGAAAGAAAAGAATGCACATTTTTGCTCCCAAATCTTGACATATTCAGTCACCCAGGGCTTAAAATCTCAGTGTTCTAACAATAATAGACACTTTAGTGGAGCTGCTCCAGAAAGGGTATTAGTGGAGACTGTTAGCCACCAGACCTAGCATACTAGAAGGACATCAAGTCTTCTCCATTAACAACAGAAGGACTGTAGTAGGTGTAGTGTTGTGGGGAGGGAGCAAATAGAATATCACAGAATTTATGGAATAATCTCTCTTCCTTATCTCCCCGGCCTCTTTTTCTGATTTAAAAAGGAGCTATGATGACAAGACAAATTCATGAAAAAATATAGGGGAGATACAGGAAAAAGAGACTGCTAACTTCATTTCATGGAGAATCTTACTCTGGAATGTTATGTTGGCAGGTTTCATCTTTCTTGGAGGTACTACATCTCAAGTGGAGAAAAAAAAAAAAAAAAAAAAGGAAATCCTGGGAGCCTGCCAGTCTTGCAAATAGCCAAAATGACTTGTTTCACTGAAGGAACATCTCATTGTCTTTGACTCAAGGTACATCAGATGATTTTGAAATGGTCACATAGAGAGAGATAAGGCAGTTTGGGCAAATATATTGCAGGAAATAAGGAAAGGTAGATGGGCTAATAATAGCAATTTATGAAGTTCAGGAAGGAGATGCCTGAGGTTTAAAAATTCCACAGTACAATTAAATGCTAGAATAAGTGCTGTAAAGAAAAGGATTATCAAAGTTGGACATTATTTTTAGGCCTCAACAGGAAATAAGAACATAACCCACAAACTTTATCTCTTGCTAAAGCTAATAACCTGTATAATTGCTGGATAGATTGACACAAAACAATTGGCTTTCCAGAATCTGATCAGAGTATAGAGTAACCTCCGCCTCAATCTAAAAATAGATGTAAGGAGTAAGCCACCAGGTTGGCAAGTTTTGACTGCCTTTTGTCCCTGCTCCCCATAGCTTGATATGAAAACAGATGAGTTGCCACTTTTGGAAGGACTGGGGCTCTTTGCTGCTACAAGCTGCTTCAGTGTTTCCATCCAGTCTGATAATAATGTCTTTGGGAACAGAGCTGCAGAGGGTCTGTGAACAAAGGGGATGTTCAAGGCTCTAAGGGTAAATGTGAATGAGACAAATGTGAATTTCTTCTTTATTTTTTTTCTTTTCTCTGTGTAGAGAGGAGGAGGAATTGAGTGACAAAAGTCATATTTATGGTCTCAATCTGTTTTTTAATTTGGGATTGGTGATATTGAATATTCAAAACTTCATAAATATTTATTCTGAATGCATGCTTATATTTTGTTCACTTCACAGGCCTGTGCAAAGTCTGAAGGGCTACAGCGAATGCAGATAAAGGAATTGCTTAATGCTTACTATTTATGTACAAGTTTTGGTGGATTAGAACCTTGGAAAACACAACTGTTTATATAACTATTTCCCTCCCTTAATTTCTTACAACTTAATACAAGTGATACTACACATTTCTCATATTCCTGCTCATGCAGGAATATGAAAAAAAGAAAAAAAATATTTTTTGCTGTAAGGAGTATTACCTTGAAGACCTAGGTTTACAATTCTGAACAGGAGAGACTTTAGTTATTTATTCATACTCAGCTTGAAACTATTCAGCATCACTGAAAATTGGTTCTCTCTTTTCTTATTTTTCAACAAGAATCAGCTCAGTACAATATAAATTACACCACTGCAGTACAGTTGTCTTCAGCAAGCCACCATCCCTCTCCAGTGACTTCTGTGACAACTTATTTTTCAGTCCTTAACTGAATTATATAAGAATGAGAAACATAAAATGGAGTGCATCTCTGCCCCCATTTTCTATAAAACACATTTATTTTTTTTCTGATTTTCCAAATCAGAGGAATTAATAGAGGAGAAAACATTTCATGTCTATGCCATCTTATCTGTAAGAATAAAATCCTAATACTTAAACCATTCTATATGAAATTCAGCATTAATTACTTACCGAAATGCCAATATTAATTACGTAATGAACTATTTAAAATGGCATCTCACTAAACCTAACATGATATTTAAGATCGAATTTAGTTATACCTTACTTCAAGCTGAATTCTGTCACTGCTAGGCTACAAAATTTTTGCTCTGTTCCACGTGTGCTTTCTCACCGTCTACTTCTCCCTATTCTCTGCTCTTGTCAACCTTCTATCTCTCCTGAGGTATCTTTTTCTTTTTTGTCCATTGATCATCATTTCTATAATTTTCTCTACAATACCAATACACAAAATTTAAATCTTACAGCATATTAATTATACTTTTTCCATATGAAGAATAAGAAATTATTTTCTAAGGAAATTACTGGACTTCCTGGTACACACTCACAGGTGTTTTACTTCAACTACCAGTTGTCTATGTCATTGAAGAAATATCAGTCAAGTTGTAAAGCAAGAAGTTTGTCAATGTCCATAACAATCCCCTGGACAAAGTTTTGACTGGGAATATAAAATGACACCTCCAGATAATTGAACACATTTTTAAAAATTTCTTGTAGCGAGAAACTCATAGTCTAATGACACGACTTTTTTTTCATAGTGAATATTTTTACTAGTAGAATGTAGATTGTACATTATATGATATCTTAACATTTATTTTATGCACGGAAGCTGATATTTTTCTTGCAGTATCACCCTCTACATAACAAAATGCTTAAAGCTAAGCACATAGTCCCTTTAAACTAAACTGAATTAGTCCTATCCTGAGATTATGCATATACTTAAGTACATTGAGGCATGATGATACTATACTTGAATGAAACGGCTTTTGTTATTCATTTAGATATTCTAAAATAAATGGACATAAAAGAATATTAAATAATTTTAAATTTTTATATAAAAATTTTATATAAATATTTTTTAATATAACTCCAAGAGTCTGTGATAGCTGAACCTTTAACTCTATTATGTTTTGTGAATCCTAACCTTTTTTACTAGTGGTCAAAACTGCTGTAAGATTTCATTTTACAAGCCATATCAAACACAATAAATAACAGGTTCTGTAAAAATCTGATCACTGGCAGTACTTCTGGTGAATTCTACAGAAGGCCTTAACTTTATGGGAACATGTGCCATTCACAAGGTAGTGCAGAGCTAATCGTGCCAAATGGTTGAATGGAGCTCTGAAGCTCTCATAAATATATTTGCTCCTTAAGGTTATGTCAGCCGCAAGTGCAGCAGGACCAGCACTGACCTCACTTCAGATGGGATGTGGTTAAAGATTAAATTATGTTCTGTGTAAACACACAGCTAAGCAATTGCCCTGCTCTGCAGCACACCTTATTGTCATTGTAGCAGACAGTTATTTTAAGCCCTGGGCCAGACTGGATTAAAACCTGCTGTGCATTTGCTGTGCTGAGCAGTGTTAATGGGAGAGGAAAGGTGCTAGTCCAGCTGAGGAGTACGTGGAATTTTCTCCTTGATAATCAAGGCCTAAAGCATATGTCCTTGACGGATACCGTTGTGAAAGGAAAACCTTTGTATCATTTTCTGGTCAGATCTCAGCATGCCAAAGAAAGCAGCCCTTGGGGGGCTGCTAAATCCACATGTCACAGGGAGTAAGCACATGGAATAAGAAGAGGTGCAACCAATATACAGAAAAAGGTCGCCTTCCTTCATTATCTCCCATCCCTCTCACAGCAAGTAAGAATCAGTGGTGGCCTATGTCCACTAAATCCTGTACGTTGCTGAAGCATTAAATCTACAGGCTACCCTTTACTCACAATGTAATCGAATTCCACATGACTTGTTGGAGGAATGTAATATAAATACATTTAGGCATTAATATGTCATATCTACAGAGCTAGACTCTCCTAGCCACTACTCTTGGTAAGCCTGGAAACTGTTTTGTGGTCACTGACTCAGAACAATAAAAAACAATTCTGCAAACCACATAAAGTGCAAGGGACAATCTCGAATAGATGGGTATTATTATTTTTAATGAAAATTGGGCACCATCACTGTTTCTAGATGTATTGATAGATAACTGTTTCTATATGAGAAAAGCAGAATATGCCTTATTTAAAGTCATGTATGGTAAAAATGTGTTGTCCACCTAATTAGCCAACACCTTTAAATCTAATTTTGAACAAACTGCAGAGAATGATTAGATGACAAAGTACTTTATCAGTGTATTTTTCTTTTCCATAATATTATTTTTATTTGCTGAGCTTGCTGTCTATAGACAACTTATAATGCTCACTTTTGATTTAAACAGTGCTAACATTTTTGCATTTACTGCAATAATACTGTGAGACATAACACTGCAAAGTAAGACATAAAAGCAATTTGCTCTCTATATGATATTGATTTTTAAATAAACGAGTAAAGTTTGTGTTTATCACATGCAGAGAGCAAAACCAAAACTAGAATTAATAAAATTACACTCACAGCTTTTTCAAACTTACCTAAAGCAGAGCACTAGTTGTGGAAAAGGTTTGTGGATACATCTTTAAAGCCCACAGAATAGTTTCACACCTTCACTGAAGTGCTTCAGGAAGGAACATGTCACATTCTTTCTAGAACTTAAGACTTCCATTCCTCTAAACATGACAATTTCTGGACAAATTAGTGCTTAAAGTTTGAAAAAGGAATACTTTAATGCAAATACTTTGCCAATATATGAAGCTTCATTATGAAATCTTACTTCCAGTACTATATTTCTGGACCTACTTTACTGAACCTCCTAGAAATCATATCATCTTTATTTTTTCCGATGTGCTTATGGGCCCAGAGCACCAAGCACTTTGAGTCAAACAGAATTTGTTTATTGATTCTCCAAACCACAGTTAACAGGGAAAGAACATCAGAGAAAACGTGGTCCAATTGTTTTCTGGGTAGCTCTTCTCTGACTTCTGTATCAGATATTAAGGACAAACAGAGAAAACTTTTTACGGCACTAATTGACTTACCATCTATCACTGATGGAGATGTAGCTGTAGAATAGAGTAAGCAGTTAGCTCTGAGTGACATAGGGAATGGAAATTTCTGCCATGAAATGCCTGTTAAAAAAGAAAAAAAAAAAAAAAAAGGTTGACAGGTTTTAAGACTGGGGATAGGTAATAAACACCTTCCTGGGTCTGGCTGGGAAAAACAAAGAATTCCATATGGATAATCAAATTAGATTTTTAAAATTCTTTTTTTTCTTTACAAAATTAAAAAACAAGTTACTTATGGAATGTCCTGTCTGAAATTAAATTTGGTGTTTGATTTTCTTCTACTTGTACAAAAGCAAACTAGATAAAGGACCAGATTCGCCGAACTGAAGAAGATTCTATCCTACTTTTGCCTAGGAGCCTAATTATTAGAAGCTGTGGGTGATCTGTGCTCATTTCAGCTTCTCAATAAGCAGAATTAACTACTTTTTTGAAGGAGGTTACTAACAGAGTGCACACAGATTTACGCTGGGTTGCATGCTGTTCAACATGAATATGAAATAAAGGGTAAGGAAAAAAAGGATTAGTAATGAGGTAACAAAGTCTTTAGATGACAGAAAATTACTCATAACATTTAAATTTCAAACTGCAGAGAATCAGATCTGAAGATACTGAATAAATGGATGGAATATGGCAGATAAAATTATTTGACAATAAATGAAGAGAATTGTACATGGGGAGAAAATCCTGAGTGTGCCCATAACATAATGGTCTCTGAATGAGCTACCACTCAAGAAAGAGATCTTGGAGTCATTGTGGATAGTTTTCTGAAAATATAACCACTATAGTTAGAAGTAGTCAGAAAGGTAAAAAAAAAAAACGTGCAATAAGAGAGGAACAAAAAGAACAAAAACAATGCCACCATGTAAATATGGAGTACGCCCACTCCTTGAACAACATATACAGTTTTGGCCATGGCATAGTAGAAAGCATAAGTGGGAAAAGGCTACGATGGATGGTCAGGGGTTGGAATCCTTCTGTATGAGAAGAGAATAAGCAAACTAAGATTTTTCAGCTTGGAAAAGAGTCCCTGAAGAAAGGATGATTTAAGATGTTTTGGAAAACTGTTTTGCAAGGAATAAATAGTTACAAAAACAGTACATATTACTCTGATCATCGAATCATGAATAGTATGAAGAGGATTAATAGGAAATTACTATGGCAGTTTATATATATTAATTATAACAATTAGAAATAACAATTAACAATATATATACCAATTAGTTATATATATAACTGCACCATAACTATTAATTATAGGCACTTATTACAATGATTATTACTACATTTTTAAATTGTGGGATGGTGCCACATACTGATGTGAAAGCTGAAAGTAAAAGTGATTTCTAGAAAGGACTGAGGAAATTCACAGGAGACAGAGCCAACAATGACTAGTAAACATGGTGCTTTTGTTCCAATATTGGCTTAAAAAATTATCTGTATTTGTTCGATATAAGCTGGGAGAGAAAACCTGGGAAAGATTTTGTCTTCCTAGGATTTTTAAACTTTTTCTCTATGTTTCCAACATTGGTCGCCGTTAATGACAGACTTCTGGTTTAGATGGATCTTCAGTTTGACCCAGTACAGCAGTACTTATATTCTGGAGTCTAAAAAGTTCTGTAGGTTATGAAATCAGCCCTGTGTTATTAAATTTATAGATGCATATGAAGAAATATAAGTAGCTTGAGAACTTTGAGAAAATCTTATGTTGATGCTTAAGTGTTAGAATTAAGAATGTTTCAAGATAATTTTGTGCAGATTCAAAGGATTTATACACAACATTAATGCAAATGAGTTATACAGCCAATGTTAGAGTTTCAAACACTTGTAATGGAAAAAAAATATTGGGGGGAAGGGGTACTTCTGAAAATATGTAATTTCATTTATGTTCTCCTAAAAAGTTTTTCTAATAGGAAGAAAAAAGTCTAAATCAGAGTATCTATCATCCAGCAGGTTATATATGTTTTTGAAAACCAATAAATTATATTACTTGATACATTTGGACTTATGTTCCCTCATTTTTTTATTACTGTTGATTTCAGAATACCACCCTTTCCAGGGGCAGGTCTAAGGTTTAGGGGGCATTAGATAGTCTGATTATTTAGCCTACTCAGGAATAACCCTCAGAAACTTAAGCTTTATCACAGGTCAGGAGGTACACTAGACTGTGGTCCAGGCGGTGCTGTCAGTTCCACATAGTTCCCCTTACTTGTGCAGAGCACTACTGAGGTATCCAAGTCTCTGCTATACAGGGATGTCAGAAATTAAATAGTGTCACTGTCTGTACGATGTCCATGTCAGACAAAATTATTGTTTTTGTCTTGTAATAATAGAATAAAAGCTGTTTAATCAAATGTCAGTCTTTCATGGTTTTAATTCTGAAATTTTGTTGATCAGGGTAACACACACAATATTTTTGCTCCTTTGAAGCCAAGGAGTATTTTGCTACTGGTGGTGGTGGGACCAGTGTCCTGGTTGGGGCTGGACTAGAGTTCCCGTTGGTTTTAGTAGCTGGAGGAGTGCTGCAGCACCCTGAGACCCCAGGGGCTCCCCAGGTCGCAGTGCCCTCACCTGTGTGCGGGGGCGGGGGGAGCACAGCTGGAGGGCTGGGCCCAGATTGGCCGATAGTCCATGTCATGTGACACTGTGCTCACTATATAAAGGCAGGAGTGGGTCAGGAGGGGCTCTCATTTCTGGGAGTGTTGCTGTGGTGTCTTTGTGTTTGGGATCTCCATCTGGGAGTAGGTGGGTGGTGTGCAGCTGTATTGTACGTTACCTGTTGGTACTGCTGTCAGTGTATTATTCTGTTACTGTTATTAAACTGTTTTTTTCTCAACCCGTGAGTCTCCCTTTGCCCCTCAGATTCCCTCCTCATTCCCAAGTGGGGGGAGGGCGGGTCAGCGACTGCGTGGCATTTAGCTGCCAACCGGGATCAAACCACGACACCAGGGTTTCACCTCTGATACCTGGGAAAGAAATAGTTCTCTTCTTTGGAGAGAAAATATTTTGACACAGACAGTTGATACGATGAGTAAATTTACAATGTTTACTTATGCATTCTGTGATATGAGAGGTATCTCAGATGTAATCAGTTTGAATTACTATTTTCAAGTCATATTTACTGCTGAACTTTCTTAGAGGCCTTGACAGTTCCTATCAATAATATGGAAATCTAATATTTACAGACTCATTCATTTTAGATGATGTAGGGGCAGAAATGTGAAATTATATTGATTCAAGCAACAAAAAGTAGATTTTAATTGGTTATATAGTATTACTCTTTTTTTACTGAGAAATTTAAACATGGAAACTTCTGAGGAACTTCTTTTAAACAATCATCTTTATTAAACTGATTTTATTTCAGTATATTAGAGTCATCATTTTGCAGTGATTTCTGTTATATTGTCTCTGTTCCTCTTTCTTACCCTCCTAGCTCTGTTGTGACCTTCCCTACAGAGAATACCTGAATTTCCTTGGCAAGTGAAGCCTCAGTTCCTCTATCTAACTTTGTCTACCATGTGGTGATTGAAACTCTGGCCTCATTGCTTCCTGCTGCCAGCTGCACAGCAGGCGCTGGTATTCAGTGCTCCTGGAGTCAGGGCTCTCCTTGTATTTTATCCAAACAGCTGCATATTTCTAGAGGCATCTTCTCTGCTGCTTAGGAATCTCACACATAATTGATGTTTCTGAGCTTAGCTCTTCCTCTGAATTGTCACTAAAATTATTTAAAAGCTTTATTTTAACATTTAATATAAAAAGGGGTGAGGACTCTATTTCCTCTGTTTTGTTATCTCACCTTCAAATTATTTAAAAGCTCTATTTTTAAATTTAATATAAACAGGGTGGAAGGTTCTATTTTAATCTAGAATGCTGAGAATTAGTTGTCTCTGCTCTCATAGGACACTGCTACAAACTTCAGGTATATTTCTTAGAAGAAATATAATGTAATTCTGAAAATCAGTTTTGCATATAAAATTGGTAGCTATTATTGTTACAGTCTCCTCTCTCCCCAGTATTATACCCAAAGAAAACTAAAGAAAAACAGTTTACACCATTTCTCCATGTTAATTCTCTTTCGGATGGGTCTGATGCCTAAATTCTGATTATTTAAATGGAATCTCTGCATTGCACTTGTTTTCTCATTTTCCCTCTGAGGCCTGGGTGCTAGTCCAGCCCTAGCCAAATCTTCAAGCCTTCCTGGAAAGCAAAGTGCAACAAGAAATAGAAAGAGAGGGAAAACAATTACTTCTAGGGAACAATGAAAAATGTGAGAAAACATGAGGGGGAGCAGAGGGGAACCCTTGGCAGAGCGAACCTAACAGCACCCACTGACCCTGTGGCAGGTGCACCCGCCCGATGAAATTGTGGCTCCCTGGCTGTTGAACCTTTCCTGTGCCCTTGTTCTCAGGGTTTTATGGGAGCTGGGGTCTTTGGCCAATAGGGGCTGGTATTGACCACAGGTCAGATTCGGCTCGGGTATAAATGGAGTCCCGGGGGGAGCCATTTGGAGCTAGTCCTGCCTGGAGCTGTGTGCTGTGGGTAAGGACTCCCCCCTTGAGTTGGGACACCACCCAAGGAGACTCCTTGGGCCTCCTACGGGTTGGGAGGCTGCCCTGAGATGTCCCCCAAGGTTGAGAGTCCTCACCTTTTATTAGGTGAGTGACTGAGCATTTTGGGTTATTGTTAAACTCCTTGTGGGTGTTTTGGGTCATTGTTAAACCCCAGAAGTTTGTGTGGTGATAGTTTGTTCTCCTCTCACAGACATTTGGACCTGTTATTTGTATGTTTGCAGAATGTTGATTAATTCTATATAAAAATAAATTTTGCTCTTTTTTTTTATTGTTAATTGGTTTGGGAGTTTCTGCAACAGCCCCCAGGGGTGTCTATGGAGCTGGCAAGTGCCACCACGTGGCATTCTGCCTGGATGGGTGGGAGAATGAGGAGGGTTTTCCAACCAACATACCCAGCATGCTCCAGCATGAGATTCAAGAATAATCTGTCTCACCAAGATTGCTTACCTTCTCAAGAAGGAAGGATGGCCTATTGCCTTGTGTTTCATTGCACAGTGTCTAAATACCTTTACAGTCAGTCTGTTTGCTCCTTAGTGCCTTTGCCATTTTTGGTGAAATTCTCATGCCATTTATTTACAGTCAGTCTGCTTGCTCCTTAGTGCTTTTGCCATTTTTGGTGAAATTCTCATGCCATTTACCACAATGCAAGTTTTGAAAACCATATCAAACTTTACATATGGTACATCTGTCCAGGTGCTTATAGACTTCACAAAAAATATTTACTGGTGCTTTTTGAAGTACTTGCCCTTGGATAAGCAAAAATGCTAAGATTTGCAGAGGGCTTACACCCTGTTTCCAACCACCAGATCCCTCCCTAGTATCTTTGAGGATGCCCAGCTCTATCTATTTATGGAAGCTGTCTTATGTACTGCAGAATACGACAGTCCTCCCAGTCTTAAATTAAGACATTGGATGTGATACTATCTCCATCAATCATGCTTACTCCAGCTGGTTTGATAAAATTTGTTACTTACAGTTTTCCTTGTTGGAGCATGTGATCAGAGATAAACGGTGGCCAGATGGTTGTCTTAAAATTGGGCTATTAATTGTCAGATAAATGGTATATCACATGAAAACAAAGGTTTTAAACTCCAGAAAGGACTACAGCATGAATTTCTACCTAGGAATGTAAAGAACTTTCTCAATGCTAACAGACATGAAAACAATCATTAAGCTGAATCACTTGGTTATATTTTGTATATTACCTTGTTTTAAAACAAGCTGTATGGTTTTTGTCCAGAATTTGCCACTGCCCTACTTGATATTTTACAGGTTACACTCATTTTTTACAACAAATTCTGATTCTGAAAATTACACTTATAAAAATCTAGATATTTACTAAAAATTTGCATCTATGCTTAAATCTACATAACTACACTCCTGAGCAGTAACTAGCATTAGAATTTCCATCTGCAGCTGGTCAGGTTTTGGACAATGAATGCAAGTGCAGGACTACTTGCAGCAGCTCTAAACACAGCTACTGTTAGTAGAACTTTACACTGGAATGAGAACTAACTCGTACACTAGCAGCAGGAAAGGGTACAGAGACCAGACAGTAAAGTTATCTTATTATAACTGATTGTATCACTGCACGTACATCAGCAGACTTCTTACAAAAAAAAAAAATCTTCTTGTCTCAGAAGTGTGAGGAGCTGCTGCCCCTAGATTCCATCTGGAGCTGCCCCATAGATTCTTAGGACTCTAGGCGGCTTGGGACCTCAGAAGCATTTTGGAATGACATGACATTCTGAAATTATGAGATCTGATTTAAAATTCCATGACTGAAAAGGATTTTAAATCTATGTTATCTTAAGATCATTATCATCTTGTTGAAATGTTGTATTTTTCTGTGGTATAGTTTCAGAGATCTCTAATTGCAACTTATTTTTTGCATTAACCTTTGATTAACCAATTGCATGTTCTTTCATGAGCATCAAGGTCAGTCATTTCTTCTAACAAGCTCTCACTCAAACCATCTTTCTCAAAATTGTCATTGCAAACAAAGGGAAATTTTCATAATATCACAAGATTTCTATTCTCTCTATACATGGTACTTAAATCAGAGAATAGTCTAATCAGGCTTCTAATTTTCAGTAAATTACTTCAGAATGATTAAATATCTTTGATACAGTTATGAACAGTTATCATAGGACCCTTATTCTGTGCTAACCCTAGACTACAAACAACAGAAATTATCCTTTAGGTTAACTGCACTATATCTAGACTAGAAACAACATTCACTTGGAATTTAATCCTGGAAAAATGCAGAATCTCATTATTTTAGTATGTTAGCTTCTCTTTGTTCAAATAATAAATGTACACTCTCCAACTTAATGAAAAAATTGCCTTTTAAGAGAAAATAAGCAAGACTAGCCATTAGGGAGATGGATATTGCAAGGTCTTCATCTGCTAATCCAAATTTATACTCCCATAACTCAGTTGAACTCCATGGAGTTGCAGGGACTCAGAAAAGGAATAAAATAATGACAAATCAGGTCCAGCATAGTTTAAAAGAGGTTTCACCCTGTCTTCTTTGAAATTGCACTACTGAAATTTGGTTGAGGTAGGTCCCACAAAAGGCCAGAAAGGAGAATCTCAGTACCACACCCTGAGAACTCTAGGAATAGAAATTGGGTGAAAATAAGTAATGCAAAAATGCAAGGTTATACATGCAGGAACTTACATTACTTACATTCCATGAATTTACATTATGCATGAGAACCTCTGAGATGGAAAGGGAAGATGGAAGATAAATTTGTCATGACTAATAATCAGTAGTACAATGTGACCGCATAGAAAGGCAAAGTCATCTTAGAAAGGGATTATGTGAAATATTTTTGACAGATAAGTATTCATTAATTTTATATAAGATACTTTCAAAATTTTCTTTTAAATAGCTCATCACAGTTCTGGTCATTCATGATCAAGAACAAAACCTTTCTATCTGGAGCAAGTAGACAGGGAAGCAACCAATAGGATCAGAAGTTTGGACAGCCTGTTTTACAGGGAAGACTAAAAGAATGCTTGGCTTCCTGAATCTCTTAGAAGAAAGGCCAAGAGGAGATATGCTTTTTCTACATAAACACATCACGGAGTTATACATTACAGATAGAAGAGCTATTTAAGTTAGCACGCAAAGTTTACAAAAGATGAAAAGGAGTGGACATGGAATAAACTCAGAACAAAGTTCTTCCCTGTCAGATAAGAGTGTTTCTGGAACAGCAATAGAGAAATCCAAACAAAACAAAAAAAAAAAAAAAAAAAAAACCAAACAAACAAACAAACAAAAAACTCATGAGGATTAAAATATTCAAGTTGTATAAGTTACTATGAGTTATCATTGTTTGCACAGACAGAGCATAAGACCCACTAGATATGAAAGACTCAAGCTTGTGTTACCTGAGATATTAAGAGTACATTCTCACTTACCAGGAGGATTCCATAGCTATCAGAGTGTGTGATAGAGCAGTGGGAGAGCAGGGCAAAGGAATTATCTTTTGGTCTCTCTTTTGCAAGCTGTTCTACCTTGCTTGAAATTACTCTAGCTATGGAATCATGGAATTCACCCAGGAAAAGCAAATCTCAGCTCACTGGGTTTGAGCAGCTGCACAGTCCTGCAAGGAGCAGGGAGTTGGACACAATGATCCTTATGGGTGCCTTCCAACTTGAGATATTCTATGATTCTAATGTGAATAATTGGTACACAAAGCAAGAATCTCCCAAATATTTCTTCTGCTCAGCACTTCTAATAAAGCCAGAGGCAGACATATTGCTGTCCAGGAAGATTTCCTAGTGGATATTTAAATACCTGCAGGACTAGATAGAGATAAGTAGCAGTTTGGGGTATTTATCTTTGAACTTAGTTTTTAAAAGTGATACTATGCAGAAAAAAAAAAAAAAAAAAAGTGCCTTTGCCCATTTATGAATCTGTCTTTTAGCTACAGTGTATTTTAGCTAACTAAATCTGATTCTAAATGACAGAGTGTTGGAATTTAAGCCAATTTAAATAAGATTTCCTTCAATGATTCTAAGGAAACACATGTTTTATACAGAAGGGTTTTCAGCATAATAGATGCAATTTTGCACACATTTTTCTAACTGTTCAGATTATTGCCTTACATGTTATCAAGATACAGCAGTATATTGTGTTATCATATTGTCAAGTTAAATAAGAAATATTTTGGTATTTCTCTTTAACAAATACATTCCATGTACATATTTCATTTAGGGAAAAGGGTTAATTGACTTATCTTCACTGAAATATTTTACAGAAAACAATTTGACTTTATTGCAAAGTGAAAACATCTTTTTTGGGAAACTCATTCTAGTGCTTTAAGAATTGTCATTATGTTGAGCATTCAGTGGTAAATGTGTCTCACTGGAAGTGAGAAAGAAAGTCTATAAAGTCAATATACTGTCATGCCAAATATCTTCCCAAAGCAAGATGGGCTGCCAATTCCTCCTAAAGAAATCTCAAAGGGAATTAAATTATATTCTTCACTGCCTAAAAGTCCCTAAACACAGGTTAGAACAGTTTTTATGAGATGCTGTGCTTGCAACTATATGCAAGTACATCTAAAAGAGCACCTTGCTATGCTTGCAACTGTCTCACTCTCATCAAATCCACATAGTGAGCACTGACCAGTGACCGAGGTGAAAAACTTCACAACAGTAAACTATTAAGTAGCATTATACGACAAGCTTTAAAATCAACAGAAAACTCCCCAATCACTTCAGTAAAAACTGAATTGGATCTTATAGGAATAAGGATAAGGAATAAGGAAATAGCATCTTGTAGGATGTTAAGAGGCTTTGGGGTGTGGGCTTTTCCCCCCCTCATTACGACATGGTAACTTCTGTTTATATGGAAATTATAGTGGAGAGCATAAAGGACAACACAGATTTCAAACATGCAAAAGGCCAATTTAATTCCCGATCAAGCCTGAAGAAATTGAAGGGAATTTTTTGATACATAAAAACAATAATGCATTATATTAGAACCTATTATACTCTCACTTAAACATTTGGCTTTTTCCATTTGTAAGGGAGCAACACCTCCATGACTACAAGTGCATAGAGATGGAATCCTGAACCTTCAAGCTCAAGAGGCCAAGTTCTTTTTGTTGATTGCTTTCTTGCTTCAAAGCAGGGTAAGCCATACCCGTATTATTCCTTTGGCATGAAGTAATGTTCTGTCAAGTACTGGTTGTTACAAGACTTTGGCCCAAAGCAGCTAGGGACCTTTTTTAAATTGAACAAACCACACTGACCTCAACACTCTTGGATGACTAAATACCTTCTTTGAAATTCCTTTAATTATCTTTTTTTCCCTACTAACAACCATCGCATCTCCTTGTGAAACAAAAAAAAAAAAAATACTTAAGCAGACAAAAGAATGGAAGATATCTTTGTTTTGGGAAAACACAGAAAAAGAATCTCTCTTCATAAAACAGAGTACCTTTGGCTACAGTCCATTGATCTACACACCAGTGCAAATATTAAGTAGTCAGTTTCCATTTTCAGCATCACTGCCACATGCCCAAGTCTATCATAAGTCATGTAGTCTCAGATTCTTGAAATATTGGCAGTATATTAAGAAAATATTGTTTAATTCTACCTAGTGGTTCATCTCAAGGCAGCAGAAGTGTTGGGCACAATTCACGTTCTCTTCAATTCTGTCAGTAGTTGCAAGAGGGTAATCCAAACAAGACAATTCCACTAGCTCCATTAATATTATTTTAATTTGGTGGATTGCCCAGGAAACCTCCCATTGCTTTTCTTCTTTTTGGAAGATTTTGAAGAACATGGTAATCTACAGTCACCTGGGAACAGGACACAATACTCTTAAAAGGCTGGGCAGAGGTACAGAGTGAGTACATGAAGCACAAGAAGCCTTTCCCCATTCTCTGTTTCTTGCTTTTAGAGGGATGGTCTTGTCCATTTAAATGGTATCTGTTTACTCCAGAAGCTGATTGAAATGAAATCACTAGCAGCAGCCTAGTGGCATATTCAGCCCTATTTTGCCAAGCTTGCACTTTCTGGAATTGTATCAGTTGTATTATTTTAGTAAGTTTAAATAAAAGAGAACAGTTAAGATATTAGCCATATTAAAGGTGATCAGACATTGATCAGCACTAAACACTTAGCAATTTATTGAACTGCCTAAGGTTTTCAGACAGCCTTTCCATTTCAGTCTGAGTTTTCTAAAAAATCTCTGTTTCTATCTTTGCGTCAAATTTCAGATGAGAAGCATTTTACACTTAGAATAATTCAATCTAAATTACTAGGAATTAAATAGAAATATCACAAACTTCTGTACAATACAAAGATATTAGAATGTAATGCAAAATAATCAAGATTTGGATAAGGATCAGTGAAGACAAAATGAGTCAAATTACTTAAAGGCATTCTCTTCAGAACAATGCTTCTATACAATATTTTTCAAATTTTACAAGTTATAGATACCTTGTAGATGAAATTGTCCAATATTTTTCATTAAAATTAATTTTTCCTTTGTGTATTCTTAGCTGTAGAGTAGATGAGTTAGTAATCCTATTGCTAAGTGCAAATAATGCTGCTCAGACAAACACAGTTCTTACATTTCTCATGTCTTAATCGTAACTCTTCAGTACTAAATTTCTTGAAACATAGATCTTTTGAACATACAACACAAACACTGCAAGTTCTTTCCTTCTGAGAAATGCATATTCTAATGGAGACATACATGTGTTACACAGGAAAGAATTCAGCTATGTAGGAACTGCATATCACTTGTAAAGAGATCAATGATCAAAGCTTTTCTGAAATCAAATACATTTCAAGCATTGTAGAAAGGACCCCTTTTTGACCTAAGTGGTTAGCCCAGGGGCTATTTCAGGTAGGTGGTGAAGCTGATAATAGTCATATATTTCTTCAGTGTCATCCTGTTTATTTACAAAGAATGAACAAAGTCTGGTTCTCCTGAACGCAACAGAAATCAAAGAGCAAGAGATACAGATCCTTTGCCCATGGGGTCAAGATGCCTTCTAGCTAGCACTTAGCCCAAAAGATCTTTCTAAGCTTTTCACAAAGCTACATTCTCAATGTTTGTTTTCACTGCATCCTTGAATGCTTTTCTCTCCACTTCTCTGCCTTTTCTCTTGTTTCTCTTGGAGACAGACACATTTGCTTTTACCAATCAATGTCATCAGTGTGCCCACCTAAGAAAAGCGCTGAAGTTGCCTTTGTGCTGAGAAGTCCTGTGTTTTCAGTGGGCACCTCTATTGTTTCAGCTATCCAATTCCATAGATACTTCAACTATAAACTCACATACTTACTAGTAATGACCATCAGATTTACTGTATCTCACACAATTCGTAAACACACAAATTTCTTTCTCCACAAGAAAAGAAAGTTCATTTTAATCACACAATGTACTTGATAATATTGAAAAAACTACTGGATTTTATTACCCTTAGGCAACTTTGCTGGCATTTAATTATGTAGTCTCATTGGGTGAATCTTAAAGAGGCTCAACTTACGACTGGCAGCCTTGGAGCAGAGATAGACATATTTTTAAATCTTTCCAATATTAAGCATTTCAAAGGAATGATTCCTAACATAATGTAGACAGACAGGAGGTACTGTCTAAAACTGGAGAGAGGTCTCCCAGTGCCTTAGAACTCTGCAGCTCCTGGGATATCATGCTCTCAGCAGATCTTCCCTCCTAAAGCCCTGTACCTGGTTAAGGCAGCTAGTGTTTTGAGGCACAGTGAGTACAGCTGGTTTTCCTGATCAAAGTTTCCCATTCCAAAACTAGTGTTAAAGTAAACAATATATTTTCATCAACCATTTATATACAAAACATAAGCTGTATTGATTCTATCTTGGCTATTTCATGTGAAACATATTGCTGTAGGTCTACAGGCGCTGCAAGAGAATGCAATTAAATGCTTCACCTCACTTGCGCATAATATTGTAATAGAAAATAAGTGTGTAGGCACCAATAAAAATGCCTTTTTTATTTCTATACGTATTTGACTTCTGGACTGTTGCACAGTATAACTGATGTGGACCAGCCAGAGACACAATGTGGAGGACAACTACACAGCATGTGATTTTTGTGCTGTTATTCCCAGCTGCCCATTTGCAGTTTTCGCTTGCACTGATGCTTACTGCTAAACCAGACACTTATGCTTGAAGCAGCATTTTTATGGGCTTTATCTATGCTACCCTCTGAACCAGAAGTTATGTGGAGTTTTTATGCAAAAGATAATGCTTAGCCTATAGCTAGGAATGATCATACTAAGATGCACACTCCTAATATCACTGTCTGTCAACAGTAAGTGACAAAAACATTAAACAAACTGATTTTTACTATTTTGGCCATAATGATTAATTTCTCACTTGACACTGAGATTATAGGGCCAAATGAAGAAGATACTGATCTTTTACTATTATTATTTCACTTTCCTTCAGGCCACATGAGCTTTATTTACCCAGTTTCTTTACCACCATGGGGTTTCTTCTGCAAAGCACTTCTTTGATGATCATATGACTAGTGAACGACAACACATACTACTAGATAAACAACAAAGTTGTCTTTTAACACCAGCAAAGACTTCAGGATTTTCCCAGCAATGTAAAGTCTACTAAAACAGGATGAATCAAAACACAGAGGTGAATTTCCTTTCACTTTCCATGTGCAAAATGCTAAAATTACTAGGTTCAAAATAATACCACTTTAACATCTCTTGCAGAGGTATTTCTGTGTACAAGGAGCTCAGTAGGAAAGCCAATTGGAGGACTTATCCTTTCCCTCAGTCACAACCACTGTTTTCCTCCCTTGACCCATGGCACACAAGATACTCAGGATATGTGGTCCCCTTCTACTGGAATAACTGCTCTGGAGTTCTGCAGTAAATTGGATCAGTAACTGATCTGGGACAAAATAACCCAGCTTTTTCCTTTTTTAACAAGAAGGCTAATCCTATTTCAGCCATTTGTGTGATTTTGAAGCAGAGATAGGAATCAAAAGATCTTTAAGACTGCTCCTAAAACACCTGTATCTAAAATCTACAGCTTAATTATCCCGTGAAGAGCAGCCTTGAGAAATTAAAGAAAAACATTCTGCTGACAGCCAAGAAGCAGATCTGCAAATAGGAATGGTTTCACTAAGTGGAGAAATACAAATCTTTCTCCTTTTTTTTTTTTCTATAATTTACATTTCCTATATTACTTTGTAGACTATTATCCTCTACAAATAGTTACAGGTTGTTTTTGTGGGTTTTTTCCCTGGTTTTCCTAAAGGAAACAAATTGGATACTACAAACATAACAAATGTGATATATCACATTTAACTCTGTCTAGCTATCTGCCTGTTCTCCCCTTGCCCTTCATAATATTTGAACCTTACTGTCTGTGTTCAACTATATATGAAAGAGAATGATTGAAGATAATATGTTCCTTCAAATATTGTGAAAATCAGCAGTTAGAGGGAAGGGTAGGGCATAAACTGCTGTCCTGCTGAGAGAAAGACAAACAGATTTCTGCCTGTATACACTCCATTTGTCAGCAGCTTTCTAGCGAGTCAGCAAGTGCATCCTGGCTGGCTGATCAGCACATATAGTTCCAGACCAGGTAGAGCATTACTGTCTCTTGCCTGTAAGGGATATCATAGATGACATGAAAGAGAACTCGTCTGGAAAAGGTTAGAGACAAAAGACACAAATTATAAGAAAAAAAGACTTCATTAGTTCAGCTCTTCATGGAGTAGCCAATAATCTTGGACCATATGAATTGCATCATGCAAGTATGCCTCATACAAGAATATATTTTCTAGAAGTTTAATTACCTGGCATGGTGCAAGTTATGTGACAGAGAGGAAATGTTAACATTAGGAAGACTGAAACTTTTCAGCCATAGCAAAGTTACACTGTAGAATATGATTAGGTTAGATGCTTTGTCCTGTTTCTCCTGCTTTTTTTTTACCTTTTTTTCCTGACTTGGAAAGTTCTGCTCTTTGCTCAGCTGCTGCTGCATTTTTATTCTCTCAGACGTTTTGTAGGTCACAAGGGTATCATTCTGACTGAGATGTGGTCAGAGAGAATAAGAAAAATCGATTCTGGAAAACCTCTGTTAGCACTCTTTCATGAACATTTTGTTATATCCATTGTGAGCTTTTAAAAGACTGAACCTGTGAATTTGCTATTGCCATGTCTTTGTATGATTTTCGTAGGCTTATAAGCTGAGAAAGAGCAGCACAGCATAGAAAACACCCCAGTCTTCATGTGCACTGGGACAGATTCCCTTTTGTATTAGACTGTAATTTAATATTCTATGCACTGGCATGCAGAATTTCTTGCTGGGCACTGAATTATGCAGAGAACTGTAGATCTGCAAACAGGAAGCTAAGCTTAGAAAGGATAATGTATTAAAAGTGCCAGTGAAAAACTGTTCTGCTTTCTCTGTTCTTTAACTCCCCCTAAAAGTCTTCTGTCCTTTACTAGATCTATGGGAAGATATGTGGTACAGATGTATTAAAAAGTAAAGTGTTTTCAAAGACTTGAAAACTACCAGTCCTATCTATCCGCCAAGCTTTTATATGGTTCCCTTCACCATAACACCTTGGAATTTCCACTGATTTGGTCTCTGAAAAATCAATGCAGAAGATGAATTAAGTGTATCTGAGTGTTTATGTAAGACTGAAAAGCCTTTTGATTCACAATCTCGGTAATGTTTTTTCATTTTGTTTCACAGCAGCAGAAGGGGAGCAAAAAAGTAAGGAGTTGTGATTAGATAAACTCCTTTTAATTTTTCCATTCTGTCTTAGCCAGATGGAAACACATGGACAATTGGTTTACAGAGATCTTTATCTTCTCTCCTTCATTAGCACCACGGGGAAGTTTCTGTAGTGGCTAATGCACTTACTGACATGGTTTCAACAATTTAATCACCCAGAAGCCTCTCTGTAAGGTCAATGTTCTCTACATTTGTTCCAACTCATTTACTGAGTAGAAAGGTGAACTTTTTCATTCCAGGTATGTCGTTATGGAAATCATGTTAATGAATCAAGGCACTGGAGGGCATATGTATCTCTGTTAGTGCAAGATTAATGGAAACTTTATGAAGGAGGATTCAGTCTTAGATTCTTCTGGTAAATCCAGGTCTGAAGTTTAATTGTACATTAATAGTCTGGACTTTATACTGACATAGCAGCTTCCATATCAGAGAAACTCAAAACATTTTACAAACTTCAATACAGTACACATGAAGAACAATTCTTCTATTACTGAAACACAATCACCGAAGGGCACAAAGAAGCCATAGCACACAGCACCACATAGTAAACTGGGATGGATATCAAGACACATATTAAGAATCCTATTCCTGACAGAAAAGCTTTTGGTCAATTAATGGCAAACAATTTTTTCATATTTCTATATCATATACTCTATTTGTTTCTAAGCCTACTGGTATAGAAACCCTACTGTTTACAACTGTAGAGTGAACTGAACAACAAACTTGGCATGTTGTCACAATGCAAATATTCACATAATATTCCCTAAAAATGTGCTGCAAAAATTCTCTGATTCCAGAAAAAAAAAAAAAAAAAATGTGTTTTGTGATTTAATCAGCTTTCTTGCTCATGAAAACTTACAGACATCAAACAGAACAGTAAGAATAGGGACCAAAAAGAGTAATAAATAGCAATCTTGAATTAGCGGGAAGTGACATTTCTAATTCTTCCTATACTACGTAGCATTACTCGTTCCTTCATGATTCAAAGGCCTAAAGGATAGAAAAGGAAGCACAGGTGTACTGAATATTGAAATTCTTTATAGCTGAAAAAGATGGATAATTTCTTTGCTTCCAATGTAACTTCAGGTCATAATGTGATTTTGAGCTCTATATCCAGCTCTATTTTAGAGAACAATCTGAATACATTTGCAATTAACAGAAAGCTATATTCTAAAAAGACATGGTTTCTCTGATACAACCTAATCTTACTTTTTATTAATATAATTCAACACAGTGCTATTTGGAATTAACCTTGCTTCCTCCCTTTGCTTTACCACTATATTATAGGAAATTGGTAAAATCAGACTGACACCCGTTAGAGTTCATGCATTTAGGGAAAAAACAAGCACTGCTGACCTTTTCATTTTAAATCTTTTTGCAGCAAATGACATATAATCAGTTTTAAAAGCTTTCCATATCCAGAAATACTGGTCTTTTCAGTATTTTTTTCCCTTTTTTTAGTTAAAAAGCTTTGGGGACTGAAAAGATTTAGAAATTTCATATTTGCTGTAGTTTCAAAAAATGAAAAGCAATCAAGCAGATCAATATAAAAATGTAGGTAACATCCAAAGGGCAGCCCCGATTCCACATTCTGCTTAGATGTATTTATGTATGACTGTAACACTGTCTTTGGAGAGAGAACAAATATTTTGATCTTTTCATGTAGAACAGCATTTTAACATATGCAGTAGATCTGATGAAAGAAATAGGCAGCCTCTCCTGATAATAATTGTTGTAACAATTTTGTTTCTATAACTTTAAATGTATAACTATTATAAAAGATTTTTAAAGTAAAGTGACTCGAGTACTCTATTTCTGACAGAAGCCTGAATGTACAATAACTATGGCTCTGAAAAATAGAAAAGAAAAATAAAAGGTGTATACCTTTTTCTACCATATAAATCTACCTCTGTCCTCTGGGATGAGTGACAAACACTAGGAATATACTCTACGCATATTCCAGCCAGGGCTATCCTAAAAAACAAATGCCAGGAGGACCATTTACTATTTTAGGATGTGCAGTATTCTTCACAGAACTGCCCTCTCTCATTCCTCTTATGGGAATTCCACCTGTTTTTCTCTATAGTAGCAATAACGTACTGACTGGTGAAGAATACATATTTTAGTGGGTTGCCAGGACTCAGGATATACAAGTGCCTCTGCATCTTAGCAATCATAAATCCTTTGTTCCTGTGCTGAGTTATGTGAATCATGCACATACAGAAGCAGAATGATCTATTTTTGTCAGGACTCAAGTAATCTAGTTAGTTGCACATACAGCAGTACAATGAAAAGAAAGAATCCTGGGGTGAATGTCAATGAAAGGTTAAATCTGACAAGTCTGACATGCTTTGCACAGAAGTGAAATAGTTTGCTTGAAATACAACAAGCTCATGTTCAATGTCTTTGTCTTCATGTATGTAATGCTGTGAGAACACATTTGGGAGGGATTCCTCTCTCCTATATATGATATAGTTTCCTATTATAACTGAAACACATCAATCGGATCACTTTATAGGCAATAAAGTTAAATAAGCATTCTTAAACTGTTTTTTTTTTATCTCCAGTCTCAATCTTTCAGGGGTCAGGTGGCCCTTAAGTAATTCCTTAGAAATGGAGGGGCTGGAGCCAGAGATGGAACCGGATGTCTGGGTTTGAACCCAGACAGATTTGTCATGTTGTAGTTTGATATATGGTAACCTAAATCAATACAGACCAAAGCCTCATTGCCACTAAAACTTTTTATACAGTAACAGCTCAAGTACCCATGTGCTGGGAACAATGTTAATAGACTTTTCCCTTCATTAATAGAATTAACTCATTCCCCTTTGAGCAGAGGATCAGTGCTGGTAGGGCAGTTTCCCCACTCACAACTTAAGTTCCTGAGAACAATCTCAGGAACAAAATTTGGCACAAAAACTTGGAATTTCCCTGTTATGCATTTCTTAGTCTCCTGTCTTTCACAGTAAGAAATATGTATGACTAGGGGAAAATACAAGAACAGAACCAGCATACATTAAAATTCTCCAACATACCATTTCCAACCTTCAACCATTTGTGGCTCATCCTGTGCTAGAGGTGTTTTCCATGCATTTAATAGCCCCTGCCATGGATCTCTTTTCTATTATTTTCCCCAGCCTCCCTTACTCCCAAGTAAGCATTTAGTAGCTACAGTATAACATGTCAAAGAGTTCTATAGCTTAAAGATTTTATTTTTATAAAAAGAGAAATTACACCTGACAGTAAAGATGGTCTCTTGGTCCCACTCTGCATTATACCTTACAGTTATCCAGGTCTTGAATTCTCCAAAGTTATGATAAGAGGCAATGGTGAAGGGTGCAAGAATAGAGACAGAACGTCTTTCATCTGTATTTTTCTGCACCTAAGGAAAAAAGAAAAAAAGGCAATTGTATATGCAAAAGCAAAGAAGGAGCACAAACTAGTGGCTACTGGATCATCTTTAATCTGTTTCTTCATAATTTGGGGGTGGGGGAAGTTAATCGTAGAAAAATATCTGTCTGCACTGCTTAAGAACTCATCTCTTGTGTTTGAATATAAAGTGAGTGAGAAGATATAATTTTGCTATTCTGCTGTATGCTTTGCATTTGTGAGAGCCATGCTTATTCTTTTCTATTGGTCGTCTGTACCCATTTGCTTCACTGCAAGATAAAGTAACTCTCAGCTGTGCATTGCTGCGATAATTGAAGTAGATTGTGAGTGATTTGATAGAGATGACAGAGGTAACCTTCAAATCATTCTCTTTTATGATAGATACAACAAAACCACTGCACGTGCTGCTTTAGCTAGGGGTTATAAAAAGGGTACCTCCCATCTTGCCAATACTGAGTTCACAGAGCAATGTCTTATCAATGGCCACCTCACTGCCTGGTGTTATAGATTATCAAAAAGTGCAGAGGTGCAGTGGCTTATCAAAAGAACCGTAGCCCTCCAATGATGGGAAGAAACAGGGACTTACATGGACAGTGCCTGAAAGTACAAATTGAAAAAGAGGAATCCAGGTCAGCAAAGGACTACTGTATCCATATTATTCATAAGGCAGTAGTCTACAGATCGGTACTTTTTGGATTCAGGTGTTTAATAAGCTCAAAGAGCACTGCAGAACAGAAGAGCCTCTGACTGACATCCAAGAATCCTGTGTCTGCTTCTGTACAGAATGAGCTGTGATACTGCAAAAGACTCAACACAGAAATGCTTTGTTTTGCATGAGGTACTCAGATTCAGCTATAATGTACAAGCAAGAACTCTGAGCATCTTAGTCAATAGAAAATGGAATTTCTGGGTTCTATATATGAGACAGTAAATGGGGCAAGGAAGAGGAAGGCAGAGAAAAGAGGAAGCAGGGGTGATGCCTTATCATCCATGAATAAAGAACTAACTGCAATTCCCTTCTATTCAGGAAATAAGGAACAGACTATACAAGGGACTGAGAAATTATACAGGGGTCCTTTCCAGGGCTTTGTGTCAGAGTAGAACCACAAACTGTGAGTGTTTGTTCTTTTTTCCTTTACATTAAATCAGTGTATTTCTTGCTAAGAAATACAGGCGTACTGCAACACTATTTGTTTTACAGCTACTGTTCCACAGATTTACAGCATATGATTGAGTACAACAGCATGAAAAGAGTCAAATTGGACCTGTTCTACAGAAAGTGAATGCACGCTTTTTTTTTTTTTTCACCTTCTAAAAGAAATGTTCCTAATGTCAGTAATTTATTTAATGGTTTGTAACTCTAACCTGTTTGTTTTTCTCATTGGTTTTAATTCAGAACAGCTGCATGAAAACTTACACATGGAGTAATATACTGAAGAGAATCAATTGCTTTGAAGAAATGATCATCAAATTTTTTTTTTCTGAACCTAAGTCCTACTTCTTTTATTATGTGTAGCTGAGTAGATTGAAGTTTAACTCAAACATCAATAGACTCTCAGACTCATAGGGAAGTTTTAAAACAATCATGGGAGTTATTAAGTAAATAGTTTATAACAGATACCAGGAATAAACTTGTATTTAGATATTTTCAATTTTAGGTATTTTACTGTTTTATACATATTTCAATGCCTTTATATAAAGTAAATACTAAAGTATTTACTATTCCAAATGGTATAAGGCTTGTCACGTCTTCAGAGAACATTTATTTTCCCCTTGACAATGGTAAGAAAAATCTTTTCACAAGGATTTTGAATAAAAATATGGTCAGTAATTTGCTCCAGTAGCCTTCAGAAATCTCTGAATACCTTAGAATATATGCTAACAATCTCTGGAAGGCTCAGATCTCCAGAAAAGTAAAATTCCATTTCATACATTTGTTGAGACATTTTTTTCAGTTTCCCCAAGTAATTAGTGTTGATTTGAAAAGAGAGATAAAAACATAAACTGGGATATCTAATTATTCTCTCACACACAAAAAAAGCAAGTAGCAGGTTATAATTCTATCCCTCCCGAGTACCAAAAATAGACCTGAAGGGGAAAAAAAAAAAGTAAAATTGAAGTTCCAAATCAATCTCTTAATAAACATGTTCTAAATGGATTTCCACTTGCCAAGAATATTTCTCTGTTTTCATCTTGAATTCCATCTTTTTAGAACCACTCATTGTTTTCTTTCATCATAATCTCCCCCCTGAACATTTTCTACCCCAATATATCTCATTAATTTTGAATGGTATCTGTTAGTTTGCACCTCTTCAGTTCTCCTCATCTGCATCCCAGTCCCCCACTACTTCAGTTTGTCGCCATGATGCAGGATGTCACTGAAGCTTTTTGGTCTCCACCATCATCTTCTGACTCTCTGGCCTCTCAGCTGGAACTCATTATTGCTTCAATATGGAAACACTCATCCCCAAAACTCCTCACATTTAAAGGAGAGATCTGGCTACGCTTCAGAAGTAGTATAACTCTGATAAAGGGTAAAGCTCCTTTCCAAAATCCATGCTGCAATCTAGAGAGAAAGTGGGAGACTGGGAGAATGATTTAGTAACTTAACACAAACCTGAGAAGCACAAAGACACGCATGCTCATTATGGAAAAATTATCTCCCACCGTAGACTTGCGTAGAGCAAGCTCTTTGGCATGGACACTGCTTCTTTTTCTCTGTTTATGCAAGGATAGTACAACAGGGAGCCAAACTTCATGGGCATCAAGGGGCACCAACGTGACTTAGAAAATCAGCATCTGAAGGAAAGAGCAACTCATGACAGGCTCTGTGAGAATGATTGCCCCCAAATTTAGTTTCAGTCATCAAATCAGTCACCTGCTCCTACTTGTTGATATGTATTGGACTGAAAAGGAAGCTTTTTTGTTTCCAAATGAAAGTGGATTAAGAAAAGCAGGTGTCTGAGACACAGCAGCTTCCCCTTTTTCCACACTTTTGGCTGTTCATCTCATTTTCAATTCTGATAATTAACAGAGCCAATCTCCAGTCAGTGTTCTTTTTTCCAGTTCATTGTTATAACTGGCATGCTGCTCATGGTTTCTGTGCCGATCACAAAAGAATTGCTTTGCTTCTTCTCTGCCTTGTGCCTTCCTCATTTAAATGATATAGGGTTTTGTACATTTCCATTGGCCCAGACTTCACTTGCTGCTGGCTGCCACCTCTCTCCGCAGCTCTCTCTGTTTTGTCGCTCTGCCTCCAGAGGTATGGATAGGAGGCTGAGCTCTTTCCAAAGCAACTCAACAAGCTTAGCTGGAGTGAGGCAAAAACAATAGCAACTGGCAGCAAATGGTAGACAGACTGACAGAGGCTTTTAAATATTATGGTGTTAGAAAGCATACAGGAATTATAGACAGGAAGAAAATGGAATAGAGAATAATATAGGACAGGAGAAAGCAAAACATAAAAGGCAATGAAGTGGTCAAGTGACAACTTCAGCAAGCTAGGAAGTCTATTGTATTAGTCACCAGAAACCTGGTTTACATGTAGATAGAAAATACTGCCTAGAGAATGACAGGACACTTGTTTCCTTTGTTCTGCTTTCATTGTCCTCCCTTTGTTCCCTCCTCCTCCTCCTCTTTTCTCTATTTCTTTTTCCTTCTTTGAATTACTTCTTTACATTAGAGATTTTTCCATTCTTCGGTTTATCACTCTTAGTTTTTTGTTCCAGTGTTTGAAGCAGAGATGAGGAAGAGGATAGGCGTTACACAAGCTTTCAATGCTGAGGACAGTGTTTGGACTTTGAAGCAGCAATGGAGAAGGAATCAGTAGAGAGAAGAAAGCACTTGTTTATTTCTCTAGGTCTGATGCTACATTTTATTTGACTATCTTTTTTTTTTTTTTTTTTTTTAACATAGCACACATTACTTTTCACACATCCTTTGCTCATTTCCAGTAGCACACAATTATATGCATATGACCCTGGCAACATCAGGTCACTACTGTGCATAAGTGTTATTGCCAGTTCTCACAATCTTATCACCATTCTCGTAATCTTTAATACTTTTCTTGAAGCTCCATCTCTCATATTCATATCATTATGTGACAATCTCAAGTTATATTCTTTGAAAAATAAATGAAGGGTGGGATTCATCTCACCTAATGTAATATGTGTGGAATGTAGACATGTACTTCCCAGCTAACCCCCTAGGCTGACTTTATAGTCAGTGAAGAGAATTAGGCAATTTTAAAGCATGGCTCTTCTGATCTATTTTAGAAGTCTATTTTAGGATGAGATATGCTGCACCCAAGAAGTGCCTATTTCTCCCCACTGATACAGAGGAAGCCCAGGATAAATAGCTCAGCTGTAGATGATTACATTTGGTCAGATGAATCATTTTTACCTCTGGGCTTTGCAGAAAAAAATCAGAAAGTAAGGTCTAATATAGATGACCTTCTAATTACTATAACATTAATATGCAAATAAGAATAACCTCAAATATTTTATTTTAAAATGCATACACTCTACAAGAGTTTCAGTCTTTCATTTCTTTGATCTATTTGTTGACCAGGATTTTTTTGTTTTTTCGTTATTTTTGAACATCTGAAACTGGTATTAAACACTGTTTCATAATCTCTTCAAATCTTTCTTTGTCTCTCACTTCACCTACCTTGAAGTTCACTCACTTTTCAGGGCTTTTTAATTTTCTGAGATTCACTGTATTGACTTCTGCAAGGGTAGGTGGAAGGCAAGAACATCTGCTTCACAAGATTATCTGATCAAGGACCTTTTGAATGCAAAAGGAGATAAGGAAAGCAGAAAGGGATAACACACAAAGAAAAACATGGTAGACAAAGGATAATAGAGACAATGGCAAAGACAAAAAATCTCCAGCTACTGATTGCTGGACCATTAAGAAATTCCAGGCACAGCTGTGGAGAGGATCAGCCTGTAGTTTTTAATTTACAAGAAGAGGGAAACATGGGTAGTCAAGATATTTCTGTAGGAATATGCAAAATTTACAAAGAAAAAATTAGGAGAAGGAGATAAGTGAGCAACAAAGAGGGGATTAGACAGAATCAGGTATACGAGGGGATGGCTATATGTAAACCATAGCTGGTCAGCATACTTGTCTGACTCAGCCTTGTGCCTGATCATCACAGTCTGTCCTCTCTCTTGATTAAATCCTTTCTTAACAATCTCTCTGTGCACTCTCATTCTCTATCTTGTGTCTATGTGAGTGCTGCAAGGACTAGCTGCCAGCTGCTGGGGGGCCCAGAGTGAGTAGATTTGGGGCCAGCAGCTGGAGTTGTCAGCTGCTGGAGCCAGTGGGGTCTCTCTGCCACCCACTGGATTGAGTGGGGGTCTCAGCCCCAGCCACTTGAGTGGGAACGGTGCATGTCCCAAAAGCCAGCTACTGGGTGAGTGGGGCAGGCATGAGTGAGGATTGTGAGGGGTTCAGCACCAGCAGCTGGAGAAAGACCGTGGATCACAGCCTGTGAGCCTGGTGCCAGCTGCTGAGGGGGCAAGTGTCTGTATCTCCCCCAAATCATGTGTATGGGGTGTGTGTATTCACTAACAAACCTCACGCAGGACCAGTAGGTGAGTAGGGGACCTGGGGGATAGGTCAGAGGACCCAGGATCTGGGCAGGGACATTGGGTGGACAGAGAGCCTGTGATGGTACTTGGGGAGACCCATGAATATAGAAGTGCTTGTGAATCTAAAGTGGTGCATATGTTCACTAGTGACCTTTAGAAAACTTGAGAAAATAACTGAGATTTTTATAACTGGCTTTAAATATCCCTCCCTCTCTCTTCTTTTAGTCAGAGTTTGAGGTTTTTTTCTCTTGTTTATGCACTACATCTGACTGCATTTGAAACACCTTGTAATACGTATCCCAAATAGAGCTGTGTGCAACTTGGCAGTTTCACTTCCCAGGGGCTCATGCAATTACAGTCTGTCAAACATATATCACTTAGCTAAGCAACAACTAAGGAGAGCAATAATAACCTACAAATTTTTCATGGGAAAACATTATGGAAGGAGAGGCACTATTCCAAGTGACAAAAAAGGGTTATAGCTCCAGGAAGAATAATGAGATAAAATTAAGTAGGGTGTTTGGTTTGATTATTTTGCTAAATATCAGAGGGTGGAAATCATCCTGACTGGGGAAATATTTACCTTGTTACTCCTCTAAGAGAAATATTAGAAGCTCTGTGACTTATAAAATGCACTGGCAACTGGACAAAGGGAAAAATAAAGAATAATCCACAGGATAAAAAGATAATGAGTTTTTTGGTTTTGAGTTTTTTAAAAATTCTTTTAGCCTCTGCAGCATATTTTGTGAATGTGTGAGCAGCTTCTCATAGGCTACTGAATTTGCATTTTTTTTAACATAATTCTAGGAGAAAAAATATTCAAAAACATTAATCATAAGTAATTTTAATATTTTATTGTCTGTTTTACATTGTGAGGGAGAATTTTAGTTTTGCCATAGTATTAAAATGATTGGGAATGGAAAGGAATAGGAAGGGATGTGGGGATGGAATGTTAATACCATGCTGAATAATAAATATTATTCATGATGAATCAGTAGTGAAGGATGGAAAACAGTATGAGTAGGGGGAGCAACACTGAGCTGTGAACAATCCCCAGAGCAAAGCTGTGGGGAAGAACCTGTCCTCACAGTAGGCAAAGTCTAAAAATCTACCACCATCTTTCAGAGTGATGAAGAAAGGGGTTCTCATAATTTAAGCACTGTTGGTCCAGTGCCTCATGGACAGGGTTGTAAGCAAAGCCCCCATGTCTTCCTATGTGACACCAGGCAAATCCTGGCTTTTTTTTTATAAGGAAAAGATTGTGAAATTGTATTTTTTCTTGTCTCTGGATATTCACTCACTGTCTGCCAAATTCTCAACAGATTAAATAATCCTGTATTTTCTTCAGAGTTTCACTCTATTTTCTGGCTTCAGAGAAAACAAAATATGGACTTGTTTTTCTTTTTCTTTTCTTCTTATTTTTCAGTATTATTCTTGCTGAATGCTAAACAAATCACTGTTCAACAGTTTGACTATGAAGAAAAGAGTAAGAAGTTATTGTAGTTTCATCTCAAAATGAAAATAATAAATAGTCTGCAAAGAGCAAAGGTTGACTGTTTCTTGCAGAATCTAATTTGCTAAGCTTTGCAAATTAGACCAAGAAAACTGAATGTGAGGTTTTTACCTCATTCTGTACTCTGCTATTCCATAAATGGTTGCAGGATAAAACTATTCAATTAAGATAAGGTACTATATATTGTTCAGGAAATATATTATGCCTTTTTGAAAGTAAGTTTCTGTTTTCTCATCTCTTTTTTGAAGTTTTCTTTCTTATGGAAAGTCTCTGCTTTCTGTGTTCTTGATTAACTCAAAGTACTTTTTGTGACCTGTAATAAAAAATCTGCATTAAAAACATTGTAACACATTAAAATATTATGTATTAGTTTACTGACCCCTGGCTTCAACAGTAAGAAATATGTCATATTTCTAGTGACAGTGTTAAATCTGTGATATATTATTTGATATCTTATTATACAACAAACATATTTTATTATATATAGTTCTATATTATCATATCTTTATATCTATCATTATATAACGTATTATTCTGTTATATTATTATGCCTTATTATACAAGAATAATATAATATTATGACCAAAGAAAGAAAACTGGAAAGTTATGACAGCACAGTAATCTATTAGATATTAAAAAGCACACGAGTCATAGGTGAAGATGAAACCTTGACTCAAACACTTAATGATTTAAACTTTGTAAAATGCTCTCTGTCAGCAATTTGTAAACATATATCAGAAGACATTTGTAAGATATCTTCCTAGGAACAACTGCTTGGTGAAGAAATAAATGCATCTACAGCTGAGTGGATGAAAAGGACAATAACTTCATCCTACTCATTTTTATTTCTCCATGTAACTCCAGAAAATTCACAATCATACTTATGGGGTTCCCTTTCTCCACCACCATAATACCAGAACATGCATCTACACACATGAATGTGTTTTCACAATACCTCTCAGAAGTACATGTGAATTATCAGCTATAACAGATACATAAAAAATTAAGCATCCCAACATTGCACAGAAATTAGACAGATTTGTCCCACTCTACAGAAGCAATTCAATTAAAAAAAAAAAGTCCACATTTAGAAAAGAACACTGAGAACACCCTCCCTCCCTCCCTTCCTTCCTTCCCTCCTTCCCTCCTTTCTTCCTTCTCTCCCCTTGTCTCTCTTTCTCCCATCCCCTTGTCTCTTTTTAAAAAATGCAGACTCTGAGACGGATTTGTTGCAAACTGTTCCTGGGTTCTGGTTCCTCCTTTCAGGATTGTCTATGGTATTCTGCATTGTAATAACATTGAGTAAGTATAGGAAAAAATACAGAGGCCAAATGTATGTTTTCTGCCTGCCAGCTGAGAACTGACAGTGCTAGGCCACCAATTTCAGTACCTTGAACTCTGCATTCCCTTCGGCATAGTAGGACAGCTTCAATAAAAAGAGTCCATGATGGAATCTACAAACATGTTTCAGTTTCAAAATCTATAGTTTCAGAGATAGATTATAACTGCAATACACAGCAAGCTGAACTAGTACTGATGTTCTGAGTGGTAAGACTGGTGCAATAAGAATAGAAATTGTTTTGCTCTTGCTGTTACAACCTTCCATTCCTGGGGAGAGAGGGAAGGTAAAGGTTGCTTTCCTGATCAGGCATCCCAGGAGCAATATATTCCTTGTTACTCGAGGTTAAGATTAACTTGAATATTGACATCAGGAAGTCCCTAGCTCTCAGTCTTAAAAGAGATAGAGAATTATCCTCCACAAAATAAATCCTTCCTCACAAAATAAATCCATCCAATGTCTAACTTTTAACTCAGAAAGCTGATGAGTATTCCCTACTCCTGCTGATTTTAAGAGCTAGATATGACTTGAATATATTGTACTTAGTTGTACAATCATTAATTACCCTTAGATACAGAGCATAATGTGATCAGTGGTTTTTAGCTTATCTTTCCCACAAGAGAGTGGCTTGGTCTACTAGCTGGTTGTGTTGGAAAAGTTGGGGGGGACACTGAGGAGATAAAGTCGCCTGCTTAGCTGACTAGACTCTCGGTTCCTGAGATAGAATCCACTGCCATTTGATAGAATCAGTCTTTCTCACCACTACTGGAATAACAGAAGAGAAAATTTTAAAGCATATTATAGTGATGTTATTGGATACCATCTACTCATCTAAATAATGGTGAAATATAGGTAATATATTTTATGGTCAAAAAAGCCCCACGTTCACCATAATTTAGTCCAATGTGTTTTTTCCTAGGCCGAATTCACCTTGCCCTGTCAGAAATGGACACATAATAAATTTTTATCCTGAGCAAGTGGTGAAAACCAGAAGAAGGTCTGTGATAAAGAATACACAGACAGAAACCAAAGTCAGATGCACATGGTCTGCACTGCTTTCCTTTTCCTAAGGCTCCAAGACACATCAAAATGCCTGAAGCACTACAGTGTGTGCAGGTCCACCAGAGGCAAAGTCTGTGCACAGGTATAAATAAATTCTATGGCATCACTGCCACAAGAAACAATTGGTGTAGGTAATTTGGCTTACCAATTAGTGTAGGCACCCCACAGAAGTACAGTTTATAACAAGTAATTTAAGCAATCTGCATGTAAAAACTAATGAATAGAAACACATGGAATCTGAATAATTTTTAAACAAGTGAAGTAAGCTATTTTCCGTGTTGCACAAACATAATAAGGTCATTTAAGAAACAATTACAAGGCACCACAGGGTGAATAAAGTATAAAACTGGAATGACTAATGGCCAATATAACCTTTTTTAGTTCCCATAATTGCCTATGTGTTCTACAAAGTTAAGTAAAGGGACACATGCAATTTAGTTCCTCCAGTATGATTAGCTATTAGTGAGGAAATAGGATGATTCCAGAGCAGGCATTTGACTCAAGGAATATAGAAATAAGCAATAGTTTTTTCATACTGCTAGAAGGTTTTTTTAAATTGTATAACTTTTTTTAATTTACACTTTGAGAAAATGTTCTTTCTCACTCTAATATGTCCATCAGCCTTTCAGAATCTATCACAGAGTGCTAACACAGTAGCTGTCATTCAGAATCTAATTCTTGACAATTTTCTACCAGATAATTCAACCTACCATGTTATCTTCTCCAAGGGAGTGAAATAGCAACACAACAGGAACTTAAATGGTGGTTTTATCCAGAAGATTATTTTGCTTGTGAAGCAGCCGATTTTCAAAGGTTACAAGTCCTACAGATGCTTTGCATTGTGTCAGCAACACAACATAATGATAAAAGTAGTTAAAGCAGCCTCTCTGATTATTATCAAATAGCACAGGATATACTCGTATAAAGCTTCCAAAGTCTGCTAACTTATCCATGCCTCTCTGGCTCTCAGACACTTATGACTACACAGTTTTGCTTATTATAAGGAGGAGTAGATTATACCTTATCAGTTGCTTGGAAAAAATCTTGATTTTACAGCTTATCAAAATCTGACATAAGAAAGACTTAAAACGTTTTCATGTATCACTACTGATAGAAATGCTGATTTTATTTTAAACTAGTTAATATAATGCTTAATTAGGGCTTTTACTTAAAGAATGATAGCCATTTCTCTAGTCCGTTACAGTTACTAGATTTGATGCAGTCAAACCACGATCCTTTGTAAAGTAGAAAAAAGTAGTACAGAAAGTGTAAACAGATTCTTATAATAGAACTATTGTGACCTTGGGATTCAAATACACATATTTAAATAAAAATCATGATTCCATGCAAAAATTCAACAGCAGTTGGAATGTAGCTGTCTTTTGATACATTAAACCGGAATGACTTATTTTAAATTAATCAAAAATGTAGAACTCAGCAAGAGAATGCTTATTAAAATCCCCCTTACGTGGATATTTCTCATTAACTTTGAAAAGCTGCTTATAGCAAACACTTCTCTAAGCTTTCCATTTTGTTTGACTATTGCACTTCGTGGTTTCTTTTACAGAATCTGCAAAAAACTTTAACATATTTTTTTCTACTCCACTGAATGGACTGTCATAGATAGCCTTTCTAACTAAATTCATAATTTGTTGTCCAACTAATTGTACAGCCCTCCTCAGCACTGGCTCATAAGATTAATACCATTTATATTTATAATATTCTTGTAACTATAATTTTTCCCACTAAAGAACTGAGTCAATGGGAAGTGAATGCTTTATCAAGGATTTCACCAGAAATCAAAGGCAAGATATAAATGCAAACCGCCTAGGTCTTAGTCAAGATAAAAACAATAATCCAAAATATTTGACACAGTACAAGAAGAAAGCTGACAGTTTTTAGACAGCTCATTATTTTCCACTCTAACCTGTTCTGGTTTAAGGTATTGTCGTGGCTATCTCTAGAATCACATTTACAAAATTTACTTTTTTTTTTTTTCCTGATATAAACCACCTGCAGTCCCAGAAACAAGTTTCTCCTGTCTCTGCTGATGGAAAAAGAGAGATTTTAGCCAGTTTGGAAGTTTGGGGTTCTGGCCTGAAACCGAAGCACAAAGAACCCATGAAGTGATAAACATTTCTTCTTGTAACTTCGATCCTAGAGAATTTTTGAAAGGCAAATTTGAATCTAAATAGATAGTCCTGATTTGGGTGAACTTTACCATGAGAATTTTGAAATCCAGTGGACTCAGCTCTAGAAATTTCTTCCCAAGTATCTTTATCTCCCAGTAAGCATGGGTCCCCAAATCTGCCAAGCAACTATGCCCCATAGCAGCCTCATAATAATTTACCTTCCACCCCTGGAGCTTACTCTCCACATGTGAAGTCACAGCTATTCTTTTAGCAAAGGAGATTTGCCTCTTAATAAACTATCTTTCTTCAAAGGCTTTAGTCAAAATAAGAATGGAATTTTCCCTTTTTGTTCACTTTTACCATTTACATTTTAAGAAAATTTAAACTTTTATTCTCCTGAATAACTATAATCATCTGTTACCTCTGATCTAATTTACCTTTTGGAGCAGGAATTGACTAAGAATTGTCTTCAAAACCAGACACTCGGCCCAAATGAAAAGCAAACCTGCAAGCATAGCTTGCTTATGCCTTCCAAATCATAGAAATGTGCCAAACAGGTTTGTACTCAAGTCTGTGTTTCAGATATGTGGATAGCAGTCTAGCAGGACACAGAGCACATTGCAGTCAAAACCTCTTCAGGGACAACTCTTTATGAGCAGTACAGACACCTCCAGCGGGTCTCATCCAACATAAAGCCTAAGCCACTATGAAAATATAAAATGATGGAGAGGTAATAAAACATTTTTTAGATAAAGGGAAGAAGTCTATTCAGTCTTACACCATATACTTGTGTTTCACTCAAACTTTATAATGATCACCGAGCTGTGCTCTTCAAGAGAAAGAATACTAAATATAATAATAAATTATAGAGCTTTATTAAATTATGTTAACTAAATGTTTAGCAGCTAAACATTAGCCAAAGGTATAGCCCTCTCACATTCTGTAAGATAAATCTAGGGTAATATATTTGCACATAAAATAGTTTTTTCAAGATTCTGTAAGTATATAGGAGAGGACTTTGACCTCCATTCTTGCAGTCTTTAGTCTGCAGAAGGAAAAAAAAATCTGTTACATGAAAATACTTACAATGAACACATTCAACATTTTTCTACCTCTTGGAAAGTATTTTTGAGCTCAAGAGTAAAAGTCCTTCAGAAAAAATGTCTTCATTATTTTTCCTGCAATGCCTAGTACAATGGGACTGAGACCTCTGGCTGTGACTACTGCAAATAATAATAATGCAGATGCGAAATATCTTTCAAGTCTGCAAACACTTTCTGACTCTAAAGAATGCAGTCTACGGTATATAAGTATTCAGACTTTCATTACATAGTCTTAATAAATCATTTATTTGGATGATTCAGAGTTTTCTGAAGGATCTTATATTCACTTCATATTGAACACTGACAGTGACAACCTTGGAGTATTTCCCTCTCATTTGGCATACTGATGTGTAGGCAGTACACCTGTCTCTGAAAATGTAATATTCTCCATGGGTAATAAGAGCCTATTATGAAGTAAAACTCAGCATATAGGATTAGGATTATTCACTGGCACAAACAAATCAAGTACTCATCTGGAGATTGATAGTCTCAAGGGCCCTATGCATGTTACACAGTTTGTAAATCACCTCTCACTCTATTTCTGGCAGAAAAAACAAACTGTTCACCTTCAAGAAGTCTCTTATCCACTGAATTAGAGCTACCAGTTCCAGCACCAAAATGAGAGGAGGAGGCAATTCATGACCTTACTTTCTGTTTCTCATGTCTTGGGTCCCTGTCAGTCCCAAAGGTATAGCTGTTTTTTTTTTTTTTTTTTTTTTAATATTGTCTTATGATTTAAAAGTAACATGGAATAAAACATTTTCTGGAAGAAAAGATATATCTATTCACAAAATCAGCATGAGACTAATTCTAAACAAGGAACAAAATCCCATTAAATTAAGGCCCTATAACAGACAAGGCCATTTGAGCTCTGAACAAAACCACATACTATCATGTTTATTTTCCTCCCTCTAGGAAGAAAAGAGAAATGGTTATATTCAGTAGCTAACTTCCAGTAATGCACAGGTGCCCATCATCATTGTATGATTGCTAGTCTGTCTGACAATTAGCCAATACACTGATTTTTATCACTGGCACAACAGGGTCACATTTTCTTTTCCTGCAGAAGCTCTCTTTAAATAGCATCTTCTGGAGACAGTTGAAGTTCATCAGTTGTTGACAGGAACTAGACAGTGCCATCTGCCTTAGCAGCAGTTCAGGTAATAGCAAAGAAAAGCTAATTGCCAAATATTAAATGTGCAGCAGTGAAATTTTTTTTATAACTTCCCATTAAAATTGGATCTATGTGACACTATGTGGTACTCTGAAGAAACACCCAAGTCTGCTCTAAAACAGCTTTGCAACTAGTTTAAGTATCCTGTGTTAAATATGTTATCTCATTTTTGTTGCTTTTGTTATCTGAAGTTGCTGGAGATCTTTGGTTAATAGCCTATAACACTTAGATGTGAGCTTTATACCAGCATGATAACTGTACTTAAGACATATGTACATTTTAACTTCCCTGGACTAATAGAGGTATCTCCAGGACACTGCAGAGTAGAGGACGAGCATTACTTAAGTCACAAAATTGGTATCACATTCTCAGTTCTCCTGTAACCCAAGTTTAATCGAAAATGCTCAGACTGAAGGAGCAAAAGGCGTCTAGAAAAGGGGTTCTGCAAAGCAGTCGCTTTGAGGAACTCAGTGGCAGCCATGACCACAGGTGACTGATGTGTCTGGGGCCACAGAGGCTGAGACAGGTAGCCCAGAGCTGCAGTCCTCTAGGCACAAGGGGAGGGACAGTAAGCTCTCATGATGGAAGGAAGCTCCAGGCAGCCTCACAGAGAAGGGGCAAAACACCTTCATTCCTCCACAGAGCAAGGAGAGCAAGGCTGACAGCTCAGGAGTGCATTTCCCCTTCTGAGGTCATTTTGAATGTCAAAGGGATAATATTCCTTCTGGTTTTCATTCAACAACAATTTAGTTTAAAAGGCATAAACATACCTGCAGTCAGGGACAATATCTCAAGCCTACCTCATCACAGATGGATTTTCAAGGTGACAGACAGAAGCTTTTTTCCCTGCAATGTATCTTTTTCTTCATAGTGTATCCAGGTTCAGCAGGTTAAGTCCCTTAGCACCAGATAGTCTGCAGCAAAAGATAGGAAGTACAGGGTTTGCCTTCCAAAAATGAAGGGATCCATGGACCTGGTCCTACTCCCCAGGCGATCATGTACTCCACCAGATAAGCTAGTATATCAAGAAAAGAGCAACACTGTTTCAAAGGGGAAAAAAACAAGTTCTGATCACTCTGGGTGACATACCTGCTCTCAAGAACAGGTTGGATCCCCTGGAGCTGCAGAGGTCTTGCCAACCTTGCAGCTATGGCTAGGGGGGCCCTGGAGAGTGCTCCAAATTCACACATGTTCCTGCACTTTAATTAATTTTAGCCCATGGTATGTAGCATTGTGGAAAAAGTAGGAGCCTGGGTGTCTGGTGCAGGCCTGTGAATACTGTCCAGGGAGTCAACTGCCCAACTCTGAGGGAGAATACAAGTAAAAACTGTAGTTTACATGAGAAGATTATCTTCAAGCAGAGAAAGATTATTGAGACTACAGCCTGTTTCTTAGAGGTTATCAGTACTAAAAATCTGTAGTAAAAATTTAGCCTACACCCCTCAACACTATCTTCTAATCAAGCTCCAATAGATATTTATACTACTGAGTAAAACTATGTCATATATAGAAGATCCTTTTGCTGGCATCTACACAAAATTTCTTGGACTCCTGCACTGATTAGAATATAATTTCTATATTGGGGATCATTAGAAAAATTAAAACAATGTCTCCTGTAAAATTAAACACAAGCTGCATGGGGAATCTGTACAACCCTGTTCTCACTTTAGAGTTTGGCAATAACACTCAGCCCTTTCGGCCAATATCTGTGTAATCTAGATGTATGATTATTATTTCTGAAGTATCTGTAACACTGGTATCTACGCACTGGAGTTTGCCGAGAGTCTGAACTCCCAAAGCAATGCCTTTCCAAAACTATTCAACAAATTACCTTTTCTATTACATTCTAAACTGTAGCATACACATAAAAAGGTCACATTCTGAAAGTTTGAATGGAATAGACTCCACACTGCATACATCAAGATGAGAAAAGCATTACTTCATCTTATTACTGCCTGTGCAGAGACATTCAAACTAATTAAAAACATTAGAATTTTTAAAGGAAAATCATGTTCTGCTCTGCTTCTGAGCCACCAGAGATGAGAATACCCCGTCTTCTGCCCACTATTTTAAGTTTAGCATCAGCAAAATCTTTCCTCCATCACAGATCTAAAGCAGAAAATCTGTTCCTTTCCAGAATACAGTATGCCTGTCATTTCATCAAACTTTTTATTCTCTTAAAAAGTCTTATTTTTTTCCTCCACTTCACCCTCTGAATCAGAACTGGAGATCTGTGAAAATTCTATCAAGCTAAATTCATCTTTAAGATAATACTTTTAATCAAGGTTTTCTCCATATCAATGAGAACTACAACCTTCAGCCTATGATAATGCAAACTATCTTTGACAGGATTACGGGCACCATGTTGAAATGATGCTTCTCTATGAAGTAGTCTTGGACTGCCACATTCTCTGATACAAATTCCCATGAGCCAAAAATGTTGGATTTGGCAAGTTTGCAGTTACACATGGCCTCCAGCTGTTCTATGATAGGTTAGGAAGTAAACTGGCCTCCAGCCAGCCCAAGGGATTCATATCAAAAGCTCTGTGGGAAGTATTATATATGTGCAAATGTAAACATGCACATTTTATTCCCCTTTTCTTAGCAGTTCACAGATAATTTTCATATTACTAATAGAACAGGAAATAATGGCCAGGACTTGAAAAAGAAAAGGATATATTTAACTCAAGCTGAGAACTATATGAAGTCTTCAGAATTAAGCACAGCCTCCTAACAAGCATATATAAAAATTATAGCTATTCCACAGTTTAAGCAATATATACATATTTTTCATATAGAAATAGTGGTTCAGAAGAGTCTGAGCATTCATTAACAAAGGTATAAGCAGTTGTATTTTTGTTCCAAACATCAGCAGTAGTTTAATGGCATTTTTTAGAGCTACACACACACTACAGGAGTTTGTGTGCATTTTGTTATAAGAAGTTACAGTGAGTTCAGTGATAAACTTTAGTGACAAGATGTATGGTCAGTTAAAAAAAACTTTTAAACCTTTTAAAATTAATTAAAAGTGTCCATAATCAGCATAGAAATGAAAATCCATCTGTTATCTGCTGATACTTATCACCAAAAGGCACTATAAATAGCACTTAATAAAAGGCCAAGAACAGTGCTCTCTGGCATGCTGTTTCTGAAGCATCAGAAACAGTTGAGTGAGTTAGATACAGAAGTCATCTGAAGAGAACTCACAAGATTAAATTCAAACCAATTTGATACTTAAGGAGAATGTATGGCATCAGTTCTTAGGTGAAATAATAATATAGAGCAGTAAACAGTATCAGAGAGATGACTAATCAGACTAAAAAGTCTAGAAAAGTAAGTTAGTAATAGCATTAGCACTTTTTGCTAGTAAATCATTGTAAGAATCTAAGCAGGTCTTAACATAGTAGTGATTTTGCTAAAATTATGACTGAAATTTGTTAGCTACTCAGCACGGACCAAGAGAATGATATACAATGAAGGAACTGCACTTCATAAACCTTTTACAAATAACAATATTCTGAGACTGGTATGTGCCTTGAATGTAACTGGCTATGTTTCAGTAAGATTAAATTTTTAGTAAAAGACTTTATCCTCCTTTTTTTCCCCTACTGTGAAAATTTGTATACCCTACTGTTGTGACACAGTTCTTTTTATCAGAGGAAAAATAAAAAAGATTAAGAAAAAAAATGACCTAAATAATAATAATTTAAATTCCAATAATAAAATATGTAATTTGAAAAGTATTTGTACCACAGCTCTCTCTACACAGCCCAGTTCAGGTTATGCTAAACCTTATATTGATAAATGGTGAGATACAGACCTGACCTTACAAGTACTGAATAAATGAGAGGTATCAGGGACTATAGTAAGCCTGTAATTGGCAGCTACTAAGTTTCTACTAGAGATTTCACTACTGCTGCTGACATCATGTAGAGTGTATTACAGAGGATTCAAATAGTATGCTGCTGGCTAGAGCAGAGTCTTAAAATGGATTCCAGGATCCTAGGATATCTAGTATGGGCTAATTAAGATATATGGGGGGGGAGGGAGGGAAGAAGAACTAGAGGAGCCATGTCTACCCAACTTGGAGATGTATGTATGGACCACCAGCAGTCTACTCACACTCTCACCCATATTTGGGTATCTTTGGCACTTTTGCCACTGCGCACTGCCTGCAAATCAGGGTAACCAAGAGATCAGGACCCACCCACAGATCAGCTCAAACATAGCCTAAGTGACTTGTTCAGTGTCAGAAAAAAAAAAACAAGGGATCATTCTGGAGGAGAACCAAGGATTCCTAGCTCCTGACCAAAAGACTGTAGAGATTCTTATTGTGAAAGCTGACTGCGAAGAAAATGAATATGTAGTTTAGGAGTATCACAGAAGTGCATGGAAGTAGAGGATTCCTAGCACAATCAGTGTGTTACCAGATGCCCAAGTAGGCTCTGGCTGCACTTCGCAAAGAATGTTACTCTACCACCCTTAATAGATTTACCTTCTGATCAATAATAAAGAATTTGCTTTCCCCAAAAGTCCAGGCAGACTAGAAGTAAAACCCCTTTGTGTGTACTCAAAGGTAAAGGAAGCACATGGAGTTTTAGCTGCTTAGTGATTACAGGATTAGCCCTGTGAGGAAAAATTCTCTGAGATTTATAATGGGAAAGCACTTTTATAGGCCTTTGTGGACCATCTGGTAGAATTTAACAGAAAATTATGCTTGCATCATAGAATTATTTGCTGGTGCTTTCCACTACATCTAGGGTTTTTCCTGTCAAGGATTTCTCGGTACATTTTGCTGACACTAGAATTCCCTGGATGAAAGGATTTGCTCTGCACTCAGAATGGGAAACTTCTCTCCACTCTTTCATTCTATCACTGGAAACAAAGTAGTGACACCAAAAAAAGGACATTTGGGGCCATTTACTGGCAAGACATTATTCAATTCTGTTCCTTCCTTAACCTGTAGGGAAATATGCACTGCACATCAAATATGCCCTATAGCTTCTCTGCTGTCCTCTCTACCAGACTCTTCAAAAAAAAACAAAGGCATGGTATTGCCATTACTTGTGTCCATAGGACATCAGGCTATTGCAAGTTAACCTGTATTTTCAATACCTGAAACTCTGCTTCTTTTTCCTTTCCTTCAAACTAAAGTCCTTCCTTCCTGAGCCCTGCTTGAGACCAGTTTCTCAAAGGAGACCTAGTTTGGCACAGCAATGCAGTAAAAAAGGCATCATGATAGATTCTCCATGACGTAAATTAGAGAACTGCAGTCCAATCACATCCTCATCAAGGTCCTCAAATGAAACCTCCCACTGAGATAGAAGCTATTGGATTTCCATCTGTGTGTCTCTTGCTGTTGGTGGCTATTGTTTAAGTAAACATTGGTTTGTATTACTTTCTTTTTTTTTTTCATTCAATACATGTTGATGCCTAGTTAAAAGGAAAGAAAATTGCAGTATTAAAAGACTAGTATTTTCAGCGTCTTGTGATGTAAATTGCTAATTTAAAACCCAAAATATTGTTAAAGTGTCTTTATTTAATAGCAGACGATTGCAAGCTGTAATTTGCAAGCTGTAGTTGCAGATGGCAATGTTTTTCTCTCTTTTCAGCAGTACAGTACAGTATTTACTGCAGTGATCTGCAGACAATGACATACCAACTGCGAAAGAAATGCTCAGGGGTAATACAAACTATCAGGATTCCCATGAGGTCCAGCATGTGAGGTACCTGCAACTACAGCATGAAATTTAAATGCCAATTAAAATGTTAAAATCTCTTACCTGGTCTCTAAAAACAAATCTTTGCAATATACATTTTTAGCACTTTCAATTGCCAAGAATGTTTCTAATATAAAACAACAGCACTTGTTTTCTTTCCTGATTTTTAATCCCTTTGGATTGAACACACTTATTTTCCAATTCAGACCTGGAGGCCCAAGTCTGGATTTGAAACTGACAGCTACCATCTGGACCACACTAGCAGAAAGGGTTGTATGTGATCTGGCACATGTCTAGCATACCATTCCACTTTTTGTACATAAGGACATGCCAAAATACCAAGAATCTAGCTTATCATGCATGTATTAAACAAAATCTTTTCCTTTTATTTCATTTTGTTAAACTCATTAATGTTTATTTTTCAAGAGAAAAATTATTTAACACTGTCTATTTAACAGCACTGTATGAAGCATTTAAATACTGTATTCTGTAGTGCCATCTAGGGGATTTAAAAGCTGGAATAAAGTGCTCATAAAGAAACAATAAACACTAAGAATTCAGCTATGACTGTCAGGGCAATTTCTTATGTATATCTAGTGTTTCAGATTACTTTTTCCTGTTACAATAGGAATATTTGAACAAGGTCACGCGTATCGTGTCATATCTGTAGAATCCATAAATAGGAGAAGATGTATTGTGCTGTACTTCTGCTTTATAGCCCAATAATTCACAAAAGCAATCTTAAAAAAAATATCCCCAATAAAATCAGTGTCATGCTCTGAAGCTGGATTTAGAAAAAATTTCTAGCCTTAGTTCAGTTACCAGGAAATATATGGGATTTGTGCGCACTAAGATATTTATAAAAAGATTAGACATGTTATTGTATAAAGTGATAGGAAACTGAAATAAAACAGGAGAGCTGCTAGCACTTTCTTCAACGCTCAATCTCATTCAAATTATTTTTATCTTAAGTTTACTGAACCAGATGCCATTGCACAGTAATTTCCAATGCATCACTGAGTAAATTGTTAGAAATTATTAATTTTGTATCATATCGATAGGTAGAATGATGTATAAGTTGTTTGATTACATCTCTATTATTTGTTCTTAAAGAAACCAACTACAATAAATTCACACATTAAATAAAAGATCATTCAAAAGGGAAATGCAGAGCGAAAATCAGAGACTATGAAAACCAGAGAACTATAAGCCTACCTTAACCCAGACCACAAAAATGGCTCATTAGTTCATACCAACACATAAAAAGAGATATCTCTAGATCATCAACAGGCATCAGCTTCCAAAACATCATTGAAATTGGATAATTTACACAGGTAGAGAACCTAACTACACACTCACATGATCTTGCATTTTTTCATAGTCCCAGTAACAGATCAGTTTCCAACCATCAAGATGAGACACAGAATCACTACTTTGCTTTTGAATCTCCAAACCTCACATTTTGACATTCTATCTGGAAAATACGTATGCTAAACACTTACAGTGATGTGCTGAAAACTATTTGTTCATATGGGTAAGATTTGAAAAGCACCTAAAAACTGTCCTGAGAACAGATACACAATGGCCTTAGACATGCCTTTTATTTGGAGATCTTTTAGGCAACTGTCAGACTTTGATCCTGAGAGTAGCTTCCATACTCAGCTGACTACTCCCAGCTTCCCCATCCTCTCCCTGCAGATTGTCATCTAGATGCATTATCCTTTACATCCTCCAGTCACCCACTTTACATCATAAAAAAACATATTCCTCCCTTCTCACCTCCCTAGCACATGTTCCTGCATCATCCTCTTCACATTTTTTACCACACTGCACCAATCCAGTGCTAAACTTCATGCCTGCCAAGGCCTCTACCCTGTGTTCCCACACAGAACGACAAATCACAACACTGCCTTGGGTACTTGAGAGTGCATAAGGGAGCAGGCAGTGGAGCCAGGCTGTTACTACACATTTTCTGATCAATAGTAATTGTAGTTTATCAGGTTCTTGCCCAATGCAGATCAACAGGTATACTATAACTTAATGAAAGGAGAGGCAGAAGGCTCCAGATGTGTACTCCTATGGGAGGTCATTTTACTATCTGTAGTTAGCCCACAATGCTCCAAAAGGGATTTATAAAGGATGATGCAGTATCTGGAAGCTTGATTCTGTTAATTCATGTCAGATCTGTTGCCACCAGCCCAGGACCCTCCTGCACAACAGCTGGAGACCAGCCTGGTGCCCGGGAACCTGGGGTCTCTGTCCAGGCTGAGGGACATGGCTGCTGCTTTCACAACTGCAGGTTCAACACGTAGTGAAGCTGCAGACACATCCCAGAGAAACACATATACAAACTCACACACACACACAAACACACACATGCACAGGACACTGACAGAGCCAGTCACAAAGGCTGCCATGGACAAGGCACTGTCTTCAACAGTCCATACATACAACACTCATAAAACACAAGCCCAGACAGCCAAGTCCCCTTCTCTTTGTCTGGTAGAGACAGGAAGGAGGTCACTAGTGCAGGTGCACACATGACAGTCTCTAGATTCACAAGCACATGCACATTTGCTGATCCCTTGAGTACCAGCACAGCCCCTCTGTCCGTCCAGCACCCCTACCTGCACTCTGAGTGCCCTCACCTGCCTCACAGATCCCCAACTCACCAGCTACTTCAGCCCAACACCCACTAGCAAACACATACACGTTCACACACTCATCCCTCATGCACTCCACATTCGCAAGTCACCCTAGGTGTACCAGCACAGACCCTCCATCCACCTAATACCCCAGCCCAGACCTGGGGCCCTCTTGCTCTCTATCTAGACCAGCTTGAGGTTTGCTAGCAAATACACACACACACACACACACACACGACTTGAGGACAGCCCCCTAGAAGCTGACACCAGGCACATTAGCTGTGACCCACAGTCCCACTCCAGCCACCAGTGCTGAGCCCCTCACTTGCATCACTCACACCAGCCCTGCCTGCCCCTCCCTGCCCCCAGTAGCTGGGAACACACACTGTTCCCACCCAAGTGGCGGGAAGTTAGACCCCCACTCACCCCAGTGGGTGGCATAGAGAACCCACTGCCTCCAGTAACTGACACCAGAGGCCACAGACACCCACATCCCTGTCTGACTCCAGTAGGTAGCACAAAACCCACTGACACACATACAGGTCTCACCAATAACTGGCATTTAGTCCTTGCAACACTCATAAACATGGGATAAAGAGTGAGGATACACAGAGAGACAGTTAAGAAAAAAATTAATAAGAAGGCATAAGAAGATAGGACAGACTGCAGTGACCAGGCATAGGACTTAGTCAGACAAGCGTACTGACCAGACCCATTTTACAGGTGACTAGTCTCCTTTACACCTTTTTCTGTCTACTCATCTCTTTGTTCCTCCCAGGTCCAATTCCCCTGCATGTTCCTCATGGGTTTGTACAGATCTAACCATTCCTGCACACTTCCTGGTCCGAGATCACCCTGTTTTATGATTTTGTCGACTGAAAAGTCCAGGTTGATCTTCCTAGTAGTAGCATCTGTGGTTTCTTGATAGCCCTTTAATTAGTGTGAGTGGGGAGGTTTGCTTCTTGTCATTGTCTCCATGTTTGCTTTGTCAGGTCTGTGATTTGGTATATTTCGGTTTCTGGCTTCCCCCTTGTCCCTTGGATTCCCAATTGCCAAGTCCCTCATCAGGCCCCCAGATAACCTCACTGGAATAAACATTCTCACACTCTCACAGGCCCTCATCAATCAGTGTGATTGACCAGCCTTTGTTCTCATGACTGCCTTCCTAATCATTTGTCGGTCAGGATTGAATCCCTCTACGTTCTTGTTTATCACTTCCTCCTTTTCTGATTATCCCTTGACCATTGAAAAGGTCCTTAACCAGATGCCCTTAAAGCAGCAGACACTTTTCTGCAACACACCCTTGCAGATTCTGCCACCTTGTGAAAAGGCATACCAGAGGGTCTACCTTCCCTATGCTGGCTGATGTTGCTGATCCACCTGCCTATCTCTCCTCACTTTCTTTGTGGAACTGCTTTCATAGTTTATTCATAGTTTATTGTTTCCTTTACACCAGCGCTAACCATAGATGAAGTACTGCTAATGGAAGAAGGAAGTAGCTTCATATTTTTTTTCCATTAAGCATAGAACAATTATGAAGAATATAACACAACACCAGAAAAACAGTTGGTATGTTTGAGATTCTCCAGGGTAAACGACCTAAATTGGCTGGAAAACTTTGAATGAAACAAAGTTTGAAGCAGTGTTGATATAGACAAGGATGCAAAATACAGGCTTTACAACAGCAATTATTTTTGAGGATAACAATCTGTTCACATAAAACACCATCTATATTTAAAATAAGAAGTCACGGGAGATCAGGGGAATTACAAAGCAATGAGACTTACTGTGGTTTCAGAGAAAGTAATTAAGAGCCTAATTAAGGAAAAAAACATATAAAAACAAAAGTAAAGCTTGATTGGGGAAAAAAAACAGCAAAGCTTCCAGAAGGGGAAGGCAGTTTTTCCTACCCTGATATATTTCTCTGAGGAAATGGACACTCAGACAAGATTTTTTGAGCCAGACTCAGAGAGGAACTTGCAAAAAAGGCAACTAATCCATGGAAGGGGAAATTTTTACTTCATAGTAGTATAAGGTAGAGTAAGCTGACATCCTAGAAAATTAGATCTTACCCTACTCCCCCAGAAATGGATTGTGTACCCAGAGTCTGATATCCATAATAAAGTAGGAACATAAGGTGATACTAATTGACTTGTTATGCTTTGCATGACAAAACTGACAGTTAAGGTATCTATAACAGCATGTAACAGCCATAACATCCCCATACAGATAGAGTCACAAATTACACACTATGGTTTTATTTCCCCTATATGGGATAAGGATAGAGTGGAGTAACTTGTCTGGTCTAATGTTACGAGAAATAAGAGTCAGTTTAGGAATAGCACCTGGGTCTCCAACCGGTAACAACTATATTTCTTACTTTTCTATACAGCTCCATACCAATAGTCAAATATGAGAAGTCAGGCTAGAAACTCACTGGAATTTCCAGTGTGTTTCCATAGAATACTGTCAGAGATCTCATGGGGGTCTATCTAGATTGACTGAACAGGGAATGCTTCTGAAAGATGCCAGGGGATAAAGACAGAGCATGGTTTTGATGGACGATCAAGGGACCAGAATTGTGCAGGCAGTTTAGACATATCCACTGAATTCTCTGCTCCTGACTACAGGAGGATCAAGGCAAAAATCTATGCTCAAGAATGTATCACAGTTCAATAACATCCATGTAGAACATCCATTCTGAGTTTGTTCATTTGTTTTTTCAATTAACATTTTCCAACCAGAACTTTCTATCAATAAGATTTCTGACAGGCTTAATCTGTATTGCTTCAGAGGCAATCAAAATGTCAGGAACTCACAGACAACATAAGACATCCTTGCTGAATAGGAAATGTCCTGGAGGCTCATCAAGGGTAGACTACTGCCCCTTGCTGCTAGGGATAATGGTGCAAAGGAAATGTGGAGAGAAATCAAAGTGGTGTTCTCTCTCATCCTTCTGGTCAAGGGGAAAGACTCAGAGAGGAATAGACATATGTGGCAGAAGAAGAGCTGGATGCATACCTGAGTCAATACTAAGGCTTTTTTTTCTTTCTTCAGATTGCAGTAGGAGACAAACATGGTAACCTAATGAGGAGAGCTTTGAACTAGGGAGTCTACATCCAGACATAAGTTAGAAAGCAGTATATATGGAGGAATTCTGTATGGGAGAAGTCTGCAAAGGCATATTTCTGCTTCATGTGCTTTCATACTAATGCTTACATCTTGGGAAAGAAACAAGACACAGAGCTAAAGTATTCTTGGTAGAGGTAAACAATAACACAGCATGAAACTGCCAGAAGCTGCAGCTTGGGATGTTCAAGACTGGACTTGTAAAGAACTTTTTACTGGGAGAGTAGCACAGCACTCTCTTCCTAGAGAGGTCGTGGAGCTTCCATTCCTAGCAGGTTTGGATATTTGTCTTAAAAGAAAAATATTGTTGAGCCTGCTGACAATAGTCCTTCACTGAGCTGGAGATTGGACTAGAGAACTTCCAGTCATTTTTTCTAAACAATACTTCTAGGATCCTGTGACATTGTTAATGTGCTCCAGATGCTAATTTAAATTTAGTCTATGGGACAGGACCAGAGCTCTCCTGAAGATAAACGCCCCTAAACTAAATAATGTGAATGTCAGCTTCTCAGCATCACTTTGCTCTACAAATCTGCTCCTGCTGTGTTGCACTACTTACTAAAATAGACATCACCAAAGAATACAATTTTAATACCTGTAGGAACTTAAAGTCTACTGATACAAACCCAGTATGATTTTCAAGAATTTCAATACCTACCTCTACTTCTTCTAATACAAAGATGAATGCTTCTGAAAAATCCCCTTTGGCATCTACCTGAATATTCAGGCACCTTTTAAAATTTAGCCCTAAATTCTCTAAGCTCCTTTGGAAAATCCCAGCCTTTATCCTTTTAGGAATGAAAAGAATGAACTGCAGAATTAGAAGTTAAGAAAAAGTAATAACTCATGCGCATAGTATCAGCAAATTAACTACAAATACGTGCTTAACATTCTTCCAGAGAAAAACCCTGCAAGAGATAGGACACATCAGAAAGCTTATAAAGTGAGATAACAATTATTTTCAATATAATTCTTCTAACCTGATTCTGAAGGCTTCATTTTAAATTATTTAATGGTTTTGATCAAGCCATACTGGTTTTTTTCATCATTCGTTTCGCTGACTAACATAAGAAACATAATTATCCATCAATTTTATAAAGTTTGCATTTCATCACAATTTTAATATTATAGAATTAATCATGCAGGAAACTCAAGTGCAGAGACTAGAATGGATCATATTAAATGAATGATAAACTAGAAAAAAAAAATCTTATTTTTTAAACAAGATGGCAATCTAACAAGACTTCATGTAAAAGCTGTTACCAACTGTGAATGATTTCTTATTTCTACCAAAAAGAACAAATAAAACTTTTTAAATAATATTCATAAAGCTGTGAGGAAAAACATAATAATAATAATACTTTAGACTTGCACTGCATCTTTCATCAAGGATCTGTGATGATCTTCACAACAATTCAATTACACTAGCTATGCAACTCCTCTATAAGGCACTTGTCAAATAGAACTGGGTAAACTGAGGCGACAAGAATTCTCATGGTAGAGGCTGAAATATAAAATAAGTGTCCTGCTACCCACTGCTGTACTTTTATTTCAAATAATTCTTTTGACAGATCATTTAAGAAAAGTTAATCCCCAATTTATTTATTTTTGTGAGCTCTACCCAAAACCTGGCCACATTCCTTGGGAAGAAAACATACCGATTTTATATGACTTTGGATCATCCAGTGTGGGACTTCTTTAGTTGAAGAAGGACCATGACAGATTTGTGTAGCACACTACACTACCTAATAAACTAGCAGCAGAAGCAAAGAGCTGATGCATATAAGGAGCAATAAGCATTTGAAATTATGTTATCAGGATACAAAAAAGCCAGTTCCCCATCCAACCTATGCTATAGATAACTTTCTTCATGCGATATTCACAACCCAGTCTTCTATCATGTTATTAGAAATCTCTTAGCATCAGAAATAATGCTGGTGACACTTGTCATCTAATCCTTTCATTACAAGTTACGAGTAGGATCAGCAAGAGATAATTAGTGAAGAAGTATATTTCTCTGAAGTTATCTCCTTAGAAACGACTGATTTAATTCTAACCTTCAGTTTATCAGTTCATAACTTTGTCCTTTGCAAAAAGGAACTACTTAGAGTACTATACACAATAGTCTCTATTAATATTTTCATCTTTTGACACATTGCACATCCCCACTGTAATGAGACAATTAGAAACACAACTGTAAATTTGCTGCAGCAGCTGAAACATTCTGAATGCTTAGAGTTCTGTATTGAGTAGCTAGCTTGGGACTTATGCCCTTTGGCTTTTCTCCCCATGGTGCAAGTCAGCCACTTGGATAGGTGAAGCGGTCATTATTACAACAGGTCAAGAGAGTACAGAAACCATCAGTGAACTGAAGATCTGGAAGCATGGAAAGTGATACGTAGAATGCTTATTTGCTGAGTTCAGCAACACTTAAAATAAACACTGCTTATGTGACTTTTCTTTCACAGAAAGTGTAGCTTTTCAATGTCTCTCTCATTCCCTGGCAGTCCTACACATATTTAACTCTTTATACCAGCCTGTGTGCCAGCTCTCTGCAGCATCCCATCTGTACAATATTCCTCAAAACACCCTCAGCTTCTCTGTTTCATGCTGCATCATCATAATACCTACGAGTGGCATCATCTAACTGGCATGATACTGAGGACAACAACCCTCAGACATGGGATCCTCTATACCATGGTTGCTACTGAACTGAATGAGAAGCAGGAAGAGAACGACCCTGTGGTTGGGGCCAGCTTCTGGCCAGTTACACTGAATCCTGTTAGGACGAAGAGAGTTGATATATAACGATACCAATCCCAAGTGACTGGTTATTTCAGGGGTGTTTAGCCTCTTTTAGCACTCTCTGGGTGTGGTACATGCAGGGTCCATGGCAGCTGTTGTCTCTCACAGTTGCTCTTCACCTCCATTTTGACAGGTGCTGCTCACTTAGGAGTCATTACACAGGGAAGAAGAAACAATAAACAAACTGGGCCAAATCATTCAAGCCAATACAGAGGATAATAACATATTCTAGGGAACACCAGACAGCTGAGGAAAAAAAAAAATCTCCCTTGATGTCTTTTCAAGATATTTTCCTTTACATCTGTTTCCTATGACTGCAATGTTATTTTTTTTTTCAGTTGAATTTTGAACTCAGAAGAAGTAGCTGTGTTCCTGAAGTGATTTTTCTTTCATTGTCTGTTGACTATTTTTTCTATCTTTCTCACTTTTTGACCAACTTTTTCTCCCACTCATCCATTCACTCCCTCCTCATTTTAGCTATTTGTTTGATTCTTCAATATCCCTCCTTAATATTGTATCCCCCTCTTCACCTTCACAAAGCTCTCTGCTTGTTAGTCATACAGAAAGACCTATCTTACATGATGTGCCATAAAAACTTACACAGTAAACAGAGGCATGTCCATATGAAACCATAATTGTGTAGATACATATGTGATCAGCTGGATCCTTCTATTTAATTTCCACCCCAGGCAAACGAGATGCTGTGATTTCATTTCATGCTTTGTCTAAAAAAGCAAGATTACCTTACTACAAAAAAGGAGCAATGGCACAAAAGGAGTAAGTGGCACAAGAAAATCTGCTGAACATGCTGATGCTGTCCTTGATGCTTCAAGTTAAAACATACCATTAGTGACCCAAAATAAATAAGCTAAGTGATCATATTTCTGCAGTCATTTTTCTCAGTCAGGTATATGCAAGTTAATAAATCTGTTGCCTGACCCTAGTGCAGATTACTTACCTAATGCTCTATTTTTGATGGGTAAAGCTCAAGAAGGATTTTGCACCACTAAGGAGGTATGACATTGGTCCCTTAGGAAGGTAAGAAAAGAAAAAAAGGATTTCTAAAAGCATAAAGTATATTCTATGCCAAGAGTTAGTAAGCCATTAATTGTACTTGTCACAAATTTAATAAAAGAAACTATAATTAAAAGCTATCAAGATGTTGAGCAATTCACAAGCAAGTACTATCAAGATGCTGAGCAGTTCACAAAATTAAATACTGACTATCCTCAAAAGCAGCACACTAGAGGACCTACACATACTTCATGAAACAGTTGAAAGGTCCCGTAAGCGGCACAAAATATCTGCACAGATGTCAACAGTTCTTAAGATGTTCAGTTAATCTGTTTAGGATCAGTCACTTACATGTTTTTAAGGAATAATACAACAATTTTTTACGTACAGATTAATTAGAAATATTTAATTAGTTTAAATATTAGATTCAGAGTGCAGATGGTAGACACAGATTCACAGTATGGCTATAATGTAGTAAAAAGAGAAAGACTAGACCCAGAAGGGCCGGGGCCATAGCTGAATGTTAAAATTAAGCTTGAATCCCCTCTCCCATACCACTGACCTCCCATTCTCATATTCTCTTTTCTTCTTTACAAGAACAATGGATCTGTACAGCTATGTTTGAACCAGGAAGGGGAACTTTTAAATACACATATTCGGCGCTTCTTGCTAGATGGGTCAGTTCCCCACTTAGGTTCACTGAGCAGCTGTAAAAGCAGAAGTGCCAACACAACCTTGAGAGCAGTGCGGGGATTCCCCGATGGTCATGGAACTGTCTTAGAAGAGAGGCAATGTGAATTTGTATCCCAGATTTAGAGGGAAAATACTAGCCATTAGGTAGTAACAGAGCTAAACTCCTCCAACTGTGTTTTTGAACTCTATACATCTTTCCTTGAGTCTACTGTGACATTGATCTAATCAGTAAGTCCTGTGGAGTTTAGGTGAAAAATGAGTGCTAAGCCCTGAAGTAGATATCATAAACTAGAATACAGACTGTTCTTTGTGCAGTACACTTCATGCAGCAAGTGAGGGCACATAGCAGGAAGCATAGGAGAAGCAGCAAGAACATATGGGAATATGAATGATAAACTGAAACATGAAGTAAAAAAAGTGAGAGGGAGAAAAATGCAGAGAGGAAAATGGCACCTATCACCTGAACGATGTTTTGCATTTTTAAACACTGACACTTCAGGAGCTTTTTTCTGCTCTGTTATTTTCCTTCTACCTCCTACTCTCTAACAAACCTGTTGTCTCTCCTTTCATTCCCTCCCAGTATAAACCAGGGAAAACGCTACAGGCATTACCATGTTCAAGATTTGCATGGACTCACCTTCAGAAAAATATTTGGAGAAACTAGAAAAATAGAGAGGTTTGCTTCAGAAACTTTCTCAAGGAGTTTGGCATTCACATTTCATCTACATTAAAATTATTATCTGATATGGAACATGCTCTGTACTCCTAAAAGTAAAATTAAATATTCATTATTATTGAGATAGAAGGAAATAGCACCATGCCTACTATTTATATGACAATATATTAATTTTTCTCCCCAACAAAAATCTAGCAAATAGAGCCTAACAAACAAACCCAATAAATGTGGCCTTTTTGGCAAATACTCTTCTGGTGTTTCTAATAATTCTAATTACACGGTTTCTTCTGCAATCAAGAAAATCCAGTTTCACTCTGTCTGCAGTGTGTGACTGGCCAGCTACCTCACTTTTCTTTCTTATGTTCTCTGACTGATTCAGTGAATAGTAGATTTTTTTCTTCATGCCTAAATGTTCTTGTTCTAGTCTAAATATGAGAAATTCCCAGGTGTTTATGCAATCAAACTCCATTTAGCGCTAACTGAGATTAACAGCTACAAAAGAACAATAGGGACATGGTTCACAAACACACTGTTGGAGGTATTTCAGCAATCCTGACAAGAGGTATGTCAAACAGGATCGGGTAATCCAAAAAACAAACAAGATATGTACCCTGCACCATTGAAGTTGATGGGTGCATTAGCACTATAGTCTAGATTTTCAAACATAACTCAAAAGACACCAATATGGAAACAAGAATCAAAAGTACTTTATGATCAATCCTTGACTGGATAGGTCACTAGACCAAGATTCAGTGGTGATTTCAGGAAGAAAAAATGCTTCTGCTTTCTGTTATAAAGAATAATTCTATTTCCCCTATAAAGAAAAGAATAATCTCTTATGAGTTAGTAGTTAAGGCAGCAAGTGTTGTCACTGGTTTAGAGAAAGGCCAAGTTATAAATTCCTAACACTTTATTCATGGAGAGATAGTGAGAGAGCATCCAGCTGCAGGACTCGTGAGAATATTCAGCACAAAACACATCCTTTAAATTTAATGGGCTAGGCACAAACAAACCAACCTTTTTTTTTTTTTTTTTTTTCTGGCAGCATATATGGCTTCTCAGGATACACTTATTTCTTGCATTCTGCAATATGCACTTATTTCTTCTCTGGAAACCACTCACCTAAGTTATACAGCTTGGCTAATATTTTGTCATTGGCCGTTTGTTCATGGATGATCAGCCTTGTACCTGGCTGTAAATGTCAGTCCAAGCATTCCTGGCAACACCATTACAACCAGAAAATCATTAGCAGAACTAAATTCAGCAACCTTTCCCAAGTGCATAACTTTTTCAGCACCCTCAGGTGAATCTAATCTTGTCCAAGGTTTTGAATACATTTGATTTCTCTAAGCAGTCCCTAACCTGTTGTTTCCCTACCCCTGTTGTCTCTCCCTACTCCCAGCTCTGCTGGTACAGAAAATTTTTCTTCTGAATACAGAGGCAAAAAAGGCATGGAGTTATTCAGCCTTTCCTGTACCATCTGTTTCTCCTACATTCATCAATGGACCCACATTTTCCCCGAACATCCCACTGATTCTAGCATATTCTCCTGTACCCCTTATGTTCCTCAGTACTTTTAGCTGCAGTTGGGCTTTGGTCTTTCTGATTTAGCTCCAAATGCTCAAGCAGTTCTGTTTGTATTCCTCCTTTGTTGCCTAGTTTCCACTTCTTGTGTGTTCTTGTGTTTCGGTTCACCAGAAGCACCCTGCCTAGCCAAGCAATCCTTCTGCCAAAACTTCTCATCTTCCTGTGCAAATGGAAGTGGGTTCATTTCTGAACTCTCAGTAAGTTTTCTCTGAAAAACAACTACTTCACTTATGCACTTTTTCCCTCATGGTAGCTTCCAGAGGGAATTCTGCCTAACAAATTGAAATTTGGACAAAGAAATTGCCTAAACAGATTGAAATCTGATTTTCTGAAGGCCAGAGTCCTGACTCTGCTGTGTATCTTTCCAGCTTTCCTTCAGACCCTGACCTCAGTCATCTGTGAACAGAAGGTCGTGTACACCATTATACTAGTTGATGCCTCTAGTATTTGCACTGAAAAGTGGCCAATATACAGTGTAGTAGCTTCTTGGATTGCTTGCACCTTGCTGCCCTTCAGAAAATGTCTGGATGGTTAAAATCCCACACAAAGATGAGGATACCCAAGCAGCAACCTCCTGCTAGTTGTTTTTAGAAATCCTTATTTCCTCTTGGTCAGGCAGCCTGCAGCATACACCCAGCACAAAATCCCCAACATCACTCTTCAGAAGGACTTGACAAACACATTTCCAGATTCATGGGAGTGGTGTCTAACACAGTGACAGAGACCTCTTATTCTTTTCCTAATTTTCCTAGATAGGCTGTGTATAAATGACAATGTATAAATCGTGCATGTTATTGCACCCAGTCTTCATGATCTTGGTCTTATTACAGGCTTATGGAAGTGCATGGACTTCCAGGCCTTCCTTCTTAACCTAGCTCTGCACACTGGTATACAGACATTTGAGGAAAACCACACATCAATTAGATACTAATCTTTCTTTCTCTAACTCCACTTTTGTGCTTTGTGATTTGACTCCACACCTCAACATCTACAGCAATGCATTTCTGCCAGATCGTCCTTTTGGTTTGATCTCAGCATAAAGTCAGGTCAAGAGCCAATGGAAACAAGGGAAAACACTAAGGGATACCACACCAGTGTTGACAGGAAGGAAGTAGCAGTAAATCAAAATGCAGGCCATGTCAGCACCAAACCACACCACTACAGAACAGCTTGTTTCTGTGCGTTTCGCCTTGAATTTGTCTTTAAAAAAGACAAATTTTTTTGTACCCTAAAAAAATAGCAGCCACTTTGTTGAGTTGAACACCTGGCAAATGCATGGTTTCCCAAGGAAGATGAATGTTTCCTTCTATAAAAAAAGCAAAGGTGATCAAAAACCTTCCAAAACAAAACTGCAAACAATGCGAATTTTTATACATATATATATATATATCTTTATAATAAGCCATTTCTTTTAAAGCCTACTACCTAGTTAAAGCTAAGCAGCCTATCCCTACAGTCTGTCCCCTTAGGATGCAGAAAGGCTAGAAGAAATATTGATTTTTAGATTTGCCCAAAGTAGAGTACCTCATTTTAGTTTTACTCAATAATAGAAAAAAAGCACATACAAAAAAAAAAAAAAAAAAAAAAAAAAAAGATGTAACACTATTTTTTTATATTCCTCATGAGGAAACTGAAATATGTGCAGACTGGGTGTTACAGTAAGTCTAGTTTAAAGAAATATGTCTCAGCTTAATAAGGTCCACTTTATTTGTCAATGAAGAGACTCCTGCAGGATGTGAGAGAAAGAAATGCCATAATTTGCTCTCCAGAAACTGCTAGCATCACTTTCAGTGCATATTAATGCAGCTCAGTACTGTCAATGAGGTGATTATTTGCTCCCTAGAGAGCTCATCTCACATCTAGTTTCTAGGATCCATAGGAGTTTTCATTTCATGCGGTGCAAGGTATGAATTCTATTCTACAACTAATTCCAGCAATGCAGTCTCACAAAGAAGTCATCTCCAGTACTGTATTTAGCCACTAATTCACAAAGCTACAGAAACACATGTGTAATTTTTCATTTTACAAGGTTGAATCAAATACTTCTGCTTATACTTACGAAGTCATTTTACCTCTGTAGAGGTTTCACTGCAGTTAATATAGGTACTCTGACATTTCTCTGGGTACCAATAACTGTAAAGATACAGTGATACTTTCTTCAGTAGAGCCAGATACTGTCATGGTACCATTGAGCCTGGTCAGCAGCCAAACACCATGCAGCCGCTCATCCACCCTCCATCCCCACCTGGGAATGGGGGAGGGAATTGGAGGAGTAAAGGGAAACTCACAGGTTGAGATAGAAACAGGTATAATATTGATAATAAAATGAAAACAATGACAGTAATAGAAAATATAAATGGGCAATGCACAATGCAATTTTTACTACCCACTGACCAATACCCAGCCCGTTCCTGGCTAAAAATCCCAAAATACCAGGATCCTGCAGTCATAACCCCGACAGCGAGAGAGAGCACCTTCCTCATCACCCCTTCCTCTATATAGTGAGTATGATGTTACATGATATGGAATATTTCATTGGCCGATTTGGGTCTGGTGCTCTGGCTCTGCTCCCTCCCTGCTTCTTGTGCACTTGCGCACAGGCAGGACATGGGGAGTTGGAGAGTCCTTGAAATCTCAGCAGCAGCCAAAAACATCAGTGTGCTATCAGCATTCTTCTCATATCAAACCCAATGCTGAATCCAAAACACAGCACTATTCTAGTTACCAAAAAGAAACATTAACTCTATTCAAGCCCAAACCAGGACAGATACCCTAAGTACAAAGGGTTCTGACGTGCTTATGTAAGCAAATCAGAGCAATTGAAGCTAGCTAAGATGTGCCTAAACAGGCTTTGATCACATGTAAGTATTTTTCTAATGTTGCGCTGAATAGGGTTACTATATCAACTGGGGGCAACGGGGGCTTAAAGGATGCATCTGCATTAGTGCTTTAATTCAAGAGCATACTTTGAAAGGATTACTTATTTTACTTTGCCGCAAATTGCAGAGGAATCTTGGAGCACACAGTCTGGATGTCTTTTGATTGAAACCAGAAGAAGCACAACTCTCACATTCCAAACAGAAATGGACATGCAGTCCACTGGGACAGACTAATGCTAACCTGAAGTGATCCCTCTGAAATTCATGCTGCAAAGACACTAGCCCTCAGCACTGATCACATCACTCTCGAAACTCACTTCTCTTGAACATACTGTCCTAGTACAAACATAACTGAACTACAGTGGACATATTTCAGTGGACATATTACAATAATATTTCAGCCATTATTCTATTCTTTCAAGCCACTACAAGATATAAACTTTTGTTAATAGTTGGATGCAGCTTACAGCAATTGAAACGCTTATATTTTAATGAAAATATATCTAATATTTTATATCCACTTCCATTTAAGCCACTCTTTCTTGCATATGAAGAATGGTAGGGTGGCTACCTACTCAAAAAGCATTTCAATATGAGAAGTAGCTGTTCTTCTAGATTTAAACTTAGGTAAACTTCTTTTATAATCTGAGGATTAAAATAGAATTTAGCACAGATGTATTTCTGTTTTATGCCTTAATAAAATGAAACAGACATTTTTTAATATTGTTCTTAAAATAGTCCCAAAGAATTTCCTCTGTATGATAACAAAGAACTACTATGATCTGAGAAACTCTGTATGAAATTATGTGATTCTCTATGTTCTCATGCTATTTTCAAAGGGAACACTCATGTCCAAAGGCTAGGTTTTCAGCAGGTTATTGTGTTTTTTCATCATCCAAATTACTAAAATGAGTAGAAAACATTGTACCTTAGCAATTTTCCAGAGGCTTCCTCTTCATATCTTATATAAAATATTGCCTTCTTGTCACCAAAACAATTAATAATCAGCCTCCACTTTGTATTCCACAACAGTTCCTCTTAGAGGAATAAGATACTGCAGTAGTTATGGAAATTAGCTCTGTGTCCCCACTAGTACACATTTTAAAACAGCATTATCACCACAGCTTTGTGGCATATCAGTTTCTGCCAGTGTTTGTATATATTCCTGTAAACAGTCCCTTTTAATCTTCTGAATGCAGATTCTGTAAACTCCCTCAGCAAAAGAAATAGTCAAAATGTCTGGTCACAATGTCACATACACAAATCTATATATGTCTGCATCCACATATATAGACCCATTAAAACAAATCCCCTATATCTAATTCACAAAAGTTAACTCTGCTTGGTCTCAAAGAACAGAATAGATGTTTACTATTGCTATAGATAGACTATAGCTAAGTATCTTCTTTATTTATCTTGTTATTTTCCTAGTCTCACCCATCAGTGTGTGCCATTTTAAGAGTCATTAGACATAAAAAATGCCTTCTGTTCATAATGGCATTTAAATGAAAAAGCGAGCTTGAGTCCAGTACATGCTGTATAAATTTAGAACTACAGCATGTTTGTCTACATCAGCAAGCACAAAAGAGTTACCAAAGAACATTAATCCCAGCTCATGAGCACACTGAAATCAACAACAAAGCTTTTCTAGCTTTTTGTTGCATAACTCAAATCTCCTATAAATTACTATGAAAAATCCTCCTCCCTCTACCCCGAAAAACCTCTTTAAAACTAACCCCTTAGAGTAATTATCTTCCCATTGTAGTATTTATCATAGAATGAAACACTGATGTATATGAAGGAAAAGAAAATGCTGTATTTCTTCCACAGGAAATGAAAACAGAGTTCTTCAAGCATTTTATCTTTGCTACCTAAAATCCTTGGACACAAATGCTATGCCCATTACCCTGTTCTGTGTTAGTCATAGGGAAAATCTGCTTGGATTTTTTATCATGCTCTTCACTACAGTGCATTAAGTGACCTGATTAATGTGTGTTCTCTTGTCAGAAGAGACAATGTACATGAGTGCTTCATTTAATAGTATTCTTAAAGTACTTTTAATGTATAAACATTAGCATATTGCCATCTATTTATTTCAGGGAGGAAAGGCCACAGAAATATATGGTCCACTTAGAGCAAACATGAATTAATCAGTACAGCATGCACTTTGCGTCATTTGACAGCAGAGAGCCTGCACAGCTGCACAGCTCTATCACTGCCATCCAGCTGCATATGAGCTGAGAGGAGATGGATCTTTTTGTGATCCATACGGGAAAATCATGCCACAGTTACGAGCTCAGGTTTCTAAACAGATAAGCATTACACTATCATAAAGTGTTTTATTGTGTCAGAGTGAAGTTACCTAACATCCTCCATCAAACATCTTCATCCTGGAGCTTCAGGTGTTTCAGATGGGCTATGCTTAAACTGCAGCACCTGGTAGTATTTCCTAGGTCCTGGTCCTGCCACACACTCTGGTCACACGCAGCCACACAAGAGCCCCAGCTGCTTGGTCCTTATTTCCCATTAGAAGAAAACATGTCTATGTTAGCCAAAAGAATCCTTCAGAATAATCTAGCCTGTCCCCAGTTTGGATAATCAAGAGAACAGAGCTACAGGTCAGACCCTAGAATGTATTTATCTACATGCAAGCTTAAAGTATCTTTTTGTTAATGTTCAATGGGAAGTTTAGGCACAGAGAACAGAACAGAGTCATTTAAGAAAACAGGTAGATTTAAAGAGCACTGTAAGCTCACTGGCTTTCCAAAGCTTTCTATTCAAGATGTCATAGTCCTTGTGAGACTAAACAAAGGCACAACAGTGAAGGAAAGAACATCTGTCAAGGTGAGATAGAGCCTCATAGCTAACCAAAGACAGTATAGAGCAAAACTGAATGTACGAGTGGCCTCAGTACTCACAAGTCAAATTTCTCTATATTACTATGGAAATTAACTACTCATACATTGTAAAGAGTGTCCCACGCTCCTCTAGCCTAGCAAAAATAGTCAACTACCTGCAGATGTATCATACAAATTCTCTGAAATGCAGGTACTCCTCCAAGCTCTGCTGAGACAATATAATTGGGTCTGATTAAAGACTCTGCCTAAATAATATCCTTGTTATAGAGCTAAATAATATATTACAATGGACTAAAAAAAAATAAATCAAAAGAAGGCAAAGCCATTTTCCCTCAACCAGCAAAGTAAAGCTGTTCTTGTGCAAACACTCTTATTGTTAAACAGTGTCAGCACATTTGGTTCTGCAAGCTTTTTTGACTTTGGCTTCTTCTAGTTAGCTCATTAGTGAACAGCTCTTATAATCAATAAGTTGCCAACTGGGAAGCTAAGAGTTTCTTATCCTCAGCTTTGCATGTTTCAGTGTTCTTAGAAATATTGATGAAATTGCATCCTGCTTTCCTTAAACAGCATCTTTCTTTTTGGTTCATTTTAGCCTGTGTATCACAGCAACTGAAATAGTCTTGATGTCATGAATAGTCTTACTGTATCCATAGCATTTTCTCTATATGCTGACAAAGCTAAAATAGATGCACTATCTATCTTCTGCATTTTTCTTTTCAATAGATATTAGTTGTCTATCCTCAATGATCCTAAATTAAATCTATGGACATGCAAAAAAGTTATTGAAAAAAATATAGCGTTTGGACTTGCAGCATGTCAATTATTCTAGTGGAATTATCTGCGAACATCTTCTGACTCTATGACAATTCCTGATAAAAACAAAGTATCCCTTTGCATATACTGTGGGGTAGATAAATGGACAGTTAGTGTACAAGCTTTAATACATTCTTAGTTCACACATCTTACCCAGCACTAATTTGTCCATATTCATACTTTCAGCAAGTACATATTTAGTGTTATGTAAGGCAAAACTGAAACGGATTCTATGTTGTGTTTCTTAAGAAAGCCATGGCTTTCCACATGGCTCTAACAGGTTTTAGGGTGGCCAAGCATTTCTCATTCACAGTATTGTATGCTATAGTATTAATGGTGCTCCTGAGCATCTCATATAAATTTATCCCACTTCTTTGACAGGGGAATTGTTTATAATGGATACCAGGGTCTGGTCCTATATATTTCTGCATACACTTGTCAAAGTACTTTAACAACCAAAATAGGGAGCAAAGCTAAAATTCAGTTTACATTTTACTGAAATAGATGTTAATAAAAATTAGTTCTGCCTAAAACATTTTATATACCCAGTCTGACTATTAACAAAATATGTTGATTAACACTCTGAGCTCTCTAACTATGATATCTCCCTGAGCAACCCAAGTTATTGCCCCATACATGAGTCGACAGTGCATCTGGTTAAAACTCCTTACCATCAGGAATGTCTGTTTGAAGCAATTTGGCTCTTTAATGATGCAAGCTTAATACTTAGTGCTTCTTAACGCCTTGCCTAACAATAATTCTGCTTTCCCAGAGCTAGATGCCAACATGTTTACTAATATAGAAACATCAGAATCAAAATATTAGATCACACCAAGGTCTATCAAGTCTTAATGATCTCTAAGAGCATCTCATGCAATTGTTTCACAGGAAAGTGTAAAACCATTACAGACTGGAAATTATCTACAATCTATACCAAGTTTCATCCTGGTCTCACATCATTAGAGATAAGTTTCAGCTCTGAAATGTGAGACATAATATGGTTTACAAAGTACTTATAATTAATTGTAATGACTGTATATCATGAGTATCATCATAAACATGCAATCCCTTTTTAGTTTTGTTATATTTTTAGTCTCATAGCTTTCTGGTGCACTATAGTTCTACCATTTTGTTATATTATGCGTGGGGGAAAAAAAATCAGCTTTCAGTTCATTATCTGTATTACACATGCTGCTGAACTGGCTACTGTATAGCATGTAGATGACTGAGTCCTTGTGGAATAGGTTACCCTAATGCTGCTAGGGTTTTATGTAAAGATATTTATTGTATAATTATGTAAGGAAGCCTAGTGTATTGGATAGATGTCTCTATTGTTCTAAATCTAAGTAAATAACATAAAAGTTTTCATTAATGCCCCTTTTGTTCTTGTATTATCAAACAGGTGGAAAAAATGCTCTTAATATTTCTACAATAGTCAGTATTTTGAATACTTTTTTAATGTCCCCACTTACTCATCACCTTTCCAAGGAAAACCAGCTCAATTTTCTTACATGAAAGCTATTCCAGATTCTCTATAATTGTTATCGTCCTTCTCTGAATCCCCTTACAGTTCTTTAATATCTCTCGGAGATGGGTTGATCAGCCCTGCACACAGTACTGTACAAGAACACGTACTATTGACTCACAGAAGCATTATAATAATCTCTGTTATTATTCTTCATCCTACTTCAAATGCATCTGAATATTGTGCTAACTTTCCTGACTGTAGCTGTGCACTGAACTGCCTATAATTATTTCTCTCCCTTTCTTCAAGCAACACTCTTAGCTTAGAATGCTGTAAAGTGCACAAGTAGCTTTAAGTTCTGTATGCATTACTTTGTATTTATTAGCACTGAATTTCATGTGCTTTTTTGTAACTCACTTAGCAATTTAGGTCTCTGAAATGTTCTAGTGTCTTCTCTGGTCAAGCAGATTTCCTTCATCAGGGATTAAAAGTGACTATTGGAACAACTAGATCTATTTGACAGGCCAGAGTACTATGACTAGGATGATAGATCAGTCAAACTAGTAAAGGGATGGTCTTAGATAGTAGCTTTTGGGTAAACCTCTGAGCTCTCAGTAAACAAACAACAACAACAACAACAAAAAACAGTGGTTGCCAGGAATGCAGACAAATATGCAATCCTTTTCAAGTTCTAAACAAGTGGCACTTAAAAACACAGCAACAGAAATAATATACATGGTATTAAGAAGGATATATCCTATGTATTGAGTAAACAAGAGAACTCTATTACCATTCCAAACTTGGTAACATGATGGTAGCACATAATACTATAAATGCATTACTATGTACCTGGCATTGTGGGTAATTTAGGGGGTTTTTAATAGCTGAATCAGAGTAGTAATAAATTTGAGTCCACCAGTGAATTATATATTAATCTTCTTTTTTTTAGAAAACAAAAAAACCCTATGTTAGCCATGCACTTCTTTTCTTATTTGTATTGTTATAATTCTAAGATCTGTAGAAGCATGATTCATCTTCTAAATGTAATCACTTGCTTTAGATAGAGAAAACATTTCTGACTGAATTGTCAGTGCTTCACATCCTAGTAATGTGTAATCATGACTTTCAAAATCATTTGTATAAACCACGAGCTTTCATATAGGCAACTTAAATTTCCCATAACACTTTAAATTTGCATGAAAAGAAGTTTATGGAAAAATGTATTTTAGAGGGCATGCAGTTTAATATTAATCTTAACATAAGAACTCTGATCTACATAGATCTGACTATGCCCTGAAATATTTTTTATAAAAAAAAGCTACATCACCACAATAATAACAAAATTCTCCCATTTGCCCTAACATTCTGACCTGAGAGGGTTTTTTTTCACATACTTGAACATATCGATGGGCTCTTCTTGCATTATTTCCAGTCTAAACTCAGAAGCATCAATGACCAGGAAGAGAAGAAAGCATAAATCTCACAAATTACCACATCCCACCTCTGGATATGTCTTCAGTTCATTATACAGAGTTCACATCTCTTTGCAGTCTGCCTTTCTGTGATGGCATTTGCTTAGCCTAAACATTTTGATCAATTAAAACAGAATGCTTTATTTTTTATTTTTTTTTTTTTTAATTGGGGAAGTTTAATGTCAAAGTTTCATTTGGGGAAAATCTAAACATCTCATTTTTCTTATTTTGGAAGAGGGAATGAAATATGTTTGTTTTGTTGAATCATGTTGTTTGCTTTTATTTTTTCTGAGGCTATTTATCAACTGCATTAAGATAATAAATCAATATGCTTTGTGGTTTTAAAAACCATTCTCCTGAAATGTTTTGGCTGGGTCTAATTATGGCATCATTTAGTTTCTTCTCGAATTATAATGTTCAGACTAATTCCATTTACTCTCAAACATAACTTTACTTTTCTTTGCATCATTCCCTCCTCTAATTTTATTACTTGTTTTTCATGAATAGAAGTGGTAATAGGACTAAGCTGTTGTGATCTCTCAGTTCAAAACTCTATTTTTTTGCTTACACATAGTTTTCAGAAGTTCCAATATAGTAAGAAACCTTGATACTTAATCCTCACTCCACTAAAACTAATCAATGATTAACCATGACCTTCAATCAGACCAGGACTACATCCACAATTTGTGCACAATGATAAAATGCAGAAGCAAAACCAACTTGAATAAAGTCAGTTTGGGCACTGTTATGGAAAAGACAATAAAATGCATGCATTTCCATTATAGAATAATTCTTGCAGCACCTACTTGAAAAGCTCTAGAACAAAACAAATTGCAACACTGATCTAAAAATCTCACAAAAAAAAAAAAAAAAAATAACCTGTGAATTATGTTGCTGGCAAAATTTGGCTTGATTTTTTGAAGTTTTATACTCTTATTTGTACTTATCTTCTGTCCAACACATTTCACATACAGCTCTTTTGCTAATAAATACCTATAGATACCACAGAACATGGTATTAATACAAATAGAAAGAGTATAACTCTTAAACATATGAAAATTAACAAAAAAACAAAAAGTAATCCACAGAAAGAGATATTGAGAAGGAAAACATTTACGCCTGCCAAACCATGAACCTTCTTCAAGAAAGAAAGTCTACCTTTTTCTTTTTTTTTTCACTTTGAAATGTATTATGATATCATGTATCATATATTGTCTAACTGTAAATACATGCTATGGTATTTTGCCTATGAAAGCTTTTATTGAAATGCCTTCCATTATAAAAACTATACAGAAACAAAATACAGACAAGCCATGCTAAAAGCAGTAAATGTTTACACCCCATGATAGACATAAACACACAAAGCACCACAACAGCTTGCATACATGTTCCAGTGAACAGCAAAATAATTATACTAGGGATGATTTGGGTCCAGTGTATGATTATACCAATTTAGTGGCTTCAGTAAGGGAAATTGGTCACTTTCAAAAGTTCCCATTCATTTTGAGGAGGACAAAATTTTGCCATAAGCTTTTGAAGTTGAAGGGAATGGGACAAGGAAGGCAAGGGACAGGGTCTGAAATTAGACTTATGAAAATGGGGAGAGGGGTTGTTTTTCTACTTAGCAGTCTGGGTGACGTAAATAACTATTGTCTCCCCTTTCTCCTAGTGTGATTAATTAGGACATCTTAATACTCATCTAGTCTGTACACATTGAAAAAATGCAAATAAATAAAAAGACATTCTTTAAATGTCAATTTGCATCCAGGTGGAGGGATCATGCAGGAGCTCTGCAAAGAAAGGCCTGGCAGATCAATCAGTCTTTAATTCACAGTTTTTATTACCAGGTGTTCTCAGTGAAAGATGGAAAGAAAATCACTAGTGACACCAGAGAAGGTTGGCACCTCTGTACGTGAAAACCTGCTATTTCTTCTTACTCAAAAAGCACGGTCAGTTGAATTTATTTCTGCATATTCACATGATACTTACAAACATATTAAATGATTATAGGATAACAATCCTGTCAGCAACGCAGTCCAGCATTTTCAAGTTCCCTCCCTGGGTCTAAGATGAAGTATTTAGTCTTTTCAATAAGCATAAATGTGAAGAAAAAACTGCAGCCCGAACCATTTTCCAAGTCAGAGCTCATTAAAACTCAGTATGAGCTCACAGGACATGAGCAGCTCATACTGGCAGAACAAGTGTTCATCTTTGTGTTTAAAATTCCAAGCCAATGGGAAGATACAATGGGGTTGCAAGAGGTCACTATGTGAATTAGGAAAGAGGTAGGAGCCTGCAGTCATCACACAGGACATAGGTTATGTCCTACACCAAAAAGTTGGAATGCAATTCCAAAAAGCAATCCTAAACTGTGTCATATACAAGGTCCCCATATATCTTTTAAGGCAGCTTGTTCCAAAGTAGCATATGCACTTTGCTATTTCTTGCTAATAGCTTTCTAGGCTTTTACTCTGAGTGAATGACTTTTTAAATTTCACTCAGACCCTTTTTCATTGCTTTTGGCACTCAGTGCTGCATGAAGGTTTTCCTCAGTTAAGTTCACTACAGAGGTTTGCCTTTCCCTAATCCTTTCCAAAACAGAAATCTCCCTACCTCTCTGCCCTTTCTATTACTTTTTCCTGTACAGTTTGAATAACCCTGCAACAGGTCCTTTAAAAGTTCACTTATTTTAACACCTAATTTTAAGTGAGATCTATGTACCAGAGGTACCAAGAAACTACAAACTGCAGAGAAAATAGCCATCTGTGGCATCTTGTTAGGACCTTTGTTGACGGCTAAAGTATATTGCGATAGTTTTCTCTAAATAAATAGCTGAGAGGTGCTTTAGGAGTCCCCTAGACACATACCTACATGCAAACCCAGAGATACATTTGTTTCATTGAGCCAATAGCTACTGTTTATTACTTCAGAATACTTTTCTTCCCTTCCTTTTTGCTCTGTCCTTTTTGATGTTAAAGTACTTACTACCTTTGTTCTTTTTATCACATTGTATTTTAATTTTTCTTTCTCCTTTTTCCTAAACCTCACATACCTTGTGCTCATTTTGCTTGCCCTAGGTGATTTTTCAAACTTACACTTTAATATCTAGAAGATCAGAGGAAGAAGAGATTGTAATTTGTTGATAAACAGATCAGTAAAAGAGAGAAGAATAAATCACTAGGAGGAAGTAATTAAAGTGGACATTTCTATAAAAGCATTTGTAATTTTCCACTTAAGTGTTCTGTGCTACGAATTTCTGTCTGGAACGTGCAAGAAAGTTAGTCCTTTTTTGTGTCCTTCAAATTCATTTTGAACTCATCAGCATGCACTGTCTTCTCAGTTACATGAACTTCATTCAGAATCAGTCCCTTGATACACTGAAAACTGGATTTGGGAAGCTGTATATGTATATTCTGGTGTCATCGTATCATAGGGCCATTGCAAATGGTACAGCAGTAGTCACTGAAACTCTAGAAAACACATCTATGTTCCTACACAAGTGGTAACCATCAACCAGAGACAGTTTCTACTTCTTACAACACTGCAAACAAACCATGCACTGTGGGTTAACCTTGGCTGGCTGCCAGATGCCCACCAAACAGTTCTCCACTCCACCTCCTTAGCAAGACAGGGAGATAAAATAAGATGGAAAAGCTCATGGATTGATAAGGACAGGGAGATCGCTCACCAGTTACAATTGGCAAAACAGACTCTAGTTGGAGAAGATTAATTTAATTTATTGCCAATTAAAAATAGAGTCAGATGATGAGAAAAAGACAAAAATAAATACACCTTTGCCCTCACACCCCCTTCTTCCCAGACTCAACTTCACTCCTTCATTCCTGACTTTACTACCTCCTCCCTACTCTAAGTGGCGCAGAGGGATGGGGAATGGGGTTTGTGGTCAGTCCATAACACTTCATCTCTGCTGCTCCTTCTTCCACATGCTGTTCCCCTGCTCCAGTGTAGGGTCCCTGCCACAGGATATATTCCTTCGCAAACCGCCTCAGTGTGGGTCTTTCCTATGGGCTGAAGTTCTTCAAGAACTGCTCTGGCATGGATTCTTTCCACAGGGCACAGACCTTCAGGAACAGACTGCTGCAGTGTGGGTTCCCCACAGGCCACAGTTCCTGCCAGAAAACCTGCTCCAGCATGAGCTGTCTACAGTCTGCAGCTTCCTTCAGGGCATCTCAGCCTGCTCCAGGCTGGGGTCCTCCATGGGCTGCAGTGCGGATATCTGCTCTATTGTGCTCTTCCTTGGGCTGCAGGGGCACAGCCTACATTACCATGGACTGCTCCATGGGATGTAGGGCAATGCCTGGTCTGGCACCTGTAACACCTCCTCCCTTCCTTCTTCACAGACCTCGGTACCCTCAGGGTTATTTCACATTTTTTCTCATGCCCTACTCCTTACCCTCCCAGCTGCTGTGCAGAGTTTTTTACCCTTTCCTAAATATGTTTTCACAGAGGCACCACCAGTTTTGGTGGTTGTTGTGGTTTAGGCCTGGTTGGCAGCCAACCACAATGCAGCAGCTCTCTCTCCCTTCTCCTCTGGCAATGAGAAGGGACAGAGAGCCAGGCTTGGGGTTCAAGATAGGACTGGGATGGGGAAAAAATCCCCCTTTTATGATCACAAGCAAAAGGCAGACTCGTTAGGGGAAGAAAAAAAAGAACATACATTTATTACAGACACTAACAACACCTAACAGAGTAGGACAGTGAGAAGCATTGCCACATCTTGAGAACACCTTCCCCCCACCCCTCCCTTCTTCCCGGGCTCAACTCTGCTCCAAATATCTCTACCTCCTCCCCCAGTGGCGCAGGGGCAGGGAATGGGGGGTGCAGTCAGCGCTGCCACTTCATCTTCGGTGAGGGGAGTGTCCGAAACTTGTTCCTCCTGCTCCATCATGGTCCCCCTCTCACAGGAGACAGTCCTCCACAAGCTTTCTCCGACTTGAATTCCTCCCATGGGCCGCAGCGTTCCCCACACTGCTCCGTCATGGGTCACTAACTTCCTCTGACTGGATTCCCTCCCACGGCTGCAGCCCTTCCCGAGCTGCTCCGGTGTGGGACTCCCCCGCATGCTGCAATCCTCCCAGCGCTGAATTACAGCAGTGGGTCTACCTTTTCCTACGAGACCCCGGCCTTCTTCGGGCACAGAACCTTGATCATTCGAGCAGGAGCAACAGGCCATAAATCAATGTCTGCTCCACTGTAGATCTTCATGGGTGGCAGGGGGGGCCGCCCTGCCGTCTCACCACGGGATACAGGGGGGTCTCTGCTCCGGCACACCTCCCCCCTCCTTTCTTCCTCCGTTCCTCCACTGACCTTGGTGTTCACGCAGCTGCAGCAACTCCTCCTCACAAGTCCCACTGCCAGTCACCACGTCCCTTCTTAAATATGTTATCGCAGAGGCGCAACTGATTGGCTTAATTTTCCAAACAGAAGTGAAGTTGACGTGGAGCTGGGGGAGCTTCGAGAAGCTTCTCACAGGGGGCCACCCCATTAGCCCCCTCCCCTGCCACCAAAAAACTCCACCACTCACTCAACCCAGGACAGTGGTGGGATCAGCTTTGTCCAATGGTGGGTCTATTTTAGAGCCATATGAAACTGATTCTGTGCAACACAAGGGCAGCTCCAGTCAAATCTTACAGAGGACACTCCTGCAGCACCCACTCCCACCACTCATTCACTCCTCAGTACCAAACCTTGCCACATAAACCCAATATACTATGAAAAGTAAAGCAGCAGCTGGTTTGCCAGTTTATACCTTGGACTCTTTCTAAACTCACTTGGAACGTCTAATTTTTTCTCAACTTTTTCTTCTATGGAAGTACCTAGAAGTGAAAAAATGGTAGCAACCAATACTTGGAGATAATTTTAGCAATAAGAGGGAGCAAAAAGAGAGAACTGCAGGATAAAAAATGAGCTGAATTTTTACTAAGTAAGTAACTAAGACACTAAGAAAGGAAATCGTTAAATATTTGACAGGTCCTGACAAGTGTGAATCTTGCTAATAGTGAATGAAACCTGGGGCATACAGAATTGTAGGAAAGACTTACTGGTAAAAGGTTCTCATTTGGTATGGAGACTTTATCATGAATATAAAGGTAGCAAGTAGGCATTTTCTGCAAATATTTTATGGATTAAAAATTATTCTTAATTTCAAAGTTATCTGGGTATGAGAACTGAACAAAAAGTGGATTTACTGGAAATACAGATAAAAATACGTTTGATGCCTATAATCAAGAAAATCAAGCAGAAATGTTCAGCTAATTGTTTGTAATTTTCTATTGTATCCCTCTACCGACTCAGAAAGTCATCCTCAGAAATCTAAGATGGATGCGGTTTATTCAAACATTTTAACAGAATATATAAAATTATTGCTATAGCCAGAAACATATTTTAATATTGACTAAGAGTGAGCAGCTTTAATAAAATAAAATAAAAAAAAACCACAAGCAAGTGAATGAAGCATACATGGAATAGCGAAATCATTTCAATAACTCTTTTCTCCCCTACAGTGCACTGCAGTTTTATACATGCTTTGTTTTCAGCTGGATCTACAGTGAAAAGAATTGAAGATAGCCTCCTTCTGTCTAGAGGCCATTTTCCTCTTCTTTTATCTTCCCTAGCACTCTGAACAAGAACAGTGTCCCACCTTCAAACAATCACAGCCTGAGTCTAACCATCTCCAACACAACACAAGGATGTGTTCTACCAGGGAAGTTCCAGCGCAGGAGCCTGCTTTCCAAGATGACACAGTGAAGTGGGTAACAAAAGAATAATGTGACAGTTTAAGACAAAGAAGATAGAACCAAGGTTACCTGACGGTGAAAAATGTAGCTCCTATGGAATCTCAATGACAAGGAATTGAGAGAAATACCATAGGGAACAAAGGAAGGCAAATTACATTGTGTGTATTTCAAAGGTTTTAATTTATGAAGCTCGCAAAGTAGGCAAGAAGAATACATTTCTTGTGCTTGTCATGATGGAAGTTGGTGCTGAGGCAGGATTAACATTGCAAACTGATATCAAATACACACAAAAATCATTAATATTTATTATGATGTATTTCATAAACACATAGAGCCAATAACTGCAAACCTAGATAACCTGATGCTGTTAAATCTACAAGTAAGGATGTTACAAAGAAAATGATGCAGCCTTTCTATGTAAAATATCAAATGACATATTCAAATAAGCTGTAAGAGTTATTATATTAGGTATAGAAAGGAAATGAAATAACTGTCACCCATTACAAAAGACTTGCTAATGTTTCAGCACCAGACTACCGTGTCCTCTCAGAAAAATAAATATTACCTCGAGGCATGGAAGAAAGCACTAATTTAGTCTAAAACTTTAAGTAACAAGCAGAAAAGAGAGTACCATACAGTTATGTCATCAAATAATCACCAAATAGATAAACCAAATCAAATCAGTATAAAGCACTGGCTAAAGAAGATCCAATAAAGATAGAGCATCTGAACAAAATACAGCTACTGTCAGAATTTGCAAGGGAAACATGTATGAATGGAAACTGAACTCTAAAGAAAGAGTTAACTTCAGAAAGGGAAGGGGAGAAGGAGCCAGTTCTGATAAGCTCATGGCACTTAGGAGGTCAAGTGAAACAATCAGACCTTTAGAAGGACTCTACCTAGTTGCTTTCTAGAGGGGATGCCACATACTCAAGGCTTTGGGAAATCTAACCCAGAGGGAGAAATAAGAAAATGTCAAAAATAGGCAGAGTTTTTCATGTCACATTAGGACAAAAGCAGCACTAAAGCAACCAAGAGCGCTGGCTCTGAAAAGTGCTTTGCACACTGCCCCAGCGGGGCAAACCCAGAACAGAGTCAGCAGGAGGAAACAAAAATTGTTCATTAAGCAGTGAGAAGAATCAACAGCAACCACATTGCTAAAAAATAACTCCCTAGAATAGAAGAAAAGGTCTAGAATGACAACCAAAACACCTAATACAACATACAAATGCACATAATCCCTGGATTTCAGTTTTAAATTCTTCCAAATATGTCTACTACAATACCTACTTTTTCTGTCAGAAGTCATAGCTTGGGGAGGTCCAAAAGACCTACAATTCAAAATTACCTATAGGTTTCTTATCACAGCATGAAATGATCTGGAATCTCAGCCGTTCAAAGAGAAGTTTTGTTTTCAACATCTGCATCCTATGTTTATTTTGTATTTTGTTCTCCATGAATACCATCCAATAAATATCTGCAGCAAAATTTCCTTGCATCTTAGGTAGTTAAACTTTTGAAGTATTTAAACACATCAGGAAGGAATAAATCATTACTCCTCAGAATCACTGCATTTTAGCACTTGTAAAGCATGAAATTGCTTGTGTTCAAATAATGGATGTATGTTAGATGACTTTACCTTCAACTGTTGACTAACTGTATCAAGCTCAGATTGGAATTTCTGCAAAAAACAAAACACATGACTTGCTTTCTGCTGCCATAGTGATATAATGATTAATATCTTTTTATAAAATTTTAGGATGATATCCAAACGAGCTTCCTATGGAAAGGAAAGAAAGCCTTGATTTTCTAAACCCCTTGTCTATATCTAATGTTTATAAGAATAGAAGGCAGGAAATTTTCTATAGTACATTTATACGTTCATTGTCTACCTTAACATGTACATATGGCCAAATGAATTCCACCTAAACAGTAAATGAATATGACAAAGTTATTTTGAATTAGTATATGTTACAGAAGAACTAAGCTAAAGTAACAAGCAAGCCACGATTTCAGTCAATAATATGTATGAATATACACATTGACATGCCTTTGATTAAGTAACTTCAGCACATTTAGCTACAGTTCTGAACAGTCAAACAAAACCTTGCAGGTTTTCAGCAATTTAGTCTATTCCAGAGACTGCATGAGTGTAATGTGGCAGTTGCTATAGTAACCACATTTTTCCTTGGAACTCGCAGTAGATACATGTGTAAGCGATTTTTCCATCTCACCAAGTTACTGTTGTGCTCTGATGCTGCAGCAGTAACACTAATCCAGAAACCTAACCCAGTCAGTAGTTATTTAAAATATATTTAACATTTTCCAAAATATCTCTTTCTGAATGCTTAATTGTACCCTAGGCTGTTCTGACTTTGCACCCTTTCATAAATCCATTAGATGACAATTCAGAGAAAGGAAACAAGTTGAACAATTGCAAAAAAGTGGTAAATATATCCATTTATAATTTATATATTAAATTATAATTTCCACATAGAATATATAAAAATATGTCAACACTTATTCATAAATTTTCTTCTTAGAGCATCTTTGAAGTACACCTTGGTGGCAATGCACCCCAAAGGATTTGACTCTGTTAAAAAAAAAAAAAAAACATTACTTATTGATGGTCACTGTAAAGCATTTTTATTTTGTGCCACATTTTCACTTAACCCACTCTTAATCAAAATAGTCCTGAATCAAACCCGTGTTGGTAATTTACACCTCTGTAAATGCATTAGCAGACTCTGCTGTTTTGATACCTACCTTTCTGATATAAAAGGTGCAAGTATTATTTTACTTGCATTTACTTGCAAAAGACTAAATCTGCTAAATTTGCTAGAAGTGAAAAGGTACGGTAGTACAGGAACAAGAAAATGTCTATTTTTACATTAGTCAATACATCAGTATATTAATGAGCCAAAATGTAAGCGACTATGCACTATAAACAGTATTGAAATAAAAGGAACAATCTGAATCCATGGTGTCAGGGATTTCAGGGGTGCTGAGTGTCCTCAGCTCCAAGTGAAAAGAATGAGAATTGACGTCAGTGGAATTATACCAGCTTCCAGCAGCTGTGAATTTGGCCTCAAGGTGATCTAATACGTCTTTTTCCATATTTCATTTCTGTTTGACAGCTCCAGCACAACCAAAATATTTACTCCTCTTTACAATTAAACTAGGAGAGTAAGCTATATAGAATAGACCATTCCGTGCACTGCGGCAATTTTCTATGTAAGAATTGTTTAAAAACAAAGTTTTTTTCTCGATTATCACTATTCCAATTCTTCAGTGAATATTTTTTCTATGAAAATTCCCATAAAATCCTCACAAGCAAACAAGGAAATTTAAAATTCAGATACTGTATAATCATTTTGATTGGACAGAGTCAACTGCTTATATCTTATCTCTGAATCAGTTAAAACAGATCTTCAACTAAAATTTTTAGTACCTTTACTTCCAATTATAAATTCATCATTTGCCTTTTACAAAGGGTCTTTTCATTTTAAGTCTGTTAGATGGTACTAGCCTTGCCCACTAGACTTCTAGTAGCAGGGAACAAGAAGCTGAGGCTTAAAATCTGAGTACCATGCTCAAACAGGACTCAGTGGAACTGTTGATGCAGCTTTAGAGATGCTTGGTAACAAACTCTCAGTGTTCCTAGGGGTTTTATGGCCTTCATTTCCAAAAGCTGACCATAACTTCCATGATATCAAATGTAATTTTCATGTTGGCTGAGACTGCTTGTTACAAAGCACTGCCTCTGACACAAGCAGTGCCCTCTTTTATAAAATAATAACCTGCCTAATAATGCCAGGAGGCATCAGGGAGTGGGAAATAGGGTCTTGGTGTTCTCTTCAGTCTCAGATTATCTTTAGCACTGGCAGACCTCTTCTAGGAGAGAAATGGGCAATTTACCACTCATGTTTAAACCAAACCTGCCTGCGGGAAGTAATTCAAGATGTATTGGTAAGCAGAAAGATCAAAAATTCTTTTGCTCATGCTTGCATACCCCATGCATAATCCAGCTAAATTGGTAATGAAAAGAGGTTAATCTGGTGACAAGCAGCTTCGCCATGGGCTTCTGTGTAGGGTTCTCCAAATAAAGATGTGCACAAGGGTGAACGTCATTCATGCCTCATGATTTGTATTGGCGAGGACACCACAGAGCCTACTGGTCTCAGTGTGTAGACACATCTGGGTGCTTTGGTATCCTGCCTGTAGCTGCAGAAGCTCCAAATGTATATACTCCCAGTGTCATTTGCATTACAATACCGAGAAAAAAGATGCTTCAATGTCTTTAAAAGTCTCTAATTTTCAGTATTACCCTCTGCAAACGTGATGGTGTTGGCAATGTTGAAAATAATAATCTATTTCACAGATTTATAAGAAGGACTAATTAGTTAATGTTTATGCAGTATCTCAGAGATAACAAGTAATGTTGGTAGGATACATGATTAAGTTTGGAGCCAACATAAAGCCTCAGGAAGTTTTCCAACTTTTGGAAAATGAGGCTGTACTGATCTTGTGCAATGTGAAAAAACAGTTAGTTCCCAATGAGTGATGGCTAAGACAGATGTCTTTTCCTGTGAGGAAGGCTGGTTGTGCACCCTCCCCTAGTTACCAATCTAATTTAAATTGCATTTTGTAATCTTACTCATATGTGTAGTGCAAAGGGAAGATATTTCTTATGTTTCTCAAGCACTGCAAACCACCTGTTATATTTTTCTATTTGATTTACCACAAAACAGCTTCTAACTGAACCAGACCTTGTGATAATTTCCTTAAAGCAAATTTGCTATTTCTTATCTAATCCAAATAGCAGTAATTGTTTACTATACCTTTCCTATCATACTTAAATATGAAGCCACTATTGTCAACAGCATTTTGACTTCCATGTAGACAGCACTGTTTCTTGGTACAAAATTTTCATTCAGCAAGTTGCCTATTTCCATTACTCAAAGTTAAACTTCAGATTCCATTTTGCTACTCTTTCTCTCATTTAGGGTTCTTTTTCCCCCCGTTCTTCCTCTAGCTTATTTCTCCTACTCCCAGCATACATATATCTATTCAAGATTAATAACCAAAAAAAAAAAATCTCTGTTTCTTGTAAAGAACTATGGGATACTGACAGATGAGTTAAACTGGAGTTGTCAGAACATTTGTTTTCAGCTTTAACTCAGGTCAGCTTTTCCTTTAACTTAAAATAGTATTTCTATAACTCAGGTCATTGTGGTAAATCCTAAGGAGATCACCAAGAAAATACAACCAACGTCCTAACACAATTTAAGTGTTCATAAGTGGATTTCTTTTGTGCCCTTACTAAATTAAACTGAAGAGTAATGATTTATAGTATTACCATGTGACAACAGTCAGTACATTAGATGTTACATTATCCATTAAGCTCAAAGGATTTTATTTATATTGCTTTGGTTTTTAGAAGTGTGTGATGACCTCCACCAGTAAATAAGTATTATGTCACCATAATGGATTCCACATGTAAATTGCAATCCCATCTGTAATACAGCTTTTCCTAGCGTGCCCAGTTTTAGTTAATTAAATATTCTTACTCAATCAAGTAGGTTGTTGTTCCTATTAATCTTGAAGATGGATTAAAGATTCAGATTCCTTGAATGTTTATCTTTTTGCCACATTCTGCTAATATTTTCTGAAGTGTTCAGAGCCCGCGTGTTAAAGTATTTAGGTTCCCACATGAAGCCAAGGGGCTTGTATGATGAGAGCTTATGGGATTTAGGACTTTATCCCAATTCAGAAGTGAGCCAGGCACATAGATCAGATTCATAAGGCTTTGTGAGAAAGATTTTTGGTTCTGTCTTCTTTCCAACTCACAGAAATACAAAACTTATCAATTTTTAAATATTTAAAAGCAACAGTGATGGAGATGTAGAGCTCCAACTTGTAAATCAAAAAGTTTTCAAATGGATAATTTAATATTTTTGCAGAAAGAAGAAGAAAGATTAAGAACAAAAGGAAAAGAAAGATGGGACTGATAATAGTATACATAATAATAACATTGGCATTGATATTATTTTGCAGTGAGAGGACATTTTCATCAAGATGTTTGTAGTTCTTTTAGTCTGCTACTGTATTTTTCTCAGTTTGCAAGCATAGGCAATGTAGACTTAATAAAGATGGCTCTGTTCCAGGGTCCAGTGCAAGTCAAAGATTAAATGCCATTAAATGTTCTCTCTCTTTCATCAGAATGAATACAATGTGCTAGCAAGTCAACACAAAAGCTACTGTATTCAGCTGTACATGTTATAGAGAGGTCATAAACGGTTACCATCAGACTGGGAGTGCAACATTGAATTTCCCCAACTTCCTTTGTTTAACCTTTTCAGCTTTTTATGAATAAAGAGTGGGGTTTTAATTATTGTGTTGGGTTGTTTGGGGTTTTTTTTCTTCTAAATAGCAGAGTAAGTGTTGGGGGTTTTTAATTTCCATTTTGCTTTATGCATTCATGTATATTACAACCTCAGCTCCAAGTAAGTGAAACAAGAGGACTGTGGGGATGATGATGGTTTTACAGAAGATCTACTTTAGTTAAAGTGATATTTTTAGTTAACCTAAATGAAAATGTATTAATTGCCTCACAACTGAAATCATGTCTTATGGGATCAAGCTGTTTTATGGGGGACCCTCAAGCATATAGAACAAGCACAACCTAATCATTTTCCTTTGCTCAAGGATTACAGTGGTTTCAGCTGCCACCATACCTAATACCCATTTGAATGATCTATTTGCCACTTGATCATTGAGAGTCTAATATGATTTATATGAACTTTACACCACAAAACCAACACCAATGTTTAAGCCATCTTAGAGGCACAGAGAAGAGCATTAAGAACAGCAAGTCTTATGATGATGTAACTGCATCTGTTTTAAAATACCTCATGACATTTATTTCAGTAGACTTAGTCCCAGCATGACCTGGCTTAGATGATATTGGAATCCACCCTTAACATAAAAGCGGAAGGTTTTGATTTAACTTTTTCAGAATCTTTTTCCCAGTACTGCCACAGAATGATAATCAGCATCTGCATAACTGCAGACAATTAAAAAGATATATTATTTTTTAAACTGATATATTATTTACTTTCAGGTTGATGTTTAGAGACTACGTTGACTTAAACCTTATAATTGCGATAGCTTGTTAAATCTCCCTGGCTCGTATTTTTCTCTTTTTCAATACCATAGGTTTTATGATTTCTCATTCCAAATCCTCATTTTATTTTTTATTCAGCAGGTTTCTTATTTCCCTCCACCACCTGCTAATAGCTAAAACAATGTTTCACAGACTGAAAAAACAAACAAACAAACAAACAAACAAACAAAAACTAAAACAAACAAGGAGGGAAAAGAAAGGGAATTGGCTGCTAGTCTCCCAAAATTCACCTGTGAGACCTTTCAGTTTTAGAGGCATGAGAAAATCACCGTTACCCATCATTCTGTCAGGACATGAGCACTCCCTCTCAGCAAAGTTCTGCTTGCATACATATTAGTGCTGCTTTGATTTCTGAGGACAATGGTCTAATAAAATCAAGTAACTGTGATTGCATGGTTTAGGTGGTATTATGCAACAACAAGTTATCATGCGGTAGCTCAGCGAAAAGCAACAAACCTAAATATATCACTATCACCTGATAATAATACAGAGCTCCATTTACTTAATCAGTAAAACATTCCATGGCACCGGAAGACCTCACATCGTTTGGTTACCTGACTGCCAGAGCTGTGACTGCTAAACAGTTTTGCTCTGTATTTCTAAGTACAATGAAAGAAGGCTACTGACACACACTGAGACTAGCACTATCTGTTTTATGTTAACTAGTGATGTACCACTCAATAACCCCAAAGTCCCTTCTGTATGTGAAAGGAAGACTAGGAAAAGTTTTACTGCTTCACCTTGTTAGCTTTTGCTGATAACTATTTAAATTGGGTCATAAGAATTCATATGCATAACAATAAAAACTACCACACAAATGTCCTGAAAATAATTTGGCAGTACAAGCAGAGAAGAGGAGAAATTTCCAGGAGAAATTCATACCTGGCTGTGGTTTTCAAACATTCCAAAATCCAAGAGGCAAGAGACAGATACAGAGGGTTAAATCCAAGTCCATTTTGAAGATCCATTTTATGATAAAATTTCTGAGGGAAAAAAAAAAAAAAAAAAAAAAAAAAAGTATTAACAAGGATGAATCAGGGATAAATAATACAAGGATATTTCTCTTTTAACTTTAATCCCACCAATCGTACACAATCATACAAAGCTTTGTAGTCAGACATAAGATTAAATTTCCCAGAATACTTTTTTCTTCTTTCTCAGGTATTCATCCCCTAATTAGATCTAGGAAGATGACTAAGCATGTTTTTATTTCTGTTACAGTGTCTGCAGAATCCAACTACATGTTGTCAGATTCATCCTACAATAAATGTGTAGCTCTCTTAAATTCTGATCTATGCATTTTTCATATGGTAAGGTACTTGGTGCAACTCAGTGTTTTGGAAAATATCCATGTCTATTCACTTTGTGACAAATAAAACCATAGGCGATTACCAGTTCTCACTGGATGTGCAATTAGTCTTAAAGTCCTTTTCCTATGCTACAGACCAGTACGGCAAAAAACAATCTGCACTTACTTCTTAGAAACTCTGTTAAAACATACAAAAGCCATGAGAAATTATTATAATTGAAAAATATTTAAAATTTAACTTTTTCATTGTTTCTTTTCAAATGAGTTTCCTTGGGGAAATGCAACTTTTCTGTGTGGACAGATGTGCAGTCATGTAGCTTTAACACTAACTGGGATTTAACTCTTTGAAAAAAAAAAAAAAAAAAAGATTGTCTTTGGTATGCCAATTTCATAATTGTGGCTGTCAAATCTGAGCTGCTGCCCGAGAAACGAACAGCAGGGAGATACAGCATTTTTTCAATCAAAAAGTCAGGTTCAATTTCATTTAAAAACATTTCCTTTCTCCTCACATACTTTACATTACCAATTAACCAATGAGCAGCAGAGATTCACACATCTTTGTATCCTGTGTAAAAATTCTGGAGGTTCTTTCTGATCTGTACAACTGCACATACACAAACACAGAAGGTTATGTGTAAGCAGACTTTTTAAATTCTAAAAAAAAAAAAAAAAAAAAAAAAAAAAAAAAAATTCATCAGAATAGGATTATGGAGCATCTTTGTACTGCTGTACTTGAAATGGAACAGAACATTTACAGAATATATAGTATCTTGAATTTCAAATTAAATCATTGAAGTTAGAATATATTCTTTGTATTAACTTTAAATATTAGTTGCAAATGCTAAAAAGACACTGATTATGTTTATATGTTGCCAACAAGTAGTTACATTATACCTATGGATAATATATATAACCACATGCAACAGGAGCCATTCACTATTGAAGACAGAGCATGTGTTTTCTAATGTGTAGATCTGCAGAACTCAGTGCAGGGCCTTGCACAAATTATTGGCTAGCACAGACACCAAACACAATACTACTGTATTTATTACTGCATTCACCTTAATCTTAAATTGTTTGCTGAGAAGCACTCATTAACCTTGATAGTGCCATACTAACACAGCAATACTGCTTTCAGGATCCTTGATAGTACACTCAAGCCTAACTGTAGTATTTCTGTGCAGCACTATGTTGTGGCATGCATAGTCTGGAAGGACACTTCAGGAATTAATGGCATTGTTAATTTTGGACAGTTATATTCATTACATTGAAAGGCCAAACTTCACCTGCTTCATTAGATGCCACTACTCTATCACTCTACTTTCCACTGGAATTAAACAATCTTACAAATGATCTGAAATATTTCTCTTGATGGTATATTGAGGAGTTTTAGCAACCATCATCATTCTCAGATAACTTCCTTAAACTTCAAAATTATTCCTATTTGACTGATGTAGAGTGAATAAGACCCTCTTCATGTAAAAGATTATCTCCCAGGTATTACAGCTCCTCTCAAACACTTAATTATCACTTTAAATCCCTCTTAAAGATTCAGGTGAATTCTGAAGTGTTCCATTTGCAGAAAATTATTCATTTTAACTATTTTCTGAATTATTTAAACAATCCTTAACCTACACCATTTCACTTTTATATATCTAGTTTATCTCATAATCTTTTCCCTCAAAATTTCAAAAAATACTTTACAATACCTATGCAGTGCAGTTTAGTGCATGTTTATCAGTTCATTTTGTTGCCTTTGATAATTCTTTACCTATTGGCCAGCTAGAATAAGTGTGACGAAAAAGGAGAGGCATTAGAGTTTTCTCTTCCACCTAACTTCTATGAAAATATGCAGCAGGATAGAAGACAGTTTGTATTCATTTCCCCACTTATTAAAAGGCTGTAATCTGGACTCACATTCATGAACAATTTTGATCAGCTAACAAGTATAGCCCCTCATATCTATCTGTTGACACTGTTATAGTGAGAACTCACCTTCACAGAGGTGCTCACTCTCAAGTCATAACTTCGTAAGAGTGAGGCCTCCTTATTGCCACTGCTCATTGAACTGCTTGTTGTTCTTGTTATATGAAACTGTGTCACGCAAATATATACCAAATGTTGTTTTATTTGAATACTCTTTACTAGAATTAATATACTACACTATTCATAACGTTTCAATCATAAGTATAAACTTAAAGTTGTGGCATACTATTGTTACATATTTAGTGAGTGATCACAAAGAGAAATAGATTAGAGTTTCCCAAACTGAATACATCTGATGAAAGATACGTGGTGAAGTGCCAATACAGACAAATTGCAGGCTGACAAGCAACATATTCACTTCTTCTTTTTGCTTTGTGGCTTCAAGGCAATATATGAATACAACATCACCAGTCAAGAGAGCAAAATCTGCTGATCACAGACTGTGACAACATAAGGCAGTCAAACATTTCAGCATCTGCTCTGTTTCTGTATGGCTGCTGAGGATGATGTGTTAGGCTACATCTCCCCCTTGCTCACCAAAGTGAGTCAACAGGGTGGCAACTATGCAGGACAACAGGGAAGTTACTCTGGATGCCATCTCCACTGACATCTAAAAACTGGTCACAAAGTCCCAACCAAACAATTGCATTGACTTTCTCTTCAGTTCAGAATCTGTTAATCTTCTTACAGAACTTACAATACCAGCTACTGTTGAGATATATGGGACAAACAAAAGAAATTCAGATTTATTAATAGCAGCTGCAGACAGTACAGGCACTCCCAGCCACGGCTGGATATCCAGGCTTGGAATTCCACTTACTATTGTTACACCCAAAAAGCTCCTGAATCTTGGCAGATACTGACAAACCACAGAGTACTTTGCATGACTTTTTCTGTTCTGCAGATCTGAAAGTTGAAAGAAAAATCTTAATCCTGCGTAATTTTCACAGAAAATCCTCACAGAAAGAATATCAAGGTGTGGAAACAGGAACCTTTGGTAAGAATAACAATAACATGCTAGTGGGAAAATCATGTCAGGTAGAGAATGCGCTGTCAATGTTGAGGCTATCTCAAGGAACACTGTCTAAACTCTTCAGTACAGTAGTAACTCGGGGAGTAACACTGTTGTACTGATTCTAATGACCTCTAGATAAAATGGTGTTCTACTAGATTTACAGTACTTAGAGGAAAAAATCTTACATTTCTGAATCTCTTTGAGATTTTCCAAACAGTTTCTGATCTCAAGGAAATCATGAAGAAAAGAAAGTGTTTCTAGAAACATCAACTTCTCTTTCAATTCTTAGTCTCTTCCCTAATTTGACTAGAGATTAAATGGGTTTCTGTTGTTATGGAAGGAAATTTGAATTAGAGTCCAAAAAATAAAATTATTTTAAGTCAAAGAACTAGGTCCATATTTTATATATATATATATATATATATAAAATAAATTTTAACTATATTTAGTTTCTGTTTACAAGAAGAAATATTTACTTTGCTTTAGTAAATCATATTTTTGCAAACCAAACATCATTATGCGACTCTGAATAACTCAGAAAATTATTTTCATAGCACTGACTGAATTAAGGCAATATATCACCAGGATTTTATATATATTTTTCCTCCGTTGATACATTTTTTTATTCTGTCCTTGCTGAACTTTTTGGTCATTCTTTATTCAGGTCAAGTCAAATAAGAGAGCAGAACGGACCGGTGAGTAAAAGCACTCTAACAAGCTAAGATAAGATGCTTCATCACTTTGTGATGAAATATTCAAACACATTGCCCACTGGTATCAACTTATTCATGACTGATTTAAATGATACACTGAAAAATGTGCTTTAATCTTCCATATAATAAGTCTTAAAAAATTAAAACTGAAATCATAGTTTAAAGAAAAAAGCTAGCAGACATTTCAGTCATCGTTTACTTGACTGTATGTTTTCTGCCATTAAAGTGGCTGGTTTCATTAAGGAACTTAATACAGCTGCAAGTATAATACAGTTTATGATCTAGAGACAATAATTTGTGAGCTATTGAATGTCTTGGTGGGTATGGATGTCATTACCCTTCACATTAAAAAAATGTTCTTTCCAATTATTTTTCACCTGTGAAGAACTTGCCAACAAAACTGAAAAGAATATATGTCCTTAACTTGTTCTCTGCCACTTTAAGCCTTTTTCTTTAAAGTTCAAATGAGAATATTTAGAATAGCTACTGATTCAAAATAATATACCTGACTTTGAATACCCTTCTGCCACTTATTTTTTCTATAATATATATTTGGCACATAAAATTACTTCTTTACCACAGATTTAATCATCGCCAATAAAAATATATGAGTGTAAAGGAATGGAGCACATGGACAACAGAACTACATACAGAACTAATTCTTCAATCAGCCTTTTTTCTCTATGAAGTATTTCCATTTTAATGAGAATTTTGGACTCGTGTTTTTTAATCAAATCTTTTTTTTTTCTGAATTATAGTCAAAAGAGACAGAAGTTAACTTTGAAATTCACTATGACTCTTACTTGTCAAATTTTCAGTAAATACATTAGTTTCAGCAAATTCCATTTATCTTTTTATGTAGTTGGAGTATCATAATATTTTTTCAAAATCATTAGTTTCTGGGGACGACACAGGTAAACAATTAGCATTTACCTGACTCCATTAGATCACTGGTATGTATCTGTTATTCCTTCTTTGCTGTAAATTAGGAGTTTTCTGCAAGAATTAAACAAATTATAATCATTAACAATTATTCAAGCATAGAACTGTCAGACAGAAATTTGCAAGTTATGACTCCATCCCACAAGTCTCATCTGCTCATTGATTTATTAAAATTTCATGGAAAGGACAATAAAATCTTGCTATACCAAGACCCACAAAGCTCAACACTGTCTTTCTGGAAAATCAGTCACAATCATTCATTTTGTATTTAGTAGGGTTTTTTTTTCAAATATGAAGAGAGGAAATACAGCACAATTAGGCAAACCCATTGCAGAAATAGATTAAAAAGCAAGGACATTAAAAACAAAGGAATCCTATAGGTTTACAGAGATTTTCACTTCTACATTTGCCAGCTAGTTCAAGGCAGCATTGACTGAAAGCTGTTTATGCAGAGCAATGACTCACAATGTGAAATCAATTGGCAGCCTCTTTCAGTTCTCTTTTTAATACTCAGAAATACTCCCATGTCGTTACTATCCTTGCTAGTAACAAATGCAAACAGAGAAATCAAGGTCTGAATAGGTAGGAGTGGAACCTGACTGATTCCTGAAAACGGCCTCCAGAAATCCAAGTCAAAACAGGCTGAGTGAAAAGTTTGGTCTTCCATTTTTTTCAAGCAGCCTCACAGAGGTTAACTCTTTTTCAGGTTTAAACTACAAAACCTGATGAAAGGCTCTTGTCCTAAACTTTCTGTATTTTTCCAATCCTACACAATGATTTTTTAAAAGATACTATCTCTGCCTATAAATACTGCATCATAGTCACAAATCATTGCAGTTACAATAATATTACTATGTACAATAGATAAAAAGGAGCTATTTGCCTTGGCAATGCCATATTCTGTTGAGTAAAATGGACTCCATTTTCCAAATCTTAAACACTGAAGTTACTTAACACATGTCTGGGAAAAATCAGCTCTACAACCTCATATAACTTTGTGCATTTTGGCTATATTTTCTGTCTGAAGGGTCTGAAGGACAATGACACGTACACATCTTGTGAAAGGCATAAATGTAACAATAGAAATACTCTAAGTGTGCCTTTGTGAAAAATCCACTCCCGATGTGAAACAAAGGCTTTACCTTCTAATTTTATCTGACAGTATGTTTTCTTTGTGTACCAAATGCTCAGCTATACTTAAAACTATGTTTTCAATTATATGATTAACTCCATGCATTCGTGTAGCCCCATTGAGCTTCATAAGATTACTCAAGCAGAGAAAAGTTTGCAGAATTACAGCTCAGACTTGTCGATAAGGGTTTTTCAGTGAAAAAAACAGACTTTGTTTCACAGTTCATTCATTCATGGAGGAATATGAAGTTTCAAGTATTTTAGTTTTTTAATTACAGTACATTATAAAATAGTAAAGATAATATTTCCCTGGAAACCAAGTGTTTATCTCCGTTCTGTAATTTCACAAGGATAGAAATGTCACTGTCTCTACTACAAGAATGGCCCTTTTTAATTGGTTTCCATGAAAGTAATCACTGAACATTACTCTGAATCATAACAAATTGAAGTAAATCATCCATTAGAATGAATAAGCCCCAAAGTTTCTCAGAACATAGCACAGAAATGCACATTTATTTTAAAATTTCTGCAAAAACAAAAAGATTTCACTTTCAGGAACTGCATTTACCTTTTCATGGACAAAATGTACATTTCCATTGGAAAAAAAGCAATCTTGTGTAATTAGTTTAAATTCAATCTTCTTTTCTTTTAAAATTTGTGCCTTTTTTTTTTTAACACAGGTAAGGGACTATAGTGTTTACAGTATTTTCTAATTCACTGATGCAAAACAAGTATGTACAACAAAGAAAAAGTGGCTATATCATAAATATGAGCAATAAGAGTAAGCTGAAAAAAAAAAAGGAAAATTGTAAACTATCTTCATTGCCTCAAACTAATTGGGGTTTGGGAGGCTAGGTAAATCCTTAGCTACATCATTTTCTCCAAACCCTGTTTCAAACTAAAGTCTTATCTTATTCTTTGTTCATGCAATTAGCGCAATTTGATCCTCATACAGAAACATCACAATTTCTTTGAGCTGAGCTCTGTCCCAAGATGCTAGCAAGAATGCTTTTGTATCCCTGTGTTTTCTTTTGGATCTGCGACTTGCAGTTTTATATATTGATGTTCTAGTGTGAACTCTAACTGAATGATTTATACTGGTATTGTTAAAATCTGTTACAAATTGTTCATTACAGCTGGAATTCACACTCACACCCATAAAGGTAACATTTATAAAAAGTGGGAGGAACTTGTCTTGCAGTTAAATCTCTGGACTGAAACTCGGCAGATCTGTGTTCATTCCCAGCTCTGACAGACATCTCTTGAGTGAATTAATCTTTCTGTGACTGTGGTCCCCAAGTGTTATACATCCTTTTATAGTTCTTATCTAGAAGGCAAAGGTCCTTAAGTCCCGGTTTTCTCCTTACTTAGATGTAAAAAAAATTGTAGGCCAAATTCTTATTTGATCTTTCTAGATACCTCCATAAAAAAAAAAAAAGTATTTTTGTTCTCAGAAACAAAACAGAACAATCTTGGTCTCTTTACCTTCCAGATGAACTGATATTGTGGGAGCTGGATAAAATGTTTTCTACTCTGAAGTTAATGGTTAAGCTACTCTTACCTTCAACAGAGACTATAATTTCAGTGAACGTGCTTGCAAAAGTTCAATTAACTGGATTTTTTCTGTTTTGCTCTTCTCATCTTAATCTTCCTGCATTAGCTGCAGCACTAGCATTTCTGCATCAGAAAGGTTTGAGCTTTCTCCCACTTGCACTGAGCCAAGCCACTCAAGTGGTCCAGTGGGAACAGAAAAAATCTGCTGTCAAATTCAAGCTACAAAATTAACAATGGATTGTTATTAAGAGCTACATGCAGACTTACAAGCAGGAAAAAGCCAACTCCATTTTTAGAGTGATTTAAATAATTGCACCTATCAAGGCTACCCTAATGATTGACAATTCACTTCATCAATTAAAACAAAAGTCAGAATCATTATACCCAAGCCTCATCATTAAGTGATGGTGATCTTCAGACCAAGACAATATCTTCTTACCTGGATGCATCTCTAAAGAGATTAGGGCTTTACTGGATCATATAATCCAGACATTAGGCTCCTGCACTGACACACAGCCAAACATTTTCTTTTCAGAAAACCAGCCTGGCAATCGAGCACTCAGTTTACAATTTTCAGGTGTCAATCTATTCACATGAAGTACATTTTAGTGAGTACAAAAAGTCCAGCTATACACCAGCCTCTACTTAGCATTTCTGAAGACCAATTATTCTAAACACCTTTGTAGAGGCTTTTAATTGGGAAAGTACAGAGCACACTAGATGTTTCAAAGCTTTCTTACTTCATCAGCTTCCAATATGTAGCTGTAATCTTTCTCTTAGCATTGTCAATGCACATGATATCAGAATCTGATCATTACATTTCAGATAAATAGTTTTCCATAGCAACAGAAAAATGAAGTTAGTGTTCACTGCACAACCGGGTCTTGAATTCCAGTGTTTCACAATAAGCATAAAGTTCATGTTATCTCTAAGACTGACTTTCAAATTAGAGCCTGTAACTATTTCACTCATATGTAATTAAGCAAGTCATATATGGGTCTTGTTAGCGAATGCTGTTCTCAACAATATCCATTATAAGGAAAGCCAGTTATTTTTAACACAGCATGAATGTTAATGGATATCTGTGTAAATCTGACACATTAGCAAAAAATTACATGTAGATCTTAACATATGGAGAAATAAATTCAGTTGCAGAAAGGTGCCACAGCAGTGTCTGATGACATTAAGACAAAGCACAACAGCCAGAGAACTTGGACTGTCCCCAAGTCCTCTTAGTCACACCAGTATACTGTGATGTAAAATATCCTTAAAGATCTGCTGAAGGGCATGAAACTTCAAGTGTACAGAAAAAACACCAGTACAGCTTATTTTCCACAGTTTCCAACTGACTGGAATCCCCATTAGAAAAGGTCAGGCTTAATTTGACAGAGTTTCATTCAGGAAACCTGTGGTCCCTCATAGTTCAGGTAAGATAAAGAAAAATAAATGCTGCTTAACTCACCTAGTAGAAAATCATTCTATTATACTACACATACAAAATATGTACTGAAGGGCATGTGCTTTTATTGCATAGCTACTAAATGTTAAGAGCATGTAATAAGTAAATGTTGTTCCTAGGTCATGAAAACAAGACATTTGAAAAATAAGACAGGCATTTTTGAGCTTATATGACAGAGGAAAGTCTAGCAAAACTTAACAATAAATATTATTACTGCAGCTGTCATATCAGGATTTCAAATTTTTTAATATCCATTTTAAGTAGTGCATAGCTATTTTGTGAAATCCCTGTTACATAATTAGCTTTAAAAATGACTCAAGTCAGCATTTTGTCTATAAGGCACAAATGGAAGTTTAAAATAATGCAGCCTATTCTTTACACAATTGGAAAGCTGTGCCAATATTATCTTTGTTGCAGCAGCAGCTGCTTGCAAATGCCTTTAGAACTGATTTGGGTCTCTCTGTCATGTGCTAATGGAATCAGACACAGGCTTTAATAGTATGTGTTCGATGTATACAGTTCCTGGGTGATCCTACCAAAGCAGATAATTTCCTAGCAGCACCCTGAGTGTGCAATTACAGCATCATCATATCTGCATGGATTTTTTTCTTCATCTAGAATTACCTTTTTTTAGCATCTATCTTCTCCTTTATCCACCCTTGGTTGTTAGCTGCCTGGGTTTAGCCACACAGATTTGATACGTACATCCAGTTGTTGTCTTGCAGCTGATACAGAAAGAAAAAGGAAAAAATAAAAAAAGAAAAAAAGCCCCAGGGAAACTGATTCCAAAAAATGGAAACTGATTCCAAAAAATGGACTAAAAAGCTGTTCAAATAATTATGCATCTTTCTGTAGTTTTAAGAATTCTGACAATTCCCTTATGGACAAAATTATTAAGGAAACAAAGATTAAGGAATGACTGTCACCAAACACCTCTTGAATCAAGTCTCCATATTCTCTTGGGGATATGCCCAAGATTCCTGCTGTTGGGCAGCAGCTTCAGGGTCACACCATGCATGTTGCCCCAGCATCAGTATTTCCAGGCAGTTCCACAGGCTGTAACTCTCACGGCTGCAAAATCTGAGACTGACATGGGCATGAGAAGCCAATGGCATAGGCACATGGAACCGTCTGACCTCTGTTACAGCAGCAGAAGGGAGGGAGGTGGCAACCAAGGCCTGCTCTAAGGAATAGCACACTGATCTTACAGTGACTTTCTGCATAAAACAATCTAACAGTCCTTCTTATTTTTCACGTATATTGCCACTAATTAATTGATATTGTTCCACTTATTCCTTGTAGTGGGAAACAATAAGGTAGACAAAATGACACTGAAAAAGGCCTGTAGGAAGTGAGGTTTTAAATGTGTAGTAACTCTCAGAGTGTAGGTATATCTAGCTAGGATTTGACAGAAATTCAGACAGTTCTTTAAAACACTTACCCATTTAAAAATAACATTTTTAAAAAATAAAATCTATTGTCCAAAAACAGTTAAGACAAGTAGAAAAATTCTTGTCAATCCAGACTGACAGAATGAGAGCAAAGTGAAAACTGGGACAGGAGAATAAATCAGGTAGTCATTATTTTAAATAAATGCTGATCTGGTTAAAGAAACTTTTGAAGGTAAATTAGGAGTGAGACTGAATGTCTTCTGTCTGTGTGGCCATCCCATTAGCACCAGCAGAAGCTTCATTCAGAAAGAAGTTCCATTCAGAACGGAGTCTTATTGTCATGGGAATAACAACAAAGAATTAATGGTATTGCTTCATACCACTGGTCCATCAAAATGTAGTACTTAGCTGTCCACCATATTTAAAACCCTATGCTCCACTATATGGAAAATTATTCTCCTGATTCAAAGAGCATGGTGTTTTTCAAATATATAATTTCAGCCGCAACAACTGCAAAAAGTTCACAGTATGGTAGCTGAAGTATAAAAGTACCAGCAGTTCTCTGGAAAAGTGATGACTCCACATGACAGCCCCACAGACTACACTGCAAAGCTGATGACCTTGTACAAGAGTTTAATGAAAATTCTTTTGCTTATAATCTAAAGACTGAGATGTAACACATTTTACCTGGATATAGTCTAGTACAATAGATACAAATAAGATACATTCCTTGGAAATTAAATCAGGCTTGTGGGCAAGATTATGAAAAGTGCTGAGAAGCATTATGAAAAAAAACACATATAGGCAAACAGAAACAGTCACCTACCTCAGATAAATCAACTGAAGTTAGATGTCCAGTCTGCTTTAGTGATCTTAAAAATCCTATTAGGCACCTCTAAGCACCTGAATGTCTTTGAAAATGTATCCCTCTGTGCCTAACATTATTAGGAACCACTGGACTTGAAAGGCTAAAGGGACTCAGCCTCATCTACAATATACAGCTGTACATTTCAAGCAGAATTCATACGATTCAACAGTACAGCTGTCCAATCAAAGATCCCTCCACCATCAACAGAGGAAGATAGACACCCATCATAAAATCTCCCATAAAGGATAAAGCACTCTCTGGAAATACCTTTCTCAGACTTGGTATAAATTGGCCTCTGGAAGACACTTAGAGGGAGCTTAAATGACTAGACACATAATTCATACCGCAGCCTAGGAACAGAATGAAGAATTCTCTGTACTGCTGATTTCAGAAAGTCTTTTGTTGAGCTTCTGCTCTGCCCCAAACAGTAATTAGGTTCATGTTTTGAACTGTACAATTGTGATGGCTGTCACATTAGAAAAAAAAGATTCAGCCTACAGATAGCTTCCATGCACCAATTTTTTCTACATCCTTGTGCATGAATCCCCAATGAACTGTGACACACCCACATGTTGAATCACACCAGGTCACATAAAGGCACAAAGATGCAATCATGCTGCATTCTACATGCTTATTTAGAATCTCCTTTTAACACAGAGGCAGTAAAGTGGTTTCTGCCCTCTCCTACTTGAGGATTACACACTCAGCAAAGCTGGTCAGTACAGTCTGTTATAGAAGAGCACAAGACTTGAGTCACTTAAATTTGACACTACATTCATAAAATGAAAATAAAAATTAGTCCTGTTCATTTGACAAAGGGGAAAATTTCAGAGTTCACTGGGTGAAAGAGTTACCCAGGGAATTCTCAGAAATACTGATGGATGGGAGGAACATGAAATTTTGAGGTATAGCAGGCCAGGGGCAGTGGGGTTATAAGCAAAAGTAAATGAAGGGAATTTGTGTATTGGCCTTGAGAAAATGGCAGAGATAATAAGGACATGACAGCAATAAAAAATACCATTTTTTTCATGATGCTTCCTATGCTATGAAGATGGGAGACAATGCATTCTGAAGGCACAAAATGTAGGAGGGAGAGAAAGAACAAGCATTCTCATTCTTCCCACACTTTCCATAAAATCTTATTTATTCACTAGCTAACAATTAATGGAGACACCTTTTGCAGCCATTTGCTCTCACTGCATTAAGTTTTGTTCTGCTTTTAATCTTGGAAATATGACCAACCTGCAATCAGAATAGTATGTCAGTTCCCTAAGTACCCCACTTATTTTGTTATCAATTATTATCATTACAATAACTGTATTGTAGTTGCAAAATTATTTGGCTTGAGCAATATTTTTAATATCAAGCTAAAAATCTGAATTTTAAAGAACTTTCTATTTTTAATGCAAATATAAGTTAAATAAGCCTGAAATTGTCTGGCATTAAGAAAAAAAAAAAAGTCTATAAACATCGTTTTATAGAAACTTAGAAAGCTGCTTATTACCTTTCACTATAGGTAAAGAAAAATTTATCCAACATTTGTTTTCAGTCATATATAGCCTGGTTCAACCTCTTTTAAACTCTGTAATGTCTACTAAATTCAAGGGATATCTGAAGAGAACCATATTATTCATCACTTACTTTTCAGATTTACTGAGACAGACCAGAAACAATGGAAGGAAAGGAATCCTAATGCAAGTTTCTTGACTGTGTGGATTAGGACTTTTCATGTTCACAAAGAAACCCAGCAAAACTTTTGATCTGAGAGACTGTGAACGTTAATGATCAGAAAGAATGTCAGGGAGGATTTGTTTATATTTTTAAAACTGTAAATAAAAATTATTTATAAAGGTAACAAAATGCAAGCAAGAAATGAAAGACATTCTTTGATAAATTAAAAATGTTTGCTTTCTGCTAAAACGTAAGAAAGCTAGATGTAAGAGAAGTATATTGTGTATATGTTCAAAGACTTAACAGCATGAGGTATAGCAGTATTTAAAATGGTAACAGCTCAGAAAATAGTATGGGTCTTGAAATTAAATCATCTTCATAAATAAATCATCAAATAAAGGTAAAATGACAAATTGGTATTAGTCTAATACAGACTTAGCTGAATTAATATCCTTTCTTTTCCTCCTCAGAAGGAAACTTGCTATTAAAACTTGAGTTCAGATAAATGTCTTCAGGTCCAAGTATTTGTGGTGCAATTCTTCATTGCTTTTGGTCACTAGTAAGGATTCTAGTGATGTCAAACCATCCTTAAGATGTCAAACTACAAAGCACACACTATGATGTATCCTTGAAAACTGTTCTATTTCTGAAAGGAAAGTACAGGTTCCATAGCTCTCCTTTTATACATTAGGCTTTGCAGCAATGTCTTTGGGAAAAGTTCCCCTTACTCCTTGATATGGACCCACATTCTTAGTGTCAGCTGTACACTTCCTCCATGTCTGGAGGACTATGTGCCGCCTATAATTGTGTGTAAAATACAGGCCTGATACACATGAAGGAAAAGATGGCCCACTTTGTATGACTGAATGAACGCAAGATTTCATGGGATTTTTCCCATGAAAGACAGATAAACCTGAGAATATAGGGCACAGTATTCAGGAGTATATCTCCTCATAAAAAAAGAAGTTATAAGAGTAAGGAAAATCCCAGCTGCCTAGTTCTTATCAGAAGATAATTCTTCTCACAGTATGCTGCTGGGAAGAAATTTCACATAATTTGTCTTTTCAGCATACTTCATACCAGCTATTTTTTTCCATGTAGCCTTTATTCATAGAACTCTTATGACCCTTCTTGCTCCCGCTGTCAGACTTGTAATTGTTTGTACTGAAACCATCCTAATTAGATGGTGAGATTTGTAGGGCGTGGACCTTGTCTAATTGTTTGTTTTATAACACTGTGAGCGTATAGTGCTTATACTAGCAACAAAACTAAATCTTGTCCTGTGCTTTATTACGCTTGTTACAGAGAAACAGTTAGACATCTTGTTTTCAACATACTGTCTAAATTAAACAAGGCTTATATGATCAAGGTCATGTATATCTTCATACATGTTCGTATTCTCAAAATTTCAGACCCCTCTGTCCAAGTTTAGCTACGTTTACATTCCCACAATATGTGAGTCAGCTCAGAGTAATAAATACCTATCATGCTTCATGAAAATAGATATGTTGAAAATATTACTTCCCTGAGAAAAAAAGTTGTAGCACATGCTCAATGCTTTTGAGATATTATGAAACAGCAGATAGGCACAGTATTTACAGCTCAAATCTGTGGGAAGATCATCAATCAGAGCTCACATCTTTCATTTCCCAGAATCAAATATCTGTCACACATCTATAGAAAACCATAGTCAGTAGTTGTGAAGTGCATACATCTACTTAAGAACTTACAAGTGAATCTAGTGAGTCATGCCAAAGGTCTGCTTTGTCAGGCAACCCATTACTGTCTGTGATTAACAGCAGGCACTCAGAGAAAAGCAGAGCAGGGGAGATACATAGCTGCACTTCCCCAGCATACTGCCTCCAGCAATGTATGGATCAGGGACATCCTGAGCCTGGCATTATGCCTGTGTGCTTAATAGCTCTGCCCCCCTTACAGGGATTTGTTCAATTGCTTTTGGCACTTCTGTAAACATCTGGCATCCATAACTTCCCATGGCAAAGGAGTCCCACAAGCTTACCTACATGCTTCACAAAGAAATGTCTTCTTTTGCTTGCCTTGTACTGCCACTCGTTAGTCTTACAAGATATGTTTTAAAAAAGAACAACTGTTCCCTGGTAATGCACAGTTTACAACCTGCGATTCTAATAACCTTGGTCATATTCTCAGTTGCTTCTTTCCCAACTGTTTAGGGCAAAGATTTATAACTGATTTAAAAGACATTGGACCTTCACTGTCTTCAGTAGCTTTTGGATCATTTTCAAAAGAGGTACACAGTACACTAAGCATATGATTAATTATCCTTTGTGCCAAAACCCAACCACTACCTCTTGAAATATTTTTTATTTTTTTTTATTATATTTCTGGTAAAAAATCTGGAGATACTGCTGTATTTTTATATCTTGAATTGATATCAATATGTTAGAGAGAATTCAGGTCTCAAATTTTAAAAGAATGGTACAAACTTTGCAATAAAACTATTTTTACCAGATTAAAATAAGCCTCTGATATTTACTACTACAGAAAGGAAAAAGAAAGAGCAAACATCTTTCACCTTTTCATCAGGACATAAGAATGTAAAGGAAAAGAAAGTAGTATGATAAACAAAACAATAGGGATGGGGTGGCTTAGCACCATTTCCAGGCTAAGGTCCAAATCATTGCTATAATCAAGTTCCAATCCAAGTACATGTTTGCTTCATTTCCTTTGGATCTGACAAACTTAAGTATAGGAAAGTCAAGGGCTTATTTTTTCATTTTCACTTTGATGAAAGCATTCTTGCTTTTCATGCAGTTTTCAGATCGGATCAATTGTTTTATTTTTCTAAAATGCCAAAAACAGCATAGCTAGGAGGAAAGTTATGCAGAAAAAGAATGAGCTGCTGCTTCTGTACTTACTGCACAATGTCACTTACTTTTCTTATGTGTTCTATTAGTTCTAGTAGATCCCACACTCTCTAAAGCTTTGTTTCAGAAAGGAAAAACTGCAGTAATTATGGCAAAAGATGCCAGGATATACAGCACAACTATGCTTTGCACCACAACTCAAGGACTGTGGCATTCTTTTGTCACATATCTCTTAAACATATGTCTTCTGCCAATTGTCTTGCATCAAAAAACACTTCCTAATGCAATATAAAAAGTCATTTAAAAGATAGCATCAGTAGTCATGAGTCACTTAGTTTGGAAATAAATCTACAGCATTCAGTCAGTGTAGCACAAATTAAGAAGTATCTTTTGAATGCCAAGGCCAAATATACAATACTCTATAGGCATGGTGCTTGCTATGCCCTTTACTGCAGATTGATTTTCATGTTCTGACTAAACTAGCAGTTAGCAACATTACACTGCTGGTTGGATAGCAATGATGGCCCAATTAGAAAACACAGTCAATGAATAGGTCAGGCAGCCAGGGTCCAGATATTGTAAGCAAGACTAGGCCTTTCAGTTAGTAAAACTTTCTGTTGACCTTTTCCTCATCATAAGTGACCCACCAAAAAAACATGTCAAAATTTCGTGCAGAAACAAAACAGAGAATAAACTATGATTTATCCATATAAGAAAACAGCTTAGGAATTGTTAGCATAGGAAAGAAAATAAATGTGTTACAGGGGGATTCCTGATTTCTCCATAAATATGTGCACTGTACCGGTGGTTGGCTTTGGGGAAATGTTTTTGGGTAGTCTGTGCTAATCAGACGTATAACAGATATATTTTGAAGGTGTAGAACCACCAAAATGGTATGGCCCACTTAACTTTCCATATAAACATAGATCATTTTGAATTTTGTCTTGATACCACTTAAAGAAATAAACATATATATTTGTAATATACAAATAATTCCATATGGATTTGAAGTTATGCAGACTGAAAGCAGGCAGTAGAGATTTCTCAACATATGACATACACAAAGTAGATAAATATATGAATCAGGAAAAAGTTATAAACACCCGTGTAGAACACTATAGAAATTTCTGTGCTTTTAAACTTCAAGAGGGCAGCTAGTTTTTTTCTCCCAAATTGGGAGTTCAATTCTGAAGGCACAGTACTAGCACTAGGGCTGTGAAATCTAGTATTCACCACACATAAAACACATGTCTTTGGAGACAAAGTTCCCACCCCTTCCAGATCAACAATGCTCCCTTGGGCTTTCAAAAGGACCAAGATCTTCCCTGAAGACTACTGATCTTTTTTACTCAAGACAGATCTCTCTGTGATATACCAGTGTGGGCTTATTTTCATAAATACAGTTTTTCGATATCACTGTTACTATCCTCATTAAAAACACCTTGGCTATGCCTTTTTGCAAAGTCCTCTTATGTTCAAAAATGCCTCTCCTTTCACCTTAAAACCTTCCATCACTGAAGTTTTTTCTAGCATTATCTAATCTCACCTTTATAGTTCTTCTTGAACCTAGCTAGACTTAATGCAAGAAGAGTTCTGAACTTTTATTCTGTCATATGCCCACAGTTTCCAACTCCTATGGGTGACTGTTTCATTGTGGTCTTTGTTATGCTACAGCCTTTATAAAAGATGGACTTATATTCCTCTACATTTCCATGCTAACTTAATGGTTTCACGTAAATACAGAATTGTAACAATAACAGCATGTATTACTGCTCATTAAACTCCTTTCAAAATTGTGCCAGTGATTTTTGTTGCATAAGCAGCAATGTCAGGATGCCATTACAAAATCTAGGAACAGCATTAACTGAAACTGCACAAATGTATTGAAAACTCTGGTATGTGCATGACGCTGTTCTCTGAACTGCAGTGTAGGCACATCTGAAATCTGCTTGCTCACAATACAGAAACTACTTATTAGCATCTGTATATAACACATCATCCCCACAGGGAAAGCTAGTTTAAAATCATAAATGTCAAGACATAATTAACTTAAAGGTCAGGTTTAATTACAGTTGTTGAAACTGAAATATACTAATTACCATTAGTATGTCAGAAAATTTCTTGAAATTATTTGAAATGTTTTGTTGGTGCCTATACTTTCCCATAATTGACATCTTTTGTTTCATGATGTTTCAACAGGCATTTTTTTACAAACTTTGAAGCAGAGAGAGAACAAAACAGAAAAGTGATGAACAAAGCACTACCACAAAGCTCAACAAAACCTGTTCTCTGCATTATGATATTATTAATTACTTTCTTGTAATTGGCACTTCAGATAATCGTTTAGATAATGGAATTATTTGGAGAGTCTGGTGCATGGATGAAACAGATTTAACTGCATGGCTTTTAGGTTTAATGACAAAACAAATCAATAAATGAAACAGACTGGTGAGAAAATAACTCAATAACTGAAAAATTTGCTCTACCTATAGGCTTTTCCAAGGATTCTACTGGGAACAGTTATTGACTCACATAAGTATTTTAGTTCTCTCTTTCCCCCAAGGTACAGAAAGTTTGAATGCTGTGATTTCATTTTCTCTTCTGTTACCTAGTGTTTATTCTCCCCTCCCCACCAAAGCCAGAATTTCCAGCTTACCTTTTCCTATACTTTTAGCAGAGTGATAGACATATTTTTTCCCTGAAGAACCTGTTCACACCTAGGTAGAATGCAGCAAATAAAAGGTTAAGCTATATAAAGTTGAATTTCCAACAACATATATTTTAGCTACAAAAATTCAGAAGTGAATATAGCACCTGGCTCTGGATGAAAATACCACTAGCTGATGAAAACCGGCTAACAAATATGATGATAAAATTTATTAAGTTTCATTAATTCTGCATCTGAGGTGCTGGGGTCATAACAGCAGCCCTGGTACTGCGAAGGGTGCCAGTGCTCTCTGAAGTGTTCAAATCACCTGAAAGCAGCAAAATCTTGTGCTACTGGAGGAAATATTTCTATCAGATAAGCAAGCAGTTTCCTTTCCCTTTCCCCCACCTCTTCCACAAACCCCAGTACTTAAAGCTTCACACACAGCAATAGAAAAGAGCTCAAAAGACTGAATATACACATCAGCTGAAAGACACAGTGAAGGACGGTCTCAGGTACGCAACACAAGTATAGAAGAAAAGTGGCTGGCAGTTCAGAAATCATTCACAATACACCAAAAAAAGCTTTGACGGTGCTACAGTGAAAGGCAAACAAGGTAAGGGAGTTGTGTCGCCTTACATCTCAATAAATGGGAGAGAATAGCATTTAATTAAAGTTTCCTGCCTCCCAGGTACTGATGATATTGAAATCAGTGTGGACATAAGGCATTAAAGCTGGCATAACCCCAAAAAAAATCTCTTATTTAAGATTTACAGCTGACTGTTAGAGAAAAGTGAAAATTTATTAAAGTCTTCCATCTGGCAGAATGTATCATTAGTATTCAAACTGATAGCAGCAGTGATTTAAATTTAATAATCCAAGTGGAGATGTGCATCAAAAAAGAATTCTTCTAAAATATGTCTAATAGCAATAACTGACTTCTTTATTATAGTCTGCCTGTGAAAAATGCCAGATATCAAAGAATAAGACATCAAATGTTAATTTCAGTGTGTTCTTCCAGTTGAAACTCACATTAAAATAATATACTTGGTGCGAATCGGGTAGCACAGACTGTACATGTTTGTACCTTTCTTGAGCAAGATTTGAAACACTGGGACGCAGAAAAAGCCAGGAAATTTCCCTTAGCTGAAGGAAGGTTGTATTGGCTGTAGGTGTCCGGGCGCTGGCAGCAGGGGCGGCCCCTGTGAGGGGACGCAGCCGGCTCCAACCAACCCACCGCAGGGCCCTGCTGAGCCCCTCAGCCATGGGCGCGGCACCTCTGGGAAAATGTGCTTAAGAAAGGGCAAAACTCTGTCCAAGAGAGAGTAGCAAGTTAAAAAAAAAAAAAAAAAAAAAAAAAAGTGAGAAACAGCCGGGTGAACACCAAGGTCAGAGAAGAAGGAGTGGGAGGAGGTGTTCCCAGCACTGGATCAGAGATTCTCCTGCAGCCTGTGGAAGAGACCACGGTGAAGCAGGTATTTCCCTGTTGCAAGTGGAGGGAGAGGAACACACAAGAGCAGGTGTCCACACTGCAGCCTGGGAGACCCCACCCCAGAGCAGTTCCATATTCCCTGAAGGAACTGCAGCTTGTGGAGAGCTGATGCTGGTGCAGGTTCTCCTGACACGGGCGGCAGCCCATGGGAAATATCCACACTGGAGCAAGGGAAAAGTGCGAGGAGAAGGAATGGCAGAGAAGTCCTCTGGACTGACTGCAACCCCCCATTCTCTATCCCCCTGCACATTTTGGGGAGTGGGGAAGGCAGATAAATTGGGAATAAAGCAGTGAAGCTGAACCTGGGAAAAAAATCGGTGGAGGTGTGGGGGGAACGTGGTTAATTTTTTGGCTTTGTTTCTCACTATCCAACTATATTTTAACTAGCAATAATTTACATTAAGTTTTCCCAAGTCAAGTCTGTTTTGTCTCTGATGGTAACTGGCAAGTTATCTCCCTGTCTTTTTCTCAATTCTTGAGCTTTTTCATCCTATTTTCTCCCCATGTCCGGCAGACAAGGACGAGTGAGACAGTGGCTGGGTGGGTACTTGGCAGCTGGCCATGGGCAACCCATCACAGAGGTGTTACCTAATCCTACAATTAGAGCAAACACATCCTCTGAAGCAGTACTTGCATGTCTTACGTGAGAATCATGCTGAGGAGGCTACATGAAACATAGAAAGGCAATCCCTAACCTAAAGCACTCTTTTGATTTAATATTATTACAATACCAAACTGTATTCTAACCTTGTTTTAATTAATTGTATGAAGTTACTGCTCTACTTTCAAGTTATGTGGCTGAGATTTCATGTGTTAGCTAACATCCATCTCTCATTCTCATGTTATAGAAACTTATTTATACATCATTCTTTCATATCTCAGCTCTTACTTGACGACATGAGATTCAAGAACAGCTCACATGAAGCCAAGGTGAAAACACAATGCATATACAGAATAGTCTTTCTGTTAATTTTCTCTAGTGATACCAAAGAACACTCCAAAAGTCACAGACAGACTCATTGCTATATCGTCTGGCAGGCAAACAAGTGAGCTAACAGTAAAGGACAATTTGTTCAGGGGAAAAAAAAATTAAGATAAAGTGCAAGCATCACAGATTGAAGACGATGGAGAAAAAAAAGTTGTATTCATTGTAAGTACAAGCATAAATTAACTACCTAGTGCACAATTTACATCCTGGGTGTTGCACACATAAAAATACCCACAAAATTAGTCACCATTTTAATGCTTTTTACTTAATTGCAGATTAACAGACAGTTCAACCGTACAGGTTGGTAATTTGCAACTATGATCTGCTTTTAAAAAGTTAAACAAGAAAACAACATTAGAATGTTCCAAATACGCTGTTGGTAAGAAGCCAGGTTAGGCTGTCTAAATTGGACCAGGTGCTTTAAACTTTCCACAGCCTTCTAGCAGGAAGGAAGGCACTAGTTCTGTACTGGCAGTGTTATAACAAGTGATCGATATCAAGACATTTGCTTCTTTGTCACTCCTAGCTCAGCGGGAGCGAGCACAGGCAGAGTCTGAAGGAAGAAGGCTTTCACAGTCATCAGATGGCTGTACAAAGCGTGCTGGGCACATCTAACAGGGGCTGGAGGTAAGGAGTGCATGTCTGATGGTGGCTGAGGCCCCCCAGATACCTGTGAATGCTCAGCACCGCAAAAAAAGAGAATGTATTTTACTTTTTTATTATTTTTCCTAAGCCTTTTTTTTCCCAGCAATGAATATGGATTCACACTATTTACTCTGAAAACATGATGCAGTTTTACCAAAAAACTGGTTTTGAATTTCATTTAAAAACTCAGAAAATGTATGCTGAAAATTAAACGAAACTCCTTCCTATATTTTTAAAAATGAAACATTGTATTTTTCCACTTATATGAAAGGACCATTTCAGAACATCTTGATTTTATTTTTTAAATTTTACTTTTAAAAAGCCATTTTGATTTCCTCCCATAATGCTTTCTTCCAATTAATATATTCTCAACTCAGACAAAATTTTAAAATTTTTATTATAAATTAGAATGATTTGTTGTATTCTTCACCAAAAAAAAATCAATAAACAGCGAATCTTTTTATCGCTTAGCTGTATGTCAAATTCAGAGAAAAAAGGATGTTAGCAATTCAGATTCTTCACCAGTATTTATTCTACAGTAAAATACCTTACAGCATCACTGAAGGTGCTCATATTATTCCATGTATAAGTCTCAGCTTACAAAGCACAAAGTTTCCACACAGTCTTTGAACTCAAAAGCTTATATAAACTAGACATTGAAAGCTGAGGCATTGTTAGGGAGATAATGGATGATGTTACACTGTGAAGAGCAAGTGCTTAAAGAACACAGGACTGCCAACAATACGTGGGGAATGCAGCCATTCTAGCTAATAATATCAAATTCTTAAAGCTACTGAAAATGTTCCTCGCAGTGGCAGATCTTGTCTATGCACAATTCAGAGCTTCTCAGCCAGACCCCACACCGTGGTGCCAGAAGGCCCAACTTTACAGCCAGCGAAGACACCCTAATTGGCTCTGTAGGCACCAGTTATGGTCTAAAAACATTGGACTATATTTGAATTAATAAGTTAATTTGTAAAAAAAAAAAAAAAAAAAAAAAAAAAAAAAAAATTATAATTGGAGATGTTTTCTTATTCCCCATAAACTTAAAAAAATCATAATTATTTTATTAGCTCAAGGACAAAACTACATGAATGTAACTATGTTGCTCCAACTAAACTGCACTTTTTAGAACCATTACTAATTCAGTACTCGTAAGCACCACGCACAACTATGTATGTCTTTCTTTACAAAAATTCATTAAAAGAAAATAAGCATGATGATGGAAGTGTAGAGTTCATAATAAGCAAGCCTATGGAGTTCAGCCCCATTAACTGCTATGACTTTTTCACAAATCTTTTGTCAACCTTTCATAAAATTTTATTGCATATTTGTACCTGTCGTGGTTTTCTTAAATCCCCAAAGCTGTTTGAATCAATAAGAATCTCATCTTTTCTTGAAAAAATATCGTTCATGACTAACCAGCACAACTGTGGGGGAAAAGCATCCTTTAACAGCTCAGAAATTACAAGAGAAATAAATAGAATCAAGCATGTATTCTGTTAAAATAAAATCTCAATATTTTCATGCCATGAGTGTGATTACTCACTGTGTGATATCAGTGATACCGAAGCAGAGAATTCTTCTTTTTTAGGATCAGAAATGCAGAAATGCTCACTTTAAAACCAAAAAAGCAGCAGTCATGTAAAGAAAGACATTTCATGGAGCTGGGGCAGGTGAAGATACAATTTTATAGTACCACCAAGTTAATAGTAACAGGATACCCAGTATGAGTGTATGCTTCTTCTGTATGCACACGCAAATTGGATAAATCCTTTACCAGACAAATTAGGTCTGGGCATAATCTGTTTACCTTCAACACTCAGAAACACTAGATGTAGTAACATAAGCATAAGCAATATACGTTCCATCTGCAGCTCACTGAACATGATAAAACTCTATACTATTATAAAAATCCCCAGTCTAAGGAATATTATGTTTCTGCACTAGAAAAGTTTGAAACATTTGAAAGACTGTTAACAAACCAACCAAAAAACAACACAGGAGTGGAAAACAACCTTCTTGGACCTATTGGTTGCAGCTAAAATTTCAAAATAATTTATATAGGAAGAAAGAGCCAGATTCATCAGAGCTTTATTGACTCATTAATGTAGCTCGGAATAAATGAGATTTTGTGTGTAGATTTAGTTTGAACAATAATTGCTAGGATCAACAGTGTGATGCATATTTAAACCTGGGACTACTGCCACCAAATAAATTAAGAAATCATCACTAGTTAATCTTTCTAGGACAGTGTGTTCCTGGTTGGACCACATAGTACCAGCAATAATTTCTACAATGACTAGAAAAAATTCCATCATCTACAATCATTAGAATATTTTACCATTTTGCTGAGCCAGAATTACTGTAAAACTTTTAGAAAATTTTTTTGAGCATATTATAGCTAAAAGCAACAGCAGGTACTGTAGAAGGACAGACTTCCCAAGTGTTTTAAAGTGTTCCTATGTTGTAGACAATAAAGTTGGTATTTTTAGAATAAAGTGTGTTTTATAAATTATTTCTATTAATTTTACTCTCAGTCCCTAGAATGAGAGAGACAATCTGAGGGTTCTCATACAGGAATCAGTTCCTTTGGTCTGGAAACAATAGTCACAATCTAAAAGAATTTTTTAAATTCTGTGCTCTGGAATATGTTTTAAAACACATATTAACTAGTTTGTAAAAACTGTGGGTTATAAAGTCATTTAATTTTTGATGGAGCTGTGTTGTAGACAGCTCCAATTTGGATTATCCAAGCCTCAAGGAGACAAAAGCAATCTGATTAAATAAGGATTTTTTTGAAAAGTAATTTTTACTACAGCTTGAAGACTGAAAAAAATATTGGGAAAAAATGGCAGAGTACTTGCACACCAGTTTTGAATGGTAGAAGTTATTTGGCTAGATTTTCTGATGCGAGGCAGAGGTATCCTCCGCAGAGAAGCCATTAGCTCAGAGTGCTCTGCCTGGGTAAGGAACTCTCCTTTTATTCAGGCCAGAGATGTGAGAGCAGTTTCCTGGCCCTACCTGTCTGCGGTGATTCACTTTCTCTTTTTGGCATGACTCCACTCCATACGAAGAATTTATTGCTCATGAACTCTGGCTTCCCAGATCCCATGTGACTTTCTGTCCACTAAGCTATAGAAAAAGTCTATCGTTCACCTTTTCTCCATAACAAATGAAATGATGTTGTAAAATATAAAGATTTTGGTTTAGACTCAATTTACAGTGAGAAACCATTTATTACCTAAGATTCAAGAAAATGACTATGAATCAATTATAAAATGTAAAATACTTATTATAGTTTGATAAAAATTATAAATTATCTACATTAAAACAGCCTCCGTTAGAATATTTACCTTTAGATGTTCACTACTGACATTCCAATGAGATGAAGAGGTTCAGCCATTCTTAGATGATTAGTCAACAAAAATTATTTTCAGAATTGTATACATGAAACAAAATTTTAGTTTTTACAGATTAAAAATTACAGCAAAAATGAATGGAGTCAATAGCTGACCTCCAGGACATTGTCTGCACACCTCCATACGACCTAGGAGGGTTGATCACAAAGGTAAGGGACCTTACACCGGTAATTTCACCTTTCATAATAACCACTTTATGTGACAATAATTTTTAGGTAAATACAGAATGCTAAAACAACTCAAACCTATGAATGTTTTTGCATTTCAAAGCAATGAGAAATATTTGAACTAGAACTCTAAAAAATAGAAATATACAGAGGAAGCAAAGAAGAAAAGAATAGATTTAATAGATTTGTCTAAGTTATTCCAGAAAAAAAAAAAAAAAACAAAACAAAACAAAACAAAAAACTATTTTCTGATTACAATCAGCCAAAAATTATATGAAGAAGGAAGAGAGACAAAGAGCCAACCCCGAGCATTGAAATAAAAAGTTGTAAATAACTGAACATTTCTTATTCTGAGTATACTCAGGTTTTCTGGGCAAGCTAGAGAAGATTTTACTAGGTCAAAATAACAAAATTGAACACCTAAGCATGATTTGTACCTTTATGAAAACATCCATCATGTCTAAATTAAAGTCAGTTTTGTTTTGCAATTATAATTAAATGTGTCCTGCTCTTCATTACTGTTGCACATTTCAGTAGGTCAAGCTGTTTATAAGAGTATTCCCGCTACATGTGTTGAAGGAAATAGCTGGTGATAAAAAACATTGAATACCACAAAATCACTTTACCCTAGTTAAGATTATGTGCTAAATTTAAAACTACAGCATTTGTATTACACATGAAGTCTGGTTATAGCAAATTGAAAGAGAATACTTTACAAGCACTGCTGGGTTTTTTGGTGTTTTTTTTTTTTTTTACTAAGTACAAAGTCATAAATCTATATTCCAGTAAATATAACAGATTATCCTAGCTACAAAAACACGTTAGCATATATCTAATGGCCAGAATGTTACACAAGAGACAGCATACAGTCACTGATGAATGGTGATTACAATGGTAAGAAGAATGAACAAACACACTATTGAAAAGTGAAATTGTCAAAATGACCTATTCCCTCCTGCTGTCCCTCTGCCACCCTTTATTCAGCACTGCCCTGTATAAAGAGCGACACCCATGCAGCTGCGCTGCAGATAAGAGGATAGCATATAAACTTGTGTAAGTTAGTTTGAGTATTAAGGTTATATTCCGTTTTTATTTTACCCAGTGCCATGTTACTTCATTTCCCTCTCTCCATCATCAATGGTGCCATACACAAGGAAAAGAAAAATCTAATTCTATGTGTTCATTTCACATACGAGATACCTTTCTATTTTGCTATAGCCTGATTTTGGACATTTCTCATATCTCCTGTGTCCAGCCAGGGTCATTTTACTTGTATTTGTTTTTCTGATTTTGTATAATTAAGCTGAAATTTTAATATCCCAATGAAACATTTATTTTTGTATGCGTTCAGCTTAGCATGTGTGTGCATATATAAATATGTATAGATATTCAGAATGCTCAAAAGAAGTCAAAATTCAGTGAAACAAGATTTTCCTGCTTTGATCAACTAATTTTAGCCTCTAAGTATTACTATTTGTATGTAATTATATTGTATTTCCTCCCAGTAGCACTGGTCAAGTAAGAGATTATCATTGTGGTAGGATTTACATGTAGAAAAAAAAAAAGGTAGTTCATATCCTGGAAGACTTACAGACAAGCAGTCTGTCAGTCTTCTCTGGAAGTTGCTTCATAGGCCTAGCATGCCACCTGGTAATGCAAAAATAAAAGTTATGTAGTATCAGAAAGTGTCCCTGTACCTTGCTGTTCTTTCTAGTGTTGCACTGGATTGTGTATATTCTTGTAGTATCTGTAGAATCCCATTATTCACAGTGAATTGTAGAAGTTTAATGCTAAATTTAAAGATATATGGTAATACATATTGTGCTCACAAGATCATATCTGTTTCTTTGCTTTTGCTTTTGCTGGTTTCAACTTTTTGTTGTGTAGAACAAATGCATTGACTGCGCTCAAGCACAATACTTTGAACTGGTGTCTTGCCAGGTACTGTGTTAAAAGTGAAGCCCAGGAAATGAGTCTGTGGAGCAATTACGCATGAAATGTCTTTTAAGTATATTTATTCATTCCTGCTAATAAAAAAGCTTGTCTTTAGATGATTCTTTCGTTTGTTCCAGATGCTAATATTTCTAACTGTCCAAAACATAAGCATCTCCTGTTGAAAATTATTTTCTTATGGTTATTTAGAGAAAATTATTTCAGAGTATGAAGTTGTGTCATTCTGTTTAGATAGTTACATGTAATCGCTAATATAATAAACTGCAACATTCATACACCATTTTTTTACAGCCTAATGTTTGGCAATCATTGACACTAATGAAGTAGACCTTCCAATCGCACAGCAAGTATCATTACTATTTCACAGATGAGAGAATTGAGGTAAAGAGAAGCAAAGAAAGACAAATAGCTCCAGGGTCTCCTTCCCTTAGAAAAATATTCCAAGTTTGTGACTTGCAGACCTGAAATAAGAACACATTTTTCTGTAGACTCCAAATTATATGTAGATCTTTGTCATCACAAAGTCAAGCACATTATGAGGAAAGTACATCCACTGCACTGGATATTCACAGATCAGTAACACATTTAGGTTTACTCAAGAACCATTTGAAATTTTCAGTGGTAAAAACACAAACTCTATTAAGTGTTGAATTTCATCCTCATAATAAATTGGACCCTGATATAACAGCATGAAAAAAATGATGAAAGAAAAATCATGAAAGTCACCAACTACTAGACTCTACACTGTAGTAACGCCTAGATGGCTCTGTGGCGGAGTTCACTGATTTAGACTCTCCATATATGTTAACAGATAGCATTGCTCAAAAGCTTAAAGTTCAAAAAAATGGAGAATTTGTAACTAAAAAACAGATGTGAACCACTTAAGGATTCTCTTACATCCTGGTTCAAGGGTTGGAGACATTGCACAGTGAAATGCACACACACCTTGCCAACAAAGCCAGCCCAGGAGTCCCTGCAGCCTTGTGGCTTATCCCTGCCCTGTAGACCAGAGCTCAGCCTCCACATATTTGTTCTGCTGTTCCTGTCATAGGAGTAAAGCTGAAAATTAGCTCAGCAAGTGAAAAGAATAAATATTCTGGGAAAGTCACAGGGAGGGAAGCATACCTGAACTCCAAGAGTCTCAGGGAGCTTATGATAATTTTCAAAGATCCTGATGGAGGTGTAGGAACATTTGTAATTAACTCTGATAACAAAAAGGACCGGTAAGACCAAAAGAAAAGTACCAGTAAGACAAAAAGACCATGTATAGGTCTACTGGCTGCCAGAGTGCCCAAAAGCTTTCTCAGCCCTTTCTTAGAACAGCCTCAATGTTCTGCCAAATGAGAGCCAGCTGGCACAAGGTCCTGTCATCCTAGATTCTTTTAGGCCAATTTTTGACTTCACATTTTCATTCGTGTTCATTTCCCTTGCCTTCCCTGTGAGCTGGAGCCAATATTAACAGGAATTTTTTGCATGTTTTTCTTCACTTTAGTAAACTACTATTTTAATCATGCTTTCATCCAATAACTGCAAATATTTGTTTTATTTCTCCCCTTTATCTTCTTCCAAATTGCCATAATCACCACATACATCTCTTCTCTCTGAACACTGTAGTTGAAAGCAAAATAATCATGTCACAAATTGGCTAACTTCAGAGAAATCACAGGTATCTGTTAGATATCTAAAGTTGCAGCATCACTCCACATTTACTACAGAGAAATAAAATTCAAGTTACCATTGCCTTTCAACCCTTTGTGATCCTTTCCCTGTTGCCTCAAGGATTAATGGCACCCAGTTCCCCAAACACCTGAGTTTCTCTCTTTGAAGAGCTATGCAAATTGCTATTTGTATGAAAACTGGAACATTAGTCTTTACTCTCCTAATTTTAATTGGTACACTATCATGCAGACGGCTGTTAATACTAGCTTAATTTCTAGATTAAGGTCAACAGACCCAAACTGCACAGTGTTATTTGTTTCAACTAAAAAGATAAAAACCATAGAATAGTGATAAAAAGCACAGAGTTCAAATCAGGGGAGAAACTGGTTCCTCCTCTTCCTAAGGATCCATAACCTCAGCTAAACATTAATCTGTAGCTGGAGTTGGATTAATTTTGTCTGCTTGGTCAGACAATTTCTGAACAGCTGGCAAATTGAAATGATTTGCCATTTATATACAGATACTATTGACAGATCCTGGGATCTTGCTGAAAGATAGGCTTCCAAGTGACATTGTCAAAAGCAATGGAAGTTTCTAGTGCTGGAAAACAAATATTGGATTTTTTTCTGGAATCAGTATTTCAAGTAAATATTTTTCAATGGACTTACATGTTACTTTTTCAATTTTGTCACTCCTACCAATAATGATTCCCATGAAAATATCTCTATAGCCTCAAATTTCCTTCCAAAGTGTGTAAATAAAATTGGTAGGCAATGTCTACAGAAAAAAATATTCTTATGGACTCTAAAAAGCAAACTGTAGGAATGAAATTCTATGAGTGTTAACTTGAAGATTTAGTAAATAAATAAAAATACATAGGTCTTAATATTTTTTTTCTGATTTAAAGTTATCCATTGACTTTAATGAGCATGCTACAATTTATACGAATAACAAGGGCAAAATCAGGTTTTATGCCTGATTGTCTGATTTGATTACAGGAGTTGAGACAACTAGACCATTGGTTCAAAAAGGTTCAGTTCAGAAAGTCTCTAGCTTCAATTTCTTTATTTCTAAATGGCCATAAAAAGAGAAAGAATGGAAATGAACCATTCTTGTTTCCACCTAATTGTATCTCTGTACCACAAGAGTCTCTCCTAAAGAAAAATTAAACAGTACAGTATATAACTCAGTATGATTCTTCAGACCCTCAATTAACACAATACTATACCTCCCTTCATCTCAGAGAAACTATTCAAGTTAAAAGGGCACACAGTAAAGAGCTCCTATTATTCCACCAGACAGGGCATGTAACAACATACTCACACCACACACACAAAATGTACTTCAATTCAGGAGTAGAGAATCCTGAACAGAATGTAATTAATGTTACATGCCAAACCAATTAGTGAAGTGTCATTGGAGGCACAGCCGTTGCATCTACAGCTCCAAACTTCTGGGCCAAGATCCGGAAATTATACCACTTGAAAGCCCTTAACAGGAAATAATAAGCATTTTTATGGCACCAGAGCCATAATTCATATCAGCTACTTAATGTGTGAACATAATTAAGCAGTCAATATACTTTGGTGTAGTGGCTGGTTTCTAAGCTCTCCTCTCCACTCTAAACACTACAAGGAGTTGAAGAAATTATCAAAGGGATTTAAGTAGCATGAGGCCTAGCAAGGTCCTAGACATCAAGATACTAGGGAGACCCTCAGTCAAGAATCCAGGAGTGTGTTGTGAAGAGACTGATATTATGCAAAACTGACTGTAATTTTATTGAAAATAATAGAGTTAAAATTTAGTTAGAAAATACAGCAAAAGGAGGATAATTTTCAAAGGAAAAAATAAAATCTGGAGGGTTTCCTTAGCAGAAATTAAAAAACTACTATTTTTTTGTTTCTGTGGAAGGCATTAGACTTAGATAAGGCCTACAGTATGCCTACGATTGTATTCTGAAGACCATTTCTATTCATATGTCTGTAATACAAGCATGGGGAGACACTGGATGAAATTAAAAGAAAATAAATTTTATATTTATAAAGGAGAACAGATTTTATGCACCATATAATTATCATAACTGCCTCAGCCCTGCAAGATATTACTAAAGAAATAGATTGGTAAGATTAAATAAATTACAAAGGTCACCAGGACTCATGTTTATACTACAAACTAATAACTAGCTGAAATAAGAAGGAAATTATTCTTCCTCTGCCCCTTTTTATGCAAACCAAAAGTAATATATAGAATTGTGCATGGCTGTGCATGAGATGTGAGTTACCACCTCTGAAGCACATAAAATATACAGACTACTGTGGAGGAAAGACCAGAGAAAATTACCCATGCAACCTATTTTGGAGTAGAAATCCCTGCATTCCTAAACTGGAATACACTCATTCTGCTTGAGTTGTAATGATTGAGCCATTCAGGAAAAGTGCGATTTCTATACTAGGTCTGTTTGGAGAAAAAAAAAAAAACTAAAACACATAAGGTTAAATACTATTTACATATTAATACCATAAAACATCATGGTATTAATATTTTATTCACGCTTCTAGCCTATGCAGTTTACCTTAACTGTTATAGCTATACTGTTTTCCACAGTGCAGGCCTAAAAACAGATTCATTGTACTCTGTGACCCACAGTCTGTTTCTGTAGGGTCACAGACTTAATTCTATAGCTCAGTTAATAGACTTGAAGGTGCTAATGTTTAGCCCTTCTGGGAAAGAGCCTTCTTGCCTTGACTGTCCAGTAACAACCACAAGGCCTGTAGGTACTATACTGAGGCACCACAAAGCTCAGGGTTTTTCCCTAAACGTACTTCAGAGCTGGTTCTAGCAAGGTTGAACTTGATCTGCACTTTAAAACATAAGATAGATATATGTGATGTGCAAAGTGCTCTTGCACAATGGTGTCTTCGTTTCAGCAAGGAAAATTAGGTTTTATTATTAAAAAAACAACTGCATGAGCAGCCACATTAGCATAGCACACTTGCCATAGTGTTCATGGACATGAAAATTGACTAATCCTGTGAAATATGGTACTGTAAGTATGAAGATATTAAAAGAAGATAGTCAACAGTGGTCAGGTGCTTATGTCTCAGCTATTTCTCTTGAGCTAAAATGAAGATTCTGACTGTACAGAAGTCCACCACAGTAAAAATGGAACTACAAGGAGGCTCCATTCAATTACACTTGGAGTTTGAACTCTCTACATCTTTCCTTGAATCCTACTAACAAAACCTGCCAGGTCCTCAGCATATTCTGGAGAACAGAGTTCTCATTGCAGTCTCCTATAAAACAGAAGGCCCGACATCCCTCCATCTCCCAATACATACAAGTTCACTACAACAAATTACCAATGTTTCCTCTGCTTTCTGAAAGCAAGGGAACTATCAACCATTTGGAAAAACACCAATGGAAAAAAATAATAAGTGTTATAATTCATTCTTATGACAAAGACTGTGAAGAGAAGAGAAAATGTGATAAATTAATCCATTCTAATAAGGAGAGATTGTAATAAGAATAGAGACTCATTCAATTAATCCACTCTTAATATAATCCTGTAAGAATGATATGGACCTCCCTGGTTCCCATATCTCAAGATATGACATTGGGTTTTTTTTAGGCAGCAGTTCCTGATTACAGAAAAGTAATTAGGCAAAACTGTCTAATAAAGTGGTATTTCAGAGATAATCAAAACAACACAGAAAGGACCAATCTAAAAATGTAGCAGATTAGTTAACAGGACCTTCTTAAAGATCCAGGTCCTGGGTAGGGTAAGCAAACTGACTCAGCTTGATTGAGATTCTGTCTGAGACAAGATTTGATTTTTACCTCCATTGAAAATATTCTGTTTAAAAAAAAAAAAAAAAAATGTATTCACATTAGCTGGTTCCTCTACATACAAAAATAATTTTTAAAATTATGTAGGAAATATATTAGAGGATATAGGAGAAACTGTTTTTCATGTTCATTACATATGACCCAGGGCCAATGACTAAAAGTCATAAGGCATTTTCACGGACTTTTGTTATTAGTTAGTTTCCCACTGGCAGTGTGTAAAGAATAAAATGCCTGGATGACTGAAAAAAGCTAAAATGTAATGGTTTAGCTGGTTAGCTGCATCAGAAGTCTTCAAGACCTGGCCACATATTAATAAGCTTTACTATGCCTACACCTGTTGTTCCTGCACACCATTCTCACAGTTCACCTGTCCTATATCCAGCAAGTCACTTGAAATAAGCAAGAAAAAGAACCTTATTCTCTGATCCTTAATGCATAGTTACACCACAACACATGTCCTCAAGCCTACAACACCCAAATCTCCTGCCAAATAAAAAAAAAAGAAAAAAACTGAACAAACAAACAAACAAACAAACAAAAAAAAAAAAAAAAAAAAACCAAACCTGCCCCATTCCTCAAGAGCACATCAAATTCTATTAGCCCAATAGACATAATGCAAAACTGTTAGATTATGCTTTATTTCCCCCTATCTGTTGCATTGGCTCAGTATACTTTACACTGTATCAGTTCACATTCTGGCTAATTATTACTTGGTTATTTTTTGTTTGAAGTTGGATGATACATGATAAGAACAATCTTGTCAAATCCTCTTTATCTGCCTAGTTTCCTCTATGCAATGATTATTAATGAGGGCTGGCATCTAGTCTGCATTTCCTTTTTTTGTTAATTCACATATTGAAATAGACAGTAGATCTGTGTTGGATCTACTCAAGTTCCTCCAGATGTGTTTCCGTCACTTCATATAATGGATACAACATAAGTTAAAATTCTCATTAAAACTTCAGTCTTCGTAACTGCTTCTGTCTGTATCTATTATACAACCAGTTCTCCCTACTCACAAGTTCCATAACACCTTCTTAGTGATAATTTGCCTTTTGAAAAAATCACAAAACCTGATACACTCACTAGTGCATATAATGATTAATATTGGGAAGACAATCTTTTATATCATGAAAACTTGTTACATATAAATTAGATATTAAATTATGTAACACCATTTATACAGTCCTAAGTTTAGCATACACATTTGCGTTACAAGGACATTTCTTTTTCCTCAGTACTAGACAAAAATATAATTTTTGTGGTTTCATAGGCACTGAGAGAAAAATAATATTTTGGTGATGGTTTGGGGTTTCCTAAAAACATATTTCCTTCTGATTTTAGGATTTTTCACAGCATAGAAATTGCCCTGTGGAACATGTCTAACCACCTGCTTTCAACACCAACTGGCATTACTACATTTATTATCCTAGATCTTTCAGTAGCATTTGACATCAGTTGACATTGCTCATCATGGGATTCTTCTGAAGCATCTGGAATCTTGTGTTGGCCTAAAAATCGTTACTCTACACTGCCCAAAGCAGTCAGTTCTAATCTTTTTAATTTATATGTCTTCAGTGCAGTGGGCTTTGGTGCTAGGCTCATTTTTTGTCATCAGCCTCCTGAAGTCTGCATACTGCTCTTGGCCATAGTGTTTAAATAGCAGGGTATTTGCTATAGCAGTTATTTAAACAGTGGCATCCTGAAAGTGTTCACTAAAGAATGATAAAATATAACATTTTTAAATGATAGTACAATTTATATTCTGCAGCATCTGAAGTCATGAATGGCCATTCTTGGACACAGCAGTAGAAGAATTTATTGGTAGAGAGTCATTCAGTGAATATAATATACTTTTTTATTATTATTTTCTATCTATTCAAAGTTTAATCATTTTTATTCATTGTATTTATATAATAACTATCAAATTAATGGTGTTTATAAAAAGAGCTGAACTATGTTCAGTAACTGTAGTGTGTAATTTATCCATACATCTTAGGATAGTGATTAAAAAATAATTAAGGATTCTTTTGTGAAGAACAGAAAATTGTAAATATCAAATACTCTTCTTTGCACATACATAATTTATGCAGATATAAACACTAGTATTACTATGAATTACCGCTTACTGCTTCTTCAAACAATTAACTTAGTGGACATCAATTTGGCTAAACCAGCTAGCTTTGATTCTTTTTTGTCATAGTCACTAAATTCTGCATTAGAGATTTAAGTTTTCTGACTCTGAACTGGGTTTCCCACTATACCTTTCAGTGGTATTACAGACACGAGATGTTGCTTCAGGAATGTATGAGAATTTGGATTGGCAGCTTTTCATAATGCTTATCTATTTAACATTGCTTGAGCGTTACATTCATTAAGAGTGGGGAAGAAGCCAGAAAGAACAGGGTACTGGGATGGGATGAAGGGAAGATAGGTAAATAGGTTTTTCAAGCAGAAAGTCTGGAAGACATATTAGGATGTTATATGACAGAAAGGTTTGGTCAGACTATCGGACTAAAATAGCACTGCAGAGAAGAGAATCAGTGTTGCCAATGAGACATCAGGATGGTTTCGGAGTCCAGAACCAGGTTATCTGTATCTCTCAGTTCCTTTTTCTAGACAGTTAAAGTCTTCTTTCCATCCCCAGCTGATCTCAGTCTGATTTTTTTTTTTTTTTTTGAAAGACACAGATATACAAGCAGTATGAAAATTCAACATTTTTAATCACATGGCTACTTTATGCATGTGGTGGAAATACTGATATCTCTAGAAGCTTAAAGGTCTTGAACCAAAAATAGCAAGGCAGTGATCTGTAAATGCCATGGTTCTGATTTGATGAAAAAATGCCTGAACACAGGATATGGGAGCACTGAACCCTTCCAATTCCAGAAATACAACTTTTTAATACACTACTACACTGGAAAATTACTGTCTAACGCTAATACTCTGTGCTATGTTTTTGACTTTTTTCACTGATGTGAAAATGGAAAAACTATGGTAGGTATGAATAAGTTCCAACTTCTAGTCTCTGGGCATAAAGTATCTATAGATCACTTTATTCAGGTTCTTTTAATAAAAACCTGATCTATCAGGCTCAAAAATAGTGGCTCTTGGAGATTATTCTCTGTTGAGCATCTTGATTACAATGCCAAGAAATGCTGCTGAACTGAATCGACTCTGTCTATACAAAGCTCAGTTTTTGCTTTTGACTGCATAACAGATTGATTATTAGAATTCTTTGCTTGATGTTCTTCCTGCCTTTCTGCTGAACACAGACCAGGTAATTCCAAATGCTACAGCAAAAATGCTGACCTGCAAAAAACATCCCAGTGTATTAACCCTCCTCTTAATACCTTGTATTGGCTTCTACCCAAGGGTCTGATTAATGTCATACACCACCATCATTTACCACAAAAATATCTATGGGTCTGGATTTGGTAACCAATAAAACTTTTTTCTTTTAATGTCTTTTGTCAAGACAAGAGATTTGATGATATAATTCACCACTCCTAATTATTCTGTAATTCCAGCTGTTTGTTGATTACTATTTCTGAAGTCAGCTACTGCAACAGCTTTTTAACATTGTATTATTCACCTTTGCATCTTAGCTCCTTCAGACATCAGGAAGATGGATGCAATAAGCAACTTTAAGGCTAAGTTTAATTCATTCTGCCTGAAACAGTTTTTAATTAGATATCATTTGAGATTTTTTTTTAATTACTTCTTGGCGCTTCTGGCCACTGAACTCTGTAACATGCCCTAGTATGATAATGAGAAGTATGTCTCAGATGTTGAAATGCTAAAATACTAAGTGCAAAATCCACTCAATATTATTCTTCGAGTCAGAAGAATTCTATCATTTGCCTTTTGCAAATTATTTTAATAAAGTTTCTAAAAGCACTGTGGGGGAAAAACATACCATGACCTCTCCAAATCCAGAGACGATCTTTTTACTGTGCTTTTTTAGGGGGAAAAGACCCTAGAGTGGTATTCAGATGGCAGAGTTAAATATTTTACTTTATGCAGAAGAAGCTGAAGTAAAAGGATACAATCAGTGGATATTAAACTAACCATGGAAATAAAAAAAGTAGTACAAAAACAGCCTTCCAACCACCCCTCACCATCCGCCGTCCACCCCCCACATTCCCCCCCTCCTAAAAAAAAAAAAAGAAAAGTTGTAAAGAAGTCCTTTCTGCCTATGTCACTAAACTTCCTGCATTCCAGAAACACATCTCATACAGTTCTCTCTTGTCTAGGACTATCTCTGTACAATTTCTGTACAATTTTTTCTTGAAATTAGGTTTGTGGAAATTGTAGTACCATACAATGAAGTTAGAGGACAAGAAGTTTTGGTTTTGTAGTAACTACTAAGCCAAACTTGTCATTTTCGGTACCAAGTCTACTGACAAAATCTATTTTTGATCACAAGCACATTACCTTCACTAGCAACATTGGGTAACTGAAACCAGAGATTCCAAAATTGAAGTAAAACCAACATATTGTATGGCTACTGTCTTAAGACTTCATTCTAGTACCTTATTAGAACCACAGAAGCTAAAAAAAGTGCAAAAACATAATATAGTTGTAGACTGTCTTTGCTTTCGGCAGTCTCTCTTATACAAAAGAAGCTGTCTTTAGCAGAGGTGAATCTCAATAATAAACAGGTAATTAAAGCAACCAGTTTCATCTAAACAATCAGAAGAAAAATCTCACTTTATGCAATAAGCAGGTGTCATCAGTACAATCCTACTAATAAAACATTCACATAACTCTTTAATTAGTTTCTCACCCTGCTGTCATAGGCACCCAGAGCTCTCTATGATAAAATGTTAACTCTCCATCATACTCCAGTTCATGTTTGGTGCAGATGCTCTGAAAACAATGAGAGAAAATTATATTTGCAAAGAAATTATCCAGAACAGGAAGAACTACTACATCATGAACTAGATCTTCCCCATCTCTGATTTCTATGACTCAGATATAAAATCTTTCCTACAGCGTTGCTCATCCCTGATCACACCATTATGTATAGGAATAAACAGATATTCAGTGAAAACCAGAGAATGGAAAGAGATGCTGTTGTAGTCACTTAGAGAAAAGAGAAAAGCAGTGCTCTCCTGGAAATGTTTGTTTCAACCCTGTTACTATATCCTTTAGTGTTATCCTTACATAAAAATTTTATGAGCACACTGTGTGTGATTCACACCATCTGGAATATAATCAGGAGTATGAGCATCACTTTCATAATACATACCACAATGGTGAGGCATATGGTCACCCTGCAAACTATTATATTTCAGATACAAATTTTCTGTTTCCAAGAATTATTTGAAAGCTATCATCAAGGCAGCAAGGGGTTAAATGCTTTGGCCAAGACCAGGCAAAATTTTGTGTCAGAGAAGAGATGAGAGGAAAAATAAAATTAATTTTATTGTAAAGACACGGAGAAAGGCAAATCAATCTTTCTTGTTCAATAAGCATCACACACACAAAAGGAATATTTGGTCTATAACAATTCTCATTCAATATCAGAAAGTAAGTTATTTTAATAAGTGCAGAGAAAGCATTTTCAGTGGGAATTTAAATAAGGATACCTTCCTATTGACCTGAATGTCATTGAATCAGACCTTCAGCTGACATTGCCATCTGGTTCGTTCTCAGAAGTCTTCTATATCAGTGAGTAAATCACTTAGTCCTCTAAGTCACTCATCCCAGTTTCCTTGCCAGTCACAGAAGATGATAACTGAAGCCTTGGGATACTATCTGTTAGCAAAAATACAGAAATGCAGTTATTTTAACTGATTAAGAACAAATTGCCATATTTGCGTAAAAACTAGTACAGATCTTTCTAATTAAACTTGCCATCAGAAGAAGCAGCTGCTAATTATGGTAGCAACAGCAGTTTAATTGACATGGGAGCTTAATATCTTTGTTTGATTTCATACTACTGACAAATAACAAATTGAAAAAAAATGAAAGAACCAACATCAGGCATTTGGTTGGAATTGATTAACATTTAGATATGATCAATCCAAGACATGAAGCATCATTAATCCAGGTAGTGACCCCTAGTTATGTTGCTCAATTGCTCACAGATCCACAAACATTGTAGCTGAATTAATAGCATTCATTTTATCCTTTCCAACTCTAGCTAACTACATTATGAACTATGGCATAAGTAAAACTGGTGACACAAACATCTTGACACAATGCAAAAACATTTATGGTCACTTTACATGACACAGTAATCCAATGCTTTGGTCTTTTGTAGATCAACTGCATAAGTCTCCCTCATTTGAGAAATCCACTGTCAAGGAACAATTGCAGTTAAGACATTCCCACACTTGAACTCAATTATATAGTTAGATTTCTGACAAATTTAAAAGCAGAGACCTACGTTTCTTTCCACTGTTCTTGAAACAAATAATCCATTAATCTTTTACCATATGGCTTGCTAAAGATGGATTACTCACAATCTTCCCCATGATAGTCATGATATTTGGAAATTCACAGCCAAAGCATTTTGTTTACTCAGAAGGGAGTATCCTCAAAGACACTTTTCAAGTATTTCAAGAAAGCATTATTTTTGATTATATAACACTGAGGCACAGTGTTAGTCGCATATTTTTCTACAAAATTCCAGCTGCAGACATCTAGGTCATGATAGAAAACCTAAAAAAAAAACAACCACCACTTCAGCAAAACTGCACAAACCATGCAAGTCTGTCCTGGCTGGAGAACCCTAAGAGCTCTCTCCATTTAACTACATTTTCTAAGATGATACTGAGAAAGTATTGAAGCATTTAAAATGCAGACTGGTCAGTCTCTAATAAAGATGTAAGGAAATTAGGTCTTTTATAAGAAGTTAAAAGGAAACCAGGACCAAGCATCTAAAAGACTTTGGTATTCTGGTCTCACCAGAACACTCTCAGGTTTTGCCACTGAATTCAGGGGCAAGCCAGAAATTTAAAAAGGTGTGTGTCCATAGTAATATTAAGGCTGTTCTTTAAAACACTTACCTAGACACAGATGACTTTGGTCGGTCCTTTTGTTTCATGAACATATTGCTGAAATTCCAGAATTTCTATTACAGCACTGGGCCATCCCAAATTTAATTTAAGCTTTCTGAAGAGTCTGCAGCCAAAAACCTACTTAGTAAAGAGGCACAAGTAGAAAATTGACACAAATTCCATTTTCTCATTTAACAAAAGGTTTTTGTCTATTTGGGGTATAAATCCATTTGGGCCCAGATCCCTTATAGGCCAGTACTGCTACAGAAGTTTGTCAAGGAACTTGTTCTAAGTCTGGATTCCTTATAACTAAAAGGCAGATAAAAAGACTTTCATATTTCACCCAGATATCAAATGAATTATCACAACGTATTGGACACTCTTGGTGACATAAGTGTCACTAGCTTGTAGAGTACTAAGATGTGTTATCAGAAAATCTGGTTGAAACCCTTCTAATCTTGGGTAAAAAAAAAAAAAAAAAATAAAAATCAATAAATAGATAAATAAAAGGTAAATAAATTCTCTCTACCTGACTTATTTCCCTTTCTAGTAAAAATTTTTAGGCCCTGAAAGCATAAAATCTGGGAAGTTCCCTCTGATATGTCTGTCATTCTTGATAGTCTGGGAAATAAAAAGAAGATTTAATCAGGTCATCTTCAAATGTCTTGAAATTGTGTCCTAGCTCCACTAAAGCCAGTCACCCTAAGAACATTAAGGTACTTCAGAATCCCAAATTAATTTGATGCAACTGCCACTCAGCTCCTGTCCTAGTACTTTCTGTTTGCTAGGCACAACAAACTACTTTAATGACAATTCAGATAGGGCAGAGTTAAGGAGTAATACATAATGTGATTTTAGAGAAGTTATTTAATTGCCTACAGCATCACTAGGCTCAGATTTCTGAGCAGAAACAAAAAATCACACCTTATATTTAGAGGAAACACGATGTGCTGTACCATGGGTATGTGATTTCCACTCTGTATTGTGATTTCATTTAACCTTAGAAACAACTACTGCTGCTAATAAACTTTCACTCTTTTACAGCCTGTGAAAAAGGTATTATAGCTACTTGGTATTTTCCTTTTTACCGCTCAGTAGTCAAAAATCTTATATTCTTGTACAGCTCAACTTCAGGATACAAGCAACTCCCCCGAAGTATCTGTCATTAAGGGCTACAAAGCATGAACAATTGGATGCAGATTACCTTGTCTATCCAAGACACTTATGCATCCTCATTACCATGGTGCTTGAGCACTTCACAATCTTAAATGCATTTATTCTCATAAAACAAGAGAAGCGCTACCGTCAGCATTTTCTAGAAAGAGAGCAGAAGCATAGAAAGTCTGTAGGACTTTCCGTGAAATCAGTGACAGAGGCTAGCACTCTAGTGCATTCACCTCTCTGTTGTTTTATTTTGCCCCAAGCAAAGTATTCAGATAGAAACAGTCTATATATAAAGTTCTCTGACACATTAATCTGTGTATGTGCGTGTATAATACAGAGGGCCTAGCAAAATCGTGCCCTGACCTAGTTAGGGGCTCCAGATGTTTCTGTAGGCTAAATAATTATGATAGCAATTATGTTAATTTAGAATAAAGTTACTGAAGCCAATCAAGTTATTCCAGCATTACATCAATCTGAGATGAGAACTGAGCACTGAGTGACACATCCACTAATGCTTTTGGACCTTTTTAGAGTGTTCATAGCCCACATGATGCATTCAATTGCCTCCTTAAATCTAAAGTGTGTCCAGAATAGCAGGAAAGTGCTGTCCAAGCAGAAAGCCTCTCTTGTTCAATAAACTCTGTCCTCTGAAGTACTAGTATTACTAGAGGAGAAAAGCTTCTTTAAGCTTTCTTCTGTTATCTCAAATGTTCTAGAACTGTGTAAAATTGTTTAGAGGTTACAGCGGCATTTCTGCTTTTACAGCTCATTTAACTATGCAATTAGACATTACAATAGATATGGAAGATTTAAAATTAGATATGCTTATCTTCAGTGCATGGGTCAGTACTTTTAACTTTAAAACAAATTAACGTTTTGCTTCTCATCCCCCTCCCTTCTCTACCACAAAATGAGGGTGTTTATCTTAACTCAGCAATTCTCATGATTTCCATCAGATGATAGGAGGCAAAGGGATAAATTTTCTAGATTTAAAAAGAAAGTGTTGCTGTAAAGCAATTGCAAGATAGCCAGATCAGTAATGCATCTTGTAACTGTGGAGGGAAATGTGTACGAATACAAAATTTCTGTGATAGGAAGGTGAACAGCCTGTAAAATGACTGGTAATTCAGTGGTGGAAATTACATCACCATGAACAGATATACAATATTATATTTCTATTTAAAATGGAGAAACTGAATTTCAGTGCAGTGAGGGACAAAGAAGTAGAGAAGTATTGCATCTTTAATAGGATTTTGAATTCAAATATGCTGAGCAAAACTGATTAAAATTGTATCTGAATAATAAACAGCTAACATTTTCATTTAAAAAACAAACCAGCTGCTTGATCAACATGTAGCTATAAAATCCATTCTTTTATGAAGAGGATGAGAAAATATATCCTGGAAATAGAAACAAAAAGCGAAACCTCAGCCATGTGGCCTTCTCCAGGCTATGGAAGGGAAAATATAACAAGGTTAACTTTGTTCTTTTTTGTCTGCAGCCCAAAGAAAGTCTCAAAGCCACAATGTCGCTTCTCATCACAGTTTCTATTTCTAGAATAGAAGAGGGAGATTTGGGGGTGGAGAGGGGAGAGGGGAGAGGTTTAAAGCTTTTCTTTTTTTCTCTCTTCCCCTTCCCACCCACCCCACCCCCCCCCCCCGCATTTTCTTTCTCTGTCAGAATAGTGTTACTTGTATTTATCATTCTACACAATCTTGCAGTATTTTATGTGAGAAATTATGTATAATAATAAACAAAAACAGTGTTACCGGCTACAGAATATCCACATTTCAGGGAAATTAAGAAGATTACTGAATCCAGAAAGAGTACTTCCAGTGACCAATACCAAATATAACTGAAACAGAATGGAATAGATCTTTCATTCACTTGAGGCTTTGTCTAGAACACATCAAAATCAATAGAAATTGACTTTTTTCTTCTGTTTTAATGGGTGTAAGATCAGTTATTTATCTCTTATTCTCAGCAGTTTCCAATAATGTGTATGTCAATAATGAACCCTTTATCCTCATTGATATCGAGGCACCATTGGAAATAGATCATCTTTTCTACACAGAAAACAGAAAGTAACCCCCCCTAAAGCATCCCTGGTTGTAAAACAATACAGAAAATATAGTTTTAGAGTCACAACTTTAGTGGAATTATGCACAAATTTTCAAACAGGAATGTTTGTTGGATTTCCAGCTAAAGAAAGTAAGGGCTGAATTCCCAGTCTCACCAAGGCCTCTTTTGGTGACCCTTGCAGAGCTGAGTGTCCGGTTTCACTGGAATGACACCTATCAAACTCAAAACCCAGCACTTTTGGTGAAAGTGTTGCAATAGCTCATAGTTTCTCTCTCAGAGGCTGCTAATTGAGACAACAGGCAGCTGTGCAACAAAATAGATGAGATATGCAAACAGATTTTTCTCAGACAGGGATCCATCAATTAGGGTAGAACATCCACCGTCAAGGATGGTGGCCCATATCATCAACGGGAGAAAAAAAATAGTCAATCACTAATTCATTAAATGAAATAGGCATCTCAAGTCCTGAAACAAATCCCTCAATGTCACTATTAGGGTTCAACAGCAGTACAGGAACCTACACAAAGGATTGCACTGAAGGATCAAGATTTTAACTTTTTTTTAATCTTAGGAAAATTACTGACAAATTTTACCGCATTCCAGGCTTTATTTATAAGGAATTTAAGTTATTTTCAAAACCATGCTTAACTCCTGAATTAATTTTGTCATTATTTGATTAGAAGTAGTAGAATTTTTTTCCCCTTAATCTGATCTCATTTGAGCTGTAGCTAGCAAAGTGATACAAACTGAAAAAATTGGAAATGCAGACAAAACTCAGGTTTTCCTCATCACTTCCCTTTCTAAGAAAAATCTCCATGATTTTTTAAACTTATTTCTTAATTAAATACTTCAAATCTGCACCCATTTGGCTGTAACATCATACCATAGATTGGTAAATATGTTTGGAAGAAAAACTTAATGAATATGCTGAAGGTAAACATATTTTCATTAGCATATTAAACTTTGTCCCACAAGACTGCAGAGACGCTGAACACAGAGAGCATTTTCATTTAAAGGACTGGTAAAGCTCTTGGTGGTCTTGCTATCAGTGCTCACCTAGTTTAGCTAAGTTATTGAATTAAAATTTAATGAAGGACCAAGTTTGAAATTCTGCCCCACTGCACATAGCTTATGAATACCCTACAACGATACTGCATCGTCATGATAAATTATACATGCAATGGTGCTGAAAGTTATGTAAATTCAAAAAAACTTTAACAAAGTTATACTCTAACTGACATTGATTGTGTACAGTTGTAGACACAACTTTATCAACAGATTCTGAACTGCAATAAAAAAGAAATATGTATTCTATTCTCTTGTTTATTCCCTGGAAGAATAAACTGAAAATCACCAAATTATCCTCCCTTCACAACTGTCTGAATATTAATTGCAAGCTTGAAGGGCAACAAAACACATACAGCATTGCCAGGACTAGTAATTAATCTGAAAGTTTCAGACGCTGATGTATTGTGTACACAGTGCTGAAGTGATAACCCAGAGAATGTATTCCTCCTTTGCTGCTGATGGTCTATGATCATTCTTGTAGATACATTCAGAATTTAAATTTTTTCAGACTACAGCCAGAATAAAATGCAGACCTTTAGAAACAAACCCTAAACAAAAAAGTCACTATGGAAAGGAAAATTCTGTGCTATTTGTAAGTAATTTTAGTGCTTAAATATTAATAAGGAATATTTCTATCTCTTTTTAAAAAATTAAAAATTGTGTTTCAACCTATTATAAAACAAAATTGTGTTTAAATCACCATGCCAGTCAGTTCTTCAGTGGTTTCACTGTTACTCTTTACAACTGATTCCAACATAAATGAAATCTGGCAAGGCAGAGAGATCACAGAATGCTGACAAGAAAACTCTCCCACTTTGGGAAAATTTTTGCAGTTGTTATTGTTGCACTTACTGCAGCATCTTCTGGTAAGGATCATTTTTCCTTACTCTGACTATATGCACAAGGTTTAGTCCATTACAAGAACACTGTAAAGGGATAAAGAAGTCTGCTGACATTACTCTCTAAGGAATGCATTTTCCAAAAGGCTAGTGAGAGATGATAAGGACAGATATTAAGTATTCCAGTTTTCTCCAGTCTTTCTAATTTCTTTGGAGAAAAAAATCTATTCCTGTATAACTGGAAACTTTCTTCCCTCCCAAAACTCAAACTCATGTGTAAATGAGATACCTCAAAGCTTGCAGGGAGTTTGCAACAATAGCGCTTAGACATCAGCTGTACTGTGCATGTTGTTAGAGGACAGATAATTTTACTCATCAGAAAAGATGCAAAAAGAAAGATGAAAACACAGCATGAATGTACAATCCAGCTCAGTAAATTCTCTCATTTTGGTATGCATCTAACAGGTACTAGAGGACTTCATTCTTGACTGGTATTGTTTTCTGAAGAACAGTTCAATTTTTCAAAAACTGGGAAATATGTTATATAATTGGGTTGATGACTATACACACACTAAAATTGAGTATGTCCATATTTGTTTCACTTGCTCTACCCAGTCTGGCTAAATGCAAGACACTTGCAATCTGGAAGCAATAGACATAGTAGTGAAACACTTGGAGAACATAAATGCTTCTTATATGCAAAGTGCACCTTGCCTTTTCATAACCTTCTAAAAATCAATGGCAAGCACAGATACTCTCAAATATCAGCAGAAGACAGTAGCTTCATCTGAGTACAACATTATTCCACCTGTAATTCTTAGGGCATATGACATAACGCGTTTAGGGTTCAATTTGGGCACCTTGCATGCCACTGTATTGTGGTCATGGGTACACAGAATGAGAATTTTGATTGAAAAATGTAGCATTCTGGGAGCATTAAGAATTCAAAACCTTCTGAGTTCCAGGTTTTCTGGGGTAGAATGATTTTTAGATTTACCATCTTATAAAGTCTAATATCACCAAAAATTCTACAAAATAACAATCATTAAACAACAAAAAAAAAAAAAAAAAAAAAAAGACATGGCACAAAAGTGTCATCAGATCATTTCATCAAACCAATCAGAGATCAGTGATAAGAAGATACAGAACTCAGACTTTGACAGCATCACAGTTCACTTATATTCAGGCAGTGACTTAATTCGTCTTATTATAAAGCCAGAAAAAAACAGATTGGGTTCAGAATACAACATAACCCAGGAAAAGAAATGTTCAGATACACATTTTTGGGTGGACTCATTTGTCCTTCTAGAGGAAAACAGTAAAAGTGGCCACATAGCACAGAAATTCTTAAATAAATAACAGTAAAATTCTTAGTGACAGCATTGCACACAAACCCCACTTTCAGTGGGATAAAGACTTTCTTTAGTAAAAGCTTCTAAGGAGACATCCCTTCTTCCTGGGTAACAGTAAGGAGAAGCAATTATTCCCTTATTCTCTACTGTGGCCAGCTGGGAATTTCAGGCTAACACCTACAGTTGCCCTTTCTTTGCCCCCTCCCATGGGCAAATTAACCATACAAGCCACTAAATATATTCATCTTCATTTTTTAGCTTCTCAAGAAAAGTTAGTTTCACCTGACCCTCCCAAGACCTGGAGTCAGGGTGGAGCATTTCAGCATTCTGAGGCTGGCAAAGCAGAAATTCAAAAGGCATTCCTCCCACCTCTTCAAACCTATCCACCAGTAACTCAGTAACCTCTGGCCTGAGATGCTTTTTATAAAAGTACCAACAAATCAGTATGACATCTCAGTACTGTAACACCTCAGGTCATTGTTCCTAAGTTTTAAGATCAGAAGTGCAAAGAAATTTTTGATAAGTGAGTGACAAAAATAATCAGAGTAAGAACTATGTTGTTTGTATTCCTAAATGATAAATGCTTGTCCATAAATGATCAGCACCTTATACAAATTCTCAACTGACCAGCAATACCCTAACCCCCATACCAAGCCAAATAAAATTCTCTCCCTGCAGTTATATGTATATTCATTCCTGGAGAGCCTGGGTGTCAAACACAATGTTTCTCATGGGTAGAAACATTCTAATTTCCTCTCCATATCTTCAGACACTGTTTTAGTTTGTTTATAAACAAATTTTCTCTCCTTCTCTCTCTGACATGTACATGTCTATGTGCACCCATTGTGACCATGAACGCATCTTATAAAAGTGGAACTAAAAGAGAAGGAATTTCAGATAGTTTAAAGGTGTGGATAGTTGAGCAGTGCCAAAACAAGGTGAAAGGTGGGAGTTAATCCCCCTTCCAAATAGAGAAGTAATACTATTTAGATCCCTAAAGCTATGTAGAGCTAGCACTTAGTGCTTGTTTTGTAAGGCTAAAGCTTTTTCTCTGACAGATTTTGACTCTAGTCTTTCTTTTTCTTTACTTTCTCAAAAGTGTCTCAGAACAAAATATTTTATTGCACCATGAATGGAACCTTTTGTGACAAATTAAATTAAATGTTTCAGTCTTTCATTTCAGCAAGAAATATTCCATTCATTAGTATTTTAATAATTCTCTCCCTTTCTCTTTCCTTCCCCTTAATTTTATTGTCTGATTTGGCAAGGAAACATCTGACACAACTGCACAGGGTTTCAGACATTCCTCTCTCTCATTGACTAATTTCTATCAAATTTGACAGAGTTCAGAGCTACTACATGAGTTTTGTGGAATCTCATGAGATGGCAGAGACCATATTAACACTCACACTGAAGAAAAGGCAGAGAACTTAGTGTTTGACAACCACTGCTGGTCTGGTCAACACATATTTACTATCTGGTCAATTTACACGTGTTGTGCTCTAGAGCAGCCACAGCATCTACACTGTCTCTCCCCCAGTGAGTAAACCAAATGCAGATTCAGGAGAACCAACAGCAGTATGAGGATGATCCTCAGGAACAGAGAAGAGATCTAGAAATCTCTCAGTGCTGGTTCTTGCAGTGGGATAGGAGGATGTCATAAGAGACATAAGATATAAACCCATCGTAAACCAGGCCTCCGTTGCTCCTTAGCCTGTAGAACTGCTTAGTTTAGATTGACTGCTAAAACAAAATCCACTATTTATACATACAACTTTCAAATTCCATTCACCTCAAATTTTGAAAAATGAACAGTTATCAACTGGGAAATTTGGAAGGTTTCACTTCACAGTAATGTCTCTGGCCTTGACTTAATTTCTGCAGACACCACCAGTAAGACAGACAATGACCACTGCAGAGTTATTTTCTCAAATCTTACCAAAGTCATCCCATACACATATGAGTTGTAAGCAATATAGATTCTCAGATTACTTGTGAACATAATTGTGCTTAACTGTCCTAACTAAGGCAAAGCAAAACATCACATTACATTTGTAATACGTAGAGTGCTACTGCATGCAAATAGGGATGCGGACTTTACAACCTGAGTATCTTTTCAGGGCTAAAAGTCAAGAACAAAAGAGGGAAACAAAAAAAATTCATTATATTGGTATATATTTATGGATCCAAGTGACTAACTGAATGGCTAGCATAAAAACACACTCGTGATTGGAAATTGATTGTATTTTTTTCAAACAGAGCTGGAGCTTTCCTGGGGTTTAACCTGTCATTTGCATAGGTTAATTTTAAATGGCAGTGCAAATTTAGGTTGAAAAGATAATTATAATATTTCACCTCCTTTCATCTCAGGTTATGTAAATGAGACTTTAATCTTTTTGCAGTTCATATTATATTAATAAGTAAAAAAAAAATCTTGATTTATGTTATGCTGTCAATCACTTGATAGCAGCGGACGCAAATGAAAGCATGTGGGTACAAATCAGGCTAATTTCCAACTATTCTCTTATGTCTGTCTTTTTATCTATAGGGTTATGGCACATATTCCAGATAAGGAAGTGAACATAGAGGTAGTTTTGACAGATATCTTGTTAGATTGTTATGTCATTTTTATCAGTAGTAAATGAATTCATCTCTCTGATAAGCAGACTATTTCTTAGACAGGTGGTTCTTTATGCAGTATTTCATTGTCCAAAACTTCACAATTCTGCTCAGGATCAACCACCTCACACACATATACTTACAGTCACTAAAATTCTTCCTTACCCCACTCTTTTTTGGTTGTCCGTGGTGAGAGTAAGGCCCAAGCAATTTTTCTCTGCTTTCTCCCTTCCATTTTCATACAACTTATGGAACTGAATCCACACCTCAGAGCTTCTTCATATTGCAACAGCCTTCACAAATTGTTCTAAGAGTAGTGCAAATAAGCTGGAATCTGGATGGGTAAAGGCACTAATAACTTGGCTTTACTTTCAACTGATACTTTTATTCCAAGGATGTAAAATGGATTAAAAGAGGTCCAGTTCTTAATAACCACTGTCAGGTGACACTGTTTTTTACCCGTATGTAAATTTTGTTCCCCATTTCACAGCTGAAATAGTTTCTGGGCCTTGTGACCATCAACCTGTTACAGCAGGAATCAGTGCTGAGCAGGTAGATATTTTCTTACTGACATTCAATTTCTTTGTTCTACAAAACTTAGACAACACCTGTTTCCTTCATGAGAAATATTACAGAAATTATTTCCTACAGACAGTCTGGAAAAGTCCTTCTGTCTCTTTGGATCACATGATAAATCCCATTATAACTTCAAAACTGATCCAGGTAGTGAAACACTTGTGTCTAACTGAGCCTTACATTTACTTGTAGGAGAAGGTACACTTGGACAATGTGATCTGGACAAGATCTGTCTCCATTCACACAGCTTCTCTGTGGCACAAAGGAAGACTGACAAGATCTAATAGTCTGAAAAAATGGAAGTGATTTAATGAGCAAAACCAAGACCTTTTTTATATCCCTAATCCTTTCTATGGGAATTTCATATATAGAAGTACTTGTACCTTAGTATCGTCAGCAGCCTAAGAATAATTTCTCGTTTCACTATAAAACATATCTTATCAGTTAAAAATCCAGTTTTCAGGACTATTCTCCCATAGTTACAGTTTCATTAGGCCTTGATACACCCACCTGTCAGCTGAGATGTTTTAAACATGATTTTTAATGCATGTGTCAATACTATAGAGTTCAAATAATCCTCTGACAGCCTAAAAGTATTTGAATCCAGACCAAGTCTATTGTTCTCTACAACTAGTTTGTCACATTAAAGTATTCTCATGTTATTATCTCCATCAGCTCAAACCAAACCAAAGGCAACTAGAATTTTAATCCTTATGCTGTGTTGTAAAATAGCCCTTGATAATCATTATCCAGTCCTTGAAAACAAGATTTCTCACTGAAAGGAAATGGTGGACTTTCTACAGCTATGTAAGATATCTGAAACCTCAAAAAAAGAGATCATCTAAGAGAAAAAAACTATACAGACAGATTCTCAGTTGCTATAAACAAAAAATAACTTTTATAAGTAGAAAATTTGGCTTATGATTTATGTATGAACATTACCTAAGCCAGCCTTCATCCTTCTGTTACACCAAACTCAGTCTTTCTGCAGATTTCAAAGTGTTTTCTGTATCATTCTATAGATTTCAAGGAGAAAAATAAGCAGAAATGGTGGAATAAGAAAGTCTTTTTCCAGTATCTGATCTGGATTGAAAGTAAAATCACCAAGCACATTCTTACATGTTTTGAATCAGAAGGTTTTTTTTATTACTATCAAGCATTGTTGTTAGAAAATATTCAAACTAAGTCTGTAGTTTGAAATTTGCTCATTACATAACCCTTTCAAGGTAAGATATCTAGCTATCTTAACATTTTCACAATGGTTTTCTAAAGGAATTAATTTAATAAAATGTAACGTGATGTCACACTTCCTGACTGTGTGTGGAATGGTTCCCCCTAACTACTTTTCCTGCATTTTCTCACACATATGTACAAATGCATACACTCTTCCTCCCATGTTTTCATAAATGTGCAGTGTAGAATTACTGCACTGACAAGAAAATGGAAATAATTAAGTCCTCCACTTTACCAGGTCATCCAGGTAAACCATCCATATTCCTACAGCCCACTTTCAGTGTAATAAAGTATTAGAGATTTTGATCCATTAAAATCAATAGGACTACTGCTGGACATAGCTGAGATTTCATTTACAGAAAAGCATTTTTCCCCAGGGAGAATAAGGATCAGATTCTTTCATTCTCCTCTCTCATGTTTCCACTGATACTCACTTGATAGCAATGACAATTTTGAAAAATTAAATAGGGATTTCCTTAGCTGCTACTCAAATAAGATGATTTTTTTTTTCTGAAGGATAAATGATATTTGTTCACTAGACTTTGTCTTTTAGCCATGCAAAACAGCCTAGTTTGTATGAAACCTCTTCCAAAGCCTAAAATTCACTGTAGTGAAAAAATCGTCTTTTACCTTCTCTTACAAGGTGAAACAAAGTACAACAAATTAAAACTTCAGCTTTGGTAATGACACTAAAATATTCAGCAATGTAAAAAGGAGAGGGAGCACATGCTAGAACTTCACTCCATGGCTTGCAGTGAAAGTGTTTTACAGTAAAAGGTTGTTTTACTCTTGGGAATTAATCTGTTCTCTGTTTTTAATGTTTAACATAGTCTACTCCAGAGCAGTAAAATAGTAATTCCAGTACTGAAATCATTTTCATTATTTGTTTTTTCTCCAAAGAACAATTACCAGTTTTCACCTGGGAAAAGCTCCCAACTGAAAGGCTCAAATATTCAGTGGATCAGGTTCTGCAAAGCAATGTTCATTCTTAGCTTATCTTTTCTTTTTCTTTTCAAGAAGAAATTCTTGTTGCTCAGAATTGCATCAAAAGGCAATCCTGCAAAGTGAACAATCTTTTTTTTTGTTAACAGAGATTAAGAAAAAAATAATAATAAATTTTAAACACATCATTCATAGGAGGAGAGTCCTCCTTTTAAAATAAAAATCTATACCTTTTACACTTATCACACAAGTTCTTTTCTTGAAGCCAATCAAACTGTATTGAATAAGCATACAATAAGCAGCTGTTGCTTTACTAAACTAATATCCATTAAACAAAATGGTCATAAGTGCATCAATCTAATGTAATAGCAAGAATGTCATTGAAATAGAAAGTTGTCACAGGATCAATGTCCCCTGCCTTGAAAATAAACATTGTGGTTTCGACTCAGCACTTATCAAGCAGCAGGAGACCATTATCCTGTGATAACATCCTATTCTATTGACATTATCTGTTAAATAGAGATACTCAGCAAAATATCAGCTTTCTTCAGTTTGGATAAAATAAGCACACATTTTACATCTGCTATACATAATTATTGGATGTGTGTATTTCCCACAAACCTGAGTGACTTTAAGACTACAAAAAAATGGCTAAAAAATAGTTTACCACATATACTACTACTTATATGGCCATTGAATGTTCTTAAACGAGCAAGAGGTAGCAAAGCCATCAGAATTATAGCTACCTCCACATTGCTTTCTACTACTGCCAAACCCTTCCCTGGCTATTATTCTGTCATTTTCTTGTCATATTGTTGAGCTATGATTTCTCCTTGGCCAACTTTTTGTCTGAACTACCTTTCTAATATCCATTCTGACTGTCGTACAGTCTATGGGGTTTTTTTGGATAAGGAGCTGTGGGGAGCATTTTTTGGTTTGGTTTTGAAGTAAAAACTTTTCTCAGATCTGTTGTAATTAAGTTAGTACATCAGGACCAGTAACATTTTGACTAATGAATGGATTACTGATCCTAGGGTGAAGTCTTCCTGCCACTAAGACCTATGTGGATCTCACTTAGAAGTCAGCAAATCACTGGAGCACTGCCAGACCTTTTACAAGCACCTGATGCATTTCCTATTTCCACCTCCCCTTCACAATTTAGTTATTACCTAACTTCATAATGGAGGCTGCTATCTGGTATGCATATTATTCTTTCAAGGAATCACGCCATTCACATACTAGGACCTTGGCCTCCCCTATCCATCATCTTCTTAAGTGTCCACAGATATTCAGTGACAATCATTATGTGTTGCCTTATGAGGTCTTTATTTTCCCCTCTTTCTGTGTGATTTTTACACTTAGAAAATAAAAGCTTTTAATCACGCTCCCTGAAAGTATGGAAATTGCTTAAAATGTTGTCCGGTTTTCAGGAAAAAGAGCTACCTTTTTAGAGCCTAAGAATCTTGTAACATTATTGTAAAAAAATATGGTAAGATTAGTTTGCACATTCCAGAGTGAAGTATTCTTAATTTGTTGCAAAATTACCACATATTTCTATCTTTGATTAAATATGAAATACAAAAGACCAGATCCAATTACAGGCATATGATAGGCATGTTTTCTAGGAGGAGTAACTACTACACAGTTTTTTCCTGTGGAACTGAAGTAGCTGGTATGCTACATAATATGGTGTAGAGTATTGAAGGGGAACGGTTTTCCTTGTTGCAAGTTTAATGTCAGTTATATTCCTCTGCATGCATAATACGTTTCTTAAGTTACTCATCAATATTCAGGTAAGAAACAGTTGCAGAAGTGGTGAATGAGGAGTGAGTTAACTTAAAAAATGAAAATAAAACCAAAAACAAGGGGACACCTTATATAATGAGGAAAACAAAATTTATGCAACTGGCTAAGCATCCTTTTACTCTGCTATGTGGGCAAGTTATCTTATGACAGCCCATATCACAATACCATATTACCTAATATGTTGTATTTAAATATGTTTGGCACAAAGATTTTACCCTACCTTTCTTAGTATTAGAAAGATTGGAGCTTCCCTGTGAACTGGCTTACAATGTACTCTGCAAGTTTTTGTCTTTCCTTCAAATCTCCATGACTGCTTGACACTTATTTGAACTTTTCTTAAGCCTGCATGCTCCTTTCTTCTGTCCTTTCCTACTACCTACTCCCGATCTTCAACTCCCATCTAAAACAAGCTATACTGTGGTTATCTGAGGTTCCACAGACCTTTTTTCCTAGGATATTGATGTCCCATCGGCACTACCTAATCTGATGACAGAAGAGGTGTAGGCCTACCATCTGCATCTCACTATTTCAACTGGGACGACACTTAGATGTCTCATGGACCGTTTCAGCTAAAGCTGTCCAAGTATTTTCAAAGACAGAGGGAAAACAATGTAGAACAAGAATGTCAGAATGAACACAGTGCCAATGGGTGAATGGTAAGCATTCTGTCCCTTAGATCCTCCACTGAGCAACGTTCCACGGTCAGAACAGAAGGCAGAGGCAAATATAGATTACCCTGCTCATACTGGAATCTCCACAAAAACAATAACTTAAGTAGTATCTTGAATCTTCTCTTGGGTTTTTTTGGCTTTCCTTGCTGATCAATCCTTACTATTGATCACAGCAATCTTTATATTCTCCACAAATAACATATAGAGAGAGTAAATTCTACCTGAAGTTGAAGCTTTATCATTGGAGGTTAATTACTGAATATTCCAGCACATTTCTAATTATTCTTCAAGATGGGCAAGCCAAAGTAACAGATTTTATTTCACTAGAGAGGAAAACATGCTCTCTCACAAAGGCAGAGTGAAGAGGGCGGGATGCTGGATTCAACCCACAGGTGTAACTAATCTCATAACCCATTACTTATTATTCTGGCATATCCCAGTGTATTCACTTATTCACTCCCCTCAGCAAGGCACTAGAGAAACCAGCCTGACTGATACATAAAGCACAGTAGAATCATCACATATGTGAGAAGAACATTTAGATGTTTCTCACTTCACAGAGTAAGAGAGGCTAAAAATGGTAAGTTTCAACTGTTTCATATATTAGGATACAATACTGTTGTACAAGCTAATTCTGCATACCTCCTGAGCCTTATTACCATGGTGGTACAACAGAGAAGGGCAAAAGGGTAGCTAAAATCTATTACAATTACACATATGCAAGCAATTAGGGGCAAGTTCTGTTTGCCCTTTGTGAAAGCACACAGTAGGAGTTGCAAGTACTAGAAATACCTATACTACTTGGCATATTTTTGCTCAGTGTCTCAGAGCTCACACCAAAGTTTAGCATATGAATGATTATTAATGTACACTAACATATAAAATGAGGTCATTGCTGCATTTTTGTTGTACGTGGTTTTTTTACTGATATTATTATTTTGTGAAATCGATAGAGCTATGCAAAAAAAAAAAAAAAAAAAAAAAAAAAAACACAACAAACACCAAACACCAAAACCAAACCAACAACCAAACAAACAAAACAAAACAAACAAAAAAAAAAACAACAGAAAAATTAATTAGGATTGTAAAGGAAGATTCCTGTGAAAATATTTTCATTTGGTTTGAGGGGGGACAGCAAAGGAAAAATAGTTTGGAGTTATTGGCTTTCATGGTGAGTTCTAAAACATTGAACAAAATTTTTAATCATGTAATGCTGCTTATTTCCCAGAAGGAGTTGCTTCTTGGAAGGTCCAGTTCTAAAATAATCTGTGGCTAAAAGGCTTGGCCATTCCTGCCTGGCTGCAAGTCTTTTATATATCCTCTCCAGACCAGGGATTTCAGCCAGCGTTTCCCACATGAGGTTAGTGCTTTTGCTGAACAGGTCATTAGCTACTTTGAGGTAGATCTCTTAAGCTCCTTCTTGGATCTGTTTTACACTATAAAATTAAAAATTCATTTACCGCATCAAGAGGCAACCTGAGTTTGTATGACAGTGATTAGAGCACTTTAAGATGCAAGAAATTGATGTTAGAGTACTTGTTCAATGAAAGTTTGATTAGTTATTCAAAATGGAACAGCCCCAACAAGGGAAATGTATCCCTGGAAACAGTGCATGGCAGTAAAGGCGCTCAGATGACTGAAGTTCAAGTCTGTAATTAGAATGAATTGAGACAAATTCGTGTAGCATCATTTGGAGTGAAAGCCCTAACATTTTGAGCATTTTCTATTAGTACACGTGGTTCTCGCTCCTTTTTCATGAGTAAGTTTAAAAGGTCACACCTTAACATTAGAAAGGAAACAAAGGAATTAAAGAAAATTCCACAGCTTCTAATCAAGCTCCATTAGTCACTAAAGTCTGCCCTAACTCCAGACCACACTTTTCAATATTACACTACTAACAGACCACATACAGCAAAGTTCTCCACTCTGTTCCAGCAAGTTTATCATATGGTTTCAGTGGTTCTGCAACAATTCTGTTCAGTAATCAATCATGATTACTAGTTATATACAGTACACACGGCAGAAGAGATTAATCTGGGACAGACTGGGGTATCAAGCTAATTAGTGATATGCTGAAACAGCATTTGTGCTTGGCTCGTTGAAACAGCAATTTTTCCATCAGCACAATTGTCTTACCCTAAGTATCTCACCTTACAAACGATGCACCATTTTATCAAATTAATTGGCCTGTTACATCACCACAATGTGGAAGGAGACTAGTTTTGCCTGTAAAACCTGAATAACCTTATTCTTCATATTGTATGCTGTATTTCACAATGTTTCTTAAGTAACACTAGATACTTTCTAGTTCTTACATCCAAATGGGAGAGCAATAACTTTTTCATATGATTATTATACTTAATAAAGTAGGATACATAGTAGTATCCTAGTAGCCTTTTGCTGTAGTATATATTACTCATATCTGTCCCAATATCAAGAAATTTTTGAACCATATTTTTTGATGACATTGAGTCACCTTGGGGAAAGGAGATCAGAGTAAGAGTGAAAAATGAAAACTCCAGCACCAGGGTCAAGTTTCAACCTCTACCATCCCAGGAAACACTAAAAAAAAATCCAGCAATGTAATATAGTTGAGCTTGGTTTGTCATTTCATTTTTTGGTTTGTGTTTTTTGTTTATTTTTCATTTATCACCTCCCATAAACAAAGGCTGATCCTGAAACTACTAAAGAAAACAATATAGCACAAGTAGCCATACCCCAAAGGCATTTATAGAGTGAAGATTCAAGAACTAATAGTTCATTGGCTATGTAAGCAAAACAGCAGCCCTTATGCAAGGACCAGTTATATACACTACAACATTTTCCTTGAGATAAGGGCTATTGGCCTGGATTTTTCAAAAAATATCTAAAGCATACCACAGTAGTCTTACATTAGGTTTTCACACAATATCTGGTTGAATTGGTACTGCTGGATTACATCCTAAACTGTGTTGTGGTATTCCATTTCGTTCCTTCACCAATGGTCATAAATAGACCATAACCAGGACAATGGATTTAAGCTCAGGAATTTCTGGTCTAACTAAACATGAGTCACCAGAAGAATAATGCCTGCCTGAAACATATTAGAAGACACAAGAATTTGAGCTTGTAAATAAAATTGTTTTACAGAAACTTTCTTAAAGGGTATTTATTTCTGCTGGAAATAGTGTTAGATCAAAAGCATGCTAAGTAGGGGTTTCTACTCAATGTTTTGCCCCATTTTGTGCAAGACAGAGGGAAAGGAGAGTCTTCTCATTTTGATTCCTTTCCTCAGATTCCTTCACTTTTTCCTTTAGAAGAAGGAAAATTCAAAACTCTGTGAGAAACTCATTTTCATCCTTACCCTGCCCCTTTTTCTGGGGGGGAAAAAAAAAAAAAAAAAAAAAAAAAAAAATAATTACCCCTGAAATTGGAAAGGTGTCAAAAATAAAAATGTTGAAAAAATTCTAAAAATTTAAACAGTCCAAATTTTATATTTCTTCTAAAATTTCTAATTGAAACTATATCAGCCTTCTCTACAGGAAAGTTATATAACAAGAGAAGTCATCTATTGAATCCAAAATAGCTCCTGCTATTTCATATAAATGAAACAAAACCTACTAAACTTTAAATCGAGTATTTTGGAGAAAGAGTCTTGAACATTTGAAGCCATGGTTCACCATTCATTGACACTTAATATATGTATTGTCTGACCTGCTGGCAGAACAAATATGATCTGGATCAAGTGCAAGCACACAATTACATATTTCTCCAGCCACCCACACAGCAAACAATGCAATGCTCATGCCAAATCTATGCCTGCTGTGGGAGGACAGATGCTAAATGACTGAACAAGAACTGCTGAGACAGCAGAGTGAGCTTATACTGTTCCTGTGCTTTGCTTTACATTTGAGCAATTTTTTATTTGTTGCTCTCCACTCAGAAGACAGATTTACCATTTTGTGGAGCTGCAGCCTGAGGCACCCTGTTCATCACATCAGAGAATGCACACATAATCAGCAAATTATTACTCTTCAGCATCTACTGAGATGGCCACCACTGGAGAGAAGGGTTACCTAGTCCTAAGGCACACTCAGTGTCTGTCTCTTTATTGAGACTGTTAACAAAGGGCAATTACAATCAATTCTGACAATACCTTTTGTGCTACTGATGCCCATCAACTAGAAAATGGTCTTAGAGCAAAACAGTTGACAGAATTCAAGCAGTTATTTGAGAATAGATAGTTTTCAGAGTCTAATTTCATTCCAAGGTCAACTGATATTTCCTGATATTTCTCCTATACTATTTTTATACAAAAAGCTTTGATACAGGTTTGTTCAGTTTTCAAGGACAAGCTTCTGCAGTATCTACCCACTTCTCATCAGACTGAAGGCAAAATCAACCTAGTATTTACATGGATCTCCCCCATCTTCCCCATTTTCCTCAAAAGACAGACAAGTTTTTTCTAGAAGTGATGGAATTGACTGTAAAGAAATCCTTCAATTTCTTAGTACAATTAAACATGAAAGCAAGCCTTGGCCTTCTGCTAAGTAGCTATACTGTAGGCAATCACTTGTACACAAGTTAACTTATTCAAAGGGTCCTTCTACATGGTTCACAGTGCATGAAAGACATAGTTTCAGCAGCTATCCGCTTGATACAGAATTCAAGCAATGGTCCATGGATTAAAGTTTCCTCAATTCATTATCTATGCTCAGAAATACCCAGTCAACTCCAGAAAACGTCTGCCCACTGAACTGTAAACATGACCATCATTGCATTCTGAAAAGATAAGCTAAATACAATAGAAAGTACAGAGAATGGCTTCAGTTATACAATATTAGGCTCTTAAGCAAAATTAGAGGTGCAAATTCATCTCTTTTAAAAAGTAAGTGTTGAAGAATATAGAAAACACACTACCACCATAGTGGGAGGGTTTCTGTAATATTGAATTTATTATAGTTAAATAATTTTCATGTAGTACTCACTAGCCTCCTGCTTAAGTGGCAATTCTAATATAAAAACATATATCAGGTACAAAAGATGACTTTTTGAAAAATACCAGACAAAAAATAAACAGAGGCTTGATTTCAAAGTACACAACTCTTAATGCTTAGAGATTCCCTGTTTCACCTAACATGGTGCCAGACTTATGATGGGCAAATCCTAATAAATGGCTAACTCCCATCTACATTTCCACAATATCAGCAAAATACAGAAAGCATCCATTCCCTTGAGAAAGTATGAAAAAGGTCTATTTATTATTAGAGACATAAAAAACACCTTGAGTAAAGAAAACCAAAATAGTAACGCTGAAGTAGAGCAACTTAGTAGTCTGTTTCTGCCTTATAAACAACCTTAGCATGAGATGGTGGAATTCAGAGGAACGTATGTTATTTTCTGAATTAAAGGTGACATTTCCATAACTCTTTCACTAGTTTTAAAGTATTTAAAAAAATAAAAAAAAAAAAATAAAAAAAAAAAGAGGAAAAAAACACACAAAAAACCCCACATTTGCCTGGTTGTCTGAATCTGGCTGTTGGAAGCCTGATTACTGAATTAATGTAGTTCATTTTCCGTTTATTCCACTGAAGAGGTTTTGGATGCTATCTTACAACAGTGTTGGAGATTTTTTTCAAAGGTGCAAAATAAAATGAGGTACTCATTTTTCCATGAAAATCCATTTTATTTTAATATCTAACACCTATTTGTTTATATTATATGTAGTCTATTGATACTGAATATAATGGTCTGTAGGAGAGGGCATTTTGCCTTATCTTTCTCTTACTAAATTTTTTCCTGCTTTTCATAACTTAATAACATATTGTGCTCTTAGTAGTCTTTCTTGTACCACAAAAACATCCATAAGCAGTGGTGATGTTTGCTGGCTCATTGCCCAGTGTTTGAAAGTGTTCTCACCTGTATTAACAATGTAGAAGTCTGAATTAATTTAATAAGAATTGATTATGAGTCACTTGAAGGTTTTGAAAATCCCAACATACCTAGCAATTTAGGAGTCTAATTTTAGACTCTTCCTCCTTTGGGCAGGGAGGATGTAAAATGCTTGCAAAAATATATTGTATAACAGAGAATGATGAAGTTAGCTAAGGTCTGTTGGGTGTTGAGATATATGCAGAACACAGCTGATACTTTCCTACCACAAAGTTATTGCTAAAGTTAACAAGCAAGTGGACAAACAAGAATTTCAATATTATGAGCGTACTGACTGCCTTCAGCATTTTTGCACAACCCAATCTTGATTGAAGATGCAGAACAGCTGTGGTGGTTTTTTTTTTTTCACAGAGAACATTCTCCCTCATTTCCCACTCCAAAGATAAGCAAGAAAAACATAAATATTTTTCAGAGCTGGAATAATATTTCTGATTATAATCATGGAGACACAAATAGTTTTCCATCCCAAAAAAAAAAAAAAAAACTAGATTTAGTGTTAGAGTCATTGCCTATAATGTGGAAAATGGAGATTTGGGCTGTTTCTGGAAGGTCAGAGTGGCCACTTGAATTTGAGTTTCCTACATCCCCACTAAACTGTAAGCACAAGTCATAAAGGATTCCCTTGTACATGTATTACTTCATGCAGGAAAATCCTTTTGAACACATTTGATCAGCAAAGGCAAAAGAGAACACGAGAGTGAGGAAATCATTACTAATCCAGAACTAATGGCAGATAACAAAACTCCATTTCCCAAAAATATACAAAAATGCGTACAGACTCAACCATAATACCTAATTACTCACCTGGATATGAAATTTTGAGTTAGATGTAATTAAAACTATGCACAGATCCAAAATACAAACCTCCCTGGGATATGTGCATTGCACTGAGAGCAATGTTAGCTAGATGTTATGTTTAAACCAACATTAAATGTTTCACCTGGCACTAGATTTTACACAGCTATATTTCTATAAAAATAAGATGTTTTCGAATATTTTTATAAAGCTTTTATTGCTATGATAGAATTTTTGTAACCTGCACCAAGTCTTTATTATCTTGAGGAAGGGAGCTATAAAACTGCTGGTTTTAAAATCAATTTATTCTCAAGTCATCTTCCACTAGCAATTGCAACCTTGCTCACTGCTACCTTCAGTTAGTCCTTGCATTTCTATAGGAGTTCCTGGAAAATACACTTTTTTTCCCCCATTCTCAATTACAGGTTTCAGAAAGAAAACTACGCTGACAAACTGACACTAGAGAGACCTTTCAGCAAGTTATCCCAGAAAGGGTCAGCTTTAGTCTCTGAAGTACTTAGAAATGTATTGTACATGCCTCTACCATCATAATAACTGAGAACACTGCTGCTGGGTATAGAAACCATGGTCTTCTCTGATATTAGCCTTCACAGTGCTCAAAACATAGTATACTGAATGCCATTTGTGATGAAGTGCCAGCTGGAAGTGGAAGGAACAGGAATAGCACTGTTGAGGAGCTTATGAAACCTTCAGGGGAGGGAGAGGGAAGCCTCACCATACACAGATAAAATCAAAGATAAAAAAACATGGAAAACATAGTAACTACAGTGCTCCTGTGATAACAAGCAGGAAGATCCCAGACATCTCTGCCATACACCAAGAAAATGCTTCTGCACATTGTGCTGCTATACTCCTCATTTCAGGGTGGAGCCTTTCTCCCGTTGTAGTAATTCTGCAATTGGTTGAGGTGATATGCAAAGTCTACATATGGTAGTTCATCCTTGTACAATTATCCAGTGACATTTTAAGAAAGACAAGAAAGTCTATGGCAGAAAAATAAAAAGATGACTCATTTTCAAAATTTAGCTTGCAAGCCTATTCTAAGGCTAGAATTTGAAGCAGGAGCCTCAATCCCACAGGTCAGTGCCCTCTTCACTAGGCTGACAGCTATTCTGTGACAAATGCCTCTTTCTCCTCCCTCCCTCTCTCTCCATTTCAAACCTAAGATAACTTCCTGACAATATTTTTGACAAAACTTACACCTCTCTTCTCTCTCTCTTCCATTTAGTATGCTTCCACATAATACTAGCTATGCTTTGAACCAGAGTTGAGCTCACATGTAAGCATTTTTTTGACAGAGACATAATAAGTAGTTTAGAAGAATTTGTTTAAGAAGTAAGGTACACATTTAATTTTCATACTCAAATAGTGTGCATCTTAAAAAGTCATTCCAAAGATTTCAGATTGTCTCCAGAATAGCAAATACCTTCCCAAACTTCTAAAAAGTATCAGCTTTGCCTTTGTTGTAAAAGACAAAGTGAGGTATAAACAGTAAGGGCATAACAGATAAAGCTGGATCCATTTCCTACAGAGTGCTGTCTGCTTCTGTTGGGGAGCTTTGTTTTGTTTTTAGTATTAGCAGTTTGCCAAATCCACCAAGACAACATTAGAATATTAGAGTGCAAGAGGCTACCCTCTCAAAACATTAAACTTCTTGCAAAAGTTGCTAAGAAACAGTCACAACAATTAAGCCTTACCTGTACAGTGTAGTACAAAGTTTCACTGATATTCAACAGTGTAAATAAATGGACTTCAAGTCATTGCTTTTGAGCATGAATTCACCACAGCCAGCTGTTTACTTTGTTCTTTCAGAGCTCAAGTGCTATTGGGAAAAGAAAATTCCAACACTGAAATATTCAAATTAGTTTTTTTCAGCTCAGATTTATTTCTGTTCTCTAATTATTCCAAACTCCCTATTATACATTTTAATAAAAAACACAAAGCAAGAAAACAAATAGACAAAACCCCACCAGCTAAGGAACAATAATGTCCTAGGAAGAAAAATAAAACTACAACACAAACCCCAAACCAAAAAACAGCTACCACAAATTGGAATGCTAGCTTGCTTTAAGATAATACAACTTAATGACTTCAAGAAGATCAATGCGATTAATAGACTTCATGTGAAGAATTAAGTAAAGTAGTTGTCTCGTCTCTTATGTGCTGGGCACTGGAAACTGAGACCAAATATTCTTACCTTCCCCTCCTCCCCTTGAGAAATTTCTCTAGCAAAAGAAATGAACATATTTCCATGTTAGCAATTAAAATCTTTTCTCAGAACTTCTTATTTCACAATTGTATTTGGTGAAGGTTGGTGGATAGTAAAACAAGCAAGGAAAAAAATGGACTCTTATTACTGTGGGCATTACCAGAAGAGACAGAAAAGTCAGTGAGCACGTAGAAACCAGCAAGGAGAGGAAGGAAATTATGTCTCAGATACAAAGTTTCTGTTTGATTAGTTTTCTGTCTATTATGAAGGGGGAAAAAAAAAAAAAAAAAGCACACAAAAAAAGAAAACAAAACACAGAAAGAACTTATTAGATGTGAACTGATACGACTCGCAAGGTAGCAACTTCCAAAGGGCCCAGTTAATTCACGAGCACCCTTATAAAAGAGCACTCTGAATATCACTGTAAGAAAGCACTAGGGATCCATTCCTGGCCAGCTTTTAAAATAATTAACTACCTCCACTTGCAATACCCTAGCAACCTGATAGCCCATCACAGGCCCAGTGCACCCTTCTACTACACTGCAGAAAACCATCTCTCTTCTATGCAAGTGCAAAGGTGCAGAGTATAAAATCAACCTACATGGCAAGTGCAGAATCTTTAATTACACAGAGAGAGAAAAAGATCCAATCAAGGCTCATTGATCCTGAATATGTAATACTGCCATTCAGAAATACCCCTTACTGCTGACAAGTCTAATTCCCAAAATATGACAACTAGCATTCTCACAGGTCCTATTTGTGGAGATAGTAAGGTCAGCAATCAGAATCTGTGTTCTCTCACTACCTCTTAACCATCTAATGCCTGATGTTTTCTGAACATGGACTGATCTTGCTCTGGAGACCTTTGTCTTACTCTTTCTAATGACTGATTTTACCATGGCTCAGGGGCAGGTGCTTCCAAAAAATCCACATCTATGGATCCTCACTGACCAAGCAGGGGACCCTACTGGAGCGTGGCACTCTTCTTCCCTGCCCAAGACTAGTTCTTCCTTTCTTTCAATGTAAGATCAAAATACAGCCTCTGTGTATGCCCAGGACACATTTTAAATGTACTCATTCAGTAGCATAAGTATAGGTTAAAATACATGACAATGACTATTTTTACAGGTACCCTCACACTTTCACAATTTTTTCAGCAAGTTCCTTTATCATAGACAATTCCTTGAAGTTCCACAGACTTCTGAATTTTAACACTTTTAACCATTAAGGATCTGACATTTATCTGCCCTTGAGATTACAGAAATCAATTTTTTTTTCAAAAATTGTTAAAATTATAAGTGTTTACCAGTATAGTGTTTCTGTTTGAGTTACAAGCTGTATGAAACTGATGGTGTAAAATACTAGTCGCAGAGGATCATGCAATTTAAATGTGTGTATTGGTGGAAAGACATATCATTATATTCTATATTTCTAACTGACAAAGCTTAATCACAATAAAATAAGTGACTGAGCAATAAGATTACAATAATTTCTCAGTTCAGCTATTTTTATTTTGATACTTAATTCAGTCATTTTTGACAGCTGGCTGACAATCTCCACATCTAAGTGCAAAATCTAAACTCCGAGATTATTCTAGTGACTATAACCTCCCAGCTCCACCAAACGCACTTCCCATACACTCAGGAGTAGCTCCACCTCCTATAGTGGTAAGAGACTACGTCCTCTAAAGTGAAATAGTGGTCATGCTCCTCACACAGGTAGTCTGACATCCTCTCTGTGAAGGATAGTGCTCTCACCAGGATAGGGCAAAGTTAAAGAAACAATCTCAAAGTTCAGTACTCAAGAGGATGAAGTCATGGATGACAATACTTAGAGAAAATCTCACTAAAGTGGGAAACATCTATAAACAACTGTAAACATAACTGCAACTAGATACCTATATATGCTGTGCCTGATACCATCAGCTAAGCTTCTAAACCTGGAGTAGTCTACAGAGACCAGCAGCCATTTTAATTCAATTTCAGTGAAGGCTACAAAGAAAAAACAAATGCACTCTTTCTCTCTGATGGAGCTTTATTTGTGTTCTTATTTTGTTGTCCTTAATTTAAAATGAGAGTCATTTCAACAAAAAATTTCTGATTGCTCTTTGAATGAAGAGAAACAAAACGGAACAGACTGACAAAGTGATTTGCTGGTACTGATGGCTGTTGCTGGAATCTTTTGTCATGAAAGTATTTTCAGAAAGCAAGTAGAATCTGTCAAGTCCTCAACATTAGTCTCTTTCTCTCTAACAGTATTTCCACAGATTAATTAACTCAAATGTCATTCTCTTATAGCTGCATGCACTCTACAGAAGAGTACTTGGTAGATGCTGTGTGTTTTGGATCAAACAAAGCTCTGCAGGGATACAATCATAACTCCAGTAAATTACTATTGCAGTGGAATGCTACAGAATAGCTTTTCAGATAAATTCTGGGAAAAATCTTAGCCCAAATGCATTTTCAGAGCAAAAGATTCACCACGGCCCTTTCCTCACCATTAGAGGCAATCTGTAGTTGCCTTTCTACACACATTCTGAGGACAAAAGATACTATCTTTTTGTAGACATGGGACCCTCACTTGGGCCATCACTCTTCAGTGGAAATACTTTATTTCAGAACACTCAAACCTAAGGTACAGGTAAATAACATTTATTTAGTGACATGGGGAGTTGCTATGAACAACTCCTGTTTGTCTGTTTAGCTAACCTGCATCACGTAAACAGTACATGCACACACAGCCTCTTGCGCAGCCTTGCAGGCTCAGTCCTGGCACCAACCCTTGAAAATAAGACTCAAAATTAATCTCTACATTCAAAATATCTGAAACTTATTCAGTAACTTATATAAAATCTGCTTCTTACTCTGTTCAGGCAAATCTCCTTGTATTTTCAAAAACAAAAACGCGTTCTCTGGGGAATAAAACGAAACAGAAATAACACAGCCGTGCTGGTCATTATGAATGTAAGTGCTAGAGAACTGTTCACCAGGCTCAAATGCTGAAAGTGACTTCACATAATTTTTAATTGTCCCTTGCTGACTTTGGTAAGTCTGATTCTTTCTTTACCCTCAGCAAAGACTCCTTCCTCCTTAATGTCCATCCTCAGTGACAAAAGATCATAATCCCTTTTTCAAAGGTTTTTTCCTTTTTTTTTTTTTTTCCTTGTTCATTGCCATTCTTAAAATAAGATCAAGAAAAGGGTGTAGGTCTAATTATCTCCTTCTAAATAGTGTAATGATTTCCCCATTACATTTTTTCCAACTGTGGTTAGAATGCAAAGCATTCTCAAATGGCATTTGAGAGTAAATGACGTCTAGTATAAAACTTACACAGGTAAATCAGTAAATATACAAGCAGGTAGCAAAAACACATTGAAAAAAACTATTTTGTATTTTAACCTCACACAAAGCAAGTCTGAATATTAGATTTATTTTAACAAAAAATACTATCTAGTATAATATAATTACTGTAGAAGCCAAAGGGATAAAAAGTCCTCCAAGTTCTCACCATTCTCTGAATAACTATTAAACTAACAGTTAAAACAGGCTGAACGCTTTCTAGGCTAATATAGGGAAGCATTATGACAATCCTGCTCCTGAGCTTCTCTGAGCTTAAATCAGCATGGGTATGTTAAAATAATGTCACATAATTTTCCTCGTGAAACTATCATTTTGTTGTTACCTGGAGGGATACTGTAAGATACACTATAGTACTATAAATGTAAATATTCTGTACACCAAGCGTTCCATGAGAATGGAAACTTAATGATGTATATATTACAACATCACTGCTGGAGTTAGGGTTGTATTAGCATTACTGTGATAACCCACACCACCGTTTCCCAGAGGTTTATAACTCAACTGTAAAGATTTACAAGTTGAAATTTAACATACCAGGTCAACCCCAGGAGTTAAAAAAAAAAAAAAAAAAAAAAAAAAGAGATAACCATCTGCAAGTCTTGAGGTTGAGAACTTGTATATAAACATACTTTTTAGTGTTCGATTTAATGAAAAACAAAACCACTAATAAAATGTTTTTTTAAAGAAAAAATAAAATAATCCATAACCACAGCCTGATCTGAAGGTGTCAAGTGGAAGAATATGATGAGCAATTCAAATATAATTTGAAAAACAGCTTATGAAGAGTCAAAACAACTGCTAGGAATAAAACCTGATGAAAAAATATCAAGATTTTTAATTTCTTTAATGTGTGTTTATTTTTTTCTGCCTTGTAAAGACCTAATTTTCATCCTGTTCTGTTTGAGGACACAGCATTGATTTTGCTGGTACAGCTACAGATTCAGTCCCTGAGTTATTGATATGTTTTTAAAATACAGGATACACTTTAATGTAAGCTGAGCCACAGAAGAGTTTCTTCTCTTCAAACATACTTCTTTCTCCACAGAGCTCAGCATTTCTGTACTACAGATTTAGCTCATCCTGGTAGCCATCATGTCCAGCTCAAATCTCAAGTATCTGCATAGGGATCAAAGACTTCACCACCTTATTCTAGTGCCTATAGTTTTTGAGATTAGTTCTCAAGAGGCCTTTTGTTTGCTCAGATCATACCTCATATCACTAAGATAGACACAGTTCTTTCTGTGCCTACACTGTATTGTGAAGCTCTGATACTCACTTTTATTTCCATTGATTTTTCTTTGTTATTGCTGCTGTATACTTTTTATCTTCTTGAATATAAATAAGGTTTATTGCTAAGGTCTAGGTTATTGCCGCAAGCTGTTTTAAGGAAATATAAACTATTCTTTCTTCCGTAAGACTTTGGAAATTATCTGAACCCAAACTCAAACTCAATATATATCTTTCCTCAGAATAGTAACCATAAAGTTCTGTAGCGTAGCCAAAAACCATGAAGTTGGAGGTGGAGTGGATGAACACATGCAAATTTGAAACTAAGATTTCAGAACTACCTTACATTTTGCTTTCAGAAGATCAAATTACCTCTGTGAAACTTCATTTTTTGCCTAGGAATTTAAGAGGAATTTTGTTATCTTCCTATCAGCTAGAAATATTTGTATTAAAATTGGGTGTACACTGGAATTTGGAGCATAATTTGAAAGATAAACACTGGAAATAGTCCAGTAAACAAAATCTTGCTGTTTGGGGAACTTTACAGACTTTAAGTATCAGAACACTATCTGTTAGCTGTTTGTCACTGACAAGACCTCTCTATTGTACAACTGTAGAGAGACCATGCACTGAAGAGTGTATGTGTAAAATAGCTAAGAGATACACAGAACAGAAGACAATACTAAGAACATAAACATTTTCTAATGTAAGTCTGTCATTCTTTAGCATCCTCTAGTTTTGTTGGAGAAGGATGACGGACAGGCCAAAGCAGTGGAGTACTTAAAACAGTAGTCTTTAGGATGGATCCAAGTGAGAAGAAACTGTTCAACTGCAAAAAACTTTTGATGGCAACAGTATACATTGACATGCATTTAAAAAAAAAAAAAAAAAAAAAAAAAAAAAAAAAAAACAAAGCAAACCAAAACAAAAATAGGAACAAAAACACAAGTTCTTGAGCAAAAACATGAAAATCAGAGCAAGTAGTCCTCACTTACTTGAAGCTAAATCCTTTCAAATAAAAATAGATATTCACTTATTGAAATAACCATGAAACTGGGATCAAGAAAAGCACAACTTTGAGTATTATGATCAGACTAACAAATAGTGACGTCTTCTCGCTGAATTTGTTTGCACTTCATGATCAGTCACATGCTATTTGTCTCCTTAATAGTTTCTAGTCCTAACACTCCAACAATATGACAGTATTTTTTTTTTCAGATGAAACCACTGCATATAATTCATGTAACAGAAGTGTCAAGGAATGATTGCCATAGAGTCATTCAAAAGGTAGCCAGAATAGACCTTGAGAAGGCAGGACCAGTGCACAAGCATTATAGATAGATCTTTGCTGGAAGTGGTCTTAAGAAACCTTTGTTACTGTAAATACCATACCCTTCTCCAGAAGTCTTTTCCTGCCCAGCATGTGGCCCCGAGTCCAACAACTAGCCAATCTGTAGGGGAACAGAAAGAACAGAGCTCCAAGCAAAGTATAAATTCAAAATCTGGCCTTCCTACCAGACACTTGATTTCCAGACAAGACATATACTGCCTTTCCAGTCTCAAGTCTTACCAGCTTTGATAAATTTGCTGCTTCCAGGTTTCCAGAGGGTTTTTTTTCTAACATTTCTCATTCCTCCCCTCTTACAGCTCCCTTTGCAGATGCACTGAATGATAGCGTTATACAACTCAGCCTGGAGAACTGTCATGGAAATCAATTTAACTAATGCACACACAGCATAAAAGGTGATATTTAACTGCAAAGATGTTTTTTCCCCTGGACTGGAGAACAAGAGCAGTCATTTTAGCTAGAGTTTCTTTATGGAATTTGGAGAGAAGTGATGGTTTCCCCATGGATTAACTTTTCCCGACTTTGCTCTTCACACAAAGGTTACAACTACTTATGTTATATGCAAGCTATGCATAATAATTAGAAACAGGGCACACTGTCTAAATCATCATACTTGTTAGCATTTCAATGCAGATATCATTTTAATCCATGAATTTCTAATGTCAACAGTAGCTGCTTAGAGTTGTCATTGAAATCTTTAATTTCTCTCTTCTTCATAATACACCTATGTGCACACGTTGATCACTGATTATGGTTTGGCATTTCTTCTAGGTTTTTATAACCTTGCAGTAGATTTATGCACACGAGAACTTATACTGGAAACCTCGTACCTGTTATAAAAGAGAGGAGTTATATTTGAATGAAAAGTATTGAAGTTACTTAAGATCCTATTCAGCAGGATTATATAGCATAATAAAGGTCAGCTGTGATACATACTACTATGTTAACATGCAAAAGGATGAGTAGCAGTAGATGATGGGAAGGTTTTATTTATTATAAAAGCAGGTCATGCTTTAGGAATAAGTTTCAGATAGAAATAGGCAGACAGTGACAGTGGATTATTGTAGGTTTATGGGAAAAACCATTTTCATATCAGATGAAACAATCATTTTAAAAATGGAGTCAGAATCCCAAATCCTCACAGAGAAAATGAAAATACCTGAGGAGCTTTAGAAAGAAGCTTTCGTAAGGGATCTGGAGCTGGTGTAGTTGTGTCCGTCAGCAAGTTTCTTGGTAGTGGATCTATCCATTCATATTAAAGTCATACTGAAAAGCACTCACAGTGACTTTTGCAGATCAAGCATCTAGAATACAAATTTTTCTGTGATGTCCCATAGTTGGTAACAACTAACTAAATAAGAACATTCCCTGATAATTAAAAATAAGCATTTTGGACATTTTTTGACCAATGACTGCCTCCATCACCATTCTTCCAGATTTTCTGCATTTTATAAAAGAAAGGGGGAAGAATTTATCTTCCCTGCCGTTTCCTTATGGAAGGTGATGAGTGTTACAAGGTACTTAAGGCTCTGTACAAGTCAGTTCTGAAACACAGTTCATGCATTATTTATGAGATTTCACCGAAATGTAAATCTGAGTGATTTTCGTTTGTTCCCTTGGTCTTAAATGAAACAACATTTGCTAAGTCCAAGGAATCATTTTCACGGTTCAAATTCTAAAGAGAAATGTGTGGTATGGTAAAAATTATTAATAAAAAATAGATACATGTCCAAGCAAATAAAGCTTCTTCACTATAAAACTTCACATTTGTCTGTATTAATGTTTAATGCATTTGTAAAAAGCAGTCCTGCTTTGCAGAGTATAGCCACAAAAGAGTCCTCCAACCTACTAGCACTTACAATCACAGCATGGTTCCAAAGAGAATTGTCAGAAATGCATCATCCATGTTTGATAGATCAGAGGAACTGTACAGAGTATATTAAAGCCATATTATAGTTACTAACAAGAAAGTGAATGCAGAAATATTTCTGGGTCATCTCTAAAACTAGATATTAACTTATCATTTGACTGGCTTAATCACACATAGGAAAATAGCAGTAGGTGTTGGAGCTTGGCTGAGACAACTTAGTTATGACCTACAGAAACCAATTATGCATAGGAACCTAAAAAAAATAATGTTAATCATAATGTTTTACAAATGGCATGTCCTTTCATTATAATAAAACAAAAATATGCCTTGAAAGTCTCTTATGTGCTCTACCATCACCAGTTTACATCCATGCTATTGAGAGCAAAACACAGCCCATAGTTCCTTAGGCATCTTTTAAAAATGCCTAATAATTTATCTGGAATATTTATTTCCATCTCTGAGTTACTAAGATATACAGCATTTTAAAAAAGTATTAATTTAGAACACAGGCAGGATATATTTGCTCTAGCATTTATTCAGATAGTTTTGCACAGGGTTATTTCAATGATACTGCTGCTGTTTCTGCATTTGTATCCAGGTAGGAGTATCATCGTCTGCAAGTGCAGTGGAAAATATTTCCAATGACATTTATAAAATATTACAATTTCAAGTGAAAAAGAGACATTTTAAAGGGTTATATATATATATGTAAAGACTATAGCTATCAGTAAAAGTTAAAGCACTAAACTGAGTAATTGCAGAGAATTTTAAAAAAGCATTAATACCTGCAGTAAGCGTGATCCCAAATAAACATGTTAGATTCAGGCACCTTATAGAAATGCAAGCTCAAGTTATTCTCCCTTGAAAGCTAAAAAAGGGCAGGGGATCTGAGCACAGTCTCAAGGTTGTTACACATACTCACGTGTGACTAGCTACAATCTTAACTTGAGACTTCAATTCTTTATTATTAAACAAAAGCTTAATCCTTCAGGATGGGGAAATAGCTTTAAACAGGTGAAAATAAAATAAAATTAATGAAAAAGTGAAAGAATATTAAGAGCCATTTGAGGCAGCAGTAAAAAAAAAAATAGTTAAAATAAGTTTTCCAACCTGAATAAACCATTGTGGGAAATACTAAAACAAAAAAGGATAGGAAGAAGAAATTAAATAGATCTGAAATGAGTGCACTAGAAAACACAGTACAATAAATTTCAAGTCAGCCTCTTGGGAAAAGATTAAAAATAAGAATTATAAACTATGTGAGAAGTATTTTGTAGAAACTGTATATTGTTCAAAAATAAAGCAATCTAACTTATCCTCCCAGATGCAATATTCTACAGTTTAATTTGGTAAGCTAAGTATTGTTTTTGATCTTTCAGATGATTTCTGCCTAACTGGCTTTAATTGTAATGTTTACTTTTAATTGACACTCAGCACTTCCATGAGTTATTATGCCAACAACAGGTCTTCACTATGTAAAAAGGCTCAAAAATATCTTGAAGTCAGAAGAACCAATATAAATGCTGTTCAGAAATACTCAAAATACTAAAGAAGTGGTTCCAAAATGGTCACAAACTTTTTCTATCAAAGGAGGAGTCCAGAATGACTTACAAGCCACTCTTGTAGTTGATGGCTCTCTCACTAGAGAAGCAGGGCGTACCACCAAGTCTCCAAAACTGTTTATGATTAAACGGTAATTTATAGGTAAGAATGCTTCCAATTATATGTCATGTGATTCGGAATGCACTTTTATGTATTGTGCAGAATTCACTTGTGTATAAAAGGCAAATTGGTCTTAGAGGGGGATTTTCCAAAGTATGCAGCATAGTGGGGCCAAGGGACCAAGCAGGTGTTGAGCACTTCCAAAAAAAAATATGATAAAGTCACTGAGACCAAGATTTCCCATCAAATTCCCCAGGATTGTAGTCTCAGGAAGGTTAAATTCCCATTTATGAGACAGAATGTGTGGAGAGTTGAACTACTGGAACATCACATCCTTTACCATTACTTTGTCAGCGTGGAGAAGTCTCCAGTTTCATAGGATAGCTTACATCAGAGAATGAGATGTACATGGATATTTTTGTGCTAGCTTCAATATGCGCCATAATAGAGCAATGGAGGTGCAGTCACAGATTGGCAACCACGTACTTTCAACCCCCAGAGAGTCTGATTTTTAGTTATTAGCCCCTGTGTTGTTGTATATGTAAGCTGGAGAGATAAGTATATGCACTTTATTCTTAGTATGCTACAATCACACCTACATTTTACTTTTTAGTTAGACCTTTAGGGAGTAGCTCTCAGGTTGATTATGCTGGGAAACTTCCTGGGAAAACATCATTCAACCTTTGTATCTTCTGTCCTATCTCTGTCATATCTACCTCTCTTCCTTCTAAAATTTTCTCCTTCACAACAAAAGTTTACTGATATTTTGAAGCAATAAGAAGCAAGGACAAAAGAGAGACCTGGCTCTAACAAACAGAGCCTGTGTTGAAAAGTTCCTGAGAATATGGAAGAGAAGAAAGAAACAGGAATTGTTACAATCCAAGATGAATGATTTGGAGGTCAGGATACAAGGATTTTGGGACAAGCCAGTGAAAGGGGGGATGAGGTATACATATATTTACACATATATTTGAGTGGTAAAAGGAAGTAAGATTGCATAAAGTTTCTGACATCTACTGCAATAGGCTATTCATCAAATCTTTGCTTTGCCTTCTTTCAGTCAACTTCTTGTTACCATTTCAAAATGAACCGAGGCTTAAACAAGAGAATTAGAGAAAATATCTGCAAAGCTCTTCAGAGTGAGTACAATAGGTGACAACTTTTTGGAATGACATAGAGAGAATGTTGATATGTCGAGACATTTCATCCATTTAATGTCTTTTTTCCTTTTATCAAGTATGTTTTAATTTTTATAAGTTCCTAGAGCTAGAAAGAGGCCTCTTTAATTATAAATGTGAAAGAATAAATACAAACCTTTATCTTGCAACGCTTCACTTTAGATTTAAGAATAAATGTGATTTAGAATATTCCTTTATTGTATATGAGATTTTAGTAGCTGGAAGTCAAAGCCACTGAAGACTAAAAAACAGTGTAACCAGCTTGGCTTTGAGAAATTCAGGCCAACTGAGAGGCTTCTCTCAGACAAAGACACAACATACAGATGTCCTAGAACTCATTTGGAAGGAACATTGTGCACTCCAATATGCATTTCTGCATGTAAAAAATATTTTTTTCTCTGCTTGTATTTTACAAAACCTGCTCATTGCAATCCTATAAATATTCCTTTAAATCAAAAGGAGGTATAGTTGCTAATATCCAGTCTGATGTTCCATCTTTGAAAACTCTCAGAAGAGAGAAAACGTTCTGCCTTTTCACTTCATCACTACAGGGATCATTAACAAGGATGAGAAGGCACCACAATAATAATACTAAAGCCCCAGTTGTGTCTCCACACATATGTGGGCAATGCCAACACTGCAAAATCAATAGCTCAGGCTTCACCCAGAAATGAAAGCAACAAAGCAGAGATTACATTTCAGTGATATGAACAGACAGGACTGCAGCTTTGCCAGTCAGCTCACCATCTGGACTTGGATAAAGCAAGGAAGTAGTCTGGATCACAAGCTATTTCCTCTAGTCACAAAAGCAACAGCTTCTCCTAGACCCTGCAGAGTGGTAGATGTTAGGTACCATTTAAACAAAATAAATGTATGGATCATAGCAGAGAACAGGGAGTGGAACTGGTACATTTGTGCTAACCCTTCTCTGAGAAGCAGCAGCTCTGGTTTCTCTGAATCACTTAGCCTAGAAATAGATCGAAAATCAAGAATGTAAGCTGAAGATCAGCTGGTCAATTATATTAATTCAGAGTAATTCCACCAGCTTTTCAGCAGACTGAGTATCGACTGTGCATATCTGCAAGTCAACATCAGCAACAGCAGTATGAAACTTCAGTGTATTGAGTAGTGGGGGATAAGGAAAGCAGAGGTAGTTCAAATTATGCATAATACGCACGGATCCCACACATTTTTGCAGCTTTCCACTAATTCTACATCATTTCATCAGGGGCAGGGGAGACCAGAAAAAAAAAAAAAAAAAAAAAAAGCACAGCCCTACCTACCATAGGTACAGAGAAATCCTTTAAGTTTGAATCATGTTCAAAAAGCAAGCAAGAAATCCAGAGATGCAGCAAGATCAGAAATGAAAAATTATGCAACTAATCACTCCCTGCATGAGCAACACACCAGTTTAAGTGTGAGAGTTTTTGCCCTCCTCCCCTCACCGCAAACTGACACAAGAAATAAAAAAAGGCAGAGGGAGAGACCAGAATACCCAGTTAGGAACTAAACTGAGACCACACTATCAAAAGATGAGCAATCTAGTCTGCTTGGGGCCAAAATTTGTAACAATCATCACCACCCTTGAATTTAACAACTTCAAGTCTTCCCTCCACTGGGGACAAACTTCAGATGACATCACTGCATAGATTAAAATGGTCAAGAGTCCTCTCACAACCAGGAGGGCAAGAAACATGATACCCAAGGATTCAAGCCTAATTAAACTCATATTACTGACAGGTTAAGTTTAACTTAAAAAAAAAAAAAAAAAAAGAAAATCATGGGTCCTTAGCCTTATATATATCCTTACCAAGGGCAGTGCTAAGTTTGGATATTTCATTACCAGAATTATGATCTTCTGAACACATGTAGAGCCTATTATGTGAGGATCACAGGATAATTCAGCTCAGAAGGGACCTCAGCAGGTCTCTAGTCCAACCTCCTCCTCAAAGCAGGACCAACTCTGAGGTCAGACTTCTGGAACCTGGCTCCATCTTCTTGGGGATCTCATAGGCACTGCGAGCTGCTGTTAGGTGTCCCCAAAGCCATTGCTTCTCCAGGTTGAACAAGCCCAGTTCCCTCAGTTTCCCCTCACAAGGCAAGTGCTCCAGCTCTCTCACCACCTTTAAAGTAGTTGAACATTAGCTTCTAGATAGAAATAGAGTACATCACAAATTCCTTCATTCATCCAGTAACAATTTATGGAATAAATATAATAAAAGGGTTAGAAATCAGGTAAGATAATCACAAATTCCTTCATTCATCCAGTAACAATTTATGGAATAAATATAATAAAAGGGTTAGAAATCAGGTAAGATACAGTTTTTGATAGCAGTCAAATATCAGACTGCTATATTGAAAAATACTGTTATAGCATCTTGTATAGGAGATAATTCATAAAGTCATAGGAATATTCAGGTTCGAAGGAGGTAATATAGACCAACTTCCTTCCCAAAGCAAGGTCAACTATGAAGTCAGGGTTTTAATTCTTCAGTCATCCATTATCACTGACAGCAGATGAAGATTTCAACCTTATTTTCAAAAAACCCTTTTCTTGCTAACTCACATTTCATTATAGGATTCTAAGGAATGAAAATATTTCATTATGAACATGAGAATTAGAAGGCAAGAGGGAGGGGTAGCCATCTGTAGTAGAACACACTGCTCCTGTTTACATTCATCTCATCAGTTTGTTTACAGTGAACCCTTCTGAACCTCTCATTGCCAGATAGGATGCCTTCCCTTTGTGTTAAGCAGGCTTATGCTTAAAGTCAGAATGAGCAGATGGAAAGAAAAGTTTTAACAACAAGAGTGCTCTTCCATTGTACTTATGATGACAAAACAGTACAAAGTGTCAGCAGTAGGCAGAGTCTGCTGCCATCTATAATATTAGGTATATTACTGGTTTTCATAAATCCAGAGTAGGCTGTTTCTGAGCAACTTGAAACATGCAGAAAAGATAAAAAAAAAAAAAAAAAAAAAACAACCAAACAAAAAAAAACTAGTCAGCTGAGGACAAACTTCAAAGGAAGTCTTTCATTCCATGTCTTATCTCTTTGTATATAATAAATATAAAGGAGACAGTCAAGTTACAGCCTTGGTTCAGAGGTAGTGAACAAATACAATTCATCTACCCCTCCACTTCCACCTTAGGCACGTGCAGGAGGGAAAATGAATGACTCAAACAGGCAATTACAATCTGCTTCTAGCTGACCTCCTCGGTGTTAAATTCAGAGGCAGCAGTTTCTAGGCTCTACTTCTAGATCTTCCTGAACTCTTGGGATTCCTGGAGGACTCCTGGGAATTCTCTGAGGAGCATCAAGGTTCCTGGTGCTGCCAGGAAAGGATAGCTACAGGACACTGCACCTTCTAGCAAGCTCTAGCAGCTTCTAACAAGATCTGGCAGCTGTTCTTGATTTAGAGGGTGTTCTATTCTTAATCAGATTAGGAAGAGTCAAGCATTTTTTCAGCAAGTACCAGAGAGAGGCCTAGAGCACAGCAGTTTGTGTATAAGGCAGCCAGAAAATCTTTATATGTGCCTATGCAGCATCAGTGATATGACAAAGGGCACAATTCCCAGCAGTGACTGGAGCAACTAGGCCTGGCCTCCTCTTTGATGACTGAAGACTGCTTGGAAGAGACAGGATCCACCCAACCAAGTGGAGCAAAAACATCTTTGCCAACAGGCTGGCCAGCCTGGTGAGAAGAGCTTTAGACTAGGACCAAGGTGGGCAGGAAAGTTGGCAACATCCAATACAGCAGGGAAGGGATGGACAGGGTTGGCAAGTAAAGTGTAGAGTGTGATGTGGACAGGAGACACCCCAATCAATGGAACTGGGCTGAAGGGGCCACCACCCCAAATCTTTGCACACAAATACAGTGCCAAAGGGACGGTAGATTGCATATGATTTCTCAGAAATTAATGAACTGGTGCCTCTCTGAAGTGCCTGCACATGAGTGTTCGCAGCTTGAGGAACAGGCAGGAGTAATTAGACACCTGTGTGCAGTTACCAGGCTACAACCTCATTTGGATCATGGAGACACAGCGGGGTATCTCACTCAATTCGAGTGCTGCAACAGGTTGATACAGGTTTATTAGGAAGGTGAGAGTGGATCCAGATGGATCCACCATTTGGAAGGCTAGAATGGTGAGGAGGGGGACTTGCCCTTGATGCAGGTGCAGCAGACAGGTGATGAGCCAACTGACAGCTTATGGGTCAGAATCACTGGGCAGACCAAAATCAGTAATGTGGTGTCTGCTACCAACCACCTGATCAAGAGGTATTACTGGATTTGTGGCCTTCTTCAGACAGCTAGAATAAGCCTCACATGCACAGGCCCTGGTCCTCATGCAGACTTTGACCACCCTAATATCTCCTGGGGGGGACAATACGGTAGGGCACAAGCAATCAAGCATGTTTTGCATGTGCATTGAAGATTACTTCCTGACACCAATGATCAAGCATCCAACAAGGGGAGATGCTCTTTTGGACCTTATACTTACAAACAAGGAAGATCTGATCGGGGTGCAAAGGTTGGGGCCAGCCTTGTCTGCACATGAGATGTGGAGTTCAAGATCCATGGAAAAGGGAACAAAGCAATTAGTAGGATTACAGCCTTGAAATCCAGGAGAGCAGACTACAGCTTGTTCAGGGACCTGCTGGGATCACATGGACTATGACACTGAAAAGAAGGGTCAAGGAAGGTTGTTTGATTTTTATAAGGATCAATTCCTCCAAGCTCAAGAATAATCCGTCTCACTGTGCAGAATGTCAAGCAAAGGTGGCAGGGAGCTCCTGAAAAACAAAACTATGAAAAAGAATAAGAGGTGACGGCAGGGACAGGAGACCCAGAAGGAATACAGAGGCATTGTCCAAGTGTGCAGTGATGGGGTTAGGTATACCAAAACCCATCTGGAGCTGAATCTGACAGGGAATCTACAGGGCAGTCAGCCTCATCTCAATGCCTGGGAAGATAATGGAGCCAATAACCTTGGAAGCTATTTCCAACAATATGAAAGACAGGGATGGAATAGTCAGCATGCATTTATGAAGAAGAAATCAGGTCAGACCAACCAAATAGCCTTTTATGATGAAATCACTAGCTCAGTGGATGAGGGGAACACAGTGCGTGGTTTTATCTTGCCTTTAACAAGGCTTTTGACACTTTCTCCCAGTGCTTTCTCATAGACATATTGATGTAATGCAGACTAGATTAATGGACAGTAAGGTGTCCACTGGCTGGTGAACTGGCTGAACCACCCAGGATCAAAGGGTTGTGATCTGCAGCAGAAGTTCCAGCTGAGACCAATCACTAAAGGTGTACCTCTGGGTTTAATACTGGAGCCAGTGTTGGTTAACATGTTCATTAATTGCCTGGAATATGGGCCTGAGTGCACATGAATGGAGAGGAGTGGTTGGTACACCATATGATTGTGCTACCATTCAGAGAGACCTCAACAGGCTGGAGAAACGAGCCAACAGGAAGGTCATGAAGAAGGAAGGACAGAAGTCCTGCATCTGGGAAGGAATAACCCCATGCACCAGCACAGAGTGGGGGCCAACTGGCTTGAAAGCAGCTCTGCAAAGATGAACTCTGCAAAGGAGGAAGTGAACAAGTTGACCATGAGCCAGCAATGTGCCCCTGTGGCAAAGGCAGCCAGCAGTCTCCTGGTTCGTGTTAGGAAGAATGTTGTCAGCAGGCTGAGAGGTGATTCTTCTCCTTCACTCAGCATTGGTGAAGCCACTGATTGCTGGGTCCAGTCCTGGAATCCCCAGTACAAGAGAGACATGGACATACTGGAGCAAGTCATTTAAGGTCCATGAAGATGATTAAGGGACAGGAGCATCTCTCTTATGAGGAAATGCTGAGAGCTGGGACTCCAATCTAGAGAAAAGAAGGCTCAGACCTGATGGTGAGAGCAAAGAGGTAGAGAGAGACTCTTCTCAGTGGTACCAGTCACAAGCTCAAATACATGAAATAACATTTACCTATCAGAAAAAAACAAACAAACAAACCAACAAGCAAACAAAAAAACCCACATTTTTCCTGAGAGGGAAATGGAATAGGCTGCTCAGAGAGGTTGTGGAGTCTTGGTCCTTGGAGATATTAAAAATTATATTTGATACAGAGCTGAGCAACCTGCTCGGACTGACCCTGATAAAAGTAGAAGCACTGGACTGGAAGATCTCCAGTTGTCCCCTCCCACCTCAATAAGCCTGTGGTTCTGTCATCACTTTGGTTACCTTTCCAAACACATGACCAAAATGCAGGAACCTTTCATGGTGTCATGTGTATATCTGTAGTCTCCTGCTGGGAACATTCACCTCTTAGTTATATTGCAAGAGTGCATTCACATCCATAACAGAAGAGGATCATGACCTATAAGCCCTGCAGTACTGTAGGAACATGTGTATACCTCACTGCACCAGAAACATCGGGAACCACTGACAAAGCAGATTCTTTTATTTAAAAAGCCTAAGCAATAACAGTGACATTATAATTAGCCATGGATTCAAAGCTATATTTGCTAGTATTGGAACTCACAGGAAGAATTATTCTGATTTACAGTAATTTGTCACTGAGGGTTTCAAACTTAAAAAAAAAAAAAATATAATGAGTTCATAATACAACAGCAGAAATGAGAAAACTCCCCAGGAAGGTTTTCAGTGTTGGAATATATTTGCAATATTTTTGCATCCTTTCTCCACTCAGATTACATACAAGACCGTACTTGCTAACAAAAGAATTAGAAGGATTGAAAACATATTCACCAGAAGCAGGGATGAACAAAAATTGCTGTCCAGTTTTCAAAATATTTCTAGTTTTCAGATTTTTTTTTATTTCGCACTGGTTTGAACCAGAAATCATTCTAAAAAAAAAAAAAAAAAGTCCAAAAAAAGAAAATCCTACTTCAGACTAGCCCATTGAATCTGGAAGCTACAAAGGAAGGCAGAGATAGAGGTTCACTCTCTTGCTCTGAATTAAACAAAGCAAGGACTTGGAGTTTAGTCTCCAGAATCCCAGTCAATGCCTTATGGGTTAATTCAGTGGAATACGTTAAGCAAACAAAAAGTCTATGGGGCTAATATGACTTTACTATCCCTCTACAATATTAAGTACTAAAATAAATCAGAGTTCTAAGGTTTACACACTTAAGCTTCTTAGCAGACAACAACCATTATTATTTTTTAACATTTCATGGAAAACAGAAAAATAACCAAAAAAGAAATTGAAACCTACAACAGAAGTCCTTTTTAGGAAAACAAGGCATTCTGTGGGATTAATTAGGTTAATTTTAAAAACAAAACAAAAAAAAAAGAACAAGACAAAATAAGAAACACCTACATAATCAAAAAGTTAGAACATATAATACCTGTTTGTGAATCTTATACCACCATGTGTTACAGTTATATGATATATATATACACACACCCACACACATGCACAGCAACATGTGATATCACTGCTGTTTGCATAGACATGCCCAAGTTAGCTTTAAACTGACTAGATAATTGTTGCTGTCAGCGTAATCACAGCAGGTCAGTGCAGACTGGAAGACCTACCTGAAAAGCTTACTCAAGACCCTTTGGTAACCCCTACCAACACCTACATTTCCAAAGCAATGTTTATAACTATATTTGAAATAGAAAGTTTAAAACTCACCTTATATATTGGCACAATACCACTGGAAAAATATTCTCTAACATATAAATCATCCATGGACAAAGAAAAGCAGCAGACCATAGAGCTTCCAAAGAGGCAGCAACTTTGTAAGATTATACCATTTTCACCATCATCTAAGAAACATCTATCTGCATATTTGTTCAAAGGTTCACATCACAGTGTTTCAGAACATGCACTCTTCTCTGGCTAAGAAACAGTCACAGCAGGGGTCAGGGAGCCTAAGGGTGAGATATTCCTTTCAGACAACTGGGGCCCATTAACCAAAACATCCTCTAGGATCCCTTCTTACTCCAACTGTCTGATCAGTCTCTGTCTCTCTCCCAAGTCTAGGTTAACCAAAGCCCAGAGTTAACTTGAGGGATCCCAAGGTGTGGCAGGAGCTATTGAAATTCAAGCTCTTCAATCTAGCTTTCCTCCAGAAAGCTGAGCGGTAAATAGACCAACATCTAATTGTTTCAACAACCGTGTCGTTTAATCACCAATTAAACCTCATTTCTCATCTGTTAAGTTCAACCTATCAATTTCCAGTCACACACTCATCTTGTTCACTGTAAAGACGTGTCCTCTCTGCTCAGAGAAAGCCGCCACAAGTGGACCCTGCTTGCGCCCCAAGGCAGCCGGCTGCCAGCCTGCTCCCGCTCAGCACCCAGCAGCCCCATTAACACACTGCTCTGCCAGTGCCTAGATGTCCACCCAAGGAGCAGGATGTTCTGTCACAGGCATAGCTACACATGAACAAGTCTGAAAGCTTCGGGCTGAAGCTGGCTCAGAGCAAGCATCTGACTATACAAATGCTACAGTCGAAAGAAGCCCTTGGGTCATGACTGCAGAGCTCTCTGTTCACATTAGTTTTATAACTTTTTCAGACTTTTCTTAGAACAATTTCACATAACCAGTTGAGATGGCACTTGAGGTAGGTATAACTACATACCCCTTTATATAGGGGCTATATAGAGGCCTCTGTATATCATAGGTACAAAACTAAAAGCAACACTCAGTGACTGGCTGTCAGCTGTTCTGGGGTGAACATATTTTTAGGACTATCGCAGTATTCCTGATGCTGAGACACTTTCCCGACAAAGTTTTATTAAAATCATTGTTCTCACAAAATGTTTCAGCTTCAAAAAATAATGTTTCCTAACAAAAAAAAAAAAAAAAAAATAGTGTATCCAGTAGTGCTGAACAGTTCCACCAGCTTCTTGAAAGAAGGTATCAGGAACAGTGAACTGCAGTCATATGCATAGTACAAGCAGGGAAAAAAAAAAAGCAGAGTGATGATGTAGCCCACAAAGGAAACTCAGAAAAAGGTTTGCATTTATTATCTGGCTATTTTATATGCTGAACAGTATAAACCTATTGTTGTTGCGAGACATCAAGTCGTCTCAACTATGTACTGCACGCTTTCCTGTTACAGAGAACTGAATGGGTTATTCTTATCTACTTTTTCACTGTTTAGATAGCTTATTGATACTATTAAATCAAAAATTTTAACAAAAGGATGGTCTGTTATTTTGTGTAAAATAAATGTAAAGCTATGCTTCTGTTACTTTATTTGCATTTATCACATTAATCTGATTACTTCTAAGCTTTCTTAAACTATTCGGAAGGAAAAACTCTGTTAGAATTAGGAGTTATGATTATTATGTCCTTCTAATGTGCTTAACAAGACAAACCATTACAGAATTCAAACACTTTGGCAAACATATATTCCTGGCAGGGGAATGGACATTAACATGGCAGCAAAAGCAGTTTCTCATGTTCAGGAGACACTCTAGAGGCTGTCCTGGCCCTTAGTTCTGGATGGGCTTAAGTCAGATAAATCCAGTTGAAAGAAATAAAATAAACAAGAATGTTGGAGAACAGAAATTTCAACAGTTCCTATGAAGAAACGAAAAAATTGCAAACCTACCATCACAGATATCTGTAGAGACAGAGTCTGATTAACAAAAAAATATAGCATCTGATCCTGTGTTTGGCTAGATGCTGAGAAGCAAAGTCCATTTATTTAGAAGAACAAGACAACAATGATACAATCTGTTTATAACAAGAATGTAATTTTAAGTTGCATGTCCACTTTCAGCAAGTGCGGTTGCTGGGGGAAAAACAGGAATCGAATCGCACTTGCTGCTAAATACATATTTAATTGCTTATGTTTTTTTTATATTTTGTTTTGCACCAGACTGTTTACTCTGCTCATGATGATGTGGAATTAGTGTTGCAAAGTTTTCTGCTTCCTTAATCAGTCTTAAAGTGCCCCCTAGTGCACTCATAGGGAAAGAGCGCAACCTAATAAAGCAGTGCCAGAGTTGAGCACAGAGAATATTCTGGCAGATTTTATTTCATGTGAAAACATTTCATTACCTTCCTCCAGACGATTTCATCAAATTTTAGTGGCTGAAGTGGATTCTGCATCTCAGGGAACGTGAATTAGTAAAAGTGAATCCAGTAAGGTCCTAGACTGATGTAACATAAGTAGTACTAGTCCTTTCTGGGCTTCTAACCTAGAAAACGGTGAGACAGAAGATATTGATACTGAGGCCAGAGCCCTCTGGGGTCAGCTCTCGGCCCCAGATCCCACCACCACGATGCTCACGGTGCCATCAGCCCAACACAGCAGGCCTGGACTCTGCCCAGGGGCCACCATCAGCCCCACAGAGGACATCCAGACTCAAGACCTTTCTTCCTCTACTCAGAAAGAAAGGATGAGAACCTATGACTGTTTAGATTTAGGAAAAGAAAAGTTGAGGAACCGACTGAGCTCTTCTGAGACTTTGGAACAGAGTGTCGGCCTGATATCCATCCATAGAGCTACCACTGGTCACATCAAAGTAAGCAGCTACACAACAGATACCGCTGAAAAGTGCAGTTATTTGACCATGTGCAGACATAGCATTTTACATCATCATAACAGTTCCTGTTTTCCTCAGGGGTGAACAAATCACCAGTGCTCTGACAGACAGTGAAAGGAAGAGAAAAGAGGGAATTATCCATTTTTTGATCACAATAATAAAGAGATAAGACCCAAAATCCTATCAAATATTACCTGAAAAATCTGAAATTACCTGAGATTTTGGTTACCTGACTTTTGCTTGAACCAGACTTCTTCCTCCCTTCAGAAACAGGGTGCGTCTGAAATGAGCTCTGCTTTTCACTCCCTGATAATCTTAACACTGCAGTGTTACAAAAGAATATTACTCCTGATGTACAGGGATCTACCTGTCTTTTGTGATATGTTGTGATGAGCTAATTTCTTCTGCAGAGCTTTCCTGGGAAGAAATTGTACTGCAGTATAGAAATCAGATGGAAATAAACTGTTACAACATTTTCAGCTGCACAATAAAAAGAAAAATATTTTTAAAAAAGTCCTTCAGTCACTGCTATCACATATGAACCCCAAAACAATTGACAGTCAATAAATGTACCTAGCTGGCAAATCTCAGTGACATAATGTCCTTATAATTAGGGCAGAATCATCTGTGACATGGTTTCTAACTGCTCTCCCCATCCCTTCCCCACAGAAATCACTTCAATCTTGCCTGTTTAAATATTTAGCATTTACACTGATGAGAAAAATATAAATTCCTAAACAGAAAACACTTCACATAAACATCAAGAATAATTTAATTCCTCTCATATTTCTCTTCTCTTTTGGATTAAATCAGAGTTTGTACTATGACCCTACTTTTTGTGGTTTTATTAATTTGTGTCTAGTTTCTTAGAGAGCTATTTTGGCTTGACATTATTCCTACTTGGGTTCTGTTAAAAGATCTTCAACAGCTGTTCCAGATTAGTGTAAGAATTGATTTCACATCCATTTTATCATCAGAATTAATGAAGAGAAAGAAGCATCTGACTTGCTGTGTGGTCCATGGCAAGTGGCTTTGTCTCTCTGCTTCTACATCAGTACTGCCTTGACAGTCTTATCAGGAATCACTTTTTTTTACATTCATACAGCATCATTATATGCATTTTTAGTGGTGTATTTAGAATTTGTCTAGTGCAGATTCCAAATATTTTTAAATGTCATCAGATCATAGATAATAGGACACAAAAGATCATTAGTCCATCTGGTCAAACCAAGACAATAGGACTTTGTACTACAAGATTTGAAAACACCCTATCATGCCACAGCAAGAAGTGCTATGCAGTAATGAATTAATTTATTTATATTTGCCACAAGCAGCTTGTTCTCTCATTCTCTTCCCTGTAACCAAATTACATATGCAAAGTAGGATCTGGTAGGATTGTTTTTCCCTGCATAAATATATACATGCTGCTGTGTGCTTATATTAGAGAAGTCAAGGTCAAAAAAGTATACTTTCCATTCGAAGCAGCAACTCCCACTGTGGTTCCTATAGGATATTATTTTAAAACCTCTGCTGAAATAGACCTTATGTTCATACTGAAGAGCAACACTTAGCTGGAGAGCCAAAGTGTCTATGTCTGACGGCTTTCTTCTGAAAATTGTACTTGGTGGAGTGCTGAATGGACCCAGCTTTTAAGCACTTTCAAGGGGGGGGGGGGGGCGGTGTTTCAAACTGGGTCAAGTAGGCTGAGAACAGAATCACTGAAGTGTTGCTTGTAAGAGACCTCTGAATCTCCCCAGAGCAGTCTCACCCTCCGAGTGGGATTGTCAGCAGAACTGAATCAGGTCATCCGTAGAAAACTCCCAAAGATGGTCTCCTGACTGGGTGCTGCGCTGCACTCTTGGGAAGAAAGGATGGCTAATCTGACCCTCACCATGCAGAACTTGTGGCCATTGTCCCTTATTATATCATCTGCACCTTCTAAGGAATGTTTGGTACTCTCATTTTCATAACGTACTTAAAGTACTTGTACACATTTACTAGATCACTCAGACTCTACATGACTGTAAGTAAGCCCAGCTCCCCCCCAAAGGACACGTGCCCTGTACTCCATCTTGGTGGCCCACCAACAGACCCTCTCAATATGTAATTTTATATTTACTTTAATTGAAACATGGGTGTGTTCTGAGTTAAAACTTACTAAGTCACTGGGTTTCACATTCAAACATGCTGTATTGCTGTAGACTCCAAAACTGCCATCATCTGCTGGACAGGACAGTACAGGAAAAGGTAGAGGGTCTTTCAGATGCTATTATGCAAGAACTCACATAAAGAATTTATCCTCCCCACAGAGAATAATACTGTAGTATGGCTGAAAATACCTCAAAGCACAGTTTAGGTTTACACTAAAACCCTTGCATGTGTCTTGTTTCCATTCCGTATAGTTGTGCTTTCAGCACCTACCTCTGGATCATTTTGATGAGTCATATCACCTTGCACAACTGAACAGTGCATTATATCATGCATTAAATTGTTCTTATCTTAGCTCAGCTCTTTCTAGATATTATCAGGTTGCATAATGTCACAATCAGCTATACCATCCTAATGGATCTTCATAATATCTCCATCTAAACTTTAAGTAGATCTGGAAGAGGATTGAGTCACATGAGAGATCAGTTAGTAGAAGCATTGTACTCCTGATAATGTTTGTCTTGGAGCAAGTATATACAAGTTCCATATTTGCAACTAAAATCTAAAGCAGACACATCAACAGATTAACCACAGACACAATTTCATTATCAAACTGAAACATTAGAAATTAAAAAGTGGAATGTATTTTTAATATGTATTCTACTGTTTATACTCAAAACAAAAGCAACAGTGTCTGGCCTGTAAAGTGGCCCTCAAATACCACCTAAAGATGAGGCCAACACAGGATCTCCTTCTTGCAGCTCTTGTGTCAGTCACTTCCTTTCCAGTCACTGGTCTAAAAATTGCCTTTTTATCCCTGGACATTTTGACTTCAGAAAACCACTCAAGTAGCTTTAGTTTAGAACTGTGTTAGTTCCCCTCTAGCCTGAGTTATATCATATTTTCCTCAGTGAGACCTATTTGATTCAATGCATCCAGTTCACTGGTAGTTTTGACATCTGCTTTCGGAGAGCCATGCCTTTCCAATATGGCAACAAACAAAGAAAAAATCACAGACTCTGACAAGTAACAAACATATCAAAAGAGAGAGAAGTTGGGACAAGATTTATGACAGACAGCACATCTCAAAATTTCACATAAGAGTTGAAAGATGGACTTCTATTTGTAAGTTGTATGATCCAATTCATAGTTGCTGTTCTGTAATTTTGCACATGCATGCAAACAAATGAGAAAACAATATTTTACTTTTCTCTTCCAAAGAAAAGCAGTTTAATCCTGGATTTGAAAGTTTTCTGGCTACCCAGAGGCAGTGATAAAACCTAACATCTACCCTACCTGCCAATATTTGTGTGCCGAAAACTCATCTAGAATCACAAAGGGTTTGGCTTTGTTTTAATCTAGCAACTGTTCTGAGGATTTCCATCACTTTTACACAAATGTGAATGTTTTCCATGCATTGTTGCACATCAGCAACATTTTCCAACGTCTTTCTCAAATAAATTTGTACAGAAGACCACAGCAGGAAATTCTACATGCCCCATTGGGCTAGCAATCATTAAATATACAGCAACCTAATGAAAGGCAGTTCACAGTACCAGCAAAGAACTTTTCACACATTGACAACCAGTTTCTTAGCTTTTGAAAGCCGCATAAAAAGGCTTCCAGCTGCCATACAATATTTGCAATCAAACAAAAACTAATCCTTGGCAAAAGTCTTTGCAAAAAATAACTACTGAGAATATAAAGTGGTTAAAAATGGAGTCACACCAACAGGAAAAACAAACATTAAAACAATGCTTTTTAGACCCCTTTCCCATTTTAAACTGATATGACTCACTCTTCCACATCATTCTCCCACCTGTGCAAACTTTGAGGCAATATACCAATTTCCAGTCCTTCAACACAGACAAATATGATAACTGTCCCAGATGCAGCCAAATCTCACATATCTCAGCATTCAATAGTACACAACAGCAGAAGCCTAGTGCAGGCTGATGTAGTATTTTGACATTCAACTATGTTTTTCATAAAATTATCATCAATTCATTAATGAATCTCATTTCAAAAACCTAATCAAGACAAGGGAGTACAGATTCTCAAGGCCCTTGCCTTCCCTTTCCCCCTGGGAGACCTGTGAGAGCCCTCAGGGCAGAAGGACAGTGGTCATGATCTGGACATTAACAATAGAGAGCAGAAGCCTTTCAAAAGTCCTTGCATTTCACTCTTTTTTGACTGCAGGAGCTAGTCAACAAGGCAGATGACTGTGTTAACACCCTCTAATACAACTAGAGGAGCAGATGAGACTTGCATCCAGAGGAGGAACGTTGAGGGGCAAATGAGGCCAGTGAAGTTGAATGGGAAGTATTTGGGGTCATCATGGGTTGGGAATCAGCAGGATAGCAGAGGCCACCCTTGGCAATGAACCAAGGTTCAAATCCAACCTGGCAAGAATAACAAGAGAGGCAGAATATTTAAATCAAAATCAAAGGCTTTATCACAAATCCCCCCATCTAAATCCTACCTAAACAGTATTTTGGCGTTTAGGATGGAAAGTTATCATGACACTTATGGAACAATCCCTTGTGGGAGCGAGATTATCATGCTTCACTCTCAGTAAGAATCATTCCTAGCCAAAGTTTGTATTCCCAGACAGCAAAATGTAACTTTCTCATAGAAGGTGGTGAGTTTGTAGCTATGTGATATAACTTAATACAGAGCCAAAGGGGATGGCACGCATCTGACCTATTTTAAAACAAAGTGTGGAAACAACTTTCAGCAAGAAAAAATGAGTTTTACTTTCAAGTGCAGGCAGGCCAAAGTAGCCCAATTATTTACCACCCAAGATGCTAAGGAGGAAAATAAGTCTCTCCGCTCCCAGCATTGTTACAGAATCTCTGAAATATTCATGTCTCTAATTACTAGATGATGTTCCTAATATCCTTCACTAATGCTCTTCTCTCGTTATTTTTCTTGGTCATCAGCAAGCTCAAACTACAAATCTCATGAACTGACCCCATTTAATATAGCAATGTTTTTGTTTAGATTGTGTTACATTATTTTCTTATTTACTTTAGAAATAAATAACGCATAACTTAAATATAAATTAATTGGGATCATAAAAATGCAATATTTGAAAAAAATAATAAAGGAACAAACATGTATTTAACTTTCAATTCTGTTCTAATTCTGTAGTTCCATAAAAGAAAAAAAGGCTTTTCCTGCTCTCTCCATCAAAACAAGCAAAAATATCACTAATGCAGAAACAGTACATTGCAAAGGTACAAAATTTTTTTTCATATTTCTTTAAGCCTGCCCCCAAGAACTCTACATGGAAAAAAAAAAAAAAAGAGTAGAAGCTCCTTTTAAGCATTTTGACTTAAACATCTTTTTTCCTTGTGATATTTTTAAACATAGGGAACAAAATTGTATTGTGGTGCATTTGTAACTTGCACCTTAAAAAAAAAAAAAAAAAAAAAAAAAACACAAAATCAGTGTCAATGTGTTGGTTTTTTTTTTTTTTTTTTTGTCTCTCTTGTAAAGGACCTTGTGTAAGAATTACCTTTCAGCATATCTGTTAAGATTATTGGCCTAGTCATAAAAAAGGGCAAAATAAAAGCACAAAAAACACAGATGTCTAACACTAGAACTACCTAAGGTAGCAAGATCCAGCCAGGAGACTGACTCCAATGACATCTATGAAGATGTCCTTTCACCAAAAGGAAATATTTGCTCCCTCTCGTCACCAATTTTAATAAGATTCATTGGCTGAGACAGCTATTCATGCAGAGCAGTTATGATCCCCTCAGACTTTCACTGACCTTCAGGGAATTATAAAAGAAGCAACCGATTTCAGTTCCTGGAAAGGAGGAGGGAGGAAGGCAAGCTCCCTTTCACAGGGTAAAGGTAAATACTTCAACAGAAAGAGCTCTGATGTTATAAAAGAATCCCTAACAGCAGGGAAGAAGGCATCAAATCAACTGCTGTCATTTTAAATATTTTCTACAAAGGAGAAAATATGCTTTAGTGCAATGAGATATCTAGCAGCAGATTTTTATGTAGCGTGCTCAAGAATTAATCTCTACGTTCAACCCTGCACTACTACAGCTGAGTCAGCACCGTTCTTTTAAATGACCTGATTCTGTAATCCCATTATTAATATCATGAAAATGACTTTCCTCTTTGCTGTTTTGTGCTATCAATGGAAAGCCACAGAACCAAAATGCATTAGCTCTCACAGGTCTCCTCTAGGATTATTTGCATCAATACTAACTGAATTAATCATGGAGACATTTGAATAATCACCACTTGCATGCTAGTGCCAGAACTATGTCAGGAGCTGTGGTTCACTTCTGTAAAATGTTGCATTTTATTTGTGTTATTGTCATCTGAACCATGCATATTTTATCATTCTCTATCAGGATGATATCTTGCAATCTACATTGTTATTCTTTTCTTACTTCTTGGCATATCATATACATACCATCTGCTTTATGTTCCCTAATTAGCAAGCCTAAATTTCTAAGTGGCACATGCTTAAATTTATGTGTCTGAAGAGGGGAATTCATGATAAGAAATAAACTTAAGAAATACCAACATAATGGATACCCCCCCTTTATTTTTGCAAGACATTGACTCAACCTTTGATTTGTATTGCTTTATATAGATACAGCTTTTAGCTGCAAAGAGGAGAGTCTACTAGGGTACCAGAGGATTGCTTTGATGGCCAGTAAAGTTTAACTTCTATTTCTGAGCAGTACTATAATTCAAGTGGACTGCAAACATGAAAAGTGCTTTAGAAAAAAATACCCGTAATAAAATTGACCAGTTCTAATCCAAATGAACTGGTACTCAGTGGGTTCCAGGCAATTTGTGGAGCCTGTTTAGCAACCTAAACTCTAAAGATTGCAGCATTCATAGCAACATATCAATAAGCATTTTAAATGCTAAAAAGTCTCAGATAGCCAGGGCCAGAACTCCGATAAAAGTGCTGTACAGTTTGTCAACATATTTATTCTGCAAAATAAATTAAAAAAATAAGATGATTCATGAAACAAAAGCAACCAAAATTCTCACGAGAGAAAAGACACACTGGGAGCTCATCAAATGTTGCAATATAGTGCTTAAAAAGTTACATATCACTCAGAAATAATGCATAAATACATATGAAAGAGATGCAACAGGCACGATAGTGACAACAAGCAGTCTTACACACTTACGCAAAAAAAGCAGGAGTCAAACAGTTGTACAGAAAATTATCCTAGAAAAAGGACATTTATGTCACTGTTAGACATTGTTCAAGCAAGTTTTCAGCTATGAAAGAAAGATACCATTATCAAAGAGAATTCCGATTAGCTAGAGTGCCACACAGTTGCTACAGGCTCTGGAAGAAGGATGGAGATAGTAGCCACTGTCCTGTCAGTCATGCCCACCACTTTTCTGAGTCCTTCCAATTTCCAGGCTGCCTGTTGCAGCAGTACTGCAACATAAGCACAATTTCCCAGAAACACAAAATTTCATGATGCAAACACCCTCTAAGCAAAGCCATGGAAACAATAAAAGAATCACCATACCAGAAATAATAAAACTGGAATAGCAAAAAGCAACAATGTATTAAAAACATCCAACCAAAACAAACATTGACTTTCAGTGGAGTAAATATATTCATCTCCGTCTGAAAAGAGGCAAGACCTATCGCTTATGAGGGGCAAGGCCTTTCATGCGAGTACAACAGCCAATTTACACAAACATACGACTGGGCTATTTCCTCATTAATTTTCTTCTGAAATGTTTTTTCTTCTTTGCATGTGGAAAACAATGCTTCACAAAAGTCCACACAGGGAAAAAAAAAAAAATCAAGTATTTAATCCTACCCCATTACAGTACAGCTCCAGTTACCATAACAACTTGTTGTAGCTCTTCTCATAATAGGCTTAGGTTAGCTCGTCCACAAAACCATTCTGTGACTGGAGCTACCATTAGTATACTATTTCACATCTATGCAGCCTCTGCTGCCAAGAGTCAAATCTATTTCATTTTAAGTGTAAATACAATTCACAATATTTTGAGCTTTCATGGCTAGAAAAGTCAGACTACAAGGAATGTAAGTAATCACATGACTTATCACTCAATGTGGCACTGGATTCCTAATGTAAAAAAAAAAAAAAAAAAAAAAAATCAGCCTTTACCCTACTGGTGCTCATTAAATACTTCAGTATTTCACTGTGCTTATAACAGGAAATAGATGGTATTTTTAATACATATGTGAATTTGTAGCTGTATTTTCAGTCAACTCACCAGTTCATTTACACCAAATCTGTAGTACTTTTTATTTCTATATCTTAAAATGAAATCTTATTTAAGACTGCACTATATAAAAGGTACCTGAGAAAGGGTTATTTCCATTCTTTGAAAAAGTACTGCAGCTATGGGGAATCTGCCAAAACCCTGTCAGTAGATTTGGAAACCTGCTGCTCAGTTTGGGGCTCAAATACATTTTTGAGCTCCATTTCACAGCGCAGATATTCTTTCATGTAATTTATTATTAAATACCAGTTTCCCTCAGACAAATTTTGGTAGGAAATGTTTGTACAAAAGCTAAGATGGAGCTTGATGTCAAAGTACTAGGTTTGAAAGGAGGATCCTCAGAATATTTTTTTGAAAGGAAGATTCTCAAAATATCTTTAGGATGTTTTGAGCTCTAATAATTCTTTAATGAAATTATGCTGTCTCTTCAAAATAGCTACTCAGAGTGCCTCAGTGTAAGGGAAAATGTGTACATCCAACCTAGGGTGCTGTTTGATGTTTCCAGTGGAGCACGTAGGAGCAAAGTGCTGGGCAAATGCAACTCTCAAACATTCCAGGTCTTCTACACACCTTCTACTGTCAGGGAAGATAAAAGATTTTTCTTTAATCTCTAGAATTTTCACTCCTGAAGGAGAGAATAAACCCTTTTCTTCACAGGACAAATCTAAATGCAGTCAGCTCCAAAATTTTTGCTAACACAGTATCTATCCTTACCAGTGGATATAATTTTGTCTCTTAAATTAACAAGTGATGAAGAGTAGCAAGTATTTTTGCATGTATTCATCCTAAGTGGTTCTAGTCTAATTGATTAGCATTTCCTGAGCAGAAGTGGCAGGCTAGCAAACACTACTTTGCTGATGTCAGCTTAGCTCTGACATCAGTAAAGTCCCTACTACAAATTTACAAAGGACAGGTAAGTACAACGGGCAGATTTTTATTTCAGACCCATTAAAATGCTAGAGATGGCACTGTCAAATAAAAATAGCAAAATGGATATGAAAAGCAATTACTTCCAACTTTGAATATTACAATGAATATATATAAACTAAAAGTATCCCTGAAGCTTCATTGGAAAAATAGCAATATCAAATCCTTGGAAATTCATAAATCTGTACAACATGGTCCATCTTAATACTGTAAATTCTCCAACATTCAAAACTAAACAGCTCTCTGTGGAAGGAAATAAAATGTAAAAGACAAAGAAGTGGTGATGAAATAACATCATTACAAACTGAGAGTCACCATAGCCTTACAATTCTAGTTACCTCCATGGGCGAGTTAATAGGTTTTTACTAGATACAAACTAATGCCTTGTTTCTGACAAAAGACAGATGTGTGATCTATGACAATAACTAGCCACTAGAAGTCCATTTAGATGAGGGAATAAATATACATTCCTTTACAAACATATTGCAAAAATCAAAGCTGTTGTCCAAGACACTGCTTTGTAAGAGACAGCCTGAGCACAACTTCCAGGCAGGGTGAGGAATAACTCCCCAAGACTAGTATAAGTGCAGTATTTGGAAAAATAATTGGGGTCTAGGAGGTTCTGACATAAAGATCGGTGGAAGCCCAAGAAAATTTTAGTTAACAATAGTCTGGGAAGGTTTGGAAATATGCAAACACAGAAACTGCTTCCTTTCCAGTAAAGCTAGACTTTCATACATCATCTTCATCTGTCAGACATATGAACAGGACAGTGCCAGAGAAATGCTTGCCTCATCTCCACCCTCCTCTGCACAAGCTTCAGTGTGGTCAGTCATTTCAAAGTGCAAGAATGCTAAAAGCATTCACATCCTGAGATGCTATAACAACTATACATTTATGAAAGATTTACAAAAGACATGAAGATTCAGGTGCAAAGACACATTCAAGGATACATGCAAAGTCTGCTCTATTGTCATAACATGAAAAACATGTTTCACCAAGTGAGCTTATCCATTATGCTCTTCTAAAGACAGGCTTCGTGCTATATCTCTTAACAAGCAGCTGGATGTTGTATCAATTCATAATACCCTGAGTAGCACCACTTGCAAATTACTTCCAGGGAAATGAGTACTTAGGATTTTGTCGGAGACCTGATTAGATGGTGAAATGAATCAGTGTTAGAACTGCAATAGACTTTGATCAGTTTAAAAATGGCTTGTTTGAACATTTGAAATCATTAGCAAGGTGTAAATGGGAATGATATAATATAAAGTTGAGAGCAATTAGATTGAAGTTCATTTTGTAGTGTCTATTGAGTACATTATTTTCATCTGGTTTAGAAACATTATAATACTTGCATAATAGATGCGACACCCATTCTCCTTGAACATTATTATAGATGCCTTTTCAGAAATATTCATACACATGAAAGTAGTAATAAAAATACTATTTGCTCATAACTTGATCTTTTTCTGAGAGAAAGCTGAAGATTTCAGTGGATCAAATACTTACCCTGCCTTCCAAGATCTGTAGACAATTATCCAAAGATTTACTAAAGAAATTGATGCAGATGGAAATGAAACTTTAAGACCTAGATCTACAAGGTATTTAGGTTGAACTGGTTTAGAGAAATTCAACTACTTGTATTTAAAAAAATGCAAATTCCTTACAAAATGCCATTAATCTAGAAGCTATACCTCCAGTTTCTCCCAAAATTTAGAGAATTACTCTTAAAATAAAGCCAAGTAAAATGAATGTGCTCCAGAGAGATTCCATTCAGAAAATACAGTGATCAAAGTCCCAGAGTTTTCTGTTATTTATCAAATTAATTTCATGTTTTCTATCTGAAATTCTGATGGTTGCCTCCCTGCCCCTCTTCCTAGCAGTCCTGCCTCCTTCTTCAATAACAAAAATTTAAAGCTCTCATATCACTTTGCAGTAAAGAACATTTGGAAAATATAGCTGTTTTAATGATAGCCTGTAGAAAAAATAATCACATTGACTGTAGTGGTCTGAAAATCAAGATACATAGCTCAAGATGTGACCTACTGACAGACAACAGGGTTTTCAAAATCTTGGTGTTCCACATAGTTTAATATCTTTCATTAGAGTAGATGACATTAAGGGCCTGATCCAAACCATTTCAAATGAAACAGCAGTCTTTCCACTGTTATTAGTAAGCTTTGGATAATATATCTAAGCATGCAAGTGTACATACATGGAATGAAAAGTGCCATTTAGAAACCAGTAGTAGGACTGCCTCCATGTAATTTATGTGCAAAAGCAAAATACCCACAGAAACAGACTAGTAATTGGGTTGGTTTAGTTTTTTTTCTAATGACCGTGAGTCATTTCTGACATAACACTTACTGTTAAATGGATTACTTCAGTCTTTCAAGTAGTTTTCCTCACAGTAGCTGCATGTGAGGTATGGAATTAATTTTATCTTAATTTAGATAAAAAAAATTGAGGCATTTAAATATGCTCATAAACAGGAATTCTGCAACAGTAAATGAAGTTACTAAGTCAAAACACAAAGTTCATATAATGAACTTTTTCTTCCCTACCTCTTAAGCCTCTTTCTTACTCAGGCATTGCTGTGATATTTGTCTCCATACCATTCCTAATTAAAAAGCTACAGCTTCCTTCAAGGAAGCATCAGGAGTTCAGACCAGTGTCACTATCTTGTTCCGCAGTGGCTCTGGATGGGGATTCATCCCAAATCAGAGGATAATCGCCTGTTCCTCAAAGTCCTATGTCAGGTTCCACAAGTAGGTTTTGTTGTTTCAAAGGCAGCACTGACATGGGAATCTGCTTTGGCACATTAACCAGAGCACCCATAGTGACTCCGTTAGCAGGTTGGAGGAATGCAGCATACAGACAGTAACCTTTGCTATTTAGTGTTGCAAAAGCTCCTCATCTGCCAGGTAATTTATGCCTATTACTGAAGCTCAATCCTTAGAACAAACATATTAACTATATACAGAATCAGTTTCAAATATACGATGACTTCATCCCCGATGCCAAGTTTTCACTCAGGAGCTTAAATTTTTGTTGTCAGGCAAATCAAAAACTGCTATTCCCCTTGTTAGCACTCCACATCTATCAAACTATTACTTCTCATTCAAATCCTTCCTAAAAACACAGCTTGCTTAAACATGTGATTGTGGGGTACTAAGTCTGTGACCTTACACTAAGCTTCATTCATTCTGCTTTTTCAGACAAATATTTTATGAAAGCCATACAGCATGGTCTCTGTCATATGTTTTGTAAAGCACAGAGTACATCAATATTCAGTAAAAGTAGTAATAAAAAGTTAAGAAACAGAGTCAAGCTAATCAGAAAGAGAGGTTTTCCCAACATCATAGGTATTTCCAATATTTTTTGTTATTGGTTTTCACTCCTGGAGGACATGGCAACATGGAGGGCAGAGCAAAGCAAGGCAATCCAGTTCATGAGTTACTTCTAGTTCCCATGAGATAGCTGAGAAGAACAAGATTAAGTGGAATCATTCCAAAACATTCCAACTATGAATTATTTTTCTGAAGAAAAATATTTCACTTTGACTGTGCAAAATACAGAATTGTATAAATCAAATATTTTCTGTAGAAATTTGACCATGTTCAAAAGATGACAAGAATCACACTTTTCTTCTGCAGATGCCTAGATGAAAAATAAACCAACAAGCTTTTAAAAACACTTTGTCCATCCTAATTAGTTTCATCATTTTGGGGAGAGAGAGCTTTTTGATATTATTTTGTTTTAAACAATCAGTCCTTCAAGAACATCAAGTCACTCAGAACCAGTAAAAAAAAAAAAAAAAAACAAACTAATTTCTGCACTTGTTGGAAGATGGGTAATCAAATAAAAGCAACAACAATGAAAGAAAGATAATTTCAGAGAGTTAAAGAGAAGCTCCCAGAGGACTTTACAAAACATGTGGATAGTATATTACACCATTGTTATCAGACAAAACTATTCTCTTTGCTTGTAAATTAAGTTAATGTGTTAGTATCAGTACTTAGGGATTTGAATAATAAACCAGATTTCAATTACCAGCACATTTCTATACCTGGTGAGGATCAAGTGCCTTATATCAGGATGCATCCTGCAGAATGTTAGCTACTTACAAGTGATTTCCCTGTTCATCCACCTCCACTGCTTTCAGGATAGCAGGACAGGAGCAGGGGAAGGAGAGGAAGCTGGCACATGTGGCAGCAACGCTGCTTCTGACGGGCCCCTAACCGAGCCCCCCACGTAGGCTCCCACCACCACTCACCCACCCAACAGGGCTAGAGGACAAGCAAAATCAGGGCAGACCTTGCAGCAGTCGACTGAAAATACCACTAGAACTGATCTGTATAGACAGTGCAGAGCTAAGAGATACAGCATGTACACAAGTGGTGAGAAGAAGCATTCAAGGGACTCAATTCTGACCCAGTCAAGAGAGAGGGAACCAAAATGCTTCCTCCTCACCTCACCTGCTGCAGCCTCACGACTTGTTCATGTTCTCCAATTTGACCCCCAGTGGGTCTTATGAGTAGTATCTCCTTGCATTAGGGCAAGGATGCCCTAACCTTTGCATCCATCTCCCCCTGCACGGCTCCACAGAGAACTTCCCTGTGCCAGATCCAAACGATGCAAACTTAGGCAGGAGTCTCCTCAGTAGAACAATGAGCTTTTACCCCACCTCTACAGTGAGAAACAGGAAACTTGTATAATTAGTTCATTTAGACCCTGTAATGAACGTTGGTTTTTGTTCTGACATTAAAGGATGTAAGAATCATTTAAAACCTGGAAGGCAAATTCACGGTTGGTGCAAACAGCTGACTTCAGTGACATTCAAGCTTGTTTATGCAAGCAGCGAATTTGGCCTGCATGTACTTTTTGCTCAATGTTTCTGTCAAACAATGCAGAGCAAACAATATTTGGCTTCATCTCACTCTGGGCAGATCAACTATTTGCACCCAGGTCTTTTTTCTTTGCCGCCAGTTTGAATTTTCCCCCAGCCCAGGCTTTGATGTACCTTTATAACAGCTGCAAAACACATTTCATGCCAAGGAACAATTTGCAGGCACAGCACTAGACATTTCAGAGCATTGCTAGTTATTCATACAGTATTTTTTTGGCAGCTTTTCGAAATATAATACCATAGAACTGTCGTCTCTCACAGTAACAAGTATTTTCATGCATTTGTCTTTTCTGTGAAAATAATTTATAATTTTTTACCACAACAGAGAACTCATCCTAGCAGCATAGAAATTTTAAATCTGATAGTTTGCTTTTAATAGTGCTAATTCTAAAGCAGTCTTAGCAAAAGTTATCTTGATGCATGTGTACAAAATATCTCTTGCGGGTAACAAAGGAGGCAACAACTGCAAAAAAAGCCCTTACATTCCCCACTGCATGCTTCAGCTGACCTACCTTCCCCCAGGGAAAGAATGAAATGCCTGATAAATCATATGCATGCTGTGAAAGCAAAGGCTCATCTCTCTGTTCCTGCTTTTTCTGTACAAAATGTACAAAGAAGTACTTTTAATTTGGATAATAATTCCACATAAGAAGAGGTTTCTGTAAAGCAGGCATAGGTCATATGTAATTCATTTACTTGAAACTCCTAAATCCAGGCTAGAAAGGCTCTGAACTTTGTGTTTTATGTGTGATTTCAACGTAAAGATATGATTAAAAAAAACCAAACAAACAAAAAAAAAATGCATTGCATTCATACTTTACTATCAGCAGCATTATTAGCAACAAACAAAGCTGTTGATAGTAGCTTTCCTCAGTGAAAAGAATTTTCATCACAGGCTAGCTTCTGGAGTATGAGAGGATGACTCATTCTTATTTTAGGTGCCTCTTAAGACCCAGATGTATTTCCTACAAAGATATCCAAGGAGAGTTTCATCAGAGAATTTAAATTCCATTGATATTCAACTATTAATAATCCATTCCTACAGGCCAACAGCCACAGGGCACCATTTCTAGCCTTCTATCTTTCCTCAGTTCAGCAGGTACATCACTGTTTTCTTACTTTTTGTTTCACACCACAGGCAGACTTAGCCATCACCCTGAGCAACATTTTCAATGCAGAAATCAGACATTCACATCTCATATTCTGGAAGATGTCCATCTCTACTCACCAAATCCTCCCCACCTCATTCACCTTGTCAAAAACTCATCTCATCAGACTTAAAGGCATTCCAATATTCCAGATTTTAGGGATGTACTAATTCATCCCTGGGGGCTGAACTGGAGACACTTCCAGGAGAACCTCCTGTGAAGAGCTACCTCCAGCAAGTTTCAGCTCACCAGCACAGGTCCCCTCTCCTGGAAAGCAGGTCAGCCCTGCTTGTCCAGGAAAGGGATGTCCTTCTAGTCTGCTCCAGCCCCAGAACCCCTTAGGGGAACAGAGAAAAGGATAACCACTGCCAATTCACCACTCTGCTCCTGTATCCTCATGCTGCCAAGCAATTTGATATTCAGTTGGCAGCAAGCATCTTGTTCTCTCAGAGAAAGTAAACTAATTGCCTTCATTATTACTGTTGTTTCTCATCCCATTTGTGCTTTGTGCCACTTGGCTCTTTTGATCATTCATCTTAAATATACACAGATTTCAATCCATTTAGACTTATCAGAATGGTATTCTGTAGGTTATTACTCTTTCCAGAAAGTAAGATTTCTTATAGTTTGATAGTGTTAAGATAAGTAAGGAGTCAGTGTCTCCCTTTGTACCTTATTTACTTTTCCCCTCCCTCCACATATCAGTTAATAAAAAAATACAGATGCAAAGTGTAAGAAAATCTTATGAGATAAGAGTGACTGCAGAAACATACAGAGAAGTTAAACACCATCAGCTAGAAAATCAATAGAATAGTCAGAAAAACTTTCAATCTCCTGATCTAAATCCTAGACAGTCTTAAAAAAGTACTTTATTTCTAACATCACCTTGGTTTCATTTATGGCATATTTCTCATTTCAGTTGCTTGAAATACTTTCAACAGTGAAGGAAAAAGTACATGATGAGTTCTCCTTTATTTTCCTGCTTTAGTTTTAAATTAAAAAGAACCACCTAGAATAATCCCTAAATCCTATATTTCAAAATTTAGGTTTGATTAAAAAAGATCAACTGGACAGCAGAAAGCATGAACGCTTTTTGTTTAAAATGAGGCAATTTTTATTAAAATGGAAGGAAAATTTCTGCAAGTATTTCTCAACTGTAACTTGCTAAAGATAGATAGATATAAAATACAAACATTTGACTCTAATTTGGGGTACAGAATAACAACTACATAAGAACAAGAATCAAAAACTAAAGTTTCTGTTTTCATGATCTTCTAATACTGAAGAGACGTAGATGAAAGAGACATATACCCAAAATGATCAGAGCAGATAGCACAGCAACTAGGTAGCCTTCAAGCTGTCATTTGAGAGACTCAGACAGCAAAAAATACAGCCAGCAAGGCAGCTGAATGCACAATTTATTGTCAGTCTCATTTCTCACATTAAAGACTATTTCTCTGTCTTAGCAGCAACATTCATTATATTCAGAGCAGTGAAACAATGAAAACATCATCACATTGTAATTGGCCTGGGGGATGCTGGCATTAGGGCACGTCAGTTCTTTCAGTCAGAGAAAGATTGTGGCTCATTCCTCCAGTGATCCTCATCCAAATACAGCTCTGCAGCCGAGAGTCTATCCCGATTAGTCTATCCAGTCAGATTTAGATATCCTAAAGCACAATAAGCAAACTCAAAATGAGTAGTCAGTCATCCCTACTGGATTCCACTCTGGCTTGTAACAAATTGTGGGGTTTATGAGCAATTACAATTAAATCATTTTATGATGAAATTTTCATTGAGAGGCACCATAAGAACAAAACCAGCAGCATAATTCAATTTGTTTTCTCACTAAAGATACATTGTTGATCAGTATTTTTCAAATCAAGGCCTTCTACCCTTGTGTCTTGTAAAAGACAGAGGACATTTCTCTAATCTCATTAAGTTCATAACAAAGACTAGAAGGAATACCGTCTTCAGTTTTCAAAAGATGACATATGGTGTGTTCCACAGGATTGTCAAAACTAATCTCTGAAATCTTCACCTTAAATTGGCTGACAACTGTGCTAAGCTGGATTTATTTTTACATTAACCCTTAGGAATACAAGAACTTTCCAGATTGCCAGCAAATAGTAAAACTAGTAACCTTTGCAATTCCATTTTGCTGTTCATCTGAAAGCCTCAAGGCAATATACATGTGCCAATCTTCAGAACCATCCAGTAGGAGAGATACTAAAGCCACTTTAAAGATAGAAACACAGAGTAACAAATAGAATAAATTAGATGGCAAAATAAGATTGCAATTCAAGGACAAAGCTATGGAGCTAATTTTGCAAGTCCTAGCTCATAACTACAGACCATCTTACTGCTAACGGAAGTATTTCCTAAACGTTTGCCAGACCCACTACAATATCAACACCAGCCAGTTTGAAAACTTCTGAAAACTACCATTTTCACATTCACAGAAAACCATCCACACAAGGCACTCACTGCAGTCTTGTTGGCTTTATGAAAGCTGTTCTGGTTGGGACCCAGAAAGATATTAATTCCCACACTTCCACTCATGTATGTCAAGAATTTGATGAAACCTGGGAGACTTCTGCCTCGCTAGAGAATCAGATTGCTACTGCCCTGAGCAAGGACCTTAAAGTGAGATGCTCAAAAATATTAAGCAACTTGTTTCCCCTAGCCACACACCCCAAATCTATAAATGGATAAAACACCATTCTGTACTTCACAGATTCTGTGAGGAAAGCTGATTAAATACTAAGATACTCAGTTATTACAGTCAGCAATCATGTAGACAGGACAGGACTTTAGTAAAAGGAAAGTTTTCCCATTAAGCACAGAGTCACCAGGTAAAACTTCTCCTTCCATCACTTCAGATGGTCTGTTCTAGCTTTTGCTGAAGGTTGTTTCTAGCATTACTCTATACAGCATGCGAGGCTATCTAAAAAGATCAATAAGATCAGTGAACACTAGCAAAATCAATTTTAACAACACATCCAGACTTATATTTCTCAGCAACTAGACAATGTAGGCATTCTTTGGCTTAGTAGCAGAGAAAAGGAAAGCTTACATCTCTAGAAATCATTTCCCTTTGATCATTTCTTGATCAGACGCAACAGCTTCCCTCAACTCCATCTAGAGAAGTTGCCTTAACCCTTCCTAAGTTTTCTCCACACTAAGGCGTATCACAACATACTACTGTTGCAATATAAGGTATTATTCTCATAAACATTTGACTAGAAGAAAAGTCTTTGGGAAGTGAGGAATAATTGTTGTCCCTGAGATATTTTTGTCCTCTCAGCTGTAAAGTAGAAATTCCTACACATTGTTATGTCTAATCCTTGCTATTCACAGCTTCTTCCTAGTTGTTTTTCCATAAACAACTACAACCCATTTTTATTTTTGATCTGCATGTACATTGTGCTTGAATGTAGTGTTAGAAATCACAGCCCATCTGAGTATGGCTTTTTTCTTTATCTGACTACTGATTATTGTGGCTAACAAGAATTTGTCTCTTCATTCTCCCCAAGCTTGAATGTGGTTATTCAACCATGATACATAAAGATCATTTCAGACAATCTCAGATTCAACAAAAAGTATAGGCATTTATTTCACAAACAAATAAAAATCTTTAGCTAGTGTTGTTCAGGCAACAACACTGACTTACACACAGTTTTTGGAAGACATCACTCAGATTCTCCGTGAATAAAGTCTTCAGAGCTGGAGACTCTCTGTCATGCACTAAAAATTAAGCTTGCAAGCTCCTCTAGGCAGAGAGGAAGAAACAAAGAAAACATTCAAGTCCCTTTTATATAGCATACACATAATACACAAGTGAAGAAGCAAAAATAACACCAGTATAAACCCTTCATCTAGCAGCTCATCACCTCCATTGGAACTGCTAAAGCAAAGACTTTGTGTCAGCTTCATATTGATCGCAGATGGAAATCGGTTAATCATTTTCCCCTCACAAAGATTCTCGCCATGAAACTGCAAGCATCTTTGTGATATAAAAGTTACTTTCTCAACAACAGAAAAGAAGCTTTAGCTTCAACAGCCCTGAAAATTAGGCCGCTGACTCCATTGTGCCACAGCCTATATTCAAAACTCCCTGCATTCAAAGGAATTAGAAATGTCTATCTACTGTTCAAAAATGATACCTGTTGATTTTATGGTGGACTTTTTTTGCAGCTGAACAGTCATAATAGCATAGGTATGTCTAGATTTTTGTAAAATTTATTTCAACTGTTCCTTAAACATTAATGGTGACCTTTTGCAGTAAGCTAGTCTAAGTTCAGTATCTATAGGCTTTCTTACACAGCTCTGCAGGGGCATTCTTAAAAGAAATACAGATATTATTGCTGAAATTCACATCATCAGAATACATGAAGTGTTACATCTGAGAATCCTGTAAGGTTGTAAGATCAGACAGGCACAGTTGGCCTATAATTAATATCATTGTACTGACAAATGTATGCATGTGTGTATATACTGGAAATTAGTTATATGTGTAAAATATTTATATCTTGCATAATATTAATTTGCATATAAAGTAATATGTAATATAAATAATTCTCTCCTGCAATAATAATAGTTTCCAGTTAGACCTCATATACAGTAAAAGTATATGCCTATGCCAAAGCATGTATAAGCACTTCTGTGATAAGTCAACACTACAACACTGCATCAGCAAAGCATCTGGGAGCCAGCAGTCCCTAAGTTCTCAAATATCTTTGACTCCAAGCTTGTTTTACACCAGTTATATGGACAAAAACGCTTTGATTTTAAACAAAAATCCTGACCTTTACAGGGCAACAAAATTTTCTACTTTACTTTGTCATTTCCAAATATAGGCAGAAATAGTCCTTTCTGCAGCAGGTCCACAGAAAAGTATTCCAGTTCATTTTCAAGTGAAATACAAACCTGTTTTCCCAAGCAAAAGCAGTGAAACACCAAGGGTAGGCAGTATGGTTACTGCCAGCCTTCAGTAAGATGATATCTACTATGTGAAGCTACATAGCTGGCCAGGGTCCAGGTGCCCCAAGATTTGTTCGGGACAGCCTCCAAAAAGTACCAAGTGTGATAAGATACAGTGTCAACAGCTTATGTAGGACCTAGCTTACACAATCTTTCCTACTGGTTTCAGTGGTCCAATTAGTTTTTGCAGGTTTTCTGGCCACACTCTGGTAGGCTCAGACTCTCAAAATGTGTTGAGCCTTGCCTCTTTAGGAGCAGCTCTCTAAAACAACAGTACACTCTTGTACAAATGTGTAACTGCTGGAAATAGAGACAGCCCAGCACAAGGGGACACTCTTGTCCCTCCTTCACCACACCTCCACACTTCGGTGTTTTAGCTGAAGTTTCATCTTCATGACCATAATATATTTAGAATTCTCTTTGACTGCAGAAGAACAAGACCACACACACACCTTCTGCCTTCTCTTGACTTTCAATTCAGCAAAACTTTAACTAAATCCTATAATTTAAATAATCATGACATTAACATGAACACTTCACCACTGTGTTGCTTACTCTTACTGTATCCCCATCAAGTCCATTTAACTTACAGTATCTCTGAAATGAGGACTAATTATTGCTTTGTGCTGTCACTCCAACATGTTTGAGCCCCACTTACGAGCATTTAAGATAATAACTGCATACTTGTACAAATTGTCACAGAGTCAATTCAGGCACAACTGCTTTTCTTCAGTGCATGTGAAAGTCTCACTTTGCTGCTGTTTGGAAAACAAGACATAGCATTGAGGACAATAGGAATTAGAAACAAACAAACAAACAAACAAAATATATATGTATGCAGATACATATATACTGAAGTCCCTGTCTAAAAACTTCAGGACCTAGGATAAAATTTTCACGTCTAAGTCTGTTTCTATCTGAAACAACTCTCTAATGAAGGCAGAAAACAATTACATGAAGCTCATGAATTTCTGGTTGAAGATTAAATTCCATGTAATTTTTATTATTTATTTTCCACTATTTGGGGTTGAATTAGCTTAACATTTGCAAGACATACACTAAACCAGAAACCACGTCTGATCTGGCCTCAAGTACACAAACATGATCAAGTCCCTAGTGTTTTTCTAGGAGAGCAAATTTTTTGCATTGAAAATAAGTAAAAATGTTAGTAGCTCCAGTTTCACCCAATACATCATATAAATGATGGCATACGTTAATGGGACACAAGCTTTCCAAAGAGTACATGATAGAATCATTTCAATGTTCATGCATCAGTGTTTCAAATTCATTTCTAGTAGCATCACAACTAATTATCAGTTGTGCTCTCCATCAGACTGTGAAGAGTTGTGCTGGCTTAGTTTTGGGTTTTTCTAAAGCAAAGAACCTGAGAAAAAGTGGATATTTTGATTTATGTAAATATAAAACTACACAAAAAGTTGATGGGACAGTTAAGCTGATACAGAATATTAAATTAACCTGACTCTATAACCCATAAGGAAGGAAAGCTGGGCCATCAAAATCAACTGCAATTGTTTAATGTGGATGAAAACCAACAATTCAGAACTGATCACATAGCTCACAGTTAGTGTGGGAGTGTTAATGTGCAATGCCTACATGAAATAGACTCTATTGATATAGTTGGAAGATCCAAAATCTATTTTTTGTAGCAATTGTTTAGAGAGATGGAGTTTAAACTATAGTTTAGAATCTTAGAAATGCCAACTCAGAATTTGAACAGCTTAATATACGAATGTACTAAACACCCCAGTATTTTCAGAGAACAGGAGAATGTTTGCTTAATTTCCTGAGATGTTATAGATTAAGACATTAAAAATGCATTAGAAAGCATAACTGTGCCCCCTTGTGTGCATTAGTAACATCATCATATGACATCGAACACACTACATGCTTTTCTGCCAGCTTAGTTTTCAGTTTATGAAACTTTTCATAGAATTTAGTTAACTCCGGGACTAATTCCATCATGAGTAGCACAAATGTGACAGATAAGAGGCAGCAAAGGGAGATGCACTGTAGGCCATCCCTCCATCCCAACCCTCTCATGAGTGCTGTTTGCCCATGATACCCTCCAACACTGCTCACAGGCAGAGGAAATTAAAAAGTTGAATTCAGGCTGAAGGGAAGAACAAAGTACAATATGCCTGCAGCACATGACTCATTCAGTATCACTACCCCTAGGCCAGCAATGTTGGGGAACAATGCCACAGGCAGTGTTTAATGCCTTCTTTAATATGCTTAGCATAAGCCTTTTTTTTTTTTTTTTTTTTTCATAGCCTGTACTGAGTGAGGAGATTTTTTTTTTTTTTTTAATTAACAGTAATGGAACACAGTCTCCAGAACTCCAAAGAGTCTTTCCAAATAATGAGTAGTTGCAGTAGTAGGCTCTGAGTTTTTCTAACACAATGAAATGAGGTAACTCATGTGCCATTGGAAAATGACATTGGCTGCAGTATTCCGCTCTGTCCACAGGCTGATGTACTCCTCAGGAGGGAGCTATTGAAAACCTTCAGACAGATTTGTACCCTGTTCGGAGTCACATGACTAAGTAACACCTAGATTAAGCCAAAACCAAAAGTTATTGATTCTCTCTGCTTTTAAACAAGCTAATTCTGAGGTATCACATAGATGAACAGAGTACATGAAAGTTTGACTGGGTGTGGACAAGATAGATTCCCTTCCTTCTCACAAATAATTAAAAACAAAAAAAAATTTCTAATTTAGACAGTAAGGTTTAATCGCATAAAAGTCATGTATTCAATACTAAGCAGAAGAAAACAAACATACAAAAAAAAACACAAAAAAAACCACCACCATAACAACAAATTTTAGGAAGTTTTCAGTGTGTAAACCAGGAAATACTTTTCTTTGTTCCCTCCATCTCCCCACCAGAGTATTTGTACTCTTGGCACAGTGTGACAGAGCAGTACCTTAAAAGAATAAGAAGGATATAATTGTTTTAAAACATATTTTTTACTGACTAAGTATGACTAGGGTACAACATCACCACAAGTGCTGGTGTCCAAATTATTAGTCTACAGGAGAGGGAACTCTTAACAGATGTTTGCTTGACCTTTGTAGGAGGTTAAACATCATGTTAGACCATTTTCCCACCCACATATTCTCCCAATTGCTCGTTTTCTGGTTATCATAACCAATAAAAACAAAGAAATGCAGGTTAAATAATGTTCCCAGTTATAGAACTGACATTGTCAAGATTGGGATTAAGGCAACAAATACAGACTTGTAGCCCCCAAAATTTCTAAAGATAGTACTAGAAATCGTGAGAATATATGTAAGTATATTCTCATATATAGACATATGCACACAAGAGAGTGAATGCAATGCCTAAAACACCACGTGACTTTCAGAAGTAATAGGATCTGACCCTTAAAAAAGAAGAAAAAAATTCTGAAAATGTAGATGTGACATTGAAAATACATTACCAAGCTACAAATGCAATAGCAGCACTAGGTAACTGATATATTCTCTTTTCTGTGTATATGACCCATATAGTCTCTCCAAAGACATTCACCACCCTGTGGGCGTAAGTTGTCCCCCACGCTGTACGTGAATCCCTGCGTTGTGCTACCAACCACATGTGCTGCTTCAGGCATTTCCTTTGAGACAAGCAGACCCACAGAAACCAGTTAACTCAGCCAGGTAGGCTTTGGGGCTTACACCAGGCTGCTTTCAATCTCCCCCACTCTCAACTTCCCTATTCCAGCAACTATTATAGAAGTGGAAGAATGTAAGAGGAAAAAATCCCTGAAGACTACAAAATAAAAATAACAAAATAGCAAACATAGGTTGGCAGAAGAGCAGGCAGAGCACCTCAGTACCAGAAATGGAGGAGGCTGAGACAAGTTCAGTCATCCTAAATATTAGGAAAGATAGGCTTCTTTGCTGTCTAAAATCCTTTCACTTTAATTACTATGAATAAACATTGTACTTTAAGAATTTGTTCAGATGATGGGCATGGAAATTATTTTTTGTAATCAGATCTTGAAATGTTTGAAGTTTTTTTCTATGCTGATTCAAGAACTAACGTAGGCCTCTTCATGTAAAACATGTATTACTCAGCAGACATTAGAAATGCTAAAAAACTACTGAAATACAGGCAAATTGGTACTGATCTACATCAAGAGAAGCTTAAAAACCTATTTCAACATGTGATGGAGAGAGTTTTAGCATATTGAACAAACTTTAAAAGTCCCATTCTTGTGCTCTTTGCAGAAAAAAACCCCACAAATTATTCCCTGCAGCCAGAGAGTCTGCTCTGATAAGAGGTTTTATGTGGCTAAGCATGGTTTAAGATGGAATAGTCTTTATTCCGTATAATTTGCTGTTTCTCTCCATTCTCCCTCCAACCCAGAAGTTCATTTTTAAGCGAATCAAGATAAGTAGTTTTCCCTGGACTTGGATTTTAAACACTCATCATTACAATTCTGTTAAGTAAGACTGCAAGCACAAATGCCTCTCTCAGGAAAAATCTGTTGTGAGAAGTAAGATTTTAAAACTGTTTAGTTTTCAGGTAGCATCTTCACTTGAATAGACCTTTTAAAAAAAAAAAAAAAACAAACAAACAAACAAAAAAAAAAAAACAACAAACAAACAAAAAAACCCTACAATTCTGTAACTCCTGAAAATCTAGTCTGTAAATGTATCCAGTCTGTTCAAGGATGATCAATCCTCTGTTGGCATAATAATCCTATTTTTTTCCATGGTCCTTCAACTTCAACTGTGTGCTACATACCCAATCTTGACTTTGCCATTTTCAATCATTAATAATGCTCTAGTGTTAATCATTCTTCAAAAATAGATGAATGACTCATTTGTATGGATTTTGAAGCAGAAGGCTGAATCTTTATTAGCTGCAAGGTGATTCTCCTCTCCCAAAAACCTAATACCTTAACTGGGTCTAGGCTGAAGTTTAATGATCTCTTACACAGTCAAGAAATCAGAGTTAGCACTTTTAAAGCAAATCCTTCAACTCATCTCCTCCTTATTAAGATAAAAATATACCATCTATACCCTAAGAAGCTGATCTCAGTTTTACTTTCCTTAAAAGAGTTGTAAATTGAAAAACTGTGTCCCTGTAATATGAAACAAATCCTATTCTCACTTCTCTTTAAAGAAAAACTGTCCGTTAAAATGCAAATTCATAGCCACCTGCTCTCTTTTCTCCCAAATAAAGAAAAACACTTTAGGCCAAAAGTACACAGGCAAAACAGACATTTAAGGTTTAGCTTATAACTCCACTGTATGAGAGGAGGACAGGCAATGCTGGCAGAATGACTGTCTGATTCTCACGAGTGTCTTAAATGAAGAAAAGACTTGTCAGCTTGCCAGTGGCTGAAGGAGGAAGACCAGACCTTCTCCTCCTTCAAAAGGTAAGTAGAGTTAATGCCCCATAAACAGCACATTTTAAGGACAAATCTAAAAGACAGCTTTAGCTAGGGACACATTTTAGGTAATCCAACAATGATGAATGTTACGCTTAATAATTAAGCAATATTCCAGCATGCCTCAGACTCCGCTGAAACACCTTTTAATTCCAAAATACTAATCTTTATTCTGTGCAACACCCATTAATACACCAGGGTTCGGCATTTACTTCATCTTCAGCATTTACTGTTTTGCAATATTCTCTTTTAATAATTGGATTTGAGATGCAGCACAGTCCATGTATCTTCCCTTAGATGATATTTTGACAACTGCCTAACTTTAAATTATTTTTTCTGCCTGTCAGCTGGTAACAGAACTTCCTTCAAAGGCTTTTTGTAGGTCTAAAATAATCAGACCTGCAAATTGTTATATTGCATGTCCTGAAGTATTCTTATGCAATCACAGATTTCTCACACCTCTTGTTCCTCTACAGGTCATAACACATGTTACTACCATCCCCTAAAATGGCCTGTGCTTCTGTTAAATTACATTTACCATAGAGAAATGCCTAAAATTGAGAATAATAAAAAAAAAAAAAAAAAAAAAAAAACCACACCTCTGAAAACTGACTTCTGTCTTTTGATTAAAAGGAAGAAAAAAATTTGAGCAAATACTTTTTACTAAGTTGTCTCCAGATTTTCTCAGTGAAACTACAGCAGCCCCACCAGGCAGGCAGCTTTAGCTTCTGGTAACAGCCCTCGCTGGGCTTTCTCCTGATGGGCTCCACAGCAGCAAGGCAGCTCACCAAGGTGGGCAGACATAAGCACAGCACATTGGTTTCAAGAGGCAAAACAAATTGTTTTGATCTCTGTGTGTGAGTAGTAAAGCACTGAAATGATATTGCTGAAGGAAAATGAGAGGAACATTGATACAGAGGTCGATCAAAGCACACAAGCTGACATCCCAGGGAGAAGCAAAGACAATTTTTCTTAATGCCGTGTTAATAAAGGTGGAATAGATACCGATACTGTTTGTGGCTCATATAAATAAAATCGTGTGCAATACTTGGTAAAATGGTAGGTGTAAAGGTTTTGCTTGTGCTTTCAGCGGGATAAAATGCAGTCAAGAACCTTTTGTAAGATAGCTTCATTAACATTAAAGAGATGTAAAAGTATGACATTCTTCTAGTACAGAGAGAAACTACAAAGGTAGTAACCCTCACCTCCTGAACATCACTTTATGTTAATTGATAGCAAATCCCTATGGAAAACACATTAAACAATATTAGCATAGGGCTCCCCACTTCACAGAGAACAGAATCTCCTCATGGTGACTAAAGCAAGCTAGAAGAAAAATGATATTGCAAAAGGTGACCTTTGAATAATTTTATAGAGAAGTGATAATATAAACCTATTCTCCTAAAATAGAACAGAACAAGAATTGCAGTTACAAGCTAAAGAGGATTAGTTCAATTGTCCTATAGCAAGGAGAAAGTATTTTTTTTTAAATTAAGAAACTACAAATTAAGAAATATGATTACATTAAGCAGAATTCAGTTTCGTATGACCTTTCTCATTGACAACAGGGTATGAGTAATCTATAGAAACACCAGTCTTGTCATATCAAGCAGTGCATAGCAGTGTTAATACTGAAGACCTTCAAGACTCCCTAATGATAAATGGTTACATTGCAGTAACACTAGTTAGCATGCAGAGCGCCAAAATCCCTTGAGAGTCAAAATATTCCCATAAATACATATCACCGATTACAGTTTTGTAAAGTAAACACAACGGATTTCTTACAAACAAATTGAGCAATTTAAGGCAGTCTTCAATTTTATTCAGTAATCGAGTTGATTTATCTTTTTTAGAAGTGGTAAGAGTACAAATTCATACCAGTTTTAGTCAATAAAAAGCTGCTTTTATAGTCTATAGAAATGCTAAACTTGTAGGCTTTGAGGATTTATACATAAATAAAGCTGAAGCTCAAAAATAAGCAAAGTATTCTTTCATTTCCTGTTCAAAAAATTGTAAAAGTCTTTGAGCCAAGTTAAGTGACAGTTTTTTCATAAATTCAAATGTTTGTATTTTCCTGAAATTTTTACATTACACATTTTACGGTTTTAAGCTTCCTTTTGCTTTTTACAGTTAAAAAACCCTCAGCAGCATGGTTTTCCTATTATTTTTTTTCTAGAACAAAAGACCTTTGTTAAGAGATGTTGGGAGCAGCAGTCACCTCCAGCAGCTTCCACCCAGGACCCTCCTGCCTGGTCGCTGGAGCTCAGGCTTCTGCCCAGGGATGCGGTCTCTCCCTAATCCAAGGGACCCAGCTGATGCTTTCGCCATTGCACATTCAACCAGTAACAAAGCTGCACACGCGTCCCGAAGACACACACACAGACACGGGCACGCACGCACACAGAGGACACCGACATGGCCGGTCACACAGGCTGCCACAGACAAGGCACTGCCTTCAGCAGCACCTACGTACAGGACCCACATAAAACACAAGCCCGGACAGCCAAGTGTTGTCCTCCTCTTCGGCTGGCAGAGAAGAAAGGTCACTAGTGAAGGCACACACACCCGCCACCCTTTAGGTTTGCAAGCACACATGCATTTGAGGATCCCTCAAGTACTGCCGCAGCTCCTCTGCCCCTCCAACTCCCCTGCCCAGATCTTGGGCCCTCTCAGCTGCCCCACTCCCCAGCTGGTCCTTGAAATACACTCGCCCCCACAGCAGCCAGCACCAGACACACAGGCTGTGCCCCACTGTCCCCCTCCAGCCACTGATGGCCAAGCCCCTCGCTCATCTTGCACGCAGAGTTCCGAGGCCCCCACTCCATCCAGTAGGTAGCACAGAGACCCCACTGGCTCCAGCAGCTGACACCACAGGCCAGGGATGCTACACCCCTCCGTCTGACTCCAGCTGCTCCAAATCCACCCACACCAGCACCTGGCACCTAGTCCTTGCAGCACTGATAGACACTGAGACTACACAGAGAGATCATTAAGAAAGGATTTAGTCAGAAGATCAGGCAGAGTGGGGTGATCAGGTGCAGGGCTCAGTCAGACAAGCATAGGGACCAGGTCTGTTTTACAAGTGACCAACCCCTTTCGTACTCCCTTCTATTCTCCCTTTGTTGCTCCCTGATCCCCTTCCCCTGAGCATTCTCCCATCGGTCTGGTGCAGCACCCCTGTCCTGGGTTTGAGTGAGTGGTGAGGTTTTTTGGTAGCAAGGGAGAGGGCTTCTCAAAGCTCCCCCAGCTCCAAGTCAGCTCCACCTCTGCACCAAAACTGAGCCAATCAGCTGCACCTCTGCGATAATGTATTTAAGAAGGGACATGGTGATGAGCAGTGGGACTTGTGAGGAGGAGTTGCAGCAGCTGCACGAACACCAAGGTCAGTGGAAGAAAGAAGGGAGAAGGTGTGCCAGAGCAGAGACCCCCCGTGTCCTGTGGTGAGAGGGCAGGGTGGCCCCTCGCTGCCACCCATGAAGATCTACAGTGGAGCAGACATTGATTTATGGCCTGTGACAGGTTTCGCATGAATGACCAAGGTGACTCTGCCTGAAGAAGGCCAGGATCTTGTGGCAAAAGTTAGCTGCCGCTGTTATAGTTCAGCGCTGGGAGGATTGCAGCATGTGGAGGTGTCCCACGCCGGAGCAGCTTGGGAAGAGCTGCAGCCCGTGGGAGCTACTCACATCTGAGGAATTTTGTGGACTGTCTCATGTGAGAGGGGGACCACCATGGAGCAGGGGAAGAAGTCCCAGAAGCTCCCCCCACCGAAGACGGAAGAAGCGGCAGCACTAACTGCACCCCCCATTCCCTGCCCCTGTGCCACTGGAGGAAGGAGGTAGAGACATTGGGAGCAGAGCTGAGCCTGGGAAGAAGGGAGGGGTGGGGGGAAAGTGTTCGCAAGATGTGGCAATGCTTCTCACTGTCCTACTCTGTTAAGTGTTGTTGTTAGTGTCTGTAATAAATGTATGGGCTTTTTCTCCCCCTAATGAGTCTGCCTGGCTCATTTGTCCCATCTCATCGATGGGAGGGAAGGGAGGAGTGAGCGGCTGTGTGGCGCTCAGTTGCCCTACAAGGTCAAGAGATTATGCTTAAAATTTATTACATCAAATATAATTTCTTTGTTACCCAATGTTCCAAAACAAAATTATTTGAATTAGAGGATCTAGGGTGGAGCTTTTATCAAAGCGTTAATCTAAGTACTCATCTAACCATTAGACCAGCTCAATCCTTCTAGGCTCTTACAATGCACCTGACAGATACAACCCACACTTGCTCAGCATACACATATGTATTTTAGCCTAAAAGAGCTATTTCCTTAAAAACATGTCTAAAGTGCCCCAGCTCCCTGCTTAACATACATTCTGTGTTAGAATTTAATTCCTCCACATGCAAAGAATTTGACATAACGCTGCTGGAAAGATTAACTCTTCCCAAAACCTCAACCCCTCCTAGGGAACTACATATACGTGGCAGCTCATCTACATTCCCAAAAAGTTGCTCCAAGTATCAGCATTTCATAGAAATTACACCTTACAAAATATGCTGTAGCTTCTAATTGAGTCAGGCAATTTTTATGAAGAAAAGCTTTTTTTTTTCCCCCTCTTAAAAAAACACAGTTTATGAATTCTACCCACTTACTGATAAATTTGACACTATTGGAAAAATAAGGCATCTGATTTAGGAAACAAGAATTATTCACACTGGGGAGGTATAAATCATTAACCATTTTTTGCTTCTTAATCTGTTCTTCATGTGCTGAAGATAGAACAATTCTGCCACCTAGAGTAAAATCCAGGACCAAGATAAAAAGATTTTGGTGAACATGCACTATCTGCTTGACTAATTTGAAATGGAAGAGATACCTCCTGTGGCAGATAATTAAACGCAAATATTATGGGTTTACTCATTTTTTTTTTTTTTAAGTCATGCTACAAAATATTTAGTAGGCTGCTTGCTATCAAAATCAGCAGTATTGCCAGAGTACTATGTGAAATATATGATAAATACAGTTGAGATAATTTACATTTTTATTGGCCCTTTCATTTCACACATCTCCAAATATCTCCAAAACTTCACGAAGTAGTTATCCATTTCCCCATATAAATAGGATAGAATTCCCTTAACAAGGTTTTAAATTAGGAATTGGTCTATGTGGGCAAATCAGGAAATTTTAACCCAGTTTAACAGAAAAAATGGTTCCAGTTCATATTTCTACTTCTGACGCCAAAAACTGCTGCCAGCTGATATGTAAAACACTGTCCATTAGATGGGAGGGGGAAAGCGAGCTAATGCAAGGCAATGCAATTCCTTACAAAGAATTTATGGACTTTAGTTTAGTTTATATAAAAGCTAGGATTTTAGCATCTTATTAATATGAATTAATGCATCTACCTCCAGTCGTGAGCTGGAGAGGCCACAAGGGTGAAGAACTGATGTCTCCTTGGATATGAATCTGTGGTTTTAAAGATTCAGATAAATTTAAAGCAATAAATCATCCTATTCTGAGGGTTGAAAGGACATATGCTGAGTTCTTCCATGAGCAGTTATGTCAAAGTACCAAATAGCACATAATTTTTCCTCTAGTGACTGAAACACATTTGTCATAATGGTAGATGGAGATTTACTTCCAACTAAGCAGACTAAAAATATGATTTTCTTCCTCTAGGTTCTCCCTCTCAGAGAAGACCCTATAGAGGGTATGCAAGGTTAACTCCATGGCTGACCAAGCACTAGTTGAAAAGGCATGGACAAGAAATCCCTTCAGAGACAGGTTCAGGATGTTACCTCTGGATCACAAAACTTTTAAAATATTTTTTGCTACAAGCCATGAGGGTTTTCCAGATAAAGCATCTGTCTTTTTCACAGTTCTCTTCCTTAAACACCTGCTATTCCTGGAGAACAGATAGTGAGATAGATGGACCTTTCCACAACCCATCATAGCCATCCCTATGTGTTTTTTTGTGATAGGAAAAGCACTAAGAAGCAGTTGTTGCTGGAATTAAAAATAGCCTGTACTTACTGTCAATAATATGTTGCACTGGATGCACATAGCACACTTCATCTGAGGATCTAAGTTTTTTGCAAACATTAATTAAGCTCTGCACTGCTGTTATGAATCACAGAATGACATTATCACAACCAAGGGATGCAGGAAAGAAAGCCATAGAAGCAAAGTATAGAGAAGCAAGCCCCTGAAAGCACAATGTCTCTGGATCTATTTCAGATCACATCAACCTACATACACCCTAGTATAAAGAAAGTGAAGTCAAAGATTACTCGGAACAGAGCATTTTATTTTTACACGATTTATGAAACATAGATACTTTTAAAAAGTACTGATTTCTTCTGACCATTCTTTCTTTTCTTGTCACTTGTGGGATTATATATTACTAACATTTCCTAGTCCTATTATTATTTCTGTTTATTCTGATCTCTTCTCTTCCTAATCCTGAGTACATTCTCCTTTCTTTTCAAATCTGCTAGTCTTGACCTACTTCATTTGTGTATTACATTTCCTTCAAACACTCTATCCTTCATGTTCTTTCCCTTGACATTCCCCCCCAGAAGTGAGAGAACATTTTCCTCTCTCAACCCATACCACATTTCTCTATACTGCACTGATCATTTCTGACTCCCTGGGGAGCAAATTGTATTGCTAGGAACAGAGAGTAAATAGACAGTGGATCTCAGGAGCAGAAAGCAGCAACTAGCATTCACTGTCCTCCACCACTTCCTTTCTTTTCTTCTCCATTAAAGCAGAAACACACTGAAGGACATGTCCTCAGAGTTTCAGTAACTGGTTTGTTTTGTGTTGTGACAGGTCTTTATAGTATCAGTCATGGTATCGACAGGAAGCCAGCATGACTGATCACCCCTCTGAAGTGCCTGTGCACTAACACTAACAGCATGCAGAACAGACATTAAGACTCAGTAGGTCTGCATGCAGTTGCAGGGCTACAGTCTCATTGTGACCACAGAAACACGGTGGGATAGCTCACACAAGTCAACCGCTGTAACGGGTGCATACAGGGCATGACGGTGAGGAGGTGGAGTTGCCCTTGCTGTGAGGCACTGCAGGGATGCATGGAGCTCTGCCTGGGGGTGGGCGAGGAGCCAGCTGACAGTTTATGGGTCAGAATCACTGGAAAGATCAACATTGATCATGCTGTAGTGAGTGTCTGCTACCAACCACCTGATCAGGTTTCTTCCAGCACTGGATTTTTGTGGCCTTCTTCAGACAACTGAAGAATCCTCACATGTACAGGCCCTAGTCCTCATGCAGACTTTGACCATCCTACTATCTGGTAGAGAGACAACACAGCAGATCACAAGAGATTAAGGATGTTTCAGAAGTGCATTAATGATGACTTTCTGATACCAGTGATCAAACAGTCAACAAAGGGATATGCTCTCCTAGACTTTATATTTACAAAGAAAGAACTGACCAAGGGTGTTGTGATTTAACCCCCATTGTCAGCTCAGCCCCCCACAGCCACTCACTCTCTGCCCCCACAGAGGATGAGGGAGAGAATTAGAAGGGCAAAAGTGAGAAAGCCTGTAGGTTGAGATAAAGACAAATTAATAAGAGGTGGAAAAAGGGAAGGGCGGGGGGTGTGGGGAGGAGGCGAAAACCCCAATAAAACAAAGAAAAAATACACAAAAGAAATCACTTACCACCAGCCAACCAATGCCCAGCTAGTCCTTGAGCAACAGCAACCCCTGGAAAACTCCTCCCCGGTTTTATTGATGAGAACAATGTCGTATGGTATGGAATACGCCTTTGGTCAGCTGGGGTCAGCTGTCCCAGCTGTGTCCTCTCCCAGCCTCCTGTCCACCTCCAACCTACTCACTGTGGGTAGCAGAGTGAGAAACAGAGAAGGCCTTGACACTGCGTTAGCAGTATTCAGAAATAGCAAAAATATTGGCATGTTATCAGCATCACTTTGGGCCCAAATCCAAAACAGAGCACCATAAGGGCTGCTATAAAAAGAATTAACTCCATCCCAGCCAGACCCAGTACAGGGGTTATGACTGGGGGCAGCCTTGGCTGCAGCACCTATGAGGTGTGGAGTTAAGGATCCAGAGAGGAGAGAACACGTAACAGGATCCTGAACTCCAGGAAAGCTGACTTTGGCCCGTTCAGGAACCTGCATGGAGGAGTCACATGGAATATGGCTCTGGAGAAAAGAGGGGCTCGGAACAGCTGTTTGACTTTTTTCCCAAGGATTGCTTCCTCCGAGCTCAAGAATTGCCCTTTCCAATGTGCAGAAAGTCATGACACCTGCATGGATGAACAACGAACTCCTGACAAAACTGATCTATCAAAAGGAAACATAACAAGAGATGGTAGCAGGGACAGGTGACCCAGGAGGAATACAGAGACACTGTCCAGGTGTGCAGTGATGGGGTTCAGTATGACAAAGCCCATCTGAAGCTGAATCCAGTGAGGGACATGAAAGGCAGTAAGAAAGGCTTCGACAGGCATATCAACAACTTAAAGCAGACTAGGGGCAGTGTGGGCTTGCTGAATGGGGTGCACAGCATATGGTGACAGCCAGCATGGATAAGGCTCAAGTACTCAGTGCCTTCTATGCTTCAGTCCTTATTGGCAAGATCTGCCTTAGTGGCAAGATCAGACTTTTCTACTGCCCTGAAATCAGTGGAAAAGTCTGGAGAAATTAAAATTTACTGTGAGTAGAGAAGGGATGCACCCACAAGTGCTAAGGGAGCTCACCAATATAATTGTGAAACCACTATCAATTATCTTTGAAAGGTCATGGTGTTTGAGGAAGGTTCCGGAGAACAGGGAGACAGCAAGTGTCACATCTTCCACAAAGGCCAACTGACATCACCTCAAACCCTGGCAAGATGATGGAGCAAATAATCCTGCAAACCATTTCCAAACACATGAAGGACAGGGAGGTGATGAGTCAGCTTGAACTTACAAAGCAGAAATCATGCCTGAATAGCCTAATAGCCTTCCACAATAAAGTGATGAGCTCAGCAGGTGAGGAGACAGCAGTGGTTACAGTTTATCTTGACTTTAGCAAGGCTTTTGACAGCTTCCCATGACTTTCTTGTACTGACAAAATACAGACTAGGTAAGTAGACAATAAAGTTGACTGAAAATTGGCTGAACTGCCAGGCTCTAACTGGTTGTTGTGATCAGCAACACAAAGCCTTGCTGGAGGCCAATCACTAATGTTGTGTCTCTGAGGTTGATAGTGGGGCCAATACTGTTTAACCTCTTCATTAATGATCTGGAAGATGGGACAGAGCACACCAACTGCAAGTTTGAACATGATAAATGATAGGAAGGAGTGGCTGATAAACCAGATGGGCATGCTGCCCTTGGAAGTGATCTCAACAGCCTGGAGAAATGAGCCAACAGGAACCTCATGAAGTTCAGGGAAGAGAAATTTCAAGTCCTGTATTTTGGGAGAAATAACCCCACGCACCAGCACAGGCTGTGGGGCAACTGGAAGGAATGTAAGTCTTCAAAGAAGGGCCAGGGGATCCTAATGGACAAGAAATTGAACACGATTCAGCACTGTACCCTTGAAACAAAGACCAACAATCTCCTAGGACTTCTTACTAGTAAGTGTTGCAGCAGGTAGAGGGAGATGATACTTCCACTGCTGATACACACCATAAGTGCTGTGACCAGTTCTGCACTCCTCAGTACAAGAGATGGACAAACTGGAGCAGTTCCAGTGGATGGTCGTGAAGATGACTGCAGGACAGAAACATCTAAAGCGTGGCTCAGAGGGCTGAGATTGTTTAGGTTGGAAAAAAGGCAGCTTGGGGGACCTTATCAATGTGTATCAATACCTGATGAAAGCAAGACTAAGCCAGACCCTTCACAGTGGTGCACAGTGAAAGGACACAAGGTAACTGCCATAAATTCAAATAAGAATTTCCATTCAAAATGAATACCATTTTTACACTGAGGCTGATCACACACTGGTACAGGTTGCCCAGAGAGACATTGTGGCGTCCTCATCTGTGGAGATATTCAATACCAAACTGAACAGAGTCCACAGCAACTAATGTAGGTGACCCTGCCTTCAGTAGGGGTGTTAGATTAGATAGTCTCCAGTGATGCCCTCTGATCCTAAAAGTTTCATGATTCTGTGATCCATGTTCTGCTGACTAAGGTGGAAATACAATAAAAAAGAAAACTGACTGTTCTCCAGTACGCTTCAAAATCAACATATGGAAAGAGATCAGGAAACATACACTAACTGTAATTCACCATCAGGTTAAGACATCAGTCATCTCACCCAGAGTAAAAACTCAGAATACTTTTGAAACACTAGGTGGGCTTACTGAGCGTGCTGAGTTCCAATGAAGTCAATCTGCAAGACACTTTCAGGAAAGGAAACAGAAACTCCAGAAACAGGGACTATGCTTTAGCAGAGTACATATGTTAATGTCTTCAGCTAATGAGCAGCAAACAGGATAAGCCCAAACATTCCTTTCTCCTATTTGTGTATAGTCCTTCAATTTATAGAGGTTTTTAGAGTAACTAGCAACACAAAGGTAAAATAGATCTAGAGCATTGTTGAAAGTCTTTGTGATGGTTCCACACCACTTATGCTTGACATTCTCAGTACATTCATGTATTTTCCTTCCCCCCATCATGACACTTTATAAACTACTTGTTTAAGATGAAGGAAGGTCAAACCTGCTTTTTATATTATACTCTTTCCTGGCTTTTCCTTTTACTCATCACTCACCCCCTAGCCCCCTACCCATACCCCCACCCCCCAAAAATTAATATATTAGAGTGTCCTGAAATACAGAGCAGAATGTAATGCAGCTTTGAAAAATCAACACTCCACTTTGCAAGAGAAATTCTTAGCTCTCAGAAGAATTTTATCCCTTAATCTGGTGAATTACTACCAATATCTACAATTTAGAATAGTACTTTCAATTAACAGAAGCTTAACATTCATTCAACTCCTTGCAGGAAGCCAGTCACTATTGCCTTTATTTTACAGAACAATTGAACCATCTAATTAAAAGTCACAAAGCAAATATGTGACAATAAGAACTAGATTTCAACTTCCTGTCTGAAGGTTAACTAAATGTACTATGCTATCTATTTGTATTCACTGAAGCAAAGAACCAAAGGTACTACCCCTTGTCAACACTCACCTTTGAAGGGCCAGAAAACAGAAATCTTTCGCTTAAGTGACAATAGACAAAAGAACAGAATTTTCCACTTGAAAGATTCATTGTTCTAAGCTGTTAGTGGGAATTTATATGGAGCCTCATATGTATATATAAAAACACATACAATTAGCCGAAGTTGAGTTTGAAGCAAACAATGTCAACTTCTTCTTGTGGAAGTTTTTTTTTTTCCTGTCTTATTACTCTGAAGATTGCTGTGCTAGGTAGTAGCTATTTCATTTAGACTGAACCTGGCTGAGCTGCTCTGAGTTGGGTCCTGTCCGGGAAGTCCCTCAAAACATACAAAGCACAATCAGTAGTAGACTAGGCAGAGCAATCAAATACTAACTTGGAGTGCACTGGGAAAGCTCAGCTGGGACTGTTTTATCTGACTGACAAAACAGAAAAAAACCCGAAGTCCTACTGGTTCACTAAAAGCAGCTTTGAAAGACCTGTAGTTTTGTAGAGTGTTTCCCGAGCAGTCATCACCACATAAGATGAAGAGGGCTGTGTAAAGAAAGGTTCATGAAGCCAACTTCTTCACAGTTGTGAGCAAGACATTACTGCTATGTTTTATCACTGAAAAACAGAAATAAAGAACACCACACTACCTCATTCTCATTAAGGACAGGTAAATTATTTGGGATAGTGCAGAGTGTATTTAATAATAAGTTACATTCTTACACTTTAAAGACACAAATTGCAGTCTCATACACAACAGCCATTTTCTATGTGTTTCTACAATCCAATTCTGCAATGCTGTGGAGAGAAAGTGTAAACAAACATTCAGTAATTAAGGTTTTGGCTGCACTTTCAGCATGACTTAGCAAGAATTTGCTAGTTTCATTTGACCGCATCATACTACCAGAGATGGGGGCAGAAGTGTAATAAAAACATTAATAATTATCTTATTGGAAGACACTCGATTTGGAAGAAACACCCAATGTAACTTGCATAAACTATAATTTCAAGTTGGCAAACTGATTGAGCACTATTTAAGTGTCTGAAATTTATAGGATACTATTTTAAACCAACTTAAAAACCACGTGTTGGTAAATCTTGCTGGTGTCCACACTAGTAAGCTATAAAAATCAAGGAGGCTTCTGATTATAGATTCACAGTGCAACAGTATTTTCCCAAAAAGTAATACCAAGGAGACCTTTGAGCTCCTGCCTTTTCTATTATTCTCTCCCCCCACAGGATTCTGCATTGCTCCAACTACACTCTACAGTAGAGTACTGATCAAAGGTGGTGTCCTTTGCTGCTATAATCCCTTCTTTTCTTGCATGGAAAAACATCCACTGGTAGGACACACCGATTTTCCTGAACTCTTCAGTAGGCAAATTATGAATGTGATACATCATGAACACAGCACTGAAACTGTGATTCACCAGTGGAAGACCCTCAAGAAAAAAAAGAATGGAGGAAACATCTACTGTTTCAGCAGAGTTCAGGCTGCATTTAAAGTGAGGGAACTATTTGTTTAATTTCCAAGTCTTTCTGTTCAAATGAATGTTTGACTTCTCCCAGACAGGGAATACACTAAGAAATAAAAGGCTTTTTCACAAACAGCTAAGAAATTGAGCCGCCTGCCTGGTTTATATAATTCTTTGTAGAGAAGTCATCCTCTAATGTGCATACTAATTTTCCCTTGTGAAAAGGAGCAGCAATAATAACCAACAAGTTGAACGTTAGCATATTTGCGACCTAGCTGTCAAATCAAAATGTGTGAATTACAGTGCTGCTTTCTCCATTGATGTTCAGAATTTAGCATATGCCAGCTTACACAGTGCTTGGAGATGAAGAGCATCTTTAAAGGGGTGGAAAACATACACCCCCTTCTCCCTCCAGAACAAAAGAAGAAAATTAACATTTGGTTGTAATGCAACAAAAATCAGTCATAGCTCTTTGATAATAGGTTTGTCTGAGCTCCCCTGAAAAATAGGACACTTGAGAATTCTTAACTACAGTAGATACAAATCCAAAATAGCCTTTGCAGTTGCAGCCAATTAGTGCCAAGGAAGGCTGACTTATTTTCATACAAATCTCTGAACAGTTTGGTTCCAAAGGAATACTGAAAGATCTGGCAGAAGCCAAAAAGGCAAGATGATCCTCTGAACCAAAATACATCACTTTTTACCTACAGATGTGTATGACAGAGGGGTAAACATTCTTCCCAAGTTTGGCAAAGGGCATATCTAGGAGAATCTAGAGAAAGGAATGAATGTGTTGTTGGGATCTTACACTTAATTTCAACAGCTCTAGATAAAATGGGGAGCATAAGCAGCAGAACTGTATTCTCTGCTATACACTCAGGAGCAAGGCATGGGAAAAGAGAAAATGCCAGCAGGAGTCTCTGCTTTTGTGCAGTTTCCCCTTCACAGGACTCCTGCAAGACTTTTATTTTTAAATTACAGGATCTCCAGAAAATTCTCGAATTATTACCATTCAGTGTTATTAATGCGGCCTTTGAACAGTGGGAATCTCTTCAGACATGCGGAGGAGCGTGGTTTGGTTTTCTCTTTAGCTTGTTCTAATGCTGAAGAGTACACAAATCTCTCAATACAATTGACTGAAAAAGACCAAAGTTAGCTCTTATAAGAGAAATCAGTATCATGGCAGCTAATTATTAGCTTGTACAACAGGCCATACTTTAAATATCTTTATCACTGTATTTTCTACACATCAGATTCCAATCCTGCATCATGCATGTTCAAGTTGATTTAGCAGCTCAACACCAAATTCTATATTGGGCTGCCAAGTCTCTTTCCCAAGTTCTAAATTACATATAGAGTATTCTAGGGATAAAACAGTTGACATTTCTAACATACATTTATCAAAACTGATCATCTAATCATTCTTCTACACTTGTTTATACACATTCTGTCTTTCCAATCTTTAATGGGGTTAAATACTGATAAATCTAATGTGGAGTCTTGCGGTGCCTTCACTGTTCCCATCAGCTATGCAAGCATATTACTCCTTTCAGTTTCTTAACTCTTAGCTGCTGTCACAAACACTCTTGTAGTCCTTTGAAAGAGGAACTATGTTTTCATTTATTCACACTACTTTGGGATGTTAAAGTAATATTTTTTTCTTTCCAAGAAAATAACCTGATTCAAGACTGCAGTAACTAGAGCTCCTTCAAGGCTTTTTCTTCATTTATATTGGCATGATTTAAATAGAAAAAGTCTCAGTATTCTGGTGAATGAGAATTTTCTCCAGTCCCTGCAGAAATCTCAACTAATATAGTTGTCTATGGCTAATATTAGCAATGGCACTGAGTAGCTACAGCAGTTGCCTCAGACATGTGATCGCTAGCAATGCCCAGTAGCTCTGGCTAGACCTGCCAGGAATTAAGTATCCCAGGCTCGACAAAACAAAATTCCAACAAAAACTTTGAACTTTGCCAATAAACTTAGGTTTGCCTGTAACATGAGGAGATACATGGACAACAGCAAAGCAGCAGAGGTATCCCAGGCCTGATTTAGACAACAGAGGTTGCAGAGGTACACCTAAGGGCATAAATTGCACTGCAGAAACTTTTCTTCTCATTACGCAAATGACAAAAAGAAGTCAAATTTACTTTAAAACATAACTTCATGTTGACATAGACACTGGGAGTGATGGGTCAAGCTGCTTATCAAAAGAAATCAAGATCACTGATATACAACTAGTCATTATATTTAGCTATTTTACACTAGAAAACCTTATCTTAAAAGGATGTATTCTTTCCTATTGGAAGTTTCTCAACTGAGGTTTTGGGGATTTGGTTGGTTTGGTGGGGTTTTTTTTTGTTTTGTTTTGGGGTTTAGTTTGGGTTTTTTGGGTTTTTGTTTTTTTTGGGTTTTTTGTTTGTTTTTTTTTTTTTTTACTTCTACGTAGTAAATTTGGAGGTTTTGCTATTTACAAATCTGTAGACATATATCACAGCAGAAACTACACAGTTCAAGCACACCTTTGGCTGAACAATTCAGCAATGCTTAATCATTTGAATGGAAGGACTTTTTAAAGTGTCATGATCCTCATTAGAAAAAGTCCACATTCGGATGCCCTTTGCTAGGTACTGGCAATACAGTATCAATTTTCAGCAAAACTCAAGTGTTTCTTATGTCTCTGCTGCTGCTTCCACCCTAGACAGAAATTAATCAAAATCTCTGGCAATGTAAACTACAGTTTTCCAGGCTGCTAGATGCTCTAACTAAGCAGCAGTATTCTATAAAAAAAAGAAAATGTTTTAAACACCACAGGGTTTGGTGGTTGGGTTATTTTTCTTGCAGACATTTAGGGTAGTCATCTATCTAGGAGCATTCTTAGCAGATAACATTATATACCATTTGAGATAGAATGTTATTTCCAGTGTTTTATTTATCTTTCTCAAACTTTTTTCTAAAATTGCTACAAAAAGATTAACACATTCTATACGTTAAGCAGAAAGGAAAGGAGAACAGGTATTTTTTCCACAAAGCAGCACTTTCATTCACAATCCTCTTTAGAATTTTATCTCTACACCTTAAAAACAGAGTATATTTCATGAGACCATGAGTTGGGGAGGGATGGTGGAGAGAAAAAGACTGGTTCAGCATATACTTCATCTTTCCAATCATTCTTTAAGACTTCTGCATTTCTGAGTACAAACACGTAATGGTATACTCTTTCCCCCATGCCCCTGTCCCCAGCCTCTTCACCCACACATATATTTACAATTCTCTCACCCACATGCTGTAACTGCAACTTACAATGTCTGTATTATTTTCCTCTTGCTAAGCCTCCTCTGTATAAAACCAATGAGAAAAAACGGAGAATCAGTACATTTATAAAACGTTCATATACAGAACAAATGGAAATCCAGCATGATGTTCAGAAATTACTTCCAGACTATCACCAGCCAGTAGCTGGAAGATAAGACAACTTAGAATGCAGACAAATCTTGGCCTTCAGAATTTAACTAGATTTACATTTTAGATTCATGAGTTCTCCATTTAACTTCCTCTTGGAAACACTGAGGAAAAAGTGATAATTTTAAGTATAGAAGTAGGAGAGAAACAGAATTGAAGCAGACAAGTAGAGCAGCATTAAGCTGATAGGGAACTGGGCTAAACTTTACTTCTTTGAATAAAGAAATATCTTCCACTGTATAGCCGAATTAGCAGATACTTATCACATCCTCACAAGGCACTCAAAAAGAACAGGGAGTATGGGAGGCCTTTACAAAACTGACCCAGAAGGGCTTAACCAGGAGCACTCTATCCCTAGGAACAGCTCAACACCCAACAGACCTTGTAAGAGATTTCCTGCCCCATTTCAACCCTATTCCACATTCTCCATCTCACTGAAGGCAAGTAGGATGCTACAGAATTTCACAAGCAATGCTATCACCCAGTGCAATTGGTAAAACTGTCAGTTTAAAAGCCTAAATTTGTCAGGGTAAAGAAATAGGCTGATTCAATAGTAATCAAAGGCAGTTCATTTAAGAAGAAAAAAAAAACCAAAACAAAACAAAAAAAAAAAAAAAAAACATAAAAAAAAAAAGCAAACAAAACCAAACCTGACTTCAGCAACTTAATAAATACCAACTTGCTGAAGTTGTTAAATAAGCAAAGCTCAGTAACAGCCCATGGAATTAGAATGGTCTATGTTCCACTTGCTTGGGTGCCAAGTCTTGCAGTAAAATAAGATATTTTTTATAAGCTGTGCTATAATAGTTCAATCCAATTTTTCAGGAGAAATTATTAGTAGGTCACCAACAGAAAGGCATTTAGATCTCTGAAGATTCAGAGTTGATTTAGACTTTGCCAGCCTACGTGCTCTTTCCATTGATTAAGTTAACACTGTTTAATCAAGAACGTTAAGGACAACTGTAGTGAAACCAGTGACCAACTCACACAAACCAATTATTGCTTCTGAAGAGGGCTGTGTTAGACAATTACAACTGAAAATAATTTATATACAGATTGAATTTCCAATATCCTATTTTTATCAGGAAAAACTAATTTATTTTGAGCTATAAATTTTCTAAGCATGGTTCACATTGATCCCATGGTCCACACCTGTGTTGTCATTTATCTCACTGCAATCTTGTCATCTCCACATAGGTGGGACTTTTGGTTACAAGAGAAACCACTTTTAAATAGCTCTTTTTGATGCAAAGCTAGTGCTTCTTCATTCTGAGTTGCTACATGTTAAAAGGAATATTAAATAGCAGCAAGGACTTTTTTTTTTTGTAGAGCCACAGGCCCTCAAACTAATCCTCACACTCAAAATCCCAAGGCTATGCATTATTCCAAGTCATTTGGAAAGTATTTTCACCTTGTTCAGAAGAAAAAACACAAAATCCCAAATCTTCAAAATATGAAGCAACTTAAACTCAGAAAGGCGTTTTCAAGCAAAAGCAGTAAGATTCAGGATTTCCAAGCCTAACTGTAGCACCCTAGCTGCCAAACAAAACTGTATCCACCCTTTCCTTCCCAGTAATATTTATGTCAAGCTTTAATAATAACACAAAGCAAACCAATACTGGCCAGAATCCTAAGAAGAACAAATAAAAATTTATCCAAAGTTTAAATAAATAAAAATTTATATACTCTGGGAATAATCTAAGATGAATTAACATTACATAACATTTTCACTAACACAGTTTCACTTTTCAAAACGGAAGTCAGATTTATTCAACATTAAGTGTAACAACACATCAAAAATCAATATCCACTTATAAAATAAAGCAAAGTAACATGAATAAACACAGGAAAATACTGTCTGAGACTCTCCAAGCAGGACATTTCTCATAAGACTCACAGGAAAAAAAAAAATGATTTTTTTATATGCAAACAGACTAAATTCCCAAAAACTCAGGATTTTTTTCCAGTTGTAAAGCAATATATAGCTAATGGGAGGTAAAATAGAATGGGGAATGAAATGCATCATGCTGTACAACACCAAAGAAATACTCCAACTGCATTTGTGTACAGCATTAACAACATGCAGTAGATGAGGTTAAAAGCAAGTACAGTGTGTATATATTAGAGAGACAGAAACTAGTCAGTCTGAGGGCTTTGTTTCTTATTTTAGTTCAACTAATGAAAACAAACAGAAGCTAAGAGCAAACAGAGGAAGAGCAGAATCTGCATGAAGAACAACATCTCTTCCCAGAACAGTAAAGCATCTTAAGTAAGGTTTAAATTGTGCACATATTTACTTGTCTTGGTCCTCTTCTTGCTATGTCATTGAAACATACCTAGATCAAATGACAGGCTTTATGCAAATATCTACACTGTTATAAAGCTGTAATTAAACAAAACAATGCAAGTCATTCAAATTCTGCTAATCTTTTAAGTCAGGCATTAATATGCTGAACACTCACTACAACTCAGTGTTATTTAAATTAAAAATAAAACCAGGGCAAGACATCTCCCAAATAGCCTTGCTGAAACGTAGGGTATTTTAATTATTTTTGTTGCTTGGAGGAAAGCAATGTGAAAATACACATGATACCCAATTAATTTCATAAAGAACTATTTAAACAATTCTCAAACAAAAAGCTGGGATCTTTGTTGGTTCTAGTCAGTTCACAGCCTGACAGATTTATCATGCCAGTTTTTTTTTTTCTTTTTAAACATCAATTTTTTAAGCAAACCCCCAAGATCTCCTATAGCTTTCATCAGCTATTGAAAAGCAAGCAAGCACAGCGCACATGCAAGTTATTAGAATTAGATAGCCAAATATAATTAACTACAAAGTTCAAAGCAGTAAGTACAACTACATTCCCCTGGGGAGACTCGGTCTTATTGGGAGATGGATTTGAAAGCTGATAAAAAATACAGGTTACCTGGTTCACTTCAGAAGTTCTCTGCCTTCCACCTGAAGACCTCCAGGAAACCACTTTACCACCTAACAAGCTAATAAGCTAGTACAAATATTCAAGATTTTAATTCAGTTCAGTACGAACAGTCTGGTGGCTGAAAACTGAAGACTGACTTTTGTAGGACTGGATATACTGACCCTAATTTTAAGTGAATTCAAGTCTGAAAATAATTGTGCAGCATCAAGATACAAATAAAAAACACAGGAGGATTTAAAAATAGCAACTTTATCACTCATATACAAATTGCACCAGTCAATGCTGTACTTAGTTCAACTGAGGTACAGCAGTGTTTTTACAACAATATCCAACCATGATCTAGCCTTTAAAAAGCAACTATCTACCACTTATCTAGTAGCAATTCTCAGCTGAAAAAAAAAAAAATACTGTATTCTAAACATGAATATGAATCAACTATCAGTACCTGCTTATTTTTTTAACAGTAGAGGGATCACAAAGAACTCCATATAATTAAAATAAAAGGAATGTGAAGGAGAAAGTCTTATTTCAGATGTCTTTAGCACATATTAAACCAAAATTGACTTTAAAACACACTACTAAAATCGTTATCTGAAACTGCTCTGAGGTCTAGCAATCACCAGTTCTATAACTACCAAATTTTATGCTGGGTCAAAAATGGAAGAGAAATACAAAAGTAATGCCCTGCTGAGTATGTCTAAAAAAGAAAAGGTTCTTCTGGGATGAAGAGTTACGGATCTGAAAGCTTTGAGATTGAATGTACCTCTCATCTCCAGCAATGTAAGTAGTGAGCACTCCTTAGTCTTCTGACTCTAAAGCAGATGAAATACCTCTGAACTCTTTTTCATCCTCTGCAATGAGCAAGATGAACTTTTTTTTACCCTGCTCAAATGTGCTTTCCTTAACATCTAAACAGAGACCAACCTTCCCACTTTCATTTCAGTGAAGCATTAAATACACAGAACACACACATAATTTGGTAAACTTGAGATTCAAAGTTGTAGAGAAAAAAGGTAAACCAAATCCATTTTATTTCTGAAAGACTGAAGTGGACTGATCAGTACTGACATCTTGCTTAAGTAATGTCAGATGCAAGAGCAAATGGGAATAACAGTTTAAAGGTTAATATCGTTACAATTTATATGAATTAGTGCATTATGTTTATGTAATAGAGGACTAAGTGGAGTTTCAGATCAGCACCATCTCTATAGGGCTGGAAGGGAAAGTTATCTGTTGAAAATGTGTATTACACTGTCGGACTGCTACTGAAGCCTCAAAGAATGGTGACCTAAACATTTGCATGCTCTCAGCCAGTCAAACTCTACTTGCAAAAGCCTTTTTTGGTTATTGGTTATACCAACAACTGTGTTTAAGTTTTAGTGGAGAAGTTTACCAGCACTTAGAATCAAACAGTCTTAGTATGCTTAACTATTATTCAATGAAGATGCAACATCCAGGATTAAAATGCCTACAGCAATTCAGAGCAAGCAGTGTTTCAAACATGAGATAGTAATGCATCACTTTAGTCAGTGCAACTGGAACAGATTAGAAAACTGTTTTCACTTTACTTAACATATTGCACAAGGAGATAAGCAAATAGTAAAGAGGTCCAAGAACCAGTAATTCCTCTATTTGGCTTTAAAAAAATTTTTTTTTTTAAATTAAGCATTCAGTTTATTTACATTCTCCCCTGCTTATAAGTAAATGAAAAGTAAATGCTTCTTTGCATACATTACACAATTAAGGTAGTAAACACTGCTGGAGAGGGAATCTTGGAAATGGAATGAAACTATCCTGAAGCTGTAAAAGCTGGTGGTATTAGAAATACTAATTAAAGCTAATCTCTCTCCTGTGCATGCCATTTTCCCACATATTGGGAAGCAAAAGGGCAATATTTTAAAAGCTTCAATTTCTAATTAATTTTATCTTTTTAGGATTTCAATCAGTCGTAAGCTAATGCCTAACTCAAGCTGGCATCCATAAATACTGTAAGAAAACTGAAGTCAAGTATCCATCCTCCAAGATGGCTTCACCATCTTCAAGGCTTCTAAATGAGGAACTGTATTCTTACTATAATATTATTACCTTGACTGTGATGGAGAATCTTCCCTCTTTCAGCAAATTTTCCACTTTCTAATGGGCAGTAATCTGCTACCTAGGTACCAATGAAGTGGGGAAGGAAAAGTTGACATATGCCTGGAACTGCCAATGAGCAATTTTAAATTCCATCACTGAGCAGGGAAAAAGAATCAACTGTTTTAATCTCGAAGTCCATCATAAACTGGTCAAAAGTATTCCCCATGGCAACCAGAAATGCCTTTTCTAAAATTTTTATGCTATTAGGAAAGAAGTGCAACACAGCTTTGGTAAGAATTGTGTAAAAGTGAGTTTGATCAGTTTTGGAAGAATTGAGGGGTTTTTTCTTCTTCTTTATACAGAACCACACAGTTGACACTTTAGAGGTGAAAGACTGAAACGGTAACCTATTCAGGGAGAAGGTTTTTTAGGCAGTTTCCACAAAGGGGCTGCTGTCCTGACAAAGGACTCTAACAAAATACTTAAGAAAGCAAAGATCCTCATCTTCTGAACAATACTGGAGAACTTCAAGAACTAAAAATAGAACATGGATTTTAACTATAAAAGATAAAATAAATAAAAAAAATACTCTGAGCCCAACTATTCTGAGTTTACAGTCTAGGAAGTCCTCAGCCATTTAGGGACGATGACACTAGATGATTGTCTCAAATGACTGGCATGTCTTAGAGAAATCCTAGTGGTTGGAATGCTGGCTGGACTCTGTCTGCCAGCCAGTTCAAGTTACACCGTTAAGCAAATGGAGGAAAAACAGAGGACTTTTTAAAGCACATCGTCTCACTTCTGAGATGTGCCAGCTACTTTAACATGAAGTCTGGATTTGATGTTTGTCAGTGAGGATCTTTCAGTGCTCTCAACATACCCTAGCAAAAGGATGCTAACATTTTGACAACGAGCGTTTCTACAGGAGCCATATTAGGAGCAATGCAAGTCACTTAGATTGTGGAGTTTAGGTGTCAATATGTGCATGGGGTCTATTAAAGTAATTTTTTAAAAAACCCAATTCTATGAACTTAAAATTAGTTTTAGCTCCAACATACAATATTCACCATTTCTGATAATATTAACTTCAGCTTTTAGTTCTGTAACATTTATTAAGTAGCAGCTATAAAGTTACAGGACGGCTGGTAATAAACTGAGTGTTGAGTGCAGTCTGTACTTCAAATGTTTGCCATTTTGAAGCTGAAATCTATCACTATGATAATCTCATCTGATTTGTTCATATAACACCATAACTTTGCTTTTTTCCAGAAGAAAGTTAAATTGTGTATTTTAAAAAGTAAAAAGATACTTAACACTTAAACTCACACCCAGTTACGAGCCCAGCACCATCTCTATTTCAATATTTAGCTATACTTACTACAGAAAACTGAATTTATCTGTTTGGGCAAGCTCAAATACTGGGAAGCCAAACTTTGATGTCAGGATTAAGAAGTGCTGTCCTCCCACTCCTCAGTACCAGATATTTTTTTCCATGTGTAAATATTTACTCTTCAGTATCAAAATGCCGCTTCATCATCTTTGGTAATGAAAGACAGAGTTCCTCAAACCTCACACTGCAAAATCTACTATGCAACCTCAGATCTTACTTTAAATTCAACTATTGCTATAGCCTTCTCAAATGCATACATAAAACCAGAATATTTTTCTGGTAGTAGTCTTCTCTATTCTGTTTAGGAGGCAAAATAAGTTCCCTACTTTTTTAATGTACTCTTTTCCCTTTGTAAATGCTCAAGTACTTCATCAGGCTTTTAACTACAACTCTGACGGCTCAGCATTGAGGTGGTTCTCTGGTACAAGTCTTTTTGCATCACTGCTACTTTTTTTGTCTAGCATGTACAGAGAGTACAATCTTTGTTCAAAGAGGGCATTGTTATCTTGTGATGACTTTTTCTGCAGCTATAGCTGCTCAATCTGGTGATTCAGAGAATAATGGAAAAATGTCACGTTCTCATCATTTTCTACTCCACCGATTTTTTTTCTTCTCCAGACTTTAACAAACAGTTGATTCCTCCTATGCTTTTCTGTATAGATGACAAACAATATCATCTTTGATATAGTAAGACTCCGGATCCCTCCTGTTCTCTTAATGAACTGATCAACGTACTAGAACTTTTAAGGTACTTGCACACGTAAGGTCTCCATCCCGTTTTCTAACCATTTCACTAGTCACAGTAAATGCTTCTGTTAACATCACCATCACTTCTCGAGGACAGAACTAACATGTCAGTTATGTACAGTGGAACCTAAATAGAAAATGCTAGAAAAGACATGTATCACTTGATTTCAGTTAGCTACAGGTTTTGAAGGCTTCTTACTAGAAAAAAATTTAGGCAGTCAGTGAATTAATTCTTTGATACAGTACAGCATGTACTATTGGCAAGAAGTGAGCCCCTAATCACAGGTCCCTGGCAGTGGTACCTGTTACTGAGGCAACTAGAATACCCCTATGGAAGAGCTGAAACTATTTAGTCATCACTGGGTAAATTGCTTGTGTTCACTAGAGCAAGAACTATTTCTTTGGAATATATCTCGAAAGAAATTCCTGCTCAGTATTAATATTTTCAAATAAACTGAATAAAAGGCACTGTTGCTCAAGCAGTACATCTGTTGTCTCCAACTGTTTAAAAAAAAATAGATGTTTTTGAACAACTAGCTACTGTTGCCCTAAGAAGGCTTCCTTGTTACCTCATAGTAATTTCATCTCTCCCTATAAAAGCTTAACATAAAAATTGCTTTTATCTCAAGCATGTCGAGTCTCACCTTTATAATCTATCTTTATATCTAAAATTATGAGTTAGTATAACAGTATGCATTATAAAATTATACCATTTACTTCAGACATGTCTGAACAGCTAAATCTTCAAACTATACAAAAATAAAGTGTATGAAATCTTACAAAAGGAGAGCATTAAGACATTAATAGCTAATCCAAAAAATATAGTAACAACTTATACACAGCAGTAAGCAAAGCAACGTAGCCTACAATAGTTTTCAATTAACAGGACCTCTGAAACATGTCTGAAACAAGCATCAGCTAAAATTGGAACATTCCCAAGCACAATAATGTTTCCAATTTATTATCTTTACCACAGTACAAACTTTCACAAACCAAATGTCCATTGTCTGTCAGTCTGTAAACAAAAGCTACTAGCCCCTCTCCTCATTTTAAGAGGGTGAATATTTTCAGTCCTCAGTCAAGTTTCATATCCATCACTTGCATAAGGAATCAAGAGCCTCTTGTTAATTTTTTTTTTTTTTTTTTTGTCATACAGCCTGCAGTGAAGTAAAATCACAGTGAAAGTCCTGGGAAAAACATGATCTTTACAGCAGGACTTGAACCATTCTAATAATAAATGCATCTAACAAAGCTTCCCATAATAAAAGCATGGCATTTCCATTTCCAGAAATCAAGTCAATTAGAAATCCTAAGTTCTACTTAAAAACCCCAAAAGATCTAAAAGTGAAAAGATTCATCTTCTCAGTCAAATACAAGTCTTTCAGTTTCGCTTGCAGAGAGACTTTTCCAGTCTGTAAAACAGTAGTGCAATTCAATTAGTTCTATTTCTTTTGTTTTTCTTAAAGTCCAGTAGATAAATGTCCTAGCTCTACGGAAAGATAGGAAGATGCTCCGGTAAACAAGAAACTTTGGCAAGCCCAGGAAGGCTTACTAGTCCATTAAAGCTTAGAAGTCCAAAGAGGCTTAAAAATGGTTTATGAATAAACTAAAAACAAAACAAAAAAAATTAAAAACAAAAACCACTAAAAAAGACAAACTAAAAAATAAAGAAATAAATAGGCAGAAATTAATGTAAACTGTCTGAACTTTTTAATGATTTCTCATTGACAGCTGGCACAACCTTTGACAGTACAGTCAGTTAAATATAGTTGACCTACAGAGCATTCCATTAGGGCATCCAGTCTGGAATGCTCAAATGGAATTACATTCCTAAAGATTTAAAAAATAGAGTTCTTTTAACATTACTATACGTTTCTTCTGCCCACCTCACTTACACTTCTTCTTAAAGAAGCTTTTTATTTTCGATGGCTTTTTGTTTTTTTCACCATTTTGGTACAGGTCCTGTGGGATGCTACTTATCCTAGGGACTGAAGCAGCTTCATGGCTGGGTTTACTATCACTGCTGGCTGAAGAACAGGAAGTGTGCCGAGGCTTTGGGGCTGGGATCCCAGTCGAAAGCTGGTTCATGCTGCAGGACTTCTCCAGGATTCCGTTATAAACTTTACTTGCAGGACTAAAGATCATGCTCTTAGTTTCTGCCATGCCTACACAGTCAGGAGAACCCCTAGAAATATCTGCAGTTAGAGAAGAGGAGTCTCCTGTAGATGATTCCTCCAGTGAGAATTCTTCCGGGGATACTTTCTGAGGAGAAAGAGTCTGGTACATCTCAAGGCTTGCTGGAGGAGACTGCTTCCTTCCAGTGGATGAATTTAAGGAGTCACATTCCGAACCTGTTTCCTGTACTTCCCTGAGTTGGAGCAAAGAGAGGAGAAAACATAACGAAACTATTATTTCCTTCATGCAGTTAAAAAGGAAATTAATTTAGGATCAATAACATTAGTCTACAAGCACCACCCACACTTTTCCTTAGTAGTTAATTAACAAAGAACATCAAGTTAAACATTTTAAGTTACAACTTACATTATATCATTTTATTATCTAAACTTAAGATCATTAATTTGCCCAATCTTGGTTTTGTGAGCAGCAACATCTGCCCAGAATCAGTCATTTGTATCTCACGTCAAAGAACAAAAACTATCTTTCTGGCACATGAAGTCAGAAAAGTTACAAAATGAAAGAAGGAGATTTAAGCCTATCACATACAAAAAGTTTCTTCAGGACAAGTGTCCCTACCTTTCAACAAGCTCATTTGCTCCTTCCAAAAGGAATTTAACCTTTTCCTATGAGGCCATGTAACAAGAGTAGGTACACGCTCAACATGCTGTAAGAATTGTGTTACCATCCATCTTCTCTTCGCCCAGTAGCTGACATTGCTTTTGATCCTAGTTTCAGATGTAAAAGCCAGTAACATATTGTAATGGAGAATCAGGGTTAGTTCAGTGCACCCTGGATTGTAACATTACTTAACTGTATATGACATGCTAGCTATTTACATACACATACCAGACAAGAACTCTCTCTGTTCTATGTGGACTATATTAATTTATATTATCCTATAGATTACTTTAACTTTTGTCTTGGTTCAACCTCTATTTATAAACTGTCAGTCTCAAATAATCCTATCAGAGTATCAAGTGCTGTTTGCTAATCTCCGTACCATTGTTTATCAGCAGAGAAGTAAATGGCTTCCTCCTCCTCTTCAGTTCGATAAAGAGCTGGGCAGCTCGACACAGAAAGGATGTCAGGGTCAGGGGAGTGCAAAGCATGCTGAGACTGTGGAGATGATGGCACAACATTGCGTCTTGATCGACACAAGCTACTGCTTCTTGCCAATGTGCTGGGAGGTTTTACAATGGACCCTGAGGCAAAGAAAAAGCAAACCAAAACCCTCCAAGTGACATTGATGTTAACAATATCTACTCTGAAAACTAAATAGCAGGTATCTGCTTCAGCCACAGTGATTCTTAGACAACTTTAATATTGCTTGACTGTTTAGGGGGAAGAAAGACTGACATCACCTTACACATTCTACAGTTAAATGAAGCAGCTAACCAAGATGCAACTACAGCAATTTTGTGCTTGCCAAATACTACTCTGACCATGTGCACCAAAGCTCTGGCTCACTATGCTCTCTTGAGAACAAAGAGAAAGATTCTACTAAAACTCCCAACCCTTTATACACTAAAAATAGCAGTGCTGAAATTAGCATGTTACACAATATCCTGTATTTAACTTGTGTGGCAATTTGGAGCCTAAAAGACTATGTAAAAGTTTTGCGATGTAGGGATACCTAACAAAATAGCCAACTGAATTACATTGCATTAGTTGAAAGTTACATTAAACATGGAACACCAATTCTATTTACATAACATGATAGAAAACATATAACTCAATCTAATCATAAACTCAGGAATTGCCTATTTGATAACACTTGCTTTTGTCAGGCTGAGTATGAATTTCCAGAAACAAAAATACTAAAAATGGGTGGAGACAGCAAAACAAGACTTTACCAGGAAAGTATCTAACAGTTCCTCCTTCAAAAGATGATTAGGCAGCAATACTTCTATGAATCTCCACACCTGTTTTCAGGCTACCTGTTATGAGTCTTAGGCTTTCTCATACCTCTCCTCAAACTGTCCCACTGAATGCATCACTGTTTAGGGAAAACAAACCATAACCCTACTGATGTTCAAAATGTTTACCAAACACAACACACAAAAAAAAAAATCAATTCTTTTTATAGACAAGGATGTCTAGCCTGACAAAACACATTTTATTTTTTGAGATGCCAGTTTTGCATGAGGTAAAGTGCAGTCTCCCTTCCTGGAATCTCAGAAAAGATTGAGTTGTCATCCTGCTTTTAATGCAGGAAATCACAACTTTCACAAAACAGCAAGTAGCTGCACCTTCGCCAACACTTTGACTTTGTTTCCTGCCAGGCTGAGCAGAAAAGAAAGGCTTACAAGTCCTTACTGAGCTGAAGAGTAGGTGTTGGCAGCTCAAAAATAATCTTGTGCAATAACAAAAACATTCCTAAAAAGCAAATGTGACCTGAGATAAGAGAATAAGAATCCCTGTAGGAAATTTGTATGTGTCCAGGTAAAACAGATGCCATCCTACTCACTGGTGTTAAAAAAAAAAAACAAAACAAAAAAAAAAAAAAAACACCAAAACAAAACACCAACAAAAAAAAAAAAAAAAAAAAAACAAACAAGATTGCACCATCAGTGAATTTTCAGAGAACTTACAAGCATTTTAGTTCCTTATAGGTATATACACACAGGATTATGAAGGATTCAGCTATGACAATTTAACACCTAGATTTTCCCAGTAAAAATGAAACTCACTAAATCAAGGAAACATCTGAATCCTAATCGGTCAATGCAAAAGTAGAAGTTCTACTATCACCTTCCTGTAATGACTTTGTTCCAGTCTCTTACATCTATTTCTTTATCCTCTCCTGTTCTTCAGCTCAGGATTGATTAAATAGATCATCGCAATTGCTGTGGCACAAAGAAGCCTGTCTGGCACGCTTCAAATGTTGTCCATCTTAAGAGATCAAAGGATGATGGGGCAAGGTAACAGCCCAGATAGTTCAGTTTAGGTCCAGAGAATGAAACAGTCTTGCTCATAACTGACCTGTCTGCACACTGCATTTTGCCTGAAGCCTCATATGCGAGACAAGCCATTTTGCTTCTGTCTTTCCTCGTGCACATTTGTCATTTTTATCTAAAGGATGGGAATAATTTAGCAGTTACCAAACTAACCTACAATAATTTGACTCCTGAACTAGTTTTAACAAAAGATTATTTAGCATATATTCCCTCTCTTTCCCCACTCCCAAGTCTTTCCAGGGGTTCTTCTTACTGAGTAGAAATTTTAAAAGCTAGTAAATTAAGAAGAAGCTACTTCCCTCACGTGATCACTTTAACTAGCGCAGGCTCTCTTACCTTACCAAAATTCAGAAAAACAGATTTAAAGTTTTTGTAACGTTACTAAGATTCAGGTAACTTTCATCGCTGACTGAAACATCCATTAGCTAAATACTTCCAAATGAACTTAACTGTAACAAAAAAAAATTAAACCATAATTGCACAAGCATACAGTACAGTTTCAACTAAGTATGCTCTTACAAACTGTACAGTCTGCCTCTAATCATAGTTCCTCTGAGCCAACTGCACTTTGATCTCTGGCTTCACTTATGTGCAAGATCTGAATGAGAAGAGTGACTAAAAAAGTCACAAGTCTGAAGTCTTCTGTACACATTTAAATGTTTTGTCACTTTAGACCATCTGGAAAGTCATGATAACAAATGGAGCTCCTCATTTTGAAATCAGACCACAGGTTTCTCCACGCAGACTGAAAGTTTAACCGTAGTCACCCATATTTTACTGGGCCATTGAAGAAATTTGTTGCTAAAGTTTAAATCAAAGCCTTCACAGTGAAGTAACTACAGAGACAATATGCTTTAAAAGCGATCAGAATCCGCAGTAAGTAACATTGCAAGGGGATGAATGAACTTTCCAGTGTGACCTGTAGAAAAAAGTCTGGTACATTCAGAAGAAAATTGTGTGCCCAAGTGTCATGGTCTGAGCTCAGAGGGCAACTGAGCACCACACAGCTGCTCATTTCCCCCCTTCCCGCCTGTCCCCCCCAGCCTTAGCTTTGCTCCCAGTATCTCTACCTCCTCCCCACAGTGGCGCAGGAGCAGGGAATGCAGGATGCAGTCTGTGCTGCTGCTTCTTCAATCTTTGGAGGGGGGGTGAGGGCAGGGAGGATGAGAACTTCTGGAACTTCTTCCCTCTGCTCCAGCATGGTTCCCCTCTCACAGAAGACAGTCCTCCACAAACTTTCTCCGACATGAGTCCCTCCCACGGGATGCAGCCCTTCCCAAGCTGCTCCATCATGGGACAGCCCCACATGCTGCAATCCTCCCAGCCAGCATCGAACTACAACAGCGGGGGCTGCTTCTTCCAACAGGGGTCCTGGCTACCTTCTAGTGTAGCCACCTTAAATGGTCACGTGGGGCCCCCCAAAGGCCATATATCAGTGTCTGCTCCACCGTAGACCTCCATGGGTGGCGGGGGGGGAGGGGTCCACCCTGCCATCTCACCACATGATACAGGGGGGTCTCTGCTCCAACACACCTCCTCCCTGCCTTTCTTCCTCCATTCCTCCACTGACCTTCATGTTCATGCAGATGCTGCAACTCCTCCTCACAACTCCAATTCTTCCTCCCAGGTTCCCCTTCTTAAATACATTATCACAGTGGCACAGCTGACTCAGCCTTGGTGCAGAGGTGGGTCTGGCTTGGAGCCAGGGGAGCTTCGAGAAGCTTCTCACAGGGGGCCACCACTGTAGCCCCCTCCCCTGCTACCCAAAAAGCCCACCACTCACTCAAATCCAGGACACCAAGGCACACTAAATGAAGCCAGCCAAGCAGCAACTATTATCGTTATATTATTTTAAAATACAGTTCTAATTTCTTCTGAGAACCCTAGCTCTGGAAGAAAAAAGTACACATATGATATTTTTCTTCCCTACTCATTCCTCAGCTTCATATTGCTTGTTTGAATAGCTACATGGGAGCTTATCTTTTTGATTTGCCTCTAGAGTCCAGTTAATTACAACTTCCATGAAACAGGCTCTTATATTAACACAATGACTCAAGATACAAGGGTGGTCTGAATTCCCAGTGTATATCTTTTGATCATAGTTTAACCAAAGCTGAATTTCCCTCCCTCCAGCATTTGGCATCTCTGTCTCACACTCAAACAACCCACTGTATTCAAACACAAACATTCTGCCTGAATGCTTCCCTTGGACAACAACAGCATTTTGTTCCAGCCACTAATGAACATTTGAAAAGCTATGCAGCATGAAGCCTCTCAAAGGGTGTGATCTTCCTACAAGCTCAAGGGACCCTAGACTAATACCATCCCTTCCATTTGAAAGAATAAACGTGCTAACAGAAATTCAGTGTTATAAATTTTGGTTTAAGTTGCAATCCAATTATGACAAGCAGATTTTCAAAATCTTAGCTGAACTTGCCCCCCAGTCCCTCACTGAAATAGAATAAAGGCTTTTTCTTCATGTTATCTTTATAGCAAAACCCAGTTTTCAGTTTACGCAAGTCTCAAAAGCTACATCTGAAATGCCAGTCAGAATTTTGGTCCTTTTGACTTTGATCCAACCCTGTTTATTTCAGCACTCTTCTCCCACCTGACTTCAAAATCCCACGCCTCCATAACTTTTCCCCTTTCTTTCTACTAAGCTCACCACTTACCATGAAACTGTGAAACTATTGGAGGAGTATCTTCATCTAAGTCATCAACTCCCCCTGCAATTGGGTAAGGAGGAATGGAAACTCGAGGCATAACTACCCAGCTGTGATCAGAGTAGAGAGAGGAGGTCAAGCTTGGTAGCCCAGAATTGTGTGCTATTTGAAAGCCACAAATCTTCTCAATCTGTTGCCATCGATAAAGACGCTCTCGCAAACATGTCGTCAACTCAGAGAGTGCTTTCCTGAAGAAAAGCACATATGAAAATTACATACACTGTTCTTAATAAGGCAAAGCAATACAAGTGCAGTCATTTCAACACAAAGATCAGTTAGGACTGTCCACATATTCACACTTTATCTTTTAAACTGTTTTACTTAAAAGTGTAAAACCACTAAAACAATAAATTCCCTAACTCCCAAAAAATACCATTGTTCCAAGAATAATCACAAGAGAATATGCATCCTGATGATACTCTTACTTGGCTTCAAGGATTTTATGGTCCACTTCATCCAAGGAAGAGCTGTGTGCAACATGTAATGTTCCAAATACAGTGCTTCTCTTCTTTTTTATCTTTTCTGCCTAAAAAGCAAGATAAAATGAACTGCATAAACTAGAAGTTATATACTTAACACAGATGACAAAACATTAGCAATATTGACAGGCAGCAAAACAACAACTCCGAGAAGAAAAAAATATCCAAATGCTTATCTAAATAATTTGTATTTATTATTTCATATATCTAGCAACAGATCAGAAAAGTCTTTAAGTAGCTGACAAGTAAGAGTTAGTACCTCATCTTTGGCAATTGCCAGCTGCATTTCTGCATGCTGTCTTTTGATATTGTAATACTGTACTTCAACTTCATGTGTTAACTGAAGCCACTTCTGCAAAGCTTCAGGAACAGACCAATTACTTCTCAACTCAAACTCCTTCTCAGCCTTTTTTAAAGCCATGCGAACCTAGCAATCAAGAGAAATAAAAGTGTCACCAAGAGTATCATTAGAATTGACAGCAGAAGAAAGGAAAATATAAACAGCTTTATATCCCACAGCAATATACTAAGGCTTTACAAAGCTGTGGTGTAACCCAATTGCTGTCAGGAATGCAACTCTGGCATTTCTAAAATACAGCATATGAATTTCCACATACTATATTATACTCAATTTTGTTCCCTATGATATACAGTCCCTAACTTGAAGCTTAAATATTTTTGTAAAACAGCATTTGTATTTAGAAAAATAAATCCAATCTATTGCTACTCAAAAGAATGAGACAAAGCTATGATCTCTCATCTGATAACAAGACAGGGAAAAAAGATTTTGTATATATTTTGTTCCACAAATCCAACAACATTATGATAAGCTAATATACAAAGTGTATGTCTTTCTATAGCTTCAGGATTATTTTACTAATGGCATGATTGACAGACAATCATTAAGTGCTCTTAGAATGTTTCCATTCAAATCTAGCATTAGAGCAATGCTGCTTTAAACACTCCTAAGGATGTAATAAAACCAGAACCAATTCAAAGTCAACACTAAAATTATAAATGGTTTGTAGATACCTGTACTAGCTCTTCCTCTGCGTATTTGAGCCTGCTGAGCTCACATTCAGCTCCCTCCCTCAACTCCCTCAGGCGATGAGCTTCCCGTTTTGCATCACTGATCTCATCCATCATTTTGCGCTCCAGATTTTGCTTTTCCACAGCAACATTTCTATTTTCTTCTTGTGCCTTCTCAAGCCTTCACAATTGAACAAAAAAAAACAACGAGAAAATACACAGCATATTTGTTAAAAGTTGCAGTCCTCAGGAGAAGAAAATGTGCCCAGCAACAGGGCAAGAGGCAATAGGCACAAACCAAAAGAGGTTCCGTCTGAACATCAGGAAACATTTTTTCACCATGAGGGTGATTGAGCACTGGCACAAGTTGCCCTGGGAGATGATAGAGTCTCCATCCTTGGACATATTCAGAAGCCACCTGGACACAGTCCCGGACAACCTGTTCTAGATGATGCTGAATGAGCAGATAGGGCTGGACAAGATGACCTCCAGAAGTCCCTTCCAACCTCAACCATTCTGTGATAAAGACTGTACAAGCTTCATAAATCAGCAGCAATTACATCACATCACGTGATGTTCACATCAGACAAAACATGCTTTTAGGTGAACCTTCATTAAAGGTGTAATAAGACCAAAATACAAGTGTTTATAGACAACTGAGTTACAGACGCACTAGAGAAAACTATCAACTCTCACACTGTTAAATAAGCAAGAGAAAGTAACCAGATCAGGTCTATTTCAATCCTAAAGCCTTAACAGAAAAAAGAGAAGCGTTCTCATTTCCACATAAGTATTTCAAAGTAAACTGTAATTACATAAATCTGTAGGTAAAAAAGATTGAACCTCTATTCTCTACCTTCATCCCAAAGTTCATATTACCTGCTAAATTATCTAGGAGCAATTTCTACCCAAGAACCCATCATCACTAAAAATCAAATTTTAATGCAAAAGATAAACAAAATCCAAAGGAAGCTTAACGCAAATAATTTATCACTCTAACAGATCTGTATTTATATTTAACCTCAAAAGAAAAAGACAACTAAACATGAACTTTTTTAGTTTTTATACCTTTCCTGCAAGTCAAGAAGACTTTGCTCTGCTGTTTGAAGACTTTCTAAATCCTTCATCATTTTTGTGATATGTTCTCTTGAGGTTCTGTTCTGTGTATATGCAAACCAGCAGCCTCCAAAACCAATAACTATAGAAACTGTTAATATAAAATCCTTCATCCAGTTGTGAGGGGGACCTGTGCAGAGAATAACATGATCAATAACTAGTTCATTGATACAGAAAACAGACTGCAGACTTTCTTTTCACCCCCCCCTAGCCAAAAAGGTTACAGACAAAAAAGGTTACCTGACACTAAACAGAATTCCAGCTCATTTATCTCAAACCACCTCCAACAACTATCTTTCAAATGGATTCCAGAGCATTTTCCATACAATATTAGCAACTCTTCTCTAATGCTATCTACTTAAACTATATTAAAACATGTATTAGTTTGAGGAAATCTTACTAAACTTTTATAGTACATAGCCTGTATCTTTATTTAAATGAGTCAAGAGAGAGTTCCCCAAATTACACTTTATCTGGCCAGTAAGAACTTTGGTTAAATTTAAGTTCTCTCCAGTCTGTGTCCCCTGGAATACACTATGCCGAGTTAAAAATTCATTTATACAAGATAAAGTAGATTTTAAAAGGGTAAGTAGCTAATAGCAGCACTTTTTAAAAGCAAAACCTGGATTCTCGAAGTATCATATCCAAGATTCACATACACTTCTTTGTTAGTACAACTTTTATAGTCAGTAGCATCTTTGTAAAACTGCCTTTTAAAAAGGCAATTGCATTATACATTGGATGCTAACGGAAAACACAAAGTGGTTATCCCCTCTCATTTCAGCACCCCAGCTTACACTGTCCAAGCTCATTGGGAAGTGAATGTAACATTAGCCACAAGTGTAATTTGAACAGAAACATTGAGAGGTCACTTCTTGTGACACAAAAAACAACATCCGTCTGTCAAGCAGGGATATACTAAAATTTCTACATAATCTTACACAAAGTGAACTTTTGTCCTAATCCCACCATCTTGATAACCTTTTTTAATTCATTTCCCAGTACTACAATACATGCCAAGCAGTACATCAGTACATCCACAAAATAAGTATCACTGAAAATATTCTCTGTTGAATTCTTGCAAATAAGTGGTAAGAAAAAACTCCAAAAAGCTACTAACGTGTAAGAGGTCCAAATAAAACAACATCCAAGGCTTTAAGCTGAAGCTTCTGTCTATGGCTCCGGTCAATTATTTTCAAGTGGGAGATCATGAAAGCATGTTCATTTACTGCTATCCTGTTAATGATAAGACAAAACATTACCTATTCCACAAATGATATTCAAAACCAGTCTATGGAAAAAAAATACATCAATAGCATTTCCCACAGTTATATAATTATAGTTATGCAATTAGTGTGAGAGATATAATACAAAGACAGCAGTGGTATAAAAAAAAGCATATCAACATGTTGCAAAGGAAGAACATCACATCATTTCCCTATTCTTTTCTTTCTAGAGTAAGCGTGAAATAAATCCATTTGGCATAGTTAAAGATAAGGGTATATTTGTAGACTTGTGGCACCAATCCTCTGAAATATATTTAATACTCAAATTTAGTAGTTATGCTCAAGAAAAGGAGTTCTGTAGATAGTTTTTGATGTATATCCATACAATAGACTGGAAGTTGTTCAAAAGGAAGTCTGCTACCATACAGAATTACACGATCATCAACAAAAGCTTCAACAGTAAGACATAAAACTAAGATGAAAGAAGTGGCAAAAAGCCTTTATATTTTGAAATATTTTGACAGGGAAAAAAAAATGCAGCCAGTCCTTCTAAAGTGCAAGGACACTTTTCTCGTCTTGCATTTGACCATATCTTGTTACACTTTAGGTTCACATAGTTGTTCCCACATACAGACTAAAGCAGAAACTTAGAATTATCTGAAACTAGTCCAGAAAAAACGTTCACCTGGGAAGTGTTGTTCCATTGACGTTGCTGTCTCTAAAATTCTTTTCATACTGGGGCAGTTCAACAAATTCTGACAGCCACTGAAGAGTGTCTTCTTGAGTCCAGTTATGAACTGAAAGAAAAAGTCAGTTTAATTACCTTTAATTTTTTTAAAAATCAATAGCAAGACATAGAAGACAAGCAATAGAAAAGCAGGTTACAGTGAGCAAGAGAATTTAGCCAAATATAATTACAGAAAAATTAGCATTAACATTCATCAAGGTATTTCTGGCATTTTGCCTTTTTCATTATATGCTTCTCAGAGGAAGCTTAGGCAAACTATAAACAAACAAGCATGGAACAAATAAAAACAATTCCTTATTAAAAATTCCACAGCATAATTTAGTGTTTTGTTTTCATTTAAATCAGGACAGCATCTTGTGACTTTTATCTACTTAAACTGATCTCCACATCAATCCTTTTGTCCTCACTACCCTTGCAGAACTCAACACATCACCAGGTGCTGTAGCCATTTAAGGCAAAGTATCAAGATCTTTCCCAGGATGACGGCTTAAGAACTTGTTTTCACAAGAATCTTCATAGAGACTCACGCCTATTAACCATAAAAGAGGGGCAGAGGAGAAATAAGATTGAAAGAAAATACAGAAAGACAGAAAAAAATTAACACAAAAACAATCAAATCTCTCTCAAATATGCCCAAAACAGCTGTATTACATGCAGTAACAGTCCCACTAAGAAAACATTATTTAAATATGTAGAGAATAATTAATAATTTCCCTGTATAACAACCACAGTCTGCATAACCTTTCATAGCAACAGATGCTCTAATAAAATAAGAAAATACTACCCCATAGATTTTTACACCACCGAAAAATGAAAACCAACCCACCACCATCAAAACCCGCATTTCTAGCCCTTACAAGCCAGCTGTTACAGCTTCACGCTGACAAAGTAGAAGTGAAACTGTCTGAGTATGCAGGGATCAGGTCAGGAAGGCCAAAGCACTGACAGAATTAAATCTGTCCAGGGATGTCAAGGGCAAGGAGGAAATGACAGGTACCTCATTGATAAAAGGAAGACTAAGGAAAATGCGGGCTCTCTAAGGTAATAAGTGGGAGACCTGGTTACCCATGATATGGATACGGCTGCGGTACTCAACGACTATTTTTTGCCTCAGTCTTCACCAGCAAGTGCTCCAGCCACACTGCCCAAGATGCAAAAGGCAAAGGTGGGGACTGGGAGAATGAGGAACCACCCACTGTAGGAGAAGCTCAGATTTGAAACCATCTAAGGAACCTGAAGGTGCACAAGTCCATGGGACCTGATGAGATGCATCTGCAGGTCCTGGGGGAACTGGCTGATGAAGTGGCTAAGCCACTACCCATCATATCTGAGAAATGTCACAGCAGTCTGATGAACTGGACTTGAAAAAGGGAAACATAACCCCCATTTTTAAAAAGGGAATAAAAGAAGACCCAGGGAAGTACAGGCCAGTCAGTCTCAGATCTGTGTCCAGCAAGATCATGGAATGAATCCTCCTGGAAACTAAGCTAGGGCACATGGAAAATAAGGAGTTGAATTGTGACAGTCAACATGCCTTCAGTAAGGGCAAATCACGCCTGACAAATTTGGTGGCCCTCTGTCACTGTGTTACAGCGTCGTTGGATAAGGGAAAAACAACTGCCATCATCCACCTGGACTTCTACAAAGCATTTGACACTGTCCCACACGACAACCTTGTCTCTAAATTGGAGAGACATGGATTTTCACTCGGTGTATGAGAAATTGACTGAATGGCCACACTCAAAGTGTTGCAGTCAACAGCTCAATGTCCAAGTGGAAAGCAGTGATGAGTGGCCTTCCTCAGGAGTCAGTACTGGGATCAGGGCTGTTTAACATCTTTGTTGGCAATGTGGACAGTGGGACTGAACAAGTTCACCGATGCCACCAAGCTGTGTGATACAGTCAACACGTTGGAGGGAAGGAATGCCATCCAGAGGGACCTTAACAGGCTTGAGAGTTGGGCCCATGCAAACCTCATGAAATTCGAAAGGCCAAGTACAAGGTCCTGCACCTGGGTCAAGGCAAACCCAAGCAAAATACAGGCTGTGCAATGAGTGGCTTGGGAGCAGCCCTGTAGCGAAAGACTTGGGGGTATTAGTGGATGGAAAACCAACAATGAGCCAGCAATGTGTGCTCACATCCCAGAAAGTCAATTGTATCCCAGGCTGCATCAAGAGAAGTGTGGCCAGCAGGTTGAAGGAGGTGACTCTCCCCCTCTACTCCACTTTTGAGAGACCCAACCTGGTCTTCAGCTCTGGGATCCCTAGCTTAAGACAGACAAGGGCCTGCTCAGGTGGGTCCAGAGGAGGGCCATGAAGATGATCCCCTACAAGGACAGGCTGAGAGAGTTGGGGTTGTTCAGCCTAGAGAAAAGAATGCTCTGGGAAGCCTTCCAATACTTAGAAGTGGCCTACAGGAAAGATGGGGAGGGACCCATTATCAGGGAGTGCAGTGATAGGATGAGGGGTAACAGTTTTAAACTGGAAGAGGGTAGATTTAGATTAGATATAATGGAGAAATTATTTAGTGAGGGCAGTGAGACACTAGAAGAGGTTGCCCAGAGAACCTGTGGATGTCCTCTCCCTGGAAGTGTTCAGGGCAAGGTCAGAAAGGGCTTTGAGCAACTTGAGGTGTCCCTGCCCACAGAAAGGGGGTTAGAAGTAGATGATCTCTAAAGTCCCTTCCAACCCAGACCATTCTGTGATGATTTAAATTGTACTCTCCACTATGAAGTCTGCAAAAGCTTGTCTGCATATGAAAGAAATAAGGCAACAGCCTCCTTCTATACAGATATATCTTTGCATGAAGAACCTTATTTTATTTTAAACATTTCTCTACCTAAAACCACTTGCTTGTGACAGATGCGATTTCTTTAGAACCCTTATCACAAGGACACATTCTCAGTGTTCAATTTTGACAACGATCCTTTAGAAAGAGCTGCTGAAAGTTTGACAGGTAAGCTGCAGGCAATGGAAATTTTTACGAGTTCAAATTCATATTTCAGTTTGCACTGAAACCTAAATGAGGACTTCTAAATCTCTTGTCTACACTAGAGTAGCTGAAAAATAAGGTTCAACATTTCAGTTTTACCATTCAGGATAATCAGAGACATAACACATTTCACAGACCCACTTACAGCTTTAAAAAATAAACTTGCAGCACAAAGCACTTGTATTCCTCTGTACGAATGGCTACACCTCCTTCCCAGCACGATGTCCCATTTCTTCCTCTGCTTTTGAGCTACAAACTGTTTTCCAGTATTGATCTTGCAGCAGACTCAGTTTTGTCATATTACTCTAAGCTTTCATGCAAAATGTCTGGACTCTCTTTGTAAACAGATCATTTTCACATTACAAAGATTCTTAACCATTTTGTAAGTGATCAAATTTATAAGTCACTCTAAGTATCTCAAAAGGGTGGTAAGATCATCCAGAAAAATATCACCTTATCTGCATCCTGGAAATATGTTTATAAACTGATCTAAAGCAAAAGCATTGTTTTGATGTGACACAGGAAAAAAATCACCTCAAATAGCTACTACACACTACAGACTTGATTTATCACTGACAGTATGGAACATGCAATTTCAGAAGCCTCACAATTCACTGAGGTTATAAAATTGAGAGGGAGGAAAAAAAAAAAAGAAGAAAAAAGAATGTAAAGAAATTTTACCTCTACTGCTGAAAGTATTTTGTAGTCACAAATTAATGTGTAAATTTGTACTTACTTATAATTCAGTAGTAATTTTAAACATATTATCATAAGAAATGAGGTACATATTGAAGTTGTTTACAGTAGAGCCAATCACATCTGTTCCACTGCTTAGACTGGTGTGACATTTCCTTCATGGAGTTTCAAAGAAATTTCCCCAAACAAACCAGTTATATTTAGGGAAAAATACTTTGCTATCTGTCACTGTATCAGATACTTCCATTAGTACAGAAACTGCAAAAAGAAGCAACCAGTCTATCCCAAACTAGAATTGGAACTTGTGCTTTCTGTATTCTTCTTACAATGTTACCTGTTTACATAAAAGTTAGAATCAATTATCTTTTGGTACATGTTGTGTGCTTTTAAAAGGCCACTCGACATTTAAGCAAAGCATAATCCATACATACAGTCAACTCCAATTCTGGTATTTCGCAATCTGAATCTCTGTCCATGCACATATTTCTTGGCATATTTAAATTTATTACGTAAACTAATTCTGCATTAGCAGAATTCCAGTGTCAGTGCCCACAAATACCCAATTTTTTCAGGTGGAACAAGCCCTAAACTACCCTGTCCTCCCTTTCTTACAGCATCAGAACCCTTGGAGGTTGATTTATATCAATGAAAACGTTCAGAATATTTCTTTTTGTTGATATCTTCTATATGGTATATATTGGTAAGAAGTACTGACTGACTTGTCTTCAATAAGACCTTATGACCAACATATATGTATATTCTACACCAGCATGCAGTACTGAAGAGCAAACTGGACTTTCTTCAGCAGAAGCAGTTACAGCCTACTGAAACATGACAGAAGACAAGTGATATACACCAGGTGTACTGAAAGGCAAGCAGGCCTGCTGAAATTTATCTCAATCAGCATTGCCAATTAGAATGTGCCAGCTCCTACTAATTAACTGAGGTTGTAACTTTTCCTTATTTTAATCACCCAAAAAGAATACAGTCCTTCAGAAAGTGGAGTAGCAACTGACAATTACTATAGTGTTAAATACACATAGCATTAAAGAGTAAATCACAACATCCTTCCCTCTCACACCTGTTTTCACAAACAGGCATCTTGAGGGAGAGGATGTGAGCAATATGCCTTGGGCAGGCAGGTGTAGAAGCCACAGTGTTTACACCCTCATGCAGCACTCAGTCTATAGATTTGCATATGCTGTTCTATTTCAGATCACAAATCTGGGTTGATATGAAAGTTGATCCTTACTAACCCACGTTAATGGATGATTAGAAGATCGGGCTATATATAATTTTTTCATGTTAAATTTATCATGTAGCACAGTGTTTCAGGGCTGGGAGGTGTGAGGTAAAACATTACAGTGTCAGCCTCAGTACTCCTATAGGCTTCCTACTCCTTTCAGAAATCAAATTACATTCTGTAAGAGTATTTCATGGCAAGGAGTGAATGACAGCCATATATTAGGCTTAAAGTTGAGAACAGGCTGACCGGGCAACATAGAAGAACACAAGACTTTTCTGTATCAAGCAAACACAAAGATTCAAAAGTTAGTTTTGTTTTAGCAGGACCTTCAGCATCAACATCAGCATGAAATACGCTGCCACCCATGGGCTTTTAAATAGTAAGACAAAGCAAAAAAGAAGAGTGACCTTAACTATTTTTTCAACAGTTTAACATTACATCTCGTTTCCTCTCATGCAGAAGGGCCAGCATGCCACACTGTACTGCTTCTGCCTGGAACAGCACCCAGCATTATGTTACTCATCCTTAGCTAAACCTTCCTTGCATGCATTTCCAATCTCTGGATTTTTAAAACCTGACAAAGCAAAAGATTAAGAAAATGCAAGGCGACTATAACATATTTGCAGTGTGCAGTTTAGTCCCAGTTGCTGCAAGAATACTTGTGCAACATTACCTCAGAACACAACAGGTGATCACACACACATAAAGCCACTTTTTATCTTTTTCCCCTATTAAGGTACCAGACTTTAGGTCACCTTCTACTTTCCACAGAGAAGGAAAAAAGAATTAAAATAAAAAAAAAAAAATATACACACAAGGCAGGAGAGAAGCCTTTGTAGAAAAAATACTGAAGATGCACCTTTGATTTTAATCCAACAGTAGCTACTAAACTTGGTATTTTAGAATAGCTGAAAGGCTCTGTATATGTATAAATACATCATAGTTAGAAAAAAAGGAGATAGTCAAAGCAAATACCATACAACAAGCATATGCTGGCATTTACATTTGAACAGACATACACAATAACAGAAGTCAGAGGACTTGAAAGCACAGAAAACACTTTCCAAAACAGCTATGCCAGACATTCCTCTGAACAGAGCTCTCCCTGTAGAATTACATTATGAAATTAAAAAAATTAAATGGTCACAAAAACCATAAGCAACATCAACTAAACTAAATTAAGTGGCAGTCTTGTTTTGTACTAAAGGACTCGATGAAACTGTGTGGCAATACAGCAACAATACACTAGATGCTGATTTAAGCTATGGTAAGATTCCTTCCATGCAGGTAAAAGCTACAGCAGCCTTGAAATTCCTTTAATTTGCATCAGTACAGACTATGCCTTAAGGATTCTGCAGCAGGTGGGGATGACAAAAGCCTGCCCAGTGCCAGAAACGTTAAAAAACAATATTCTGAAGCTGCCTTTATTAAGCAATTTTTAGGGCTTTGAATGGAGCGTATCCTCAGGGTTCCATTCACTGTGTAAGATCCTTCTCAAGCAATTAAAAAATAACCTCTGCTTTTCTTAATCAATCAGAATCTTACTTTCTTCCCTCAAATCTTATCTGTCTCATCACCAATATCTTAAACAGATGGCAACTTCAAGCTATTTGGCAATTACTTAATACAAACACCCACATAACGCATGCTTTACGGGAAGAAATGGGCAATTCTACTCAGCATAAACTAAGCAGCAACATATCCAAAAGATGTTTCTGCATAAGCACTATTGGGCACAGTCAAAGGCACTATTTAGAGCTTGTAATTCTCGCACAGATATCTGAACAGACTACTTAACGAAGTTTCAAATTACTGATACCATCATTTACACTACTTTCCACCCTCTTGTTTAATGCTGCCAAATTGCATTAAACTGGTACTATAAACTAGCAGCACGTAAGAAACAAAAATTAAAATTTCTAAAACATTTTGAAAGGAAAAACAGTATTTTCCATGTTACCTAATATTAACTGAAAGTAATTTATTATCTGAGGGGCTTTGTGCTTTGTAACTTCCAGACCACTGTTAACACTGGTTGGGAGTCTCAATCTAAGGGCCTCCCTGTGGTGCAACTTCAGTTTCCTCAACAGGATGCACAGTAAAGCCATTATAAAGCAGACACAATAAGACCAAACAGTCCTCTTGAAATCTTTTAAGTCTTATTCACACTGCTCACTACATTCAAGAAACCTGGAACAAAGATATACACAATAGACAAATTAGATACTTCTGATATCACTATGACCTAAATTTTTGAAGAGTTACTCAAGTTAGACAAACAATTGTAGAGATAATTTTATCTGATAATTTAGTTGCAATACTTTCATTGGACAACATCTTTAGTGAGTAAGTATTTACAGAATATTTGAAGAGATTCAAACCTAGACGTTGCTGGTTGAAATGTAGATATTTACTACACAGCAAGCACTTAATGTATTACCTCAGGCTGCACTTACATGACTTCCTGCATTAGCAGAATGAATCAATGGCATGTTCCTAGTTTCATTTGTCTTTTGTTCCTACCTTTAGCTGTTTGACTAACATCAACTTTCAGATCTCTGTATGCTCACTATTAGCAATACACCATCTGAATGGTGTGGAGAGAAACAAAGTACCTTTAGCTGTTTGACTAACACCAACTTTCAGATCTCTGTATGCTCACTATTAGCAATACACCATCTGAATGGTGTGGAGAGAAACAAAGTTAAGTATTTTTCTCCTATCAACTCAAACATTCTGGACTTTTCAAGGAAATCAACACTAGCTGGACTGAATGAGTTTTTAGTCAGGTTTACATACAGCTATAAATTACAGTACCAAAACAGATTAATGAAGATACTTTAAGAGGTCATCCATTTACTACTCTAGACTACTTGGTGGAAGAATTGTTGAATTATGTCTATTTCAATAAACACCATCATTTTTAGCTGTTCTCCTTTACCTACCTTCAGATGTTTTCCAGCGCTTCCACAGATCCTCAATGGTGATGTGTTTGTCTTCTCTGTGCAGATGACTATGTTTATTAGAGGCATCCTTGTATTGCATATCTTCCCTTAGAAACTGAAGAAAAGGAAAAACACTGTCTTAAATGCAAAAATAATGATTTCTAAACAGAAACTACAAGGAAATCAGGCAGAGGAGAATCTTCACTATCTCTTCCTCAGACAAGCAGCACACAATTCTTGTAAGTTGACTACATCAAAGACTCAGAAAGCAAGCTAAACACTCTTGCAGGATTTGATTTTCACAATGATTAAATCCTAGAAAAATTTAAGGTGCAGGTGCTAGTATACCAGATTTAATAACATTACCATGCCTTAGATTTACAGTAATTACAGGAATGCACCACGCAAGTCATACTGTGTACTTCTCTATTCTGAAGATATTTAACGAATTTTACCTACTTGAAGATGAGACCATGTAAGGTTTGAAAATGTGCCAGTCCTTTATGGATGAGTAATACCTGACTCTTGCTATACCAGTTAAATGTAACTGCTTGAGGGATGAGAGAAAGGTGTTGACTAAGTATTACTAAATTTTTTTGATTAAACAACAAAAGTTTAACTTCTATTTCATCAAATTAAAAAAAAACAGAAGTTGTCTTAGGGCCAAATTTCTTGATAATCATTCCTCAGTGGTTACACTCCAAATACAGAAGCATTACATAAGGCTGCCTCATTCTCAGTAGTTAATAGGAAGCCTATGTCAAAATACTACACCTTGCCCTTTAGTAAATATTATAAAAAGGAAGATCCTGCAATCATGTCATACACAGCAGTGAGGCAGCAGTATTTCACAAGTCACCACAAATGGGTTCTCCAAATACATACAAGAAAAAATGCATGGAACTGTAAAACCCAGTTTATTTTTATTATACACAGGCCTGAAGAAGTTGGAATACTGGTTAGTAAACTACCTCCCATTAATAGTGGAAACCTTCCATATATATACCAGTCCCTAAAAGCACAGCATGAGCAGTCTCCGTGGGTGGAGACCTCAGTATTAGAACCAGAAAACGAACGTAAGAGCCAAGTAATCTTCGCAGTAGATCGCTTGTTTTCTTCAGTTCCTGAAGGATAAAGTTGCTCAAACAGAACCGGCTACAGATAGTCATGACCACTCACTCAAAAAAACAGCTTTTTATGTGGATGGTCATGTGTCATCACCACTTCAAGCAGGCGTGACGAAGAATGCTAAGTTAACAACAGACTGCAGAAGACCCCACTTAAAATTTAGTCCTGGTAATTACTTATCTGCAGTGCTTCCCAAATAGAACCCATTCCTAACAAATCTAGAAATTATGTCATTCACGAAACTGCAGGAAAGACTGAAAAGTAGCCAATGTTAAAACGTAGTATTAACTCTTAATAAAAAAAGTGTGTGATAGCAGAAACATGCAAGACAAAGCTAACACTTATTAATTGCCCCTTATTCTTACCAGGAAGTAAGGGAATCTAAAAACATGGGAAGGGATTCAAGTTTCTCCCCTGCTAGACTTGGGTTAAAGTACTAGTTACATTCCCTATGCCAATCATAAAGACATATATGTCTTCTGGTTCCAAACACAAATTGGATGTAAACCCTCTCTTGTTCGTTTACCACTTCAAAACTTTTTTTGATTGTCAGACATTAGCTTTCTAAAACTTTTTGATTCCTAAAATAGTTCCATTTAGCCCAGAAAAATTGCATAAGCATTTTTAACTCCTTTTTCCTATGTAAATTAGAAAGGCATGAATATATATATACAAACACACACACGTGCTTATACATGCGAAATACAGGAGAAATTTATGAAATGTGAGAACTGAAAATAGCAGCCTACTGGGGCAGAGGCACTTACAGAACTTCTGAAATACCATGAACCAGCAACTGTAAAAAGGTGCAAAAAGGACAGAAAAGGACTGATTGCTGTACTATATGCAAATGTAAAAATATCTGCTGTAAAACCTCTGTTGCATATTCCACAGTCCAAATGTGAACTCTGAGTACTTCCTAAACTGGCACAACTACCATGAAGCTGGGAATTTCCACAGCTAACATGCCACATGCAATTGAAGGCAGATTATCTTATTTGTTCCCACTCCATGTTTATTAAAGGATAAATTGAAGAAAAGGAACAACAGTAAGGAAAGACTTCTTATTCACTAACGTCTCTAAGCCTTTCCAGATTAAAGTACAGTCTCACAGCTGGAAGAGCAGGAAAGAACTGATGTTTGTCTGCCTCACCTTTTCCCTTCAGATTGCAAGTATCCATTATCAACTACCATCCTCAACATGTCTTTTGGGAACTTGTGAAAAATGTAGTAAAAAGACAGTGAAAAATATAATATAGATCCCTCCTTGTGAAAACTATCTCCCTTCATACGGGGGTTAAGGTACATGTTAACACTCACTCTTCAGCAACTGGTGAGATAGCCTTGGAGACTTCAAGTGTCAGGTGTAGACATTTGTTTTAAAAACAAACATCAACAGCCAATCAAGTTTCTGAAGAACAGAATGGAATATATGCTGTATGTAAAGGTTTCAGCATATTTTTTATCTCCTTGGCTAAAATTCATATCTCGGATCGGTTTTGTTTGTAGCTCGCTTTTCTCTTTACTGTTTTATTTTTATCTTTACTGTTAGTTGTCAGCAAAGGCTGTAAAATACTTTAGGATGAGAACGTCTGAACAGATACAGGTGTTGTCAAAGAAAACTTGCATTGCTGTTAACAATACTACATACAGGATTGGGAATAAAGAGAAGGAAGATGACAACTGATAAACAGAACAGTTTCAAGGTGTTACATCTCACCCCAAAGCACGCTAAGAAAGCGTTCTGATTTTAAAAATGGGATGGACATAGGTTACCTTAGCTCCCAGATAAGCAATGCAAGCAATAGCTTACAGAAAACTTGCAGTATTTCGTGTCGTTCTGCCACGAAGCCCGCAGAGGGAGCAAGAGTTAACGTATGAATTCATGTTCTCAACACAGTGCTGGGACACGACCGCTCTGCTAACAAGTTGAGGGGAAAAAATTAAAAGCCTGGTTTCAAATTTCATCACAAATACAGAAAACAAATCCAAGTTCAAAGCACCAGATTTCCAGGAGAAGCAGATGACAGTGGAAAAGATCTGACTTCTACTGGGAGACTGTTTATAGAGTATTTGGCAAAGTCCCTTTTTTAAAAAGGTGCTATCAACGCACAAATGTATAAGCAGTTTGCATTCAGAAATCAGTACGCAGTTATTCCTCAGGGGGAGAGATTATGCATTTATGAGAATTTCTTCAAGGAAAGAGCCCCTCTTCTGTTCAATACTACCCATATTGCTCCCAGACACTGTGAGAATAACCATGACAACTTCCCCAACAAGGTTCTCTAACACTGGATGATCACAATGGCAAAGTTAGTGTGCGTAGCTAGAAAGAGGCCATCATGTTTCAAAGAATGAATGCATTTACCAATGAAAAGATACATGACATCAAACACCTGTCTTTTGTTTGAAAGAGCTTTGTTTCAAAACTAGCCTAACATGGAAGTTCTCCTTTAAGAAAAGGAATTGTGTCCTAAATTGAAGAAAGCCATAAAAACAGAACAACTCCGGTAAAAAGCGAGGATTTTTCTGTTCCTTGTCATGGCAGCTAATCTCTCTTCTGTTGCCCTGGTCATTAAGTATACAAAGAAAAGGTTAGAAAAATAACTCTAAATAGGGAGGTTAAAAGAATAAGCTCTAACGAAAAAACATCTAAGGATTATCTTAGCCAACATAATTACTCAAGAGGGAGAAGGCCTTTTAAGACTACAAAATTGAAACCAAGAAAGCAGCAGCTAAGTTACCTAAAATCTCTGTGTGAAACAAAAACAAAAATCATTTGTCAAAGTAGTTACTTCAAAAACAAGTAGAGAGTAAAATAACACCACACCTAGAATTGAAACCAGAGTTTTGATCCCAAAAGCGTCATAATGACTGTGCCTCTGCAAAGATTCACATCCCAAACCCCAAGTTTCAGCAGTGTAATAGGTGGAGAGGAAATTTTCGACTCCCTGAATGGGACAGGACTTGCAGGGCCCTGGAAAAGTTGCAAGGACAGGTACACAGGTACACCACAACCTTCCTCCTTAAAAAAAGCCTTTAGTACCATAACATTCATCAAAATCCAGTCAATTCACAACCAAAACCTAACCTGAAGCAAGAACCACGGGGGGGGGGGGGGGGGGGGGGGGGGGAAGAAAAACACAACCACAAAAAACAAACCCACACAACTACCCTTCCAAAGGAAGAAAAAAGACACACCAAAATCTAATACTGATTTGACAGAGAGAACACTTACAAACTGAAGCTACCTGTAACAATACAAAAAGTTAAAATATGGAAGTTGCAAGAGGTGGTTGCTCCTTGAAGAGCAAATGAACAATTGCATACTTTTGCAAATGCTAGTGAAAAAGTAAAATTAACCACACTCACTAACTGCAGAAGGAAGTACTCATATGCTATGTTTGTATTTTGTTCTGGGTGAAGGCTCAAGTTTATGATTTCAGTTTCACCAACTTAAAACAGACCTTCTAACTGACAAGTTTACTTTAAGAGCAATTAGTAACAACATCCAGCTAAGCATTTCTGTCCTCCTTGAGTATCTATTCCTTAAAATAGTATTCCCTTCAGTTTAATTCCTTCAAAAGAAAACCTGCAAAAGATACAACCTCAGTTTTCCTATAATCCTACCCTCAGATACAGCTAGTTTCTGTTGGACAGCCTTTTAGTACATTCTTTCCTGTCTACTGCTACCAGATTCACTGGAACTATTGCAGTGTCACACAGACTAAGTCATGATGGTAAGTATGCTTTTAAAAGACTTCATATTGTGACTCAGGTATGACAGCATTCACAACTGCCTACCCTACCGAAACAGATTCTAAAAATGTACACAGTAAAATAAGAAAATGTATTTAAGCATAATAAAAACATTACTAGAAGAACATAGGACAAAACTGTGAAAGTATATCTTAAGTAATCTACAAATTCTATTAAAAAAAAAAAAGATTATAGCAGCTGAAAATAAAATTGTAGATATTCTACTGCAAAGTAAACTTTGAAATCTCTTCAAAACCAAGTTAGAATTTCCAAGGGTGCATTTCATTGTGGCAAGACTAAATGCCTGCAGTGCTACATAAACAGGTGCAGACAGCTACATATTAGCTTAAGTACCTCCAAGGAGGCAAAGCATGAGGTAGGTCTGATCCAAATCACGTTGGAACAGGTTTCTATGCAACCATACCCATGATAACATGCTGCCTCTCTACAGGACTTCTTTGCACAGGCACAGCCCTAGACTAACACAGCCATAATGTTTTCAGACACGGCCTGGCTCTTACCTATCCTGCTCTGAAAAAAAAAAAAAACATAATGTAGACATGCTCAGAGTTGCTCACAAAACTTCAGGAGGCTAAAAGACACTCTGCCTAGGGACAAATACATTAGCAGTTGAATGATAAAATTCAAAAACACCTCTATTAACAGACCTACTGTAAACTAAGGGAGTCAAAGCAACCCAATTGCTTTGGGGAAAAAGGTTTTCTATGCTGGTTAGGAAGCTCAAAATAATGTTCGTAACAGAATGTTCTTACACAGCGAGATGCAAAATACACTCTGGAGCCATCCCAGTACTATGCAAAACAGTTATAATGTTTTCAGTTTCTGACCCACTGCAGCAGGTATTTCTCGATCATGCAGAATTTTGCCGAGCCAGCTGACACTGCAGTATAAACTAGTTTACACAAATATGAACAACAGTCTAAGGACCTTTATTATATAAATGATAAAGATGAAACCAGAATAATAATGGAACTTTAAAGGACATTCATCATCTTCATGAGTGTCTATTTGCAGACAACAAATGAAGCAAAAGCTCAGCCTATAGCAGAACCTCTCCCATCTGAAATTATAACACCTGGGTAGGCTCCTGAAGTTTAACAAGGTCCCAAAATGCACTAAATGAAGGGTGACCAAGCTTTTGAACTATGTCATCTATTATTGTTTAACATCTGTTTCATACACAGCTGTACTCCACCCCTTTCAAAAATCATCTGCTAAATCTTGGCTCTCTCCAAGATGTAACAATTGAAAGGAAGAAAAATTCAGTGCATAAATTTTATTTTGTTCAAGAATGCAGAAAGGCTATTCGTTTAGAGTCATCCCGAGCTTAATGTTAGATTCCAAAAGTGGTTTTTCACCTCACAGTTCATACTCCTAATATCCAAAACATTCATACTTAAAATGGGAGCACCACACAATCTTGCATCTAGTTTTTCAGGATTTCCTGTCATGAAATTTCTTGCAATTTTGCCCAAAGTATTTAGAACTCACTACTATCCAGAAAAGATTATTGAAATGAATAGGTCTCTGGTCCAAAGTAGTAAATTGCGTTTCATTCATTTTTTATCTCTCTTAAGGAGTTAAAGAACAGATGTCCACAGATTTCTTTCACCAACTCATCTTTACACAAATTGAATACTCGGATCTATTTAAGTAGTAATTCAGAAAATAAAAAGTTACATATTAAATTTTATTTCTCCAGATTCTCCTAAAATAGTAATACTAATGCATAATATTTTCATCCAGCAACCTTGTAAAATAGATTGTGACGTATAGATGCATGTACCATTTTAATTGCTCAAAGAAGGGAAGCATAAACCACCAAGAATATGACCATAAATTAATTGTATAATAAAAATAAGTAGTAAGAGCATGAACTGATTCTCCTTTATTATAAAACCTTTAATCACAAATTAGCACTAAAGGAAGGGTATAACTGAAACATATACTTCTGAACTCACCCCAGTTCAAGAAATTACTTATTTATAACATTTCTTTACACTTTACCTCTGTACCTAGTCTGTTTTAATTTCCTTCTGGATTCTTCCTTTGACTTTTTTTCTTTTTTTTTTTTTTTAAGCTCTACCTCTTCATCTTCTCTCAAAAAACACAGCATACCCTCTCAAGACACCATGTTTCTCCCACCTCTGGATTATTTTAAGTATGATCTCAAGCCCTCAATAGCTTCACAGAGCCCATCCATTCAGAGGTGGTCACTTCAAACTAAGACTGTGGGCTGTCAAATATTCTGCCCCTGTCAAATTTACTATAGCCCGAGTGCTACATTACTATTGCTATTCCTGATGAGATCATACTAGCACTTTTTCCTGCTTTAATCGCTATATAGACCATCAACCTCCCTGATTTAGGCCACTAAAGCTAGGTTCCTTTTGATTTTTGCCTCCAGACAACATTTTAAGTCAGATACTTCTGCATATCACCCCTGAGGTTCCATCTTCTTTGACCACACTGTTAAAAGCCATTCTTTGATTGTTTCATGCTTTCAGTACTGCAGTTTCTTCCTCTCTGCACAGTGTTTTTTGTCTTTTTTTTCAAAGGTTTTATATGTGGGGTTTGTTTGGTTAGGGTATTTTGTGTTAAGTAATTATGCAAGCGCACTCAAAAAAACTCAAACAAGATATTAAGTGATCTATCCAAAGATCCCACACAAAGCTATAAATTCATGCCATTAGCTTTGTGTGACGTTAGACACAGTAAGGTATTTGTATTTCAATAACATCAACTTATTCTATTTCTACAGAGAGATTCCTCAAGGAAATGACTTGATGTAGGATCTACATATAGAGGCTCTTTAGAAACAGGAAAAACCTATGTAGTCATTATGTTAAGTCTGTCTTACTATTTTTACCTCTTCATCATTAAAATGAACCATGTACACGTGGTGCAACAGATGCTTCCTAAGGCAGACAGCCTCCCACAATACATGACTAAAACCTCAGTTAGTAATATATTCTCCCCCCTCGGTTATCCTTTTACAGCCTATCTCTTTAAACCAGTTTAAAATATTGCAATCTTTTTTATGTTAATAATAAAGTAATAATTGGAGGTGCTAGATTTGATAGAAAAATTCATATTAGCCTGCCCTAATGATAAGTATAGTCTTTTTCCACATCCTTCCTTTTTCTTCTTCTCCGCTGTGCCATACTCCCTGCTTTCCACAGTATGACAGCCTACTTTACAGAAATTAATAACTGCACAGTAAAACATTCTCTACTTTAAAGTACAACATAAATACCTAAACCATTTGGTTATTTTCTTTCAGTTACACTTCTTGTTTTGAAGTACTTAATTCTACACTGAAAATTCAGGGTAAGTACTAGAAAGTTACGTGAATTCTGAATGCAAAAACAGCTCCAAACATATGAGTAGCTATGACAAAAGCTATTTTTCCCAAGTCTTTTGTAATAACTAGAATTAGAAAAGTATATTCTAGTGAATTTAAAAGCTCAAGTTTTTTCATCTTTATAATCTCTTACGTTACACCACCTAGTCTAACTTGGGTCACAGACCAAAAGAATAAGGAAAAAAATATTTAACTAGCTCATGCTCAAACTAGAGCACATCTATCTTCCTTAGAAGACTTCAACAAATCCCTCATGTGTTTCAATTACTAATAAATCCCATGCTAAAAATCTACATCAATTTCATCAAGGTCAAATACAAGCTTCTTTCCAGTCCACACAAGACAGATCCAAAAGGCTTCCAGTATCAGACAATTTTTGAGGGAATAAAAGGTTTCTTGTAAGAGTTCAATTTTATTTAGGATAAAAGAAACCCATTCTCTACAGAATTATTTTATGTGAGACTTCATTTGACAGAAGAAAAAGAAGCTACAACATAAAAAAGGCATAAGGAACATAAGGAAAAATAACAGCATACTGATGAAATGTCTGGGACCACTGTTGGGACTTCTCAACTGGATTAGCAAATTAAAGGAGTGAAAATAAGTAGCTCAACATCTTTAGCTCTCCTTACCTCCCTCCTCTCAAAATAACTTATTTACAAGAACTTTCTTCCTTTGTGTAAATATACACAAAGTATCTGTAACAATGTTTTAGTGCTGGTAAAACAGCAGAAAGTTATTTTACTTTGTCACATTTTTCCCATCAAATAAAAATCCAATGAGTATCTAATCAACATGTGCAATATACTGCTCTTACAGGAGACTTGCAAGCAAAATCCATGCAGCATGAAACAGGAAATCCATTACCCTGCTGTTAACTAAAATCCCTGTATTTCATTTAAGCTTTACTTCTAATTAAGTTTTTTTAATTATTACTCCTCATTCTTAATCAAAAGAAGCAGCATTACCCACTGTGACAGAACAAAACAAAAAAACTGGTTTTGAAATACTGCATATTAGGACATTTAGTATATATTCAGACCTACTGTAATCAATTAACTATGTAGCTATGTTGTTAAAATGTCAGATCTTTTAAGATTATGGCAAAGAACCAGTAAGAGTGCTACAACAAGAACATACAGATTACTAATTGAACTTGCAATTAAATTGCATTTCTCAAAAATTTCAGGTTACTTTGAATGTCTTAGAAGAAAACACTCTATGAAAATACATATTCATCACTTATTTGCATGGAAACTACATAGAAAAATCTAGTTGTGAGGGTTATTAAATATTTCTTCAATACTTAAAAATAAGCTATCCGAAAAGAGCTACATTTCAGTCATCTTATTTTAAACACTGTGAGTAGCAGTTTGAATGCAGTTTCACTCATCTCATTACCCCAGCTATAACAGTATCCCCCATGAGCTGTTCTAATTTCAGTCATATTAACAGGTTTTAAGAGTAGCTTCTGTTGCTTTGGTTTATCTCAACATCCTTGTTTCTAAATTGGAGACACATGGATTTGATGGATGGGCCACTCGGTGGATAAAGAATTGGCTGGATGGTCACACTCAAAGAGTTGCAGTCAATGTCAAGTGTAGAGCAGTGACCAGTTGCGTTCCTCAGGAGTCAGGGTACTGGGACCAGTGCTGTTTAATATCTTTGTTGGTGACATGGACGGTGGGATTGAGTGCACTCACAGCAAGCTTGCCAACAACACCAAGCTGTGTGGTACAATCAACATGCTGGAGGGAAGGGATGCCATGCAGAGGGACCTGGACAAGCTTGAGAGATGGGCCCGTGCAAACCTCATGAAATTTGAAAAGGCCAAGTGCAAGGTCCTGCACACAAATACAGGCTGGGCGATGAGTGGCTTGAGCACAGCCCTGAGGAAAAGGACTTGGAGGTATCAGGAGAGGGAAAAACCAACAATGAGCCAGCAATGTGTGCTCGCAGCCCAGAAAGCCAAGCGTATCCTGGGATGCATCAAGAGAAACATAGCTAGCAGGTCAAGGGAGGTGATACTCCCCCTCTACTCTGCTCATGTGAGACCCCACCTGGAGTATTGTGTTCAGCTCTGCGGCCTCCAGCTTAAAGACAAGGACTTGCTCAAGTGAGTTCAGAGGACCACCACAAAAATGATCAAGGGACTGCAGCACCTCCCCTATGAAGACAGGATGAGAGATTTGGGGTTGTTCAGCCTGGAGAAGAGAAGACTCTGGGGAGATCTCATAGAGGGGCCTTCCAGTACTTAAAGAGGGCCTACAGGGAAGATGGGAAGGGATTTTATCAGGACAGGTAGTGATAGGATGAGGGGTAAAAGGTTTTAAACAGAAAGAGGGTAGGTTTAGATTAGATATAAAGACGACATTCTTTACAGTGAGAGTAGTGAGGCCCTAAAACAGGTTGCCCAGAGAAGATGTGCTCTCCCCTCCCTGGAAGCATCCAAGGCCAGGTTGGACGGGACTTTGAGCAACCGGGTCTAGAGGAAGGTGTCTCTGTTCATGGCAGGAGGACTGGAACTAGATGATCTTTACAAGCCCTTCCAACCCAAACCATTCTATCAATCTATGACATTCCTCTGGCACAGGAAGAAACTTAAGGTTGGATATAAAGATGGTCCAATAAAAACCAGGACAGCTCTTTTGTATACTAATAAGAAGTTTCCAAAGTATAAATATTTTAGTGTTTTCTTTTAACTTTCTTAACTTCCATGTATAACAAATGCAGCACAAGTCAAGACAATGACACAGTGCTGAGAAGCTCCTCAGGAAGCTCACACTTTATCACTAATATTTCAGTTTGCAGACAGGATTGTGCCTGTCCCAAACATTAATGACAATAACCAAACATTTCTCAGTAACAGAAACAGACTATTTCCAGTGCCTGACCTACCTCACCATGACATTGCCTAAGGTACAGAGCAAATCTTTTCCCTTCAAAGTTAAGAGGTACATTATTTTATTCTGAACCATTCTCTCCATCGTACTGTATACCTTCAGAAAAGCCCTGTGAAGCAAGCATCAAGCATCAATCACTGCTGATGTCGTTTGTACAGTCACACAGAAAAGTAAGTAGCATCGCATTAAACTTGACAATGATAATTCCCAACTTACTCATTCAGGGAGAACAATCTTCCCTGGGATGTTACAAAAAATGGAAGAGAAATCAGGGCTAGATTCTTCTCCCACTCGCCTCCAGTGAGAATGGGCTTCAGAACCACATGTCAATACCCTCATTTTTAGGGGGCAGGAGATGAGGGGACATCTTCATTCCCCCTCCTTTCTCAAGCCTGTACCTGACAACTGCCAGAAAGCAAAAGAAGCAAGAACAATGAAACTACATGAATATTTCCATTTGCCACCCAGTAACTCAGAGAATCCAGATGTTAAAGTTGAGTAAGTGCAAGGGCAAGCCCTTTACCAGGACAGCCAGGAGCCTGACTACCAAACTTATTTGAGAACAATCACAAAAAACTTCAGTTAGGATTGAATAACCTTCCTAGGACTTAATCTACCATTAACCTACAGCAGGAGCTGTTTACTACTTGCCTGTAAAATGTAAGCAGAAACACCTAAGAAAGCTTTCTATACTGCTGTCAGTAACAGGTATTGTTTTGCACCATGAAGTGACTGGAACAGATCTAAGGTAAATAGGAAAGTCCAGCAATGCCTTAAGTAAGAAAACCCTGGAGCAAAGAAACTAAAAAACCAGGCGACAGATCACATCAACTCTTGGTCACATCACTGAAAGCTAAACCAACATCATTTGCCTACCTCTTATACTAATCACAAAAATAAGAGGTTTTATACATAGTCATATAAAACTTTCCTTTAGGCCAGAACAGTGGACAATAATACTGTATTTCAGACAATTCTAGAAGTTAGACTTTCCTTGAATATTTGGCTGTCAAAGGGCTGAATTTAGAACAACAGGACTACTCAAATGCTGGAACATGAAGAGCAGCTATATAAAATGGGGGGAGAGGGGAGGAAGACAGACTTCACGTATGCACGAGCGAAGGTTTTTTACTCCTACCTCATCACTTTCATCGACTTCAATACCACCATCTTTGTCATCATCCATTTGCTTATGTATCATGCGGAGAGCTTCTAGGCTGAATCTGTCCTCCTCAGTAAAGCACGGTGGGCTGAGTGAACTGCAGGGATCTAAAAGGAGGCAGAGGGGGAACAAAACAAAACAGAAACATTAGCTACCGTCACTTTAGATTATAAAGCTTCCAAGCAAGAGAAAGGACTTAAATTTCTGTTTGTGTACGTGTACTTCACTGCACATAGCTAACAGGTCATAGATGCCAAATTTAGCTGTAAAATAGTAATTTTTACCAAAAACATGAAAGGGGGTGGGAGGTGGGGGTGGCAATCAACTTTTTTTTTTTATCCAGGAAGGAAGCCCAAAGAATAGGTTGGAATACTTTGACACTCAGATTTTTTTTTTTTTTTCCCAGTAACTGATATATCCACCTTTTCTTCTGTACATCATTCACCATTTGTAATATATTATTGCAATAGCAAATAAAGTCACTGCATTTTCCAGCCTCCTTTTCTAAAAGCCTAGGCTAAACAGAGTAGTGGAAGAAGAGAAAAAGAATTGTCACGTCCTACGATCACAACTTCATAAACAGATAACAACGGAATGGTTACCACATTGCAGATCAAATTCAAAGTAGATAATACTACAGAATGAAAAATATTCAAGGAGGACTGCAAGAGAAGAAAGCACACCACACAGAAAATTCAACTGATGACATTATCTCAGTCCTGTACGCTCCGATCAAGAACAGCAGAGTCACTGTGGAGCAGGATTCCAGGTCAAAAATACTGCACTTTCATTTGCATTCATTAGTGAAAGCTCGTGATTTCTACACATCTGATGGCTCCACTTCCACCATGTCAGACTGTTCCTTCCCTTCCACAAGGCACACACCAAATGCTCCAAAATTCTACAATGTGTGTCAATCAACCATCATTAAAGACTGGTCTTTCACAGACCTTGGCATTAACTAATAGCTAATTCATTAATTTTGATGTACCAAACACCATCAAAGAACAGAAGGTGGAAAAGGACACAGAAATAATTTTTGAAAGTTCAGCTTTAATAAGATAGTGAATTCCCACTATAATAGCCATCAAAAACGCACTGAGTAGTCCCATAAACCGGAACCCTCCACTTTAATCATATCAATGCAAATATAAACTGAGGCAGCATGAGTAATTTTTGCTTCTTCCAGTTTATCCAAGGATTAAGCTTTCATGTTACTACAGAATTTGTTAACAGCTCATTTAAATAAGTAATGAAAAGGAAGCACATGTAGAAATGCCTAGGATCGAGAGTTTGCACAGAAAAATAAATTTATTGGTTTAGTATTTCCTTATCAATTGAGTTGGCATGATTCTGCATTTCTGAATATTATAATTTAAAATAATCAAGAATAATGGATGCTGATACTACTCTGCTTGCAGAAGGCTACAAAGCAGAAGTACAAAGGTAACAACCACAGCATAGCTGGAATCTCAGACGCATTTTAACAGGACTGATCCCTACTGCTAGACATGTTTCCTTAACTTCCGTATAATAAAATTAGTGAATAAAGCGTTACCTGTTATCTTTGTTCATGTATCGTTTTTTTTAAAAAAAAAAAAAAAAACAACACACACACAAAACCCCCTCCCCCAAAATGCACCTATGAAAAAACTAACACTTCACTGATACTGTCCCAGAACAGAGAGATGCTGGTTTTAGAACTTCTTCATATAAATCAGAAATACCAATTATTGAACATTAAACCAGGCCAAGCACAAACAATTTTCAGCCTTCGAATGCAACTAATATTTCATGAAACAAAATTGAAACTGAGTAATTTTTCCACATTAAAAAAAATATATATATAATCTCTATTTTATTTGTTCAGCTCTGTTTCATTATATAAGGTTTAATTTACACAGCCTTTAGATTTTTGCTTTGCAGTGAGAAAATTATTATGAGAGGGTGGGGGGTTCTGGTGCGGGTTTAAAGAGCTTTTCCCTGTGATACAGAATGCTTGTTGTAGAAAGGCTTCCCTTGCAATAGCAATGAATCACCTCAAAGTTCTGCTAATAATTAAATTCCAATAGCCATGAACAAAGAATATGACACTACTTAAATAGAATCATGTATCAGAAGAACCATCTTTGTACTACAAGATTAGATCTATACTGTGTTTTAAGTTAGAAGAAAGCCTAATTGTCAGAACAGGGAAACAGGTTCCTCAAACACATCCAACTTGTTTAATTTGTACTTAGTTCTATTCTTACATAAATGAAAACATCAGATAAATAGTGTTGACAGTTTGCAAGCACCCAATCAAATATCTTTCAGTTTTGTACAGCTGAAAGCCCAGCTTTTCAAATTGAAAATGTTTTCTGAGAGCACATTTTCTCAAAACTGAGGTTGATCAGTTTCTTAATCAGAGTATTTATTTATCTTCAACATTCCTTTTTCAGTAGGTTAAAAATGAAAGCACTTTAAAGAGCCATGGGACTTCTTGAGAGAAGTAAACAGGCTGCTTGTGCTTCAAATGTCCCATACACTGGCTCCAGGAACACTTGAGCTCTCTCAAGAAATGACAGAGTTCTAATTGCTCCTTTTGTGACTGAAAAACATGGAGTAAGACCACATCTTGTCTGTAATAAAAATTAGTCCACTCTAAACAGAATCCAAATTTACCTTCAAGCTTATTTTCATATAGTAAAAGTAAACATTTTCAGACTGACAACACTTGTCATCCTTCTCTTCAGAGAAGATTCTCAAAAACAAATTACAAAGCCACAACCTAAAGAATAAGTGAAAACCATTTCATGCGCGCACCTATAAAACCCTATCAAATCCAAGAAAAAGCTGATGGAAATTTAATCATCTGCAGCTCTGCAGAACATTCTAACATGCAGGATTTTGCCTCACCTGCATGGCAAAAACAATTCAAATTAATACAAGATGAAGTATGATGAGAAACTTTTCAAGCATCCACGTAATTAAGATAAAAGCCAACAGGAAAAGTCTCGAGATACAGCAAGTATCATAAATATAGGCCTGAGGCCCCATAGCAAATTATAAAGACTAGCTGATAATTTATTTTTCACTTTGAATCCACCCTACTGAAAGTGTTCTGGGATTCCAAACCACCTACTGTACTTTAAGGACAAACCTAATTTCATGTCTGGACGAATTTCTCTGCCCTAGTCTGGTGTGTTGTCATAAGCACACTTAGTCCAAAATCATCATCACAGGAAAGGCCACAGAGATGATACCAAATTCACTCAGGGAGTGAATCTGACAGATTAGAATTTGACCTTTCCTTTAACAAACAGCACAGAAGAATTAGCAAGGTAAACGAAAGAGATACAGTTTAGATGAGGTAGACAAGAGTCATACAAGCACACCATATGTCACTCCAGGCAGCAGTTATTTTACAGTTCAGTTTTTAATGTTGCTCAGAAGCAAGGATGTTTCAGAATTTCTGGTCATGGTAAGGAGGGAATTTGTTATTAAAAAAAACTAAATGTCAAATTTATGCCTTAATAGAGTTGACAGAGGCTTTTGAACCAAACCTTCCTCCTGTCTTGAGTAACTCAGTAACTGCCTTCTAGCTCAGAGGCAAGAGGAGAAAGTAGTCTTCACCAGTCCAGGGAGCTGCACAAGGCCACAGGTACAGACCAGTCATCTAGGAGACAGTTAGATAGTGAACCCATTAGAGAGTTATTCAACTGGGTATACAGGAAACTTTGTATTTACAGATAATGGGAAAGTAACAATCAGCACTTTTTTTGTTCCCCCCGCCCTCTTTTTTTTTTCTCTTCTCTCTTTTTCAATGAGGTTAAAGTAAGGTGACCCTAAAAGAAAACCTTCCTTTTGACATTCTCATAAACTGCAAAACCACAGCTTCTTCATCTCATTTCCTGAAAGCAACAGGAGTTAAACTTAAAGTGACACTGTCAACACAAGCCAGTAAGGAAAATTAATTACACCTATACCTTCAAGCCTTCATGTCCACAAAGCCCTTGAAACGTATTTTAGAAATACATCATTAGAAATGGTTCCAAGGCAAAAGGGTATATGCACCTCGCAGTCTTTCATCTATCCTGCATTTACTTTTCCCAAAACTGTTGTGAACTTAACAGACTTCATAATGGAAAAGACAGATAGGCCAACAAACAGCTAATAACCCTGTGGTTAGCTCACACATACATACTTTTTCATATGGGCACTGGAGCATAAAAGCTATGACTGAGACAAAGCTTGTGACAGCAGGACACTAGCCAGGTGTCTGCAGTTCCAGTCTGGCCTCCAAAGCACCTGAGCCCTTAAGTCTTTTCAATGCCTCAAAAAGCCTTTCTAATAATACACTGACACACAAAAGCTTTATGAATTTCAGAGGTACCTGGAACGAGATATGCACCTCCAACTTTAAAATCTGAACACCTTTAAATTTCCCCATTAGTTCACTCAGAGCAACTTAGCAATTGGGAGTTATTTGTAGAGATTGGCTGCTACACGGCATTTTTATTCTGCGAGGATGCTCAGCGTTCACTGAGAAGGAATAGCACGTTTTTACACTAACATATGGCAAGTCCTATGGAAGCCCACAGTGTTTCCATGACTGCCTTTTTCTGATGAATTCAGGAGTGTACCATGTTCTGCTAGTTTTATGATTCCTCATTCCTAAACCATCTGGGATAAAGGGAAGCCTCACAGAAAAGGCAAGCACTATGCACAAGTGTCAGCTTCCTAAGTGCATACTCTCAGCTTCAAATAACTGTTTCAGCAAGCCTTGATGACAGAAGTAAGGTTTCTGTACATTTTCCAGAGCTGAAGCAGGTGGCCACAATATCTCCAACCCCCCACCAAATGCATCTTCATCTGACTAGGATTTCTATTTCCTTACATTTCTTTTGTGCCTTAGTTTTACACTGTACTTTAATACATTACACTTGCTTCATCAATTCACTATGATTCCTTTCACAGCAAAAAAACCTGTGAGAATGATTTTTAAAGACCTGAGTACAAATCTGAGTGTCAGGTACACTACACATTATTGAAATTACTAAAAATCAAGTGTTTTCAAGAATTTCACCAGATGTTCAAAACAGCTATTCACAGGAAAGGCAACAAACATGTTGCTTTTATCTTAAATTCTTATATAACATGTCATTAAAATCTTCAAATGCCTGAAAAGACAGCCTCAGAGTGAGCTTCATTTAATCCTTCAATTAAAAGCTCCCAAAGCAAATCACTCCTACTCTTAATAATTAAACTCCTCCATATGGCAAGTAGGCTGAGCAGGATATAACAGCTAACTTGACAATGTCATTTGTGACATTTATTTAAATTATTAGAGTGAAAAATAAGTTCATCATTGCAGCACATCTTTCCACTAAAAACATTTTAAAAAACAGACAAAAGTTTGACAAAAAGGGCAGAATACACTTATCTTCTAATCACAACACTGATGTTACTTAAATGAGCTTCCTGAAGAGGAAAGAATACTAAAGACAGCAGAGAAAGAGGAAGGGTGCAATAGGGAAGGAGATTCAGGACATTGTTGTCTCCGAAGTATTTTAAAACATGAAGTTTCACATTAGGCTTTTCCAGTACTCCATGTTAGAAATTCAGGTGATTTCTGAAATTGTGCTTATGAACTCATGCAATAACAGCAAACAAAAGTCACAGATGAAACTCCTGACTGCAAAGACAGGTATCTGAAGCACTTGTTTCTGAATGCATGTGTTAGTGACTGGTAACACTTCAGTTAAACAAAAAATGAACAAACAACTATTTGCAGTTCAACTCCATGAAAGCTGCCATAATTCTTTTAAAATCCACCGAACACCTTTCAGTAAAAAAAAAAACATACTTCAAACATCCTTAGACTAAGTCGTTACCACTTCAATAAGTGAACTTTGCACAAGAGATCCAAAACTGGTTTTGTCACTATTGAGAAGTGTCCATTTATTCTGCTATTTCAGTATCTTTTAATATATGCAAATCGATTATATTTTTTCCCCCATATGGAAACTTGAAACATGATGAGGCAAGCAAGGCTTTAATTTTTCCCTAAATCACCATTAGCTCATCTCTGCTTTCTCCACACCCACAAAAGCTGTCTAATTCTGAACTTAAATTTCTTTTTTTTTTTTATACACAGTAAAAATCAGTGAAATCACAGTTTGTTATTTAAAGCAGAAATTCAGCCATATAATGCTATTAGCAAAATCAAGTTTCAAGACAGATTTCGGTTGAAGTTTTTCTAATCTTTCCTAGATAAAATGCTTCAAAACAAGCTGCAGAACATGACAACTTTCTGATCACGTGTTAGGACATTCAAATCATCATACACTATCTTAAAAAACTATTTAAGAACTTACTAGCAATAAAAATATTTACTCAAAGGAAGAGATATAAAAGCAGTTCTCTAGATACTTAAATTTTATGTCAAATCTAATTTTGCTTTAATTTCACCAAATTAAAAGCAACTATCCCAAATCAGCAATGCTTGGTTAAAAAGGAAGTTGCAAAAGCGGCTTGAATACATTAATCGTGTCAATGATTTTTCTGACAAGACAAAAATATCCATATAAACACTTAACTTAGACTGTTAGGAATTTAATTATTAAATTACAACACTGCTGTCAGAATAAACAAAAATCAAGAAGATGGATTCATGGCTTTTCCATCTCCTTCCCACACCCTCCCTGAGAAATTACACAGTTTGAAGGGAAGAGGAAGTTGGACAATTGTTGTATACAATGGTCAAAGTAGACTGATTTAGATGAGCAACTCCTGCCAACCCTAACAAAGCAACATGAAAGGAAACTGGGAGATGTATCTTACGCAAGCCATAAAAAATTCTCCGTGTTTTCCTCCTTCCAACCTTACTTGTATTTTAACAATACTTACTATATAAACCTACAAACACATATGAATGTTTCATTAAAAAATAAAAAGTGCCAGATGTCCAATGCCTACTCTCAGCAATAGGAAAGTCTGTCTCATTTATATTTATTAGTACAACAAGACAGAGAAGGGAAATATTTAATGCAGTTTAAGTCCAAGTTTTCATCTGTGTATCTTGATTTGGTAGTGAAGACTATTTAACAGACCTTTAAAAATGTATGATGTACGCTTTGCACATTATAGCAATTATTAACATCTAAAATTAGAACAGCTCCAAGAAAAAAAAAAAATTGCATAGGTTCAAAGATGACCTAAATTCATAACTTCACCTAAAATAAAAACAATAAAACCATACCCTTAACTCAGACAAAATGAACAAGACAGTGGGTATTTTTTATCCCATATGTGCTTAGAAGTTACAGCTATCCAAGAAACAGGACTGTGAATTCACTATTTGAGTTAATTTGCCAACAGAACATTAATTGAGCTAATGAAATAAACTACAGATGTGTATTCATATATATTCAGTGACCATTAATGCAAACACATATCAAAGCACATATAACAACACACATCTAAGCTTTTCATGTATTTTAGGTCTGACTAGTTCTTTACTGCTCTTCTAACAGCCTTCTCCCATTTCCAACAGCAGGAAGCTGGAAAAGATGAGTTATATCCCTGATCAAGTACTTCAACCTGCCCAAGAATTTGTCAGCTCTTAAGGAAGAACAATAGCAGAGCATTTAAGTCACTTTCTTAATTTGGTCAGGAAACCAGAAAAGCAATTTACAGGTGACCTTTCAAATGTCTGACAATATGTCCATGTGATTTCTGAAGCAAACTTCCTAGTAACTGTTTTCTAAATAAAACCTCATCTTCTTGCTTAGATTTCCATCCTTGTTAACACATCTGCTGTGCATTAATGTTGAAGCCTGATCTTTAGCCTCCTGGTGAAAGTCAATATTCAGTGTACCAATTTCTATTCAGATATGGCTCAAGAGCTAAGCAGGACATGAGCCACTGAATGCCTTTCTGGAAGACAGTGATCTGCAGGATACAACTACCATGATAGTACGGCCGATAATTTAAACATTGACAAACTTTTTTTCATGCTGAAAACGTAGTTCACAACTTCTTAAAGTGAAAAAGGGGAGGCGGGGGAGAAGCATTTGAAAAGGATTTTACCACCTTACATAATTATAAAAAAATTTAGTAAAAGGCATAAAATGTTTTACAGATGTGGTTTTAAGATTAAAATAAGCATCTTTCAAGACCTAAATCCTTACACTTTCAGACAAATAAACTGAAACATGCTAAAAATAGGAATTAGAGTATATTAGTCATATTAATTATTTTCATATTAAATTATGTATCTTTAAACTTGTACTTTTAATCACACCAGTTTTTCCTCTGATATATTTGTTTTCACATGTGATTGATAATCATATCCTATATCCATGAATCAGGAATGTAAGCATGACATTGCTGACATTACTGAATTACTTCAGTCTTCTACACCATCTGATCTAGTACGTATATTATTAACTGTTCTAACCAAGGAATCAAATTTAATCCTCTGTGAGCACCATCTGTAGCATCATCAGTTCCCTCAGAGTTCCTGTAACAACATGTTGTCAGGATGTATTTATACTTTAAGAGAACATAACCGAATTATACAACTGAAACCTAGATTAAAAAGATGTACCACTGTACTTACAGTAAAGGAAGCTTAGTATCAGGGCACTTTTTTTTTTTTTAATACACAATCTGTTAAGATTCTAGCATTTGAGTGTTAAATTTGTCAGCCTATGTAATGTTTAGACTTTCAGATATACAAAGGCACTGAGTGCATATTTGTTTTATTTAATCAATAACACCACAATTAAACATTTCCCTTTAGCATCATTCAATATATCAGTAATTTTAAGGCTGCATAAATATCAGCTTCTTTAAATAGTCCTATTAGCTTGTGTGGTGATTTATTTGTGCAGATTGCTGGCTGGTTAAGGACTATCCTACTTTCAGAAGCTTACATGAACTGCTCTGCATACAACTCAAGATTGCACTAGCAGTTTTGCTCCTCCTAATACACTGCTAAACATTTTTCTCATTATGGTTTCCATCAAGTGATAAACAAATTCGCTGATGTTGTATCAGCTCACGTTGGCTTATTTAATGCAGATAAGATCTAGAAAGCCCTTTAAAAAAAAAGTTTACAGAATGCACAAAAAAAAAAAGATGTCCCACATCTTTGGAAATAACGTATCATTATTATGCTGCTGCTCAAGCTTAACACAGGTAGTGACATTTACAATTATAAGACTGTTAAAATAAACCATAGTTACATGTATCTTGGATACATCTTCGTTGATACCACTCTGATAAATGTATTTCTGGGCCCATAAAAATAGTAGCAAACAGTGTAGTTTTCCAATAAGCATTCCTTAGTTGAATTAGTTGTGGCCAATAAAATAGAAGCCACTTACTACACAATGAGCACACACTGAACACACACATTCTGTGCATAAAGTCATTCACTGGAATCACGCAGAGTAGAAAAATAGGAAGCTCAGTTCAAATCACCAAGAACTCCAAAACTTAGAGTAAGTCATATGTTAGAGACAATTAGCTCAGATTGATTCTGCTTTAAAAACAACAATAACAACAGCAACCACAACAAAAAATCATATTGCAAAAATATGGCTCTTCCCATCAGAGTTAGATACAATTTGCATACAAGTTTAAAGTAGTAGTATTCCACCTCTAGACAAATCTTGAAAAGTCACATACAAAAGACAACAGCAAGGTTCCCAAATACTGTACATTTTCCTGGACAACACACATTGCCAAATACTACTTGTACAGCTTCAAATACCGTCAGTTGCTCCCCAGGAGCATGAGCATATTCAGGATGCAAGGAAGAGCCAAGGCAGCAATTTCACATATGCTCTAAAGCAGAATAAGCCAAAGACTAATGATAAAAGGATTCCTAATTGTTTGCGCCCCCGCCGTTCGTTCTTGTCCCTGTACTATCCCCTTCCTTATACCAACATAAGCACATTTGTGCAATCATGCTGCAGGAAGGATCAAGAGACTGATTCTGCCTGAATCGGTTCTCTATACGCCTGCACAAACGCTTGCGACAGCAAAGGCTCAGAGAGAAGAGGAGGAAACCCACACAGAGCCAGGCAGAACCACACTTTACAGCCGGTGCTGCTGCTAAACCCCAGTCCTGACACGCCCTATGTTACAAGTGAAACTAGCCAGCAATACGGTACAGGAGCAGTAACGTGGAAAATTGAATTAATGCAGTGGAACAACATCTACACTACTCAAAACTCCAGCTCCGTTTTTTAGATCCTCGTTTTCTCTACTAGGAGGCATAGGACAAGGCTGTGTCCTAGATGACTTGTTGCAATTAACAAATATCAAGTGGAAAAATGACATACATATTGATCTGCAGCAAGTTGATGTCATGGCTGGACTTCAAATACAAAATTGAACACCCTACTTGATGCAATCTGCGTTTTTTAAAGTAGATTTTGTGGCCTATGAAATTGAAAACAGACTTTTGTAACACTATCGCAGGAGCTGGAGTGATAGCAAACACAAATAAACCTCCACAAGATTTGACAGATGTTTCTAACACCACTGCTGGCAAGTTCAGAATTTGTCCTTTCTCTAAGGCTCTCTCCCCACAAGCCTAGAGAAGTCACAAGCTCCAGATATAGCCCACTTTGGCTGCAGTCAGACCACATCATAAATGGTAGGTCTTTAGAGATACTTCATCTCTACAAACTTACATCAGCAAGCTCACGGTCTCTGCTAAGCACATATCTGTCCCAAATATTGCTATAATTCATGTAGTCCCTTCTTTCAACCTCCAATTTTTGGACCAGTTTCCAAAACCTAGGAGCCAGAACATTCATTAAGAATTCAATGCACGGGACTATTTAAAAAATAAAAGAGAGGCAACAATCAGATCTGTCACAAAGCTGACAAACTATGACACTTGGCTATATAAAGCCAAGTGAGTTCATGTTTGGGATTTTTACTTTTATTTGGGGGGTTTTTAAAATTTCTGTTATTGGCAGCAAAACAAGACAGTTTTCTGAAGAGAAAGAACAGCCAGGAAGATACTTAAGGAAAGCTCAAAGGAAAGAACAAGGAAGCAGAAAAATCTTTTAAAATTTGACACTGTAACAATTGAGTTTACAATCAACAGCAAAAGAATGTTGGTATAAGGTAACTTTGAAGGTAACCAATGACATTAAGACATATATAATCTACTCTTAAATCCTCACTTAAGTCCCAGTGTATGTTCCTGACAAAGTGGGAAAAAAGAAAATCAGGAAGAAATAAAGAGCAGTAAGCTTTTTCCAGACCATGACTCCTTTTACTTATGAGAGTCATCACAGGTACTTCATGACATATATACATATTTAAACATAAAATTTCAGTGTATATTTTAGAGCCCTACATAAGACTTTAAACACTAATACTGATTTGTATGTATCATATTCGAAAAGCCTAAGCATGAAAAATCATATCCTGGATACTTTTTTAAACTGCTGGACACATACTACAAATGGAAATGGGTATCTCATGCACAGATTTACCAATGCTTCTGCTATTTGCTCCCTGCAAAAGACAGAAGGAGGAAAATGGGCACAGTGCCAAATTCCAACAGACCTAAGTGTTTCTGCTACATTACTTTTCTTTGATATATCAAATATCAACATGTACAGGCACCCCATAATTTTCAGTATAAAAAATTAAGTAACTTCCAAAAGTTAAAAGCACTACCTCTTCATCATTAAGCAAAAGTAAACCAGAAGCATGAAAGATTAATTCTACTTCAATACATCCAATTAGATCCCATTTTCACAAACCCCAGGAAGTTAATTTCACGAGACCTTCTGCTCTCCACAGAAACATGTTATAAATAGAACATATAGAAAAAACACTTTTATTAAATTAGGATTGTTTTCAAGTATGTTGGTGTTTCTGTCTTGTTTTGTTAGATATCCTGTTGCTGGGTTTATGGCCTCCATAAACAATAAAACACACCTGAACGTTAATTCACATCTCAAAGAGGAGCATGTTTTATAATACTATTCTACTTTGTAATATCACTCTGGTTTAATCAAACACAAGGAACATATATTCTACAGGCTTTATCACCAAGGTCTAATCTCATGCCCTAAATGCAGTATCTGACAAAACTGACATCCAAAAACCAACTATCTCGTGTCAGTTAAGTAAGAAAATAATTCTGCAAGATAGCTGTCTGCTTACAATATGGTGAGCATACTCAAGTTTCAATTTGTGATGATATCACTTTGAAATAACATATTAAAACCATGGTTTTCAAAGTTGAGTTCAGTCAGCTTCTTGTAATAGCCCCATCTTTGTCACATATACAAATATTGCTGTTCTTTGATCTATCTCTAACATTGGTCTAAGACTTTGGTTCATGCTGTTTCCAGAAACAATTTTTGAATAATAAACAGCTATCTTGCAGAATTATTTTCTCACTCCCTTTACCTATGATAACATTACAAACCACCTACACCAGACAGACTACATACTACCGACTCGCTACCCTACCAGCTTAGCAATTAAGTTCTCGATTTTTCCTTCCTTTCTTTTCTTTAAAATATAATTCTGATATCTAAAAATCTCAAGATTTAAAGGAGGAAGTGTCAAGGCATTAAAGAAAAGTGTTCCGTCTAGGCATATCAGAAATTCAATGTGAAACTTTCTTTTAAACAAGTCTACAAATTTACTTCTCTGTGAGCTACTAATTCCCTATTTCAAGCAACCTAATACTCACTCTCAAGAAACAGTCTGAAGCTGTTAAATGTTTTGTGTGGTAAACTATCAATCTTTTTTTCACTGGAGTAGTAAAAAACTATTCTATTTTCTAGTCATATATCTTCTTAAATTCAGATGAAAGAAAGAACCTTTTACATGTGATTTCTTTCACCTGGTTTCTCTCCAAAGCCTACTGGTCATTATTCATATGTGATGGTCTAACACACAAATAACCTCCAGGAAGAAAAGATCTTTGAAAAATGTACATTTTGAAGTACTTAGAGTTAAGTATCTTCTATACAGAAACAGGTTATCCTTTTGCAACAAGTCAACTGACTACCTACAATATTCAAGTAATTTTTTTTTTTTTAATTAAGTTAAATGTTTCATTGTTTGACCATATTTATACACATTAAACACAGACATACTTGCAGCATGCAACCTTATTTTTGTTTTGGAGGTTCATTTTTAACCAATATTATATGTTCTTATGACTTTTGCCTTCCAAATTCTGTACTCAATTTGTTCAATTTTTTTAGGGTTAAAAGAAAATGAAGTTTCAGTGCTACAAAATTTCAAGAAGACCACTGATTTTCAGAACACTAGGCTTGTTCAGCCTTGTGAAGAGGAGGCTAAGGTAATCTAACAGTAGCCTTCAACTATCTTCTTGACAGCAGATGGCAAACCCTGCTCAATGGGAGCAGACAATGTAACATGGAGCAACAGTCAAATTACACACTGGGAGGATAGACATCAGGAAACCCTTTTTTGCTAGGAGGGCATTGCAGCATTATGGCAAGCTACTCAGAGAATATAAATTCTCCACCCTTAAAGGTTTTCAGAAGTTAGCCAGAAAGCACTACAGATGACCTGTTCTTACAATGGTGACATTCTTGCTTAGAGCACAAGTTTGACCTCCAGTGAGTGCTCCCTTTCAACCAGCATTTCTATAATCTCTTTTGAAAGGAAGATTCCAGATTAACAACTGCCTCCAAAGCTGAGGGTTACAATTCACAAATGAAAACAAAAATGTACTACCAGTAGTCATTCTTACACATGAAATGTTAATTGTATGCTTGCCATATGGTCCTAGGATGTTCCTAGGAAGTATGCTGTTGTGAAGAAGCTGCTAACCCACCACATTTACAACCCAAAGTAAATACCTAGTGATAACTAACAGAAGAAAGAGCAAGGCAAGCCTGAAGAAATCCTTGGAAAATCCCGATCAAATCCCAAATGCAATCTTATAGCATTTCCATTTGTGCACAGGTTTTACTGCCTTTCAATGTGCATATGTATTCCTCATGTCCACAGTAAAGAATGTTTCTATCCATGCACAGAAATTAACTGCTTAAGAACGCCTTTGCAAAATCTGTATGTTTTTACCATCACATCAATGCAAAGCAATAATTGTATATAATGAAGAGATATGAGTTTCAGCAAAACTTCAGGCATTCCTGAAAGACAGTAAGAGAACAGGTTGTCAAGAACCAGTATGCCTGTAGAAGACCAGAGCTTCAAAATAAGGTGATAACCATTCAGAAGAAAGAATAGGCATGTTTGTTCAAGAATTAGGTTTTTCTAAAGCTACAAGGTATGTAGTACAACGTTGCTTTGCATCTTGTAGTTCCATAAGAAATACTTTTCTATTAAAAGACATTTTGTATGCACAAGGTTATGAAGGCAAAGCAGCTGAAATTCCACCATACATGGCCATGTCTAGCCCCAAATAAATGACAACCTGTACTTTTAAGTGAGATATCTATTGCAAAAGTCTAAATCTTTGTGCAATGGCTAAAGCAAAGAAACCTTGTGACACTTAGTTTTCTAAAGCTCTAGTATGATCCAATGTTTTGGTAAGAAGCCTCACCATCCCTTTCAACAATTTATATAAATATGGAGACATTTCATATTTTCTAGGGACAAATACCTAAAAAAGGGTTAATGGCTTTACTGATATTTACACAAGTTTAAAGCTAAAGATGTTGAGAACAGTTAACAATTTTCATATGTAGAAGGAGAAGGAAGGGAAAACACAAGGTTGTGTCAAAATCCTTTCACTGTTTTTATAAGCAGAAGTAATTTATGAAAAAGTGTTACATAAGTTACTGCACTACAACTGCAATCTTGATCAAAAATAAGATTCAAGATGCTGTTAGCTAAGTTGCAGTCAACAGCAGGGGGAAGGGAAAGAGAAGGGTGTGGAAATGGCAGAAAAGCAGATAAGACTGTAAACCATCAATTTTATTGATCTACTTAGAGCAGTGTAACACAAGCACCTTACAAAAAACAGTCAATACATTCACAAAAAAATAAGGATGTGTAACCTGAGACTTCACCCATATTTTGATTGGAAAGCTGTAGAAATGATTGCATATATGAAATGCACTAGAACTGAGAAGCAAGCAAAATCAGATAAATTTAAGTAAAATTAAGGAGATCTGCAGAATTCATGCAACGAACACCCTGAAAAGGTACCCAAATACATTCCAGAGTTCTGTTCTTAAACTGAAAGTTCTACCTGAGCAGGAAAAATTCTGAGGTCAGTGCTCTTATGTGTAACTATCTGCATCAGCACCTTGCAGAGGGTGCAAACCCTGAAGCAAATTCAGGTTTTAAACAGAACACTAACAAGGACCCATTCCAATATTTTCTGAACAGCATCAGCTGTTCCATGTAACTGCACACTGAACTTGAGCATTATTTATTGAAAGGTGGGCTTTAGTGAAGTTAACTAAAACCTCTTCTCTAACACTTGCCAGGAATAGCTTACCTAGTAAGCAGAGTAAAGCTATTAACATTTTTAAGTAACAGTACTTAATCAGTCTCAAGCAGCAAACTGACATGTAAAAATCAATGTATCAAACCTTATTTAAATTTACTAAATCTACTGGTGCAAACAACTGAAAGTTTCATTGGGCTTTTTTTTTTTTTTTTAAATCTACAAATTTTGAGATTATAGAAGTCAGTAGATAATATAAATTACTGGCAGCAAAATTTAATCTCTGAACTGTATGAAAGATTCTTTGTTGGGTTTTTTTGTTGGGGTTTTTTGTGTTGTTTTTTTTTTTTAAGGGTAATTATTTCAAACCAAGTTTTAATAAACAAACTTAAACACTGGAGTTCTTTAAATTCCCCTGTTTCATGCGAAATCACATGGGCTATTGATTTACTGATCCCTCACAAAGGATTATCTGTTGTAGTAAAACCTGATTAATAGAATTCTTTTAGGTTGGCAATTAAAATAAATATTACACCACTATTTTGAAGTCATAAACAAGACTGCAAGACTACTAGTGAAGCAAAAATTAAGTATCTATTATTCCAAATACAGAATGCCAAAAAGTTACAGAAATTGTCAAAACAAAAAAAAAAAAAAAAAAACTTTGATAACGGGAAAGTTGAAAGCTAAGTACAGTCTTTCAAATGATGATAGAATTCTGCAAATACCTGCACAAACAGTAAAAAAAAAAAAAAAGAAAAAACCCCTTACATTACTAAAAATGCAATCCTATGTTGCTACCAAAGCACTACTATGAAAAGAATCATTCCTTTGACCATCATTTAAGTGTGCATTTCCATGGGAGGTCAAATGAACAGAAGAAAGTTCACAAATTCAGACCAGTAAGGTGACAGATTAAATACCCAACTCCAGAACATGCATTTTCATATACTTTTACTCTAAAAGCAAGTATTCCATTTATTCTAAAAACAAGCAACAAGTAATTCCTGCCCACCATCTATAATATGTAACATCATACACACATTTGGTGGGTTTTTTTAAACTCCTTAAGTGAACACAAGCACAACCTCTTCTTACCTGGAAAGTCTTTCTACCTGCAGGCCAATTTTACATGACTCCAAAAATGAGACAGCAAGAAGGTGAGGGCTGTCATAAAAGGAGATAATCTTTTATAAGTTTAAACACCCACTTGCACTTTTCAAATTAGATCAGCATTTGTCATAATTGTATACTTATATGTATGTACAAAAAACAGTACACTCATGAGGGCAAGTAAGTGTGTACATAGCTGTTAAATAAAAGATATCCGAAGTACCAAAAGCAAGCAACTAGATTAAAATGAAGATAAGAAGGATTTTAGCTACAGCCTTCCACAGGGACATATTGATACAAATGAACTCTGAAGACTTACCTTTTCTCACAATACTTTCATTTTTAATCCTATAGGTATTGCTACATAATAAACTACATTAACATATGCCGAGTTCATATACCAATAACCAACCACAGGCCCACTGACCAACTTAAAAACACCTGCAGTCACCCAGTCAAACCGACAAGGGAAGAAGAATTTGAGAATGGTTTTCAACCTTGGTCAAATAAAGCCTGATGACAATTTAAAAACAAGAAACTTGGGAAACAGTTTCATGTTACATTTTCCTTCAACATAACACCAGAGTCCAGAATTTGTTCAGTCTCTCCTAGAATCTTGATCCAAACCTTACAGTATCACCCCAGCTCTGCCTGCGCACTGCACATCAGGTTGATTAATCAGTCTCTGTAGTCTAAAGGTTTCAAACAGAAACAAGGAAATCAGGCCAAACATTCAGCCATGTCTGTTGCACTGTGTCCTCCTGTCACCTCCGAGATTGCAAACTGACTCAAAAACCTCACTCATGAGCATCTTCCCTTTCCAATCAAAGCTCCACTCCCAGTCACCCCAAGGTCCCTTGCATGACCATGAGACAGAAGAACATATTGCAGCACAAGCCCAGTGCAAGCTGAAGCTGCAGCCTCTGTGGTATGTCATTAACCAGGAAGACAACAGAAAGCTGATTTCACAAGTCAGCCTTGAGATTTTCTGTATGGGTGCAAATATTTAACTCTGCTTGCATATGCCTCAGTCAGGACTTGCAAAGTGAACATAATCACTTTTAGCACATCACTGACCAGTCAAAGGCTAAAACCAACAGCCCGTGGTTTTGCACACTCAAGTCACAGCCAGGAAAACAGCATGATTTGAACAAGCTACAGAAATATTTAATACTTCACATACTCAACTTGTTACCTAGCATAAAAACAAATTTACAAGATGCTACACGTACTGCCAGATAGCTATGGCTACTGACAAATATTACTATGTAAATCAAGGTGACAGGAGAAGCACACAATGCTTATTCTTACTATATACAAACTTAATATTTAAAAATGAGTAGAAACCCAACTATTAACTTGTTACTTTCTTCTTTCAATGCTGTCAGTTCCTACAATAAATTAGGTTGTTCCTTTTCCTATTCGTGTCACTGCTCCCTCCACCTCATCACACACACATAATTATTCCCTACTTTGCTCATATTGTTCTTCTCCTCTTTCCATGTTTTCTCTCAATATCTTCAATGTTTTATTTCCAACCACAAGGTTTCCATTTCAGTTCCTCACCAATCTCCTTATCTGTGAAGGGGGTGTTACCAAGCTAGTCCAATAGTTTTGATGTTCTGATACCAAATGCATCTTCTTACTGTGTCTTTCTAGCCTTTTTTTAAACCACAAATATCATTTATGCCATATGTAGCAACCTATCAGTTCTCTTGATTACGAAGATCACTTCCCTCCTTCTTCTCAAAATTCAGTTCTTCACATTCTAAAACTATTTTTTTTTTTTCTGGTAAAAGCAATGTCAACAACTTATTTCTCTTTACCCTTTCCACCCCCAGCAATCTTACAGTGGTTCATTCTGATTAATTTTTCATTTTATCAGCAATAGAATGGCAGATATACATAACCAGACATTGCTGACCAGTTAGGGCTTCTTTCACTGAAACAGACAAAGTAATTTTTCAATGCATACACAGTCCTCCAAACACTGTTAAGAACCAAGTTTTTTGTTTTGTTTTGTTGTGGGTTTTCTGTTGTTGTTGGGGTTTTTTTGTTTTTTTTTCTTTTTTAATTTCTGAAAACTATTTCTTCAAATCGGACATTCAGGAAAGAACAATGAAGGAAATATCATCACAGGGACAAAGACAAGTCCATAAATGCAGGAAGAGGATTGCCACTTACTGTAAAGGAAGATCATTTAAAACTTGTATAAGCATGCCAACACTGTTGATACAACATCCTTACGTCAGAGACACTAATGAAAACAAGGGCAGAAATGCCATGGGGATTCTTAAAACTTTGCTGTGGTAGTTCATCTATTTAAGTGCCGTACATGAACTAAAAAAACCTGCCTGGAGTATGGGCAGTTAGGACTGGCCAGTGCTACATAGATTCCTATATAAAGTTCACGCTAGCTCAGAGATCTCAGCAAAGTATTCCTTCAAACCATAAAACTTGGTCTATCGTGCACTTATTCTTCACTCCAAAATGACAGCTGTGTTCTTTCATTCCAAATTAATATTTATGGTTAAAGATGCTAGGGGCATTCTTGTTAAAAAGACAAGTACACAAGTCTCACCACTTGTTTATCCCACCTAGAACTTTCCTCCATTAAATGAGATTACAGTATAACAACAACAACAAAAAAAAAAAAAAAAAAAAACAAAAAAAAAAACCAACACACAAAACAGTCTGTAGCATTTTGCTTTCCCTATCTGTTCTTGTTTTCCTGAAAAAGCAACAACAGGATTTCATTTCTGCACAATGAAAAAATGTGTTTATATGTGGTTCGTTTCGGTTTGTTTAAAGATACTTCCCCTTCTGTTAGGGAACAGAAGAAACACAAGAAACACAATGAAACTAAAGGAAATAAGATTTCCATAATTACATATTGAAGTGGAGATACTGTAACTCACTAGAATCTAAGCAACATAACCAAAGAAGATCTGTGCATAAACATGCACAATAGGTAAATTTACACAATATGTAATTAAAATGTTTCTTCTTAATAGGATTTACTCCAAAAAAGGTGGGTAGTATTCATCATTTGGTAGGTGAAATATTTAATTAGCAGAAATCAAGAAAATTGTGCCTTTTTCATTTCAGTTTGGATCCACAGGAATGCTTGGTCAGAGCCAATAGGTTCCTGACAATGTCCCCCATTTGTTTGCTCTTTAACAAAATGTTTACCAAATAAGGAAAAACTACACTTCCCCTTAATACCTTCCTTCTACTCAGCCTACCAGAGTGCCTTGAGTTTTGTCTTCCCTTATCAATACAATAAATATTGCACAAATACGTTCTAGGAGAAAAACAGCTACATTTGGTTCTGTCTGGAAAATGTTGCCTTCATTTCTTGAAGGTCATCTAGTATTTCATCTGAAGACAAATTCAACAGCCAATAAATCATACAAAACCCTTTTCATAAGCTGTTGTACTAATTAGAAGATATGGTACAACATGTAAAAACAAATGAGACAAATTTTCAGATAGGATACAAATGCAGCAGAGAAATATTGAACACAATGTATGGAGCAAATCTTCTATACTCGGAGGCCTTCTCAGTTTATACTCAAAACAAAAACTGAGACTTCTCTTTTTCCCTGTCAATGCTGAATAGCTACAAGTTCAATTGCAGAAATGATACCGAGCATAACAATCTTCTTCCTTCCTAATGAATTTTGTTGTTGACAAAGTAAAGCATGTTAACGGCAAATGCCATCTATGACAATTCAAAGAGAAATACAAGCCTGAGCTGCAGACAGGGAGATGTAGAGGGAAAGGCACAGAAAAAACTGACCATTGCTGACCTGTGCAGTAAGTCACCTGAGGTAATAATACACATTGGAATGTTTTAGCAATCTTTCTGGTAAGAAATTCGCTGCTAATTGGTGTTAACACCATTACGGTATTTGCTTAATAAGCAGCTATTAAAAGTTACTGAACAGAGAAATGCAGAATTAACTGCACCTTCTTTGCTTGCGTACTGTGTGCTGTTCTCATCTCCAAACAGAATGAACATCATTCTAAAGGAAGGAAAGGAAGATCTTCACATGAAAAGGCATACAATAGAAAACAAAATAGAGAAAAATAAACGAAATAGTTATTTTTTTTTTTTAATTGCTAGTATTTTGAAAAGCTACTAGCTAAAAAACCCTGCCTTTAACATGGTGTAACACACAGTTATGACAGTGAGTTCTACTGATCATCACATCCAAGACACCAAACTTTTTTTCAAAGTGACATCTATGTGATGGAACTGCACTGGGTTTACCAAGCAAAGTTTTGGTAGTGTGGGGGGGCTACAGGGGTGGCTTTTCTGAGAAGCTGCCAAAAGCTTCCTCTATGTCCAATAGAGTCAGTGCCATCAAGCTCCAAGAGGGATCCGCCGCTGGCCAAGACCAAGCCCATCAGCGACAGTGGTAGCGCCTCTGGGATAACATATTTAAAAAGAAGGGGAAACCAAAACTCTGTAATTGTAGCTAGAGAGAGGAGAGAGAATACGTGAGAGAAACATCTCTGCATAAACCAAGGTCAGTGAAGAAGGAAGGGCAGGAGGTACTGCAGGTGCCGGATCATATTCCCCTGCAGCCCGTGGTGCAGACCACGGTGAGGCAGGCTGTCCCCTGCAGCCCGTGGAGGTCAAAGGCGGAGCAGATACCCACCTGCAGCCCACGGAGGACCCCCACACTGGAGCAGGGGGATGCCTAAAGGAGGCTGTGACCCCGTGGAGAGTTTTTGCTGGAGCAGGCTCCTGGCAGGACCTGTGCACGCATGGAGAGAGGAGCCCACACCGGAGCAGGTTTGCTGGCAGGACTTGTGACCTCGTGGGGGACCCACACTGGAGCAGTCTGTTCCTGAAGGACTGAACCCCACATTAGAGCAGGGAAGAGCCTGAAGAAGTGAGGGAAGGAGCAGCTGAAACAACAGGTGATGGATGAACTGACTAACCCCCATTCCCCATCCCCCTGCGCCACCACAGGGGGAGTTAAGTAGAGAAAATGGGAAGTTAAGAAGAAGGGAGTGGTGGGAGTAAGGTGTTTTAAGATTTAGTTTTATTTCTCATTACCCTACTGATTTGACTGACAATATATTAAACTAATTTCCCCAAGCCAAATCTGCTTTGCCTGTGACAGTAATTGGCAAGTAATCTCTTCGGCCTTATCTCAACCCACAAGCCTTTTGCTGTATTTTCTCTCCACTATCCAGCTGAGGAGGGCAGTGATCAAGCAGACTGGGGGAACACCCGGCATCTAGCCAGGGTCAACCCACCACAGGAACATAAAGCCATGTTTATATAATGGAAGATAAAAATCAAGCGGTCTGGAACAAGTCTTCACAATTCAGGAGATAAGGCAACTAGTAAATGTTTTTTCTTAGGAAAATTTATACTGAATAACTGTGCTGAAACTATGTGCTACACTTCTTTCAATATCCTCTTCTCAAGTCCCAGGCAGACAGTTATTTCAAGATATTAGATAGGCTACTTCTCCAATTTTGTAAGATAGCAATTATGTTCTTAAACAAGGTTTTAACCAGTCATTTCTGGACCAATGAGGGAGAATCAGCACACAATATTCCTAAAAGCATATTTGTGAATAATAATGTCAATTGTTGTCTGAAAGGGCAGTCCCTGGAAAAAAATACAATTCCTTAAAGAGCCTCCATGGATTTCCACATTACAACACCATGGATAATATATATCACATTTCTCTTAGAAAAGCAGACTCCAATATTTTAGCAAAAGTTGATGCCACAGGAACTGAATCTTCTCTCCTATCAGGAAGTGATAGATGCTCTGTAGAAATGCAAGTAAGCTTGCTCATTTATAAAAGCAATAAAAATATTGTTCAAGATGACTTTGCTCCAAATACAGTATTTCAGTGGTCTGTAAAGATCTACTATCACATTCAAAATTTGATACCATTATTTTTTTTTTAAATTTGGTCACAGAAGAATGAAACATGCATACAAGCCTCCTTTTCTGTTATCCAAGTCTTTGGAAGTAACCAAGTACTCATAAGTAAGACTAAATTACTTACAGGGAAGTGAAAAAAGCCTTTAGGGTTTCTTGCAGCATAATTTCAGTAACAGTAATTTTTGGACAATCAGTTCTCATGCATACACTAACACAAATTCTGCTAAACCAACCAAGTTTTGTAAAATAGTAAACCAATTACTAAACCCTACCCTAAAAACAAAAGGTGCTTTATCAGTTAATTAGCTAACAACTTCCAGTCACGTAATAAAAGTATGCAAGAGAATATGCCATGAGTGGAATCAAGAACACACATTATAACCTGCCAGGCACCTTCAGAGTGGAAAACTTTAGAATCAACACATATCTCATTTAAAAAAAAAAAAAAAAAAACAAAAAAAAAAAAACCACATATAAAGATGTGTGTTAATTTAGCATTTCTATTTTGCTTTATACTTCTTTCTTAAGCAGCTATGACAAAATACTGTTTATTTACATGAACAAACACACCAAAGAATAAGACACAAGGAATAATCTGAAGCAACATTTCCCAGCTTCCCCAATTTGTTTACTGCTGGGAACTGTGTCTGCAGCCCTTCTCTTAGACAGATGCAGTATTATTACAATGCTCTGTGCAGCACGCACAATCTTTGCTACACTCCCTTGACAACTCATTCAACTCTTAACTTTTATTTAGCTTCTCTATCATCCATGTTCAGCCAGCATCCATCTTCTGTTGAACATTCATGAGGCCATACTAGCAACCTCACATCGATTACTCTTACTTGCCTCTAATTTTCCTATTTCTTCTCTTCTTTCTACAAGCTGGTTAGGCAACAGCTGGTTGGTACACTAAACATTATGCCAAGCAGGTGCATGGACAGAACGGATGAGTTAATTTTGACACACCTTTTGCTGAAAGCTATGCTACTTTTAATTATGGAATTTTTTTCATGAAATATTCAGTTATTTACTAACCACTATACAGAAGTAAGGTTCCAATTCAGAGGAGGTATTATCACTATAATACCACATATAAAGGTCGTTTTGCACACATGGTGTTAGACTGAACACAAAAATCATTCCCAACATTAAGTGCTGGGTCAACCATCAACTCTGAATGGAATGATCATAGAATGGTTAGGGGCGGAAGGAACTTGAAAGACCACCTAGTTCCAACTCCCTGCCACGAACAGAGACACCTTCTACTAGACCATGTTGTTCAAAGCCCCGTCCAACCTGGCATTGAACACTTCCAGGGAGGGGGCAGCCACAACTTCTCTGGGCAACCCATTCCAGTGCCTCACTACCCACACCATAAAGAATTTCTTCCTTTAATCTAAATCTACCCTCTTTCAATTTAAGACTGTTACTCCTCATCCTATCACTACATGCCTTTATAAAAGTCCCTCTCCAGGTTTCTTGCAGGCCCCTTTTAGGTACTGGAAGGCTGCTACAAGGTCTCTCCAGAGCCTTCTCTTCTCCAGGCTGAACAACCCCAAATCTCTCAGCCTGTCTTTGCTGGGGAGGTGCTCCAGTCCCTTGATCATTTTTGTGGTCCTCCTCTGGACTCACATGTGCAGGTCCTTGTCCTTCTTAAGATGGGACCCCCAGAGCTGAACACAGTTCTCCAGGTGGGGTCTCATGGGAGCAGAGTAGAGGGGGAGAATCACCTCCCTCAACCTGTTAGTCACGCTTCTATTGATCAAGATACTCTTGGCTCTCTGGACTGCAAAAGTACATTGCTGAGTCATGTTGAGCTTCTTGTCAACCAACACTCCCAAGCTGTTCTCCTCAAGGCTGTTATCAATACATTCTCTGCCCAGCCTGTATTTGTGCTTGGGATCACTCTGAGCCATGTGCAGGACCTTGCACTTGGCCTTGTTGAACTTCATGAGGTTTGCATGGGCCCACCTCTCAAGGTCCCTCTGGATGGCATCCCTTCCCTCCAGCATGTTGACTGCACCACACAGCTTGGTGTCATTGGTAAACTTGCTGAGGGTGCACTCAATCCCACTGTCCATGTTGCCAACAAAGATAAACAGCACCAGTCACAACACCAACTCCTGAGAACACCACTCATCACTGCTCTCCACCCAGACATTGAGCTGTTGACTGCAACTCTTTGAGTGTGACCATCCAGCCAGTTCCTTATCCTCTGAGGGGTCCATCCATCAAATCCATGTCTCTCCAATTTAGAAAGAAGGATGTCATGCAGGACAGTGTCAAATACTTTGCACAAATCTAGATAAATGACATCAGTTGCTCTTCCCTTATCCACCAGTGCTGTAACCCCATTACATAAGGCCATCAGATTTGCTCAGGCACAATTTGCCCTCAGTGAAACCATGCTGTCTGTCACCAACCACCTCCTATTTTCCATGTGCCCTAGCACAGTTTCCAGGAAGATGTGCTCCATAATCTTGAAGGTCAAAGAGCTGAGACTGACTGGCCTGTATTTCCCCAGGTCTTCCTTTTTTCCCCTTTCTAAAAATGGGGGTTATGTTTCCCCTTTTCCAGTCAGCAGGAACTTCACCATACTGCCACAATTTCTCAAATATGATGGATATCTGCCAGTTCCCTCAGGACCCACAGATGCATCTCATCAGGTCCCATGGACTTGCACACCTTCCACTTCCTTAGATGGTCTCGATCCTGCTCTTCTCCTGCAGCAAGAGGTTTCTTATTCTCCCAGTCCCTGCTTCTGACTTCTGCAACTTGGGCAGTGTGGCTGAAGCACTTGCCAGTGAAGACCGAGGCAAAAGAAGTCCGTGAGTACCTCATCCTTCTCCATATCCTGCATAACCAGGTCTCCCATCTCCTTATGGAGAGAGCCCACATTTTCCCTAGTCTTTATTTAATCACCAACATACCTACAGAAGCTTTCTTGTTTCCCTTCTGGCCAGATTTAACTCTATCAGGGCTTTGGCTTTCCTAACCTGATCTCTGGCTGCTCCAACAATTTCTCTGTATCCCTCCCAAGTTACCTGTCCTTGTTTCCACCCTCTGTAGGCTTCCTTTTCATGTTTGACATTGTCCAGGAGTTCCTTGTTCATCCATGCAGGCCTCCTGGCATTTTTGCTTGACTTCCTCTTTGTTGGGCTGCATTGCTCCTGAGCTTGGAGGAGGTGATCCTTGAATACCAACCTTTCCCAGGCCCCTCCTTCCTCCAAGGCTTTATCCCATGGCACTCTACCATGCAGATTCCTGAAGAGGCCAAAGTCTGCTCTCCTGAAGTGCAGGGTAGCTAGCATGCTGTGTATCCTTCTCGCTGCCATAAGGATCTCGAACTCCAGCATTTCACATTCACTGCAGTCAAGGCTGCCCTTGAGCTTCACACTCCCCACCATACCAGCTCCTCCTTGTTGGTGAGAAGGTCCAGCAAAACATCTCTCCTCATTGACTCCTCTATCACTTGGAAAGGGACGTTATCATCAGTGCATTCCAGGAACCTCCTGGATTGATTATGGTCCGCTATGTTCCCTCCAACAGATATCCGAGTGGTTAAAGTCCCCCATGAGTACCAGGGCTCATGAATGTGAGGCTGCTCCTATCTGTCTACAGAGGGCCTCATCTGCTCTGTCTGCCTGGTCAGCTGGCCTGTAGCAGACACCCACTATAACATCTCCTGTCCCTCACTTCCCTTTATTCCTGACCCATATGCTCTCAGTTGGCTCCTCATCCATCCCGAGGCAGGACTCCATACACTCCAGATGGTCACTGACACTGAGGGCCACATCCCCTCCTCATCTCCCCTGCCTGTCCTTCCTAAAGAGCCTGTATCCTTCCATTCCAACACTCCAGTCATAGGAGTCATCCCACCACATCTCCATGATGCCATTAAGATCATAGCCTTACATGCTTACACACATCTCTAACTCCTCTTGCTCATTTATGATAGAGATGCTCATTAATCGGGCAGAAAACGTGAAAATTCAAAATAAATTCAGACAGTAATAAGGCCTTATCTAAATTGCTTTGCTTTATTAATTATGAACAAACTCCAGATTTCTCTAGTACTCACCCTCACATTATTCACCCCCTATCTGAACAGAACCACTTTATAAACAACATACAAGCAAAAGCTGCACAGAAATCTACTTCTGGATTTTTTATTTTATTTTAAGCTTAGCAAGTTCCATTGGACTTTCAGCTGAAGAGGTAAATAACAGGTGTGATCAGAAGTGAAGGTAATGTTGGACAGGCATCTAAAGCCAGAGTTTTGCCCAAGGGGGAAAAAAAAAAAAAAAAAAAAGAGCATTAATTAAAAAATAATACATGCCAGAGTAAGTCATTCTGTACTAGACAAATCACTACTCAATGTATTTAGTTTTTAAAAGATTTGCATATGAAGAGCTACCCTGCAGATTTCTAGAAACCTTAATTACATAAAACATTCAGCTGTGCTTAGAAGTACAGTACAGAACTTAAGCATAAATGTTGATTTATTACAACCTGCATTAGTCAGATATAATAGGTAAGAGTTCTCTGCAGATTCCAATGTTAGTCCAAAAAGGGAACAAACTCAGGAAAATCCTATCAGATATTCTGAACAACTACTGAAAGATCCTCAAACAGGGAGTAACTGTAGCCTCCCAAGAAGCTGCAGATTGTGTGTCACCAAGCATTCTTGAAGATTTGGGGTTTTTTCTCTTTGATATCTTTCAAAGACAAGTCTCTGCTACCAGAAAAAAAAAAAAAAAAAAAAAAAGACATTGCCACAACTCTCATCCTTCTTGCTGCAAAACATATATGAATAGTAATGAACCACTAAGAGCAACTCCAATGCTATGGTAGCTTGCAAAAACAGAGTAGGCAGACCAGTATTCTGCTTGTGACTAAACCAATCACAGTTGCATGATACTGAACAACTGTGGGCGAGAATATCACAACTTCTAATTTAGCACAACATTCTGCTATGAAGTACAATGTGTTACTTGAAGGTCCCAGATGCAATTAATGCAGAGGTAGAATTGTTCTTTCCTTTTTCCATAGCTGTGCTTCAGTCTTATCTACTGATCTAAAATATTTCTGTTAAGAGTTTCAGAACCACATTAACTTATGGAAGCCTACTCTTTACTTCTGGTACTCCTTATGAACACAGGCAGATATGTCTAAAATGAGCTGAGCACCTTATATTCACAAAAAAATAATCTAGCAAAGCATGGAAATTCCTTCTGGAACCTACACAGAATTTTTAGTTACATGCTGTTGTACCCAGCATTTTACAAGCCCCACACAATCCCTGCATCAGAAGTTTAGCAATAGAGAATGGCTGTATTTAGCTTTTCAGTATTCCTTTTCCATTATTAAACTGGAGTAAAAAATTAGTGATGAATCAAATGAGGTAAGGAGGCCTGTTAAGGAGATTGAAGGGCACAAACCAGGCACAAACCAGGCACAAACCAGGCACAAACCAGGCACAAACCAGGCACAAACCAGGCACAAACCAGGCACAAACCAGGCACAAACCAGGCACAAACCAGGCACAAACCAGGCACAAACCAGGCACAAACCAGGCACAAACCAGGCACAAACCAGGCACAAACCAGGCACAAACCAGGCACAAACCAGGCACAAACCAGGCACAAACCAGGCACAAACCAGGCACAAACCAGGCACAAACCAGGCACAAACCAGGCACAAACCAGGCACAAACCAGGCACAAACCAGGCACAAACCAGGCACAAACCAGGCACAAACCAGGCACAAACCAGGCACAAACCAGGCACAAACCAGGCACAAACCAGGCACAAACCAGGCACAAACCAGGCACAAACCAGGCACAAACCAGGCACAAACCAGGCACAAACCAGGCACAAACCAGGCACAAACCAGGCACAAACCAGGCACAAACCAGGCACAAACCAGGCACAAACCAGGCACAAACCAGGCACAAACCAGGCACAAACCAGGCACAAACCAGGCACAAACCAGGCACAAACCAGGCACAAACCAGGCACAAACCAGGCACAAACCAGGCACAAGCTTTGTTGGGGTGGAGGAGGCAAGGCAAGGCAAATGCAGCCGCGTGACTCAACAGATAAGACATTTAAAAGAATCTTACAAAATACATTATGAAACATTATATCCTAAAAAATTTAATTTCCTTACATTTCAACCCAACCATGCAGATGAAGTATGTAAAACAGTTCAAAAGCTGAAGTGAATTCAAGTATAGATAATCTTCTCTAATAAGTCATCTACTAAGAAGCCTCAAACCTTCTGAAAGTAGTAAGTTACGGCTAACAAGGTTATCAAAGTTGGGGAGAAGGAGTTAACACCACCTCCCCTCCCCTGAGTAACACGAATTATAGTTTCCTAAGTAGTATTACTGATTGGCTTAAAGCTAATCCTGCAACATTTTAAAGCTAAGTGACATAGAAAACAAAACTTAAGTGCACTTAAGAAGTACTGTGAACATAAATACCAAATTAATATCCAGCCTGAGCACGGATTATTCATCCTGTAACATTCAGAAAACTTAAACACATTAAAGACATGTGGCAAAATTACCTGACTCAGAGTGTTTAAGTTTAGATCTAAACTTAAACAAGTTAGAGACTCCTTAAACAGGATGAGGCACTGCTTCTAATACAGTTCACACATACAGCCACGAGAGCAACATTTTTTTCCCTCTATCTTAAGTAGCCTCTTCACACTCAACAGAAATCTGACATAGTGAGTAGTTACTGGTGTGATCCACATGTCCAAACAGTGTCTTCTACCTCATGGCAAAACAAATTTACTCTGTTATAGAAGGAACCCAGATTCCTAGTTCAGATGCTGACACATCAAGAGATGTGAAATGAATCCCATCCCTAAAGCTTCTGATCAAGTAACACCATGGGTATGCACTTTAACACCTCTGGGCCCTACAAACTCAACAGCGTTAAACAGCAGAAGAAAATAATGAATAGGTGAAGCAGGAAACCATGCATAGTAATTGCTACCAAAGTACGCTTTTCCCACCACATCTTGAAGTCAGCATGGTCTGAAACATCAGCTGCCAAATGATGCCACGTTCTCACAGTCCAGTATAACAACAATAGCCTTGGCATGAGCAACAGCCAGGCAGAAAATCCAATAAGAAGGAAGCAGGCTCACTGCTGGAAATATCCAGCATGGGCAGCAACAGCCGCTGCTGGGGCTGGCTGCTTCCCTCCACTCCAGGCCCTGTACCCCACCAGTAACCATCCCACATGCCTCAACCCTTCTGTAAGCAGCACTGAGGCCAAAGGCAAAGCTTTCTGCCTGGCCTGCCGAATGCAAACTGTTATTTCCCTATTTCCTCTGACAGGAATGCCAACCGAACAAGAGCTGAAGGATGCCTGAAAGTAATCCTTTGGATGATGACACCTTAATAAAAATAAGATATAATTTCTGAGAGTAGAAGTACATTTAGATATCTAGGTATACCAAATTAATCTTTAAAATCTTTTAGGTTAGGAAATAAATAGTTGAGGCTGCTTCCATTTCAACTAAATTTCATATCCATTTCAATTAGTAAACACAAAAAGACTAACAATCAGTAAAATCAAGGGGGTTTGTCTGTTTAACAAACTAACTAACTAGAACTTGCATTTCAAAGTAGTCTGTGTTTAACAGAAGTTTAAGATAGGCCAAAGAGGTATTCTGAAACTTGCTTCCTCTAAGTGGGAAATCCAAGACCATCAGGGAAGGCTATTTCATAAAGTAAGTGGACATGCCAGAGCCAAAGACTTATTATTCATGCAAATACAACAGGCTACTTACAACTCTTGGACAAGATGCACAGGAAAAGTACAGTATTTATCTCACCCTAGCACTTACAATTGCAATACTTTGATAACTTCATTATTAGTGTTGGCACCTGTACTTGTCACCAGTATGAATGTCATAATTCACCCCCTACTACGTCTCTAACCTACACTTACTTAGCATGCTAACATGAGTAAAATATCCAGGAAATATGCTCTCCACTAGGTATCCAACAACCCTGGGGTTAAGTAAAATACTTAGAGAAATGCCTTGTATGTTTTAGTTCCACACAATATAGAATGCTCTGTATTCAAGTTCTGATCTTAAATTCACTACCTAGCCAAACAAAATAAGTTCTTTGAAGTATCCAAGCAGCTACACAAATGGCAGCCTCCATGGTGATCCCAGGACATATGCTGCTGTTTTCCACAGCAGTTTACAGTTGATGTTTCAAATTCTCATGTGTGTAGAAAGTGCCAAAGAACTTCATATTTAAGTCTGTCTTCTCCAAAATTCTGAACGCAAAACTTGCCAAGGAAAACATAATTATAACTCTGTCTTGATAGTGAAATACATGTTCCTTCGTGTTTCTAACAAGTCTCTTACTACACTCCAAATAAATAAACCAGAATTGAGCTTGTCCTTTATGATCATTGAAAATACAGTACAGACCTGGAAGAGCAATCTGAATTTTCACTCCTTCGAACACCATGCTTCTCTTAGTTTTCATGTTTCTGTTACTAGCAGAGTGTTTGACTTCCACTTTCATTGTGTACATCAAGAAAAGATTGAAAAAGGCAAGCTGGACTAGACACATTCACAAAACATTTCTGCGCTTAGTTTTCAGAGCAGAACCCATAGGAGGACCATAGTTTCACTTAACGTATTCATAATTGTATGACAAGCAGTGAAACAATTTTTTTTCATTCCAATAAGCCTTATAAACCTTTTGGAGAACAAAAAAAAAAAAAAAAAAAAAACCAAAAAAAAAAAAAAAAAAAAAAAAAAAAAGAAGGAGACAAGGTCACAGTCTCAGAAGTTACTTAAAGTTGTCTTCCCTCAACATCCTGCATAAAGGAGCAGACTGATAGGAGGTACAGAGTGAAATGCCATTTTCCAAAGCAAATTGGGTTGTCTGGTCTTCAGCAATGGGTTGATTGATCTTCATAATTATCACATTACCACCTAAAACACTACAGCCGCATAAAATCCTCACTTCACTCACAGTCAGATCTGCAGGTGAAACACTAGAGACTAGGTCTTTCATTACAGAGAGCAAGGCACCACACCTAGACTTTAAGCAGGTTAACACAATTATAGTATCCTGAAAACTCAATATCCTCAGTTGGTAGTCTTAGTCCTCTGCTTAAAGCCTTCTCAAACACTTTGTAGGCCCAAAAAGTACTGTATCAGAACAACAAATGGCCAGAATTAAAGAAGCACTTAAAACATTTGCGCTAAAACCTAACAAAATTCTATTCAAAGGAATAATCAACTGCTATTTTCATATTTAAAGAACAAAAGCAATTATTTGGGTAACGTGACAATGGCTGTCTTGTTCTTTTGCCTCTGTAAGAATGATAATCTGCTACTGACAGTATTTTGGGCATAGAAAACAAAGTGGCAAAAAAAAATCAAAAACAAAAAAGCTCATTGTCATTTTACTAACTTCTGGCAGGAGAGAAACTTGAACTTTAGGATGCCATTTAGGAGACTGTAAACCAATATAAATCAACAGAAGAAACACAGTTCAATAAAATCAATTTACAAAGTGAGCCAGTGCCAGCAAAAATTTTGCCAGTCCTCAAAAGCTGAAAACCCCCACTTAGAATCACTTCCCCAAAACTTACCATATAAATTATGATGCAGCTTACTACAACATTATGACATTCTCCTTTAAGCATTTTACCCTTACTCCTTCTACATTAGCAGTCACTTTAAACATTTGCACAAAACCAAAAACGAAATGCTAACAGAAGACAGCAGGTATCTGTCAAACTCTCATCTCAAACAACACAACTGTAACTTGCAGTTTCACAGAAGACCAGCAAAAACAAATGGATTTGCCACACTGACTTAAAGGTGTCCATCTAGCTCAACCTTGCACAGCACCATTTAGCAGCAGACAATGCAGCACAAAGGGTGATAGCAAGAACAATTTTTCCCCAAAACAGCACATTTTTGGTTTGCAAAACAGTCCACTGCTATGAGTTTCCTAGTTTAATTCTACCTGTTCATGCAGGTGTGCTCTCCCCCCTCCCCCGGAAAAACTGAAAGTTATTTTTAAACCTTCTGATTTCCAGTTAATGCCCCCAGGTCTCACAGCATGAAAATAACTACCAGTCTTCCTATATTTGCCTCCATTATAATACTCATTATTTCAAAGAGGTCTACCACAGCCTCCCTATTACCTCCTAAGACCTGAAACCCATCTGGCTGCCACAGCACTCTTCCACCCCTCCCTCTCTCCACCTCCTTGGCCTTCCTTGTTTCCAGACCAGGGTTCATTCAACTTTCGCTTCATCAGTTTCAGCAAACTATTCCAGCAGAAAATGAACCCAACAACTAAACTGAAAGAGCTCGGCATGAGGAAAAGGACAGGCTGAAGGCCTAAACCACAGCTGCCAACATATATCAGCTTTATCTTCTGCAGAACTACAGCCACAGGTCTTCTAAAACCATGAAGTCCTAGTTTCTTTTCATACACAAAAACGTACATACAAAAATACTGGCAAGTTTTATTCAAAGCTCTTCTAGTTTTACTAGTGACAAGACTTTCAAGTGACAATTACATCAGTATACTATTTCCCTTTCTTCATAATTTGTAGTATTTCTTCCTGACCGACAACTGGGCTTTTTCCAAAAAACAATCCACTATTACTCCCCAAAACCTCAAGAATAACAGCTAATCAAAGCTCCAATTTTTCAGTTAAATCCCATCCAAGTATACACTTGACCGTATGAAAGTACTGAATAAACAAAGCTCACTCCTCCTCTGTCTCCCTGCCCCATTTTTTTGCACTTCGACACTACCATCTCATCACCCTGCCATACAGTATCACGAAATACCATCAGAGATCCCTGCAGGCAACAGCAGTTTACATTGAGTCCCCCCCTTAATCATTCCACTACCGGTTAAACTTCCACTGCCTTCTAAGCTAAATAGCATAACACTCCACTTGTAACCACCTAGTAGTGTGAAGATGCATCCTTTTGCTTCCCATTTAGATAACGTTTTACCTGTGATAGCTTATCACTCTTTTGTACAGAAATAGCAATTTCTGTAGACCTGATCACAGCCCAGGTTGTGTACAGAGCTTCCATTTTGTTGAAATAAGAAAAATCTTACCACTCAGCAACATCAAGAGAAATTAAAGCCTTGACTACTGTTCACAGGATAATATAAACAGACATGAGGCAACATAAAACAAGTGTCTGAGTGCTTTTGTGACAAAAAAGAGACACATCACAGATGCGTAGCTTTTTAGGAAGGATGTTTACTTAAAAAAGGAAACAACCAGTTTTACTTGGATACCTTTACAACAAAGTTTAAAAGTAGCCAATTGGATGCATTTCGAGATCAGATAGGTGGAGATTTTTCTTTCAAACATCTACAGCTGAATCAGAATGGGACATGTCTTCATTACCCTGTATTAATAACATCACATTTCATCAGTTTTGCTTTATAGAAGTGAATAGTTAAGCCAGGCAATTTAGTTTCGAGACAAGAACTCTCTTTTACAATAAAACAACTGGTAAAAACCAAATTAACTCCCAAAACAAAGGCTTTATTCCAAAATGTGGATTTTTGTACAAGTATACTATCATCTACAATAACTAATCTCTTTAAGAAGCCCTAATAAAATCTTGGCTCTATTGCTAATCTAAAAATCTCCCTCTACAACTTTTACGGATTGCTTAAGTATTTCCTTATCAATTTTCAATGTCATTTTTCAACTTCACAGTTGGTAACAGCTGTGTAAAATGTCACTTTTCATGAGTAGCTAAATCTCCCTTACCCACTTTTCTCAATCACTATTTACTTCTGGGGTGGGCTTCTACTGAAATGGTTAATGCAATTTTCCTCCAACTCTTATCCTCTCACAGATGCCTTTGTGCAGCTGTGTTAGTACACGATCTGATCCTGCTGAAAAAAATTAATACCAACTTCCAGCTTAGTCAATTCCCCCAAACTAGCTCACCTCCAGCTACAATAATGTTAAGGAAGCTGCTGGACCACACAGAATAGACAGGGAGGGAGAGAAAGCAACAAGCACCATGGAGGATCATCCCTTTCTACAGAAACAGCCTGCACCAAGGTCAGTTTAAATCAATTACAAAGCAACATCCTTCAGAGACTGCAGAGCTACAGGTCTCCTATCACTGCCTGCAACACAACCACAGTAAGACCAATTATCAGGCGTGCAGTTTCATAAGACCAAAATCAAAAGATTAATTTACTTAACATGCAGCCTTAAAATGAAATCCCAGTAAATACTTAATACAGGTTCATACACTTAAGTCAGTGGAATCCATTTCATTGTCTCTCATCTGTACTTAAGACTAACATATTACTGGGCTGTTTCGAAAGTAACTACAATACCCTCTATGACTCTGACAGCGGTGTTTCAGTAGATATATTCAGGGAACATGAACCAGGCATGAGAGAAGGGAGTGAGGTAGCCATGTTCCAAAAAAGTACTGGCAAAATTAATTCTTTCAAATAAAAATTAAAAATATACACTGGGGAAGACAGTTCTGTCTTGATGCATTTCATTTGCAACTAAAAATCACAAGTAGGAAAGGATATATTTTTCCTTCCTGTTAGCTCATCATACAAGTATTGGAGCCATATGATATTATATAGTCTAGTTTTCATGTTTAGCAAAACAGTAAACAATACTTAGCACTAAAAAAAGTAATTTCATTTTCACTTCAAAATAACTCTTAAGTCTTTAGGCAATGAAAATAACAAGCCAACAGTATTTTTCATATAGGCATACAATGTTACAGCAAGAAGTTACCTTGCAACCTCCTATATATAGCAATCTACAATTAAAACTACAGTAGAAGGAAGTCTCCTACTTCGCATTTGTCATCACAGACCACATGGTTTGGGTGGTTTTCTTTACTTGTTAACAATATATTACTTGCTTGTTATTCTTCAAATAAAAATACTGGGTAAAACTTCAAATTGAGGAAATACTAATCAATCCTGTAATTTCCAGATTACAACTAAACAACATAAGACTTACTCTTTTTATTTGCTTTAGATCTAGGCATCTAAACACAAAATTCACCTGCTTACTGCATATAGTGAGGGTAGGAGGGAAGAATGCATTTTAAGTAAAATCCTGTGGTTGGGACAAAAAAATAAAAAATTAAAGAAATCAGCAGATTGACAAAAGTTATGTTGATAATTTCCTAACAAGGCTCACTGAACATTTTTCTACATGTAAACAGAGACTGTAGTGTAAATTAAAAAAAAAAAAAAAAATCAATCACTTATTGAGCCATTCATTTGTACATCAAATGCTACACATATAGAAAAAAAAACAAGGCAAAAAAAAAAAAAGCAATATCCAGGAAATGTTCAGGAGTTATTGATGACCAACCTCCATGTGAGCCTGGAAGAATTACTTACTGTTAAGAACATAATAACATTTGTGTGAAATTTTCCTTTCAAATAACATATTTAACTTGCAGAGAACTCTGAATTTTAACTAATTCAGTTCACACAGTCACCTGATGGAACCAAGAAAAACTGTTCCTTCATCTGTGGAACATTACTGCATGTGCTTAATAATTACATACAACTAATGCCTGCCTTTATTCTAAACCACAAAGCAAGAAGAAGCATTCATACCATACCTCCATATATGGAAAGTTTCCCATTTTAAGGAGAAACTACACAGAGCTTAGAAATCCAAAATATCTTCACCAGATTTTTATTCAACAAAAACTTGTTTAAATTAATATTTCTACCATAAAGTTTGTTTGCTTTTAAACACAGTTTTAAATGTTAAAATAAACTACTGTTTATTGCTTACCTCAGTTTTAGAAGCTGAGCACATTACAATTTCTTACAAATGAATAGTAACAACAGAAACAAAGCACACCAAAAAACTAATCATGTATTAAAATTTTAACTGGAGCAGAGACAGTACCAACGGGCTGGGCTGCTGACAGTTTTTAAATGCTTCACGATGCAAAAGAAAAGGTAGGGAACAGAAAGCATTGCCTAGATGAAAAGGATCAAAGTTATCTTTGCATTCCTATAAATTCTGAGCTACTGCAGAAGTTAAAGCTTCACACAATCCAGGCAGCCTCAACAACTACTCCAACATTACACAGCTTACAGAAGTTTCTGTGGTGCTGGTTGTGGTTTGCAATACAAATTGCAAGAGTCAGTGACAGGTTCCCTCCCACCTCTGCATCTAGGAATCACCTGAGGCAAGATTCACCTGCAGTAATGTAACACTGTCTGCATAGAGAGGAAATTTTATCCTGATATATTTAAAGATCTTTGCTAGAGACCACAGAAATGAGATTTAAAAGGTCAGTGATTCTTACCTGTTAATTCGAATTCTGATGACTCAAATGAGTCAACAGTTCTATTATAATGAGTGCCTGTTAACTCAAATTTTTAACTGTGCTGACAAGCACATTATCTAAAATTTCCAAGAGAGATTTTAGTTAAAACTCTGGAGTTCTTTTCATTACACAGATTTAAGGATTTCTAATAGGTGTCGTGCTTTTGGGACTGGAAGAAAAAGGAGCACAATCCGGAAGGTATAAAAGAAACAAAACAAACAAAATATGTATATAGTAACAAACTCTCTTCAGTTAAGTTTGAAGTGCTTACAGAAATCAAGTAAACAAATGCAAATTTTAGAGTACCCAGAAAAATCCTCATATTCTGTTTATGCTGATTCTAAATTTTAACAACACATTATCATTTTATTCACCCCCTCCCCCTTTCAGATATGCAAAGATAGTTTCCATAGTAACAGGGGAGACTTAGTAGTATCCAAAGGCAGAATAACACTAACTTACATAATAACCTGAAACTCACCCAGGTTTGTAAATCACATATGTGCTTATTTCAGGACAACATACATAGTGGTTATTTACTCTTAACGCATACCACAATGTGGCCAAGATAAACATCTCAAGTTCCTGTATTTTAAAAAAGCCAGTTTCACAGGTAGGATGTAACAGACTAATCCCAATGAAATCTTCTCATACATCAGGATTTCTGCAGTAAATTAGAGTCAACTCTTATGAAAAATAATACACTTTTGACTCCTGAGTTTTTGACAATGCTTTAAAAGTTACAAAAAAACCCCAAAACTTAGTATTTTTCCTAGCTTTCCCACAACGTCACAGCTCTTTACAATATGATCCTCTCCCCCAATGCTGTGAACAGATATTACATACGAAAAGGACATAGAAGTTACAGCACACAAGCTAACAATCAATTAAAAGGATATCAAATTGCTCACTTTGCACAAACTTTAAAAAAAAGAAACTACATTTTTATGTGCTGTTCACAGTAACAGTATCATCATGGGAAATCTTATCAAGATCAACTGCCTCTGTCATTGGGTCCCGTCCAGTCCTCCCTCTGACAAATACGTGGCAGCTCAACCTAGTTAGGATAGATCAGTATCACTGAGGTTAGTTAGAAGAAAATGAGTCATGCCCAAGTTGCGTAGGAGCAGCTAGCCAGAATCTGGTAGGAGGTCCCCAGAAAAGCAGAACTGTCTTCAGAAAGCACAAAGCCCTGCTGATGGCGGGATGATACCAAGTCAAAAAATTTCAGGGAGGGACACTGAGGGGTTTTAAGAAAGGGTCTGCTACAGACTACTACTGTAAGGCAAGAAAAAGAAAACGCCAGCTAAATAACCTGGCTAATTCCCAACGGTAAGACCAGAAAAATCTTCAGAAGACATGACACTGATGGTCAAAGAAAAAAAAGCTCACAGAACACCAGAAGGTGCAGAAGACACCAGCAGCAGCACTGAAGAGTTACAGTGAAAACACTGCAAGGCTGTAAGGCAAAAATACTCAGCTATGGGCAAAGGAAGTTACAAGTGCTTGACATCTTATCTCTGAGTGGGTTCCAATGCCACTCAGCTACATAAACGCCAAGATTTTTCCTGGTTGATCAGTTTTTAATATTTATTTCAAAAACCTCTACAAATCCAGACAACTACAGCTTTTTTTACCTATATCTAGTAGTTATGTCAATTCTCCAACTGCCAACTGAGCTATCAAAACCCTTGTTGCACAAACTTTCTTTGCTGGATTTCTCCTATTCTTTATCACTAAAAATAAAGAATATGCTAAGAAAGTAAAAACATAATGAAGCTGAGAACAGAGCAGAAGCTAATTAGATTTCAGGGAGATGACTGCATTGAGATGCTATCAGGAAGTAAAGAACAGCTTGAAGTCAACATCCTTTAGTAGAGGAAGGACTCTAAATTTCTGTCCTCCCAACAGATATGGTAAAACAAGATTATGAAGAGCTTCACTAGAGACAAACAAATCAAAGTAATAGAATAAGCAACGCCTGTAATGCTCACTTTTCATCACTATAGAAATCTACTAGCCTTAAAAAGCAGTTTGCTGAGGAAGTGACAGAAGTCTCAGAGCTCACAACCTTTTAAGACCAGGGCACGCCAAAATAATCATGCAAAGATCATTTTCCTACACAATCAAAATCACTGCACACTTTGTATTAGTCCACCACACACGGAGCATCACACACAACCATCAACTTCCAAGTGGATTATTCAAGCCCAAAAAGGCCACTACCACAGTTCCACAGTCACCTTAGTGATGCAATTCCACCGACAGCTCAGAGCATCACTCACTGCCATCACAGGAGGCAGACCACCCTTCTTCCTCACTGCTGATCCCACATGTACAGCCCCATCCTCCCTCCTCTTTGCACTGGTGCTAGTGCTGAAAGCATGTCAGGGAAGTCTGGTAAGAAATACGAAGTTTTTTCTGTTGTCTGTGCTTCTTCTCACATTCCTACAAGCTAAAGCAACAGACAGTGCTCACCACAACACTGGGGGCAAGCAGGGTACAATGAGGAAAGGGAGCAAACACTCCCTCCTTCCTTATGGGTTGCGAGTACTGGGATAAGCATGCCTACTCCTACCAGCTCTCTTGTGCTAACAATACTGCTTGCATGGCCAGCTGGGGTCAACTCCAAATAAGAAAGCCACCTACATTACAATGGTTTAAACCCGTTGTGAAGTTGCAGCTAAAAATAAAGGTTTTCTAGAAACCTTCACTTCTCAAATGCCGAAGTCTGATTAATTTGATGAGCTCGGAGTGTTAAAATGATGGGTAAGTTCCAGAATAGGAAAAATCACTGAATGACTTTCAGGAAATGTTACATTATGCTGTCCATTGTTTCTTCAGTAAATACAATGTAGTGCTGTAGTCAAAAATGATCTATCTCAATATTATAAGCCATTATTTGAGAAATTTATTAGCCAAATACAGGTCCAGGTTCTCTGTCCCACCTGAAAGGCAGCTAAATGAATTCATGATTATGGGCTAAATTTAGAATTTTAAACAAGAATCTACAATTATCCAAAATTACAAAACTACTTAATTAAAAGTCAATTAATAAAGTAAATGGGCAAACCCAGTGTTATCTTCAGGCTCAGAACATAAAGTTCCTTAAAACTCCCTACCAAATTAAGTAGTGAATAAGCAGAGCCAGAATTAATAGAAAAATAGCTTCATGGTGTTCCATCCAGTGGAAACGTGGTTTTGTTGATCTAATGTTCATAAAGGTGACTAAATACCTTCAAGCACAGTGTCAGATGTTACATATACAGCTGTCACTTCTAAATTACCATTAAAATGTCACATATATACGGAAAGACAGCAGCAACGATATCTATATAAACAATTAAGTAAATCCCTGAATATGGCAGGAGTAGAATCTTAGGCTCCTTCCTAGTCCTCAAATTCATCATACATACCTTTTGTGTCAAATATCTAGACTGTATTTGCCAGCTTCTTCTGTAATCTAATAAAACACTCCAATAATGGGAACTTGTTGAACAATCTACATAATTTGACTGTTATAGGTAAAAACTTTCCAGCCTATATTTAACCTAAATCTCGCCCACTATGATTTACTTCCTCTTAACCTATATCTTAACCACAGAGAAAATGGAAAAAGTTACCAAAAAAAAAAAAAAAAAATCAGTATGCTTCTGTAAACTATTTCTCACGCACACACCCTTCCCACAGCCTTTTCAGCCCCTCAAAAGAAAGCAACATTTTAATTCCTCACAATCCATGTTGCTCTGTACTTTTTGGATAGCTTAATACTCAAGACTGGACACAAAAGTGCAATCAAAAAGAAAAAAATAAAAGCTTTCTGTAATTTATACTGGATCAACACATCCAACAATATCACCCACTTACGCAGCTGGCTAACCTGCATAATGTTGCTTATTCAGATCAATTTGTGACAAGGACTGTTGGATTATTTCCTAAAGCTGTGCTGCCCATACACCTCTATCTGGGTATCTGATGGCCCCTTCCTAGTGCAGCATGTTATACTTCATAGGTTTTTTATCTTCTGGATTGTACTTCTCAAACTAAATTAAAAATTTATTCTATCCTTCAACAGAAGAGCATTGGCAATCCCTCCAGACTTGATGGTACATCTGCAAGTTTTAACTTTTAAGGAAAGAATGGGTAATGTAACTAAAATCAAACCCTGGACATGTCATCTGGTTTTCTCCCAACCTTCAAGAGTTTTTCCAGCTTTGCAAAGAGAACTTAAAACTACTTGGGTTAGTTACCAGACAGGCAAACAACTTACATGATCAACTGAAACACCATATTTATCAAGCAGACAAACACGGAGCAATGTTAAAAACCTCCTAGAGATTAAAATTGATTCTGCGATGGCTTTTAACCCTACATATTTTTCCAGACCAAAAGGTTACCTAACACAATAAAACCGCTTTAACATGTTAGATTTCTCGAAGAAACGTATTTCTTCACAAGATTCACTACTGAGGGGTGGGGGTGAGGGCACCAAGACAGCTGACAAGCATGTCAGTACTTTTACAGCCCATAAAATATATTAAAAAAAATAGATTTCTTTTTTCCATGCAGACTGACTGACACATCAAAATTGATTAAGCATGAAACGTAGACCACGTCAGCACTATACATAGCAAGAACTGTTTAATACCACCTACAACTGGATTAATTACGGCCTGAAAAGGGGAAAAAAAAAAATAAGAGAGAAAAAAAAAGAAGAAGAGCTGTTCCAATACAGCGTTTTCACAACACACTTGGGAGGCATGACTGCTGCTTCACAGACTGCGGATGTTCCAACTTCCTTCGCTTATACAGCAAGCCAACAGCCTGGTCAATTTAGATTTCAGAAATGCAGTGTCCTCAAACAAGATTGCTAGATCATGTAGCCTTGCATCTCCATCTCACAGTTATTTCAGGAATACTGTTGAAGTTCCGTTAATTATAAACAAAATCCATGGGTTTAAAGTGCTGTGTTGGAAGAAATCCGTGCATGCTTCATTCAATGAAGTTCAGTAATTTTAGCTCAGGGTATCAGTACTATTCCAAACAACATCGTAAGTTTTTTCTCTGATAAGAAATGCACACTACCTTGACTCACAAAGGGTATTTTATTTTCTTCTTTCTTCCACCTTCTGCACTCTGTCTCAAATTACAGCGCTTTCTAAAAAGCACATTATGAGACATAACAAACTTCTAAATGTTTTTGACTATTTCCTAACACACAAATCCCATTTTCCTAAGTGAACAGTCTGAAGACCATAAAGCTTCCTACTGCTCATTGTACAATAGATTCAGAATGTGTATAAGCAGTTCAGAGCCATCAAAGCCTGCTGAAATCAGACTATTTCAAATGTTTCCGTGCAACTGCTGTTTTTAACTGCGGGCATTACCATTTGCCGTAAGTACAGTGGTACGAAGATACTCACTTTTTCTAAAGGAGTTAAGTGAAAGCAAAAAAGCTGTCCGCACTTTTCTGGAGAACTAAAACCCGTCTGAGGGCAGGGGATGGACATCTTTGTCTTGACAGCACGGGGCTGCGGCCAGCTGTGCTGCGATACAGCAGGGCCGGGAACCGCTTTGGGGGGGGGGGGGGGGGGGGTCAGCTCACCTGCCGCCCCGGGGCCGCCGCAGCCCCCCGTCCCCGCCGGGAGCGCCCCCGGCATCCCGCCTGGAAGCGGCCCCGCGGGGGTGGGAGCCGGGGCGGGCGCGCAGGGCGGCTCACGGCCGGGGCCGCGCCCGAGACACCCACTCACCCGCGCGGGCGGGCGGCACCGCGGGAGCAGACGCGGAAGCGGCGGCTCCGGCTCTCAACAATATCGCTATTCAACAGGATCCTGCAAATCGCCGGCGGGCGGGCGGGCGGCTTCCCGCGGCGGGCCGGTACCGCAGTGCCGCCGCCGCCGCCGCCGCAGGGGCCCCCTGCAGAGCCGCATCGCGGCTGCCCCCGCGGCGGGCACAGGCGGCTCGGAGGCGCCGCGAACCCCGCCGGGCGGGGCAGGGCCCCCCTGCAGCAACGCGTCCGTCCGACCGTCCGTCCGTCCGTCCGTCCCCCGCCGCCGGGATGCTCCCCCCCGCCCCGCCGGCGGCACGCGCGGGAGCCGTTACCTGTCCCAGCCGCCTCCGCCGCAGAGGCGGCGGCGCCTTCCCGTCCTCCCCGCCGGCCAGCGCCAACGTCCGCGGCCCCCAGGTCGCAGCCCCCGCCGGCGGCGGCGGACAGGAGCAGCCCCAGCAGAAGCAGGCACGTCGGCACCGGGGTTGCCGCCGGCCGCCCGCCGGGCGCTCGGAGGCCGCTCATCGGTACCACCGCCGCCGCAGCGCAGCGAAGGGCGGGAAGGAAGGAAGGAAGGAAGGAAGGGGCTGGAGCTCCGCCGCTGCGACGCTGCCCGCTCCGGCGGCACCGAACCCGCCCCGCCGCCGGCCCCACGCTGCCTCCCGCCGCTTCCGGCCGCCGCCGAGCCGCCCGGGCTGACACGTCACCGCGCGGTGACGTCACCGCGGAGGGGGCCGTCGGGCGGGGCGGGGCGGGGCGGGGCCGGGCCGCGGAGCCCCGCCAGGTGCGGAGGGGCCGCGCCCGGCCGCGGAGCGCGGGCCCAGGGCCGTGGGGGGGGGGGGGGGCCGGCGGCGTACAAGACAGTTCAGCATCGGGAGGGCTGAGGGCGGGGGAAGGAGATCTCGGAGTTTGTTCTGTTTGCCCTTATCGCACCCGCGCTGCAGCGGATGCAGCCACCTGAGGAGACCTCTCTGAAGGAAAGACGTTCCGTGAGCTACAGGCCTTTCAAAACAAAAACAAAACAATGTGGTTTACATCTGATCCCATGGAGCCGAAACCAGGAAAACTTAAGCCCTCACAGAGATTAAACCCTGTTGTCATTGTCCTTAAGACCTTCGCAAAAATAATTTTTTAAGAAAACAAACTTTCACTCAAGATGTTTTCATCAAGCCACTGGATGGGAATAAAATCTATGTTGTGCTTTGTCCTGTCCTAATCTGTGGAATTTTCAGCCATTCTGTTTGGAGCCATTTAACTAGAATAACACGGCCTTTAAAGACCAAATTCAATCTAGTATCTCAGATACACAATACACGAGAAAGGAATGCAGCATGGATAGTAAAAGCTATGTAAACATTACATTCGCTATTAACTATTGCAATCACCTAAGAAATAACAGTAGTGTTTTGAAAGGGTCTTGAGAAAAGCTTTTGCCTGCTTTGTAGACAGGAGATAGGAGTATAAAACAGTGGTGCAAGCTGTTTTCGTGGGTCAGCAGAATCCAGAAAGCTAACTGTGAAATTGTTATAGCACTATTAAATGCAGCAGGAAATAATTTCTCTAGCAACATAGTTAACATGCATATTCCATCCCAGTTGAAACATATTTTTGTAAAAAAAAAAAACACAAAACTTTAAAGTCATATAGCTAGATGTCTAAACCTAATGAATTCTGTTTTATTTGTGAAGTCTGTGCATACCCTTGTCATTTCTGTTGCTGAATACAACAGCCTTTAAAGACCAACAGTATCTGACCAGATCTTGTGCAAAGAGAACAATGAAGTGCCTGCATCTTAGGAAAGCTTTTTCAGTGTTTAACTTTAGGGAGGTGAGCCGGAGCAGAGTAAATTCCCCAGATGGAAACAAAGAAACCAGCTGTTAATTTAATTAATCGGTTATTCTTAAAATACAGAGAGGTTTTCATAAAGGGTACATGAAAGAAGCAAGTTTCCTGGACGAGTGTGAACTATTTTAACTGAGAGCCACTGGAGTCAAGGGATATGGACTGCATGAGTCCTACAGAGAAATACCATACATCAGAATAGCTGTGAGACGGGGACGGACACTAACAGAGCGTGAGTGCTTCAGTGGAAATGCTGTGGGCCTGAAGTGGAAAATGATCCTTGTTAAAATTCCTCTTGCAAAGTCAGTTAATTTTCTCCCCTTGCTTTCAACTACAAGATGCCAAATCAGGATGTGTGGAATGGATTGTATTCAAGTAATGTTTGTTTTGTGGAGTTGTGGAGAGCTCAGGCCTGGTCAGAGCACCTTAGCAGAAGATCCCACAGTGAGAAGCTTTTTAAATGGAAACACCTCGTGGTGCACTGCCACTTGACATCGTGCAGACTCTGCTGCATAAGCTCAGAATCAATGAAGGTACCTACCCTGGTCTGCAGACTTACCCATTAATCCACCAAACCTTGAATGACTCGTGGTTTCAATATGAGGACCCAAATGCTGCTGAGTGCCCTGCAAGGCTTGATCACAGAATCATAGAAAAAAATATGGACTCTAGAGTTTATCTAGTCTAAGCCCCCTACTCAGCCCTGAGGAACACCACTCATAACCGCATGCCAGTTTCATTTTAGACTTTTGACCACTACTTTTTGAGTAGAGAGGTTCTGACTCTTTTCCACTCAGCTTGTCCACTGAACCAGTCTCTACTGGACTACAGTGATGCTACAGATATCATGGCAAAAGCCTTGCTGAAATCAAAGTGTGCTGCTCTTATCACCTCATCCATAGAGCAAATCATCTCATCATAAAAGGCAATCGTGTTGGTAGAACTGTGCTGTTTTTTCTGAATCAAGTTCTTGTCCTTCATCATCCTGAAAATGGCTTACATTAAGATTTTCTTCATGATCTTCTCTCAGAGAGAGGCCAGGTAATGATGACTGTCCGGTAGTTTCCTGCACTTTGCTTTGATGATAGATGTGACATTCTTCTTTCTTCCAGTAACTGGAAATCCCATCTGATTGCCACAGCCCTTCAAAGGTGATAGTAAGCAGCACAATGACATTAGCCAGCTTCCTCAGCATCTTTACAAGCACCTCCAGTCCAGCCCTAAGGACTTGTAAGCATCTAGTTTGCTAAAGTGGCCCTAATTCGAGAGGAATCTACAGTTGGTAGTAATCTCCTCCTCCAAACTTTGCCACTAGGCATAGAGATCTGTGAGGCCTGAGGGCTGACGTTGCTAGTAAAGAACCAGGGAAAGAGAGCTTTGAGTATCTCAGCCTTTTCTGCCCCACCCCACCCCCTACCCCCCACCCCCTCCTGTGTCACCAAGTCACCTACTCCATTCACCAGCAGAACCTGTGGTTCTTAGGGTTAGTATGCTTGTAATTAAAATTACTTAGATTGTTTTCTCTACCTCTGGTTGTAGATGGCTGTAACAGAAAGGTCGGAACTGATGTGAATGGAGAATGAATGTGAATGTCTGGGCCTGGGGGCACTGGGTAGAGCACACAAGAGCAAAAGGGCTCTCAGCATGGACTATGCTAATGCCACCCAAATTAGCAGGTCATCAAGACCCCAGCACATCTATGTGCGGTTTCACAAAACATCCAGATATAGGGGGGAGAGAGCAACGGAGAAACCCTGATGACTCACAGAGGTAGGACAGGATGGAGACACTGATCACTGTCAGCTGCTCAAGGCTACGAAGAGGCACACTCAAAACCTGTGCAGGGTTGCCAGTCTAAGAAGAACCCAGGAGACCTGAGGAGGACTTCACAGCCGGTGTCACTTCAGCCCCATGTAATTGCAGGATGCTGGGCCTAACGTCTGGGTGCATGGCAGTGCTGGGTGGGCAGACTGGTCACCCCTGCCTCCGTGCTCCCCCTCCCCGCTGCACAGGCTCCATGGACACATCTCCCGATGCACCCCAGCGTGACCACACCCTGAGGGTGTCAGACAGTTAAAGGTGTTTTAAATAAAACCACCTTCCCTTGGGAAGGTCTGGCACTGGCGTGTGATGCAGTGTTGAGAGTGTTGCAACAGAATTTCCCGCAAGTGCATTATGTTTGTGTTTTTGCCCAGACCACGCTGGTCTCAAGGCCTACAGTTCAGCCGCTTGCGTTACTTTCAGTCACAAGTCCTGATCAGTATTAATGGACTCCTACAGCCTTGGTGAAATTTTGAGTGTACTTTGCTGTATGGGTAGCCTGAGATGCTTTTTTGACTCCTGTCCTCTATCCTTCCACAGATCTTCAAAAATACTCTTTTTTTTTTTTTTTTTAATACTGTATATTTTACTGCTTTGAGTTGCCATTTCTGACAACAATTTTATCATCCACCTAGCCTTGTTGTGCACACTAATTTATACAAACAGAAAAAGGGAGAGGAAACAATCCTTGGAGTTGTTTAATACCCACAGTTCTTTCCAATACATACATTTGGCCGGTCCTAAAAAACCCATGGAAGCAGGTTTGAATAGTAGAATAAAGGAAACAATAAGTATTTTTACTGGTATTTGATGCTGTTTACAGTCTCTCCAAAGTACAAGCTGGGAATGGTCTGGGTAGATGTGAGGACTCAAGAGGAAAACTATTAACCTGGTAAAGAAACAGGCTGATGATACCAAGAAAGAAACCTGGTGGGCAAAACAGAAACAAAGCACAAGCTGAAGAAAAAAGCTGAGAGGTCACATTACAGAAAAGAAGACTTAGAAATAATATGCAGAAGTTCAGGCAGAAATTAATACAATCAGATGTATTTATTAAAAAAAAATGCAAACTGACAGTATATTAATGAAAATTCAAATAAGTGATGACCACCAGATTATTGGTAAATTGTCCAAAAAGCATTTGATTCTACAAATGCTGTGAAGAGAAACAGTCATTTTGAACAGGTTTAAGAGTAAGATTCAAATGTCTTCTCTTGATTAGAGAAATTACTCATATCTGCATCCAAATGATAAAAAAAATGTACTAACTGCAATCTTCTACTTCTCTGGTTTCACGTGCTGATAAAATCTTAAGGGGAGGTGGAATTTTATTGGCTTTGTATTTGCCAGGATGAGAGGATCAGTTTAGGAACCCCTTCTCAGCTATTTCTGAGTTACTGAATTTTATGTTTTGATGAAGGAAAGTCTTTGGCTTAGGAGGAAACTACACTAAGTATTTCAAGTGGTCCTGTGTTCCCAAGCCTTAATAGACTAAGAAACTATGGGTCATAGATGTTATCTCAGCCCAATAATGAAATTGGAACTGAGAAAATGGAAGTGAATTAAACATTTTCCTTACCTGATGAGAGGAATAGCCCTTATGTTCTTCCTATGGATGACCAAGAGCCTAGGTATCTCTCAAATGAGCAAATTGCTTGGTAATAGGCCAAAATGCTCCTAAGATGACAAAATATCTTTCAATCAGTGAGAAGGAGCAGTCATTAACTGCAAACTAGAGCTGTAGATCTGCAAAGAACTTTTTGATTACAGCTCCTAATTTTATATATTTTTTTCAATCAGTATCATCACTGGTATTACAGAAGATTTTTTTTTTTTTCTATAACACTTAAAGAGTGAAGTGCAAATAAAAAGTCTGGAAAATACAAAATATTCATCAAATGTTCACTGCAGTTGAGTCTTCTATTCACATGGAAGTCTGCTTATGTTTTCTTCAATTTGTTGAATTCTTTATGGGAACAAAGGTGCCATTCCATCTAGAAGATGTTGGCTAGGCAGAGTGTGGTCGAATTTTGTTTATTTCAAAAATAAATAAAGACTCGATCTGTTTACATAAGATCTGGAGGCACATCCAGAGATACCAAATCTGAAGGAAAACAATGGCAGAATGAGTGAATAAAATATTTCAGGTAGCACTTTGATTTCCGGAATCTGTAGTAGGAGGCAAACGGCTTGCCAGGACACAATCTTACTGGTGATGGAGGAGCAGGAATCTTGCTATCTGATTGATTATTATTTGCCACACCAGTCAGATTACAACAAAGTGATAGGTTGTTATACATCTTGACAGCTAAAGGGCGTTTGAGAGTAACACAAAACAGTTGTGGAAATTAATACATTAGAGATTAAGGTGATCAGAAGCATGTTAAAAACTGCCAAGGGACAATTTTGGAGATCGTGATGTGACTGAATCCCTCTCCTCATCATACCTCACTATAACTTTTTTTTGCCAAAATTGATTGCCAGACTGTAAAAGTCCAGACATCTTATTAAATTTTAAGATGGCTTTGATTCTGTCAGTTTTGCATCCCCAGTAAAGTCATGATCAGTAGTTCAAACTGTCTTTAAATGATCAGTGTAACCATTCTTGATGTTTAATGAACATTTATGTTTAATGAATATTACATAACCAATCTATACACTAAAAATAATTTGCTTGCCATCTTTCTTTTTCAGTTTTCAAGCAATGTGATAACCCATTTCAACAGAAATAATAGCTATAGAGCCGACTCACTGAAAAAGGCTATCTCGGAGGAAAGGCAGTACAGATAATTTAATTGCCAGATGAAAAAAAACAACCAACCAACCAAACAAAATCCCAGTATGTATATAGTATTTCTTTCACCTTCTCTGAACCTCAGTAAATCTCTAAATCCACCCTTACCTAGAGCAGAGACAGTCAGTGCTTTGTGTCTGCTTATTCCCTCCCTTCTTGCTAGACAGGAAACAAGATAAAAAATTACAATCAGGAGATGATAAGAGTCTCTAGTGCACATGACAAGTTTTCATCTTATAACAAGCATGTTGACCAACTGTGTGGAAAAAAAAATAATATAAATCACAATTTTAAAAATATATCATTTGTACGTAGTAATTTAGCACATACTTGTGATTGCAGGAAGTATTGAACACTGCTTCCTGGGACATGTTTGGGTCTGTTTTCACCAAGAGAAAAAAGTTCCTACTCACTTGTAATGGGAACTATCAGGCTGGAGTCTGCCTATTCAGGCTGGTAGAGGTGCTCTGACGGATCGGTTGTAATCTTTTCAGTGGCTGTAAAGTAATTGTTACATTAAAAATAATGTAAGTACTAACTTTCAGAATAATTTTTTCTCTGTCTAAATAAGGAGCTAGAGCCTTGTTAGCTCATAATGTATAGAGCTGAATGAGCATGGCCCAAAAAATGCTGTGGGATTAATTATTTATAATGGAAATAATTTGCCCCTTTAAGTAAACATTTGCGATAAGAACAAAGACTATATATGACCTTATGAAGAAGCAAGAAGGAAATGACTAGAGCTGTTAGTTCAAGTGTGGTTGTGGTAGTTCTAGCAGCTGTTGATTGAAAAGCAGAACAAGCAATCGCTCAATCAGAGACCAGATCTTGAGTGAGTGGGAGATTATATTCTCATGATCTGTGACTAACAGACAGTAATAAAAAGCCTAGTGAGCGTGTGTATCGTGTAAATATAGTTCTACTGTCAGATGGTTTGTGGTTGATTGAAATGGCTGCTCTGAGGTCACAGCAAGCAGACTGTTTCCTGGAGTTTCTGCAGGCAAGTTGCACATCCTGTAAACAGGAGATCTCCAGGTCCGTGGCGTGTACTGCCAGGTACCGCGAGCGATGCGGCACCTAATAAATAAGATCATTCTGCAGAGGCAGAGACAGCAAGTCTCAAATCACCCAGAAAGCTGAAGGAGATATGGAAACTACTGCTGAGAAAATCGCATAGCAGGTATTTTGTCTTTGTCTCAATTTTTTAACGTTTTGGTTTGCGTAATAGGGTAAAAAGCATTAGAGACCATATCCTCAGTTACAAGGTCATTGGGAACAGACCGTGTTCCTACTTTCAAATGCAACACTGGGCATTTGCCATTATGGCTTACTACAAACAGCTGTATTTCTCAGGGGAAAAAAAAAAAAAAAAAAAAAAAGTGGGAGCAAAATTTAATTAATTGCTTACATCTTCAGAAACAGTTCACAGTTAATTTTTGTTCCTGCTTGCTTTGCAGGTTGTGGTACTTGGAAGGTTGTGTGCAATGTGTTAAGTTTCCCTGAGCACTGGAGTTGAATGAGCTTTCATTATCTTCCTTGGCTCTAGACTTTTTTATTTCTTCATCTGCCTTCATGATGAAATTGCGAGAGTTTTGGTTAGGACAAAAAAAGTTCTGCATTCAGTGAAGTTTGTCAGCTCTCTCTGATATGACCTGTATAGGACAGGTCATATTACTCATTATTTAGCTACTATTTAATGAGTTTTAGCAGTTCTTTTTAAACTGTTCATGGTAGTTAATAAGAAACACAGGGAAGGGCTCAACTAAAAGTTAGACATCTAAATCAAAGACAGCCAACTCCTAATTCTTTTAGAATCAGTAGAGAGTAATGGGAATTTCCAGAAGGTTGTTCATTTCCTACTAAAATAAGCATCTAAGATCAGACCACTTTTCTTTTTAAACACTTGTTTCTCTTCACTGACAATAAAGGAAGCCTTGCAAAATTATTTAAGTTGAAATGTTGAGAAGGGAGTAAAGAAGAGAGGGGAGAGGTGCAGGGAGAGGAAGAGGGAGAGACAAATCACCATCCACAAAAAAAAGGAAGCGAATGATCTTTGTCTCTTACCCACAGAAAGAGGTCCTGATATTTTCCCACATGCCTTATTTCACATCCTTGGTACACAGGAATCCAAATAACTTTTAGGATTTACTGGAGTAACATACGTAGAAAACAACCATAAAGGTAAATACTTACATCATGAAAGAGTTGGGACGCACATCTGGTAGCAGTGAGTAAACCTTTCCTGGTGAATTGCTATCTGCCATCATATTTACACTGCAATTAGTTCAGAGAATATCTTCAGAACCAACCTTGAAGGACTAAAGAGGTTACTCAGAGAAGTATTTGGCTCCAAAAAAAAGTATTCCCAGTTGGATTAGCTGTGCTAACACCAGCAGTTTTCCCCTTCACCTGGAACCAGCATTTGTGGTCATTCAATACTGAAAGTTTTGATGTCACGCCAGGACTGGCACCTTCTACATAATCTTGATACTTTTGTAATCTGAAAAAGAAAGACAAGCTCAAGAAACAGTTAGCTACAAACCCAAAAAATTAGGTTGCTAATGGCTCCTGAATTGTAAAAGGTTGATGTAGATGTGATACCTATTCAGAGCTACTGGAGAGAGACTGCAGCAACCCATGAACAATGGCAGTGGGTGTTGCTCCTTAAAGGAGGGTGACTGCCTTGTCCTGGGAGTTTTAAACTAGGAAGAAGAGCACAATGCAGGGTGTGCTTCTTAAACTCTAACAGCTCCCCCTTTTAGATCTAACAGATGGCCTAAAAACTCACACTGAAATAAAGGGGCTAGTGAAAATTTAAAATAAATATTATTAAGAAAATAAAAAGCTAAAGTGCGTAGTGTTAGTCCTTACTAAAATCTCAATGCAGCACTGAGTCTTGAAAGAATGTTTCTGTCCCCTAATAACTCTGCCTTTTGATGGCCCGGTCCCACCAAAAGCAGAGCACACAGTCTTGACCTGTTTGCATTGGAACAATTTTCTGAGCAGTATCAGTAACCATCTCTCTGTTTAAATGTCTGGACCAAAGTCAGGAAAGAGAAATTTATCCTGCACTTGCCATTTGATAATCTCACCATGGTGTTTTCAAAAAAAGGCCCAATTTTCAGTCCAGAAATATTTGAAAAGATGGCTTACATTAACGCTGAGGATATACTCACGTCAGTTGGGTTATGTCCAGTTTTCTGAGAGATCTACAGTAAATTCTACAAAAACAGAACAAAAAAGGCCAGTTTAATTGAGATTATTTTTCATTAAACTGTCTGGAACTTGTGAACAAAAATTCTGTATCTATGAAGGGCTTTTCTTCTATAACATTTAGCACTGCATATGTCTTTGTGCTGCTGAAAAATAAGGTGATATTTTCTTATATAAAAGTACAACAGACTCAACTGAGATTTCATTAAAAAGTGTGGAATTACTTAACTGTAAGAATATTAGCCTTGAGTTGAAATCACGGATAGAATAACTAAGAATTACAGGTCATGCTTTTAAACTAGGAAAATACAAATATATATTTATATAAATTCCTTTATTCAATGGAAAAACAAAATCACATCTGCATAGTCAAAGATGAACCTTACATGTCAGAGAGACCTTTACTCTTCATATTAAAGAAACCCTACAGTTTACTTTAAAAAAAATTACAATTTTGATCAAACTCTGGAGGAGAATTTCACCGTTTTGCAGAGACCAGGAAAGATCTGACAAACTAGAAGAAAAATGTAAAGCTTCTTACACCACAAATTACTACTGTACATACCACATAAGATGATCTTTGTTTTTCTTCTCTTTGACCAGATTTCACCATTCTCCATTTGTTCTCCGGGAATGATACTTTTGTTTTGTCCTATCCTCAAGTTCTAGAATACTGTGTAAAGATCTAGTGTATGCAAAACAAAGTTCATTTGTGCAAAGTACCATCTTGACTCTTCCCTCCACCGAAGTCTAGTAGTAGGGGTGAGTTTTCTGAGTAGCATAAAATAATGGGAATATATTCCATTACCTGCTTGACAGTACGTACACCGCTGTGTGTGACTTCTTTCAAAGCCAAGGCACTCAATAAGGTCTTAGGTTTTTTCCGACTTTGAGTGAACACTTAAGCTAACATCCAGGCTGAGGAAATTTGCACTCATTATGGTGTCTGCAACTTCACTGCTTCTCTGTCATCTCTTTCTAACTGAAACCCTGGTAGGCATGCAGTACACCCCTTCCTGACCATTTCTTAAGTGTTTGCATTCAGAACGGTGATGTAGGATGTTCAAGAAAACTGTTTCAGGAGGCCTGTGCTGACAGGAAGGTCTTCGCTGGATTTGGCTTTCTAAGATATCCAAGATCTATTTAGGTCTTTATTAACCTAGATTGTTGCAAAGCCCAAACATCTACTACTTCCATCCTTTAAATATGTGTTTTCAGGTCTGAATATCGATTACCTGCCAAAATAAATAATACCTGCTGTAAACCAATTCTACTGTAATAATTACCCTGTAAGCATATCACCACCCAATGCAGGAATGGAATGATACCGAATCTTTAGTTTTTCCAGGATTTCTTCATGGCAGATTAGAAATACTGTGTTTCTCAGGGAAAGATAAGAGTCCTAATCAGAAAGGTTTATATTTTCTGTAACTGTAATTCACAAAGATAGGAAAACCAGATTAAACAAAACTATGTAAGGATGTTGAATATTGCAAAAAAAAAGAGAGGAGCAGATAAAGCTCTGGAACAGAAACATCTAATGGTAAATGTTTGAATTTCAAAATTTATATGAACATATCATAAAGACATTTTCTCTTTCATATGATTAACAAAACTTACCAAGCTTTTAAAATAAAACATAATGAACAATGCAGAAACACCTTTTAACCTTTTAATTAACATACATGTTTCAATTGCTGAATAAAGATGCAATCTAAAGATAGTAGAAGAAAATGTACCTTCTTAAATGTACAAATAGCAAATGATCCCTTTCTGTGTTGCAGAGATCATAGCCTACAGAGTTTGAGCACCTTTTCCCACAACCTCATTCTTTAAAGAATCACTTTCCCCATAGTGGAAGTGTGTTTTGTGAGTGCAAGGCACAGGGGGGAGGTAGGTTCTCCTGCCTGTATATTAATGGTGAGGTCTATTAATACCAATAACACTACTTTCCCATGTATAGCAGGTAACTGTAATGCCTTCAGAAACTGGTTATGGTTAGAATATCTCCACTGTATCACAAGCTAAAATGAAATATCTAAATATGTCTTTATGTCAAAAACTATAGAGATCTTGTTCACCACTATCATGAGTGCCAAAAAAACTGTAACGTCCTTCACAAGCTGTAAGTGTGCCAGTTTTCCACAGTTAGAACTTCATGTTAACATTAATGAACCAGGACTGGGCTTCAAAGCAATGCTTATGTTTTTGTAACCCAGATGAACTTTAAAAAAATGGGAGAAAAGGGAAAATATTGTGACACTAGACATATTATCAAACAAATTTAGATAATAAATATTTCTGAACCGCTAGAAACTTAAATCTTATTGCTTTTTACAGCATACATTTGTGCTGATTAACTATTGATAATTGGACTTACTAAGATCATAACTATCCTAAATAGAGCTTTTCAGAAAAAAAAAATCATAGAATTTACCATTCATGGAGCACATACGTGTTGAATAAAATGAACTGTTAGATACCTACTAAAACATATCATGTGGCTACAACATAATATTTTGCCTTTGACGATCAAATTTCAATTTGTCTCTTAGCAACATGATTCAGACTTTTTTTGTTTAAAACAAAGCACAGAAATTGGTGGTATGCTTTGTCCTGCACAAGTTGTGAGCTTTAACTCCTTTGTTAAATATTCCATTTATTTTGGTCATAATCCCAAAAGAAACCATTTGTTCAAACTGTTCAGCCAAACACAATGTCATTTGGCAAGGCACCGTGGTGCTCCATAAAGCCAATTCTCTAGAGATACTTGTTTGCACATATCAGTAGTCCAACATCTAGAACAACACACTGATTTTGAAATAAGGGCAAATAGAGGCCCCACTACATCGTCCTTCAGAGACACTGAAGTTCATCTTTTGTAACCAGCGATGCCTGACAATATACAGAATCAGGTGAACCTCCCTGGGCTTAAATACTCAAGAAAAAAAAAAAAAAGTTTGCCAGATGGTAGTATTTCTCCCCCCATATTAATTTTAAGGCTGATTCCCAATCAGCTAGCACGGTTAGACTGCGTTACAATTGTTCATGTCTAGCAGTTTTACAAAGCGTGGTGAACCCAAGACAAATACCCTATTCTAACCATATATTATTCTATTCTATCCCCATTAATATCTGCTGACTTCTGTCGCACTGTATGTCATCCTCATAAGACATAAGTATCCCAAGATGCTTCTCTAAAGCATGATTGCAGTTTTGTTGAGGTATTGAAAAAGCTGAGCACAATGTGTGCAGGAAAAAAAAAAAAAAAAACAGTGATTTCAATTAGCAGCACAGTTTATTCTGGATTCTAGAGATCTCAGATTATTCTGTGGTTATTTATTACAATAAATGGCTCTTGCAGAACTGCTCACAGATGTCTGGTCCCTCACAACAAGTGTGGCCTTGTGCTAAAAGCCTGAAGACTCCAGAAGGGATATTCTTTCCCTCCTGTCCTGGCCCCCAAAGCTGTAAAAAAAAAAAAAAAAAAAACCAAAAACCCAAACCAACCGCTATGCGGTTGTCTTTCAGCACTTTTTCTGACACCCGGTACCAGTGCTGTGCCTGTCTGGAGGAGGAAGTATTCATGGAGGTGTTTTCTGCTGCTGGTGCTGCCCAGGAGGGCAGGAAGGCTGGCTAAGCCCCTTCTGCCGCCCATTCGCGCGGGGCTCTGGCCTTGCCCCGGTCCTGGCCCAGTAACTCCACATCAAACAAGCTTTTCGGGGCCGGGGGAAGCCAGCTGTAGCTGGCCTTACAAAACACAAAGCTCTGTTGATCTCAGCTCCGCGCTCCAGCTAATTGCCTTTCCTGTGTGGGCTTTGGGATGAAAGCAGCCGGTGCAGCAGCATCTGCCAGGAGCCAGGCACGGACAGGAACAGCCTTGAGGAAAGGAGGGAAAAGGAAGAGCCCAGCAGCGCCCACCACCCCTGCTGCATCCTTCCCCTCCCTCCCCCGTTTCCTCACATAAAATACTGGACAGAGTATTTTCCCGATTTGTTAAAATATGTTGAAAAGCTCTCGCCCTTCCTTGCTGAAAATACAGCCCGACGGTTTTGCAATGTATTTCAGTATCTTTTAAATAAATGCTGATTTAGTCTTAGTAAGTGGCTCACTAGATTGTCTGCCCCTAACTGATCTTTATACAGCAATTATGTTTAATGAAATCCCATCAGTCTTCTTGGAAGAATTTATAAAATTAATTAGAAGACAGTAAAAGAGGCATATAAAAGGGGCGTATTTTTTTTGCTGGTTTCTGGTAACAAGCAGAAAAGTGTCTTAACCTGGTGTCTCTTTCCAGCTTTTTCCCTTTACTGGAATCTCTAACTGTTTTACAGTCTCCATACTCTCTCCATTTCTCATAATAAAATCTGTTACTATGACAAAAAAATTCCACTAAAAAGTAGAAACTGTTCTAGTTATTCAATTGTTCCATTACCCAGTCATCAAGATTTAAGTTTCAATATATTTTTGGAAGTACTGAACAAAGATAACTTGGGTACATTTTTAGACAAAAGTATTTACTTTTGCATTTTTAAACAGTCTATTTGACATTACAAGAAACCTTTGATAGACCATAGCCAGAATTGTAAGGTAAGCAGCAAAAAATTGATCTTCATCTATAGCTATGGAGACAATTGGGTCTTGTACTGAAACGTCTGTTTATATTGATTTCGGATAGGGAGGAACAGAGCAAGAAAAACAATTTGGCTAAACTGAGTCTTCAAAGGTTCAGCTGAGCCTGTTTAAATCAATGTAATTATCAATTTAGATATAATTCTACTATCAGGATCTGGCCATTACTTCAAACAGCAGAAATGAAAAAGGAGTTTTAGGGATTTGGAAATCAAATGATAGACTACAGACATCAAGAGGTTTGAACTGGTCCCTAAAGTTAAAGAATTAAAGCTTAAATAATTGATACTATCTACATATACAAGAGAAGTATCTATCTGTAAGATAGAAACCAGTCACTTTAATATTCAAAAAAAAATATTTGAAGTGAAAGAGTGTTATTTAAGCAAGGGAGATTAAAGACACAAATATCAGCCAGAATCTGAAACACAATCTTTTGTTGGAACTGAAATGAGAAACTGAAGGGAACATGAAAACAATACCACTTCAGCAAAAGCAATTTTTAAAAAATAGATTTAAAAAAATATACAGAAATCTGACAGTATAGTTGAAGTCTAAGGAGAGGATTTGGTTCATTTGTAACCTCATCTTAATCTCATTTTTAAAGCAATTATTCTTCCTGTATTCTCTGTGTGTGTATGCATCCTTCTGTGTCTCAAAAAAGGTAGCTTAAACATCTGACAAAAGGCGGCAGAGGTCTTCAAGAGAGTTGCTGCTGCAGCTGGTCCGTATGATACCTGGCTCCAGAGCTGCACGCAGCCCGTGGAGCCTCTGGCTGGCCCAGAGGCGAGAGGCACAGCATCCCCCCGGGCTACCGCGTTGGCCCCCACTAGCCATGGAGCCGACGGTCCCCTGCCCAGCTGCAGCAGAAACGAGGGTGGAGGTCAGAAGTGGAGTTTAAGTGCTCCAGTGGGGAAGGTAAAGGGGACACGAGGGACATGCGAGATTGTTAGGATGAATAGCAAGATGCCAAGCCAGAGGAAAACAGACCATGTTCTGTGAGTCACAGAACTGCTTGTTCAAACAAGAACCCAACAGTCCCTATCTCTGCCTACTTAAAACATTTTCAGAACTATTGAAAATGAAAAAAACTAGAAAAAATACTGCTCAAAAATCCCACGTTGGAATGGGTTAATGTTCAGATTCTACACCACATACTTGCACAGAGTGATGGGAATTAGAGGGTCAGCAGGCCTCTGGAGAATCTCCCTTGCCATTTAGTAAATACTTCTAAATCCCTAAAAAGCCATGGTAACCTTGTAATGACCTTACTGAGCCATAATCCTCGGGACTGCTTTGTAACATTATAATTTCCAAATTGCTACACAATTTTACAGATTTTAAAAACTGCAAAATGCTTCATTTTGAGACACAGATGTCCATGTGTTGTTCTGAAGATGAAATACGGCTTTGTGGCTAGTACGCAAACTAAGCATCCCGAAGTGTCAACAGGAATTCAGCAGAGACAAGACTGCTCACATCTTTTAGGAACTTACTCTGTAAACTTTGGCAAATCCCTTATTCTTTCTGTGCCTCCATTCCCTATACATAAAACAGGGTAACACTTTCTGTAAAGAGAAAAGCTTTAACATGTGTCCGTTTTTTAAAAACTAAATGTCATAGAAAAGCCTCTACTTAAATAGTTAAAACCATTTCTTGCAAATATGAAGATCAGGTTTTGTTATCCAGAACAAAATTTCCCCAAATATTCTCATTCAGTACATCATATCTGTTAAGCAGTTTGGTTCTCTGTATAAGAAGTGATCACACTGAATCCACAACTTTACCTTTTTTAAAATTATCCTTATAAATTTACTAGCACTCTGTAAACGTTCAGTATGTTTCTTACTAGATTATCCTGACAGAGACAAGAAGAATCACAGACATAAAGCTCATAACCCTATCTGAGACTCAGCTTAGATCACTTTTCAGGCAACTTTTGAGCAAACTATGAAGGATTCATGTTTCACTGTCATACATTCAGTATGTATGAGAAATGACAACAACTACATGTATGTAAATTAGGCAAAGATAAAAGTCCTTTGGCAAACACGGTGGCTGTATCACCCATTATCTTCTTTTGACTTTGAACCTTTTTCAGGCATTAAGATACGCTTCATCAAATCAGATTATCGATTCCAACTTTGGTATTAAACACATCAGTGGAAAAAGCTGGAAGACCTCACAAAAAGGTACGATTGCCAACAGACGATGAGCCAGCCTGACAGTGTAGTGACAATCCGTCACACATCGATACGAGTTTGGATTCTGAACTGAAGCCTGAGCTGTTGAATCAGAGCGCCTGGAAAACTGGCAAAGGCATAGCACTGCTCTCCCAAAGAGGGTGTGGGGCACAGCGAAAGGACTCTTGGCATCGTTCTCGGGGGAATATTTTGGCTCATGCAAGGACTGGCTCCAACAAGTTCTGAAGGAAGCTATGCGCAGGCCTTCTCTGCAGGGGAACATGTTTTACAACACGGGGCCTTTGATGGGACGCTGGGTAGGAGTTTAGAAGCCGCCTGAGATAGCTGTATACCTAACTGAAGATGAATGGGGAATGCGTGACTACATCTCTGTATATGAAAAGAATAAACGGAAGTAGCTAACCTGAGAAAGAACATGAAAAAAAATCTATGTGAAGAGAAGAAATAAGATATAGCAGAACTGGTGCTTGATCCTACCCGTTCGTTAGAAAATGAGAAAAAATTCTTACACGTTGAAGTATCTTTATTTTCTCAACTGACGGTATTTGAACTGGTATCCTCTAAGCTGTGAGCCTGAAAAAGTAATTTCATATTACAAGAGAGCTTTTACAATTCCGACATTAACATCACAAAACTCAGACCATGAATTACATTTATTTTATTTAATTTAATATTACATGCATTTTAGACACTGATTTGTATTGTTATTTGCACAAAGTAATCATTCTCAGTGTACAAGCAATAACCATTGCTGTTACGGTGAAATTCAGTAGCATGCACTGCACATACTCATGTGCCAAGTTAGTGTTTTCAGTTAGAAAATTTTAAGGTCATGATTTCTAAATCAATATTAAACATACAGTTTAATTTTGGTTTTATGCAGACATTGCATAGTTGATCATTAGCTTCTCCAGAAAGACTGGAATTGTCGTACTAGTATTGTTGAAGCAGATCAGGTGACAGTAGCAAACAAAAAGATTTGAAGAAGAGGCATAACTTTCAGGGTTGAAAGGTCAGCAAGTACAGCCTAGAATAAAAACCAAAAAGGCTTGTTAAACTTGACATTTTAATCAAATTTCTTTTTAAAGCAAGTCAAGAAATCAGAAGACTTAAATACTGACTACTATACTAACAATAATTAGATTCAGATCTGGCTAAAAACAAATTATGCTGTTTCATGTTAGTGCCTTATTGTATTATTTTTCATTCTAACATTTAAAAGAAAAAGCACGTGTTTACATATATAAACCAAGTAACTTTATTTTAGCCTTTAGCCTTCCTTCAAATATACATGGCATCATGGTTGAATAAGGGGTCTAACATTTCAACTTGCTTCTAAAAATAATTGGGAATTAAGAATCCTTATCCTGTGGCTTGGCCAGTACTTGTGAAGTAAGTTGAACGTAATGACTCAAATAGTCAATGCCTTCTCATGAAAGTATGTTTTTTTAAATAAATAAATAAATAAAAGTCATCACAAGGTCTCAAAGTTTGGGAAAAAAAAAAAACAAAACAATATTTTTGGAAAAAATATATTTTAACAAATTACTAGAGATAGACAACAATAAACTTGGTCTCAATGACTTAATTTTCTTAATTTCCCATGACAGTACTCACAGTGAAATTTCAGATTCAATATTGATGAAAGTAGTCTTGTAAAATCTTTGTAGTATCAAAAAGCACAGAAGGAACTACATTAAAATGTACTGAGAAAAAAAAAGTACAAATTTCTACAATATTTTAAAAATAACATATCCCAGAAACACAGATTATATATTAAAAGAGAAAAAAAAAAAATCTAATCATACAAAATAATTTGGTAACACTGCATTTTTGCAGCCAGTATACTCTTTTATTTCCTTTTACTCCAAAAAAGCAGTATTACATACTGCATGTTCACAATTTCCTTAGTTTTTTTATCTAAGGTAAGAATTTAAGCAGAAAGATTTGCACTATGTACCACGTGCCATGTGAAGCTTAAGTTACTCTTGTTGGCAGAGCATCAGAAACTATTTCAATCTCCCCTGAAACTTATCCTTACTTCAGCTGCAGCCAGTGATGTCACCTCCATCAGGTTGACTGCTCGGAAAGCAAACACAGCAGCTGCCAGGACTGAAAGAAAATGACTAATATTTAAGTTGCTGACCTGTTAATTAGTGATTAGAATTAATCTTGATGTAAAGTACAGTTGTCACTCCCTTAGAGTAATTATTTTGATTCCAAAGAATAATATACAATGGATGGATGTGTTTCGGTTTCTTTGGCCACTCTTTAAAATAGATAGGAAAAACACAACATTCTTTCAGAAAAGTCTGAGTGAAAATGCCTGAGTTTAAGATGACTAGCTTTTAATCAAAAGGGACAGGGTGATTTACAATTAGTTCATTTCTAATCCAATAATTTTAATTTATTTAAATAGCAATATTTCAGTTGTGAATATTATATAACATTTTTTAAAATGTTCATTCATTTCGTACTATCTGATATAATTATATCTCTTTACATAGCTGCCTTGTATGTATAAATGGAACCAAAACCTTTTCTATTCTACTCGCTTACCTCATATGTAAAAACTGACCGAGCTGAAGATACATGTCCTTCTTTAGAACCCCCATCTTAAACCTTGCATAAATCTTAGGACATTGTTTCCTTTATAAAAATAAATACAAAACTTTCGAAGTTTCTCAAAAGATGGGACTTTGAAGGAAGAAATTCAGCAAAATCAGGGGAACTCTTAGTTGCTGTAAGTACTGAAGTACTTGCCATAAATGAGTAACATGAATCTTGTATTTTGTGAAAGGTATGAAATCATTTATTGTTACTACTGAAGCTGGGAGAACATCCTTTGTTCTGTTCAGAGGGTGGTTAGTATTTTTGGAGTGCTATCATAAAAAAAAATGACCTTGCATATTTTTGTTAGAGATTGAGTATTTATGCAATTCTAGTTTTCTAAAAGTTACGACTCTTTAACGTGTATGTAATCTGCTTGCAGCATTCAAAGAGCAACTATTTTCTTCTTGCCACAAAATACACTGAAGCTAACATCCACCATTGAAGTCTTATATCCACCTGACTTAAGAAGTTTTGTAAAAATAATTCTATTACCAGCAAGAATTTCTAGAGAGTTGTATCCCAGGATTCTGTCCCACAGAAGCAAGAGCTGATCTGTAGCTAAATAACCAGAAAATGCTCGTACCATCCATTTAAATGAAATTCGTAGCCTGCAAACAAGTGATAAACAACAGTTATTATATTTCTGTCTCCTATAATGATCAGACAGATCCTCTATAAATTGAAAATATTTCATTGTTCTTCTGCATTCATCTCCAGGAAGAAGAGCCATTTTCTCTTGCTGCATTAATAATCAATATTTTCCTTTGCAATAGCCATCAGAAAACTATTTAGCTACTCATTTCACAAAGTACTAATATAATTAAAATATTCTGACCAATTAGAGGGATCCTCAGCTATTATCACCCCCAACATTTAATCCTCTCTGCTATTATGATGGATACCAATTATAACAGCAAGATTTTCAGGTTCTGTTGCAGCTGGTGCCATGATTACACTATAGAATGACAGCCTCTTGCTCCCTCTCCCCTTCCAGTAGCTTCTGCTGTAACTAACATATCTCTGTTTCTTCTACCATCTAGGAAATAAATCATTTAGTTCCATCAGATCTGGCATTAATAACTGAAACTTAGCTGAATAATGCAGCATTTCTCATAGAGCAATTCTCCTCTTTTCCATAGAACATGCAGAAGTGCACAGATTCCATACATGCAGGTTAGACAAAGGACTCCAACTGACTTTCAAGGAAAAACAGCACGTTGATGTTTGCACTGTTGAATAATTTCCCATATCTTTTAAATTAAAATGCTACAGAACAGCATTTTGAGAACAAAGAATCTGCAACATTTGTAGCAAGGCAGAAAGAAGTACTTACGGCTGAGCCCCAATTTCTCGAAGGTGATAAAAGAGCTGGGGCAGATGGGTCTGTATAAGAGTCTCAAACAGCAAACACAATGATACAATGCCCTAAGGAAACAAGATTATATCCTGAATACTAACACTCATCCTGTCAAATCTGAGAAAACAGTATCAGCATGTAAGTATGCTAGAATTTTCATTTCAAGCAATAAAGCACTATTAGTGATATAATATACAGCTCAGGTAAGCAGGGCACGAGCAGCTCTAATGCCTTCAGTCACTAAAACCTTGCTCCTACAATTCTATGCACGTATTAGCAACGTAATAGGTTGTGATAGTCCCTGTCAGCTCTAGGTTACCCATGGTATTTGTATGTCAGGGTCTCAGTACTTAGCGGGGTGTTATAATATCACCTACTTGAAATACTTGCACTTTGATGAAAGAGACCTCAGTTGCACTAAAAAAACACAGGATGTGAGAAATAGTGTTTCTCTAACTAAAATCAAACAGCAATGGGGAAAACCACAAAAAAGTTAAATGTAAATACATTTTAAAATGTCTTTTAAAAATTACCAAATGAATAGATTCTTGTCTGACCTGTTTTCATGCTATTAAAGACTGAAAGCACAATGTACAGCCTTGAAATGGTATATCAAAGAAAGGATTTTCTTTTAACCAGGAAATGTTTTCCAAAAGTAATATAACTATTCAGCACTTTGTGAGGAGAGAAAGACTCCAACAATTTACTATGTTTTAGTCTTCAAAAATAGACGATAAATCTATTTCTACAATTGTCTTACATTGAAGACAGATGGTCCTGGTCCAAAATAACCAAATTATTTAAATTCACCTAGCAGTGCTACAAAGTATGTGCTGTCACACAAAGATACTCGAGATAAAGAGACATTAACTTGATATCATTTAAACAATATCTGTTTATGACTATGTAAAGTCCCTCTACCCCAGAAAATACTTAAGTGTGCACTTATATTTAATTAATTAAAATGAAAGTGAGTATGCATTTATATGACTTCTTGAACAGAGAACCCTCTTACATAAAATACTTGACTCTTAAAAAAAGCCCTCACACCCTCTTAAAATGAGAACTGTACAATTTTAAAGTACATGATATTCTATAGCAAAGACTAACATTGATGTAGAAAACAAAAATATCCAAACAGGAATTACCTAATAATTTTTCCAAGCTCGCCTGAAATATTTTATTATATTTAAAAGGATATACTTCAGTCACATAGAAAATCGTGCCACTGTATACTATTGTTCCATAGCAAACAGAATATCAAGTGAGTGGGTTTTAATTCCTAATGAACTTACAGAGGGATGAGAAGAGATGGAATGGAGTCTGAAGAAAAAACGCACATACATCTCACGGAATATCTGATACAATTTGGAAGGTTCATGGTACAGAAAACAAAGTGGAGCAACTGAAAGGATAAAAGAATTATAATTGACTCAACACTGCAAACTGCTAAAAGAGTTCAATGATTAAGTGCATGAAGTATGAGGAAAAAACAAGTAATTTATAGTAGTACAATTTAAAAAACAATACTAAACCAATTATTTATAAAGAAGTATTTTATAATAGAGTCTACCATTTGATGTAAAAAGCTAAGAAAGGGAGTACAATACATTCTATATATTTAAAGAATCTAAACTAATTGGACCCTGATTACTCCAGTGCTGGCTTCTGAAGCATAAGAAACATGATCTAAGGATAGCTTGTCTGGGCTGGAGGGCAACAATATATTGAACAGTGCAAGTTTTTGATTCAACTGTCTATAACGTACAATGTGCTCTTGGGCTAGTGAACATCTCTGAACAGGTTCCCCGTTTGTAAGACCAGAATAAGCTTACTGCTCGAAAATAGGTGGTGTGAAAATGAAAATACTTTATAAAAATGGCTTTTGGTTGCCACAATAACATCACATAAGTATGACAGATGGATAGAGACCTGTTTCTTTCTTATAAGACCTGAAAACCATGGACATTTGGCAGTGTACTGTTTAGAAGTCTTTTAGTATACCCGATTCAAAATAAAAGTTGGCTACATTTGTAAAGCAGCAGATCTCAAAACTTTTTTTTTTTTCAATCAGACCCTGTTTTATTTTTGTAAGTCTAGTATACAGACAAATGTGTTGTAAGTACAGGCTGCACAAACATAATCAGTTCGCTCCGATTGCTACTCCATGCATTCAGTGCAAGTTTCAGAGACAGTTGTTCTATATAATTTCTGTAAGCAGACCTTTTACGTGTCCACTCACCGCATCTACAGCTTCATTTTATAGGTGCATTCATTATGGATGACAGCTTACATTTTAACACACTCATGGTCTCTACCTCTACATTCACCTTCCCTTCCAGTTTTATTTACACAAAGCTAGGGATATAGATACATTTGTCCGCGTACATATGTATACATATGCATATAGATATATGTACATTTATATATGAGTGTTTGCATGCGTGATTAATTTTCATAAATATGGATCAGAGGAAGTGGCTTCATAGAAAATAGTGGCATATGTGTATGAGAGGTGGGGTGCTAAGGTGGGGTGAAATGTTCACAGAAATGTGTGTTTACGTAGGGCCATGGAAAACTGAGGGTGTTATTAGTGTGTATGTTTTTAATGATTGAAGATGGAAGACTTGGCAGCGTGCAAATGTACATAAAGACCAGGAGGATAACAGAACTGTGCCTGACAGCTGGCACCCTACAAGTGTACGCATGTGAACATGAAAAAGTATACAGGATTTAAATAAGGCCCCAGATATTTCCTCTGACAGCAGCACAGCCTGTAATACACACACAGGATGCTCTGCTTGGTCCCAGCTGTCATACCCACAGCCAGGAGTTACGCTGCTGTGTTCCTGCTACCTTGCTTTTCAGCCTCCCTCCTCCTCACAACCAGCACATTCTGAGCCCTTGCAAGGAGAGAGGACAGGAGAAGGAAGAAGCTCACACCCAGTTTGAGAGATGCTGTTCTCAAGGGCAGAGACAAACCCAAACATTTTGAAAAGCAGTTTCACACAGAAAAAAAGTGAAAGCCTCCTAGTGAGTACTGAAGAAGTTTGTAACTAAGCTGTTCATTACTTCAAAGACTTAAAATTCCCTACTCAGGTTCAAATTTGCATTTCATATTTAAATCATCTGACTTTAATGATCACGTGGTCATTAAACTTTGTTATTAGCAAAACATAGCACCTTAAGTATCATCTTAAACTCTGCTTGCCTTGTGGTGCCGTAAACACCGTTGGTAAATGAAAGCAAAAAACTGAAAAGCTGTAACAAATAGTCTCACGTTGTTGGAGTATTTCTGCAGTAGCAGCCTTGTTACATCTGAGACCTGAGGAGATTTTTCTGCTATTTTCCTAGAAATCTGGCTGATATTTGACCTTTCCTCTGTGCAGTAAGGTCGAAACCATTCTATTATTTAACGTCCCTTTAACACCTGTTCTAGGCAAATGGATACAGCACCAGGCCTTTCACATAATTCATGTTTTTAAGAATTCTCTTCACAGGTAACCTGGTCTATGCAGAAGTGAAACACAATAAAAGAGCACTCTGCCAACAGTCTTTATCCCTCTATTCATATATATTAAGATGTATAGCTCAGCTATTAGTGTTCAAAGAAGGAATTCCCACATGGTAATGAGCTGTAATATAAGTAAAAATAAACAGCCTGAAATTTGTAAAATTACATACAAGATCCTTCATACGCAAAGAAACAAAATACACACAAGTTTAAAAGCTGCAGAAAAGTACATATAGCTTTAAGCTGCAATATGATAAAAAGCAGTCCTGAGGTTTTAAGAGTTTATGAGACTTACCATACATAGAAAAGCCGTGAAAAGGAATTACACCTACAAAACAAAAATATTTCTTTTTTTTTTTCTTCTATATTTCTTTTTATCCATATAAAAACATTTATTTTACCCCAAGGTTCTAAATTGTATTCTGCTTACCACAGGAATAAAATATTTCCTTGTTATGGCACCTGCAGTCTTAGATCTCAATCTTGTAACTATTTAAGTACAGGAATTGTATCACTTACTTTTGTACAACCAACTACGTGCTTAAACATATGCTATAATTCCTAGAAAGACAAGTAAAGCTCCATTTCCATGAACTTATTATGTCTAAGCTTTTCTGAAATCAGAGCCTGATTTCAGATAAATGACAACCAATAAATGTCATGCACTGACAAGGAGGGAGCAGGAAAACAAAAGGCCAAGACCTCTAGTAATTCATGTAGTACTCAGATAAAACATCTAGAGGACTTGTCAGTTGTATCATGACAGTTCTCTCCTCCTTTCCAGCTCATCTCAGCTCCCATTCATAAATTTCCATATGGGATTGGTAAAAGGGAGCTGCTTGAGCAAAAGGTCATAAGGACAATGCTTCATGGCTACAAAGTTGCAAAGAATTGCAGAGGCAAAAATGGAAGAAGGGGGAAGAAAAGTATGTGCTACAACTGACACCATTGGAGCACAGAAGAATGTCCTGGGTTTGAGTGAGTGGTGGGGTTTTTTGGTTGCAGAGGATGGTTATGGGGTGGCCCCCTGTGAGAAGCTTCTCGAGGCTCCCCCAGCTCCAAGTCAGCTCCACCTCTGCACCAAAACTGAGCCCATCACTCAAACCCAGAAAAAGCCTACAGCACCCGCTATTCCCGGGCAGTCTCCCAGCCAAGTACTAACTGGGCCCGACCCCGCTTAAGCTTCCGAGATCGGGTGTTCTCAGGGTGGTATGGCCCTAGGCTCGCTCCAGGTGTAAAAGACAAGGCCAAAGACACAGACTTAAGGCTGGTGTCTAAGGCCTTGACAGCAAGAGCACAGAACTTGAACTTAAAATACAAATGCAGTGCAAAAACAGGGAAAGGATTGAACAGACAGCAATTGAAATGGTCCATGTAAGAGCTGAAAAGAAGAATTTTAAAAACTGAAGTAACAACAGCAATGATACTAACTTGAAATTATATAGATTAGTTATGTCTGAACTTCTTAAATTAATACAAATTTTGAAAGGAAAAGACCTTCGGGTGTAGTTTGTTGAGTACTGACAAGCTGGGGGTCAGACAGTTTCAGCATGTATCATTCAGATCCTCTAAGTGGTGAAACAAGGCTGGAATACAAGCTGCTGCACCAGAAGTTGTTTTCCTTCTCCTTCCCACACACACAGACAAACTCCATATGTGACTGCTAACACCAGGCTGAACGTGGTTTTGGAGTAGCTTCAGTCCAGCTTACTCCTTTAAATTAATGAATTTCAAAGAATAACAGCAAAATGTAATTTGTAATAGAAAAAGAAGTTACAGATTTAAGAAAAAAATCCTGTATCTTTCCAATCTACCACTAGAGGAGGCAGTAGTATAATTCTTACCATTTGGAGGATAGAAAACAGCATATTCTTCCATTCCGAGTTTTCCTGTGAATCATCAAACCACAAATAAAATGTTATTAAACTGTTAAAAGGTGTAAAGATTTAAATTTAAAAGGTAGATTCTAAGTTACAATTATAAAAATCATTAACTAGTTACATTATTGACCATTTGATATTGTCTAAAACAAGCAAGAAATCAAATAGGACAGGTACGGTGTCAGATATAAAATTAAAATGCAACACCAGTAAGGGAGGATGACAAACAGCAAAAAAGGGGAGGAAGCTTTCAGCAATGTCAGCCCATAGAGATTTTATTTGGGTGTGTCTTAGGACCTGCAAAGGTGCTTGCTGCAGACTTTGAAGACAGTGAAGCTCTGTGAGAGAATAAGGTTAAGGAGATGTCTGCCATGCTGTGGCAGTCTGACCTAGGGACGGGAAAGGCATTTAAAAAGGTAAAAGTATATATGAAAAATATTGAAGGCTTCCTTAAGCCTGCAACAGAAAGGAAGATGGATGGTATAGTTTTGATATAACAAAAAAATATTTAAGTAATCTGTGGGATACAAAAGATTAAGACAGACAACCACTGATAGCACAGACCGAACATCTAACTTTTTCTCTTCCCAGCAAAATGAACATGTTATATTAGTCAACCATATTTTAACTACAGAGCCTAATAACTTAAAATCCAGTATTAAAAAATTAACAATTTATGTAGAAATATAGAATTGTTTTAAAGCATAATTACACCAAATTAAAAACTAATTATTTAAGTTTTAAAATGAGAAAATTCAACTAGAAAATGTAATTACTTATGTGAACATTTATAGAATATTCAGAGATCCATTATATCTCTGTGTATTTTGTTCAGTCTACACGGCAGAATTTAGCACAGGAAACCTTTGTCCAGTTCAATGGAATCTGGACTTAGATATTTTTCTGTAGCATGAGTTGACTGAATTAAATTAAAAATTTCCCTGAAAAGCTCTTGCCTAATACCCCATAAAAATAAAATCCAGTATTTTCCAATTACAGAAACCAGCTGTTTCATTAAACTAAAAAACATTTTTTACTTTTCCTCTCAACAATTTGCTTGCTGTGGAGCATAGAGTTGTAATCTGAAAGGAGAGTATTTTTAGCATAAAGCACATCTCTTGGAAAATTAGCCAAAAATAGGACCTACAAGCCTTTTGGATTTACACTGGACAGGTTCAGCAGAGATTTAGATTTCAGCAACTTCATTCCCCAGATTTGTCTAGGAATAAGTGGGATGTTTCCCATAGCTGTGTTTCTGGGCTGTCATTGCTCTGTGCCTGAAGCGAGACCTGGAATCCCACTGTTGTTCTGCTCCCAGGTGAGCCCTTTGCTTGTTTCAAAAAGTAGATAAAGAAAACTCCCTAGTTCAGTTAAAGAGAGAGAAAAGACCTACAAAGCAATAAAGGAGGAAGAAAAAAAAATTAGAAAACAAATATTGCCTCTAGTGACATAAGAAGCAGCAAGAGGAAAATGTCATCAGAGATCCTGTTCAAAAAAAGAAACTGGTACAGGGATCTCATTTGGCTAAATACACTGGCATGAGGGACCAAGGAAGAAAATGGGAATGTAGAAGGAAAGGGTACATAGAAAAAAAATAAGTGATTGGATGGCTGAATGATTCAAGAAAATTAGGAGCCTCTGGGTAAAGCCAAAGCAGGTAAGGACCTAAGAAGCAAGGGAACAGTCCAGAGGTATGGCATTAGAAGTTGGCAGAGAAGGCAAAACTGAACAAATAAATTTAAGATTGCTAAGAAAAATAAGACTCACGTGGGATCTTAAGTCAAAGAACATCCAAAAGTAAGCTAACGCTCTGGAAGATGTCATGCTTTGAAAAGAATCAGTGTAAGTCTGCTTGGTAGAGCTCTACTCTTCCACTCCTTAGAACAGAGCCCACAGTTCCTCAGCAACATGTTCTCCTGTCTACAAATATCTTCAAAACTCACTGCTTTGGTAACATCCTACCACCATTTCCAGTTGTTAAATTTATTGAGTTGCAGAGGATGTTGTGTATTTAAATTGCTAGCTCTGATGAAGATAGATGTTGTCAAATTTTTATCCCATTGCTACAGTTGTGTTTTTATTTTGGTAAAACACTGGAGAATTATACATAGAAAACTACAGTAAAAGAACAACATCGCAACCAGGACTTCACGTGACCAGCTTCTAAACTGTCATAATATAATCTGTGCAGATGTCAACCGGATACATGAAGTTTTTATTAATGTTCTTTTAAATTTGGTCTACTAGGTGCAATGAACATAAAGCAAATTCACATGCTGCATTACTGCAGCAGTCAACAAAAACCTATACAATCTTTTTAAATACAATTCCTTTTACCTCGTATGTATGATTTGGGTGGGGTGGCACTACTGTAAGTAAAGTGCTCCAATACAGCTGTATCTCGGGAAAAACAGAGTAAAACCTGTAGAAAAGACAGCATATAAAATTCAGCTGACTTACTGGATCAACAAAGCAATGTCAAACATATTTAAGAACCTGCCTTAATTAGCACATATTAGATGCTATTGAAGAGAGCTAATGCGGTGGAAAGCCCTTGACCAACTCGATTTGCTTTCCTGTTCAAATTTCCAGGCTCACTTTGAACTTGCTATGATTTTACCTTCATATTCATTTGCTGTCAGTAAAATATACCAGTTCTCCAACCTTCCTCTTTGCCTCTCAGCACAGGTTTATCCTCTTCTGTCTCATCATTAGTGACCGTGCATGCATATGGCTGATTTATTTTTTATAAAAATACTGTGTTATTTTTCTGTTCAGTTACTATGACCTGGGGAAGTCCTAGTAAGTGAATAAGCAAATGAAACATGTACATTTTTGCATGTGTGCAGTTCCAGAAGACTGATCCTTACATTTCCTTTAATTCTCAAGAGCTTTACAGAATGCTTGCAAGTTATTCAGTTCTTTCAATAAGCACAGATTATAATGTTCACCTCGTATCCATAAATTCTGAAATACACATAGTATTTTGGAAATTATATTTGTATTTTTTATTGTTTACATAAATTAAATATCTAGTACTCATATCAGTTGAGTATAAAATTAAAAGCTAAAAGCATTCCTAGAAACAAAATAACAATAAAGAATATCATCCTATATGCAGTTGTAAAAAATGTAATAATTTCAGTATTATACTTGAAAATGTTCATGTTTCCATTCACTGAAAGACTGCACTATCAAGAATGTACACAAGAGGGCAGAAGTAAGACAGACTTCAACTTCCTGCTAACTTTTTTGCATAGTTAAAATATCTCTGTGCTTGCAAACAAATTTTAAGAATTTGTTTGCTCGTTTTGTCAAGGTGTAAAAGGTGGAGGTGTTTCACTACATAATTTATTGTGAATAAAAATAAATAAATTTTACCTTCAACTAATTATTGCAAACAGGAAACATGCAAAACTGAAACATTGTGACATCTGAACATCATTGCTTTTTTTTTTTTTTTTAAATGGACAGCAGGTTGCATTTTCAGACTTTCCCTTCTTTTGAACCTCAAAATAATTTCTCAGATATAAACACCTTTTAAAGAATAGTTTATCTTGAACAGTTTAACTTAAATATTATTTTCACGTAATACACAATCATTTTCATAGCTGCCAAAATATAGCTGACAATAACAATACACAGGCAAACATAATTCTCTCTATATGTTAGCTGAGGTGAAAGAAAAAGAAACTAATCTAAAAAGGACATCAATTATGTTCTTTCCTAGGGGAAAGAAGGTAACCTTAATCTGAGGCCCCTTTTTTAGGAATACAGTGTCCAATACCAGTATCTGAAAGTCTTTAAACTAAGACTATGTATCTTTCTAAGAGATAGACTCTAGCTCAACGTAAGTTATGACTATACCTAAAAACTGCTAGGTGAGATTCTTTGCATATATTCATTATGGATGTAAGACTAAAGTGTTAAAATTGAACCTCTGGACTAAAGTAATGAATTTACAAATGTAGTAATTGAGGTATTATTTTTCTTATTCACAAAAAATGATAAAGCTAAAGAAAATAATCATACAAACCCCTTTTTAAGTACATAAATGTTTGGCAAACTATTGGATATTTATAATCAAAATTGAAAAGAAATCCACTGAATTCAAAGGACTGAGAAAAAGCAAAAAAACAAACCCAAACCTTTTATCAAGAAAAAAAATACTATATTAAAAGTAACCGTATTCTATTTCAATAGTTATATAGTAATAAAAACATGTAAATTTGGAGATGAAGAAAACAAAGATACTACATGAAATAAATTACATAATTTCACAGTGTTCTTCCTGAAAAGGATTGCATGCTACTAAAGAGGTACCAATAATCCAACCAAATATCCTTATTATTATATAATGCTCAAATTTTCTGGTTTTTGATGGATACTTGATCTGTTAAGTAATAACACAGACAAATGCCACACTCTGCTTAATGACTTGGAAAATCAGAGGCAGCAAGTAGTCATGAAAAAAGCCACAAACCTAGTGCAAACAAATAATTTATCTTGTGTAAACTAACATTTTCATTATCTATTTTATTTAGCCAATATTTAAGTCCAGTTATCATATGAAATCATTAAATAATATTCCATATCAGAGTGAGTCATACTGCAAAATTTTTCTAGGGGCCACAGAACAAAATCATTCAGCAGCAATGCATTTACAAATTAGGTTGGAAGAAAAAATTATCAAGCAAAATGGATAATGTTCTTCTGGAAAAGAGTCTGAAGAATACCAAAGTACCAAACAAAACTAGAGCAACTAATAATTATAAGTTTGAGATATTCTGCGCCTCAAAACCTTGCAGAAAAACTAGGCACTCCATTTTTCAAAGATTTTTGGTGATTCTCCTTCAAATTACTAAGGAAAGGTTAGTCCTTTTAATGATTTTAATTCTGTCATCATTCTTTTATTTGATACAGATAAATAAAAAAAAAGAGAATATTCAACTGTGGTGTATATTGAGAATGAGGACCAAAATCTATTTCTGATGGTCTTAAAACAAAAGATTATGCTGTATACTAGTTCATATTCAGAGATTATAATCATGTGTTCACTGAAACTCAGTTAATGACTAACTAACGTGCCTTAGTAGTCTATGTAATGAATGAAGCAGAAAAAAGAATGAGATTTTCACATCCCGTGTCGAAGAGATGTTACAATACTGAAGATCATCTTTGACCCTTAAATCAATAAAAACTTCTATATGTAAATATTTTAGTGAATAAATATCAATGTTTGAGTTGTCATTATGTAGTCACTTTTCAAATGTTAATTCAGAAACAAATTCAGATACATAACTTAATATTGGAACTATTTTAAGTAAGAAAGGCTGTAAGTTAATGAGGTTATAATTTTAAGTATTAATGTTTCAATGCTTATGACATCAAAATATTATCTGTAGACATGACTGATTGAATAGTATGCTTAAATAGTAATGCATATTTTTATACCTATATGGACTAAGCAGCATTAAGGACTGTTTCTTGCTTAGTTAAATTACTAGCAGTTTTACATATTACCATCAAAGAAGAAATCATTTAGTTTCACACAGCTCTAAAACTAAAAATTAGGCAAGTTTAACCTAACAGATGTGACTAATGAAATTGAAAGCACTGTGGAAATTATAAGTTTGCTGCATGACATTTATGTTGACACCGCAATCAACTACACATTAGGAAATTCAGAAATGTAATGTCCTTCTATTTAAGGGCATTTGACAGGCAGCAGTGCAGATAATTCTTTATAAATCAGCTGGGATCCCAATTGCTAGAAGCAGCTTTGGAACGGGAACATCCTAAAAGCAACCATACATATCACTACCTTATTTGGAATCAGTGTCTTCAATTTGAAAAATATGTCAATACAATATCCTTTATGCTTATTCCAGTAGGTCACTCTAAAGCAATGTGTGTTTTTTTTTAAAAACTGAAACCCTTAATATACTTGTCAAGTCTTAATTTCTCTGGATGCCACAGCTGTTAATCATTTTATTATTGCAAGGCTGGAAAGGGGAAGAATATGGCTGACTGCTTATTTTCTGTCTTACTGATTTGGAAAGACATTGTGTAGAATCCTTCAGAGTAGGATTTTCAGAAGCCTGTCCTGCTTATCTGTTTAAGTGTACAAGATTAATTTACAGTATTGTTATTCAGAAGGGAAAGTATATGTGATGCAGCCAACAGATGCTATCAAGGGTCCCACCATACTCTGCCTACACATGAAACACAAAGGCAGTCCTCACTCCAAAGATGATATAACTTCCCAGGAGTATACCTCCTAGCTTTCCTAAGAAAAAAAATAGTTACATACCTGATATAAATAGTCCTCAAATACAAAATAGTAGTCATCGTTACTTGCTGTCAGCTTTACATCCTGTAATCAAAAAATACAGCAGTTTGAAGCCAAAAGACATCTTTTCAGACTGCTATAGAAGCTAAATTTAAGACAGTGGTAGAAAACACTGTTTTACCATTGAATCATGAAAGAGCTATAATTAAGCATATACTCCACACTTTAAAAACTGTAATACTAACTTGATGAATAAAATATTCAGAACTGAAATGTGGAATGGAAGTGCTTGGACCTCTGTGCTTTCTTCCTTGCAAAACCAGAAACCAGTGATTCCTTTAAATGAACTTACTATTTCTTTACGACTTAACGGCTCAACTCAAACAAATTATTCTTACACTCTTTAAAACCTAACCACCTAACATTTTCTTTGTTAGAAAACCAAGATACTGGTGTGATGAGTATATAAATAATTTAATCACTTACTTTGTAAATCAGGCTGTCCACTAAAAGGTCATGCTGAATCACATTTGACTTAAGCTGTTCGTAATACAAGATATCCTAAAATTAAAAATACTATCATCAATCTGAGACACAACTTTAATTTATATTTAAACTAAGACATTTTTAAACAATTAGAAAAAAATAAATCAAGAAAAATCGTAAGCATGTATTCAGCTGAAAAACCCACTACATAATTTACAAAGCATTCTATCACTGCTTATTCTAGCTTAAGTCCTAAGAAATGAGGCAGATTTTTGAGACTTTACAAAATGACTACCCTTTAGATAACTAATAAAATGAGTATGAAGGAACTAATTCAAACCAAAGATCTGTATCTTCAAACCTTTGGGTCTCTACAGCTAAAACCTTTTCGGTGCTCAAAATCATTACGGTTTTCTTCCTTGTTACCCTCTACTTTCATGCACCCCTCCATTAATAGGTTCTGTCATATCTTCTAGCATTAGTGGGTTGCTGCAAATATTTTATATTAATCTAATATGAATTTCTAAATAGCAGAAATCTGTGAAAAGAGGCAATTATAAATATATAAAAAATATTGTGAAGAATACAAAGAACTCGGATCTTTTTTTTAAACTCCAATTATTTCCTGTCTATAGAACATATACAAGAGTGAAAAGATGGGGAAGTATCAGAACAAACACTTCGCTGCTTTTGCTTATTTTACCCCTTTCTTCTTATAAAGACCTTGCAAAGGAAACAAAAAAATTAAATAATGCACTATCATCACGCAATTCCTAAATCCCAAAATACTTGTCATTATGCCTTCATCTGAATAACACTTTTTCACAGTGAATACCACAGTTTCAAATGGAATTGGAATAAATTTATAAACTAAGTCAGCAGTCCCAAAGCTCTTTCCAATTTACAAAACTATTTTGATTTCAATGTGTCTCTACAGGCTCCACACAAATGCTTGTATATTCAAAGTTTGACAGAATATTTACCGCCAATTTCTTTGCAAAAGAAGGTAAGTCTGGAGTAAGGATTTAAAGAACAATTGGAAAGTAAGATGAAATTCTGAGTGGAAGAAAAAAGGTGAAGAGAAGGCTAAGGAACATTGTAACTGTTCTTTGTATCAATCCAAAACTGCTAAGTGGCGAATATTATACACTTGGGAATTATCAGAATTAATACATTATTAGACTGTTAAGATGAAATGAAGACAAAAGCTGTATTTATTAATTACTGATAAATACCAAGGGAAATTATTTACATTTTTCTTTCTGAGAAATAAAAAGGTGAGGTATAAATAGTACTATATTTCTTTATGAAGGTTCAGACAAAAATATTTACTGAATGTAAATTAATTGCAGTATAAATGTATCACTGTTCTTAAAAGCTACAGAGAACTACTCTAATATTCAAGTCACAATTTTAAAGCATCAATAGTGTAGTCTAATTAAGCGTTACACTGTCAAATTAATAATTTCTGAAGGGTTTTTTTGCCACCTCAAATAATTTTAAATATTACAACAGAAGAAGCTAAAAAAAAAATCCGCTTTCATACCAAGCATATTGCATAACTGTTTCTGTTGTACACAAAAGTACTCCTACGTAAGAAATGGTACAATGAAACTCATGGTTACAAGGGTACTAGATAATGCAACTAATAATCTATTGTAACTTGGGAAAGAGATTCTAATAACCTCATGGTTTCCTGTTATCGCTTTCTAGTTTTTCATTCTCTAGAACTGCCTTGAGCAATTGTGAAAGACTGTTTGGGAGAAGGAAGTAATATGAAGGAAGAGAGTAATCTTTTGCTACACATGTATAGAGCACACTTGAAATTTACAGGCAGAAACAAGTTTTCTTCAAATACTTTCACCTGAGGTCATGGTGGCTCCAAGCCCCAAGTTAACATTGTCAGTAGTTCAGCGTTTTTGTACTAACCTTCTCCCTCCTGATTTAGGAAGCCATCTAATGATGTTTTACATTTGCTCACAAGAGTCCATTTTCCTGTTATTATGCAAATTACTATAAAACCGCAACTAAAAAGTAATCACTTAAGCACGTGGTCCATTCATCTTAACAGTCAGGATAACCTGGTACTAAGTTGAATTGTTGCTGCTTTAGTCACAGTTAGAACAGACTCGGTGATTTGGCATGCAAGGAATGACTTCACTGAATATATGAACAGCAGATTTCTATACAAGAAAAAATATTCATAAATGATGCTCTATTGTACTGACATAATGACTTTAGAGTGCTTAGTTTCAGTGCAGTTTTGTTTATGGCATCGTAATGAACTATGATTTTTATGTTACTAATTTCTAAAATATTTACTAGCTTCCTATGTCTTAATTCAACTGCATTATTAACCAAAGTGTAAAGAAACATGTTAATTGCAATTATGTATGAATTAGTTTAGTATAGCCTGTGAACAGTACTTTCCACAAAAGAAATCCAGAAAACTGCTAGAAGAAATTTAAATGAAATATGTTTAATCAGAACTGAGTAGTTGCTATTTGTTGATCCAGAATGACACAATGTATCTAAATCATTCTGTAAAATTTCTTGTTTTAGAAAAGGAATCAGTAAAGTTGAAGTGTAGAAACTTTAGATTTCCCATCATCCAGACTTGTGTACCAATTTTAAAAAAACAATCTACTTATTAGAATATAAGGCAAATATTGCCTGAGTTGGATCACAGATTTGAATTGCTTAGCCTTAACTAACAGGATGTACAATTTCTGAAATATATATCCTTCCCAATTTTCCTCCTTAATTTGTTTTAATTGCTGTAAATATTTCAAGCAGTTAAAAAAGTGGCAAGAATAAACAACCTGATGTTTAGGGCACTGTTTAAAAGACAGAACAACTGGGCTCAGATTATTCAGCAACTCACAGAAACCGAATGAAAGTGTTTTAAATTCAGTTGAATACCTTCCTCTGTATGATTTTAAATAAAAAGGGTGAACAGTTTATCACCTTTTCTTTTCTCATAAATAATAGTTTCTCCTTTGCTGTTACAAAAACCCACTAGGACAACTTGGTCATTTCTCAGAAAATCAAATGCTGTTTGCTGTTGCTGTTATAATTTCAGCATGAACTAAAATTTCAAATGCAACTCAAAACTCTACCGTGAAAAATTAAATAGCAAATTTACATTGTAAATATTAGCAGAGTAAACCAGTACTTAAGTATTTTAACAGTTAAATGATTTAATAAAAAGACCAGAAGGCCAAGCTATCCACCTGAACTAGAACTCATATGAAAAAGTTTGGGAAACAAATCAGAAATTTAAAAGAGACTTGCAATGCTAAAACTGTCACAATCATTTTAGAAATAATGTTTTTAACTCATTACTTGTCATTCATTTTCTCTTAAATTGTGAATGTTGTGATGCAAAATGAGAACAGGGCTCAGGAATCACACCAGTTTTTTAGATACAACTTGACCACAAGTATGTCTTGTCTTACTAAGAGGAATGGGCAAGAGGCTTGTAATTCATGCTGTATTAATAAATTTATTCCTTATATCTGAATCATAAACAATATTGGTCACAGATTTGTGTTTAAGACACATGACCCTCGTGCTTGGTGATCAGTTTTTCTCACACAGTGAGAAATTTTTTTAAAAGCCTCACTCAGGCTTCAAAAAAGATTAAAGTGTTGTTTTACTATTTTAGTGGTTGCATTTCTTCCTCCAGAAACAACTGACCACTACCAAGTTTCAGGAGTGTCCAAAAATGTGGTAGGTTTCTTAGCCTACAATGTTTTAATTTATAAAAACAGAATCTCACAATTTTCATCTGATTCAATCTTTTCTTCTCTGTCTGTGTAAGCTTAACTTGTAAAATTTTTACTTTTTAAAAATATGTTGTATTTTTATATAGACAGTAGCTTTTCTCAAAAAAAAAAAAATATTTTTATCCTGCACCTCCAAACATACTAATTTTTCCAAGTTGAAACAACGTACTTTTCAGGATTGCACTGCCCAGCCCTCTTGAACTTACAAAGCCACACACCAAAATTTCGACCCCAAAACCTCAAACTATATCCACCCGAGAGCATTAGGAAAAGGGAGCTTTGAAAGTAGCTCACAGACAAGAGAGAACGGTATCTTTCAGCAGTACCCAGCAAAGCTAGTTTAAGCAGCATCTGGTGGTTCACCTTCTTTAAAATTAAGGTTTGGATTACTCAGCAGCCCCTGTGCAGTCACAGTTCACGTGTGGCCTGTCACGAGATCCCTGGCACAGGAGCTGCACTCTCACTGCTGAGCTGTAGGCAGCTCATGATTCATTTTTAGGCTACCCTTGCCATTTGATTGTGCTGTCTATACTTGCCTCTCAAATCTAATACAAGAAACGGGTGGGTGAAGCATAGGACTAGGAATACGAAGAAAGGCTGTCACTGGGGAGTCTAGAAAGGAGACACTAAGATTTGCAGGAATTGCATGAAGCCTGAAGAATGGCAACCAGCATTAATTAGGTGAGCTGTAGATTTTGGAACAGAAGTACCTGAGACAAGCACAAAACAAAAAACCTGAACTGATTACATAAAGAGATAATAGACAGAAGAGCTAAAGAAACTGCCTCCTGGCAAATCCTTGAAGAGGATCCAAAACTTATTCTCCTTTTACCAGAGAACCTGCGAAAACTACTTGCAAAGTACATCCTTCTCCAGTCAAAGATGACAGTGCATTACTGCTTCTCTCCTGTTTGAATTGTGCAGCTACTGATCCTAACCAAATAACCCTACTGGTAAGGCAAAGAGTTAAATCATGGTCCATTAAGAACTTACCATCTCCTCTATTTATTATGGTTTTAAACTTAGGAAATCATATTCAGTAAAAGCTGCAGTAAAACAAAGCATTACTAATTTCTGCATGCTGCAATTTTCAGAATTAAGATTGATTTTCAACCCATTAACTTAAAATTAGAGGAAAAAAGCCTATAAGATAATGAACATTTGGGGGTTTTAAGCACTGCTTGAATAGCATGCAGTGAATAAACAATAGGGTAACACACCAAACAGAAGGAAAAAAAAAATTAAACAGATTCTCAGTGTGTGCCATCCGTTTTGAGCAATCAACAAGGCAGACATCCCACAGGAAAAACTGTATTTGTCTGATTTAAGATCATATGATAAAATACATATATACAGCAAATTGGACTGTTTGCATGGACAATATTAACTGTGACACTGTTCAGCTTTTAAATGTTTGACTTTTCAACCTTAAAAGTGCTCTTTTAACAGTTTCTCTAAAATGTACCATTACAAATGAAAACTAATAAACAATTCATTGCCAGGAAAAGTGTTTATGTATTTCTAAATAATCCTGCATATAGAGCTTACAGTTTATCATTTTTACTATTATGATGCTACATTGTTAGTATCATCCCTTGCTTGGCTGTGTATTAGCTTTACACAGAGGCTGAGCTTTACTGAATAAAATTTTCCAAACAACAATATTGGATGCTAACACACACAAGGCTGCCCACATCAAACCCTCATAATGTTTTACATTAAAGAAAGGAAATTCACAGTCCTTTTGAGTTATACATGCAGCTATAAATGTAATAGAGTCTAAACTGCAAATCAGAAATATTACAGCAAGAAATCTCTGCAACCACACAATTCAACTTCAGCAGAGAAACAGTACACAAGAGGTAAATAAGTGTTAGACAAACCAGTAAAGTCTATATGAAATACAGCAGATCATAAACCAGCTACGTGTATCTGAAAACTCCTTTCCTGTAATTTACAAAAAATAAAGTAGTATATTCAGTATATGCAAGAAGAACATCTCAGGGTGTTAGCATTACCTAACAGTAAATTGAGTTAATACCCTCACAGCAGAGACTAACCTTTTGAGAACATCTAAAATATTCATACTTCATGCATAGTATAAACACATATTTAAAAAAAAAATCTGTAAACTAGAGTTAACTTTTAAAGGACCTAACAGCATAGCTGACAAATATATTAATAGACAGACATATCTTGTTCCTCCTTAAAAAAGGTAACTGTTGAAAATTGTTCATATGAATTTCAGGAAACAGATTATGACAAATCTAATTCCACACCAACTCATGTTTTATATGAGCATAAATAAAAATATTTTAGCATTTTTCTGATTATTATTTTGACTTTCAGTCATCAAAACAGAATACCTGGCTTTTTCATTCAATTATTTCATTCTCCACATTAAGATAAAAACACTCTTAGGGCATGAAGCATTTAACAGAATATAAACAGTTGCAATGTAACCAAAAACATTAATTTCACACCTGTAATATTCCTGCTCTCAAAGTGAAAGACTTTTAAAGTTCAAGTTGTCCCAATAATTTAAAATAATTTAAATCTAGCATTAAGCATCTTAAATAAGATGTATAATATTTATTTCAACAGCTCTTTCTTATACAGAAAATTCAATCTTTTATGTGCTAGAAACAAAAGACCATTTTATTTTTTCAAAAAGGAATAAACTAAGTAATTCTAATATCAAACCAAATAACTTCAACTCCTTAGGTAAGCTGTCAATGAACAAGATTTACATTTGTTTTTAAGGCCAAGATCTTATGATTTTACTATGTAGTTACCAATAAATACCTCAGTATTACAAAAAAATAAGTACATCCTCAAAGGACATGAGATAGTGTAAAATTCCCACATTTATGAGAAAATTTACAAGTATGCATGTTATTTTTTACTGCGATAAAAACCTTGAATCAAAGTATTCACAATTCTGGAAAGATTGGAATAGAGATTTAACTTTTTACAGTATATTAGATATATTGACTATAGCATGGCTTCAGGTACTGCAAAAGGATTTCATTGCTGACGACTTGAGTCAAATATAAGGTATAACGGAAAACTGCTGCTGTACAAGGCAGTATGAAAACAATCCACATCTTACTAGTTCCTCTTTATGTCTTTCTGATTGTACATATGTAGAGTATATGCAAGAATATGTAAAGCAATTTATAAGACGTGTACATGCGTATAATGACAGATTCAAATAGCCAGGAAAAAGGTATAGCACATCATCTTCTTATAAAAATTAGCAAATGTAAGAGATACAAAGAGATACAAAGATAAGAGAGGTTCAGTCTTCTATTCAGGACTTTTTCTTGTCCCCTTCTGAAAAAGATAGCACCATATAGGTAAATCTCAGAAGCTAGCCAGAGCAACTGCATAGTTTCTTCTACAGTAATTTGCTCACATATCTCTTAAAAAATTAGGGAAGAGCCTAAAAGACTTCACCACAGCACAGAGCTTCTTACAGGCATGTGTATACTTCTCGTAAAATATATATCAGTTTCTGTGACAACTCAGTAGAGCATTTCTATTTGGAGAAAGATCAATAGAAGATAAGTGCTTGTACTTCTGTGTTTTCACCTAGTCTTCATATTTTACTCTCACTTTGCTCCTTACCTCTGGCTGATTAGAAATATTGAGAATGAGGGCCCACAGATCAGCTCGGAGTGCTGTTGGACACCCCTGACGAACATATTGTTGAGCTGCAGCACTATCTTGCTCTGCTAAAACTGTAAAAAACAAAGAAGATAATGAATTGATGTAGTTTATGACTTTCAAAGTTTATCAAATTATGAAATACCTTAAAATTTTAACTTTAAACTTGTAAAGTTTTAACTTTACAAACTGGTTTACCATACTGTAAGCATTAGCTAGTGAGAGAATATCTAAAAGGTCTTATTTCCAAAATGCAGTTTTGAAGCAGTTCCCTGGGAAACAAGGCAATTGGTATTATAAGCGAGGCTGTACTACCTTCTATCATAAAATAACACTTACTATGTATCTATGACTATTCAAGGCTAGTTGCAGCAAGTAGACTAGCATCAAGCAGAACAAACAGCGATTATATAGGCACAAAGTACTCCTGTTTAACCATGAGTGGTATCTCAGTTCAAATAAGAGATTGCCACTCACTCTGGTATTTTGTATCTCCCCTACTTTTATGTTAACTATACAAATATCTTCACAGATAACTGTGGGGCAACAATCTATCATTTCAGAGTGTACTGTCATGTTCTCTCATTACTGGTATATCTGGAGGATAAAGACTTTCTCAAAAGATATTGTTTATCCTTCAGATTGACACAAAACAAATACTCTACTGTTGACAGGCTTGCTTAGATGGGTCAGTGCTGTGAAGCTTTAGGCTACTTTGTCAGAAAGGCCTCATCCTGACACAGTACTGTACACACCTTAGAGGAGATTATCTCATTCCTTACTGAAATCTATAAACATGAAAGACATGCATCTTTAGCTATCCTAATCTGGTAGAAGTGTCATTTTCCATCGACAGTATGTGATTAACTGTACCCTCATACCTGAAACGTCTTTCACAACAGAGAGCGAGTTGGGAGAATATTTCTGTGAGATTATCTAGACATCAGATCGGTGTTGTACTAGTACTCAGAAGTTTCCAGATCCCTATCCTCTGATTTTTCTGAAGTCTCTCAGAAACAACTTGCTTTTCTAAATTTCACTAAATTCAATATTCACAATATCTGCCCTGATGTGACTTATAAGGATGAGGTTTGGAATTATAAATCTATTTAATTTATTCCTCTCTCCTTCCCTCTCTTCTTAAATACTGAATAGACCAGTCTGCCAATTTTCTGTTTAACCTGCAGAGCTCTAACACAGATTGTGTGTGATCCTTTTTTCCTAAACTAAGAGTGCAAAAAGAAAAAACATTCCTATATTCCTTACAAAACTTTAGAAAAGACTGTGATTCATCTCAGTGTTCCTGAGTGTTTACCTTATTTTTTCTTACTGAGACATAAAATATTAAAAATTTGTTTTGCTATATATAAGTTGGGTTTTACTAAATACAATAAAGAAAATGCCTCAGACTTGGCAATACATCTATTATAAAAGCAAAATCAATACATCAGTGGCAACCAAAGTCATAATCAACACCCAACAGAGAATGCAGTAGGATTCCCACTGAATGAGCCAAGACTTCAGTTTATGGTCAAGACTCTTATATTTTTACAAAATTTTGTGTCTTCGCATATAGGAAAAGCTAAAACAGTCTCTGCAATAGAGGCTGCTCTACACAGACAAGAGATGAGGAGTAAGGATTACACTATGGAGTTGAATAACTGGCTCAGGAAGTCTGGATGGGGAAAAGAATAGAGAGGTGAACAGTACCCTAATGAGTTGCTCTAGATGGGAAAACAGTTGATGAGGGACAGAAAGAGGACCTCAAAAGGAGAAGAAAGGTAGGTCACTGTTTTGTTACTGCAACAAAAAAAAAAAAAAAAAAAAAAAAAGGATGGAGGACTTTTGGGATGGTATCTGCTCTATTTTTTTATATGATGTTGATAATGTTTAGCAGGAATCACAAGAGACACTAAGGAGCAGATGTTGTTGGATTTCAAACATCCCTTGTCTGTTTCTCTATATGCAAACTTAAGCTAATAAACTATTATCTCTTTCATATTTCCCTTTCTTTTGTAGGTTATTTCTTAACCTACAAAAAAACCCCGGAACTTCTTCATAAAAATCAGTGTACAGAGACAAATGAGTGAATTTCCCATAGTGGCTAAGTACTGCAATATTTAGCAAGTTCTGCAATTGCAAATAACCATTAAAAAGACTCTGTTCTGACGCACAGGCGTAAATCCTATTACACTAATGAGAACTTTGTGTGCAGAGAAGGGAGTCCAGAGTCTTTTGATTTTAAAATGAAATTCAGTAGTGGTGTAAGTTAAGTTATCACCAGAAAGTTATGTCTCTCTGCTTCCTGTTTTATTTTTAATTAAATATCTGTGGAGCTACTGGTAGACTGCAAATGCTTGCTTTTCTGTCTCTGTCTAAATTATAACAGTATTACTGACTGTCTCTGTCTAAATTACAATGGTACTGCTAACAATGCTTTGTGTTAGTCTGTCTAAATTCTTAAAATTCTCAGAGGTACAAGTAATTGAGACAGAAATTTACTAAATGCATTCCTAACTATGCACAGTTTATTACAGATGAAAACAGATCCATACCTTTCTGTCCAACACGTATATGTTCATTTTCAAAGAACTCTAGAAAATAAAGAAATTGAAAAGAACAGCAAGAAAAAATGAAAAAAAAAGATACTCCAGATAGTAATATATATTTTTACTATACACTATTACATTCAGCTGATTTTTACTGGTAATGTCACTAAAAATTAATCTGCATCAGCATCAGTGTTCTTTTTCAAAAAACTAAGAAGAAATAATAATACAGAATTTTTTCTTGTCTGAAGGACACGAAGAGCAAACCAGTACTATATTACATGAACCTAGACTTTCAATTAGATAAGTTTCCATTTAAAAAGAAAAATCACTTGATACTACAGTGTTTTCCATTTTTATATGAAAAGCCCATTCTAAAACCTCTTTCTACAGGAGTAAACGCATACATGGAAAAACAACAGCAACTATGCGCTATTTAAGCTACTGAATATTAATACAGGAATATTTTCTGTAATATTTTCTTAAAGATAGTTATTTTAAAAATGTTTGTATATATGTCTATCTGTTAGTTGGCTTAACATTTATGGATATTTGCTTTATTTTTGGAGACAGGCAGTTTTGTTCTGTAGATCCTGAAGTGTTCAAACACACTGAAATTAACATATTTTCGACTTAAGGAGATGATTATAAAACTTCTCCAAATCCGACCCCTCATATTTGCAATGCTTTCTATCTGTAATATTTTACTAAGAAAATCACTATAATCTTAGTTACAGAATAAATATTTATAGTTTATTATGGGAAAAAATACACAAATTATTTGATAATTGCCAAGTACTCTACTCCTTAGTGTTGTATTTAAATACTGAAGCACAGCATTAGCTAACCGGGAGGCACTTGTGCTGAATCATCAATACCCAGCTGTCCTATATTTAAGCCTAGTTCACTGAAGTCTTCTTTCTGAAAAGAAATAAAATCATAAACCAGTAATTAATAATGTTTAATTCTCTGAATCATTGAAGATTTCTTCTGAAAGGCTTAATGCAAATTTTTTCTAAACCAAACATAGTTCTTTTTTATTATGAGTTCAGGTTTTTAAAGAGAAGAATTTCACATAAATTCTTGCTCTAGTTTTAGTTATAGGCCCCAGTTTTCATGTCAACTATGAGCTACACCTGGATGTAATAAAGCAGTGAATGAAGATCAGGTTAAGGATCTCTAATTCCTAGCACTTTTCCAACTCAGGTGCAAGTTTTTATACCAGCATAAAATCCTCAAGAGCTTTATCAGTGGCACATTAAGAGCAGCTCCCCTATTTTCCAATTACAATACTACTACCCAAGCATTTCCTTTCATTTACAATCTGAAAATAAAGAGATTTTAAATTACTTTAAGAAGAAAATCAGAAGCTGACTGTCAGGTTACTGATCTTGAACAGCATCAAACAAAACTGTAGAATTAAGATAAACTACATAGTCAAAGTTCCTTGTACAGAAAAAAAATTAGTAACTGAATAACATGTACAGAAGTATATTTTGGCACAAGTCAAACCTGCATAGCATAAAAGGAAAACTTTCCTACTGGCAGATAATTTACTGTTTATGTTTTATTTTTCATTAAAAGTGTCTTTTCATTAAACTTTTTTATGGTCTGTTTTTTAACTACATATTTAGATTGATTTTCGCTTTCAAAAGGAGAAACTTATCATGATACTAATATTCTTCCTTATTATTTAGAATCTTACTCATTAGCAAAGCAAAATAGTTCTTAAAGAAATCTCCTGTAAGAAAAAAATACACTTACCAATTCTGGGATATCTTTAACTTTCAGAGGAACCTGAATTAGCCCCAGATGATTTCTGAAACTAGCCTGTTCTCCATTTTCATAATTTGGGTTTCGAAGATTCATCAGTACCTTAAAAATGGTAGCTCTGTCATTCCTTGCATATATTCAGAAATTTACATTCTGAACTCTTCTTAACACCATCAGTATTACAAACAGTACATTCAGCATAAAACCATTTCCTGCAACTATCATATATATAAACCCAAATTATCAAATTATATCTCAACATTTTCAAGATCAAAAAAGAAGCAACATTTTTAAGGAAACAAACGCTCTGCTTTGAAAAATAAACTCAAATTATCAAATAAAAGGGCAGAAATAATTTTTTATATATGGGACTAAGTGCTGGTTACATAGTAATGTCTTGACTAAAATTCACTTCTTCATCAAGCCAAGAGTATATTTTTGATGGCTAAAATATCCACGATATTCTTCAGTATTACTTTTTTCTGAAATAATTTTTATCCATAGTCTTACACTGGCAATCTTATGTCATTTTCAATCTCAAAGTGCTATACATTTTGCTACTAAAACAGTTTCTTACTGAGTAACAATACACCAAAATACCTTCTTTCATTTACAAAAAAAAAAAAAAAAAATACAGAATTGAAAACCTAAAGGACAAAATTTAAGGTACAAGGAATCATAATGTCAAGATAAGTAACTGTGATCTATAAAAGAATTTAGTCTCTTACACAGAGTTACTCCATGGGTATAGATTTTGATATTGTCATGTTGAGCTGTCAAGGATCCTTTCTAAGATGAGTTTCCAGCTCTTACGAAATTCTTCCACAATATCCAACCTCTACAATTCCCAGTCTTCTAAGTATTTTAATACCATATAGCCTCACTGCCAGATGTTTAAATTAAAAGATTAATGTAAGAAGCTGCAAACGCCAAAAATAAAATAGTATCAAAGAAATAGAGAGTGACCACGAAGGGTCACTGGTTAAGGCTAAAATGAAGGTGGATTTGTTTACAGATTCAAGATTAAATACACAACCTGCCTGTTAATAAAGTAATGGAAAACAAAATAAACTCAAAATTTTCAGTATTATTATCGCTACCTGAACAAGAGGAGCTCTTTGGAAATGTAATAAAATGGGATAGAAAGTTTATTGTTGGATTAAGAAATTCACTCAGAATTCATAACCCTGAAACAATTTACACTTAAGTCAGAAATATGTGTCCTCTACCACTACAAAAGATATTCCACTAAACTTATGCTGAGTCACATTAAAGTATTAATACATTAATTCTGACTGATAATTCAGTATTAGACTTCTAAGTCTTATTCTGTAAATTAGGAGGCCATCTCAACTCTATAATTCTACAGTGTCATCATCCTCTAGACGGTTTCCTGTATAACTCACAGGATATACAGATACTGATTTTTAAATTTTTTTTTTAATCCAAAATCTCCTATTGTATCACCATTAATTTCACTGTCATCAACAATGTTTATGGTCCATCATCCATTCCTACTCTAAGCATAGCTGGCAAAGCAAGTTCTGTTTCACTAAGAAGTTCTGCGCTTGAACCATACAAAACGATGAGTGTTACTGTAATTTCTGACTTTAAAGATTCAGCAGTCACCATTTTTTTAATGGTTTGGTTTGATTACAGACAAAAGCCTCTAAATTCCACACAGTTCTGTTTCATGTTTGATTTTTCATAGTCTTCATAAATGACCTACAATTTCAACTGCGTACACGTCTACCATTAAACTATCTTTCAGCTTCACATATTGCAATCTATCAGCTTCTCGTACTGCAATTTAAAATGTAAAATGATTTATGAAATCAGTTGGAGATTGATCTCAGAGCAAAAAAGTTAGCTCCAAACTGTTCTTTGATGAAAGAGAAGTCTATCACAAGTACAGTTTAAAACTGCAGTTAAAAAAAAAGAGACAATAGCATTTTGGCTTCTAAACAAAACATGGAGTCATAAACGCCAAACATGACAAATTTCACCTGCTATAAAGAACAAATTGTTTGAAATATGCTTAACAATTATTTTCCCCACTTCACATAAAAGACTATAATGAGTGCAAGACAGTGGCTGAATCATTTCATAAATGCTTACCTCAAGAAAATCTTTAGGTGCGTAAACGGGCCTGAAGAGACTTAGATCTGAAATAAGATTTCAGGGATGCTGTGTTAAAACCAAGAGATGAAAAACCCATGCAATTTTCCCATACCTGTAACACAATCTAGCAACCTCAGTAAAATATTAAAGCAAAGATCAAAATAACATTATCACAGATATCATGGCTACAACCACCACATATTCTCCAAAATTATGCTACCATCAGTGCCTTAGTTTAGTAAACCCCAAGCAAAAGCAGTCAAAAGGAAGTTTCTACTTATTCCACATGTCTTTAGATTGAACCATTCTTAGACTTGGAAGAGATACACTATGCAAAAGAAGGTGGGTTTTTTTTAACAGCACAGATTGTTGAAATAAACATACCGCTGTCAAAAAAAAATAGGGACTGGTCATACTCCATTAAAAGTATCTGCCATCACAGAGGTTGTACTGTGATACAAACTAGTACCTTTGCAAAACCATTTATTTTAAGGAACTTGGATATGAACTAACAAGGGAGTTAGCCTTGCTTTCCCAAAGGATTGTATGTCTGACTATTCTGTGCCAGTGTTATTTTTATCTTTTGTTAATAAAACGTCTGAGCTTAATTATCCATAGTTCTGAACATTTTCCTTCAATTAGCCTGATCCTACACCAAGATGAGCTGTGCCCTACCTGTATGAATCTCTAAAGCACTGCAATGAGCAGTATTATATCATAACCTTTCAGTGATGATTCAAAGTTAGTACAATAACTTGAAACAAACTTACAATTAAATGAATATTTATTTACATAACAACACATTATCAATGAGAAAAAAGATTGAAATCAGTTTACCTTGAAGTGATTACATTAATCTTTCACTGATAAATAAGATGTATATGCTATTTCTCTATGTACAAAAGTTTAATGCACATAAATTTATTAGTTGACCTTACCTGGCTCATCAGTTCCCATTTCATTCCATTTATTAAGCAGTTCTTTCTGCTCACTTACAGGCCTCTGAAAGGCACAAGAAGGTAACTCTTCTTTTTTTAACAGAATGATTAAAAACACGACTATTTCAAATACATAAATTAATGTAACACTTTAAAAAACAGATTGCACTAGCAACACAAACATATTTTGCTTAGAAGTTCAAGGAAAAAAGGAGCCCATTAAGTAGTTTCATGTGTTTACTGATGAATATTTTAGGCTATTTAGTAGTCAGTTCCATATTGCTGAAGATTTACTGCTCATTCCATAGAGCTGTTGGACTTTGCTATCAAATTCCTGTCCCTGGCACAGTAATGAAAAGCAAACACGACTGCATCCTTTATCTCATATGATGAACCACAGAGATTCTGCTATCTATCATACACACACAACAGGAGGAAGATAAACAGCAAAACATTCTAACATTATTCCCCGATTTCATGATCTTTAGAGTTAAAGCCTCTAAATTAATGAAAACCAAACCAAAATAGGACAGAATGAATGACAAAATTAGCAATGTACCAGTATCTCTTTCTCCTAAAGTAGCAGTTCAACTATAGCTTTCTCCAGCACACAAAGTATACCTATACTGTGTACAGGCTATGCAGCTAGAAGTTATATCACTGAGTACGCACACAAAAACGCTCTATTAAGAGCATTGAATGTAGCAGTTACATGCCAGCAATGTAGCAATGAACATGCTGCTCCCTCAAGAGGATAATTACTGCAACAACAAAGAGAAAGATCTACCTATAGACTTCATCTTCTCCCAACCTGAGCTGATGCACACTGCCACTATCCCTGAAAATTATTCTGTATTAAAATTATTTGGATACTGGCCTTACACCTCTTGTTAACCACGTGTAAACTGAACATTACATTACAAGTGGTGTGCAAGACAAGCCTTAATTAAGAAAAAAAAAATGTCAGTTTGGCAACAGAAAGTTAGTAATACATTACCTTTTGTGCTAGTGGGATACTGAGTTCTGTGCACATGCTGTTTAGACTTTTTAGAATTCGCTTCTCCCAGCTTCCCTAAAAAACACACACAAAAATTCTATGTAATTTATTTTTCTTCCAATTGCAGTTATCATGTAATAACAAGCAGCTGTCCAAAGTCATATATAAGAAAAGATAGCAAGAGTTACTGACTGACATCTGCAAAAATGTTAAGGGAATATTTACATGCTTGTTTAAATGTTTATTGATAGAAACAGTAATTGTTAGAAATTTGGTATTCTGTAATGCTCAAAACAATAGTTCTTCTAAAATAATCCTTAGGAAATAGTCCTCTAATCAAAGAGAAAATCAGAAGTAGACAATACATCAGTAGCAAGTGGACAGCTTAAAGAGCAATCAGATTCTTCTGAATTATTGCATTATACTTCAAACTTACCATATGGTGCCTAATCCGTGGATAATTCCTCTGAAGTTAAAGCCAACTAGTATTGACTTCCTTGTCAACTGACTTACGATTTTCCTTCCGTGATTACAGCAGTACTGGTGGGTTTTAGATTTAATTTACTTTTCTGTGGATGATGAGTCAGGCCTCAATCAAATGAATGCAAAGACCCCTCTTAATGTCATTTAGGCCTATTTATTATTTGTAATTTGCTCTAGACACAAATTCTACAACAATTAGTTACCATCTAACCATGTTCCTCAAACAAAATTCTGTCTGAAAGAGGCTGCAGTTTATTAGACAGGAAGCAAATGAAGGGAAGGTCATATGTTCAAATGTTCTGTTCAAAAAATAAAAAGTTGTATCTTGTCTATAATTATTCAATTTTAGCTTCCATTTAGAAGATCCTCTTGTTAATTTTTCTACCAAAGTAGCTATCTTTCACCAGAAATTTCTTCTCACAATCAAGTCATCCCTCCACCTTCTCTTCCATAAACAAAACAGATCTGAGTTTTGACTGTAAGAAATGTTTTCCAAATTGCAGTATTTTTTATAATATTCTGTATATTATTTTTATTTAACTGTATTATCATATTCAAGTGCATTCCAAATGCTGCAGTTAGACAACACCATGTCACACACTGGTTATTCTCTCATGGGAGGGGTGGTATAGAGCATTTACATATTTGGCTGAGAAGTGTGGTTTTGTTACTGGAAGAAATGAGCAGTGAGAGAGCACAAAGACTGCTAAGCCATATAGGATGAGAAAGTGGAAACAAAGAGAGAATACAGAGGTGTCAGTAGCAGTTTAAAAAACAAAGTGAAATCAATAGGATCAAGCACAGAATCATAAAATACCCATTGGCTCTCCTCATTGCCATGTGGCTCCTTGTAAAAAGGGAGTGGCCATCTTCTTTGTAGCCACCCTTTAAATACTGGAACAGGGTGATAAGGTCTCCTCTAAGCCTGCTTTTCTCAAGGCTGAACAAACCCAGCTCTCTCAGCCTTTCCTCCTACGACAGGCTTCCCAGTCCCTTCATCATCTTTGGGGCCCTCCTCTGGACCCTCTCCAGCCTGCCCACACCTTTCTCGTATAGCAGGGACCAAAACTGAACACAGTGTTCCAGGTGTGGCCTGACAAGCACTGAGCAGAGCGGGATGATGACTTCTTTATCTCTGCTGGTGATGCCCTTGTTGATGCAGCTCAGCACCCTGTTGGCTTTCTCTGCTGCTACAGCACACTGGTCACTCCTAGTGAGCCTGTCGTCCACCAGGACCCTCAGGTCCCTTTCCACAGAGCCGCTTCCCAGCCAGCTAGATCCCAGCCTGTGCTGCACTCCTGGATTATGTTTTCCCAGGTGCAAGACCTTACACTTGTCCTTGTTGTACTTCAGCCCACTCTTCCAGACTATCCAGGTCTTCCTGCAGGGTGGCTCTCCCAGCCAAAGTGTCCACTTCCCCACTCAGTTTGGCATCACAAGCAAACTTCATCAGGGTACACTTGATCTCATCAAAATTAAAGGGGGGGGGAATAAATAAATAAATAAATTTTAAAACAAACAAGCAAACAAAAACAACAACGTCAAAAAAAAACAAAAAAACACAAAAAAAAACCCCACCACAGATCTTCTCCAAGATATAAAAGGTACAAAAGAACCACAGAGGAGGCAGATGGCAGCTTTGCAAGACCGAGAACCAGTTCATTCCAAGGAGCAACAGAGGTCAGTACTCTCGGTGTGACTGATAACTGCCTAGCCAGACATTAACCTGCTTATTGCACTGGGAATGCAACATGTTAGCAATAAATCACTTCTGGATACTCATAAACTGTGCCATAATTCAGCCTACAAGACTCTGCCCAGTAAGAGATGTTCAAATAAAAGCAACCAAGTCAAAACAAAATTGAGTGTTACACAGACTGTCTAAGTAAGACACCCTTCCCTCTCCCCAGGACAGCAGTGTTACCTGCAGTGAGCAGAAACAGAAGGCAATGTCTTCAACTGAAATAAAAGCCAGAGGCAAAGTTCATAAAGTCATTTAATTGATGGGAACAATAATTTTTTCAAAATGATTCCTCTAATTTGAGGAAGATATTTAACACTAAGAAAACATGTTGCTGGGAATGCTATGGTTACACAATGACAACCTTCAGTAAAACAGTTGAAACTGAGGAAGGCAGTACTGCAATTTGTAAGCAATTTCAAATATGTCTATTACAAAAAAGATTTATCTTATCCTGGAGCAAAATAATTTATAAACTTTCACTGCAGTTAAATGAACCTGGGTGGACAACAAATAAATTAAATATAAATATGTCACAACTGCATAAACTAGTCAGGATTAGTTACAGTTTTTTCCACAATAATGAACACTGAAATTCTTTCTTCTAGAAGACTAGACAGAAATATGATTCTTTCAGAGTGTACCTAATAAGACCTACTCTGCAGGTAGAATTTAAGGTGTCTGGACACAGATTTCACTTGGTACATTTTCTCTAGTCAAAACCTGTAAATTTCAAAAAGCAGAGAAATACAGAAACTGTGTTGGCACTGCTCTTATTCTGATGCTCATGAACTTTTGATGTGGCCTCTGATAAGAGGCATAACTTAATTTAGGACACAGGAAACCAAAACAATACATGATCTAAGAGAGATCTGAATATCTCCTACTCCAACTCCTGTAACAAGAAACAAAAATGCTTGTAGGAATAATAAAAATGTTATCAAATTTCTTTTGACTTTAATACTTTTCAATGAAAACACTGTTTATCAACTATTCAAGCACTCAAGTCTATTGTCTGAAAAAGATTTAGAAACTAGGAAAGATGAATTAGCTATTGAAGGAAGACTTTTTAAGCAGATCTTCAACAGTCACAGTGTTAGAATACGTAGAATTGTAATTTTAATTTTTTCAGAGTCCACCAGTCCATTTCAAGAATATTAATAATTTAGCTGGGTTTTGTCCTTTAGGGGTTATTTAACTCTTCTGGAAGAAACTAGGATACAGATAGGAACATCTCTATTACACTTTAGAAAGTTCCTAGTACCACACTCCTATTGAAATCAACTGTAATGTTACTCACATTTCAAATAGGACTGTGGGGTGCTCTAGCTTTTAACTATAAACCTACAGGCCAGAATGCTTTTTTGATTGTGTGTCTGTATGGCATGTACAAGACAGGGAAACTGGTCTTAGCTGGGCAAAAAACCTGCCAGAAGATCAATAGCAAATATAACACTGTACTTCAAGGTAATTTTCTAATCAAGTCTGTTGTTTATGTATGGACTTTCTTCAAAATGTAAGATCTGAAAATGAGCAAAGAGGAACATAGGAAAATTTACAAAGCTCCACTTACAAAGCTTCCACTCATTTCTGTGAATGTACTCCAGTACTCTAGTTTTAAAAACTGCCCCACCTTCAGGAAAGTATACTGTATTGCAAAAGATCACTCAGAGTTATGTTTCTGACCGCACAAATTTCAGCTAAACCTATCATTTATTTAATTGGAGACAAACTTAGAAGTAATGGAACAAAACTTTAAAGATCAAGCAAAGCCAAGTATTATTAACTGAAACAAAATGGTTTTTCCACAGCCAGTAGGGTAACTCAGATTCCTTTGAAGATAGCTAATTAACTTAATGTTGCCTTGCTCTGGAAAGCAACACCTTTCCCACTCCTATTGTGGAAAGCAGTTGCTGGAGCCAAGCAGACCTACTCCAACACAGAACTGGCTGCTCCTTTTCTGTTTTCTTGCCCCCTATGTTACTGGATGATGGGCATCATTTCTTATCCACCTATCTCATCCTTAGGTTTACTTGTTTAACATTTCTTTCAAAACCCTGAAACAAGTTACTAGCTTACAGCTAAAACCAGGAAAAAGGACCTGTATGGATTAAAACATAGCAGTGCAAATTTATGAATTACATATTATGGGACTATTATGATAAGATTTGCTGTTGAGATTAACAGTGTTTGTATTTTTTGTGAACTTAGTAAAATCCACACATGGCACAATTAAAAGACAGCTTTAAGAGACGTATCGGCTTGTGGAAATGCTTCCTAACATTTTTTTGGACTCCACTTATGCTGCTCTTTACCTCTTTTTACGCTCATTTTTATGTTGTCCACTTCATTTCTTCATTGCTATCTGCAGCAGATGTGTCCTAAATCTAGCAAAGACTTTCCCAGTGAACTCTGGGAGCAAAACAAACAGTTGATAAGGTCAGGTATCATTTCATCTCATCAAAATGTAGGTATGAAAATAGTATAGCAGTTCAATGGATTCAGGAATGCTACATCTCATATCAGCCGCTGCTGGGCAGGTAAAGCAAATTAGCTAAATTCAAGTTTTTAATCCTAGAATCTAGTGCTAACACTTTGTCTGCATTAAGATGTGTAAGTTTTAAGCAATAAAACTTATTTCTACTATTTCTGCCATTTAACGAGACGGGAAGAGGTGAGCTATCTCCCCAAAATTGTAACCAGACCAGACACCTCAGAAAACACCAGGGATGTGAAATAACCTGATGTTTTAAAGAAACGTCCTAAATACTGTAGCTGAAACTTTTCAGGAAACAAAAAAACCCAAGACCTACTTCTCTGTCTAGGAAAGACCTAAACAGTGACAGACTAAAGTAACTGTACCCAGTGATCTTTCTCAACCCAACCAAAAGACCAGATCTCCAGTACACACGATTAGAAAATACACATTATGTTACATTAATAGTCAAAGATATGTAAATATTAACGGCAGCACTTTTTCTACACCGGACAATACCACAACTACAGGAATGATTTACAGCATTCCTACTCATTGCTGTTAGTGCTCTATCCTTTCCTAGAAAGCTTTTTCTTTTGAGGTAGTGAAGAGAATACAGTATAAAAGCTTCAGTCTGCCACCTAAGAATGAGAAAACATAACCAATGTGAGGAGAAAAAGGGTTAATTATTAACATTTTAATATCTACTCTAGAAAAATGCTAATATAGTTTTAATTAGTGGTTCAAAGTCATTCCAATAACTGATATCAAAGTAAGATGGTTTTCAGAGAGTATTACCCTTCTTTCCAGAATTCTGAAGTAGAGCAAGATTAATTAAGACAGAAATGGATAAAAAAAATGTCAGCAAGCTCATAACAAGGGAAACAGCACCTTAAACAGTGGCTATGCATAATAAAAATAGAATATTACTTATATGGAAACCATTTTTCTACCAGGACAAATTTTGTTGATAGCACCAAACTATTCTTTTCCAACTGTTGTGTTGCTAAGAGACAAATAAAGTGAAGCTACAAACAAATAAAACAAACAGTCTTCTAACTTCAAAACATTAGATTTCCGATACCTAGTGGAAGTAAATTGTTAAATTTCCACTTTTATTTCTTTCCGAAAAGGTATCAGCAATCTGTATATTCTCATTATAGCTATTTCCAAATAGTTTAGACCAACAAACAAAATCATCAAAACACTATTTTTGTAAGCTTTTTACATTGTTTATTGCTCTTTAATCAAAAAGAGTAACAAAATAAAACCTAGTTGTGATTCAACAGATCTGATCATGATTGTTTTCTTATGGACATATTACCTACAGTGATAAATGTGTGTGCATCTCAAAAGTCAAATACTCACATGTACCTCAGTGGTTTTAGAAAATATAATGTTAATTCCCTATTTATTACCATTTCACATCTATCACCATTTATCAATATTTCTCCCTGAAAAATATTAATATGTCTTCATTGAAGAGTTGTATTTCAAGAAAGGATTTGAAAGAGGATCTACTGGCTTTGGCTGGGTTAGAGCTAATTTTCTTCATAGTAGCTGGTACAGTGCTGTGTTTTGGATTTGTGACCAAAACAGCGTTGATAACGCACCAGCGCTTTAGCTATTGCTGAGGTGTGCGTACATGGCTTCAAGGCCTTTTCTGTTTCGCATGCTTCCCCACCAGCGAGTAGGCTGGGGGTGCACAAGAAGTTGGGAGGGGATAGAGCTAGGAGAGCTGACTCCAACTGACCAAAGGGATATTCCAGACCATATGACATCATGCTCTGAAAAAAAAAAGCCAGGAGTAAAAAGGAGGAAGGGGGGACACGTGGAGTCACAGTGTTTGTCTGCCCAAGTAACTGTTATGCGTGATGGAGCCATGCTTTCCTGGAGATGGCTGAACATCTGCCTGCTGATGGGAAGTAGTGAATGAATTCCTATTTTGCTTTGCTGGCACATGTAGCTTTCACTTTACCTATTAAACTGTCTTAATCCGTCTTTATTGCAAATCTTCTCACTTTTGCCCTTCCCATTCTCTCCCGCCTTGCACCGGTGAGGAGTGAGAGGGTGGCTGAGCTGCCTACCAGGGTTATCTGACCCCAGATGATATGGATGCCTAGTACGCTTTGAAATCGGGCTATGAAATTTTGAAACGAGCAAAGACAGGACTCCTCCTACTCATTCCTAAACTATCAGAAAAACAGTCCTTTCCACACAAAAATAAAAATATTGGTTACAATAAGAATTGTAAACACCTTTATAAACCAGAGAAACTGGTTTAGACAAACATACACATAGATATACCTCTGTGGTTTTTGCATTAGTAAACTGATAAGAGTGATTATTTTCAGGCAGTAAATTGTGGCATTACATTTCACACCACAGAAGAAAAATTGTTTAATACAGTCTTTGTCCCCAGATGCTAAAGACTGAAACCAAGGACAGCAAGATAAGACTGATTGGACTACACAACAATATGACTGAAAGAGTAATACAATTTGTTGAATAACTTGTAAAAGAATACCACAGTATATTTCTAGGCACAGCTGAGTTAAATACAATTTTATCCTTACCGCAGATATTTTCATTAGATCATATACTTGAAGCATTTTTTTTACATTTTTAGGTGGATTTAAAAAATTTATTTCAAATGGCATATATTGGTGAAAACAATAAAACCAATGAAGCAAAAGTATTTTTTTCACTGGCACCAAAAATTCTCATTTAATCTTGTATAGTCCCATTTCTCTTATTCTCCTTCAGTATGCCTTAAGCTCCTTAGCTCCATACTTTTCATCTTTCTTTCATATTTACAAGTACTAAGTACATCTCTTCTTTCTGAAGATCTCACTTTTTTTTCAGCCTGTTGTCTTTCATTGTGAAACTGACTGCCTGTGTCTCTTCAAAATAGTATTTTTGTAATTCTAAGTGAAAAGACCGATAGTTACACTTTTCCTTCTTCCCAACAAAATCAAATTCTTCTCCTTGATATATTTCACATTGTCTCTATTCTACAATATTCACCTACCTGCCACTATATCCTGCTTCTTTCGTGGCTGGAGAATTACCTGAGCATTTTTTGTATGTATGTAAAATGCCACATATACAACATTATTATTAACTTTGATGCTATTAAAAATCTGTGTTTTCCCCAAGGTATAAAACCTAGAAATTGTACAATAATTTTATACAGGGTAAATCTCAAATAGTCTAATCACAGATCTGATATGAACAGCAAAATAGATAACAACCAACCTGTGCTTTCCTCATATAAGCTAATGGTTCTTTCATATGCTCAGGTGGTGCTGCAGGATGACAGGGCGAAGGAAACCTTAAAGAAATTATAGTATAATTTAAATGTCCAGATTTTTATTTTGCTAAATCAATCCTATATTTGTAAACCTAAACTCAACTTCTTTCATGAGAGCACTAGTTAAACTACCAGGTATGTTGATCAAAACTAAAAATAAACATTATTTTTATTTCTTCCTCATCCTTTCCTATGGACACAAACAATATAAAGATATGAAAGTATTAGTAACATTTCAACATGAGTACTTCTTACATTAGAAACAATACTTCCTCATAATTTCACATATTTGTAAAACAAAACCAAATAATTCTAGGAACAAATCAGACATTTTAAAAGTGTATCCTTTTCAAATCATGCCATCTTTATGCCTCCCTGGAACTTTCACTATCCAGGATATATTTTTTCAGGAGACAATATATTTTTAGTTTTTTTCCTTTTACAAATCAATATTGAACATGTACATGTCCAAAGCAATTAAAACTCTGTGGTGTTGACTGAAGTAAAGTTGAATATCTATTCATAAACTGCATTATCACAAAACATAAAAGCTGGAACAAAAATAAAAAAAAACAAAAAACAGACCACTGATTTGTCTTCCAGTAGTGCAGATTATTTCCAATGAGTTATTGACAAACAACTTATCCAGTTTAATTTTAAGTGTCTCAAATGTCTTTCAGGAAACAAAATTTACACAAATCTCTAATAATTAGCCCCAATTTTCATTTGTTTAAATATATTCAATCAGTTCCTATCATATGACTTTGGGAAACCCTCACCAAATTTCTTCCCATTTTTAGTTGGTAAGGTCATTCTTGTACTTGCTGCTAATTTGTGCTGGACAACTCTGCCTATGTGTAAAATGGAATCAGTACTAACAGATTTCAGCAATGCTGTTTCTTGCCTTTTCCACAATGCTCATGAAATCATGGTACTCTTAGTTAATTTCAATTTTCCAGAGCTGATTTCATTATTTTGCAGCTTACTTTCACAAACTCAAAGAAAACATAAGCATTAGTCTAAACCACAGGTAAATATTTTTCTCTTGAAAGATACGATGAAGATGAATCCTTACTAACAGATACATTTACAAGTATTTTGCTGAATTGAGTCCCTCGTACTACTAGGACACATTGTTCTAAACTGGTAACTCTAACAAGCTTACTTAAATTAGCACAAATCGATTTGCATATACATTTCTTAATATATAGTTGCATTTATGGCTGTATCTGTTATGAAATTCACCTTCCCACCTTGCCAGAATGTAAATGCAATTTATGCTTCCCAGAAGTCTAATCCAAAGTTTACTCAACAACAATAACAACGAGATTTCACAAATTTCAGTGTGTTTATAACTATTTGCTAAGCATGATGAGCACTGATCTGATAATTCTGGAGATCTAATATCTTAAAGATTTTTAAAAATAGTTAATACAACAAATATGTGCAATGTTGTCATAAACATGTGAAAATAATTAAAATTCGTTTGCAGCAACTACCTCAGCTACATAAGAATTATATTATGACTGTTGCTACAGTTGGAAGTAAAACAACAAAGAAATTACTAAAGTAACTAAAAAATTTGGTGATACTTGTTTCACTTATTCTTTAAAATGTACCTGGGTCCAATATTTTCAATAGGCTGAAAAAGAAATAATGGCACTTTAAGAACAGATTAAGCGGGTACCCCTGGTATGAGAGATCTTGCAGATAATAGTAACACATAATACACCTATATATACAAATGAATCAGAAGTAAATCACGTGAGAAGAACTTCTTAAATAAAAATGTTAAATAAACTCACACATTGAGTTCACTATAAACAGCATTCTGAAGCTTCTTTTCCCAACCTGTTAAAATAAAAAGATATCCAGAAGACAACTTTAGGAATTAATACTAACAATATGAATCAGAGGTTACTTTGCAGTCACTAGAGTTTTCTGTCCTGTCTCAATTCATGTCTACCTGCCAGACAGACACAAGAGATGAAGAAACCTTAATCTAATTAAGATAGGAAAAACTGCAAGCTGAGACCTGTATAAAGGTTGAATATCTTTTATTCCCATCTACTGTTCAAATAATTACAACACTGTTTTGGTTAAATAATTATATGCTATTTTAAAAAAGCCATCATATAATTAAAACTATAAATATTAGCAGACACAGTGTTCCTGATTATTATAATATAAATTTTTTATCACTTACCATCAAATCTTCACATTATACTTATATAGCCTACAACTTCCAATGGAAATTGTAAATTTAACTAAGGGTAAAATTTTCAAGACTACCTCCATGAATGTTAATTTCCATTTTCAGAACTGACTGAACTCTTGTATGTGGATGGAAGCAAGGACAGATAGCCTGTGAAGAATAAAGAGAAATTGTCCGAGCAGCCAGAGATCAGGTTAGGAAAGCCAAAGCACTGACAGAATTGACTCTGGCCAGGAATGTGAAGGGCAACAATAAGGCTTTTATAGGTAGGTCAGTGATAAAAGGAAGACTAGGGAAAACATAGGCTCTCTCCAGAAGGAAGTGGGAGACCTGGTTACTTGGGATATGGAGCAGACTGAGGTACTGAGGGACTTTTTTGCCTCAGTCTTCACCAGCAAGTGCTCCAGCCACACTGCCCAAGATGCAGAATGAAAAGGCAAGGACTGTGAGAATGAGGAACCAACCACTGTAGGAGAAGATCTGGTTCAAGACGATCTAAGGAACCTGAAGGTGCACAATTCCATGGGAACTATAAGATGCATCCGGGCAGGGAACTGGATGATGAAGTGACTAAGCCACTACCCATCATATCTGAGACGTCATGGCAGTCTGGTGAAGTTCCTGCTGACTGGAAAAGGGGAAACATAACCCTCATTTTTAAAAAGGGAAAAAAGACAGACCCACAGAACTATAGGCCAGTCAGTCTCACCTCTGTGCCCAGCAAGATCATGGAGCAGATCCTCCTGGAAACTATGCTAGGGCACATGAAAAATAAGGAGGTGACTGATAATAGTCAACATGGCTTCACTAAGGGCAAATTGTGCCCAATAAATTTGGTGGCCTTCTGCAACAGGGTTACAGCATTGGTGGATAAGGGAAGAGCAACTGACATCATCTACTTGGACTTCTGCAAAGCATTTGACACTGTCCCACTCAACATCCTCGTCTCTAAATTAGAGGGACATGGATTTGATGGATGGACCACTCGATGGATAAGGAATTGGCTGGATGGTCACACTCAAAGAGCTGCAGTAAACAGCTCAATGTCCAAAGGGAGAGCAGTGACAAGTGGCATACCTCAGGAGTTGGTGTTGTGACTGGTGCTGTGTAACATCTTTGTTGGCAACATGGACAGTGGGATTGAGTGCACCCTCAGCAAGTTCATCAACAACACCAAGCTGTGTGGTGCAGTCAACATGCTGGAGGGAAGGGATGCCATCCAGAGGGACCTGGACAGGATTGAGAGGTGGGCCCATGCAAACCCCATGAAATTCAACAAGACCAAGTGCGAGGTCCTGCACACAGGTCAGGACAACCCCAAGCACAAATACAGGCTGGGTGATGAGTGGCTTGAGAGCAGCCCTGCAGACAAGGACTTGCAGGTATTAGATGATGGAATATCAACGATGGCACTCTCTGCCCAGAAAGCCTACCATATCCCAATCTGCATCAATAGAAGTGTGAGTAGCAAGTTGAGGGAGGTGATTCTCCCCCTTTTCTCTGCTCTCATGAGCCCCCCCACCTGGAGTACTGTGTTCAGCTCTGGGGCCCCCAACATAAGAAGGACATGGACCTGCTTAAGTGGGTCCAGAAGAAGGCCACAAAAACAGTCAGGTGGCTGGAGCACCTCCCCTATGAGGACAGGCTGAGAGAGTTGGGGTTGTTCAGCCCACAGAAGAGAAGGGTCTGGGGAGACCTTACAGCAGCTTTCCAGTACTTAAAGGGGGCAACAGGAAAGATGAGGAGGGACTTCATTAGGGAATGTCATGATAGGACAAGGAGTAATGGTTTTAAACTGAAAGAGTTAGATTAGATATAAGGAAGAAATTATTTACAGTGTGGGTGGTGAGGCACTGGCACAGGTTGCCCAGAGAAGCTGTGGCTGCCCCCTCCCTGGAAGGGTTCAAGGCCAGGTTGGATGGGGTTTTGAGCCACCTGGTCTAGTGGAAGGTGTCTCTGTTCATGGCAGGGGGGTTGGAACTAGATGATCTTTACAGTCCCTTCCAACCCAAACCATTCTGTGATTCTATGATCATTCAAAACTTTCAAAAAAATTACCAGTATCTTATAAAATGATAAAATCACTTCTTTGCTTAGCGTGTTTTTCAAAATGCTGCTGGAATCGAAGAACTTTTTCCCTTTTAATTTCCTCTATCTTGTTTAGTAATCTGGAATTACTGAATGTCTGCTTCTTATTACTGTCAGCAACAAGATACCAACCTGCTACCTATTATTTTCATCATCTATGTCACATATGGCCTTATGTAGATCTATATTGTTCATAAATGTATCAATTAAATATAACAAACCTGATGTCTTCAGAAAATCCTTAATATCTTCTTTTAGTGATTCCAGTTTAATTTCTGGTTTGTGTAGGCTAACCTGATACAAAGAAATAAATAAATGAATAAATAAATAAGCATCAAGCAAGCACTAAAAAGGAAGTAAACTGCATATTTTAAGTCATTAAATCAGAAACATACATACTTAATGTTACACACAAAGCAAACTGCTTCCTACTAACTTGACAATGGTAATTGCAGCCAAAAAAATCAGCCTACTTCTTCCTCACTTGATGTCTTTGCTTTTACATCAGTGCTAAAAACTGTATGTGGGGAAGGAGAGAGAAGGGAGACAGAGTATACAGTGACATATGTGCTTAATACTCTGAGCAAGTACCCCACATACTTAGCACAAATGCTAGACTCTACATATTAAAGGACTTCTCATAGGGTACCCAAGTAAATAACTAGAAGCTACTCACTGTATTGTACATGAAAGAATCAAACAGCAAATGTTCCGTAACTTCTCATTTAAACTCCCACTGTTCACCTCTTTCAGATAAGAAATGCCATTTTCAAACATCAAATAAAAACTGGACCAAACATTCCCCACTGCAGCTGTGACTACCAGGTATATACATCCTCTTGTAATGAAATACACTTGACACAGACAATTAGGCACCAACCAGCTTTACAACCATACCATGACACTACCACACAGATGGTGCCGCAGATTTTTCAGCAACAGCTGGAACAGCTGCCACAGCATCTCCTTCTTCTATAGCTAAACCAAGAGGAGAAAAAAAAATAGACCACCGAGGTCCAAAAGGACAACAATCACAATCTCAGGACTTCTCATACATATTTTCCTAAACATGGAGTATGGCGATAGCCAATTAACACCAGAGGATAACGCAAGAGGTTTAGAAAAGAGTAGCAACCCTGGCCACTAACTTGAAAATAACACTGGGAGATCTGTGTGCAACTTACTCCACTGTCATGACAGCTCACGGCATATGTTAGAAGCATATGGCCACATCATTTACCTAGAAATGTAAGGTATCTCTTCCCAAAAGCTACTCAGCAATATGCTCCAAACATATCAGCTGCTGATTCTCTTGCAGTAAGTTATGCTGCTATTAAAAATAAACTTTCACTAGCTTGTGAAGTTTGCCAGCCCTAACAGCACTGTTGACAGCATGGTATGTTTTAGGTCCATCACACACAACTAAAAAACTCCACAATCCTATCACTTGCCTTACAGTTTATACATGGAAAAGGGTATTTGCTGTGCTGCACAGCTTGCTGGTAAAGTTGGTCTAGATGAACTATCAATGCAGAATTTTAAGGTAACCTTTCCATTTTCCCTAGTTGAAAGGAGGAATGGCCAATAATGCAGAAACTGATAGCATCCATATTTCTGTTATTTTAAGTCACCTCATCATTACAAGTAAGGAAGACTTTTATATTTGGTTTATTGACTGCAATAGCAAAGAGACTGTAAGCATGCTTTCTGAGAAAGAAAGGTGATCATAAGCACAAACCATAAGGTGTGGTGAGTTGCATAACTCTCATGTCAAATGACAAACACATATTCTGTTCAGCACAACGGTAAAAGCTGGCAAAGGATCACTTCCAATTGCAGGGAAACAAAGAAAGGTTTTCATGGGAGTTCTCACGCAGCTCACAGAATACCCTCTTAAGCAACAGCCTCAAGGACTATTTCATGAATGAATCCTTCTGACCCTACTCTGATGGAAAGTCCTACGTCCGTTTTAGACTGACGTATGCCAGACTGAGTTTAATATTTTTCTACTGCAAGGCAGTGGGTTTGTACCTCTCCTATATGAAATTTAAATATCATGCATTAAACTGGGCAGATTGTGTCTTACTGTTCCTCAGAAGTTTTTGAGCATGCTTTTGTAAATGTTCAACTTTGTCTCCTGGGCCAAGGTCCATGGCACGTTTACCTGTAGGGCCTGATACACATGCTTCGAAATCCTTTTTAGATATGCAAAAAAACCCTCACAAATACAACTCACTGACAGATGATGAATCATAACCAAAAAAAAAATCTTTACAATCTACTAAAAAGTGGGTTGTCTTGACAGTGTAAATGGTGCAAGAAGTAACAAAAGTTCAATCAGGAGAACAGTATTTTAATTCTGTGCTGTTCACTCATCTCTAAAATTTGTGAGCTCTAGGCTCATTAAGGAAGGTCTGACACTCATACTGATGTGAGAAAACGCTCAATTGCCAATTATCAACGGCTCAGGATGCGCCGTGAAGCACTTTTTATTACATTCTTGCAAGACCGGGCGCCCCACCAGGTGGACGTGCCTAGCGACCACCATGCAATGGTTTATATCCCTGTCTCCAGACCATAAATTCCCTCCCCTGATTTCTCACTGGTTGAGTACTACAGGCCCTACAGACTTCCCAAACCGCCTACCGACATGCCTCTTCATCTCTGTGTTCATACATCGCGTGTTCATGGAAATGAACCTTGGCTCTCTCCAGGGTGGAGAAGTTAATATGTATGAGCTCATCACGCAAATGTACTAAGATGAAAAGGTCAAAAGTTCAGGTTCCCCAAGCCTTCTGGTATCTCCATCCACCTAAAACTAGTTCCAAGTACTGGGTCATCACAGTTAACAAAAGGACCGCTTATATTCTGGCCAAGGCACAGGCTAGGTGTGAATCACTCCTCCTTTATCAAACTTGTTCTGTGAAAACTCTTTCTTTCCCTTACACTGATGACCTGTTTTTTCTTTTTTAGGTGGTTTCCTGGAAATTCTGGAAATTGATACGGTATATTGCATTAGGGGGAATAAAGGAGTTCAGTCCACACATACAACCTTCCATTTTCCCTGTCAGGCCAAAAGATACAACAGAGGACTTTCTTGTAAACTGCTGTTCCCAGCAGAGTCTGTTCCCCAGCTTCAGAACAAAAAAACAGTGACTCTTGTATGCAGCAGGGTGGCAGTTGAAAAGGAAACAGGACCGCACTTTGGGGAAAACTTTCTCCAAGGATGTTAGTGCATCAATCTCCACCAGTTACCTTTACCTCTTCATGCCCATTAATTCAGCAAATTCTATTTCACTGTTCCTAGCCCTGCTGCAGCAAATATTTCTATGGTAATCTTTAATTTAGCAAACCTTTTCTTTTTAGCCTCTTTCTGTGTCTTTTTCCTTCTCTTTACTGCAAAATGCTCCAGTGAGACAAATTTTCATATAAGAAACATGAAAATTCCCCCTCAAATTATGGGGGCACTTCTGTCCCCGCTTTTGCCATATCAGGATGCAATTGCCAAAGCCTCCTCCCATTTCCATTTTTCCTTTTGTTTACTTCTGGATTATGATCAATACATTCCTACAGTGCTAAGCAGAGCTACAGAGTCACATAAACTGTAACTGTTACGGACTCATTGCATACTGGATTGCTGATCAGATTTCAAATCACAAATAAGATACCGAAAGGTGAGAATCTGGCAGACGGTCCAGCTAGCGGCTGCAGCCAGTTCTAACAGAGAAGAACATAACCTAGCTCTGTATAACATAACCAAAGAAGAAAATACTTATTTCAGTAGGTGAAAGGAAATCCCTTCAGAATTCTTTTGCTGTAACTTAACAGAATGGTACCTCTTTGGAATTTATATGGGTGTTTATGGGAACTAAATGTAGGAGTCGAGGACATTTAGCAGAGCTGATGTTCCAAAATTACTAGACCAGGTCTCCCACATACTTTTATATTCCCTTTGGACTAACGGATCTAACTTATTTCTGTGTTGTACTACATTGCAAAATACATTTAGGTGTTTATATTTTAGGTAGGGTTTGTTGCTGTAAACTGCTTGGTACAACATATTGCCTAAGTCTCCTTTGACTTTTCGTAATATAAATTCTAGGTAAAATGAAAAATATGTTGCTAAAATTTTATTTATATAAAAAGAATTACTACGATTTACAACGATAAAAATGACCAACTAAGGATTACTGGGGAAAAAACACATTGATGAGATTTGTACTTACGAAGTGAATTAATTGCCTGCATGATCAAAATGCAGCATACACCTGGTATAACTACAGACTCTGCAGCAAGCAATAACAAATGATTTTTAATAAAAGTTAATGCCTACCAGTTCCTTTTCCCGCATAACTGGCATTGTGCATATTCTTATGGATAGGGCACCAGGGTTCAGGCATTGGGTGTCCATGTTCGCCTACAGTCTTGGTCAGCTTCTTGCAAATCAAGAAGTAACTGGCTTTTAGACATTCCTTCATAAAACAAGCTATCATTACAGCATTTCTTGGCACCCTCTTGTCCTTCAGCTGTACAGAAGAGAAAGGATAGTTCTGAGACTTTCAAAATTTTGCCAAACCTTCTGAATGATGGCTAAGGTACAACTAGCAATCCTTTGTGCACATCTTCTTTGCCTTTGATATTGGCAAGGTATCCTGCTGAGATCTGGGCAGTCACCATCATAAGTGATACTCTAAATGTATTACGCTTTCTGTATGTGGATGCCAAGATGGAAGAAAGTCCAGAGACTTAACACTGCTCTGGCTGAAAGCAAGCAAAAGGATAGCACAGCGCAAGGTGGAAAGAGTTGGTGGGCATAGTAAATTGATTCGTAGAACAACTGAACATAGAGACATATCTATTTGCAAATTAGCATCTAAATTTGGAAACGGCATTCAGTCATCCATCATGACTGGAGCAGCATTGATCATTCAAGAGGACAGATGAGCCATCAAGGCAGAGTGCTCAAAGAAGTATAGGAAAATAGCTAGAGGACCAGCAACATACTATAAAGAGGAGGCTTGACAGAACAAAGTGTTCCAGCATAACTCCTGTGTTAAACTATTTCTTTTCTCAACAAGAATAAACACTGCAGAGAAGTGATCCAACTACACTGAAATGTGGAACTGTATCAGGTGAACGCATATTTTTATCCTGCTGCAAACAGTTCTGCAAATAACTTTACACAATCTAAATCTTTTTACAGGCTATCCACTACAATTTCTCTCCAAAGTCTTTTTGTTTTAGATAAGTATGCACAGTCTTCGAGAATTTATTATGATACATTATGATTTTGCACAAATGCACCATGTTTTTAGCTTTCATTATTATTTCCCAAATTACAATAGAGCACACTACCCCAAATATAGTCCAACTTTAGCAAAAGTAAACTCAATGACAGGTAAAAAACATTCACCTTTTCTCACATACTCCATTCTGACATTACTAGATTTTATCAGGATCAAGCCGACTTGATAAAAAGCACTTTGAGTACAAACACAACAATTTCAACATAAACACTTTCTAAGCATTTAAAATCCTGCAAATTTAAGGGAGTGATTTTGGTTTTGGTTTATAGGTTTCTGTAACAGAAAGAGGGATCATTCTGAACATAACTAAACAAATTTCAGTAAGTGTAAAACCCTGATTACACTGACAATTTTCCAACCCCTCTACATTTCTACGGTAATTACACTAAGGGGAAAAGTACTGTGAACTTTCTTATACAAGTAAAAATAACCTAGCAGTTGAAACAGAGAGCTTCAATTAGCCTCACAGAGGAATATACAGCTTCAAAGGTTACATTCTCTTACAAGATAAGCAGGATACTTTTTTAATAATATAATTTTGATGTTTTAATAAATCTTCTAGGTTTTATTTGAATATAAAATTAGTGCTGCAAATAAAATACATACACACACAAGGTAAAACATATAATCTACACTACTGAAAAAAAAAGTCTGCGAATCAAGATTGCATTGCTTCTGAACTCCATAATCTGTTCAATGTCTACACAACTGCATTCAATTTAAAATTCACTGTACTGCAAATGTTACTGCTGAACCATTTAAACCAAAGTACAAGCTCTATCAGTAGAGGATAGTAAGGCCTTTGTTAAATACAGTGCACAAAAACGAGTCATTAATTACCTATGATGACTCATGAGCCTACATTTATTTTCTAAGTTTTATTAAATAAGTGCTACATTTCACAGAAACATTCTCCTTCTTAATTTGATCTTTTACTTAAGTAAGGATCAGTATCAATTTATTTTTTTAACTGTTGGAGAAAAACGTCATGAAACTAATATCCTCAGCTATCTTCTATTATTCTAAGATGTTTACCTGTACTCCCTTTAGAAGCACAGTCGGGCAATACCCCAGCTGCAATGTTCTTAGCACTCCCAAAGCAAACTCCTCTCCCTCTTTGCCCAATTTGAAGACTTGTGAAGTTCCTTACCTCCCACATTCATTAATATTTTCTTTACACCTTCCTGATACTAGTCACAGGTCTGCTCAAAGAGTGATGGTAGAGTCCTCTCCTCTGGACAGTCATTTTGATCATGACATATCCTACCACATCTCCTCTCCACACCTTGTTTAAACCTTCAGGTACCTCCTAAAGTCTTTCCTCACTCCCAAAACTTAATTGACAGAGTGGGGTGGGATATGGTATCATGGCTGATTCTTACACTCAAGTTACCACTTTTAGCCTACTTTGACAGCCATTATCCTGTTTACCTCCAAGTTCTCCTTAAAGCTGTCCTACTACAGACATACCTATAAGAAACAGATCTGAGAACATCTACACAGAAAATAATGGAGGGATTTCTTGTGAGTCTTTCTTGTTCAATTTAAAAAATAATTTGAGCATTTTATCTTTCTTTTTTTTTTCATCTCCTTTTTAGAAAAATTCTTTAGGTTCAAACTACTTAAGCTTTTGTTTGTTTATTGTTTTGTGGTTTGTCTTTTAGTAAAAAACTTTACTTGTTATTTGTCCCTGGCCACTAGAGGATCCAGACAACTCGGTCAGACTGATTTCTATTAGATGTTTGCGGAGGACAAAAAATTAAGATTGATTAATAAAGCCTAGCTTCTTTCAAACATGATGAAAAGTCTCTGAATTGTCAGCAAATGAAAATGTGTTAAAAAGGTAGCACTTTTTTCATGACTCTGAACTGTTCCATTTCTATTGTCAGTTCACTGCCAAAGATTTTCCCTAAAGCAAAATTTTAGCAAGATTTCACAAAATAAATGTTTTCAAATTGCATTTTGTGATCAAAGCTGTTCGTGTCTCAGTTTTCTAACCACCTATAACTTTTGCCTTAAAAACATTTAATTTCAAAAACAGAAGCGAAAAATCAAAACAAAAGCAAACAAATTTGGTTACAAACTCACACAGTGAAAGTCGTGACTAAAAACTGAGATCAGAACTCTCCTCTGATACCCCAATAACCCCACCAGCAATTCTACCTGTTGACAAGCTACTATCTAATATTTTAGCTCTTTGTAACTGTTACTCTTTTCTTTCAAACACACTACAAATATGGTCATAAGAAGTTCCAAAGCAAACAACAGGCACATTTACACTCTTCACTGCAATAATCTCTGTATTAACTGCAGGCGCATTATCAATATATCAAAACTCAGCATACAAAATCAACCTAATATTTATTTTCCAAATCATCACTAACAAGCATATGGCCCCACCCGTACTTCAGTCCTCAGGGCAAAAACATGATTATCTTGGTATCCCCAGACCTAAAGCTGTGACAGCAAATCATTAAGTGCCCATGGCAAACTTATTTCAAGGAGATTGTGTATCACAGTCCTTGACAATAGCTCAGGCTCTTAGTGACAGCCAAGCATAGCCCTGGTGTGATCAGTCATAACCACAGGGCTACTCTATCACCTCTCCCAAATAATGTCAGGATATTGTGTTTTCCCCCAAATTCTATTAACTGGTGAAAGAAACTGTTCATTTTGAGCTCTCCTTCCCAGACATCAAAAGAAGAGATTAATTTACAAAACAGAATTTTTGTTAATAGTTAAAATACTGTTTGTGAGACTGCATGACCTCTCAAACATTTCAGGCAATATTATAATGGATGTTATGGTCCATTCTGACTCTCATGTTTTCAGAGACGACAAATATTTTTGAGGAAGGAGTATCAGCAATGCTGGTTTCTATACTGACAGAAAAATATCAATCACTGTAAAGGTAAAATACAGCTGTAGTATAAATACTCAAGCCAGTAAGTTTTATTCTAATGAATTACCCCAACAGATTTCTCAAAATACAGTATGCTTCCCAGAAAATAGCTTAAAAATCATATAAAAAGGAACCACCTATAGATCAATATTTCAACCAGTGCAGACTAAGCATTGTTCAGAAACTGAATGTTAACCAGCAGACAAAAAACCCACCATGTCCTATCAATAAACTGGAGTTCAGGTATGATGCATAGCAATAGCAAAAATTTTCATATTTGGTAACACAACTTCAGAAATACCTCACTTAATGGGAGGGAAATCAAGCATTAATTTAATACAGAGTAGCAAAATTCCTAAACCTTCAGAAGTCTGTACAGCTGCTAAGGGATGGACAAAGATAAGGAACTCACTGATAGGGCCTTTGCAACTGCATAGTATAGCAGTAACAGGATTATGTAAGCATTATAAATAAAACAAGTCTACGATGTACATGAAAGAACATAAATGCATGCAAGGTCAATAAAAAAATTCAGGATCAAGGACAACATACAGATTCCTGACAGCCTGCACATTTGGTCCTATTAATTTAAACTACAAGCTCCAAAAGATGACTCTTTACATTGAGAAATCCACTAGTTGATGAATCTAAAAATTTTCACGTCTTTCAGATCCCTACACTCAACTATACCTCAGATTTAAACTTCTATTACAAACTCTTCAAACACCTACTCTAAGAATCAACTTGAATATTTGTTGACCTGTTTACTTTCTTTCTCCTTAGCACTTCATATGACTAGAATCATCTTCTGACCTATATACACTTTTTTTTTTCTTCAAGAAATTTGTAAAACAGTGTTCTGCAAAGCTATCATGACAGATTTGGCTGTGGTCATTACACTGTGTTTTACAGGTTACCTTTATGCTTTGATTATGCAGATTTTCTGCTTGTATTGAGTAAATTGATATGCTATAGAGTCAGGGAGGGATCCAGGCATTTAACTACCCTTTCAGACATCAAACACCACCATGGAAGGGCACTGCTAAGGTCTTCAGAGGGTCCACATGTAGAAAATGGCTGTACAAAATAGCCATCCACCAGTAGCACTTAAGCACCCTGCCAAGTCCTGACAACACCAAGCTTCCTTATGTTTCAAAACAAACACGCAAAGTATCAAATGACTGTGAAATCAGGCCTCACAGGAGACAGAGACAAAAGAATGAATGCAGAAGTGAGTCAATACAGGTTTTATTATAAACAGCAACAGAGTTGTTAAAAGAGAGTCCTGTTCACTGCCTTTATTGAGGACAAGGTCTTGAACTTGACTCTCCACACCTCGTGTCAGGCTATCTATTTGGGATGCCGAATTCCCCAACACTTAGCAGAACCCACCAGCTATACTTTTTTTATAATTCCAGTCCCCCTCAAGTCATGCCCATTTGCTTGCTTACATATTCAGAGAGCAGTCAGTCAACAGGAGCAAAGGAGATATATATTTTATAAAGCATTTAGAGACCAAATCAGCAAATTTAAAAACAAAGCAAAACAACAAAACAGAAAAGACCCACAGTGATATCACTTGCTGTGGAAAGCTTTAGGGACATTCACAGAAGAAAATCATGTTTCATTTAAAAACCAAACAAAACTAAGGCAGATAGTGGATATTTTATGCTAAAACAAATCTGTGCAATTTTAAGCACTGTGTGAAAAAAAAATAAGTAAAACCCAAGGTATTATAAAGGCTAACCCAAAATATTTCAGTAATGCGCAATAACTGCTATAGCACAGCTACTATGTTATTATGGTAATGAAAATTGACACAATTTTAATCTGAAACATCCTAAATGAAGTTCAGATGAAATATGAAAATCTGGTTCCAAGTACAGGTTAGTTACTAAATATAAAAAAGCAACTGTTTTCCCAGCTACAAAAATGTACTTTCATGTGTGTTTTCCACTTGTTTTCACTTCCTTTCACCAAACCCTCACTTTCTCAGGAGCACTCTGGAGGAGGAAGGCGGGGGGAGTCATTTAAAGCTTTCCAAAATAAGAGACTTAAAAGCCAACGATTCATTTTAGGAACTACTGGAAGCAGTGAGATTTCAAAAGGACAGTCTTCATTATTCACCGCGAAATCCTTCGGTCCCGAGGGGAGAAACTACAAATACAGCACTAGACACCAAGCAGAGCACTCCTCGGCCCCGCCGGGGCGGGGGGGGGGGGGGGGGGGGGGGGTGGGCGGGAGGTGGGGGAGGCCCGGCCAGGGCCCCGGCGAAGGCCGCACTGGGTGCGAGCGCCGGGAACAAAGAGCCGTGGAGGGAGTGGGAAAGGGAGGCGGGCCCGGGGGCACAGCGCCAGGTCGGGGCTCACCCGGGCCTGTCTCTCCAGCTGGGAGTGAAGGCTGGAGCCCTTCAGCCGCTGCACGATCCGCGCTATGGTGAGGGACAGCCCGCTGTCCGGGTCCAGCATCGCGACGCGGCGGCCCGGCCCTCCGGCGCGCCGCCGCACCGGGCCGCTTTCGCCGCCGCACCACCTCCGCAGCCGGCGTTACCCGGCAACCGCGGGAGCGGGGGGCGGCCCTCCGCGGCCGGGTGGAAAGCGGCGCCTCGCGGAAAGGTTCCCCCCTGCCGGTGGTGACCCGGGCGGGGCGGCGTGGCCGGGCCGGCACAGAGCCCCGCGGAGTCCCCAGGGCCGGCGACAGCGGGGACACCGCCCCGGTGGTGCCTTCAGCTCCCCGGGCGCCCAGCAGGCTTCCTCCAACCCACAGGCCACGCACACCTTAGGCTGGATAAGGGTTGCCTACAGCTCTGGTGAAATAAAAGCACCCGCTGCTTCTGTTCCCTAAATAAACATATACAGCGTACCGCTGGGAGAAAAGAAGTCTGAAACAAGAAAAGTGTGGCTTCGGCCACACTGCCTGAGTGCCAGCCCCTGGCCACGCTGGTGTTGGAGACCCCCCAAACGTGCCCAGCCGGCTGGCTCGGCCCTTGGCTGCTGCGGGCCTGGCACAGAAAAGTGTCCTGCCCTGCGTGTCCCCGTGCTCACCCAGCAAAGGCAGGCTGGGGACAGCAGCCCCACTGAGGTGTTGGTGGCGGCTGTCACTCACCACCGCCTGCCAGGCCGGGTGGACTGTAACCAGCTGTGAGCATTTCGGGTCTGTCTCAATAACCAGTTAACTGATATCTTGCATCATCTTTGCTTACAGCTGAATTAACCTGGGTGGCTTTGCCTTGGCACGCACTAATCTTTCTCTTACAGTCAGCTATGGTACCTTAGCTGAGCTGCTGCAATCACTGCCCACAGGACGGCATCTTCTTGAATTGCTTCTCAGCTAGAGCTGACACTGAAAGGGCTTCAGACCCTCTTCAGTGCAGTCAGAAAGATTAACTTAAAAACATCCTTAGCTGCAGTTTTGCACTAATATGAGGTAGAGGGATTTCATATCGTTAAAGCTTAAGAGGCAGTTTAAAAAGTTGCTTTTTAGGGCCTGAGGTATCACATCCAGATGGTGTGAACAGCAAATTCAGCCCCAAGGCTCCTTCCTGTGAGCTTCTTGAGGAATACTTGTTGACCTGTACTCAGCTGAAGTTTTATTGTGGTCTTGAATATTTTACCCGTCTGCTCAGCCTGGTGAGGCGTTATTAATTCAGGCTCAGTACCAGGGGCTGACACAGCCCTCACTTAAGCAGAGCAGCTGTGTGACAGTATACACATCTTGCCGAGTGATGTAAATGTAAGGAACTTCCATCCATTTAGTCCTTCCAGGAAAATCTATTCCTATGTCCATCAGTAACTGGACCATGAAATCAAATTCTCACTTAATAAACTAATTTACTAAGCCAAAATATTAATTTTGAAAATCCCAGCATAGTTAATAAATAAGCTTGGAGAGTTTAAGGAGGTAACATGGAAAAGCTAATCATTGATCTCCAAAGCCAAACATTAATACCCATTTGCAGCTCTGAGGATGGCTATATCTCTGTAAAACAAAGAATATTTCAAGATGCTGAAATGTCAGGTTGTAAATTTTTCACTGCTGTGAGTGATGCAGATGTGAGGAAATTAAGATAGATGTCATCTGTTACCTTGCTAGAAAAAACAACTAGATATAATAGGTATAAAAATGCACCTGAACTCATCTGTCTGCAACCTCTTTTGACTTACCTGTGAGCATTCCTGGGTAAAATGAAGTTTAAAGAATAACAATAGAATATCAGAGATAAAAGTACTTTAACCAACCGTAGCAAAACTTGAAAAAGTCGCTTATGCGAAATCAAAACACTGAGGAGAGCTCGCTTCTCAATTCATGGAGAGCATGGGGAAATCAAATGCCCAGTTGTCTACAAATGCCTTGCATATTCTGATTTGCATCAAGTTTTCTGTTAGTTCTGCACTTACATGCGTATGTGAAGTTAGAAGCAACAGTGAGAACATTTTTTTTCTCTGTGTATTGGAAATTAATTAAATATTTTCCTACATTACCACCTGAAGAAGCATACAAGGTATAATAGCTTGGTGTGCTAATTCATACTAAAATTCTGCAAAGGGTTCACATGAAGGCAATAGCTTTCCTTGTTTTGTGGTTTTCTTTTTTTTTGGTGTTTGGTTTGTTGTGGTTTTTTTTTTTTTTTTTTTTTTTTTTGCTTGTTTGTTTTTTTTTAATTGAGGAGGATCGTTTGTTTTTGTAGGAACTTTGCCTGCTGGGACAAGCACATGCAGAAAAACAAGACATGCCACTAAGCTCCTCAGCTCAATGCCTGTAAGTCCAGGGTTTTACACTGCAGCTGCAAGTGTGAGAGGAAGCCCTCCTACCTTGCCTGGCACTGACCTCAGCAGCATTTTCTTTTCCAGTTTTTGAGAGAACCTGTGGACTGTCACAAGGATGGCAATCTCACATTGTGTTTGGCAAGTGTGTTACTTACCAGGATTGCTTGATATGTGGGGACTCAAAGGTTGGGTACATGCCTACTGGTAGCACAACACTGTGTCTGGCTGTTTTCCATGCTTTGATCTTCAGGAACCACGTTCAGCCAGATGGCTGGTCGTGGAGGGGGACAGAAGCCACAAAAAGTTACAAGTGTGAGCTCCCCTACTTCTGAGGAACATGGGGAAACGATACATCTGGTGAGTTTCACGTGCAATGCATAGGACTTCGCAGGTCTGCAGAAGCCATTTTTATCTGTATAGGTCAACAAACAGGAGAAAAAGATAATGTGAGCTGCAGATGAGTAATTGCCTGCAGTTGACTATCTCTACTCCAAATCTGCCTTTGTTTGCCACCCTCTGCGTGTGCGCATCTGTCACTCTTCATTCCCTGTTTTTCTAGGCTACTTCCAGTCTAGTTTCCTTCTTCCTATGCACGGGGTTTCTCTTTGGTCAGTTACATCTCTATTATGGGTAGGAAAACTTATTTCTTGTAAATGCCAATCAAAGCTAAATAGCGAGGTGATATGAAAGGATAATCTTTACAGAATCTCACTGAGAGCTGTTAACAGCTTCTTGTGTATCCTTACCATATCCAGTTAAGAAATCTCATGCTTAAGTGCATGCCTCTTTTTTGTTTCCTTACAAGGAGCTTACTGCATAGCAACTGGAGAAATACAGGGTCATTGTTAAAAAATATCACGTAAATAACAGGCATTGGCAGAAATCCCAACCAACTCTTTAGCCTGTTCCCCTGATTTCACAGGACTGGTTTAACTTTGTTCATGTGATAAGTGTTTGACAGTTACTGCTTTTTCATCATGATTTACTTTTAAACTGCAAGTAAGCAACTGCAGTACAGTCATTGTAGGGTGGTGTTATGATGTCCAGTACCATATATCACAGGTAGCTTGCTGGTTTTATTAGAAGTTCTGGTGTAGGCATCATTATTTTTCTGTTTTGTTTTTCCTTCCCTCTCTTTGTCTCAGACCTACACCCCTGAACACCAGTTCTCTTCCATGTTGTATTCCATCTCCATTTACAGCTGTAGCGCTCCACAGTGTTAGACCTTTCTTTTCTGCATTTTGTGACAAGTTACTGCAGTTAGCTCTACCTTATACTGGTATCCCAAGTGTCTTTTATTTATCTGCCACTGCAGGTCTGGAAAGCATCAAGAATTTGGCAAGGGAAAGTAAAAATTACATAGTCAGTATCTGAAGTATTTCACCTATATTCTCTCCGTCTTTCCCTGGTGGATTTTCAGCTGAGAAGAGGAAAGGATATGAAGCAACAAGTACATCATACTGTCATATTTAAGGTCACATGAGACAAAATACATTTTAATGCTTCCAAATGATTCTGAAGACCAGTTTATTTCCTGGAGCGTAAGTGCAGTCAGTAAAAAGGAAAAACATCCAAAGGATGCACTCAGTTCCTGGAAGCTTGGCTTTTTCCATACAACTGTGTTAGCTGACCTAATAAAAACCAGGGCTGTCTAGAGGTATCACCAAAGGCGATAACTGCCTTGTATGACAGAGTAATGGATAAGGGAAGTCAACAAAATCCCGGCAGTGTCAATAAAGTTCCAGCAGTCCCAGTCCCAGCATTTTCAGTCAGCTGCTCCCAAGACACTCATCCCCTAAGCAATTCCCAACACTCATGCTGTCCTGACCCCACCTTCGCCTTTCATTCTCTTGCTCCTAGAAATGCCAAGTCATGAAGTCTCCTCTTAGGGCTGCTTCCTCTGCTGGGGGAATGGGTGTGGGGAGGGATGGGAGGGGCGGTCACTGCCCCTTAACCTGTGCTGGGGGTGGGAGCATTCATGCAGTCAGTGCTGGCAGGGTAAGGTCATAAGGTATAGTGCAGAACAGGACTAAGCAGGTAATCACTGTCACTTATTACTACAGGTAAGATCCTTACCTTTCCTTGATACCCTGAGTAATAGGAAATTTATACTGTCCAGGGGGAGCTACATATTGCATTCACCTGATAATGTATCATAAATACTGTGTAGATCTCCAAGTTGTTCCCTTTTTTTGCACTACATGAGACGCTGCCAGGAGAATGACAGCATGTGCAATCTCTAATGACAGAGTGGGTCATGTGTAAGGATGGCTGTCTCCCAGCCAGATCGGCCAAGTGCCACAGAAACCCAGGTTTAAAAAAAAAAAAAAACAAAAACAAAACAACAAAAAATACTCCAAAATAACCCAACATTTTTGCTGCCAAAACAAAAGAATAAGACATTAAAAAAAAACCAAAAACCTGAAACAAAACCCACACATATCCTCCTCACCCCCAAAGCCCTCCAAATTTGTCTCCCTTCAGACAGAACAGGGCATTTTTATCCCCTCAGATAAGCTGGACTTTTTTTGATCTAAAAATCCACTCCTGTCCAGACCTTCATTTCTTCTTTCTCCACTTAGAACCATTTTAACTCATGAAGATTTACAATGAATAACCCTGATCCTCCATCTCAAGTCATTAGCAGAACTTCACTTGTGAAGTAAAGCATCAGATTCAAACAACTACTCCCTGGGTTTCTCATCCATTCTTTCAGAGAACATCATACTCAGTCCTTTGCTCAGTGTGCTTATTCTTTAAATTACACTAATGTATATTAAACTTTAGTCTCAGTTATGAAGCAAACCTGCAAGCTCACCTTTATAACATCCAATGGATTCCTTGTGCAATCAGAACCATGATATATTGTTTGGAGCTGATAACAGAGAGGTGTGACAAAAAAGAAATCTCTGTCAGTGACTCACCCTCATCAATTTCTAGCTTTATTCAAATTACTGCCCAGAAAGTGGCAGTATATTTTGAGAAGATCAATACCTTATTTAAAATTATCAGTTCCTGTGGAGTAATGAGATTTTTTTTGCCCAAATACCACTGATGAAATCTGAAGAATGTAAGAAGCTTAGATGATGTATTTTCACTTATCAGGGCAGAAAACATCTCTTACTGAAGACTACTGTTCATGAGAAGTAATATATTTTATCTAATACATGGATAAACTTGAGAGCTAGATTTTGACTACCAATGACATCAAGGATTATCAGTCTAGTTTTAGGAGTTTCATGTTGCTTCAGTTCTTGATCTTAGGTAACTTCCTACCAAACCTTGGCTTTAGATGGGTATAAGCCTCCCTAGAGAGATCATGTATCTCAGGTCATAATATCTATTACTGGTACTTTTTAATAGCACTGCTGAGTCATAGCAGCAACTGTGAATTATCAGATATGTAAAACAAACACGCACAACGTCCCTAATTTTTCTACTGTTATTAGATTTAGTCAATTTTTCATGTGTTTTATTTTTAATCAAGTGACATGGGCTTCAGCAGTAACATTCTGTATCTTCTGATTCATAAAATCCCATGTGTACATTTACCGTGTATTAAGATATAATTACGCAGATGTAGGATTTCTTGGGCTTAAAACAGAAATAGAGTCTACTGATCTAGATCCATTTTGAAGAAAAACATGCTGAATCACGAATATTGTTTATATACTGAGTAGTTTATGCGCTTCGTACATGGCATATATTTTATATCTTAATTTTAAATTGCATATTCACCTATCAGCATGCCTGATGGGAAATTCACACAACTATTTTACATACCCAAACCTTTTAAAAAAACATGATTCAGCATTCTTGAGCAAACATTTTCCAAATACTCCCATAACAGCTTACTTTAGCCACTTCTTTTAAGGGTCCTACACACTTTAACTGATTGGTCTGTAAGCAAAAAATGCAATAAAAAGAGCCATCTCAGGAGATTCTTAGTTAACATCTCCAGGTCAGATTTTATTACTGTATAGGTATGCTAGGGTGAGATTCTGTGTTCTTTTCAAACCATTCTGGGATCTAGCTGGCTGGGAAGCGGCTCTGTGGAAAGGGACCCGAGGGTCCTGGTGGACGACAGGCTCACTAGGAGTGACCAGTGTGCTGTAGCAGCAGAGAAAGCCAACAGGGTGCTGAGCTGCATCGACAAGGGCATCACCAGCAGAGATAAAGAAGTCATCATCCCGCTCTGCTCAGTGCTTGTCAGGCCACACCTGGAACACTGTGTTCAGTTTTGGTCCCTGCTATACGAGAAAGGTGTGGGCAGGCTGGAGAGGGTCCAGAGGAGGGCCCCAAAGATGATGAAGGGACTGGGAAGCCTGTCGTAGGAGAAAAGGCTGAGAGAACTGGGTTTGTTCAGCCTTGAGAAAAGCAGGCTTAGAGGAGACCTTATCACCATGTTCCAGTATTTAAAGGGTGGCTACAAAGAAGATGGCCACTCCCTTTTTACAAGGAGCCACATGGAAATGAGGAGGGCCAATGGGTACAAGTTACTCCTGGGGAGATTTCAATTAGACATAAGTGGAAAATTTTTCACAATGAGCACAATCCGCCACTGGAATAATCTCCCCAGGGAAATGGTGGATTCCCCAACATCAGTCACTTTTAAGATCTGGCTGGACAGGGTGCTGGGCCATCTTGTCTAGACCATGCTTTTGCCAAGAAAGGTTGGACCAGATGATCACTGAAGTCCCTTCCAACCTGGTATTCTCTGATTCTATGATTTTTCTGATTTTTTTTTTTTAATATGAAGGATTGGTAGTTTGATTGGTTTCCTTGTTAATAGACCATGAGGAGTTTTCTTACATTTTCAAATAGGAGATTCAAAAGTGAGTAATAAACCAAGAAGGTCTAGAAACTCTTGTAGGTTTTTTGTAATTATTTCCCAATGGTTATGTAGCTAGAAGATAACCAGATACCCTAAATGTTAGAAGGAGCACCCTAGTTTGGGTCACAGGGATCCTCACTTTTGTGATGAGGTTTTTTCACATATCCTTTACCTTGACTTCTGCTTCCTTAATTTGATGTCTTGTCTGTTGAAAAGATAGCTAGAAGTGCCACAAAATGGAAATGCTGAATGAACTGAACATAGCAAGCAGAACCTTCGTAAGTTTGTCACAGTTGTGTCTTTACTGATGGTGCTTTTCTTTCCTTGTACAGACAAATGCTTTATACCATCAAAAGGGAACACTGAGCACTGAATAAATATCTTCACCAACTATGGAATAGAGTCTCCTCTGATAGATCTCAGGTTATGTCAGGGGCCTAAAGAATTCTATATTGCAATATTTGCAACTGGCCTCTATTAGTTCAGAAGAGATTAAGTCAAAATGTAAAACTGAGCCCTAATTTCTAAACACGGTTTCTATATATGCAGGAATATATTATTGCAGAAAATGATCTGAGAATATTGAGTACTAGTGCTGCCTGTTACAAGAATTTTGCATACATGAAACACAACTAACTTTTACTGTGAAAATAAGTTCATAATAACAACATGCACAAGAATTCAAAGCAACAACCTGAAAAGAGTGGAACAGTGAGGTGGAAGAGCAAACAGATGTAAAGCACAGCTTGAAGGCTGGATTCAGAGCCACTGAATAGCAGGTTACCCTGCTTTCATTAACCCCAAAAATATGAATTAGTATACACATCTGCTGAGAGGAAAAATGGCACCGAAATATTGTATCGATCTCTAGGGAGCACAAACCAACCCAGATGACTTGATTTCAGATGCAGCTCTGCATGTTGAAAGCAAAAAATTGTAAATATACAAATGCAGTCAGGTTTTCTGTTTTGCACAACTGTTTAGAGCTCTGTAAAGAAATCTTTCCAATACATAACAAATTTGCTAAATAAGAAAAAAAGAGTTATTACATTAAAAAATTTACTATTTTGTTAATTAACAGGATACAAGATTGAATCTTACAATCTATATTGCAACATGTTCCCAGAAATACCAGGAAGGAAAATCAGAAAACATTCACAAAGGTCATAGTGCTAAAGGGCTGAAAAAAGGTCGGAATAGTTTGTATTCCTTGCAAAAAAAGAAAGTGAAAAGACAAGTTATGAAGCTGGTAAAAGAATTTAGCAAAGACTGTACAGTTTTGCCCTATCTGAGTCTATCGGTCATTAATATGAGTAAGCAGTCATATAGCAATGTCATGGGAATATGTCATGTCAGAAGGATAACTGATACACTAGACAGCTAAGGTGTGGAGTATTTTAAAGCCAGATTTTCCCTGATCCAGCTCCAGAAGTCCATATGCCGGAGCTGAGTATTGTCAGTAGCTTGCCATAGTCCATCCTCCTCAGTGGGATCCCTCCCTACTCTCCCTAGTGATTTGTATAATTGATCACTTTTGTTCTTCATGGGAAGGACCCCTATGGCCAGCATTCCTCCCCACTGTTTACCAAAGGACGCATTTTCCAGAGCAGATGAGATAAAAAGTGCTCCTATGTTAAATAAATACGTGCATACATACTAGTAGCCAGTATGGATAAAAATTTCCTGATCTTTGAAGCTACATTCTGGCTTGCACCCACAGAGAGTAGAGCAAGGTTAACTTTCTGCTGGATAAAGTGTGTAGTATCAACTTAAAATATAGCATTAAAATACCTCACTGGAGTTGTTCAACAGTGGAAGGACTCATCCTCACTTATGAGGCTTTTTGTTTTGGTAAAATTATATTAATAACAAAAGCAGCATAATAAAGGTTTAAATGAAAGAGGTGACACATAAATCTGTCCCCCCCACATATGTACTGACATACAGGGAAATAATAGCAGGAGCTGCCACTGATTCTTTCAAGGAATCTACTTTCAAAACCTAGTTAATTTTTTTCCCCAAATATAACTGTGAAGGTTTGCAACAAGAATATGAATAGGGCAAAGACTTAAAAGCCTGTAGGGCAGGTTTGGTAAGGGATTTGGAGGAGAAAATGTATGTATGCATATTGATTTTACAATCAAATATTCACTTAGAAAAACAACTTGCTTTGACATCATTATGCAGTGGTTTAGGACACCAAACCCCTCAAATATCCATAGCCATGCAATGGTCTTAACTTTCAGTAAGCTTTAACTGTGACATGAGTTAATATGCTTTTTTAAAAAAATTAAAATATTTAAAAAAAAAAACCCTTATGCAGTAAGGTACTACTAGCTTTCATAACTTTATCCAAGAAGCACAAGTCTTTGAGACCTAACCATTTATTTACTCCTTAGACCTGGAAGTAATACCTGTGTTGAAAGTACTGAATAGAATTCAGTTGTGTGGCCTAAGGGCTAAACACTCAGAATTTAAGGTGCTATTTGCAAATCCACAGTTTTGTTAAGGTTGACTTAAAGGAGGAGAAAATCCACACAGATGGGAAGGGCAATAGCTAAAGAAACACTCATGACAATGCACTGAAGAAGGAACAGAGGAAAATAAGTTGTTCTCATGTCACTAATTAAATGACTTGCCACGTAATTCACCATGGGAAAAGTGTAAGTGAAGAAAAATCCTGTTTTGTTTCTTATTCTCTTGCACTATTCAAGGAAAATAAATTTACTGTCTTCTTGATAAGTAAGATGGATTTCATCAAAGAAATATCAATTTGTATTGCCAGTTTCTTCTCAAACACCATTAAACCTGGAAGGCCTTGGGTATTTAGTAACACGGCAGACCAGAAGAACGAAAGTTTCCTATCATTTAAAATTGGATAGTTGTTGTGGTTTGAGCCTGCTCAGCAGCTAAACACCATGCAGTCACTCACCCACCCTCCCCCCACTTGGGAATGGGGAGGGAATCGGAGGGGCAAAGGGAGATTCGCAGGTTGAGATAAAAACAGTTTAATAGCAGTAACAGAACAATACACTGACAGCAGTATCAACAGGTAATGTACCATATATCTGCTCACCTCCCACCGACCAAAACCCACCTGTTCCCAGCTGGTGATCCCAAGCACAAAGACACCACAGCAACACTCTCAGAAGTGGCAGACCCTCCCAGCCCTCTCCTGCCTTTATATAGTGAGCACAGTGTCACGTGACATGGACTATCGGCCAATCGGGGCCCAGCCCTCCAGCTGTGCTCCCCCCGCCCCCGCACACAGGTGAGGGCACTGGGACCTGGGGAGCCCCTGGGGTCTCAGTGTGCTGCAGCACTCCTCCCACTGCCAGACCAACGGGAGCTCTAGTCCAGCCCCAACCAGGACAATAGCATTGCATATGACCTACCACCCACTTCTAAACCGGAAAATTAGAATTTATTTGGCAATTTATATCATGATCTGATTTTAAAAAATTTATTTCAGTATTACGCATATAATCCAATTTTAAATTTCCAGCCTTCTCTATATAAGGACTTGTGAACAAGATATTCCAGTCTGAAATTACTCAGTTTAGCAGCTGATGAAATAAATAGTGCTTTACTTTTTATTTAGCCAGAGAATTCCCACCTGACTTCTAATAACAACTTCTATGAGCAGTCATTAAGAATTAAGTGAAGACTTTGGGGAGGTTTGTCTTTACAAAGTATAAAATTGCAGCTGACACTTCTGGCTTTCTAACTGAAATGTAAATGAAAAGAGATAAGATCACTGTATTATGGTTTGAGCAAGATTATACTTCTGGTAGTGCTGGGTTTAAAATCAGAGTGAGTGAGAGTAGAATCTGGGAGCATTTCACTAGTATATCACTTAAAATATATAAAAAACACCTTTACTTGATCCAGCAGCTTCAATAAACAAAGCTTGTAAAAATAAAATTTTGTTACAGATCTTTTATCATGGTCTCATCAGAAATACCTTTCCTACTTCAATTTCTTAATTTTCCCCACATTGCAGGATTGCAAAATGAATACATTAGAATAACAGGAGAACACCAGGAAGAAATAAAGTATCTGAGAAGTGCAACTGTAGTCACAATTTGTTTTGCACTGCATTTTTTGTACAAAGTGTGCTTCACACCAGTGCAGCTGGTTACGGGAAGGGCCAAACCATAACGCATGAAATCACAAATGTAAGATAATGACTTCAGGCCCACAAAAAATTATTAAATCATCCACATTAGTTGCAAATTTTCAAACGTTCGTTAAAGCAAAATCAACGGTGTATCATATACCTTTTCTGTACACAAGGATGACATCACAAAGATCCAACTTCTGATATGTTTGTCTGATTTATAAGCCCGTGGATATTTGAGGATACCATAGCATCCTCACTGAGTCTGGCTTTATCAAAAAGTGAATGTAGAGAATTCAGAGCAGAATTTGTCCTTCGACTTCTGTTTCTGCCTTCTTTTGAGAGCTGAGTGTTCTCTTTGGCAGCTTTAAAGAAGTTTTGCGATGTAAGCAAAGGCTTAACAATGAAAATGAATTTAAAACTTTCATGCTTTCAGTCACATTAACTCCCTGCACAATGTAATATTGTATAAACACGAGCAAATAATCCAAACTAACTATGACAACTGTTCCTTGAGGTGTGTTTTCTTAAGAATTATATAGACAAAAGCATGGCAAGTAAGGCCAATGACACTATTATTTAACAGTCCATCTGTGCTGAAACTCTGGAAATTACTATTTTCAGTGCTTCAGTGTTTGAATAATGTTTTGAAACCACTCTGTATGGAAATACTATCAAATACTCCCCAGACAGCTTAGCACAATAGTTGAAATAAATCAGAGTATTTGCTATCACTATGAGCTTGACCCATCTCTATCAGTTTCTCAAAAAATTATGGCTGACAGCTTTCTACATCCGGTTATTGGACAGCATTTTACCTCTCAAAGAAGTCCAAAATGCAAAAAAAAAAAATGGCTAATTTACAGATAAAGATAAATATTCCATAAATGAAGACCTAGAACAGAACTTCAGCTGGGGTAAATTGTTTTCACTCCCAAAGGTCTCCCTGTACCTTATCTTACTTGGTTCAATAATTAGTCCAAACTGTCAGCTAGCAGAGTTCCAGTTAACCGAAAAAACTGGCCTGGAGATTATCACAGTAAAAGAACAAGAGTCAAACAATAAAATACTTAATTGTGTACAACAAAATACATAGCCATGGGCCTAACTTAAAATCTTACTTTCATTCTAGGAGCCTCAGAACTCAAAGAGGACAACCCATCATCTCACTGTCTGAGTACCCTTCCATGTATGACAATGTAAAACCAGCAGAATTCTAGACATCACACAATCTTTTGCTTTGCTTTTTATTAGATCAAAATCCTATTTGAGTTAAGTACTTTCAAGGAGGGAATATTGTTTCTTTGTGGGGATTGCTGGTAGGAATTTATAGATTATAGTAGCTATGTTATACTAGTAGTAATGGTAGAAAGGTCTTATAAAGGAGGGACATTTTGCAGTATCTCATAAAATTTTTAGATATGGCGCTGGATTTAGAAATAGCTCTGGTTAGCTATTTCATAACCAGATACCCTACTGCAAAAACTGCATTTCCTGTTCTGTTTTTCATATTCTTTACCCTCACTTCATTCTCTGAATTGTCTCAAATGACTAAAATTCATACTCAGAATTCAGTTGTTGATAAGAGACTTAGCCAGTTGGTTACTCTGAAAAAAAGTGAGGCTATGTGCCCCTCTAGCTACTGAATAAGAGAGAATTCATCAAAATATAAGCGTATTGTATGTTCGATTTCTTGTGCAGACTTGTGCAAATTTATGTCAAATCAGATGACTACTGCTCATAGAAAGTTTATAGTCCCTATAAAAAATTAAGCATTCAAGAACTACTGTTGTTAATTAAATGAATTCTTCTTATGTAAGTATAATTTTCAGTATTTTTCTAAGAGATGATACTTTTCTTGCTACCCATATCTCAAGTTCCCTTAAGCCAAAGATTATATGATTCGTGGGAACTCAGATGTCAATGAACAAATTTCAGTAGCATTTATCATATAAATATGATATCATATATCAGCAACTGATACTCCTTTAAAAATATAGATGTCAGATCAGATGCCATGAAACACAAAGTAACTTCTCTCCATACATAGCAAACCACATAAACTTTGGAATCTTAAATTAAAGCCCTGGCTTCAGACATGCTGGTACCAATTCACCCAATAATACATCAGCTGACTTTCTCTATTTCCTCCCTACTAACTGCACGGCCAGTCCCTTAATGACTTAGTTGATGCTGTGAAACTAACATCTCTTTATCTAATTCTGCAGAAATGTAAAAATCTATTGAAACTTAATGTCACCGTTTCTTTTGACAGCAGAGCTTTCTGACAAATATAGCACTGGACCAAATATGAAGAGATTGCCTTCTTTTTCCTGACCCTTCCACCAGTCCGCTGAGTGCCCTGTGCCAAATATTTCACTTTCCTGTGCTTCTTTTTCTTCACCTTTAAATTGAAACTCATAGCGACTGCAGTTAACATAACTAGCCTCTTTCATATACTTCTGTGAGATCTACAGCAGCAAAATAGTAGTGACTCTTTGTTATGTGCTTAACTAAAATCTTAAAAAGAAAAGTCTACTGTCCTTGATTGTTACAGGTAGGGCTTTATTTATCAGTCTGTTCCAGTTTTGAGATTCATTAAGGAGTAGTGTCAGGAACAGTTATACCATTTTGTAGCTGACATTGTAACCTAAGGAGGGTGTTTCTGGTGGCAGCCCCTGATCTTTTGTCTGTTACAAACCATGTCATGACTGTACCTCAGAAAACAGTCTCAGGAAACTTGTACCTCAGAACATATGATGGATTTTGACTTTGACTGATGCTCGTCTGGTATGCAAAAATATGCTCAAAGGAGCCTATTAATGCTACCAACACCTGATGCTAAGATAATCCAAAAAAAGTGACCTCTTGGGCCATGTGTTGATGCTCATAAATTGGCATGTGATTTTAGCACCCACAACATAAGGATGTGCAGGACTATTTCCTTGCATCTCTATCTTGAAAACTGAACTGTTTTTTCTTACAAACTAATATATTAACAGGGGAAGGGGAAAAAAATAGGGCTGCACAGTCCAGCGTATAGCCTACAAAAGAAACAATCACCTTTTGAAACGATCTATGTTCCTCTTTCATGGGTGTCTATTAATTTCTCATAAGTACTTATGCATCAGTTATGATAAGCCATGAAAAAGAAAAGGGTATGCTTCAGTTGTTCAGCAAGCATTGTTATAACTTCTGCCCTGAATTTCAACAATTAATTAGAGGCCTAGGTATATGGAGAGAGGAGATACAGCTGATCTTAGTGATAGGTCAACATTGGCCGAGAAGTGCCAACATGAGTTGTAACAAGCACAATAAACCATGAGGGAGGAATGAGTGGATAATGATTCATCCCAGACCTCACTAATGGTATCCCATTGGCTGTCAAAGTTTTCCCTAAAGATTATACAACACTTTAATAGCGATCTCTGGAACGAAACTGAATTTCTGGTTGTTCTTTCACCCAGAAAGCCCACCAAAACTTTAACACATTATAAAATTGGACCTGAAGATTTACAGAGACAATATGCTTTGTTCATCCTGTTCATCAGTGAGCCTTGAACACTGTACAAAAGTCACAGCCATCACCTAGGAGGGCTCATTTCCTCTCTTTTGAGGAAGACGGTATAACAGGCTGACTGGATGCCCATGAAGGCATCAGGGCCAGCTGTAATGTCTCACAGGTAGGTCAGGAGGATAATATGCAAACATCTAAGTTCAAATACTGTGAATCGGCACTTCAAAAGAAATTAAAATGAAATTTCAAAAAGAAATTTTGTCACCCCCAATAGAATTTAAAAGATGCCTTGAGATGTGTCCAGATGGAGTATCATTCATCAAGACCTGTGGAGTCTTCCAGGCATTTATTAAGCTACATGCCACAGCACTGCCACACGTGAGCATTGGAGATGCACTGCAGGGGCACCAAGAGCACCTTGTTTGCCTTTGATCTCCTCTACGGCTGGTGAATGCTATTTCAGAAATCATTGATGGTACAACAAGGTGCTCTGAAGTAATCATCCTTATGCTGTTGAGTTCAGATGAGTGTGATATAAACTGGTCTTAATTGCAGTTAATGTGAGACACTGATAGGACTCAAGCTCAGATCACCTTGAAAAATCTTAAAATAAATGTGTTCCTGAGAATTTTGTGTGTTCTCCAAGAGTGTGGCCTAATCCAGATCCCCCTGTAGTTTCTATCTATCTGTGTGAGAAACACCGCTGAATCAGTGGCCTAATGCCAGCGTAACCCTGACAAATGAGAACAGAAGTAGATCACGACTTTCCATATATATTTCTTCTAATTCATTTATTTTATTTCATTTTCCAGGACAAAAAAGACATGGCAACAAACCCAAAATTATTTGTAGGTTTTACACAAGATAAAGATAAGCTTTTCCAAATTAATCATTTTACAAGTGGAGTTTCTATTTAAATTTAAGTAAAGAACTTTGTCGAATTAATGAAGAAACAGAACAGATGCTTATTCTTCAGGAGGAAGAATGAGGCAACTGTAAATTGTTGTAGTTTGGTTTTGGATGAGAAGAGCATTATACACATAGCATGAAATGACAGAACACAGCAACTGTTTTGGCTGCAAAGCCAGTGTGTTCAGTACTTGACATTACAGGGTAAAAAAAGGATTAAGACTAAAATAAAACAAAAAAGTAAAATGGCAGATTCTTTTGTTATCATAGGTTAGCAGGCCTTCTCTTCTTCAAATACAGGTCAAAAATATTTTCATATACTTTTCTCTAAACTATCTATATAGGTACACTATAGTACCTAAATTATTTCTTCATTAACAAGGCCAAATAAACTAGTGTTGTTAATGAAGCAGCCAACTCAAAGGAAGTTCTTGCCTAAAATTTCCAACATCCTAAATAATGCATGATTAAGTTCAAGTGGGACAGACATTCAGGTTTTTGTTTCTCCTAAACAAGAAAATTGCATCTGTGATTAGCAAGCATTTCATTAAAACAGCATCCTTTTTTCCTCTCTCTTAAAGCTTGCAGGAAGACAACGAGATGATACTGATCTGCATGGAGAGTGATCTATCACACAATTAGCTAAATGTAGAGGAGAGAAATGATGCTAAAAAGGCAACTCAGAACCGTCCAAACACTAAGATTATTGGCTGTACATTTGAGTAAATCTACACAAAGGAATGCCTATAAAAGCAAAACTCTTTGATCTTAATATGTTTCATGCAGAAATCCACTCCAAAAGGGGAGTCAAGTGTTCATAGCAAATTCTTACTCATTTAGTCTGGCAATTTAACCAGCAGACACTGAATCCAGCTCAGCCCAGGACCAGATGGTATTCATCCAGAACTTCTAAAGGAAATAGTAAAATTATTAAACATGATGTGTTATCTCTTGCTTAGAACTATGCTGTTGCCAGAGGAAAAAAAAAAAAATGGTGCAAATGTGATGCCACTGTTTAAAATGGGATCCAGGGTAACTAAACCCTTGGAATTATGAGCCAGTCTGTAAGCCTGGCACTCACAGAAGGAAAACTGGTGAGGATTGTAATAACAGATAAAAATCTTTGAACACATGGTCTGAACAAATATTGTAGAGGAAAGCTACACCTTGCAGATTTAGAGATCTGAGCATGTGAACAAGATGATACAGTTTGTTTTAAACAGTAACTACATAGTTGTTGGGGTTTGCACAAGATAGCACTCCTTCACTTGTTCCGTGCTCGCTTTTGGTTGAAATTAGTACCCTGTGGAGTCAGTCATGGCTCAGTACTTATCCCTCAGCCCTTCATGTCTATGCTCCCCATGCTGCCTCACACCACTGCGCTCTCCAGATATTTGCTGTCTGCACAGTGTACAACTATGCCCAGAGGCTTCACAAAGCGGGCTGCGTCCAAGACAGTTTGGTCCATTTTGCATTTCTGTTGACTACATGAAGCCTCTGGCTGTGGTTGCTGGCCTTGTTGGCATCAGCCCTCTTGCATGTGCTTAGGAAGCATGTCTTGATGTTGTCATGGGCCCATCCCTTGAGATGGGAATAGGTAAGGAGCTCCTACTGTCCTGGAGAAGCTGATCCTTCACACCTTCCCACATACAGTTGAGACCGATGCAAGAAACACACACTGGCTTTGTAGTGTTGCACTGACCTGCAGCCCTGGCCAACCTCTCACCCTCTGAGAGCAAGGGGGTTAGTGGGACCATGCTGTGGTATGTACCACTGATAACTAGCTACATCCAGGACTTCCAGAGGTGAAGAACATCATGCCAAATCTTCCACAAGAGCCCACTGCTCTCTGACAGTTCAACTTTTTTCATGTGGCATGGTCATGGTAGGATTTTGAACCATGAACTGGTGATTCGGTGGTGGCAATGCCAGTAAAGGTCTTAACTCAGCAGACTACATGCTGAGCTTTTCAATGACTTGCATGGGTGCTTCAGGCTTCATATTTTCTTTCTTTAACTTAAAACATTATTCCCTCATGCTGTGTGCACAACCCACATCACTGAGCTGCTGTATCACTTCTTGTTTTGCTTCTTCATTGCTTCTCTTGGTGGAGCTTCCTAAGGCCTGGGATGATTTAAGGGATGGCAATCCATGTTCACAGACAGTCATAGAAAACATCTGGGCCAAGGGAGCAAAGTTCACATGGATTTGCTTGCCAGAAAAAAACTAGGAGAATCATGGAAGCAGGAGTTTAGAAGCAATTTCATATCATGGACAAGTAGACCATTGGTCTGGAGTGAAACAGGGAACAACATGATTAGAAGATTGGAAGTAAAAAGTAGGAATGAAATGTAGGAGTGAAAGGCAATTATGAATGGAGCCCCACAGGAAGCTTTGCTACAGCTGTTCATCTCTCTCATAAATGCTCCAGAAAATGGGAAGAGGGTGAGGTAAGGGTTTTCTGCTCATGTTAAATCATGCAAGGAAAGGAGAAACAAAAACTGACTTTGAAGAATTGCAGAAAGTTCTTTCTGATAAAATGGGAAAATAAAAATCACTGCAAAGCAGAAAACAATTATATTTTTTTCATGAACAGTGTAAGACTCTAAACTAGATATTACTATGCAGGAAAGAGACTACTGAATATATGGTAGGTCCTTCCGTGAAAACATCAGTTCAATTCTCAGTAGTCATAAAAAAGGCAAATAGGATTGCTGGAATTATTAGGAAAGGAACAGAGCTAAAAACAACACATAAACTCAATATGCCATTATTTAAATCCTTATTTCATCTTTACGTGTTGGCATCTGTGAAAGACTGTAGAATAGTTTGAAAAGATTTTAGACCTGAGCCATGATGGAAGATATGAAATCGATTGTTTACAAGGAATGAATAACCAATCTGATGTTCTTCCATATGACAAAATAATGACAGGTACAGAGAAGTTAACTTCAGAATGATATTTCACTGTCGTGATACAGTGAAAGTCAATAGCCCCAGTGTAATCTCTTTAATTGCAGTCATCCCCCTAATGATCCCCCTAATCTTGCCTTCCTTCCTGATCACTATGTCTTCCCCCAGACCTCCATTCACTCTATTTCTTCTCTTGGCTTTAACCAGGTCCTGAAGACTTCATGAAATACCCTATGCAATCCAGTTTAGCAAGTCTGGAAGCCCAGCACATGATGACAAGTTCACAGACGCAGTCTACATTTGACAACACAAATAAAAATTAATCTTTCTCTTTAGTGTAACATTGCTTCCTCAAGGTACAGGAATAACTAAGCTGTAACTTATCACAACACCATCAGTTAACCCCCCGCCCCAGAAATACAGTATAAAAACTGTAGGTTAAAACTTAATTGAGAGAGAATCCAGCCCCAAATAACAACACATTTATGGTAAATAAATAATACAGTAAATAAAAATACTGCTAATATCAGCCGTTCAACACAACTGCAGCTGAAAACATATCTGACCATTTTTCTAATACAGATCTAATAGAAGGTGCCAGGAATCCAGAAAGATCTCTTCCACATTAAGAATAAGACCAGAACAACATTTTGACATCTTGCTTACAGAAAGACTTGGAACTGCATTATGGGCTATTTAATTCAGTAAAGGAGTTACTAAACACAATTACCTAGCCTGTGTTTTGCAGCAGGTCAGACCATTATAATAATTTTAAATAATTATAATATCTTCTTTTGACACACAATAGTTTCTTAAAGCTCAAAATCTTTCAGATTGAATGCTACTTCATGACATAAGAAAATGCTTTAAAATTTAGATTTCACTGCAATGAGTCACATATGGACATGGAAAACAGTCTCAGTATCTTAAGTGTAAAGGACACCTTGTAAGACATAGGCTACACAGTTTGGTCTATGTTGGTTTGTCCTTGATTTTTCTTCAGCAGAAAGTAATTTACAAAGGAAAGAGAAGTTAACGAGAAATTTGGGCAGTTTGGACTATTCTGCATCTTCCTGTAGTCTATGAAGAAGAGCAAAAGGCAATCTAAGTTCAGTAGTCCTTTCCAAAAAGTGTCCATTACTTTTCCTGTGCATTACTACTATTAAATCACAAGCTGTCTTGGCTGCCATTTCAGCTGTTTGGGATATTATAATAATTTTAAATTGTCATAGAAAATGTTCAGGAAATACTGAAATAATTACAAATAAATTCAAAACTAAAACAACAAAAAAAATTTCTATGTTTAATTAAATTGTTTGTCATTTAATAGAGTGATTTATTAGGAACACTCATCAATTTAATAATAGAAAACATATCAAACACTTACAGCTGAATTAGGCAGCTGAGAAAATTTGGTTTTGGAGATGTTGGTACCTAATGTTCAAGCTTAATGCTCAGTCATTGCAGAAATGGAAACATTTTAATTTTTGCTTCTTCAATATGATTTTCTCCCATTTTGAGATTCATGAGTGGAAAAATAAACTAGCATATGTCATTAGGGATTAATTTCCTACCAGTACATTACACCTTTAAAAGTGGAATTGAGTCCTGCTGGACTGAATGGTTTTTTTAGCTGAGATGGTTACACATTGCATATACTGATTGCCATCTTGAGTCATTTTATCTCATATTTTAAAAACTGCAGAAATCTATAAGCGAAATGGAAAAAATATAATTAATATGCTAAATTAAAGATAATTTAGAAATTAGAATTTAGATATAACTTTTCAATCTACTTTGCTATGTGCCTGTTCCTGTTAATGGCACTATAAAGTAAAGTGGGCAAGACTGGCAAAGAAATCCAGGCCTTCCAGTCTGTGTATATCAACTTTACGGGGTCTGAGCTTGTTATTAGGAACGTGTTCTTGCTCTTCCTGTTTAAGTAGAAGAGATTTTAAATGTGAAATTTTTTTTCCATTGAGTTATAGCAGGGACTCATTTATAATATTAGTTTATATTTTTGTCCATAAACAAGCTGTATGCTGGAAGTTAAAAGCCCATGACTTTGTAAAAACACCAGAGAGGATGATGTTTATGTATTCAAAAAGCAGAACTCAGAAGAAAGGGTTTCTTTCAAACAATCAAGATCGTTGTGTTTTACACTAATGCGTAACTAATGTGCCACAGCTTATCGGTTCATCAAGTTTGTATTCGAGTCATATACAAGTCCTTGCATTGAGGCTTCTGCTTGTATTAACTGACAATTCTAATACATACTTTCATAAGGTTTGATCCAAGAGCATTGAAATTAGTGAGTCTTTCTATTGACTTATTGGGGTTTGGCTCAGGCACATCACCAAATGAAATAAATGTAACAGCTCTTGTTTTTCTGAGAATACCCAGTCTTCAGTCTGCTCCGAAAATTCTGAAGATAAGAATCATTTTTATGTAAGGAATGTCAAATCTTCACTATGTTTTTCTCTTCTCTGCCCTTTTATTCAGCTACTCTTACCATTTTAAATGTTGTTGGTTGAGAGACGGATTTATCACTCTCATCACTCACTGGTTGTGATTTACTGGCCAGGGCGTAACAGACCCTCTGAGAAATATTGCAGAGATGTGAGTAGAAGCATTCTTGCAAGGGGTTAATGCTGTAATCTTTTTCTAGCCTGTTTATAATCCCAACAGTAGTCCAGTAACAGAAGAGGGTGGATCTAAAAAGTGCCGGAGGGGACGTGTGTGTGGGATGTGCGTGCATATGTGTGAGCGTGATTGTGCACGCATGCTTTGCTTCTCTGAACTGCCTTGTGTGCCCCTGGAATAAATCTTGTTCAGTCTGAACAGGACTCTGTGTGCTGGGTGCTCCTGACAGGGAGTTAGAGGAGCTTCCTTGCACAACCGCCTCTCTTGTATTTCTCCTGAAGATTTCCTTCAGAAATGTATTTGTTTACAGAAAGAATGGGCGGATAGTTACAAACCCACTCTCTTCTTCATCAAAGCTAACCTGTGGATACTGAAGAATGGAAATAGTTGATGCTAGCTTCCTCGGGAACGGTACCAATATTACTGCTTTCCTGTGCGATATCATCTGGGAAAATGACACTTTTTTCTGTGTGGATGATCCATCTTATCCCTCTAAAGGTATGTATAGAAAAAGAGATTTTTTTTCAGGCAGTTTTGGTTTTAGCTGAAAGTAGAGACACTGTGGAAAGAAACAGCTACACGAGGCTTTTTCTGTGAGGGAGTGCAAAATCAGCTGCTTGTTGATAAGTTAGGATGAGAAAGAGGCAGGAAAGAATTTAGTATGTGCTGGTTTTCCAAGTTAAAAATTCATCTAGAACAAAATTTGGATATAATGGAAAATTAAAACAGTACCACTATTGGGCACAAAATGTAAACAGCTGCTAAGGACTTGGAAAAACATGATTTTTACTCTTTGAGCAATTCAGTAACAATGGAGTTATCTGATCTGATACCATGTATGAAAGTGATTAAAAATGAAATTATAGCACTCTCTGGCTGAAAAAAATATCCATGCATTAAAATATTTTTGATTGCTGTATTGTTTCTTACTTTTGCATAAAGGAGGAACTCTCATGGTGAGTGACTGGTGCACACTAAGTAGCGTGAGCAGAACGTGCTTTTGAAAAGTTGTATTTGGCTCTCCAGATGTGTATTGTAGTGCATGTATTGTATTTTAATGTTATGTAATTCAGGTAGATCAGAATAAGTTTAAGCATTTCAGCGCTTTCACTGATTTTGCATTGCTGTAAAGACATAAACCTTAGTAAAATTGAATACAGAGAGGCTTTTACATTTTGATTAAAGGATGAAATATATAATACTAGCCTATGTGCTGTATACTGCATAACTGATTTTTCCTTGTGACAATTTTCAGATTTACATCAGATAATTCGGATTCTGCTGTATTGTTTGATATTTCTGCTCAGCATTTTGGGGAACATGCTGGTAATTACAGTGCTGATAAGAAACAAAAGGATGAGAACAGTCACCAACACATTTCTGCTGTCGCTAGCAGTCAGCGACATGATGCTCTGCCTTTTCTGCATGCCATTCACCCTCATTCCCAACCTGCTGAAAGATTTTATTTTTGGTAGTGCTGTTTGCAAAACTGCTACTTATTTCATGGGTAAGTCTTGGAATTTTGTACTTATTTTGAAAACTGACTAATAAGATAGATGAGAAGGTCATCAAAGGCCGGTAAAAAGCTAATTGTTTCCATCTGCCGTTGAACAGTTACCAAAATCATGGAGAAACAACTTTGTGGTGCAAATCTGCATGGTCCTTGTTTCCTCAGTCTGATCCAGCAAAACACAGAGGTGCCCATTTAATTTTAACAACATACAGAAGTGTTTTGCTGGGTGAGGTTAAGTGAGAAGTGTGTTGCATGATCAAGCTTTAATGAGGAACCCGGCACATGCACTCGCTTACCTGTCACTGACAGAGTTATTAGCAGCGTTCAGATCACCCATCCGAAATGGCAGGGTCATACAGTCCTCACCAAGGGCAGATTCTGCCCACAGATTTTGGGTAGCAGTGATACATGGAAAAAAATAGGCCAAAGTAGGTGTCACTTGGGGATCTGGAAGTTAGAGCGAGCACTCTTTGAGAACAGACCAGGTGTGATCAGAGCTCCCCAGGAGACCACAAAATACAGATACAGCTTTTAGAGGCTGACTTTAAGAGGGATCACTTTTACATGCCTTGCCATACCCCCTTTGGTTGTGGAGGCAGGAATTTAAAAATGCCTGGATTTTGTATGTTAATGTAAGTGATTTCCAATATTTCCTATGCATTTGTTTGTTCCTTAAAAAACAAAACAAAACAAAACAAAACAAAGAAACAAAACAAAACAAACAAAAGATAACATTATGTAAAGCTTTTGCTACCTTGGGAGACCCTTGGTTAATTACAGAAACCTTAGGTCCCCTTTCAACCCATGCCCTTGAGAACTTTGATGTAATGTGAAAGTACACACCTCAAGTGTGCAAATGGGAAATCAACATCTTTTTGAAGATAAAACACAAAAAATTCAAGGCCATGTTTAAACAATTATAATGAATTGTTGCCATAAATACCATCTAACATTACTGAAACTTTGTCATCATTTGCTTATTTCACACTGTGTAAATTACGTTAAAAAAAAAATCCAGTGAAATATTTTTGAACATGAAGTTTTTCATTATGAAGGTGTTTTATTTTAAGAGTCAGAATGTGGATATTTCCCATTAACAGTTCAGGTTAACAGAGGCTTCAGTTAACAGACACTGACATTCATTGCATCACCTATGCTCGATTTTTCATTTTTAGATGTAGGAAGACTTAGTTTACAGATAATTTGTGTAAAGCAAACTATACAAATATTCGCATTTCATATTTTGACCCACATTAGAACATTCACAAAGACTATTAAATGAAATCTCATTCACTGAAAGAAAGGAAATTAGGAGTAAATACTTACAATCTTTCAGTGATAAACTGGGGTACCTCAGTGACAGAAATACAGACCACTGCATTATATTTTATAGTATATGAACAGGCAAAATTAAGGGCACTTGAAGGACAAAGATTCTGCTTCATGACTTCATTTCTCCTGCTTTGTAACTCCATTAGCATCTAATTAAAAAAAGTGATAACATATTTAATTATCTTGAATGAGAAAATGAGATCACCAGTCAAGCAGGACACTTAAAAAAATTAAAACAATAGAAGAGGGACTATGAATTTCTGTGTTAAAAGAGTAATTAACAACGTAATCCCACTGATGTCAAATGAATTTCAGTGCAATTAGTGGAGTGAATAAATCACAGTAGCAAAGAAGAATTAGGAGGAAAAGGGTCTTCTTTCCCTGTTATCAGAATTTCATGGTTTGACAGAATGAATCTTCTCTCTTGGACTTCTGGAGGTAGAGAAGCTCAGAGCAGGAACATGAGTCTGGAGACCCAGACCCATTGTCCACACATTATTTGCTGACTTAATCAGTATGATATTTATAAATATTTTAGCTTATAAATAATTTCCTATCTTTTTATTTTTCTATATGCATACAGAAAGTTAGCAAGACTACTTGAAAATGACATAAGGCTTTAGAACAAGAGAATAACCTTTTTCTTTATTATATATATATAGGTGTCTCTGTAAGTGTATCTACATTCAACCTGGTTGCCATATCTTTGGAGAGATACAGTGCCATTTGCAAACCTCTGCAGTCCAGGGTCTGGCAGACAAAATCTCATGCCTTGAAAGTGATTGCTGCTACCTGGTGTGTTTCCTTTGCTATCATGTCACCATACCCAATTTACAGCAAACTGGTACCTTTTACCAAGTACAACAACACCACAGCAAATATGTGTCGGCTCCTTTGGCCAAGTGATGTCATTCAGCAGTCTTGGTAAGACATAACTGACTATTAGAAAATGCATAATTATCTGGTGGAAAACAGGATTTCATGGTAGCATTAAGCCTACTGAAAATCAAGTATTAACCTTCAGCAAACATTTACACTTCTATCATACTCACTTAAGAAGTTAAAAAAAAATCATATTTTTAATCTGCTTACATTTTGACACTTGCATGACTTTTCTCTTGTCATAGAAGTGATACCCAACATGGCAATGATTCTCACACTATGGTCTGCTAAGCTCCTACTGTTGCTGTAAAGAAAGCATCTGTCACTCTTCAAGTAGGAATACTGTTTTCACTCATTTTATATCAACTTTAATATTTTCCAAGAAATCCTTGATTAATCTTTGAGAAGTGCAGACACATATAAATGCCCCTCTGCGTGCTGCCTTGCCTGTTAATTTGTTTGTCTGAAGGTCCTCTGAAGCAGAGAAGTACAATATGAGAACTTGGAGAGGCTGCAAATGCCCTTCTTGAGAACTGAACCCTTTTGGTCACTTACAGAGAATAGGGGCAGAGAGACGAGGGGAGAGACAGTGCTCCAAGTCCTACACATCCAGGCAGAGTAAGTAAATAGTAGCACTATCAAGCAGCAATATTACTTAGACATTGTGTCCTTGCACAATGACTAAACACTAACTGTCCCTGAGAAGATGTAAGATTTTTTTGGATACCGAAGGTCAGTTGAAACAGGGAACAAGATTAAAATGTGCACCACTTCAGTATGGTGTATCCACAAACGTAGTAAATTTGAATCAATGCTTTCAGTGGTCTCAGGTACTTGGTGGTATGAGTACAGAGGAAGAGAGAGGGTACAGGGAGAAATTCTCTTCTCCGTGGTGTCATTGCAGATTCCCAGGTGCATTAGAGAGTGTGCACCAAAGTCCCAGGTTGCAGAAGGGACACAGGCTCATGAATGCATTTAAACAGAATTATTTCCCCATCCTGTAATCACGTTAGAGAAGCTCCCTAGGAGAGTAACAGATGTGCAACCAAGTAAAAGCTGCTTCCTTTAGCAAAGGGGTTGCCAGACCTGGGATCCCTTCACAGGGGCTCTGCGCGGTCCCAGCGATGAAAGCCCAGGTCATGGCTGCTCCGTCCCTGCCCACGTGTGCCACGAACCTTGGCAAGGCAGACCTCACCCAAGTAGTGGCCGCCAGTACCAGGGGCTCCTTTGAGAATCAGCAGCTGCTCATTTGGCTTCTGCAAGGCAATTTTTATATCATTCAAACCTACAGAGCACCTGATGCTCACCTGGTTATCGCAGGGAGCCCCACTCATGGGCAGAGAGACCTTATGTCCCCGCTAACCACTGTGGGAGTGCTCATCTCCTCTGGGCCTGCGGAGGTTGGGTGACAGAGATGTTTTGCAGCTACAATAGCCTTGTTCCTGCTGTACTTTTCTGGGGAAAGAAGAAATGTGAAACTTCTAATTTCCAGAGCTGTCAAAACTATGCTTCATATTAGCATGAAAAAGTTTCAGAAAAATCTTTAAATCCTGCCCCACAAAATTTTCACCTGGAGAAAAAGGAATTTTTCTGGTTTTGTGCTGTTCTCTGGTCTCAGTTTGTCTTTTGATCCTTTAGGTACACTTTCCTGCTACTCATACTCTTTCTTATACCTGGGATTATAATGATGGTTGCATATGGCCTAATTTCTTTGGAACTCTACAGAGGAATACAATTTGATGCCAGCCAGAGAAAATCTTCGCGAGGTAACAATATATTTAGGTTTGGGTTTGGTTTTTTTTTTAAGTTAGCGTTGAAGATACGAGCAGCCATCCTGAGGCTATGAACAGGAAAATTTTCTATTAGCAAAATTGATCATTATGGACAGTTATAGTTGTGAACCTGCCTGATGCATTTGTTGATTGAAGTTATTCCATTATTCACTAGCAAATAATTCCTCACCTATGGCTTGTTTGAAAAGACTCTGGGCAGGATGCATTAAATTTGTAATTTGCCAATTATAGATATACCAAGATTTTTTTTCTGGCAGTGGATGAGGACCATTTTTGTCAATAAACACTGCAATAAAAATTGCCAAATTAAGATAGAAGCATATAATTTTGAAAACTATCTTCAGTGAATACTTGAGCAAACAGTGTTCTTACATCTTTTGCATCAATTTATATAGTGTTAAGATGTGTGAGTATTGAGAGATAGCAGACACGGAGCAGCTGATACATGACTGAATCAGAAGTAGGCCAGTGCCGCCTTTGCATCAGTTGTTCAGCCATGAATTATGTTATTTATTTAGCTTTAGACTCCATTTTTTTTTAATTTTTTTTTTATTTTGAATCACTAATCAGAGATATGTTGCCTACTATTTAAGTGCTAATTTATATGTACAGAAAGAAAAATAAGTACCTGCAGTGCCAAATACGAGGATGGGGATGGATGCTACCTCAACAAAACCAAAAGAAAAAGGAAAATACCATTGCAACAGCTCTCCTCTACTAGCTGTAGCAAAATAGACAGGGTAAGAAGCAGCAGCTCTTCTGCCAACTTAATGGCCAAGAAACTCGTCATCCGCATGTTGATGGTGATAGTGGTTATGTTTTTCATTTGCTGGACTCCCATCTTCAGTGTTAATGCCTGGCGCGCGTTCGACACCACTTCAGCAGACCAGCGTCTCTCAGGGGCTCCTATCTCCTTTATCCACTTGTTGTCCTACACGTCTGCCTGCGTGAACCCTATCATATACTGCTTTATGAACAAGCGTTTCCGCATGGGTTTTCTAGCCACTTTCACCTGCTGTGCAAAGCAAAAGCCCCCTGCAATACGGGGAGAGGGTGGTGACGAAGAGGAGGGGAAGACAACAGGGGCTTCTCTCTCCAAATGTTCTTACACGCACATGAATGCATCTGCACCCCCCTGAGTGGCATCAGAAGAGCCAATGAGTGGCCTACAGAAATTCAAGTATCGATCATCTGGTCTTGGAAAGTGACTGTGGCATCAGCTGAACGTGATTTAGTTCTGAGGTAATGAAACACTTCAGCTGACAGTAAGCGCGGTGACAATTTTATGGGAAATGGATGCTATCACTGTCTGAGCTTTATATCACTTTCCCTTCAAAAGTACAGAGGAGGAAGAGGGCTCTTTGAAGATAAGGGACTTTATAAAAAGCCCTAGAAGATGCTCTGTTTGTCATAAATTCTCCTGTAAAAATTGGTGTCCTTTACATCAACAGTTTCACTCAGTTTTCGGCTGCAGTTCCAAGTATCTCTTGAAATTTCCATGATACTAGTAGATTCTCCTCAAACATGAATACATGTATTGCAGTCTTCACTTCAATATCTATGCCTCATAATCAAAATATTTGAGTTACATTTGTAGTATCTTTTCACATTTTAGCTGAGCTAATACATGTTGAGATCATTTTGGTGTCACAGTTAATTAAAAGAATTTTAGGGTGGAGAAAATGGGCTTGTCCATGTGAAAATAATGCTTTTAAGTAAAATAATTTAAACTTTCTTTTTTTTTTTTTTTAATAAAATTAAAATATTATTGGCGACTTTGTGGATGGAATGCATTCTTCACTTAGGCAGTAATCGAAAGTAACAATTTAATGTACTTTTGGTTTAAATACACTCTATAGAAGAAACACAAAGCACTTGTTTTCTCCTGTGCAGCTGCAAACTCCGACACGTGCAAATGGCAAGGTCTTAGATGAGCCCCAAAGGCTTGTGTGGAAATTGTCACACTGGAAATCACAGGGGTAAAGGCAAAGAGGTGATTTTACAAAAGACAGAGGACTAAAGATGTAAGATGATGCCCACAGTAATCATACATTTCATAAATATATTCACAGTCACTCCTAGCATGGTACTGCCCACAAGGAAATAGAAGCCATTAGAGGTGGAAAGGCAAAAAGAACAGACACAACGAGCAAATGCTGAAAGACTTTGTCAGAAAACATAGTGTTTCTAAATTTTGAAACATCTATTTTCTCCAACTAGCCGTAAACAGACTCAACATAGAAAAAAAGACTTTGGATGATGTAATTATTGATGTTTTATTGAGTAAGGAATCCAGTTTCTTTCCTGTCCAGTGTACAGGAGAGTGTGGGTCTTCAGGTCATGCTCTTTGCCTTGTGGAGCTCTGCAGGTGAAGTTACATCATTTATTTTGTTTTGTGAAAATATCCTGTTGGAGATGCTTCTGTTTTCTAGCTGAATCAATATAATTTTAAAACTTGTTATTAGTCAGAGATTAAATTTGAGCACAGAATGGAATGTAGGCATGGATATTAAATATAAACCCCTGTCAAGGTTTTTAATCAGGAAAATCTGATCTGTTTACAGAATGATTTTAAATTGGAAATATAGTTTGAGTTCCAGGCACCCAGATCCATGTTCTGCACTCAGTTATTGCTTGAAACAGTTTACCCATAAAACTTAGCACACAACTTTGGCTATTATTTTATTTGCATCCAGCTTGTCCACAGACAGGAAATTAAAAAAAAATTCTAAACACCATTTATGCACAATCCATAGAAACAATGTTTTGCCTGCCACGTTAATAAAGTAGCACTGTTCCTGGAATGGCACTGAGATTACTGACATTGATCTGACCTTCTGCATATACCCATCAAATTAAATTATGGGATTTAATTCTTAACAATGAAGTGAAAATTTTACTTCACTTAAGGGTGCAGGATGAGACCCTCTATAAACCTGTCCTGTGTGTTGAAACCAAAAGAAAAAACTCAGCTGCTTTTGGATTTATGTGGAAGAGTAAGAGCAGAAAAAATATTTGTGAAGTATTTTATACTATTTGAAAGTCTGGCTTTATTACAGGACATAGTTTAAAAATTGTTGTTTAAGTAAAAAAAAAAATCAAATCTTAATAATATACTGGATGTGAATATTGCTGACTATGCACTGTATAGCAAGGCAGCCTACTGCACAGCTCTGTATGCACTTCAAAAGGCAAATTCCTTTTTGTAGATGTAGATTCTCTGGTACCTTTAGAGCCCACATAGCAGTACATGCACCGTTCACCTGCTCCCACTGATTTAGTCTGAGAATAGTGGTTTCAGATGAAAGGAAAAAGCTATTTTCAACAATGCCTTAATCAGATCACAGGCCCCCATGGCCACCAGTACCCGCGGCTGAAAGGAGCAGAGTCTCTGATTGATTCCCCACTTGTAACTATCAGGAAGCACAATTTGAAGGTGATGAAGTGAGGGAGGCAGGAGAAGATCCCGATGGAGTGGTGGTTGGATGACACTCAGGGAAGGGTTAGAAATGTGCCACTACAGACACGTTTCCTTTTGTCCAAGGCTCATCTGTGTGTGTGTCACTCTTTCCCTCCATTGCCCTCTATGCACTCTTTTTCTCTTTAAACCAGCAAATTACCTCTTTGACCAAGCTCTCAAAGTCATGAGCCTTAAGCCAAATACCAGGAAGGAGTAGGAATTAAGTTTTTAAAATGCAATATTGCAATCCGGTCATTTTGTCTTTTGCCCTGATCTCCTAGCACAGGAAATCTCAGCCTTCCTGCAACCTGCATGCATCTTAATGCCATTTTCCCTTATCTGTGCATTTCAGAATTCATTCCTGGCACTGAATGTTGCCCTTTCATTGCTAAAGAGTCGTGCAATCCTCCCAGCACCTTTAATTCAGATACTGCTGACAGTGGAAATGTATCTTCGATAATAGATGTGGGTAGAATAAACGCATCAGAATAAAAGAGCCCATTAAGTCTCTGTTGTGATTTGAGCTCAGAGGGCACCTGAGCACCACACAGCTGCTCACTCTCCCCTTCCCCCCTGCACTGAGAAGGAGACAATAAAACAAAAGGCTCAGGAATTGAGATAGGACAGGAAGGGGTGACTCACCCATTACTGTGACCGGCAAAAGTCCGACTCGTTAGGGGAAGAAAGAAAGAACATCAAATTAATACAGACACTAACAACAACAGCATTTAACAGACAGAGTAGGACAGTGAGAAGCATTACCATATCTTGAAAACACCTTCCCCTACACCTCCTTTCCTCTCAGGCTCAGATTTGCTCCTGATATTTCTACCTCCTCCCCCCCAGCGGCGCAGGGGCAGGGAATGGGGGGTGCAGTCAGTGCTGCCGCTTCTTCCATCTTCGGTGGGGGAAGCTTCTGGAACTTCTTTCCCCTGCTCCAGCGTGGTCCTCCTCTCACAGGAGACAGTCCTCCACAAACTTTCTCTGACATGAGTCCCTCCCACAGGCTGCAGCCCTTCCCAAGCTGCTCCAGCTTAGGACACCCTCACATGCTGCAATCTTCCCAGCACCAAACTACAACAGCAGGGGCTGCTTCTTCCCACAGGATCCCAGCCTCCTTCAGGGATAGTCACCTGAGATGGTGTGGGGCTCCCCACAGTTCACAGGTGGGCATCTGCTCTACCATAGACCTCCATGGGTGGCAGGGGCGGTGGCCCCTGCTGTCTGACCGTGGGATACAGGTGGGTCTCAGCTCCGGTGCACCTCCCTTCCTGCCTTTCCTTCTCTATTCTTCCACTGACCTTGGTGTTCATCTAGATGTTGCAACTCCTTCTCACAGCTCCAACTCCTCCTCCCAGGTCCCTTCTTAAATACATTATTACAGGGGTGCAGCCACTGTAATTGGCTGGCCTCAGTGCAGAGGTGGGTCTGACTTGGAGCCAGGGGAGCTTTGAGAAGCTTCTCACAGGGGGCACTGCTGTAGCCCCCTACTCTGCTACCAAAAACTCCACCACTCACTCAAACCCAGGTCATGTTATTTTAATATTAGTTTATAGAGGCTGGGGGGAGAAATTCTATCCTAAGAGTCTACTTTTACAATGGACAGTACCTAAAGGCAAACTGTTTCCCAGATGTAGCAGACAAATGACAAACCAATAAATTTCAGATTGTATAATGACTATAAATCGCTAAAGTCTTTCTCTTCTTCCCCTTTCTCCCCTGACTCCCAGGTTTTTTTCTCCCTTTGTCTTCCTCTTATCTTTTTCAGCTGCATGTCATCATCTGGTTTTTCTTCTATACCCTTCCCAGTCTCTACGTTACTTCCCCCCTCCCAACAATTGTTAGATTTTTTTTTTCCTCTTTGACAGGTTTATTTTCCTTCCCAGATTTACTTTTCCAGAAAGCACTCTCATCTTCATTTCCCCTTATCATCTCTGGTTGACTGACTCCTGAAGCACATTGCTCCAAACAATATATCCTGCCCACAACACAACAGTTCTGCAATTGCCTCTCACAACCCTACATCTGAGTTCACACATTGTCCCTCTTGAACACTGGCTCCTGGAATGATCAAACAAGCGGTATATACTAGCTCATAAAACAAAACCGTAGAATTAAATAACATCCAAGTCCTCCTTTGCTACTTCTGTCACTATTACTTGCAACCTCTATTATTAGGGCATGCTTTAAGACAGATGCCTAAAATACTGCTAAATACAGCACTTGGTGGGGGGTTAAATGAAGGATACATTTCACTGTTGCCAAGGCAAAATACAAGTGCGCTGAATGAAAAGCGGCATGTGGATTTGGAACTGCAGCCACTAAAGGTTTACACCCCCCCTTACATGAGCCATGGCCTCTTTTCCGATGCCACCAAGACCTTGGCAAGGTGTTGAGGCTGTCTGGGGTCCCTCCTGCTCCTCCATCCCCTCCTGCTCCTCCGGCCTCTGAGCCGAGGGATGGTGCAACCCTCTGAGCTGAGGGATGGTGTTCACACATAGCAGCTTGTGATGATGCTTTTCTATCTTGGAATAGATTATTTCAGGATCAGCTGATTCTGAAATAATCCAATACGATACAGAAATATTGCAGCCAAAGCACAGCAAATATACACACATGCAGTTTCTAACAGCATTTAGTAGGATTTCCCTTAAAAGCAGACACTTGCTCGGACCACATGCACAACTGTACTGGGCAGAAGGCTGATCTGAAGATAGCTGCCTTTTGCGGTACCTCACAGATAGATGCTGCCAGGAAGATCTGGATGAACAACCCTGTAGTGCAGGGTATAGCACCGCCGGTGTTTCTGTACCACAGCTAATCTACAGTTGGGTATGCTCACACTATGCACAGACTAGAATGTGGTAGACATTTACTGACTGCAGTCATATCATCTTGTAATCTTACGACTGCAATGGTGAATTCAATTTTTAAGATGTGTTTTTCCTTATCAAATATTAATCTTGGAAGTATTCATTTAAATGATGAGAGGATTTTAATAACTACTCGTCTCCTTTATTTTCTCAGATACCCATTTTTCCATAGCTGATGCTTTTTTATACAAATCAAGATACACAAAGAACATCTTCAGATTCAAGGACTGTACTTACTTCCTCTTCTGTTTCTCAGGACTTTGGTAAACATGCTTCTTTTTTTTTTCCTCAGTCTAATTTGAATGGATATTGGGGTTCCTAGTGGCAAAAGATACACATTCTCAAGAGGAAACAGAAGAAGGATGAAACCTAATAGCTTTGAGTGAGGATTATATGGAAAGAGAGGCTGTAATCTTATTAAAGCATCAGAGACGGGATGGTAGAGAGTATAAAAAGAAAGTTCGGATGTTTTATTTGGTTTGTGTTTTGTTTTTTTTTTTATTATTATTATTTTGGGTTTTTTTGTTTGTTTGTTTGTTTTTGTTTTTGTTTTGTTTTGTTTTGTTTTTCACAAAATATCTTGCTTTTCCATTTAAAATATGACATAGACTAACCAAATCACATTTCACTCAGGTGTGTATGTAGGTCAGCAGTTTGCTCACCCTCTGACCACAGTTTTCCCATCCATTTTTCTATATGTGTTATTCATTTCTGTTAAACAGCTCCAGCTTTTTATATACAACCCATCCCTGGCTCTTTTCTCATTAGTTACATCCACATTATAGTAATATGTGCCCTAAAGATGCCAGAATTTCTAAGCGGTTTATAAAAAGACCCATTTCTAGAATTACCTTTTTATTTTTCACCCCTGCAACACTTGTTAGGCTGCCTTGTGTACCTACCAAAGAAAAAAAGTGCAAAGGAAATGTTTGTGACTTGTAAAGCTTCTGCTTTTTTTGTCTAGTGGCAACATAACCCTGCTAAGAATTATTTGTCTGCATCTCTACAAATAGTTATGGCATGAAGAGTTTTCTTTGGCTTCTGCTCCCAGTTATGTCCAAAAAACACTAATTTTGAGCCAATGAGATGCCAATTGTCCACTGTACTCTGAGACAAAACCAAAATGTCTTCATTAGCTTCAGCAGGCAGCAAACATCAAGTAGGAATCATCACCTATCAGGTGAACACTATTTAATTAATTTCATGCTATTTTGGCAGTTATTAAAAATTTTGAAAATATCTCCTGATAGAATGAAGAAATGCAACTTATGTACTGAGTTTGATTTAAAACAGTGGACAAATCACTGCATAGCTCCTGTGAATGTTGTACAAATACCAGTGTTACAAAACAAGCGTGAAGAACGGTTGTACGTACAGAACCTAACTCCATAGGAAAGAGGAGGGGCTGCTTATGCTCTTGGCTCGCTGTCTGGGCTGATTTTTTTCTTTTATTAAATGGAACAGTGGCTCAGGGCCTTGTTGTGACAATATTCAGCACCTGATAAGAGGCCTCATTCATGATCAAGTAAAGAATGACACACAGAGGTGAAGCCACGGGGACAAATGCAGTAAACAGGTGACAACACCCAAAAGAGAACCGGCCAGCCAGCTGGGAAAGCTGCACTGGCTCTTACAAACCTGCTATGGGCCTTCTAACACTGGAGATCTTCAGGATTTCATAGCTGAACTGCAAGTAGATGAGGAGTAACCAGAGCTGCTTCCTTGCTCTGAAACTGTGGAGGCATCTGGCAGTGTTGCTGTGACCGGTTTGCTATTACTGTAAAGGAATATAAGGATAGCAATGCCATCCAAGTCAGTCCATCTTTGGAGTTCCTTTCTCTGGTGGCTACCCAAAAGATGGTCCTGCCGCAGTCCACAGGCAAGCAGGAAAAATAACATTATGGTTATGGCACCGAAACTAATTCATTGTATCAGAGAAGGCACAACTGCTGCTTCTGCTGAAAACCCAACATCATGTCCCTTCAAGCTTCCCAGTGTGCTACAACTAATTTAATGCACCTCTGATCATCGGATGGGGAAGGACAGAGGTCATCACAGGATGAGGAGGCTGCCATGTCTTGAAGACAAAGAGCTTTTATTTGCAGTCCAGATGTGGTCAGTATTCAACTGAGTTACAAGAAATTCAGTCGTGACTAAAGCAAATTTTCAGCCCTAAGACATGTTCTCACAGTGGACATTTAACAAGAAGAAAGTTCTGTTAATATCAAAGTCTTCACTTCACTGGGGTTGCACATCTAGGAAAAGGATCCAAAAAAACCATATCTCAGTGCCCTTGTGTTTATTAGATAGGAAATCTGTTTAAATAGTGTCAACTGACTGAAGCAGAACAGTACAGTCCAGGAGAGACAATCAGGCATAGCTGCGTGTTGCCTGGTACTCTTCAAGCAATTTTTTTTTTTTTTATTTCCTTCCTTTTTTCAAGAAGTGAAAAGTAAGAGCTGGTGGAAACGTTCAAAGAACATTTATTGAAAGGCAGGGTTTTCCACAAGACATCAAATGTTTACTAACATCCAGCGTGACTCCTCCACTGCACTAATTTGTCAAATATTTATTAAAACTGGGATAGGCTTGCTTTATTATACACTGAAGCCAAGACTGACAAGGCTTCAATTACAGAGGCTGCATAGAGAGTGCGAGTACAAGCTGCAGGTGTGCCGCTTTGTCGTATATTGCTTTTGTGAGATTTGTAAGAGATTAATGAGACTGGTGAAAAAGCTAGTATTTAGAAAGATGGTGACTGAAGACAAAGCTGAATCTAATGCACTTGCAGCGGGAAACATGGTTCCACAGAGCCCAAACACAGGGCTGGGGGAAGGAATGGAAGGGAAGGTGAACAGGAAACGTATTGGCCCTGCAGAGTGGGGGGCGGAGGGGGAGAATTATAATAAGGAGACGAGGACAGTGTGATTTGATCTGTGGAGAGAGATAATAATTGCAAACACTTCTTGGTTTTGGACTGTCAAGGCCTTCTTGAAAGGAAGAGAAAAGGCAGCTGTGCCCTGCGTGTGAAGGAGACAAGTAGGGGGCAGTCAAAAATTTCCCTAAGCAGCAAGATGGAAGGAAAACCAAACTTTACTTTGCGCACAAAAGCCCTCGTTTTAGGCAAGGTTGAAAGTGTAGATTTGAAAAGAAAACAATTATTCTGGAATTAATTTATTTTCTACAGGCTTTGCATAGGGTTTTGCTGCTGAAGGGATTCTGACAGCAGGACTGACCAGGCGATGCCCAAGCAGAGCATGCTGTGCTGCACCTGCACGAGTCAGGCGTCTGCCATGGGAGGAGTATAAACCACACCGCCACGATACTGCTATGTTCCAGTCTAGCTGACGGGTTAAGAGAATATAATGGTACGTTCCTCTGTCCCCAAAGCCTAATATCCTGGAACACTGCGCATCCGTGGGACCTATTAGGAGCTGCACCTCCCACGTCCTGTCCACCAGCCAACACAGAGCCCATCTCTGCTACCACTGTTGTGTAGGAGGCAGCCCCCAGGGACCCTGTATTCCATCAGACAGAAGTGACAAAGGTTTCTGAAACCATAAAAACCAGTTGCAGTCAGGTAAGTAGAAAAACAAATAAGCAAGAAATTATTTTAAAAAGAAATAAAAAAAAAAAAAATCCTCACAACCAGCCTCTTTCTCCCCCCACAAACTGTGATGCCTGCGTTTAATAGTTACCAGTAACCAAAACAATCTACCCTTCGCTAGCATCCTGTAAACGAACTTAGAAAGTGGTGCTCTCTGCTAGGAGGAAATAGGTATTGCCTTTCCTGCCCCACCTCCAGCTCGCTTTTGCTAAAGTTTTTTCACTGCGGAGCTTCCACATCCCCACGCTGATGACTGACAGCAGCAGTCTGTTATGCATCTCGGTGCTACCAGTCGGCTTCGCCAGATAATAATTTCCAAATCTGTGTGTCTGCTTCGACTACAGTGCTTTGTACATTCAATTATTCTCCTAACTCTACCAAGAGTAACATGTTTCTAAATTAATATAAATTTACCAAAATGCAATTTTATAACTGATTCATGTTGCATCTGCGCTTCCTTCAAATTTAGTCTGAATAATTTTTTCTAATCTACTACTACATAAAACAAACTGAAGAACTTTGATAATATTTCCATACGCCTGTGGGCTCAAATGTAGCCATCTGTGCAACTTCAGGCTCTGCTTCTGAGCCAAGAATTGTTATTTACTTACATTTGTCCTTGGTCCTCTCTGGAGGAACATATTTGTGAAAGTGCTTTTGAGTACTTTCCTGTGTCTGTGAGACTCTCTCCATCTGTGTGAACAGTTATCGTAGATAGCAGTCGGGAGGGCTTTTGAAGAAGGCACACTTGGAAACACCTGCTTTTTAAGTTACACGATCAAGTAACTTTATGCCTTTTTTTTTTTTTTTTTTTAATACTGCAAAGTTTCATATTTGGCTTGAGTTTCCTTTACTTCGTTTCATAGCTTTAATATGAACCTTTCTCTTTCACCTCCTATGACTGATCTCTAATTCTGGCAATTCCCCTTTTCCATGTGGAGTATGTCAGATCTAACATGCTCACACACAGATCACCAACAAAACTACTGTAGCTTTGTATCCAGAAAATTAAAGCAACTTCCAATTGCTCCTCCTGATGCATTTTGATTGTCTTCATCAAACTCTAAGGTTAATTTTATTAACATCTCAGGATTTCCATGTACTCTCTGAAGAGTTACCCTTTGAAAATTTTGGACCATCTTGCACACTTCGGTTTCCTGCATTTCGATCCTTCAGTACTTTCTGCAGTGGGAAGCAAGATCTGACAACTAATCTACCTGTTATGGAGTGGCCTGCCAACGGCACTGAAATTAAGGGGAGACACAGAAGTATTTTCTAGATTTTACTCTTTGCAATACATTTTATGAACTGACAGCACATATATATGTATTGCTAAGGGAGGTGGAGGTTTGGACAGCAAAGTGAGGGTACATTAAAATTTTTGGCACCAGGTGAAGTAGGAGCAGCATTTTCAGGCCATATAAATAGTGCTGTATTGAAATCAGAAGCAATTAGTTTAAACTGTAGATGTTTAAATGTCTTTTGGCCAGGGTGAGTGGATGATGTTGTTTATACCTGCAACAGAAATCTTCAGAAAGGCATAAATCTTGCAAGAAAGTCTAAATATAGGTGCAGAATACCTGATGGTAATGACTAAAGGTGCTGATTACTTGAAAACCTTATATACTTCACTAGCTAGCTCCACTTCAAACCCAGTCTGGGGTCAATCCTATCTAATCCTGTTTGTTCCCAAACAGCAGCTGCTGCAAACAATTTTGGGCTTATATTTGCAGATTCTGATCTTATCAATGTGAGTTTGTCTGGGTGACAGAACAGAGCACAACTTTCCTTTTCTCCGGGTATCTGAGAAGAGATTGTATATTTATTTTAAAGTGTTTGTTCCTACTGGTCTTAAATACATCAGCCCCGAATCCTATTCAGGTGTGTCCAGTGGGACTTTTAATTCTGAGCCCCAACACCTATTTATGGAGGGCGGTGTGAGGCTGGGGCAGCCGCTGCAGCGGAGAGTCTCCACGGGGCCAGTTGAAGTGCAGGCTTATTATCTTTATTGAGGTTTAGAGCAGAAAGAATAGTTTTAGTGTTGCAGTGAGGCGGTGGAAGGTTTGTATCATTTACAAGAAAATAATTCTTCTTTCACCTTCCTCATGAATTGAAATCTTGGCTCTGCTTCTAAGCTGAATCTTATTGCTGCATCTCTTCATGCAAAAGCTCAGCTGATTAACAGGCTGACTTATTTAGATGGCCTGGAGAGTAGAAACCCAGCACATTATTGGCATATTCCTCATTAAACAACAGCCAACAGGGGTTTTCTGGGCAGCAGCTACAGTTTGAAGTCCAGTAGTCCCCAGTTTCCCTGATACACGAGTAAACTTTTTTCCCTTGTATTTCTGTCTATTGTCTGCTGTGCCCAGATCCTTACCAAGGACCTGAAAGTACCAAAGGTGATGGTTCTTTAGCATCCTCAATTAACATGACTTTGCTTTTCATTTGTGTGCATCAAATCATTCGTATTTCTCCATGTCAGCGATATTTCAGTCCATGAAGAACTTTACAGCTCAACTTTAACTGGGAAGTTAGGAGAAGTGAGCGTTCATCAGGAGCTTTCATATTAAACTATCTAATCAAAAACTCTGCGATAGAGATGAGCCAGTCAGTGAACCCTTTTTGCCAGGAAGAAAGCTTCTCTAGTCCAAGACAGAATTTCTGATTTAAGACGAGACAGAATCAGGTTTTAGTTCTTCTTGCTCCTGCTTCAGAAAAAGGATTTAAACCTCAATTTGCTCCATTCCAGGTGAAATGGACCCACTGAACAGTTACCTGATAGCAGACTTTACAGCCTCTCTGGTCTGGGGTTTTATCAATGCCTATAAACTATTCTTAATGGGAAAACCAGGAAAAACTGATTATAAATCCCTAGAGAAATGATTACTGCACTTCAGTGGGATGAAAGAAAGCTACTCGTGTCCCAGTCTTACATCCAAAGCAAGTATCTTGACCAGATTTTTTTTTTTTTTACCCTTTTCCACTTTAAAACTTACTCTATGTGGCCTTGTAAAATACATCAAATTGGTTAAGATGAGGTAAATTCAAGCCAATTTCAACTTGGATGGCACACATGCCTGAGTTTTCCTGGTAGATACCTTGTATAGGATTTGATATTTTATACCTGAGCTCTTGACTGCTTACCAATGACAACTCATGAACTGCTAGAGAACAACAAATTGAAACTCTCTTCGGCTAGTCCAGCAGCTTAATGAATTGCTATTATATTTCATCTATTATTTGATTTCCCCCATTTTACAGTGTTAGGTTTTTGGATAAAATGATTCCTATGTTCTGACCATCAAGGCGACACCTTAAGTGGTACCTGACAGAGGGGTTTCAAGTACAATCATTCCTCCTCCTGAGCCAACATCACTGCTGGCCAGTGGAAAAAAAAAAAAAACAAACAAAACAAACAAACAAAAAAAAACACAACAAAAAACAACCTAACAAACAGCATATCCTCTTGGCCTCTGTGACAAGTAACACTCAAACTTTAATGACTGCATCCATTACATGATTCATAACTCCCATCAGCCCTGAAATTTCCAGCAGTCTGGCTGAAAAACTAGCATTCACCTTTGCTGTTACCTCGCTCCTTCCATCTTATGTAATGATTTGGCAGTGCTTATGTTTAACTTAAGGTCTAAACTCATTTTTTCCATCCCCACCTAGGACCTGGACAAATGGCCTTTGCATCAGGATATTACTGTACTGGGACTGTGAATTTCCTGCATCAGAATAATGAGAACAGTTCAATTTGCACTGAACATGTCATAGTGATTTTGCAGAGAACACTTCACAAGCCAACTAGCATTTAAACATCATTTTTAAAAGAAAGTTAAATGAAAGGAACATTTTCATAGGTACATAAATACTGAATTAACAGAAAAACAAGATAAACAACAATATTGTCAGTGTTCACTCTAGTATGACCAGCTGCAAATAATTTCTCAAAACAGGATGAAGGTTCAGGTGAGAGAAAGATTAGATTGTAATATAATGTGAAACTGGTTAATAAACTTTTCTCACATCCCAGCAGATGAATGGCAAAACTCTACCCATATTTCATATCTGTATTCCTCAAGGTAGCTGGAGGAACAAGCTGCAAATAGAGATTCACATATAATTTTTAAAAGCTATGACTGCATGACATATTTAATTTTTCTCCTTGCTGTGAAGATAATCCCATGCAGGCAGTAAGCCTAGTTTGTTTCACCATCCTAACGTCCAGTGAGAGGAGATGGATTTTTTTTTTGTTTTCTAATTGAACACATTTATATTGGTAGCTGGTACCCATTTTCTGTAAGTTTACCTGCAAGCTGACACTAAAAAGCTGTGCAAAAGCAGAATTTTATCAAAATGTATCATTTCAAGCTCTGAGTTCCAAAGAAGCCCAGAACATAAAGACACCCAGATCATAAGTTTAAGGATGAAACACACTTGCCGCCTGACAACTCAAGAGCCAAGATATCTGAAGGTAAAAATACAAAACAAAAATACAAATCACATAACATTTTTTTCTTTGAGTAAGTAGCATAAAATTGTTATTAACTTGAAAAAATGAACTACTTGGTAGAAAGCGCAGATATATTATAAAGCTTAAACACTCACTGATTGTATTTATCCTCCCCAAATAAGGAAAATAATTTTCCTTATAAACATGTTAAGTAAAGAATAAATCATTTTTTGAGACCACTGCTTGATTTGCATGTCTACTAAATCTCCAAGGTAAAACTGTTTAACCAAAAATTGATGTAGAAAACTTTCTGAAGGTGTGAAACTGTGAAGATGATACAAACATCAGTCTCACAACTGAGGTCATCACATCAAGCAGAGTCCAAAACCCAGATGGCTCCTTCAACCCTGGCATGCTGTAAAAAGCCAGTATGGAGCAGCAAAAGGACTGTTAAAACAGATGCACATGCCCACACAAAGGTTAACCCACATCAGGCCCTTCAGAATTAATCTAATTTGCTTGGAACTCTATTCTGAAATCTGTAATAACTAATTGGCAATCTGCACAGCACTGCCACAAGACATTTTCGTTTGGAAAAAAATAAACCAAACTCCTACTTCTTCAAGAATATAGTTTTAGTTGCCTACTATGTCAATACAAGATTAAAAAACAAAAAAAAAAAACAAAAAAAAAAAAAAAAAAAAAAAAAAAAACAAACAAAGTTAAGGTTTCATATGGCATTCTGCTTTGTATTACTGCAGATTGTCAGGTTGTGCCACTTTAGCAACTATACTTAAACACAATGCTTGAAATGACTGTTGCACAAATCAGGCTGCAACACCTACAAAATCTGAGTAGGATAAAGGACCAGTGCCACTGCTTGCTTCCTTCCCTCAAAAGAATAAGGTAGATGCTGTGTTAGAAACTGCATTGACACCGAGGCAAATCTGCAGTTTTCTGAGGTGCTTTTTTCCTCAATCTTGCAAACAAAGAATTCCACAGAATTATGTTTAACAGTGAGAGAACGTTTAAAATTCCTGTTTTCAAAAGCAAAGCACAGAAATACCTTTTGTTAAGACCAAGATATTAAAAAAATCAGATACACAATTTCCTAACCTAATGATTTCTTTCACGTCAAAATCTAATCATGTTGCTGAATCTCTCACGTTTTTGGGGAATTCCCAATTATGTTTAAGGCAGTAGACTCAGTCACTACGAATCCTCTATCTGCCCTTTCCCAATTTCCACCAGGACTGTTGGCAGAGAACTGAAAGGGAATTTGAAGCACATCTAATTGAGAACAAACAGAAAAAAGTACAAGACTAACAAAAATACGTCATTTAAGACATGATAGTAATGTAATTACTGGGGACAAAAGGGAACAATGGAAACTAACAAGATACAAACCAACCATTTGTTGTTTGGTGTTCTTTTCTTAATGTGTACTTACATCTACATGGTGCTGCCTGAGATGTTTATGCAGGTAAAGAAATATTTAGTTCACAGGCAACTAAACTGCAATTACATACAGAAGTATCATGCAAAGTTGCCTTGGATAGAGACCAAAAACCAAGTTTGAAGTCACTGCTGTCACTTCTGCCATGTGTAATGAACATAACAATGTGGATCTCAGGATCACATCCCACTTCATAGCACAGATGCCTTGGCTGGATTAACTCTAAATAGATTATGCACAAATCTATCAAAATTATCAAAATCAAGAAGAAACAGTAGAACAAACTTTTTAAAAAAAAAAGTCATGGGCTCAAACCAGAATTAAACTCACTTCGAGGTTTTAAGAACTAATTATATGTTTGTGACCAGTTGGCTATTAAAAAAGACAATTACAAGACAGAAAACATAGTATGTATAGATCTGTGCTTCTATCTTTTCTACAGTTATTGAAGTCATTCTTCAAGAAGAACTATTAAGATCTTAAAAATATTCTGATGATATAGTCTGTCGGGCTTCAGTTTCTATAACAAAATTACTCCTTCTGTAAAAGATGTCCAGTGAAGAGCAATTTATTATAAATGTTTTAATGTACTGGTATAGCAACGAAAAAATTAATGCAGTTGCTATTATTTATTTGTATTTCAAAGGCCTCAAAGTTGTCATTCAGAAGAAGCTAAAGTAGAAAGTAAGAGATGGAGGCATGGCACAGAAGCAGCTCGAATGGCACAAGGTCCCATCTTGCCTGTGAAACACATGTGGGGATTCATAGAGGAGGAAATGGACACGTTTCCCAGTGAACAAATCAGCAAATACAACAAAGATATTTTAGTTAAAATCAGAGAAGACTGAAGGTTTTAACGAACATAGATGAAGGGGCAACATGACAGCAAATTTAATTGTAAAATGAATAAGCAGCAAAGATTTTCTAAATTCAGATAAAGATTCACAGGCACCTTTAAAAGGTTCCAAATTATGTGCCATCTTTAGATAAAGGCCTGTAGATCATTAAGGCCAGGTCTGAAAAAAACTCCAATGTATCTACAAGAAGCTTAAAAACCAACCAACTAACATTTCTTTCTCCCTCACAGCACAACAGTAGAAACAGAACAGAGATGACAGCACGTTAAGTCTCAAAAGTCACAGCTCACCTTACTTAACACCGACTCCCCTCCTAAACTATGCAGAAAAATTTACACTTCCCAAGAAAAACTGTGAATTAAGGATCTGGAAAAGCACACATGAAAAGTAAGGGAACTGAGACTAGAAGACAAAGGCAGTAACACATGGAAAAGATGACAGCAAACTTTTAACCATCCCTTTTCATACTCGAAGGAGAAGCAGAACCTGAAAGATGTCAAATTCAGAAGGCTTTATCAGATCTTTTTCAGATATCAGTTAGCTTGCAAGTTTGGTTCTAAAAAGATTTCCTCAACTTATTTCTCTTTAGCATATATAATCAATGGTGATATTCAATACAAAAGTATTTAAAAATAAGTAACATAGGCAGTAACTCTTCATGCTTTTGGCCTCACAGTAAGCATGTGCTGCTGGATATCAGAAATAAATATCCTTTACAGACACACTAATTGAGCATATACAGGTTTTTTTCTGTCCTTCGAAGCATGCGACTCCAATCTACATAGGGCACTGTGAAAGGTAAACTACCCGTCCCAGTTCTGCCATTCTGAATGTGCTGAAATTGCACATATTGCATGTAATCCTCCAAAAGAACCTATTCCCCTTGCCAAATAATTTCACACCATTCTTCTTTTAATCCTCTGCTCTGGATTTTAACAGGATTTATTGTTGAGACTATCTATACCGTTAATTGCCAAAGCTTAGATGAAGAGATTTTTTTTTATATCTGTAGTTCATCTAAGACCAGCACCATCCCACACAATTTCTTCCAACTATACTAACACTAAAGTTTAGCAAATGATGGTTTTCTTTGCCAAAACCTCAGATCTAATTTTATTCTTTTCCAGAAGAATCAATTTATTATTTCAGAAACAGACTGCAAGTCTTTAAAGTAGTTTTGAAATTTAATCTGACCATACTGTCCCTGTTTCAAACAGCAGAAGCTCTACCAGTGTTGAGCTATTTTATGTGTCTTAATAACAATGGCATTCACCTTCACAGATGTTTCAATAAAAAATCTGTAATGCTTCCTTATTGTCAAATGATCTGTTTTTTCCAAGGAAATTTCTAACACTTTCCCCACACCCTCTTAACAACTACTTCTGGCCTCTTCACAGTCTTACCGACAAGGTAGTAGTTCTAGTACTACTTGAATACAAAACTAGTACTTGCAGGTTTCTGTCATTCCAAATTCTCTCTGTTGTGTCCACTTCCCATCTCAGAAACTTTTCTCAAGTGACTGTGTCACTTGTGCTTGCAAACTAGAAGAGCGCATTATTTCTAGTTGTTCCTTATAGTCTTACAGAGTATTCTGTCAAAGCAAGAAATAAGCTAGCTTGCTAAATTCCTAGTTCTAATTATTAACCAAATGAAAGAAATATCAGTCTGCAACTAAGAAAAGGATGAAAATGTCAGATATACTAGTTGCAATAACAAAGTTGCTACAGTTAAACAATTAAACAGAGTTCATTTTTTCTTATTTAATAAATAATACAAAAAAGTGAACCGTTTTGTTTTGGTTTTGGTTTTTTTGTTGTTGTTTTTTTTTTACATTATTGGAAAAAACAGTTTCTTATCTAACTCCAGCAATAATACAAGCAATAATGAAACCGATTTAGTTTTTGGGTGGACATTCCATATCCCGTTTAAGTGGAGTCCAGTGTGCATAGCCTCACAACTACTGATGACTTTTCCACTCCTGGGGTTGGTCTTCTTTTGTGTTGTTCTGGTTCCACAGATGACCTCACTGTTCATTCACAAAAAAACAAAACAAAACAAAAAAAAATATTTCTTGGTTAACATTGAAAAAAACCCAGAAAAAAGTGGCAAGTTTCAACACCTGATCAAATTATAACTATTTCTATATCATCATACATATGTTCAATTATGTTTGTCACATTAACAGTAACATGGCATTTTATCTTTAGCCTTGTAGAAAAAAAACCCAATAGTATATGCACATACACACACAGAGTACACTTGACAAAAACACTTTTATGTGGTTTACATTTCACTTTTATTTAATCCTCAAAACTGCCCATATTGCAGGGTTTTTCTTGATGAAATATGGAACTGAGCAATTAATTCTACAAAATTATGGTAAAAACTTGCTCATTTTTCTATCTTATTGCTAAGAAACTTTACAGGTGCACAGTTTGTAAAAATAACCCTTTTAAGACTGAATGTATACACATGCTACAGGATTTAAAAAAAAAAAAAAAAAGACATTAGCATAGCACCTCCAGATGGGGCAAATGCAGTGCTGAACACAGACAGAATGTTTACAAAGTTAGAACTGCTCATTTATTTTACAGCTTCTAAAAGGAAGAAATTGTTCAGTCCTAAAAGGGTTAAATAGAAACCCTAACATACTTCTTTTTCTAACAAAGCTGCCACTCAATCCCACAGTACAGTGCTTGAAAACAAAGTCAAAAGTCTGGCACAGGAAACTACACATTTGTTCAGTACTCATAAACACAGCTGCTTTTGAAAGAAAGTAAAGAATATGGTTAATAATTGAAGAACATCTTAGTTTCAAGACAGACACCTCCATGGAGTCATTTAATCTACAAGTGGGTAGCTTACTTCCAATAGACAATTTGTTTCACTTGGCATTAATATTTTGTATATGGGAAATTCACTGATTTATGTCTTGAGTTCATGTCTTTTCAGGTAACCATTCTGATCTTACAAGTCTATGCAATGAAAAGAAGTACAGAATACCATTATTAACACAGTCGTGGGATGCCCCCAGGGCAAATAATTAGGAAAAACATCAGCAGCAGATTATTAAAGACTACGCTAGTGTTGAATTCTGAAATGCAGTTCCAAACAAAAGAAAACAAGAAAAGGCATAGCTAAATTTGAGCACTTAATTTGCTTTTTCTTCCTATAGTTGGAGCTATAACAACATTCTGAACACAGACTCAATTTCTATGTATATAGAATTAACAGCAGACTTAACAGCTAGACTTGAACAGTTATAATAGTTTCATACTGAAACATTCTAAAAGCAGTTTTATCAAAATCTTGAGATATTGTTAATATAATGAAAATTGATTAACAGCTCACAAGGCCAATAAATGTAACAATATTACCTCACAGGAAAAAGTTCAGGAAGATAATCTATCTGAACAACTGGACATCTTAACAACAGTAAGGACCTGGAAGACCATTTCTGTACTACAAAATAACTACCGGAAACAACGGAGCCACAAGCCCAAGGGAAAAATGGGGTTTAAAATGGTCTTGTAAGCAGAACATAATAGTCTCTTTTTTTTCACCCACTTGGCTGTAGTGTGTAGAACAGCAGAAATTAGGCTAAGTCATTAGGTTCTTTACAAGTCAAGGAACATTACATCTACTGGGCAAAATTACTGCAAGTAAAGAAACTGAATATAAGAAGTATTGCATTTATATGTAAAACTTTTAAAATGAGTACAAAAGCACATGTCAAGTTCTGAAAAGCTATTTTAAATAGTCTTTGAAGGTTAAAAGGCTTGTTATGGTTTGCCTACTGTGTGTATATCATGGTTTGTTCTTGAATACCCTCTAAATCTGATAGATATATAGATATATCTATATCTATATCTATATATCTATCTCACTTATTTTAATTCTCAGTCTAATTATTGATGAAAATTTGTGGCTTTTGAACTAAGCCATACCGCAAGATATTTATGTGCTTCTAACAAAAACACCGTGAAATGATTCCTGCCACAACACAATTAAAACAAAATCTTATAGCACATACAAAGGTAAACAGATTTGCAAGTAAATGCCAGTAAACAGTTTAAAACAGAGATAAGGCCACAATGAATTCTGCCCTTGGTCACTGAAACAGATGAGGTGAGGCAGTATTCACTAGTGCTAACAACTAGCATTGTGACTATGTCATGGGAACAAGTTTTGTAACAGAGAAGAGCAAATATGAAGGCCTGTGGTAAAATACAAGCACGTTTTAGAAGGACAGTGGCACTGATTTTACTATTAGCTAAATATGCTTCATAACCGATTTCTTCCTTTAACCACATTGTTTTCACACATACAACAGAGCACTAAAGCAAACAAGTAAAATGGAGCGTCAGAGTTCACAAATACGGTGCAGAGACAATGCTTTAAAATGGTGGTGGGCATCGAAACGGGAGTAAGTGGTCAGAAACAAAAACCCTATGAAAATGGTCAACAGGAAAGCTTGTAAGCAATGCCTACAGGGCAAAGCCACAGGTTCCGATTTACACAGCAGTTGTGACTCTTGCTTCAGGGTACAGAAAAGGCTGAACATACCATAACATTTGTATTTTGGCTTTTGAAGAGGAAGATCACACTGTCAGAACTTGTCCTATGAGTCTATACCTAGTTCGGAGACTACAAATGACCTACTGGGGTATACTTTCAAATACAAATGAAGCAGGCAGGTCTGCAAGGAGGGACAAAACATGGCAAAGTCAAAATGAAAAACAAATGCAACAACCAACAAAGTCAAAGTGCAAATGAGCCTTGCATTTATGATGGAGAGAAGACTTGAACGTTGCACAAGCTGTTGGCAGGGAAAGAGAAACCCACAGGAAATAAGGATGAGAGGAGTTGACATCTTCATAGTGCTTTTACAATTTTCTATTTGAACATTTCTAAGTAATAAAATTTACTTCTAGTTATTATGGTATGATCACTTCACAATGAAAGCACGTTCTCAATACAAGTGTTACACCAAAGTCTGGCCTAATTTACTGAACAGTATGAAGAAAAACATGCTGCTTGTGATTCTCAAGTGATGAAGGGCATCACCTACCAATCCCATTTGTAGCACATACTTCTCATGGTATTTTAGTTACACGCCAACAAGACAGAAGACATGCTGCCAAATGAATTATTGGGAACATTCCACTTTCGAAATAAAACATTTAACTTACACTTAATACAAATTATGTACAAGATTAGAAAAACCTGAACAGATCCTGAAACATTTTCAGATGTAGTATGACTGAGCAAGGAAGAGGGGGAGTAACCCAGTAACAACCCTTCAAAAACACCAACATATGCCTGTGACATGAACAATCATTAATATGACTGCTTGAGATGCCACTTTAAAAAAAACTCATGTAATGTTAGAACCTCATGAATTATCACTATAAATACATATTTAAAAAAGGAAAACAGAAATAACTATTAACAATGACTGAAAACAGAGCACTAAAGTTAACATACATTGCATGTATTGCAGGCAAGGCAGAGGCATTTTTTAAAGCTTTTGCACAGACTTCATATAATCTTAAAAAAAATATGCTGGCCTTTACAAGGTTCTACTTGCTGAAATAAAAACAATTTCAGTTCATAAAAAGTCACAAGACTTCAGTTTAAAAAAAGGAACAGTTCCAGCCACAGACCAAAAATATATATATTTTTTTAAAACTGGAAGAGTATGGTAATTAGATTATACAAGCATGGTCAGGCTTGGAACCTGAATATACTTCAGAGCAAAAGCTCAGAGGAAAAAAAAATATAAACTATTTGGTAACAAAAGTGTACTATATGTTGTGATACAAAAAAGGTATGGTGAAAATGTACCTTTTATACTAAAGCTTATACAAGTTCCTTGGTCCATAAAAACTATGTTGTGTTCATGTTTCCTAGTTTGCTCAACATATATCCCAGCCACATTTTTTGTTTCTTGCCCATTAAAAAAAACAGCTGAAAAATAGATTTTCAATAAAGTTCTTATGTTTCGGATGTTTGGTTTTTTTTGTATTTTTTTTTTTGTATTTTTTTTTATTGTGGCTTCTATATTTAAGATCAGCACTTGCAGGTAACAAGGTTCAAATAACATCACCTAAAATGGAAAGGTGTTTTCCCATGAAACCACAAAAATTGTTCAGTTCTCTTGAATGTAGCACGTAAAAGTCAGTTCAAGTCCAGACAAACAACAGTAGTTAGGAAACTACAGTTGCTGTAGATGATGTGACATTGGTTGGATTTGTGCTGACGTTTGTGTAACTTCCCTCGCTGTTTGTATTTGTTTCGCTGGAAGCCATGAGGCTTGAGTTGGCTCTGAGGATTGCTCCAGCAGCACTGCAGTGTGGTCTTGGCCCTGGTTCCGGTGTGTATGTAAAGGTAAGGCTGGTGGAGTAAATTATGCCATCGTTACGGACCAAAGTTACTGGAACCTGGACTGGCTGACGGACCCACCTCCAACCCTCTCGAAATGCAGAAATGTCTGGAACAACACATAGCATGCTCTCTGCGCATCTGAAAAATAGGAGAGTCAACTTACTCTTAAAGAACGGAATAGAACGGAACAGTTCGGTTCGAAGGGACCAACAACGCTCACCTAGTCCAACTGCCTGACCACTGGAGGCTGACCAAGCTTAAAGCCTGTTGTTAAGGGCATTGGCCAAATGCCTCTTAAACACTGACAGGCTTGGGGCATTGACCACCTCTCTAGGGAGCCTGTGCCCGTGTTTGACCACCCTCTCGGTAAAGAAATGCTTCCTGATGGCCAGTCTGAACCTCCCCTGGCGCAGCTTTGAGCCATTCCCACACGTCCTGTCACTGAATCCCAGGGAGAAGAGCTCAGCACCTCCCTCTCCACGTCCCCTCCCCAGGAAGCTGTGGAGAGCAAGGAGGTCGCCCCTCAGCCTCCTCCTCTCCAAACTAGACAAGCCCAGAGTCCTCAGCCGCTCCTCACAGGACATGCCTTCCAGCCCTTCACCAGATTTGTTGCCCTGCTCTGGATGCATTCAAGGACCTTCATGTCCTCCTTAAATTGGAGGGCCCAGAACTGCACCCAGTACTCAAGGCGAGGCTGCACCACTGCTAAATACAGTGAGATAATCACCTCTCTCGACCGGCTGGATGTGGTTTGCCCTCTTGGCTGCCAGGGCACACTGATGACTCATATCGAGCCTACTGTCAACCAGCACTCCCAGATCCCTTTCTGCAGGGCATACTTGAGAGTATACACATGAATATACACTCTTCAAAGCACGCAGTAAAATGTAACCAACATAAAAGTAGTAGGAAATACTGCACCTGTACATGGTTTCAGCTTCCACGTCCCCAAACCAGACACGTAAATTTGGAGTGAAGTTCTGTCCTGTAAGTTCCAACATCGCTACATCCCCACCACCGTTCAACTGGAAAGGGAGTGAATAGAAAAAAGAAGAAAATCCACCAAAACCCATGTATTAGTAAAAACAAATACCCCCCCCCCAGAGAAAAAAAATGCTTCACATGGGTACAGGAGCTGTAAACAGTGCTGTTTATCAGCTGGATAAAACCGAAACAAACACACCTACACAACTGAACTGTAAAGTAACACATCTAAAAGATACTGCCAATTAATTTGATATTCTGAAGGAACTTCTAAGTTTTGATAGTGGCCACTTAGCATACAAGTCATCAAGGCTTTGAAAAGAAAGAACAAAGAATCTTTCAGAGAATGTGTCAGGAGAGCTCCAAGTTTTTGCACAGCAGAATGCTGATTTTCTTAATAAGGTTTCTGTCTGGCTCTCTTTGATCTATAATTGGCTGTTTTAAGAGCCAAAATAAATTTCTAAACAATCAACCAGAAGTATAAGTCCTAAGGATATCAATACCATAGCATTTTAAGAAATAAAATTCTTAATGTATAGATCATTATATTATTTTGTGATGGATAGGCTCATGTATTCTGAAATGTAGGCAAGAAATTATTACAACATAAAGTAGTTTTCCTATTTATAAAGCTAGTAAGAATGTTTTCCTACAGCATTCCACAAAAGGCACCATGAAGGTTAAATCAGTATGACAAAAATAACGGCACATATGAGTTGATTTTAAAAAAATAAACTTACTTGAAGACTTTCTACAACAGGCACAGGTGTCACTGGAGCATGGACCGGTCCCATCCCCTCATAAAATGTGTATTCTGCTTTATCTGTGCTAATGATTGTCCAAGAAGCTCCATCATTAATCATTTCTTTATTTGGTTCTTTTGGGCATGGAGTGGCCTTAGAAAGAAAGAAAAGTTTTAAAAATGACCTGTAGACTTGTTTGTCAAGTCAGAGACCTAAAAACCAACACAGCCAGTAACAATGTCTTATTTCAAAAACATGTTTCCTTATGTTTTTCCTCTAACAAAATGACCTAGAGAGTCACATACATTTCAGCAAAACTAGTAGAAAACTAAGACTTGTGAGTACACTGTAACTCTCATATATGATACTGTCACTCTCCAACCTTCTGTTATTATTGGGTTTTATTTTAGTTCAGTTTTCAAAGTTTTAACACTATTCAGTAGCCATTAATCAACAAACTACAGCAACTACAATTAGCTATTTTAAAATAGATTTTTATTAATGCAAAGTGACTAAAACAGCTACAGACTGAAGTGGAATAATTCTCATTAGTTATGATTTTCATCTGGCCAAGATTTCTTTTCTTGAGTGTTCTTCACCATCCACAAAATGATGGAAAACATAAGCTTGTATTTCAGTGTTTGTGCAAAGACATGGGAGAGAAGCTGAAATGACCTTGGAAATTACCCAGAAACTTTCAACTGTCTACTTGTAAATATTACTATGTACGTATACATATATATACGTAGACAGAAAATATACTGACAACTACTTTTTACGTAAACAAAAATTTCTCTGAACAACTCTATCATCTAGAAACAAATAAGGAAGCTGTGTATAGGTTAAACACACACAGAAAAAAATGGGACTCAAAAATTTTAATACCTAAATTCTGTTTTCTTCCGTTACGCTTTAAGGATATCTAGGTATGTAAACATAACCTTCACTCTTCAAAACTGTTTAGATAAACTTCATTTCACACACATTTACCAGTTCAGATGAAAGGAAGTTAAGATCAAAGCTGCATTCTCGTGTTGACTCTTCATTCTGATATGACTATGTAAAAAAGCACTGAAAACAGCTTGCAAGGGAAATGTGCAACAAGGATAGTAACTACAGATCTTTCCAAGCTCAAAACCCAACCGTTATTTTTATTAGAAACATATGGACCTTCTAAATTACTAGCCCAACTTCAAAACTGGAACTGCTGCACACTATTTTGGTGCATGACATTTTTCCTGTAGGTTGACTACAATTCTTGCTGGCATGTACTAATGTACTTTAACGCATGAAATATAATATCATGGCTAGCAAAAAATGAATGACCACGTACAAGAACCTTGACTAGCTTCTCCAGATCTGCTAAGCCCCTGCCACAAAGTGGAAGGTAAATGCCACAGAATTTGTTCCGAAAGTCCTCCTATGTGAAGAATCATTTTAGGAACACATTTTTCCTTCTGTCACTGAAATCCTTGAAAGATTATGATTCTACTTCTAGAGAAGCATTCCTCTTTGTCACTTCCAAATACAGCAGTTTACCTCCAGATACTTTTTTCCTTCCCCCTCTTTCATTTCCTAACCAAACTCTCTCAACAGGTGGCACTGGAAGACTGAAATGCCTTAACACCATGCTTAGCACCTCATGCATTGACTGGCTTCACATGGAGACAGGATGGGAAACAAACAATTGTATAGACAACAGATAAAGGACAGAATTCCCCAAGAACTGGTAAACACAACAAGGACACAGACAACATGAATACAAGGAATATAATATGTTTGGATTTAGGAAAAAAAAAAAAAAATAAAAAAAAAATTCAACAACTGAATACTGCTAACACCCCCCCCACCCTCCCCAAAAAAACCTCAAGAAAGCTCTATACCAAAAGATATTAAAGAAACGAAATTATAATGGATTAGAAAAAGCTGTGGGGTTTGCTTTAGAAGTAGAAAACTAATTAAAGGAAAGCAAAAAGCAAATGGCAGAACTTAACAGTAATTCTCCTTTCAAAATGCACAAAAACCAACAGTGCAGTCTCCTCCCCGAGACTGGTGTTGCAATCAGTTTTATTCAATGTCCTCGCCAGTGTGCTGGTGAAACCAAATCTTCAAATTTCTTCATAATCCTAAATTTTTCAGGTAGTTAAATGCTGTTAAAATTGCAGGGATTTTATGTTCATTCTTATCTCATTTTGGACAGAGAGGGCAAAAAAGTGGTAATGAGCTTAAAGTTAGCTAAAAGTGAGGTTTCTAGAGAAAAGTTCTGTAAACGATGCCCATAAAATACTGAACTTGGAAGTAGTAGTTACAACTCAGGATCCTGGAGTAACCACTGATAGTTTTCTGAACTCACCAGCTCAACATGCAATGGCAGTTGCAAATGGCAGCACAATATTGGACACCATTAAAAAAAAAAATATTGAGAACAAGGTATCAGGTACTATTTTGTCAGTGTAAATCCTTTGTTCGTCCAATTTTGGAATATTGTGTGCAGTTACAGTCTCCCCATCTAAGAAAGCCATGGTGAAAAAAGAGAAGATACAGAAGGGGCAACTAAAATCACCAAGGAGCTGCTGACCTTATAAGAAGAAATTGAAAACACTGTGACTCTCCCATTTGGAGATAAGAAACTAAGATGTTGATGGGCAAGATGAATGCAGAACTGTTGCTCACTTAATCCTGCAAAACTGGAACTAGGAATCACTCACTGAAACTCATGATGATGTAATCTAGAAATGGACACAAGTAAGTGGTGCAACTCCGCTGGCATATGTCAGCATGTTAAACCACAGTATAAGGGCATGCACAAGTTCCTAGAGTGTTTCCATTTCTTCCATTGGAGGAAAGAGAATTCATTGACTAGACAGACATGGAAGAAGGTTATGAGAAAAGAAAAACAGATTTGGAAAGGGACAGATAAAGCTTGTTGCTTTCCATCTTCTGTCTTTTCAAAACAAAGTAATAGACTCACATTCAAAACCAACTGCAAAACTGGCATTCGTACATATTTTGGGAATATTTGGGAAAACTCTGCAACCACACTTCTCATCTACTGAAATAGTTTTAAACAACTCACTTGAAATTGGATTATTCTCTCCTGGGAAAGGCACAAATACATTCTCTCAGTGTCTTTAAGGTAAAATGCACATTTATGGAGCTGCGATACTGGATCATCTGCATCCAATAACGCTGTTTGTTTATCTACTTTTCGAATTATCTGTGAATGAAAATTGCACATGTATATTTAGGACAATTTCTGTACTTCATTACGTCGGAGATTACATATGTACTGTTAGTAAAGGAAGTGAAAGGTCTCTTTTTTTTTTTTTTAATTTCCATGCCTCCTATTTTAAAACCAACATTAGATTCATAATTCTCAACACTTTAGAAACAAGAACACAATATTGAAGTGACACTCAGTACTACAGCTTCAATGTGCTGCATGCATATATACTTTATCGGTTTTGCTATAAGAGTGTTGAAAAAACTTGAAGCTTCAGCAAAATCTACTTTTGTTCCATTTCCTGGTACAAAAGAGCAGTAGGCCAAGTATTAATAGACTTCTACAGAAGCTTCTACCACTGATAGCATCAACAACATTCTGTGACAGACTGGTTGCTGAACGAGAACAGCTGAAAATAAAGATTTACTTTAAAGGTATTGAGATGTCCTAAGTACAGTTTTGCAAATACTACAAATCACAGGGTATCTTAATAGCAGTTGGTCATTAAATATTACTTAAAGACAACTGCAAAGAACAATTGTTCCTTCATTTGGCAGTTCAGTGAAAAAATATCTGCTGACTTAATTCAGATCTGTTAAACTAATTTATTTTTAAAAATTAAAAAAAAGTTATTCCCTTACAGACAGTGGAAATCTGTAGCTTGGAATTTTAACTCAACTTCTAGAAAAAAGTTTAATACTTCATTTTATGCAACATCAGCAGAAGCAGCAGCCAAAGTGCTTGAAGATTTCTAAGTCGACAATCAGAAAGCCAACCATGTCCTCTGGGATTTCTAATGATAATAAATGGCATTATTAGCAATACAAGTTTTAAGGTTAACTTGTTTCTTCAAAGTTGTTTGCATTAACCTATAAAATGTCTACAAGTTACCTTTTAATCACATCACCTTCAATCAATCTTGTAACGCAGCATGATAAATGTTCCCAATAGCAAACAAACCAGGAACCTTTAGCCTAATTTGTTTTAATCTATTTCTACCTACAAGGAAGTTTTCTGGAATCCTAAATGATTGCATCTCCTTTCAGTTATAAGAAAATATTAACACGAAGCCCACAAATAAAGTGAGATCCTCCTACTGAATTTCATGTGCACTGAACCACAGCAGTAGTAACCAGGTCTCGATTTGATGTTTTTTTATTATTTACTCTGAGCAGGCTATCTTCTTTTTTAGCTAAGTTTGATATTCAGAGAGAATTTCTCATTGCAGTCTTTGTAAAATAAGTCTTGGAAAAGGAATGCAGGCTGGTTTTACACTGGTGCTTTCTAAAAATTGTTTCTATTTAAGAGTGGAATTAGCAAAGACAAATAGAAATTAATAATGGGCTGACAAACCACAATTTCACAGATGATCTCATATGAAGCATTGTTTATTATCAGTCACTTAATGCCACCCAAAGTGGAATTTTAAGTGCATAAAACAAGAGAAAAAAATTCTGTAATTATACTTAAATTTATTTATAAAAACCATTACTGTGCATCCAGCAATAAAATAATTTTTTTGGTTCACAAACCTTAACTGGTTATAATCAATTTTGTATCTGTGACAAGGACAAGGGCTGAAACTGTCTCTTCCTAGAAAAATGTTATTCCAAAGGCATTTCCAATGTTCCCTATTTAAAACGGACAGCGTTAATAAACATCGAAAATGATTTTGCAAGCTGATATTGGTATAATTATGTATCCTCAGAAGTATAAAGCACTGCTTTTAGATTCAAATCATTAGAGCATTTTCAAAGCTGTGCTGAACTCAACAAATGGAACAGTCCTACTGGCTGCAAAGGCTTTACTAATCTATTCGATATCAGTATTTAAAGTATTTTGCTACACTGGGACCTACATTACTGTTTTTAAAATAGACATTTTCTTAAGGACAGCTTGCAGATTAACCTATTTTGGCAGGTTTCAATTCTGAAAAATTCCCTATGCTTATTCTACAAGTGGCTCTTTGCTTACAGAATTAAGCTGCAGATATAAAAATACTCTATTAAAATGAATGCCATTTTCCACATAAAACATGTATTCCCAAAAGGAAACATACAAAGCCAAAAATGGTAAACAATGCAAACTCAACTCTGTGATTACACTAAGTAGCCATCTACAAATTACAGCATTGGAGAAATTAAACTGTACCAGTCTTGGGAGTGCCATGCCAGTAACTGAGCATACAAGTTTGACCGTCTGCCCATAATGAATGTAGCCATCCCTCACTGTGAATTCTTCTCCTTCCGATTCATCATCATCCACTGCATGAAACAGAAATGTTCACATTATTTGTTTTAATCACTGTTTTCCTCGATAGCAGGGACATTTAACATCACACTGTTACATCAAATATACACTCAGTAGCAACCCAAATCTGCATATGGGCAATTAATATGGAGGAAAAAATTCAGGACTATTTTTTGTGGGGTAGAGGGAGGGAGGTGAAAAAAATAGATTGCTTCATTTTTACTTACAGAGGTGAATGTAAAATGCTCCCCACTGTTGTGAACTGGCATGGAAATTACCACCTTCTACGTGCAAATATCTGGTGCTAACTGTTTGGGATCGAAGTCTATTAAATAGTGCCACTTTTGTCCCTGACGCAATACATACTGCAAGGAACACATACAGACTTGATATTATAAAATTACTTCGGTACTACACAGAAAAATAACAAGAAGTCATAAATACAGTAAAATAAACTGATGAATACTAGAAATCAATAAATAATTCTCAACTATTTGTTAATTTGGAAAATATTTATATTTGTGACAGACGAAAAATAATCACAAAATTACAAGTGGGATGCTGTTTACCAAAGTCATGCTAGTTCACAGAATTTTGCCACTTGGCCAAGCAGGCCAGTGCTTGCCAGCTGAAAACTGTTCATAGTTCTCCAACAACTGATTATTTGAGCAGAAGCTTTAGCTTGCCATTGTGAAGTACTTAGAGAACTTTCAGTGATCATTTGAAGTATCAAGAAAAATTATTCTTACAAATCACAATCAACTGAAAGGAAGACAGACATAACTATGTAAAATTGTAACCATGCAACTTGAAATTTCCTCAGATCTGAACTTACTCATAATTCAAGAGAGAGAAATGCTAAGTCTGCTCTCCTAAAAAAAAAATCACCAACTAGCATTTTGCCATCAAAACAGGCATGTTTCTTCTACTTGGTTCATATTTACTATCGAAGAATGCTTGGTTCATATTCACTGTCCATCAAAAACTATCTGTCTGAATACAAAGTCAACAGTGCATACTCTGAGCCCACGGGCGTGAACTGCACAGCAACAGATTGCCTTTAGTCATGTGGCAAGCTAGCGGCCCCGAGATCCACATTCCATAGGTGAATGGGTTCCAGCCCAACACAGATGGAAGAGCCTTTTAAAGCACTAGTGAAGAGAGAGAGAAAAAACAAACAAAAAAAAGGGTATCTCTTGAGGTGCTCCAGTGGTATGCAGACAAAAACTTTGGAGGAAAAGCAAAAATGCTCCCAATTATACATTAGCACCAGAGATATCTTTAGTTGAAAAACACTGGTAAGCAAAGAAATCTGGGTGAATTATCACCAGACAGATTTCTTAACTAATTACTTAAAAGGAACCATGCAAAACATAATAAAAATAAAAACATGAAAATGGCATGAGACAGTAGGGAGGTGGCTGTGATGTGACAAGTGCAGTTGGGATAACATGATGCTATGCATTTATCACAATCTGAAAGCTATCTCTTTGATACTGACCAAAACATCCTAGGCACCAGATCATGGCAACTCAAGAGATCCAACAGCTTCGAAAGCTGAGGCAGAACATTCTTTATGCATTTGTCTACAGGGACTCGCTCCTCCAAATAAAATTTTTTTGGTGGACCATTTACATTTACTAAATAATTAACTGACTGCATAAAACTCAAGAATGTAACCTATCTATATTGGAATATTTCATAATACACTGACATGTACAGTTCTGAAATATATTAGGAAAAAACAGAAATTGAAAATTTTATTGCATTTACTTTGTAGTCAGAACTCAGGATACATAAGAAAAAATTAGCAGGAGGCAAAATGAATTGCTACATAGAGGAAAGAACTCTCAAATACTTACAGTCTGCATTTTTCAGTGACTGTTTCTTTTTAGAAGGTTTGGAGATGACTTTGATCCGTTTACTGAGGAACACACCGATGTCGTCACTATTGCCATAGAACATTTTTACTGATAACATGAAGTGCTTTCTCTTGTCTGAGTCTGATATGTATAATGTTTTGGCAGTGCAATAATTCTGTAGGTGAAAACATACTGTTGTTTCTTCTTTCAAGTCACAGTTCAAGAAACTATGCATATTTAATTATGAACGAAATAGGAAAACTGATGTAAGTTTCTAAAACAGATCAGAAAACTGCTTTTTCCATCTCTTCCATATGGATCTCTTCTATGACTACTGTTTAGCTTTGTGAAGTTTAGCACCCAACTTCAGTACTTGAGCATCCTTCTGAAGACCCTTACCAGGACTGGAAAACAGATGATTGGAGACTGTAGCTCTGTCAAAACCATCTCTGAATGGTTAAGAGCACTACGCTACTAAAAGTAACATTTGAGTAGAGCTACACAGGCCTTACACTAGGCATGCACAAGAGGCTGCCTGTGCAGAAAATGTGCTGAGTCAAACTCTTCTTGAAAGAATGGGAGATGACTGAGTTTTGAAACACCAGATAGTTACTTTTGGCTATGTGTTTACACTAGATGACAACAGGAGCTTAAAGAAAAAAAAACTCAAAAAGAACTTTTGTCATTCTTTTCCTGTTCAACAACATATGAACCATTTTTAAGTAGACTGTGCTGGAAATACCAGGTAGCTATCAAATACTACTTAATAAAACAACCAGCTAAAATGAGCACTCACATGCTGCCAGTTCTATTCCAACTAAGTCATCACAAATATCTCTAAAAAAAAAATCTCCTAGCAATTTATATAATTGCAAAAAAATAATCTCCTAATTTTATTAAGATGTTATTTTAAATGTATTTTTATGCAAAGGGACTAAAAGACCACTTCTAGTAGCAAATGTTGTTCAGATACTTCCTTGAAGAGATTATGCATTCATGCAAGCTAGGGCGAGGGACACAGGAGTTTGGGCCAGAAACCTTACTTCAGTTAACCACTGGTGCCTATCAAATAACCTAACAGTCTTCTGAACCTGAATCAGCAACCTGCAAATGAAAGGTTAGTACCCTGCTATGATCACATGAACCAAATCCACCTATTCAATTGTCCTACATACTTTTGAGGGATTTTTTTAAAACCACTTAAGTAATATCTGCTACAGTGTAACAAAAGCTATCAAAAATAAGCAAAGGTATTCACTGAAATATGCACCATGTAGCTATAATAGCCTTTGCACTCATCTGAGCGGTTTATTACAATTCTTCTACCTTTCCTTCCAAGTTGAGCTGCTGCATTTCTTGGTCGCTGTTTCCTATTCCAATGAAGGCGCAAGGTTGTGACTCTTGCTCAGTGCAACCATCCCGTTCCATTTGCTCTTTTTTTTTCTTCCATCCACTGCCCATAAGATACACACATGGAGGAGGGCAAAAGAACCTGAAAATGAAAAATGCATTATGAGATTGCATACAGATTTCAACAGAATTCTTGAGACAGAAACTTGTGTACCCAAAGCTTTCTCAGCTCATTCACACTCTGCATTTCAGTTTATACATGCACACCCTTCATTTGCCTTCAAGATTTTCTAAAATGCAAATCAAAAAAAGAGAAAAAGGAAAATCAGCATTAGCTGCACCGTCTCTGAGTATATTTCCAGTTTGATATATGATAGGTAACAGTCTGCATCTCTATAAAATGGAAATGCTTTCTACCCTTACAAAGACAAGATTCATGATGTTTCCTGACGGAACTGTCAGCTTCAGAAACCACACAATAAAATACCTCAAAAATAAAATTTAACACTTCCACAGTAGCAGCACAAGAGAACACTTCCACTAGCCCAGCCATGAATCATAAAGCTGAAATTTATAGTTATCTGACATCAGAATAGGCTATTGTAACTTTACTGCTGTAAGAATAGAAGCTCTGAAATTTGAAATCAACATGAACAGGAAGAGTAAGCAGTAATAAACGTTATCAAACAGCACACACTATGTATCCCCTTTTTGATAGCTATTATGTCTTTTGCTTCTTATCTTCTGCCACCCGACCTCTGTTCCAGCTTTCTTCATGAAGATGCTGAGTGATGCAGTAGGGGTATATTTAAGAACAACGTGAGTTTCTGTTACATGCCAATGAAATCCTACTCTTCCTACTACAAAGTTTTGGTCTCAAAACCAGGAACACATTTCCTACTGAAAAGTAGTGCATTTATTCCAAACAGCACATATGATGTGACCTAATTTCCCTCTCAAATGCTTCTCTTCCCTAAAGGAAAAATGATCTTAGAGGACTTAATGTTTGTGAGGGAGACAGTGCAATGACAGTGGTCAAGATCATAAAATTCATATTAAGGTACAAGGTGTAAATTAGATTGGTCATGTAGAAAACAAATATATATGTCCTATATCACCCCACATCTAGATACAAATAACATAATTGTCGTTAAAAATCTATTCTGAGCTCATCTACCAGTTGCTGCAACTTTCAGCGGGTTTTAGGAAAACAGAAAACCAAAATAAAGTAAGAAATAACAGATTTAGCATTATACCGAGAAAGCTTCTACTGTAGACAACTGTGATCACATTTAAAAAAACCATATAGATATAAACAGATACTTATCTGTGGGTGGGAAGGAAGCAAGAGGATAAGAGAGAGTCACATCTTTATTAAACTGGCAAGGGGTCAAGTGAGGGCAACGATCACGCCCAAGTACTGTACAGGAGGCCTACTCTACTTTGCCATCCCAGGCAGGAGAAACATGGTGGTGGTCCTCTGTGAACAATACTTTTCAAGTGAGGGTTATAAACTAACTCCAAGGTTAGGAACTATAACTTTTTGGGGAAAAAACCTTCATTCAAGAGCTGATCTTTTGAAAACAAACTCAGATTGCCAGAAAAAGCACACTGCATATCTAGTCAGCTTCTGAACTTTCAAACTTGAAACACAATATAAGATCCTGTCAGTGTTAATGGATGCATCCCACTAATTTTCTTCTCAACCATTAAAAGCTAGTTCCAATAAATAAATTATACACAGACTAAAAATGAATATCAATCTTTGTTAACAGAGTAACGCTTTGCAAAAAAAAACCCACAAACCCCTTGTATTCCAAGTAGGTAAAACACCATAAAGCAAACATCACACATTTACCTTTCTTCTTCATGTACACTCTTTTGTATTTATCTTACTGGTTAGACCACAAGAAAAAAAATCCCAAACTTTTTTGATATCCTTTTTAATTTCAGCTTTATTCTAAACCAAGTCCTTTGAATAATTATGGCCACTAGATGGCAACGAAGACCTATAAGAAACAAGTTTTAACCCATTGTTGAAGAGAAAACAAGCCACAACAATTAAGTGATCTTTTTATATTAGAACACAGACAAAAACCTTGGAAAACTATGACTTACTGAACAAAGAAACTTTTGAAGCTGAGACAATTTTAAGTTTGGTTAAAACTACCAAACAAGAAGAAAGAGTCTGGACATTCACGATTTGAATGGGTTTTCTCATGTACCAGCCTCTTACCCTTCAGATACAGACAAGTACAGTCTCGGGACTTTTTACTTCGTATTTACAATCCCATGAACTCATGTACAGACGAGATCAACTATAAATTTTATATCCAATATCGTGTGAGTAAACCATGAGTATCTTGATATTTCTAATTTTCACAGAGGATTAATGAAAGTGTCTTTCATATATATAAAATAACTGCTGGAAACAGGTTTCTCATTAATATAACATTTCAGATGTCTATAGGAATGTAAATGAAAATGTGTGAAAGGCTGGCTTTCAGATAACTATGAAGAAAAGAGAAAAAACAAAAATCACCTCCCCAGAATAAGTAATTTAGGTAAAGTGATTTCTGGTATTACTGATGGGAAATAAGGTAGGACAACCTTTGGTGGAACAAACGAAAATATTCTTTCTTCAACCTTTAATTTACAGGGCCCTACCTCTCTTCTTTCTTTAACCACAAAATTAAAGTAAAACAGAGTAAGAAGTAAAAAATTATTCTGAAGCATTAATCTGACCTATAGGAAAAGGAAAACTGTGTTGGAAAGGCAGCTGTGTCTGGTTCTTCTGAGACTGTTCAGAATTTTCAGTACAAAAAGTAATGGTGGAAAATCATGTAGGATGCAATTTCTTCACTGGATTTACAACATATTCTCTTAATACCTCTTCTCCATGCCCTGAGCAGACTGACAATTCCCTGCTGAAAGAGCAGTAAAACAACTCATTACATTCTTCCATGGAGTGCACACCTAACAACTTGACCTAAAAACCACATGAAATCTGTCAGGGATCAACCCTGTGAGCTCTTTCATTACTGGAAGTATACCAACCAGGAATGTCTTTCCTGAACAAAACCTATTCCACACTTATAGTTGCACGACAAGATGCAGATCCAGCATTTCCTACTTGCTGATATAAAGCACAGTGTAACATTTTGGGATACCACATCTCTTCATGTATCTGACATATCTCTACAACATTTTGTTCTGAACTCATAGTTTCCCAGAACCAGCTCTCTGTGATGGTCCTCCTTCCATGAATTTGTGATCAGTGTAATTAAAACGATGGGCAGTTTTAAATGAACATTGAAACTGATAGTAGCCAGGAAAGGTCAGATGATCAATCTCCAAAAAGCAAAGGGCGTCCCCATAGTGCCTTCTTACACTAGAATTTCATGGGCCACTCAAGTGGGGAAAGACCACAGTATTACCAACCTCCTGTTAGACTCCAGGCTCAATAACCCAGTATAGCAAACAGAAGCAAGCTGTTACTCATCTGTTCTGACAGAACTGTTCCATCTGACCACCTGGAAACTGAACATTCTTCCACGGCAAGAAAACCAAGCTGAGATTTGTCTACGGATGCTCTCCTTTATTCCAAATGAAGGGAAGAACAAGATAATTTCTAGTGGTTTCTGAGTCTTGACTGCGGCAGAAAGTGTAATAGGTTGACTCTCTGGAACCACCTGGAATATTGTTTTAAATCAGATAATCACCAAAGGAGAGAACAATATTCCTTCAGTCAATTCCGGCCAATCAATATGTAGAAAAATACATAGTTCAAGTAAAGAAGCTACCCTACCTAAACTTGCCAGGAAGCATGGGGTAGAAAATAAAATCAGCTCATGTCATTGCTACCTAGTTTTGATGTACTCAATGCTCTTTCCAAACCATAGGCTTCTGTCCACAAAGATTTGCTTTTTCCAATCATCCAAGTAATACCTGTGTTCATCTTACAGAAGTCTTTGCCTTCAGAAGGATTTAGAGGTGTCTAACCAGATAGTTTTATGTTCAGGGTGACATTAGCAGTAAGTTCTTCCTTTGCACCCGTTGGTCAGTTCCCAGTAGGTCAAGGCAGGAGGTGTTTGTCAACTATCCATACTGTTCTGAGCAGGAAACTACACAGCAGTCTCCTTTCCTTCTTAGGAACTGGAAGAACTAATAACATCCACTAAAGAATTCAATACAACAACAAACAAATGCAAAATCATTAGGTGTTAGAGTGCTAAGGATGAAGCAGTGGAGCCATGGGGTAAGCCCTGGAAACAGTTATGCTCTCAATAACAACAGTGTTAACCAGAGGGCAGGCACACTCAGTTCAGTCAAGGGAAGTATTTGAGCAGAAATTACAGGAGCTCCTTCACTAACAGCCATAAACCAAGACACAGCTAGACCGTTCTCAGGCTAATCAGTATTGATAATGTTTAAACTAGGAACAGCATGTAATTCACAAATACCAGTCTGTCTGAGTCTCTCATGAACTATGTCTTGGAATCCAAAATACTTTAGTCCTTTAAACTGTTGAATGTTCACACTGTTCAGATCTCAGTGAACAGTAAATATGGAAAAAGCACAAGAAGCACAAGCAGAACACCCATATTCATCGGGACTAAAATGACTTGAGTCTCTATCAGCTGAATGCCTTTGAAAGATGACAGCCACCCAACAGGAAACACTAAGCAAAAAGTCTTAAATTCAACTAAAGTCCATCCACTGAGCTTCTTACCTCCTGGCTTCTTTGTTAAACTAAAGAACACTAACTTTGGGAAGAGCAAGGCTAATAAGAAGAATCCACTCAAACAAGAAAGAAACATCCTTTCATTACTGATATTTACAGACAAGTATCAGGAACGCTCTTAAATTAACCCAGAAAGTCTCCATCCACAGGACAACCACCTGGAATTGTGTTTCTGTGAAGCCTATTTAAACCAGCCCATACTACGTGAGATCTCATCGTCTACAGCAAGTTCTCAACAGAGTATTTCACCATCTACTAAGCCTCATCAAAACACTGAAAGGTAGTTCTTGTGCTAACCTTTTAATTATGCCATGCAAAGTTTATTAATAATGATTTCCATGATGTCACAACAAACTTGGTTTAAAGATGGAACAAAAGGTGGAAGTTTGTTTAGGGTTTTTTTAGGTTCTACTTGAAAAACATGTAAAATTTAAGAAATAATTCCTTTTGCAACATGAATTCTTAGTTACAGAGATAGTGCAATTTAACTTATTCATTATGGATCAAAAATTAACCAGGTTATATCCATGCCATAATGAAGTCCCATGGAAAACATGAAATTTCTCCATAAAAACAAGCATGAAATAAGTTTCTGTCCACAAAGCAAAGCAGATGTATGCAAAACAAGTAATTTCAGAAATGGTATTTAATGTGAGAATGGTGAAAACTTGATTATCAGTTGCATAAAGCAGCCTTAAACCTTTACTAATTTTGCTCAGTCCAGCAGCATGAAGAATCAAAAGGCATATTCTGCTATGAAAAAAACAGAAGCAATTAAAAAAACTAAAAGAAAGAAAGAAAGAAGCTAATTCATCATTCAGTTTCATTAAGTACCTTAGGGCACACATGGATCCAAGGATTTAATAGCTGACATTTTTCTTTATGCTGATAACAACAGGACATCATTACTGATGCTAACAGTCTGGGAACTAGGACAACAGTACCAGAGACAGTCTAAATGGTGTGTTAAAACATAAGAAAAACTAAAATTTTTAAACTGAAAAATGAAATCTTAGTATGTGATCCAAACTTTCATTTCATACCCATACCTGAATTGCAGTTATTTCACCATAATATTATTTTGCCATAAACATCCAAACATTTTCATTTCTTGTCATCTTTTGCAAAACTCTGCAATTCTCTACACTCATTTGACATGCTTTCATTTTTAAAGAGGTAAATTTGAGACACTTTTTATGAACAAATGCAGTTGTGCCGAGACAGGCAACTGAACTGCACCTCACAAAACCTGCAGTGGTAAAAGAATGTCTAATTCCAGTTAGCAACTGTTTCAAGCAGTGAGAAACCAATGACTAGTTTACCGAACATTACCAGTACTTAGGTAATATATGTGCCACTGTGACTTTTAACAGCATCATGTCTATTCAAAGCAACAGGAATTTATGGCAATGCTATGAAATGCATAAAAGCTTTCAGAAACTGTTAGCAAATAACAATTTGAAGCTTTGCCCTCTATTCTTCAGAATATTTATGTAAGTTTTCCAAACAGTAATGGAACTCTTAATAATCAAAATTACATACTTCATCTTTTTATTTTCTCCCTTCTTCTGATGCAATTTGCTCTCCAAAATAAGGATACACAGGACAGTTTTGCAAAATGTTCCTGCCCTCATGAACTGCTCTGGCCCTGGGAGAACAAAGTGACTGAAATTACAGTTACGCTGTTTAGAAAGTCACTGTCTTATCTGCAGGCACCCCCTCATTTTTGGGGAGAAATATGCTTAACTCCTTTGCAGTGATGAGTTAACTATGCAACTCTTGAATAACAATCCAATCTGAGAAGATAAGAGGTCCCTATATTGTCATGATAAATCTTTCTGGCTGTTTGCTGCAAAGGGTTAAAGTTACAATTTACAACAAGTAAGGCCCTGCATTGTAACCCTTTTGCATTTAAGCATGGCAGTGAACAAGAGGGCTGTATAGTTACGTAGCAGATATACAGCATATTTGCCTGCTTCTGTGTCCTTCCTCCTTCTTCTGTCACTGACTTCACAATTTGATTCTCATCAAGAATTTCAGAAACATCTAAAAAGCACTTTGAGTAAACAATTCCATGGAGCTGCAGAACCTGGACACTGCCCAAAAGAAAGGACTTGAGACACTGGCTAACAGAAAAGACGACACATATTGAAAGACAAGTACTCAGGCACAGAATACTGAAGAACAGTTGAAAATAGTCTGCATCTCTGTGATTCACAGACATCGGTGATTCAGATTGGTAACAACAAACTGAGAACTTCACAGGCTTAATTCTAACATTTCTGTTCTCTAACACTTTCATACATAAATATGTTAAAATCACAAATCTCAGAAAACTGTAAAAAACATAATGATGCAACAGGACTTACACAACAGTGACAAAAGAAAAGTTAAAGCTTCAAAACCATTAATGTGCTGAATATGTAAGTCTTTTGTGGTAAACCAATATTAATAATACAAAGGATCTGAAAACTAACCAAATACTATGCTACTTAATTTTGTGTAGTTTAAGGTAATTTAACCATTTATATCTAAAGAAAATTCTATTTCATCATGAGAGGACTAGAAATCTGCATATGAAGGACCATATAATTTTTTTCTACTAGTCATGCAATAAAAACATCACAGAGAAGACTGCAGGAAATTCACCTTTGCCTAAAAAGCATTCATCCTCATGTCTTCCTTTAGATCCTGTCCCTTAGAAAACCACCTATTATTGTAACTTATACTGTATTGATTTTTACAAGAGAATGTTTATCATAAATATGGTTATGATTGACCTGTCATTCTTTTTAAAGCTATTACAGATATGATTCAGAAAAGTATCTTACTGAGGCTAGCAATTTCCCTTTCATACTAATTTGAAACTACTCAGGAAAAAAGCTCCTCTACAAATAGTTACTGTAAATCAGCTTGTTTACTCCAGACTTAAAATGGAAGGCTTAAAATTAGAGCCGTTATAGTTCAATGGAAGAAAAACTTCAACCACAGATAAGAGAATCTGTTGATAGAAACAGGCATCACTACATTGAATGCCACAGGTTTGCAGCATTTGTTACATAATTAAATGATTTAGGAGAAGACATGTTGTTTTACGTTTCTTCAGACTATGGCACAATTTGACAAACTCTGTAATGTACTACGCACCAGACTACACGCTACAGTTTCCCTGGTTGGGAGCTGTAGAGGAAGTTAGGAAAGAATAGAGACTCACCTTTTTTCATTTCCGTATGATTTCTGCGCAACTTTCGCATGGAGTATTAGCACTGTTTGATCACCTCGCTCCTTTAGGTAATTTCGCATTGCTTCCCTAAAAAAAAAAAAAAAATCAAAAGACAAAATAAGCTTTGAAAATTCTTTTGGTTTTGTTTAAAATTATAATAATCCAAAGACAGCTTTAGGACAAAAAAAACCCCAAACGCCTGAAATTCAAAAAAGGCAACCATTAATAGGGTCAATATGAGCTTGTTTTGTTTGTTAAGACAATTACACAGCAAAAAGAAGCAACCATCTTGCATAAAGCTAGCAGTAGGGGTCTGTGGTCATTTACAATTTCTACATTCTCCCCCCAAAAAAACCATGCCTGTGATCTAAAATTGTATCAATTCCCATCACTATATACCACATTCAAAGCTTGATTTTACAAAGTACCATGACACAAATATTTGATTAAAACACACTTTATTAATTCAATATTGTCTCCTTAACCAATTTAGTCTGTCATGATAATGACAAATTGTTCTGAAATTTTATTTAAGCTATTAACTAAATCAATGCAATGTTTATATAAAAGTTTTCTTTTGGTTGTGAAGATGCTAAGAAATGGTTAAATTTTTCAGCTTGTTTCATTTAATTTTCTGGAGAAAGCCTCTACTTCCTGCATACAATCAGGTAAACAAAATAAATAAATTCGATTTTCTATCGTTCATCATCACTGTAATGACAAACGTCATACAAAAGCTATAATTACCTCAAACGCACCAACAGCAATTTCTTGAGAGATGTAAGAGAACAATACACCCTATCATTCTTCTGTATAATAATCTAACTGTTCATTAAGCAGCATGCCAAATTCAACACCCTAGGGTTTAGCTGTGTCGGAGTGCTGACAGGAACACTTTTCTAGTCCCTGGAGGAACTTTTGCAGGTTGAATGCCCACCAATGCACTCCTCTTCAAAGTAGTCAATGAGAGAAACAAATTCTGAATTTAACAAGAAGTTACATGAAGAGATGAAACCCTACAGAAAAGGGATTTTTGGGTTTCGGTGTTGTTTTTATGAGTGTGTGTGTGTGGTTTTTTGTGTGTGTGTGTGAACTGCATCCAACCATTCTACTTCCTTTGGACAGATCTAGAGAACCGAACATCTCCGGTGAAAAAAGATGGAAGATAAAAAGCCATATTCTGTTGACAAGCCCTCTTCCAACAGAAATCCCCACATATAGTTTCACAGAGGAAAGCAAGCAGATGGGGGGTGGGGGTGATGGAGGTGGTAACAAGGGGGGAAGGCAAGGGGAGAAGGCACAGGTTGGACAACAATTGAGCTTTGCTAATGATGTTTTGTAATTCTTGAATTTATCATGCCTGCATAATACAGTGATCAGTGTGCTAGACTTCCTGTGTAAACACCAGGATATAAGAGCAAAGACTTGAATTACTGTTTTAAATTTGGACTAACTTGATCTGTTTACATTTGACAGTGGTAAAACTGATGTTTACCCATGAAAACACAGATGGAAGAACTGTCTCAAAGCACACAGACTTACTTTATTTACAACCATTGTTCAAGAATATATTTTAAACCACAAAACATAATTCACTGTGAAATTATTATTATACATTTCATTATGATATATATTAGCTGCATTTAAGTGGTTTAAAAACCTTTATCTGACAATTTGAAATACTCTATAAAGAGTAATGGGGTACTAAATTAAAAACATCTGTCATACTAAAAACTTTTAACTTGACTACCATTAAAAAAAACTCTCAAAACCAGCAACCCATGCACAAAAACACTAGGTGCTATCTAATGTTCATTTAGCACTGTATGAGGAAGAAATTTTGCCTTTTCTGTTGGTCTATTGATACAGCGGGCTTGTACAATCCAAGCTCCTAGAACTAGGAATGTTCCCCTCCAACCCCTCCCAGTGATAAAGAAAACACATAACCATTGCAATTCTTACACGATGTTTTTCATTATTACATCTTAAAACTTGCCACGAAGGTAGTACTATTATAGTTTATATCTATAAACAACTAGCACAGTATGAAAGAAGTAGTGGTGTTCTGCTAGAGCTTGGACAATGATCAATAGGTTATTAGACAAACAGGACTGCCTTTACACAAAAAAAAAAAAAAAAAAAAAAAACAGAATACTTTTCCAACAATTGAACTAAATGCCTTTAAGGATTTACAGATAGATTTTTTTTTTTTTTTTTTTAGCATTAAATAAACAAACCATACTCTTACAAATTTGTGTAACAAATTTTCCGTTTCAGCATTTCTCTCTTCAGATGAAAAAAGTTAGGCTGCTTGTTTCCAGCCTCTATCAGTATAGAAAAGGTTTACAAGCTACTGCTTTGAAGTGTCACTAGCAGTTCCGAGATGCCTACCCTGGACGCACATGAAATAGTATCTGGTATATCTATCAGCACATGAAATTTAGAGTCACTACAGTTACTAGAAAACTTTGTTAAAAGACCTTACACTGAATAGTCATTATTTTTGTTGTTCTTTTCAAAGCAAAGAAGATAAATTCTATCATTAACTTCAGGGCGATACTAACAGGTGTTACTGTTCAAGATGGAAAACAGTTCATTACTTAAAACTCAGTATCTTTAAATATCCCTGAAAACAGGTAGGCCAACAGGAAACAGCAATGGTTGTTCAATTACGTATAAGTCAGTATAGATCAATTTTGCATTGAAATGAAGTTTCACAACGACACGAGGTAATCTGAAGCTTATCCAGAAATGCAATGAGACAGATATCCCCAACACAAAATGTAAATGCTCCCTCCCACCTTAATGCCATAAGGCATCATAATTTCATTCAAAACATAAGTAGGCCAGAGTGACAATGGGTTTCCATGTCTTTATACAGTACTATTACTACACAAAATTATTAAAAAATTGCTTGAAGTACGAATGATGTGCAAACAGTGGTTTTTAAACTCAGCAGTTACTTATAATCAGCACAGTTCATGTCAGAGTAATAAATATTTGCACAGACTGTGCTACAACAGTTTGAAAAAATGGTGACTACTTAACAGCTTCTCGTATAAATGCTTCCCAGGCAGACCAGGAGCAAATCAAGCATGGTACTCCTGTCACGCTAAACACTTTTCAGAATGGATTGACTTGATGGTACTATTTGATACTATCTCTGACTCTTTCAGTTTCATCAAAAATTGGTGAAGATCACAGCTTTACCACACTGTGTTCATTTTGATCTTACCTACTGCATGACAGTAGCTGAATTTTGGCAGTAAGAATTGTTACTTTACATGACCTCACAAGACACTTTTACCCAAGAAATCTGACTCATTCACGGTGATTTAAAACTAAGCAATTTACATCCTACCGAATTACCTACAGTAACTGATAGGTGAAGTCAACACCATTTCTAAAAAGGCATTTTGAGTATCATATTAAAAACAAGACACTCAACTGTTCAAAATTTTACTTCTGGCTGCTGACCACATACAATAATTGAAAAGCTTTGATATTTAAAATTCTAAGATTAGCAAGTCACAATTTTTTAACTTGGAAATCTGTCTGAGAATGAAAAGGGCAACTTTAGACAACTCTTAAAAACAGAATTTCTTTAATGCTTACCTGGTAAGCCGTTTTGGTTGAGGTCGCTCTCCAAATTTCCTGAAAAAAGAAGAAGTTGTTAATTTAAAACAAAAATCTTTAGTCATAATTTTACAGTGAAATAGTATCCCAATTTTACAGTTTTTGAAAATGTATTGGAATTTGGTGTCTCTTCTTTGTAATTTCCCAGATAGATCATTATTAAAATATCAACCACCTCCTTGCAACAGTTTTTCCCACAACAGCAGAGGGGTTTTTTTATTTGGAACACTAGATAACTGTATTTACTAAAGTCACATTTACTTTCTCTCCAAGTCGCTTTTGAAAAGTTCAGATCTCACAAGTGTGTAAAAAACCAGGAGATCTTTGCCATAGTATTGACCAGAAGGGCCAACGAAAAGCAGTTATTATCAACATACAGAAAAGAACAGACTTCTCTGAGTCAACAAATCACATTAAATGCTTCCAATCAGGACAATTTTTCCGAAATCTATTATTCCTTAATTACCTCTTACAAAAAGGATGACAACATATTTCATACGTGCCAGCACAGAACTATATGAAAAAATCTTATGGAAGGTAGCCAAGCATGATCCAGAAATATCCTGCTACACACTTACAAGTTTTTTATCCATGAAGTGTTTTGAGACAGCTGTATTTATTTCAGTGCTTTAACACTGTTTTTGAGTACACTCTTTACACTAAGTTAAGACTTTCCACAAAATTCTTTATTTACATAAGACATTGAATTTACACAGGACAAACATTTTCATTAACAAAAATATCCTCAGATTAAACCAAAATGCTCAGGTAAAAAATGTGAAAAAAGGAAGGCTGTACCCAGCAGTGTACATCTGCAAGGTACATCTGCTTAAGCTGGTAAGAAGTATAACCACAAACAAAAATAAGGACAAAGAAGGAAGGTAAATAAAAAAAAAGCAGGCTTTGCTTAACACCTTTCTATCTAAAAATAAATTGAGGCATAAAAGACTGCACTGCTGTTGCCAGTGCTCATAAATATCTCTGTGACTTGCCAAACTCTTTGATAAGTGGACATCTCTTTCCCTGTATGCTTCCTGGACAGTGAAAAAACCCTCTCCTAATACTGCCCTACAACAGTGTTGGAAGGACAAGAACAATTTGATCATTAAATTATGTGACAAGAAATTCTCTTGTTGGTGCAGTGGATCTGTCCTGAACTCTACAGCAACTGGTGGTGGAATGATTTGCTGCATTTCAATTTTATTTGAATAATTCTAGAAATGTACAAAGTTAAAATACATAGCTATTGACATTTCTACAGTTGAGCAAAGTAGTACTCTGCTGAAAAGACAGTGATAAGAACATTCAGCAAATTTTGAAGTTATTTTTCAAGACTTGAGAAATTAGTCTTCTAAAGTACAGGTAGTCCACTCTATGTAGAGGAATTGAATAAACAAGAGGAAATTAAATTATTTTTTTCAGTTTAAACAATGAAGTTAAAATTTATTTTTCTGACCAGACAGGAGTTTCATGTTTTACTTGGTTGTTGTTAGTACACTGTTCACTGTTTTGGCTTTTATTTTAGCTTTAAAGGAAACAACGAAACTAAAATTCTTGCTGCAAGATTTGTTTTTATATATTTTAAATTTTGAGCTCTATTGCACATGTACTTCATTTGTATTTTTCTCTGAGGTACGTATCACTGCATTGTCATATTTGTAATGCAGAAAGGTAAGCAGAAAACCCAAACAGCTTTGCAGTTTGGCAGCAGGAAAGTTATATCCCGAAGCCTTTCTGCTTCTTATCTTTTCACGATCTGTCTAGCTTCATCTCCCAAGCACGTCTTGTGCCTCTGATTTTTCCCTGGATAACAGTGTGAGTAGGTGTGCGTATCCCACCACCCCAGTACTATGTATGTAGTTACTCTTCTCCCCTGAAGACGTAGGATCATTATATCTGGCAGAGGGTTCACCTGCCTGTGACTCACTGACTAGACAACAGATTACCTTTAAGCAATATTCCACAGACAAACAACATCCCTATAGATTAGTTGCCTGATTTTGAGTAGAACTACAGTCTTTGTTTCAATCCCTCTGCACATTTTAATTCACCATGAAAAAAATTAAGAGGTGCCTATCTGGGACCAAAAGAGGCATTATGCACTCCACGCTTGTTTGTACTGTGGCCAACAGATCCAATCCAAGATGAGGACACTAGTACATCAGAGGCTGCATTAACGTAAAAAATCCTCCCAGACAAAACCTTACACTCTCCTAAGGCAATATCTACTCATGCAGAACTCTTGAGCACAGTAGATACATTCCCTTTGCACATACACATCGCTCCCTAAAAAGAGCTTTATACACAAAACAGTTGCAATTACTTAAAGAAATAAAGCACATTTTTTCTTTAATCAAATCCTGAATATACAGCACAGGAAAAAGTACCAAAACCCCCATTCTTCAGAGGCAGAGCTAAAGCACTGAGTCATTCTGGAGATGCACAGGGTGAACTCTGATCATCTGATGCTCAGTGCAGTACATTCATAAATCACATGCCAGCTTTCCCTAGCCTCTTCCATCCAAAATAAAGTTAATGCTGTCACTGTAATCAACTTGTGAACACGTAAAAATGCTACCCTTAGCAGTATGAACCTTCCGAAGAGATGATGCAAACTAAATTTGGTAGATCTTTTATTATTCTTTCAATATACACTAGAAGGGGAGGTAGAATAGGAAAAAGTTACATACTCATATTTACTTAAAGTTCAATTTTTTACTGTCTCTGAATTAAATTCTGCTACTTTTTCCTCCGTAATGTCATCTTGACGATGACTGACAGTTATGCACCCTAGCCCTGGTGTCAATGAGCAGTATTTTCCTGTACCACCTCAAAATCATTTCAAAGATACCACAAATGTTCTGCAGAACTAAGATCTGTAAGACTTGACATACAAACCACTTGGATTATCAGATAGTTTCACAGGGATAACTATATCTTAGGGAGAATTAACATGACTTGCACAGGAATGCTATAAATCAAATTACTGAAATAAGTGACCAATATGTACCTGAATAACATTGACTGACATTGCATTTTACACATCTAGTAAAAAAACTCCCTAGCTCAAAAGCAATATTCAGAGAAGTTAGTATTCAAGAATGATTAAGAATGGAATAGGAAACACACACATTACCATGTCATAGCACTATTCTGCCATATACCCACAATTCTGAAAACTGCCTGAAGTTCACTGGAAACGTAGTGGAAAAAAAAGCTCTCTCAAGAGTAACAGGAGATACCACAAAAGTCAATATGGATGATCGGTAGTTGTCATATGCAATTGGCTAAAACTGTTTAGCCTTTAGTGAGAGCACAAAAGAAAAGTGACAAATGGATGCAAAGACCTAAGAGACTGGTAAAAGATACACAAAATGTGAAAAGGAGATGGCTATTCTACCTCTCACAAACACAAGAATTAGAAAGTATATCTAATAGATGAAAATTTCATTTTAGAATATTTTTTTTTTTTTCCTTGTTCTAGAAACTTTGTTACTGCTAACTTGTGAAATATGTTGTGGAGGCTGAAAGCACAAATGGACTCAAGATTAAACAAACATTTGGTACTGTATTCAATTAGCTTCTATTAAGCATAATGACCTATTTTTTACAACCTTGTTCTCAGGAAAACCTAAACCATGTTCTACACCAGCAGCAAAGTACCAGGAAGAGAAAAAACAGTCTACATTTTCCCTGTTTTTCATATTCTTTCCTTAATCATCCGTTACTGATGACTAGCAGGCATAGTCCTGTATGTGTACTCCTAGGAATCAGATCTATTCCACAGCAGCAATTGCATCCAGGGTGCCAGATTTTCAGTCACATTGCAAAACTGAAGATATACAAACAAGACATGAAAATCTGGGGGAAAAAAAAAAAAAAGTATCACACATTTCATTTAACGGTTCATCTGGTTTACTCTTATATGTTTACAACTTCATGTAGATACCTGTATTGACAAGGCAACCTAAGGTACAAAAATTATCAGTAACTGGCACACAGAAAAAAAGACTAAGAGGCTTTTTAATATTTCTGACGTTAAGAGAGCTCATCTGAAAGTGAAAGAAACACACTGTATATTGTTTCATACTAAATGACAGACAAGCTATGACTGCTATTATTTCAAACTTTTATATTTGACTAACACGTTGAGAAATGAGCAGGTTCAAAACATTTCAAGGTTACCTGCCAGAGAAGACAGACTTCAACGTTTTCCTTGCATTAGTTTTCCATGGATTTCACTGTTTTGGAATTTATTTTTATATTCAGTCTTTCTATTCCTCTCCTGTTTACACCTTGAAAGTAGGCAGACTGGCTGGTAACAAAAATATACAGGAGAGGAAACTAAAAATCTATCATAGTTCTACTCCTATAGTGGTTATTAAACAAGCTAAATACATATAATCTGAAATCCTGGTTATAAGTTATATATCATTATATCTGAACGCTCACCAAGTTCCTTTGCTGTTTTTTTTTTATTTTACTATCCAAGACTAAGTGCTGTTTCAGGTGTACTGTATTGGAATTCTGAACACAGAGTCAAGATGCCATTTCAATTCACAGAACTAATTCAGTGCAAACTGTATTTTATTATTGTTTCCCTAACACACTACACTACAAACATGAGTGTGATGAACATTAGGCACACCATAATCACTTGCTGTTGCAGTGATTCTTTTCCCAGTCCTGTATTTTCTCCAACCACTAGTTTGTATTCTATTATTTAATGTATTTTGTTTGTCTTCTGATGCTTTGCACAAATTAATTTCACTTCCACATTTTGCACTGCAGGCATAACTTTTCTCCCATGTCATGTGCCAAATAATTCTTCGTTTCAAGTTCATCCTTTTCATTTAGCAAGTCCCAGTTTGCCATTCAAACTTTTATTCAACCTTCTATTCCCCATTCACATAATGGGAAGTGAACTTACTTTTTTTCTTTTTACCTCTTTACTGCCCCTCAAGTAACTATGGAAATGAACAAGTGCACCAGCATTAATCTTACAAGTACACTAACTAGTATGGCTCAGACTTTTAATATTCTCAGGTTAGGTAAAAACATGACACAATATATATAGTAAGTTTCAAATTTTTTCAGAAAATAGTTCCGATACAGTATGTACTATAATATAGTTGTCTATGGCTGCAGGAGTATGAATTTCTGCTGTTTCCAGCACCTAAAAAGGAACACAAAGACAAAGAAAAATCCATCAGTTATTATACACCTCTACTAAGAGTACTGAACTTTTTTTTCTATTATAAAATTTAGTTTCTGGAGATAAAAATCTCAACTGTTTTGGCTGATTTCCCCCCCCCCCCCCCCACTGGTTCCATGTGTCAATTCAACTTTGGAAAAATAAATAACTTAAAATTAACCAAGACAGTTTTTCCATTTGCAAGAACAAGATTATTTAAAAAAAAAAAAAAAAAAAAAAAAAAAAAATAATCACATGCTGTCCCAACCTCAAATTTGTCTGAAAAATCTGTGGTCACTAAGCTGCCCTACCATCCTCCTGCCTGGAATACAAACTTCAAATGTTTCTGGTACTGGCCTTTCAGCCAAGAACATACTTTTTACAGTCCCTGAGAAAGTCCATTCACCTTTATTTACTGAGCACAGAAGCCCTAAAAAAATATTTCCATAACACTCAGAGGCAAACTTTAGCGATTTGCCTTAGGAATTCTACCTTTACTTGGCCTATAGACTGACACAATTTTCACTGTCTAGCAGGAATAGTGTGGGTCTTTCTGTCAATAATGCTCTCCAGGAAGCAAAAAGCAAAAGAGATTTGAAGACGGTATGAGTAACAGCTAAGCGGAAAGCAAGCATGTTGGAGAGGCCAACATGGTGGGAATAGCAGGAAGCGTGAGGACTGAGAAGGGGAGCAGATGAGTGGCAAACTAAGACTTGCTAAGTGAGAAGAATGGGCCTGAGAACATTATAGGAGATGAGACACCTTTTCTGGTCAAGGCAAAACACTGAGATTTAACTCCAGAATATACAAAGACTAGTGAAAATACACTACAGCTATTGTTTTTTCTGTTGCTATTTTTTGTAACAGTAGTTTTCATGATATCTTAAAAATTTCAACATGGAAAATAAAAGCAAAATATTTGTGTTACCCCAAAGAATCCAAAAACATATTATAGCAGATATCCATGCATTGACATCTAAGTTGAGATCTCTTTTCTGCCTTGCACAAGCATGAAGAGATCATCATGGGTGTTGGGGACTAAGTCCAGTAGGCAGCTAAGCACCACACCGCTACTTATTCCCCCCCTCCATTGGACAGGTGGATAGAAAAGCCTAAGTAAAAAGCAAGCAAACTTGTAGATAGAGAAAAAAATTGTTTAACAAACACGGGATAAGTGGAAGAAGAGAGAAACAAAACAAAACGAGCCAAGCACTCATCACCTCCCACGGGTAGACCAATGCCCAGTCAGTTCCCACACAAAAGCTGGGTAACCTCTCTAAACCTCTGTCCTCTCCATTTTATCTCTGAGCACGACACTATATGTTATGGAATATCCCTCTGGTTAGTTCGGGTCATCTGCTTGGTTGTGTCCCCTCTCAACATCTTGTGTACCCTCCAATCACTGTGGGGATACCGACATGGGACAGAGTGAGAAACACAGAAGACCTTGACACTGTGCAAACACTGTTCAACAAGAGCTAAAACAGTAGTGTGTTATCAACACTGCTTTGGTCACAAAGAATACAGCACCATACCACTGCTATGAAGAAAATTAACTCAAAGTCAGACCCAGTACAATGAGAAAACTAAAGAAAAATTAGTGTTCTTTACATGGAAAACAAGTGCTTTTGAAAGGCACAGAGTACCTGTTCATTACAAAAGCTTCACTCCCAGATATCCAACTGTCAAATCAGTTCCAACTGGACCAAAACACTTGCTGGTGCCTTTGACTGATCTAGCAAGGGCCTAACACTTCTCCTGAATAGTGAAATCAGTTTGTTATTAGTCCAGTTATATGATAGCACATATCACGGCATTTGCTGCAGAACACGTTAGAGGAACGCTTTAATAAGCTACAAGAGATGACAGTAATACCTCAGTATGGATTCTGAAAACAATCTCCAGACAAGTCCTCAGAAGGAAGCTTCCCTTGAAGGAAGCTATCCCGTAACTGCTCAGTGCAATTGTTCCAGCTCCTTCTCCTGAAGCACAGACCTCTCAACATTGTCAGAAATAAGATATACTAATCACCAATCCAGGGATGGATAAAACTTGGAGTCGGATTTGAGTGGCAAGTCCCACTTGTCTTAAACTGAGCTGTCAAATGGGTTTTGAGACAAATACAGTGTGCTTCACATAGGCTTACCAGGGGATAGAGATGTTTAAGAATACTAAATTAAATGCAGAATAGAATGACTAAAGAAAGTTTTTACTTCCTCAGAGGAGGTCTGAGGGAAACAATGCTTGAAACAGGAGGAGTCTAATGAAAAGAATTTCAGATTTTTATGTAATCTCTAGAGAAGTTTCAGAATACACTATGCAATTCAGAAAGAAAGAACGTAAGAAATTCCAACCTCTGCTTTCCAACAATACAAAGTGACAATGAAGTTTGATGAAAGGTTGAAGTTAAGTTCCAACATTTCTAGTATCTACCCAATAGCTGGTATATTCTAAAAGCCATTAAGTGTGATGGGACTGGAGAGGAAGAAAAATTCCATTTCAACTACTACAGGTATACTGTAGTTAGGAGTGTAGCAAAAGAAACCCCTGTGTTTCGCTTAATCCCAGTTCTAAACACAGAGCCAACTGTCAGATGCAACCTTCTCCTAGACCTCTTATATGGCCATGGTACTTGTGAAAGAATGTGAAGGATTGGATAGTGAGACAAAAGCCTTTAAAAGAAATAAAGTAAAATAAGGCAAGTAATTTACAGGTATTTTTTTAATCATTCTCCCTCAATTTTAAAACAACTGCTACGTATCTGGAAAGCTAGAAAGTCTTCATACATACATTCAGTTTTATAGCACAAGATGACTCTCAGAACAGAGCCTACTGTTTCTACCATAAATAACAAAAACACTTTTCAAAGAATTCATTTCAAGTTGCTACATGATCAGTTATTACAAACCTATTAAATGTGGTATACTACAAGATCACCAGTATGTCATCTCATCAGGTTTACTTGGCCTACTGAGGTTATTTAAGATCTAGGAAAGTGAAATGCTAGGTTTTCTAGTATAACATTTAAAGTTTGAGGTTTATTATAGAAGTATTCATTTTCAGCCATTGAGACATCATCTGAGAAAAGCTGAAAGAGATGGACTCAAGTAACTTGCTGGGACGCTATCTTCTCTCTTTCTTTTAATCCTCTATCCTCTGCCCATTTCCAGCTTCAATTTGCTTAACACAGACAAATCAGTGAGGAACTGAAGCAGCACTAGGGAAAGATCATGCTTGTAAACTTTAAACAGGCTTAAAATGATATATACAACAGTGCCCATGTACAGGACACATTAAATAGTTCTCAGGAACTATGCCTTTATCTTCCAGTTGTTAAAGATGTTTCATACAGGTTAAGCAGTATACTGCAACCTACATGATAAGACTCATCTACTCCACATCAGCCTTGTTTTGGTTTTGCAGATTTCTGCATTTAGAATAACATGTTACATCAACAGCAAAATCAAAGCAGCATATTTACATTTTAAAACACAGAAATTTTTTGTTAATATATTTTCCTGCACACAGATTTCTGTGAAGATGCAAATACTGAGAATATTTTCCTAAGTTCACCTACACAACCATATTTTCCTGCAAACGTTTTACAACACAAATCCCAAATGAAAATATCATCTATCACTAGGAAACATTATTTCAACTGGTGGTTTCACAGACACAAAGAGAATTCCTATGTATTAAAAAAAATGACCATTTATGATGTAGCACGAGCTGGCATATAAAAAAGACCACAAAATTTCATACAGTGGTTTCTGCTCTGTTTAGTCTATGAAATACATATCAAATGTAGTTGTTAATTCACATCACTTAATCTTTCTTTGCTGTTGGTGACAACTGATGCATTTGATTTCTGTAAATGCACCTTATTCCATACCGATATCCTTTATTTTTTTAAATGAAGCTGAAAATAGGACACTGTTATGATTTCCCATTGGTAAAAATGCACAGCTCAAAGTAGTGATGTTCTACAGGTTTAACACATGATTAAATGAACAAAACACCTAAAGGACACAATTTCTAAGATATTAAACCAAATGACATAATTGGATATATGAATTCATTTAAGATAAAAGTAAACATAAGCAATTAATATTACTTATACTCAAATAGAACATTTCACATTTATCTTTTCCATGAAGATACTGAATAAATGAACCATACAAACGGCTAAAACAAAAGATGTTCAGAAGGAAAATTTTAATCTTCTCCAAAACAAAAGTGGGTTCAATATCCACAAGTCTGATCAGTAACAGAAACAGAGACAGTTGTACCACCAGTAATATCCAGCACTAAACAAACACCACAGTGGAAACACAAACTAAAAGGAAAGAACTAAAACAAACAAGCTTATATTGTCAAAAGACGACAGGTAATGAGGTAATTTCTCTCAGCCACTCTTTACTCCACAGCCTATGATTCCACACAGCCTTCAGTCTTCACAAAGTTCTGAGCAGATTTACTTTTCTCAGGCTATACCACTTCCACGCCCTATATGCGTTTTTTTTTCTCCTCCACTGCTCTTCAGAGTTTGTTGTAGCTTAATGCCATACAGACTAATATGACAAACTACATTGCGAGTGTAACTAACTAGTGACTACTGTGGCTTTATCTGCATAGCATCTTAGAGAAAGATTTTTTTATATCCTTAGACTACTCACACCCTAAACATTTTATGGTGGTCTACTATTTCCTTTCACTTAGCAGAACCACAGAAGTTGTTGCTGTGCTACTTCCTCAATAAAAATACTGCTGTGGTCATTACTCAGTTCTAAGAAAGGTATAGAAGACACTGAAGATTATGCACATCCATTACTTTGGGTGATATATGTATCTTAGGACTGTTGGTTTTGGCTTTTTTTTGGTTGTTGTTTTTTTTTTTTTTTTCCTATGAATACATTTAGATTTATGCAATCTGACATATGTAACTAAATACACGATAAATAATGCATTTCAGAGGCTCTTATTCTTTCTACGATATCACACACCTGAAGTATGAAAACTGCTAAAGAAATGACACCTATCTCCCCCATTGCTCCCTCCAGGTGCAACTGTGTTCATAAGCATGATCCTCTAGAGCTGACAAAGCCAGTAAAATGCCAGTTTCCAGATCACCCATCACGCCGCAGGCACTCAGCACTCAGGATGAACACACACACTGCCAGAATCACATGCAGTCATCAACCCGCTCTCACTTTTGCCTGCCAGCAGAGCTTAGGCCCTGATTCTCATTAGGGTGTCTACTGTAATAAATACTGCTATAAAGGCTTTCTCCTGAAGATAAAGAGTTGAACTAAAAGCTAACCCATTTTTAAATATGGTTTTCATATCCACACATAATGTACAAAGAACCAACCTCAGCCAACCTGCTTTGAAATACTACTAACCCAATGTACCCTCTTTCTTATCCATCCTACAAAAGGAGATAAAATTAATTGAAACCTCCCCAATCGAGAATGTCTAAGGGACATGAACAATGCTAGCATTTCTCCTACTCCTGAAGTCCTTTTCTCCTCTGTAAAGAGCGAATGATGGGTGGTCCAACTGCACTGTGGCTCTTTGGAATTAGGGGGCACAGCAGCCCCTGAAATCACAAAACCAGAAAGTTTTTCAGCGATGCACAAAACATTCCCTCTCTTCAAGAAAAAAAAAAAAAAAAAAAAAAAAAAGAGACCCACCTGCTCCAGGGTGAATGCCACCAACCATGTACTATCACATCTTTGTACTGCATGATCCTGTACTGCTCCAGCCTATACTTAAAGAATTTAAGTCTTCCAGCACAGGGAACATGTTACGTGTTTGAAACAAGTCTTCTACTGTACAGCACTATATACACTTTTGGCACTATATTAAATAATACTGACATAAATACAATAGAAAAAGCTCTGCTTCATTTAGTCACGCCCTCTAGCTGGAAGTCACTGGTTCAATTAGAAACACCCTCTCCCTTTTCTGACCCACTTTCATCCTCCCACATTGCTTTCATTATTGTCCTCTCTCTTTTCCAATCCCCATAAAAAGAAAATCACAGAACCACAATTGCAATTTAAATACAGCTTGCACCTTATCAGTAAATAGGCTCACTTTTAAACAACCTGAAGTAAACAAATTCACTTCTTTATAGTAGTCTACCTATATTTGGAAAAAAACTTCATCCAGTAAATCACTATATTTTTACATGATTCTAAAAATCAAAGGTCTAGTCTCAAAATGACATTATTTTAACCCAGACAGAACTCACACCACTCTGCCACACTAAGCAAGGCAAGAAATTCATTACTGCCATCTTAAGAACAAGAAAGTGCCTAAACATGTATCTGGAGATGTGCTTTCTCTGCTTTTACTTTTTGCTGCAGGTACCTGCTGCAAGAAGCTACAGTAGCCCAAAGATCTCAAGTATACTAAAAAACTTAGGTATTATCAACTTAAAAGGATGACATTAAAATGTTGAAATGGTGTAGAATGTGAGAAACATCATTAAAGAAATCACTCCATTTATTAAGAATCCTTTATATTCACATGCTATTATTTCTTTTTTATTCACTCCCTAATAACGTTGGCTCAAGTGTTCAGTGGAAACTGCAGATTTGCACACACTTACCTTAGCAACTGAAAGAGCTATCAGCTTGAAAAATCAGCATGCCAACAGAATCTCAGTCCCTAAAACACAATATAATTTGGCTCAGCTATTGTAACTGCATAGGGAATGTGCAATATAAGGCTCATTAGTTTTATATTCATTCACTCAAACCAAAAAAAAAAAAAAAAAAGAGTGACTGGTAGGAAAATAGGAAAACAACTACATGTAGTTCACAAAATTGGCTACTAAAATAATGGTAAACTGCTAATACATAAAAACCTTCTGAAGCATGCTTCCACATGTTATATCCCACATTCACAGCTTTCAGTGGCAACTGTTTTGCTCAGTGCACAGTTATTAGGATTCTTCTTGTCCACCTAGTACAGTAAATTTTCCCCTGGATCTCATCTTGCACATCACCTATGAAAAGATATTTCTCAAGTGAACTTGACTTTTATTTCTTAAGAAAGTGATTCTTTGTCCGCTACTAAACCATAATTTCAGTACCAGCAAGCCTTTAAAAAACAAGCAGCTTGTTTTAAGAAATTAAATTTCTAAATACAGTAAGAAGAGAGCTATTGAGAAATAAAGCAGTGCTTTTTACAGTTACCAACTGCCCATATTTGCAAATAAGATTTAGTATGAAGAAGGATTTTTTTTTCAGATGTATGAGGAATCAACTTTACTAAAACTACTTGTTACCCCTGTTGCCTGATTACTTGACAGAAGTCACAAATTAGACACAAGATGAGACTTTTTAGACCACTTTCCTCCCAATATAGGAACCCTCCACCACACTATAGTACCTTGCTTTCAATGATTGAAAGTCTGCAGTGTTCAGAGAACAGTTTCTTCTCTTTAAATATACCTTTCATCCTCAACTGGAAGATAAGCATTCATCTGTGCAGAAGGCAACTTAAAAAAACCCAGCTGAATAAAAAAAGCACAAAAACTTAAGGTTCATTGTTTTCTTTGAATTGCCACAGTTCACTGTAATGCCAAAAATACATAATAGAAGCAGAAATTGTGAATGATTTTGCAAGGAAGTGGTAAAGAACCATACTGAACTTGTGAAGGAGGAAGACTCTCAAAAAGCCAGCCTAACCTCACTAACCATAAAGGCAAATACGTATTTCTTTTGAACGCCTCTTAAAGAGATAACAGGTTCTTGACAGGGATAGTCACTGGTCAGCCCAAAATTTCTAACCACTGCTCTGTTAAAGGAATAGGTTATTCACTCTTCCATGTGTTTTTCCTTACTGTATACCCACATAAACATAGGAGCTTCATTACTACAGCAACTGCTTCCTATTAGCAGAAAACCAAGGAGAACATACTATCTGCCTAGAAAGGGCTTACTGTCTTGGCTCCAAGCTCCTCAATCAGTTTCCCCTGCACCACCTGCAGAGCTCAGACCTTGAGAGGAGCCAACCCAGCCTGTCATCCATCACACCACTAATACACTGGCAAGCAGGAAACGGAGGGAAACCAGTGGTTTTGGTTGCAGAAAACTGTTCAGTCACCTCAGTAAATTCAACTTTAACAGAAGCCAAGAGATTACACAGGCGTAGCTAAGCTTGTTTTCTCCTACATTCTAGCAAACCTACAACCCTTATGGGAAAGAGCTACATGTAAAAAAATAAAACACAAAAGAATTCGGTAAGGAAAATTACTTGCAAAAAACAAGTCTTAAGCATAATTAAGACATGTTACCATCAGACTAACACCCTTAGTCAAAGTTTAGCCTAGAATAGTTATAAGAGACTCACCCCAAACGCAGACAGAACTTAATGCAAAATGACAGCTAAGTATACCGACATCTCTAAGGTTTAAGCAGATCAACTCTGACAAGTCTTGTTGTGACAGTTTAAGTCATGACTCTCTCAAATGCCTTTCCCACCTCTCTGCGATGTCAGGGTAAGCAAAGAGGTCTGTCCCACCCGCTCCAGTTCACACTGGGACCATGGCTTCACAGGCAGCTGAGCTGTTTTGGCACCACCAAACACAGGACTTGCCTGCTGGCCTCCCTCCACCTGCACTGACCTGCCCTTACACACCAATCTCCAGCACTTCTCAGACCTTTCCACAGATAGATTCAAATCAGTAACCCCAAAAAACCCACTATCTTTTCCGGGAGGAGAGGGATGAAAGGAAGGAAGGAAAGCAAATTTTCATGTAGCTGTGAACCCAGAGAGCCAGTGCCACCACAATGTCATCAACAGGAACACTCAGAGGATAATGTGACCTCCCACTTTGGTAGCAGCACACTATTAGATATCTTGTGCATCCATAGCTTCAGTTTAAACCCACTTCATTGTATTTTAAATGATGTAATAAAAAAACCCAAAAATCCATACATTCCCTTTTCTGATCTTGTTTTAGGAACAGTAAGCTCTGGCAGCAATAGTATACACAGTGTTTAGCCCACCAAATCAAAAGTCTCAAGAGCTACTTTTAAAAATCTTTACTATGTTTTTATACTCCTAAAAAACACCTTTATGAAATGGGGCTGATTCCTTACTATCTCTTTCCTCCAGCAACTTAGTCTGCTGGGTCACCTTTTTATATTGTAGAACACTACCTTTTTTTTCCTTTTTTTAACCAGTATTATTACAGTTCATAGCCTCTCCTTTCATTCCCTTTTCTTCCTCCAACTTCCATACTGCTGTAACCCTTCAAAACACAAAAAGGAAACAACACCTCATATTCGTTAAAAGGAAGCTGCTAGAGTTATATAAACTTACTTCTACGCAACTACGTCTCATCCACTGATTGTAGACTTGTAAAACAATTCACAAATGATATCAGTATAAGATATCAGCAAAGAAGAGGTTATCAGCTCATAAGCAGGTTTCCATGCAAACAGTAATTTCCAAATTGGCAAATAAAATCCATCTCTTTGGTAGATTAAAATGATGACACAAAACTTGTGAATACATATACTTTTTAACAAGACCGTATTTGGCATCAACCTGTTTTACAAAATTACAGGGTTTCCTAGACTTCAGATGTTTTCTTATTGCATCACCCAGGAATTATGTGGTTACACTAATATTACTTGGGCGCAGTTGCAAAATGAGCTGTCAGTATCCTAGAATTAATCAATCTCAAGTATATTGTTTTGTAATTAAGCTTATGAATACATCATCCCATGAATATAAAACCAGCAGCAATAAACACACATCCCAGTAAAGACGGAGAATCAGAAGGCTCTTTTTCAAATTTCTAGGACAGCTAAGTCATTTGGAGGCTATTCTTCATGGTCAATCTTTTTCACTGTGGTTGTGCTAAAGGTCTCCAACTGGGGAGCATTTTGTATAAGCAAATTAATCTTAAACCTTTAAAGTCATATAACTAGACAGCAAAATTAGGTGCTATTCCCTCTGCAGTTAAACCTGTGTTTTAATAAAAACATAAATGCTTTAAAATATTTAAAAGTTTTGGATTGTTTGTTGCTGTTGTTGAATTGATTAATAAGTAAATTATTTCTATGTTTCCAAGAGATTAATTTATACTTCAGCTACGGCCCCTGCAATAATTAATAGATCATTCCCACATAGGAAAGATACAGAAATTCAGATTCCCATTTAACAAATACTTGACCGTTGAAAGAGAAAAAGGGAAATGGGGTACGTATAACAAGAAGTATACTTTTGTTTAAAATTATATCAGCTAGAAGTTCCTTTCAATTACTGCTATTTTTAATTGCAAAACTCAAATATTTAGAAACAAAAAGAGAAATATAATCTCCACAATGTCTACCATGAAATACGATAATACTTTTAATAACTGTTGTGGTAAATGGGTCAATGATCCCCAAACAAGATAATTAAACAGACACTCCAAAAATACACTTTTACTCCTCCTTATCAGAATACATTTACAACAACCATATGAAAAGATTAGATTACGTGTCTGGGATGTCAGCAGGCTAACACCTTATCATCCTTTCTTCTGGTATTATAATATCACAGTTCTCTAACAGTTACACATGCTCCTCTTGCGCCCAAATAGTTTTCATGGGACAGTTTTCATAAGAAAAAAACCCCAAACCTGCAAAGCACAAATGCAAAGCAGTTATTATTGTCCATTTTTTTAAATGGAAATTGTGTGAATCATACTTAATTCAAGTAGGCTTGCTTTTCAGGTTTGTCAAGTTTAAACTCCACACAGATGCAAATTACTGGCAAAACTTCTCCCTGCATCTTAATGAGGTACACTATAAACTATGAAGCCAACTTGAAAACAAGAATGTTTCTGAGACAAATTTTACTTGACCTAGGTATTCTAAGTGTTTAAGGAACTAGTATTTTAAAAGAAAGCTTTACCTAACAGCACTTCTGCATGATCTTGAACCTGACTGCTACAACACTAGTTTCTCAGAATTATGCCTGTGCTGGCACAAATTTTTGTGTAAGGATTTTACTGCATGATAAGCGTGCCTAAGCAGTGTTGCGAAGACTCCCAACTGCTGAGCTCTGAACCCAACCTCTTTTCAAAACATTGTCTCATCCTTTCAAGTACATTCAGGCCAGAAGGGAAAGTAAATTCTCAGAACTGTTTTGAAGTACTAAACAACCAAATTTAATAAGTCATTTCAGTTAGCAGCTACCACCAACTCAATCATATCTTGACCAGTTTAAAAATGATTGCCAAGACAGGACTGCCAAGTGTGTAGCATGTGGAACATACTAATCAATACGGAGATTTCCTTCCCGCAATTTCTGCCTATTGCTGCTTTGAACAGCTGTCTGCCCTGTGAAAAATGGGAAAATCATGGACAAATCCAGTCATTAAGGTTCAGAAGTCAGGTAGATAAGAAGAACTCCTAGAATTAAAACATGCAGATTGCTGTGTAGCCAAGAAAAATGAACAACAAAAAGTCTCTACCTAAAGAAAATCAGGGAATGACCAATATTAGAAGTTAGGGCTTAGAATTCAGCATTTAGAGAGATGGTATCTTTTCTTCCAAGGCATTAATGCATTCTGAAAAATATGGACACGCTAATGTGTCCACAGAGCAGGCTTAGTATTCTACTAACAGCTAATAATCCTTCATTGCTTTAGTTTTCCAGATTGCTAAAAAATTAAGCTCATGCTATAAAACTGATTAGCCGTCCCTGCAATAACTTTGGAAGCCATAAATCAGTTCTAAGTTTAAAAAGAAGAAAAGAGGTTTTTTAAAGACAATTAAGTTGCTATAAGTTTTATGAAAACTGGAGACTGGATAGACATTTCGAAGATACTGATGTAATTGAAAAAGACAAACAGAACTTGGAAGTTACATACTGTTTCACAGCTGGTGACTTTGAATATGCCATTTTAATAGATAGCAAGCATATGCCTTAGCTGTACTACAGCTACAGTTTGCCCATTAGGGATGAAGGAGCTCATGGTATTGTCCCATAAACTTTCCTCACCATACAGGGCACAGATGTATTGGAAACACAAGTTCTTTAGTCCTGCTGTTTATAGAACAACTTGGAGACAAAAAAATCCTTGTTACTTGACAACTGCATATGCAAAATGCAGTCTAAACAAATGAAGAAAATTCAGAATGCCAATTTTGAAGTGCGTAAATTATCTTATATGGTTATGGGAAAGTTTAAATACTGTCAAAACAGCATTCACCCATATAGAATACAATATCAGCATTTCATCTTCCAAGTCTTTTCAATTTGTTATCTACATGCTGTTCATCCAGGCATAAGAAATACAGAAAACAACTTTTTGCTCTACAGTCAGACTGTAAGCAGAGGGTCTACAGAATTTTTAATGACAATAATAAATTATAAAATACAACTTAACTGGAGTTACACACAATTTTAGGGACCCTGCCTTAAGTGAATTGTTAAACAAACAAAAAAAAAATTTGCATACTAAACTTATTTACAACTATAAACCTCTTGGAACAGGTATCAAATTATGTTATGTTTACTAGCCTGAAGAAAGCCTAATAAAACATTCTGGCAATTTAAAGATAAACACCAGAAAAGTATATCACTTTGCAGCTTTTTTTTTTTTTTTTTTTTTAATTTCCCCAGCAGTTCACAGGTGGTTGTAATAATTTTGTGTGACAAGTTACCTACCATATTAGCTATGATGGTGTCTAGCTTTTTAAATGGATGGTATTGCTATGGGGACAGAGGAAGAACTGCTGGACTGTTTCTATGATGACAAGGGTAGTAGGAGAAGTGAAATGTGAGCAGCAGGTTTGGAAGCCTGAGGTATTTTTCACTTCTGTTTTGTATTTTTTCCATATACACAGGAAACTCCCTTGAGGGGGGGAGAAAGACCAACTTCCCTATAGCTAAATACAAGAACATGTGTAAAGCAGAAAAGCCTTTCAATGTTTCCATACTTTAACAACAACAAAAAAAATCAGACAAAAACTTCAACTCTGATAGCAAAATCTAATTTTTCTACTTCCAAAATTTCTTCAGACAGCAAAAGTCTTTGCAGTAGTAGAAAACTCAAGAGAATCAAGAGAGCAAAGAGGATGAGGATGCCTCTACACACACATCATCATCTACCTCTGTATTTAGAGAGTTTATTCTCTTCCCCAACCTCAGACTACTGTCCATCCATTCCCCTCCGCTCCCTTTTGTTGCTGTCATCCAAGTGAAGCAAGGATGAAGAAGGGCAGACTTAGGACAGTCCACTCAGAGATGCAGGGCCTTCTGCTCCCACTGCTAGTGGATGCAGGGGTTATTCTTATTCAGGCTAAGGCACCAGCAATCCATTTGTCCATCTCCAAGAGCAGAAGAAGAGTAAGAACCAGACAAGTCTAAATGGTACTTCCCCTGAATATTCTCTTGTCTCTGACTATTTTCAGTTCAGGGGATTTCCGAGTCCAGCGTTGATGCCAGGAATAAACACAGCTTTTAATAACTGGACCCCACATGGTCCAAGCATACTGTAGATAGTGAAGGGCACATACTATGTGCTTTGGAGACCAGTGAGGCAGAGAAGAGACCAAGGGAGAGTTGTGCTACAGAACAGGGCTACACTAGATGTGCAAAGGAATCCCAAGGTAACTTGATATCATCAGTACAATCAGCCTCGAAGGGTCACGCCACCCCAGAACTAAAAATCAGTTTTAACACGTCAGCAGTGCCAGTTTCATATTGGAGTGACACTTGAAAAGCCTGTGGATGCCATGGCTCAGAAGCCACAGAGGCTCACCACTGACCTGAGCACTGCAACAGAATGCCACAGCTGTCTGAAAGCACGCGCAGAAAGCCAGCTGTCAAGTGCAGTATGATAATACAAATGCTTATTAATGAAATGATCTATGAACAGTAAGGGAAGGCACAATGAATCTCTACTAGTCATGTATTTGCTTTTCAGAAATCTAATTTAAATCAATAATAAAACAGAGATCTGGTATTTGAGGGTCCCAAGCAGTTTTGCTTTGGTACCATGTAATACAGCTCTGCTGTGTTTCTAACTTTTGAGAACAAAATAAGACCTTTTTTTAAAAAAAAAAAACAACCAAACAAACAAAGAAGCTGCAGATCCCGCTGAGTTTTTTGGGAGGGGTTGTAGGGTTTTGAGGGTTTGTTTTGTTTAGTTTCTTTAAGTTTTCTTCCCAAGGAAAGGATTTTTCCAGTTTTCCCTAGAGATTGGCAACTACAAAGCACAACGTCCTTTAGGAAATATATCTTTGTTAACTACATAAACACTGCTGTGACAGGCACCCAATAGCTGCTTAACTATGTATGCTACTTTTCATAGTTACAAGATCTGGTTGACCAAGTCAGCACACCTTGGGACAAACCTTAAGTGTACTCACCATCAATGCATCACTCTACACAATACACAAGGAGTACAGAGAAGTCCCAAGAGCTCCAGTAATCCTGACTGGTTTTGTAATGAAAACCAACACAATCTATTCCTTTCAGGTATACTAGAGCTCCTGTTAAAAGAGCTCCCTGAACCTGCATGCCACCCAACAGATAAAGTTTGAAAGTACTATGAGTTAGAGGTGAATACTGGCTAGTTACAGGAATGATTCTGTGCCAAGACCTAGGGTACTTTTTGCTCAAGAGTCCTCCAGAAGATGTTTTATAACAGCTACAATTAACTGTAGACACTGTAGAAAACAGACAGAATAAAGAATCAAGAGGACTAAGACAGAAAGGCAAAAGCAAGTGGACGATGCAATAAACGGCCTCAGGCAGAAGAAAACGTAGTGGATTACATTACGGATTATTTGGCAAGGGAGAAGCTGATAAATGACTCAACTCTTAGGAGAACAGCATGAAGTTACTTTTGGCTTCCAAGACAGAAATTAAGAAAGCAGCTGAAAAAAAGGAAGAGGCCACAGACAGAAGGAGCAATGAAGATCTGGGACAAAGCTTAAGTGTTTGCTTCCTGTTTCTCCCATGGTCCAGTGTTGCAAGACTGAACGTTCGAAGGTTCCTTTTACCAAAGGAGAAAGGTTGCACACAGCAAGCCTCGCTGGCTGGAATTATTATTCAATTCTGGTATCCAAAGGACATGCCTATTTGACTTCTTAAACTTTGTTGCAAAACGAAGGGGGTGGAGTGCTTTAGCCAAAGGGCTACACGAGCTGCTTAATCATGGAGAGTAAAACTGCGGCTCACTGTTGAAAGAAAAAGTGCACCAGTGTTAACACATCTACTTCGGGAATATCTTTACATTAACCTTTCAAATATGTATTTTTTTGTGATGCAACAACAGGACACAAATCCATGACAAATGTATCACAAAATGTACAAACTACGAAAGAGGCATTCTCTGATGAAAACCACAAACACGGGAGAGAACTATTTCAATCAAACTGGTAATTTTTAACTTATATTGAAACACCCCAGTACAAATACTATTTCCCTATGGTTCTGAGAAGGTATTAAGAAAAGCAAATCTAATGTTTGTATTCAACCTTTGAACCAGGCAAAAAGAAAAGTTACAATTTTATGCAGAAAGTTACACATGCTCTTTTAACCCATCTTATATTAGGAGGCATTTTCTGTATAGTAAATATTAATTCAAGTTATATAACAAAGCTGTATAACAAACAACCTTAAGTTTATCTGTACACACCCCCACTCCCCTCCCCCCTGTTTTGGGCAATGCTTATTTACAGAATTTAGCTTTCAAAACCTGGTCTCAGCTTTACTGTGTTTGCTTTCATCACTTCAAAAACAATCCTTTCTCCCAGTTCTGTTGCTTTAGAAATACACCATGTTAGTAAGAACAAAGTGTCCTGTTTCTTCACAGCTTTCAATACACTCCTACAAAGCCACTAGCAACAGATTGCAGTCTCTGAATTCATTCAAAGTTCTATTTTATCCATCCCTCTTGGAGTAGCAAAAGGAAAACAAAATAGTAATAGCTTCCCATACACTTCAAAGATGATGAAGAGGACTGAAACGTCCAAAGAGAGAAGGGTAGTGAAAGGAAATAACAAAACTCCTCCTAAATAAAGTTATCCTCCACTATGTCTTCTTCCTATCCCTCCCAAAATACATTTCCTGACTTCACAATACTAACACTTAGGATCTATCCTTGTCTTTCCCCATGTAATTTAATTTTCCTCATCTCGCTGTATCAATGTTTTGTCTTTTGTTACACGAGATATATGGGGTTCTTAAATTCTTTAGATTCTATTTCTCTCCAATACTCAACAGTTCTTTAGCTGGAAGACAAACAGCATACCCATACTCATTAGACAACTCCTCCCACAAAGACACTGATATGGTCAAGCTCCAAAAAGCAAGGAATAGGGTTTAGACCCGTCTTAAAACATACAGTTGTTAGATTATCACATTGGTTGAGTAGTAACAGTGACTTCCTCATTCTGTAGATAATGGTGGTGATGCCCTAAGCATGCCACAAGCCTTCCAGGGCTGGTAACAGCAAAAATAGGGGGGAAAAAAAAAAAAAGGGAACATGACTGATCCAGAGTAAGGGGAAACACTGTTGGGAAGTACTCTGGAAGTGCTGCTCTGGGCAAAAGTAAGTGAACACAGACTGTGCAGGAACAAAAAGAATAGGGCTTATATAGAAACTTCGTAGAACAAAAAGGGGAGAGGAAGTATTCTGGTGTACTACTCCATAAAAAAAGAGATGTAGAAGCAAAACTAATTGAAGGCTGGTCACAAAACTCAGGAAAGAACAAGACTGAAAACAACTAAATAAAATAAAACCCCCCATCATTATTTCAATATGCTGTATGTATAACAAGAGGAAGCAGAATTGACCAGATTTAAATTGGAATCAGAGGAATGGAATGTCAAGCAGTGGCTATACACATTTTTCAACTAATGTCAAAACAAAAGCAGAAAATATTAGTTAAGGAAGCAATCTGGGACACTGGCAGAACAGTACCTTCCATCTTAAAAACAAAACAAAAAAAAGTAATATCATTACTGAAGGAAATTGCCTAAAATCAGGACATTAAGTAGAATACTGAATACAGCAGAGAAAGATTTTACTGGTGGTGCTCTTGATACTATGTCAAGGAGGTACATTAAACAACATCACAGTTTGAATCCTGTGCACCAGAAGCACAAAGGAAAACATCCAGTAAGCGAAGAAGTCTCTTATCTCTACAGATGTAGTACTCATCACTGCCTAATAACTTCTGGCAAACATAAGTCTGTTGCTTTTTGGGTTTTCTAAGAACCGTTCTAACCAAAAAAGATAAACTTTTAAATTTGAACTGATGCAATATGACTTTCATGACTATGCAAACTGACAAGTCTAACCAGTCTACTGCTAACTTTAAGAGCCATACAGCAATAAGGTGAAACAGCCAAGAGTCAGTTCAGACTTTCCGATTGCTTGCTAAGTATGAACAATTTAAAAAAAATATGAATTAATATTTTGTCCAGAAAAACTACCTCAATAAAACACTGGGAAACAACTGGATATGTCCAGAAAGTTCTTTCTTATGTTATTTTGTTTTCATACGGAAATTCAGCCTAGATTCAGGGAACACTCAAACAAGGACTGGCTTCAGACTTTGTCTTGACAGGTACCTTCAGCATATCTTCTGAGGTCACCTTCTATTTACTGCAATCTCAAAAGCTGCATGAAGACCCCAGTGACTGGAAAAAAGGAAACATTGTGCCCATTTTCAAAAAATGGGTAGAAAGGAAGACTCTGGGACCTACCGACCTGTCAGCCTCACCTCTGTGCCTGGGAAGATCATGGAACAGGTCCTGCTAGAAGCTATGCTAAGGCACATGGAGGACAGGGAGGTGATTCGAGACAGCCAGCATGGATTTACCAAAGGCAAATCCTGCCTGACCAGCCTAGTGGCCTTCTACGATGGAGTGACTACATCAGGGGACAAGGGAAGAGCTACGGATGTCATCTGTCTGGACTTCTGTAAGGCCTTTCACACAGTCTCCCACAACACTCTTCTCTTGAAATTGGAGAGATATGGATTTGATGGGTGGACTGTTCGGTGGATGAGGAACTGGCTGGATGGTTGCATCTGGAGTGTAGTGGTGAACGGCACAACGCCCAGATGGAGATCAGTGACAAGCGGTGTCCCTCAGGGGTCCATATCGAGACCAGCACTGTTTAATGTCTTCTTCAATGGCATGGACAGTGGGACTGAGTGCACCCTCGGCAAGTTTGCAGATGACACCAAGCTGAGTGGTGCAGTTGACATGCCTGAGGGATGGGATACCATCCAGAGGGACCTGGACAAGCTTGAGAAGTGGGCCCATGTGAACCTCATGAGGTTGAACAAGGCCAAGCGCAAGGTCCTGCACATGGGTCGGGGCAACCTCCAGTATCAATACAGGCTGGGGGATGAAGGGATTGAGAGCAGTCCCGCAGAGAAGGACCTGGGGGTACTAGTAGATGAAAAGCTTGACATGAGTTGGCAATGTGCACTCACAGCCCAGAAAGCCAACCGTATTCTAGGCTGCACCAAGAGAAGTGTGGCCAGCGGATCGAGGGAGGTGATTCTGCCCTTCAACTCTGCTCTCATGAGACCCCACTTGGAGTACTGTGTCCAGCTCTGGAGTCCTCAGCAAAGGAAAGACATGGACCCATCCAGAGGAGGCCACAAAAATGATCAGAGGGATGGAACACCTCTCCTATGAAGACAGGCCGAGAGAATTGGAGTTGTTCAGCCTGAAGAATGGAAGGCTCCAGGGAGACCTTACTGCAGCCTTTCAATACTTAAATGGGGCTTATAAGAAAGATGGGGACAAAGATTTTAGTAGGGTCTGCTGAGATAGGACAAGGAGTCATGGTTTTAAACTAAAAGAAGGTAGATTTAGACTAGGTATAAGGAAGAAAATTTTTACATTGAGAGTGGTGAAACACTGGAACAGGTTGCCCAGAAAGGTGGTAGATGCCCCATCCCTGGGAACATTCAATGCCAGGTTAGATGAGGCCCTGAGCCACCTGATCTATTTGAAGATGTCCCTGCTCATTGCAGGGAGGTTGGACTAAATGAACTTTAAAGGTCCCTTCCAACCCAAACCATTCTGATTCTACATGTAGATACAGCAGCTAGTCGAAAAGAAGAACAATTATCCTTACAGCTCAAGGGACACAATAAAAAGAGTTGTCCTATATTTCCTAGTAGCATTTAACACTTGCAAGTGACTAAGAGCCTGGTCTACTTTTTCTCTGCTACCATTTGAAGTACGATTTATCACTTCAACAAGCTAATTGTGAGTAAAACTTCTCAATAAGACCTTTTAAAAACATTGTTTCATAACAACTCGTTTGTTTTGCCTATTAACTATTGTGAAATACAGGTATTTTGTCCACTGCAAATAAACACGCAAAAAGCTCTGACGTTTGTTTTAGCGTAGTTCTCACGTTTGTTTTAACGCAGTTCTTAGTATTTTGAGTGCTGCTATCTAAACATAAGCACTGGAAACTCAAATCTTATTTATTATCAAAACTGAACATGAACCTGGCCAATATCTGTATTATTAATTAAAAATAGATATTCAAGTAAGTTTTTATGCCTTAACTTTCCTGTTTCTGATTACCTTTATGGCAAAAAATTACTTCAGATCTACAACTCCTTATCTTCTATCTCTAAATAATATATTCTTCTATCACTCTTCAAGAGAAACCAAGAGGCACTTTCACTTCCATAACCAGCAGCAAAACAATTAATATTGGAAGCTACCCTTGTGAATTTAGTATTTATATAAAGATCCCTCAGACTTTTACATCATGATTAGGATTCAAAATTAGTATAATCTCTGCTGACTGAGTTTGTCACAATGCCTCAAGCATGCTACAAACCTTTTCCAAAGAGGAAGTCTGATCCCAAATATGTATTCCAATTAACTGCTCTGCATAGCTTATTAATGAGGGATTTGTAACGCACATGTAAACAAAACAAACAAAAAACAACCCTAACCATGCAATACTAAAAAAAAAAAAAAAAAAACTGGAATGCAAAAGGAAAAAAAACAACCAAACAAACAAAAAAACAACCCAAACTAAAAACAACACCCCAGGACTCAGTGCTGGCAAATAAGCACTGAACAGCAGAAGAAAAAAATCTGGCCACAAAAATACTTGGACAGAAAAGACAGTTCCAAAATAGTTTTGCTATATCCCCTTCACTTCTGGAAGATATTACATTATTAAGGATTTTACTAGTCATCACTGTGTATCTACTACAAAACTAAAAGAGCGTGAAAATAAACACACACATGCAGAGTAACACCAGTCTTTCAATAAAGCTTTTTCTTTTCTGAATTCTTACACTCACGACTGAAGCCAGAGATGGCTGGCTGATTTGCAAAGTGGTAACATATTTTGAATTTTAAAAATAAATACCCATACACAAGAATTTATTCTGTAGTATAAAGACATGGTTACAGCACACTGCAGCACCACTTCATTTTTCTTCATGCCACATTTATCCACTGGTCATGCCCTATCCATTGCTTTTATGTCTCATTTATGTAAGAGCAGCATCATCACTCCAGCATCTATTCTAATATCTCTCACTATTATCAACACACATTAATTATGAATACAGTCACTCAGTCTTCCTTACCATACTTTTCTGTTACACAAATTAAAAACCTAAGAAAGTCTGATATCATCTGACCATCCTTCACAGTTGCAGCAGGGAGAGAAGACATGATGCCACCTGTCAAAACCCAGCAAACAGCCCATAACCCCACAGAGCAACGCGAACCAAATCAGGAGACAGTAATTCCATTTCCACCTCTTCACAGACTCTGTGTTTGACCTTGTCAAGTCACTGGGTTTTTCTGCCTGTTTTTTCAAGTTCAGGACATGAAGGACTTTTGCACAGATGGCTGGAACAACAACAACAATAACTAAGTTTAATTATTATTTATTCTATTATGCCAGGCCTTAGAACTCTTCCTCAATGGCATAAACACAGAGTGAGCACAATTACCTCTGATTCTTTAGACCTTCATTTTGAAGCTCCCTTTCTATAAGAGCACTGGTGAAAGCAGTAATCCATTACCAGAGACACCACCCCCAACTGTATCAAAAACTGATAAAAGCTTAGTTTCACAAATTCTTCTGCTGAGCAAACAAGTTTAACCTTATTTTCTACACGGGCAGTTGCAAAAGAAACACTGCCTGGAAGATCATCAGCCACTGCTCCCAGACAAAATTAAATTATAGAGTTAAAATAAGAGCTGCCAGAAAAAGAAAGTAGGATATTGCCTACAGAGTATTTTTCACTCTGTGCCATTTCTGTGGTCCGATAAAAATTAGGGACCAGTATTTTACACAATTCAATTCCCTCTCTCAGGCTTAGAAAATTCTGAATTTCATGGCTGCCTGATCAAGTTTCATTCTGATAGCAAGTTTCCTGGTAATCTCCCAAAGCAACACACACTGGAAATATGCCACAAGAATAGCTCTGAAAAAAAACAAAGTGCAGATGAAATGTTCTACACACCAAGCAATGTTATCAAGAATACCAGCAGAAAGACTTTTTTCTGGCACATGCAGAAAAAGGTCTACATTTGTTCATACTCATAAAGGGAAAATTTAGAAGTGTTCATTCTGCTACCCAAATAACTACAGACAATTAGATTAACAATCAAAAGACTGACTAGGACCCACTACGATATACCCTCGAATCTCACCTACCAGAAGTAGAAAAATTAAATGAAGTAACAGGTGTAATATCATGCAGAGCAGTCAAAAATGACCACTTGCCAATATAGCTTGTACAACAAGCATTCTGGATTTTGAATATATTGATTAAATGGCACTTCATTCAAGTTAGTCATGCAATTACAATAAAAATTATGAGAGAGTTCTCGCTCCTGAATAAGAAATAAATGAGGAAAAGTTACGCCTTAATACAACCACCTTAATGTCTTCATGTTTTCCAAGTGAAGCAATGAAAACACTTTTATTTAAATTTATACTGAATTCAAGAATAATGTTTTCAAGGCTTATCTACATAAAACAACATGTTCAAAAAAGAGCCTCAAACTTACTGAAAAAACATACTGTTGACTAAAATATTCAGATTGGTTTAGAAAGAACAAATCATACCCCAGCAGCATGTCATTCATCAAGTAATCTGATCAAAATAGTAAAACCTTATAATGATTATATCTTATGGTAAAATTTTATAGATCATTCAAGCTTTTCAAAAATGACAAAATATATTATATGGAATATAAAAATAGTGTTTATCCTTGTGAAGTTATAGCCCCTACCTATTGTAAGGATTTAAAACTGCGACATTACATACTGAAGCCTCTACCTTCTTTTGTTTCTTGGTAAAAAAGTTTACCACTGCAAATATGTAGTTCATGCATTTACAAGCAAAAACGCATGAAGATGCATGGCCACATATTGCTATCTGGCAAACTAAACTCCAGTTGAAGAGTATGAAGTATTTTTCAGAAAATGCAGTTATTTTAAATAGTATACACAGGCTCTGAAAAGAGGCCTATGATGTCACATGGAAGCAGGCAATGAAGAAAGTTTCTTTAGGTTGTAAAGAGTACTTAACATTTTTTTTTTAAAAAAGGTAGCAACCACAAAATACACACGCACACGCCAATTACGAGTAAAGAGCACCACAACATAAGTAGAACCCCAGGAAATGAGATAATGTCAAACTCTAAGTTTAGCCCTTATTTTTCCAAGACTCAGTAAGAATATAATGATATGGAAATTGCTACTTTCCATTAATAATTTTTCTCTTCAAAGAAATTTATCAGCTGTTTCCCTTTCTGAGCTTTTTTACATTGGAAAGAGATAACCATAATTCTATACTATTTCCTTGCATCATATAATATTAATTATTAATTATTGCAACTATGATCAAGACAAGTATGAAGAGTATACAATATTAGAACATTATAAGCATTCCCACATTAAAATAATGAAAGTTCAGTAAGATCAAGAATAAAATTTTACACCTATAATCATAAACTCGCCTTAAAATACTATAGACTTAAAAGGCATATCCAGTTTTTTCAACAGAATTAGGATTTCATCTGACAATACAACTACTGATGTTTACCTTTTTCCCTTCTTCACCTAAATACACAGGAAAAAATCAGCAGCTCTTTTTAAGCAGACAGACACTACAATTGCTCAATTTTTAAAAATACTGCAATAACATAAATTAAAAAAAAGTCCACTTAAAAGTACACCTTCCCTGTGAAATGCTCTTCAGAGGCAGTGATTCAGCACATTATAGTGCCCTATAGGTCAATTAATAATGTGCTTGCAATTAACATCCAAAGAATTCAGAGTGGCAAGTATTACAAACATAGGAAAGATGTCCCAAAACTTTAAAATTCTGCTGACGTGATTTGCTCTCCACATGCGAAACTAATGCTTTGCATAAACTGCATTATTCATTCCCAACAGAGATTCAAATGTAATGCGTAGGATAGAATACTTATTTGTATTAATATGTATTTTACAAATTTAAAATTACAATATCTCTCTTTAATTTTATCAAAAAACATAGATTAGAATATGTATGTATTGCACCTTAACTGTATTCTTCACCAAAAATGGCTCACTAACTATAAAACCTTTTTTCCAAAATCTTTGCCCATGAAGGCACCACAGGTCTTTTAAGAAGATTTTGTAAGTAGTTATAGTCCATTTTAGCTGCTTTCCACATTATTTTTTAAATATAGAAATTGCTTAAGTTCAAAATAATGAAAAACAACCCTAGAATGAATTATTACTGCAAAGTATAAATTAGCAAGTCAGAGGAAAGAAACTCTCTCATTCACAAACCCATGATCATTTATGCAATTTATAGTGCAGAATAGCATACTTAAAAGAGAGTTATCTCTGCAAAGAGATATCGGCAAAGGATATTGCCTTTTAACTAGCAGTAAAAAACACACATATATTATGCCTAATAAAACAGTCTACAGATTATTTCTGGAGAAATCAAGCTATAAAAAGATTATTTTCAAAGTTTCTTTGTGCTCTGAATCAACGAGAGTTAGTCAGAAATTACAAAGAGCTACTTAATACAGTGAATAAATAATGAAAGCAAATAAAATCCAAATCAAGAGCTTAACTTCATAAAATTGCTCCTACTGAAACTACAAAAAGTTAAAAGAATATTTGCAAGCATCTCAAAAGGCTGCTTCAAGAACATAGTGCTCACAAAGATTTCCCAATAGCCAGACTTAAGATACTGACATGTTCCTTGATAATCATTTAAATTAGTCACACAAAACCATCTACTCATTTGATTGTAAATGAGTTTTTCCCAACCTTTAACACTCATCATGTGCATATATACAATACAATAGCCATAGTTATGTTATTACTCAAATGTTAATAAGCACTACATTAAAACCTCTAGTGACAGTAAAAACCGTAGCCTGAAGATCTCATCCTTGAGTTCTACTCCTATAGACTATATAAATCCTGTTTCCACTCCTTGATCTTCACTGAAACTAACATTCTCACTAACATCTCTTGCAGCATAACCCTATGATGAGGCTGAAAATCAATATGCAATTCTTATCTTCCTAGACCTGTCGATCACCCAAGACTACCAGCAATGCTGCTTTTCCAGAAATATTCTCTATGGTTTTCTTGGCATTGGTGCTCTCATAATTCATCCCTTATCATTCTAATTGTTCTTTCAGTGTATCCTCCTGAAGGAGACTCCTCATACACCTATACTATTTTATAGGTTTCTGTCTTGCATCCCTTTCCATTCTCCTTCACTTTATCCGGGGCCATCATTCAAATCCAACTATTAACTCCCTGCCATTAATCAGAAACATACTTTCTCCTTCGTATCTCCTGTGTTTGTCCAAGCTAGCACCTCATCTTACGTCTTTCTTTCTCCATGCAGATGCCTCACTATCAGCTCAGTCTCAGCACAGACAAAACACAGGTCTTACTCTTTCCATCACTGCTGCAGTCTCCTTTCCATTACTGCAAGTCATTAACTTTCAGGACTATGCATCAGCCCTCAAACCATGGTTCTCTACAGGTCCTAGAAATAAGCTGGGTTTGGGATCCTGACAATGTCTGCCACATCACGAAGACATGCCTTTAGTAGCTTAAATTGTATCCCGTGACCACAGCAGTTCACATCTGAACTAGTGAAGCACCCTTCTTCACCTTTCAAAATCCAGAGCTGACCCTATTCTATTTATTCTGGACATTCCTCTCTAGATAGCTGTTTCAGCCTAAGGCCAAATCACACAAGTCCTGTGTCCTGCCCACCATCTCTTGAGCAGCATCAGCTTCACTTTCTACTTGAAGACCCTTACTGGTCAATGTCCTCATCCTAAAATTACTAATCAGGATGCAGATGAGGTTAAAGTTTCAATAGACCGCTCTGAACTTCTCTTCTGTTGCCCACGTGGTTGGGAGAGCTCCACAAAGCAGTTCCTTCTTTTTTCAAAAACCTCCTCCAAGTTTTTCCATAGTTCTCATTAAAAACAAACAAACAAACAAAATGACCAGATGGCTGACACACCTAGACCACTAGCTAAAACTCACTGCACTGATGCCAAACATCCTACTGTGTCATCACAGATCTGATGTGTCTTCCCTTACCTTAAATCATTAAGTATTCTGGGTCAGGAAACACCTCTTAACCACAGAGCTTCGGAATGACTAATTCAGACACATAACTTAAATAGGCTGATACTGAGAAAAGTGTTACTAAAGCAATTTTCTACTTTAGAGTGCCTAGAGAAAACATCATACCAGTGGTGATAAGACCACTCAGTTATTTTTGACTGTTTCAAGGCTTCTCAATCTGTTTGAAAAATAATCCAAATACTATCTTTTATACTGCTATTACAGAGGTTTTCACTGGTAATGAAGTTCTCAAACCAATGCCTAGCGTTTCTAATTTTTATCTACTCTTTCCAAATTTTGTTCACTTGTTTGCTAGTAAAGGAATCTTTGCAAGGGTTTGTTTTGGTTTTGTTTTGCAATGACTTCTCGCATTATTTTCTAGTATTTTAAAGATCAGGTTGTCCCAGGCTACAGAAAACATACCATTCCATATTTGATGTCATTTTAAAATGACACAAAATTAAGTTCTTGGGATTAGAAATTCTCTTTCATATGGTTTTATTAGGCCTAAACCAGCAATTTTCAAACTAACTGAGGCCTAGAGGTATTTCTGTAGTATCAGTAATTATTTAAAATTGTTTTGCACTCAAAATGTGCTCCTCTAATTAAATAATTTTTTCATTAATTTTGTCATCTTAAATTGTGAGTTATCATTCACAAGCAAACCCAAAAATACTCCACAAATCCCAAAACACTACTCTATTATCCTAGCCATAAATTATCCACTTCATTTTAAATAATAGTTCAAATAGTTAGTAATTAATTTTCAGTTACTTGTTTCATGTTTCTGTGTACTTTCTTATTATATCTAGTTCTGCCATTGTCCAATTCAGGTTCAGCCATACTGTGCATACAAGCAAGTTTGATCAAAACGTTCCTTGTGATGCAAATAGCAGGAGCGTGCCACATGCTGCAAACAAGAATTATGGCAATGTGCTCTGACTGCGCCCCCCCATTACTGCAGTTAATTCCTACTATTCCATTCCAACACAGCATAAGCCTATGTACCATAATTCAGGCTTAGACATACAGTTTTCACAGGAAAATAACTGTTTTTACATTCAGCTTACACTGACTGCAAGAAAACCGTATGCTTTCTCTCAAAGTTGGAGCACCCATAAGAACTACAAGCTGTTCATTAAAATACAATGCGGTATCTGCGTACTACATTCTTCAGTTACAGCTTTTTAATTTCAAACACTTTTTTTCCTGTGCAAGTCATCTTTTACAGAACAGTCTAGAAAGAAAACTGTCTTTACTAACTATTTTGAAAAAAAAATGCAGCTACTGGAATATCATCAATTTTTAATCCTAATGCACACAGACAACTTGGCATCCGAGCCATACTCCAGAAACAGGTCGTATAATAATAAAGTCAGGCTTCTTAATGTAATCTAACTATAACACTAACCAAAGTTAACAGACTTCATTTCACCAATGCTAAAAATATTTGACATTAAGAAAACAAGACTACGTCTTCAGATAATTATTCGACTTACAGATTTTAAACAATAAATGTAGCATTAAAATCCTAAACTACGCGCAATTTTTTCCACTCTTGTTAAAATGCTGTTTTTCATAGTGTTCAAATAATTCCATCATTTAAAAAAAAAATAAATCTGCAGTTATTGTCAACATTTAGCAGAACTTCGAGAAGGATAAAAGTAATGTCACAAACATAGGAACACTTCTGACAAACCTGTATTAATCAATAAACAAAAGGAAACGAAGACCAAATATTCAGATGAGTAAATTAACAGAAACATGGAAAGACTTAGTCGCTAACTAGAGCACAGACCAATACTTATAGCAAAGTTTAAAAGCATTTGTTCCCTTCTTTCAACTCTAACCTCTAAAATAGTACACTCCAGGAACCATAACAAACAAGACCAGCTTCCCTAAAGAACATTTAATTGGGAAAACGTGTACGAGCCGCAAGATGCCTTTATCAAGAGAGAAATCAAGCAAAAGCTTCGATTTAGTTTTCAACAAACAAGAGTGAGGAATTGGAAACACTACTGCAGCCAAACAAAACAACAAAATACCATCTCTACCTTCTCCATGAGAACAAAAGCATCAACCACCAACTCCACCCCACCCCCAAGCAGGCTGTTGCTCTCTAACCACAGAGCCAATGCTGTAGACAATGTAATCCCATAGGGAAGACAGAAGGTCACAGACACACTGTGAAATCATGAAATAAGGTCCACGTTTTAGAGGGACACAGCAGATCTTTCACCAGTCAAGATTTCATTTAGAACAAACAGGTGGAGTACAGAACCAGTCTGTTTTTCTCTTGACTGTCCCTTTCCTCAACACAGAGTGAGGTCACATGTGCACGGCGTAGTCCAAAATTAAGGGCACAGCACTTACAATGAGCAGCAGAATCCGAGATGTGGTGAGGATGGCAATACGCAGTGTAACACTGCAGGTGAGATTGCGTACTGTACACCAGCAGTGGATCGATTATTATTCATCAGCTGTAGGTGGCTACGAGGGTGTCACTTATTACAGTGACACAGGCTGCACCTGGCTAGCCGTGATTAAGGATTACCCGGTGTGGTCGAAAGGGATGGCAACTATCATTCATTATGACCCAGCTCGGCTTAGTGGGGTGGGGAGGCTGCTACCCTTCACTGCAACGCAATATTTGGAGGAGGGCAGCTAAAACTCCACGGAGCTCTGGGAGGGGTGTGCAGGGAGAGAAAGGGCGCCTCAGTCTCCCAGCCTGCGGGGACGGGCGTCCTGCTCGCAGGGGGACGCCCGACCGCCCTCGGCGCGACCAAAGGCGGCTCCAGCCACCGCAGAGCCCTGGAAGGGAGGGACGGAGCCGGGGCCCTCCCGCCGGCCGCGGGGGGCTGAGGCAGAGCGGCAAGGCTGAGCTCAACTTCTCCTAACGGCAGGAGCAAAAGCCTTTGTCCGAGCGCTCCCGGCCCGCGGCCGAGGGAGCCCGGGGGTCCCCCTCCTGCGGCAGGAGGAGCCGGGGCGCCGGAGAAAGGCGGGGGCGCCGGCCCCGGGTCCTCTCCCCGGCGGGCTGCGCTGCTCCCGAGGCAGCGCTCGGAGAGGGACCCCCGCCTCCGGAGCAGCCGGCAGGAGCGCGCTGACCCCGCACCAAGTCTCGACCGGTGCGCCCGTGCCGGAGAAAAGGAGAGCAAAGAAAGCGCCGGGCCCCGCCGGGCCCCCCGCGCCGGGGGCCCGCCGGAGAGCCCAGCCGCCCGCGGCCCGTCACCCGTGGCGCGGGGGGCCTCCTCCCGTGCGCCCACCCGGGGGGCACCCCAGCCCCCCGGGGTTCGCCCCTCAGGGCCTGCCCCGGGGCCGTCCCCAGGGCAGCCCTCACCTCCCCACAGCGACGGCACAGGCGCCGGCGGGCGGGAGCCGAGCCGCCGGCGCCCCGGCACCCCCAGAAACGGCCGACTCCCGGCGCGGCGCCGCGAACCCCCCGCACTTACCCTGTCACAACAGGCGCCATCTTCCACAAACTCTCGCCAAAACTCCTACTCTCGCGAGAGCGCCTCCCCCCCCCCTCTCCTCCTCCTCCTCCTTCTTCCCCCCCGCCCGCCTCCCCGGGCCCGGAGCGCGCGTGCGCGGGCCCGGGAGACACGCGCGGGGCGGCGCGCGCCGCCCACTCAGCGCCCGGGCTGCTCCCCTCAGACACAACAGCCGAGGCGTGGGAACCGCGCCGCTCTCGCGAGAGCGGCACGCCGCCGGCCAGCGGGCAGAACGGGGGAGCGGGGCCACTCTCGCGAGAGCGGAGCGCGCGGGGCGGGGCGGGGGGACGGAGCGAGGGATTCCCTCTGCCCGCTCGCGCGTCTCGCTCCTGCGCCCCCTCCCGCCGGCGGCGTGGGACGGACCGATGCCGGGAGGGGTGGCTGCGGGGGAGTAAACCATTCGGGGCGAGGGAGGGAGGGGAGACTACCGGGACGCAGGCGGGGGGGAACGCGCGACCGCCGCCGCCAGCCCCTCCTTCGCTCCTTGCCCCCCCCCCCCCCCCCGCGTGAAGCGCGTGTGGGGCCGTCCGCCTCGTGCTGCCCGTGGGCCCGGCATATGCGCGGCCTGGCGGGCTCCGGGGTGGGGTGGGGGGGGGGCGGTAGCGGTGCGATAAAATTTATGTTCCCTCAGGAGTTCAGACGCGAGCGTTCGTGGGGGTGCTGTCAAAAAGTGAGGCGCCTGCTCTGGCCAAATCACTGAAATCGCACAAAAGCAAAGCCGGGTTGGTAACTGTTGAGCAGCTTGGGTCTCTTACCAGGGCCATAACGAAGGTCAACCCCCCCGGTCTGGAGGTAACCTCTGTTGCCACTTTTGATGGCTCTCTGAGGCAGTGCAGACTACACGCTTTTTCATTCCTTTTTATTGAGCTTAAAAATTAATGCATACAGAGCTCAGAAACCAGTGGGAAATGGAAAAGAAACTCTTTTTTCCGAATAGTGAATAAACACTAACAGTAGGAGGCTGGGATCTAGAAGCACGGCTATTAGATCTATTAGATTTCTTACACAGAAATATGACCTCACTTTTTAAAAACAGTTCTAAGTTAAAAGCCTGTTTTCATACTTTTGTTGTCATTTGCAACCAAAATGCCTAAGATACGTTTATTTAGCAAGAAAAAACTGTTGAGTCTGCTAAGACTCCAAGCGGTAAATCAAACCTTGTGGTGACCTCTCGGAGAGACTGCTGAATATAGGCACGGGAACACAAGGTATCTGCAAAACAAAATCACCTGGATGCGCTCCAACGTTTTGACATAACAAAAGAAGATGACTCTAGGTTTGGATCCATTTCACGGTGAGGGTCTGATCATCCATTAGAAGACCATGTTTGAAAATTAATCCTTTTACATCAAGGATTCTGTCCTGTCCGTTCAACTTCCTCTATGTCTTCAGTATAACATGTCAATCTAACTTCAAGCACAAATGCAACATGGATTTAAAGGCCTGCTGAGATTCCAAAACCCACATCATTCTTATTACTTCACCTCCGTACCTCTGCTGTCTCCCAAATTAGGGAAAAAGACATTTTAGTAATCCCATGAATACGATTTGGTGTTTCTCTCCCACATACGCTCTCTGCTGCTAATACTACTTAAATAAATAATGTCTCATATGAGTAAAATCATGTTTTAAGAAATTGCATGGCAACAAAGTTTGCAGTAATTCTGCTCACTGTACAAACAGCTATTGTTTGCTATCATTAAGGGACTTTCCCCATCGTGATTTCCCCCTCCTCATTAGGTATGAAAGGACTTTGATTGGCTCCCTCATAGGCGCAGTTCTCGGCAAAAGCACAATACATACTGGAAATCCTCTGTATTGTTTGCAAAGAGCAACTCATAATCCCTTTGGAAATCTCTTCCTAAAAACATCTTCTCTCTCTCTTTTTTTTTTTTTTTTTTTTTTTTTTTCTCCCAAGGCTAAAGAATGATCTCAGCTCGTGCTAGCTCCATTCCATTAAGAATGATTTCTGGATATTTGCCATGGACTGTCTCTAGATGGTCATTTTCTGGGGCCCCTCTTTTAGTGTGTTTTGAATCAAACTGGAAAATCTAAAAATATAGCACACAATAATCTGCAGTGTCTAGACTCTTTTAGTATTTTACAAAGAAGGCATTTTGATTAATAACCAGATTAATTGGATACTGGAGCGGGTATATTATTTTGAAGAATTAATAATTATAGAAACTATTGTAGTCCTTTCCATCACTGACAGAGATACATTATAAAAAAAATAACTTGATTTTTTTTTTATTTTTGATTATAAACAATCTGTAGTTCAAAAGGCCAGGAATACTATTCAAATCAAAAACAGCAGCCTGAAATTATGTGAGTAGCTGGTGGAAGGAAAGATAATAAAATCATAGAGGGTTTTTAAATATTGTTTATGAATTGAATTTTCTTCTTGCTGCTAAAAGTTTGTATTTCACGTAGTAGAGCATGAGCAATTCCTGTTGACTATTGGAAACTGAAAGCATCGAGTACCTCGGGGAACGAGGTCCCACTTTCTAGTCTGCAATGAATGTAAATGCTTCCAGAGCTGAGGTAGAAGAACAAATATAAATACGAGGTTTGCACCATTTAAAATTTTTTGTTTGTTATTCAAATGGGTAGTTTGGCTTTCTGATTTAAGCTCTGTTGAAGTTGGTAGAAGGGTTCTGATTCAGGCCCATCGCTTCAGAGATGATTTGGAGAAGCAGGGCTTGGAGGCACCTTTGAAGGATGTGATTGCACCAAGAATTGGGCTTCACGCTGCCAAGAAGATACTCTGCTGGGTGACTGACTCCAGGTGGGTGCTCGGAATTATTGGCTGCCTTCAAAAATGGAAGGCTGTTAAAGAAGGAAATCCAGTTTATTCTCACTTGTAAACTGAGGGACAGGACCACCTCCTACTTCTTTGGATTCACCGACGTGCAGATACGGGCAGAGCCAGGTCCGTGCATCTGCGCTAAGTGGATGCCAGCAGCTTCATTTGGGAATTCATATGGTTCCCCCGTGCTCTCAGGATCTTACTTCGGGTGGAAAGAGGAGAAAAGACGGGGAGCCTAGGAAGAGCCCACAGAGTCATTAGGGATCAGGCCCTCTGTGTGGACGGGGAGGGGGTCTTTTGGCCTGGAGTTTTGTCTCACCAATGGTACTGATGAAGGAGCTGCTGGCCAGTGGCGCTGAAGCAGCCCAGCTCTGGTGCAGAAGGGCAGACGGGAGCAGGGAGCCCTGGTTGCAAGCTGTGATAACTAGGCAGAACATTTCAACAGCTTGTTTGACCAGTCCAGACCAAACTTTCTCCAGCTCAGCCTTGGCTCTGGGCTTCCCCTAAGCTCATTCCTTTGGGCACAGCACTAGCTAACATGCTGGCTGGCTTCTCGTTTGGCAACTGCCTCCCACCTCGCTGGTGTGGAGAAAGATAAGAAGACAACAGACCTGCACCCATTTGTGTAGAAGCACCCCTTGTCTCTTACAAGCTCAGCACTAGCATGTTAGAGACATGCAAGGGGACAAGAGTCCCCTTTTCAACTGAGTCTGTCTTCTTATAAAAAAGAACTCCTAGCGTGTCTTGTAAAATCTTAGCTATTTATAAAATCTAGTGACCTTAAAAAGCATTGTAGGTAGTAGAGCCACACAGTTATCTGAATCTTCATTATAAGCAGCAGGTTTATCTCGAGATGTTGCAGTTTGTATCTGGTGGTATAAATCACATGTTGTAGTAGTAGGTACTGTGATACAACCCTGCTGGAATTTTATAAGCACAGGATGTACAATGTGGTTTAACCACGTGTCTAGGAAAGAAAATAAACAGGCAGTTGCCCACAGAACATATCTTACATCTGAACTTTGGTGCATATGCCAACAAAAGTTATCACTCAAGCTGCTAGCTGGACAGCTCGATGTCAGAAGTGCCTCTGCTCTTTGAAATGGATGCTCTTGTTCAACGTACCTCAGAAGATTTGCAATGTTGTCTTGAGAATGATAGGGAGAAAGGACAGGCTAGTTGGCAATCTGCAGCAGGAGTGCTGTTAAATACTTTTCGCATCTGTGTCATAACCTCCGAGGGGATGGCAGCACAAAGAAAAATCTGAATCTGCATCTTAGTACCGGTTGAAGTGTAAGTATGCCTTAGTATGGTGGTTCCTCAAAAGCTACAGTTGGGCTTGGACTTCTCTCTGGAATTGCCTTGCAAACAAGTACAGTCCCTTCACAGAGCGTTTTTATAATGTAAAGGCAAGATGCAAGAAGTGAGTATAGCAAACAATAGGAAGGAAGAGGGGGAGGGAAGATGAGGTTAACAGTAATAACATCATGTGGTTATGTAGGTTAACAGTGTGAACAGCTTGATGACGGACTTCTGTAACCTCTTATTTTTAAATAGTTTTCTAGAGCACACTCTTAAGACACTTTGCATTGTATTAAATTTTGCTCTTTACCCTACCCCAGAAATGTATCTTCACTTATGTTCCAGTAGGTGAAGCTTTTTTTCTCCTTGCATGTAAACTATCCTGAATCTCTCTTCTCCTTAGTTTTACCGGGCCCTTCAAAGAGCCCACCTCTGAACCTCCCTTACAGAGCGCTCCTCCGCTTGTGCACGTGGTGCCTGTCCACCGGTTAAGCGTGGCACCGGGTTATCCTCTTCGCCCTGCTCTCCTCCCACAGCCCTTTTCTGCAGCGGTGCTGTCTGCAACGGTGGCCGGTGCCATCGGCCTCCCCATCCTCAGGGTGCCCCCGCAGGTACCACCAGGCATCAGTGAACCTGTGACTCAGCTGGACGTCGGGCTGGCAGCGTTGGGGTGGCCACCACCCACCCGGTGCCTCCGGCCCCGGCACCCCGGCGTTCACAACCACCCACCCCGGCGGAGCGGGTGCCGCCGGGAACGTGGCTCCCACGCCGCCCTGACCTCGTGCCGTGTACCCACCAAACCAGTTCTAAGATTAAACCGCAGTAAGCAGGATTCCAAAGCCGTCATTGACAAAGAGTACAGCAGGATAAACTGTAAAAACCTCCGGGCTTCCAAAGGATGCTAGAGAAGACACAGCTCCTTTTCAGTCTGTCTGCTCCCTGTAGGACTGACTTTGAGCAGAGTACAGCAAAGGAAATTAGTTGCATCCCCCTGAAATCAAGAAGACTGAACTAGTCAGTTAGACTGCGAATTATCACATATCAAAGCAAAAGGAAGATTTAAAGATTATGATATGGCTGCAGATGTTTTACCAGTTTTATTTATATATAAATACAAATTGGATTTGCAAAGCTACAGTTCTGAACCAGTGTGAAAACAGATGTATTTATGCAGAAAAATTATTTAATCAGAGGTGCTGTCACAGTTCTGTTGTTTTCATGGTATATATTGGTTTACCATCTATACTATCAGACGTGCTCCTACCCAAGCCTGTGACCGAGTTAGAGCTGTTTTTTTCAGCTAATCTGCTCTCCCATTCATGAGGCTCTTTGAGAAAATCTATACTGACATGCTTCACCTTTACCTGCAAGTGAAATGGGGTTTTGGAAAAGCCTCCAAAGAATGAAAACTCACTTGGTTCGATGAAAGACAAGAGGAACCCACATACTCTTGATTATACTAATTTTTCTGCTGGATACAGTGCTTAAGGGGATTTCATACTAACCAGAACAAGGTACCAAAAAAGAGCTCAGCAGCCTACTCTAAAAGAAAACCACAAACTGCTCTTGATAAAACTACCACTAAAAACCTATTTGACATTTTAAACCAGCCCATTTTACTATGTACTGGGAAAGTCTAAGTCCCAGTCATAACCCCACGCTATGTCGAATGGGAGGAAATGCAGACAGAAATCCTTAACCTGTAATTCTACATACAGCTACATGCACAGAGGAATTTCCTAGTTATGGATAGAGAGAGGAGTTAGGAAGTTAATTGCTTCACGAGTATAAAGCTAGGTACCACATAAACAACAATTGGAGAATTTAGTGATAGTTAAGCCTCATGCTGGTCCTGTATGAAGAGGTTAAACTAATTTTGTATGTTTGGTGGCTTACAGAGACTGTCCGTGGCCTCAGGCTATGAAGATAATACTTGGTTTGGGGCTGTTTATTTAGAACATTGAGGAAGTTATACACTCCTGAATCAAGATTTTTTGAAGTAGTCTAAAGGCATGGTCAAAGAACATGTAACCCTAAGAACTATCTTGTAATACTGCCATGTTGAGATCTATTTGGATTATTTATTTTGTCAAGAACAGTTGCACAAATTCTAGTTGTTGTGGACTTAGTCTAACTTTCCTACCACTCATTTTGAACTTCTGCTGTTCTGTAGCTCATTTTCCATAATCCTTACCCTGGAAAAAGAAAGAATATTTCTGGTTGTAATTAATGAAAATAAATTTCATTCAAATTGCTGAGAGTATTTCATTGCTCAGATCCAGGGTGGCTGACACCTGCGAATAAAATAACCTTTTGAATGTTTTCCTTTTAGGGGATTACACGTGACCCTCTAATTCTAAAGTTCATTAGTGCTTGGATATCATATCGATGAGCTTTGTATAAATGAACAGATGAACAGATAAGTCATATCTAAGGTAATGAGCTTACAGCTGTTACGGAGGTAACCAAAGACATGTCATGGATGCTAACTAATTAAAGAATTTCTGTATAATTTTATTTATTGTCAGTCTTGGTGCAGAATGCACTCTCTCTTCTTTAATCTTAACAAGTGGTGTTTCATTTTTAATGTTCCAGACAACTATATATTTTTTTCTAGAAATCCAGGTATCCAGCCATTCTTATTACTCACGGCTTCATTATCAGTTTGTTTTTCTGCTCATTACTGGCACTGACCTTGCCAAGAGCTAAGCACATGCATAATTTTACTCATGCGATTAGACTCATTAAAGCTAATGGGATTAGTCAAGAAAGTAAAGCTACTTCTGTTTAAGTGTTTGTCATTTGAGGTAGTGCGACTAGAAACAAAATCAGGAAAGTCTGGAAGGAATTCAAACTAAACAATAATTTTTATTAGAAGTCATGTAAAGAGAAATTCAAACATTCTTCCCTTGACCCAAGCCTGATGGATGATGATCACAAGGTGGTTTCACACTGGAGACAAACAGGGATTTTCTAACATAATTTTTTCTTCAGAAGACGGGGGCTTGTCAGGACTGAAGCTGGTCTCAACAAACTTTACGAGGTCTTTTCTCACGTCTAGGATGAAATTTCTAAATGAAAGATAATGAGAAATATGCATCTTAGCCAAGAGCCTGGCAGCAGAGGCTGACAGTAACCTGATAGCAATGTCATGATGCTGAGACCTGGGAGACTTCAGGTGCCCCAGGAATATTTCATTAATGTGGGGAGTTTGGCAGGGACAAACCCAGGACAGGTTTCCACCGCACAGAAGAAGGGGAGACTGCTCTGAACTAAACAATGTAAAGGTGTCTGCTCTCTCAGAGGAATGGTCTGAGAGTTTGGACGTGGGCTTATAGGTTGAGGGTCTTGTATGTGCAAACTTCAAGAGGTGTTTTTTCCAGTATATAGTGAGAGAAAAGTCTAAAGAGGTTTTGTGGAAAAATAAATGCATTTCCTTGCCATTACTCCTGCCCTACCTTTGTTCCTCATTTCAAGCACTGCAAGTCTGCCTTTCTTTGACCTGCTGGCTGAAAGTCTTGCAGAAGCATTAGAGGAACCAGAAATACAATGTTTAGAGCATGGCTGGTTTTCAGCCCCTTTCTTTGATAGCCGTCTCAGCTGGGGCTGGGAGAGGAGGGGTAGGGAACAGTTATTCCATCCATCCCAAGGAAGTTCCCTTCTGGACCGTCAGGACAATTTTATGGCCATTGGTAACACAGGCCAAACATACAGTGGATGATTATTAACTCTAACATGCTATTATTTGTCATTTTTGACCTCTGATGAGATGCCCCGTATACAATGAATTATAGAAAATCTGGCCTCTCACTTACAAAAACAAATACCAACTGTTCCGCTATCATTCTGAAGCAATAAATCTCCCATGGCCTTGGAAAAAACATCACTTGTGGACTTTCACCCATTTTATACCTTCCTTTCAAAACAAGCACTTATTTTGGTCCCTGTTAAAAACAAATCCAAATAACAATGGAAACTTATTAAAGCTACAGTAGAGGCTATTTGTAGTCTAGAAGTTAAAATATTCAGTTTATACTGACTCCCGTACCCTGGATTTTTCTGGGTAGAGGTTAAAAAAACAGCAAATCCACCACTACCGACGAACATTGGGGGTGGTGGATATCTTTAACTATTACTCACTTGTTTCTAGGAAAGCGACTGATCTATGCCCCAATGCACACCATTTTATTAACGTCGGAAAGAGCCATGTGGTGTTCATACACTGTTTAATCTCGATGAAGTTTCAGTGCCCAAGGTTTTCTGATTAATGGCAGAGGAGGAAGACTGGAGTGACAGTTAGGGTTTCGCCAGTTTGTACTGTATATACAGCTGTTGCTGCGCAGGGGAGGGAAACGCAGGGTCTGGCTGTCTGCTCCAAACAAAAAGAAATGGCACATGCTATTACTTCCAGATCATTGCAGTCCCTGCACCACCATCTGCTGGGGGTCAGAGCAGTTGTCCGGGTCGGCGTCAGTCATGCACAAACTCAATGCCTTCCACCGAGCTGCGCCCAGCAGTACATATTTACAAGAACAATAAAGCGAACCTGCTCCCTGGACACAGGCACCACAATGCTCCGGCACATTGGGAACAAAGGGGCACAACGAAGATTGATATGCATTACAAAGGAGGTTCTGGGGGATCACAGCTTTGTGATTTCGGGCCGTAACACAAATTGAAGGGAAGAAAAACTGTCACCACTAAGCCCAAACCTAGTGATCACTGTATTTGTAATTGACATAGCATCGCTAAAAGGGTGCCTGGGTCTCTGTGTTCCCCCTTTTCCTATTTACAAAGTCCTCTACAAGATAGCTAAATGGGAAGAGCTTTAATGATAAATGTTAAACACTTGGATATTTTATTCTCTAACAGCAGCAAGATGATCTCTGCCACTTACCCCAGCTTGTCTGTGCATATCTCTTTTTACGGGGCTTATGCCATGTGCTGGAGCGAGGTGCAGAGAGCCCTGACTGACGTAAACTGAACAGTTCCTGGAAACAGGATGAGTACAACTGTGTCACTGTGATGTTGAAACCAAATGAGCAGTTTTAGCATCTTTTCGGCCTGAACAACAGCTACTGAGTAATTAATTTCTTCTGCTAAAAACAGCTGCTTCAACACCACCAGTGTGACACATCAGGTGATATTTTAGGGTATTGCAAACCTTTCATTTAGTGCTGTCCTGCACCCTTGGCTGAACTTATGCACACAAACATGGCACCTTTGGTGCCTAGAAGAGGAGGTGGGTCTCCTTGCTGTACATTAAGGCACAGAGGTAAAGCACCACTTTTCTGTTTGATGTGGACTAGCTTGCTGCAGGGATAAGTCCGGTGTTTCAGCAATGCATCAAAATGGAAGCGGGGGAGCGATGGAGCTCAGTGCAGAGACATCTGTATTGCTCGGGACAAACTCAGCAGTACGCAACTGAGTTTATTAGTTTGGTCTCAGCATCAGCACTGTTAATACAGGCAGCAGTGCCAGCATGGGGTGAGAGGAATGGGCAGCAGCCCTGGAAAGCTATGAAAAGGGCAGGTGGAGCTGGACACAGAACATTTTTTTAAGTGAGGCTCATTGCCAAATAACTAGAAACCGTGCTGTACTAGCAAAAACACACGAAGGACTGCTGTGCTCCCTGCCTCACATAGCTGCAGTGTCTGTCACAGCACTACCACAAACATAATCTTTGACATTTCTTTTGATAATGAGTGGTTTGGGGACAAGCAAACCCAATCTTGTTAGGTCCTACCCTCAGTTGCTTTTCACTAAGCTCCACTCAGAGCATTTTTGCATAAAGCCTCTCTGGTCCACGTAACGTTTGACAGCCTTCACGGGTACATTGCCTGAAATACAATGTGGACGAGGAGACCTCCAGGTAGCTGCACCCACATGCCTTCCAGACTGCACCTCCCCGGCCCTGCTGGCACTGGGACACCCCAGCTGCCGGAGCTGCAGAGCTGGTTCTGGAGCCTGCAGGGACACGTGGAGCAGCCTTTGCGTGTTCCCTTGGAAAATGTCACCGGGCTCAGTTACATATTTGTGCTTGGAGGGCACTTGACCTGAGCCATTCGGCACAGAGCTGAACTGCACAGGTACGTATTACAGCTAGGCAGCATTTCAGTGTCAGATCAGAACTAAAAGAAGGATTTTTTTTTAACAAGCTAGTGCTGTGGAACTGAGTTTGAAGCAAAAAGTTGCAGAAAAGTAGTCAGTGTATCATTTAGATGCACATTAGAATGTATGCACAGTGTAAATAACTTGATGTCTCTGATTTTGGAGAGTGGAAGACAAGGGATGGGATGCTGGCATATTGCTCTGTCAGGACACCAGTAATAAAATGAAAGGATAAAGAGCCTTTAACCTGTAGGTAATTGATGTAAATCTGCCCCAAATATGTAGGGATGGAAAGTCATTCCCATCAGTAGTCCAAGAGAAGTGGTGTGTTGTCCTGTGCATCTAGTCCACAGTAGATGGGTGCTACATTGTGGAAATCGTCCCTTTTGGCACTTGCTTGCACCTGTGTTGGAGGCTTTATTCTAGCAGCCAGTGTCTAGATTAGCATGGGGAGCAGACTGGGTTTCTCAGTCTTCCTTCTGGACACAGGGCAGAATAGTCTTCAAACAGTGCTGGGGAAATTTAGTACTAGTTATATGCGTTCTGCAGATAAACAAGGGACTTCAGTATTCAGGGGGTATTTTACAAGTCCTGTGTTCACTAATGAATGTAAACCACAAGAACAGATACATTCTGCCTACTAAAGTAACTCTTCAGATAAAATAAAGCTTTTACTGAATGAGCAATTGAACAACCATGTTGGTACTCTTGCTCTATGACATGTCCCTGCTAAACACCATGCCCTTGGTAGAACAGACCCTCCTCCTCAACCATATTGTGACATACTTAGAAGAAATGGTGCCCCGGATAAACCACATTCATAACTTCTATTTTGTAAATCTGCCATTGTGTGAACAAAAGAGTTCAGTTTATTTTTCTTAATTGCCTAGATGAAATGAATTTATATAGTGTCTGGCCCAAGGGGTACCCAGTTAGGCGTACAACTTAGGAATCTAATGCTGAAACTACACAGTGTCCAGGGGCTGCAATGTAAACTTTTTTCTTTAGTTACTTACGTGGGAGATGAGCTGTTCAGAAAATCTAAGCCAGAGTAACAGGGGGTTTTTTTATATTGCCTCTTTACTTCATCAACATCACCCTTTATCTCTGAGGCTGTAGATACATTTTTTAAAGACCAGTTCTACGAGTTACCAGATCTCTAGGCAATACAATTCAGTCCAGATCAGGCACAGTGAAGCCAGAGCACATAATACATATACGTAATGGCTGTTTATGCCAGCTTTATGCTGCCTCAGTGGCAACTATGGGAGAAAAAGTGATATTTGATCAAAAATTTCACTGAGGCAAGATTTTGCATTTTTGAACAAATTTAATCTATTACCTTAAGATGTACCAGTTGAGTACATTACATCAAGAAGCGGTGACATTTTTGATCCGGGATTAACTGCTGTGATTTTAGGTTTACTGCCTGGTGGAGCTTTGGCCTGATTTTTACCCCCAAACCACTAACATGCTGTTTCCTAACATATCTGCCTTGAACTCATTTACAAATCTACTAACCTATCTTCTCTCAAATCTTTTCTCTGAATTGCTTCTGCAGTAACATCTGCAGGTTTCTAATGCCTAATGGCCAGATAAATGACCACTAGGAAATAATGGATTCATAAAATACAATTATGTAGCTTTATGAAAGCAATATTTTAGTGATTTGCAGCTGGCCTAAGGCACACATATGGTTATTGTGGACTTCTGTTGCTTTTGTCCTCCATCCCTTCTCACTGCTTGCTCTACCCACTTACAGCATTGTATTTTAGCTCCTTGAATTTGCCTGGTTGAATAAGTCTTTGCAGTTGTATTTCCTAGGCATATAATACAGGAGGTTCCCCAAGCATATTGGAGATACTTAAAACTTCAGGAGGGAGAAAAAGATATTCAAAGCTTTTAATATTTAAATATATTTGTTCCCATTGTTTATGGTGTTACTTTTCATTGTTATAGAAATCTTCTGAAAGGATTATTGAAAGGGTTGTCTTGCTTTAATCAACTTGGTAAACTTTTGTTTTGTCCTTTATGTTGATTACAAAAGCAGCTGACATTACTCTGTTTTACTTGCACCTTTTAAGCCAATGCACCGTGTTAATGGCTGAGTAGCACCTCACTGAGCAAGAGAACTGTGCTTTCTCAGTTTAAACACTGGTGCAAAAGCAGCACAAGAGAAAAACATTGTCTTTAAGGCCCTACAGAAACTGTGGCTAAGCTGAAGTAGTGGACTGGAAAGAGATGTGTCAGAGAAAGAAATCACAGAAGTGAAGGAAAAATGAGTAGAAAGGCAAAGGGAGAGACTGTTGCTTCAGTAAATAGAGAGAGGGATGGCTGAGCAGACAGCATCAAATTGCTCCCCATCTCTGTTCTGGCACTTGCAGATCTATTGAAAACAGGCCAGAAGGACATGCTGAATTTGTTGCTCCCGTGTGCCAGCCTTTTCTGCTGCAGCGAGGGAAACCAATCAGTGCTGCTTCAAAAGCAGCTGGAAACTGAGAAAACCCTGGTCCCCTGCTGCCTGCCAAGCAGCAGTACAGGGTCTTCTCGGTTTCCAGCCACTACAGAGGCTCCATTGACAAAATGTGTGCGGCATTTGAGGGAGCACAATGTGACAATGAAAGAACCTGAGGGAGACAAAACAAGGAAGGGGGAGAAAAGAGGGAGGGGGGAACTAAATGGGAATGAGGGAGCAAGCCAAAGCAGGAGGACAAAAATCAAAAGAAAAATATGCTAATCACTGCAAAAGGGATGATAAAAATAAATCATCATTGTCATATTTGACACCTCTGCACTGCTTTATCAAATAATAGAGTTGCAATAGCAAGACTCCAGAAAACAAAGTAAGACTTTACTAATGTTTGCTCTCAGCACCTCTCTGAGATACAGACACGCTTACTTTAGTCTCCCATTTTCACAAATACCATTATGAAGTACAGAGTGACTGGAAGATGCCAGGTCTCACACCAGGGACCATGTGGTGCTGCAAATAGGACCGTTCACATCCTCACCCTCCGTATCAGAGAGAAGCAGAAAGAGTTAAAGAGCCCTGGAAGCCAGGAGGACGGTATATTTTACAGTTGCTCAGAACAACCGGGAGAGAAAACAAATGCTGCCCAAAACAAAGCCATGGCGCTGGCTCATTTTATCCTTTCCCTTGTACTTCATTGCATCAGCTAAGAGAACACATAGCAGACCGAAGCAGCACGGCTAGATTTTATTTCTTTTACCACTGTCTGCCTGGCTGTGTAGTGACATCTAAGAGGGGCATCCAAGAGCTCAGGGGATGTGCCTGCAGTACGTTTTTGTCATCTCCCAGCCGTCCCCACTTGCAGTGCCCCAAATGTCCTCACGTGGCTCATGGCCTTTCAGTTTACAGGTCCAGCTCAAGCTACTGCAAATTAAAATCCGCCGAAACATATACGGTGTGAACACAGGGTCTGCAGCACCAACAGTTTCACTCCAGATAGCTGCTCTTATTGGGAATAACTTGGTAAAGTAGACATGCAAAAGACAATACTGCTTGGGAGAGAGCAGTAACGTCTACAGATTTTCTGGGAATTCTTGGCACTTTCTGAAAGGTCAGAGAAGAGCACCATAAAAATTAAGTTAGAAAAATAGAAATGCTGTTGTTAGTTTCAAGAGGCAATATCAACCAGGAACTGAGAAGGGGGTAAATTCTGTATCACCCAAGTTCTAAGTGGGTAAAATCAATTTACCTGCATTTGCATTTGAGCACTCCGCTGTCATCATCTTAAATGAGTTTTTTCTTTTTAACCAAAGGAAAGCTTCTGTCTTGATGACAGGAGTTTTTAAGTTAATAAAGCCTTCTTAAAAAATTCTCAGTTAAAATTCAGGTTTAAAATAAAATGCTTCCATTTACTCTGTCAAGTTGGCAGTTACTTTCAGTATTGAGAAATTACTCCTGTAAAGTAGTTACTGCTTAGGTCAAAAAAATAATCTGTTTCTCCAAAGCAAACTTGATTTGAGCATGACCCATGGCATCTACACAATCCTCAATTTTTAGATCAGTGGTCAGTTTGTAGGAATAGTAGGCAGTGTAGAATGGAACCAGTTTTCTTGCAATATTTTTACTAGTGAGTCACTGTGTGTTACAATCTTGAAAGAACCTACAAATGCTTTAGTAGTTGTAAACTGAGACCACCATCACATCTGTCTCATCAGAAATCCCCCACTGTATAGGAGTTTAAGAATGAGATGGTGTTTACTTTATTATTTCATCTGATCAGTTCATGTATAGCAGAGCAAAATTGATACTGTATTTTCAAATTTACCATTTGGGGATTTTTCCATATGAACTAAGTTAGTTTAAAGCAAAGGTATCTTGCTTAATCTGTAAAATCTTAGCTGTACCTTTTATGTCATAGGAGGATGTAACAGCAAGGGCTGTGGAGGAACTACCAGCACGATGAACAAACATGTAGAGATACCTCTCAAAATATTGTGCAAAAACCTATCTGATACTTTTAGGGATTTTTTTTTTTTTTTTTTTTTTTTGGATATGTCTCATGGGCTGGATATGTCTATATTAATGAGTAATTCATCATGACAGAAATAGATCACCATATTGAAGTCATTAGTGCTGAGAATCAGCATGTTCACTATAAGCACTTAAAGGATTTGAACTTCGGGCTACCTTTAACTTGATCCCTTGGATTGGCTCTTCTCATCATGCGAGGGGTTTAAAGCTGCCCAGAGGCCCACGGCTTGGTTTGGACTCTTGTGTCCTGGTTGGAGGCTGGAGTGCATTTCGTGTGCACTGGGCAGAGCTTCTGGGTTAGTTCCTCGTGAAGGGAACTCGGTGCTTCTGTGCACCAAAACTGCTCTGTGATCTGAACCAGCGTGCAGTAAATGGGGATGGTCAGGGGGGATGGGATTTGTTTCAAAACAGCTCTGAACCAAAATGCTAATGTATAGGCAATCAAATATATTTTTTGTGGCTTTGGGCAGACACTGCATATTTTTCTGTTGTACGCAAACCCAGCAATTTTGCACAGTAATACCCATATATCTGCTTGTATACTTTTCTGGCCAGCAACCTCTGGTAAGTTCTCTGTGTTTAATGATGCAAAGACCAAAGCCAGCCACACTGAATCATTATGTAAGCAGAGAAATCCTTATCTATGTACTTTACATGCAACTCAAGAACACCAGATTTTAGTTTATCAAGTGATAACAACTGTGTTCCTCACATACACAATATGAAAAATCGGTTTCCAAGCTGCATGATGAAATAACTGTGATGTAAATTGAGGAAGTTTTACTCCAATTCTCAAAAAAGAGAAAGTGATGGGTTTGCCAGATCAGGAAAAGAGACTAAATTTCTGTGATCAAAGAAGGTCCTGCTCTACATCGGATTTCATGAGAATGCATAAAGGGCGAAGGAAAAAAAAAATGTCTGGAATTGCATAGACTTCATTTAAAGCAATGTGCTTGAAAATTCATTCACTTAAATGCTGGATATTAAAATAAATTAGTAAGTCCATTCTGTCTTCTCAGTTGGAAAAACCCACAATACTGATTGCTTCCTCTAGCTGACAAACTTTGGGCAGTCTGCAGGAAAAAGGACACAGGTGTAGTAACTCCAGATGCTGACAGTTGGGATCGTTAAGCAGCTGATATTTAAAACTTCACACACATTATAAGTTTGGTTTTGCTGATAGGATCAACCTTTCTCTTTCATATCTTAGCTTGTATCATTCATAGACTTCTCTTTTCATTTATGTTTTAAGCAATGAGTACAGCACATAAATGTATTTTAGCATCGGAACGGAAGAGAACATTTTCTTTCCAACTCACTTATTTTGATAATTAATCTTGAAAAGCAAGTTGATACATTCTAAAGTTCCATGAAAAACAACCTCTGTCTTCTGCTTCTACGTTTCTCAGGGAAAAAGTTAACCAAAAGCATCAGTCAAAACCTGGAAAGATTCAGATCTGAAGTGTGCAAAAAGTAGTTAACTTTCATTTGTTCTTACTCCCCTTCACCAGAAACAATTGCAAGTAACGTTAGAAATGCAGATACCATATAGTACATTGATGTATTATTGATCATGAGGTTGGAAGTCAGAACTCTAGAATGCTAATTCTGACTTTGTCAATGATTTTCAGCTTTTGTCAAGTCGTTACTATTTGAAATTTCCCACCTGAGCAAAGGAATATTAATGCTTTGAAGAGTGGAAGAAAGAGTTCAACACTTAACAATTTACCTTTCTGATTTCTAGTTTATTTATTTGAATGATTCATTACTTTATTAGTAAAACGCTACTCTGAATCTTGTTTACTACTGCTGGCTAACTTGTTGCACTGAATGTTTTAATTTTGATTAGTCACATTCATTTGTGTAATTTCAGTTCGCTGGCTGGATTGCTAGAGATCAGGCAAGTTTCTAGTGCAGCTGCTGGTACGAGTACAAAATCTAGTTTCAGTTAATTCCTGCGTATATGATTTTTGCATTTGTTTTCAACAAATGATCAGGCACATTTTGAGTGCATGCATGTTTCCAGAAAGCCAACAGAAAGGAATGTAAAGTGAATAGTGAAAAAGCATTTGACTGCTAAAAAAGAGAATTCCTACAGTAGTGTACTCTATTGGCTTTGCTCTGATACTCTCGAATTTCTTCCACTGGGGTCTGATCCATGAAAGGATTTGGTCACTTAAAATAGCAATTATGTCCTAAAGTTTATAGTATGTGCTGTCAGAACTTCAGCTCAGCTTCTGTTTAAGCTTAATAGAGAGCAACCGTGTTTACACAGTGGATTATACCCACAACCTGCCTCCCAGGTTGCTTTGCCAGCTGCCAAAGGGAATGGTGGCACCTAAACCCGTGGGTACTGCAGGAAATTCAGGCAAACGCACTCAGCTGCCGTGGATGTGCCTGAGCTCACTGAGAGCCTCCTGATTCTGACCTGGAGGCTCCTTTGACACCTGCCGTTGTGCATTTGCACCTATTCAGAATTGTCAACCTGCAGCTTACGGCCGTCGAGACCTGACCGATACACCAGCTTCAGTGCAACGACCCCGGGGCTGTCGTAAGGGCTGAGTTTGGTATGAGCAGCAGGAGCAGGAAAGACTTCTCTTTGTAAAAGGCTGCCGTCCACTTTTGTGCAATATCCAATAATATTTTGAGGATAGTGTCCCAAACTGTAATTTTCCTGTCCCAGATGAGAGGCTAAGTTTGCCCAGAGAGTTGGGAGATGCTGCTTCCCGGGGAGCTGCATTGTCAGTCAGCTGTGGCTCCAAACTCCTGGCACGCCACACGCTAATTAAAACCTGCTTCTGGAATGTCTTTGGCACTTATGCCTTGAAATGTCATCCTAGTTTAGGAAACTTTCAGAGACAGCCATGCTCAGCTCCTTTCCGAGTCTGAGAGGACTCAAACCTGCATTTTCCACCTCCTGGGCATCCTCCGCCTCAGCACACCTTATCTACCTTTCTAATTCTGGACCTAGAACAACAAAAGTGTATTTATTTCATGATCAGAAGATATTTCTGTAAAGTTCTCCACCTCATTTCTGCAAAACCAAAAGTTTCCTTATAGTCAGGCACTACAGATAGCTTCAGATTTAGTTTTTATCTGTACTAGAGGTGGTCCACAGAGGTGTTCAGAGATAAGCTCTCAGTTCAATCTGATAAAACACAAGAAGCTGTTTGTAAAACCAGCATCCAGACTTTAAACATCTCCTAGGTATTTCTGATTTTCTTCTCTCAATTTAACATGAAAATGTAAAGTATCTTCTCTTCCACCCCAAGTTTACAACAAGTTTAGAGCTGCAGGAGTTATAACAACTGCATCTCTCAAACAGATGTTTTTTTTTAAATTTTATCAGGCTCTTAAAATTTAAATTTGGTCAGTCTTTTTTAATTTGATCTCTAAATAAAGCTTGCAGAACTCCTGAGTAATTGTTAATGGGTCACCTGGTAAATCACGGAAATCAGTACTTCTTATCCTCAACCATTACATCCTATTACAAGTGAGTATAGACACAGACAGCGCAGGCTTCTTAGCATAGTCCATACAGATTAATTAAAAAACAGGCCCAGTGCGGATGATGCCAAAAGAAAATGTCCAAAGCATGAAGAAAAAAAAATAAATAATTACATCATTTCCTTGTATCTTCCCTAAGGACAAGGGATTGGAGAGTATGAGTCAGTCTGAAGAAATGAAATGAAAACAGCCCAGCTTTTAGTGACTTTTCCTTGTTCTTACCTTATGGAGCAGAGCAGGCCATCGAGAATAAGCAGCAGAAATCTGACTGCTTGCTAAGTTTTAAAACAGGAGTGAAGGTGTGCATGTGGATAGCTTGGTTTTATGGTTTGCAACAATGATATAGTGACCAGGAAAAGCGGACTTTAGTACTGGGCAGCATGGCCTTGTGGACATCACATCTGCTGCTGCTTACAGTCAACTGCAAAGTAGGTGTGCTCTGCAGCTAGTGGGTGAAATATTTTCAAAGCTCCTTAGAGAGAAAAACACATGTTGCATGTCCTTTTGGGTGCTCAAGCCTCTTCTTTATACCTCTACTTTCCAGTCTGCAATACAGAGGTGCTGGGAGGATGAAGTGGTGGATGACTTATATATTACTTTCTTGGTATAGGGACAGTACCTTTTGTCCATGACTTATGACTTGCCTATCCCTTTGCCAGGTACTCACCTTGTTCTCTGTCTGACATCACAGTGTCAAATATTCTGGCAAATGACATTTAATAATACATTTTATTTTTCTGCTTAATAATTCAGTGAGTAAGACTTATCTGGATACTAATGAACCTTCTGCTGTGTCAGAATGGTATTGTGCACTTCTGTTTAAATAATGCTCAAGAAAGCGAAGGATCATCTCTTTGAGCCAGTGGTTCATTTGATTGATAGTATCATTCACAATCCCTTTAATATCAAGGATATTCACCAGGTCAGTGTCTCTAAAGCCACTCTGATAGACATAATTATGTGTTGTTTACTTTGGTGGAGAAAACAAAAAAGGCAACAAAATGTATTTTTGTTCACACTCTCTGATGCCAGTGAAGTCTTTCAGTGATTAAACCTTCTAAGTTCCAGGACTACCCTGGAGCCTCCCAGATCAGTTTACAGGGCAGAAGGCTTAGTTACCCAACCAAAGTTTCATTGTCCCTTGATTCCTGAGATTTAATTTCAGAAGGAGAGGATTTGGGGTGTCCTTTTGCCCATATTTTTACAACTTTTAATTATTTTCTGGTTTTCACCAGTAATTTTTACAGCCTCTTCTGCCTTTTTATATCATGTTTCTTCCCTGCTCCAAATAGCTAGTCTAGCAAGCACAAATATGTTTGAAGGACTTCAACCAAGTTAAGAGTGTGTGTAGTACTGATGGAGGATTTAAGATGAGAAGGTGGGAAAGACCTACCTGGCAGTATGTGTATAATTTCTTTCAATAGTTTAGAACCAAAACATCCTGGGATTCATTTGATCGTATCACAATCTCAGTTTTCATTTAAATACAAGTCCCTCTGAAGAAATATTGATGCCCATACTGATCCCTGCGTGTGCAGTCTGAAACAACAGCTGTGAGCAATGCTTGTCTGCATTATGAAGTTCAGTAGTCCTCAGTAGCTTCAGGGCTCCCTGACAACTTCATCAAATGACTCCATGTGCCAGGAGCAGAAAAATGGGAAGACCCTATTAAACCCTCCGGAACCTTGGCATCTGCAGTAATGAACTCCTTGCCTCTGTCAGCCTATGAGGGGCAAATGGGAATGAACCGTGGGGATGTGTGTGAGAAGCCAGGACCACATGATCTTTGTGTCATGCTCTGTTTTCGGCAGAGGCTTGCAATCATCTGACCCTGTCCTCAGCATATGTTTCCCCGAATTGCAAATAGTTCCATTGCCATCATGCTGTTTTACCATCCTGGAAATGCAAATTTGCCCTAAGACAGAACAAGTCCTACCTCTGATGGAGTAGATTTCGCCATCCTGTATCGTGTGTGTGCTTTATGCTGCAGGTCCTACGCAAGCCTAAGAAAAACTTTCTGATGTGTACTACTGATTGTTTACATATGTTATCAGAGGGAAAAAAAACAGGAAAGGAAAGCTGGCAGCTCATGCTGCCAAGAGACCTGGCAGTGGCTAGAATCACATTTAGATCATTTCCAGTCAATAGGCTTTGTTTTCATTTAAAAAAAACCCTTCCTAGAAAGTTGCTGCACTGTTCTTTTTTCTCTGTTACAATCAGTCCAGAGGAATACTTGCAATGGCTCCTGTCCTTACAACCAAAGGAGGCAACGTCAGGAGATGCTTCCAGACAGAAAGTGGAAGGTGTGGTAAGATACTGTGCTTTATACAAGTTCAGAATATGCAATGCTGCTTGGAGCTGTGATTGTGGTTCTGTGTGATAAAGGCCTTTTAGTGATAATGAAGTCAGGGACTTGTGATGCAAATAGAAAGTGGTGCCAAAAGAAGAAGATGGCAAAGTTTAGGACCTAGGCATGCTTCTCATCTTCAGGTCAAGCTCTGTGATGGGGCTAAAACAGATGAGCACTGGAGGACTGGGACTCCAGCTGCCTGCATCTAAGGATTGCCTGTAGTAGAGAGAATGTTTCCTTGGCAAACTAACCCAGAAGAGCTCACAGCTTTTCTGAAAACAAATTATTGGAGGGAATAGATAGCAAAGCAAGTTTAATTAGAGGCTAACGCAAATTCTCTCAAATGTGCTTAAATCTGCGTTGTATCAGCTGATCTGTACCCATTCACATGTACAGGCAATACTGGAAACTTTATTAGGGTGAAATAAAAGTTGCAAATTTACATCAGCACCTCAAGTGCTACAATCCCATCTGGTCCAGGCCCAAGCTTCAGGAGTCCTTGGCTATCAATACAAAACTATTCTCATAAGGTTAAGGAACTGGGGACTCAAGGCTGCAGTTTTTTAGTGTTGATTCATTTTCCAGTAACAGCTTTAATATTAACTCTGCCTGAGGAAATAGAACACAAGCAAAAATAAAATGTAAACTTTTATATTAGCATAAGTATTAGAGATTCATACTAGCATCATCCAGAGAGAAAAAAAAAAAAAAAAGGGAGTTCAAGTACACTCAATCACAGTGATAAAGAGCTCTAGCATGAATTCTGTGTGAGAAGATGCAGTGTTATTAGCATCAGCATTTCTTTTGACATCTTCATCATCAGGAGCACAAGGATGGCAGTTGCAATGCTGCAGTGGAAGTAGGGCAATGATCAATTCATTTCACATCCAGCATCAGATTCCAAATGTAAAACTAAAACACAATAATTATTTTCTGTCATTGTAAGCATTTAGAAAAGTGACGAAAGTGATCTGCTTTTGACGTCTAAATGAGATACACTGAGGAGACTAAAGTTAGGATCCTAGTTTTACTACGTCGTCCCTAGATAAGGGAAGACCAAAGAGCACTTTGTTCAGTGCTGAAGTTGCCTACAGGTTACAGCATACGCTACTTCCTTCTGCTCTCCATGGCCACCAGAGATACAGTCATCAGAGATTCTGGCTGTTAGGTCACATGCTCCAATACACTGATGCAAGACATAAAAAGTTGTCAATGATACAGGAAAAACAAAGTAATGCTTGTAGGCTGAGATGTCAAAAAACATAACTGAAAAGAAAAGAAAAAAAAAATGATGCTATTCAGTCAGAACTTGGTGGAAACTACCAGCTTCTGCTGTATTTTTCTTGTGAGAGAGACAAAGATGTTTTCTCCTAAAGACTGACAATGGTAGGACATTGGCATGCAGAAATTTAGTATCTGGAGGTATTCCAGACCAACAGAAGTGGAAAAGAAAACAACCTTGAAATAGATGGATTTTGGTGTCCAAGTCTTCATCCAAAAGACCTAGTCCTGATCTGGGATACTTCAGATGGCAACACTTATTGGCGCCAGACCCCCAAACATACCCCCCATCTATGAACTTTTTACACATTTGGGAGTAAGGGTAAAGGTTGGATGAGCTAATTCTGGATGAGGATATCCTGGTTCCCTGTTGCAGGCTGACTGGGAATATTTTTGAGTTTAGATCTTCTGCAAGAATTGTCTGACTTCTTTCCATGAAAAGAGTGAAAGTGGACCAACACTGTTAATCAATTTACAGAAAAAACATCGTCTACCTTCATTTCACACTCATGGCTTCTGCAAATATTAGACACGCTCTGGCTCAGAGCCAGCACATGGTAGTGGCAGCAAGAACTCCTCTCCATTAGTTTCTTTAATTGACTGTTTCCCTTACAGATCTGAAAAGAGATTAATCAAAAATAATTGCTTGCTTAAAAAGTAATACTGACTTGTTCATTAAACCTTATTGGGGCACTGGGTGAAGGCACTTGAATGATCTGGAAAATATGAAAAGAACTTGGCTGGGGAACAAAAAAAGAGCTGATACGTGGTAATGGCAAAAACAGAAGTAGAAGCTATATAATACAGGCAAATTCCTATTGAATGCCTCTTTGTCTTGCTTTAAAGAAATACAGAGTAGCACTCAAGATATACAGATAACTAGCCAGTGTTCCTCACTGCAGAGCTCAAGGAAAGAAGGAAATGCTTCAAGGGTTAGTTCCTGGCTATATGGAATATTGCTGGACTGAAAGCAGTCAGCTGGAGTTCATCCTGATAGTCCAAGAAACCATTTTATCACAAAAATGTACAGTAATCAGTAATCAGCAGCCACAGTATTTTCCCACCACTTTGTGCTTCATAGGCATATTGGGAAGGGGGGAGAGAGACTCTAGTGTGGGGTTCATGCTGCATGTGAATAATGAGGTTGGTCCATGTTTAAAAAGATGTATCCTGTGGAAAGGGAACAAAATGGAACTATGATTGCATGTGAACTTCAGCTCCTCCTCTTGCCTACTAATTATTTGTTCTGTTTGTTAGGGCAATGTTTCCTGCATATTTGTTCATATACCGTAACAAAGGAATAAAGACAAATCAATAAACTGATGGATGTTACATTCTGTAATGTCTTTGCATCTGCCTCCATTGCTACACTACCGGCTGGGGAGAGACTCTAGAAGCATCCGTCCTGCTTCACAGGCTGATCACTAGCTTGGTGAAGACAAAATTTCTTCTATTTACAGAAGTATGAAGTTAGAAGCAGCAGGGTATTATACATTCACAGAAACTGATATTGGCTACTTTCAGAGATAAGAGTATTGGCTTACCCTTCAACCAAGATCCACAAGAATGCAGTTTTAGCATCTCTTCTATTTATGCCAAGCTGGGTCTTAAATTGAATCACTGTATTTCAGTGTGATGTTTCATAATGGTTTTGATATAGTTTTCATTGTCTCAACATAAGGATACAACTACATCATCTTAAAAAACTAGATGTGTTGTGCACCAGCTTAGTTCACAGTTTAGATTCAGGAGTACAAATGCTCTTCAGTTTGTACTCAGTTCCCAGGTTAAAGTGAAGACTTGCTTTAATTGGGTCATTTGAACAATGACATTGAAAAAAAAAATAATTGTAGTAAAGTGAAAGGCAAAGTGACCCATTGAGGTTTCTCATTCAGGCAAGTTCTTACACTTTTGTCTTTCTACTAGCTCACTTCCAGCTGACAGATGATGTATAGATAGTTGTTAAAGTGCTATGACCCAGTTATTTAGAAAGAAGATCCCAGTCTTGCCTCAGAGAGATAATTAAGATGAGTAGGAAGAGGTTTTATCCTATTTTGTAGGGTTAAAAGCCATAGGATTAATGGCATAACAGCAAATGCCTCTTCTGGCATTTTAGAGACACATTTACTAACTCTGTGAAATGATAGTCTTTGTTCAGTCTGAGGCATTTGTATTTTCCTCTTACACACTGCATCCCTGTGGCCAGGATGGAAGCACTGGTTCAGAGGTGAGCTTATTGGTTTCAAAAAAAAAAACCAAAACCAAACCACAACATTTTTCTACAAATCCGTCACACCTGAAGTGCTCTCCCCTGGTGCTGGTGGGCTACAGTGGCATTGCTGCGAGGTTTCTGTCTAGGAGCTGGTGGTCCTAGAGCCCACAGCTCCAGAACAGCCCCTCTGCACAAGCAGTCCTGCAGCCAGGGACTGGGGAGGTTTTGGGATCCTAGTCAAGCCAAGAGCACAGAAGTTCTGTCTTCAGCTTTATTTTGGCCTCCATCTGTACAGCAGTCAGCTTGCAACCCTAGCTCAAGCCAAAATTTGCCTGCTTGCCAGGCATCCTGCCACGGAGGAGGCTGCAGAGGTTCACTGTTAATTCAGACTGACCTGGGCTGAGGGTCCCAGGGTTTCCAGACTCCCAGTCCAAGTCTGCCTGGAGTCTCAAAGCCATGGCAGATGCTGACATGATTCCTGTTGATTTCACTACTGCTTACCCCGACTAGCAGCCACTTTCTCAAAACTGCTGCTGTGATCCCTAGAGAGCACCCTTCATTTTGGAAATTCTGTGTGTTGGTATTTCCAGAATTATTTTTTTCACTTTGCCTGCTCAATGAGAAATTTCACAGGCTTTTTTCCACTCTAATCTGCACATAAACAAATTTCAAAATGCCAAAATTTCATCCCCTCAGATATTCTGGGATTTGTCTACCTCCAGTGTAAATGTTGGCATTTAAATCCCAAGAAAGATTTAACAGATTCAGATGGCACGAATTCCTCAAAATATAGTAGGGTTACCCTAAAAGAGGGAAGGGTGGAGCTCTGCTGACAAGGTCCATCTTCATGCTTAAAATTTGAGAAATTTTATCCCATGAAGGGATCATAGCCAGGTTCTTTTGTTTTCTGTATTCTCTGCACTGAACAAAGATGCTGAACAAAGATGAACAAGAACTGGATATTCAAAAAAGTAAATTTTGCTGCCTCGTCAACGCTGGTAAAGTCTCTGCCTAGCAATTTTTAATGGCCTCCTTTGTGGGTTGTTTTATAAAACATCCCCTTTAAGGCTGACAAACAAGCACCTAATCGCTCATGAAAAAAAAAAAAAAAAGGTTAATGGTGATGCATAAGAAGTCCATAGCTTCCTAATTCTTAAACTTCCTGTGCTCCTGCAGCTGAACAATATAGAATTGTGTTGAGAAGGAAAGCATGCTCCCAGTGGTACCTGTCTGATCTTAGGATAACACCGTCATTTAAGGATACACCTAAATGCAGTTTTAGAAGACTGCAAAGCTGACATTTGCCTGAACATCTAGCGTTGCCCTGGTTTTAGTACTGGTTACTAAAACTAAGGCAACGTACTGGTTACTAAAACTGTTAACCACAGTTACCAATGTATATTTTTAGATGATTCGGGGGTGCTATGGTTTCCAAACCACGAAGCCCCTGCAGCCATTGTGCTGGGTCAGATGAGTAGGAAAAATAGAGCAAAGCATCACTGCTTTGTAACTACCATATCTCTCTGCAGGGCTTCCGAAAAAAAATTAAAAATAGCTTCCTGCTTTAGCAGGAAACATCCTGTTATTTACATAGTCCTCTCTGTCACCTAATGCAATGTGTTAAGTTTTTAACTGAAATGTAGTGTATAAAGTATTATATCTCCATGAAGCTGAACCAGTTCTCATTTCCATTGCTCCATTGTTGTGGGTACTAGCAGTGGCATGAACAGAAAAGCAAAATAAGGAAGTTTTTTGATTACTATTCTGCTAGAAATTCTCATTCCATTTATATTAAAAGAAATTTTGTGAGGCAGGGTGGGGAAGAGTCTCTTACGTAACATACCTTCAACATGCTCTATGTGCTTTCAGCTCTCTATCTTGCCTCCAACCAAGCCATCAGAAATAGGGCCTTTAACCTTGCAGATATTTAAAGTTTCAAGGCTGCAAACAAGACTCAGCAGAATTTTATTTCTTTTGTGTGTTAAGGTAGAAGAGAACAGTATGGTATGGCAGAAGGGTGTCTGGCACTGTGAGATGATGGGACTAAAAATTAGGAGACTATGTTATTTTTTCTGCCTTTTAAATATTTTAATTTTCTTGGCAAGTGTGTCTTCATTACATATGATGCCTTCCATCCCCGTATCTTCATTAGAATAAAGGCTATTACAGACTGTTTTGGAGTAGCAGGACAGAAATCATAGTCTGGATCCTCTTACTGCAAAGCAATTCTACTGGTACCAACTGCATTTGAATTTGCAGAGGTACAAGCATGGAAATGGGAAATCTGGCTCCACAGGCAAAGTGTTATTTTACTGGTGTGGATCCAAGGAATCCACAACCCCAGCAAACAGCAACTAGCAGGTGTCCGTGCTGTGGCTCTTCTTTAGGGAATGAAGGTATGAACCCAAACCAAGGTATTTTTCTTGGTCTGTACTACCACCATAAGAGATTTGCTCATCAGGAACAGCTGTGCACAGGTTCCTATCGTTTTAAGTGATAAACAAGAAGAAGAGTATCAAAAGCCCTGCACAAGCACGTGTTTCCTACAAAACTCTGTGTCCTCTCATCCCTCTCCCTTGGCAGAAATAGATGGAACAAATCTTTCCAGCTTACAAAGGTGCAGTAGGCTTTTCTGCAGAACATTTTCACTGCCTCTCCCCAACTGTTTTGGCTTTTGAGGCAAGACTGGTTTAATTTTTCAGATCTGCTAGGATTTGGCTTACATGTTTTGTTTTCCTTTTCCTGTGTTATTGCAGATTTGTGCCATTCATGCTTACTTATTGACTGGCAACCAGATAATGACACTCAAGAACGGATTTTTTTGTCATTTTTTTTTTAGGAATGTTTTTTTCCATGGTAGAAAAACCAAAGGCAGTGAAATTGAGTTTAAAAGTTTAGCATTTGTAAGCACTGGTTTTGTTCAGAATAACTTTCAATTTTCTCACTTCAAAATACAAACAGCCAGAACTGTTACAACAACAGCGGTGTCATAACAAGTCCCAGATTTGTTCATTGTTGTCCAGCCTGCTTTTAATTGTCTGAATGTTATAAAAGTAAATTCAAAAGTTTTGAATTAGCAGTGTTTAAAAATCTGTTCAAATCTGGAACTAATAAGTCTTGTACTGAATATTAGCTCTAGAAAGTAAGGCCATTTCAAAATACATGCATTTGTGGCCATTGCAACCTTGAGTTTTGGCCTGAGTTGACTTTGTACAGAACTGAGGAACATTATGTATGAAGTCAAGAGAGAAGCCAAGCCCAGAAATCAAGAGGACGGACAATGCTAGATGTGATCAGAGAAATTGAGACACCTGATAATGTAAGACTGGTGAAGAAATTGCAACCATATTGCTGTAAAACAACACATAATCAAAGGCACCAAACAGATGGGGTAGATGCACTTTCGAGAATTGTGTGTGAAGGAAAGTATTGCTAATTTGTATTGCAGAAGAGATGGGGAAAAAAACATATGAATTTGTGCAGCCACCTGCCATTAACTAACCTAAAGTCAAGTGAAAGTTACTGTGTGGCTAGGCAGACAGAAAGGAAGATTACTAAAAGTATTAAAATGAAGCAGCTGAGCTTTTCTACTACAGCTACAGATATAAGGCATAAAGTGAAAGAATAATCAGGGAGAATTTGAACCTAGCAATCATTAGATCAATAAGAAAGAATTTGTTTAGGACAACTGGGAACTTAAGAATGTAAAAGCAAGCACAAAAGTGATGTTTTGGCCAGGAATGTCTGGACAGGGAAAATAATTTTTTTTTTCTAATGTCAGCAGAAAACTTTGTCTAAATGTCAGCAGCAAGAAGAAAATGTGAAATCGTCAGCAAAAAGAAACATTTATCATTCCTGAACTTCCATGTCACCTATGGCAACTTCTGGGAACAAGATTTTCTGCAGGGAATATTATGAATATTTACTGGCAGTAGATTTCAAATATTTTTAAACATCTCCCTGAAAACAAAATATATCATTGGATGTCCACTCCAGAATGGCCTTGTGTATCTGAGAGGAGGAAAAATATGAACAGTACACCTACTTTTAAGCAAGGTCCAGAAAGATTTAGAAAAAAATAAAGGCTGAGGAGGGTAGGGTTTTCTGGTTTTGATGTACAGACACAATTGATCCTAAAATGCCGACATGAACTCAGTGCAGTCTCATAAATTGCAGTGAAACTCGTCACAGTGAAGCAGTTACGCAGGAGCCCCTTTAAAAAACCCTGACTCAAATAGCAACAGGTGAACACAACTCACAGAAGGTTGCTGGCAGATAAATGTGAAACTCCTCCCCGGGTAGGTGCAGCCACGCTCCGGTACGTACCCAGGCCACCAGTGCTTCCCAGGCCCCACTGGCTTACAGCACCTTGCAACCGTAAGGGCCGGAAAATGACAGCGGCATCCCCGCATCGCTTTCTAGAGTGCAAAACTTTCAGGTGAGGCCACCACAGTGCAAACCACTCGGGCTGCAAGGCGGGATATGTGACCGCAGCAGAAGACTGGATTGCCCCCTGTCAGCTGAGATGGCTGTAAGAGCCCTGTCCTGCTGCGAAAGGCCCCTTCTGAGCAGCTCAGAGCAGGAGCCTGCGCTCCTGTCTGCCCCTTCCCCACTGAAAACCAGGTGCTGGTGTATCCAAGGTGGCGCTGGGAGCCTTTCATGGTACCACACCCCACTCCTCATTTTGTGGGATCGGGCAGAGTTCTGGGCTGAGGTTGATAGAAAGTGCCTATGGTGTTGGACCGAGGGCTGGCTCTGCTGGTGGGGTGAAGAGGTCATTATCTTTGCTTGCCCTAAACCCAGAACAAGTTACTCCTAACAAAGAAAAGATGACTGACCTGCAGGTAAAGCCATGGGGTAATCAGGTATTTCTCTGCCTCCTAGCATCTGAGTGGGATGCTCATTTTGAAGCTATACTTAGAAGTTAATTTGATAATAACCCAGTCCCTACAGACAAGGGGGTTTCTTTGAGAAAACGTCTCGGGGATGGGGCTTTGGGTTTTTTTTGGTAAACTGTAATACTAGCTGCATGAAATGTATGTCCTACCACAGAGCCTATGCTAGAACTATGAAACCCAAAAGATAAAGCATGGCATAGCTTAAGACCACAATAATGCACAATTTCTGGAAGAACCAGACCTATCCCCTGCATGTTCATCAGTAAACAGAATGAATTCTTATTTTTTTTGCATAGAGTAAGACCTGAAGGACTCTCAAAATACCTAAAAAAAACCCAAAACCCTTTTTGTATTTTTGTACCAAATTCCCAATCTGTAATATGCTAGGTTTTTCATTTTACAGCCTGATTACCAGCTACCAGACTATATAATCCACTATGTTATTTTTTTCAGGGAGAATACTTCCAAAAAGCTAAGTGAAACTAATGCAATTTGCATTAATTTTGTCATAATCAGAAGCATTCCTGCTTACAAAAACATACCTCTGAGTTTTAAGAAGACAGTAAGAAAATGGCACAGTACCCTGTCGCATCCAGGATTACCATGTAACACACCCAGTAAGGGAGAATTTAAGCCACTGTTGTCTGTTGTGTCACAAGACAGAAAATTTAAGTACGTTGAGGCACAAAGAGGAACTGCTACGATGCTTTAGAGACTCTCTTAGGCCACTGAAATAGTAAAAGTGAGGAGAAGGCAGCACTATCTCCACTCAACACAGAAAATAAACAGAATTCTTAGCAAATATTCACATACGGGTTTTTTTAGCAGTTAACACTGGAAATTATAATCGGTTCCAACCACTTGATCCTCAAGCTAGGAAACAAAAATCCTAAATCTAAGGAAAAAGCAAATCAGCAGCTTCAGAGTACCCCATAAGCATGTTAAAAATCAGCCTACGCTATAGCTCCAGGAATTTAAAGACTAGGAAAATAAACCCAATTTTACCATTCAGTTATAACATTCAATGTCTAAGCAAGAGGCTTCATCATCACCTACATGGCCTGCCAAAGCTAGCAATATGCAATAATATTTAAAGAACACCTTGCCAGTGATATTTAGAACACAGATTATCACTCAAAACTTTCAAAAGTGCAGCTCCCACTTGTTGAGGTTGCTGAAGAGTAATTGAAAACTTGGCTTTTTGCCATATGGCCTACCTGTCTGCATGTTACCTAAACTATAGGATGTCTCAGAAAATGAAGCCCAGATTCTGGAATATAATCCTTGACTGGAATTGTGAAATTCTCTTGCTATGAGAGATAAACATTTACATTTCCTCTTCTGGATTTGTGTAGTTCTGGACATATTATTACCATGGAAAATTCAGGAATATTTGACAGGTTCTGTTAAAGAAACATCTTAAGGAAAAGGTTAAATAAATCTCATGCCTATGCAATGATTCAGTGGATTTACGACTATAAAACCCAAGCTTATGGAATTTTGAACCCAACACAATTTTTATTTTGCTGGATTGGAAGAGCAGACATTTTATCAACACACAGGAGATCATGTAGATTTCATTTAATCATACTGCATAATTCTCTTTCCTTAGTCTCAAACTAAATTTCAGTGATCCAGAAAAATCCAAAGTGCCATTTTTTGATATAAGATCTGTAAAGTACCTTTTTGTGTACATATATCACACACACATGCATGTGTGCATACACTCACGTTCTCTTTGCTGTCATTTCACCATTAGGTTCTATATAAAAACTGTGGAGGTTCTTTGGATAATTTCTGATGGCTCAGAATACTCACTGAGGCTGAGAGCAAGCCAGAGTTTCTGGAAACCTAAATCCGCTCATTTTAATAGTTTTGAAAATCCTTGGCGTTTAGCTTTGAACTTTAACCAAGAAAAGTCATATCTTATAAACAATGGCATTTGTTGATTGGATGAAGGACTAGATCAATATTGATTTTGGCAACTTGTTTTGGCTGGGTTTGCCTGAAGAAATATGCTGGTTGTGGTGTTAAAAAGTTATGTCAGTTCCTCAACATGTGCTTCTTTTTCTTGGAGCGTTGCCTGAAAATTAGTTTCCAAAGTTACTTCCAGAAGTTAACCTAGAGGCTGGCCTCCTCAGCAAAGGAAGCTACACAAAAAATACTGGAATATAATCTATTATTGTGAGCTAACAACAGCGTTCTGCTGAGCTATCACCATGTATGAAGTTAAACTGTTCAAGAAGACAGATTAAAGACATATAAAATAATGGATTTTTGTTTCACAGAAGTGCTGAAACATAGGACCCAATTTTTATTTCCATTAAGTCTGATTTACACTGTTCTTGAAATTTAAAAGGAGCTGTAGAGTAAATAAGTAGAGTGATAGCAACAAGATTCTAGGCACTATGGGAATTATCTAGTCGACACACAGGAAAATAAGAGCTGCATGATTTCCATTAATCAGTTCCTGATTCAAGAGCAGCACTATGAATGTAGACAAAATGTGCCGTTTTCATCTTGAAGTTTCCACTGACACCGAATCCACTACAAACTGGTGAACTGCTACAATTAGCATCACAATTAAAATTTTCATCTAATTTTTATTTGAATTTTTCTCATTTCAGCTTGCAACTGTTTGAGCCTCTGATATGACTGCTACAGGAAGGAGTCACTTTGAATGTGACTATCTATCTACCTATACATCTATCTACCTACTGATCTTCCATTTCCTGTATATGCTGTTAGTTCACATATCTTTCTCCTCTTGTGGCACTCAGCCCTCTGATGTATTTCCAGAAAGCAATCATATCGCATCCCAGCCTTTCTTTTGCTATGATAAACAAGACAAGCTCCTTCATGCCTGCTCTACACGAGCAATTTTCCCCATTTCTTCCAGGTGCCTACTCTACCCATGCACAAGTTTGAATTCTCAAACATGAGTGAACAGAGTTTCCAGATAACATCTTACCAATCGTCTTGGCAAATAGCATTAATATTTTTCCCATTTTAAAAAAGAACCTCCATCACCTTATTCACCCTGAGATTACTCATCTCTTTTTGCATTCAGGTCACTTTGTTCCTCTGACTGCATCCTGGGACTGACTAGCCTTTTTGTTGATTTGTTGTTGGTGTGGATTTTTGTTTGTTTGTTTGTTTGTTTGTTTTATTGTTCCCTGATGAGGAATACCACTTTACAACAGAATTTCATGTTCTTTGACCCAGAGGATGGAATTAATCTCCTCTGACTTTAGGCACTTTCAGAAAGTGATTTAGTCTGTCCTGAGAGAAGGAGTCCAAGATAGGTGGGATAAATGAGCAGCAAAAAGCTCCCATTTCTATATGTTGAATAGACATGCCTTGAAAACTGCTGTAGTGGAAAGTATTTAATCAACATATTATGTGAATACAGTATTGCATTCTCCCCTCCCCTAGAAAAGAACAAACTCACTCACTGAACATTTCTAGATCTTCTGCATTATTTCAAATTTTACTCTAATAATGGCTAAATATGTTGTTTGTGGTCCTCTCTGGTCATTACTTTTGGGCCTTGATTTTATATATAGATATTTTAAAAAATATAATTAATGTATCTGTGATGCCTGGGAATTGTCCCTTACCCTCTCCTACTCAGAACCAAGGATATTTTCTTAATTTTTAACATCCAATTAATTATTCCTTAAGGCAATACAAAGGAGACAAAACAGCCCCTACTACTAAGGATGTACATAGTATTATATACTTTTTGAAGATATATATCGAAAACTTTTCCAATTAAATGTCCTTTATTAAATGTCTTCACTTTCACTTTATCATCAAGTTTATTTTTAGGAAAAAATGTGCTGTTTCAAGTTTGTTACTGTTGTAAATTATTGCTAATGAGAATGGGTTATGAATCACATTATAAAAATTAAGTTTATGTTAGAGATATTAATCTGTAATAATTTAATGGTCTTGCACTTAGAGCAAACTATTGTACTTATAATAACCTGTGAAGTGACATATTAATTCCATAGATTTTATCTTTTTCCCCACTATGATGATGATACAGTATTTCTGTGTGACTTTTATTAATAAGCTAGGTTTGCATCAAACTAAATCTGAGGAATTTGTGCACTTTATGTGTAGCTGCCTCTATAATTTTAATTGAGCAACTTTTTCATTAAAGAATTTGAAAGTATTTTACAAAGAAACATTCCAGCTGCATGTCAATATTATTTTATTCAGTAAAAGAATGCAGGTAGCACTGAGGTATGAACAGGTCAGTGAGTTTAGGCAAGAGATGGCTTTCAGGTATTATTTAATTATGGGTTAGAATTTGACCAGTTAAATGTTACTCTTCCATAAACCAATGGAGAAAATTCATAAATATTCTGCACTTGATTTTGCTTAGTTTTCCTTTGATATCAAGAATACAATTTTGGAAGCTTGCTTTACCCTACATTAGGACGACCAGAGTGAAGTGATGCATCAGTAGAACTGCTGTTATAGAGTTCAAAGATTTTGTGATAAATTTTTCCATTATTTAGAAGTTATTTCATTATTCCAGAAATCCTTTCCAGTGTACACTCAGTAAAATGTAAGTTTTTCATCGCCAAATCTAAGAATTTCAAGACAAGGAGAGACAATGTTTTACAAGTAAGTGACCCTTTTTCTTTACTTAACCAGAAAAATTTCATCCAGTTTTTTAAGTCCAGCACTTCCTGCAGTCATTGGGAGTCTTCTGACTGGGGTTTGATCCATGCTTGTTTTGATGGCAGGATCTGTTATCAGTTTGAAGTGGTATGTGACAGAAAATTCTTTAGCATTTTACTCTAAGTTTGGCTAGAGATCTGAAATTCTCTAACCCTCTTCTACCTGAAACGGTATTTTGAATTATGATGAGAGCAGAAATAATTTCCTTATTGTTCCAGAATTAGTCAGACATCTGTAGGAGCAAGCTGTATCATGGGATTTCTGTGTCTCTGCCTCTGACGCTAGGTTGCCAAATTCAATGATCACAGCACCCAAAAATGTAGGAAAAAAAAATAAATTTCTTTCTCTAATGGCCAAAATTAAATTTGTTTACCTTTTTAGTCCTTACTTCTTTTGCCCTGTTTCCTCAATCATAGTTAATATGTGTTAAACAGACTGCTTTACCAGGCCCAGTCTATGATACTAAAATCAATCCAAACCTCTGAAGAATCCCTCAGCAATTCACAGGTGACCTGTCAGCTATATAACCATTATCTTGCCTGGCTTCTTCTCAAATGTGCACTGCATTTGGCGCAATAGTGTGTCATCACCACTGAGGCCAAGTCAGGGCCATGGCCACAGCTTGTCTTGCTGGAGGCAGTGCCTGCACTGGGTTCAGCAGAAGGAACAGTTCCCTCCACAACCACCTCAGCTGAACCAAAGTGGAGCTGTTGGGAGAGACTTTCTTTTCTGTTGGGCTTTTAGGGGAGGCTTCGGATCACATCTTCTAGGTTTTGTACTTTTGTTTATTGGATCATAAAGCCCTTTATCATCAAAATGATTCTTCCTCAATGAGCACAACTTGCAGACTCTCCCCTGACTTTATCACCCACCTAATACGTAGGTTGAACTCCTTTGAGTCTTTATACATCCTCCTGTTCTTTAACTATTGCTGTGGATCCTCTCTGAGTTCCCTCCAATTCTTTGAGATCATTCTTGAATGATAAAAACAAGAACTGCACTATTCTAGAAGTTGTGGAAGCAATGACAGCTACAGAAACTCTTAGCCAACCTGATTGCTTGTCTTCTCAGGTTGGAATTCCACCACTTGGCTCCACCCTCCTGCTAAGAGGCAGAGAATAATCAATGAGATTATCAGTCACCTTTGAGATCCTCATCAAAGGCCCACAAATATGAGATATTGGCTCCCCAGCCGTGCAAAAGGCAATTCGACCTGCACACCCACATGCCAGGTTGCAGTTCAGTGAGATTCATCTTATCACCGTCTCCCCACCAGCTCCTGGGAGGGACTCGTGGGCAGATGGGAGCCAACACACACATCAGTTACACACTTGAAGTGAACAACTAGAAAACAGCCACCCTGAGGTGCTTCACAGCATGTACCTGCTGTACAATTTAAACATATGCAGAGAGACATTCAGACTCTGTTTAGAAGCCAGAAACTGTAGCCATATGGCTCACAGAGATAGAAATAGCTAGAAATACAGATTAAAAACACAGTCTCTTCACCTTCCAATAGGAGATCTCTCAAAACCAGGTATGAAGGGCAGGCAAAATGTAACTGACTTCAATAAAAATGACATAGTTCTGCTTCTTTATAGCACCTGGCAGAGGTTATTTGCTTAACAATTCTTACATCGAGCCTTCTCTTCTGGAAAATGTCTTGCTAAAAGAGCTAATATGAAGTGGGACAGAGGCAGAGTAACAATGCAGAAAGGTTTAAAAGTATGTTTAAATAGTATGATAAGCACTTGGAAGACTTTCATTGGGTCTGATTTACAGTATCAGCATGTGATGTTTTTCCAGCACTTTGACCTCCTGAGCCACAGCACTGATAGTCTCCTACTTTATCCCCATCCCTCTGCATCCCTCTAGCTTTTGGGCTAGGCTCTGTAATTTTTAGCTTGAAGTGGAAAAAGGAAGTTATTCAGATCTTTCATCCGAAATTCACTAACTCTACATAAAAGAGTAGACTTCCTGGTTCATATATGGAGCAGGTCATATTCCTCTTTCGCTATGACTGTTGGATCTGTGATATAACCTCCACAAACCCACTGCAGAGAAATTCAGACAGATTTTAGAGAAGCCGTTTACTTTTGCTAAATATAAAAGGGCAGGGACTTGCTTTTAAAAACTGAAATTTTGCTTTAAAAGTGATCTTAGTAAGAGAAGGAAAATGAGTCAGTATCATGTGGAACATATATTATGTGTGAGACATCTTACCCACGCAAGGGGAGAGGGGATACAGAGAGGAGTTTTGCCTGGACTTTTAACAACCTTAGAAAACTTCTTTCTCCTTACCTTGCAGGACAGCATATTTATTTGTTCATATACAAAACCAGTCATTATGTGTACCCAATCTTCTAACTGAGCAGGCTATGCAACCACATCTTGCTGTCTAGTACGACTACTTTGAGTGGCATTGCCATTATGATGTACCAGTCAAAACATATTAAGTGGTAGAGGGGGAATCATCCGAGTTTCACAATAGGTCTTAACATAGGGTGCCTCCCATCTCGCATCCTGCTGCAGTAGCAGCAGAGAAAGGAAGTGGCTGGGAAGCTTCGGACCCAGCCAGCTTTCCGCTGCATTCGAGGCCTTCTAGAACTCACAGAGCCCCAGCATCAGCTCTGCGATAACTCTGTCTCTCCCATTTCTCACCATCCCTCTGGACTGTTGCACCCTCCAAACATGGATGTGACTAATACGAGGGAAACAGGATAAAAGCAGGACTGTGGATAAAACTGAAATCACACGGCCGGTTGGCATCGATCAGGTTCAAAATTCACAAAGTTGTCAGAAAGAGATCTCACATACTAGGTGGGTCTAGTACCCCTTATAAGAAACACCCACATGCTTTTCTGTCTTCTAACATTTTCCCCTTTACATGCATGCAAGGCAGGAGGAGGCTGTTACTGCATTCATTTTACACCCAAAGAACTGAGACCCAGTAGTTATAACTAAGCAGCCCAGTGCAGGCACACAAAAATCTACTCAATTTAATCATGTAGCAGCAAAGCAGGCGCTGGGAAAAAAACAGCCATGCTTGCTTGGCTAGTCAGCCCTGCTGGAAAGCAACCTCTGCCTTGCTAATGAGATTATTGAGCTTCCAGAAACCAGGATTGCTCATTCAGGGACTGTCTGTTAGTATCTGAAATTTGGCTTTAGAAATTATCTTGGTATGAAAAGGGTCAGAGTTAGTTTGGTCATCCCTGCATGGAAGAGTACCCAAAGGAACTGAATGGATCATCCTAAAAGAACTGAAGACTTTCAGAGGAAGTTGGGACAGAGCAAGCAATTGCACCCACATCTGTTTGCCAAACTAACGCCCAAACCGATGAAACGAATGCTGTTCTGTCAATGGCTATGGAGACTCTCACTCACATGAAAAAGCTTTGACTTGGGCTCCTGGGTATGTCAATGGTTCCACTGGAATTATACTGCTGTTTTCATAAGCTATTTATTTCCTGTGAATACCTTGGAAAAATTCTTAGAAGAGACTTAAATGAAGACAGTATTGTAACTTGGCAAGTTCACTTCAAAATTCATTAGTGCTCGTTTTCTGTTTTCCTTTGCGGAGCTCTGGTGCCTGTCGTCAATAGTCAAGGGGAGAGATGGGGGCTGTTTTGTTTTATTCTGATTCTACAGAGGAAAATCCTATTGGCTTCAGTGTTTGGCCCTAAAAAATTATTGAATTTCCCCTAGGAAGCTGCAACTTTAAAATATTCTGTGCTGATGCATTTTTAAGTCTGCCCAGATGTAAAATGTTTACATGAATTAACTTCACTTTTTGAGTACCTGAGACAGAAAGATTTCCTAATTAAATAAGATATGTTCTGTATTAGTCTTTCCTATCTATTGTGATTCAATCCATATGATCAATCTGTTTTCTTTATGTCATGGATTGCAGAGATCATTCAACCGTGGTGATTTAACATAGTGCCATGCTGTGTTTGCACAGAAACAGTGCACAAGGGAGATTCCAAAGGGATTTTAGCAACCCCTGTCTAACACAGGAATTTTGAATAGCACTACTTGGCCATAGGCAAAAGAATTTCCTTTTGGCAGTTTTTCTCTCCAAAGAAAACACAAAAAGTGGAAGTTAGATAGTACTGTTATTAGAGCTTTGTTGCAATGAGAGAAAAAGTGGTGTTCACAACTGCACTGATACAGCAGCAGCCGAGAGACAGCTCCTCGGCTGGACCTTCATTTGCTCAGCCTCTTTCCTGGATTCAGGTCTTCATGGAGCTGATCCCTCTCTTGGACCATGCCTGCACATCCCACTTCCTTTTCTTAGAATCCTCTATACCACTGAGAGTTTTGGAGGGCAGAGAGCAAGCAATGAGGTCAATGTGGAGTTTTTCTATTTTAAGTGTTAGTTACTAAGGAGATGCATGGAAATATTAAGATTTGTTCTTTGTGAAATTCTAACGAAAATAATAAGATGAAGACTGAACAATCCTGTCAAAAAACCCACAAGTGAAAAAATCCACCCATACATACTTCCTCTTGGCTGCAACCTGGATGGTGTAGGAAGCACCAGAGCATAACAGGCCTGTTTCATGCACTCACTAGAGCCAGGGAAAAATGTTAATATTTTCATAGAAAACATTTCAAAATAATCTCCCTTCTGCCAACAGTTTTTGGGTTCTCATTTTTTTTTCTGGTTTGTGCTTTTTTTTCCCTTGCTCTGCTTGCATTTCACCTTTACTGGTGAAAGAAAAGAGAGCAGAAATGTGGTAAGTGATCTAGCTGGATAGATACCCAGGTAGGTATCTTGCAGTGAAAAGGCAGTAAAAATAGCCTTGAGGTAATCATGCCTGTTGAACTGAAATTTAGTTTCCAAAGATTTCCTCCCATACAGTCAGCATGTGTCAGGCTGGTGCTTCAGTTCCAGTGAGTAGCATGCCGTGCTGAAGGCATTTACGCAGTTGTGCACAAGGTAGCTAATGGCACAGCATGACACTATTTGCTGTCCAGCCAAGAGAATGTGTATTCCTGATCCACTGCGAACACAAGACAGAACTGTGTCCAAACAGTCCATTTATTCTTTTGACTGCCATTTATCACCTGTATATGTTGGCTTGTAATTTAGCTTTGCTTCCATTTATTTCTTTATGCTGTGAGTGGACAAAGCAGCAGTAGATCCTTGAACAGTTCCCAATTTTCATTAACAGTTCTCATGTTAAGTTCTTGTTCCTAAGTAACTATGTCTAGAACTGCTTTAGAGAACTGGCTTGCTCTTTTCCTTTAATCGTTTCATGCTGTATCCTGGTTGCATAAGGTAACAAAATCATAGATCACTCCTCTTCCTCTGTTAGACTGATTTTTAAGTCATTCCTCACTGGGTGCAAGGCTTTCTGTATTTAAAAGTTGGTTCTTACTTTTAAAGTCTCTTTTAGAGTTTGGCATTAGATACCTAGCAAATCCAAATCGAATTCACGCAAGATTTTTTTTTTCTTCATCTTAACACTACCAAATAGATGTCCCGCGCGGTTGCATAAAATGACCAGGTGGTCCGTAAAAGGTAGTCACTGGTTCCTCTTTCGGAATTTCACAGCAGTGAGCCGCATGTGTAGGTAAGGCTTGGTGCTGGCCAGACCTCTTTGGCACTAGCAGACCAGGCTCTGCCTGCCCCAACCAGCAGCACCATCTCACCTCGCTCCACCTGCCCAGCCCGAGCTGCTGCTGCAGGTGCTCATGTTCCCGTCATGAAACCCACCTCATGGCATTGCAGCTATACCAATTAGGTTTTATTAGTGGTACACATGGTAGCACTCAGTAGAGGAAGAAAGTGGGTTTTCAGAATGTGATGTAACATGAGTAACTGAACTGGAGAATGATGCAGAGAAGAGGAGCTGGAAGAGATGCCAACATATCTCGGAGAACACAGGCATGACTCAGAGTCACAGGATCCTGAACACTCAAAGTTCTAGTGTGTAAAACTAAACATGAAAAAACTACTGGCTTTTCCTTCCATCTCCTTATTTTGTCTTTCTTTGGGCCATTTTTATGGTAGCTTCTCCATCAGCTACATGGCATACCAAATGAACTGAAAAAACGTGTGGCTTGCAAAGTACTAGTTTTCCGCCTCTCAGAATGAAATGTCATTTGTAACAGGGTACTCCTTTGCACCACGAAGAGGTAATATGCACTGGAGGGTGGCTGCTTCCATTTCAGAGTTGATTGTGTTACTGAGGCAGATAGTTTGGGCAACCCAGGACAAAACCCCAGCATTAAGCTTTGAAGAACTTGAGACAACTTTGAAAAAAATAATTTCTTAACAGAAGACTTTTAGTCTATGTTTGGACTACCATTTAAATGACTAATAAAAATTTGGCCATAAGCCCACTTCCATCCTTCTCCCTCCCCCCCTTCTCCTAGTGCTGCAATTTAGAGAAGCAAAAAGAGGAAATCTGATGATGACATTTTTCCAACTGTAGAACAATTTTTGCTTAGTTTTCCCTGCAGTGTTCTTTGCATAATGTTCTCAGTCCTTACTCCCTTTGCGCAAGACAGTAGGAAGAAATGGTTGCTGTCAGACTTAGTGTGCCCATGCCAGCTTTCCTTCAGAGAGCAGGGTCAACGTGAAGGCTGAGGACCCAACTGCATGGCTTTTAGCCAAGGTCCCAGCACCCAGTTCCCAGGCTGAACCCTGTGCTACCATGCGATCACTTTTGTCAATACTGGCTACACTGCCTAGGGCATAGCTAGCATCTTACAACTGATTCTGTTGAGACTACTGTCTGAATATATCGTTCAGTTGTTTCTGTTTATTATGAATTTTTAAGGAGACAGGCACATAACACAATGACACTTCCACAGTGATTTCCATTAGATGGTCTCAAGATATTTTGCAGGGCATGATTTTGAGAGGAATACACCTTTAGAAACTGGCAGTCCACTATCCCAGAGGCCCTAGGGCTGCTGACGGATCAGTGTTCGGAAGCCCTTTCTGATAGCAGACAATATCAGATTTATAAGAACACAGGGGAAAAATCCTTGTAAAATAATAGTTTATTTATTTTTAAAGGAAAGTAATAGTGGCTAAGTCACTGGACCACAACCACTAATCCAAAACTAACAAGTTATGTTGCATGGACACATCAATGTCCAAATAACAAAAGTCTCCCTCTACCTGTTATATAGAAGTGTTTATAAAGTCAGGAAAGATTATAGACAAAAAAGCTTAAGAAGTTCAGAAAAAAATGCTTGCTGAATGAAGCGCTGGGTGAGCTTCCATCTGAGAAATGAGAGGAATGGCCTAAAACATGAGCAGGAAATTTGGCTTACTTGGCAAACAACAAAAGGATAATCCTTTTTTGCTTATTGCCCTTTTGTGTCCATAATTTGATGCCAAGAGGTCTGAAAGGTGTGAGATTTACTTTCATGGCACAAAATGCCCCCCATCTGCTGGGACTTGAGGGTTCTTTACAGAACTGTTGGACCTTAATTCTCCTAATGCAAAGAGATGACGTCGGCAGACAGAGTCAATGGAAGGATCCAAAAGATAACCCCATTTCTACTACCTTCTGTTAACTTCTAAATGATATCCAGCATGTGAGGCTCAGGTTCCTGTTCCCAGCCTCTCCCTGCTATCTCCTTTTCCTTCTCCTGTTCAGTTAATCTTTCTCTGTTCTTGCCATCTGTTTAGTTTGTCCTAAACTGTTGCTTTTGCAACACTGCTGCAATCCTGCAACCAGCAAGATAACCGAGAGCCTTGCCTTTGACAGCCCAACACTGGTGTAAATTTGCCAGGTCCTAGAGTGGCTGATAAGGCTTTCTGCTACTTTTTTTCTTTCTCTAGCAGCAAGCTTGGAATAAATAAAATGAGAAAAGGACTGTGTGGCCGTTTTGCTGTCCTGTTCTCCCTCCCCTCTTAGTTTTTTTTGTCTTTTGTTGTCCACAAGAAACTAGGAGTCAGTTTTAAGTAAGAATAACAGTATCACCTTTTTTCAGTTCTACCAAATGGACATCTAACACCATAAAAGATTCAGAACAAGGGATCGAAGGCATCTTCACAAGAACTTGCTGCAGCTAAATGAAAAGGGAAAAAAGAGGGTTAACTCACTTTCCTTCTTTGACAAGGTCTCCAGAAATGTCCAAGTGATTATTAACAGTGTCTCTTTGTCAGCATGCTGTAAAAGAGATTATATTAACACCTGTGAAACTCTTTGCCCAATAGTTTAATTGAAAAGAACTCAGAGCAAATGTGCCTCCTCTGCTTCTGCCTTCTTTATTGACTGCCTGTTTGTGCTATCCTGTAATCAATGCACATGGCACAATCCACACTTCAGCCTTAATATGATATTTAGAAAGGCACTTAAATTCTCTGGCATCTTTATAAGAAAAATTTACACTTTCAGATTGTCCAAGATGAAGGGGACAGAACTTCTCAGCCACTAAGTTCTTCTTAATTATTTTATGGCAATGGAAATTTGGCATTTATACCTGTTTCAAATATGTTCCCTTGAGTCTGTTTCTTTTTACAGAATGCTACTTTTTACTTCCTTTTTCATTGAGTTCAGCTCATGACAAAGTGTAGCAAGGAAGGCTGACTGGAAAATTGGAATTCTGTTTCATTAAACTGCGTCTAGTTTCAAAATTTGTTTCCGTATGCATACGAATGCAATCTGTGACCTTTCCACTGAAAACAAAGCACAACTCTGTGACAAAGCCCCCAGAGAAGGTTCATAGTGGCTGCACTCCCCAGGAAAGGGTGAGGGCCCTCTGGAGAGCTTTCACTAACCGGACTGGGGTTGGAAAGTTGGTTTTCCACACCTGGGAGAAAGCCAAGGCCTTTCTCTTAGCTTGATCTCTCTTTCCTTCCATATATCATCTGGAGAAGATATTTTGCCAAATTTTGGTGAACTGACATTTCAGTGTTTGAATGCTGCAACAAAATGACATTTTCTGACAAAAAAAGATTTGTCAAAAGACTCCTAATGTTTTATAGTTGAGTGCCCAAATAACATTTCCTGTACAATTCATTATTGTATAATCTTTTTTGAAAAGAAGCAGCCCTCTAATTTTTTCTCTCATCAGTTCCACTGAAAACAGCACTCCAGTCTCAGCACTTAAGAATCCAGTCTTTTATCCCACAACTTTGATGACAACACAACTGTAGAAAATAAATTAACAGCACAACATTTAAGAAAACTGAACTGTACAACAAACCCAACTCATAAACAAAAATTAGACTCACTTTTTTTCTGAACCTTTGTGTTTTTCTACAGTATTACTTGTAGGGTTTCGCATGCATTACTTAGCATGGAAAAAAAAATTGCAAACAACTGAGCTATAAGTGAAGTTTGGGCCAGAGACAATAAAATGAGTTCTTATTGTAGCCGAACTGGCAAAGGAGCCCACTCACCTCTGAGAGCTGAAAAAAAGCCATCAAGTATACTGTGACATACTTTAACCAGCATAAAATGGAACTGCCACTAAAAATATAGATCTCACCCTTGATGCAGTTTATACTTCTCTTTCCCACCTTCATCTCCCGTCTATATGGTCCCTTCCCACACAAACAACAGGATAGCTTTAGTCTAGCTTCTCCCCGATCTTGTTCACCATGAGGCCTCCCAAGCATATGCAACAGGAAAAAAGGATGGAGCAGAATTGGGAACGGATGAGCAGCTGGAGATGGACAGAACAAGATTTTTTTTATTCCAGCAGCAATGCCAGTTTAAACAGGATTATGGCACTTGATGCTACCTGGTAGTTTTTCCAGATAAAGTCACCAGAAGCTGTGAATTTCCCTCTAAAAGTTGGGTTATGGGGAGACCTATTTTTTATGTATGACAATTGTCCCTCTGCATTTTCAGTACAACAGAAAGGAAGCATATTTGGATCATCCTGAGAAAACCCATTTTTCTGAAATGTATCAGATGGCCATGAACTCTTTAATAGGTGGTTGGCATCCCCCAGGCTCAGGCTATATTATATCAAAGGTAACCTGTCTGGCACACACAACAGCAGCGTGTGATGTGCAGAACACTGGATTTCACTCTCCCATCAATTTTGGAAGACACATATACCTATTATTTCTCCAGCTATTGGGAGTGGGAGTTACATGCTTAAATCCCTCTGTTGAAAAAAACCAGACTATTTTATTGACTAAACAGTATTGTTCTTCTAAAAAAACACACACAAGACATAAATGCAGATGAACTGTTAAGTCACTTCCAATAGTTTGAAATACTTATATTCATAACATGCTTGTACACTTTTTTCATCGGAATACATTTTGCACTCATTAACAAAGATGCTATTCCATTTAAATCAATTGGGGCTTCTCTGGTGTATCTTAGAACAGAAATGGAGCCAAGATATGTATCTTACTCAGTTCATTAGACTCTCCAATGCTGTAGATTAAATAAGCAAGTATGTCACTAAATCTGTTCAGCATTAAAATGATACAAAATGTATTTTTCTTCTTCCAACTAAATAGTTTTCTTCAAATCTGAACCAGATGGAAACACAGTGAGTTATCTGAGATGAGCTCATCTGGACTTCTGAGTGGAATGTCCGACATTTGGTCACATATCTTGAGATGTGAGTTAGGGTCTGAATGGGGAAATTTTTATCATCTTATGTTTACTCTTGTGGATAGGCTCATTGGGTTCAATGGACAACAAGTAAAATAAATGACACGCGCACACAGAGCAAGACCCTGCAGGATACGTTTCCGTATAAAATCTCTCAAATGTAGTTCACCTTCCCAAAGACAACTATCCCCCAGAAGTCCAGCAAACACAATAAGTGGAAACTCAGCATCAAAATTAGTTAAGAAATCTGGAGCAGCTCTTTTTTTCTATGTCTTCCATTAAACTTGCTTTTGCTATGTTTGTCTGGGAGATTAATATTTCTGGGGGCATGCTGACTTGTAAGTCTTTTATGGAGCCAAGTATACTGTTGCCAATTGACTAATTAAAAAAAGCAGGCATCTAAATTATTCCTTTTTATAGTCATGGAAAAATTATGAGGGGAGTTTACAAATGTAAAGTGGCAGATGTTAAATCCCCTTGTTTACAGGATTAAAAACAAACAGCTCCAAACAACTCATTCCCACATGGCAATGCTACCAGGAACTACATATGTTTCAGATGAAGAATCATCCTGTGTTGTCAGGTACACCGAATGCTGCAGTGACTGCTCTTGTGTTGAAGAAGTACCTGTCCTTTATTAGCCCAATCAGGCTAAACTTCCTTCACTGAATTCAGGGGAGCTTTGCCATTGCCTTCCCTGATAGAATTTTACCTGTAGTCAAGATCCTGAATATGAAATACATTGAGTTCCCACATCTTCAGCAAAATAAATGAGTCCTGAAAGTACTTAGTACCTCTCTACATTATGCACATCCGAATTTTAGACAGTCTGGTGACGGCTGCTTCAGGCTAATTTACCAAGCTTCCTGATAAGATAAATTAGCATAGGTGGAACTCCTCTCCGTGAGAATTAAGCTGCTTCTAATAGTTAGACTGAACAGGTTTGGTTCTTCACACTGCATTGAAGTGGGGCCAGCATACTTTTAATGTGCAACTCTCCTGACTCCCATGAGCAAGGTGGAAGAGTCTATTCAATGGCAATGAAGAATACAAAATCTGTGTATCTGAGAGAGATTTAGCACCCATCTGCCTGAAACTTTCTCCAAACCCTACTACAGGTTTTTGGTGGTGTTTTGGTGGGTTTTTTGTTTTGTTTTGGTTTGGTTTTTTTTCCCCAAAAAAAACCCACTTCTTATCACAGTGCTAGAATCAGGACTCACTCAGGACATCACAGAACTTCAAACAGAGAAATTCAAACAAAAAGATTTCTAATCAGAATGGCCTGACTTTATTCCTCCTGTGACTCCACTGCAGTTCAATAAGTATTTTGTATTTATTCTTTCCCGCTTTTAGAAGGAAGACAGTGAAAATAGCTGCATTTAGACAAACTTCAGGCTCATAAGACAGCTTTCCATCCTGAAGAATTCAGAGTTCTTGTGGTTTGTTTTTTTAATCAAAATCAGAGACACGAGATCTGCTTTGTATTGGCTGAATTCCAATTTATTCCTCTTGCCTAATGTTTCATCCTGGCTGGCCCTGCATCTTCAGCCATATGTAGCCAAGAGGCATCACCAGGCATGGGGACATTAGTGGAATTTAAACTGACTAAATCTGGGCCTTGGTGCCTTCATTTTGTGACTTTCTTTTTTGATATCCCTGAAATGTTTGACAGAGGCTTAAGAGTTCATGGACCAAGATCTAGATTATTACTTGAACGGCAAAAGACGAAGTAGAATATTCTGAAACATAAATGAATTTGCACATGAACTCAAAGCTGAATTTATCCAGCAGAAATGTCTCTGTAGGACTTAATGGACACCAGAAAGAATGAAAAATAGCAGGATTAAAAAAAAAAAAAAAGTCATACTTACTGGAGCTGTGGACATTCTCAGGATAATTAGTTACATATGTTTTGGTTGTGCCCTAGGGTAAAATAAGTTCTAGGATGAGGTAATAAATAAATTAAATGTGGTTTTGGAAATAGTTATCCCTAACTACCCAAAATGTCCACTGCTAGAAGAATTTGGATGCAGCCAACTCTGGATATCTGAAAGGACCACAGAAACAATTTCTATAAGAGCAACAATACTGCAAAGAAGACACCACAAAAACTGAAGTCAGCAAAATCTTAAATGCTGCTGATTAATGCACTGAGCTAATATAATTGATGCATTTTGGAAATATCTGTTTGAATAAGCTAGGTAATTTGGAAATGAGGTATATAATAATGTACCCCCACACAAAGTCATCAATTATTGTAGCACCAGCTGAAATGCTAGCTGCATCTTTTGTTCACGTGGATGAATTCTATAAACACTAAATTGCTTTCCACTGCCACCACCTTTTTTTTTTTTTTTTTTAACTTTGTAGAGTGGAAAATGCAAATACAGTTTAGCTTCACTTATCATGTCATATGTTCATTTACTACTGTTATTCAGTCTTACTTGCAGTACCTCTAGAGCAAACTTTTTTAAACTGTTATGGATCAGATGCAGGTTAGATCCTGTCCTGCCTCTGTGATGAAATACACAACCTGCTTGACTCAGCCACTGTGAGAAGACAGATTTTAAGTCCCTGACTAATCCCTAGGCTTGGATTTAGGGCTAATTTCTATTTTTAGTGGAAAAGACAAATTTCAAGTATTTGACGACATGCTGGGGCTTTATTTGGTCTTGTAGGAGCAAGGACTAGACTTTGGTCTCCTCCTAGTCTTTGGATTCTTCCATCAGTAAATTTTAAGAACTTAGCAAAAAAAAAAAATTAACTTCCAATTCTGTCTTGCTGTTCTCCCACTTTTTCCATTTAGAGTAAAGGTGTAGATGTTTTTAATTTCTCTTTTTACATTTGAACAAAATAAAGAGATGCTAGCATTTCACACCTTTAAACCATTGTCAAGTACTAAGGAGTAAAGAAAGAACCTAGAAATTCTGTTTAAAAAAAAAGAACTAAAATTCTAGAATGTTATAAAATGATTTTTTGCATCCTTAAAAATTCAAAACAACTGTAAGACTACGAACAAAAAAAATTCTTAAAGGGATTATTTCCAGAAAGGTATTGTAATCTTCCAATCTAGCCCTGTCAATGACACAAGTCTTCAGATTGCCACTATCTTATCTCATACATCTAAACGTTCCTTCTTTTCCCTTTATGCTGGTGTAAATAATCTGCTCAGTCCCTGCTCTCTAAAACACAGCCATGCATCTTGTTCTTAGAAATCCACATGTGAAATCATGCACAACCACCATTTGCCCATCACAAGAAGCCATAGGACAACATCAGTTCAATTTCTGCTACCTGGTATATATTTATTTTTAAAAAAGAAAATTAAGAAAGTGCTAAATTTACCAAGTTTTCCATACCTGATAAATACCTGTAAACAATGCAATTTCATCACTAGCCAGCAACTGATGTAGTCTTTTAATCTATCTTATGCCTTAGGTGACTATAAGCAGAATAATTTTACAGAGGGACAATGGTCAGGTCTTCAGTCCCTCTGCCATTAATGTAGCGTCACTTGCATTAGAGAAGAAGCTCTGAACACCTACTCTGTGAAGTTAGCAGAAATTTACTCTCATTTCAGCATCTGTATATACCTATTCAAGGCCACTAACAGAACCCAGCTGAAGTATTTTACTCCAGAGTCAGGTCCTCACCCATCTGTGTAACTCACGTGAAAGCTGGAATCTCTCTTCTCTTTAAGTAAACAGAGATGTCCAAGAAATGAAGGAAGTACCCAAGCAACATAAGAAATCAGGTATTTAACTGAAATCTTGAAGACAAGAAGTAACTCTTCAGGCAAACGATATCATGGAAATGCTCAAAACAAATTGAGGGCCATCAAAATAACAAAAGAAGAGATGATTATTGCTGTACAAGCCTAGCAGAGGTCAACTGATCAGAGACGAAAGACCTGTGTTTCAAATAAGGATCTTAATCAGCCTTTGCTTGACTACTTACCTCATCTGAAAACTGTTTCAGCTGTGGTAGGATTTTACTTCAGACAGACTAACTGTAACCACAGCTTCTCTCCTCTTCTTGTCATGAAATCAAACACTACAATTTTACCTTGCATTGTTTACCAAGGTTATTCAAACCTCACAAACACATACTCAAAAGAAGAGAAAGAGAAGATAGGATTTGTGGCTAGCTGATAAGAACATATTTCTGATGCTAATTATCAACAACCAATACGAACACTCTCACAGATTAGGAATACAATGTTGAATCATCTCTTAACAACATCTTTTTCTCAAACTTCCTTAAGAATATAGGTTACAGCTTGGAAATATTGTTCATTTTATTAAAATTATTATTATTATTAGCAAAGCTTCCAATGCAAATCTGATAGTTTGCAAGTTCTAGTTTCGTTTCCCTTATGCCTATGTAGCAAAAACTTATTAGTCACCTCTCTTGGTGCTTGGGAGGAACAGGGACTCCTCCAGGACTGCCTCTAAGCAACAACAAAGCATGAAAAAGTTGCTCCAGCACCCAAATTCTTTCCCCAACCTTGCTTACCTATGCTGAACTCCCATGCAATCATGCTGCTTAACCCTTTAAGCACTGACCATTATTTGCCTCTTTGGTATTTGTTCCACGTACCTCCTGATTACTTCTCTTGCAATGTCTCTGCTGACAGTCTCATTTTTCAAGCTTACCAAGACTCTAATTGTTTTTCCTTTTAACTGGTCCCCCTTATTCCTATATATTCAAGTGCCCATGGTAAGAATTCTGCAAGCAGGTAACTAATGAATCAAAGAGGAAGAAATTGCCCACTTAACATCACTCAGATTGGATGCCTCACTGCTGAGTTCCTCAGCTTTTTTTTTCCTAGATGTGAAATTCTTTGGGGTGACTAATGGATTTTAAAAATCAGTATGAATATTCACTTTAGTCATGAAAACTAATACAGAATGCAAGCACCTTAAACCTAATTTACCTGGACCATCATCTTATTGTAGAGAACACCAGGTGTGTTTTTATTAACAAGGCCAGAACTTCTGAAGAAAGAGTTGTGTTCATTTTCTATTAAGAAGGCTCCCTTCAGAAGATCTTCTGACGCTTTTGTGCAGAATCAAACTTACAGTAATACCCATACCTAAATCCACATTCCACTTAATACTTTCAAAATGACCTTCACCTGAAAGCAGTATTAAGAAAATTCATCATATTCAAAGGAGAACAAGGACTGCATCTACCTCAGAAGGCTACAGAACAGTAGGTGTGCATGAAAGTAATCTGGGAAATACTGCTTGTTGCCTGCCCTGTTCCTGTACCCTACCCTGAGTGCCTGAAGTTGATCACTGTTCTTAGAGGATTTTCCTCCAAAAGTAATGGGCCTTAGCCAGTCCCTAACAAAGCTGAACACCCTCTGCCCACGACCTCCCAGCAAAGTATGTGAACAAAAGAAAAACTGGGGAGAAAACAATGATAGGGGCCAACAAATGAAAGAAAGAGAAAGACTTCATGGTCATAGGTTAGAAATTAAAAGACAGTATTTGGAGATGGAAGGAGGCAACAGAAGACCCTTCCAAGGGCCCCTGAAACCAACCAAGGATTTGGTGGATGCTGTGCAGCAGTGCTCTGCACAGAGACATAACAGATGAGAGAATGAAAATAGGCTCAGGTCCCTGTGATCCCCATCAGGCATCCCTTTCTGAGGCTGTGACAGAGCAGCTAAAGCACAGCAGAGGAAACTGATGGGGAGGTATCCTACAACCTGGTGGATCTTGGGTTTAGACATACAAATAAGAAGGCAAGGGGAAATCTGAAATCAAAGATTAAGAGGTTTTGGAGGAGCCTGAAGAATGACTGCCACGTGGTCAACACAATATGCTTGCACATTGTGGTCTTACGGTTGCCACAGAAAGAACATGTGTCAAGGGACCCACACAAGTTGCAAAGTAGCCCATATCATTATTATACAAGCACTTCCACATAATATCAAAGCTACATTCTAAATCTAAGACAGTTGTATGAGCAACTATATTTTCTCAACTGAATTTAGCAACAGAATCTGTCCAAAGCTGTTAAAAATAATCTTTTAATAGCAGTCACTTTCTTTGTTCTATCAGTATATTTCTGAAACATATTCAAGGGTATTACAGAAATATGAGGTATTGTGGGTAGAGATAATCTGGATTCTGCACATAAGTGGGCAGTCACAAAACACACATTAACCATAGATGGTGACTAGAATTAGGTTAGAGTTAAGCAATTTTCTACAGGATTGCACTTTACAGTGGTAGGAGGGAAATAATCATGTAAGTAGAACAAATACCATTCATTCACTTCTTGCCATAAAGGTTTGTCAATGTCTGTAGACCTTGCTCCAAAATCCTGTGTTCTGAGCAGCAGCAAACTGCAGTAACATAACTGGTAGAACCTAAGTAAATTAGGATTCATAACTACTAGATAAAGATCTATGCATTGCATCATTCATACTATACTGGAAGTTAATAATCATACTGATTTTTTTACAATATTGAATGTAAGGCTTTAGCACAACTCATACTTATTTTTTTGGCAAGCAGAGAGCTGCTGCTGTAGTTGCACCACCAGACTGGCATTCGAGAGATGTAGGGTTAGCCACACATTTCCTGTGTGACTTTATATAAATTGCTTAATCTGTTTCTCAACTCCTCATCCATGAAACAGAATTATTTCCTTGTGCCACAAGAATGTGTATTAAAACACACATATTAATGAGCAGGTACAATGGTGACACATGCTACATAAAATGGTACTTAGGAAAGTGTCAGCATTAATTGAAACTAACAGTGAAAGCTCTCTGTATTCATACCTGTAATTTATTCTTAACTTCAGCCCATTCTACAATTTCTGCAGACCTATGCTAATACTCCACTGGTAAACTTTTCTGCTTAATTCCCTAGAGAACACTGCAACAATACAGTGTTTATCTAGATAGTATTCTATCAGAATAATGTTTTCACTATTTCTTTCAACATGTTGTGGCTAAAATACATGAAAAAAATTCAAAGTAGAGGATCATCAAAGGCTATTTACATGAGAAATGAAGTATCATATGAGGAAATAATCCCACAAAACTTTGTCTCCTTCAACAATCTTTTCCAGTGATAAAAGTATTGTTGAAAATGTGTCCAATGTGAAATTCACATATGTTAGAGGTGAAACTGTAGGTCATTTGATAGGCAGAAAACATGAAAATTGGTTATAGCAATGCCTTCTTTAGGCATTTAAATTTTGATTTAAAAATGCTCTGGTTATGTCTTGAATATATTGGAGCAACTCATTTCACGGCGGGTAAGGGAAATGGAGAGGCAAAGAGTGAGGGATGATGTAAGATTGCACAATTGCTCCACGTGGAGTGAATCTGCTCTAGCACTGAGGAACGGTTTGAGGAAGCTGGGAAAAGGAGAAGGGTGTGGCTGGTGAAACCGTGTCTCTCAGAGCCATAACCACATGTTTAAAATAGCATTGAAAAAATACACACTGGACCATCTTTGTTGTTTTTGAGTGCAGTAAGCTTTCTACACAAGTCCTTTAAAACAAGCATGCATACAGAAGGAAAAATAGGAGCCATCAGTGTCATAAAACATGTCCTTAATTTTTACACTCAGTTCTAGGCAAGTAGGAGCTCCCAAAGCCAAGACTCTATGTAGTTACTGTATAAAGGAAGTACCCTCTCTAGTGATGCACAGTGACAGATAATGTTTATTATTGATTCCATAGAAAAGTAAAGAACAGAAAAATAGGGAAAATGCTTATTTTCATTCATAATAAAAATAAACGTGTGGGCTTATGCATCATGAGTATTGATAGGTCACAGTCAGGAGGAGCATTCTATTCTGGTAAAATAAGTTTCCACTTTATTGTTATTGAAGAAAAATATTTCATTTAGGCAGGGCAAGAGATTTTTCAATGCTAAAGAAATAACAAAGAAAGCCATGCAACTAAAAGCAGTAACTTCGCTAAAGGTCTCTTTCTAACCAGTTATTTAAAGGGAGGGGAAGTAGACATGGAACTACCACAATCACAGCTACTGTTTGACAAAATGCTTCAGGGCTCAGTAAAATGACAGAATGAAAACAAAAGAGATCCTCAAAGTGATCCATCTCAAAACAGGTCAAAAGGCCCGTATGTCACTTCATGTTAGCCCCTATTTCAAAGTGGTTCAGAAGGCCCTTTCCACAGGACAGCAGTCCCACACCTAGCAGGCTGAGTCAGTTCTGAGTAGCCATGTAAGAAACTTCTTTTCTACTTGCATAGCTGCTTCTTTTTTTGTTTTGATTTAAACTGGGAGGTGGTACCAAGGCACATACCCTGACATGACACTGGGATTTGAGGTTTTCATTGTATGGAGTCATTGCAGTTGTTTGATTAGTTACTAAGATAAATGGAGTTCTCAATAAACAGGTACAACAAACACAACAGCACATCAAACAACTCAAAAAATATTTTCATGCTTTCTCTCAATATTGTAGATCTTTCCATATTGGATATGGTATTCACATCCTTAAAATTGCTAGGAGAGGACCTGCATCCTCTCACTGAGGTCTCACAGACTACGAATTATTTAAATTCTCAACTGGACTTACCAGCCTTATTGCAGGTATTTGCTCTCTCCTGAATGCTGGTTCAGGGTCATATGAGCAGGTCATTCCCTGAAAAGCTGCTTTTTTGTCAAGGTCTGTAAAGCAAAATTTACAGAATCACAGAATGCTCAAGCAGAGCCATTTATGGCCAGTTGCCCAGGACAGTGTCCAGACAGCTTTTGAGTATCTCCAGGGATGAAGACTCCACCACCTCTCTGGGCAACCTGTGCCGGTGCTTGGTCACCCCCACAGTGAAACGATGTTTCCTGATGTTCAGAGGGTCTGTGATTGTTTGTGCCTGTTGCTTCTAGTACCGTCAGTAGGCAACACTGAAAACAGAAAACAGCCTGGCTTCACCCTCTTTGCACCCTCCCTTCAGATATTTATATACATTGATGAGATACCCCTGAGCCTTCTCCATGATGAACAGTCCCAGCTCTCAGCTTTCCTTGTAGGAGAGATGCTCTAGTCCCTTCATCAAATTCATGGTCCTTCACTGGACTCTCCCCAGTAGAGGTTTTACAATAAACCTCCTCATAATTGGCCAAGCTGAGGAAGGGCTGTATTTATTTCTTGCTTTCCAAGAAAGAAGCTTTGGCCAACACCAGCCTTGTCTAAGAAAGTGTCATAACTTTGTATAATGTATGGAGCTCACTCAATCTCCTGCCTTCCAGCTTTGCACAATCTGGGATCTTTTACAGAGGAAAAATGAGCTAATTTGAGAGCAGAACTGACTTCACTGTGATCAAATAGGCTTTTCTGAACTTTCAAATATTTTGGCAAACTTAATTTGGCTAATTGACCTGGCTTTCAGCTGAGGCACTGGCGTCCTGCACAGCAGCAAGGGTAGGTCCCAGTTTTGCCCTCCCGTGCAGGGGTGGCTCATGACGTGTGCCTGCTGCGCCGTGCCGGGACACACACCCGGGGAGGCACCGTCCCACCCTGCCCTTCCCACCCACAGCACAAACACCTGCGGCTCTGCGACTCGCTGCCCGGGATTTGCAGGCACCGTAAGCGTGCAGCTGTTTGAGATCTGCTCTGTTGTCAGATATCCACTCCCTTTCACCCCTGGAGAAAACGTAGCGGGTCAGGTCCAGCCTCTTTGACTGTCCTGAGCCACATCGCTACAACAGCACGGGGAACAGTGCAGCACGCTCCAGATGAGAGTCAAGCAAGTGGGCAGAATCAGGTCTGCACAGTTACTATGCTGGATCCCCAAAGCAGTTCTGTGGCATGTGTACACTCTTGGGTTGAAGCTATTAAGCAGAGGTTTCAGCTGGACATCTGAAATAATCTCCTGGAAAAAAATGCAAAATCTCCTTCATGTGAGGTTTATACTGAAAAGTTAAAGATGACCTGTCAAGAAGGTGTACAGATACCTGATCCTGCATCAGTGCTGGACAGTTTCAGGTCCAGGTTTTTTCCACCCTGCTGTTTCTACAACAACTAGCTAAGAGCTTCCTTTCTCCACTGGGAAGCAGGTCTTAGGTTGGAATTCTCCAGCCACAGCTTCCTTATTGCACAGCCATGCATAGGCCAGTTGAACCTGAATAAAACCACTTCCAGCACTAGTGCTTCTAGTTCTGTCTGACTCATCTCATACTGGAAGTACATCAGGATGGCATCATGCCCCCAGGGTCATGCAGCAATCCCTGCCCACCAATACCACCTCAGTGACGTTGCTTGAGCTTACACTCTCCTGACATGGAGAATCACCTTAAAGAGATTTTTTCACTCCTCTTGCACCTGTTTCACATTTGCCTTGATTTATCAATCACACAACAAAGTGCAGGAAGGAAATATTTTCATACTACTTTGTAATCTTTTCAGGTCACCTTGTAAGTTTCTATGCATTTTGATGTGTTACTACAGAAAACGTAGTTCCTCTTGTTGGGGAGTCCACAACTACTTCTGGCTTGGGAATCAGATAAGAATATTGCAGGAGGGAGAGTCTACCAGATGCTCCAGAATACTTCAGAGATTGATTGCAAATGTTGGGGTTTTTTTTGTTTAGATTGAGATGACTTTAGATTAATTAGAACTGCTGTTAATAAACAGTGAATGACTTTATGCTGAATGTTGCTGCCAGTTACTTCATTTAACTGTGCTCACAGTGAGAATATTAAAAAAAAAGATCTTATGGGAATCATTACATTCCCTCACTGTGAAAGGATTTCTTCTTGTTTATCTTATATATCCTTATGGCCAGTTCAGGCATTCAACTTTTAAAAAGTTCCCCATCACTTTCTTGGCCTGACACTGTCAATTCTCAACCACTGTCACCACCCTATTACCCAAAATGTGTACAAAGGCCGCCATTCAGATCTCTAGAATGCTGCATTTTTATTAACTGTAATATTACAGTTACTACTACAGTACTATTGCAGTAGTCCCAGTGTGCATCACGATAGTAACAATTCTCACATGCAAATATAAATAAATTAATTTTGCAGCCTAAAGTGGTTACAGCATTTCCCTGTGATTCCTTGGTTAGGTCCCAAACCCTGGGGCAATGATAGGTATATTCTCACACTCGTGCCGCCTCTGCTGTCCTGGGCCTGCCTTCAAACATCTGCGTCCTTCGATTTCGTCATTTGTGAAACAGAGACAATGACACCTTTGTAGACTTTCTTTATGTTTGGGAAAAGCTTTGAAATACCAGGTTTAAAAGATGCTAGCAAAACCCAAAGTAAAGTTAGGAGCTTCGTTTGCTAGATTGTGTCTTACCTAGAATCTATGTGATCCGCAGGTCCAACTCTAAATGGCCTGGTGACAGGGGAAATAAAAAAAACAGACTGTAGGCATGATAAAAGATTAGAAACAAAAGATGTCTAAACCAGGCTTGCCAGGGTAGCTGGACTCAGGAAAAGCCAAGCCCATCCTGCCCATACTCCAACCTGGCCAGCTGCGAGCCAGCTGTGGTCTGCAAGCCAGGTAACCATGTCCAAGCTGAGATACCCTGTGTTAGCACAGGTCAGAGCCTTCAGGTCAGAGCTTGGCTGTATTCAGTTAGACCAAAGGACTCTTGGACTGTCTACATCAGCACAAAAAACACCTGGCCATGTTCAGTCTATTCCCAATTTCCAAACAGGTATCGTTATTGTCAAACCTCTCACTGTAATAACTTTGCATCTCACAAATACTGGGTCCCTATTTACCTCTGTTCACAAACTCACTTCCCCACAGTCCTTGTTCTTTAGGAAAGGGAATTGTAGGTCACGGCATCAGAAGGGACTCATAGATTCTCAACAGAGTAGAAAAAAATGCATTTTGCCTTCCTGTGGATGAGAAGTCAGGCTCTTTCTGTGATTTGAGGGGCGGACAAAAGGCAGAGGTAAGACAAAGACTGAGAGGAGCGCTGTCATTACTCATCCTGCTGTTGGAAGGGGCCCTAAGCTCAACCACCCCTGCCCTCTTGCTCATCCCTGCCAAAGACCATGCTGACAAGCCAAGGAGCAAGACCTCCAACAGACCAAGCAAGCTGCCGAGCCTTTTTGCTGCCACTAGACATCTGCCACCCTTGATAACGCTCTGCTTTGCCTATGCCGGCAGCTGGCCCCGACTGCAGCCCACCTCTACATCAGCACTGCCCGTCCCCAGTGCCCCCCCAGCTCTCGTTGTGAGTGTGGGCCCTGGGGCACTGGCAGCCATGGCTGTGGGAGTACAGGAGCTGCTCTTGTCCTTGTGGTCTAAACCTTTTGTCTCTCACAGAACTTAATGCCAACTTCATCTCAGAAGGGCTTTAGAAAATCTGTGCAAGCAATTAGGGGATGAACCGCCTCCAAGGAAACTTTCTCTCTAACCCTTATTAGTAGTTAGAGGTTGGCCGCAAAGCAAGTAGCTTTACATTCTCAGACTTGCAGACACCATTATGATGGACGCCCCGACAGGAGCCAATTCAAAACAGATACACGGCACTTTGTTCGGTAACGTGGGTGCACTGGTTTGTGTGAGGTACTAGCACTGCAACTCCGTACCGGATTGACGTGGCTTTATCTTTTCTAAGTGCTGGTCTTTAAGAGATTCAAAAAAAAAAAAAATTTTAATCCAAAGCCAAAATAACTTGATTTTGACAAGATTTCGAATTGCCTTGAAACAAAACCCAGACAATCCATGAACATTTAAAAATGAAATCTGTTATGAAAAGTCATTTATTTTTAGGGGCTTTAAAAACATTAGTATTGACATCTCATGCAGTAGTGTAGCAATGCTGTCTCACAGGACATGTAATGTTGTACAATACCTTCAATATTCTATGAGCTGATTCTCATGCTTTATTTTATATATGGACAGCTGCATCTTAGTCAAGGCAGAAACTCCTATTTTATGGATTGGGAGGTCTTCTGTTTGTACCGTGACACATTTCTTACAGAATATTTCAGCAGAATTTCCATTCCACAAGAAGTTTCAGACTGTTTTCATTTTGAAGAAGAGCAATTTGCAAAGTGACAATATTTTCCATGAGATGGAAATCCCAACTTCTAACTCATTCCTGTCCGAAAGCAAGGAACTGTGTGGGTGACTACTTCCATCTCACTCCCAGCACCAGCAACAATCCTGTCACTTCCTGCATTACTTTACTGTAGCTTTTCAGCTCAGGATTTATGTCACCAAGGGTAGTAGGTATGATTCTGAGTACAGAGCTAGGAAGAAGACTTCATGAAATAGGCATGCCATTTTTTTAGAGGTGTCTCTCTTCAGATCAGAATCACACTCTAAACACAAAGTCACAGCCCCAGATTAAATATATATTGTGTGTGACCGAGCCCTACATTTTCCAGGGCATAAGAGTTATTATGACATTGTATTGAAGGGAGCTGCGTCCTGAGTTGTGCAACTGTTTTGCAGATCCTTTTATTTGCATGAACAGCTTCATCTGTAATCATACATGCACCATATGCAAAGTCCTGTTTTCAATTCACATAAATTATTAATTCACAGCTAAGATGCACATTTCCTCTATTAGTCACATTTCTTAGAGGCGTCTCATTACTGCAGCATATGGAAGTCCTCTTTCCCTATGGTGCTGTGCAGTGATTAATTGTGGGAACCAAAAGGTATGCAAAAGATAATTTAGGACCAAATTCAACATAGAAATTTCTCTAGCACAAACCTCAAGAAAACATCAGAGTTACTGAAAGTTTATATTACTGAAAGCTTTTTCAGGGTTTGTATTTGTCCAATACCAAATGGACAACAGGAGTTTGAGAACTGTTTGTAGGGATTAATGACTAGCTGGGAGGAGCTGATGGCTCAAACGCAGTTGAGGGCCATTAATCGTGGACAGTCATTAGTTCTCAGGCAACACCCAGTGTCAGAGTTGTTACTCTTATGAATTGTTGTTTAAAGTCATGTGTATGAATGTTTGTAGGGTTAGGTAGTCATAGTCAGCACGTATGGGGCATTTCTGGAAAATTAACGCTTTGTATGTTAGGCAGATTGCTTATGTCAGCTCTCCCCATAGCTCTCATTTGCTAATATAATTTATTTTGGATGATGGGTTGTGATTTATGTTCTTATACACTCCCAGTACAGGACATTTCAGTCACATCTATTGATTTTTCAACAGCTTCCCTGTCTGTTTGTGTGTGCGTCCCTGCCTTTTAAAACAGTGGATTGCAGAAAACAAACTCCATGTTGATACATGTGACATGACTGGTAAAAGACAAAGGAATGAATTTTAGGTAAATCACAAATGAAAAGGAAAACCTTCCAGGATGTTGCAGATTATGGGATTATGCAGGAAAAGGACAAAGGGAGGTAGAGCAGCCATACCTGCAAGGTATTCTAAAGTCAATTGCAAACATGCAGACACATGCCTGTTGGACACGCTGCAAACTTCACCAAGATGGGTACAGAACTGGTAAAAATGTGCAAGTTCAAAGAACTATGAGAAGCTCAGGAAAATTATGCTGGAATACAAACTAGTTTTCATATGAGGCCTTCAATTAAAAACTTGCCAATGATAAACTATATCTATTTTTATGGGTTGTATGAAATGAAGATGTAGTTTCAGTTCCATTCTCAGCAAAGGCCTATTTGCATCACGTAAGTCATCATCAGAGAAAATGTTAATATGACTTCCTTGTTGGGGAAGCCAAGACCTAAAGGACTATGGGAAACGAAGCTTCCTTTTCCTACTAGAGTTGTTTTCTCCAGGTTGAGCTGGAAAGGTACTGGTAGTGAAATACAAAAAATACTCTTGTCCTATGTATGTCTCCCAGGTGTCTCAGCATGCCTAGTTAACAACTTTCATAAGTGCAATACCCATTTTTAATGGTCATTTTAAGGAAAGAAGAATCTATTGTTTTTTTTAATATGACTACTAAAGGCAGCAAGCAGACATATAAAACAAGCACATGAGCAGCTGCAGATGTAATTCAGGCAGCCAAAAGACTAGTGTGAGCATATTCTTCTAGACCTCAAAGCCTGTCAGAGGACATCCATCCTCTCCTCTCCTCCCCTTCAACCCCCTTTGCCATCTTACAGCTCTATTTATCTTCCCTACAAATCCCTAAGTTCTGATGGGTTTTCCTGAAATAAGAAAATAAAATCAAAGTTACTGGTGGGAGGACTTAGAAGTCCTATTGAGATCAAGGTTCTGTAAGAACATACCACTCTCCAGTATGAGCTTATTATTAATCTTGTTTCACATTGTGCCGTGTCCGAGGGCAGAACATTTTAGAAGCGTTAGATTGCTCTACAGGGAGAATTTTATTTTATGCACATGAAAAAGAGAAGGCTTAGGGAAAGAAGTAAGGAGAGAGTTCTATTCTTAGATAAAACTGGGTGCTTAAGTCACCCTTATAAAACATAAAAACATCCATGCGAATTTGAGTTGTATATTTCCATGATAGGGAAACTGCCTCATCTGCAGATGCAGCAATGTATTTTATGCACACCTGTTTGACTGGACAACAGCTTAGAGTCTTGATCTTGCAATGAACTCTTCATAAGCAGGTCCCTGTGCGTAGGTGCTTATTTTTTGATAATGTAGCCTCTAAGTCTCTCTTCAGAATAGTTTTAAGGTTTCCATGAACTTTGCTCAAAAATGTGCCAAAAGACTTCCAAGTAACAAACATGCTTTTGCAATTTACTGAAACTTTCCCCTTGTGTTCCAAAGAAGCAACCTCCCCATTACTCACCAGAGAGACACATGAGCCAAGGAGGAAGGAAAGGGAATCAGCTAGTAAAAACAGGCAATTCCCTTCTTTAGTGTCTACACTCAGTCATTAAATAAAAAGTAGAAGTGAAATCCAAACTTTTTTTTTTTTTTCCAAATGGGTTATTGCCTCAGTGAAGATTGAATAGATGAGGACTATTTGTATCTTGGTTTTGATCAGGACTTTTTGTAATCATTTGCTTTTTCAAAATAATACTGCTGCACTTCATACCTTAGTAGGGGTTATTGTTCATTTGAGGTACTCTGCATCCTTCCAAAGGAATGCAGTCTCCCAAGTATATCTTTTTACACATCTTTAAATGACTAGTGAACTATATTACCCAATAAGCAAGGGGGTTGGGGTATTTTTGCCAGATACTAATTTTACATGGAAAAAATTGAGTCAAGGCCAAGGCATAAAGTTCAGATGTAAATCAAATTCACTTTCCTCTAAAGTTAGAGTGTGTTGCAGCCCGAAGTTTCCAACTGACTCTTCTTAAAAATGGACTTTTACAAACTTGCAGTCCTGAGCTTGCTTGGGTTCTAGGCTTGGCTCAACAGGGAATTGTAAAATTAGCTTTTGCAAGCTACGTCACATGGAAGGACAAGCACAGGACATCATAATGTCCCTGCTAGACTTAAGAATATGGCAACCAAGTAGAAGTTGAATTTTCAAAGGAAAATGTCAGTTGATACATGATGAAATGGTAATTCCTGTTCATTTCATGCTACAGTGTACTCAAGGCCTGAGAGTGATATGCAAACCTTACTTCCCGCAAGACAGTATTGTACTTGGTAACACACCGTAGTACAAGTTGTACACCTGTAACTCATGAATCCCCCCTGCAATTTTTCAAGAGTAGTCAGTGGTAGGTAGCAAAAACCAAGCACATGACTCCTTTTTCTTGAGTTATTCTCTGAAATCTTTCTCCACAAGATCACTGGAAAGATTATTGGGGGGATACCTCCTATATGCTTGCTACATCAAAGTGTAGAAATCCATAAAATAATCAATGTTACATTGTCAGGGAAGCATTCTTTCCATGCATCCTGGCCAGACCAAATTCTGAAAGGCTTTCTGGTGCCAAAGCAGTTGAATTAAATTTTAAAAATGGCTATATTTAGCCATCCCTCCAGATTTCAGTTTCTGAGTATCACTTGGCTGCAGACGAAGGTGCAGAAGGACTCACAATCATGGGTCAAGTTATTGTAAATCAGCTGAGCCCTAGGAAATACCTGGCTGTGCACTTTTAATTTGGCCAAACACAGGGTAGTACGGCTTAGTTTAGCCATCTTTCCCCGCAGGCAAAGCTATGTCAAAAAATTGCCTTACATTTTCCGTGGGCTAAAAGCATTCACACTGGATTTACCACGTCTCAGCTGACAGATGGTAACTTACTAAACATCAGTATGGTGATGAAGATTTTGAGCCCACAAGATTTCTGAGGCTTAGAAAAGAAATAATTTCTAAAGTATGCTACACAGCTTCCACCTACACTGCCAGCTATAAATTTGCAAATGCTTTGTGGGTATAAGGTGCCATATTTGCAAAGCCAAGCAGACGTGGCACTTCAACCCCTCTCTCCCCTCCCTCCTGCTCTCACAAATTATCATCCTATTGAAACAAGTAGGCTATTTGGCACAGTTTTAAGTGTGGTTACATAACAAAGCCAAAAAAAGCAGCTCCCACAAATCCAAACCACAGATTAAGTCCAGTTTTAGAAGATAATATGTACAGTAGTGACAATGAGAATTATGCCATAAGAAGGAACAACCCTCTGATTCCATTGCTCACACTAATTATGTTTAAAGGCTCATATATAAATATTTCAAAATACAATAAAAATTAACTATAATAGTCAGAATGACATTTTCCATTCATATCTTTTTTCCCACACCTACAATCCCACACTGGAGGTAAGCAAACTAGTTTGCACTGAGCATTCCTTAACTAACGTAGAGCTGTCTCTGCAAGCAGTACAAACGGTATTCTGTGTTTATACACACAAAACAGTGACAGAAGAAGGAAAAAGAAGAAAGGATGTAGGCTTCAGAACTAGTATGTCTTGAACTTCTTCTGGAAGAGTCAAAAAATTGCATGTAAAGAGTCTTGGGAAGTCTTTACTGGTCCAGAATATCATTTGACTCCTTTTTGAGGCACACATATTTTTGAGGCAGATGCACAACCACATTCCTCTGCTTGCGGGTACTGAGTAACAAGTGTTTGGAGATTTTTGGTAGGTGAAACATTATTTTTCTCACATCATTTGGGAAATGCTTTTCTTTACTACTTTTTCCAGCAGTTTGAAATGAGTCATAAAAGAACTGGTTGATTTTCAGATAAGATGCCTACATGGGGCTCCCGAAGTATGTATCCTCCAGTGGAACTTGTCAATCAGCTGGAGGTTCTTCACTGTTTATATTTGTTTTGTAACTTTGCATTATTGTCATTAATGAGGCCAGGAATGAAAGTGAAAAGTTATGTGCTTTGTTAATGGGAACTAGAACAAGAACAACATGGCTTTGGCTAAACTTGAATAGAACAGTAGTTGAGAATACAATCGGTGAAAAGAACAAGAGCTTTCAGATGCTGTAAATTGTGATATTCACAGGCTTAACAAAGTGTCACACGTGTCTTGAGGTTCTGGCCCTATTATGTGTATTTATTTTTTAGTCCCAATGGTTGATGTAGGAAAAAATGTGGAGCTACCATTTTATAAAATACTTACCCACTCCCCCAACCCTAAAACTAAATTGTAGTATATGAAGCACAAAAACTAATTCCTTATTACTACACTAACAGTTGTCTTAGATATGTTGGCAGGTTGAGTGTTGGGTAAGGACTAGCCAGCCTTGTCCAGGACACAATTTCTGATGTTTCTTGAGTCTACAGAACTGTCAGAACAATTCACAGAATGAACAAATAGAAACAGAAGGTGTCTGCATAGCCATTGTAGAACAGAATCTTCTACTAGACAGGAGATCAATAAGAAAGTAATATCTATAAGGTTTTCACTGAAAGTGGTCAAACAGCGAAAGCACGCTGGCTGAACAAGGTACATGTCCTGCAGATCTTATGCACAGGATTGAACACTTAGGAGCGGCTGATGGAGTGAAACGAGCATACCACTTTCCTGGTTTGATCAGGACATTATCAAGGCCAAGTTCCTCCTTTCACCACTGCTCTCTCAGTGCTTTGGAGCTTTCTCACCAGACTGGTCTGCTTCTAAAAAGAACCTCCTCTCCGGAAAGTTCACTCAACTTAGGAGAGCAGAAATACTCATTCATTAATGACTTAACCACCAGCCCAACTACCTGCTGTTAATGGTCATTAACATGTAAATTCCTAACTGACCACACTGATAGAAAGTTCATCATAGTTCAGAAATGGCTCAAGACCAATGAATCAGACAGAAATCACTCTTTAAAAAGTGGCACAATTACAACCAAAATAGTTAGTTCACTACACAAAACAGCTCATCAAGGCAGGCAGTTTAATGAAAATGTTAGACTGAAGTCCTGGAATCTGTGAAGAATCATCAGTATAGAGGACTGATAAGATCAAGTAAACCCACATAGGAAAAAATACTCAATCTTTCAACAGATACCATTACCTGTTTCATCTCTTCTGGATGATCCCATCCCATATCCATATGGCAAAGCTCAAGAAAAGTGGTAAAAAATTATAGCCATAAACTATGAAACAGTTCTGTGGCTTTCTGTACTGGTAACAGTGCAGAAGTTTGCCTGCCAAAGATGGAAATAGCCAGTGCCTCAGTCAGAGAGATTCACCTACCAAGCTCCTTGAAAAATAAGTAGTTTTTCCACTCCTTGGGAAGGAAACACTATCCCCTGAAGATCTCTGCAATTGCCATCTCACTTCTGGGCAAAACTATTAAAAATGCAGCAACCAGAAAGTGCCAACAGCATTCAACTGCCAGTTTTCTGGAGGCCTTGCAGTCAGGGTTCACATCAGGACACAGAATAGAGACTGTCTTTATTGCCACTCAGGCTACCACTAACATAGAGAAAAGCCTGATATTCCCATATAGAGCCATATGCAGGGGTGCAATAAGCCACGAAATGATGGATACAGAAGGAGGTGACACTGCCTGTGGTAACTGCGATGTCTTGTTTGAAGCAGAGCTCAGAATGATTTGTAATTGTATCTCCTGTCCAGGCCTTCACCTGCAGGCTCACACATATTATACTTTTTCTTTAATAGCTACACAAGATTGCTGATGGATACTCCAAGGTGGCAGAGGCATATCTGATAACACTGGAAGGACACTTACCCTCAACAGCTACAGCTATTACTATTATTGAAAAGACAGAACACCTACAGGAATTCAGCTCTTTTATGAAGCATGACTGGCTGGCTTAAGCTGAACTTAAGCAAGACTGAGTCAGTGTTGGTCAGACTAGGGAAAATACTTTGAACTGCATGAAAATACTCCCAAAACCTTTCGAGTTGAGCTACCACAGTCACATGGCAAACCAGGGCATGGACTGATGTCCTGCTAGATGTGGATGGCCAGAGAGCATCTCTTCCCTCCTTTGCTCTGCTGGAAAACTTGTTCCTTACTCCTTAGTGAAGATCAGTCCGTGCCTTGGTCAGATCCAAATTTAAGCAGCTCCATTTCCTGTAGCTAAACAACTTTTAAGCATTAACAGACTTCCTCTGTCCTCCTTCTTATGGACTCAGACCACTGTGTCAAGATGCCCTTCCAGAAGCTTTGGAAGCTGGTTTGAAAACTTGTTCCTAATTTCTAAAGCAGTCAACGGACTAAACCGCAGAAACTAAAATGAATTCTGATCAACAAAACTCTGCAGCTGCTTTATTCTTCAGAACAACACAATGACAATGGAGCAAAGCCTTCCACCACATCATGGCCCTTGTCTCAAATAAAACCCAAACAACTTTCCTGCCCTACAAAGAACTCTAACCTAAGCACTTTTTTTTAATGAGTATGGGCAATATACCAGAAAGAACATGGAATCCACATTTAGCTAACTTTTAGAGACAGTATTTGTACATCATGGTAATAGACAGTGATACTGATCCCATAAATAGATAAGTTCAATATTGATTAGGAATAAAAACAGGAAGACAGATAAAAAAGTGACAGTAACCAGAATAGGAAGATAAACATGGGAGACATTGAAGGAAAAGGAAGGCTTTTTTTACTCTCGTGGAAAGACGGTGGTCAAGAACAGAAAGGCAGATGCACAGGCTTATGAAGATGGGTTTCTCAGATGAGTACTCTAAATACTGCTCAAATTTGTGGTGGATATAATGAAATTTAATGTTTCCTAGTTTTGGATAGTACCCTATCACTTTTAACACGGACCATCCTAAGAATAAAAATACAAGATTAACAGCCTGTGTATCTGGGCCAGAGCGCATGGGACATTTTTGTTCTATTGTGGTGGTTCAGAACAGCTGGAATGGACCTTGAATGTGTCTCCACGATTTGATAACCTGGAATCTAAACTGGCTTTTCCCCTTTTCCGTCTATTCTCTTTTAAACAGTCCTCCAGCAGTTCTGAAGAGGTACTCCTCTTGCATACTGTATACTAATCACCATTTGTGTGCTACTCAGAATTAAGCACTGACTTCATTGCGTGGAAAGTCTTTTAAAAAATGTGGAGGTGTGTGTGGGGGAAGTCATTTCCAAGTGACATTCCAAGCCTCTCCTTCTCCCTGGCTCCAAGGAGTAATTACTCAGCTGGAAAATGAAACAACGCTGCTATTTTAGTGTGGCTTAGGACCTTGGGCCTGGTTTCATGTTTCAGATTAATGCTTTCTGTGCCTTTTGGAAATTCAGAATAGCAGAAAAGCCACCCTTCAGAGAGCTTCATCCTATAGATGCAAGGTATTCTGGAGACATGTATGACTTGCTGCCCCTTTCCTATTTTCCTGTGTCCCATTGAGACACATAGCTATTTTCCCTCCCACTTGAATGAACTTCTAACCTGCATCTACAAAGCCACATCTGTTCTCCCTGACCCTCTGTCCCAGGTCTCTGGTTGCTCTGTGATGAACACTTAGTATACTTTGTTGCAACATACTAATAAAGCAAAACAAACTAAACAAAACTGTTCAAAAAATGAAGTACCAACATGAGCCACTTTGAGTCAACTGAAAAATCTAGTCTTATATCTTATGATCCTACCTAATTCTAGTCCTAGTAGCACATGGCTGGCTAGAAACCAGATCTTTAAAAAAGGAGCTGAAATGCTTTCTCCAGCATATTCTTTAGTATTTCAACAAGCAATTCATAAGTGCTTCTTTTATGATTCTACCATTTCTTATATTCCAGTGTGGTGGTCGCTCCAAGAATATGGACACACCAGGGCAGTGGTGAGGTCAGTCCAAGGAATGGGTCGAAGCAAGGTACCACTTTACAGAAACAAGATGGTCTGAGACCAAAGTTTGGAAACTGATTTCCAGATTGTGAGAATAAAGTAAAGAATAAAAGCTTCCAAAAGCAACATGAACAAGGAATTATCAACAGCTAAGGAAAAAGTGATTAGAACACTGACTCAGTAACTTGACTTTCCAATATAATAACAAATAAGAATGAAATAAACTATGAATTTTGTGAATATCTGTATCCTCGTTTCCACACCATTAAAGGATTATGGAAAGATATGGATATAATTTTAATAGCATTCTATGATCTATCTGTTCCTTTATTTGTATATTCTAGAAATGATTTAACATTTAACATAGGAATTGCCAGACCCACTCAGACACAAGGTCCATTTAAATCAGAACACTTCCATTTAAATGTCTAGCAGGAAATGTTTCAGCAAGGGGCACAAGAAGCCACACACACACACAAAAAAAAAGCTAGCTGTGTTATACTTTGTAGCCTTACTTTCCACCCCAGTTATCCATACATGTTCTTCTTCATCACTTAATAAAAGACAAGGGTTCTTTTCAAAAGTCTGCATGCTCTTCAATGTACCAACAATAACAATCCATTCTGCTATAAATTCTTCCAGCAAAAGTAAGACAGACAGTTTATTAATAAAGCATGAGAAGGATTAATTCCCAAAGCTGTGGGTAGGACATTCACCTATAAATCCCACATACACAGTTGCCAGCAGTAACAGTTCATAGCAACTAGACTGTGCAGCATCAAATCCCACTGTCTGCCCTCTGCTGAGAATATAATTGACCAGGTGATTGTCTCTGTGAAGTCTGGGAATGTTTTCAATAGTGCAAAAGCAGAGGCACAGACACATCTCAGGTCTACCATATGTGTAGAACAAATACCTGTTTGATTCTGCAAAGTTCAGAGCTTATAAAAATTCTGGCAACATGCATTTCACTTCTGCTTTACTAAGGTAAACATACATTTTCATTTTATAGGGAAAGTACAAAGGTGAAATCTCACTACTTCAAATAATTCCTTCATACTTCAAGAATTCTAATAATTCAAAATGATTCATTGATCTCTAAAAGGCTGTCTAGAGTTGATCACAGAGACTCCTACAAAGCTTTGCATATTGTCACATTCTTCCTCCTGGTGATAAGATACCCAGAGGTGGAAACAGACATCCCTTAGCTCCTTAGTAGTGAACAGAAATCAGTCTCCAAAAAACAAATTATCACCCTTTTCCTTATGAAGACCCATGAAACCTCACTCACGGCAATAATAGGACTAGTTTGCCATGCAACTACATAAACACCTCCCCCATTTTTTTTGATGTCTCACATCCAAGTTAGTCTTTCAAATCCCCCCCAAAAATTCAGTCCTATCTGATAGCAGTCACATGAGAAAGTGAAAAGCTCTGTTTCCTCAGGTGAGCTTTATTTTTTTCTCCCACGGGTGCCACAATGGTCTTCTTGTACTTTGAATGGCATAGGACAGCACTGCCACAGAAGTGGTGCCATCACTTCCTCCTACGTGTTGCTGAGTCTCCACAGGTACTGCATAAAAACTTGCTTCAAACACAGCTATCTTGCAAGAACTTCATCAGGAACTTCTGTCAACAATGAACTTAAGGTTTAGCCTTTGTTCAGTGAAAAAAACTCCGGAAATATCATTATACTCTGTCTACCTCCAGAAAATGGTGGGACTTTGAACTTCTGGGACCCACCATAAATTGCTACTTCAGGGAGCTGTTCCAGGAACTATGAACCAGGTTTCTAGAGAATAATGCAATATAGTGGCAAAGTGACTGACACAGAGACTTAAAGTACAGGAACAGCTGAATAAAGATGGCTCTTGTTCACTGTTGTTCCTTGTACTAATAGTATGAGCTCATATCTCCAGCCAAAGCCACAACAGTTAGTAGGTTTATTTTTCGACAGAAATAAGTTCACTTAGGGAGAGAATATATAAATATTTTCTATCAAGCATGGAACTTTACTCTAGAAAAAAATTAATTCCTTCCTTGAATCCATGAGATATTTCATGAGATTTTACAATCCCATGCCCTAACCTAGCAAGCTAAGAAACACACAAATCCTTAGAACAAATAAAACAAGAGGCATCAAGTTACATAATTATTTAATAAAACACTTAAATAAAAGTTGAGAATATTAGTGACAATTTTGTAATAACTTGGTCAGTTAACTATAGCTTTTGATGCAACACATTTTATTTCATATTTTCTGTTTTCCACATTGTGCCAGCAAAAGTATTTTTATTCAAGACCACTGAAATTGGAGACAATTTATGCTGCAGCTTGTGAAAAAGAAGAAAATAAATCCTGATCTTCAGTTTCTGAATAACGGGGCAACATTTTAAACAATTCTTGTTTGGGCCCTGCATGCACAAATTGCTTCTTTGGCATTTTGGCTGACAGGTGAATGAAACAGCGAGGAATCCAAGCCTGAAGTTTTCTAACTCCAACCAAATGTTACAGCCAGTGGAAAGTCTGGATCCTAAAAACTGAGCTTCATCCAAAAATCATTTAAGGATTAAAAAAATAATAATCTATTGAATCTTTGCACAGAAAGTTTTAAAACAAAATCCAGCAACATATTTCAATTTGAATTTTGTTTGGTTCTGTGCTCATTTCACCCTGCTATGGAATGTAACAAGTTTAGCAGAGTTATGGGGATGTTCCTTCCTTTACTATTTTCATGCCTATTGTTTCACTTACTCAACAAACTTCCTTCCAATTGGGAAACTTAGGGAGCAACAAAGCATCATGACTGTGATGCCCTTAAGAGTCATGAAGTTACAGAGCAGGAAGTAAGCTCTTTGTATACGAATATAGCTGGACATCACAAAATTTTGTGGTACTCTTACTTAAAAGAAGGAAAAAAAATCAAGAATATGAAAACAACTGTTTGCCCCTTATTTTTAAACAAAAATTCATTTCATGTCAAGCCCCATGATGGAATTACAACAGCAATCTAATACTTAGTTTTAATTAGCTTTCTGTTTTATCACCTGCTGTATTCACTGCTCTATCAGAGCTGGTGCGCATGAGTTTTTCTTGCACAGCACTTGCAAGAACTTGACATAGTGGCTGAAGACATTTGAAGATCAGGACAGATACTACCTTTTCAAAGTGAAAGATATATCCTATATTTGTGTCACTTCTTTCTTCTGTCATCTGTATGTTCTTCCCCTATTTGCTGCCTTTTCTTTGCCTTTCCTCACCATCTCTTTGGTTTCAGATGGGTATTCCTCACTTTTTATCAGTGTACTTCCTTCAATATAAGGAACTTTACTGGTGCCAGCATTTGTTATCTGCGTTTAAACACATACAGAAAAATAATATTTAATAGAGTTTCTCCCTTAGTGCTGGTTGTGAAACACAAAATACTCCTCCTGAGCAACACAGCCCAAGGTCTCAGTCCTACCACTTTTTCATATCTATCTCAGTTCCTTGCTGCAGGAATTCTACCTAAAAATTTATTAATCCCTTGCCCGTGTCTTCTTTTTTTCTCTCCAAAAAAGGAAATAACCTATTTCAAGAGACCAAAGATTCCTCACCGCTCAGGAGTCATGAGAAATTCAGCCCTGGGGAGGAGCAGTGGCTCCACATTAGCCAAAGTATACACTGAAATGCTGTTCTGGTGCTTATGGTTTCCAAAGAAGTGTCATGTGGCAAAGATGTCACTTGGTACTTGATAGTTTAATCAAACCCTCAGGGGTAGAAGACATCAATTATCTTGTAGTCCAAAAACATTATTCCCTTCCCAAAGTGACATCATTTCAGTATGACAAATGCATCTCCTTTCACTTTTATGACTGGACAGCCAACACCAAATAATTAATCAACGGTATCATTTTTTCTTTAACAGCATTGATGCTTCGGTGGAAAACATTGCAGAAATGAAGAATATTGCCTTAAGCATGGAAGCAAAAGTCAGGCCTCTGAAATAGATTGAAGCCTCTCCCATTGTACCATCTTTTCCTTAGTGGTTGTTAAGCAGCAGGTTAATCGTAGTTCCTACTTACCTATTGGAAATTAACCTTGGCATTGGGATCCTTTTACGCATTTACAGATGTTTACCTCCCTGTGAGGTGACTTCAGATGCCAAGTGCTTGACATTCTCCTTGGGTTTCCATTTCAAAGTGCTCTGTAGAGGTGTGAACTTACTCCAGTTTGCAGGGAGACTTTCATTCAAGTGGGCATAACCATTTTGATTATAGTCAGAAGCCTCGGCTGGTGCTGAGGTTTTGCACTCACCTTTCACAAATGGTTTTGTTTACTGCCTGGCCAGATGATGATTTTGTCTGGCTACACCCAAGAGACATCAGCATTTCTCAAGCTTCTCTGGCTATCCAGGAAAAAAGCCAGACTCTAGCAGTCACCCTGCTCTGGCAGGAGCATTAAAATCTGGTATTTGACTCAAAGTTTCACGTTTATGACTTGGAGAAGGCCCCTGGGGAGGTTTCGGCATGGAAGGGGCAGGTGAGTAGGCCCTCAGGCCCACAGCCCGCACACGCTGCTGCCGGGAGGGCTCTGGCGCAGGGCGGTGCTGGTGCCAGAAAGCCAAAGCTGCCCTCAGGGCCCTGCCAGCCCCCCCAGGGGCTCCCCCGCCCCGCCCCGGGCCCAATTCCGTTATCCCCTGGGGCCACCAGTCCCCGGCCCTGCAGTGCCGGTCTCTCATTCCCCACAGCCATGCCTGGCCCCGGGACCCACATCCCGGTCTGGCCTCAGCCCGTCCCGATGCCCGGAGCTGGGGCTGCCCCAGTGCCCCCCCGGCTGCCCGCTCCTGGCTGGGGCGGTGGGACGGACCCCGGCTGCCAGGCCTGGCAGCAGTAAGCGGTACCACAAACAACAGTATCCAAAAGGGAGGCTCTTGCCAGCAGCCCGTCAGGCAACAAAAGCATCCTGGCACCATTTTAGCTGAGGAAAACAGAAAGAGCTCTTGGAGCTGCTGTAAAGCGGTGACAACTACCAGAACGGCTTTCATTTCTTTCTGTGAATGTCCTTACATACAGCAATTGCTATGCAAGTGGTACGTTTCATTGCAGACAGATCAGTTTTCGCTTCTTGCTGGAAATTTGTTGGATGGTAAGGGTGATTACAGAGTGGCTGGTGAACTATGGTTTGCTGGAAACAGCCGTTCCAGTGGTCATGGTCCACCGTGCCTGGGCCAGCACCCCTACACGAGATCAGCAGGTGCAATTCCAGTGGAGACCCTGCAGTAAAGGGTAAATTTGGGGATGATGCCTCTTGGGATGACTGTCCCCTTGACACATAGTGAGACTGTGAGAGAACATCTAACTCCTGAGAGCAACACAAAGCTGTCACACATGCTCCTTTGAGAAGTTGGGCCCTTAGTAAGCACACAGTCGGTTAAAGCAGGTGCAAGAGCAGGCTTAGATGATATTTAGAGATGGCTGTGTATAGAGCAGGCAGGCAAGAGAGACACAGCACCCACTCCCAAGTAGTACTATAGCTTCTGGCAGAGGTGTGCAGATTCTGCATGGTTCCTCCAAGTTGGATGCTTGGGAGGGAGAAACAAACTGTGAGACAGAGGAAGCAGGAGACACAACAGAGAGAGACTCTGTCATAAAACTAGCAAGGGGTGAACAAAGCAGGGTAGAAATAACAGATTTTTATCTTGACGTATGAACACAGGGATTTCCCGCTTTCACATGGAAGTGAGAGCTTGGCCATGCATGGTCTGTTGGCATAGAGTTTCATATCCCCGCAGATTCACCCCCTCATACAAGCATGTTTTGTACCACAGACCTGTGTTGCTCTCTGGCACATTAGCTTTTCTCCACATGGCTGCCAGATAATATAATACCATGGGTACCACTTACTTTCACAGTGTTTTAGTCCCCCAATCCCACTTTTCTGAGTGATGGTAGAGTGATGGAGAGAAGAAAAGGCAAATACCATGAATCAGAGCCTTCTCCAGAAATCCTGCTTTGCATGTCAGCTTGGACGGATTGGAGGATTGGAAGATTTCCTCTCCTGCACAGTGCCATTTTCTCCTCATCCATATCTGAAGGTTTGTCTCAAGTTGCTATTCTGATCTCACAATCTACAGTTTCATCTTCACTTGTGTGTTATTGTTCAATACTGCAAACACGATTTTCACTTCACCTGCATACATGACATCATTTAGTTCTACTAGACTTCTACTTCAAGTCCGTGCCATCTGTGGCATAAACAGGCTACTTCCATGTGCTACTTAAGTGCACACTAATACTCCTCTGTCTAGGAAGCCACTACACTGACTCACACAGGGTTTATTTATAAGGTACATTGCAGACAGGTGTTTCAGCACTCAGGGCCAACTGGAAGCTATGTAGCCATGTTAGAGAAGTGTTAAGCCACAGCTGCAAGTTTATGAGCTGAGCTCTGCACCCTGCTAACTGCAGTCACAGCTTGGAGCACAAGAAGAGGGAGCTCATATCTGCTGGTGAGCAACCACATAGCTATAGATATAGACATAAGGAAGTGAATAATAATAAGAAAAGCCACATACAAAAATTTGCTGGAATGGAAATTCCTGATATGTTTTACTTTGTTAAAGAGTATAAAGTTCAAAGATGGAAACTTTATGAAACAAGGTTATTAATCATAGCTGGATAGAAGGTCCTGTCTAAAACGAAGAGGATAAGGTAATAAAGACTATCTGTGGAAAGTGAGACATCACAAAGAAGCAATCAAAGGGTTTATCAAAATAATTGATTTTTGGATAACAGCTTGATCTGCATTAGTTGGGGAGAAAAGTGCATTTTGATAGTAGCACCTATAGGTCAAAACAGTCTGAAGTTTCTCCTCTGTTTTATGAGACGGACTCAAATTACATGCAACAGGCCTGAGATATGGAGCAAAATCCAGTGTCAGAGGATACCAAGGCAAAATATCCTCTGAGCCCTCAGAATATTCCTGGCTACCACCATGCTCAGTACTCAGAGCATCACTGGTGGTTCATCTTCCTCCACCCTTATTCCCCCCGATGCTTCCCAGTATTTGGTGCTGTCATTACTGATTAGGGTATGTTTAATGTTCAAGTGACCTAAGTTACTCCTTCATGGCTGGTAGCCACCTCCTCCCCACCCTCAGCTAAGGTGCAATACTTTACAACAAATGAAAAGTGTGAATGTATCATCTGGACTATGAGATTTACTTATACCCTTCCAGAGATGTTCCAGGGTAAGCTATTTTACTTTACCCTGAAGTCAACCAGGAACATGCATACAGACTTATCTCATCCTATCGTAGAGAAAAGAACAGAGGGACAGGATAGCAGAAGACTAATGTGTGCACCATATTACCTTTGCTTGACACTAACCTAAGATTTAACTAGTTCTAAACTTGTCAGGTCCCTGATCACCTGGAAGAGAAAGTGCATTCTGCCTTCCTTCCAAGTCCTGACTCTGCCTTGTAGTTTCAGGGCTGATGCTTTCAAATCTTACAGTCATTTTCTCCTATTTTTCTTCCCCAGGGTCTCCTTCCCCTTGCAGGCTTACCTGTAATGCACATCATGAAGTGGTGGTAAGCCCACAAGTCCCAATACTTGAATTACAAGCCAGGCATCAGTGAGTATCTGCCTACACACAACTACACATCTGCAGGAAGGAAGGGGTAAAACCATCTTAGACTGAAATCACAACCTGCCCAGCTGTAGCTCACAGTGCAGTATAAGTAAAAAGGCAAAAGGTAGATATAACTTGCCAAAAAAAGTCTCTGTCTTACTACTTAGATGTACCTGGTAACTAAAGGAGCCCATACATGGTAAAAATCAGTTTAATATAGGAAATCTCTTACGTGACAAGGAAGCTATAATATAATGTACTGTCTTTATATTTTCCTATGTACTTGAAGCATATGCATCTGGAATGGTTTAACATTTTCAGTGCATAATATCTAATTCTATGTTTACTAGTCAACAGAAGTCAAATTAATTCAGTGTCTTGCATCAATAACACACTTCAATAATCAAATTACATATTTAACACAAGTTGTCCTGGTTCCAGCTGGGACAGAGTTAATTTTCTTCCAATAGCTGGTACAGTGCTGTGTTTTGGATTTAGTATGAGAATAATGTTGATAACACACTGATGTTTTAGTTATTGCTAAGTAGTGCTTATCCTAAGTCAAGGATTTTTTTTCAGTTTCCCCTGCTCTGCAAGCAAGCAGGTGCACAAGGAGCTGGGAGGAAGCATGGCCAGGACAGCTGATCCGAACTAGCCAAAGGGATATTCCATACCCCAGGACATCACGCTCCGTATGTAAACTGGGGGGAGCTGGCTGATGACTGCTCAGGGACTGACTGGGCATCAGTCAGCAGGTGGTGAGCAATTGCACTGTGCATCACTTGTCTCTTCTTGGATTTCTCTCTCGGTTTTACTATCTTCCTTCTCATTACAATTACTAAAATATTTTATTTCAATTATTAAACTGTTCTTATCTCAACCCACAAGTTCTGGTTTTTGTTTTTGTTTTTTTCTCTAATTATCCTCCCCAGCCCACCAGGGCAGGGGGAGGAGAGAATGAGCGACTGTGTGGTGCTTAGTTGCCCCCTGGGTTTAACCTACAACACTAGCCCATAGAATATGAGCTCTGACAGGTCCTGATCCAGCCTGCCCTTTCAGCTCCCAGTGAGGTCCGGTGTCTCATTCAGTCTTGGATTAGACTTGAACTGCACATAGGAAAATAGTGCGTGCAGAGAGAAGGCAGGAGAGCTGCAGCCTGCGCACTGGACTGTGTTTTGAGAGTAGCTGAGGACTTTCCAGGCACAATGCTGAAATGCCCTGAAGGTGTTATAAAGTGATACCATGTTAAGTAAGGACACTAAATGGGTTTCATCCATTTTGATGGTCTCAGTTCTCCACAGCCAGAGGGAGGAAAATAAAGCATCATAAGCATGGAACAGATCTCTAAGCACCATCTAACCTATTTACCCACCTTATTACTTCTTCTAGTTTTTAAACACAGGTTTAGAAACAATATAAATTTCCATCTTCTTTATTGAATATGAAGATTTACATCCCTCCTCAATTTGGTCATGTGTCATAGGTATATTTTGGGTTCCTATCCTCTTAAAAGTGAAATAAAACAACAAATCACATATCCTAAGCATTGTTCAGTGCCTCCTGGGGTCAAGCAGTCTTGCAGAGCAAGCTACTGCACAGGGAGGACTACGTGATGTGCAGACTCCATCTGACCCTGAAGTGTGTGTGCAGCACCAGGCCAGCAGCGTGCTGAGCCACGGCTCTGTTCCATGGAGACACTTTCCACGTTTATTGTTCCTGATTACAAAAACATTCCAAATTTTAGAATTGACATTTAAGACTGAATAAAGTTCCAGTTTGGTTTATCAGGGCAAACTTTAAAATAGATTGCCTATTAGCCTCTGTTACTATATTTCTTTTACGAGTGTGAGTGGGAAGAGCATTAAGGAAGGCCATAAATCAGACGCATACTTCTGGTGAGTGCAGGAAATCCTTTAACCTTTATGTTTCATAGAAATGGGAATAAATGTGAATTTATTCATATTGTCTACATTTTCTGAAACATCACCCAAGGAGGCATTTCCAGAAACAAAATGATCAGAAGAAGAAAACAAAGACAACGAAAAAAAAAATCCCCCCAAAACACATTGGTGCCTAAAGCACCAATTAAAAGCCATTGCCTCCTACTCCTATAAGACAGAAGAGACCAAAAAAACCCTGCAATTTTATTTTCTATTGTTTTTTTCAGGCTGATGGATAAAGAAACACCATGGAACTGAGACTTAGGAAACACTGATAGCGTGCAAGCATGTCCATTGGAAAATAATCTGCCCTTAGTGACTAACTCCCAGCAGAAAACTTGGCTACTTGCCAAAATGTAAATATCCCTTCATGTATGCAGGAAATCATTTTCAGCAAGCCCAGAGCTGGTCTAGCAGGATGGAAGATTCTGAGCAGTGCACCATCCATATATTCTTATTGGAATGGGTTAAAAGGCACTCACAGGAGCACATTATGGATGACACCAGCAAGAATTTAAGCATGCAGCATAATGGTAAAGCAATTAATAAGAGCAGTTGCTAACAGTTGCACAACAGAGGAGTGTTTTAAAATTCCTGTTCTCTTTAACAATAATGTGGAGAGACACTGTGAAAAGGGGGAAAAAAAAAAAAAAAAAAAAAAAAAAAAGGCCTGGCATGGAAGGGACATTCCTTCAGTTCCTCTCAAAAGTCTGAAAAACCTCTGGATAGGAAAATACTATTGAGCAGCCAATTCTTTCCACATTTGGCTAAGCCCAATGCCCAAAATACACAGAACACTACTTCACTTTGAAAGGATTGCAATACTCCTATCTGAGTCATCTGAAAGCAAATAAAATGAGACCTAAACAAATAAACCTAATTGTGCACGGAAACAAATCCAGCTCTCCAGCTTGGCCATGGCTTTGTTTTTGTTAGTTTAAAGCCTGCATATGCAGTTTTAGTGGCATCAGGAGTTATACAAATATTGACAACAAATTGCCAAATGTTGTTTTTTTCCCCTCAGTGCACAGTGTGAAGAAGCTGGGGGGAATGCTTCTAGGAACCTTCCCTAGTGCACTGAACTAAATCACAGCTTGATGGGATCTGCTCCAGCCTCTTCTCTGAAGGGTAGACACTAATGAGATTGAGCTTGTTGATTGCTATCGTCAAAGACTTTTATTTTTCGCTCGTGAACTCTGCTGAACACAAACCCAGGCTTTCGAAACGTAGCTCAAATGTTTGCACCATAGCCAAGGCATTGTCACATGCTCTGTCCTCCACCCCGTGATTTGTTTCTAGTTTGTGTCATCCTTAACCTGCTTCTGGTGGTTAGGCCAGGAGAGAAACAAATAATGATGACAAGTGAGAAAAGCAAGCTGCTCTCTGACATCCTTCCTTTAAAGTGCTATTGCCACTTGCTGGTTGTGGAGAAGGGGCAGTCGCCTTTAGACAGAAATCAGTCATGAAATCCTGCTGCCATCTGTCAAAGGCAGATTTCGGTCAAGTTGGTCTGAATCCTTAGCAGCTCACAAGGAGAAATGAGAATATGTCAAATTTGAATCTGTTGCAAGCCAAAGTTAGCAAAAATATATTTACATTTGACTTTTAAATGAAGGCCAGACTTTCCTCTCACACAGAGCCAATGAAACAACACATTTTCTTCTTATTCTTTGCCTCACATTCACAAGACACCTACAACTTTTATTACTCTAGCTGGCTGCATAACAAGGTTTCCATTTTGCAAAAACATAGATTTTTTTCATCCTGGGATAAAAAAAAAAAAAGGAAAAGAATGAAGAATTTTAGGATTGAACGAAGAGCCTGGGATTTTTCACACAAAGAAACTGCAGAAATTAGACTCATGCTCCCTCCTCAAAAGCCCAACAGTTAAGACCCTACAATAGCAGAGAGATTAATTCATATTCCTATGTTTTCTAATTCACCCAGAGAACTTATAACTTGGTCGTGTACATCTCAGAGATCACCCAACAACCAAGTTATTGAACACCGTCCAATGAACTTTTCTCTTTCTCTCTTTTTTATCAGATATTGCATGCTACACATAAGAAACTCCCCTAAGCATTTCATTGTAAGTACTGAATTTCCGTGAAAAGTTTTAGGGTTTAGTTTTAACTTCTCCAGCAAAAAGTTCTTGACTAATTGTGCATCTCCTAGCTTTCACTATTATAACATCCACTCTTCTGTTATTATAGCATTATATGTTCAGTATATTCAGGAGGACCTCAGTATATTCAGTAAGACATATGCAGAAGCACCTACACAGGCTTTCTATATTGCATTTCTTATCATGGTGCAAATGCTCCTGAGCACTTGCACAGTGAAGGGTGAATCATTAAGTCAGTGGAAGGAAGGCATAATGGAAAGTCATGAGAACTTCTGGGTTTGTGAGAAAGTGGAGGAAAAAAGATCCTCTCACTAACTCTGGACCTTCATAAAAAAAAACCCACAACACAATGCTTGGGACTGTTCGTGTTGTGAGCAAACACTGTAATATGACAAGGCATCAAGGCACGTTGCGTTACATGATATTCAGGCAGCTGCTGTGATGGCAGTTTCAATCCACCAACTGGTGCAACGAAACAAATCTGAAATGTAAAAGCTAGATTTCCACCAAAATATTTCATTAATATTACATGCATGTAAGTCAGGGAACTCAGACTACTAATCCTCATAGCTACCCTAAGTTAGCCCTGGAGGACAAAGCAACAACGCAGCTGCACAGATAGGGTCTCATAAGGTATTCTAGGTTTCAGTTTGCTGATTGGAGCGTGCAAAATTTCTCTAACAATGTTTTGTTAGTGTATTTTCTTTGAAATTTGTTGAAGGGGGAAAATACCCTTTGCTTTTCTGTGGAATGCAAGTATGAAATGACTGCACACCAACATATGAAGATAGCCAGATATAGCTGAATTTGTATGAACACCTACTGATGGAAAGTCCCACCCTGGTGCAACAGACCTCAGCAACACGCTTTAGGTCAGAGGAGAAGAAAGCTGAATCTTCTTCCATCCTTGATTGCAAATTGGGCACCAACAAGCTTCCATAGCATATGTCACCCTTGAAACCCGGCCTGCCCTGAAAACATTGCCATCTCTCTCTGCAGCCCCACCAGTCAGTCTGTCAGCACAGGGGGTGGGTTGCCATAAGCCCTTGCAAGAGGTGCAGACCCGCTGTGCACAGCACCGGAGCCTTGCTTGCCCCATCTCAGCTCTGCAGGTCCCACACCCTGGGGGAGGTCACCACCAAGGCAGGAGAATGGCATACATCCTAGCGAAATGAGAGAGCAAGCAGGAAGGCAGGTATGGTCTAATTTAGCAAAGCACATTCTCTTCAAAGAGAGATCCATTCAAGCCACTTTCAGGCTTCCAGAGAGTAAAGCAACAAGGAATGAGGAGAAGGAAGAAGGAAAGCAGCATCTGAAGCTGTCTGCACACCAGGGCAATATATGTCTGGGTAACAGATTACCAGACGTAAAGGGCACCTCACCAGCCTGCTCTCTCCCCACCTCTTCTGTCTCTTTCTCACCCACTCTTCCTTGGGCTGGGCGCCTTCTTGAACACTGAGGCAAATCAATTAAAACCAAATAAAAACTATAAATATCATACATAGGAACAAGACTGCCCTCCCAACACTGCCAGCTGCTACTGCCAACCTCAATTGCACAGGGGCACAGAAAGTCATCCCTCCTGACTCTCCCTCCTGCCGGCTCCCACACCCGACAGCTCCCAAGATGTGGAGGTGTCAGTCTCCGGCCACAGCATACAAACTGCCCCTGAGGATGACAAAGCAAACTGTCATTTTCTACCCTGGCTGCTGTTGTGGGTGGTCAAGTCGGTATCTGCTCACATTTGCATGGTACTAGACACTGTGGAGTGTACAAACTGTTCCATATGGCACGTGGAGGGAAACGTCCCATGCAGAGTGAGCCATGCTAGCAATACATTATGAAGCTGCATTTAGCAGTCATGTTACCATATAGAGTCCCTGATCTGTATTTGACTTGGCACATCTGAATTATTATAAGGATAAGTGAGAAAAATCATACTTCTCAGTTCATGAAAATGCAGGAAGAGTGATTACTAGCAAGTCTGTGCATTTCATCTCAGGGTTTCTACCTGTCAACCTTCTGCTTGGTATTTGCCACATTTAACTGTTTCTTACAATCTTCACTGTTCTGGTTAAACAGCTTTTACTCCTTCCTCTTAACTTTCTAGGCCACCTACTTTTTTAATATCTGATCTTCTCATGCTAATTATTTGACTGCTATTTCTGAGACACTTTGTTACCTTGCTGAAGTGACATAAGTTCTCCCCCCCATCCACCCCCTGTCTGTCTGGTTTCCCCCCTCTAGTCTGGCTGAAGTGACAAACTCTCTCCCCTAGCCAAGCATTTGTTTTTACAAGGTATTTTTATACCGTCACCTCTTCCCTGCATCTCCCCCGCCTACCCACCACAAACATATGCTGTGGTGGGAGGACATTCTGGTTTCACATCATTTGCAATGTTAAGGTGACAAATTTCCCCTCCTTCAAGTATTTTTTTTTTTTCCAAGATCTGGTTCGCAAAATGCAAATTGCAAAGGGCTATTTTCTCTTTGCCTTTTTTACCCTGTGCATGGAGATGTCCTTCTTTGCTTAGAAGGAATCAGTGGAAGAGAAAGCAGAACCTGCTTGATTTATGTTATATGAAACCTATTTGTGCTATAAAAAGATTCAAAAATATACTGAAAGAATATTGTCTAAATTGATCGATTGCTTTTATTTATCCCAAGGAAGACAGGAATGATGAAGATCTCGAAGAAGGTAGGCAAATGTAACCACCCTACTGACTTCATTCGTCTATCACAGTGTTTTTCCCTGTATTAAAATGCACATGCAGTGACATTCACACAGTAAAAACAACCTCAAGTGCTCTAAGCATCAGGCTTGGAACCATGAAAAACATGACTGTGGCCTTCATAATACCAAATTAGGGGTACGTGTACTCAGCAGTGATTCTGGTGTGGTGGAGAAATGCCTAAATCAGCTTTAAATTAGGCAGGAACAATCTAGTTAAAACAGCACAAAGCCCAAATTGGGCTCAGCCACTCTAAATATTTACCTTACTCTGAGCTAGAGGTTGCAGAGGCATGCATACGACCAGGACTGGAGAACTTCCAGTACCTACATTCACCATTGCAAAGCTAGGTCTGATATGCTGAGCATCCTGGTCATTCTAGTGGCATACACAATCGCAATGGGCCAAATTAAGACTATTTATAAAAAGACTGAGTTTACATGTCAGGATGGCTGAAAAATGCTTTTTATACAGAGACTGTATCTACTCAGCACATACCATTAGACTTTTTGAAGCGAGATAAAGTCTTATTCCCCATCCCAGGACCAAACTTAATATTGTTCCAGGATGTCAGCTGCATTTTCATTCCCATTTTATGTGGAACTTTTAGCAAAACACAAGACAGACAAAAACAGTACACATCAGTAATGCATCTTTGTTAATTTAATCTTGTGATTTTGTCTCATATAAGAAGGGTAAAGAAAGATGAATCTGAAAAACAAAACAGGGTGGGTCAACTCACTGCCAGCCACGGGGGAACAAAAAGGGAAAGTACTAAACAGAGAAATTTATTTATACTCTGTGGCAACAGGCTCCAGAGAACAAATTATTAGCAGAAGGAACCACTCACAGCACATGCAAGGCTTCCCTCAAATCAAACCGATACGGCTGTCACTGTAGGCAGCCAAAGAGGAGAGAGAAGGAAAGAGAGAGGAAAAATCCCTCTGCACAGACTGAAAACATTTTGTAGTTAAGGGACTCAGAGCAGAATGTGGGTAGTGCCTTTTGTTTCACTTTGGTTCTAGCAAGGTCATTTGGGGGAAATGTCCACAGGAAACCACCAGGAGTGAGCTGTGCAAAGGAGAAGGGAATAACATGAGCTTCTCAGTAAAAAAGTACGTGAGTTGGAAGGACATGAGCTGTTTGTTCAGTCCAAGAATTTTCAGAGATTGCCCCCTTTGCATGTTGTGGAAAAGTGAGGAGAGGACCACCAGACCATCAGAGAGGAACCATCCACCACAATTATCTGGGGATACATCAGAGAGGAACAGCTAGCGCCCAATCATCCTGGAGCTATCAATCTCCAGGACTCTGCTGGAAACTGTTCAGGGCAGTGCAGTTCTGCTTGCTCCTAACTCCTCGCCTAACCCTTGGCACATATCCAGAAGCAGGTGATACTTGCTTGACAGCATATTCTTTACTAGAAAACAATATGCAATCCCTGCATTAAGATCCTGCTGTTGGCTAAAGATACAGGCCTCTTCTGTATGCCACTGAAGAATAACAAGTGACCTCTAGATCTCAAAATAAGGATCCAAAGAGGAATCTGTTGGTCCATGACGAAAATACACATGCACATGAAGAGACTACTTCTCTCCCTTCTGTCACTGGACATTCCCCCGTATTTGACATTAGCTGAACTTTCACTCAGCAGGTAGACAGGGCACAGCCTAGCCTGAACCTGTTTTCACTAGTGATAATCTACTCAGTATTTCACTTTTTTCATTTCCTTCCCCGCAGAAGAAACACTAGAACAGAGAGGTGTATCTTTGTGACTTGTCTTTTGTCTTCAGTCCAGGTCTCAGATTTTTTTTTTTTTTTCCTCCTAAAAATAAGACAAATGCATCCTTATACTGAAGTAACTGCAGCTCACGTGTACCTACCTGAGCGAGCCATGCAGTGGCCCACTCAGGTCCTGTTACCGATGTAGCTGCATCAGCATGAGCTCAGCACCAGCTGCACAAACCATCTATGCAGCCAAGGAAACACTTGGCCAAGTAGCCATAGCAGTACCAAACTCAGCATAGGCTACACAGATGGCAGTATCCAAAACACGGAGTAAAAAGCTGGCCCAAACATGTCTGCAAACACTGGCATCAGCCTACCTTTGTTAACACTTACAAAACATTCAGAGATTTTAGGTGAAAGATGCTGCATCAGCACAAAAGCAGTCCTGTAGCAGTAAACACGCTTGGCTGGACCACTGCCTTTTCTTGAGCTCTGATTTGCTTCAAGTAAATGCAGTAATTTATTGCATGTTTCACCTTCTCATGGAACATCTGCTGTCTGTGAGGAGCCAAATAGCAGACAGATTCTCAATCCTCCTGAGATACCTCTGGCTAGCAGCACACATACCTTCCCTCAGAGGCCAGCATGTCACTGAACAGTTGGCTTACTATAAGCCACCACATGCTGTAGGTGTTTCCAGCTGCCTCATGCTGCATTTGTGTCATAACCCATGTTCCTCAGGAGCCTGGGCAGTCTGAACCATGCTTTATACCTACCTCAGGAGCAGTACATTTCTTATAAAGCAGCTCTTTCCATTCACAAAGCAGAAAATTAAGAGAAAAATTGCTGGCTCTCAAGGGAAGGTCAGGAGTAGAGTGTGAAAGTAGGGGGGGCTGGGTGCTAGTAACACTGCTCAGCCTATTAGGAGAACATCTCTTCAGGAACAGGGAAGGATATGAAGAAAATAGAGGAAGACCACGAGGATAGGGGTGATGTCAGAGGATACCGGATGGTCAAGATACACACAATGAACAAAGTGCAAACGCTGGCTGAAAACACACTGAGGAATTTTCAATTTCATTCAAAACATAGTGAGCCAATGAAAACATTCAAAGGCAAAGGTAGATATGGCAGGAGCCAAAGGAATTTTTGCTGTAGGACTGTCAGTAGACAGAATGGAAAGTAAAAAAAGCAAGACTGTGTCAGGCTGTAGGAATTTGTCTGTGAGGAGACCAGTCTAAGTAAGGCTGCTCACTGTGGAGGAGGCAGTGTTAGAGATGAGGTGTGAGGGCATCACAAGGCTGTGAAAGATCTAGAAGCTGGGACAATCTTTGGGTCACATGAGGAAAAGGTAACACAAATTGCTTCTTCAGAATTTGGAATAGGTTAAGGTAATGCCTAGATTCTGTATAATGTATTTTAAGAGAAGGTGAGCCAGACTCTTACCAGTTTAGATGTTTGTAGAGGCTGGTTACTTTCACTGTCTGCAAAGGAGCAGCTCTCAGTTTACATCAGCTTAAACCTTGTCCCCCTCTGTATTCAGTATTGCCCATCTTAGTTTAACCATGCAATGGCTTCAAGCAAGAGCACAAAGTCATGCTAATCCAGCCAGGAATTCCTCCATGGTCCCTCCCACACAAGAAGTTTTGGATATCACAAACAGATAGTGACAGATGGTGGCACACAGACCCCTCTGCTAAACTAGTTAAAGCCCAGCAGCTGAGGTTCTCCCTACATATCTGAGAAGGTAGGCTCATATCTATTCACCCATTTCAGTTTTTGGAAGTTTGAGGAGAAAGTGGTGGTTTTTGTTGTTTGTTAGTTTTTTTTAAATGTTTAGCCAAACTCTTTTCTTTTATATCAACATGTTGTATTTGCCTGGCCTATCCAGTTTAATATAGATAGAGGTTTCTTCATCCCTCCACCCAACTATCTCAGGAAACTTGCCCCACTCTAAAATAAAACCGGATAGATACATCATTACCTTTTATTCAAGGCTGAACAGCGGGACCTGCTTCCACAAGGGCAAGATACACTCATCTAGCCAAACAACGACATCTTGTCTATGGGACAGGCAGAAGCTCCCCACTGTCACTAAGCTCTGCACTTGTGGAGGCTCCTACCTCACCCAAGGCCAACTTCACAGGAGTTGTTTGCCATGGTGTAAGGCAGCAAATGGTTCTTGTGCCTGCCTGCAAGAACACAACCAGCTCCAGGACTCACACTACCAAGCTGAGCTCCAAGGAGTGGGAACAAAGCAGAGCACACTTAGGGAGCTGATGTGTAGAAGAACATACAGAAGTGTGATTGTGGCTAAAGGGAAACTGAGGATTCTACATTCCTATGTGTTCAAGAAAAAACTTTTACTCCTTATAACAGACAGTATTCAGCGGCTGACTTATCTTGAGAGTCAGCCTCTCTTTGGCTAAGTACATCACATGAAGTGTGAACAAGAAGCCAGAAGCATGGCCAGCAACTATGGTCACTCACGTAGTCTGTACAAGTCTGGTGCATCGATATATGTACAAAAGTGACGACAGCTTTTGGAAAGAGAATTGGAGATGATGACCCAAAGGCAGGTAAGGTGATCTTGTCATTGGTACACTCTACAGGCACATGGAAGACTACCAGGGACTAAAACTTGGATCCTTTGCATCCCCGTGAGTGTTGTAAACACCTAACTATTGGCTACTTTTGGGGAGGGAACACTCATTTCCCATATCTTTGCACAACAAAACCTTCAAAAGATTTATTTCCATCCCTGTGTAAAGAAAGGAACATAATTTTAAATCTCAGAATTTCAAGGAACAGAACAATTGTTTACGACATATGTTTGTAAAGAAAATAGTCCAGTTGCGTCAAAGTACATCATTTACCCTTACAGTACAAAGGTAAAGAGCCTTCAAACTAGTCTGTTGAACTAAGAGCCAACGAGGGCTACATTTTAACCTGATATCCAGAAAAAGCTTGACAGAAACTATAAGGAGGCTCACTTGCCCCATCTACTGGTCAATGGGAAGACTGGAGTTACACTATAATTAAAAGCATTACCACCGAGGCCCCGATTCCGTCGAATTCTCAAGTTCTCATTTCTAACTTCAAACAGATGTGTAAGTGCCACTGACAGTAGCACGTCAGTAAGCACATAAGTGCTTTGCCGAACTGTAGCCTGAGACTGATTATTTAGCATGGCAGGAATTGGGTTATGACTTCCTAATGACTGAAGAGAAAAATGCTTTATTTTCAAAGAAAATACAAGGACAGCCTGTTCAGTAACACTGGCTTGTTAACCATGAAAAATTAAATATGGCTGCTTTTGTTCTGAAGTGGGCTAAGGCCATTTAATACTATAAAATAGCAGCCTGCAGAACCCTTGTCTCAAAACAGCCATACGCACTGAAGCTCAGTAAGGTCACCACAAGGTTACCATGGATTCTTAAGGATTTTTTTTTTAAATAAGTATTTACTAAATAACAAGTCAGATTCCCTAAAGGCCTGTTGATTTTACATTCTTCATAACTGCATGCAGTGTATCCATTCTGCCAAAGTGGGTCTGTTCCTTCAGTGAAAATGTGAGGTTTGGGTTGACTTGAAGAGACCTTTTACCGTACCCCAGGTAGAAAGACTTGTGGGATTTCTCACTTGGAGCACATGCGTTCACTCTCATCCACGTTCTCTGAGGGCAGCACCTGCACTCATATCGTAACATCCCTCTGCTCCACATCCTCCCATGCTGGTTGTGGGTCTGATCAGATGCACCTAGAGAGAAGCTGCAGCCAACAAAAAGCCTGGCAGCAAGCTGCCTACCAGGTAACCAATATCCCTCCAAGCTGATTCATCATGAGATCTCACACCCAGCCATGCTCCCTCCATATGACCCCAGCAAGCCTATGACAGTTTGCTTAGGCAGATACTCAGTATACAAGTAACTACATTTCCTGCAGGACACACGAGTCTCCTGCTCAAAAAACTGCTGGGTCTTGAAAAGTCTAAGCAGAGACAGGACTAAACTATCAGCCTGTCTATCTAGGCTCAGGCATGAATGTTCAGAGAAGAGTTATTGTCACACCACAACAGAGAATGAAGCACCATCATTCTCAACAAGCAGACTCCAACATTGTCTTCAGGAAGCACAGGAGGCAAAGCACAAGTGCAGCCATCTATCTTAAGGAGCTGTGACTCTAGTTACCCAGCAAACTCTGTGAGAATAAACCAGCCACAGCATGGAAGACACTGTAAAGGAGGAGGAGGAACAGCACCCCCACTGAGGCTCATTCATCTCAGGTGATAAACCTGAGAAACAATTATGGCTATTTTTAAATATATCATTTCTATAGCAGGCAAGGAAAGAAATCATTGGCAGTAGATACAGACCTCCTGGTATACTAAGTGATGTGTTGTACGTGAGAGCTCATAAAGCACATGCACTACTCTGAAAATCATCATGAAAGGCTTGCTTAGCCTCCTCCCAGATGTATATTTTGGGCTGAGTTATTTGCCTTAAGGGTATGGTCAAATGTTTCCGAAATTGCTAAATTCTATGCCAAAACTCTATATTGGAAAGAACAACGGACAATAGTGTCTTGGAGCAAATCCTTGCACAGCCTCACAACTGCAGTGTAAGCTGGGATCCAGCATTTTTAGAAAGGTCACAAAAATAGCCAAGGGATTTCTCAGATGAAGCATGTAATAGCTAGCACCTCATTTACCCAAGGACAGAGGTAAAAGAAACACTATCAGCATCCAGAAATGGCTGCAAGCAAAGTCCACTGAAGATGGGCCTTGAGGGCTACCTCCCTCAGCATCATTAGCCTGCTAGGAGATTCCCCACGGGCACGCAACCACCTGGAATGTTTGCACTAGAGAGTGGGGGAAACAAACAGCTGACGGCAAAGGTGTCACCCAGGACGGTACACAGAGATGTGAACCACAGGCAGTGCCCAGAACTGCTTGCAGTGTAAGCTGGATTCCTCCAGGGCAGGTGCTTTGGGAGCCCTGTAGCTAAGCATGTCTGGCTTCCTCAGTAATTCCTCAGCTGCATGGAACCAGTAGCACAACTTAAGAGCATTTCAACCCTTCAGCCCATAAAATACTGAGTGATGGAAGAGGGCTCAGAATTTACACCTGAGAAAGATGCCAACTCTGCCTGGGCTTGTGAATTCACGCACAGCTCCCCATGCTTGAAGACCCACCCAGAGAAATGTAGCTCCCAACAACTCAGGCTTCCTCCCTCCTGTGAGGGTACCCGGCACTTAGCTCCCCAAGCAGCCACCCCCAAAGCAAAAGTTTCAACCCTGTTGTGCTGGGGGGACACACTGAGAGCAGCTGGCCAGGTGGAAGCCTCTGGAAAAGGACAGGTAGCTGTGAAAGAGGTGACCTTGCTGAAGAAAGACGCTGAAAGGATGCCGGTCCAGTTTTACTAGCCACGGAGTAGTATCACTCTCAAAAGCGGCCTCCACAGACAAGAGTCAGACTTCATTAATTCTCTACTCGCTCATGGCAGACGTCTTTGACAGGCCAAGTTCTGGCTTGTTAGGCTGGGAAAACCCACTCTGTTCCCTATATGAGGCCAGATTTAGACATCTGACTTACATCATGAGCCCAAAACTTATTATGTCAATCCGAGCTGATAAATAATCCAGAAACTGGCAAAAGCAAATGTTTGGCAAGAGCTTTGAATATAAATCAGACTTTAACTGAAAGCTATGACCACGACTGCAGATAAAACGTTCAGTCTTTCTTTTACTGTTGCCATCAATGTACGTGAGACAATCCTCCTCATCCTATAACTCCCCAATCTCTGACCCATTATGAGTATTCATAAGTAATTTTCAATTGTTATTAGCATGGCACTCGACAGATCAAGGACTCTTTGTTTTTTGTAAAACAAGGTGAATAAAAATCTTTGTTCCTGGTGTGAATAATTCTATAATAAATTACGTTAGTTATATACAATGCATTTGAAGAGGAAAATCTATCACTATTCTTCTCTGAAATAATTTATTTTCTTGGTTACATAACAGAATTGAATGCAATTTCTGTTCCCTTTTACCTTTTTCCTGGAAACAAAAGTCTGCATTCTTCAGCTGTGATCACTCAGGCTATCAGTTGGTTTGGTTTTCTTTAAATAATAATGCACAAGAAGAATACAAAGATAGGGTTCCCTAGGGACTGAACCACGTATTTAATATCAAAAGGCAATTTGCTTTCACCGGAAAATAAGCAGCACAGAAAATACTAAATCAGAAGTTTCATCCTACATTCAGACACTTAGGCGTGGGCAATTATCCAGCTGTTTAGTCTCTGTTTTGGAGGTTCTTCTGCAGTGCAGGGGTAACTACATATTTAGTAACAGATATTCTAAAATTCAAAACAAAATAAATAGACAAAGCAACTAGCAAATAACTTCTTGCTACCCCCACAAGCATTAAGAATATTGTTAAACATGCCACTCACCAGGAAATAAACATCAGCAGGAGCTGGAAATCACTGCTTTGCCACCACTCAGCTTTGATACTGTCACTTTCCACCTCCTTGCAGAAGTCCGGCAGCGCCTTTCCAAGCACTACCTGCGTCAGGAGACACTGTAACATCCCACGGGATCAGCCAGCTCACTCTGACATTAAACTAGGCTCAGGTGCTGGAATCAGCCCAGGGGCCAAGTCCCAGCTGGCAAACCTAAAATGACTTCCAGCCCAAGGGAAATGAGAGGGGAGTGTTTGGCAATAGCTTGCGTAGAGGGCTTCCAAATGGTAGTAGCCCTCCTTTAGAGAAATAGGAATACTGCCTAGGCTGAAGATCAATAGATGGTTTGGGCTGTTTGAGGTGTGTTGGAGGAATGGTTCTCTTCTTGTCCTGGCCTGAGCAGCCCCCATTCTTTTGCTGGTGAGTAAAAACAGTTTGCACAAACGTGACTGTGGCTCTTGCTTTGCTGGGTGGAGAGAGGTGTGATTATCACTCATGCTCCACTGCATGGCTGCCTTCCAGCTGCCAAAGCCATCCTGCCAGTGAGGCTTCAAAAGGGAGCATGGCTGGCCAGTTCACCCAGAAATCATTCCTCACCTCTCCCGGCAGCGCAAACACCTCTTCAAAAGCCCGTTCCATCCATACTCTCACTAGGAAGTAACTGCTGGTTACCACTCCCACATCTGTGGTGGGAAAAGCAAATACAGCTCTCTAGCTTTTCTTTGCACTTTGGACATGTAAGGAGAGTGTTCACTGGATGGGCCCCTATTCAGGTAAAGTCTAAGACTTCACCACGACCCACCACTTCCCTACAAATACTGCAGGCTGAATGGAGCCTCCTGGCAAGACAGATAAATCCAGTCAATTTTGTGGAGATCCTGGTGTCCCACCGCTCAAGAGAGCACAGAAGCTTATTCTCGCATTCATTGATTATGCCATCTAACTAACACCTGGCAAAGGGAAAAAGGTGAACTCTTTAATCACTATAAGAAAGTTTTTTCCCCAGGGCAGGGGTGTTAAGTCTGGAGATGATCAACACCACAGTCCCTGGTACAGTCTAACAAGCTTTGCACAAAAACACACAATGATACTTCAACAGATTTCAGACAAGTAGGTACTGATTCTGCAGTGCTCCCAGAAGGGATGATGTTTTGTACCAACTTATCCAGGCTTGAGGGACTAGCAAAACGACATGCAATCATGAGACAAAAGTTCTTAGCAACTTGATCTGACTCTGGAGTTAACCCCTCTTTGAACAGGGGATTGGACTAGATGACCTCCAATAGTAATTTCTAGTACATAGTCTGTGATTTTGTGATACCACTGCTTTTGAGACAGCACGTTTGTGAAGAAACAATGGAAAGACTGCTTCTACCTCAGATCTGGGATTGGGGGTTCAGCTAGAATTAACACCATCCTAGCAAAGATTCTTGATGACCCCTCTGATTGACGAAATGCAGACACAATGGAAACACACTGGACAGGTCACTAACATTCAGAGCAGACCTGTGGCATTATGCTTTCACCTTGTTTGGGGCAAGGGTGTTCCTGACCAAGGAATGTCTTGGGTCCCTTCCTGTGCATAATTCCTCTTCAAAAAGTCCCTGTCACTTCCTACAACAGCAAATACACGGAGCAACATTGTACTAAATATAGCAATTCCCCAGATGCCCAGCCTCTGCAAACTTAAGTGGGTGTGTTCCTTCCTTCATTACTTTATATAGAGTATCACTGTGATGTTTTCTATGATGATACAAGACAGTAAATCCATTAGAATTATGAGGAAGACTTTCAACATAACAGATGGCATTCAACTCAAAAATACTCATATGAAGCTGACCATAAAGAACACACACTTAGAATATACAGACAATTTTAAAGGCTCTCCTCTGCCATGTTTCTGAGAGAGAAGTTTAATGGTAACAGGATAGTCAACAAATTAACACAACAGAATAGAGGGTACAACATCTGTTCCCACCCAGGTCATATCAGCGAAGCAGACATATTACCATCCTGCTTGTATGCAGTAGAGATAACATTTCATAAGCTGTTTCATACACAGAGAAGGCTATTCACCCAGAACATGGTCCTGAAAATCTTAGAATATATTTTCATATAGTTGGGATCTGAAAATCCTGCTCAGAATCTATTTCAGGACAGATAGACCATGAGTGAAGAAGGTCCCTATATCATAAGTAAAAACTACAGTATTTCCCTTGATACATCTCAAAACCTGCAGAGGGGACAAAATTGCTGAATCCTGAAAGAATTAAGTGGTAAGAAACCTCATACCTGTTGTAGATATTTGCAACAAGAACCAAGTTCCCAAGCAAGGTAATCCTAAATGCTTCAGAATGAAACTGTGTTTGTGATTAAGCATTTCTGTACTACCATCAGAACATCTAACGGGGACACTTATACTATTGGAGCTATCCACCTGCAAATATAGATAGGAAAAATAATCTAGAAGATGAGAAATCTTCCATAGATTTAGGGCCAGAATTAGAACCTGGTCTTGAAGATTCAAAATAATCTCAACAGAGAGTAGCATGCAAACTTATTTTATCATGAAAGACAGAATAACAAGAACAAAGTATCTTCTGCTCTTCTGAGACTTAGAGATCATCAGAACTTTAGCTAGACTATGCCATCATGGGAAAACTCCTGGAAGAGGGTGGGGAGAAATGACTGGCTGTAAATAGGGCATGCAATTGGATAAAGTAAGACATCTTTAGAATTTCTAGGATCCAACAGAGCATACAGATCATATACCAGGTAGTTCCCAAAGGATACAACAGTTCACAAATGAATCACAAAGTGCCATCAGTATCATTCCACTAAAACCATTGGCACAATTGAAATATTATATTTTTACCTTTATCTGTCTCTCTTCTGTGATTCCAAAGGATTGAAGCAAAGGGAAACTTCATATCTTCTTCAAAGCAGTCATTATCTGGATATCATGCCTACCTTGTCAGGAGCCTTTCTAAGTGATAGACCACCCAATGACCTGTGGAAACCAGAACCAGGTGTAAATTCTTCTGCACCCCCCTCAATAATTTTGCTAATGAATGCAGATGTGTCAATTCGCTTAATCCCATTCTGTCAGTAAGGCTTGATAACTGCCCTTCCTCTTCTGCAAGTTTGATAAGCGATGGTTTCTCTGACTAAATAAAACCAGCCTTGTGTCTTTGTACTATGATTACAGCAATTTTCTGTTATCTGGGCCTGGTTCTTATGAGTCAAAAATCAATGGCACCAAGACAGGATGAATATAAACTTCTGAGCTTTTCAAAGGAACCAATAGCAGCAAACATCTCTCCTTTCTGCCTGGGCTAGAGAGGCAGGTCACTATCACGATGTTTAGGTACTTCTAACAGACCAAATCATTCATTTTATATGCACTACAATGCATCCAGTATGAGGACGTCCAGGTACCTCTGGGACTTCTTTTGAAAAACATATGCCTAGCTGTTAGTCTTTACAGAAGAGCACATGAGAATCATGGCAAACTCTGAAGTAATGAAAAGTAGGAACACAAATGAAAATTCCCAGGGTAGAACAATGTCAGAGTATTAATCTTGCTACCTAATCAGGTAACCCGCTTGACAACATGACAAAAATTCAGGGGATATATTCCATCTGGACTTTAGCAAAGCATCTGGAGTGATGTCACCTGGAAAACAAATAGTAGCTGCAAGAATTGTAAGCCAAGTATGGAAGTAGCTAAAGCGGAAATGACAAACAGGAAGTCATTGGCCTGGAAGGATTTTACTGGTGGCGTTCCTCAAAGAACTGTATTGGGACAAATTTTATGTAGTTGTTTGGCACAAAAATAGCAGTATACTAATGAAATATTCTGATTAAACAAGTTGGGAAGCAATGTCAGTACAAAAGAATAGGTAGAACGGTAGCTATGGGACAAAATTGAATTGTGCCAAGTGCAATAAGGAACAGTAACAAGAGTTTTTGCTATGAACCAAAAGCTCGTCAGCTGAAAACAACTAGGAGGAATTCTGAGACATATCAGTAGAATTGCCAGACATCATGTGTGGGAATGCCTCCCTTAGATCCTCACAGCTCCTTAATCTAGTGGTGCTGCTGACATCATTGCTTTGATCCAGAAGCAGAGAAGTAGGTAGGGAGCTGGCAGTAGAGGCCACAAAAATCACATAATCTATATTAACAACACAGAAAATGCAGGGAGAAGTAATACCCCGCAAGTTCTTAATGTGGGATATGGGATTTTGGACTGAACTGAGAAATTCTTTGTTATATGGGACATCCAGCAAGCCTGTGTTAGCCACTTACAGGACGACTGTAAGAAGGACCAGGGGAATGGAGCTTATTTCAGAGGAAGCTACAAGCAGACAGTGAAGATTCTGTTACTAAGATTACCTGCTTTCCAGGCTTCAGAAGACTCCCCATGGTGCTGTTCAGCCAGTAATGGCACAGGTTAGAGTTCTTGTATATACCTTCCTTGTATCTGTAAATGGAAGATCTGGATCTAGGGCTGGCCTGCTACAATGACTGGCAACCCAGAAGTCACAAATAGACCAGGGAGCAAATGCTTCTGGTTAATATCCACAGTGGTTTCTCTTCATCCAGGGTGGAAGAATAAATACATTCCTAACTTGTGCCTGAGCCATCCAGTTCTGGGAGTGAATGGGTGGCTGAGGAGAAGGACTCCTCCTACAGGAATCTCTGCTGAAGCAATGGGAGTACCTTCCTCCCCTACCCTGATTGGTATTGCTGATACTCACTGTACTGAATTACAGGAAGAAGTAGATAGCAAAGGAGGCACCTTTCCCTGTAACCTGAAAAATACTTTTCAGCATGAGATCCCTTCCAATACAAGTTATTCTATGATTTCTGACCTCTCAAGGTAGGCTAGAGAGAAGGATATTTATATAATTTCTCCTTAGATGTTCTCTTCTCATAACCTCCTTGTCTTGACTAGGAACTTTCTTTAGAAATGTTTACCTCTGATCTGCAGGGGAGGAAACACAAAAGAAGGAAAGAGGTATCCCGATTTTCTCTGTGAGCAGCAGAGCCTATGAAGGCTGTGGATTTATGTCCTATGTCCCTCGTGCTCCTGCCCATCCAGCTGACCAGTATGTCCTGTCTCCAATTCATACCCACCACACCACCTCCAAGGTGCTCTTCCTGGGCTACAGAAGGAACACTCTTCCCTGCAGTATCTCCAGTTCTTCCTCACCTATTTTAACTGTCACCCAGCTTCCCCTGCTCAGCACTTAAAACATTTTAGAAGACTTTTAGCTACTTTTTTTGGCATGCAAAGGTCAGAAGGGAGGACCCAGTTACAGAAGACAAGGGAAGGGGCAAGTCAAAATGCTGAAAATTGCTGAGGCACCTGGGCCAGTAACATAAGCTGACCAATTTTCTGCTTTTTTGTGACACTGTAATAACATTCATATTGGGTTGCATTTCAATTTACATGTAGAAGTTTATACTAAAACTTGGAGATCTTTCAAAAAAACATTAGTATTGTGAAAAGCAGGTAGGTTTTCTGTTTGACTCCCAAAATGTAAAATTTCCATACTCAGAGCATATTTCAGCAGCATAAAGTCATGGGAAATTTCAGAAGTTGTTGCCTTTTGGAAAAGGTTCTTCAAAACATTTTAAGTTTTTGGAACCAGAATATCTGATTCCCACACAAATCCAAACCTATCTTCCCCTAACCATAGAGAAAACTTCTCAGACAAGAACCAAAAATGTTTTCTAGAGCACCGAAAAAAAACCCACTCCTGTATTTAACTTCATCATGCCTTCCAACAAAGGGGAGTACTATTATTGCTATTTTACAGATGGAACTGAAGCTCGAAGACTAAATTACATACCTGCTGCCAGACAAAAGCGTGGTAGAACAGGGAACTGACCACAACAGTTCTAATTTCCAAGACAGTGTCTTAAACACTGTACCATTTTTCTTGCAAGGCCCACATAGTCTGCACTATGCACAAATATACCTCAGATCATAGGCTAAGCCTGAATATGCTTTGACCTGCACTTTGTTTTTTGCTCTGTCCTGTTATACATTGTCCAAATGGAAACAGTGTATATTCAGCAGCACTTTCTCAGAAGCTGGAAAATAATTTCCTTTCACTAGCAAACATACTATTTGGGCTGTGTGACACCACAGAAAAAGCCAATGCAGCTTTTCATTTACTGCTGTGTCTGCATGTTAACATGAAGAAGGTCAGTAGAAGTGTACACAGTACTGAGAAAATGAGTAGTTAATTATTGCTAGACTGCAAGAAGGGAAAATAAATGGTTTATTTTGGTTTAGAAAACTGCAAATCACGAGAACTACTTCTTTTTCTGGACTGTTTTTTGTGGAAGGGCATATCTACAGTAAAATTTGAGACAATCATTGGAGGCTATTCAATGTGCTTTGAGTGTTACAGAAAAAAAAAAAATCCCCTCTCATCAGTGAGAACAATCTCAATAAATGAAGTACAATATTATGTGTATAATCCAGCAACTTGCCAGTATCTTTTGCCATATTTACTCCTGAAGTGTTTGTGCTTGAGGGTTTCATTGCATCATCAACAGCTTATAATGCTTCAAAACTAAGCTACGCTTAAGACCAAAATGTCAGATTTGCTTTTCATGGCACAAATTCTAATAATTTCAAAATTTATCAGCATACAACAGCAGGCCTAAACTTAGTACAACCAGGTGTTTCTGTTGGGATGTCAAAGCACTGCTTAAAACTTTTCTCCAGTCCTCCAAAGGCTGAAGTTATATTTGCTGTCCATATTCCAGCTAGTATAAACAAGCAAAATACATTCATATTACAGAATAAATTATAACCATTTTAAATCTAAGAAGGCATTTTTATCCAATGTTTTGTCCCAACCTTTCTATCAGAACAATCAGAACAGGTGGACCAAAACTAGCAAATAGGTTCCAAAATGCAGACTAGTCCCTCCCAAATACTAATAATTATATAAAATTATGCATAATTATAAACATATCAAACAACTTTTGTGTGATTGTGCCGAAAAATAATAGTTGCAGGATACAAAAGTAGCAAAAACTCTTACGTCCAGAGTAAGAGAAGAGTCCTGGGGAGCACAATTAGCTATACTCAATTTCACTTGTTGCTGAGTATCTAGGAGAGGCATTCACTATCCTAACGCTTTAAAGACACGACCAAAAAGCCCACTTTATGAAGTGGAACACAGCAAGTGAAAAGCGATAATCATTAAAACCAGTGTATACCATTTTCAGAGTTTAGATTCACTTCAGTAGTATTCAAAATATATGTACTGCTGCACATCCTGTACAGGCAATTACAAAACTTACCAAGCTTTTTTTCACTGAAACAAACTTGAGATCATGACCAATAGACATGTACAGTTCTATAAATGCTCAATAATTGAGTTCATGTACTCAAAATGTTTTGCAATGTTTAAGTAATATGAAAGCAAAGGCTCAGCACCTGCCAGCAACAGCCACCGTTCTGAAACCATCTAACATTTCTCTAGGTGAGATCCAGACCCAGCAAACTGCTCAACTTCACAAAGTAAATGAGTAGCAGATATTGTCTTATCTCCTAACTCCAGACTAAGTAATTCAGTATCTTCTGTCACATCATTTATCCCGAAAGAGTGGTTTCATAATTGTTTCACACTACCACAATGTATGTTTTTTAAGCATTTGTGTCATCAAGTGCCAGAAGCGGCATTACTGAACAATGCCACATTTCTCCTAAAACTCTTTGTTTTGCAGCTAGTCAGTTATAGATGGAGTATCCGCATTTAAGCAATGCTGTATTTCCACTGGAAAGGTATTTTGGACAAAACAACTCTGATGAAACTCTCTGATGTGTAAGTATGTTTTGTTCAAGAAAGCAACAACCAAGGCTCCCTTATTTCTGCAGTCTCACTGAAGAAAGTTTTAAGTGATAAAAACCTCTTTGTTTTTCAGTTCAATTGATTCCTCTTTTCCTAGCAAACACTAAATTAGCTTTGTGACACTGTTGCTCTGTGCTATGCAGTAAAATTTCTGCTAACATCCCTAAAGCGAATGCACTCACTCTGGCTTCAGCCATCATGTGAAATCACCTGAGAACTCAAAGGAATCAAATATGGTCACATTTTCCCAGCAAGCAAACTAAAAAAATTGTAATGCTTACAAGTGATAACAGGAGACACGCACATTAAAAAAAAAAAAAAACAAACCTTGGAAGAAACATGTGTCTGAGTGGTAGGGTAATGAGAATGACAGATAGAAAAGGAATAACAAGTAACAGAATGGGAGTTTGGAAAAGAACACTGTAAACAGTCTTTCGTCTGTCTTAATAAAACTGTGTGATGTCCAAAAAAAATAACAAACTAACATTTTATAACTTTATAAATAACACTCACTGCACATACATTCTTCATAACATATACAATCCTGCAATGGTCTTTAAAACATTGCATACCATAATGAAGTGCTAAAAATAAACGAGAAAGATAGTATATTCAAGTTACATGCACACGCTATAGCTGTACTCAAGAACAGCAGTGATTGAGTTATAGACTGTAACTATAGGTTCCAGACTGTTTCTTTCTTTTGAACTCTGAAAACACACAGTTTATTCAGAACCTATTAAGACAAACATCCAGTTTGGGTAAAGACTTTCAGTAGGAGCAATCCTTTACGTGCCTGTTCTCACCATGAAAAAGTGCTTTTTAAAAAAGACTCTTTAAAGTATCAGCTTTTCTATCCCAGCATTTGATGCTCAGCTCCCGTATCAGGTGTACCAGTCAAGGTTGGCAGCAAGGAAGGTGGGCTGCAGGAGTTGCCCTATGCTGGCCACAGACCCTTCCAGCTGGCTCCACAAAGACGCAGCTCAGCCCAGCAGCCAGGTGGGTGGCACCTTTGTAAAAACATCAGACAGCAGAGGAACGAGGGGGGAAGAAGTAAGGAACAGCAGTATGAACACCCATGTCAGAAAACAAGGAGGGGGAGGAGGTGCTCTATCCACCAGAGCAGATATCCCCCATAGCCTGTGGAGAGGACCATGTTGTAGCAGACATCTACATCGTGGCCTGGGGTGGAGCCCACACCGGAGTAGTTGGCTATTTCCTGAGGGAATTGCAGCTCCTGAAGAGCCCACAAAGGAGCAGGGGAAAAGCATGAGGAGGAAGGAGCAGAAGAACTGTTATGATCTGACTGTAACCCCCCACCCACTGCTCAGGCGGCTGGGGGGGAAGAAATGGAGTCAGGAGTGAAGCTGATCCTGGAAAAAGGGAGGCAGTGGGAAGGTGTTATTTTAATTTCTGTTTCTCACTATCCAAATCTATTTTAACTGGCAATAAACTACATTAATGTTCCCCAAGCTAAGTCTGTTTTACCCAAAACAGTAACTGGTAAGCAATCTCTCGGTATTTATCTGGACCCATGAGCTCTGTCATCCTATTTTCTCCCCCTGTCCCATTGAGGACCAGGAGTGATCGAGTGGCTGCGTGGGCACCTGGCAGCTGGCCAAGGTTAACCCATCACACCCACTTGCAAAACAAATGAAAAAAAGTACACATTGGTTTAAAAGGAAGAAATTTTAATGTACAAATTTACACTCACCGTTTTATATTTTCTGCACTGATCTCTCTCGGTATATACTTCCATCATATTTTCATAACAAAACAACAAAATGTAATTCTCAAGCTAGGGAGGAAACTGCAGTGGTCTGCATGATTTATTCTATTCATATCTTATTCTAGAAGTGTTTACAAATTAACAAAAAAAATAATTATTTCTCTTCCCTTTTCCCAAGGAAATAAATATTTCACTTCTAAACTCAAGGATCATTCAGTGCTCTAACAGTCTGTGCACTATGCCCCAGCATCCTCTGTCAAAACTAGCATGTTTTTATCTCTTGGGATTCCAACCAGTAGCCTTTGTTGCTCCTCATGTGCCCACACAGCATATTCAGAATTCTTCTCCAGCGACACCCAAAGACACACTTCAGTGAAAGAAGAAACAGCTGAAGATGTCCATCTTCAGTTTTGCCTTGCAATACACCCAGCCGTCAACATTACTTTCTTCCAAATGGATCAGACCACACTTTTAACCCTACAAATCAGAGAATACCAGCAGTTCATAACTAGACTGTTGGGAGAAAGAAAGAAAGAAAAAAATTGGTCTGCTACTCCAGCCTTCTGTACAAAACAATGAAAGAACCTAACAATTTCTGCACCAAACTCACAACTCTGCTTAAGATTGAAAAAATATTTAGAAAGACAACCTCACCTTGATTCTAAGCTTCAGATACCAGAAAAACCTATCACACCTATATGTAAGGTGTTCTAATACTGTTGGAACAACCATCTAGAATTGCACCTTGCACTTGAATTTGTCTAGATTGCACTTACAACTAGTGGATCTCGTAACTTCTCATCAGCAGCTAAATTTAGATGGAAAAGTTATACTGAGGAGAACCGGTCATCAAGTACCTGCGTCTTGGATAAAAGAGCCAGTACAGTCCTCTTTAATGTTTAATTGAAAAAGGCAGGTTTACCAGACTTGTATTTCACAATGGCCTTCCTATCCCTCTTCAGCATTTTGCCACTTTCCTGGAAAGTAAGTCCTGCACTGATGACTTAACTGATACGTATAGTAAGGACATGACATTAATCATATTTGGTTTTCCCCTGCTGCTGATGTTATGCTTTTCTAAAAATAGGAATACATTACCCTTTAACATACTCAGATATGAACTGTTTCACCAAGACAAGCACTCTCATGTCCTTAAACAAGAAGTGCCAACCTTGCATAATGAACAGCCAGTTCCATTACCTATGAAACAACGAACTCTCATGGATAGTCTGCCATACTTCAATTTTATTCCCCTCAAATGCTTTTCTATGCCTTCCCCCGGCAACAGCAGAGATCAAAAAAATAGTTACCACTGCACTCCAAATTTGCCTTTACATGTAGCAGATTTCTGCCTTACCCCTCCACCCATGAGGCTGGAAGTTACTGACAAAGTGCTCATAAATTGTGTTTCAGCTGAGTTGCAAAGCAGTATTCCACAAAACCAGGGTGCAATATTTTTTAAAGCTCAGCCCACCCATGGTTCTTGTTTGCTCTGAGCAGGTTCAGAAGTTAATTTCTGCTGTGGAAACAGGCATCTGTTTAACAAAGTGTGAAGATAACAGAATTTCTGCAACTTCTTTAGCCAGTTAATTTAAAACAAGTTTCATTAAATCCATAATTTTCAAGTGAAGCATTAGCCTGAAAAAACAATTTTCATGGTAAGTTTGTCTTCACTCTATTATTTAAATCCATATAAATATCCAGGTCTTACTTCAAGAAGGTCTTTAAAACAATCAATACAAACTCATGAATCAAGTATACCTGCAGGCTGAATATCCTCTTGAACAACACCAGCTCGGTTTAATGACTGTTGTTTCTCTGGAAAACAAAACAGAAAGGACACTACTGAAAAAAAAAAAAAAAATACCAGTCATCTTGACTGCACCCAACAATAAAATAATATTGAAAATTTTATTTGTTATGGATGCTACACAGTAAAATTATGGTGAGTGTCCACCTACACAACGCAAATGTTGTATTCACACTTCACTGAGAAAGTAACAGCTAGTCTGTTTTGAGAGATTACAATGACTACTGTCTAATAAAAGATGACAAAATACCCACCATGATCCCATCAATTAAGGAATGACTAATGTTTTTAGGAGCTATTGCTCATATGCTCAACATACAACTCTTCAAAAGATTTATTCTTTCCAGAATCAGTGATCCCCATTTTCAAGCCCTGGAAGATCTCTCATCTTATCACAAGCAGATTTCATGACAGCATCTACAAAATTACTGCTTATAAACTTCATGAAATTAAATGTCAAAGGATATTTTTCCATACAATGGACCTGTCTCAGGCTTTTTTTTTTTTTCCTCTTTGAAAGATTCAACCACTTCCAAGAAGAGATGGCAAAACTATATTATTTCCCCTTATTAAAGGCTTCTCCTTTTTTCCCCCTCATCCAGTTAAGTACTTCACCACTGTGGTACTTCAAAGCAGAAAGTCAAACTCAGTTGGATTAGCCTTTTGCCTATACCACTTAACTTTTTAAGCCTTTAACAAATTGTAGGGTGCACATTCTCAGGGGAAACTCAGAACTAAGCTCACCTTAAAACTAAAACTTTTTTAAGCATCCTATCCCACCAAGAACGCACAGGCACTACATGTTATTAGGCTGTCTAGGTACAGGCCTAATGCTACCGGAGACTAGTAGGCTGTCCTGGTTGTGGCTGGGATAGAGTTAATTTTTCTTCTTAGTAGCTAGAACAGTGCTGTGTTTTGGGTTCAGTATGTGATTTGGCAAGAGAAGAATGCTGGTAATACACTGATGTTTTCAGTTCTTGCTAAGAGATCAAGGACTCTCCAACTCCCCACGTCCTGCCCACGCGCAGGTGCACAAGAAGCTGGGAGGGAGCAGAGCCTGAGCATTGGACCTAAACTGGCCAATGAAATATTCCATATTATGTAACACCACACCCAGTACATAAAGGAGGGTTGGCCGGAAGGAGGGGGTTCTCTCTCACTTCCAGAATTGCAGTTTTGGGATCCTGGTTTTCGGGATCACTAGCCAGGAACAGGCTGGGTATCAGTCAGCAAGTGGTAAGCAATTACACTGTGCATTACCCACCTGTACTTTCGCTTATTGTTATTGTTTTATTTTATATCATTTATTAAACTGTTTTTATCTCAACCTACAAGTCTCCCTTTACCCCTCCAATTCTCTCCCCCACTCCTCAGGGGTGGGGGAGGGTGACTGAGTGGCTGCGAGGTGTTTGGCTGTTGGCTGGGTTTACACCGTGGCACAGGCATATTGATTTTACTTGCACAGGGAAGGCGCTAGAAGCAGATCCAGCTTCTCTAGTTCTGTTCACTGAGCATGGCAATTGCCAATCCATTCTTCTTAGTAGACTAACTGCTGAAACTACCTGGGAACTGTCTAATTTCAAAGGAAAAGGTACAAAACTCAGACAGACAAAACAGAATAAATTAGGGCAAGAAATCAGACATTGTAGGACATGGAAGAGAAGGATATTCAGCATTAGGCAGAGACTGAAAAGATCAGAAGAGAGGCTGATTCACGTTTTGGTCTCTGAGAGGTCTAGGAACACAGTTGGGGTGAACAGAAAGAGCTGTTAGCTGCTTAAGCAAAGAAATCAGCACAGAGAAGTAACAGATGAGAAATGTGGAGATAGGACACAGTCAATAGGGAGGCTGGTGTGGGGCCTGGAAACAACTTGGAAAACAGGTAAGCCAAAAAAAGGACAATGAGGAAGAGACAGTCTTGACAGGAGGATAGCCACCTCACAGGATAGGGAAGGAATGGAGTCTCACAATTCAGCAAAATCACAAAATCTACTGTGAAAATGCCCCAGTATCAATCCATTTGGCATCCATTTAGCAGCTGTCAACCCACTGTTTGAATTAATCCAAGTGGAAGAGGTCTGTGCCAAAGACCTCAAAGTTTTAACACAGCCACTAAACTACATGCTTCATATGAGGAAACAGTCTTTTTAAAGCTAGAAACATCAAGGCCACAAACTGAGGTACACAAAACCTACAAAATGATAGCATTTTTATATGAAATTAAATAAAACCCCTGCGTGCATAATTTAAGATTCATATTAACAATTTGACTACATACAGTTTTTCCAAGTTTCTTCCACTTTATTTGCTAAACTGCTAGGGACTCCTCTGAAGATGTGGGAGAATTGTGCAGAAAAGTCTTCTTCCTCAACATGTGTGCCTCATTTGTGTAGAATTTGGGAGATACAGAAGAAAAATAAGATTGAAGAAAGAAAAGATAGCATTTCATGTTTACATACTTGAATGTCACTCAGAGAACTAAAATCAATTCTTGCCTTTTGCAGGATTGCTATGTGACGCTAATCCAAATGTCCAATTTCGTATCCAGCATCCCAAACCACAGAAATACTGAGTATTCACCCACAGCTCAAGCCAATGAGGGGTGTGAGCTTCTACAGAAGTTGTCATACAGCTTACTAGACTGGGCTCTGAAAAAATCAAATCCTTTATACCCCAAAAGTTAAAATACTTCCGCTCAAGTACCACAACTATGAAATTCCATGTTCTTGTCTAAAGTATTATGACAACAAAAGCTTGTCCTTCTCTGACACTGAAGTGGTAAGCATCAAGAAAAGCATATAGGAAATTAACAACGGTGAGATGAAAAGAGAGTTTGAGCAGCATGCAGTAAGTAAAGTTTAGAGTCAGGTATTAAATAGCAAGTTTGAGCACTTGCTAACTGTCCATCACTCACTTTATGTGCTCAAGGAAGATTAAAAAATCCTTAACCTGCTAGGGAACATTTGCTCATGTAATTCAAAAGTACAAAAGAGGACACTATCAGCTAGTTCTATTCTTTTGTTAATGCAAAGTCACACATAATATTATATTTTTGGAAAGTGCACCATAAGCAAAAATGAATTAAGAATAAGGTTTTTGAATGGGAACCCAGAGTAGAAAACCTATCTTTGTGGGCAGCTTCCAACTTCACACTCCTAGCTTCCTTAAATAAAAACTTGCTTGCAAGTTAAATGTTACTTCAGCTTTGATGCAAGGCTAAAGTCCATTCAAGAAGATCAGGAAGTTTGTTACACCTTTTTTTTTTTTTTATTCCTAGAAATTTCTTCAGTTGTCTCAGCAGATTAACCACATGCATCTTTATGTTATCGCCAACAGCTTGCTTGGTTTTATAAAAGTTAAACTGAAGGAATAAGGCTAGCTACACCAGAACTTTTCCCTGCTTCCTCCAGCAGTAGTTAACACCAGTTTAGGGGTAACAGGCACTCCCCCTACAGCTCCCACGGACAAGTGTGCCCATCTGGAACTTCGGAGGCTTCACACTCAAAACTTCATGGGCCTCTGAGTGCTCGAGAGCTTCCTGGTTACAGAGTTGGTGGTGGGCCTTGGTGGGTTTTCTGTGTTTCTGGCAGGGAAGTGGGGTTTGCCTCAGCAGTCAGTTTCAGATAAAACTGCAGACTGAGACCAGCTTAGCAAACTATCACAATTGGCAAAAAATCTGTTACCACATTTTAAGCTACATTTTTCAATTGTAGCTGGAAAACGTAACTCAAACAACTTAGAGAATCGCAGAACACTTGGGGTTTGAAGGGAGCTTTAAAGGTCATCTAGTCCAACGCTCCTGCAATGAGCAGGGAAATCTCCAACTAGATCAAGTTGCTCAGAGCCCTGTCCAACCTGGCCTTGAATTTCGTTTCCAGTGATGGGGCAGCTACCACCTCTCTGGGCAACCTGCTCCCGTGTTTCACCGCCTTCATTGTAAAAATTTCTTCCTTCTATCTAGTCTGAATCCATTAACTTTTAGTTTAAAACCATTACCCCTTGCCTAACTGCAACAGGTCCTACTGAAGAGTCCCTCCCCACCTCTCCTGTTGCCCTCTTTAAGTACTGGGAGGCCGCTATAAAGTCTCACCGGAGCCTCCTCTTCTGCGGGCTGAATAACCTCAACTCTCTCAGCCTGCCCTCACAGGGGAGCTGCTCCAGCCCCCCCCCCCGATCGTAACTTAACTCCACCTCAATCCCTGCAATCACTTCAGAAAACAGCTACAGGGCGGGTTCTTAATCACACGCTGGCCAATAACTTGAAACAAGGGTGCTACGAGCTTCACTACTATTTTTCTTAAGTATCTCTTAGGCGAGCAGAAAACCCCTCGGGAGCCGCTGACCCAGCGGCAGCCTCCCCGCACACCCTCAGCCCGGGCACGCCGGGCGCTCCCGTCCCGTCCCGTCCCGCCCCGCCGCCCCGCGCAGGGACTCACTGTACTCCTCCGGCAGCAGCAGCGGCCGAAAGTAGATGGGGTAAAAAGCCGCCACCACCACGGCCACGAAGCCGCCGAATATACCGACGGTGCGGAACTGCCCCGCCATGGCCGCCGACGGCCGCAACCCGGAAGCGGAGCAGGAAGACACCTGCGGCCTCCGCCCGCAGCCCGGAACGGCGCGGCGGCCAGCAGCGCCCCCGCGCGGGCCGGCGGTGCCGCCGCCACAGCCCCGCCGCGCCGCGCCCCACCGGGCGGGCGGCGGCACCTCCTGGGCAGCCGCCGCCCCGCGGCGCCGAGGCAGGAGGGGGGGGGGGGGGAGCCGCCGCGGAGCCCCCGAGAGGGAGGACGCGGTTCCTGCGCCGGGGTCCCGCCGCTCCCGCGACGTCGCCCCGGTGCCTGTGGTCCGGGGGTGCGCGGGGGGCTCTCCGCGGCACGGCCGGGAGGCCCGGGACACACCCCCCTCCCCTCAGGGCTCTCAGTCCCCGGGTGTCGCCCGACCCGGCCCCTCCGCGCCCTCTCCCTCCCTCTGCACCTGCGGCGGCGGCGCGGGGCCAGGCGCGGCCCGGGCGGCGGCGGCGGCGGCGGCGGCCCCTCCTCCAGGAAGCCGGATCTGCCGCATCCTTGTCGGTGGGGCTGGCCGCACGCTCCCGGCCGTGCTGGGCACCGCCGCCGCCGCGGCAGCATGCGGCCCCCGGCTGAGCGCCCCGCCGCGCCTTCCCGCCGCCCCCCTCCGCTTCTCCTCCTCCTCCTCCTCCTCCTCACGGTGAGTGCCGGCCGGCCCCGCACCTGCCCCCGGGCCCCGGCCCTGCCCGACGCCGCGGCGGCAGAAGATGGTGGCCGCGACGAGGGCCCCGGGCCGGGCGGCGGCCCCCGGGGGAGCGCCGAGCCCCGCGGGCGGGGACCGCCCGGCACCCCGCGGCCTAAGGGCGCTGCTCGGCGGGGCCGCCGGCTGTAAGCGTGGGGCGGAGGGGGGCGCCGGAGCGGGGGGCCGGCGGGGGCCGCGGGCGTCTCTCGGAGCCGGGCCGGAGGTTGTTCGGCCTGGCCCGGCTCCCCCAGCTGCAGCAGCCTGGGTTACGCTGCTTCTACCGAGCTAGGGGGACGCCAGGTCGTTAAAGTGTTAAAAAGCTTTCAGTCTTAGGTGACAAATTTCTGGGTTTGAAAAAATGAGGGGTGCCTTTGACTTCTACTTAGAGCTGCACGCGCGAGTAGGTTGCTTCCAGCAACAACTGCATTTTAGGGGCATCTGCTATACTACTTTTATGCTGTTAAACGCAAACTCCAATTAAAGTCTTTGCATGCCTGTATGATACTGATGCTGACTGGCAGCAGATCAACACCACCCTTTGTGGTGTGTCTCCTTTTCATGGGTCTTAAAATCTAGCATGACGTGGCAGGTGTTCACAGGTGGTAAAGGACTTACACTTATTTTCAGACTTTGTGCAAACAGGTGCAGTTTCATAGGGTTATGTGGAATTTCAGCAGGGGTGAACTCAGGGAGGGTGCTGCTGAGATCTTATTCCACCAAGCGAAAGAATGGTTTCTCATCATCTTTGCAATATTACACTACTGAAAATTTTCATTTCCCTACCACTTGCTGTGATTGTCCCCCATGGTGATTTTTATCCCAACACCTGGTGGGATAACTTGGGCTAATTCCTTCAGATTCAGCAGGTTTTAAGAAAAAGATCAAGAAAAAAAACTTTTGCAGCCTGTGTGCCTAAGTTGCCCCACACAACAAAGCTTTTCTTGTTGAACTCTGCCTAGTTTATGGCAACGTTTTGAATCCAGCATAGCTGGCCTCTTCACTGTGCTTGGAAAGTTTTAGATTTAAATCTCATAATCGCACTTACTGTGTAATCCTTTCATCCTCACTCTTTGTAGTCAGAGATGAGGCACTATTAACTCTGCCTTGTCGGAGATAATGGGGAGGGAAGAACTCGGGTTCCTCGATGAGTAGGGACATTTAGATAATACGCAAGCTATGGTGTGTGCTGGGGAGTGCTGTGGCGAGGCAGCCAAGTGGTAACAGACTCAGCCATGCTCTGGATGAGTTTACGGTCCGCGGTCTCTGCCATGGCTGCATCGGTGTGGGGTCGCTCAGGGGTCCCTGCACGGTGCTCCTTGCTGGATGAGCTTCCTGAAGGGTTTGTTAGGTGTGGTGTATAACAGCAGACCCTAACATGCTTCATGCATTTTTGCAGCACGTCTCAACTAATAGCTGGGCACCAAAGGATACAAAGAAAAGTTTCTTGAATAATTCTGTGGGAGTCATTTAGTGTAACAGGCACTAAGGAAAATGCAGTAAGACCAGCACTGCTGAAGCTAACCTTTTGCGTCAGCAGTGGCAGGACATCGTGCTCAGGTGCTTTAGGAACATTGTGAAGTTTGTTCTACAAGGAACTGGCTTTGGGTTGCAGAGCTTACTACCTTGGGAGCCCCATCACAAAATTTAAGCCATTTGCTGGAAGTCTGATGGCCACATTCATACACAGCTGTGTCTTTGTTAATGACCTCTGCTAGACCCAAGCTGTCTTTGCTGAAGGCCAGCTTCCATATGTCTGTATTGGATAAAACCCTGAGAAAATTGAGAACTGGCTGTGTGTATTTTGACATTGAATGCATGTGTGTGGTAAGCACACAGTGGTACCACAATGCTGTGTAGTGTCTAGCTGATAGACTTCTACATTTTGTGATGACCACGTGGCATTACTTTCATAATATATTGCCATCTTCCTCATGATACAGCCCCTATATCACAAGGATTAAGCTGTTTTCTAGTGTTCTTTATTGTAGCATGAAAAAATATGTAAGAAATATGAATGATAACCATCAAGCAGAAGAGGTTTAGAATATTTTGTGGTTGCTGCTATGTGCTTTTAATGCTTTTAGAGGTGTCTATAATCAAAGAAGAATAATGTAGGAAACGTAAAAGAATAGTATCTTTGTCAAGTCAATCTCTGAAAGATATTTGAGTCAGTATTAAAATTAAGGTTCTCTCATCAACTTTGATATCAGTATTTGTGCATGTGTGTTATTATGTGACATGGTGGTAACTTTTCTAATGGACACCAGCCTCCTATTGCTGTTCAGCATGCATCGTTTTTACAATATTCATTTTATAGAATGAGAAATGAAGCAGAGAGGAAGGCTGTCACTCTGAGGAGACCACCTGTTGTAGAAAGCCTGGATGCTGGCATTGTGGAGTGTTTTGCATCTTCATAGCATTTTATTTGTTCAAAGTGTGTATCTTGGTGCTTACGCATGTGTTTATGAGTGTTCAGTGTCACTGCACATCTGGCTTCCAGCGTCTCTTGTTGGACACAAGAAGATAAAGAGCACTCAGTTGTTCTTGTGGAAAGTGGTTTAAGTGACAAGTTCAGAAAGACCACTAAGTAAATCTAGTTATCTAGAGTTACCCAGCTGCTAGCAATGGTATGCAGCTTTCTTATCCAACAGTTCCCTCATTCAGTTATGTCTTCCAGCTTCTGTCTTAATTAAATTCAAGGTTTTGGGGTAGATAGTCTCCTTGACGCACAGTTGTGTTCTACTTGCAACTCTAGAGCTCTTTTGTGCCTTTAAGGAGGCAGGGATCCAGGGGAAAAATAGCATTTGCTCCCATAGTTAAATCCAAAATCCTCATATATAGGAACAAGGAAATACTACGGGTAAACTTAGTTCTGACTTTTCCTAATACTTACACTTTCCCAGGTTTTGCTGGCTTGATGTTTTTTCAGTATAGCTCTCAAGGACTGTCAATATATTCTTAAGAAATAAAAGGCAAAATAGTTTATTATTAGGGACTTTTACTGATCACCATATTGGATTGTGGACAAGGTCTTGTCCTCCAGGTGTACGGCACAGGATTCTTATAATTAGAAATGTACTAACGAATTGGCTAGATCTTTTAAATACTTTGAGACTCACAGTGAAAAAGCCATCAATCCAAGGTAGATATCCAAGATAAATTTCAGTTCGATTTGTTTGAGCTTAGCAAAGTCAAAAGTCACCCAAGACAGGTCTTCTCATGTTAAGCAATCTTAACGACCAGCTTCCCTAGGTGACAATTCTGAATATTTTAGTGGGTCAGGGGATCTGGCAGAAGTGCTGTGCTGGTGACTGGCCCTCTGAGCCGAGTAATCCTCAGTATCCTTGGCAGTGCATCAAGCCGGACGCTGGCTGCAGAGCAGAAAGAAAAGAAGCTGTTTGAAGCCTTAGAGACAAGAACTTCAGCATGGAGGATAATCCTGGTGTATGTCCAAGCACTCACTCTCAAAGTATACTATAATGTGCATAGCTGTGGAGAGCAAAAGCTGAGCAAATGCTGCTTGCTGTTTTTTCTCCTCAGATTTGTGAGTCCATCTTCAGGAACATTTCAATAATAATCTCCTAAACGCTTTATGAACATTAATTCATTCTCAGGAAACCACTGTGAGCTGCCTTAGTTGTTATTCTGCCCTTCAGGTACCTGCATGAGGGGTAACAAAATTAGCTAGCTTTTTTAAAAGATACAGAAACATCAGGTTGCAGCGGTACTAGTGAACAACAATACGATGAAAAAATGCCAGTACATTTTAGTATATACTCTTTAGGCCTGATCCTAGAAGCATGTGTAAATAGCATGACGTGTAAGTCACTATCTTCGACCGGATTCCACTTGCGGAAGGGCTGCAGGATACACCCTGTAAATACACTTTGTAGAAGCGTGTGTAAATTTGAGAACTTGGTGTAGGGGAGTTGTTACCATTATAACCTTGATGACTGCTCTCCAGTAACCCATGTCTACTTGCTGTGTGAAAGAATCCTGGTGTTTTAGAGTTTAAGTATGGTATATAAACCTTCTGCTTGTGCAGTGTTCTGTTATTGCTGCAAGTATATTAGCAATCATGTAAATTTAAATTGTCTGGTTAACATGTTTTGGGTTTTTTTTTCCAGAATTTTATGCCATCATTTGGAAAGGAGACATTACGAACAACAGCAGTTACTCCACAGTTTGAACAAAACATGGATCATGTGGACTTTATTCATTTAAACATTTTAGAAAAGAAAGTTCTGAACAGTTCTGAGGTTTCAGTTCAGTATTTATGTTCTAAGCCTTGTATTGTCAACTTGGAAGCTGTAGCTTCCTCTGAGTTCAGGACTGGTGTACCAGTGTATAGGAGGAGATGGAAGGATGAGAAGAACCTTTATGTTAGCAGAACTCGACAAGTACACTTGAAATTTCCGAGCATCATGGTTTATAGGGATGATTATATCATCAGAAACTCAATAATAGTGCACAGTGTGATATTATATGCATGGATTAGTCACAAATCAGTTAGCAGCTATGATGTTGAGCAGAATGAAGACTACCAGGATGCAGTTGCCAAGAACTACACCTTTTTAGAAGCAGTTCCACCTTTTGAACGCCCATATAAGGACCACAAAGTTTGTCTTCAGTGGGGTGCTGACTATTTGTGGATGCTCCAGGCAAACAGGATACCTCAGTGCCCTCATGAAAGTGGTAGGTAGAATATCACGTTTTTCCCCAAGGAAACTAATGGGACCCAAATAACATCTGTTTAGAAGTGCATACCTGTAGTATATGTAGCGATATCTATCCATACATACAGTATGAACTGGAGAGCTGAAAATGGAGAGCAAGCTCAAGAGCTGTGAAGTAGTGTCACATAGGCACAACCAAAGATAGAATGAGATTTAAGCAAATAATATAAATGAAGATTTCTTCCTTACTAACTGGTTCTTTAAGTATCTTAGATTTAAATGAGTCTGGTCTTTCCCTGCTTCTAAGACAAGCTGGAAATGGACTCCATTTCACTTTCTGTGGGTTATTCGGTCCAATACTGTAGTGTATTTAATAACAGAGAGTGAACTTGTGTTTAAGGACTTAATGAAGGTTTGTGCTAATTTTTAATCTGCTGTGTGATTCAAATGTATGAGTGTGAGCTAATCAATTTGTTATCAATGCTTGTTGCCTGACAGATTAAGAAAGATTGTATTTTGCAGATGGTGTCCAGATTCTCAACTTTATATACGCTTCCAGTGGGGAGAAAACAGGAATTGTGAAGAAATTTGGACAATTTGAAAACAGAGAACTTGAGACAGTCAGACAACATCAGATTGATTATCCCATGTAAGTATAGGTAAATAATTGAAGTGGGCTGTAATTGATTATTGAAAGCTATAAGATGTACTTAAACTCTTAGGCTGTACCACAGATTAAAGGAATACGGCCTACTAATTTGAGAAAAGGCTCAAAAGGAAACTAATTAGCAGTTCTTTCTGTTCTCTGATTTCAGTTTTGAAGAAGATGAAGCTGAACCTCAGAAGGATGCTTATAGTACATGTTAGTGCAGTGCTATGTGAGAGATACCAGTAGTAACTGAGCTGGTTAGGTACAGTTAGGAGAGTAAGTTAGCTGTTACATACTGTCATGGTCAGACTGCTGTCTCATGACTAGCTAGCCTGGGGTTTTTTGCGTTACAGAGATCTGCATTTCAAACATCGTTTGCAGGCCAAGTGCAGAGTAGGGTTTCTTGCAAGGGCAAGCAGCATGGAGCAGCTTTTTCCCTATAAATTCACACTCTAGTTCATTTTGCAGCTGGCAAGCCATTAATGATAAAGTCATAAGTCTTCCCTCTTGAGCTTACACTCTTTCCTTCTACCATTGCTGTGTAAACTCTCCTAGTTGGACAGGAGTAAAACCCCTTAGGCCCTGCACACTATTCAGTTACAGGGGAATCACTCCGGGAAGATCTTCTTTCTCTACTCTTCTCCCCCTTCCCAAACTGTCACAACTCTTCAGTCATACTTTGCAACTTTAGAGTAAAAAGTATGTATAGAGATAGATAAAAATATCTCCCTTCCACCAGATGCTGTTACCCCAGCAACATTATTACAGAAATAGGAAATGACCGCAGGAACTGGAACTTGCCTGCTGGTTTGTGTTTGGTCTGTGACCACAAGAAGAGTGCCAAAGAAGACTTGCCAGATAGCACAGGCTGCATACAAATTACTAACCCTCAAACTATAGCTCTGAAGTCATAGGTACAGAGCAATTTTTAGCTCCTGGCCTCTTCAGGACGATTAACAGCCTGGACTGCGCAGCCTGCTGCCCTTTGCTCGCCAGCATAGTTGCATTCTGCTTCTGGCACTGAGGCGTTCAAGTTCTGGTTGAGAATATAGGGCATGAATTTATGCAGCTCTTTACCTGCTCCACACAGTTACACCCTCTCTTGGCTTCAGGTGGTGTTTCCAGTGTTAACATAAAGCCTTGCCTGTGTGTTGCGCTTGCGTGACAGCCTGGGGTAGGTTAAGAAGAGGAAGAGTTTTCCTTCAGCTCTATATGAGCGATGGTTCCCCACTGCACCAAAAGGCCAACAGAAGCAGATGGATCTAACTGAAGTTACTCATTTGACTTGAGTCAGGGATTTGTAAAGAAAGAGGGCTAGAGATAGAGAACTGTCATTTGAGGTAGGTACCAGTGGACACGGTGCAGCAAGGGTAGGCTGGGACTGTAAGGGACTACTCACGCTATACGGCATTCTGCAGCAATGGGGGATGTGAAATGAGTCAGCATTGTCCCAAACTCTGTCCCAAGTAATTTGCCCTGAACAGTTACGTGCTCAGGTTGGCAACCAAGGATTAAATGGACACTGCTATAGTGCCAGATGTGAAAGATGAGAAGAGGGATATATAAGCATAAGCGGTATTTCTGAAAGCACAGTGTTTGCCTGTAGGCCATGACAATCAATATACAAGTGATTGTGATTTACAAACCCTTCTACCTCACCCATGTACCATCTCTGGAGGATATGGTGTTATTAGCTATTTAAGATGTAGACTCTACTGGGGAAAACTTCACCATCCTTGCATTGTTTTGTAAGCAGGAGAGCAGGTGTTAGGTTTTCAGACCTATATTGGTTTAGTTTAGGAAAAGATACAAGGTTCTCTATGTTTAGCAACTTCCTGGGAGAGAAGCAAGGCAAGATGACCCAATTCCAAAGTATTATAATCAAATATTGACATTTTTTTCTAATTATAGAAATACAAAATGCAAATAATATCTCCTTCTAGAAGTCACTAAGAGAACTTCTTTATCAGGGTTTATAATAATTGTAATGCTCTACTGGGTTGTACATTGGAGGTACAGTATTCAAAGGTATTCAGCATTGGCCTAACTGCTATGGAAGTAGTAGTGGTCAAGTTTCTGTTAAGAGCACTGAAGCAGATTTAGTGTGACACAGAGAAACTCCTTAAAATTAGATGCTGTGGTACAAATCCTGCTTTTAGTGCCTCAGCCGGCTTTGTACAGAAATTTCTGTGTAGATAGCGTTGTTAAATCTTTGGGTTTTTTAGTTTGCACTGCTCCATAGTTTGCACAGGCTCCACCTTTATTTATCCTTTGTTAGCTCTGTGACTGCTATCCATACCTATCAGTACTACCCAGAGGCTGGATTCATTTTTAACTGCTTCTCGCAAGCACATTTTCACAGCTGGCATTTAGTATAGGAGACAGATTTTACTGGCTTCTACAATCAAGATTATAAAGCCATGCATTTGGGGATTTTGTACTGTAGCCTGCATGTGGGAGGTTGGCTCCAGGTTGTCTCGGTCATGTTTTCAGTTCCCTATTAATGTGGAATCTGGCAGTAGCTCTGACCCAGTATCCTGGAATTGATTCAGATAATACTGCCTTACTCTCCCCTCATGTTGCTATCACGAAAGTGCATGATTAAAAGGAGATCACAGATCCAAGAGTCTTAAGTACTGTTGCTCTGAATGTTTTCACTGCAGAGGATGTATTCTATTCTGAAGATTACATGTGTGAAACAGGTTTGCTAAATTAAAGTGAAAGGCATGCTTTATAGGGGGATTTCTCATCAGGAGTGGATTTTTTTATTTATTTTTGCTCATGCAGGTTCACCGTTTCAATCTGGCTGTATTTACTCCATCACTGTGAAAAGGATCTGTGTGGTATACTCTATTTTATTGATCCAAAAGAAATGTATAGTACTCCTGCTGTATTTCTAAATGAGGAAGGTAAGGGATATTATTAACGGCCTTCAGAAGGGTTCTAATACAGTCTTTATAGATCTGTGCCTATGAATAACATTAGTATCATAAAATAGTATCAGACCTATTTTGTAACACTGATTGCATGCAAAATGCTTCTTTTTGACTATAGTGTCTCAATGGAAAAGTAGCTACTAAATTAATAGGGTAAAACTGAGAAATAGTTGCATAGCATCTAGCCTAGGCTAACTTGAGAAAATGTCTGCTTTGCCAGGAGATTGGACTAAATCTTACAGGCCAGGGACGTACACTGGGATTAAACAGTCTTATCTCAGTGAAAAACCTTTGTTATTATTATTGAAGTATTATTTTAATTTTGTCCTCAATTCTTACATGAAAATTTTTGAAAGTTGAAATAACCTCAGAAAAAGTCCAGATGATTCAAGGTCCTGCCTGTATTGCAGTGTTCAAGAAGCACGGTCTATTTCCCTGATCAAAAAAAAAAAAAAAGCTAAGAGCTAGCACTGTCTTGAGTCTAGCAACACTTGCAGTAGAGAAACATTCCTGCCACAAGACAGCTCTTCAGCCTTCAATAGAGAATGAAATTCAGCAGCTGGGGGCTGACTGTCAGGATCACAGAGGAAGTGAGTGTGCAGTTTTAAAAGTGCACACCTGGCTTTCTCATAAGACATTACATTTTTCCCCTCCTTTGCAAGTTTCACAACTAATCTTTTCCTCTCTGTTATTTTTGCTATTTTCATTTTCTTTGTCTTGTAACCAGTGTAGATAATCAATCTGTCCATTGTAAACTGGTTGCTTTTCTTTGAAGAACAAACAAAAATGGCAGCTCAACTGGAAATTATCAGTTTGATATGAGATTTGTTTGGAGAGGTTTTAGGGCCATTGTTATTCTCAGTGTTAGACTAAATTATCATAACAGCCTGCTCCGGTCTTAAGAGCTCAGACCACGAGTAACTTGTTACATGAGTAACCACCAAAACTTCTGCAGTTCCACGTAGTGGAGGGTAGAGTCGTCTTGTACTTGATCATTGCACCCTCACGTGCTAGCAGTTGAGTGTTGAGCAGATACCATTGTCTGCTGTTCCCCTCAGCTGTTTGCTGCAAGTCATGTCTGCTTTCTGGTGTTAGAGATCAACTGTGGCACCCTCCCTGTTTGCCTTACGTTTAGTGTGTTTATCCCTCAGACAGGTGGTTTTGAGCCTGTGGTTTCATGTGGGAGCCTGGGCATTGGCATCTGAGACATGTAACTGAAATGTGGAGTGTATTTCCCTGGGATTCTGTGAGAGCTGATGTATGGCTTGGCAAATGCCTGTATCTCTGGTAATGAAGAGGATGAACAAGACAGAAACACTGTAAATAATACACTAGGAAGCTGATTCTTAATGTTGATATTTCTGTGGTGTTTATTTCCTTTTTCTTCCCTTGTTGCTCTGTCAGGTTATGTGCATATTCAGATGCATCTCATGAGAGGAGATGACCTTGCAGTGAAAACTAGCTTCAGCCTTCCTCTGAAGCAGTGGTTTCGACTGGATCTCTCTTTCAAGGGTGGAGAGGTATGCATGCTACTGAATTACAGGATCAAGGCTGAGATTTGTCTAATTTGGTTTTGCCTCTGACAAAGCCTTTAATAGCTGAGGCTGAGAGAAATACTGTAAATTGTGAATGCTTGCGTAGCAAAAGGCGGAAAAATCTAAAACTATAAATTGTCTGGGGATTTTTAGACCGTCCAACTCTGGGAAATCAACTTAGATCCTTAAGATAAGAGCTTAGAATTACTGTGTATTCAGTAGCTGTCTTGGTGCACAGTTGCTCTCCAGAGACTCTACAGGCAACCAGGACTCCTGGCTTAGATACCTTATCTAGATACTTGAAGTTACATGGTGTGGATGGCTCTGAGGGACTTTGCATGGAGGCTTAGTCATTTTTACCATTCTGATAAGAAAATTTAAGTGTCTGGGCTTCTGTACAGTAGCATGCCTCTTGACTAGATGTGTTAGCTAACAGGAGACACATGCAGTTTCCAAGTTTTGCGTATTTGACAAAGTGGTATAGGATTGACTACCATTAAAAGACAAAAAAATATTGCAGTATCCCTATGTATTAGATAAAATACACAATTTACATTTTAATGAATCGCAGGGTTTTTTCACAAAACCTTCCAAAAGCAGCTCCGAAGGCGCAGGCTCCCTGCCCAAGTTCTTGTCTGAACAGCCAGCTACTAATTATTAAGGTGTGAAAATAATTAAAAACCTGAGTCTTCTATTTCTCAACTTCTTTATTCTAGAAAATGGTTGAATAGGTTACATTTGGAATTGTAAAAATAATTGCTAATTAATGGCAAGAACAACTAAGCAAATTTAAAGTATGAGGTAAATGACTGATAAAGCTGAAACAATGCTGTACTGAGAAGGCAATGTGCAGGCTAAACTCCTGCTGTTCCTTTTGTGCCCCACCTTCTTCTAAGTATGTAAGTGGGGAGCAGATTGATTTTCTTGCAATAAAATCAGGTAGAAACGTGTATTTACTTTTAATATAATATACTTTTAAATATGTTGTTAAAAGGAAAAGTGAAAAAAGTGTTTTACGTAATCAGAAGTCTCTTTTTCTGCTTGTTTAAATTGTAGTTATAATTTAAGTTGATGGGAAAGGGAAAACCCTATGGATTTTGAAGCTCAGCTCCAAGTGCAAAGGTGAAAGTTACTGTCAGTATTGATACAGGGTATATTAGTCTTGACTTGTTGGAGATTTGAGGATTGCTTGTACAATTAGATTTAAAAAAATATTTGTCCATCAGAGGGCATAGTGAATTTATTCAGGTGTGAGCTAAAACCTGTGTTCAATAAATTACCACTTCTGGACAAAATAAGGGAGCCATGAAGAGTTTAATGAGCACTCTTGCAGAAAAAAAGGAGGAAATAATACCAAACTTAAAAACATTTCAGTACTTAGAGCCATTCTCTGGAACAGATAAAGCTGTGGTTCAGTTCCATCTTATTGACATGTCTTCCTTTAGTAAGTTTTTAAATGCTACGATCCTCAAAAGGTACAGAAAAATCTCCTTATTTAGGCACTTTGTGTCCAAAGAAGAGCAATGAAGCTGGTGAAGGATCTAGAGAACAAGTCTTATGAGGAGCAGCTGAGGGAACTGGGGTTGTTTAGTCTGGAGAAAAGGAGGCTGGGGGGAGATCTTATTGCTCTTTACAACTACCTGAAAGGAGTTTGTAATGAGGTGAGTGTCAGTCTCTTCTCCCAGGTAATAACTGATAGGACGAAAGAAGACAGCCTCGAGTTGCACCAGGGGACATTTAGACTGTATATTAGGAAATATTTCTTCACCTAAAGGGTTATCAGCATTGGAGCAGGCTGCCCAGGGAAGTGGTTGAGTCACCATCCCTGGAGGTATTTGAAAGACATGTAGATGTGACACTTAGGGACAGGTCTTATCGGTGGACTTGGCAGTGTTAGGTTGGACTCGATCTTAAAGGTAACCTAATGATAACCTAAAGCTAACCTAAATGATTCTATGGTTATTTCATTTCCGTTGATTTAGATACATTCAGTTCAGCATGATCTGAGACAAAATACATAAATTAGGGAAGGTTGAGAAATTAAGGGCCAGATTTTAAGAGCATCTGAAGAGGCAGATGAATCCCTAAAAATACCAAGGTACTTGAGAAAATTTTGTTTTGTGAATCCTTAGGCAATTTTTTACAATATCAACGTGTATGAAAATCTTATCTTGTCTCCTTGGGCATCTGAATTACTTTAACCATTCTGGCACTGAAAGTCTACTGAAAGTACATCTGTAGAAGTAGCAGTTGAACCCAGGTTTTTTTAAGTCCTAGCCTGTTACATTAGCTTTATGGCCATTCTTCACATGTAAGCTACAATTTCTAGAGAAGATCAGTACTCTCTTCATTTAGAATCTCTGCTATATAAAAGCAAAACAGCCTTTCACACTTTGAAAGAGTAAGAGCTTCAGCAAAGTACAGATGTCTTGTAACTGAACGCAGGAATGAAATAGGTGAAGTAGTCAACATCTGTGCTATTTTTGCTATTTTTTTTTGTTGCTCATGGTTGGCCAGGACAGACCAGTGCCAATGCTTTCCGCTAAACTCTTCTAACTATATTGGATACGTGACCCCATCTTCTTTAGTGCTGAGGAAATGCAACAAGCTGCAGCTGTAATATTCTGCCCTGTGAATTGAAATAGCTTAATAAATGTACCTTGTAATATATTCTTTATTATATTTAATCCTTTGTGTTCTTTTAGATAGAAGTAAGCAGTGTTGGGAAGAATTTGAGAAGGCAGCATCATCAGTCTTTTACGTAAGCAGCATTTTCCACTTTATTAATATGTGTGTATGTGTTCAGATATGGAAAATGGGAGAAGGAGAGTACAAGTTTGTAACTGAACTTCCAAATGATTTTCAAAATGTCTGTGGCCTTTTTCCACTCAGTGCTTTCAAAAACAGTTTTCATTACTGTGCTTACATGAAGCATGAGCTGAATACTTTAGTTAAGGCCATGAACTAGTTGAGTTAACATGCTGCATGATCTAGGACTAGAGTCTGATAACCTTCACTAAAAACTGATTGGAAGGTCAGTGCCACTACAGTCAGTCTTCACATGAAGTCTTGGCCTAACTGAAGTCAAGGGAAGTTTTGCTGTTGCTGTGAGAGAGCCTGGATTTCACCGGTGAAGTTGTTACCTGCTCTGCTTAGGTAGAGACCAAAATTTCTACTAAAAACTTTCTTGCTCTGTGCTTTATTCTAAACAGCTGAATAATTTTTTTAAATGAATCTTTAGTTGTTCTCTTTCACTGTAATTTGAGTGACTCTTTTTTTGTGCAAATAATTTTTAAAAAGCCCTTTTAATATGGAAACTATGTAACAGTAAATTGCATGGCAGACTTCAGTATTGTTCCTTCTCTGCTATGGTGTACAAACCAGAAATTTTTAATTTGTAGATAGTAATTCTAGGAGACAGATAACTTAAATTTTTATATGCCAATTTTAGAAATGTGCAAGGGAGAGGTGGAAGTGAAATCTTTGAGCTTGTGTAATGATACATAAACACCAGAAGATACCTACAGGTTAGAAAAATAAAACACCCTGCTGGTTTAATATGTTTGTAGACAAGGAATTTGTTAAACTTACTCCAGAATTTATCACATGAAATTGCAGAGTAGATTTTGGGAGTAAACAGATGAGAAAAGGAAAAGATACTGGTCATGAGTTTAAGGCTGTCAGTTATGCAAATTCTGAGATACAAATTTATTTTTTTCTTTCATAGTACCTCTTGATAGCCAGCTTACTTCTCTTTTATGTTCTCAAGTTTTAGGGAAGATTTCTATTATGATGACACTGCTGGATACTTTGTTCTTGGAGGCAGTGGATATGTAAATGGTATTGAAGCGTTCTTTGGACCTGTGAAATACTATCGTCTCAATGTGTTGGAAACAGAACAGGTAAATAAAAACAGTATTTGGAAATGTTTAAATTTTAGCAGCTAGCTATGGCTGTTGTTTTGTTTTGGTTTTTTTTTTTTAACTGAAGCTCTTACCAAGTGATAAACTTGCTATGAAGCATAATAGTACTTGGGAATATATAAGCAAAATATGATCATTTTCTTTTGAAATCTAGGAATGTTAGTTACCACTTCAAATGCCTAAAGATAAGACTTCTAGAAATGAGTATGTAAAGCAAAGTTGCTAAATCTATATTTAAGTAAGGACTTACTTTCAGTATTGCTTTGTTTCCCAGAGATTTTGATGATACAGTATCGTACGCATTTGATTCATTTATGGTTATGTTGAAATTGGTGGTAAAAGTCACATAGGCTTGGTCTATTTTGAAAGTTTATACCTGGTTTCTTGGATTATGCTGTTTAAAGTCAGTCTGTTGTGGCCAGCATCAGGTTGTCTGGCACATTAACATGATGCTCCAGATAAGCTGATTGTAGTAAACAATCTGTTCCCTTTTCTTATTTGCCTACAACATTTCTTTCTAGCAAAGCATGGACAATAACATACTGCAGATGCCATTTATCCATCATTTGCCTTTTTATAGATTTCTAATCCTCTTCATGACAAAGAAGCAGTGGAACAAATTGAACTCTACTACGAGAGATGTATGGACATTCAAGAAATAGTTTATGAGTACGGATACATTGTAAGGCAAGGTGAAAAAGCGCAAAGAAATTGTAAGTGTTGATCTATGAGATAGGAATTTTTAACTGTCATCTTTGGAGACCTGTTTTCTTTCCTCTACCAGAATATGGATAACAGTCATCAAAAGTAAACTTAAATTCATCCATAACAAGAAAAAAGGCAATTTCAAAAGTTTAGCCTTGTTACTGGTAGCTAAAACTATGAGTTTGTCCCTGCAAAGACTTTTGTGCCAGAGAATACAAACTTAAATCATGTTCTTGATATTTCTTCTCTAATTAGACAGATGCATAAAGGGACAAGGAAACACTTTCAAGCTTACATATAAGCTATTCAATTCCCTTTCTTCCCTTTCATTCCCAAATTGCCCTAAAGGCACCTGTGTTTTAAGCCCTTTCACAAAAATAGGTGTTTTTTGCTAGAATGTTTCTGTCACAGTTGCTTAATGTGCAGTAATTGACAGGTCTAGAGCTCAGCAACCACTTCAGTGAAAGAAGAGTAACACAGCTTAAATGTGCGCTGAAAGCTAGCTTATGTTTCCAATTAGAATTTGATCATATGCATTGTGACCATAGTATGGAAGAGAGTAGAAGAAATCTTACATATTTGTAAGTAGCCTGTGCTGGGTGTATGAGGTTTTAGTACTACTATGTGTTAAGGTTGTGCTTATCTAATCCATTAATTTTTAGCTTACCCTAGAAACATCATTTTTCCTACCTGAAGCTTGTTTTAAAGACCAGCTAAGTCAACTTTCATGTCTTAAATATGTTGTTTTCTCTAGGTTATTATGAAAATTATTATTTGGAGCTGATTCACAAATATGAAGAAAAATCCAAATGTGATGCCTTCATGTGGGGAAAAGAGCTCAGGGAAAAGTACCACACTTTGTTCAAACTGTTACAAGAGATGGATTTCAGTGCTCCAGATGGTAATCGTGTTTTATTTTATTGTTCTTAAATAACTCCACAATATATGTCATATAAGTTAGTATGCTTTGACTTCTGTTTGTTTTACACTCTTTTTTTTGTATCAGCTAACTTAGTAAAGGAGTATCATATGGCTTATATGTTGTTCTGTAAATGAAGAATGGCTTGTTATGTAGAAAGAAGTAGAGAAAGCCTTACGTTTTTGGTGGTTAGGTACTTTGAGACGGTGTTTCGGATTTTTATTCACCCTTCCTACTCAATAGTACCTTGTATATCTAGGAATATTGGTTGACTGCACTGAGAATACCATTCAGCATGAGAAGTAACAGAAGCTGTCTCAGTCACATTAAATTAAGGGAGGGGAAAGCAGTTCCTGGTTTTAACTCTTGCAGTAACTGTGCATTCTGTGTTTTATTTTTAGTGTTAGAAGATGGAAGTGATTCAGTTCTAGAAGTTGGCCAGAGGATATTTGAGAAGGTTGCAAAAGGTCTGTCCAGTGCCGATGGCCTCAGCAATATGGGCTCCTCTGTCCCTCTCTTGGTGGATTCCAGTTGTTGTGGATACCATAAGGCTTCCTATTTCCTTGCAGTTATATTTGAAACAGGGCTCGGTGTGTCTGTGGACCATACAAAGGTAGTATATTTAGTATGTTTGGCTATGTCTGTGAAATTAATTACCTTTAAAGGCAGTTTAGAAGTGAAATGAATTTATGAGCAATTGAATTAAAAAAATGTGAAATGGCCTCCAGATCTAGGCTGTGATTGAAGGTATTCCCCAATACAGCCACTCCTAAACAGCCCAATGCCAGTGAAGTCTTTATGAAGTCCTGATGATGGGAATCTTTATCCTGATCATCCAGAACAAGGAAATCAACGATTTAGTAAGACCTAAAAATGGTGTTAAAATGAACAGCATGGAACACACTGCTTTTCCCAGTCACTGAGGAGGTAGAATGAGATGATAACCCTCAAGTCACCCACTGTCATTTGTAGATGGGTATGAAAAAAGTCTCATATCAGGCAAATCTCCTAAAGTGAAAAGGTTGCATAATACAGTCAGGAAAGAAGTCCCATTTTACAGTGTGCAGAAATGTGGTAGTGAGTATATTATGGTCATATGATTAAAGGTAATCAAAGTACAACAGGGTTTTTTTGTAAAAAAAAAAAAAAAAATGACCATGCTTCAGCTGAGCAACTGCAGAGCATGTGAACTCCTGACCTTTTAGGCATGTTGCAAATAACCGAAATGTTTCCATGTGATTCCATTGCAAGGTCAAATAAAGGGGAGATGTGTGTATATCACTGAAAGAGGGCTGTGCTGAAATTGCCAACAGATATTTAATTGTGATATAATAGTGTAATATAAAATGCTCATAAAGAATATCAGATCTGCCTAATGTGGTTACGGGATACTAAATCAGAAGAACCCGAGAGGCCAATCTGAGACCAAACTCACTCCAGTTTCTCAAACATGAGAAACCTTAGACAGGAGCCTTTTTCATACCCTAATTGTGGAGTATACCTAGTGCTAATTATGGAGGCTAAGTAATTTCATTATTATATCTGCTTCAGATAGTGTAGGAAATAATTTAATATCCAGCACATATGGGACACCACTGTTTTTATTACTTTGCAGGTGAAAAATAATAGTAGTGCTGAAAATGGTTTTGGCAAATGTGTGGTACCTAGACTATTTCTAGTACCAATTAACATGTATCTCAAGGGAGCTTTTTGCTGAACCTTTGTCAGCCACAAGTCCCATCCTTCTAGTCCTGTCAGATCCTTAGGGTAAGATTTTCAAGTGCTGTTTGTTAACTTCCATATGTTTCCACTGAATACAGTACAAAAACTGCACTTGACATCAGTGAGACTAGTTAAGTCACTGCTGAGTGTAAAAAGTGTCAGAGTATAATTAACACTATAATAAAGTGGCATTAAAAAGATTGCTGCACAGTTAGTGGTGGCAGAATAAGTGTAATACTTGAAAAGTATTTAGAGCGTCTAGTTTTTCATTCAAATCTTTCTATACATATAGAAGACATTTTAACTACTTTAGGGCTAAGCTTGAGTCTGTAACTGTGTTTATAAGGTATAGCTATTATATCAGCTACCAGCATGAACACTGTTCCCTTTAAATCTCCAGCAAAGTGCTGAACTTGTGAGATGTGCAGTAAATTCACTCTTGTTGGTCTGTTGATGTTTGCCAGGGACTGCTGTATAGTTTGGTTGGCGCTCAGGGTAATGAGAGACTTGCTATGATGAATCTTGGCTATAAACATTACCAAGGCATTAATAACTATCCACTTGATTTGGAGCTGTCGTATGCTTATTACAGTAATATTGCAATAAAGACATCGTTGGATCAACACACTATAAAAGGAGAACAGGTAAAAGAGTTATGACTGTATCTGAATTTGTTTTCTCTGCAAATGACTCTTCATATAGTAAAATTAATTATGTGTCCAGAACATTTTTGTCTTGATTTACAAATACTAGCTCATCTGATTCACGTGCCTGCCCATAGCAGGGTTGTTAGACTAAATGAACTTTAAAGGTCCCTTCCAACCCAAACCATTCTATGATTGTTGCAAAATCCCCCCAGATTATATGTAGGTATCCTTACTCCATTTCTTAGCAAGGGGGAAACCAAACCAAAGTTAGGCTCAAATTGTCAGAATTGTCTGCATGCCTATCTTCCAGTAAAATCTAAGTCTTATTTTTGGGCCTTAATTCCTCATTTAGATTTTTAATTATTATTATAATGGATGCATTTATTAAGGAACCGATCTGCTGTTTCAGTAGCCAAACATCATGAAGTTCATGCAAAAGAATAATTGTCCTCTCTATACTTACACCTTCTCTATAATCAAATGTGAAGTTTGGGTTGTTAAATACCTAACCGAGGAGATAAAGTTAGAGTAAAATGATTTTGGAGTGAACTGCTAAACAGGTAACACAGCTTTATTTGTAAAGAATACTCAAGGGAGACCAGTACTAGGATCCTGGCTTATCAGAAAGAATGATTATTGTACAAATAACAGTGAGATTGTGAATGCTGAAGAGCTAATAATCAGCTGACAGCCACCTAGATAAGAGTGCTGTAGGGCAGGTCTTCATCAAGCTTTCTGCCAGCTTATTTTTATCTTTTTAGAGATATTTCTGTAGAAATTAAAAAGACTCACAGAGCCTAAAAGCACTTCTTTGCCATTATTAAGTGCATTTAAAACTAAAAAGGTGAAGAGTTTTTTTCAGTTGCTGACATCTTGGCATATCTTTCCAGTGTAGAGTGCACTTACGGTTTTGTACTGTAACAAAGCAGTAAATGGTTTTCACATTGGCTGTGAGGATAATTCTTAATGTACTGGCCAGCAGAGGGGTGGTGAGAATTTTAAAACCCAAAACTGATCACAAATTTTAAGGGATAAACAGGAATTGGGCAACATTTTCATCTTGGTGGCAGATGCGTGAAATAATTGCGTAATAATTATTTTCTGTTCACCTACTCCTCAGGCTTTTGTGGAAACTATAAGGCTGATGGATGATGAACTGCTAAAAGCTCAAACAAAAGAAAATGGTGATGTCTTTATGTGGTTAAAACATGAAGCAACAAGAGGAAATGCAGCTGCACAGGTAAAAAGTAATACATTTCCCTTTCTTGGTTTTATACACACATCATGTATGTACATCTATAGGCTATGTAGGAAGGTTGTGGAGAAGAATTGAAGCAGACAGATGTTTTCTTTCTATCCAAAATTGCTTCTTTTTTATGATCTTGAACTATTTCCCATGTTTCTGTCTGATAATATCCAGTGACCGTACAAGAAACTGTAACAATTCAAGGCAAAAGGGAAGGGTTGTCAAGATGTAGCAACCTCCTACTCTGATCATTTTGCCTGGGTTTTTATTTGACACGGTGCAGTTATTTGCTGCTGATCTGAAACCAGTAGCAATATGTTGTAATAGTGAGTCATTGTCATGCATCAAATCTGCCTTTATCACTTACCTCTGAACTTAATTCAAGCCGGAATTTCATGATACTGACAGCTGTAAAAAATAAGCCTGCTATAGATTTGATAACAGTACATTTCACCATTGAAAAGCCATCTGGATATTCCTGATAACCAATTGTTTTTAAACTGTTGAGGACATATAACTAGTTTCTTCACACATTTAAAATCCATTTAAGCCTGCAAAAGCCTGCTTATGCAATTTCAGTTTCAATAATAGCATTTATAGCATTATCACTTATGTTGTTTTCTTTTAGCAACGATTGGCTCAGATGCTGTTTTGGGGCCAACAAGGAGTTGCAAAAAATCCTGAAGCTGCCATAGAATGGTATGCAAAGGGTGCAACAGAAACAGAAGATCCAGTGTTAATATATGATTATGCCATTGTGTTATTTAAGGTAAGTAATGTTTCATGTTTTCACTTTAAAAATATCATTCCTGTGACATGGATGCTTGTAAGTTATCTGCAGTGACACACTATGACAGTGTATACAAGTGCTTTTAGATTTACTCTGAAAAATCAGTCAATAGTTATGAAGCTAATGTTGATTTTTACCAGATGTGCACAAAAATTTTAAAAAGAGCAAGTTAAAAGAACTTTAGTCACTTTGTTCCTAGCCAGATTCAGGATCAAAATACCACCTAAATTGTGGATCCTAATTTTTCCTGATGGCTTTTCACCTCAAAAATCTAACCAGCTAGTAGACATAGGCTTTGGTGTAGAGAAGTAAGTGAAAGTTTGATCTTTACTTAGAATGCCCTTTATTAGATCTCTGGGAAGTAATTTTTTTTAGTATGAATTAAATAGTCTCTGCATGCAGTTAGTTTTTCCCTGCTAGAAGCAGTAGGTGGCAGAGGCTGAACTCAGCCATAATCCCACCTGAGTCAAATAAATTGTATCAGCTAAGTGGTGTCCACCCATAAGACATTCAACAGTACTAAAGGTTAGAGATAGTAGTCATTCCTTTGATAGTGGGTGGCTATTCTCTACAAAATGATTGCTTAAGTTTTGCTTTTGTTAATTTTGAGCACCCATAGTCTGTTTGACCCATGACTGGAATTAACTTATATGGACGTCATCAGTATGTCATGTGTGTTTCCTTTGGAGACACTCTGACATCCTTATTCAGGAAAGCTGAGAGCTCTTACTCATTGCCAAATTGTGAACAATCTATGCACTTTTGAATGCTAGTCTTTCTTCCGTGGTCACCAAAAATTAAATATCTGTGATATTATTTACCCACAGAAATTACTTGGATCAACTGGTGAAATAATTTTTCCTAGACTGAATCACTGAGATTTTGTAAAGCTGTGATTGAAAGATGAGAACAAAGCTGCTTTTTTTTGGTTGTTGTAGCTGCTTAAAGCTGAATAACACCTAGTAAATAATAATATCAGTGTTAAAATGCATTTTGAATGTGTATATGTGAATTTTCATCGGCCTGTATTCTGTATTTGTAACCAATGCTTGCTTCACATATCCATTTCCTAGGGCCAGGGTGTGAAAAAGAATACAAAACTTGCTTTGGAATTGATGAAGAAAGCAGCAGCTAAGGTGAAATGTAATAAATACTTTATTGTAAAAGTCCTCTACCAGGTGCTAATAATAATGAACTCTGATTTACATAAAATACATATTACCGTAATTCTCTGTAAATACTGGTTGCTTCTCCCAGTGTTTTCACCATGAATGGTGAAAGGCTTATTTCCCCAATTTGGGAGACTAGATAAAATTTCTATGGGAAAAAAAGAATTCTCTCTACTTACATCTTTCAGAACTTGATGATAGTTCAGTGACTTACAGAGTGAGTAGATGATCCAGGAAATATGTTTTTTGCTTCATGTTATGTTCCTAAGCATTTTAATCTAGACCACACTAGGTATGTTTTTTCACAGGAGTGCCTACCAGGCTTGAACTTCTGACGTGGTGGTCAGGTAGACATGACTGTCATCTTTGACAATCTGTACCAGCAGGCTTTGTTGTAAAAACAGAGTGTCTTTTAAGTTGTAATGTGAATGAAGAAGAGTAAAGACTGAGGCCTGGACTGTACTTCCTCAGTCTGCACTGAGCGATGGTGCATTCCTGCAGCACAAAAACTGAGCGCAGAATGGTGGCTTCCTATCCCACCACCCCTGAGCTGTGGTGGTTTATGGCCAGTTCTCTCTGCTTAGAGTTACAACTCTCCAGGGGATGCTGGTGACTGGAAAAAGACTGTATGCGCTCTCTGGCCAGCTCTTCTCTGCTTCAGGGAGAAGACCTGGATGTCCCAAAGCCTTCTCTTTTTTCCATAGCAGGGGGAAACATTCACAGGCACCACAGAGAAGAGCAGCCTCACTCCATTTAATGATCTAGTACAGTCAGACTACCCAGGTCATGATTTGGTCCTTAGTATAAAATCATAAGAGTACCTAGACCTTGAATACCTTCCTAGCTCTACAACCAGAACTAGTTCAATTACTGACAATGACTTCACTGCTGACCACCATCAGAAAAGAATTGTGCTGGTTCTATCATTAATTTGAAACAGGAGAGACTACCTGTTCTACTGCCTGTTTGGGAAAGGCTTGAATAAACTGAGTGGCTTTCACAGTGCGATCAAAATTTCCTTGACTCAGGATCTGAGGAACAGATTCCAGGAAGCATCCTAGAGACAACAATTTCCTTGCTCTCCTTGAACCCAGATACTTATGTTCTTAAGTTCAGTGCACATTTTCTATACAAAAATAAAACCATAATTATTGAAAAGTTTAACTGCTTTTGCATTTTAATAGGTAAGTTTAAATCTTAAATCTGTTTCAATCTGAAAGGAAAAGGAATCCTTCTCCAGAGGCCCTTGGTAGGTGCCAGTAGTATGTAGTTCTTTGTACAGACATTACAGGAGACTGCAGTGTAGAAGCCAACAGTAACAAGCAAATAACTTGTTCACTGAGATTTTTTTGCTAGTTCACTGTTCTGGCATGGCTGCTATTAAGCATACATTATAAAATAAGAGTAAATAGCATGCTCACATTTATTGATACAGAGTAATTTGAGCTGCTGGCACACTTACAGCCACCATATGATCCACCAGTTTATACAAGGAGATGGTGACTCGTTGCAACCAAAATAAAAACTGCGCAAGGAAGATTTCCTCCTCTTGATCCATAATTATTGATGCAGAGATGCAACTTAGCAATAGCATGTAGCACTAACTTAAGCAGATCTGTATGATGTTGGTTGACATTTTGAAAGCAGCATCGCAAAGGTCTGTGTTCATTGCTTCCTCTTTATTCTTAGGGAAATGTTCTAGTTTAAAAGAAGCTTTTTTTTTTTGATTGCTAATCCTGTCAAGCAGGTTTTGGGAGTTCACAAGAATAGATGCCCCATTTTGGCTTTGCAGAGGAAATGGGTGAAAACAGCCACAGTTTGTTCTTGTCAATAAGTACAAATCTGAATGCAAACATGGCTGAGACTGATGACACTGGAATCTTATTCCTTGCTCTCAACATGAAGCCACAAGGAAGATTAGTGTGGAAAAAAAAGCCATCAAACCTTTATATCCTTTAGTCCTAGATCAGTGTAATTTTGGCTGGATCCTTGTGCCAGGCATCTAGAATCTAGGCAAGGTCACAAGAACACCCGAAGTCGAGCAACAGGTTAGAATTGCGAAGTGACCCAAAGCAGAATCAAACATGTTACCTGAAACTACTCTTCTCCTTCCCTAAGGGTTTGCCCCAGGCAGTGAATGGATTGGGATGGTATTACCACAATTTTAAGAGAGACTACAAAAAAGCAGCCAAACACTGGTTAATTGCTGAAGAATTGGGAAATCCAGATGCATCGTACAACCTTGGTGTCCTTTATTTAGATGGCATTTACCCTGGAATACCTGGTAGAAATCAAGTGAGTAAATATTTAATAGTACTATTTCTTACATTGGGGCCCTGTTTAGAAGTTTTTGCTTCATTCTTGAGACTGCTGTGTTCGCTCTGAGTTGGATTTTGGTACCTTTTATCACAAAGAAGGATGTTACTGGGGAATTCAGTCAGATTGCTTAGAGAGAGAAAGGTTACTCAAATATCTCACTCATACTTATGTATGTATGTATGTTTGTGCTCCTTTAATTTAGAAACAAAACAGCTCCAGGGACTTCCTCTGCTTTCCTGCATCCAGTGACAGCAGCCAGGATAGTGTGTGCTCTCACATCGTGTGATCCTTTTGGTTTCTCTCAGTTTTAGATTGGAAAATATAGAGGGAAAAGATGCTTTTCACAGTAGATGAAAGCTGCAGAACCTTGTCCCTGAAGTCATGAACAGCTATGCTACATTCATATAGCTTCTGTGAATCTCAGAACTCCAGTGAAAGACCTTCAAGCCAGACTTATAAATGTGACTATTTAATGCAGTCCTGGTAGACTGCAGTATTTTGATTTGTCTTTCTGTGACGTAGCCCATTTATTAACTTTTCCCATTGACATGTGCAAAATTAATTTTCCCCTAATAGGAAGTGTCTACTTTGGTTATATTACTTTTAATTAACTATGTAGTTTATGACCAACAGCACAAATACAGTGAAGTAGGCTGTAATAAATGCAAGCAGACTTTGTGCTTGGAGCTAAAAGATGTTTCCAGTGTGGCCTGTGAGTTCTGAGATTTGGATATACTCTGGACAGTGAGCATTTCTGCTGCCAACAGCAGCAGTCCTCGCCAGCATGTGCATTTGGCAAATACATTTTCTTTCCCTGGGGACCAAAATACACGTTTCAGAGCAGACCAATTATAAGAGTACACCTATAAGTGCCCGGGTTTCTTTATTCACCAAAGCCATAGGCAAGGAGAAGTAATTTGTTATTACTGTGATTGATACTCTGAAGTCCATGCTCACTCTCAGAAAACATACATATCAGTGGTTAAAAATTTCCTGAAATAAATTATTTGAGGCTGCGTGCTGCTTTGGTTTATATTACAGATTACTGTTTCTGAGGGTCACACAGCTCTCCCACTTCTCTGACTCTGGCCCTGCCTACTCAGCTTGTGTTCTCTTTTATAAACCAGTTTCAGAGGCTTGAGCACTGTGGTTGAGCATTGCTGAACATATGGAGCATTGCTGCTACGCCCCAGCCTTCACTTAGGCATCACCAGTGCAAAAGTCCCATTCTCTGTCTCTTCTCCAGGATCCCTTATTTCCCTACTACTGAATAACTAATTTTACTTTTGTCAGTGCACACAAATTTGTATGCTACCAGGCATTCAGACACTTTTCTTTTTGACATTCCATATATTACCAGAATTTATGTTTTTAAAAACCTTTTTCCAGCTTAAACTACTAACAAGTTAGAAGAAAGGAATTAATTTCACTTAAGTACATTAAAAATAGTTAAACTGCCTTGCCCTCATTAGCCAATTGCCTCTTAATTCGTTTAATGAAATGAGTCCTAGGAAACAAAGCTCAATAAACATTAATAATGCAGAGTTGCTAATTGTGTCTTGTTTCTTTGCAGACAGTTGCTGCACGCTATTTCTATAAAGCTGCCCAAGGAGGACATATAGAAGGGACTTTAAGATGCTCTCTGTACTACATCACAGGAAATATGGAAGATTTCCCTAGAGATCCAGAAAAAGCTGTAATGTAAGGAATGAAACCATTTGTTAAAGGAGAATATATTTCTGGTGGGATTATTTTGATTATTGGTGATTTTTAAGTCAGTAGTCTAAATATCTGGTACTCCATGATGCTTACCTTCTCGTTCTTCTGTAGTAAAGTTTGATCCACACGAATATGTGTATTCTTTAAATGACCAGTAGATTTTGAGAGATGCTGAGTACTTTTAGTACATTTTTTTCCAGAACAAATTGAAGAGATTGTATTTAACGACTCTTGAGAGGTTGTATCTAACAAAGCCAGGCTTATTTGATTTTCAAGAAACTTTAGGCTCCTGATGTGATAGAACTGGTGTTTTGCATCAAGAAAAAGGCAGATAATTCATTATAACACTTATTAACTTACATTTGTTTTCTTAAAAAAAAAAATAGTTTTGCCAAGAAAAAACATAGGCAGTCTCTGACATGCTCATGGAGATGAATGGACAAAATGTTCTCATTCAGTCAACAGTTACAAGACTGATGCAGCAATTACTGTGAAATCCCATAGTTTGTCTTATGGAAGAAGTCAGAAGGTGATCCCATATCCTTTTGTGTCCTTTCAGTCAGTCTGAGTTGGGATAACATTACTGGAGCAGAGCTGTTCATCTTTTGTTGTTTGTTCTTTTCTACAGCTGGGCAAAACACATTGCAGAGAAGAATGGCTACTTAGGTCATGTCATCAGAAAAGCTCTCAATGCTTATCTGGAACTTTCATGGTATGTTTGTTCTGTTCTTTTCAAGTTCATTTTCTATTTTTCACTTTATAGCATGATAAAATAGTTAACTTTGGGCCATCACATCAAAAAAACACAAATAGCACCACTGAAATCAGTAGCAAAACACCCATTGACAAAAGGGGAAGAAGGAGTAGACCTGAAGCATAATTCAACAGTTCTGACAGAATCAAGTGAAAAAGAGGGAGTTTGTAGAGTGAAATAGTGTTGTATCTGCTGTCTGTGATATTCATCCTGTAGTACTGTAGCATGTAACATGCACTGGATTAGCCAGAGGAATGCTTTTCACTTTTAATAACCTCTGTTCCAAAAACCGTACTTTGCTTTCTCTTTTCTGTATAATTCCATGTCATGAAAACTCAGGCTGCTGGATTAGATGTGCTCTTTTTTTGAATATGGTTAATCTTTTCTGTAAGGTATACTAGGGGACTAGATATTGTCTAGGAGATCAGATATTGTTATCTGATGAGCCAGTCAAGAGGTTTTGAAATAGCCTCCAGGTTAATGCTTCATTTTTGCAGTGACCTGTAGGCATGAGCGTCAGATACTGTACGTGCAGGCATCAGGCTGTCATATGTGGTTAAGACAATGGCTCATTTAGTCCTGCAGCCTCCCCCTGCTAGTACCTAATTAGTGCTTCAGGCTTAGGTGATCTACAAGAAAATGTCAGTGAACTATTCTGAAGTAACCCATTCCTAGAAGAAGTTTTTTTAATTCAGTCACAGTCATTTTTCCTGAGACTTGACCTCGCTTTTCAACACTGAAAAACTATCAGTTAATATTTTTGTAGCATGTTCTAATGTACAAGCCTGTGACTCTACCCAGCTCACTCTGCATAGTCGCATGGAAGTCCTGTGCACATGACAGAGCATTAAGATCCCAGAAGTTCTGGTCTCAACAGCTAAGAGGAAAAATCTGCTGGAGTCCCTCTTGAGATGCCAGTGACTGAGAGTGTGTGCATAGTTACCTGTGAATACTCGTCCTAGTCGTCTCTGGTTTTAGGAGTATGTTCATCTTGAAATCTTTGCTTCTTCCTGTATCTTGCACAGGTGCAAATTGTTACATTGCCAAGCAGACCAAGTAATGTGGCCCTCAGTCATTGGTGTTAGCAGCCACGTGTTCTACACACCTGTTAGTCATGGTTCTTTAGCCTTCAGAGATTGATTTAAAGGCCTTAAATGTAGTTTCTTTTCTGAATTGCCCTTTGAGACTTAAGAAGCGGAAGAACTAACTTCCCAGCTTAGGTATCCTGAATTCCTTCTGTGGTGCCAGGTCTCCATTGTCCCAGATGTTTTTACAGGGCAAGTACAAGGAAGAATTTGAAATATTGCAGAAACAGTTGGAAAACAGGAGGATACACCTGCTAATTCTGTAAGGGCAACTGCTTTCACAATATCATTTCAGGTTTCTTTGCTTAAGGACCTACTCTGGAAATCAATTGTGTATTTAACCATATTTGCTTCCAGTTAAACAAACTATTGAACCCTGAAACTTGTCATGGTTTTAGCTTTGTATTGTGGAGAGAATCACTGGAAGCATGACCCTTTAATAGGAAGCTTTAGTAGGAAAAGGGTACACCAGGGTTTGGGTTTTTTAATCTTGCAATTTTAGAACTAAACACATTATTTTAAAGACTTCCTCTTAATTTTGAATGCTTAGTCTTCATAATACTGAGTAGATGAGTGACAGAGAACATGAAAGAGGTGCTTTCCTCTGGAATCCTGAGCAATGCTGTACTACAGTGCTGCAATACTGATTTGCTATACTGCAAATGCAGTTAGCTTTTACTGCTTGCTTTACAGTCAGTGAGGTGCCTAGAGTCCATAGAGGGACTGAGACTGTTATTTTTTTCACACATTCAAATATAATGAGATACAATTCCTGTCCCAAAGAGCCCATAGTCTTAAAAGACAAGACAAACAAGTCATAGAAGTAAAAGGGTAAAGCACATCAAAGAAGTACTCAGACAAGTGTTTGACAGATACATACACAGGTAAACACAGATTTTTTTTTTTTTTTTTTTTTTTAAGTGAAGGAGGTAAGAGCCTTTTAAGAATGTTTCGTCTGAAACATTTAAATAGATATTTGCATTTAATATCAATTCAACTTTATAATCGATTTCACACTTAGAGTAAATGCACACTGGAGCCAATCCAGTTTAAGTACAGGGGAGAAAACACTGCAAATTCTTGAGATCCAACATGGCTTGTTACACCAAGCATTGCCAGTAGATGTAGCTGTTGCATGGGTTTGCTAGTCTCCTGCTTTTAAACCTTGTACCAAAATTTTGCTCTTAGGTGATTTTATCAATTTTCGTGGGTTTTTTTTTAACTATAACTAAAATGTGCATTATTTTTCTTAGGTTTTTCACTGATTTATTTTATCTAACATTAGGCATGAAGCTCTGCTGCATTATGTTTTAGCAGCTGAAACTGGGATTGAAGTGTCACAGTCAAATTTAGCACACATCTGTGAAGAAAGACCAGTAAGTAAATGGTCACAAGTCATTATCCTAAAAGGCAAACTTGTTAGTAGTAATGTAATCCTAATCTCTTATCTGTGACATGGATTGATTATTTTCTCTGTAGGACCTAGCAAGGAAATACCTAGCAACTGATTGTGTTTGGAGGTACTACAATTTTTCTGTTTCTCAAGTCAATGCACCATCATTTGGTATGTATAAAGAATTCTTTCTGAATTTTAATTTTACCTTTTTTTTTTAATTTCAGAAACCACTCTGTTACAACTTATATGTGAGTGAGTCAGTTAAGCAGGGATTACTCTTCCCTTATCATATATTTCCTTTTTAGTGTTTTGATAGGAATATCAGGGGGAAGAAAGGTATTTTAAGTGTTGTGTTTTAGCACAGCTTTTCTGAGAATTTCCTTCTTATGGCATAAAATGGATAAAATTTGAATAAAATAAAATAAAAAAGCTAAGCCCTGAGAAGGGGCTAGATATTTAGGAGCCTGAGCAACTGACTCAAGGGTTAAGAAAAAAAAGAAGGCAGTAGACTTTAGGAGCTCATGCTGTTTAGTTTATCAAAGAGAAAATCCAAAAGCAAATATACTTCTGTATCATAATTGAGTCATGAGAAACTAATGAAGGCTAAGGGATTCCTTATCTAATTTATTATGAGTTTTTCTGTTAGGGTACACAGTTTATCAACATTGGCACATCTTACCTTGGGGAAATAAAGTATACTCTGTTAAAAAGAAGGTTTATTTACATACAAGTTACATTCCTCTGGCCTTAAATTTTACTACATCTGGGACTTTAGTGACTAAGTAATTTTGGTGCCTTTGAAAGAGTTATTCAATATTTGAAAATATTGATCTGATTGTCTCACAAGGATGTTTAAGTGCTTTGTTATAAGTAGGTGGAAAAGTGGAGCGTAAAAATAATTCAAGCTATTTATTGAAATATACAGCAACACAGAAACTGAATACCACATTGATACAGACTGAAGCCACAGAAGCTGATAAACCGTGTTAGCTTTTGTGAGGAGTATGTAGACACCTCAGCAAGGTGCAATTTGGTTGACCTTTTGGCAGATCCACTGGTACAGTCTTACATTTGAGAAGGTAAGACTGTGATTCCATTCAAGTAAAGGAGAGAAGACTTGCTGGGTTCAACAGGGGAAGGATTTTATTACTTTCTCTTTTCCTCACATGAGTAACGTAAGGAGAGTTTCATCTCAGACCCCTCCCTGCAGTGGTGGAAGATCAAAAGCCCAGTGTAGGGTCTGGGATGGAGAGTCGTAGCCCTGGAAATCTCTGCTGCAAGGGTTAGTTATCAGTGCAACACAGGGTGACCTCAAGGCCACTCACTGCCTGTTGTGGGAGTGCTCTCTGGGCCAGGGCTGGAATGACACGGTTGGTATGGTTGAGGGGAACTCTCTTGATCATTCACTACAGTGTTCATGGCCTTCCACTCTGTATCTGTGCCAGCCCATCCATGTAGTCTTTTTGCCTTTGTTGTTGTATGAGTGACCAGCTTGCTTCCAGGAAGAGCTCTGCTACACTCCACTGTAAAAACAAGTGGGATGTCTAGGTAGCTGCTGTAGACTCACAAGGCAAGGTGTAGAAGCGTTTCAAACCATTAGAGGAAAGGTTAAGTCAGGTAAGTATAGACATTGTCATGGGAGTTTTTCAACTCTTCAGCATACATTAGTGCAATATCATGCTTGATTTGGTCTAGGTCAATTCCCACTCTATTGGCACATTTCATTACTATGCAATATCACAGAAAGATGTTTGTAAAATATTTGCTGGTAATTGCTTCCTTCTAGTCCAGGGAAATTCTATACCATTGTCCTGGTTTGGGCTGGATTTGAATCTAATGAAATGATTGTCAGCAAAGTTCTGTAACTTTTGGGGTGGGTTCAGCCACCATAGTGACAGGTACAGAACAAACACTTAGACAACGTGTTTTTAAGTCTCATCAAGTTAGTAGGGCTAACCCAAGCATTAAGGCTACAGGTTGCCCAAAGACACATTCAGAAGAAGAAATGCAGTATAAATTCTCTAAGTCTCAGTTTTTGTAAAAATAGCAATGTCGTTCACTAAATTCATTAAAGAGAAACTATGAGAAATTTCATTCGGGATAAATATTTTCATTGGGCAGGCTGATGTAAAGTAGCCACAGAGACAACCAGAGATAGAGTACTTTTTTTTTTTTTTTTTTTTTTTTAATATGATGCCTTAAGTAGAATTACTGTTAACTTCTCCATCACATTAATAGTTGGTTAATTCTATTTGTACGAATATTCTAAATGATTTGCTACTGGTTTCTTTCATAGCCTATTTGAAGATGGGAGATTTCTACTACTATGGTTACCAGAACCAGTCTAAAGACCTTGAGCTCTCAATGAGGATGTATGCACAAGCTGCATTAGAGGGAGATTCACAGGTGGGTCTGCAGTTGTAGTGTGTTTATAAAACATCAGACTTTAGAACAATCTGAGGATTTATCTGAACCTGGTTATTTTGCTTGACTGCATCTGAAGAAACTTGCTAGAATAAGTTACAATTACTTCACAATACCATGTGAATCAGTAGTTGCTGTTTCATGATAATAGAAGGTAAACCTTGCATAGGTGGACAGTCCTAGAATTAGGCTGTTTTGAAACCTAAAGGTGGATGGCTGAATTCTGTGCTACCTTACCTTGGCACAGTTGATTATGACCTTGGTATTTTGCTACTGCAAGGGAGAGAATTAATAGACTGCTGAGTTGCATTCCAGTCCTATTCTCTGCTATTTTAGGATACTGACAACAAGACTGGCCCATTTCCCTTGGTATATTGAGTGAATCCTAGAGTGAATTTTGTTCACTGCACCAACAAAAGCTTTATCTTAAAATGCTTTATAATTAAAACACACCATATCACATTACGAAAGACATGCAGTGTTGCAACACAGTTTCCTGCCCTTAGACCCTCCTGAAGTGTTTGTTCTGGGTGCGATATTCCATTCTCTCTGTCCCCAAGAGCATGTCTCCAGACAGTGTCTTGTATGTGAATTTTAGAGTGGAATCTGGTTTGAGGATATTGGGACACAACATTACTGCTAATCTAGCAAAGGAAGGAAGAGGTGCACGAACAATTACTTTAAAGTATGAAAGCCAAACAGATGGGGAATCCTATAATATGTATCATCTGTGTTCATCTTTGTGGCTCTCAAGAGACATAGGGATGCCTAAGGCTTGTCCAAGTAGGCAGGGACTTAAATTGTCTGGAGGAAATTTCAGCTCTCAATTTCACTATTCTGATTGCTGTTGATTTATAGAGCTAGGTGGAGGAGAACTAAACAGTAACAGAACTGGAACCCATTTCTGCTTTCAGTCTGTATTTCCCTAGTAGATAAAAGATGATAGTTTGATATGGTGGCTGTATTTAAAGAGCAACTAAAAATGAGAAAGCTCAGATGTTTTTCCAGATGGTTTCTGAGAAAACACTGTCACAACAAATCAACACTGATTCTTTTGCATTTTCAGTATTTACCTGTGTATATGGTTAGGAGAAAAGGCTCTCATTCAGGAAAGATCACATTATACTAAACGAATTTGTAGAAGACAGTTGTAATTACTTAGATGCTTGATGCTTACAGTAGATCTTCCATATACATATGAAAATTTAAGGTTAAAAGCATGTTTGCTTTTTTATTGTTAGGGTTTCTTTAATTTGGCCCTTGTCATAGAAGAGGGCAACTCCATACCTTCCTACATTCTGGATCACTTGGAAATTGATCAGGCATTGCAGTCTAGTAATATGTCACTTCTTCGGGAACTTTATTACAGGTGAGTCTTTTTTCCCCTTAATCAGCATCTTCTGTTTTTCCATGTGAGTAGCATTTACTCTGGAAAACAGCAACTCCTGTAATTATTAACTTTGTTCACTTGTATGATTTAAGGCAGGTTAAGGTCAACATGCTTGAAATGCTTAAATTACCTAAACATATTTCAGTTTGTGCCTGTTAGAGACATGATTATATGTGGATACATGAAATAGCAGGGACTGGATTTAATGATCCAGGAGGTCTTTTCCAATTCAGTATATTCAAGTTCCTAAATTAGGCACTGACAATTTGTATACAACCCAAACCAATCTTTTAATGATAAATAAGGCATAATTTAATACAGAACTTGAAAGTTTGTAACTGGGATAATAGCAGTCCTTCCTATTGATTCTGCAAAGATGTTCCAGCCTGGCACAGATACTGTGACACAGAATATTAGATACATGAGAAGGTTACAGGTCTGCTGCCTGTGCCAGCACTGTTCATGTACAAACCGCCTAGGGACCTCTGCTTCCAGTACAGAATTTAAGTTTCCTTTACCTGGGTAAAGCAACATATGCTGGAAAGCACAGTGGGAATGAGAAGCTGACACAATATTTGGTGGGTTTGTGGAATTGCCTCTCCGTTTTAGAGGAGGAGGAGCAATTGGTTAATACATGGGGCTGTAAACCAAGATTGAGTGGTATATCTCCTGTTTTGCTCCCGAGTGTTGTGTGACCCCCAAAATGTTGAGATATCATCAGTTTTAAAACATCATTTGTCAATTCACCAACAGTCTGCTGAAATTGTTCTTCACCATAATTAGCCTGAACTTGTACTCTGAATTACTTCCACTCCACCTGAAATTACCAGTTGGATAAATAGGGCTTGTGGACCAGCTGGTCCATCTGGGATATAAGCTTGAGCCTGAATTCTGCCTTCTCTTGGGCCGAATTCATCTGCTTTGCACTGAGAGTAACTCCAGAGTTGACAGCACTACAGGGTGTTCCCATCATCATACACTTATGTCTAGAAGGGCACATACGTTTTAAAAAATAAAAAAAAAAATATAAATCGTACATAACCTTATATATGTTTATGTATTTTTATAGATAAGAATTTTATATATCTATATATACACTCACCCCTCCCTCCTCAGCTTGGTAGAGAAGAATCAATTGTGGCTTAAAATAGGTGCCTGTGATTTAGCTGTCTAAACTTCCCTGGTAGGTAAAGTCCTACTTGATGGAACTGAGAAAGCTACTCATCTGACCCCACAACAGATACCTTGTAGCTAATCAGCTAAAGCACTCTTCAAGCTCTGACTGCATTGTGTAGTACTCCATTGTCTCTAAAGGCAGTTTAAGCACCAGAATCCTGTTTAGGCAACTAAATTTTGTACATCTAATCTTAAATCAAGTTCTACTGCTGTTGACTCATGTTAGTTACAACAAAGTATCTTGGATATGACCTTGTACTGTGACTGCTTGGCGAGGGTAGCCTGGATGCTTAGACCCATTGCTGACTAATAACAAAATAAAAAATACACTCCTAGGGTAAAATATTCTTTGCTTAATGAGGTTAATCTGGTATTTCTATGAATTTTTACTTCACCATCTACGAGATAGTTATGGTAATAGCTGCTTGTTTTTCTGGGTTATTGAGGTTTGCTGCAAACCCACTGAAGATTCCCAGATGTCAGATGCCACAAAATTGTAGAGGAGCACTAATCAGTTGTTTTAATCTTCTTGTTGTAGGTGCTGGAATAATAGTAACCAAGAATCAATTAGTCCATGCTCGTTAGCATTGCTTTATTTTTACATGAGAGTCTTCTGGAACAATATTTTACAATCTACGCTGGTAAGTATTGCTCCTTTGGTACACACACAGTTCATTTGGAGAGTACTACCTTGGCTTTGCACTACTCTAATTATGTTTTTAAACTTACTGTCACAGATCTACTTCATGGGAACCTTTCTTTTATCGATTCTGGTTGCATTTGCAGTGCAGTATTTTCAGTCTTTATCTGGTAAGTATTTGTCATAGACTAAAGAAAGAGGAACGATCTTTTTACTCCAGTAAAAACTTCAAAAATAAAAGGAGGAGTTCTAGGTTTTGTACCTCTGAACATCAACTTCTTTGACGCGCAAGTCATTTTTTGATCATTGAAAAGGGGTGAATGAAGCAAGGCACAGGTTTAAACCTGTTAGTTTCTGAATAATTTCCCTTGATAAAGGAGATTCTTAATGAAAATATGAACTGCGGGAGATTATGACCGGAAATAAGACATTATTTCCTCTCTCTCAACATGCAGTTTGTTAGAGTAATTATATGACTGATTTCATATGTTGTCTCTGCAATATTCAGTGAGACTGTGTTCCCTGGTTCATATGACTGGATCCATTCAGATACCAGGTGGGAGAAAAAGTGAGGTTCAGAGAAGCGGCACGTTGGAATAACTTAGGAGAATGCAGTTCAGCCTCTTCAGACCAGTAACAGAACCAGTAAATACATTCAGTCGGCACTTGCAGACTTCTCCTGTCCTAAACTAGAAAGGGTTGCTGTGTGTTCTCTTTTCTGATGGGACAGAGAACGTTAAGGGACAGAAAACCAAATGCCAGACCTCAGTCTCTTAAAACTCCTGTTATTTTCTTACCATATTGAAAGAGATACCAGAGACAAAACTACATTGCTCAGGAAAGGGAAAAAAAACCCTACCATCAGATGCAAAAATAATGAATCATTTAAAATGTATTGCTAGCTTCAGCCAAGTGTTTCACTTCCAAATCACAAGACAGGATCTTGATCAGGAAGTTGTGAAATTAATATTGCCAGTTCTTAAAACAATTTCTTCCACTAAATACATTTTCTTATGTTGTGGTTTAATCCCAGTAGGCAGCTTAAGCCTACTGGGAAAACAGAAAACAGAATTTTCTGACAGATTTCTATAATAAAATACAGAAAAAATTTACTTCCACATTGACAACCTACACCTGTGGGGAATAGTATTTTAAAAGAAACAAAACACCATTATGATAAAAGGATTATTTTACAATTCCTAGATAGCATTTAAAACGTGTAGCTGTGCATAATATGCTGACTATGGAAGTAATTCTGAAACCCTGCTTTCTTTTCTTACTAGCTATAGTTATATAACTTGGGAATCATACTATATATGTACAAAGTATATAGTTAAAGTTACAGATACTCTTCTTGCAATATTTCCTAACCCTTGAGTATTATTTTTATATGTGATTTTATATCCACATATTGGTTAAATACTGATTAATGGACTTCCTAGATGCAGTGGGGTCTTTTTTAATAATTTCTTTTGATGTTTTTTTGAAGCCCATAATTCTCCTCGAACAAGATCAGAACCATCATCAGATGAACTTTCTTCCTCAGGGAACAGCAATGAGGATGCTACCAGGCTAGTACAGCAAGATGAATCTGCTTTTTCAAATGATTTAACACAGGAGTCAAACCCTCAGAATCTTCCTGTTACAAGCTGAAGTGTAGTTTTCTTAAGGTTGATGTCCCATTGGGAAGATGGGGTATGAACAGTGACAAATCTAGGAACTAGCAACCAACCCTATTAATGGCATTAATAATGCAGTCCAACAGCCAAAATTGTAGGGAAATTCACTGATCTGATTTCTCCACTATAAAGGAAAAACATTCCTATAATTTATTTAACACTACAAACAGATAATGTAGATTATCTCACTGTACCCAACACATGATCATACTGTATTGCATTGAAGGACTGGAAGAAAACACGCAAAGTCTTTGCCTAATTGAAGAATGAGCAAACCTCCCACCAGTTTTGATGAAGAAGTTTTACTCACATATCTAATATCTTCCTAAGTTACATTTACTGCATTTGAACTTATTTTACTGGTAAAGTTACCACAGTTTTCCAAGTTGAAAGCATGGAAATTACATAAAAGTGAAACCCAGCCACCAACACTTTCCAAGTTCCGTGGCACACCAGCCATGGCTTCAGTACATGTAGTGATAACAATTAGTTTTTGGCATTTTATATTCCATCCTAACTCTTTCATGTGAGAAGTGTTTTGTTGTGAAAGAAAAACACCAGGAGTATTTGTAATATGATCATAACATCGTGGTTCTGCTGGCTAACTCTTGGTCAAAGTTTCACAAGTGTCAGCAGTTCCCTGGTAGACACAAGAAAGTGTTTCCTGCCCTGCCAAGAGCCACAGATTAGAGAAAGTAACTTCCCTAATGAATAAATAAAAGAATATTTAAGCATGAATAGGTGACAAAAGTGAATAAACAATTTGTTTTGGGATTCTTCCATAAATAATGTTGGCAAGGATTATTTCAGGTTCTACAGTAACTCTTAAAGACACCTGCTTAAGTGACAGTTTACTGGTAAATGTTAGATGGGATATATGGATAACAAGTATGGAGTGCAAATGCCTTTTGTCTGATTTAAAGCTGTTTGGTAAGTGGCTGTAGGAAAGGTCTGACCTTTAAAGCAGGTGTGCATGCACCTCTGCAAAATGATGTAGATCACAGACTATAAATTGCATCAATCTATGCATTATTGAGGGTTAAATTCACTCTCCTTGCACTACATTATTTACTCTTGTAAATAAAAATATTTTTCTAATTCAGCCTGTATGTGAGAGATTCTTTTTTTTTAAAGCACCTGTCAGAGGAAATAGTAGCTTGCTCTTGCAGATTCTCAAGAACATTATGTAGGTGTGTTTTCTTAGCTTCAGATGGAACAATCAACCCTTGCTTTCTTTGAGGAATACAGCATTCTCACAGAGTAGATCTGGAAGAAATTTTGTTTTCAATCAAGACATAGGAGTTTTCAATAAGAAAAGAATTAATTAAAAAGAAAAAATCCTCCAACCTTCAAGAGAGATTTATATATGTAAGTGTATATATACACATATCATCAAGGTATGTCTCGCTTGCAAAAAACTGAAGGTTCAAAGTGTTCAGAGAAGAGTTGTTGCCGCAAAGCACTAGTTCCATTAAATAAACAAGAGGGAAAAAAACCCAGATGCTAAAGCTTTTTTTTTTACCCCCTCACGCTCCAGCCATATACTCAGAAAGTGAATTAACTGTGACATATTACTGAGTTTTTAATTTATTTGAGCAAGAACAGTGCAAAGAGCACGCTTCATTCTTAGTATAGTTGTAGATACATATTTTGTTCTTTTTATGTATAGCTAAGTATTTTGAAGTGTTACAAAGGAGCTTCACATCTCAACAGTTTAGTATGTAACTGCAGAGGTTGTCTGCTGTGCTTTTGGTACCCATTGCAAATGGATTGCCAGCATTTTTGAGTTTGTTACGGGTTACAAAAACCTGTGCATCTAAATTTGATTATATCAAATTCCTTAACACAAGTGTATGGCTATTTCAAGAATTCTCTCAACTTCACTTTTATCACCCAATATAACAGAAAACCGTGTGTATTTGTGTTAAAACCAGGTTGGGTTTAGATAGTAAACCCAGAAGTATTGCAGAAAGTCAAGCATAGCCTTTGAAGACAAGTAGACAATTGTCACAACATAGGTGTGATGTTAGGTGCCAAATGGCACATACAGTTAGATGGTCACAAAAACCTATTTGCATGCACATATGGCAAATCTTGCTTGTAGTAAGCTACATGTGCAAGGTGTATTTTACTACATATGTCATATGCAGCAAAATTGAAGCCCCTAGTGAAATACTAATCCTATGGGAGTTTGTCAGTGGTAGCATGATTGCAACCCACGCATTGAAATCGTGGGGTTCTTAGAGCAGCAGTGGTTTAGGTTGTGTACACACGGGTCAGTTACCTGTTAGCAGTCAGGCTGATTCCGTTTTGCTCTCCAAAGTAAGTCCGTGTTCTCAATTTTAGTAATTAACTAATTTGAGGAGGTTTGCCAGAAACATGATTTCACATCTGTAGTTCAGGAGACAATTGCTGAAGCTGCAATATATTTCTTGATGCCAGCAGTTAGTGGTTAAGTCTTTGTTTACTGTTACATATTGCATCAGAAGTTCTACCAAAGTGTATTTAAAGTATGTTAAGATATGCAACTCTTCACAATAAACTGGTGATACTTAAGGCTGAAATAATAACAGTTACATTATTATCCTTCACTTCTTATAAACTCTAGGGGGCTATTATTTGACAACTTAGAGAATCAAACAATTCCTGGAAAGAAAGAGGGGATGGTTCTTTAGGCAAAGCAGCTACATAGTTCTACTACATCCACAAGGGGAAAAAAAAAAAAAAAAAAAAAGTTGCTGTATCAGGAATTATTTTTCATAATTTGAACCAAGACCACTGAAATTTAGAATTTCTGCAGCCCATGGTGAATGCTCAGGATGGGGGTGAGGAAATAATAAAATCACATGTATGGAGCTAAAAGGCTGCTTGTTTATACAGAATTTCATAGAAGGCCAGCCATCAACACAGGTAGTGCTTAAGGTGGTATAAGCGATGGCCATTTTCCTCTTTCTCCCTTGCTTCAGCCCAGAATTATCTTTAGCAAATAAATTAGAGACAAGAAAGAAATTCAGAATGGTTATTTACAACATAGGTGCCCAATTATCTGAAATTAGTGCAGTTTACACCAAGTAAACTGATACGTGTTAAAGCGACAAGGGAGAGAAATTATTACATACAACGTATTGAAGTGCTATGAAAAAAGTGAGAATGAGAGACCAACTACATACTGGGAAAGCTCAAAAAAAAAAGGTCAGTGTTGAATAGTTCTGAATAGTTAATGATTTTAAGGTTATATAGTAGGTGATTCGAGCCAGTTATGCAAAATTTGCAACTACGCTGAAAAGTTTTCTCAGCTTTGAGTTACGTAGCGAGGTAGAAGCAGGACAGACCTGAGCATGGGCATCCGTATGTGGGTGACTGTGACCACTGCCTGGTGCTGCTTCCCAGTCCAAACAGTGACAAACATGACATCCCAATATACAGGCATGAGTGCGTGCTGAAAGTCATATATTAATACATGCTGAAAAGTCATACCTTGCAATAGAAATTTTATTCAGTGATAAAGGGGCCATTGTATGAGAATTAGTCCTGACATGGTGATTATGTGTTACAAGTATACCTTCACTTGGGACTTTTGCATTCTCATTTGAGCTACTGGGAAAGCATGCATGGTCTTTAAAAGCATGTGGGAAACATGGATTATCTGTGAAGAGATTTGTTTTATAGCAGATTCTTGTCTGTGTAAGATGTCCCCATTGACGAATGGACAGCGACATGTAACACTGACTGACAACCCTTATTCTGGATGAAATGCAGCACAAAAAATACAAAAACGTTGACTTAGCTTTGGCTGAGGAATTTCACCCACACACCCTCCCCTCCCTCCCATAAATGCATGAACTGCATTAAAAGATTGGGGTGCAGAAAGAGAAGTGAAAGGAAAAGCTAGAATTTTTGAAGAACAAGCCCAAGTGTAAGGAAGCTACAGAATGACAAGGTGAGTGAGTGAAGCAATTTCCTATGCTGTCTTCAAAGATCTAGGTGACAGGAGCAATTTCTGAATAATCAATAGAACATTGTAAATGAAGAAAAAGCAGGTACTGGGATATAGATGTGCTGGAAACGCATCACAACTTGGATGTTTACGAAAAGACCCAATTTCTATGCCCAAAGGCCAAATTATTTTTTGCAGTAGAAAAAGTAACAGTGAGTCTATGCCTAAACGCAAAGTATCTGTTAAAAGCAGCCATGTACAGATAAGTGAGCATCAAAACTAGAAAATATTGGGAGTAATGAGTAACCAAAATGGAGAGGAAAATATCACTTGCATAATTGCAGTACGTGATTATGTTACAATAAGCATTAGATGTGTTTGGAAAAAAAAAAAAAAACAACCAAAAAAAAAAAAAAAACACACAACCAAAAACTGCTTGCAGTAGATTAGATATTCTGAAGCACTGAAGTTCCAAACTGAAATTGCAGCAGTGCTATGCTATGTGCCCATCAACTTAAGGGACTTGGGTTGTTTGGCAAGTGCTATCAGATACCCAGCCACCTTTGGGCATCTTAACAACACCTTAGAAGAAAACTGGCTGCAACAGGTTTGTTTATAACTCTCTGTTCGGTGATCTTTCCTCTCTGATAACGTATTCCTTGACCTTGCTTCCCTCCCCAGTTTGCATTTTCTGATTCCTGTTGTTCTCCTTCATTTGTCCATGCTGACCTCTCCTTAATCACTCATCAGCCTTCTAGATAGCTCCTAATACTCAGCATTGCTCTTTGCTCTCCTCAGTTCTGCCAGGTGAACAGGAGAAAGCACAAGTCCATTAGCAGAGCCTAGCACTGTTTTATGACAGTCCACCAAAGCAGCAACCTGCGCGACATTTTCTGTCTGTTCATTCTGGCGTGGTCTGAGTCGTGGATCTACGCAGCACGTATCTTTAATTGTGCAAGTTAGACGCAAATCTCCCTGGTTAGATTTGTATTAATAAACTAACGAAGACCAGGCTCCGCTATCTGTCTGTGAGTAGTTAAATTCTTCCTGAGAATCCGGTTGCCTCGTGTACTGCTTGTTGGGACCAGTCCTAGTTCATAAAACCCCCAAATGGTGCCTAGCCATTGTCTAGGAGGATTCTACTCCAACAGGCTCCTTAAACCAAGAAACATGCCACCAAATAGCCACAGGGATCATGAGCCAGTGCCTTCAGGCCTTGTTTAGATTAATTGTGCAGACAAACAGACTGCTGGCCTCTGTTAGAGGCTGTGAGACTCCATTCCACCCCCAAGCAACTACTGTAAGATTTCTCTGATTTCACCAGCCTGTTTATCAGTGTGCCTTCCAGTAATCCAAACATGTTCAGAGCCTTCTTGAAGGCTTGCTTTCCTGAGAGCAGTGTGTTCAGCAGGTGTTTGTAGACCACAGGACAGCCTTTCCAAAACACACCAGTACTGACTGACTGGAATGATAAATCAAAGCCTCTGCTCATGCTTTACCTTGTTCTAGGAAGACCAAAGCATAGTTTTCCCCTTCTGCTCTGCAGAGTTGGTTAGTGGCAATAGTGCTGTCCCTGCCTCCTTGTTCCCTACCAACTCCATCTGCTGTCCTACCCAGCTGGCGAGATTTAGAGGCTCACATCTGCTCATTGGTGTTGGATTTCTCTTCCAAGCCAGCTCCAGTTGCACGTGGACAGCTATTCTGATTTCATTTTCAAGTCAACCATGGCATGCTAGTCCCAGAAAACAAGTTAACCATTTCAATTCGGCTGGTTACAATACCAATAAGGAAAATCCAGATACATCTACTCTAACGAAAATAGCCTAGAGTTTTCTACATTAAGCAAATATAAGAAGTTGTGGAATATCAGAAATCTCTCCTCTAGATATTTTTAAATATTTACTTCTCAGCTGTGTCTGATCCCAAGAAATAATGTTATGTATTAAAATCATCAGCAGCCTTCAGAGGCACCAATAGGCCAATATTTAAGAGTTCATTTGCTGACCTGAAAAGCTTCCATAAAATAGAGACATGAATCCAAATATTCCATAGCCTCGAGCAATTCTGGCCACATTCTTCAGACACTCAACTCGGACTAACAGAATTAAAAGTGGTGATCTACACTGATTGAAAGCATGTAAGATGTCCTTAGAGAGATTGAAATCCACAACAGAAGTGACAGACACGTGGCGATACCCTTGGCAGGTGCAGATGTGCCCTCGGAGGCTCCCGGGGCCAGGGCCCAGAGGCAGTTTGGCAGCGGTGTTGCTGCACAGCCTGTTTCTCTGGCTCTCCTAGGGCAAACTATTCTTTCCCACGTGGCACTGCATTCTGCTCTGCAAACATACCCTCTGTGCCTTTCCAACATTAAAAGGAGATAAAAAGCTTCACTTTCGTATCTTGCATATCTGGTGAGAATACACAGGAGACCCTTGGCGCTTGGATACTATCAGCCCCACAAGGGTTTGTGCAGGGGAACAGCATATGACAGTCAGTTACACTGATGCTGATATCAGGGATAGAAAAAAAACCTTGTTCAGCATTTTGAGTAATAAGATACCTATGTACCTTTCTGAGACAGCTTTATTACCACATATGCTAATTTAGTTAGCAAGAGGAAAAAATAATAATAAAAAAAAAAAAAATTAAAATCAGGCTACCCTTCAGACCCACACCTCGTATATATTTGTACCTTGTGTCCCAATACAATTATCCTTGGAATATTTAGATTCTCTTGTGATGCACTAATTGCTTGTTAAGGGTATGTGCATAAAACAAAATCCTTCTTTCAGTTGGAAAATTTTTTATCGTCCTAAGTCTACCTATAAAAACCCTAACAGGTAACCACCTACCCCGCCACCACTAGCAGATGAAAGCAGAAATTCAGATATCTACCCAACGCTTTGTGTACCTGCCTCATATAATTCCAGAACTATTTGAAGGGTTGAAGATAGGAGGCTGGGTTTAACAAAGGCCCCTTCTGCAAATATGTAAAGATACATACAATTGATTCTTTCACTGAATCCAATAAAAGGATTTTATCTGAAACATTTAAAAGACTGAGCTACTGTTAGCAACTACACACCTAGGACAAAGAAAAGTTCAGCTTATAAGATGTAGCTTTTGAAGACACACAATATCGCTGCTACTTAACTGAAGAATAATTCATCTGAAAATTCTCAGATATTTGTCTCACCCCGGATCTCCTCCACACATGTCATCGTTGAACCCCAGCTGGCAGCTAAGCACCACGCAGCCGCTTGCCCAAGCCCTTCCCAGTGAGATGGGGAAGAGAACCGAAAGAGTAAAAGTGAGAAAACTCATGGGTTGAGATAAAGACAGTTTAACAGGTGAAGCACAAGCCGCGCACACAAATCAAAACAAGGAATTGATTCACCACTTCCCACCGGCAGGCAGGTGCTCAGCTGTCTACAGGAAAGCCGGGCTCCATCACGCTTAAGACTTACTTGGGGAGATAAATGCCATCACTCCAAATGCCCCCCCCGCCCCTTCTTCTTCCCCCAGCTTTATATGCCGAGCATGACATCATATGGTACAGCATATCCCTTTGGTCAGTTGGGGTCAGCTGTCTCGGCTGTGTCTCCTCCCAACTTCTTGTGCACCCCCAGCCTACTCGCTGGTGAGGTGGGGTGAGAAGCAGAAAAGGCCTTGACTCTGTGAGCAGTGCTCAGCAATAATGGAAAAAAATCCCTGAATTATCGACACTGTCTTCAGCACAAATCTAAAACATAGCCTCACACTAGCCACTATGAAGAAAATTAATTGTATCCCAGCCCAAACCAGAACAACACACAAAACCATCATGACAGAGTCTAGTGCCTTAAATTGAGGCCAGCTGAAAAAGCAAGCCATTTTTGTTTGGCTGTGAATAAACTGAAGCAACGGAAAAAGAAGAAGGGAGAAGGACGCATAAAACCAATCCCAAACCCCACAATCACTGGAGTCTTGAGAGTCTTCCAAAGACTTTTACAGTCTCCATCTCTCTTCTATACAGAGAGAAAAAAAAAAAAAAAAAAAAAAAAAAAGAGCAGCTGCAGCTCTCTGGGTCTTTACTGCAGTTCTCTGATAAATACAGTGACTTTGTTGACAACAGCACCGAAGGGCTTAGAATATTCTCCTGGAAGTCTATGTGTAGCACAAGTCAAGACAGAGTGGTTCCAGGATGATTCATCAGGGTAGTTCCTTGCATGGGCTACCCCAGGTGCTATCAGCAAGTTAACCTCTACTTGCTCTTCAGTGCAGAGATAACTGTCCCTTTTCAGCCAACAGTACTGGGCAAAGGTCCAGCAATAGTACTTGAACCCTGCTTGAGTTTATAAACCACATTAGATTGCTGATACTGAGTGGTAATACCACAGGGAGCAGCACAGAGTTTGAACACCGATAATTGCTCTAGGGCATGGCTGAACTGTGATCTGGGGCATATACCCTGTAAACTTTCCATACAGTTGGCCTTGCCATAGTTTCTTCTCCACCAGTCCCATCATACATCTCAACCACTGGAGGCTAGTCCATGCCAATGTACATTTACTGACACAGGTGAAGTAAATTCATGAGGTCCATAATCTACATTGCAAGACAAATTTATTTGCTCTCCAACAGATTAAGAACATGGAGTGACTCTCACAGTATCTCCTTCAAGCATTCTGCTTGCCAGAAGTAAATTTAAGAGCATGTCCTCAGGATTCATGTCTCACCAATAAAAAAGTAATGAATTAGATTGTTCCCTGGGGCATCTAACTTCCAGATGAAATATTGTATACATTCATCAGGACAGTTTTTGATAGAAATGGGTTATTGCAAAAAGACTGGACTTTATACCACCATGCAAACAAGACAGTGCTCCAGAGCAGGTCCCCTCACTGTAGAAAGAAATATATGACTGTCCTTGTGTTTTATGACAGAAAACTGAACTACTCTGCTAGACCTGACTGTAAATATGAGCCTTGGCAGGAATTGTTTTGCTATTCAAAGACCATGGAAGAAAGGCCCACAGGCTTTGGCAAGTGTGAGGAGCTAAAGGGCCAATCTGAGAGCTGAATATCCAACTTCATTAAAAATTAATATTTTTAACAATTCCTTCTACATGAAGGTAACACTCAGGTGCTTGACTTTTACAAATTTGGAATAATAGTTAAATTCTCATTCCAAGTTCCAGTCTTTTCCTGCCTTACAAGCTGGAATTTAGACACCTCCTTTTTGTTGGCATCTGCAATTATAAGGTCCCAAATCCATTTGAAATACCTGTCCTTACTTTCATCTAATTTTTTCCAGCACTCTTTAAGACACAGAGAAATAGCAATAAGGAACTCAAAACTCAGAGATATTTGTGGTACATATTTCTAACTATCTTTGATTATAGCCTCTGGTTACTCTAAATGCCAAAAAACTACGTGAAGGTGCCCCAATGCCTAACGTGTCCAAGAATCTGTTACTCTACTTCTCCCTTTTTCTTATATATATAGATATAAATATAAATAAAATATGTATATCTAATACACTGATAGGGCTGTGTGATTATACTACTGTCTTTTTATACAAAGGCAGCTTTTTTGTTATTAAAAACCGCTCTGTGACTCAAGAATCAACCCAGGATGAAGAAGCACTCAACATTCTCTTAGTCCAAGGAGGTTCATATCTACACCTCTCACTCCACAGAAAATTGCCCTGCCCCTACAAATTAATGATACACCAGAGACAAGTGTGAAAGTCTTGTCAACATCACCTGGATTTGTTCCACAGGAGTTAGGAACAGGAGCTTGGCTTCATAACACGTCTAGTCCGTAAGCATTCTCAGGAGTTGTTTTACACTCCAGCATTATTCTAACCCGGAGCTAGTGTTTTGAGTACTGCTGGTATCCATGAGTGCTTTCTCAGTTTCTACATAGTCCAATGGAAACTACAGGGCTAAGATTTCTACAGGTGGCTCCACGCAGAACCATCAGCTTGCTGAAGGTGTCAAGGGGATGTGCAAGGCAGCTCAGACTAGCAGCCACCTCACACATGGCCCCAGCAGGACAACTCTCATCTTTTGGGGTTTGGTTTGGTTTTAGGAGGGGGGGTGGGGTGGAGGAGTGGGTGTTAGTTTGGGTTTTTTTTTGTTTGTTTGTTTGGTTTGGGGGTTTTTCTTTACTGGTGGTGCTTAATCTAGGACACATGCACCTAATCCTCTTCCCAAAAGACTAACAGAAAAAAAAGCAGCCACCACCTGTCTGTTATGCCAACATCCCCTAAATTCAGTAATCTAAACCTAAAATCTCTAATAGAGCTTTTAAGCCAGCCCTGGGCTGGAGACACCCAGGCTAGCTCACAGTAAAATAAGCAGTATTGCCACCTCACATCTCCATGGAAGTGACAATCCACGCACACAGTATTGCCATGCAGCTTATAGACTACGTCACTTGTGGGTAGTACTGGAGCTGCCTGGCACTAGGCTGGAGGATCTCAGCATCACACTGCACCAACCCTCACCTCATCGTCCTCTCCAGTGGATGGTTTCCCATGCCATGTGGTGATTCCTCTCTCAGTTGCCTAACTTTCCTTCCTTTGCGCAGAGGTGTTCAAAAGCCTGAAGCTAGGCAGTATAACGCCAAAAACTGTGGTGCTTCTGCTTTCCTTCCAGGACAGGAATTTTGTTGCTCAAGGCAAAGCAAAACAGGTAGGATTTTTGTTATATTAAACACTGTGTTTCCTCACAAACTTGAGTTAACCATAATGCAGTGTTTGTCAACTCCATTTTGTTTCTGTAATCCAGCATACTGCAGACGTTTTCAGTGAAGAGCCTTTCAGGTAATAAGTAACAGGTTATGATCCTCCAGCACATCAAGACCTTTGATATAGTAGCATTTTCTGCACATTTATCTTGGTGTGCAATTTGTTTAGAACAGTAGCGTCAGTAAGTGACTATCTGATTCTCAGGTGGTTTGGTCAGAACTTGGCCTAATCTCCCACCAACAAAGTACTTCTGGTCATTTACTCACATCACTGTTACCCAGCAGTTTTCCTCATCTGCTTGAGGGCTGTCCTGCCAGCTATCAGCCCTGTGTGGGACAACCCCAACCCACCCATAGCTCCACCCAAGCAGAGAGGGTCTAAACTAGGTTTTAAAGACTGTTTTGCAACCTCAGTTAAGGCTCAGATCCATTTCAAATCATTGGAGAAAACAGCACTCCCTCTTAACCACTTCACAGCTGAGAAAGCTGCGCTGCATCCCTTTCAAGCATTTTATCACATGATAAAACTGCAAGGTTGGTTCAATTTCCATTGCTTTTTATGGACTTTCAGAGCCCTAAGTGACATTGGTTTGGTTCAGAACCCCTCTTCTGGCACAGCACAAGCTGGTTCTGCTGGGAATAGTTTGGGTCCTGAACAAAGACAACAGGCAGTTAGGAATAGACCTATATCAGGATGATTTTGGGTGGGATTTTCTCATGGTTTTCCTCATTCAGGTGCCTCCCTCCCGTATTTTCCTCTTCTACAGGGACAAGCACTGTTGAGGGGTGGATCCTGTGCAACAAGTGCAAACACATAAGGCCAAGAAGAGGATCTGGCCCTTGGCCTTGCTGAATCTCATACAATTGGCCACAGCCCATCAATACCTCTGAAGAGCCTTTCTACCCTCAAGCAGATCAACACTCCCACCCAAATTGGCATCATCTGCAAACTTACCAAGCGTGCATTCTATCCCCTCCCTGGAGGTAAAAGATGTGTAGACATGGCACTTAGGTACATAGTTTAGTGGTGGACTTAGCAGTGTTAGGTTTACAGTTGGACTCGACGATCTTAAAGGTCTTTTCCAATTAAATGATTCTATGATTCTCTATCCAACCTCAACTAAAACTCTCAGCACTTCAGTTCCTCCAACATTGTTTTAGATAAGTTGTCCATATTGTGTAATGATGTTTAGCCACATTCTATGCCTTTTTTTTCACCACAATAAGAAGTACAAACTTCCTTCAGAAAGACAAGCATTCTGCTCTGTATTTAGTAGCAACCAAAGCATAAAAATCTGATCCATCCCTCCTAAAGCACTATAGCAATAATGGGCCATAAGTATATGTAGCTACCTATTGTCCTACTTATTTTTTTCTTTTCTCTCCTACAGACAGAATACAGTCTTAACTAATGTTTACCCATTATATCCACTACACAGCTAGCAGAGCAAGTTTTGATAGTCCCTAAAAACCTTCACAGAAGCTAGCTCATAACTAGGAAAAAGAGATAAAAGAAAAACACTCCTGCAATAAAAATCAACAAAAAGATCCTCAATGAGTGCATCTTTCAGAACATCACTGATGTGCCCAAGAAAAAAATATCCTCCCCTCAGATCTCCTCTGGTTCAAGAAAACACTCACTCTGAATAGAAACCTCATTCCCTTCTGCTCTAGTACAGTGGATTCAAGCCAACTAACTGGTAGCAAATGATAAAAAAATTAAACACTTACCTCCTCAATAAACAGCCACAGTCTCAGACTATGCATCGCCAAGACCATCCTTGCCTACTGCGAGTTAGTCTTCAGACACTTACATACATAACAGTTTCTGCCTTAAACCAGGAGCTGACTGCCCATAGCAAGGTTTTTGTCTTCACTCACTTTTCAGCTGTTTTCAATCACTTCTTTTTTGCTTTAAAGCATCACCAGCTGTGCCCCAGGAGCCCTGATTTAGCTGTATGAGATACTTGATCTCTCTAGAGCAGTTTTTCTCATCCTGTCTAAGCTGAAAAGCTGCTTGGAGTTTTTAGGGAAAAAAAAAATTCCCCAGCCCATCTTGAACGGTATTCATTTGTAACCCAATAGATATTAAGTAACATTTTGAGTGTTTATTTATTATTTTTCATTTCTACTCCTGGTGCTTACTTGCATGTGTGGAAATACATGTGGTTATTTAAAAAACAAAACCAATTTTGGCTAGTTGTTATATCTTACACAGAACCAGTTATCCTACTAGCCGTTTGCAGGCCTAAGACTAAGAAGCGCCTATTGTAAAACATGCACTTTCAGGCACAGGCACGCTTTGAAAATTGTGCCCTACAGAGGCCAGTGGCAATGCCTGTTCCTGAGGTGAGTGAAGCACCTGGCCCAGGTGAAGCAATTTTAAATTCCTCTGGGATTTGCATCTAGGAGAATTGCCAGGACATGTCAACAGATGGTGCTGAAATGGTCCTTTCTGCACGTCTGATGGGAAAAGCATTCTCAGCACTGTGATATTTTCCTCTAACCATAGTCTGCTTTATTGAAGATGCTGTACATATGTTGAGGGAATTTTGCCATCCAGTCTCCCTCATCATCTTTTAAAAGGTTGTTAAACCTTTTAAATACTAAATCTGATGTGACAGTGTTAAATGTTCATTCTCTAGTGAGGAAAAAGTCATTTTGCAAAACTGATCTATCTGACATTTTGGCTTAAATCTGCACCTGAGCAAAAGATGGGGGAGTCCCCACTGAACTCCCTCTATGTGCTGCCCTGTGCCTCCACCACCCCCAAGCCCCGAGTCCTGGTGGCCAAAACCCCAAGCACTGGGGTGTCCTCGGAGTCCAACAGCTCCACCGCACTGGTGAAGTGGGCATGGGGACTGCTCTGGGAGAATATACATGGCTGCTGCCTGCTGATGTACCTCCCTGAGTCTTGACTGCCCTACAAATGCCCTAACACACAGCAGGGGTTGTTTTGCCTTTGTGGATGCTCCAGCTGCATGTTCCTTCCAGCTCTTACTATCTCAGGTTCTTGAGCCAGAGCAGCTTCTGCGACGTTATCTATAGTGTTCCTGTAGTAAGATTTTTTCATTGACTGACCTTTTATTCATTACTTTTATTCAAAAATTACCCTGTGGTGTTTCCTCTAACAGATTATTAATTGTGACAATGGCTGAGTTAAACATAGCTTCAAACATTCCTCCCAGCACAATGTGACAGGTCTTCCCCTGCAAGGCAGTGCTGCACAAGCAGATACAATATGAGAAAGCCCCAAAGCTTTACACTAAACTGCGGTATGCTGTAATTCACCCCTGTCACCTGTTACACATGGTTGAGATATCTTAACAGCTTTAAAAGTTGCCTCTCAGGGCTTATACCTCTCTGACTACATTCAAGAGGGGCCGCTGAATATGGCTTGAGAACAACATAGTTTTACAAACAGAAGAGGAGCGTTCATGCTGCTTTCAGGAAATATCCATATCCATCACAGGACAACTAGTCGCAACAGTAGAAGACCATTTAACAAGCAGAATCTGCAAATTCACCAGGAACCAGACCTTTCCTTCTCTGGCGGGGCTAATGATGGCCTTTAATGACCCTCACAATCTGTCCAACTATTTTTCAGTTACTGATTTCAACAGTGTTGTTTTCCTAGATGTATATATCTCAGCTTTATAGTTACTGATGCCTGCTTACTTTTTCACATGGGTCATTCTTCCAGCTGCAGACATATGTCCTAAATGTACAAACATGCAGTGCTTGCACCCAGCACATCGGCACCCTTCCATGTGTGCATACCAGAGGAGATATGGCCTAGCTGCCATTCTGAAGAAGGAGAGAGATCTCCTCCATCCCTCTGCAAGCAGTGCTCAAGATCAAGCCCTGTGATGGGGTGCCCCTGAACATCAGATTGCTTCCTTTACCCAGCAACCTTAGCAAATGCTTTGAGTCCACTTTATCGAGGCTTTTGTTGAGATTATGAATGCATGGCTGGTGGTCTCCTACCCGACTAGGAGGTATAGACAGGAGGTGCTCCATCATATCCATCACCATGAGGTATCCAGAGGACTGCCAGCTCCATGAGCCTGGGCATAGGATGCCTCACTGGTCTCACCAGGCATTTTGTTTTACTCCAGAGGAAGTAAAATAGATTCCTTTCCCTGCATTTCAAGCTAGCGTTGAAATTACTGATGGTGAATTCAAAGTGTTTTCTGCCTGCTGTGATGTACATGCAGTTATTTAGCCACCAGGTCCAACCTGTCACCCAGCCCCAGTATCAGTTTCACCTCATTCAACCTCCAGAAATCCTGCCCTATTTTGGACCTCTGTTCCTCCAGCCCCATCATCCCAGGCTTGCAATGCGGGGAAGGAGTGAACAAAATGAAATATAATTCCCTGTCCCTATTTTTCCCAAGGTGGGTGAACATCAGCTTGGGGGTTCCTTGGTTCAGCAGCATTAACATGTTTGAGGGGAGGGGAGAACAGCTGGCCCAGGGACACAGGACTGAAGGCAGAGATGGAATCCCAACTAAGCCACAGTGAGCTGCTTGCAATTTTCCCTGCTCCTTTCCTCTTTCCCCTTTCAGTGAGAGAGGTGTCAGCTCTGAGGGCAGTGAGGACATGCCCAGCCTGGCCAAAAGCATCAACCAGGCTAAGCAGATTTCCCCAGGACACACTTAGATCTCCTAAGTTTCTTTCAGCTTCCAGCATATGACCCCACAACCTGAGCCATTGTGCTGCCATTTTCATCAGAAACGCTCCTTGTGTCACACCTGTCCTCAAGCACAGGCCAGAGGATGCTCTGCACGTAGTGGGTGGAAGGAGCCATATGCTTCCCACTGTTGGGGAGTGTTTGAGACTGTGTTCTAGCATAGTCTTCAAGGAAGACAGAGAAATTACACTGATAGATACCTTTAAGTATATCCTTTCAGGCAATATAACAGCTGGAAGCAACAAGCAAGAGTCAATTCCATATGTTTGTACTATACAGCAACACCAGACCTAGCCTTCTGCTGGCAACCATTTGAGATCCAGTGCCTGAGGCCATTGCATTAGTCAGTTAAAATAGGGCTTAATGCTATCCTGGTTCACACGTGCACCAGTTTTCCTAATGTCAATTATGGTTGCATGTTGCCTAACCAACAGCAGCATATGGTCCATAAATTGTTTACATGTCCTGTAATTTATGCTTTTTACATTGTGTAAAAAAAAAAAAAAACAATCTATCAACTGTGGTGTTGGTTGCAAAATATCTTCTCCTGTAATTACTCTGGTTATTTATGCCATGGTAATGTGTCCTTAAATGTTGATCCGTGTAAAAGGATTGATACACCCCAAAAGTGTAAATGGCAATTAGGGAATTTCATCAGATGTTGAGTAAGATGGAATGTTTGTGACACTTTAATGCTAGCCTTCACTCTGTTTCTCTGTCTTGTTGAAATGCACAGATCTCTGTTAAGGGAAACCTGCTTAGGGACAGCTCAATGAAAATCGGTATAATTACTATCCAATATGCAAAATAAACACTCAGCTCTCTCGTATGAATCATCGTTTCCTTTGTAGTAGAATTGTAATAAAGGGTCTAAGATCTACAGAGTATTCACTGTAAAAATATCATGAGTGGGTTTACACATGCCTTTGGCATGTGGCAACACCAGGATTGGCTACTAGCTAGAGAAAAAAAAAAAAACATCCAAATGCAGATAAAGTGCTTGCATGGAAGCACAGCCTATTGAAATTCTGCAGTTGAAGTGTGGCCTGGCATTCCCTGCTACGTGTATAAAGCATATCCTCCCTTACGCAGCTCTTGAACTAGTGGATTTTTGCTCAGTACTATTCACTGTTTATTTCTAACTGACCGGATCAGATCCTTTGCTATTTTGTGTTGGTTAAGCTACTGCAAATGGTACCACACCCGTTTGCGCCCCCAAATGTTTTGCTGTAAATCAGACAACGTCCTTTCTCAAAGGCATAACCAGCAGCTCTCTTGGGGACATGACTGGATGCCCACCACTACATGGTAAGCTGAAGAAAGAAGTGATGAAGCATTTAACCTGCATTTCTAACTAATGAGAACCTTTCACAGTGGTAGGACTGGTACAGTTAAATGCAGTGTTATCATGAATTAGAAACTGGGGGAAGTGAATGTGAAATTTCAGCAAAGGATAAAAAAAGCACAGGAGCACCAGAAGGAGCTGTGGACAACATGGTTAAGTCACAGACAGAGAGAAAGAGGACTGACACCAGTCGCAGGAGTAACTAAGCTGTTGGCTGAAGCATTATTTGAACATTTTGAAGGCTTCTGATCAGTGCAGCACTTCATGACAAGCCTGCTGTTAAACAACTATTGGCGTTGCTGAACTTTGCCCTGGGCAGCTCTGCAAAGAGTTTGGAAATGGAGAGACATATGGCACAACCTGTGCGTGTATCCTGGATGTGTTCTGATTCCTGATGGAAGGTGATGGCACGTAGAATCACAGTATTTCTGCATGGGTGTAAGAATCTGTAAGCTTTAAATCATGGGCCTAGGGTGCTTACTGCTTACTGCATTTTTAGAATAAGGCAGTTTACATTGTAGTGCATAAATATTTGTGTTATAAGAAATACTTCTGCTATCTTCATTTCACTAAAATATGATGTAGTTGGGAATGACAATTGCTTTTGGGTCTGGTTCCTCAGCTACTGTTGAGAACATAGTTAGGAAGTCTAATGACCTTTTTTAACAATCTTTAAGCTATTTAAGGAGTATTTTTTATTTCTCTATGTCTGTTTAATTTTAAGCTGCCTAGGTCATGTGTGGGTAAAAAAAAAAAAAAAGTAAGGTGGATATTTTTGAGCAATTATAAGCCAGACATCTCTCAGGTTATAAGGAGCATTTTACAAACACTCTGCTTGCCATCTTTCATGCAGAAGGGAGAAGCTGGGCCTAGCACAGTGACACAGATCATTTGTTATAATTCACCATGCAGCCTGTTGTGACAACAGCCCCGGCTTTGCTCCCCCATGCTTACCTTCACTGAGAACAATCTGCAGAACCCTGTCAGAAGATACCTTGACCCACACAATTGCGCTGAGCAATTCTTTTTATTTTTCTCTATGTGAAAATCTGTCATTCTTACGAAAATGTTGGACACACAGGACTCTAATGGTTTTCTTCAGTGCTTGATGTTAACCTTACTTCTTTTGCATTGCATTAGCTCAGACTAGAACTTCTCTGCACACTTATTTTTCTGCAAGTTTCTATGATATATATGTAAACAGATATCATTAAAATATCTTATTTTTTTAAAACTTCTCTTTATTTTTACATTCAATGCATGAGGACAGACAAGATGAATATTCATGACAAAGTATAAAGCCATATACTGTCCTCAAAACAGTTAAAAGATACAGTGTTTAAGAGTTTAAAAAAGTATTTTAGAAACCTTGTATTTCCAAAATTCCTCATTACAGAAAATTCAAATATTTTAGAAAAGTAGAGTTCAATATCCTTGTGCATTAAACCATATTATGAAAGTATGTGGGTGTTTTTCATCTTTACTTTAAGAAATCTGTCTCTGCATTGCTAACAATCTTTATGTAACTTATTGATGGAGTGAACAGACTCCATAATATGTAGTATACACAGTTACAAACAATTTGAAAAGTTATATTACAAAATATACAGTAGTTCCTTTTTACATTTTCATAGATAAACATTGTATAGTTTTCAAATATGTAATATATAACACAATCACGAGCTTTTTTCTGTATAACTTACGAAAAATTCTGTACACTCAAATAATTATAAATAAAGTGTAAATATCTTTTGGTAAGAGTAGGGGGGAAAATATGCCAGGACATGTTGTGCTGTCAAGTGTTAAACAGAACTCTTTGCCAGAATCTGCCTAAAACAATGGCACAATATGGCCTGGAGCAAGGAGAGAGGAGAAGAATGGCATAGATTGGAGGGGAAATGTTACAATGAGGAACCATAAAGTACTGATATGTCTGACTATTAATTATTACCCTGATTCTTTTGTAACACCTGCTTTCCCACAGTTATTATCACTGTGCTTGATGGTTTTACTTTAAGATGCAAAATAAGGTGCATATTGTTTAAGAAATGAGTAAAAGTAGATTAATGTTTCTTGTTTCAATCGGTGGTCAATGGAAACTTGAGGTAACTTGGAAAGAATTCTGGATATTTTTCTCATCTTTTTCCCAAAAAAACAGAGCATGGGAATTGCATGCTGGGATTTAAAGAAACAGATTCTGAAAGCATCCATAATTGCGAGACTAAAATGAAGAAGAATTACTGAAGATATCAAAATTCCACTATAAAAATGAGATGCTGACAAAATTCTGTTTCAGCTATATGAAGGACAAGGAAAATCATTTTTAAAAGAATAGTTTGGCATAACTCTGCTCTCTGCTACTAACCCCAAAAGAGCAGAACTATACCAAAACTAAATGCTTTTGAAAATTCACTCTGATTCTAAGCATTTTGTCACTGGCTCACAATTACAGAAACAGTTGGAATCTCAGTATGAATACAATTTGCGAACACATTTTCGGCAACACTGTTTGCCAGTTTAAATGTCAGTTTAAAAAAGTAAATTAAAACTAAAATATACATATTTACCTGATAGCCGAATTCAACCAACTGAATTCCAGAGCTCTGAAGAAAAAAAAAAAAAAAAACAACTATTTGGAATTCAATGTGTTCTAGCAGCACTGAGTGGCTGTTAAACTAAGGGTCTTCTCAGCCTTTCCATTTCAAATTTAATCAACAACTCATCCACGTAAACTGGCTTTAAATGACACTTGGCCTACACTCAGCCACCTGATTTTTTTTTTAACATTAGTGGTTGGACTTCAGATATTATCCCATACTTGCTGATATCTAAGCTATTGAAGGCCAGCAGAGGTACTCAGTGCATTTTTGAAATGCTCTTTTTCTGACATTGAAATTATACCTTTTGTCAGACCGTGACTCGGAACAGCCTCACAAGCATTTACTAAAACATCCGTAACGGTAAGATTTGAGCACAAGTAACTTCCCACCAAATGCTACACTACTTATGGATTGACTGCACACGGTAGTGACTACACTATTATGGATTTTATTTGGGATTTTAATCGCTACATACAATTGCCAGTAAAATTCACATCATTTCCAAGGAGAGTGGTTCAGAGCACAAAGTGATGGTGCAGAGTGAACACTCCTTTCTTTCCAGTAAATGTTACCGTGTGTCCCGTGCTTGCCATAATCTGCTCTCCAGGTTCCCTCTTTTGTGGCTCTAAAGCCAGTCTCCACCACTACTCTGAAAAGTCATTTTGTGGCTCAGCCAAATGGAGCCACAGTTGCACACAGATCTCCTGGCATCAGCCCAGGCTTGGTGGCTGTCTCCTCCCCTACACTGGCCGCTTCTCCTCCCTCACGCACCATTCCTCTGATTGCAGGGTTACATGGTGAACAGGCTTGGAGCGGGCCATCAGGAGAGAGGAATGGCCACACAACCACATCCTGAGTCCACCAGGCCCTTTGGTAACCACCCACTCTCTCCAAACTCAGTGCTTAACCTTCAGCAGGCAGAGGGATCAGCAATTATTTTTATGGCCTTTAGCTTGAGATAATAAAAGATTATAACTCCTGTCCCCAGTGTTAAAGGAGACAGAGAGGGCTCAAAATGGGTTTATGCACACCCTTATGCCAGAGTAGGACTCCCAGAGCTTCTGAAGGATTTCCCAGCATTTCATTTTCTTTCACACACATGGAATAAATTTTGTCCATACTGGGAAAATTACTGTTTTTCATTTTGACCACTGCAAACAGGCCAATAAAAACATTAGGATGCTCTCTTTTTTTTGGTTCTCTTTTTTTTTTTTTTCTTTTTTTTCTTTTTTTTTTCTCATTTCCAGAGCTTTTTAGGTATTATAAAGTAACTTTGCTGAATAAGCTAGTAGGTCAGGAAAGCTGTTCTACAAGTGCATTGTTTGTTTGTTTGTTTTTTAATTAAGTTTGAATTGATCACCACTCCTTTCATCCCTCTCTTCATGTGCCTATATCAGGATTTCTTTTGTTTGCTACTGATAGCATTGGATGAAGATACCGCATAGTAGATCCTCTGTAAGCAAATCTGTCATTAGCTTTTCAACTGATCATAGATTTCTAGGGACTCTGTCAAGCTTGTTTGACTCCATTCCTTGATGAGTGATATATCACTGGCTGCAGGAACCTAAGAAAATGTTCACTCTGTCCTCAGTGCATTGTCCAAGGTGGTTTTCAAGAGCCTGACATGATATACTGTATCTCTGCTAATATGGGTTTATCTGCTACTATAAGGCTGTGTTGTTTGTGCCTGTTTTTTCAACACAAGCTGCAGCTGGTGCCCTTCTTCCACCTCTTTCTTCATCAGCCATCGCAACGGTGTTTTCATAAACCTCCATAGTTTTTGGTTGGTTGTCTTTGGCACCCTCCTGTTCTGCATTGACTTTGCAGCACTTGCAGAATCCACAGCAGTGTTTCCCACAAAAGGCGAGTGAAGACATAAGTATATTGTCCCAGGGCTCTAGGGAGTGCATCCAGACAGGTAGGAAATCCCAGTTTTGGAGCTTCTCAGGCAGTGAATGTGGTCGCCTCTTCTGCATAATATTAATTATAACCACAGCCATAAAAAGAGCAAATATGGGAAGGCAAACACCCAAAAGGACTGGCCAGCCTGCCAGTGACAGACCAAATACAAACAAAGGCAAAAGAAAGAAGCAGAGGAGAAGATAAAATATAGAAAACCATCTGTACTTGGCTGATATGTTTCCCAAGGTCTTGGACATGCGGATTGGCAGCCGGGTATAAGGTAGTGGGTAAAACAGAATAATCCCAGAGACATTGAAGAAAAAGTGGCACAGGGCAATCTGAAAGCACAAACATTTGAGAAGTTCATTAGCCAAAATGTCTTTAAATACTCCTACACACATGAAAACTTCCAGTGGCACTAAGACTCCATGGTTTCTCTTCCCTTGCTCCCCACTGTTTTTTCTCGTAATTTGTGCTATTTCACTGCAGGGCTTTTCCTAGCACAAAGCTAGGACTTAGTAATACCTCACACATTGTAAAGATCCCAGCCTACAAACAGAGGACAGAATTTGGACACAAGGCAAGCCTAGAGGGGATGGCATATCTCCCCACAGATGGAGAAGTCTTAAAGTGCTGCTTTAAACTGCAAGTAATTGAGTCCATCAGAAATAAAGTTGACAAACCGAGCAGCTATCAGGAAATAGTCTTGTTGTTAGTAAGGCATGAAAACTACATGAGAACTGTTCGTTATTGTGTTCTGCAGCTGTAAGTTTTCAATGAAAAGAAGGGAAGTGTAAATTAGATATTGCATACAGGCTATAGAGAAATTGTTAGTGACACAAACCTGGATTTTACAAAAATTAGCTAAAATTTTATAGGGCACTGAGGATATTGCTGGAATATGGCTGTGTCTGAGACTTCTATAATCATTTAATTCACATACTTCATATTTTTTTTTTTTACAAAATAAGCATGAGGAGACACCTACTTGCTAAAGCTTTCAGAAGTCGCTTAAACAAAATAACCATATACTGAACAAAACAGTACATGACCTGCTCACCTTATCTTATTTTCATTCTATAACAGTTATCAGACAAAAGTAAATACAAAAGTACAGTGGTTTATTTTTAAAGTACATTATAAAAACATCAAGTTATCATGAAATCTGAGCTTGGTCAAGATAGTATCTTCTCATGATTACATCTGCTCTATCATGCCTGAGGACAATAAAATGACTTCTGTAATTTTCTTGATTTATTGTGGCTAGTAAAAAACATTCATCTTATTCACAAAGGAAACTTCATTATCTTTTCACTCTTTGATGTAGAGAGTTCATTCAAATATTATCTGCTGCCTGGAATGCTCTTTACTGAGTGGTAAATGGGAGCCCAAAGCCAGGCTGCCTATTTTTCAGATAGTCTGAGGAAATAAAGAATTCAATAAAACCCACTCAGATTAGATTTACAATAAGAAAATAGATGCCATGATGCTAACTGCAACCTCAGGTAGGTAGACAGCTTGTCATCTTAAGGGTTGTACAGCCTTCACCTATGTTACCGGCGTCCCTGTATACTGCATGAACAGAGTTAAGGTCCTGAGGAGGGAACCTACAGAAATTAGTAACCCTCATAGGGGACTACCTACGAGGGTTGTCAGAGATGCTGGCACTGAATTTCAAGCTACAGAGATCCCACGCTCAGGGGTCAAGTGGACCACCCTGTTTCAGTTCTGAATTAATTCAGTCAGATCAAGCCCGATTTATGAAAGTAAGATTTTACTATATATTGACATTCTGGGATTGTTTAATACAAGCTTTTTGCTCTATCAGTTGAATAGCACACATAAAATCAGGCATGACATCCATGGCATATTTGCATCAGAGCCAATTTTGTCGGGTTCTTCTTCAGAAAAGTTGCAACTTCTAAATGAAGTCAAGGAATCATTGGTTTACACTGACCTGTAATGAATATTTTAATGTACTCCCTGGACTTGCTAAAGCTGCAAGTATAGCTGTTGTGGTTGTGCCAATGTTAGCTCCTAAGGTAAGGGGATAAGAGCGCTCAATGCTTATAACGCCAATGCCTAGGAGAAAAGAAACAGGATTGAGTGGTTTCAGAATGATGGAGAAGATAAAACATGGGGATAGAGAATACAGTATTGACAACTTACCAACAAGGGGTGTAATAGCAGATGTGAAAACAGAACTACTTTGGACAACGAAGGTCATACCAGCCCCTGCGAGCATAGCCAGGTATCCAGCTAGCCAAGTAAAAGGAAATGGGAAATCTGAAAAAGTAGAGGGAGAACATTGTGTTTAGTATAACAGAATGCTCTATGTAACAGTAACACAGCAGTGAAAAGTCTATCAAGCATTTCAAATGTAGATACATTGTTTGCATATTGTCTCTTAAATGATGGGTTTGGGCCAGAGTCGGTTCTACTACTCTAATTTACCCTGTTCACTGTACTCCCTCTCCAGCCTTCCACCACTGGATATACTTTGAGATAGATACTAGACTAGGTAGACATTTGTCCTGACCCAGAGTAGAATTTATGTTGTAATACAATTAGGTACCAGAAATGTTTCTAGAGGCCAACACAAAACCTAGGTGCCTTGAGTGCCTTGGTTTCGGCAAGGCACCTGCTGCATGAATCAGATCTTCAGAAAGCTCTGAAGACTGTCCTGAGAAAATTGTGTTGGCCATTCTAACTACTGTCAAGCAGATCACTTACTAAAAATTCACTTGTTAGCATTTGTAAACAAAAGCTAATCACACTGACTGGAGAAACTAGGCACAATAATCCCCTGTAGTCTGCAGATTTATGAGTGAGCCAAGAATTGAGGATTGAATTAAGCAGGAAGACAGAGAGGAACACAGAGTAGATCACAAATGAACAGTAGCTGGCAGCTGATTACTTTCTACCCCTTGTTTTTGATTCCAGCAGTGTTCTTTGCCCAAGAGAAGGGAAGACAGCATGGGGACCACTTTGTTGCCTTCCCCATTTCTGTGAACCATCTCTTCAACCACAACCAGAGACTTGCCAGGACTGCTTTTCTCTGCTACAGGTCCTAACATCTCCATTCAAGGGAGGATCAAGAAAAAGAAGCCATGTGAAAAAAAAAAAAAACAGTGTTTGCACTCAATGGATCTAGGCTGAAAAAACACCTGGAGAATGCAGGGAAAGACAGAAAGTACCACTATTCAGGGCTGACTTATCCTACTGAAGAGAGGGTTAAACAGTGGAAAAGGATAAGCAAAGGGAATTAGATCATTAATCACTACTAACTATTTTTCACCTTACTTTAGAAGAAACACACAGGCTCTGTGCCAGAGCAAGCAGTCACGATCTCAGCACTTCAGCGCTATCTTTTGAGGATGTGAACATTACGTTTCTAACAGCTAATGATTATACATCAAGAAACAGAGCCTGGACTTTGCTCTCTGTTGCTGTTAATCTGCTGCAATTCTCAAGCAAGCTGTTCACTAATAGATTTTTAAAAGAAAGAAAATAACATGTTTGGAAGAAAAAATGCTGGGGGGGAATTGATTTTAGTTTAATACTGTTTTCATTAAACTATTCAATAACATATCCCAGAATAGGAGATATCAACATATGTGTTCAGTGTCCTTGTCATTCCTGAAAACAATCTTCAGGAAAAGCAGATAATTACCAGTGTTGATTGTCTTCTTGATAACGCTTGCCACTTGTCCTTTAAGCACAGAGTTTAATAGCTTAACAATCATCACCAAACAGGAGCACAGAACAAGCAGGGACAAAGCCAGAAGGATGAGACCGATGCCAAGATCAGGCAGGTCTGAGTCTGTGAAGAGATGCCGGCCTGAAAAATAAAAGGAAAATCAACTGGCCTGATGCTAAGCCCAGCTTTAGTTTTCGTACATGCCCCTTAAAAAATGGAACCAAAGCACACACAGTCTGAAAGGGTGATGCAAAGAATGAGAACACCACCTCCCTTGCTCCATAGAAACCATGTCTGAAGCGGGGGCAGGAGGGGCTCTTGTATGGATGTGCTTATAAAATACACAGCGGGAAGCCCTGCAGGGCAAGCAGGAGCTGGGTGACCAAGAGCAAGGGAAAGGAATACAACAGCGTGAGGAAATGTTAGTGTGCTCTGAGCTGGATGGATCTCCTCAGAGGTGGCTGTGTGCCTGAGAAGGGCTGCTGAAATTCCTGAAGGGCATGCATAGGGATGAAGATATCCAAGCAACCGTTACAGCAAAGTAACTATAGCTCCAAGTCACCTGAACAGCGAGGGTGACATGATACTTACTGGAGACCTCAATTACTGATATCAGGGAGCATGGAAAGAGATCCATCTGCAGCCAGATACCATGATGATGCTGGTAACTCCAGCTGTGTAGCTATAACAGAGCGTGGGCTTCTCTCACTGCACGTGCAGTAGTACCTTGTGTCCATACGCAGTCGAGTGCCTCTCAATATACCTCTGAAGTGGTCTGTTAACACCGTTAGAAAGCTATATACATTTTTAAATATGTTACTGAAGGAGAAATAGTTCTACTACTCACATTTACTGATATATTCTGTTTCAGTTATATTCTTGAGGGTCCATGTCACATTTCCTTCAGTCCAACAAATGTCAGGAGATGTGCAATTTTCTGAAGGTGGAATTGTGACATTCTGCAGTGTCTAAAGATTACCAGACAAAGCAAATAGTTCAGTCACCTACAACCCTTCATTAAAAGCTCATGCAAAGTTCTAGGGTTTTATTACAACCAAGCATTCATCAGCTAAAGGCAGATTTGTAAGCTCTAGTATAAATTGGCACCACATTAATGACAAGTCAAAATCTCCTGTATTCTTAAAATAAATGGTTGCGCTGTTACTAAAGTCAATCAATATAACATTTAAATATTAAAATATCCCCCAAGACTTCTACTTTGTAGTAAACGTATCATCAAGTCATCAGTAGCTAAGAACCTTAACTACTGATGTCAGAGTTTGTGGAATGAGGTTCATGTCTAGATCCAGCTGGGGGACAGTGGTGTTCCTTTTCCAGCCAGAGCCACAGCTTCCTTGGGCTAAATAAAGTCCTCTTTACTGTCACCTTAACTGCAGTTAATGGTCTGGTGAGTACTGCACAGGACTGTGATTCAGAATACTGTAATGCTAGTGCAGCCTCTGTTGCTGGATGAGCCCAGGCTGATCACAGTGACTTTCTGTGCTTCAGTTTTCCTCTCTGTAGAAATAGAAGTGATGCTACTATTTTCCATTTTAAAGCTCACATGCTATCTAAGAGCTAATTACTAGCACTCTGATTCGCATTAGTACTACTGAGCTGAATGTGAATACTTATTTATACCACAATAAAACCCTCCTTGTAAGAGCTCCTAGCCCAGAAGTATTGCATTCTGACACTAGGTTCATAAATCCTTATGCAGATTGAGGAAGAGTTTGCTGACTGAACTTTACTTCGCCACAAGAGCAGCTAACAGCCAAATGGACTCTGAACCACACTGCTGAACAGGGGGTAGCTTTAAGATATGCTTGAGAGATTTTCTTTTGCAGAAATGGAGAAAAAGAAATAATATTTTCTTGCTAGACACTGCCTGTAGACACCTGCATTCTCATTCCCCCTCCAGCTAATTCAGATGGGCAAAGCCGGGGGTATATCCAGTGCCCCCACATCTTCAGGGAGCATCTGGTCTCCAGCCTCCCCAACAAGTCAGCCTTTACAAACACAATAAAATGTTGTTTCTCACCTTCCTGAAATTTTTTCAGACATCTGATTTTAAAAGCAGCTGCATGTGATCAAAATATTTATCCTTATGATTTTCTTTAAACATATGGGGTCTTCATGCATTTATCCTTGCCATAAACCTGCCTAATCATTTTTGCCAAAAATTAGTTTAACACACTAGGAATGTAAATAATTTAAATGATCTTCCTCTTTCCTTACAAAGTTCAAGGCAAGCTTGTAGGAGTTTCATGTGTTTTTGTAGTTTGACTATATGCTTGGGCAGTAGTTACACAGCCAAAATATAGACAAACACAGGAAAAAAAAATCATATATGGAAATGTAACCCTCAGCCTACACTTTCTATGTAGTTGCTTGTCTTCTAAGAGTGAGGGGACTGTAGAACTCAGGGTCTCACACCTCACTGAGACTTAGGCTGTGCCTGCCCGGACAGTGAGATGAAGAGGTAGCCAAGTGCGGGCCGAGGGCCTGAAAACATCATACCTCCCCTGAGATTAAATACCCAGCTCCGAAGTAGTGTAACCTGAGCAGAGTTTCACATTAGCACAGCTCTGCTCCTGGCACTATCTCCCTAGCTAGCATTTCACTGGCCATCCAGACTGTCATTCAATAGGAGCTGGGCTCCTCTAGAAACCCATACACTTAATTTTAACCTCCATTGTGTATCCTTAGGTATCTTCTGCCTCAGGACTTCAGGAATTATTTTTCTATACATACCAACAAGTGGAATAAATAGAGATCCAAGGGATATTTAATGCTCTAATTGTTAGTTAGCTGAACAACACAAACCAAACACTCAGCCTCACAATTTACCAAAATACTAATTGGTGTCGATCTGGGCAACAGATTCCTTCAAGCTGCAGTGTTGCTTGGGTGAAGAACAATGGGACATAGCCCCACAGAGGATTTTTCTGAGGGCAGTTTTCCATGAAAGCTGCAAATAGTCAGCTGCCACCAGATCATCCTAACATATGTAATGCTAAAGCTGGTTTAAATCAATAGATAAATGGTGGGCATAAAGATACTTTCTTTGGCCTCTATTGTAGATTTTTTTCACTTTTAGGGAGTCGATAGAAGTATCAGAGTTTAAAAGCATTTGGATGTGAAGGGCATAAAAGTCTTGGCTCCAGACCACCACTTCTGATAAGCAAGGGCCTGCATGGTACTGAAAGCAACCAGGTCAAGCTCACCACTGGCATGATATCCTTGGTTTAAGTAGAGCAAAAACTACATTAAATTGTTCTAATTATTCTGCTGAAAAAAATATCACCTCATTTAAAAATCTAATTTTTTAATCCTATGGTAAGGAGTGTCAGCTACAGATCAGTAATACATTTCCTGAGGAACCTGACAATTAATTTAGCATGATACTCACCACATTGGTTTCAGTTTCACACCAAATCTTTACCAGGCTTTTGTTTTTTGCTGCTTCATCATTTGTAGCAATTGCATTTATTACTGATTTATCAAGCTTTAAAAACATAAAAAATATAAAGAAGGAAAAAAAAAAAAAAGCATTATTCCAACTTGCACCACACTTCCGTTCAGCTCTACTCAAATAACTCCTTTCAGAAGATCAACCACGTAAAGCCTGCATGGCTATATTTAATGCTGGAGCTGCTGCCCAATGGTTAGGAGGGGGTATATACTACTCTATATTAAGAGCTACAACTCTATGTGCACACACACTCTGTCTCATTCTCCCCAAACCACCCACCACCTCATCTCACCCTTTCTTTTTAAACAACTACACTGACACAGATGTCTAAATTAATTTACTGTCATTTCAGGAGCTCTGCACATTCCCCCTTGGCCTCCATCTGTCCCTCTAGATATGTGCGAGTTTCCCATAATTTCAGTGTCATCTCTTCAGGTTCTATGCACATCTTCTGGATGTGTTAGAGTGTCTCAGCTAGTACTATTTACCAGTGTCTTGGCAACAGGCTGCCATCCCATCCATCCCATGTGGCTGTATTTGTCCTCACCTGCCTTCCCAGTTCTCCTAGCTAGGTCTATAATTATTAAGGTAAAATGTGGGGGAAATAGAAACATGACAGATAGAGATAGGGTTTTATGAAATGTGAATAAAAAGAAGAATCTATCTGCTAATGAGATTTATCCTGAGGACAGTGAGAGCCCCCTCTGCATATTCAGAGCATTTTGATTAGCTGTGGCTGAACCAAGTAATCGGCTTCCTTGAAGAGAGAAAGAGCTTACCTCAATGATGAGCTTTGTAAAGGGGTCTGTAATAACTTTTAGTAGCTCAGGGGCATCATCACCACTTTCAAGATGAAAGGAATCAACTATAACACTGGTGAGACGGTAAAGGTAGCCAGAAATTACTTCAATGGGCAACAGCGCAAACACAGCGAGCCAGTTAAAGAAATCATGGATTGTTGCCCCAGCAAAGGCCCTGCAAGAAGAAATTGAAAACCAGACCTGCTTTTAATTAAATGACATGGATAACATCAATTACTTTTGAAATCATAGAAGTGGGGATGAAACCAATTTCAAGATGGAAATAATTTAATTTCTGGGGTTACAGGAGATGGCTACTTTGTTATAGAGTGCTAAATTGTCTCCACACCATTGGTGATGTGAAAAAGCCAGTCAGGTGAGTGAAAAAAGACAAACTAGAAAAGGCAAAAGTGATCCTTAATACAAGGTTGCCAAGACTACTTGTCTGAAGAAAAAAGTGGCTGTACAGCCTACATTTGTTTTGCCTCTCACCCATTTCTGGTACGTTTTTAATCCTCAGCCAGGAGTTGCCTCTGGGACCTATTCTCCCTGACTCGTGGGGGAAGACAGCTCTTTGCAGCCCTCTCACATGTTCTTACAAACCGTTGATGTAGACCTTCCTTCCAACTTCTCCTCCATAGCCTAAGGAGCCACAGCTCTTCCCTCAGAGGCTTTGGCTAAGCTTATTTCATACATCTGGTCTGTCATAAATGACATGATACCAAAGTCTCATAACCCTCCCAAGTTTACTGCCCATCTCCAATAAGCTATGAGCTCTCTCGGTGATAATGTAAAGTGGCAGTCTAAAAGTTGTCACCGTATGTATTTGACATCCATAACACTTCATTTCCTTAGAGCTACCAGCTCTTGCTTACTGTAGACTTAAAAAACCTTCAACATCAAAGTCTCTTTTAAGGAGAGTAGACCAAAATACTGTAACAACTTCTTGTACAGTCGTCCCATAACTAAGAGATAATCAAAGGTGGATGGTATAGTGAGAATGGTTGAAAATTTATCCTTGTGCAAGATCCAGTTAAAAATGGTGAATTCTTATAAAAATACAAAACTTTTAAAGGAATCCAATATGATTTCTTCAAATATATGAAGCCATATAACTAGTCAGCATTATACTTTGGCCATGGCCATACTTGTGACTTTCCTAACTAGACATTCAAATTTTGGTCAATAGAAAAGTTAAATGGCTGTAGTAGTGATAGGGTACATAGAAGAAAACCTACAAAGAAGGAAGAAAAGCAACGTTTCAGATCTAGTGTTTAAGTACAGTACCTTCTAAATTCATTCCTGTCCCCAGCTTGCATGAGTGCCACAATTGTGTTTGTAACTGAGGTGCCAATGTTTGCCCCCATTATGATAGGAATAGCTGCTTGAACAGTCAGCACTAGAAAGCAGAAAAGGAAGCATTGAATGAAAAAAACAGGTCATCAGCAAGCTCTTTGCTCCAATGCAAATTAACATCTATTAAAGTCACTGGCACTATGACTTCCCTTGATGTCACTGGGATTAGGTGCTCCTATCCAGGCTCGTTTGCTTTAATCAAGTCCCCTCCAACATGGTTGCCCCATAGTCCCATGATCCCCACTGAAACTGCAGCCCAAGGCTATCCCTTTTCACCACATGTTAGAGGGCCAGATTAAGATAAAGTCTTTTCTTTCCCAGGCATTTTCTTACTGAAGAAGTTTGTCACAGAAACAAATAAAGCTCAGTAACTGGCTAACATAAGAAAAGTATGCAGATATTTCCAAAATTTATGCATTTAATATCAAGGCTTCCAATGAAGTCCAGTTGTGAACTTACTATTAGTACAACTACTACTACTATTAGTAAAAATTTCATTTTATATCAGGGCAACAGCTGTGAAAATCTTTTCCTGCAGTCTGTACTCTTATACCCAAAGCTTCTAAAACTTGTACACAGGTGGGAATATTTGCACCCTAGACCAAGATTTATGAGTGATCTCTAGGAAGATACTGTAAGCAGACTTACGTGTGGAGGATACCATGCTGACCACAATGGATGAAGAAGTGCTGGAGCTCTGGACCATAACGGTTACCAGAACTCCAATCACCAGTCCCGCAACAGGATTAGACAGCACTGAATCATCTTTAAAAATGTCCCCTGCTGCTTTACCTACAAAAATCATATTCTTGGAGTGAGGGAAGTGCAAGGTAAAGTCCACTGGAATTATCAGAACATTTAATTAAAGAATATTCAACCATTTAAGTGATACACATACAGCCATGCTTGCCAGTCAAAAAACATACAAGATGACGTAGCCCAGGGATCCAAATTCAGGTCCTGAACTCTCAGCTTCTCAGTTATCAGACAATACTTTATATTCTCTCATTTTAGTGACTGAACAAGCTCTACTGAACTCTGCAGAGAATCATATAAAACCACAGCCATCAGAGGAATGACTATAGGACAAAAACCCACACATGCATAGATTTAAATATTACTACTGCTTTAATATTTTTGGCTACTGCATCAAGGAAAACTATTCTAATAATCCTGAGTAATTCTATTCCTGTAGCTTTCTGTATTGCCAAAAATCAAAAGCATCTCCACAGAAGCTCATTTATTTCTCTGATAACTGCTTCTGAATCCATCGGCAGAATTCAACCCTTGAAGGTAGGTAAATGTAAAAAACACTTTTTGTCCTTGTTTTTTGTCCTTGAAGGATTTGGGGGACATTTCAGTGTTGGATGCTTTGATCAAGAGTGCAATTTTCATATTTCACTTTGTTGAAATGTCTTTCACATGGGACAGATTTATGAACAGATGTATTCATGTAAACTGTCACTAAAGTAACAGGAACCTACTAAGAAATTGGGGCCAATAATCCCTACATCAACAGCTCTTTGGAATTTGAGAAACAATGACTCTTTCCAACAAATGAAGGCCAGTCTTCAATCAGAGCTACTTCCTTCTGAAACTGTATCTCAACACATAAATCTATAGAGAATGTTCTTGAAGAGTGATACTTGTAATTTAGTCACTCAGATGCAATTTACTGCCTCATTCATAGTTTATTCTTGATATTTTAGTCATTTTCATACCTCCTACCAGCTGAAAAGCAGAGCTCAGTACATCCAGAGAACACACGAACATGTAGAGTAATCCAAGTAGCATAATAAACTTCCCTATCCCGTAGAGTACACGAATGATTTTTCCTTTTCTATCCAGTTCTGCAAAACAAATACATTATGCATAAAAGACTTGTTCTATGTATCTGGTATTCTCTCTAGAACAGTCTAGCACACAAGCAGATACTATAGTCAAAGACAGTCTTATGACTCCAGTGTGTGATTAAACCTGAAAGAATGTTATTCTTAATCAAATTTTAACTGCAGAAACAGGTGATTTGTTTACATAGTTTTACCATGTAAAAGTATTTGGTATATAACAAAAGTGTTATGAAATCTGAGATTAACCCTTGATTTTACACAGTCATCCTACTGAGTAAAGAAAGACCAATAGGAGCCTGGATATAAAACCATATTAATTTTTGATTGTTTTCCATGTATCTCCTTGTGGTTTAAGGAGAGTAAGCAGCATGATTTCCAGATTCTGCTTAACTGACTAAATATAATATCCCCATTCACTGTTGGGGAAGATGAGACGGAGTGTAAAGCCTACATCTGAAAACCCCTCAAATCTTAAATTCAGTTCTACAGCAAATACAATTTCAGAAAAATAACCAAAACAAAGAGAGCAGAAGTGATGAAAAAAATAAATGCATGTAGCTTATTTACTGAGAAATGGCTACCTGACCACTTGACCCCAGTGTCCTGCAGTTCCGGCAGAGCCCATGGGTCTTCTTCTTCTTCTGGCCTTGTCTCATCTATCAAGGCTATTGTGGAAAATGCAGGTTGAATTTCCCCTTTATTTCCAAGTGCAGTCACGTTGCCTGATAAAATAGAACATTAAAAAATAGTTTAATTACTTTCCATCTTCTCCAAGGAGCCCCAAAACTTATCTATCTCTGTAACTCACAGGTGAGCACATATTACCTTTGTGATTTTCTCCTTCTTTCCCAGTCATGTTCTGGTTTTGTTTGGAAGGGTCTCCAATATAGTTATTGGTTTCAGGCTTTTCCACCTCGGGCCAGGGAGCCATGATCTATGACTAACAAAGCAGTGCTGATTAAAATGTGTGTGCAGTCAAAATATTAAACTTCTGACAGGGTATGTGAGAAATACAATTACATTTAAGAGCAAAAGAGATGGAAAGGGAATGGAAGCAATTTGTCCTTGAATACAGGTTTTTTGCCTCAAGTCTTCTATGTCAAGTGCTCCAGACACACTACCCAATATGCAGAAGGCAAAAGTGGGGACTAGGAGAATGAAGAACTACCCACTGTAGGAGAATATCAGGTTCAAGACCATCTAAGGAAGCTGAAGGTGCACATGTCCATGGGACCTGATGAGATACATCTGTGGGTCCTGAGGGAACTGACTGATGAAGTAGCTAAGCCACTATCCATCATTTCTGAGAAGTTGTAGCAGTCCAGTGAAGTTCCTGCTGACTAGAAAAGCCCCATTTTTAAAAAGGGAAAAAAAAGAAGACCCACGGAAATACAGGCCAGTCAGTCTCAGCTCTGTGACCAGCAAGATCATGGAGCAGATCCTCCTGGAAACTATGCTAATGCACATGGAAAATAGGAGGTGATTGGTGACAGCCAACATGGCTTCACTAAACGCAAATCATGTCTGACAAATTTGGTGGCCTTCTACAATAGGGTTACAGCACTGGTGGATAAGGGAAGAGCAACTGATGTCATCTACCTGGACTTGTGCAAAGCATTTGACACTGTCTCACAGAACATCCTTGTCTCTAAATTAGAGAGGCATGGATTTGACGGATGGACCACTCAGTGGATAAGGAATTGGCTGGATGGTTACACTCAAAGAGCTGCGGTAAACAACTCAATGTCCAAGGCAAGAGCAGTGACGAGTGGCATACCTCAGGGGTCAATATTGGGACCAGTGCTGATTAATAACTTTGTTGGCAACACGAACAGTGGGATTGAGTGCACCCTCAGCAAGTCTGCCAACGACATCAAGCTGTGTGGTGTGGTCAACCTGCTGGAGGTCAGGGATGCCATCCAGAGGGACCTGGACAGGCTTGGAAGGTAGGCCTGTGCAAACATCATGAAGTTCAACAAGGCCAAGGGTAAAGTCCTACACATGGGTCAAGGCAATCCCAAGCACAAATACAGACTGGACGATGAGTGGATTGAGAACAGCCCTGTGGAGAAGGACTTGGGGGTGTTAGTGGATGGAAAACTATGAGCCAGAAATGTGCACTTGCAGCACAGAAAGCCAACTGTATCCGGGGCTGCAACAAGAGAAGTGTGACCAGCAGGTCAAGGGAGGTGATTCTCCCCCTCTGCTCTGCTCTCCTGAGACCCCACCTGAAGTACTGTGTACAGCTGTGGGGCCCCCAGTATAAGAATGACATGGACCTCCTTGAGTGGGTCCAGAGGAGGCCATGAAGATGGTCAGGGGACTACAGCACCTCCCTTATGAGGACAGGCTGAGAGAGTTGGGGTTGTTCAGCCTGGAGAAGAGAAGGCTCTGGGGAGACCTTATAGTGGCCTTCTGGTACTTAAAGGGGGCTACAGGAAAGATGGGGAGGGACTCTTTGTCAGGAGGTGTAGTGATAGGATGAGGGGTAATGGTTTTAAACTGAAAGAGGGTAGATTTAGATGAGATATAAGGAAGAAATTCTTCACTGTGAGGGCGGTGAGGCCCTGGCACAGGTTACCCAGAGAAGCTGTGGCTGCCCCCTCCCTGGAAGGGTTCAAGGTCAGGTTGGAGGGGCCTTGAGCAACCTGGTCTAGTGGAAGGTGTCTCTGTTCATGGCAGGGGATTTGGAACTAAAGAATCTCCAAGGCCCCTTCCAAGACAAACCACTCTATGATTTTTAATAATCTTTATGAATTATTCCTTTATTTGCAAAATTGATTTATCATTTTTTTAAAATCACACGTTTGATTTATTTGTGCAGTTTACATAATTTAAAAAAATTCTTTCTATCTCATGACTGTATTTTTGTTTGCTTTTAACTGTCATGAAAGCAAAGATTCCTATGCTATCCAAACCTTAGGCATTTATTTTCTTTAATTAAATTTATTTCCTTTCAGCAAAAAGTCAGAGGACTGTTTTAGTTTCTTCCACCCTCTAAATTTAACTGACTGCCTTTACTAAACTGGTAATTCAACTCACAGTCCTTAGCAAAGAAAGTTCTTCCCTAAAGGACTGCCTAGTTTGGGTCACGTATGCTAAACACAATCTTTTTGTCGCCTTTACTGGTTCATTCCCATGGAAGCATGTAGGGGAATGTGACCCTGGACACGGTAGAGGAAGACCCTGGAGTTTCGAGCTCCAGAATGATGCTTGCTGAATGACTGGACAAGAGTGTAATGAGATGGCAGTGGTCATTTGCAGGTCTATATTTACCTCACAACTGAGGCTGCAAGTGAAGCTGAGTTAGTGTCAGAAAGGTCAGGCTCACCCATCTCATGTAGACTCTCTGCCTGAGCCTCTTCCTTCCTGACCTCTTTTGAGCACATTTGACATGCATTGTAATATTAACAAATAATAACTTAGAAAACAAGGCATCACATGGCCAAATCCTGCCAGTACAGGTATAAGCACTTGTGACAGACCTAGCCCAAGCACAAGGAGGCAGCTGTTCCCTGAACCAAAACCTGAAAGAGTCTTACTTATTTACATCACCAATATCAGAAGCCAGAGGAAGGGACATGAAAGAGGGGAAAGGAGACCATGGGGAGCTGAGGAAATATATGATAATATTTCTCCCTTTCCAGGCTTGTGAGTCTGTTGGTTAGGTCAGCCAGCATGATGAAAAACCCAGTGGAAAGGATGGGAGAAGTGAACCCTACCCAGAACAGCCTCCCTTTTCGATCTGCCTCTTCCACTCTTTCTGCCACACGAGTTGGTCAGTGCTGTGGGCAAATCTGCCCCGCAGCCGCCACGTCTGGTACCCATGTGGCTGAAACACTGGTGAGCAAATTTGCCTGCAATGTTCCTCATAAACAGGGCACCTACACCCAGCCTCCAAAAGTCAGTGTCAGAGTTAGTATCATGCTCCCATAAACAATGTTCACCTGCATTTATCAGCCACTCTAAGGGACTATAATTAATCATTCATTTAATCATAATCTTTTATGTAGCTGATGGTGAAAATGTTCTGTCCCTGCCCATGTCAATAAGGCACACATCCTCCTCCTTTAGCTGGGAAGGAAATGTCACAGACAAAATAACTCATATCTTACTGTAACAGAGGAGGGTATTGTTTTCTGGCCCTCCACAAAGAAAAGAGTATCTCCCCTTCCACATTAGCAGGAAAAATTATTCTACAATCCCATTAGCAAAAAACTATGCTTTTACACGTTCTGTATTTGTGGAGTAAGATCCAGAGCAGCTCCCATGGTACACACAGAAAGATCTCGGAACAGATGGAAGAGAATCACTCTTGCTTGTTTCAACAAGGGTTTCTATTTGCTTGGAGCAAATTCTCATATTTTCATCCATGCTAGAACAACCTCCAAGCCCCACCCATGCCAGAACACATCTGTCTTGTTAAACAAGTTTCATTTATACATGTTCAGCATTTAAAGAGCTCTAAAAAAAAATAACTGCTCAGTACAAGTGCTTCTTAAGTGAAATGCAATCGTGAAAATGCATTGGAAATTCAGATGTGAAGCTGCGTTGAGAACATATTCCCACCATGGAGAGACACAGAATATGCTGGACACCACCAGCCTTAGAGATGCCATCAGTACTTTCACAGGTCTTCTGTTACGCTCAGTATGGAAATGAAGGATTCAGCCTGCATGATTACTGTATGGAAACTGAGCTGATGCATTCACTGGAGAAACTGAAGCTTGAAAACTTCAGCAGACAAACAGCCTCTATGTCTCCTAAATAAACTCTCCCCATTCAAGAATTCAGCAGGGCATTTTTCCATGATAAGCATCTCCCATGTTCCTGAGGTGCTCAGGATCCCACAGGTACGTCATGTATTATTATTGGTTATGCTTTATGTGATTAAATATTGTAGAATGAGAGTTGACCACCTTTGTGGAGGAAGAGTTTTTTATAGGTATGTATATAAAATTATTCATATGAGCCCCAGTCAACTTCTGATTTGGGAAGGTAGACTTGAATATTGGAGGTCTTTACAGTATTTGCCTTGTGCCTTTGGATTTGCAGAGGTATTACTAGGACAGCCCATTTTGTGTGATTGGTATCAAGGACTGATGAAAGCAGAACCATCTAGATCCTTGAAGCGCTACCAAAGCTGTCAGCATTCTCCAGATCCTGAGTCTTGTTAAGAGGAACAGCTGAGAAGATAATTTACAGCCACCTGATACTCTGTTTGCTAGAGTTCTGGCCACAGCTACTTACTGTTAATTAATCGCTGTTCTACAAGGATAATCTATATTCTACAGTTTTCCCTTCAAAGGATTCTCCCTTGGCCCAAATACTGACAGTAACGTCTTGAGAAAATACTCAGAAGAAAATCTGGGTGCTGTGAAGGAGCAGAGCAGGGGGGGTGACAAAGCTAACTGCATCATTCCCTGGCAGCTCATATGAGCTTTTGGAAAGGCTGACGTCAGGCGTGGTATAAAAGACCAACATCATTGACGTAAGATATAAACGACAATGAAAACCCTAATAGTGGCTTACTTTTGAACACCGACGACGTAACTACACTGTGAAGGAACATGTTAGAGAACGGGCCGAGGCTGGGCCGATGACAACGCACACCGCAACAAGGAGCTACGTTCAGCTGGACGCACCAGTCCAGGTCCGAAGGCAGGATAGCCACAATTATTGGATGAGGTGCCCCGAGTGATGAGCTCTGCCCGTTCCCATGCCAGGCCGGGTGTCTCAGTGCCGTGCGTCTGGTTCCCACCTGAGCTGGCAGGACACCGGCCAGGATGCCTGCAGCCAGGGTGTAGCCACGGAGCCCGTGCCTGGATAAGCACTGGCACTTTGGGTATCCACCCGTGCAGAGCTGTGCTGAAATAGGAGCTAATTTCCTCCTGAAAGTGGCAGGTCAAAATATGCTATGCATATTGCAAAGGTCTGAAAACTAATGCCTGCACAAACTGTAATCCAGTCCGTTTCGGTGAAGCTCACAGCAAATCCTCTCACACCGCCATGTGTGCTCCTTTCATTGTAAGTATAGTCTTTCCTCACCTTCGGAAAATGCTAACTACATGTGACATCCTTTCTAACTCCAAAAGAAACTGAAACCTCCCGCTCCTAAGAGGGAGATGGCTGGAAATCAATGGCATTCAAATTCTGAAATAAAATGTGAGAGAAAGTCAAAGCCAAAGTGGGCTCTCATGGTTTTTATATCCATATTGACTCTCTCACTGCAGCATTTCAAAGAGTTAAAATCTCTGGGGAATTATCTGAGCAATACTAGGTGTCATGCAGTTGCCCTATATTGCATTCCTCAGTGACTCATTGGACTGTAACAGCATTGCCTCTGTTGCAGGGCTAGACTAGGTGCTTTTCAGTTTTAAATCAGAAACAGTTGTAAATGTATTTATTTTGCTGGACTTAATCCAGAGAATATGAACTACCACTTGCATGTGCCTGGACGGTATTGTTTGTACCTCTCCACCCGTGACAGCTCACTGAAAGGCCACGTTGTGCCTGAAATAAGAACTACAAAGCAGTAAGCCTTAAAGAAATCTCACCTCCAGGGAAACAGACCCAGTCAAACCAAGATAAAATAAAAGTACCGGAGAAAATAGCAGTATTTTCAAAACCAACTGTTAATAACTGCAACAACCACCAACATGACCATACATGTGCCTACAAGTTGCTTAAGCACCTCCAAATCAAGTTTTGGGTTCAGCCCGTCTTTCCCCCATCTCTCTCGCTCTCCTTCTCTCAGCTTTTCTACAAAAACATATCACTTTCTTGTCATTCACCACTGTGCTATGATTTTTATTTTAAAAAGAGATTTATCAGATAATCTGATATCTGACTATATGATTTTGTAAATATTAATATCTACCACACATACTTCATAGAAACAAATACCAAGCTACATAACAATTCTTATACACAGTTTGAAGAAATACTGTCTTTTTCCCCTCAAAATGTATCATTTCCAACATAGAAGTACATTATGTAGAGACAGGAAAGGAAAGATCCTCAGCCAGCACAAATTCATTCAGTAGCTTTACATCAGCTAATAATTTTGCCCCAGAACCTGTTCCATGGCAGCCACAAAGCCCCAGGTGCAACAGAACAGGCAACAACTTAAATAAACACCAGCAATGATTCAGCCTTGCTAGGAGCAAGTCCGGTCTTTGCTCTGGGACCAGCCACTTCCTTGGGGCTTTTTCTCTGAATAAGTTAGCAGGCTTGGCCAGGATGTAAACTTTCAACTGATGTATTAGTAAAGGAAAAAAGAGATATTTGAAAGCTAAAAAAAGTTATCATTGTGCTCACTGTTTATTCTTATGGATCCCTGAGACTTACTGCTCACAAGCTTGAATCTAACACATAGTAAAACTGAAAAAGCATATAAAACAAACTAGTAAAGAGAACTAATTTCTAAGCAAGTGCAGAGAGAAAATGAATCCCAAACATTAATTTTTTCATTCACAACAAAGCAAAGCACTGGACACTGATGCTAAGGAACCAGAGCCAGGAAACATCAGTGAACTACCTGAAATGCCTACTAGGTATTTAAATAAAACAATTACTTTTTTAGAATAAAACAACAAAAAAATTAATAATCCCACCAACAAGGAAATACAGCAGATCTACCCCATCCCGAACATAAAACACACAGTAAAGAATCAAGAGAGGAAAAAGTAACGATATTAAAAAGACTTACTGATCTAATGGAAGAGCTGCTAATAAAAGTTACTGAGAAACCAGTTGATTTCTGCCTACTGCCACATTAGTTGAGCTAACTACATTAGACTAATGTATTCCTTTTACCTCCGTGTATCAAACCGAATTAGCATAAGAAAATGTTTCCATCAAGAATAGCCTGACACAGCCATAGCGCAGCACAGACTTTACACACTATCTATGCTAACACACGAACTGACAGTATTTCCTTCCAATGTTTCATTAATCATATCCTAGACATTTTCCAGTATCCAATACCACTGATTACTAAGACTTAAAATCTCACTTCTTTTCAGTCCAAATAATATTTAAAACAATACTTACTTATCCTATAGGGAGTTATTTCTGGGGTTTTTTGGCAGCTGCTAATAAAATGCTTTTTTTCTTTATCATATTCCACAAAAATAAATCTAGTTATTTGCAGACAAAAAATATCACAGTTTGTTTTTAGGACTATGATTTTTTATCACTTCCTTAAAATATAAATGCAGTTGAAAGAACACAAGGTGAAAATGCTAACAAGTGGATGACTTTTCACATGCCACTCCAATTCCCCACATTAGCTCCCTGTTGCCATTCCTTGAGCTGCAAAAGCAGAGCTTTGGATTTATAAGCTAAACAAGTTCAGAAAAGAAGAAAAGAAGAAAAGAAAACTTGGTCGTAGTTGTTCTTACTTACCACTTCTTTATTCCCAGACAACAGAGCGAACGGATCAACTGGGCAGCCACTGAAACCTGCAATATATATAGACAGGTGTTGAGCAAAGTTTGCTTTCATCACTGCGCACTAACATTCCTATTTTACAGTCCAGAGGCACTGCCTACCTGCAACTTAATGATCACAATCAACCTTTTTTTAGCAGGAGTGGGCAGCAACCAAGACTGATAAAACTACGGGCTATTTCACACTTATCACATTCTAAAAAATGTCCCATCAGCATTTAAGTACGAGTTACTAATGTGTTCATGTGAATGCTGGGGAACGGTTTGTTCCAACAGCAAGAAAAATTGCTGTCCACCTGATCATTCAGTAATCTTTTTTCCAATAATAATTTTCCAAAAATATTTTGCAATCTCAAAGGTCTGTCAAAAGGGTGTGAAGAAGATGTAGTACTGTTATTTGTCTGTTCAGGTGCCTATTAATCTGCCTAAGAACAGAAGTGAAGGAGAATCAGATAAAAAATGGTGTAAGTAGGAAACACGTAAGAACTTCTTTGAGAACAGAGGATGGAGTTTCATTCTTATCAGTGCTCAATGTTTACAATTAAGGCGAGCTCATTAGCATTTTGGCTGTGGCTTTCCTTCTAAATGAGATTTAAAGATGTAAGGACACCTTTAATAATCATATTCAGAATGCTAGCAAGGAAGAAGACTATATGATATATAGATATGTTATTCAATAAATGCAGTACAGTATTACAGATTAGACAAAGCAGTCGTTAGCATTGCTGTCTGTTCTACTGATGAGCTTAATGGGGAGCTGGGTGGGGCGGGTAATGGGACTGCATTAGGCACTGTAGCTTTACTATCTTTGAATTTTTTCTGTTTCAACAAGCAACTTATACTGAGAAAATAAGCTGTAAACCAGCAGCCTAATCAGCAGATCTGCTTTGTCTGCGTGTATGCAGTCATATCTCCCAGCAGCTTAGTGACTTAGTAACTTAGAAGACTAAAACTCTTTGTTTTTTCCACTTTTCAGTCCCACAGAGACACCCAGCCTTCGGAGCTGTGAGTCAGAACTTACTCTTCACCTGCGTCGGCATCAGAAACGTTTAATAAGCGGTGATCGTAAGAGCCTCCGCAGCCCCACATCATGGCAGCAGAGCCACCGGGCACCTCCCCTGGCCGCAGTGTCCCTGCTGGTGTGCACCCCGCTGCGCCCCGTTACCCTGGGAACAGCTGACAGTGGACCCCAAGGATGAAGGCACCAGTCCTGCCTCGCCCTTCCCAGCTGCAGCTCGCACAGAGATGGCTATGGAAAGGAAACCGATTTTTTTATCTGTGCAAAGAGAGGAACAGTCCAAAGTGGAAAGAACTGATGCAAAATGGACTCAGAGTCAACCTTGGTGGTTCTCAGGCTTGGCTTTCTGACTAGACGTGTACTTTAACATCGCATCTAAAAATAGTAGTTTTTCATTGGTGCCCTACATGTAGGAAATAAGATGAAGCTTTCAACTGGGAATCCTTGTGTTTGAGCTGTGGCTGATTCTCTTCTGAGTCACTGTTTGTGAAACCCAGCTCTGACAGTGAGAAGGTACGAGACAGGCACGTTCCAGGTACCCAGGTAGGGCTCAATCGGTGCGTGGTGACGTCTTCCACAGCTTTTTTATTCCAACGCTGCTCATTGCATTTGCTAAGCACAATCCTATGTGCTGACCATGTTAATGTGCTAGGAAGGCAACAATCCTAGATCAGACCCATTGTATTCTCAAAAAAATAAAAAAACAGTCACTCACACAAAGGCAGGTGATCCATGGTCTGCCTTTGGAAGGCCAGGGTGGGCCTTCTGCAGAGTCAGTCTGGAAGAGCCTCCATAAGGAGCTAGCCACAAGGGATGAAGGTAGGTATGACTTGTTGCAGAAGCCTTTCCCTCTTTTAGAATTGAGCAGAAGAGGCTGAAATTCTTCCTGGTACACCAGGGTAGTCAAAGCAACAGTCCAGAGTGCTTTTCATGCATCTGGCACAGATTCAGAAGATGCTGCTGCTAAGGAAGAAAAACCCAATGACCTTTCTTCCCCCTTTAGGGTTTACTTTGAAGTAACTGTCCTAATTTCAAAAACATATTTGAATAGGGAACATTTAATAAAACAAAGAAAACAAGATAATTTCCAGGGTCCTGATTTCCTGTCACAAAGGTGCTGGATTGCTCTGCAGCTACTTGGACTAGTACCTGTGATAGTCTGGCATTTAGCAGGAGGTGCAACTACAGAAAATGTCTCAAACACAGAATGAGGAAAAATTCCTGGCATGTGCAAATTCTGTGAGAGGTGAACTCTGTCCAGTCACTGTTATATGTTGCAAGAAGTTATAACACAGGCAAGAAACATGTCTACATAACAAGAGATCTGTTCTACAAGCTTCCTTACAGATCTCGCACACAAAAGGGGTACTTGCTGTGCAAATGTCAAAAACGTTCATCTTCAAGACCCAGGCCCTAGTACAGTAAAACAAGTGCACCTAAGTTACAATGAAAATAAAAAATAATTAAAAGGAAGTAAAAGAAATGGTTATCCATCCTGCAAAGGTATCAGATCAGCCCAAGATACATATTCACTAACAATAATATGCCTCAAAAGACAGCATGCATGAGCAAGACTCTCAGATAACATCAGGAAAGAAACTGTCTCTCTTAAAGTTTAATTTCATTTTCAGCATTCCACAAATTCAGAGAATGCACAGCTAAACACTTACTGTGCATTCAAGATGTTGGAACTCCAGAAAACAGCTACATAGATCTTTATTGAAGAGAATTGGTGTTGCTTCCATCATTTGGAAACAACATTGTCTATTTTAACTTATTCAGAAACCTTGAACAAATCTAGTTGTCTACGTTTGGAAACAGCATTAATGTAAATTAACCTTCCCTCTTCCGGATATGTAAAACAAAAAGCCCTAATGATTAAAGAGAGATACCAGTGCTGATTTCAATATGAATTACAGTCAGAACAGTTATTTGCTTAAAGACTTATCCCTACTCAGCTGAAGAACACATTCCTTCTTTGTTTAATTACCTGGAAGAATTTAAGTCCTTAAAGCTTCTTTTATTGCCTGAAAAGTGTTCTGCATGTAAACATTCTAGTAATTAAGTTTATTAATGAAAACGTCCAGTCAGATATGTTTTGTGAATATTAAATTCCATATAGATATACACCTGGGTATTTACTAGGGATCCATATTTGTAGCAGACTCTGATCCTGGCATTATACAGGATGCTTTGATTTTGAAACAGAATGTAAATGCTACAATTTTGTTGTTGATTAATTTATTTTCCATTAAGAAATGTAAATTTGTCTTTGAAGCTTCTATGCCTACCAGGAAATTGTCTGCTTTTAGCTACCCTGTGCTCATCCATTTTAGGTGGCTGCAATGCATCCTCAGAACAATTTTTTCCCCACTATTTTTGCTATAGTTGAGAACAGTAAAGAAGAACTCCAAAAACTACTTTGACAGCAATAAGAAAACACCTAATTTAATATATAAAGAACCTGGATCCTATCACAAGGTTCTGTATTGAAATATTGTGCATTTCATTTCACATAAATTACATGCAAAAAAAATAATTAAGTTATGGTAGTTACATACTTCCAGAGCTGAGTAATGAATAAAGTCATTAAGAGGCAGCATCCAGCAGAGCCAATGCAAGGAATAGGAGGGGGAAATAAAATGTGAAGTGAGAGTCACAACTAGAAAAGCTATAGGAAGAGCTTTCAGACATAAAAAAGAAAATAAATATTTCAATAGAGGAAAGACAGTTTTTATGAAGGAATAATACGGCCAACAATTTTAGACAGACAGATAAGTTTGAAAGGAAAAAGGGACTCTGTTTCAGTCTTATAATAATTGAGCAGCCCCTTCACTATAGAACCAGTTTATTCTCATTACAAACATGCCTCAAATTTTTTTGTCAGTACAAACGCGTCCTTGGCATAGAAGTTAGTGGGGTTATTTTGTTCACAATCTCCGTGATAGCTGTTTTCCATTAAAGTCACATATTACAATTGTTCTTATTCTTCCTGAAGTATCTCATTTTAACTTCCAGTCTAGCTGATGTTCTGCTACTAACGTATACCAGTAGCAACATTTACCGGAGCGTAAGGGAGGGCTCATGCAGAGCCTGCAGCACAGGCGCAGGGGGACGGTGGGTCCGGAGTGGTGGGAGCTCTGCACAGCCCTGCACCCAGACCGAAAGCACTTCCTACCCTGTTCCAGGGGAGACACGACAACAGGCAAAAAGGCACAAGCTGAAACATGGCACATGTGAAAAAATAGCACCAGCAGGAGCCTGGATTTTATTTCGGCCAGAACGCTAAAAATATTAATCGTATCACATGCTTTGGCAACCGAAGCGCAGGTAAATTTTTAAAACTTTTCTTATCACAGCTGTTCTAAACTTTTATGGTTTGTCTAGAATGTTCAACTAAAAGGCTTAAGAAATGTCCATTTACAAAAAACAACCCCAAAACAAAGATCTGCTGATGCTTTGGGGTAAGAAATTTTTAATCACAAAAGAAACCCAATATTATTCCCCTCTTGCTAACCTTTCCTTACACTTTTTATAGTCTCTCCCCTTACCTTGCCCACACCCCCCTCTCCTCCCTGCTCCTGTTCACTCGCTCAACCAATCTTATATTCCACATCCTCCTGTTGCCTCCCACTTTGGACACATATTCATGAATGCAAATAGCATCTTCCCAACAAACAAGTAACAGCGAAGAGGAAGAAGAGAAGTGAAGGGAAATGTGAGAGCTCTTAAATAAATAATAATATTTACACTCTTATGTAAACCTTAATTTACAGATCTCAAGGTGCTTTGGGAATGTAGGCATTATTGACTTCTTTATTATTCAAAGACAATTCAAAGATTTTTTTTTTTAATCCATTGTTTTCTCCCTACACAATTTGTTAACCCTTGGCTTACATGGGACATAGTGTTGCCAGTAGCAGGATGAGCAAGTATAATTACTGGCAGCCCGCTGAGTGTGTTTACACTGAAGACAAGACTCATCTCACATTTCCAACCTGTCAACTTCTTCTGCACCTGCGTTGTACAGCCTGCTGGCCTCCATGCACTGCCTACGGAGCAGCTGCTTGAGTACAACAGCCATGCTTACTTGTTTTCTACCCAAACGACTTCTGCCTAGAAGATGGATTTGAGAGTGACTTGAGGATTTCTGCAAAAGTAAATAATCTCACACTAACATGCTACTCTTTCAAAGGCCATATATGTAATCTGTATATAACTGTACATTCCAACTAAAGCATTAAACATTTCAAACTCTAGTTTTAAAATTACAAATTATTTCATTAATGACACGGTTTGTTACTTATTTTTGCAAAATGCTTGGCAGTACCTCCTTTCTGAGATTTCATTTCTGAGAGAGCTTTTGGACTACTCTAGGTGAGTTACCTAACAGCGATCTGTTGTCATAAGGTGAGAGAATAAATCTCTTTTCTCTGAGTTTACTTTCCATGCAACTAAATATACAACACACTAATTCTGTACAGGTCTTTAAACTAGATCTGCAAAATTAGCAGCAAAATCAAGCCATCTGGTATTTAATAAATCTCAAATACAGTAATTTTCCTTAATATATAGTTCACGAGCAATTACCCATGATTATCATCTAATATGAAGGTCCTTGAATGCATCCAGAGCAGGGCAACAAATCTGGTGAAGGGCTGGAAGGCATGTCCTGTGAGGAGCGGCTGAGGACTCTGGGCTTGTCTAGTTTGGAGAGGAGGAGGCTGAGGGCTGACCTCCTTGCTCTCCACAGCTCCCTGAGGAGGGGACGTGGAGAGGGATGTGCTGAGCTCTTCTCCCTGGGATTCAGTGACAGGATGTGTGGGAATGGCTCAAAGCTGCGCCAGGGGAGGTTCAGACTGGCCATCAGGAAGCATTTCTTTACCGAGAGGGTGGTCAAGCACAGGCACAGGCTCCCCAGAGAGGTGGTCAATGCCCCAAGCCTGTCAGTGTTTAAGAGGCATTTGGCCAATGCCCTTAACATGCTGTAGCTTGGTCAGCCCCCAAGTGGTCAGGCAGTTGGACTAGGTGAGCATTGTAGTTCTCTTCCAACTGAAATTTCTATTCTATTCTATTCTATTCTATTCTATTCTATTCTATTCTATTCTATTCTATTCTATTCTATTCTATTCTATTCTGTTTCTATTTCTATTTCTGCCAGAATAATCAGCAAAGGATCTCAAGTCATGTGCAAGAATGGCCCTCTCTGGAGCGAGCACTACAGTAATTTTCTTACTGCATTAGGCAAAGTAGTTTTGCTGCATAGTTGTGAGATCTTGTAATTAGGAGACATCTCTGTGCCACACATCAGAAAAATTTTCTCCTTCTGTCACAACAACTTCTCCCAGTGACACCTGTACCACAAACTGTTTTGATTGAACCCTACTGTCACCTGTAAAAACTGTGGATGGTTTTGGAGGATTTTATTCTCAGAAACGTGACACTGTATGTGGTTCAGGAACCATCCCCGCTCTCCTTGTGGTATAAATTGGATGTTGGTCCTCAGCCTTAAATTAGACATGGAGAAACATCATTTATTTTCTTTAAAATAATTCTATTCCCATGGACTTTCTATAGGCCTCAGGTGCCTGTCTTTAAGATGCATGTAATTTGTGACTTCACTAGAATAAGAAGACGGGCTCCATCTCTTAACAGCATAGCTTCTTGTAAACTGCTGAAAATTAAAACCTACCACAGACACATAATTACAGTTCCCATTGACTTAGAAGGACTTACATGTACGTATGTAAAACTTCATACAGACTAAGGCACGCAGGCAATAGTTGCTTTTTAATTGTTTACAGTTCCTCCTTTTACACAAATATTTCTGACTTTATAAGAGTTTATTAAGGGAGTAATGAGATCAATATTTGCTTTTCCACAGGAAAGCTAGAATTGACACAACGTAAACCTGAAGAGGAATCCATGCCAAAAAAATGTTTCCTTACAGCTCTTAGACTTAGTTGATATGCAGGGTTTTCCCTGCCTGTTTCCCTTAAAAAACAGAAACTAAGGAGAGTGTTTTTACTGCAGCTGTGTCTCTTTACAAAGAAAATATATAACAGCCTTTCCTATGAGGCACAAAAACCAGAACTCAAAGGTAATGAATAAATCTCTGAACCTTTGGGCTCAGTGCTGGCAGAAAGGTGCTTCAAACAGTGAGGCAGGGAAAAGTAAGCAAGGGACTTAAGAATCAAATCACAGCAAAATATTATCTGTCTTGTCCTTAAACTGAATTCATGAAATGGGAATTTGAATGTTTCTTGGAAACGCAGAGGAATACTTCAAGGATACATGACTCTATCATTAACGTTTTTTTCCTAAAGCAAACAGAGCCAAACTTTGGCTGATTGTTCAAATCCAAAGAGGTAATACTACAGCAGAGACCATCTTCTTGCTGTAAAAGGTGGATGTTGTTAACTATTAAAATTATTATGAACAATTTGTCTGCATAGGAAAATATAATTTTACCTGTCTAAAAAAGATTGATTGATAAACCTCTGGGTATACAGTTTTACTGCCCTTTAAAGCCCCTTCAAACTTACGCCCAAATATTATGCCTATCGATGAGCATGAATTTCCTGGCATAGCATGACCTAATTAAGCTGTTGCTTTCGAGTCTTGCTAAGTGTCTCTATCGCTTTGCAGGAGCAGCGTCTTAATAATTGTTTACTGCACTTTCATTAAAATTGTTGCAGTATCAATAAAAATTACAATACCACAAACCTAAGACTACCATTACTTTAAAATTAAGTGTTTCTTTGTTCAAGTAACAAGCATAAATTAGTGCAGCAAGAAGACAAGAATTGCTTCTTAATTGTACTGGAAGGACTTTTTTTTAAACCTAAAGGTAACAAGTGTCATTTTGCATATATTAAGATTTAAAGAGGTGTCTCCGTTACAGATGATGCGTAACTCAAGACTTACAGAGTTGTAAAACTGTAACTTTATGCTAATTTCAATAAATTATGTATAGCCCATTTACAAATACGTTACGTGCTGTCCTTGATCCCCACACCGTGCTTGGATTGGTCTGCTATTTCTTTATCGGTTTAGTCTCCACAGGCCTCATAAACTGTTACTGGTTACAGGAAATAAGATTTGGCTTATCAGCCTTCTCCCTTGTTAGTCACAGCAAGGGTTTTCACATGCCATATACCACAGCGCACTTTGTTTCATTATTACTTGAGTTTGAAAAAAGTCCGTAGAGTTTCTTTATCTGAAAGATATTATTCAGTAAAATAAAAGAGGATGAAATAGACAGCTTGTGATATTCAGAGCTATTCAAAACAGATATTTCAGAATAATTATTGCATATGACTTCTCCACAGACTGAAGCCTTTGATCTGATTTAATTGTTCCATGCTTGCAGTTTTCTTTTCACTGAAACTTAGTGTCAGAAATAATGACCAGGGCTTTCTTCAGCTCATGTGCGTTAAGGACAACAGGGCACCCTGTGCCCGGGATGAAAGCCTGCCCAGGGTGCTCGCTGGGAACCACAGCCCACGGGACAAATGGTGCTGAGGATGCGGGTGGGAAGGAGTCACCCACCCGTGCTCGCTGCCCCAGGCTGTGGCCCCGGACCTGCCCCTGGTCCTGCGAGGATGCTTAATGCGTGCTGATAGCTACACCAAGGCCTGGGGGCACTCGAGCATCATTTCTAGAGGTGGTGCCTTGGGAAACACACGGCTCTTTCTCATGAACGAATAAATGGTGTGAGGAAGTATGAGCCCTGGAAAATGGGACCACAGTGAACTGTCCAGGTTTCCAGCGGAGCGCACAGTGTGATTGCACACACCGAACCAGTGCACAAGACTTGATCCAACTCCCTCCCTTCTTACTCACAGAAGCGATCTACATAAATGTTGTTACCATTTGCAGTTTGTCTTTCATGTCTGCGATACGTCATGCACTTACCTGCAAAGATGAAGCACTCTTATGTAGCAGGATATTACAGAGGTGAAAACAGAAAACCATAACAGCAAAGGGTAGCACGAGGAAGAAGAAATAGTTTCTACAAGCCATTTATTTGTAACATCAAGCATGTTATTGTGTCTTTTTTACTGACTTACTGATATTTCCTCTGGAAAGTCACCGCTTCGTGTTGTTCTTAGTCCCACTGCTTTCTGCAAGGCGTAGTATTTCCTATGTGGCAGGTTTAACTACTGGTCTTGCACTTTGAAGATTAAAGCAGACCATAAACAGTATTGACGCAAAGCCAGCACAGTCTATTCAGGAGCCATATAGAACCATTTCCAGCACCTTAGGTGTATTCTGTAAACCAAATACATAAAGTTAATTATGTCTGATAGTAGTATAATAATAACATCTGGTGTTTGTATAGTGCATTTCACATTAAAGGGAATTAATCTGTTACAGCATGTTGAAGATGTAAGATTGCGAGATATAAATGGTTAAGAGCAATTCCTGGTGAAGGACAAGTTAATGTTGCCTGGGATGGATACCATACCATACATGAGATACCAACATGTCTGTATTCTGCAATCTTTGTTTTAAACTTTCCAGATTTCAGGTGGTCTTGAGCTTAAAATTGTTCTTTGAAGGGGAGGACAGGGAGATGCCCGTTTTGAACAACCATTTCCGAGAACTTTCTCAGCTTGAAAGTACTTTCTTAAAAGAAGTGCTTTAGTGGCAGTTTTATCTGTGCCAGTAAGCACAGGAACGTTGAGGTGGCCAATCTGAGAAAGCTGAAAACCTTTCTGCTGCTCACCCCATGCAGCTGTCCCAGAGTAACGTGTCAGCACCCGCAAAAGTGGGGCCATCCTCTGGGACCAAACTGGGGGTCCACAGCCTGGTGATGAGGAAGAGCTGGCAGGGCCGGGGAAGGGCACAGCGGTGCCGCTGAACCCCACAAGCCTCACGTCTGGCAGCTTGGTTGTGGTTTGCAAGGACAGGCACGGAGGGAGGGAGGGAGGGAGGGAGGGATGGGAAGGAGGACGTGGGCTGAGGTGTTCTCTGCACAGCCGCAGCGGTTAATGAGCGAGCTGGGCCTCGCGCTCAGCCACCAGCAAAGCCAGCTGCCCTGTCACCTGTTGCCACGCAGAAATGTTCACCGGCGCTAACGAAAAGGGCGAGACGTGCAGATCTCATCCTCCCCCCATTGAGTTTACAACCGGCCAGAAGGAAAAGAAAGTTCACAGACCTGGAGGTTCAGGGCGTAACTTGCTGATGCTTTGTCTAGTCTGTAGATCCTGGTGATACAGTAAAACTGTTCACGGGCAAGAAAATGCTGGATTTTGTGGGCTTCGGATTGCAGGGATTGCAAGAAATGTTTGCAAGATACAGCTCCACCTTTTCTTTATTTTTTCTGTTCTGAATTAGGACAATCTGGATGCTATGGCCATTTCTGCCACAGTGTTAACTCTGGCAGGTGGAACAAGCCTCACTAAAGGAATTTTAGCCTTGGCTTGAGAGTCAAGAATTAAAAATGTGGCATTAGAGCTACAGTGGAGTTTCTCGTGTTGGAAGATGACTCCTTCAGTACTACAGAAGGACAGAGAGCCAGAATTGGATAGATAAATTACTGTCCCTAGACTTATTACTCCAGCTAATGAAAGCAACAGTTGACTGCTAAAATTCTTGCCATCCACTTATTTCATATTTCATATAAGTTTAGACTGATTTCTAGTATTGCAGTCCTCATGTACTTTTGGTACGATACTTTGAACCTTGTCAATACTGATTGACTGACTTACATCTGTCAGCTCTTCACCAACGTCACACTTCTCACAGTAATACTTCTCCTCCAGATTCAGATAGTCCTTCCTTTCTGAGAATATACTCACAGTTCCACAGGAACAGATAAGGAATTCAGGAATCCTAGAAAATAAATGTTTTTTATTTTAAAAAAATTGTGAGTTAGCAAAACCTACCTGCACTTGATTTTGTGTTTTATCAGCCTCTATATGTCAATAATTCTTGCCTTACAAATTTTTCTGAGGCCTTGCACACTACAACATACCTGTATTGGCTCGATCATTGTTTTCTTCCTTCTTACATGGATAATGAGCCACACTTGTTAGTTCCAGTCCTGTTGTCTCCCTCTTGGACTGACAGACATTTAAGTTGGCTGACCCACAAGTCCCTCTGCCCATTATTTCAGAATTTGGGGTCACAGGTAACCAGCCTACCCAGCACACTGCAGCTCTTGCTGCCATTTCAGGTATGGTCCATATATTCCCACACCTCAGACCCTAATTGCTGCCCTGTGTTTTCCCCCAGGAAGAGTAGTCTTCTTCTTTTCTCCCCCTTAAAGACACACCACTAACATGGTGATCAACTCGAGACAGAGATACTCACATAGCCAAATTTCTTTTAGTGGTAAAGAAAAGAAAAGAACATTTGAGCAATGTTTAACAAATCATTTTACCTAAGGCCCACCATGGATCCTCCCTGGGTATAAGATTATCTGCTATTTAAAGACAAAACACACACCTATCATTTCCACAGCCAGAAAAAGCTTGTACGGAATATTCATTCTATTTTACTCTCATGAGCCTTTTGAGGTTCTATGCTTTTGGACATAATATCACTTTTAAAAAATCCTTTCTTATATGCTCTTTCGTTAGGTAGATCTTGGAGGCAAGAACTCCCTTATAGACCATGTCATCACCTCAGCTGCTGTTACATCAAATAATTGCATGTAAGAACACACTGCACCTAAGGATTGCACGTGCACCACGGAACTCGCTGGAAACCTTTATTCACCAAATGCAGTTGCATACAAAACAGTGTGTCAAAAAATGCCTGAGAAAAAAAATGGGGGGACGCTTTCAGTCATTACAGTAAATAATACTTTCCTACCTGACAGCAGAGAAATTTTATTTAGTGTGTCACACAGAGCAGCTGGTGCAGCCTTCATCTGGTGCCAAGTCACACCGCTCGTGCCTCTAAAGGGTACCTGCTCAGTTCAGGACTGCTGCTCTCAGCCAAAGACACAAGCAAACAGTGCCAGGTCAGGATGGCTGCTAAACTGGCAGTGGCAGGTCTCCTATGCCCACCCTGAGATGAAAAGGCTGGGACAGAGGAAGCCTCTGGGGAGGAGGAAACCACTCCATAGCCCTTGAGTACAAAACCAGAAGCTGGAAAAGCTTAAAGGAAAGTCCTCCCACCTTTCCTGGGAATTGGTCAGGCTTTCTGGCACAACTTGAGTCTTGCCCAATACAGAAATCACTGCGTAGGAGAACCAGCGTGGCAGATCTCAGGTACCCTGGAGAAGAAAGAAACCGGTCTACCACCCTCCACCTTTAAGGCCCTTTCAATTAACTTTGGGTTTATTACATTTCATTCAAACCAGCTTGAATAATTTATTACTTATATTTTGTAGAAGGCTAGCACAGCAAACACTGTCTTGTATTCGGCAATAGTGTACAAAAAGATAATCAGGAACTTGGAACTGAAATTAAATATGTCAAGCCACTAATCACAGCTTGATGGAACAACATAATACTCCAGTGTCTCACTGGCCATATATTCAGGGTTTTGTCATTTGAGCACTTCAAGAGAAATGGGAGCAGATCACTCAAGCTGCCTTTTTGAAACATTGCCTAAAACCTCAAGGAGTCAGGAAAGGAGGTTAGAGTTGAAGGTAGGTGTTTGGTACCTTCCACTTTTTTTAGGGAATGCTGATTTGTCAAATCTCTTTGTGATTCATACATTTTATAATTATAAAACTTCTGAAGGAAAGGTTTCTTGGACTCAGATTTGGACTGTTGTTCAAAAAAGAGGAAACGTTTGTGGGATGTGAGCCCGGAAAGTTTAGTTCATGAGTAACTCCCAGTAAGGCTTGACTGTACATCCTCTTCCAACCACAGCTATTCCATGCAAACACCTGTGGACAGGGTCATTTGAGTAGCAATTGCTGGGGCCAAGAGCTACTTAAGCTCATTTTCACTTTAAAAGATTAAGAGTTGATAACCTGAGCAACCCAGCAGCAGAGCTGGCTTTGGAGCAGAGGCAGCCATCTGACAGGGGCCTGATGATACACATCTTCTAGCTAACGCTGTTGCCCTTCATACAATAAGAAGTGACCAAAATTTTCAATAGCAATCAGCATATCAAATTTTGTATGTTTAACACCAAGTACTGATTGCCTGGTGAGTAAGACTACAAAAGAAACACGATAAGGTTAGAAATAAATATCTTATATTCACTTAGTGATCAGAAAATAGAGAAAACAATAGCCTTCTTATTGTTGCCCATATCAGATGTGTATCATTCCTGGATTCGAAAAGAATTGAGGGCCCATGTGTGAAAGAAATTTTGCATCCTTATAATAGCAAATTACAACAAAACTCAGGAAATAAAGACAATTATTTATAGGCATATAAAACATAAAGGTCAAACTAAATGAAGGTTTAAAAGTGAGAAGTTCAAATAAGGAAAGAAGAAGAGAAAAACAGATAATAGGTATAGATAATAACTACAGTACCATACCAAGAAAGTAGTTAAACACAAAGCTTAAAATGCTTTCAAAAATCCAAAATAAATGTGCAAAACAGTTTCAAATTTTGATAATTTCCTTAAACATTAATCTTCTACTGACTCATAGGAGTAATTTGAGGACAACACTTTTAAGAGATCCTCCCATGGAAACACCTCCCTCATGGTGTTGTTTGCCACATATTACAGATATATAAGCAAACTATAAGATAATTCCACCTTTCTTTGAGCATTAATTCACATGAAAATCCCCTCTTCTGAACACTACTGCTTTTACATTCATATGATTCAGATGTTTAAATTTGATTAAATCTAACAGTGACTGTTTATAAGAATAACAAGCAATTGCCAAGAAGAGGTAAAAAGTACTTATGGATGTGATGAGTATCATCAAAGAATTAAGATCTGTAAAGTTTAATGGCATTATTAAAAGCTGGCATTTCTTGTGATATAGACCAACAAGAAAGCATGTGACCTTTCTAGTGCTGATCTTAACTTCCTCTGGTTAGAAAAATGCAGCTTCTCTGTAAATTCCTTATTCCCACTGGAGAAAAAGAAAAAGAAGATATTTCTAAATCTGGCATTCATCTGAGTTCTAGGCAACAAGGCAAAGTAAAATCAGTTCTTGAAAATTTGGAAAAAAGTTGAGCTGAAGGGAAAAAGAGGGCAAGCTTTCAAAGAGTTCTTTCAATACTGGAAATTGTCCCCTAGAACCTTCCACTCCATAGAACAGAAATAAAGGACATTGTTGTTACATGGAAACACATGTTGAATACACAGTTTAAAGGCAGGATTTTAATCGTAAGATATAGCTACTGGTCTGTAACTATGTCCCATAATTTCAGCTTGCAGTCCTTATTTGAAGAGGTCCTAACTACAGAGGTGCCAAGTTATGTTCTCATAGTTCTCTTGAGCTGGTTCCTTGTTTTCATCCTTTCTATTCCCTCCCAGATGTAAAGACCCTCTTGCCACTGCACCAACAGAAACACTGAGGTTCCTTTAGAGTCACTGGAAAAACATGGATACCTCAAAAAGCTGTTTCACTCCCCTTCATAAAACACTTTACCTAAAACAGATCAATCCACTTTATGTTAACTGTAGACAGCCTGGACCACTGCTGGTCTATTCAGAGTCTAAGCTCAGTGTCACGGATGAAAGTATTAGCACGGTAATGATTTAACAACAAATCAAAATTTATTAATAACTAACAGCACTTGATCATTAAACGGTTTGACTACGTACAAAATAATTCAGGAAAATGTTATAACTAAAAATAGCAACTTTACAGATTCTAAGATGACAAGATTCACTCTAACTTACTATATGGTATCTTAAAACATATATACATCCGCATACACAAACACAAAACATACAAACACACACACACAAGACAAAAGTATTCAGATCCAGTAGAATGAAGTATATATCTACACACACCAACAGGCAGAGAAAGAGAAGCTAGCTCAAAGTAAAAGTTCCCTCCTTGAGTTTAGAGCAAATACTCACAATACCTTGGCATTCCTCAACAGGCAATAGTTGAGACTCAAGCTGGTTGCCTTTGCCCTGGCCTTCCCTCAGCTCTGGCAGCAGATGACACCTTAAGGTTTTTGATACCTGAGAGGCGTCCCAGCTCAGGAGAGATGCTGGTCACAGGCCTGCTGCAATCCAGGAGAGCTCAAAGGGTCTCACTTGGAGTTGCAATTTATAGGGTCCAAGATAATTGATTTTCCTTGTGTATTTTCACTCAGGCCCAGCTCAAACAATGAAACATTCTGGGACCTTCCAGCAGTTGCACAAGAATTTGATGGAGATGCAACTCTGTTATTGTTCTCATTTGATCACATCCCAGCCACAGGTGTGCCAGGCTGTTAGGAGATGATGGACTGTTATAACCACTTCAGAGTGATAGGGAGGGGCAGGAGCCAGGCTCGTTAAAGGGGCACTTTAACATTCTGATTCACTGCCACTAGCAGTCCTTATCTCTCCAGGTTGACATATAGCTTGGGGGAGGTGGGTGGAATCACACTTAGCACCAAGGAGCCCAGGAGGTGGGAATTGCACCACCACACTCAGTGAAATGAATACTAGCATAGTAGTCACTGTCTTGTTATAGTCCACCAAAAAAAAAAAGGAAAAAAAATCCTTACAAATTCCTGGCATCTGTATTTCACTTACCTCCACAGGAGGACTCCTTTCAGCCTATGGATGAGAAAGCTAAAAAGCACTAAGCAATACACGAAGGTGCTGGAAGCAGTCCATCTGCATCAGCCTGGGCCAGTTTACCTTCAGGTTCTGGTATTAGGCCAGTTGTTTACACAGCTTTACGCTGAATGTGCTCAGACCAAAAGAATTGCGGGTTTCTTACCATGTAGGGTTTGTTCTGACATCATATACCTTCATTGCAGAAAATCTTGGAGGTAATTTGGAAGCTGCAGCACATAGAAAGCCACAGCAAGAATATTTGTCACCCAGAAAGAAGAGAGAAGCAACTGGGAATTGCAGAAGAGCACAAGACTGCATACTTAAAATGATTATTAGACAAATGATGTAAAAAACCTGAGAATCAGTAACCAAGAGAAGCACTGAGACTTTACTCTTGCAAGCCTACTTTTGCTAGTTTCCAGTCAGTCACAATCAATGGAGAGAGATCTGATCTTCCAGTGTTCAGAGGGTAGCAACATACCAGCATACACCTGCAAAAACATATTTTTCCTCTACTAATTAAAGAGGCAGCCTACAAATATTTGCTCCATTGAATTCTTTCCCTAAATTAATTTTCTGAACTAAATCAGTACACTGTGACCCCTGCTGACTGGTGGTTTATGTCAGGGGAGTAACCTTGGTAACTTGAGCTCCCAGAAGACACGTGATAAACATCTTTCCTGTCCACTTTAGACACAGCAGCAGTGAATCTTCTCCTTAGGAAGATAGGGCTTCCTGAGAGAAGGCAGTGGGGTAAGGCCAGAACATAGCAGTAGCAAAGAACTATGAATATTAAAGGATGATTACTCAAGAAGGAGAAGATAATGGGGGTGGGGGGAAAACCACCATGTTTCTCGTTATGATGTAGGCTGGACTGCAGTCTGAGCTTGTTGTCTACCAATGAATTTTACAAAGGTCTGAGATATATTTACGTGCCCAATGGAGTCAGTATTTAGGTTTGTTGACCTACTGCCAAACCAACTCCAGAACTGAAATAGTGTAACAGCATCACCCAAGTGGTGCTGCAGAGAGGACGTTGTTATTAGTCTGGAGATAGTGCCATCCTACAGCAACATTACTTGACTTCAAACAAGTGAGAGAGAGACAGGGTTTAAAATAAAGACACCCTAAAATATGCATGTTTTGTCTAACTAACTCCACTGTTTTCATCTTTCCACAGTGATGGAACTTTTGATGTTGAAAAAAAAAAGCATAACAAACTAATAGCATTACAGGCTCCTGTTCAATATAAGGAGTAGTCCAGTTTCACCATTCCCATTAGCTCAAGTTTTTAGTTTGGATTTTCTGTAGTGTATTTCTGGTATTTCTAAAAGAACCTGGAAGAGGTTACATTAGCTTTGTGCTCTAAGGAACTATGCCTATTACTTTGGATCTATACTTATGTTGCAAGATTCTTTTATACTTTTTCAATTGCTGTTAAAATTCAACATGTATTCTAAAGCAGTTTTAGTTATTCTAGAAGTAACTAAGTCTTAAGACTTTAAATAGATGTTTTTACCACCTTTGTACACGTTGGTGCTATTAAGGTAATACTAATATATGTAGGCCTGGATATGAGAATTTCTTGCCCCAAATGTAAGCCTACAAAAATATATAGTCATGCAATATATGACATCCAACCCCAAATGTGTGTCTTCAGCCTATTTATTCACATTCAAAAATCTAATTCTTAATTTCTGTCAGACTTGTGGTACTCTTATAACTATGCTGAATTTATACTATACCCAATTGCCAAAAGCAGAAACAAACGGTACAACTCTTTCCATTGACATCTGTGGGAAGGGGTGTTGACATCTTCTGGATGAGCAAGTGCTGGCAGATATTTGATGGAAGCTTCAGAGAATTCAATACAAACACGAGACTCATTTGCATCCACAAAAGAGGGAAGGAAATGGGCAAGTATTCCATGTGGCTTTCTGTGTTAATTAATGCCAGATCCCTCTATTTCCTCCAAGTTTTTTCACTAGAAGCTCCATCCTGCTCAGACTTTTCAAATGGACTCCCCCGTTTCCATAGAACAAGTTTTATATCTAAAACAAGTGGGACTGTAAGAAAAATTGCTGCATGAGATTACAGTGAAAGTGCCAAGGAGCACATCTCATTGACCAGCAGTGTGTGTCTCAGGCTCCTTCCTTGCTGACCTTGGTCTCCACAAACTGCCGAAACAGCCCAGACACCTCTGAGGGAGCAGAACTAAGAGGGATCAAGTGGTGCCACCACATCAGTGCTAAGCAGAGTCTGAACTACCAGGTCGTACATGATAGTGTGCAGCATTTCTCTGATGCAGCTACCTTGATTTTGGATCCGAGCATGCAGTTCTGTGCAAAGGCACTGTTCATGAATAGATGAGTTTGGGTTGGCACTGCCTTCAAGTCTGTCTTGTGCCATCTTCCAGTGGTTAGCACAGACCCGTCTTCTGTGAATTAGAAGTCCAGATTCCACATACATCTAATGACACTGGTTTTGACATTACCAAGGGCTTCATTTTACTATGATGAACACCTCCCTTCTGACCAGAACAGTCAAGTTGCAGATACACAGGAGGAACCACAATATCTCACATTTCAGGGTACTTCTTCAATGTCCCTTATTCTCATAGCTGTTTGTATGATTAATCACCAACAGTCTTCATGTCTCTGAGTATAATTAAAAATATATAATAAAACAGTATAATAAAAATAATATACATATAGCATAATAAAAATAGTTAAATTAAAAAAAAAAAAAAAAAAGACTCTAGCTTTGTAGGAGGAGAGGCATGGATGGGACTGCCAGCTGTGAGGTACAGCTCTCCACACCTCTGTTGCAGGGGCAGCAGGACTCCAGAGTCACACTTCACAGCTGTGCAGTTCCCAGAGCAACACAGAGGATGTTCATAATTAGCTGACAAGAGGCTTAACCTTTGAGGCATTGGTGGTGTTAAATACTAAAATCTAGACTCCAAACATTTGCTTGCACTTCAGCACAAAAATCCTGCAGAACAATTCCTCTCCTTTTCTGAGGCCCTATAGCTCTGCTTTCACTTGTTAAGCTTTTCACCAAACACAGATAATAAATTTTCTCCACCATTTGTAACACACATGTTCAGAGGGTTTTGGTAGGAGCTACATGTTTTGCTCTTGTATTTTATCCTCTGTGCTAATAGTCTCATAGCCAACAAAGGTGATGGAGCTGAAACACAGATGCAAATCAATAAGTAGAAAAGCGATGTTAATGAATTCCCCTGTTTCACAGAATGGGAGAAGAACGGGAAAAAGGTCTGCCAGAATATATTTTTTTACATCTGTTCTACTCTTCTTCTATTTTGCAGTATCTGAATGACCAAATGCCTCCAACTGAGGCGACAATGAACCACAGATAGACAAAGAAACTGAGGAGTCTAGATTTTTTCTGGCCTCTGAAAATGTCAGATAGTGCAGGCTAAGCCTCTCTTGAACATTTAAGATTGCTTCATTCCTGCAAAATATCACAGAAGACAGCTTTATGATCCAATTAAAAAAAAAAAAAAAAAAGTGTTTTGTTTGAAAAACTTGTTAGCCTTTCAGATAAAGTCAACTTAGCTGCAAACCTATCTATCAAAGTTTCATTTGATTATAAAATGAAAATCCAAATAAAAAAGCCAAACAAACACCAGCCAAACCTGAAGACTTACATACTGAGGGTTCCCAGATTCTCTCTTTGTTTTCTTTGGCTTTGTAGTCATGATTATTCGTTACTATTTTTAGCACCAACAACCCTGCTTCTCTGAATATTAACAAAACAAGCAGAGTTGCATTCCTACAATGAAAGGAAAGTCAGACAATAGAGCACCCCAGCCTAGTTCTAGGAAGACTATGCACCATGGAAAGAGTAAGTCCTAGTAACTGAATAACACCCCCCGTGAAGTTTACAAGTACTATGCCTAGACCAGACATGTGCAGGGACAAGCTGGCACATAATAGGACCCAACTATCTTGATTCCTGGGCCAGTGATCGAAAGGCGTGTTTGTCCGTCAGCAGCGTAGGCTCACCTCCCACTGACTTCTCAGGGAAGAGCTGAAGCTTCCGCCTTTGCAACCAAAAAGAAAACAATACCCAGAGAGATGGCTCTGGATAAAACAGCCTCTGCAAGAAATGACTTAGGGAACGGTAACAAATGAATGCCAAGTTTTAAAGCTGCATAACACCCAAACGGCAGGTGACCGCGACGCTGACCAATTTAGAACTGCATGCTCGGAATGTCTTATTTTCGAACACTGAGAAAGTTGAGACAATGCAAACCAGTGAGCACTGGTTTGCAGAACACACACTGCAGGTAAGAGGGGCAAGAAAAGGGCTGCATTTTTGTGCCCTCACTCACAGTAAGCAGCACCTTTCTCACTACAGTAGGCCTATTTAAATTACCTGGCCCATAGAAAAGCTTTGTCAACATAAATATCAGATTCTAATAGATGTATTTTCCATTTATAGACCTGAACCTGCTCCAGAAAGACAAGAGGAAAGATTCCCTTACTAATTCAGGGAGCGAGAAGAAGCAAAGCATATTCAGGTGATTTGTCGGTGGTAGAGAAAGAAGCAATGGCATTGGCATTAGTTTATTAATAGGTTGGAGACTGCTATCCACCTTGCTTTCTCCTCCAAACAAGAGACTGCAGCTGCCACACACCGTTGCTTAGTTGTGATGATAATTTTAATTGTTTCAATACCTGAGAACATTCACTATATCCTTAACAGACATTAAAGAAAGCGTAGAGTTCTATAAAAGCAACAACTGATAAAAATTTTGTATAGATATAAGAGGGAGTGATTTTTTATTTATCTCCTCTGATTTGCACAACTGCAGTTTCTGAATTTGACCAAATGCTTTTGGATCAAACCCACAATTTTACATTAAGCTGAAGCATGTAGTTTATAGAAAATACTGTGTCTTGGTTTAAAGAGCCCAGATGATGAAAGGCAGTACATCCCTGAATTAACTGTTTCCAGGGTAAATGATCCTCACAGTTAAAAACATGAACTATATTCCAAGACTCTCTCTGTCCATCCTTAAGATCTTGAGTATTTTTCTTGATGCAATGAAATTAAATATCTGGTACTATTCAAGTTCTAGCTTGAGCATATTTAAAATCGTGTCTGCTGACCTGCCAAACTGAAAGATTAGTGTAGGAGTTTAAAAAAAGGGATTTTATGGGCAGAGCAAGTAATTTTTCCAAGATAATTTCTTACTTCAGAACTGAATGCTACAGTAAAATCCACGTACAAATCAATTTTTCATTTTCTGTATTCAGTCTAGCATGTTTATAATTAGAAGATAAATTTCAATGGGTTTAAAATTGCAAATAGACATTCATTCACAGATAAAAAATATCAATTATGCTATCATGAGGAAGAAAAAGCATTGCAAAACTTAACGAATAATTTCTATGTCTATTTGTTTTGTTTTATGGTTTCTTCTCCATTATTTACCTTGCACATTCCTATTACTAGACCTTTCCCATGTCAAGTAAAATTTTTATTAATACTGGTCATATATTTACACTGAAGACTATGACAGCAGTGGCTGAAAACCAGTACGTGTGCTAACACACTTTTTCCATAGTTTGTAAAATTTTAGTTCATCCACCATGTATTTACATTTGAAACTGCACCACCTGTGACCGACAGACACCAGCTATGCTGCCTGTTGGTCAACAGACTTATTTCCCATTGACACTGAATCACACAAACCTTGTTCACCTTCAGCTCTGTTCACCACCCCTCAATTATAATGTCACTAGAGATGCACCGAAATACTACGTTATTCCTACCAGAGACAACAGATCAATATTGTGGCCTTGGAGATAGTGCAGTCCCTCTGCCTAACAATAGATTTCTGTAAATCCATGGATGACAAACAAATGTATTTTTTTGTTACTATGTTTACTTATCATTCATTGTTCTTTACAGAATATAAATAAAAACAAAAGGGCGTTTAATGATGAGTGCCAGGTTTTGCACAGATGCCCCAGAAGAGACCCAGGGAACGAAAGGTCCCTCCCCTGCCCCCGTGCAGGAGGGTGCTGTGGCTCTGCACCTACCGGCGCAGCCCGAGGCCGGCACCCGGCCCCCCCGCACACCACTGCCAAGGACCGTGCACCTCCAGACGCTGAAGTGGGAGAGACCAAAACCTCCCCACCACGCACAGCAGAGCAGCCATCCACTTTAATCCCTGTGACGGGTGAAGCAGGAAAAGGATTCGTAAAGGGGGTCCCACACGGCCAGTGCCGCAGCCCCAGGTCTGGGAAAGGTTGGCTGCTCCAGAAGGAGGATTTCTCAAACTTGTTGCTGTTATGTCTCTACTTACTAAACAAAAGGTATTGGGTCACACCTTATCTCATGCTGGGTGACATTCAGATGTAATGCAATATTTAATTTCATGAAACCTGTCTTGCCAAAGTTTGCAATGACCTCAGCCCTAGGTACTGCATCCCCACCTTTGACACAGCCTCTCGCATTCTTCTCAGTATATTGCCTTCCTTTTGCTTCATTGGCAGCCTCCTGCCTTTTCCTTTAATTCTCTTACACTCCTGATAAAAGATGCTTGCCTTTCCAAGTCCTCTTCCACTCTATTCCATTTTCTATTAGCATCACCTAGGTCTTTGACCTGGGTTTCTTTCTCTTCACCTTCAAAAATTCCTCCTAGAATCTCAAGTGCAAAAAAATTATAGCTACAATTTCCATGCCACTGAAGTGCTAAGGTTAGAAAAAGTCATGATTTTTTTTTTTTTTTAAAGTTACTCATTCTCAAAATAAAAATAGTGTATTGTGTTAGACAGTTTCTCCAATGTTTTGATGTCTGGTTTTGTATGTGACTTCCCTAAAATTTTATACATAGTATAAAAAATTGATCAAGCCAAAGTCAGTCTTACAAGATGCATTTCTATTTGATAGAATCCTAGAATATCTTCAGTTGGAAGGGACCCATAAGGATCATCAAGTCTAACTCCCAAAAAACTTGGGGAAAAAACCCATGACCTGATAGCATAATATTTGAGAAATTGTACGCTAGGTAACAAAGACGAGTAAACAAAAGGCAGCATAAATTTTACATGTACAGGCTTACGTGGCTGTGTTTTGACTTCTGAGTACTTGCTACAGGCTTTTAATGTTTTTAGTTAATTCCTGGAGAGGCACACCCACAAATTACCTACAGAGATAACTGCAGCGTGCCATGCTTTGAGTGTTCTGAGCATGGGAATAAAAAGCTATGACTGTTGTGAAACAAATCTTGGTCCTTCTGAAACAGGTGTCAATCTCTCCTGACAAGTCCAGCTAGCCTTTCACTGTCCGGTTTAAAACCCATGTAGCCTATTCCTGAAGCTTGATAGAGTAAGTACAGTCTGCATTAGGTGAGAGTATTGCTATGCTTCCAGTAAGCATGAGCACTCCCAAAGACGGCAGAACAACACAAAAGCTCTTAAAAACACCAGCAATAAAAAGAAGTCATGGGGTTTATACATAAAGTCATCTCAGCTGGCTCCACCTCGGCACGGCTCTAGGCTGTGCTCCCACCTTGCAAGGCACACGTCAGCCCAAAGCGGCAGGAGCGGCCGCAGGTGGAACCGGCACCGGAGCTGGGACGGGGCAGCCTGGTCTCCTACGCCTGGGGTGGCCTCGGTGACACTGCCCACCACCCGGGCAGGGAGAGCCATTTCACCTGACCAGAGGTGTGTAGAAACAACAGATTGGGAGAGGAAACTGATTATCTAACAGCAAGGAGTTGAAGTCATAGCTGGTCATCAGGGTTGGCTAGATACGGAGATTAGGATTTAGAAATTAATGAATTTCCTAGGATGAGCAAGAAGGGAGACAGATCGGAGAAGGAGTACTAGTAAGGCTGGTAAAGAGTGTGAGACAGAGCCAGGAAACGGGGAAACTTTGAATGGAGAGGGAGATGGAGAAAAGAAAACATGCTTGAGCGGGAGGGAAAGATTAGGAAAAAGGGCAGTTGGGTGCAATAGGACCCAGCTAAACAAACCAAATAGGAAAAAGATACTGGGGCACTAATGGGGGACAGGACAAGGGCACCTCAGAAAGGAGTGTGCTGTCTAGGGAGGGGGAATGGTTTGCAGGTAGAAAGCTCAAAGAGCTTGGGCAGTGATTTCCAGTGGGCTCAGGGGGATGCCTGGGACCAGCTGGAGAAGGAAACTGGTAGAAGATACCTAAAGAGAGCAGAGGAGATGACAAAGCAACCCCTGTGCACAAGTGACAGGGCTAAGTCAGGCTTAGATTGGAGAGATGAGGAGAGACGTGACCAGATCGAGGAGAGGGAGGAGATGGAGGAGTAATTGAGTATGTGCCACCAAGTACACGCTTTTCTTCAACCCCTGCGATGCAATCCAGAGCTTGGGAGCCTTTTCAGCCTTTCCCTGTGTGCAAGCTACAGTGCTACTTTCTATTTTTTAAAAGCAGCACATTTGCTTTGAATGGGAGTGCCTGCAGGAATTGGGATTTCATATCATGTTATTAACCACCAGCTAGCCCAGAACCAGTTACAGATCTGTTACAAGAAACTTCAGGCATTTTTGTACATCTTTTGCTGGCCTTTGAGTTTGAGTGGTGGTTTTTAACCTAAGAATAATGCTGTTTGCTATACTAAAGCTTACTATAGCATGCAAGAACACAGAACTTGAAAAACTGTAAACAAGAACCATCAACATTATCTAATGATTCATCTAGTCTGGTCAAGGAAGATGAATAACTCATAAAGTATATTTTGGGAGTTGGTTTGTCATGAGAGATAATGCCAGAGAGTTGACTTATGCACGGAACATTTTTTCTCATTTTAATCTTAGAAAAATATTAGAATTACAGAAAAGTATAATTAATCAAATATGTTCATTAATTTCATTGCTGTGGTAATGAATGAAATACAATTATCAGAGTAGGAAAGCACTTCTAAATCACTGTTTATCAACAAAGATGAAGTTGAGCTCAGGAGAGATCATCTGAAACCAGACAATTAAACATTAACTCGATGAATTTGTTGATTGTCTTTCTGGTCTGGCCACCAGCAGCTGTCGGCATCTAGCTACAGAGTAAGAACATAGAGCCAGTGCAGGGGGAGGAGGACTGGGCTGCACTTTGGTGACAACCTAGTCTCAGATCCGTTCACATCAGCAATGAAGACTGATCCCTCTGAATACAGCAACCGACTGTAGGCCTCTATTCCAATAACTCTTATTTGTGCTAGAGAAAGTGGGTATTACATAAAACTGTTTCACCTGCAGAAGAAACCGTTTCACTTGCATTTAGGAAAGAAAAAATAGCCTTTTTTAAGACCACACAATGACAATTTGAGGACCCAGTTTTCCTGTTATTTTGGGGATATATAACTTGTATCTGGCAGGCAAATATGAACAGTGTTGACAACAAGGCGATTTATTCTTTTGGATGTGAATCAAATTCTTTTTACTACACATATGCTTACATATATGTGCAAGTATTCTTTGCGCAAGACAGCTTGATAGCTACACATCCAGATTGTTATCTTTCAGGAAGGACAAAAACAAACTGAACCTACAACAACCATAAAAAAGTATTTACACACTAAACTGTACTAATATGTTTATGCCCAAACCACATGAGGATCATGCACTCCCCTCAGAGAAAGCGTTCGTTATTTCAAGATGCCCTGTAAAATTGCAAGTTTTATTTCCTACCTTATCTTCATTGACTTTCCTGTCCCTCCCCTACTTACCCCAATATTTGGAATGCCTTTCCTCGTGCACAGCCCCTCAGGTGGTGGTTTAAGTTTTCCCCCAGAGCCATGGGGAATCACTCTCCTGTCTGTCCCCTCCAAGAGAGGCATTTATTTTTGGTCTACCCCAGAGTTGTCCTATGTGCTTTGAGTTAAATCGCCTCAGGTCTTGCGTTCTCCACAATCAGCTGACCATGGCCCTCTCACAGGGATGTCTGAATACATCCTTTTTTTTTTTTTTTTTCCCCTAGATCTGCAGCCTCCAAAGTTTGTTGATATCACCCTAAGAGTCTTTGTCCCCTATGGTGTGAAAGGATCTTAAAGACAAAACAAACAAAAGTTTATTTAGGAAGATTTGAGGTGAGACTAGGAGACTGAAAACAAAAGTATCACAAATGTAGAACATAGCCAAGCTGATATTTAGCTGGATACCTTACGAGATTCTTTTCCCTCCCTTGCCTAAGAGTTCCAAGATGTATCCTGGGATACGTAGCTGAAGCTGGGAGCACAAGTTTTACAACACCAAGATGTCAGCCAGGTGTGGGCCAAGTTTGGAAATTTTTGAAGGCAAGTTAGAGGATAAGGGAAGGTTAGGTCCCACCTTCCCCTCCCTCCATCGATTTTACAATTAGCATTACAATTGCAGTTTTCATTTACCTTCTTCTCAGTATAAGTAGCCTTAATATTGATAACCCTTCTTGACAATTCATTCCGTGTCAGCTTTCAGTGTTCTCTTACTATGTTTGGGGTTAACATTTTAAAAATAAGATAAACAAGTTGCTAGATTTGCTTTGTGAGCTGGAAGAAACGCCCTAGATGACACCCTATCTCTACTTTATGACTGTTAACTAACACCTAGACCTTATCACACTGAATTATCTGAAGACTGAACCCTGACCTCATATAGAAGGTATTATTAGACTTAGCTTCTGTTCTGGGGTCTGATCTTCTCATCTAACAGCAAAAATTCTGACATCCTACATACATGGTTTCATCCTACACCATTTGCTCATCTCACAGCAGTTTGTTGTGGTTTAACCACAGCTAAAGAGCACACAGCTGCTTCCTCACTCCCCCCCCCACAGTGGGATGGGGGACAGAATCAGGGAAAAAGGGTAAAATTCGTGGGTTGAGATAAAGACAGTTTAATAGGACAGAAAATGAAGGGAAAATAATAATAATGATAAAAGAACATACAAGTGATGCACGATGCAATTGCTCACCACTTGCTGATCAATGCCTATCCAGGCCCTGAGCAGCAACACCCCCCTGCCAACCTCTCCCCCAGTTTTATTGCTGACCCCGACATCATATGGAATGGGATGTCCCTCTGGCCAGTTGGGATCTGCTGTCCTGGCTGTGTCCCCTCCCAGCTTCTTGTGCACCCCCAGCCTCCGCTGGCAGGGCAGCATGAGGAGCTGAGAAGTCCTTGACTTTGTGTAAGCACTGCTCAGCAACAACTAAAACATCAGTGTGTTATCAACTTTATTCTCCTCCTAAATCCGAAACACAGCACTGTGCCGGTTACTAGGAAGAAAATTAACTCTATCCCAGACAAAATAAGGACCACTTACTGGTTCATCAGTAAAATTAAACATGGAAAAATTCACAGGTAACTATCTTCTTCTAGTGATGAAGTTTTCAAGCTTTTATTTATTTATTAAATTACAACAACATTGTGAAAGTTTTCATAACAAACCATTAAAAAAAATATTTTTCTTCAAGGGAAACATCTGGGTTAGGATGTGTATTTCCAGCAGCAGATTCCTTGTAACAGCAAATAAAACAAATAGAAATTAGTAGTGCAAATACCTAGTTCATTTTCCTTCCTGTAACATCGCTCACTCCAGTTAAGTTCCTTCAGACTCAGAGCTCCAAGTATGAGATAATACATAGTGGTTTCCTCCCCAGAAGAGCCAGAAAACAGAAAAAAAAACCAACACCAACTCTCATTTATTCATTCTCCTGCTACTTGCAGCACCCTCTTCTTCAGAAACAAAGCTCTTCTACCTTGTAGGTAGGACCTTATTATCATCCCTCCTACACACCTGAAGTCCCTACTCTTTCTCTGGTACCAGAGCTGCTGAAATCAAATCAAGTGTAAGGAGCATTGGTCCAGACACAGGAATCTGAACAAAGCTCTCTTCTTGGGCTGTCCATTTGACACATACCAGAAAGTTGTTAAAACACCCCAAGGAAGTTTAGCTACTTCTGGATGGTATTACAGAATTTAGGGAACCAAGGACATGGCTTTGTATTTTGAGTTTGATTTACACTTAATAGCAACTTCTTCTCAGGATACACTTGCACCCATGTGTAGGTGGACTGCAATCCAAAAATCAGAGCTAAAGAATATTGTTAGCTTCAATCATGAATCCAACAGTGCTTAGCAACTCCAGAAAATTACCTCTAGAACAAATAATTTGTAAAGCTTGTAGTGTCTGGGGATCCATATTCAAAAGGAGAAAGGAGACTGATTACTTTTATCACTTACAGGAGGGACTAAGCGTATACACTTTGTGAAACACACGAATTGTACAAAACAGGCAGAAGGGACGCAAGTTCTGTGCTGGCTGGCGAGCTGCCTGACACAGCTATGTTACTTTCATGCACATGCTGTGTTTCTGCTCACTCTCCCACGTTTTACTTTAGCAGCATTTGCCTCCTTTGTGTCTGCACCTCAGGGATGCTGCAGAGCTCAAGAGCTTAAATACTAGCAGCTACATATTCTAAGGAAGTATCAGGAATGGAGGATACTCACTCAAGAAGCATTATGCACCTTACTGTCTGCAGCCTCCTCTGGAGAACAGTCGTCCTCCACCTCCTCCTCTGGGACCTCTTACAGAAGATGAATCAACTCACAACTCGACACACCTACTTACTACATGCTGCTAACATTCAAGGATGCTGTCAGATAAAGAAGAGGGTGTAGCCTCTATGCAAACATGCTTTCCTGCTCTCAAAGGCCATCCTTTAATTAGAGTCATCTAATTAATTTAGGGCCAAATGAAGCTTCACAGGCAAGGGCAAATCCAGATGAGGCATCATAAATAAGCAATACAAATCACTCATTCATCCTATAATTATTAGATATTTTCAAAACAAGCCTTACAACAAAGCTGAGGTCCCCTATTGTTTCTATCAGGAAAGGAAGAAAAAGCTTCTTTAATCACCTTATTTTGAAATATATTTATGTAGAGGATGACTAAATGAATAAATACAGCAATGTAAAAAGTTTATAAAGCAATTAAGAAATATTTTAAAATTATTTTAAACACCTAAATCTATTAGAATGATGGGCAATCAAATCCTTCCCCTTGAAACAGTTCTGATAATTAGTTTGTATTTCCTGATTATGGAAAGGCTGCTAGTAGTTTCAATTTAGGAATTTCTAACAGAGGGAACCATTAATCCACCCCAAGCATCATGTTTCACAACAGTCAGAGACTTGTACTGGATGAGTTTACATATTGAGTCCAAAATTCAGTGTTATTCTGGTAGTGAGTGATGGGTCAGCTGTCTAACCAATTATTTAGCTACCATTTTCCCATTTGCTTTGGTCCAAACTACCTTTCAGTACATTCTATCCACTAATCCTGGCAGGAAAAGATGGCAGGATGATTTTTCCAATCTTTCTTTTTTGGGGCAGCAAAGAGAAACAGCTGAAGGGTGCTTTATTCTTCCAGCTACAGTGGCAACATAAGGCGAATGACATGAGGAGAGGAAGAGCCACAGCACAGTGGGATTTCTGCAACAGGTAAACTGGCTTGTCTCTCTTTGCACCTGACCAGTGCTTATCTCCAAGGCAGCACTTCTCTCACAGACTATGGAAACATAGCTGGAAACAGAGCAGTTGCTCTGGGAAAAAAATAGTGGACCTCATGCCATGGCTTTGAAGGCAAAGCCCTATGAAACTAAAAGAAAAGAAAGGAAAAGTAGGGTCTCTGCTTTCATCTCTGGACTCCCACAGCCCACCAGCTCCAGTTTAGCTGTGCTAGCACGTAGTACACCACTTTTCTTCAAGTTCTTTCAGGCATCTTCTGAGAAGCATCTTGAGACAGCAACCAAACAGTTGAATCGGACACAAATTTAGGGAACGTGATGCTAATGAAACATTCAAAACAACTCTGTCATTTAGTGAATCCACACAAAGGTAAAATCATCCTCCCCTCTTGATCTGGTTAATTCAGACAAACCCCACTTTCGGTTAGACCAATTACTAGAGTGGAGTAAAAGATTATAATGACCTTGAAAGAAGGTCATTAAGCATTTTCAAAAGACAAGCCAAACAGGTTTTTAGAGAGAAGTAATATTTTAGGGTTTTTTCAACCAATCAGTTGCTGTAACAAACTTTCAAAGACTGAAGAAGCATTTTTCTTCTTTAAAGTGACTCTGCTTTTCTCCAGCTGTATCAGTTGGTCTGCTAAAATACATTTATTTCTCCCTACAAATATTGCCTTTCAGAACCACAGTTGTATCAAAACTACCACTACAACAACTGGTGTGACAGGTTGGTATACTAGAGTCATTTTAGGACAAATTCTGAAGGAGGATTAAACCTGTATTTCTGAAGTGCCAATAATACAGCCACAGCATTTTAGACCACACACATGAAGACAGTACAAACTTAATTTACAGGCCAAATGAAGTTATTAGCAAGTGAAGTACATTTCCCCAACACACTCTTAGGATGAACTCCAAATAGTCAAAGCATGGGACAAGATTACCAACACTAGCTGACCTACACACCTTCAATATCAGAAGATACGCAAACATAAGGATTAGGTCAATGGAGAAAGCTAACAAGGCCTCCGGCAGGTCATTAAGCAGAAAATGCTGGCATTTGAAGTGAGCATCTGATATAAAGAAGAACATTGCTTGAAGGCTCCCAGAAATAAATGTTTACTTAAGATGAAGACAAACAGGAATTCAATAGAAGCTTTTACAGTTAGAGAACAATGAAACCTGTAAATATTTTCCACTCAATTTAAAACCAAATCCACCTAATCTGTGTTCTCGTTTTTTGTATATGCCCTCTCTGTTCTTATTATTGCAAACAATTTGAAGAGGTGGAATATTCTTAGAAACTGACTTTTAACCAATTACTACAAAGAGATCACTTTGAACCTAGGCTGAAGACAGGCTGAACAAGTGTAGCCTAAACAAGCAGAGGGAAAAAAAAAAAAAAGGCAATTCTGTGTAGTCAAAAGATATAAGCAATAAAAGTAATGAGAAGAACTGGCTTCTCGAGGCCCATATTCACTCCAGCCACTGGCTCCTCCAGCTCCTAGTCTCCCCAGTCGCACAGTAAAGCCACAGAAGGTTTCTGGAATCAAACTTCACAATATAATTCCTCCTTTCTACCCTTCTCCTGTTTCATATAAAATAGTGGATCTCATGGCTTCTTCTTAAACAGCTTTGTCTACTCAAAGAGAAAAATACTTCTGTCTGTCTTCTCCAGTTGGGGTCTCACACTCTTAACCATCCCACTTCTATTCCTAGTTGTGTCTAACAACAGAAGGACCAGTCAAAAAAGCATATTCCTTTAGCATCACATCACAAATTGTCAGAAATGGGAAAATACAGATTTAATCAGAAATCTTAAGTCACAAATATGGTCTTCAGCTGAAACAGAAATGACAAAGGAAAAAGGACAGTATCAAAAGACTTCCATGGCTACTGTCCTCTGGTACAAAGTTAAGGTCTGACTTTGAGAAAGCAACGAATGTGCCAAATATCTGGACCTTTAAAATCATTGTAGAGCTTTATGTACTAAAACATGCAAATTATGCAGCAGTCAGGAAGTAGTACCACCAAACTTCTGAGGGTTTCATCCCACACAGACCATCTTCTTCCCCTCTAGGTATTTTTTTGGCTATTTCTCTGTGTTTTCCGGATCTTAGGTAACTGCTGCTCCAGTGGGGCTATCAAGTATTTAGAAGTCCTCAATAAATGGCCATTCTGCATACGCAAACTAACCCTAGACTGTGTGCACAGTCACTGCAGAAAGCCAGTTGAAGACTAGCAATTTTTTTATCCAGAGGCAGTAAAAATAAAAATCATACCTTTCACCAAAATCTACAGCAAGCTGTTGTGAGCATGCATCAGGTCCACATATATTTCAGATGAGCTCATAACAATAGGAGCACGTGCCCAAACGCTTCAGTCCCATTCTCAGGAACACTTCCCTGACTGAAGCTCAGCTTTTCAGAGCTACCTGCCTGGGGTACAGAACCCCTCACAGACACACAAAACATCCAGTTAGTCCTGGTGAACCAGGAATAACTAGAACCAGTGTAGATTTACATCATCCAACATAACTTGAGCATCTTTTTCTGCACATACTCTCTGTGTGCATATTAGATTCTATTAAAAAGAAGGATCAGGTTGTTCTTTTACCAAAAACAATTCTACTTGATAGAAAAGCTATAAAGACACGACTACCTAGATAGGTTGCCGTAAGCTAAGGTAGGGTGTGGGTTTATGGTACACCAGGCATTTCACAGAAACTGCCCCTACCCCATGGTGCCAGTGAGCTGACTCCACTGTGACTGCACAACAGCTACCTCACACGTGCTAGCAAACCAGAGCTGGGTCCATAGGCACTCACCAGCCAGTAGATTATTTTTATATATCCAAACACTTCCGCTGCTATGCCGTATCTTGTTTGTGGATCCATACACACTGGTTCAGATTTTTAAAGAAGCTTAGGCATTTCACTTGGCCATTAGGCATTTAACAGATTGGCACAAAGCAAGACTATGCATATACTACAAGGACAACTGTCTAGATTTTCTTTTTTAATTAAGTGACACACAGAGGACCTTTTAAAGCACAGCCCCACCTGCCTGTGTCAACCTTTTGAGTTACCCAGACCTAAGCTAGTAACAGATAGCCTTATGAGGAGGCAGAAACAGTACTGGGCAGGTATTGGGAGACACCAAAAAAGTGTGCTCTGTTTTAATTCACATTTTTCCAGATAGGTAAGAAACTTCAATTAGATTTTTAAAATTTACATATTTGGCACTGGATTAGTATTGTCAGCATTTGCTTACAACACTTTGAAAATAAACCTTTCATTATGTCCAGACATGATTTACAGATACACTCCTTCAAATAGATACACTGTGTTAATTTTAAGACAAATCCTTTCTTATGTCCAGATCTGATTTACAGTTAATTTCCTTCAAATAAAAATGTGTGACGCAGATTTCCATTTGCTTTCTGCCAGAAACTATTTTTAGATGCAGGGCAACTTTATACTCCTTTAATACGCCTACCACTCTTACATAGCAAATGGTGTACTTTAGCAAGGGCTGACACATTCCATTAGTTAAATTCTGCAGACTTGCTGACAAAATTGTATCAACATTGATAAGAACAGTCATGTGTTTGGACCCCATACTTGATGGAAGTCTGCTAGAGAAAATTACTTAACTTTTTTTTTTCTTTTGTGGTTTTCTTTTTGTTTATATGTGGAAATATACTGGAAAAAGTAGCAGCTCTCTGGGTACACTCCATACTGGAACCAAATTGTTCTGACACAAAATGTCCTTCTGTACCTGTTGAGTTGGGGCTGCTCCAGAAGTCTTCACTGGCTCCCATTTTCAAGGCACAAGGTCTCATGTCATCAGCTTTGCCCAATATTGCCTCCACCTGTGTCTCTCCCACTTCCTCCCAGTCACCTCTCACTCTCCATGCTCTGCCCAAATTACTGATGACTGATCCTTTTGGATTCTTTATCCACCCCCAACTGCGGACCTTCTCATATCCCACCCATGCTAGTAGAAACAACCTCTCAGCCAGTATCTACCAAGTATTTTCCCTCCCTTGAGAGCACCCAGAAAACTCTTGTTCTGAAAAAAGCTCCACTGTTAAAGATTATGGGGACCTGTAGAAAACATGAAATGATACGTACCATACCTTGTGTCTGACCATTTGTCTGCCATGTACTTGGTAACATACAGGCAATATAGATACTTTGTTAGCTAAAGCAAAGTACTGAAATAGTTTTCTTGGTTTGCTTTTTTTTTCCCCCAAGTGACAAAGCTGGGTTTAGTTTTTCAATAAAAGTGAAAATTTGGCACCCATTTGATGCACACATTGGGGTTTTTTCTTTTCCCTTCTGTATCTCAATATCAAGTCAAATGGAATTTTCCTGATTATAAAAAGTCTTTCTATCTTGTCTCCGTGATGCCCTGTGTTTTACATTTTATGAAATGATGGCAACTTCAAAACCAGGTATTTGAATACATAATGTGACAGCAACACACATCTACTGCTCCTCCTGAAACTAAACTGCCTATGATCCAAACTGTGGAAACACAAACAAAAAGGACTTAATTTACTAATTTCAGTCTCCGGAAGGCCTCCGCAACACAAGTAATGTCAGAGGGCATGGTCATGCAACTCAAATACTGTGTTTCAAGGATCTGTAACACTCCTTGCTTCAAGCTTCTGGGAAAGAATCAACTTCTCGTAAGAAGTTTTTCTTCTATTAGCTAAGTGATTTGGAGTTATTTGAAACTATGAATATTTGTCCAAATGTTTACATTACTGAGCAAATGTTAGGTAAATTCCATCCAAACAATGAAGCAACTTCCAGCAATGAGTAACTGAAATAGTGCCTCCCTTACATATTTACTTCAGTAAATGTCTAAAAGCAATCCCATAATCAGGTATTGCAATGAGAAATTAAAGACACTGGGAGGATCACAACATTTGGAACAAAACCTCTTTCACCATAATGTAGATAATGCCTGCGTAGGAAGAGAGACTTTGTACACTTTCATTTCTCATGGATGTTCTCACTTATCTATTCTCAATGCTTCCAAATAATTTCCTCCTTTGACAAAACAAAGATAATTTAGATAATTTCTCAACTTTGGAAAAAAGTTTTAATAAAACACTTGGAAAGCCTACTAGAATGAAAAATACTTTTTTTTTTTTTTCTTCTCCATTCTTAGTCTAACTGGCACTATCAAGTATTTCCCATTTTATTTAAAACACTTCCATAAACTGAGAAAACAAGATCCTGGAAATAATTATACTGAAAATAACCCACAATTCTGATTGAATAGGAAGTCCTTTGAAAATACAAAAACAGTCTGCTTCACATGAACAACCAATTCCTTCAAAATCATCTATTATAGAACTGCAAGCATTTAAAATTAAGCATTAAATTTAAGAGTTTTGTCAAGGATACACTTATAGAAGCATGCTCTTACTATTACAGGGGTTCAGATTGGAGAACATGAGTATGGAATATGCAGAAAAATAATCAGAACTGAGTTCTACCTGTAATCAAAAGTTTAAGTTGACTAAGGAACCTATTAGATTACAAAAAATACTGTTTACTTATTTTTATCATATGACATTTTCTATATTTTCTACAGAACTAGTCAACAATGCTGAAACAAGAATGTCACATATGCAGCTGGCACAGATATCTGCAACACTGTGAATATTTTTTCAAAGTCAGTGCCTGAAATTTTTGCTGGCTCCCTATGACTAACACATTCCCTCACACCTCAAAACAGCCCCCCAACTACCATGGAGCTACAGCACCTTGCGTCAGCCCCACATTTCCAGGGGGCTTCTAGATAGGTAGGAGGAGTACTGAGGTTTTAAATGAATGAAAGGTCTTCCTTCTCTAAAACAAACACACAAATCATCGCAGGCCATGATCTAAAGAGTTAACAATAATGATGTGTGGCATTTAGGAACATTACTGTAAATAACTATGAAGTTTGCATTAAGATTAAATAAGGTTATGACAGACACAGTGGAAGCAGTTTCCAAAAATGTGACCAGAAAACAGCAACCCAGTGGCCTCACTGCAGAAACCAGTACAGGATTTCCACCACTGCTGTTTCCCTATGGGCAAATCCCCACCTCGTATTAAGAGCTGCCTTGAGGAGCAGACTTTCACTGTAGAAGTCTGCTATATCAAAGCAGCAGTTGGAAAAATAAAAGACAAGGAAGGAAATGCATGGCATGATCCATGTCCTGCCACAGTTATTTCTCATCCTGCAAAACAGATAATACTACTTCCTGACCTCAACGTGTCACAGAGTGATGGTATGTTCAGGTATTGCTGAGGCACTGACACACACTGGTAGTAACTCAAACTGTATTTGGCAAAGAGACCGAGTTTAAGACAAAACTCTCTCTTAGGAGAAGGAGCTTCAGGAAACAATCTCAATTGACATCACTTCCCAGTGCTGACACCTTAGTGGCATAATACCGTGATGAAGCTTTACTTTACTACCAAGTCTGGTATATTCTTGTGAATCTAAATTGAGCAAAGAGGTCATCTTCCCTGCATGCTTACTGCTACTCTTTGAGCACAGGCAGCAGAAAAGTTCTTGTGAGCAAAGACATCTGGATCAGCTTACACTGGATAGAAAGTGGTATAAGCAACATTGACTTTGCAATAGATGAGCTAAGGAACAGTCACAAAATCCATCCCAGAAGCGATGGTAACAAACAAGAGGGCAATAATGAAGAGCTTGGAAAGATAATATAGGTACCAAAGCAAACATATGTCCAATATTTAGTGAGGACTCAGAGACAAACGCTCTTCCCCTTAAAATACCAGTGGTGTTCTGTGTAGCACCTAGAAGTCTCTTGTTCGACTTCTGCCTCAGTCCAGTCATACTTAATTTCTGAGACAGTCACAGAAGTTTGCTATAAAATGCACCATCCTCCAAATCCATTTTAAAGACTGTTAGACCTTTGAACTTATTCGCCTCCTTTATATTAATTTGAAAATGAAGGCTTGAAATTAGCCAAAAAAACCCCACATGCTATAAATCCACAAACCTAGAACACAAATTAAACTATAATAGCTAAAAAAAGTGAATTGAGTTTAAAAAAAAATAAAACAAAGCACACCAAAAAACCCCAAACCCCACACAATCACAGAACTGCTCCAAAAAGTTCAGCTGCTCTCACTCTGTACTTAAAGAATTCTAAGATGTTCAAAACCACATGGCATCCAAAGGTAAGAAAAAATACCTATAACTGGTAATCCTCATATCAGAGCATGAGTCTGGACCTTGCAGAACATCCATCAGGTGCTGATTTTGCACAAGTCAAGCTGATTTGGTCTGAATTTACATGTTCTCATTGAAGCCCTGTGGAAGGGAGGCAAATATACTTTTCAGATTTAAATCTTTCTCTGGTGTCAATTCAATGGCTTATTTTAAAATATCATCACTTGAACACAAATTTTGGCTGTCTCCCCAAGGCACAAAGCGTGCAGAAAGAGAAGTATGTGTCCAGTCTTAAGTTATGGAAGCCTGAGTGAATTAAGAACAGTGAAGACAGATCTCTGTTAAAAGCATTTGCAGATGTATGCAAGCAGGCTACTTTGTTCACTAAGAGTGACCTGCAGCTTCTCGTATGATCAAAATATGACACTCAGGAGTAGTCTTGAGGATACAAGAGCTCCCTTGTGAGTTCAGGCTGTCACTACCATGATTTTGGAGTTGCAGGGCAGAGGACAGTAGCTTAGTTGCAGCTACAGCAAAGTCCCACCCATGAACCAGATCTCAAAACCACGCTGTAGATGGTGAACAAAAGGTGAACAAGAGAAACACCAACTGAAGGATACAAGCTGTTCGTTTATAATAGACTGCACCTTGCACAACTTGGAACATAGTATGACCCAACGAGCAAGCAGTGCCACTTCCCGCCAGATGACTGCACTGAGAAGGATTCTTCTTAAATACAATACTCCTTGTATATACTTTGCATAGAAGAAAGGGGACTAAACCACAGCAAACTGAATTAACCTTGCTGGTGTCTTACTGAAAGTGGCTCACTACAACTTGGACAATCCCACTCTAGGAAGTCAAGTTCAACGCAGATTACAAATTCAGTGCAGCAGTAACTGAGCTGCATGTGCTATTGACAGGCGTACGTGCATGTTAGCATGTCTGAGGGATGTTACAGAATAAAAAAGTATATATAATCTCCAACACAAGCACAAAAACTAAAATGGAAGTTTGGATCTGTTAGAGAACCTTAAATCTGAAAGTCTCTAGTTCTAACACACACACAAGAAAGGTCAATAAACATGGGGGGAAAATGGCTGGTGTAAAACTCCCCTACCTCTGTCCAGGACTCCCCCACCATTATCATTAGCAGGGATGTGCTTGTTTTGAAGTTCTGCCTTGGTTCACTTTCAGACAACCCAATTCTGACATGCCTACAGGGATTCTGGCACAGCTTCACTTCAGTAACAGACAGCTCTTGCAAGCAGAGTTCCTGATGGATTTTGTTCTACAAAATAAGTAACTGGTGCTTTTGCTAATGCACTTTATTTCAACGAATTGTAAACATTTTTCTCCTGTTTGCTTACTACTCCTCTTTGACTCTTACTGACTGTAAAGACTTGCAGATTTCTGCTGATGTTAACGCTATGAAGTGAATCAGATGAGGATGTTCACTGACATCTTCTAAGCTTTGCTTTTGTGGCTGCTCAGTATGAAGCTAGAAGGGAGGAGAGGAGGGAAGCACTCTCCCCTTGTTGGGAGACCTCCTTCAACCAGGAACTGAAAGCTGACCCTGGGTCAGTTTTCCTGGGTTAAGAACAGGGTGGCACAGGACTTTGGCTAGAACAGAGATCGTGCCAGTAAAATGTCAATATGCTCAACCATGACAGATAAGGTTGTTCCTTCATTCAGTACTGAGCAATCAAGCTTCAAGTCCAGAAATTACCAGTAATCTACAAACATCAAATATACTGGGGAGAGAGGAAAGAGGGGGCAGTGTCTCTTCATTCTCCTCGAGCTGCAATTTGTTTAAAATCCCTTACACTTTGGTCATCTCAATCTACCACCTCCCTGAAAACCAACCCAACCAACTCTCAGAATGTCATCGTTCCTGAGTGAGTGATCAGATCCCTCAATTTAGATCAGATCCTACTTTCTCTCAACCTTCAGTAGCTTCAAACCTCCAAAATATAGACTGCATCTTTTAGAAGAGGATATCACATCTGTTATTTGACATGTGATCATTTCAGTACTTCTGCCAACCACACTGATCCTTCACACCAAAAAACCCACCTCATCCTATTTTTAAAAGTAATTTAAAATTTAAGATACAAAAAGGGAGTAAACCAAGACACATTATAATTAGCCATGTATTTACGGATCAGCAGCAGAAGTCCTCGGAACGTGAATCTCCCAGCTACAAACCACGTCGTCTTATTTGGGAGCACAGCCCATTTAGCACTGTAGATACTCCTGCAGTTGAAATTATACTCAAAATTTTTAAGGAAGAAGGTCATCTGGGTGTGAAGTAACCAAAAAGTAAAGGTCCAGTCACATAGTCACTTCTGATTTCAGATTAGTGGCTGCTTTTATTAGAAGGCAGAGATCAGCCCTGAGACTTATCTACTAGGCAGGGAGCTTCAACTTAGAACATAGGTGGAACCGAAATGTGTAGTTGGGAAACTGAAAGCCTTGGTCACTTGTTACTTGCAGGGCACCATTTTAGGAACATCAGTGCCTTTTTAAATTCATATGAAGCACTCAGTTCTGCTGGTTTATATAATTTTTTACTGTAGTCTGGACATTGATACCAGGTATGAGGAACTTTCTATTCATTAAGTCATGACACCATTGACTCTGTATGACCACAGTATGTCCAGTCTCGTCATAAGTTCTGGTGAGAAACCAGACCAAGAAGTAGGCCTGAGCTAACCGTTGCCACAAACCTAGTAGGAATGTAACATAAAATTCTGCTTTTAATTGTGTCCAGAAGCCTCCAGTGATCTTTTACAGGAATAATAAAAGGTGGAATTTGGCTCAGCGCAATTTCCTTTTAAGTCGCATTCAAACATCAAGATGATTGATACCACAGAGAAATCAACATACCCCTAAACTCTGGACTGGTACTTTAAGTTTTCCGAAACGATCTCATCAGATATGTTGCTAAAAATATTTGCATCCAGTTCTTGCTCTCCACTTTCCCTTCACACCATCTTTAGACTGGGTCCATCCTTTCAAACTTTAAAAAACAGCCAGCTACATCCATACATCCTCTTTGCCATTAGTTGTTATGTAATCAACACTGCAGCAGCAATACAGCAAACCATAAAGCCAGACAGTGCAAGAAAGGAAGCCGATTTCATTTTAAACCAAAACTGATTTCATTCACTCACACCCTCATACCCACAGACTCACAAGCAGCTGGATGTGTGCGTTAGGTAATCTGTGCAAATTTCACAGGCCAAGACTCCTGAACCCAGGAGGTCCATCTAGGTCTCCTTGTGACAACACAAAGAAAAAGGGACGTGGGCTATTGAATTCTTACCACTTTGGGCTCTTCTTAGGCTGGCAACCATGTGCTAGTTTTGGATAGGCCTTTTTGTACCCTTTAGGAACTGTCAATAATCAGTCTGTCCATCTCGTCTTGCCTCAAGAGTCATTAGGATTTGCTCATTTGCTGAAGTCCTTTGCCTCCTGACCACCTGCACGTAGACACCTGCTAGAATTTTGATGACCTGCTACTCAGAGTGACTTCAACACATGCCATTCTTATAGCCCTCCTGCTGCAGCTGCTTCTTCTGGTACCTCCAACCCCCAGACATTCCCATTCATGTCAGTCTTATCTATTACAATTGTCCAAAATTTCAGCAGTCACCAACCATGGAAGAGAACTGCAGAAATTATAAACCTCTGCAGAACAAAGCAGAGAAATTGTTTCAGTGCACAGCAGAACTGCACAGTATTTTAAGGCAAGAGGTGAACGAAATACAATTTGGCCACTGGTCATAAATGGATTGTCTTCCAATACTAGTTTCTTTAATAGTCCTCTAATGAGACCAGATGGATTCCATGTTCTCTCTCTCAAGGGATTACTACACACTGAAAAATATTCTAGAAAATACACTAATTTAGCAGAGATCTATTTCTAGGTACCACAAAAAAATCCAGCACTCATCTGCTTTACTCACTAGTTCATCATCCTGCCTTAGTAATACATTTCAGAAAAATAAAATAATTAGAAATTAGGGCAAACAGTATGTTGTTTTCCATGCAACTGATCAAAATAACATCACCTTAAAATTAACATACACTATTTGGAAACCACAGCACCCACTGATGCCTTCCAGCCTCCTTCCACATTTCAATATTCTGAACATTAGCCAAGTAGTTAGAGCATTGAGTCTAGTGTATTAGCTGCAAGAGAGGGGAGACATCATAAATACCAGACATTTCTAAAAGAGAAAGCAAAAAGCATTTTCCATTTGCTTCCAGTCTGCTAGGATTCCACTATGAAGGGAACATAGTTAATTCAACATATGGAAAGATAAAGTTTATTGTTCTTCAGATTATTGCAACATTTGAAAGCACTGGTCTTTGTGCTATCCTCAGGAAACTGTAGGTTACCTCAACAGCCTAAAATAAATACGTGACCAGATGAACAAATTCCTTACCTTTGCCCTTGTGGGTCTTATCTGTAGTGGCTGTTTAAGAGAATGATTTTTCAGTGCACCTGAGGGCAAGTCTTTGTCTTCATTACAGAATTTATATATGAATTCTCTTGAGAATTACAAGAAGCAAAATCAATCTCTGAAGACTTAAATTTTTTATTAAAGAAAAAAAATGCACAGGGAAAAAATATTGCACCTCTAAATCTGTAAAAGAATTACTAGGATGGAAAAAGAGGTTTGGTTTGGTTTGTTTTTTTTTTCCCAAATCCTATCTTCTGGTCACTTTGCACTGTCTCAGGTGGCTATCATGTACCCTAAAACTCCAGACTGTAGAATCAAACATTTTTTTGCAGTCGAGCAAACAAATAATTGGTTTGTTCAAAGCAGAACATATTCAGTCATATATTATGAGAACTCCCAACACCAGATCAAACATGCAGCAGCTCTACTGACATGGGACTGAATTCCTTTTGTACGACAGTAAGAGTACGGATTTGAAAATAGAGTCTTTTATTTCCTATACTAGGCCATAAGTGGTTATTTTCTTTTCCTCTTAGTAAGAATAGGAACACTCCAGGAGGTAGGGTTCCTAGTGAGAACTGTAAGAATCAAACCTGATTGGATTCTTTACCTTATCCTTTAGATTAAGTGTGAGAACTGCATAAAACCACCCAAGGTCTTCTGATTCACAAGAGCAGGCATAATTACATAATTTGCAAAAAGCTGCTAGCAGAGCTGTAAAACTGCCAGCCAGGAGCAGTGGCTGTATAATACCCCCTGGGGGAAGAATGCTGGAACACCCACACTACATTTATATCCCATTATAACTTACCTGAACCCTGGACTTTGCTGGCACCAATGGTCTCCAGACTGATTCGTTAACAGCTCTATTACTTAATCTAAAGCTATAGTTAAGTGAATTTTATTCACCTACAACCAGCATTTCTTCTCTTCCACTTCCAGAGGTGGTGTGTTTTTTTTTTTTTTCCTTAGAATTCCACAGTGGCATTCTCCATAAAGATCCCTATGTCATTTTGCATCTCCCTCCTTGAGACTCAACCTGTGACAATTGCTTTCATCCTCTCCCCTCATTCATATGCATTCTCCTTACTTATTATGAAGTGACCCATGATGAAGTCTTCCTTCTCCTCTCCAAAACGTCCTTCTTAGACTGATACCCTTGCTCCATGGCACAAGCTAAGCCAGCTCTTCCCCTAAACCAGCTTGTGAAGCATGAAATTAGAGTCACAACTCCAAGAGCAACAGCTAGTACAAGTAGCAAGAGTGAGCTTCTCAGGTATTACTCCCATATGTAACAAGACACATAAGCCAACTCTGACTACAAGCCACAGAAACTTACTAAAGAACTTAAGTACGTAGTACATGGCTTTCCCATTCTGTCCAGGTTTACATATGGGCTTAAAGCTTTTTTAAGTCAGTTTTTCAAAGCCAAGCAGCATTAGGACCAATTACGGGATGTGTATTTATATAACAATACCTTTCTCCCCTCTGCAAAAAGAAACAGTTAATTAAAGCATGCTTTTGTTCACTATTTCTCTCCATCCCTCTCCTGTCTTTTTGAACAGCTGAAGTGGTCTTTTATGAAGGCAGCAGTGAGCCTGCAGTGAAATCCATCTAAGTGGGAAGCAACAGTACCGTGGCATGCCCAGGTTGTGAAGCAGAACAGCACCAGCTGGTGAGACACTGAAGCAGAAAATCGGCAAAGTGGCAAGTTTTGAAGTCACTGAGATCAGACAGAAAAGGCGTAGAAAAAGGTCTAGAAAAGGGATTATGCAAGGTGAACAGCAAAAAATAAAACTGCCCAAGATCTTTAAAAAACTAGAAATGCAGCATACAAAATACGAGTCATTAAAAAAGAGGCAGCAGTACATGATCCTGAGAGACCTAAAGATTAGTATTGCAAAGAGCGGTTTGTTTGCACATTTGCTGAGAATATAAAAGTTCTTCTGACTACAAAACTATCAAGAAAGAATAAGAATTCCTCGCAGAAAAAGGTTGAATGAGCCTTCAGTTAGCATAAAAAAGGATGAAGAAGAAATCGAAGTGGCAAGTGAGATCATCACCATGTCCAGATACCACCAAAGTCCTGAAAAACTTCTAGATCAAGTATTTCCTATCATCCTTTTGAAAACAGATGCATAAGCAACATTACCGACACATTTATTACTACAGAAAACTGGTAGCAAAATAAAAATAAGTTTGACAGAATCAGCAATGCGTTCAGAAGCACTGACTGGTACATTCATATCGTGTCACTGTGAAATGTAGGAAGTGCATGTGTACTTATCCAAGCCAGAAACAAAACCCCCATTGACTCAAGTATATCCAAGACTGAACTAGAAAGATGCACAGAATAACCTCAGGGAGATTTCTGAAGGGCATGCCCCTCTGGCATGGGACAAATCTACTGTCAACACAAATTTAGAAACAATTATGGGCAGGACAGATCAGATTTCCATATGCCCATGGACTAAAACTACTCAGCAGAAAGCACAGGAAAGCAATTGTTTCCAAGCACTGTAGTGTGACAATTCTTCAAGTTAGATCAGAAGTAAAATTTTCCTGGAAGATCACAAGGCCAAGCTGAGTGGGTTCTGTTGTGGCAGCAATTTCTCATCAAGAGTATCTGCTCTACACAGAAAATCCACAACACTTCTGAAGGGGCATTTCTGCCCCTCCTGTCCTACAGCTTCATTGTGACTTCAACCATCAGCATCTGTTAGATGAGAATGCTGAACAGCAAAGAGCTTTCAAGGAGGTTGGTAAGGTAGGGGAAAAATAAGAAGTCTCTCAAAACTGAACAGCTTTGTTTACAAGGGTCTCCCCCAAGCAGCCCCAAAACTTCAAAAGTCCACTTGCAAAAATAGTTACTTAAAACCAGTGTATTTCAAAATAAGAGGAAAAGGGTAAGCCTAGTATTTGATTTTTGCAAAGCCAAATAGCAAATTCAGAAGATTTATTTATTTTTGAAGTACAAAATGGAGCACATGAATAAGACCTGGTCCTCTTTACAAACACAAGGTACACTCACTGTTCCGAAGGAAGATCATGCATTTAGCAGCACTGTTCATTCAAAGAGCTGAGTTTTAAGTCAGTTAAGACTCTGACAGCTAATAAGGAAGAAGAAAACATTTTAGATTTCTAAACAGTTTCTAGCTTCTACTGCTTCTCACTATGTCATTCTTATAGTAACGTATAAATTAGCAAGGAACATGATTATGCTGAAGCTTACGCATGACATACAATGCCACATCAGAATAAAAAAAAATATACTCTGTTGTAACTTTTCATTACAAAAATACCAGATGGAGAAGACAGACTTTCAGGAACAATCTCACAGAAAGTAGGCAGGCTGAGACACACAAACCTTTGACAAAACATACACACACACAAAAATGTTGCACTGAGGACTGAAGAACTGCACAGATTGAAATACTGTGTTACTGAGGACAGATGTTGGCAAAAGAGTTTTTAAAAGCATGTACTTAAGTAACAATTTTAAGCTAAATTTTCTTGTCTACCTAGTCTTATCCTGATCTGAAAGCTTGTTGTTGGCCATACACTCTTAGATTTTGGCTCCACAGGAAGCTTCTGAACCCATTACTAGAACACAAATTCTGATAAGAAAATAATTCAGCCCTGAGTTTTGTTGCTTTCACGTACAAGTTAATTTTTTCTTAATAACAGTATCCAGGACTGACCAGGGTAACTAGAAAAGCATCAGTCAGTATTTCTTTTTCTCCTCACCTCTAAAAAATTCCAAATGGAAAAGCTCTCAAGGAAACTTAGTTCATACCAAACCATGTGCCAAATAAAAAAAGGGCCAAATAAACATACTCTAGAACACACACAGTATTAGTGGAGAAGCAATACAGAATTCTGACATGCAGCATCCTACTACAGCTGCTTGAGTAGGTCCAGGAGACATCATCTCAGCAGCCTGCAGTTAGATTAGTCTCGTCCCTTTACCAGTATAAAAGCCTATGTCAAGGATCCAGACTTGATTCATGTTCTTCAGTTTCATCAGGTAGTTCTTCAGCAGATGCACCACGCCCATTGTCCTGGTTATCTGCAGACTGATTTAGCTCGTCGGGTTCCCCAGCTGCAAGCTGAGTTGTTTCTTCTTCCTCTTCTTCCTCAACTTCCCCATCATCCTCTACATCCATCTCAAACACCCTCACGTGACGGAGATTTGAACTTAGCTACAGAGATATTAAGAAGTTTCTGTTAATAAATAAATAAATAAAAGCATCAATACCATTTTAAATGTCAGCCAATAGCTTTGCAAATAGCCTTTATCTTTCAAATGGAGGAACCCAGAAAACTAGCAACTTTTTTATTGCTCTGCAGTCTGAAAAATAAAGTAGATCTATTAACTTCTGTTAAAGTTTTTCCATGTTGTGAGAGATATGACTGTATCCTGACACACTTATGACAGATGAGAGAATAATCTATTTGTTAAAAAAAGAAAAAAAAAATTGATAAATCTCACTAAATTAGCAGAAACAGGTTATCACTCACTCCAGTCATAGCATGCGGTTTTTAATAGTTTACAGGCTTCTTCACAGATACTGTACTTACCACACAGGAAACTTTTCTAATGCCATTTACAGAAACATACTGAGCTTTCATATTCTCCAGCACCCTCCACTGATTCTCCAAGAAGACAGTACGTGTGGATATCTCACCACTTTGCTCATCCAGCCTGCATATAGTAAGAAGCACAAAGCTAGTACATAAGAAACAATTCCAGTACTGAAAAAAACCTCAGTCAGTCCAGTTTTTTATGTCTAAGTTTTATTATATCATATGAAACAAGCAGATAAGCATTTGAAACCGTCATAACTGCTACAGATATTCTGGAGTGGGGAATCCAACTGTGGAGACACAGCAGGCTTCAACTGAGGTAAAAGATTACAGCAGGTGAGAAGGGAGTTGCAAAGCCTCATCTTCTCACAAGTAGCAGCTACAACACAAGGATGAGGATGGCCTTCCTTCAAACCTCTCCTCTGACAGAAGAGGGGTTTCTGAACAAAGTCCTGGAGGCCATGCCTCCACTTACACAGTTTGGCCTCCATGACCTTTCAAGGAACTATTACAGTGGCCAGGATTGGTTTGAACTTCGTTTTAATATGTTTGGTTCATTCTTCAATACAGGATTTCTTTATAACATAAAAAAAAAAAAATTACAGTTCAGTATGGCTCTTTATTTTGAGGTAAAAATGTATCTTAAGCAACCCACCAGAGAGAGGCAGAGAGAAAAAAGAAAAAGCAAGTGAGGCACAACTAAAGATTGAATTCACAGCTTGAACTATATTGGCCTTTTTATGTGTGTGTGTTTGCTTCCCTCAGATGCTCTCCTCTCCCTATGCCAACACAGAGAGAGCCACCAGTTCTGATGTTTCAAGGCTAACCTGACAATCGTCATAAGTGTGACTACCACAGGAAAGATGGAAAAAAATCCATGTATCCTTATTACAAGGCAGAGGTATATGAACAAATATGCTGAAAACATCCTAACTTCAAGTATCCTGACCAGCAAAGTTATCATCCTCTAAAGATTTCTGATTCTAGAGGATGTCTTCAACTGGTCCTCCCATTTCAAGAAAGCCATGTACACAGGTAGCATTCAGTCTCAAAAAAGAAAAACCAACCCCCAACCCAACCTGCAAAGAACCACAAAACAAACCATTTAGGAAGCTTCCATCTCCCCACCCCATTCTTCCTGGCACATAAAGTTTTTGTCTTTAAAATATTTATACACACAAAGCACGAGTAACTGTATGCAGTTAGAATATTTGTTTCATCTGCTTCTCAGTTCTGCATTTTGAGACTTGGTCAAAGTTTTTCAGTACCTTTTAGTAGAATCCCAGATTAATTCCCCTTCTTGGTCCTCATCTGTGTATACTGAAGATAAAGGCAGCTGAGCTAAGACCCTCTCCTTTCCCTCTTGCTCCACACTCTCCTTTAGAACTACAGTTACAGTTTCATCATCATAGAAATGTGCATCTAAACAACTGTAGTACCTATAGGAAAATAATTTAGAAAGCATCAAGGAATATTTTAATTCTGTATTCACTTTTAAGTTGTACAGCATTCATGTTAAAAAGTGTTCAGTAGTTAACAGTGAGCTTTACTGTAAACGATAAAAAAGGTCAGTCATGCAGCAAAGACACTGAAAGACAGCCATAACCATGGCAGACTCCTGCATCATGTAGGAAAACTGATTCTGAAGGGGAAAGAAAAAAAAAATTCAACTTACTAGCCATCTTGTTTTTCTCATTTCAGGTGAAATGTAAAAAACTAAACACAAACATCAAAGACAATTTAGAAACACAACTGAAGGTACTGAGGGCAATCACATCTGGCCTTTCTATATGAAAAGATGAGCTTAGTCTGCCACGCCTTCTAAGATGTCTTCATTCAGGCATATCAAGTCTCACTTTATCTTACTTCAAGAACATCACAGATATAAGCAAGAGCTGTTTCCAGCTAGCTTTGCTTCTTGCACATGTGCTAAAGCTCTACTTTTCAACTAGAAAATTAAAATTCACTTGATGTGCAGATGAAGTGCAAAATAAGACTCTTACAATCCTGCAGCTTCATGCACCTGCACAATTTCTTACAGCCTGACTCACCCAGGGACTACAAGCTGGTCCAGGGTCTTAAGTAATAACTTGCAGGATAAAAGCCAAACTACAATGCCGAAAAAGTTAGTGTAAAATAAACACCAGAAAACATGGTCTTCAATTTAGCAATCTGCAATTTTGGAAGAAAAATCAAATATACTGACCTGGAGTCTGAGCTCTCATTTATACTGTTGTTCAAGAAGTTTCCAAACTCTACTGCAAGAATTCCATTACTGACAGACCTAGAAGAACAGTTATCTCAGTGACTAATTTATTTTTTGTTCATAGAGAATTCAGAGTTGCTAATGGTAACTATGGTAAGAGATGGTGTAAGCCTGCCTAAGCTTAGCACAATACAGGACTACATCCCAAAATCATGTAACTGGTGGACAGGAACCTTTTGATTTCTTTTGCCTCTCAGCAAAACGTGACTAATGGAGTCAAATGAGAAACTGCATCTGGCTTGTGGGGTACAGCTCATCTTTGCTGAACTCTTGACTCAGTTGTCCTAGTCTCACGTCCATTAAGTTACTTGTTACTCAAATCTACAGAAAACAAGTTTAGACTGTTTTAGGTATCAATGAGGGATGAAATAGGATAGAAACTACACCACAAGGCTGTTATTTGTCATCAGCAGCTCTCACAAAAGATAGTTTCACCATGTATTTTCTTCAGCAGTAAAACTGCTTTAAAAGTTCTCACCCCGTCACACTTCATTATCTCCTCAAATTAAATGACACAGATCATAAAAATCAGTATTTTACAGAGGAGGAGTTTTTGCTGTTGTCTAAACTCAGGTCATTTCAGTGATCCCACTGACAGAATGCATCTTAAACAGTTGCATCAGCACAGTTAGGTAGTGACAAACTGCATCCTGGACACAGAAACTTCTGAAGGTGCACAAAACTACACCCCCAAAGAGATGTATTCTGTTGGTCATACCTATGAGCCCACCTCCCATTTTTCCTTAGATTATTAAATTACAGGCTGTAAAGGGTTAATCAAAGAATAGTATCTACAGTAAGACAAAGCAACACAAAGCATCATTCCCTGTAATTTTTCACAAGTTTGCACAAGCCAGTAATTCTGTGAGGGGCAAAACTAAGGGAGCCTGATTTTTTCCTAAGCCTAAAACCATCTTGCGATTAGATGTTCTGAGTCTAATGTAGCACAAACTCCTGCTGCAGTTTCCTACTGCACTTCCTAACGTCCTTCCCGATTTCTCTAGTATCCAAGAAAGATTGTATTCATGCTGCTCATTCCTTCTTTTTACAAATAGATTAAAATTGTCTCTGTATACATGTGCCAAAGCTCACAAACCACTTTTTCCCTTACCTGGAAGTATCAGTATGTCTCCTCAAAATGTATATTTTAGAAAAGGAATTCTCTGATATGGTAAAGAGAACATAATGTATACTGGATGTTTTGTCATTCCACCTGTAATGTGGGGGCAGGAAATGAAAATTTAGATCAAGTTTTAATAACTGGTAAATGACAGAGAACAAGTAATAGCAGCATACTTACAGAAATGGTAGTTTAAATAACTGAGGTGTGGAATCTTCACTGAAAAGGAAAAAACAAACCAGTTCATAAAACGCTACTGTAATTTTGTGCAACTGAGCTTCAGAAATAATGTAAAGAAATACCTTTGAGAAGTTTTGTAGAGAGGCATGCAGACTGCTTGACGTACTGACTTTCCAATTACATCCTAACAAATATAATGAAAATAGGCCAAAAAATGCAGGCAGTTATTCATAATTATACATGGCTTTAAGACAAAAAAACCACAACTAACCAACCAAAACCACCTGAGTATATCTGAAAGAAAAATCCACCAAAATTTATGCTGAAATAAACGTCTCTAATGCAACCACTACTGTCACTTGATACACTTGCTTTGTGTTTCTTCCTAATATACAGACTAAAATATTGCCAACTAAGCTAATTAACATTAAAAATAGATCCCAATAATATGGGAACAGAAGACATGAAACAAGAAACACCCCATTATGCTCTCCCTAGTCAAAGGCTTGAGACATCCTGGCAGCAGTGAAGCTGGGCTACGTGCTGCCACCTAAGTTGGAGGCACTCAAAGGCAAAGATTAAAACTTCAGGCCTTACTGGGCATGACTACTATCTTCAGTTGACTGCTACCCCTAAAAAGAAAGTTATCATTCATATAAATTGAACTTACCGCTGGCTTTTGTAAACACTGATCAATGACCCCTTCCATTTGCCTTTTGACAAAATGCAGTGATTTCTCAGGATAGTAGGGAAACAGAAGTGGACTTTCTGTAAACAGAAAGGTAATTTAAACAATGCTTGTAACTATATAAAAACACACCACATTGTTATTAAAATGACAAATTGAGATGAGGCTGGTGGAATGTCAGTAAGATGTCCACAAGGCTAGAGCACACGCTTCACAAGGAGAAATTGGGGGGGTGGGTTCATTTGGCCTAGAGAAGCGAGAGCTAACAAGGAGGAACCCATTGGTCTCTTCAGACGCCTAAAGGAGTAGTTACAGAAAACATGATTTTCAAAGCTGCACACAGGTAGAGGAGACGATGTACCAGTCATAAGCTCCAGCAAGGGAAATCCCAGTCAGACACAAGGAAAAAAATTTTCACAAGGACTGGTTAGTCACTGAAGCAGCGTGCCCGGCGAGGCTGCAGGGTTTCTCACCTTTCAGACGTAAAGGACTCAAGTGCACAAAGCCTGAGCAATCCACCTCAGCTTCAAAATTAGGCCTGCTTGGGTGTATTGATTAGGTGACCACCTCAGTTATTCCCTGATAATAAATTCTAACTCAAGTAACTAACTGGATTACAATATGAATGAGATAAATTAATGAGAAATGGAGGCCATCCTGCCCCTTCAGCTTTTCTTGACAGACCATTCAAAACTGCAAAAAGACGGAAGTGCATTTAGCCAAGAGCTAAAACCACAGTTGTCATAAAATATATTGTTTTAGCAAAACAATTTCCATACTTTTTATAGCAGCTGATATGGCTTCAATAGGACTGATTCGTTCTTGTGAAATGAACTACTTTGTAAGAAGACATTTCACTTCTCAGATAAGTCTCACTACTTATTTTAAGTACATAACCTGTTTCTTTTCCAATGTTTAGCTGAAAAAATTATAAAAATTGCATTAACCAACAAAGCATTATAAAACACCAAAGAAGGTTAGAAAATGTTAATGACGGAAGCAATACTTGTCCTATAATCCTATACACATCTCAATACTTGCCAAATTAATACCAACAAAACCACTTACAAACCATTTCTACAACCAATCATGCATCTTGGGTAGTAACAGAAATGACCAGTCAAGCAGTCTACACGTTTAAAGTATCAGACATATTTTCTAAATATGTCTAAAAATACATTTTCTAAATACTCCTCTTCCAAAAGAAATGCTACCACTTCCCCCCTTGTTATTGAATTAAATAGGCAGAAAAAGGCAGCCATAGCAAATTCTATTACAAGACAGCTTACGTTGTAGAAATTTTACAGTCTATGGTTTCTGAAGTTAAAGAAGAATAATCTTCACCAGCAGCTTGTCATAGTCTCTTACTTCTTTTTCACCACTAATTAAAAAATAGTCTCAGACTCCAGTGAAAGAGAACAAGTTAGGACACTTCCCCCAGGTATAACCTAAGCATAATTACTACTTCCTTGAACTGAAATGAAGATGTCCTAAAACAGACATCTCCTGGGATTCCTTCCAAGCCAACATTTCTGAGACTCGTACGTAAAAGGTAGGAAACTCCTAATACCCTGAAAATAGTAATTGACTGGACAAGCAGCTACATAAAAACTGCATAAAATAACATGGCCATTTATGTCATTCTATTCAGATGAAGACTCATGACTAACACTCTAGAAATAACTCATGAGCACGAAAAAAACAGATTACTCCTCTAAATTTGTTACATTCTACGTATATCCTTCATTCGCTTTTATTTTTTACTAAAGCACATGTTACCTTTAAGGTGAGTACTATTTTTAAGAAAGTTAAACCACTGGTTTCCCTCTGTATTAGGTGGTGATACAAGGTCATCATCTTCATCTTTCAAGTACTAGAAGAGAAACGGACATTTTTGAGATTGCATTTTAAGAGTAAGGGACATTAGAATTCACCTCCAACATTGCCCTCATGAGTCCATTAAACATTTCATCCTAATTTATCATGCCCTTAGACTTAAATCTAAATATTCCACCCCTTCTAGAAACAATAAGAAAAATCAACTATTGTCTAAGATTACAGTGACATTTCCATAAGAAACTGAATTTTAAATCAAGTTTGAGCACAAATGTTTTGAAATCCAGTGATTAACGGCATGAAGACAACAAACACATTTCAGTTTTGCATTACTATTGCTGGCTGCGACGAAGTTTCACCCTTTTCCTAAAAATACAGGATTTGTAAGGTAAAACTATGTTTTTAAACACTCCTCCTCCTAATAATAGGGGAAGATAATTAAAATACTCTCCTTTACCATTACTGAAATGTGCAACAGAGCAAAAGGGACAGAGAAGAAAAGTGGGCACAGCTTGAAAAGCTTCTCCATTTAAGGATTTCCCCATTTATTCCCGAGCTCTTTACCTGGCCAACTCTCTCCACATTGAAGTATTTTCCTTTACGATTGTAAAGTTCTGGTGCCTGAAAAAAATAACGCAAACAAAACTATTATTTAAAACCAAAGTTAATGAGAAGTAGTTTACAAAAAGATGATTTAATCATAATAAGATTTTTCAGATTCAATTCCTGGCAGAAAAAATACTCAGACACTGTACTTGGCAAACCGATATAACTTACCTCATTGAAGTGTTCAGTAAGAAAATCTGCGACAAACGTGATATCTTTTTGAGTCATCTAAATGGAAAATAAAAAAGTGAGGAAATCAAAGGGTTAAAAATACATTTCAGTGAGCACAGAACACATGTTCTGCAAGCTAACGAAGCACAGCCCCCTCAGCCTGTCCTCACAGGGTATCTGCTTGAGAGCCCTCTGCCGAACTCACTCCAGTTTATTCGTGTCTGCCTTGTACAGGAGGGCCCCAAACTGGAGTAAGTATTATAGATGCGATCTGAGGAGCGCTAAATAAGGAGGGTAACTACTTCCCTTGACCTCCTGGCCATGCTCCTGCTAGTAAAGCCCTGGTTACTCCTGGCTGCCTTGGCTGCCAGGGCACACTGCTGGCTCACGTCCAGTTTGCATCCACAAACATCCGCAAGCCCAATTCAGGAGAGCTGCTCCCCAGCCAGCTGGGGCCTTGCTGTGCAACTGCAGGGGGTTACCCTGCCCCAGGACAGAACCTTGCATCTGGCCTTGTTGAACTGCAGGAGGTCCCTGTCTGCCCATTCCTCCAGCTTATCAATTTCCCTCTGGAAGGCACCTCTGCCCTTGAGTGTATTAACTGGTTCAACCAACGTGATGGTGTCTGCAAATCTGATGCAGGTGTATTCCATCTCCTCTACCAGGGCATTGGTAAAGATGTTAAAATCCCATGCTGGTTAATGGAGTCATTCAGAGCGTGTAAAGAGCTGCCATACACAGAGGTCTCGCATTCACATACGATGTACTAAAAAGAGCAGTTATTAACAAAGAAAAAGTAATTCATGCAAGACAGCTTATTAGTGTGAATCTGCAGGAATCATCTTTCTCAAAGAAATTACACAGACATTACCCTTTAAGTACTGCAACAAAAATAAACCTTTAATCTAGTGTCCAAGTCAAGCAGAATACAGAGTATACCACCACTTAATAGAAAATGTTATTACTACCTTGTTCAGCTCTGGAAGCACATGATCTTCTGACATCCTCAACATGGCTGAGGGAAAAATTATATTCTTACTGCATTAATATTAAAATGTTGTCATAATATTCTAATTTTCCACGACTACGTAATAAAATACTGCTGATAAAATAGGAAAGATTAATTTACCAGAAGTGGAAGAGTTTGGAATGAATAATTATGAATTGAGACTTATATTAAGCCTCACCTGTCCCACTAGCTTACAATAAAAATCTTGGAGAATTTTTATCTTTAATCTTTTCCAACTGCATTGTAGTCTGTACAAGACTGAGATAATATTATTATAAAAAGGGTTCACAAGAACGTATACATGTACATACTAAAAGTAGTAAGATGTATATATATAAAATAGATGAATACTGTCATGCCCAGAATGTGTTTTAAGATAATTGCACAGAAGTAATTTTAAATCAGTGAGGCTTACATAAACAGTTCTCTGTCCAGTTTCAACACAAGCAAATACAGTGAACATTTAAGTAATGAAAGTTCTAACAATATGCCAGAGAACTCTGATAGTTCTGCTTTCAGCAATTTTAAAAATTAAAATTATCATAGTCCTGTCAGTAAGTGCTAACACTGCATTTCTGGTGCTTTTACAGTACATCTCGTAGGACTGCTTAGTTTTTTGTAAAGTAGTTCTAAAAAGATCAATTAAAAATTATAAACCTATTCATAACAACTTTATGAAAACAAGCAGGCTAAAATACAGCATTCTGCATTTCCTTCTAACATTTCACCTGCAGCTACCCAGCTACCGAGGTGCCTATTAAGTGCATCTGGATATTCAGAAACTGTTTCCACCTGTGCATAACCTTGCAGCTAACTAGGTCTCCACAGGAGAAAACAGCAAGTGACAGAGTAAAGGAGAGTTAGACTATACTGCAAATTTGGTGTAAACTAAACAAAATCCTTCAATTTCTCCAAGTCAAGACCAGCAAACTTACTCGTGAAGCAGTTTGGCATAACATTACAGGATAAATATATACAACACTCACTGTACAGACACTAAGTTTAATTGAGAACTATCAAATTTATCATCTATGTGTTTAAGATTATAATTATTCTTGCCTCAACTGTAACCTTTTAGATGCCCAGAAATTTTCTATGATAGAAATAAACAGAGATTGGCTTAATTACTTACTGACATTTCAGTGCTTACAATACAAAACAGATACTGGATGCTTACTATGTCATCAGGCTTACCAACATACAGCCATCGAAAAAATGCTTTGAAGTTTTTCATACTACTGTCGATAACTCTGAACAAGAAACGAGAAAAGAAATTACCAGATCTAAATGTCACAAGCTGCTCCAGGCTTCAGTCCCATCTTTACTACGGAAAGGCCTGTAAGCACTATCAATTTTAAAAGAAATGCCCGATGCAATGTTCCAAGTAATGCTAGTCTTGGGATATTTCTATGAGAAGCAGTGAGACAAGACAAAAGCACATCACCACCAGAGAAGCCTTGCCCTCCCAACCTCCTCTATTCCCAGCCACATGCCTCCCCTTAGATAAAAGGCTCAACAAGCATGTTTTTTAAACTCTTCAGACCTTATACTTACTGAAGCAGCTCATTTGCTTTCAGGATGAAAGAGCCAACAGCAGTAATAGCATCTGCAAAAAGAGCTGACCATTATTATTAAGCTTCCAAAAATTAAATCAGGGTGGGTAAGTAGTGCACACACTACCTTCAATTCCAGATGCGTCTAATCCCAGAGACTCATATTTTTGCTTCCATAAAGCCATTCCTTTTAACTCACTCAAATGGTATAGCAATGCCTCAGAGCCACTAGGAAGACAGAGCAAAGTAGTATAATTTTTTAGTAACTCTTTGGAAATTCACCCCTTCCCTGCATGCTATGTTTTTATCAATTAAATGTGCAAAGTGTAGAGCTTTATAAGGTGGTCCAGCATGTAAGAGTTTCATGTAAGTATTACTTCACAGAAAAGCAAATATTGTCCTAGTGATTTTAACTACACAAAGCTGGTGTGAGTAATTTGCATTTATCCTATAAACACACCAGGCAGTGATATACAGGTGATAACACTGCAATAGCTCTCCATTACCCAAAAGTAAAATAGTACATTTTGCCACAGTCATGGTCTTTGCACCAGCACCCCTCCATACAGAGAACCACCAATACAGCATACTGTCTTTTAGCAAAGCATATAATGCACCATTTTATCTATAATTCATTGGACATTCTGTGACTTACCTCTGCAAATGACTTATGACCAACTTTTGTATACTAGAATAGGAAGACTCTATGGACTGACCAAGTTTTTTTAAACCCTGTTAAAAAAGAAATACAGACATATAATAATGTTCTGTTAACTTAACAGAACAGTGCTTAAAATATATATAAAAAGATTATTTTAATATGTTAAAAAAAAATATTGACATACCTTTACTGTCAGTTGGTTCATTAGTAACGCCTGAAGTTCCAGACTGAGGGGGGTGGGGGAGAGAACCAAATACGTGTTCATTTTGTATTTCAATATCAAATGCAAATGCATACTCAGATAAAACAGTAACTACCTTGCTTTGCCCCATAACAACAGCTGCATAAACTCATCCTGAACAGAAGTGGTTGTATTCTTTTCCTGTCAGTCAAAATGATTGAAATACATTGGTGAAGAGATTAAATTCAGGCCACCAAATAATCTCACAAAGACTTTGATTAATGTATACTGGAAAACCCACCCATATACCTGAATGCTGAAATCAGACTACTGATCACTGGAAATTTTCTAGTATTTTAACTTATTTTCAATTGTATTACCCAGTAAAAATTCTAAGCAGTTTGCGAACACCAAGAATCTATTTTTTAAAAAATAAATAAATAATTTGATTCAATTAACTTCTAGCTATGGTCAATGAACACAAAATCCAAGAGCATCTTAATCATGGCTGTTATACATGCTCTACTGACCTAGGGTGTAAGTGCTGGTGGGCTGTTATTTAACATTTACAGTATTCAGTTTATCAGACTACAGTACAAAGAGCACAACCTTAAATATAAAGCAACTGATCAAAAGCTGTTGAAGCTGAAAACTATCACTTTTGAATAACTTAGAATAAATAAAATAAAGTAGTATCACATTACAATTGTGCTCGATTGTACTCAGATATCTTCAGTGTCAGAGTGCTTGACACACAATAGCTTCCAGTTTGCCTCTGAACTTAGAGATTGGTATCTGGAGGCATTATGCTTAAGCAACATTAAGATATGCAGTATGTTAGCGTGAACAACAGAAATACAGCAAAAAATGTTTTTTTCCAAAAGAACAGTTAGTACTACAGTACCTGTACAAACTTTGTTAGTCGTGAGTCCATCTGCATCAGTATTTCTTCCCATGCTTCACACATACAGGTCAATGACAACTTTATATACTGTAAATACAGATACAGACATCATTCTTTTTTTTCGCCCCTTCAAAACACATGCAAGAACTGGATGTTGCAATACAAAGGGGCAATATACAGTAGATATTATATAAAATTTATTATCAAATTCCAAGTTAGAGCTCCACATTTACCTAAAACCAACTTAAGCTTCCTACTAGAAAACATTTATTTTACTTGCATTAAGAATATCAAAGCCTGCAAGAACTGTGATATTAAAAGGATGTTGTAGCACAACTGTACCTGTAGCAGCGTTGAAATGTGAGTAAACTTCCGGGCCATTCGAGTTACCTCAGGTAAGTAATTTGATAATAGACTAGTGTCCAGCTATAACAAATGAAACAAGCAACAGTTAGCAGATGATTTGCCTTTTAAGACATTACAGAAATGAAAAGATGGGTTGGGAGGACCCACAGAAAAACTGTCATTTCTCATTTCTTTAAAGTTGATTTTAAGAGGGAAATACATTTAATTCAAAAGGGAAATAAATATTTTTAATACATCCACAAAAACTCCGGATAACTTTCCTCATTTTGGAGTTCTAACAGTAATAGTTTTAAGGACGACTGTTCTGGATATTCTGGATAATCAACAGCATTTCTGCCGTGCCTTTGTGTGCAGAATGAAGAAAATCTGAATAACTGTAACTGAATAAATGAATGTTATATTTGAAGTAATATTCAAAAAAAATGCCTCAGATCATCACCATCTGCCTCATTAGTGAAACTGCATGTTAATATGATAATCCAAAAGCTACATCAGGGTGAATTTCAGAAAGGCTGGAAATACCAGTTTGTGATTTTTCTGCAAACAATGGGAAAGAACAAAGCTACCAGAAAGTAATTTAAAGAACATTTTAAAGTTACTTTACTTGCCTGAAAATATGTTATCTCTGCTTCACTGTCCAAAGAGTCTCGTATCTCTGTAATAACCGATAGTGATTTCAAATCACTAGACAAACATAGTCCCCGACAAGAACCTGCCACCTGAAAGATTCCAGTTGAAAAGTTCATGAAATACTGTATTTCCTCTAAGATGTATTTACTGCTCTCACATGTTCACATACAAAGGAGGTTACAGTCAATGACAAGTAAAAACAAAGCGGAATTTTCAGCTACTGTTCAGGAACAAAAGCACTCTTTTTACTGTAGATTTATGTTGAACTTAGTTTCACTTGAAACAAGATGTTAAAATCACCAGAGTTAGAATGTCTTTCCAACAATAACCACACAACCCAATCAAGAGAAACAACTATTCCTTTCTTAAAATTCAGGAACCCCTGAATTTTCAATTACGTGTAAGCATACTTCTGTATTTTTTCATTCAATTCATATGTAGTTTGGTATATTATGAAGAAAAAATATGGAAAGTAACAGAATGTACCCCAGTTACAGTAGCAATCTTGAACATTCCATAAGCATAAATCTCAATAAATCCTGAGCTGCCACCAAGGACAAGAGCATTAAGCCTATAAAAACAGAAGAACATGTTGATGAGCATACAGAAACAAATTCTAATGCATATAAATAGAAGTCTTAATACTTAGATTCCACCCCTTTACTAAATATCTTCTGAAGAATCACTGAACAAAAAGTAACACTGTGCTACTGTCTACAATCCAAGAAATTTAAAACCAAAAGAAAATATTAGCTTGGATTTCACTGGTAAGACCTCCCTCTAACATTTACAGAAAGAGTATCACCTACTAAATTAGTTGAGTGAATAGGGGAAAAAATAACACAATGTAGGCACAGAAGTCCTTCACTAACCAACGAAAAAAGTAACAGATTCGACCCACCTATCAATACAGGCCGCAAAGCATTCTTACAAAGCTACTTTTGTATTCCCCTGTATTTATCCTAACTACACGCAGAGTAAGATTGTCAGTCACTCAGTGGCATTCCTCAGCAAAAATCTCAAAGACAATAAATATTTGAAATGGATGCAGCAGCAAAGAACAGCCACAAGTAACAAGAGCATCAGGAACAGAAACCCTGTGCAAAGAATAGGGTCTGGAACAGGCAGGTCTGTGTTTTGCTCTCTTATTAAAACCAACTTGCTACAATGACTTAGGGAAAAGCTTCTCTACGACCCCTCCCTCTTTGTCCATGTTTAAAACATTAACCCTTGGACAGGGAGGCTGTCTACTGCTGTCATACATTCATACATATTCAACTACACATACTTGCTTACATTACACTGAGCAGTAATGCTCTCCAGCATAAAAAATGAGCATGTTTTACATGTTGCCTTACAAATACAATAAAATTAATGGCAACTTCTGCCTATTATACACCTAAACATATGTTAAAGGACAATGTTTATGCTAAAGACAAGACATAAGTTTTTTAACAAAACAGTATCTGAACAGCTCCTGGTTTGATTGAATGGATGAAGGAGCACAGAATCCAGAAAGCTCCTACACCACAGACAGCTGCCACATCTGTCTTTCTAGCAAGGAACTCCTACTGTAAGAAGTATCAAGTCTTAGAATTGAGTAACTGGTGACAGAGATGCAAATTTTAAAATAACAAGGATGATTCTCAGTGGTAAGACTGTAAAGAGCAGTGAAAGAAAGCAAACAGAAAAACAAGGCACAGACATTAAGCGCCCTCCTCAGAAACACACCACAAGCACTCCACAAAGCCAGTCTCTGTCTGCTAAACTACACTTTCTCCAACTGCTCCTCATGTGTTCGCTAATAAGAGATGTTTGCTTTATTTTAAAGTAACCCTAAGACAGCTGATTTCAAAGCTAATATCAAGTTCAGCTTTGTCACACTCACGCACAGAAATTCCCCCGTCTATAACAAGGATTCACAAATGTCTCCTAGACCAGCTTAAGTAACACATACAACATAGCCTTTAAATGCACCCCAAGAAATCCTCTTCTGAGGAAAAGATATGGCACCAACAGCAGTAGCTAATAAAGTACCTTATGATCCCTCTAAAATGAGGAGAAAAGATGTAAACTGATGGGGACTTTTTTTTTTTTAAATATATTCTTTGAACACTATCTCTGTACATAAAAAAAAAAAAAAGAGACATTCCATATCCTTTCTCCAGGACCCTTAAAACCAGATTATGAATAACTTAAAAGTAAATCCACTTACCCATTATTTTATAGCTTTAAAAAAAAACAACCAACCAAAAAAACCCCCAAAAGTCCAACAACCACCTACATATGGAATTTACCTTGCATCACCCAGAAGCTTCATAATCTCATCTGACTTTTCTTCACTGAAAACACAAAACAGATGATTGGGGTTTATGTAGCTTGCCTCAATACCAAAAAACAAAATAAAACAAAAAAATAGAGAGATATAAAATGACAATTTCTTACCTGAAAATTTTTGCAGTGGTACTGTAACTGAAAACAAAATAATTACTCTCAATAACAATGTGAAGACATCTAATCCAAAGCATCTGTAGAGAGTATTAAAGATGAATAACCAAAACAATGAGAACAAACAACAAATTATCTTCTCAGGCTTACTAGTATAATGCTTACTTTTTTGGTAGCGCCGGTAATTTAGGCAAAAGGAGATTTGATTCATCTTCAGCATTGTAGAAGGAAGTGAGAACACTGAAAAAGAAGTAAGACTGTCTTTACCACCCAAGCTGTAAAAATAGAGAGGAGAGAATTTCTTTCTAACCTCAAAGTTACAGGATATACTCAATCGTCCTACATATTAGTTACAAAATATCAGAGGGTAATCCCTTATGGGGCCTTTAATAATTTATCAGGTGGTCAAATTGATAAAAGAAATCTGAAAATCTTTTTTTATTTCCACCCAAGGAGAATATAAAGTTTGTATCTGCTGGCTCAGTAGCTTGCCACCAAATCCTTCATCATCTGTAATGCAGTTACTGACTGAGGCTTTCTGTTCAAACCCTGTACACCCCTGCAGTACAACCTACCTACACCTCAGAAAAGTTTCACTCTAAAAACACATTACAGTGAGAGGAAGACTAAAGTGCAATACTTAATACCACACCTTAGACACGCCAGAAGGATGAGAGTCCCCATAAGGAGGTAAGTCTATCCCCATCAGGAGAAGAACGCTATAGTGATTTAAGGTGAAGTTATTTTCTGTCTGTTTTAAGATTGATGCTTTCCTGAGGTGGCGGAGAAATGCCCAAGTCATGCTCCTTTTCTAAATAAATAAACCTCCCTTTTAAAAATAAATGTTTTATTTAATTATAGTCTTGCACTGCAATAAGATGCGTATCTGAGGTTTTTGTAAGACCACAGAAACAGAGACCATGATGTCCTCCAGCTCACAGGTGCTGCTGAGAATTTTCCAATGCCACAGAGCTCATGGTCACTAGGGGCAATCTGACTTCCTGGAGCAAGTACACCCACAACAGGATTGCCAGTGGGGCTGGCACCCCCCAAAGGCACATCGTGAAACATATAAGCACTAAACTAATGATCTTGAAAACACAAGTGAAGAAAGATTTAAATATAATACTTATTCTGACTAACAAAATAGACTAACATAACAACATTATTATAATCAGTTTAATAAATTAATTGGTGTTGAAGTATACCGGATCAGAAGACAGGCTGTACAAGCTAACACTAGATTAAGCAGCTCTTAAGAGATGGGCACTCAAGATCATGCTGAAATTTTTGTGTAGAACCTAAAGAACCACAAGACTCAGATAACAGCACTGAAAATAAGCATATGAAAAGTGTTTTAGCCAACTAGTTAAAAAAAGCCACAGCTACATAATATTATATTATTTTATATGGCTGCTTGTAACATACTACATTATTAGTAAGGTGGCACTACACAGCCCATAATTTACTTCTAAGTTTTTTCAGACTCACCTGCTTTCCTCAGTTACTTCCATCCAATGCATGTAAGTAATGGATGAGTCCACAGAGAAGGAGTGCAAGCTTTCAGGCTTTTCAACATCACAGAGAATAATCCGCTTGGTATCAGTAAGACCAAAAGCCAAAACTAGAGAAAGATGAGTAAAATGGATAAATAACCAACGTGCAAAACTTTGTACTTTATACTGAACTCAAAAATAATGTGTCTTCAAAGCCAGATACTGGACAGAATTTCATCTCTGTCTATTCACGGTGTTGAACTGAACATGCTGAGCAACTTTTGCATCACCTTCTTAACTTCATTCATCTATAAAAGCATATGGCAGGCATGGGTTTCTGTGCTTACTTCCTTGTGATCATAGGCAACCAGCTTAAAAAAAAGTTTCTTAAACTCTTCAGACTCGATCATAAAACAATACAGGTGTTTTTACCCTCATGTCATGGAAGAGGATTGTTCCCATTCTCCTACCCCTAATGAGTCAAAAAATTAACTGATTTCCAGCCTAGGTTTATTAAGCTACTAATTTCAACACTATTTCTGTTGGTAAGGGAAACTTTTTTTTCTTTCTTCTCTGGTGTATTATTAGAGTAATTTTAGCCTCTAAAGCTCGGCCTATGCTAAATAAGCTAAGCTCTTCAGTCAGTCCTGACCAGCGAGCCTCTTTCTCTATATTTCTCTCTACTATTCTGTAGTTCATATAAAAATATTCTGCTTAGGTAGGAACTTGGAAGTTTTGTTATACCTTGAAAAGCAGTATTTTGGACAAAAGACCGCCTTGCAAATCTTTCTTGCAATTACAGTGTCAATCACTCTATTACTCTGAATAAACATACATAAAATTAAGCCACCCTTCTCTTCAAGCACAGTTTACTTGAAAGTTTCCTTCACAGATAAGAAGTATCACCACCACTTTCACTGATTTCCAATGGGACTTTTATTGCACCGTTATCACCTCATATACTTGACATTACTTTTGCCATCCGGTCTCCAAGCAAGAGCAGTCACTTCTTTTCCTGTATTTTCATTTGGAGGCAAACTCCACACTCGCTGAAAGTTTGCAAGCCGATGAAGTAAAACCTACAAAGCAAACACACTGACGATAAAAAAATAAGCCACATTCACCCACTAATAACAGCTTGTAAATCCATTCAAAGTACACTTTTAAAACTATTTTCCAGTAACTTCTGTTTCTTAAACATCACCTAATCCTCTAGCTCTTGATTCACTCCCACGTAATCATAGAGGGCAGTATACTGTTTACAGCAATACAGAGAAATAAAGTGTATTTTGTACGAGCCTAGAAGCCTGTAAACAACAGGGGTTACCCACACCTCCCCAGCAGAGACAGCCTGAAAGTACAAGTCTGTCTTCATGCGTGATGGCATACAGCAGTTCTGGGAAAAAACAAACAAACAAAAAACACAAAACAAACAAACAAACAAAAGAAACACATACAAAAAAAAAAAAAAAAACAACTTGAAAATATATTTCATTTAAATAGAACATTTCATGCGCTTTAAAAGCCCACAGATGAAGGTAATGAGAGTATCACCAGTGAATTTGTTTGGAAATTCCTAAGTAAAATAGGAAGGGGCAGTAACCATTGAGAAGCTTGAGGAGATTCGGTGTACCTAGATGCTTGGCTAAGCTCACGAGAAGGACGCCAGAGCCCACAGCAACGGCACCCCGCGGCTGCGGAAGAGGCGGCGCTTTCCCGCCAGCGGCAGCAGCTCTCCCCCCCCCCAGCGTCCTTCCCGCCCGCCCGCCAGCCCCGCACTCACCTCCCCCGCCCTGTTGGCCAGGGCGATGAGGTCCCTCTTGGGGGACCAGGCCATGAAGACGACCTCCTGGGGCAGCTGCTTCTCCCCCACCTGCCGGAAGGCGGGCATGGCGCCGGGCCGGTGCGGGCGGCGCCCGAGCTGCCGCTGCCCCCACAGCGCCGCCGGCCTCCCGCGTCCCACCCCCCGCTCCCCGCTTCCGGAGGCGGCGCTTCCCGCCGCGGGGGGAGCGGGGCCGCTGCGCCTCCCCTCAGCCCTCAGCCCTCAGCCGCGCGGGGAGGCGGGCCGGGCGCCGCCCGCCCTGCGCCGCTCAGCCGGGGCTGAGGGCTCGCCTCCGGCCGGGGCTCCCGCCTCTCGGTCGCGTACGGGGCCGAAACGCCGGCGGCGGCCGGGAAGGAGGGAGGGAGGGAAGGAGGGAGGGAAGGAAGGAGGGAGGGAAGGAAGGAGGGAGGGAAGGAGGCGGTGGGGCCCCGGCCCCGGGCGCGCAAAGCAGTGCTGCCTTAACCGCAGCGCCTCAACCCCCCGGCTGCAACGCACACCTCCCTTGTCCTCATGCCGACACCCCGGAACACGCTGCACCCGCGCTCAGTTCAATCATTGTTAGCGAATAACCCACCTTTGGCAGCAGTGCCAATCCAAAAATACTGTTTCTTTTTTATTTCATGGAAGTAGTTTAAAAATACATTTAACCATACTTACAAGGTCACTTTTTTTTTTTCCCCACTTACTAAGCTTCTGCGGTACTTTTTGTTGTTGTTGTTAGGCTTTTTTCCATTTGGAGAAAAAATTTAAAAGTCACCAAACCCATACTTTGAGAGGACTGGAACTAACAGAGCCGGGATTCCTAAGAATCTGTGCCTTCCCATCACCTAACCTCACCTACTCCCTTGCTCCAAGCCCCCCAATACCTGACACAAAGCCACAGTATCCACCAATACCTCACCTCTCAGCAGTACTCCTCCCTTAACTGCAGACTCCCACTAAATTAGACAAATAGCTAATCCTAATCACACGAAAATGTTACATTTTACAAATACATGGTACCTGTGCGGTTTACTTAGCATTTTTTTTGTGCCAGTAATGATGTGTAACAAAAGAATCGTCACTTTTACTTCAATCAGGTTTTATTTTGGATGCTAATATTAGCATTTTTAGAAAATGGAATCAAAGGCTGTCCAGGAAAAAAAAGAAAAACAAAAAACAACAACACTTTGTATTGGCAAACAAGTTCATGTCTTTTTTTTCTTATTCTTTACTTTTTTCTTGAAGAATATAGCATGCTTCATAGCTGATCTCTTACAGATCCCCACCTTTACCCTCTTTTGAGTTTTCTTCCTTTGCTTTTTGTCAGCTCTGTAAAGCAAAAAATGAACATACAGATTACAACAGAATGGAGAACATACTTCTACACTTGATGGTATTTTAAATAATGTGGTTATGGGGCTATATGAACCTCAGAAATACTGTCACAGAAAGCACAAAGAACATTCCATCTTACAATGTTATGACATCTAATCTTCCTAGAACTGTTTGTCCACTTTTCTGCCATTTTTCACTATGTACTAATTCAGCATTTACCTTTAAACAGATGTAGAGAACTTAAGAAATGCCACTCACCAAGTACAAAAAAGCACATACAGACTTTCATGCTCAATATAGAATGCATGAATATACAATAGAAAGGCTCAGAACAAAGTGTTAAAGTTTAACAGTATTATAAAGACTCCTGCAAACAATACAGGACCTAAGTAACCAGCAAGTGGATTGTTTTCTGTTTCTGACAAAGAATGTATTTCATAACCCAAAACACTGAATAATTTTAACTAAAACATACAAGATGTTTTTATCAGAAAAAGAAACCTAAGCTATCTTCTGAAATAAATCAGCAAAAGAAGTAGCTTATGGTCTGAAAGGACTCAACCACTCAGTACAATACACAAAATAATATCTTACTTGACAGAATAAATGAGGTTTCATTGTTTTCTTTCAGTATCCTTTTTACTTTTTTAAGCAAAGAAAAAAAACGTTAAGGGAAGGATTTTTTAAGAAAGATCTAAAATGAAATATTGCTACCTTTTATCTCTAATACTCCATAACCGAAATTCAGAGTAATGTCATAGCAGGACATGAAGCCATGTACCTGCAGTCCTCCACCATCCAGCAGGCACCTGGTGAATCTCTTGATGCTGATCCAAGAGGCTAACTACCTGAATCTCACTATGCAACAGTGGCACATCTTTTGGGAGGAAAGATTCGTGTTGCCACTGCTACAGCCATTCAAGTCAAGAATCACAAACCCACCCACGTAGTTTGGAGAGGAAGTTACAGAAGTGCAGGCCAACTATCCCAAACTGGAAAGACTGAGCCAACTGCTGTATCACCTCTTAACAAATCCCTTTTCTTCTTTTCAGTTAGTTCCATCTGAAGGCCATCACTCACAGCTTTTTTTTGTCTTTTGATACATACAAGTATGTGCTTGTGTATGTTACAGAAGCTCAATGTAACCATCATTAATACAGATCTTACATGGTGGAGATTTAGACGGTACTACAGAGAGTACCTGAAATCCCAGAAGGACAAAAGAAAAAGGTGCCAAAACAAAGCAAAAGAGACAAGAAGCAATAAAAACAGTGCTGTGACTCTCTTCTCTGCCCTTTCATGAGGAACCCAAAGGGGCTAAATGTTTCATTACTTTAATTTTTAATCTTATTGACAGAGCTATTCCATTCACCATACAGCAAAGTTTGGGATCTCTATAAAGCAGTCTTGAAATAAAAGCCATAGTTAAGGAATTGGGAGCCACAGTAAGTGACCTGCCTGGTTTTTATCATACCCTCCCTTCAGTATATACTTCCCACCAGTACAGCAAGCGGGTGAAAGCTGACACCAGCATCCAAAGCCAAAAATCATCTCTTTCTTTATCATTACAGTGAAGTAAGATCTAATCTCATCTGAATGCTATCTTTTATTATATTAATGCAATATCACACTTACTGGCAAGCCGTAGTGGTGTCAGAGAGACTGGGACAGGTACTGCGTTTGTGACCTGCCTTGCCACAAACAAAACAGCCAGCATCAGTCTTCTCACAGCTGTGGTTTTGAAGAGCACAGCAGTTGCAATTGTTACAGTGAAACCAAGCTGCAAAATAAGTAACGTGATTTATGATCTTGAAAAGGTTTAGAATGATAATTCTGAAATTAAGCTTTAAATATAGGCTGTATTACCAGGTTTTTAATTATATTTTAGTTTTACAGAGATGGACGTAGTCAGCTTCTAGTCCCTTACCACATTTCATAAGGCAGCCAGGTACTTCTTCATTAGATGTACCGAGTAACTATTTCAATATAACTGAATTATTTTGTCATTAGAACTATTATCCTGTATGTGATCCTAACATGAAAAATAGTCCAGATGTTAAAATAGACTTACAAATTGCAACTTCTTTATCAATAACAAAAATTATTGTTTCAGCTATTTAAATAGAGCTATAAATACAACTGCATTTGTGTATGAAACATAATTTGACCATGCCCACTCAAACACTTCAGTAATTACCTATTTGTTTATGAAATTCTAATGAAAATGTTTACAAAATCAGGAAACACTTATATGACAAATCGAAATAATTAAGTTTACCCATAACAAATATGAATGGGATTTAGTATGTCTTGACAAGAATTTATCACATTTCCACACAGTGTAAATATACCTAAGCTACTGAATGACAACTCGAGTGAAACTGAGATCTTTCCTTTGTCTTCTGAAAGATTACATTTTTTTCTGTTGCAGAATATTTTCTCTTCTGGTTTGTAATCTCAGTTTCTTTGGATTACAGCTTAAACAGTAAGTATATTTTTATTTAGAAAAGAATTTTTCTGTACTTACAAGGTTTTACACATTTTTTGCAAAGAACACAATGTTTCCATCGTCTACCATCCTACAAAAGATGAATAAATGCACTGTTTATTTGTTTGTTTTAAAAAGAACACTAATTCTATCTCAAAACTGAATTACTGATATATGTCCCCATTATTTATAGAAACAGGTCCTCTGTAGGAAGGACTGTAACTTAGAAACAACAGTCCTGCAAATCTGCGACAACTGCAGCATAGTGACTGCATTTTGAAAATAGCATATTTTACAAGAATTTCTAAGAAGAAATGTATGTGTCAACAGACCACTGATGAATAAGGTACGGTCTAAGTGGCAAGCAGGAAACTTTTCCTGTCCTCCTTCCAGCACAAAGGAATTGGGGAAAGAGAAATTAGTTCCCAGGGGGTTACGAACGATGTCCTGTGAAGTGTCTACGAAACTGAACTGTTTGAGGTTTCTCAAGGAAATCAGTATCAGATTAGGTTTTTACCAAAGCAAGTAATACAGGAGTTATTATCTGACTACTGCTATAACTGCCATCCAGAAAAGTCAAAATACTTACTTTTGATGTACATGAATTGCACATCTCACAGTGCTGGTTACCAGAACTAACATACCGCTGACATATAGTGCAATACCTGGAAAAAAACATTTATGAAGGTATTGGTCCACTATTTGCTCATGAAGCAATACAAATTAATTTTATAGAACCTCAACAATAAATATGAGGATTTCAAAATCACTTTGCTAAATTAAAGGCGATGTTTTTGATGCAGAAAATCACCACTTAGGCCCAGAACCTCGTAATCATTTCGACACAGTGCATCCAAACTGTAAAATTCAGGTGCTTGAATTCAAATTAGCAACACTATCAGCAGTAAAGCAAACCAAATCCATTCCTTTGTCCTTGATGCTTCTCTTAGTGTTCATTTTATTAACTACTGTCTCAACCAAGCTGATTATCAGGCACAGCTGTAAATCTCTCTTGTAGGTGTACAAAACATTTCCTGCAGACAAGCTGAGGAATCTCATCATTCCACCCTGGAAAATGTAAACTTCTTTTTAGGTGCCCAGCTGTCCTACACATTTTTTATGGAACATGCAGCCTTAGAATGAGACAGAGAAATGCACTCTTGAGCATGGCATCTAAAAGTTAGGCATGACAATACTGACTAGCACCATCCCAAAGTCCTCTAGATAGTTTATGCTTTAATTAAGAATAAATGCGCTCTTTCAGTCACTTGAGCGTTAACACATCTTACCTATAACCCTCCTCCACAGGAAGTACAATCATGCTTGGGGTGAGGTTCGTGAAGATACGGACAGGGGACTGTCTACGACCCGTCTTGCCGTGTTTATAAAGTGCATGATTATCATAGTCTACCTAGAAAAATAAAGCCACAGAAAAAGAGTCTTAAACTGGATGCTAAGCACTGGCAGAACTATTTACATATTTATCATCTTTATATGTGCCTTGTGAAATTTGCATTTTTATATAAAATCCTCTAGCCCCATATTCTATTACAAATTCTACAGCAAGTATTTAGTCTCATTTATTTTTAAATCTGTGCAACCTTAATATCAAGAAATTATGTTCCCAATACTGTAATAATCCTATTTTACTTATCCAAGGCTGGGCATTACCCACCAAGCTACTGACATTTCAACATCTAGGAAAAATGAAACACTGTTCAATTGAAACCTGTCACCTCTGCAATATGCACCTGTCAAAATTAGTTCAAATTCTGTCATCCTGAAAACCTGGTAAAAGAAATGAGTTAATGGACGGATGACAGATGAGTTAAAGATATGTAACGAATTGTTGGAGTGTGACAAAGTTATCAAAGGTGTAACTAATGCAAATACAGAATCTGGGCTTCACACAATGAGCACCACAGGGTTTGCAGAGCCTCCAATGCAGTCAAAATTAAACTTCAAGGCAGCCCACCTACAGACTAATGCTGCCATTATATCTGCTTTCATTCATACTCCTGTTCACACAGCACATGACTGAAATTCAGCAGATTCACCGGGTTCAGTCATACCTGGTAATCCATCATACTGAAGCTTGGGAAATATTCAAGAATACGAGATTCAAAGAAGTATGGAAATATCCAAAACATGGGCATTTCTTGATTGTTATGACCTAGTAATGAAAAGACTTAGATGTACATTAAAGAAAAACAAGGTACATGAAGCATGAAAAATTTACAGTAAATGTTCTGAATACATAAACATGCATGTGTATGTCATGCTGGGCATAAGAACTAGTTCCTTTAGGTAACAAAGTTTTGGCATATTTTATATATGCAGAGCTGTAAACTCCACTTAACTAACAACTCTTATCACCTGTCTAGGTTGGTAAGAAAAAGTACTGATTTGACAGCTTATTCTTCTCTACCTTTAAAGTCCATTTTAATTGCAAAGCAGATTTATAAAAACTTTTTAAAGTTTTTAAGAGAGTCTTAGAGAATTGGGTATTAATAAACTAAAAGTATCAGGAGAGTAAATTAGATATATGCTAGTTCATCTTTAGAATCTATAACGTGTGTTCACATTCATCTGAGTAGCAAGAACCACAGACTTTAAATAGGTACTTCTTTTTACAGTGATGTTACAGCTCAACCCACCTGTCTGGTTGTAATACATGCCGCCTTCTGTCTTCTTCCACATTGCCATCAGTTTTTTAAAACTAGAAGCCAGTGCTTCCACTAAACCTCCAAATGGGGGATCAGTTACCATAATGACTCTTTCACCATTGTCTTGATACAAGAATTTCCTACAAGTTTCACATGCAGCCTGTAAGAAACAGAGGTTAATTTCCAGAAATATAGATTCAAGAACTGTAAAAATATTGGTTTTGGCAATAAATTTACTATTTCATAAGATTCAACTTTGAAGATGGAACTTAAGGGTACTAAATTTAACTTGGAAAAAATATGTTATTTATAGCAAGAAAGCAAAGTTCAGGCTTACAATACATTTTATTCATGTCCTTTAACTTTAGTTTTATTCTGCAAAACATTATCAAAGTAATGGGAAAAAAGTCAGTCCACTGAAAACTAATTCAATCCATACTGGTTATAAAAATACAGCGTTCAAATTTTAGCAATCCAACCTGGACTCCATTACTAAAGGAAATGTAAAAAGCTATGTATCCACTGCCATCTTGCAGTGTTCTCTCAACTATTTCTTAGATTCTATTGCATTCCAAAATGAGATTTTTGACCCTAATATGCATTCAAAGGTGCTGCAATTCAGTCCCTGAGTACACTGCAATACAGTGTCAGTACAGGTGCCACCTCTTCACACCTTGAAAAGAACACTACAGCGATTATAATGCAGATGAACAGAGCTTTTTGTTTTAACTGAAAAATACAAAACTTGAACAGAGTAATGGATTAAAAAAAAATCAAATGTAAGAAATTCAGACCAGCCTCCCATTTAATTCTAGGTGATGCTTTTTATTTTCAGGATCTCATTCAAAATTAGCCTTTGGAATGGAAAAAATCTGAAAATTATCTACATAGTGTGAAAGGTATTGCAAAAAACATGTTTATGCAAATCAGTGGTGGCTTACTAATAATGGCCGAGGAAGAGCAAAGAATGAACATTGTATTGGGATAAATGTTTGAAATTAACATTTGGAATTGAATTACATTGTGATTCTCTGTACAGAGCTACAATAAATATCCTACTACAGCTGCCATTTTCCTAATAAACTCAAAATTAAGCACTTCATGTGACATTTAAAGAGAAACAATAAATTCAGCATTTTCTTTAACCATTACACTAATTCAACCTCATTATACGACAGCAAGGTTAACCTTTTAACCTTGCTTGCCTGGCAGAAAGCAGAAAAGCCTCCTTTTCCCTCCCACCTCAAGTACCAGTGAATAAGTCCCATGGCATCCATTGGGCTTTTAAAGGCTGTGAACAAAACAATTAATTCTGTTGTAGCAACGCAAGAACGGGCCTAATGAATACTTATAAAAGGCAACAACTCACACCAAGTTGTCATTTTAATAAAAGCAGCAGCTAAGGTGTGTAAGTAACATTAAGTAGCATAAATTTAATAGGCAACTTTATCTATTAATCAAGTGGGAGAGAATTACTGAAGAGGCACTGTTATTCTTTGATTTCCAGTACTGTTGACCATTTTTATCTCATGATACTTGTTTTCTACTAGACTAGCCATGACTTTCTTACAAAATTCTGCATCAACAACATGTACTTCTTTACAAAGCACTCAAGAAATACTTGGCCTTACCTCTCCACCAAAAAAATAATGATTAAACATGTTGTAGTGGCAGAATTCATCCTCTGTGTAAAACTGTGAGTACCTGTAAAATAAGTTTTAATAGTAGTAGAAAAATATAAAAAAACTTCTTGCCTGCCCTAAGTGGCATTTACAGTGAAAACAAGGCCTTAAGAAAAACAACATCTTTGGGTTTTGATTACTGAGAACATATATCAATACTGGGAAAAAAAGTATAATTACTTTTCTCATAAACTGGTTGTCATTTCTGTGTGTGTGTGCATGAACAGAGATGCAGAAATGGGAAAGGGAAAACAAAGACCAGTTTATCTTTTAAAGAAGTAAGAACACAAATCTTTGTACATACTCTTCAGACAGATAAATGTTTGTCAAAACCCACCTGAAATCAATATCTAGCAGAAGGCTTCTAACCCTGAAGTCTTCCTCTTGTGATGCTTTTGACTGGATCATTTCATGAAGCCTGAAGTATAATTGGAGCAAAGAAATTTAACACATAATCATTGGCTTCAGAAATTATCTTGCAAGACAAGAATGCCTGGTACTTTACTAAACCTAAAACCAAACAGATAGAGAAAATGGAGTAATCTGAATTTGGATGATTCCGTTTGGCTAATATTCACAGTTAGAAAAATATGTTAGTCTTAAAAGACGAAAAGTCAGTGGAGCCTACTGAATCACCATGAACAAAAACCCCTGCAAACATAAGCGAAGGAACTCATTGTCACTTCTGTAAGAAACAAAGCAGGACATTTGAAGTGAGTGTGTGTGTGTGATTTGCAGTGCAGCTACAGTCCTCTCCTGTATCTTAGGAGCTCAAAGCAAGACCCCACAAGATGCTTGGATAATCCCAACCCATTAAAGCATTGTGAACCCCTTACTATAGGAGAATCCTTGATTATTTAAGTATTAGTAAGCCGCACTTGAGATAAATATTATTTGACAGTGTAACAATTCTCAATGACCTACCTGGGTGTTCCAACAGAGAGCACTCGTCTGAATCCTAAATCAATAATAAGATCCAGTAGGAACTGGCAACTTCTGTCTGCAAATAAGTACTGTGCATTTGTTTTTTTATTCTCCAGTGGATACAAAAGTTGACTGGGACTTTTTAACTGGGCAGTGGAGATACCACACAGGAACTGGTGATCCGAGTGCTTTTCCCATTCAGATGGCAACAGCAGTTGCTGGCATTCCTGGCAAAACCTCCTCTCTGGTAACGGCAACAGAACAAAATCCCTGTATCTTTATATACAAAAGACAATAGGGAACAAACTTTGAAAAAGCCTCTATAAAAGATATGAAGGGGAGCTATGAATGGGTTTCATATATTTTAAGAGTTCAGACATTTAAACAATCTATGTAGTTTAAGCTTCTCTTGCAAAACTCCACTATCTATATGTGAACGAAATAATATTTCACAGTGTTGAGCCTGTTACTTCTGCGCTCTGAAACTTCTACTGACCTGCTGTTAGTACATCATGAGCACTAACGCAAGAAGAACTATACACAGCAAAAAAACCCAAAACAGTTCTTGCACTGAAAATACCATGCTACCATGCTCTAATTAGATGTTTCATGTTATTTTCCCATTGCAGTCAACCAGTTCTTATTTCTCCAAATCCCTCTGGCATGTTTTCGTATTTTAAAGAATCCTGAAATATTATCTCTACATTCAGAGTACCTAAACTCATTTTTTTATTTTTACTGAAGAAAATAGACATAACAATACCTTTCCACATTCTGTCTGTGTGTAAAAGAGGGCTGATGATTTCTATTATATTCTTCACGTGCTGCAAGCCTAGCTTCTGACACCTGCAAAATTTATGTATATAAAAAGTTACAAAACAAACAGATATTGCTCCGTATTACACGTTAAATCTCAATATTAAACAGAAAGGGTGCATCAAAGGTCTCATGCTTTAGTTGCTCTGCACAGAAGAATTGTCACATTCTTTGGATTGCTGTTTCAGAAGAACAAGCACTACTGCAGCACAGAGGCATGCTGCAAAACAACACGAGTCTCTCATTGTGAATTTAAACTGTGCAAAAAATAAGTAGAAGCATTTAATTCTTCTACCACGTGCAATACTCAGGGAAAAACTCAAAACATGATTAGGATGAAGACAGAAGAGGTATACTTTCTGTTAGTACATGCCAGCAGTTGCATTCCCTCTGAAGTACTATGACCTGATCCTGAATAACTGGTGACAGTAGAAATGTTGCCCAAGTCTTTTGTGTGTGATTATTTTAGAGGCATGACAGGTCTCCCCTAAGTCTTCTACTTTGTTCCCACAAAACATACTTATGGTTTCACAGTTAACAGTTTCAAAACATTTGCTTAAAACTTATAGAACTGATGTGTTAAAGGGAGAGAGAGTAAAATTCAACTGAACAAAAGACACTCTGATACAAGTGACAATCAAAATGAAATTTCACTAGGAATACCATTTAAATTGACACAACCAAGTGGTTAACCACCTTATTTTCTCTTTGTACAACTTGTTAATAGTAACCAGCACAGCAATGAACTGCTTAAGAACTCGATTAAATTCCAGCCTGCCAATCTACTGAGGACAATGACCACAACACATGATCCTCATTTAGGAAACATAACATAAAACGTAGCGGACAAAAACCATAGCAAGCTCTTCATGAAAATATCAATCCAAATTTTGTTACCCTACAATTATCTGACAGAAGTTTTTTAGATGAAGAGAAATTGCTGCATGCGTTCTGAGACTACTGAGCATCACACTGATCCCCACCACCTCACTATTACGTATATCCCAGTGTTTGCCAGCATCCACCAGATTTTCGCTATCTTAATCATGGAAGATGAGGACATCCTGGGATCAGAACTATCCTATTTTGTTCAACGCTGCATAGTATTGGTGAGCTTCGTAACTTGAATACACATGTGTTTTGGCAATACAGTAACAAATGCCAGTTTTGCTCAAAATGTGCAGTCTTCCTTGAAACATGTTCTCCTGACAGAAATAAATGCTCCACTAAATATAAACCATTAGACAACGTTTACAAAACAGCAATTGCCACAGATTTCCAAAACAAACTATACCTTTTTTTTTCCTCTCCAATTTGCTGTTGAATAGAAGAAAAAAATCCCAATATTTATCATAAGTCTTAAGCAGCCCTCTTACCTTCTCATCTTCCCACTGGAAAAAGTTACAATCTTTCCTATCCCTACAAGCTGAACAAGCATAAAATCTGCGTCCTTCCTCGTCTCCCTGGCTGGTCTTTACAAACAGAAGAGCAGGACCTAAAGGACACACGTAAATATACAATGACACACGAGAAACCGACAGATCTGTTTTAACGCCTCCGCGGCAAGTGCCGAGCTCGCAGCCGAAGGCATTAACAGAGGACAAAGGCTGCTGTGGGACGCGACCCCTGGCAGGGGACCCGAGCGGCAGAGACCCTCAGGGAGGTGCCGACCCCCCCCCAACCCGCCGGACACCGCGGTCGCCTCAGCCAGGCCCCCGCCAGAGCCCGCCCGCCGCCCAGCTCACCGTGCGGGCAGCGGGGAGCGCCGGGCAGCAGGCCGAGCAGGGCCAGCCCGCCCGCCCCGGGCCGCTCCGGGCCGCGCAACCCGCCCGGGTTCGCCGCCATGCCCCCGCCTCCTTCCCGGCAGCCCTCGCCGCCCGGCCCAGGCGGGAGCTGGGCAGCGGGCGCTGCGGCGCCCCCCAGCGGCGCGGCGGACCCACGACCACGGCCGAAAGGGGCCGCCCCCCCGCCCGTGGGTCCCGGACGGGCCCCGGCTGGACCAGACCGAAGGCAGAGAGAAATAAGACATCTGAGCCTAAACCCCGTGCGTTTCAGAGCGTGACGTTTATTTTCTCCAGGAGGCAGGTCTGGTACATAAACACCATCTTCAATATTTTAAACGGTTTGGATAGAAACAACCATGGAAAGTTTATAAAGGTGGTCACTTCAATCTGACTTTGAACTCCACCGTACAGTGAGTTTTACATTTAAGGCTTAAACGTTTCAGTTAATCATGTGAAGTGCGGACATGCTACATTAATATTTACATCCACTCAAAATTATATAAAATACAAGCATCTTATTATTTTTGAGTTTAACAGTATTGCTTAGAATTACAAAATACAGCAATGTCTGAAATACTGAAGATTTCATAAAAGCAGCACTTTTTCTCCCGGTTCCAGTCCTAACTGTCCAGAAAATTACTAAAATAAAAATATTTACCATGTTACATAAACCACAGATCTAGAAACATGACCATCAAGTCTTAAACCACTTAACTTAAACATAAATGCAAATGGCAATTGGCAGATGAGCATGACATTGCTAAGGGCACTATAAGAAGTCTCTGTGCATTACATACTAGTCTTTTTTTTTTTTCTCCAGTCAGAAAAAAAATAACCATGTGTTCAGACAGAAGTTTAGAAGGCAGACTGGCTTTGTAATGAACACATTAGTGCTTTTGTCAATAGTGCAGAACCACTTCCATGACTACTGATGAACACATTTATACGCAGATGGCAAAACAAACCTGTAACAACATGGTGCAATTCTTTCATTGTGATGAATATATAAAGAAATATCACAATTTTCCATACATGTGCTTAAACACAGAAGTTTCAAAAAGCTAGAGGTGAAATTTCAACCTCTGAAATGTACACTCAGTTTATTTTGTCACAGTAGGAACTGCGTGTACTTACTCAGGTTGAATTTTGCTGTAATTCAACTATTTAACTATTTTTGGTCCGATTGTACAAAAAACCTACTTGGAGCACTTCTTTCTCTTCTCCTTTTCTTGTTTGTCAAGGACAGATTAATTTTTTTTTTTTTTTTTTTTTTTTTTTTTTTAGTGCACAACTTTTCAAGTAACTAGCCTATGAAAATCTATAAACAGCTTAAAATATCAGGAAGAAATTCCAAGGAAAAGCATTTTCACAACCAAAGATAACATTCTGCACTTTTTTTAAAGAGCATATAAAAAGAAATTGGTAATGTATAGGTTCTCATATTTATATTAAACAAAAAGAACTCCTATTGTATTCAAAAGTAGTTTCTCAGCATATGCAAACTGTGTATCTTCCCTTATTCATAATACATTAATTCAGCCTATAAAAATACAATATGGACAAGTTCTTCTCATTCCCTGACAGAAGAATTCACAATTTTGACACAAAAATTGTAAACTTTTATTACATTCAAAATACATTTCTTAAGTCTTTAGAATTTAAGTTCTGAGGTGTTGGCAGTCAGAGCTCTTGGTATACAGCAGAAATACATTATTGCAGACCCTTTACACAGAAGTAGCTTTCTGAAGTTAAGAGAAACTTACTCTTCCCACATGTTTTTGTTGCTACCAGGAGGAAAAGAAAGGCTTCCTGCTATGAAAGGTCTGTGTGAATGCATTACTCAGATGAACAATTCGGCCCTGACTTCCAGTGCTACTTCGCTCCACAATCACCCGTGGCATCTGAACAAGCTGAATGGGACTTTTTTCATCCTTTAATGCCTGAGTAAGGTTTAGTATCTAAAAGAGCAAAAGCAGGTAAGGTGAGGGTGCACAAATAAAACTGTGGCTAACAGGCTCCTAAATTTAGATGCCACTCAACGCTATAGAGGACTGTGCTGTCAATTAAATTATTTTTAAAAAATACTCGATTGCAAGTAGAAATATTTTATTTATTTGGTGACATGATGACATCCTACCACTATCTGACTACCCTTCTATTCCTTTCTTGAATATTTCATGCAATTCTCTGCAAATTTTTGGAAAATTTTAGAGATAAAAATCTAAAAGCGTTTTAAATTTAGCACATCAAGAGCATTGCACTGTTAACAAAAAAAGCCTACAAGAAAGCAATCAACATGTATTTAACATAGGATCTACCAGAAATTTAGCTCCAAACTGTTTTCATATCAGAAGGTATGAAGCCCCACAGTAAACCCAGTGCTAAGATCCAAATTCAGCCCTCAGCTCCCAGGAGTCTTATCTTCATTCTGAAATGTCAGTGCTCATGAACTGCCCTGATATTTTATTCCACATTCAATGTTATCCTGCTGAAAACCGAAGCAGGTATTCAATTTAGTTCTGGTGACACAGGCTTGATATTAAGGATAACACACATTTTTTTCCCCATGCACAATGCCTCTTTCTTCCTTTTGTGACTTAACTGATCCCCTGCTCATGCTGCACTGTCGTGGCCGAAGAACCCTGACAGAAAAAGCCTTGCAGAGTTTACTGCAATTTGGCTCTTCCAGCAACTACACTTGACATTTACATCTTCTAAGGCAATCCTCTGTAGTTCTGTTTTACCTGATTTGTTAACCTCCATATTCTTGAGAAAACTGTTTTTCTTGAGTTTGAAACCCCTCCCAGTGTGTTTTTTTTCTTTCCCCCCTGCTTCACAAAAATACGGTTTTAACTACTTTTGGTACCTTAGATTTTTAAATCTCACCACTTATGCGCACAATATATTTCTCTTCAGCCTCTTTATCAACTAGATTCTTCATTTTCTAATTCTTAAAGTTTTCATTTTTAAGGATGTATTTACAGATGTTTCTGCTATCCTGCAAATTCATCTTAACTGAATTAATCCATTATCATGTGATCTAGATACCAACTCTTCTATAATTCCCTTGTAACATTCTTTGTGTTCACACCAAATGCAAGTCTAAAATCAGTGCTAAAAGGCATCATTTGCTGATGTATTTTCAATCACATTCAAGAATAACTCATTATCTGCACTTCTTCCCTAAATCCATGCCTGAAAACATGACATCTCCCACAGTGAAACACATTCAATTATGGCAAGAGAGATATTTTAAAACAAAACAAAAACCCCAAATATCTGCTGAAATCCACCTCAGGGAAAGGGTGTGAAGAAAGAGACCAGACACAGCCTTTATAGTGGGAAGTAATTTCGACAACCTTAGCTAGATCTCCCTCAAATATATACATCAGCTTTTTCCCTTGAGCTTCTTGTTAAATAACAGATTCCCTGCAGCAAATTGTCTCATCACGCAAAAAAAAAAAACTACTTAACACAGTTTAAAGATGGATGAATACTTCAGAAATGACCTTCCAGTGCCTGCACAGACTTCTCACAAAAGTTATTTCAGCAATTACTCCTATAATTCAATTTAATAAGTAAGGTTTGTTGGCGTTTAGCCACCACATATAACCAATGTTAACTGGGATTACGTTTGACTAAGCAGAGCTGCAGTCTTGTGCAAGGTACACTTCTTGATATAGGACACTCTACAGAGAAAAGGTTGGATTAAGCCACTCTAGGAACTGTTAATGTCTAGCTTTAAAATATCCATGCTGAACTTATAAACACAGAGAAGTCAGTTCCAATAAATCCAGGGCAAGTGGGACTATTAATTTATCTAGTCCAATTCCCTTACATTTTCACAAATCACTGTTTTATGCCTACAATGAACTAAATTTGTTCCTAGCTAAAGTTTTCCAGTGTATCACACCAGTCTTAAATTTTAAAGCAGCAAGCAGATGGAACAACCCTTCTCCTCACTTGTTTCAGTGTTAAAAAACCACAACAATAATTAATTATCTGAAAATGGCTGGATTGGTTCCAAGTATGGTTCTGACATTTGCTAGGATGAAGAATTTTTATTACCTAATATTGCTTCCTTGTGAGAGGTATTTCAATAATCAAGTTAACTGTCCACAATAAAGTCACATTTATTAAAGTAACATCATGAAATTTCCCACTAAATTTTCCATCCAAGTTTATGACTCTTCTCCAGCATTTCATTTTTAAAATACCTTCTAAGAATATACAGGTGTTAAGTTCTCCACATCCCCCACAAAAATAATAAAACCCAATTACATTATTTAAGAAAATCTTCTTCTGTATAAAAAAAAAAATCAGTATACACTTTCTGCTGCCTCATCTATATTCAGATAAGAACAAACTCTAGAAAGAAATTCAGTCCTCTCAGATGAATATACCTTCAAGTGTCTTTCAATTCAATAGGAGTCAGTTTTTGTAGCTCTAAAAAAAAACAGCTGAGAAGTGATGACAAGTTAAATACATAAATAAAAATGTAAAAAAGCAGTCTTACCTGCCCCCTCATAACGGACATTTGGTTTTCAAAAGTAGCCTTGTCAAATCCTTTATCAGTCTTTATTAAATAAAACAAAGAGTTATTATAGGAAACGGCCCATTTATTTTTAGCTATATATTTACAGCACACAAATTCATAATACACAGTCATATTTACCAACAGTATAATAATTTTTGGAAGCTTCAAATCGTCTTAGTGTGACCCGCAAAAAGGTCTATTTGTTGCAGCAAGTTTACGTACGTGAAAATGAAGGATGTTCCACAACATAAAATACATCAGTGAATACTAATCCAGGGTATTGTTAGGTAGGCTTAATACCATCACATAGTGTTACACTGCTCTGTCTCTCACCCTTACTCTGGCAAAAGAATATTTCCTCCCTCAGATTTATTAAATCCTTCAACTTCCACTGGGTTTAACAAACAAGCCAGAGCCACTTTGAATACAACTGAGTCAAAGGTGCAGATATTGCAAATGTGTTTCAGGAATTAGTTTTGACATAACAGCTGCATTTTCATTAAAAGTTTAAAATGTCCATTTCTTTTTATCCTGATCATTTGTATCATTTCATTTGAACATCTGACACAATTTTTTATATAGTGTCCCAGAAAAGGACACTTTACACATCAATATTGTAGCACAATTTCAGTATCTTTAAAATAAGTTTAACTTTAAACATGCTCAAGATTTCTGCATCAACTTCACACAATATATGTGTAAAATTAAGTATATCAAAGGTATGTAGGCACTTTAAGTTACATTAAATACAATATTTCCTCAGGTTGCTACAGTTTTTCTTAGGTGTATACACACCACACAGGTATGTCAAATAGAGTTTTTACACAGATTTGTGCTATCAAGTTAACTAGCTTTAATTGTTTATGTAAAACTTCACATAATTACCTTTTATATATTTTTCAGATGAGCTGGTTACTATCAATTAGCCACATTAGTGACACAGTTTCCTCCTAATTATATAAACCCTTTCTACCATGCTGATGTTAAAGCTAAAATAGCACAGTATCATGACATACAGAAGTTAAACTCATAAAAACAAAACCCATCTAAGTGTTCCATTACAGGTATTAGATATTTCAAGTAATGCTCAACTCAAAGCAGCACTCGATTCACCTTAAATAGTTCATGAAGATCTTCACAAAGATCCTGTACAAAGTTCATATCAGAAATGCGAGGAAGAACTAGGTCTCTGGTCTCCTGAGAGAATGGAACTTTTGCTTGAGAAAGCCATGCCCAGTGAAAGGGATCTAATGCAGAAAAACAGTTCACTTAATGATTAACAACAGGCAAAAAATAAATTCTCAAGTGCTTGCCCCTCATACTCTTCTGCCTACTGGAAGATCTCAGTAACACACCATTTTTCACAACATTGTTACCCCATATACCTCTTTTGGCTACAGTTACAAAAGCATCTTTACAGCTACTTAGCCTTTTTTCCAAACAGTGAATATACATTTTAAGTAATAAATATTTAGTTGAAGCAATAATTAAAAAAAGGTATATACATTAAATACAGTAAGCAACAGTAGAGGCTTTCTAGTTTAGTAATGCAGTCTCCTCTGGAGTGAAATAATGTTTGCAATCAAATAGAAACCTTTCAGATGTTTGACTCATACTGAAGAATTAACAAAAAAGTAGCTACTATTTTTTAATAAAAATTTGGGTTTATTAAAATGCTGGCTTCTAAGCATGCTGAGAAAACTGTTCTTAACTTTTCACGTAATTGCTGTTAAACAGCTTTTTCAAGAGCTTTTTTAAGAGTAATTAGTGCTACCAGATGTTAAACAAGACACCACACATCAGTTGCAGGAATTGAGGAATATCACCAGTAGCAGGCCACCCACTGAATTTCCTAACACTGCTCACAGCCCTCTGAGCCTGACAGTCCAGCCAGCCTTCTACCCATCTCACAGTCTGTTTGTCCAGTTTGTATCTCACATTTCACTAGAAGAATATGAGAGACCATGCAGAAGGCTTCACAAAAGGGGGGGGGGGGAGGGGGGGGGAAATAATAATAATTAAAAAAAAAAATCAATATTCACTGCTCTCCCCTCATCCTCTTAACCAGCCATCTTTTTAAAAGCTGTCTAGTCAGTCAAGCACAGTTTGTCCTTGGTAAATCCATGCTGGCTTCTCCATCACTTTCTTGTTGTTCATGTACTTGAACATGACTTCCAGGAGGATTCATTCCACAATCCTCACAGGGACTGAGGTTCGGCTGGCTACCCCATCATTCCTTGTACCCTGCATCCTGCTCTTCTGGACAATGGACGTGATACTTAACTTTTCCTAGTCATCAACAACCTCCCACATTATTACAGTCTTTCAGGAGTGATGAGCAAAGAGCCTCATACAACATCGGCCAGCTCCCACTGTGTGTCCAAAGCATCCCATCTGCTCCTACGAAGCTCCATATGTCCAGGTCATCTCTGTGACCAGCTGAAGTGCTCTCTTTCTTCTGCTTTGGGTAATGATTCATTCCCAGCAGCTCTGCTCATGAGCTCTGAGACCCAAGAGCCTGAGAGCAAATCTTACAAGTGAAAACCAAGGCAAAGTCAGCATTGAAAACCTTGTTCTTTCTTATGCCTTTTGCCTTTAGGTCTTTCCTGCACTTTTCTTCAGCCCTACTCTCACTTCTAATTTACTTAACCTTTTCTTGTTGCCCTTTATGGCCTCTGCTAGCTTAACTGCAACGGAGGTTTGACTTTCCAGACTCCATTCTTGCACTTTTGCACAAAGTCTCTATTTTCCCCAGGAGAGTCTCCACCTCCATTTTTTTTTTTTTTTAATGTACTTAATTTTGGGGTCCCAATTCAGTCAGGATTTCCCTGCTCATCCATGCTAGACCAACTTCCTGCCTTCTGGACAGGCTATTCTCTGGCCTTTACCTTTACAGAATTGTCACACACTTGTCCAACTGCAAAAGAATTCTAAAGGATCATTCAAGTTTATTACTTTTGATGCTATAGTAAAAGATGGTATAAAATAAACAGTAATTGCCAGGTGTCTACAACAGCTGCAGAAGTGACTGTCGCCAAGAGATATGTAGGACAGTAACTACTGAAGTATCAAGATACACAGAGACTACACAGAGCTCTGGGTGGGGTATTAACTAGCCTTCTAACAGCAAAACTAGTCCACACTTACCTGCCATAATTACCTGATTGGCTGACAGTCCCCAGAAATAATTGTAAACCATGTTGGGCACTTCCCTATAAACTATTAGTAGTCAAGAGATGCAGTCAGACACAATCTAACTTTAACAGTAGTATCAATTTCAGTCTGCTCAAAAACACTAACTAAAGATTAACTTCTACAAAGTAAGCTAAAGCTGAGAACAAGTGAAAGTAACGTGTAACTTGTCTGCTCGTTCACCTAAAACAGTACCATTTGTCTTGAAATAGAAATATGGCCATGAGAGACACAACTTGTATATCCTTACACTCAAGTAATTTTCCACCATGTTTTTCAAGAAAACCCACATCAGAAAATGTGTTGCTAAATTTTTCCAATTCTACCATCAGCCAATTTACATACACCAGTATTTTTATGTATATCCATATATTGATACTGTTTAAAGGCATAAGGGTAAGAAAAATATGAACAAGGATGACATCACACATGCCATTGCAAAAATGGCATTTGTTGCTAACTTTCTGAAGAAGAGTAATTTAAAAATTCAATACTATCATGATGATTTCTTAGTTTCTTACTACAACAACCCAAATTAAAAAAATATTATTTGGAAGTTACTCTCCCAAAAGGAAGGCAATTGAAAAATGCAATACTTACATGCTCTCCACTCATCAGGATGTTTAAAAGGAAATGCTAAACCATTGTCAATTGCAGCAATTTTAACAGTAGATTCTTTAGTTATAGTCCACTGGCTATCCTACAGAAGGAACATTTCAAAAATAAGTGATACCTATGCGCTTACAAAAAGAGTGAAATACATTAAAAATACTAAATAATATACTTTTTAGCTTCACTGCTGAAAGTCAATTGAAACAATACAAAGGAGTATCCAAAAAAACTCCAGCACATAGAATTCTTATTGTACCACCACTAAAGAGAAGCCCTTTCCCCTTTCCCCAAACACAAGAGAAGCAGAGCACATATATAGCTGAAGAAACGTGCTTGAGCAACAGTGGGCAGTTTTATTATTATTATAGACAAAGCTAGTAAAGAAAAAATACAGAACAATAAAAATAACTTCTACCACTGCTCTATCCAGACTAGTCTAATCCAGATAGCTTTTCCATTCATTTTGCCTAGAATAATTTGCAGTTATTGTATTTCTTGAGACCATGCACCAGGATTAAAGCCATGTACTTCATCCCCTGCAAAATCAAGTTAAAAAACTATTTAAAGAATGGTGTTTCAGAGTACAATTTTCTTACCTTATCTGACAGATCAAGTCCATCATCTTGTTTTTCATACCTGACTAACCAGTTATCGTTACCTCTGTCTTTAAACAGGAAAACGTATGTCACAACACGCCATTTATAAAGAAATCATCATCAAAAGTTTACACAATGACTAATATTGTAAACAGAGAATTTACCAAAGGAGTCAGGCAAAACTGTTCAAAAAGTTTTTTCCATCACAATGTGTGTGGTCTAGCTTTATTGAAATGTATGAGGCAACTGATTTACTGGAAAGACCCCAAATTTACCGAATGTTCTTAAGTATGTATTACTGCTTTAGTTTACCCAACTGGCTGAATATACAGCAAATTATCAAGAAAGCCAAGAAAAAATATTTTAATTCATTTTATGCAGAAAGATTGTCTGTAGCGTGCACTTTTCCTGGGGAAAAAAACTGTCAGCAGCAGCAACCCCAATTACTTACTTTTTAAGCTTGTTTTAATGCTGATGGGGAAAGGGAGAGGCCCTCCAAAATTATAGATAGCATGATGTTTGCCTACATAGAGTAAACAGACTCTTCAAAGATGGGGGGGGGGGGGGGAAACTGAATACCCTTTCAGAAGTTGAAAATGTCTACACCTTTCAGACAAAACTGAGACATTGAGGGCTTTGACAAGGTCTTTCAGAGAGAGAGGATGACTGCATGGATTTGTAGATCCTGTTATTTTAAGGTGCTCCCTTAAGTTTAGTTCAACATTCATCAGAAGATTGTCATGTTCTATCATGTTAGACATACAAGATGAAGGTGAAACCATCCACATAACGAGGTTTTACATTTTGAGTATTTTCCTTACAATTTTAAGATTGTCACAGGACACCGTAGTTGTTTGGAAACACTGGGATCTATTTGATAAAGCTGACAGACCATAGCAGCAGCTAGGAAGTATTATTTTCTGATGAAACTTTCTTCTTTTAGTTTGCTTCTAAAAAGACACAGGTTAGAGTGACTTATTTCCAGCTGGATGCCCTTCTAGTAAGTGAATTTAAGAAAAGGAAAATGAACTAGAGCTGGTATGTCTGGAGAATAGTAAATACGCCCACCTATGACAAAGTAGCAAAGGAAGTATTTTAAATATGGTACTGCCTTTGGATCCTTGCAGAAATAAATCAACCCACATAGTCAAAAGAAGAATCCCACTTTGAGTGAAAGAAGAATGCAGGAGAACCAAGATATACATCACAGTTGTGCTTCAGTGCCTAGTCACAATGAATATGAACTATTTTGCACTAATGTGAAACTGTGTTATCAGCTCCAGCCTACAATAAAGGGAATGGCAGTCATGGCTTTCTCACAGTTCCTGAAATCCTGCCACCCCTTATCCTAATCAGGAGAAACAGACAGTTAATAGCTTGCTGACAGAATTAAAGCAAAATAAAAGCATTTGTTCTTGAGTTCTTACATTGCTTAAAATATCATTTAACAGTTGAAAAGGGTTGTTTGGATTTTGTCATATTGCAATATTTAATGTTTGAATCCAAAGTAAATTTTTTAAACTTTAAAATGCAACATTCTGGCCTTTAATTGTGAGAAAAGCATCTGAAATTCATTAAAAGCCTTCAGCAGCAGCTTTTAGCCAGCATTGCTTACCATTTCTGCCTCACAAAAACAGATAGATACTGAGAAACACTAACAAGTACCTGTATTTCTGATGACATAATCCAAGATAACCAATCTTTCAAACTGTGACTGAAATTCTTTCCTTGTATTCTCAGGTAAAGGATCAGTTTCAAACTTCCTGAGCCAGTAGTCAGCTTCCTTATATCCTTCAACGAACAGCTGGAAGGAGCCAACCTGAAACATGAAGAAACTGCATTTGGAAAATGCACTTGGCTAAGTCACATAACCAATCCTAACATTAAGAGAAAAGCTGATCATATACTTCCAAAGTTCAGAAAACAGGCAGTATAACATTTTTTAAAAAGGTAAAAGATTAAGACTCAAATCATGAGGGTTTTTCCTGGGTTTTTTTGGTGTTTTTTTTTTTTTAATATTTGTTTAAGCACTCACTGAGTTTACCAGGAATAAAATGTAGCTAGATAGCTCAACATAAATGAACACTCAGTGTTATGAGCAATATTTGAAAAAAAAGAGAAAGAAGTAACATCTATTATCTTTTTAATCGGAAAGACTTGATTCAATAGTTCACACGAAACTCACCAGAAATTACAGGAAAAAAATCTTCCTCTCCAAAACACTTGTATGTTTCATTGGTAAGAATGGCAGTACTAACCATTTTTTAAGACAGACACTTTTTTCATTAAAATTGCTGAAATACGTTTTCCAAAAGAGTCCAAGGAAGAAAACTACAGATAGCATAAGCTCCATATGTGTGGGCAAGAGGAAAGGTGCTCAAGTTTAAAATTCAAAAGAGGACTTATATTTGAGAAGTAAAATACAGATGGATGCACACGTGCAGAGATGTGGATAAACACATAGCATGTGGAATAACCATGCTGACACAAGCTTGCATAACGTATGTCACACGGATCAAAATTGCTGGGAACTGACACAAGTGGATTACCCAAGCTGAACATAACCTGTGTTTTAAAAGTTTAGGAGAAGAACACTGTGGTAATATTTTGAGGGATACAATAAGGCTCATTAGGCAAGAAAGATGTGAGGTTTTAGTCAGTGGAGTACTGCACACAAGATGAAAGGAAGGTAGAATAACAAAACAATCGGATACCTAAAAGAATAAAACTAAGAATAGAAGAGAAAAAATAAAGAGTTAGGAAAAATTAAAGCACTAGATAAATTGCAGGGGAGAAACAATTAAGATAATATAAAAACATGACACTGAAGGGAAACACACTAAACACTGAAGAAAATGGAAGAAAAAAAGAAAAAAAAGCCACACAAAAAACTCAGTGAGATGTACAACAGTTTAACATGTTACTCCTCCAGCAAGAAGCAAGACTGCAAACTGAAACAGAAAGTGGCAATATTATTAGAGTAGTTCAAATGAAGGAATGATGTAACAGAGTAGACAGATTTTGTGTATAAACAGTCATATTTATCAAGCTTCAGTCATTCGGGAATAGTTTTCAACAAGCAACAAGGTTTTTCTTCTACTGGTGAAGTTACCTACAAATATTTTTTTTTTTTCTTCAATTCTAAGTTTTCTGTAAGAATCAGGAAATGCACAAATTACTTATTTGTCATCTTACCTTAGGAGGTAGTCCAATTCGATTAAATTTTTTAGCAACTTTTGGCACTTTCTCTAAAGCATATTTTTTTCCTCTTGACTTTGCACGATCTATTGCACTGTAATTAAAGGTCTCACTGACAAGCCAGACAACCTTAAAATAAGAACATTAAAGACACAGCTCAGAATTCCTTGCTATTCCAATTATAAATTTACAGTAAATTTTATGCTTAGTTGTCAAAAAAAGCAAATAGGAAGCATCAGGCATTTCCAACAGACAAATTCTATATGAAGATATGAAGAATATTTGCTATTTTACATATCATAAAATTGGGAATCTTTATATGCTGCTACTCTGCAATTTTTGCATCTCACTAGAACACGAGGCACAAAAGTGTCAGAAAATGCTAGAAACTGAAGTGGTTCCAAAGAAGAGATTCAATTTAGATCTCAAGCTTATCCTTTGAAATAAAAATCAGTCACTATTTCTACACCAAACCACTGTGCCTCTGGGCTTGAAATAGTTTATAAGTGACTTAGGGATAATGCATGATATGCAAAAGGATGTCTCTATATCTACAGTCCAAGAACTGACAAATCTGTCGCTATACTTTTTTTGCATTCAATAATTTATGTATTTTAACTTTTACCTTAGTTTTAGGTACAACCCCTAGCCCCAGCTTGTCATCCACAAGATAGGCACCAGCTTCAGAGAGGTATCCCTGATTTGGAACGAGGCAGCCTCTGCCAAAGCAGCAAGGACAACAAACTTTGTGAAAATATTTGGTCCATTTTGGATTTAGATGTCCATAAGGCTCTTCAGATTTTGGTTTGAACACGCCAATAATTTTCTAGGATAAATAATATAAAATTAAAGTCTGAATACTTTGAGTTGCAGAAGATTAACATTATTTTGAAAATTAGTTATTTGAAAGTATTGGTTAGATACCATACATTGCATTTTACACTTGCTCTTTGTTAGATTATCAAGTAATAAAGCTAACAGAAATAGTATTCCAAATAAATGTATCAAATGTTTGTCTAGAAGTAGTACAAACTCAAAATAAGCTCTTCATAAGAGAAAAATCAAAACCATCTAACATTTACTATTTTTTCAAAATTAAAGAGGACTGCATATTTTTTATACTGAATAGTTTAAAAAGGAGGTTTAGAAAGTAGTTTTAAAAATAATCTTCAACCCACCAATTAACTCATTGATGAGATATTTCAGACAGACACATAATGGTTCCAGGAAAGTGACAAAGATACAGAATGCTAATAATCAAATGTTACCTTCTCTCTTTTATATCTATTGTATTTATTGCTTTAAGTTTGAATGGATCAAAATATTCTGCACTTTGCAATTCCAAAGAGTGGTATCATTTACCAGTGCAGTAGATTCCTCAACTCAAAGCTGACAATGGTTCAGCCACCATTTACTTAGAGACACGCAGTAAAGCTTAAAATCACTCCAATTTTGTACACTATGCTTCAAGAAATATGTTAAACTGGAGAAAGTTGTAAAAACGAAGAGAATAAGCACAAAAACTGTGAATAACAAAAGCCTGCATAGCAGGGATTGTTTAGCCTATGAGAAAATGGGGCACAATGAACTATGTAACAGGTTGCTATAGAGAAAAAAGGAACAACACATTTACTGTTAACGAGCCAAGAAATGATAGGCTTAAATCCCAACAGATAAGTTCCAAAGAAAAAACCCTTTTTGAATCTTAAGAGTAGCTCAAGACTAGAACAGGCTGCCAGGTTGTGGAGTCTCCAAAACAGGATTCCACTAACAACAGGTTAGTTAGAAATTTATCAGGAATCATGTTAAAACAATCATGCTCCACAAGACAAGCGTTAAATAGATGATTTCTCAAGGTGCCTCCTACACATGATTCTATATTTGTTAACCTCAAACCACAATATTATTACCACACTAAAACATATGACCTTCCAATTGCCTGTGATAAACTTTAGCCTAGTGCATAAAGTCCACGTAATGACTCTTCTATAGCTTAAGCGAAATGCTGTAGAATGCTCTAGCTTCATTCCTACACACAGGGCCATGGTGAGTAAATCAAATTCTTATCTAATAAATATTTAAGAACAACTGCTTAAGAAACATTTTCACATATCCGTACTTTCCTGAATCCTTATCAAAACAAGTGAATCTTTCAATAAGCTAAACACTGCCTGTTGCTGCACCAACTCTCATAGCTGATTCACAGTCTTAAGTCACAAACAAGTTTGCTGTCAATCAGAAACAAGCATTCTGCTTCAGCAACTGCTGATTCAGCTATATGAGGGAGAGGACCTGACTAGTTGTTCTAGCTTCTAGAGAATTTTCACCCACTTTGTCCAAGACAACCTAACTACAGAGAACTTACTTCATTCAGTTTGTAAACAGATCACACAAGACACCAGGCATTAGTAGCATCACCTGTCTTGTCCAGCCTTTGATCCATCAACTACCAGGAGAAATAAGCTATGAAATATCACTATTTGCGTTCATCCAATAAAAGTAGTTTCCTATCAACTGGGGCAGGAAATAAATTGACAAAAATTCTCTTGGTTTCAGCATGATGTTATACCTGTGATTCTAAGGTTACATTCAAAATCATTAGGAAGTTCTGTGCAACTTGACACAAGTCAATTTAGATCTACACAAAAGATTACACTTACAATAAGTATTCTATGCAACGTGAAAGCTGAGATGTTCTCTGAACACCTTTTTTTATTTTTTTCCTTCAAAATCACAACACTTTGGAAACTGAATTTACTTGGTATACTAGTTCAGTCAAAATTCTAGCGTTAGGTTTAGAATTGTTAAAGAGTTTGATTTTTTTCCTGTTGAATCACAGGTATCTACCTGCTAGTATCTACAAAGCTAGTAGCTTCTCATTTCCCAGAAACGTAGTGGTGTACTTGGTAGTACATGCCAAGCTATTAATCACCTCTTTCCTGAATTGTTCTTTGGATAATACTTCCTACAAACTGCCCATTTTAAAAGGGAGTTTAGCTCATTCTGTTACTCGCCTGGACCATACTATACTATACCTTCAAACATAGATATGGTTTTCAAGGTTTCACTGAAGTTAGAACCTTGCTAAATTTTGCAGAGCCACTGTTGTGAGGACCATAAAAGAAGCAGAAAGCTCAGTATGTAGACAACCTACCAAGGCCAGTCTTAATTTTGCAAGTCAAAATTAATCTCTATACTGATTTCATTGGCATTACCAATTAGCCAATAGCTAAACTGTCAAAAACATGTTGCAGAACAGTTTGTAAGACACAATGTCTTTTACTTTATTGGTTACACAATGAACAACAAATGCAGAAATATTCAACACTTCAGCAATAGTACTGATTAAGTACCCAAGTGCTTTATATCAGTATATAATTATGCCCATAAATGCAAAAAGTTTATAATTTTAATTAGGCAATTTTAGTTTTATCTTTCTGATAGCCTCAAATCAGCGAATAAAATAACCTAATGGAAACAGGTTATTTTACCTTTAACTTGGTATTTGTGTGGGTAAACACTTCACAAGCTGACCAGAAAGAAGGCTTAGCATGTCTTTAATAAGTACTTTCCCAGCATAAGGAAGAGGAGATTACTCAAGAAGAATAGGAGAAAGCAAGTCACAAAACTGGTCTGAAGTAGAATGATGCAATACTCTGTCAAACAGGCTGTGAAATCCATTCTACAAATGGGAGTTGCACTATTGACAAAATGAAGTTTTATCAGACCTCTAATATGGATAATCAACTTAAATTAGCTCTAAATTTAGTGCGAAGAATAAAAGTAAAATTGAAGGTCAGCGAGGAACTCAGTATCATTATTCTCACAGGCCCATGTCGGCAAATACTTTCATATTTTGCAATGAAATTTTTCTGGCCCACATTAAAAAATGTGGTGGTTTAGTCTTCATTTCTCCTAAATTCATTCAAACCAATGGCCTGAATGAAGGGGGAGGGCACGTCACTACTAGGAACTTAATTAGAAACAAAACCAACACTTTACTGCAGAACAGAAGTAATAGCAACATGAAAATCACTGGGTAAGAAACAAGGAAGTAAGGTGTTCTGTCCAAAATACTATGGTTACAAAAATCACAAGCGCACCCTCATTAGCCCCAGGGCACAGTGAGTCTCTCAGGCATTTGCTAGTCACCAAAAAACTGCAAAATCAGTCTGGAGATGCTTCAGACAAAACAGAATTGCACATATGGAAATCCATAACAGGTCTGTTTTTTTTTCAAGTAATTTCTCTACTAACTAACTTTCTAAAAATAAAGGATCTCAGTCGAACAGCATTAACTCCAAAAAAACCCCAAAACTTAACTGTTTTTTAGCATAACACTACAGAATACTCTCTAGACACATCATGCATTGAATTTTTGAAAAAGTATTGATTTAAACCAGTATTTGGTTACTTGCTCAGATATTTTTTCCAATTGCTTATTAAATAAACTATAATCCTAATTTAAAATACCTCTTTAAAAAAGTATAAATTTTTAATAAGTATATATAAGCATACAACCTGAAAACCTACAAAGAACTAAACTACTAAAGTAGGGAAGTGACCTGAAGTTTAAGAAGTCTGCTGAAACTTGGAACAGGTTTTCATATTAACAGCATTGTATGCGACAACAAAAATCCCACAAAGCGATAAGAGAAATAATTATTTTTTTCCTTCCAGTTTCAAGAAGAGAGACACTCTCCTTCCTAACCTACTTTGGCTCTCCTCCACCAGAATGAAGGGGGTTATCACTGATAAATGTTCCTGGAACACAGGAGTATGAACTACAATATTCAGTTCTTAGAAGATTTTTAGAGGGGTAGTTTTGGCACTTTCCATCTAAGAAATAAATTCATAAATTCATATATTTATTTGTACTAAGTCAGGTAACTATTCTAAAAATCACTCATTCAACACAGTGTAAACACTACCACCAGAAAAGTGGCATTAAAAGAAACTAAACAGCTATGAAAATTAACTGGCAAAACAAGAATATATTCTGTAATGACCATTAATGTGAATAAAAGCTAAACAAAAAACATAATACTTCCTAAATGACTAAGAAATTACTGTTTTGGTGATACAGGGAAGAACAACAATTCTGAACACATTCTGAATACCTAGGCACGTGAAATTTCACAATTTCCATGTCCAGCACAACTGGTATCTTGAGGATTAATGAACACCTACATCTACATAAGACCAGAAGACTGCTGACTGATTTTAAAATAAAATTAGATATGACAAATTTACAAAGGTGTGGAGGTTGGGAGTTGTCTTTTTTAGAACAGGTCGGTAAGCAGACAAAGTATTTCTGATTTAAAGAAAACAATAAGAAAGTACGTCAGAATCATTGTGTTCTTTTACTAAAATAACGCGAGCCAAATGTTACTTTCCAACAAAGATATTCAGGTAACTGTTACTTCTCTGTCTCAAAGCAACCTTAGTGATCATCAAAGAGGTGTCCTATTCAAGGTACCATCTACCACTTAGGGAGAGGAAACCAAATCTTCAAGTTAAGATTCAGTAGACAAGTACAAGTAAAAAGGTAAATTTGTCTATATCACTCTTGCCCATCTAGCAATCATACAGAAGGAAGGAGACATGACCTAAATAAAAGACCATCTAAAAAGAAAAGAGAGAAAAATATAGGATGTTTGGCTAATGAAACCTAAATGGTACCCAAATCAGAAACTCAGTTGTGTTAAAAATCAATTAAAACATACAAAGAACAAAATGTTTGATTCTGCACAAAGGAATTCCTGAATTGTTTTCAGATGTTAGAAGATCTTTTTTGCCTGTATTTCTTTGGTGCAAATCATTCAAAACATGGTAGAACTGCAACAGAGAATAAGTTATTTTGGCTTAGCTTATGCTACAAGACATAATTAGAAATCTAATTATTACTTGTGTTGATTTTTCCAATATAGATTTTGGCATACCATAAATTACTAAACAACTTATTTAAATTAATTTCAATTTAAATAGAATTTTTAAATTTCCATTTTAAGCTCATTGCTGATAGTGTCTGACTTTGCAATAACATGCTCACCCCTTTTGGATCCTTGGCAAAGTAACTCCCACTGGATCCTTGAGAGATTCTTTCTGGAAAAACTCCACACTCTATAGCTTGTTCTGCTCTCAGAATAATTTCTGCAAATTCTGGATCATCTAGAAATATATTCATATCAGCATTATGTCCTGTATGCCCTGAAAAATAAGACAACAAGCAATCTTGAGTGTAATTTGTACTACAAATTCACAACAACTTCAGTAAACACACTGAAAAGTTAACAGCCTTGCCTGGTAACCTGTTCAATACCAAGCTGAAAAATCTGGCCCACTAAATCAGGGTGGGTTTTCCCACTGATTAACCATCACCCAATCAACCTTTTGTTTCAAGTAAATCAGCCAAATCTGCAACAATTACTTTAAGACTACCACTGCAAAGTGTTTACACTTTTCAAGGTTTTTTCAAGATTTTTATTTACATAAGCCTATAAGAAAAAAATCCCTTCAAAAATCATATCTGTAAAAAAAGTGCTAAAGACTTTACATACCATTTTTATTAAGATTTTTGTGTCCTTTTGTAGAGGGAAAGCTACTTGAAAGCCAACTGTCCATTACCCACTAACCATTAGAATGGTATCATACTATTCATTTAACAGCTTGGCTAACACGATCATTATCTGCTAAAACACAACTTAGTTATTCACAAAAGAATCCGTTACATGTAGCACTGACAAGTGGCACTAATATCTCAGTGAAGTACTGCATGTCATCACCATTCCAACATTAAGATACTATCAACTACTTGTAGCATTTCTTTACATACCGACCAGAAAAATCAGCTGTATGCAGGCATTTATGCAAACTATGACTCCACGCAAACATTTAGAAAGATAACTAGAAAAGAAGTCGACATGATTTAATACTTCTATTGCTCTTGAAACTTTTTCAAACTATTTCTTTGAAAGTTTTGAAACTAGGTTTTCGTACCTTACTTTTCAGGCTAAGGATATTCCACATTCTTACTGAGTACATTTTAATGGGTCTGTGCGTTAGGGCTCATTTCTGCATTAAGAAACAGCTACATTATTCTAAATTAAACATTCACAGATAAAGTTGCCTTGGTCCCATTTCAGCATTTGAAGAAATTTAAGACGAAATAAAACACATACATTCTTCTGGAATGACAATCAACACAGAATCTATTCAGAAAAAGATACTCCTAAACAGTTTGTGGATAGCCAAATAAAAAAAAATAATAAAAATCACTCTTGATGTTTTGGGAACACCTTTTTGTAGCACAGGACATTCTTTGAAGTTTTCTAGAACACTACCACTTGCTTACATGAATCACTCACAAGTAATAACATGGCTTCCAAACAAAACCAACTAAAAAGCATAAAACATAGTATAGTATAAGTTGCCAACAGAAAGAAAAGCCTTAAAACTAATAACAGCTCATCCTTAAGGATCAACAACTACAGCCCACTGAATCAGAATCTGTTAGACTACTTGGCCAATACTTCTGCAATAAACTACAGTTTAATTTTAAGACTTTTACTGGGACTGTCAGAGACAACCAATAAATTACATTTCATAGAGTCAGACACCAAGAGAGAAGGAAAGGGTTCCAAAATTTCCCTGTCACAAAGTACTTAAGTGAGTTAGGGAAACAAACCAAAAAAAACCACAACTCATTTTAATGGAAAAAGTCACTTTGAATCAGTGGTTCTTATTCCATACTCAAGCCTCAACTATCTCTACATGAGAAACATCACATCACACAGCTGAGCTGCAACTACTACATATTTTTACCAGCGAAAGCAAAATTAGGGTTGTGAATTATACTGTTACCAAACAAAATGCAACATCCATATTAGGCTGCTCTGCACATTAACCTTCCAGGTGAAGAGGACCTACAGATGAACTTTCTATCACAGGGACTGAAGTTGTCTATGTGGAAAACAGCTTGGAGGTCAGTTTTTCATTTATGTGCATTCATCCCAGAATCTAAACCCCTAAGAATTCTCAATGCCTTGAAGACATTCCTGAACCATGTCTTTTGTAACATAAAGGACAACTGTGGGAAAAGTACATTCAATTCAAAATCAGATTAAAACCAAACAAACCACATTATGCTATATGCCCAAGGAAGAGGAGAAAAATAATTTTTGAAACTTGTGATTTGTTCAGTATTGCTACCATGCTACTAGAAAGCCTGTTGTTACCCCAGTGATGTGGCTGTATAAAAACATATAGGCTGAAAACAAGGAAACTGTCTGTTTTAAGAAGTTTCCTTTCCATTTATCAATACTCTCCATATTAAAATAAGCCATTTTAATTGAAGCTAGTATTTGCTGAACATGGCAGGGTTTTCTGAGTTGGTAGTGTCTTCAGAAAATTATTTTAACCAAGTTTTCCACTGTGAAAGAATGTTATGGTCACAACTTACTCTCAATACAGTCTCTAAACTTAAAATTTTAACTAATCAAGGTTTTTCTTGCAACTGCTCTTGAAAACTACTCGTCATTAAACTCCCACTCAGGTGACCAGGGCTCACACACACAGTCTAACTACCAAGCTCTTTAACTTTTTTCAAGTTAATTTGGACAAGGCCTAAGGCTTTGAATCTGCTATACTGGAATGATGAGGACATGCCGAAGAAAATACAAATACTATCATCCACGTATACACCTAAACCTGCTCTTCCATCAAGTTAACATGACATAAGCTAAACTAATACACTTTGCAAAAATAACATGTATCAATTCAATAATAAACTAGCTTTATACTATTTTAACATCAACACAATTAAAGATAGTCCCTTCAACCAATTCCATCTTTTTCTATACAGAGCCTCATATTATGGTCATAACTCCATTATGAAAACACTCTTCATGTTGCAATAACATTCCTGAATAACATCTGTTGTATGTTTGTTCCACCTGACACATTAAACAATCCTGTACCTTCAAGTGTTAGACATACAGAAAAAGTAAGGACAACAAAGCAAGAGATGAGATGCTGCAATCACAGCTCTGAGATTTTCTTACATACTCTTGGTGCAGATCCCAAGCAGCACACTGCATTCACCATCCTAATTGCCCCAGCAGTGCAAGACCCACGGCTCTAGTCTTCCCTCTGAAGCATTAACTACTATGCTTTGCTAGAAGTACTGTCTCATTAACACATCTTAAGTCTTGTGGGAGCAAGACAGAGGATCATCAGTATTTGACATGTTCACATTTACAGGTCTGGTCTACACTTGGGACCATATATTAAAACAAGAGATTTTTTTTTTCTTATGGTTAAACACAGTACACTAGCCAAAGCTCTCTACAGCTACTAAACAAAAAAGTTACTAGCATAACTTACTTTGTTCAAAGGGATAGGGGTTTTGTTCGGATTTTTTTTATTTTTAACACACTATTGTTGCAAAAGGAACAATTTTCACCACACTCTGGCAAGAAATCTTATTGTATCATTAGAGCAGCAAACACCATTAAGTAATAGAAGTCCACAGATTGCAATCAGCAAAGCTTTCCTAGATGCACACCTATTTACAAAGTTGCACAGAATTAGAAAGCTTGAAATTCTAAAGAAAAAAAATAAGCAATAAATACTGTGTAGTTTATCATCTTGCCCATATTAGACAATGGCCACGCTTATGCTTCTTTTCAAAGTTATAACTAAGTTCTCGCATTTCTGAATTCCACATCACATTTCTTCCTCTTCAAGGCTGGATCTCAAAACATGGCAAGCAGATAAATTCTTATGAAAACCAAAAACATAACAGAAGCGTTCACACCAAAAACTCTTAATACACGTGATGATACGAAAAATTGAACAGATGACGGGAGCAAAGAACAGAAACAGACTAAAATTTTTTTACAGGATGAAAAGATGGGAGCCACGGGCAAGTAACTGCTAGAACAGGCGAGGCAAACAGAAAACTCGACAGTGTTCACCAAGTGTTCAGGAAGCAGCTGCCAGTCCCACCACAGAACAGAGCCTGGTAAACATGCAAAGTGTTTACCACTTTTAAAAGTGGTACTGATATGAATATATTTTTTAAAAAAACGTTTCAAAAAACATGATAGAAACAAACAAAGCAAAGCCCAACAAAACAGGAGACAGAGAACAAGGAGAAGTAACAGTGGAGATGCTCATGAAGATGTACATGAGTTCGTGCCGCCCTGCGCATAAGGATAAGGCATTTCAATTAAGAGCCAATTACGACCACTTTCCCTTCAAAGTCTGTTGTCGGAGAGCTCCTGTGCCGAGCAAGGGCGTCGCACCTCTGCCCCTCGCTGGCACTATGCTCTGCGGTGAAAGCTCGTAAGGAGCTCCCCGTGAGCCAGGGACACCCCAAGGAGGCACCGGGCACTGCCCATCAAGCTGACGGGACAGGGCAGGGGGTACCTCTCCCGCCCGGGGACACCCGGGCAGCCCTCCCCGAGCAGCCCCCCCTGCCCCAAGCCGCGCACCCCTCGCAGCTCCCCCCGCGCCCGGCGGGGACCCGGCGGCCCCGGGCCGTACCTGCGGCGGCGGCGCGGGGCTCCTTATCCCAGGCGGCGCCCGCTCGGCGGCCGCGGCCGGTGCCCGAGGCCCGCAGGAGAGGTTCGTCCTCTCCATCCCCCTCGGGCCCCGAATCCTCCTCACCCGAGTCCGCCTCCTCCTCCTCGAGCCCCAGCTCCCCAGACAGCCTCACGGCCCCGCCGGGGGCGGCTTTCCCCCCTCGCGGCCCCGGCCAGGGGGGCCCCGCCTGAGGCGCCGGCTCCGTAAGGAGCAGCAGCCGCTCGTCCGGCTCCTCAGCAGCCGGCTCGGCCATGGGCGGCCGCGGGCTGAGCGCGGTGGGCGGCGCGGGCTCAGGCCACCCCGCCACAGCCCATAGCGCCGCCAGCGCCAGCTCCGCGGCCACGGCCACGGCGGCTGTCAGGGCCCTGCGCGTGCGCGCGGGCCGCCGCCCCGCCCCCCCCCCGCCTTAAAGGGCCCGCGGCCCCCGCCGGATGACCCCGGGGGAGCGTCGCGTCTCGGAGTAGGAGTCGCCGCCGCCGCCGCGCTTCGGGGGGGGGGGGGGGGGGGGGGCGGGAAGGGCTGCGCCGCCTCCGCCAGGCGCGGGGCGAGCGCAGCGGCTGGCGAAGAGCGCGCCCCCCGCGGCGGAGTCGCAGTCGGGGTCCGGCGGGGGCGGCGCGGCGGCGGTCCCGCCGGCGGCGGCCGGAAGGAGCCAGCGGAGGGGTGAAGGCAGCCGGGGGGGGGCAGGACCTGCGCGGCGCTCCTCGGGGAAATCGCAGCGACAGCCCTCCGTACTGGCGTTGTTTGCGCTGCTAGTCAGCGAACAACAGCATCCCCGAAACTCGACTTGTTTCTGTGTCAGGACGAGGCTTGTCTCCCGGGCATCGCTTCCACTAGCCAGCAGCTCTCCCCCCCCCCATGCTTTAAAATACATTGTTCTACACCACCACGGTAATTTCCAAAATGAAGCCTAAAAACAATAGAAGTGAAAACGATATGAATATACTGTCGTGATTTCTGTGTTCCCACAACCATCCTTGCGCTTTTAACTGGAAGGAAGAGACTATAGCTGTAACCCCAGCAGGCTGCACAGGCGTTTGTGTGAATGCCTTCTCCCACACGTCTGTGCAGGAGAGGGGTTCTCCTCAGGGCAGTACTTGAAGATTTGGGTGAAATATGGGAGAAAGATACACACATTAACTACTTGTATAGAAGTGGGATTCTGGATTATACTGGAAGCAAATCAGTTCTCAACTAAAACAGTAATTGCACATACTTATTATTCATTATTTTCCTAATTATTCATTATATAAGGATTCATTCTGTACATTCTTGATCACTGAAAGAAAAATACTTTGTTTTGCTTGGTTACTGACGAAAATAAAACCTTACTGAAATGCTTGACCTGTGTTTGTTTTGTCTTGGGTTACCTGTCAGACAGTGGACTTTGGAACTCAGTTGAGTGTCATTTACTTATGTAACTATTAATATCTGTAACATTTGATAAAATCTGTACCAACTTGCATTTATTTTTCCATTCCTTTCTATTAAAAGTGAACATGTTCAGTCAACTGTAACGCCGGATGAATAGCTACTTTATGCCTAGTGAACAAGTATATGAAGGTTACAGCAACTGCATGTAATTTCCTGTACAGAAAATCATATCAATGTTAATGCCTGTGTGAAGCAAACAAAAAGATCAAACTAAAGTGGAAGAAGTCTGACATTTTGCCTAGCAGACCATTCAGGAAGACTGCACCTTCCTTTAGCTATATTAAGTTATGAGTGAGTTGTGGCTGTTTCAATAATATTCTGTCAAACAGTTCATTCATGGGTTTCTAAAAAGTTGGAAAGGTTTGGGAATTTATATATATAAACTAAACAAGAAAGAACTCACTAGTTATTTCTTCTGGTTTAGGGATTCATCTACACATGCTAGTGTGCGTCCAAACACAGTTAACTAAGTTTTCATCTACTGCAATGAGAATTTTGTAACTTGCCCACAGGTCTTGATTGATCTAACAAAGTCTTTTCATTGCCTCAATCTTCAGCAGTGCAGAGTTCAAACACTGTGCCTGCTCATAATTAAACAAAACACACACCACCATCATAGCTATTAACAAACTATTAATTTTAATTCTGAGTAGCTAATATACTCTCAATTAGCCACCTGGATTAAAATTACTAATAATTAAATAATGCAAACAGCTTGGATCATTTTCCTCATGCTAGCACTTTTGTCTCTATCCTTTTAATCCATAGAACTTTTTCATCTGTTTATAACATATATCTGAGCACTGTCAAAACATTGGAGAGAGAAAAACAGAAGGTAAAAAAAAGGGGGGAAATAGACGCAGAATCATGCACTTTTAGTTTTAGGTGAGCGCCCTCTTGTGATACTTTAAAGAACGAAATGAACAGCTGCTCAGTATTTCCAAAGTAACAGCAACACGACACATCGTAACAACCCAGATGCAGCATGACTACCGTGACTGAAAAACCGGGACAATCCAACTGGCAAAGCTCTTTTCTGTTCAAAAGGACTAAGAAACTGTGTTAATTATAGTCTGAGTCAACAATTCAAACAGGTGTGTAAGATTACTCAGTCAGAACACCTGAAAGATCTTAATCAGGCTAAATAAACCTACAGAAGCAGGATGGTCACTATGTACTTTTCACATGCTAATGAGCCGCCTGAGCTGAGAAACTGTAAAACAAAAGAATCAGATAAGACTTCATAAACAAATTCAGCTGACCAGGTACAGACTGGTTAAAGCTAAACATCGGAACAAACGCCTTGTGTACTTAACACACCTTTTCGATTCTCGCTGTTGGTTATTTTTTAGAAGACAAATGGGAACCCTCCAGTCCCCACGGCTGCCTGAGTGCGAAGGACAGCAGAGGCAGCTGGGTGCCCAAGTGCCCTGAGGCCCCTGTGCTCCAGGGAAGCTTCCACCTGCTGAGTTCCTAGTGAAGGTGCAATGCCTGTCCCAGATTTCGTAGTGGTGTAACTGTCTTTTCCCAGATAATGTAAAAAAAAAAAAGCAAGCAAGTCATCTCTCCTACTAACATCTTTCTCCCTGTAACACAATCTTTGCACGGCCTCCACAGCCCTGGCCAATAGGCCGGGCTACAGTTGGGCCAAGAGACCAGGCTGTGGTTATTTGCTGTGGACAGTCACAGAAACGTTGTGAGAAGCAGAAAAAGCCGACACCCTGACAGAAGCCTTCAGGGGAGTTACGTGGCTGTTCTCAGCAGCTTAGTACTGAACTTTGGGGGGGGCGGGGGAAGGAGAAAAAACCAACCCACGGACAGGTTCTTCACAGTCAAGAAGTCTAGTTTCTGGTGGGCCTCCCCCCGCCCATCATCACGGAGCGAGGCCGCCGGCTGTGGGAGCCCGCGCTGCCCGCGGAGCGCCGAGCTCGAGCACACAAAATGGAGAAACACCCCCACAGGCGGTGGCTGCGGGCAAAGGCCGCCGCAGGTCCCTACGGCCCCTGCCCCTCTGGCAGGGGGCGGCCCGACGCTCCAGCCAGCAGCCGAGGGCTCCGCCGGCGGCTGCCCTCAGCCCGGCGGTGCGCGGCCCGGCCCAGCCTCCCTCAGGGGAGGAGCCCCGCCGCTTCCTCGGACGGCGCATGCGTAGCGCCCGCCCGCCTGCCCCTGTCCGGCGGGAACCGGGCGGTCCGTGGGTGGCCGGTCCGTGGGTGGCCGGTCTGTTCGGCGGCCCCGCAGGCAGCGCTGAGGCGGAGTGGCGCCCGGCGAGGAGCCACGCCGCCCGCCCATGAACGCGGAGAACTTCGGCTCCAGCGAGCGGCTGGTGACGGCGGCCTATGTGCGCCAGGGGGCGCAGGGCCGCCGCGCCCACGAGCTGCGCCTGCGGGCGCTGCTGGAGCAGGTAACCGGGGCCGCACCCCCCCCCCCCCCCCCCCCCCCGAGCACCGGCGCCCTGCGGCGGGGAAGGGCAGCGCTGAGCCGCCCGCGGGCGTGCGGCCCGGCCCGGGGAGCCGCCCCCGCCTGCTCTCGGTGCGGCTGGGGGGTTACCGCGCAGCCCCGGGGGCGCCCGGGCCCCTGTTGCGGCCGTTGTTGCCCCCGCAGGTCTCGCCCCGGTTTGGCGGCCGCCTTGGGCCCGCCGTGCTGGTGGGCAGGGGCACGGCACGGCACGGCACGGCATGGCACGGCACGGCACGGCCCGGGCCGGGTGGCTGGGAGAGCCCGGCTCGCTTTGCTGTGCTAGCAGAGACCTCGCGGAGCCCCAGAATGAAAAGCAGCGTTTGGGAGTAAAAAGTCATTGCCTTAGGTTGTCTGCTTGCCGAGAAAGGCCCAGGAAACAAATTTTTTAAAACAGTAAGACATTAGCATATTATGACACGAAGTAAAAAATTGTAAGGTGCCAAAACAATGCATTTCTTTGTCTCCAATGTAAAGAAACCACTATCAATGATTTCTCAAATGTTTCAGTTCTTGAACACCCTTAGTCACATCAGCCACTGTTTCAAACTCATACGGTGCTTCAGAAATGAAGTAGTTTTACAGAGCTGGTTTTACTGTTACTGGGACATGTAAAAGAAAGCCTCTGAACTGTTGAGCTGTCATAGTAATGGTTTATGGGTACTTCTCTGAGGATCTTTTCTGCAGTTTACAAAAATGAGTGTGGTTCTTAATGCAGTAAAGAGCACAAGAAAGACCATGTCTCTGGTTGCAGGTTTTGACATGCTGTATTCTGTGATTTCCTTACCTATTAGATAATAACTAGAAAGGAAAGTGTGCAGGTAGGGAGATATGACAAATGAAACCATATTTCCCTTCTCATAATTAACATTTTTGGTTCTGTAATACCCAATTATCACCCCTTCATCCAGTTTTCGCTGTTGAATTCCTGTAGTAGTAGATTCTTGTCTACAGAATACATCAAATAATGTAGTCTTCGAGGGAGTAGTTAACATGTTTTGTGCTGTAGTGGTTTTGTGTGTACGTTAAGGAACACATGAAAGTGAAAAATATTCTGACTGTAATAATGTCGGGATACGCTAATGTGATTACATTTTATATGGAAAAAACCCCATTATTTAACTTTTCTATGAATACAAGTTCGTAACATTAGATAATATAAAACATCATCATGAAAATACAAGCTGCTGTTTGGTGTGGGGAAATGAGGGTAATCAAACAAGTTGCACAAAGTTTTGTTCATTTTTAATTTCCAAGTTTGGTAGTTACATTTCTGTTATTAATTTTAAGGGAAAATGTCCTGAAGATGGATGGGATGAAAGCACCGTTGAACTATTTCTTCATGAACTTGCTATAATGGATAGCAATAACTTTCTGGGCAACTGTGGTGTGGGTGAAAGGGAAGGAAGAGTGGCATCAGGACTTGTTGCCCGAAGACATTACAGGTACAAATTATCGGCACTTTGAATTATTCAGATTTAGCATTAATGCTTTCAAATGGTATATTTTATTGTCTTGTTATCTGAGACCTTGATAGCATTTGAGAAAAACAGTATAATGTGATATTGAGTTGATACAACTTTTTGTTGAATTTTCATTAATAATTCATTGGAAGGGCTTGACTAGAACAAAAATCTTTTGACAGGGTTATGTCCTGTATACTGAACTGGTAGAAGCTTAAGATGTTGAGTTGGCTGCATGCAAGGGAAGCAGAGATCTTCCTGTTGTAAACTAATCCATGCATTACTTGCCTGTTTAAATACTATATAGCTGTTTGTCTGTATGTTAAAAACTACTGCATATTGTAGTTGTAAAGTATTGAACATTTCTAATGAACAGCTATTTGTGTTTTGTTGTATTCATTAATGTCTTTATAATATGATTAATTGATATGCACGTGAAAACCCAGTTCGTCTATAATGGATTTTTATATGAAGTAAGGTGATCTATAAAGACTAGAAGAGCTTTTAATAGCTTGTAGCCCTTCAGACACTTGATGGATATGTTGAATGATATAATTCTAGAGGCTCTGCGTTGATTTCTTTATGAATATACTTTTTTTTTTTTTGCATAGAGTTCTGTGCTTAGTACCTTGCTGTGATGTTTTATCTAACAGGAATGAAACAGTGAAATTTCCTGGAATGTTTTGCCTTGAAAGATTAACACAAAAGCATATTAGAGACCAGAAATTTAGTAAGCTTTACCGTATGGAAGTTGAATTACTTGGGCTTAATGGCTTTCATAAGCCCTACATTACCATGAAAAAATAATGACGAAAGTCAGTATTACATTAGTTTGGCTTTTTCAGTTTTCTGTGCTGCTCTCTAGTTTGGGGCATGTGTGGTGAGGGAGGTAGGAGGGTCACACTGGGGAGAGTATCTGAGGAAGTATTGCTTTCTGACAGTGCTGGAGAAAGCATGCCCAGCTGCTGTCTGGAGGGAGCCTGGGCTGGCATTTAGCTACTGTTGGTGTGATGCAGCTCTGTCACCTGGCACCTCACCTTCACCTATGAGTGTCAGCAATAGCAAGGAAAGGTGTGGAGGTGTTCTCTACTCCACTTAGTGCTGTAATAAGTTTTACAGGTACCTTTGGGAGTGATCGAGATAGCAGGAGACTGTTCTCAAGCTATCTTTCCTTTCAGCTTAATAAATTCTAAGGGCCAGTGTTAGGGAGGATTGCTCCTTAGGAAGGAGTACGTGTGTGCAGAAAAGAAAAAGTAGTAGTAGTGTGAGACAGCTATTAAGAACATATCAGCAGGAATGAAGGAAAAAATATTTCTGGTGGAGGGAGGATTATGTGCAAGTTTCAATTAATTATCAGGCTATTGTTGATTTCAACCTATACTTTGAAATGGAGAAAAAAATTTAAGCTGTAAAAATATGCTCCAAGAAGTTCTGAATTTCATACGCTCATCAGACTGCATTTTACTCTATTCCCAAGATAAAAACAGAATTAAAGCCTTAAAAATAGATGTATATTGTTACTAGCTTACTTGAGCAGCTGCTGCATTTCAGCAATAGGTAAAGTTAGTTCGGTAAGTTTATATTTTATAAACTATTTCAGGATCCTCCACTCCTGAACCAGTGCTAAGTAATATTCCAACATTCATAAATGCCGTTTGTAAATATAATTTATAATCAGAATGCAGAGAAAGATGGTATTGCATGATACATAATATTGAATAGTAGAATGAGGTAGATGAAGTGAAGATGTAGAAAAAGAATGGCAAAGTGATACATCAATGTAGCTGTCTTCCAGGATGTTTTGTCACACTATATATTATTTCTTTGCCCTGTGGAAATGAAGAATTTGTCAGGGGAGTATCTGTATATTACCACTATGCCAATGGTATGCTACCCTATAGGCAACCAATTTTTGTTTTCCTTGGAGTTGTGTGTCTGAACATGTCAGCATTTATAATGCTAATTCACTGGACATCAAGGAGTGCTGAGGTGTACTTAAAAGGAAGTCTGCCAGATGCTAAAGGTCTTGATACTACGGGTCGTCTTAAAGATTTTACTTGCATACTGGAACAGTATTAATCTACTGTTAAAAATAATTAAAAATTACAATTTCATACAAATACATGTAGTTTGTGATAATAGAACTAAATGTGGCAGATATTGATGTTGCATTGGATACAGCATTTTCCACAATTGTTTATCAAGTTAAATTATCTTCAGTGAACAAGCATTATTGCTTTGGTTCGTGAAAGGACTTGATGTACGTTTTCAACCTTTTTTGTTTAGGTTGATCCACGGAATTGGAAGGTCAGGTGATATTTCTGCAGTCCAGCCTAAAGCTGCAGGGTCTAGCCTTTTGAACAAACTTACTAATTCAATAGTTTTGGATATTATAAAGCTGGCTGGTACGTATAAATCTGAAAATCTCTCTTATTTGTGGTGGCATGTCATGGGTTATTCATGTTAATTTCTGACTTGCTTTTTATGTGCAGGTGTCCGGACAGTGACCAATTGCTTTGTAGTTCCTATGGCAACTGGCATGAGTCTAACTCTGTGTTTTTTAACATTGCGGCACAAGAGACCAAAAGCAAAATACATTATTTGGCCACGTATAGACCAGAAATCTTGCTTTAAATCAATGATAACTGCAGGTAAGAAAGAGCTGACTGATTATGCAGTGTATTCTTCTGACTTCATCTAGCAGAGTGATCAATTCATATGCTTGCAGTAAGATCCAAAAAAGGCCTAATGAATAGTGGTTCTAAGTGCTTTATTTGTACACTTCTGATTTCTAACACGCAATCACACGTATGAGTTGTCTTCTTAATGCCTTGTCAAATACAGGTGTATGCTGAGGTACAGAGAGGCATAAAGTAGTCAATAGAGAACACAATACTAAGGAAGTTACAGTTCATTCTCGGAGTTAGATGCCTAATTTGCTGTCCTGAGAATTATGTAAAGCCAAGGCTCGTGGTTCAAATCTCTTAGATTTATGCAAAAAGCATATACGTCCTAGGAATTGTGATCAGAAGGTGACAAGCTCTCCAATTTGCACATTCTTTTATTTTAGAACATGGAAAGTGTTAGTTGCCCTATTTGTTTTTAATCTTGTGTTGTCACTCATCTCACTCGGGAAGTGAGTTTGGTGCCTTTCTTAGTTCAAACCTTAATTTCTCTCAAATGGAATTCCTTGTTTACCAGACTATAAGTAAGCTAAAGCTAGAAGTCTGTCCCTGCACTGAAGCTGTCTGCTGCTGCAGACAGATGCATGGGATCAGGGAAAGGGCAAGTAAGGGAGACAATAATTTTCTGGCTCAGTGCACATACCTGCAGGTGGTAACATAGATTCTGGTCCTAGTTCCCAGGACACATTTATTTTTTGCATAAAAGACTCATTAGATAAAAATGACTAAACAGTTGGAAGCAGGGACTGGATTCTGTCCAGGTAAGATGCAGAGGTGTTTAAAAGGAATCAGATCAGAACAAATAGAACATGTGTATAAGAAAAGTGGGAGTGTTTTCAGCATATTATGCTCAATTTAGAACATCAAACTAGAGAAATTATATTTATAATGGAGAAGGTTGTGAGGAAATATAATTGGTCTGTTAATTTTTTGAATAAGATAGCTATCACATAATTAAAAGAATTTTCAACTAAAAATGAGGCAGGTATCAGATACATAACAGCTTTCTATTAAATGCAAACTGTCTTCTAGATCACTAGTTGAAAACTAGGGCTAACAATGTCAATAAATCATTCTAGTCTAAATTTTATAGAGTTTGAGGCTTCAATGCCAGTGTTAAGACATGGTGTTGAGCCACGAAGGAAAAATTCATGTAGCTGCTGCCATGTTACACTTCTTTGGAAATCGCTCTTTCCCTTTTCCCCTGCTCTTCTCCTTTACTTTCATTCAGTAAACGTTAACATCTGTCTGGTGTAAGTCAGTTACTTCAGCTAGCATGGTGTTGCTGCCATGCTACACCTGTTTGGGGAAGGGAATGTATGGTTTCCAGTGTTTTATTCTGTAAACAAAACCTTTCTGGTTTATTTACTTATTTATAAGCTGGAAATCTGAGCAACTACCATGAGAGGGTTCCCTCTTTAAGAAAAAAACCACAAAACTCTTTAAGTGCTAGGTTGCATCAGCCATGACTTTAGCTGAATCTTGAAAATCTTTGAGGATGGAGATTCCACAGCCTCCCTGGGTAGTAGTTCCAGCGCAGTGCTATCCTCTGAATTAAAAAAAAATTTCTTGCTCTTTATTCTGAACCTCTCAAGCCCAAATTTCTTGCTGTTGCCTCTTATTATATCCTACCAAGCAATAGAATAAGAATAGAACAGAATAGTTGGAAGGGGCCTACAAGGATCACCTAGTCCAACTGCCTGACCACTTGAGGGCTGACCAAGTTAAAGCATGTCATTAAGGGCATTGGCCAAATGCCTCTTAAACACTGACAGGCTTGGGGCATCAGCCACCTCTCTAGGGAGCCTGTGCCCGTGTTTGACCACCCTCTTGGTAAAGAAATGCTTCCTGATGGCCAGTCTGAACCTCCCCTGGTGCAGCTTTGAGCCATTCCCACGTGTCCTGTCACTGGATCCCAGGGAGAAGAGCTCAGCACATCCCTCCCTTGGGAAGCTGTGGAGAGCAAGGAGGTTGCCTCTCAGCCTCCTTTTCTCCAAACAAGACAAGTCCCAAAGGCCTTAGTCACTCTTCATAGGACATTCCTTCCAGTCCTTTTACTAGCTTTGTTGTGCTCCTCTGGATGTGTTCAAGGACCTTCACGTACTTCTTAAATTGTGGAGACCAGAGAGTTTGGTTCACTTACTGTAATTCCCTTTAAGATAGTTGGGGACTGCTATTATATATTCTCCTTAGCCTCTTCCAGCTTGAAAAGTCTAGCTCTTACAGCCTTTCTAAGCTGTGTGTACTATACCTCAACTATCTTGGTAGCCCTTTGATGAACTCTCTCAGTTTTTTCAAAATCCCTCCTGAGCACCCTGTTCCCAAATTGGAAACAGAATTGTTTAAGTTGGAAAAGACCTTTAAGATCCAGTCCAGCTAATAACCTAGCACTGCCATAGTCCACCACTAAACCATGTCCGTAAGCGCCATGTCTAGACATCTCTTAAATATGTCCAGGGATAGTGATGCAACCACTTCCCTGGGCAGCCTGTTCCAATGATTGATAACCCTATTGGTGAAGAAATTTTTCCTAATACCCAATCTAAACCTCCCCTGGTACAACTTGAGGTAATTTCCTCTTGTCCTATCAGTTATTACCTGGGAGAAGAGACCAACACCCACCTCAATACTACTTCCTTTCAGGTAGTTGCAGAGAGGGATAAGGTCTCCCCTGAACCTCCTTCTCTCCAGCCTAAACAACCTCAATTCCCTCAGCTGCTTCTCATAAGATTTGTTCTTTAGACCCTTAATCATCTTCATTGCTCTTTGGACACACTCCAGCAAATCAGAGTCTTTCTTGTAGGGAGGGGCCCAAAACTGAACACAGTATTCAAGATGCAGCCTCACCAGTGCTGAGTACAGGGGGACAATCACTTCCCTAGTACTGCTGGCCACACTGATACAAGCCAGGATGTTGCTGGCCTTCTTGGCCACCTGGGTGCACTGCTGACTCATATTCATCTGGCCGTTGACCAACACCCCCAGGTCCTTTTCTGCTGGACAGCTTTCCAGCCACTCTTCCCCAAGCCTGTAGCATTGCATGGGGTTGTTGTGACCCAAGTGCAGGACCTGGCACCCAGCCTTGTTGAACCTCATACAGTTGGCCTCAGCCCATAGATTCAGCCTGTCCAGATCCCTCTGTAGAGCCTTCCTACCCTCAAGCAGATCAAGAATCCTGCCCAAGTTGGTGTCATCTGCAAACTTACTGAGGGTGCACTCAATCCCCTTATCCAGATCATTGATAAAGATACTAAACAGAACTGGCCCCAGTACTGATCCCTGGGCAACACCACTTCTGACCTCCCTGGTTAGCCAGGACTGCTGATAAATGATGGAAAGTGGCTTGGTGAGCACTTGCATCAGCATCCTCAGTACCCTTGAGTGGATCCCATCTGGCCCCATAGACTTGTGTGTGTCTAAGTGGTGTAGCAGGTCCCTAACCATTTCCCCTTGGATTATGGGGGCTTTGTTCTGCGCCCCATCTCTGTCTTCCAGCTCAGGGGCCTGGGTACCCTGAGAACAACTGGTCTTACTATTAAAGACTGAGGCAAAGAAGGCATTAAGTACCTCAGCCTTTTCCTCATCCATTTTCATTATGTTTCCCCTGCATCCAAGAAGGGATGGAGATTCTCCTTAGCCCACTTTTTGCTGCTAATGTATTTACAGAAACATTTTTTTATCGTCTTTTACAGCAGTGGCCAGATTAGTTCTAGGTGGGCTTTGGCCTTTCTACTTTTCTCCTGGCATAACCTCATGTCATCCTTGTAGAACTCCTGAGTTGCCTACCTCTTCTTCCAGAGGTCATAAACTCTCCATTTTTTTCCTGACTTCCAACCAAATCTCTCTGTTCAGCCAGGCCAGTCTCCCTCCCCACCAGCACATCTTTTCCTGCGCCTTTAAGATTTCCTTCCTGAAAAGGAAAAAATCCAGCCTTCCTGGACTCCTTTGTCCTTCAGAACAGTCTAAAATCTGCTCTCTGAAAGTCCAAGATAGCAATTCTGCTGACCCCTCTCCTTCTCCAGGAATCGAAAACCTTTATTATTTCATGATCGCTATGCCCAAGACAGCCTCCAACCATCATACCACCCACAAGTCCTTCTCTGTGAGCAACAGGTTCAGCAAGGTGCCTTCCCTAGTTGTCTCACTCCCCAGCTGTGTCAGGAAGTTATCTTCCACACACTCCAGGAACCTCCTAGACTGTTTCCTCTCTGCTGTAACGTATTTCCAGCAGACATCTGGTAAGTTGAAGTCTGCCATGAGAACAAGGGTTAGCAATTGTGAGACTTCTCCAAGCTGCTTATAGAATATTTGGTCTGCCTCTTCGTCCTGGTTGGGTGGTCTATAATAGACTCCCATTATGATATCTGCCTTGTTGGCCTTCCCCCTGATTCTTACGGATCAACAGTCAATCCTATTGTCACCATGATTAAGCTGCAGACAATCAAAACGCTCCCTAACATACAGGGCTACTTCACTACCTCTCTTGTTGCCTATCCCTGCTGAAGGGTTTATAGCCATCCATTCCAGCACTCCAGTTGTGTGAATCATCCCACCATGTTTCTGTGATGGCAACTGTATCATGGTTCTCCTGCTGCGTGATGGCTTCCAGCTTCTCCTGTTTGTTGCCCATGCTGAGTGCGTTGGTGTAGATGCACTTCAGTTGGGCTACTGATGCTGCCACCTTTCTAGAGGGAGAAGCCTGCATTCCTATGTGACCATTCTCAGGTGCTTCTGTGGTTTCTAACACATCAATAACCCTTGCGTTAATAACTTCCTTTTTTCAAATGTTTTTTATGTGTGCTTGAGAAACAAGCTTATGAGGTTCAACTGTTGTACATCTTAAATGCAAACTTAAACTGACAACTTAAAAAGACTTGGGAAGTACCTTGGATTTTATGATATGACAAAATTCACTTTCAAAATGAGGTCAAATAAGGGCATTTTTATCTTTTAAGAAATAATTTGGAAGTTTTTAGATTGATTAAGGCAGAGGCTTATGCTGAAAGCCAATTCATAATGATCATTATTGCATTGCTACATCCAAAGGCATGCTTTTTTAGAGAGGCTGTTTTAGTATGCTAATGTTTTCCAAGAATGCCACTCAGATTCTTTGAATTGGAGGGAAGATCTTAATCTGTTTTTAAAACAATCTTCAAACCTGTTGCTGTTGCATGCAAAGAACATGAGGTAAGCTTCGGTCTGGAATCCAGCATTTATCAATAATATTACTGTAGTTTTTAGTTATATGGACATTGTACAATAAAGCACCTTATGTATTTGTGTTCTTAATCCAAGTCTGAAAGAATCTGTTAAAACAACAGAAGAAGGTTTTTCAGATTTACGCTGGAACTGAAACCCCACAATTAGTCAGAGATTTGATGATACACATTCAGGTCTTGCTCTTTTTGGTCAGGTTTTGAGCCTGTGGTGATAGAAAATGTATTAGAAGGTGATGAGCTACGGACAGACATTGAAGCAGTGGAAGCTAAAATCAAGTCTCTTGGTGCTGAAAATATTCTTTGCGTGCATTCTACAACGTCTTGCTTTGCTCCAAGGGTGCCTGATAGGTAAGAAGTCTTTGTAAGAAATGTGTTATTACTATAAAAACAGACAAACAAAACCTCCATGTTTTGAATGTCCATGTTCCTAATATTGCTTAACTACTGCCAACAATTAGTAAAGATGCTTTAATTCCCTTGCTTAAGGAAAATGGCAGGTTGAAACAATGTTCCACTTTCAGAGAAGTATATTAAAAAAGTGAGAATAATGCAGAAGGTTTTCTTCCTGTCATATAACTGAGGTTAATGATGATCTCTTGTGGTGAAGTGAATGTCATTTTAGCAGTGGTTTTCTTGTAATTTCATGGAAGTAGTGAAAGTAGACTTTCATGGAAACATAGTCCAGGAAATGTAGTTCCATAGCTATTGCCACATTTGAATATTGCTGTTGCCTTTTCTACTCTTCTCCTCTAGCCAATGGTGAATTTTCCTAGGCTGTTAATACAGTTAAAAAAAATAATCTGCAGCTAAATTTAAAGTCTTTGAATTACTCTTTCCTGTAATATACTGATGTTTATAGGGCTAATTAAGATAAACTGATGTAAGGAAACTTTTGGAAGCATCTAGGGCAAATGTGCTGTACAAGTATAATATGATTTGTCCTGCTGTAACTTATCTTGGTTTGAACATTTGCTGCCTGATTGCATGATGCTACTTATAATTTCCAGCTGTTAAATTACCATTAAAAAAAGCATAAAACACATTGCATTCTTTCCCAATATTACGTGTCCATATACATAACTTCTGTAGTTGCTACGAAAATGTCATTCAAGCACTTGCTGAAGTTGAGATGAACATGATGGTTATGGATGGGAAATAGAGTATCTGAGATATTATTTCAACATGTAGCTTGGTTATGAAATATTCGAAAAACTTCTAAATCTGAAAATGGCTTGTTGGAATAGAATTGGCTAAAGTACTTGGTATATTGAGTCATTTATCTGGAATGATCACCATTCTTACAAAACTTGCTTTATTTATTTGCTTACAAAATAAATATCAAAGAGCAAATTCGTTATGTTTGAGAATTGAGCAAGTATATTTTCATGGGCTTTTATGTAGTACACTAAACTAGGAGGTATTAGTAAGATGTCTGTTTTTACATGGTTTTAAATGTAGTGTCTCAGTTGTTCTGCTTTCATTGCTTTCGATTTATCACAAAATTGTAAAGACTTATGCTTAGAGTTCCTCTGCAGTGCATGCTTTTTTGTTAATTACTTTGTTATCTGTAAAATTTAGTTTAATATTTGCAAGTATAGGAAAGACATTATTGACTCTGAAACATGGCAATTAAAGATATGCTTCATTCTGTTTTCCTACCTTTAAAAAAATGTTAATATTTATCATAGGTTAACCCAGTTGCTAGAGGGAAGTTAAAACTGTATAATTCTGTCAGAATACTATGAACATTGCTTGAAGTTGACTTGCAGATTTATTGGCTAACTTAAATCACAGCTATCAAAATTGAATGGTCTATTTTATAGCTTGGGTAAATGAATCTTTCCCTTATCTGCCTTCTCTTTTTGACATGCAATTGTTTTGTCCTCTGCAACTAAGAGATGAATTATTAGGTAGTGACACTGTGTTATGATATACCACAGATATAGGAGGATTTGAAAGCACTTTCTATTTAAAGGATACTGTCAGCTATTGAAGGCCATAACATTCATCTTCCTACAGGAAGGAAAATCCTGTACAGCATTTCTGGAGGGTAGCATTTTAAATGTCTATTTTTAAATATCTTGCATTTCTAAGACTTTGTGTAGTTGTGGTGGTGTTTTAAAATTTTAAGTAGCTTAGGATTGATAAAAGGTCAGAGTAAGAGTTTTATGCTTGTGTACCTATAGCTTTCCTTTAAAAGTATTATTTAACTTTACGGAGATAATTCACTAGTGTATAAACCCCTTTCCTCAGAGAGACATCAGTTCTCAGTCATTTACTTGCTGTTGCTGGAAGTTGTCTTTAAAACTACTGTATTTAAAAGAGAACTAAAGGAAAAAGTGTCTTTTAAGTTAGTTTATGTAATAAGCAGAATTCTATATTTTGTTACTTTCATTAATATTAGAAGAGAGAGCAAAGCTTTATTTTTATGAACTTTCACAAGCAAGAGAGAAAGAAAGAATAAAATGTAGAATACTTCTGTAACTCTTATTTGTGGCTTTTAAGAATTCCAGTAGTAGAAAAACTTACATTAATGCTTTGTTTTTCTAATATGACTAGCAGCACTTTTAATGGTTCGTGTTAAGTCCTGGAAGCAGATAAGTGCTGTGCATAATTGTTTGCTTCCCTTGCATAATCACATATTCTTTTCAAACCATAGCACTCTCATCCTGTATTGTAGTATGGATCTAATTGTTCAGTAGAATATTTTTAGGAAAAGTAAAGAGATTTTTATGTTTACAGTATTTGTAGAAGATAGCTTATTGCTCCTTTCAAGTCTCAGGAGGTGAGAAAGACAAATATACATAGCAGTACACCCTCTATGTTTCCAGTTTGGTGAAATTCTCTACCTGCACTTGAAAAGAAGCCTATAAGAAGGGAGCTGTTTTCCTTTGAATATCTCTGGAAGGTGAAGAATGAGTCTGATTAAGATCAGATCAGAAGGCAAAACCCTTGCCCTGTGTAATGTTATGTTTCCTGAAGTATTCTGTTAATGTTACATAGTTCAGGATTCAGGATGTTGATAAATGTGAAAAATTATTGGACATGCAGCTGCTGCTGAATATCTTGACTGTAGAAGATCAATATGTATATTATACTACTGGTGTTTCCTGATCATTAAATACTTGTGATTTCTTTAGGGATATTATGGTGATGTTTTCTTAAGGATTGAGGTTCAGAAAATTTAATCTGAGATTTGCAGCTGAATTTTGCATTACAATGCAAAAGAATGCTACCTCTTGGAAAATGTTTTCATAGTGTGTCACATTTTATATGTGTGTCAGTAAATTACAGTGAAAGGCTGTACAGAAGGAGATAGAGTAAAAATGCATTGGAGGTTTAGAGTTTCTCAGGGTTTTTTTTGTTTTGTTTTGTTTTTTTTTAATACTATTACCTTTATTATCACTTTAAATTATTATATATTAACTTATTTTTTCAAATAGATTTCATTTCTAAAATGTATTCACAAATTTGGGGAAAATCAAGAGTTGTTTTAAGAAATAGAGCATGATCAGAGTGCTTCAAAAAAGGGTACTAAGTCCCTGTGTGTTTAAAATGCTGAAGGCCCTTACCCAAAATGACCTATGCACCCACATAAATTCTCATTTGACTGATAAGTCAATCTAGGCTGAGTTCACTGTGATTTCAGGGATTTCTAAAGGCAAGTGAAGAGTTGTCATTATTTCTGAGTAAACAGTTGAACAAAGTTTTAATTTGCTGATCTCCACATTCAGACATTTTAGAGCTCTCCATTCCTTTGAAGAATATCTTTTCCGTTAATCAGTTTATCTGAAATATGCAAGTGAGATTTCAGCTAAAGGGCTGAAATATTAGTACTTTGAAATAACCAGAAGCATGTAAAAACTTTGTGATATGATGCTTTTGATTCCTAAGATGCATCTTGAAACTTCCATTAGATCATCTTCAAACTGAATATTAGAAGGAAAAAAAGTATGAATAACTAAAGCTCTGTTAGTTGTCATTAAAGTAGTATAAAAACTGCTTATATCTTGAAGCAGAATGATTTGGAATCTATTTACTGTTTTCCAGACAAAACTTTCAGTGAAGCATGAAAAATTTCAGCCCAGGTCAACAATTTGTAGTATATGTAAAAGCTAAAAGAATTTTCTTGCTTAACCTTTTTAGCTTAAGGTGTTGAGTGCTGCCTTGAGGTACTAATCAAAAAAGTTTCCTTTCTCATTCTGACCTCTTTGTAGACATTTCAGTCTTTTAATGGTCTGATTTGTAACATCAATTACAGTTATCAATGCCTCTCTAAATTACAATTTTATGCTCATAGGCTGGAGGAACTGTCTGTGATTTGTGCGAATTATGACATTCCCCATATTGTCAATAATGCATATGGAGTTCAGTCTTCAAAATGTATGCATCTTATCCAACAGGTAGGAGCTGTGTATTTCCAATAATATTTTTTTTAAGAAGTGTAAGTAAATTTCTGATTGTAGGCAACACTAGCAAATTTTATCAGATGTTTCACAATTTTGAGACTCATCCCATGTGTGTCTGATATTTGAACAATATTCTGAGAAAGCGGAGCAGAGGGAAATAGAACTTAAAAATAAGATTTGTTAGTTATATTATGTGCTTTTTATGTAATAAGTCCAAATTGATTTAGGTTTTGTTTATGTTCAGGTGTCTTTCATAATGAAAAAAATGCCCTTTTTAAGCTTTTTAAAAATATTTCCTAAACTTGTTGACTAAAAATAAAATAATCAATCATACTTGAATAAGCAGTAAGCCTTCAACAGAATGTGAGTTACAGATTTTCAATTGAAAGTACAATATTCTACAGCAACACTTTATAGATGTTGTCACTGTTAAAATATTGTTGATACAGAGATGGGAAAGAGCTGGGAAACTGGGTTAAGTTCAGTATTATGTTTGATTTCTGTTGCTGTTTATTTTGACGAGGAGGTTGGTTAATATTAGCCATGAAACAGACTTCTTGCATTTTTGGTCATTGCAATGTACATGCACCGTTTCTTCAATATTTCTCTTTTCTCTCTGTTGCCCATATCAAAAGAATAGGGGGATTTTTTTTAACAGGATCCAGGGGATCCTAAACTATTATGCATTTAAAGTATACTGTTCTTTTTTTGTTTGTTTTTTGTTTGTTTGTTTTTTGTTTTTTGTTTTTTGTTTTTTTTCTAATTAAGAATACATTATGTTATTAACTGGGCACAGACCAACTTGATATATAATTATGAGAGGAAAGTCATGTTGACATTTCTAAATCTTGAGAGACTGAATGAATTTGACAAAACTTGAAGTGATGCGTAATAGAAGATGGCATATGCTTTATTTGTCATGCACTTGCTAAATATTTGTTGTATTTCACTTGCACAAGTTTAGTGAAATTCTAACATGAAGGGTGCTGTGGAATTGCTGAGTTTTACTGCATGAAATGTATCTAATGATAATCTTTTCAGACTGTAAAACTACAAATAGAACTGTTACTGTGTTGGTTTCTGTTTTTTCTTAGCTTATTGTTAGCTTGGTTTTTTTATTTGTTTGCTCTTTGGTTATGCAAATGTATACATTTGAGCTCTGATTTGGTTTGCATTTATTTACAAAAATTTATTTCCTGTGATAGAAAATGTACTGTCTATGAGGAAGTAGTTATTAATGAATACTTTGCAGTATGTACATGCTGAGCACAGTGTGAAGAGAACCTGCAAGAGTATCACAGGAAAGAGCTGTTGAGACCATTTCATTTGTCATGCTTTGTCTCTGGTGATGTCCTGTCAATTAAATCAAATGATAGCTGCTGGCATTCATCTTTCCATCAAAAAGCTGACGAACTCAGAGTGCTTATGCACTAAGCTATTAAAACATAGAAATAATAACGGTGGTTTAGTTGGATCTGCTTTTTCATTCTTTTTGCCGTAGGTATTAACTCTGTTTCTATTTCATCAGCTTACTTTGTAGTATATTAATATGTAGGTATTTGAATATACTTTAATATGTATATTCTTCAATAAACTTTTCAGGTTCTGTTATGCTGCATACTTTTTAATTGTAGAGTTATATTACTCAACTTGAAGATGTACTGCAGAATCTACATTTTTTTTTTTTTTTTTATTTAAGAACAGCTAAGTGGCTAGGTATAAGGACGTTTTGTTTTCTGGGAAGTAGGAAAATCTGCTGTAGGAGGTTACCTGGATCTTGATCTTGCAAGCAGCTGGAGTGCTGTCACAGCCCACTTGTTTTAGTGCAAATATATACATGTATCAAGGAAAATCTTCTCCGCCAATGAAATGTTAACCTGTAGCCCTTTACTGTGAGAATCTGTGAAATGTTTTGGGTTGTACAGTTTTAACTATATAATTCCCATTAAATTCCAAGGGTTTTCTTTTTGGTTGTTGTTGAAAATAAGCTACGCCTAGACTTGTAGGAACTAAAATCAATATTTTAAATCATAGCAGAATAAAAATTTGTGAGGTACTAGGTAAGCAGACAACAGTAATAATAGTGAGCAATGCTAAGAAAAGATAATACTGTGATTTTAAATTTTTTATCACAAATATAATATCTGAGAGAGTTTCAGGAATTATATTTATTTCAGCTACATTTCTGTGTAATTATGATGCTATCATGTGTTTCCTTTTTCCTAATGTATACTGTGGACTTTTTTTTTTGTTCCTTTTTGATAAAGGGTGCTCGACTAGGCAGAATAGATGCTTTTGTTCAGAGCTTGGACAAAAATTTTATGGTTCCAGTAGGTGGTGCTATCATTGCTGGCTTCAATGAGTCCTTCATTCAGGAGATCAGCAAAATGTATCCAGGTAACTCGTTCATGGACTGATTTCATCCAGAAGAAATAACCGTAGAAAACTTGATTATCAGCTTTCTTTCACATAAAATTTATTTTTGCCAATTTAATCTGTATATTTTTTTTCAGGAAGAGCATCTGCGTCTCCTTCCTTAGATGTCCTCATTACGCTTCTGTCTCTAGGTGCAAGTGGTTACAAACAGTTACTGAAAGAGAGAAAGGTAAGTTTTTTGGCAAGCAGCGCTTCTTGAAGTCAGCTGTTGACAAAGTCTTGTTGCAAAAGCGCTTTGTGTAGTAAATCCAGTTTCTGTCTCAAAAGCCACTGAATTACTTTGGAGCTCACAGCTCTGAATCTGAAAAGGTGGTAGGATATAATTACTTCTTGGCTAAATGGTGCTCACGAGTAAGCAAGATTTCTATGTTATTTTTGAAACCAGAAAGCTGAACTGAGGTCCTGTACTATCTTGTACAGTATCCATATTTGTTGTTCTAAAGTGTGACTAATACAGTAGAATTTTGCCCATGAAACCTTAATCTGGGAAGTACTGTGCTGTGTTATCATGATCATGCTGCTTCCAGGACTAAAGCATGAGGCCGGATGCTCGGAGGTAACCGGAGGGGGAGGTCTCTGCTCTTCTTCATCTGGCCCTGTTGTGCCTTTGTGCTATGATAGTCTTTAATTAAATGTTTGTGTACCACATTTTCTGGAGGATCACAGCTTCTGGTTAGGTTATAAATACTGCGTGTAGCCACAAAAAGAGAAAAATACTCTCATTTAAGGTATTCATCTAGATACAGAGCTAGTTTTCCTTGTCTCTCTCAGACTATATGTTTTATGTTGGGTATAAATCCACTGCACAAACATTCAAATGGTCTAAGCTTGGAACCTGTACACCTTGAGGTGTCCTTAATTCTGGACATAATACAGGTCTTATTGTGCTATCTTTAGATAGTTACACAGAGGATTCTTTTTGTAGAGGGTTTTAGGTAGGGAAATGCTGTGAATTAAGTACTGTTGAGTTAATAGTTTTAAATCAGGCGTTATCTGTTCCATTATTTTATTTAGAAACTATGTTCCAATTGTTTCCCGCTGACAGATTGCTGATGCGTCTGATTACCTGGCAGGGAAATAGTGCTGGATGCTGTGACTTGTTTCTAGCTGCTTGCAGAGGCACCCAGAAACTCTGTACTGGAATTGAGATCTCATAGGAATAGCTAGACTCTAAAAAACCAAACCAGCTTAGTGGCCTTACAGTGACTAAGTTATCTGTGCAACTAAAGTGAAAACATGGTTTATGAAACACTGAAAGCAGTTACCACTTTTGCCACTATTGTAATAGTTTCTAACATTTTATTCTGGACTGTTATATGTATTGCTGCGTATGGTTTCTGTCTTCATTAAAAGCGAATTGTGTTTTTTCCCCCTTCATTTTCATCTCCAGAAGAATCTCAAGTGAATTTGTTGTGTCTTCTGCAAAGCTGATTTTGATGTTAGATTTACACTGGTAGCAGACACATAATGGGCAGTATAAATAGTCTCCAAGACATAAATAATAATTCTTTCATAAATAAAATGTCTTAATGAATAGCTGTATATTTTGAGTCATGTAATTTTCTTGGAAGTAGAATTCTGAAGTGAATAAAGCATTATATTTTTACAACTTCAGGTCTTTTTATTTCAAATGTGAGTATACTCTATAAACACAGCCTTATATATGGCATAAATATGTTTCTTTTATTGGATTTGCTGTAGAAATAGAAACCTTTTTTAGCTTAAATCTGTTCCTGAATTGTAAAAATGTAATAGTGATAGTTTATTGCCTGGGCTCTGTGAAAGCAGAGGCAGAGCTATTAGGCTCCCAGCAGGAGCTATTTATAGCTTGACATTGAGTACTCCTTTCTATATTGGTGCAGCTGCACCTACTCACACAAGAAGTCAGCTATAAAAAACTTCAAGTATTTTTTTTTCTTTCTCTTTTTGCCTTATCCTTATTCACATGGGTGTTACCTCAGGTTATTTCAGCTCAAGCCAGAAAGACCAGAATATTACTGGGAAGAGATTAATCTCACACAACCAAGGAAAGAAATAGTCTGCCCAGTTTTTCTTTTACGCGGATGAACTGTTTAATATAGGAAGAGAAGAGATTATATGAGGGAAAAGAGCATATACATGGAGTGGAATTTTCTGATGAGCTAGCAGTTATGGAGTGTGCAATTGTCCAGGAGCATGAGATTATATGTTATGATCTGAAGGAGTAAAGTGGTGCAGTGGATCTGAGGATAGAAGAGCAAGGGAGTACCACTCACATGCTGTCCAAGTGTCTGAATAAAGGTGGCTGTATATGAAAGCTTAATAAGGAATGTTATAAACAGTCGTATTTAACCTTGATGTTTCCAGAAGAAGGATGTCTCCTGGGTTTGAGCGAGTGACAGGGCTTTTTGGTAGCGGAGGAGGGGTCTACCATGGTGGCCCCCTGTGAGAAGCTTCTCAAAGCTCCCCTGTCTCAAAGTCAGACCCGACTCTGCACCAAGGCCGACCCAATTAGCTGCGCCTCTGCGATAATGTATTTAAGAAGGGGAACCTGGGAGAAGTTGTGAGGAGGAGTTGCAGCATCTGTGTGAACACCAAGGTCAGTGGAGGAATGGAGGAAGAAAAGTGGAGGAGGGAAGTGCACCAGAGCAGAGACACACACACACCCCACACCCCATATCCTGTGGTGAGATGGCAGGGACCACCCACACCTCCCACCACCCAGGGAGGTCTGTGGTGGAGCAGATGCTGGCCTGCGGTCTGTAGGCGTTCCCAGGCTATCTCAGGTGATTGTACCCAAAGGAGGCTGGGACTCTGTGGGAAGAAGCAGCCCCCACTGTTGTAGTTCAGTGGGAAGATTGCAGCATGTGAGGGTGTCCCATGCCAGAGCAGCTCAGAAAACACTGTGGCCTGTGGGAGGGACTCAAGTTGGAAAAAGTTTGTGGAAGACTGTTTCCTGTGAGAGGGGGGCCATGCTGGAGCAGGGGGAAGTTCCAGAAGTTTCCTCCTAAGATGAAAGAAGCAGCAGCACTGACTGCATCCCCATTCCCTGCCCCTGTGCCACTGCAGGGGAGGAGGTAGAGATATCAGGAGCAAAGCTGAGCCTGGGAAGAATGGAGGGGTAGGGAAAAGTATTTTCAAGATGTGGTAATGCTTCTCACTGTCCTACTCTGTCTTTAAGTGCTGTTGTTGTTAGTGTCTGTATTAAATTGATGTTCTTTTTTTCCCTTAACAACCCTGTCTTTTGCCCCTGACTATAATGGGTGAGTCATCCCTCCCTGTCCTTATCTCAATTCTTGAAACTTGTTGTCTTCATTTTCTCTTTCCTAACACTGGTGGGGGGAAGTGAGCAGCTGCGTGGTGCTCAGTTGCCCTCTGGGCTCAAACCACTGAACCTTTTGGTTTATTTTCTCCATCTCAACGCTGGGGGAAGGGGAGAGTGAGCGGCTGTGTGGTGCTAGGTGGCCCTCTGAGCTCAAACCACAACAGGATGGAGGACGACCACTAACAGTAATGTTTTCTCATTTGTTCTCAATTTTCAGTATTCCTTTTTACATCTTTATTTGGTGTTCAGAACAGTGTTCTTCTGATCTCAATAGAGGATTCTATGTCCTTTTGTAATGCAGATGATGACAGCTGATCCATAGTCAAATTTGTTAATATCTTTGCTTTTAAAGAATTCATAGTATAATTATGTAAAGGTTATATTCTTGTAATGACTCCTTTCATGTCCTCAGTACAGGTTATGTTGTGTCCCATGTTCTGCATTCTCAGGTCTTAAAACTATTTTCATTTGTGTATGTGTGTGTCTGAACCAGGCCACATGTAGCAAATATAGTGATTATACTGTGTAATAGCATAGTGTAGACTTCAGTTGTCACATCAGAATTGATGGAGGTCAAGGACACTCATTCAGGGTTTACAATCAGAACCCTACATGTCAGGTTTAATACCTGTTAGCTATTTTCCAATGTGGTCCATTTAATCCATTTAACTAATTATTATACTGATATTATTGAAGTGATGGCTTCATTTTATTTTCAGCAGTTATGAATTTCCTCATTACTCTTTCCTTAACAATCTAACAATCAAGATAATTCTGATTTTCTTAAATGTATTTCTGTGTTACTTGGGATGTGATGGAGCTTTTTATATCTGTATCCATCTGTCAGTGTACTTTCTAAGAGTGATTAACTGGAGTAATTTTTATGTCCTTATGGAGTATGTATCTAAAATATTTAAAATCACACTGAGTGGGAGGAAATTATTTGAGTTTTACAATTCAGTGAAATACTGGATTTACATTTCATAGTTTATCATTGATGTAATTATTCTGATAGGAGTAAATTATTTGTACAGTTCAGTGTGGGTTTATATTGCTGGTCTACTTATGATTGAATAAGAGAAAAGCCATTTAATGCTAGATATTAAAAATGTAAAAAATCAAATATTCTTACAAGATGACAGACATTTGTTACTCCTCTTTTTTTTTTTTTTTTTTTTTTTTTTTCCTGTCTAGTCAGATTGCTACGCTGTAGTTTGTCAGATGTGTGGGAATATTGCAGGATTTTCCTTGTGTGAACCATATTCAAATTTTAGAGTGGCTGGAGGCAAGATAGTTTAACGGAATGTAATCATTATCTTAAATAGTGTTATGTAGTTAAACAGGTGACAAGTATGAATGGAAGCTTCAAAGAGGCTTACATAGTTAAAGCACGTATTGGAGAGGTACGGCCCATGAGGAGCTTAATCTCAAGGTCTTGCAAATGCTGAAGAGAAAATGTGTTGACTGGTGTTGTTAAGAATGACCTTTTAAAAAAAATATGAATGTGGTGATTGTCAGTGTTACTGTTACCGTATCAAGTTGGTGAGACTTACTGGACAGTTCCTGTTAGATTACTTTTATATGATGCAAAAATTTAAAGGTTCCATAATTAATTTAATATTTTTAAAACTTTCTAGTATATTACAAATTCAGAACAAAATTCTTGATCTTGCAATGCAAGAGAATCTGTATATGAGGCTATGTGGTATATGTAGGTATGACACTCGTACACATACAGTTTCTGTCATGTGTTTGGCTGCATTTCAAGAAAGTAAACCTTCTAGTGGGGCTCTCTGGGCACTAACAGGTCTCCAGCCTCTCTTTGTGTGAAGTGGTGTGCGAAGGGATCAGACTAGAGGTCAGGTGCAGCTGGGCAGTCTGATATGCAAAGCAGAAGAGAGGCTGTGATGGTTGCATTACGAACAGCTGCTGCTGCAAAGTCATTTAAGACGGGACCAGATCAGTCTCAGGTACAGCATATGAGAGCTGGCTGGCCGTATCTACTGCAAAGAGGTGGAAAAATCACTCTTCTGCATTGTCTTCTTCAGCACCATAAACAGGCTGTTCTCAGAGGGCAATTCATCCTTTCGGATGAGAGTGAAACAGTGAGGAAGGCAGTGTTACAGACTTGGGGCGTAAGCAAGCTGGGTGGTTAGAACCAGCTTAGGATAGTTTCAACCATGAACAGAAAGTTTTCCGGCCTTCATCACTTGTCTCTCTGTCACCTGATATGGGACTAATGGCATATTTAGTACCCCTGTCTTCTGCTTTTTCTCTGGAGTTCCTAGCTTTTTCCTTCCTTGTTTCCCTCTCATTATTTTCATTTGGAAGAACAGTGCCTATCACAATGGAGCAACAAATGAAGAGTCATCCATATTAGTGTAGGTTCGATTTTAAAACAGTTTTATAATGTAAATACAGTATGTTTCAAATATTTTTGAAAATTCTTATGAAGCTTCTTAAAAATATTTTTGTATATCTATGTGGATGTAGGCCGTTTTGTCCAAATAATTGAGACATTTGGCACATTTGATGCATACACCATTGTTGACTTGTTCTTCTTATTTTTTGAGGTATTTTATTAGCTTGGGTGCCAGAAAGACCAGAAGAAGAACAAGACATTTTCACATAGCTTAGCATTCATTTCACTAGCCTGGTGAGGTTTTGTGATAAGTTTCTAAGGGAAAAGAGTGACTTAAATAATGAAACTTAACTGACATTTAGTGCTTGGATTGTTCAATGCAACTTTAGCATAATAGTTAGCTTCATTGGAGAAAATTTGAGTGCCTACCACAGAAAATCAATTATGTAAGAGCTCATTTGTATATAATTGCTTAGGGTGCTTATAAATTTTCCACGTAACAGAAATATTTTATAATAAAGGTTGGTTATAGATTTGACCTTACAGAAATATTGCTTTTTTCCATTTTTTGGAAAGGCCATTGATCCGTTTTGCAACAAACTGCCTAACTTCTGAAGTTATAAAATGTCTAGAGGGCTTCCAATGGAAAGATGCAAAATAGGGTTGTTCATAAAAATACGGAGTTTTGATTTTATGTTCAGGTTGCTTCAGTCAAACTGATGAAAATACATGCTTGGAATTTTTTTTTTTTTAATCACCAGCTTTCCATTCTCCTTTGTTTTAACAAATTCCTACATATGTAGAGACTCATCTAGTAACCTAAGAATTTAATCTTAATTTAATTTAATACATTTATACAGTGGGTAACTTGTTATACCAACTTGCAGTCCTCTCAGTAATAAATACTATTAAGAGATGCAATGGAGAATTTCCTAGGTGCAACACACAAAAATTAATTACTTGGGAATTTTTTCCTGTTCTAGTACAGGATTTTCTCAGTACTAATTTCACCAATGATATCTTCATAGTAGACACAATTTATGTGTATTTCTGTAATACTTTGCTTCAGTTGTAGAAGTAAATAGCCAGCAGAGGGAGCACAAATTAATTTATGATTTGGATTGAAAAAAAATACTAATAAAACGTCTAACACATTGGTGATACTTACTGTGGAAAGGAAATAACAAATGTGTAATGTGTTTATCTTCAGTGAGGGACCAGAAGGAAGACAAAAATGTCTGAACATTTGAAACATAAATGTTTTTCAACTTCTGTGAGTGAACTATAAATTATCTCTGTATTGAAACCATAAAATCACTTGATTTACAAATGCCTCTGAAAAGTAAGAATGATTTTTTCACAGATTTCAAGTTCTGATAATTAACCATAGATGCCTCCCAAAATTTTTGTTGATGTTCCAAGTATTACAGAAGCTTTATACTCTTGTTGATAGTTGAATCAGTAGCCTAATTAATTTAAAGAGTACAATGGTACTTTTTCCTCTCAGGCTGAATTAATTCTATGGTATTAGGAAAAACAGGTCAGGAGCTGTGTTCATTTGCTCACTCGTGAAATGAGACTGGGTTCACTGCAGTGGCTCAAGAAAAGCAGCTGTAACATTCTTCTAACCCAGCTACCATAAAGCTCATTTGGTTTTGTAAGATCTTTGGGAGGTTCTGCTCAGAAGCGTAATTTTGATCACAAGCTATAATTTGTATCTGTCAGAGTGCACAGGTCAGAACAGGATACTGGTCTACAAACAGAAGAGGCAACTCTATTTAAAGAATGAAAAATCACTTGTCAGGTCCAGAAATTGATGAGGATGCTTAAACAGGCAGTCACATTGAAGCAGACAAGCAGCACAATCTTTATGGCCAGAAAGAGGAAAAATCTGGTGTTTAGTATCTTTTAAAAAGACTACCCAGTATCTGTATCTTTTTGCTAGATTTTATGAGAGACTAAGCATTAAAAAGGGTGGTAAAGAAGCCAAAGGGTACAGTAAGAAGAATGGTGTTTATTGTCACTCTGTCCGTGTTTTGAGCTGATACGTGAAGAGGAAGATATTAAACTGAGGAAGAGCATGAGCAATTAGCACAGATTAATACTGAGGAAGAGGGAGGAAATAAAATATGGATGAAGTGAGAGAAGCAGCCGTTAATGTGCAGTGTGACTTGTATCTGAGCCAAAACATTTATGAATCTGTTTTATGACAATTTTACAATAAAGGTGTAATCTAATTAAGTGATAACAGAAATTCCGATATCTCCATTCTTTCAGTAGGCTGGAACAGGGGGAGTTTGGTCCCAGGAAGAGGGCTGGCTACACAATAGAGCTGAGTATTCAGGAGAGTATATATTGTGTGGAACATAATACATTCAAATGTGTACTTGTAGCCTTCCTTAAGAGACTGTATTGCCTTTCTTATACAGAAAAAGTGTGTGCACTAGTGGTAATTGGCTGTGTGATACATAGTAACAAAATACACTATTTATAATCTGGAATGTATTACTACAGAGAGAACAAAGTGAGGAGCAATTTGCTATAACATGGCCATCTCTGATGGTAACAGTTCATCCTCTGTGGCTCCCGGGGGCTAGGGTTGGGGGGAAGCTCTTGCAGGAGTGGAGTGGGGTAAGACCTGCTGTGCAGTGGGAATCTGTTTGAGATTTTACCTCCCTAGGGTACAGGGCCACAGAGAGGATGACTGACATCCCAAGCATGTGTATTAGACCAGATAGAGCACTTTGTACCAGCTTGAGGGGGGAAAACAGTGTTCAGGAAACGGAGCTGTTCCTTTATAGAATGATTTCAGAGAATTGTCTGGCCCACTTACTTGGTACACATGAAAAAAGGATCAGCTGGCCACCAGCAGGATATAATGGAGACTTAACAGTTTTGTGAAATAGATACTATTTTCTCTGTTTGATAGCTAATAACAAAATTATTGCATCTTTTTTTTCCAGGAAATGTTTTCATATCTTTCAAGTGAGCTGAAGAAGCTGGCAGATAACCACAATGAGAGACTGTTAGACACACCACATAATCCCATTTCCTTAGGTAATTGTTGGTTTTTATCTTTAAAAAAATTTTCTGATATACTGTGTATTCATCATGCACTTTCACATACAGTTCCTATATATTAAACATTGCTCACTACACTCCATTAAATTCTTAGGGTCATATGAAAGCATTGAACCCAATAAGGTAACCTACTATAAAAGTAGGGTAGTGACTTGGGCCCTTTATTTTTTTTAGAAAGTTGCTCCTGTCCAACATATTCATTTATTGTAATCAAGGCAGATAGATGATGTTAGCATGTAGTAATACTTTAATTAAACCTTAATTTATTTCTAAATCTATTTTTTTATATTTTGCCCATCATCTTATAGTGCTGTAAAAGAGATGATGGAATTCCTACTCAAGATACTTGTTCTAACCAAAAATTTTGCTGAGCACAAAAGTAATATCGTATACCTGTGATGAATCTGTCTTACATACAGTCTAACCAAAGAAGTAATCTATGACAACTTGTGGGAAAATTAAAAATTGTGAAAAGTAGTATTTGTGTTTCTTTTTTCTTTGTATCTGAACTGAAATATTTGGCTAGATATTTCTTGTTGGAAAACAGCTTGTCCTCTGTGGTGGTTCTTTGGAGAAAAAGCAGCTTTGTAGTAGTTTTAACCTGACCTTTTGTTACTTTAGCCATGTCACTGAAGAATCTAGATGAAAATAATGCTGCTGCTGTTACCCAGCTTGGATCTATGCTTTTCACCAGACAAGTTTCTGGAGCAAGGTGGGGATGCTATGAATTTTAAAAATTTTTTTTGGGGGGGGATGTGTTGTATTAGCATATATTTTATTAAATCCTATAATACTTGTTTTGTAATAATCATCTCATGATTACAGATTACAGTCTGACAATAACGAGTCAGAGAATAATATACCCTTCTTCATCACTGTTACTTACTAATAATGTCTACCTGCTTGAATTAGCAATGAGGCTCCCTTTGTTAGCTTTGGTAGGCTAAATAGATAATCTATGCCCATTTAATTTAGTGCTGTCATTCCCCAATACCTCTTGGTTACATTTAGTTTCCAGCTGTTGTCTGATCTTGTAGTTAAGTTGTAAGCTACTTAGGGAAGATATTTGTTTTGTTTATTGCAGCACAAATATGGTTGTGCTGAACGTCAGGGGAATAAGCTTTTAATACCCTACATAGCTTTTTGTCATATGGAAAGAAAACCCTGCTTTCCAGAATTAATTGTGTTTAAAAAAAGAAATAAAAATTTAAAAATCTACCTGAGCCAGTCTGGGCTAAACTTATTCCTAGAGACACTGATACATGGAAATGCATGCCAAATAATTTTTCATTATTTTGGTTTAAACATTTTAGAAGAGAATGATTTAAATTTTGTTTTGGCATGATTCCTTAATCTGAATATTACTGCTGCCATGCTAACTTCTGCCATAGACTTAATGTCATTTTTTTATAGCAGAGCTGATTGTTTCCACATCAGAAGGTATGCTTCATTAGCTTGGATTATTCCACTTCCTGCACTGATGAATGACAGTAAATCTGTATGTACTGTAGTTAGATGCTCTTTTTAATTTGCCTGTCCTAACCTTGGCTTGTCCTGCAACTTCAGCCATCTTTGGCTGAAATGACTCAAGAGGTTCAATTTTTGAAGTTAAAACTCTCCAATTCTTTGCCTGATACAAAGGTTTTAGGTTTTTCTTTTTTTTTTTTTTTTACATGAGTAATTCTTTTGTAGTATATACACTGTTTGACCCGGCATTTCAACATATTTTAAATGTTATGCTTGTGCTTAGTGTCAGTGGTAGGAATAGCAACTCCCTACTTAACTAGCATACAGACTTTTGCATAACTTGTCAGGGTACTTGGACAGTGGAAGGATCTGCTAAGTCTAGTGCTATTTCTCTGAATGCAGTTTCTTTTATGAACTGCAGGGAATGTCTCTATAGAGGTAGGAAATTCTTATCAGTTGGTTGGTGTTAGCTGCTTGTGTAGGCTTTAACTATAGCCACAAGGCGAGTTGTTCCTTTAACAAGTAAGGATGTGGTTTAGGATCTTGATTTGTCAGGGAATGGATATGTACTCAAACAGCTGAGAAATAGGGTGTAATCGGTAGAGGTTCTTAGTATGAGGAAGAGGTAGAAGCGGTGGCAAAAAATATCCTCTACAAAGAAGGAATGAATATGAGGTTAACATCACAGGATGGGGGAAAAGGGAGATGCAGTAGAGAGGAAGGGATGGAAGGAAGTTGGGATCCTGAGCCCTCTGAATCACTTGAACCCAGACATTCTGGGCTGCAGTAACCTATGCCAAACAGATGTCTGCGCTAAGGCTGCTGTCAGTATGGTGGTCCTGGGGAGGTCAGGGTCCCCAGGTTGCCTAAGGAGGGGTGTACTGACCCAAGTCAGAGACAGAGCAGGTCAGATAGTTTGGGCTTGTTATGAGTAGTAAAGTTTGCTGCAGATGTCTTTTCCCCCCACACTGGGGAGTTCATAAATACCAGTGGTAAAGACCTTAATAATTTAACTGAAGAGGGGAAGGGACATACACATATGCACGCAGCTTTGAGCTAATTCAAAATCTGCTACTACTGTCACTCATAGGATGCTTGAGCACTAACTCAGAGAATCCCTGATCTATACCTGTTTATGCTACTTTGTTTAGAGTTAGCAGAAATTACACTGTATAGGAACTTGGGTAAATGTGTTCGTCGTAGGATATCACATAAAATATCCAAGGCATCTTTAACTGATTCACTTTTTTTTTGTTTATTTGTTTCAGGGTTGTTCCTTGTGGGTCCATACAAACAGTGAATAACTACACTTTTAAAGGCTTTATGTCACATGCAAATAGCTATCCCTGTGCTTACCTCAATGCTGCCTCCGCAATTGGAATTAAAAAGCAAGATGTAGATGTATTCCTAAAAAGACTCGACAAGTGTTTGAAAGCTTCTAGAAAAGAATCAAAGAAAGAAAAAAATGTGAATGAAATAAGTAATTCTAATACAGGCACAGAACAACTTGAAGACTAGAAGATAAGATCTAGTAACACAGGAAGATATGTTTTTGTTTGAAGTATGTCAGGTTTGTATTGGGTTAGCATTGTGAATCTGCAGTGCAGAAAACTTATTCCTGATCTGAAAACAACAAAAAAAATAGTTGGGTGAAATTCAACTTTAAAGAAAGTAGGCAATACTCTTTCCAAGACAAAGGGCCGGGCACAAGTATTTTGCAGCACATAAATGTGATTAATATCTGCCAAAGTAAAGCTTTACATTCATAGAGACCTTGAGCTGGCCTTTCAGTCTGTGGCTGACTATTTGAACCAATGTTCAGCAAATCACAGAATGCTTATTCACTTGTTATTGATTAACAAGATTTTCTATGGCAGTGATTGAATTCCTTCCTAGACTGTCCAGCAAGAAATGTTTCACTGTTCTCAAAATATCTCTTGCTTCTCATCAGCATACTTGCCACTTTTCATTTCTTTTCAAAGATTTATGTAAGTGTTGGTGTAGCCCTTACTAAATACAGTGTTAAAACTATGTGAGAAAATTATAGAGTTGGGACAGTAAGTAGTGTTTTTCAGGTGTTCTTGCCTCTAATGAACTGCCTAGAACAGTGCAGCCCTCAGTGGCAAAGAAAAACCTAGAATACCTCATATCCTGTCAGTGCTCTGCTCTTGGAAACATTTGCATAGTAATAATGAAAGCAAACATTTGTGGAGTGGAGAGGTACAGTTGTCTTTTTTTTTTTTTCTACTTTTTTTCTCTTCTTTTTTCCATTTCATCTTTTCTTTGATAGGGTGATCAGGTGAGAGACTCAGTGAAAAGGAGGAATGCCTTGTGGGATTAATGCATGAGTTTCAAGAGCCAGTGAGACCTGAGGGTATTTTGGCATTTTTAGTCTGTTGTTGTTAAAATTTATAGGCTTCCATTTCTGAGGTGTCTCTTGCCATTGGCAGTGTTGCTTCTGTGGCTGTGTGCTGTTGCTGATTTGGATTCATTAAGTAAACAGTAGATTCCGAGTCTCTTTCTGAAACAAAGGTTCTACATCACCGGAGTGACAGTGCTGTGGGTTGCAAAACTTTTAGTCAGTTATTCTTAAATGCAATTACTACACTGTATGTAGTTTTTATGTCATTTACTGTTCAAAGATGTTTTCTTTGTCTGTCTGTAATATAGTACTACTTGGGACATCACAATTAATGAGTTCTAAATGTCAGGAAATATTCCAGTTACTTTGTTTGGTGGGATCTGAGACATGTGTCCTTCAGAGCCCTCTGTAAATTCTTTAATCAAGATAGTGGTGCTTTTGAAGGGATTGTCTATCCAGCATGTTCAAATGAATTGATAGAAGAAGTGATGTTAATATGCAGAACTTAATAGTATGCTAATCATCATGAAGGTGCTCTCACTTAGTAAGGTTAGTCCTGTCTTAAGCTTAAATTGAACTACTGCTTCTACATTGTTACTGCTACAGTTACGTGTTAGATTGATTAAAGCTTGTGAAGGTATGGCTCCCCAGACTACAGTCACAGTTGTTATTTGCTGTACAAACATATCCTAGGAGAAATGTAATATAACTTGGCCACTGAGTCCTTGTGACTATAAAGAGATGTAAATTTATTTTCTTCCTTCCTCTTTTTTTTTTTTTTTTTTTCCCTTTTTTTTTTTTTTACTTTTTATTGAGAGCATGCTGTTCCTCAGTTTTTCCAGTCAGTAAATCTTTTCCACAGGGTTGGGAGCCAAAACTTTGTAGCTGACTGCCTCAGTATCCAGTATATTAGAGCAAGCAACCAGTGGAAACCATGACGCCTTAGTGATACCTTTCTTCCTGATTTTTGATATTGTTGTTCTGTGCCTCAATGAGTATAAATTATTGGTTTAGATGACTAGTCACATAATGCAAACATGAGAACTATTGTTACAAGAGTTTAGGGAGGTATGTGGTAGCAGCTATTTAACAATGTTTCTTTTCTGAGTTAAGTAAAGGTGGCCTGTCCACCTATGTCCAGATTAGTAATTGATTGTCCAAATTAATAATTGATGTCCTTTTACCAGTATAAATGACACGTCATGATTGTGGATCCCATATCCCTACATACTATGAAGGGTTTCTTTTCAATATGCCTACTATTTTCCCAGGGGCCTAACTGTTGATGTAGTTCATCATAACACTGGTTAGTTCTACTCTACTAATAAAGAATAGAGAGAAGAAGATTTTATTAAAGATAATTCATTACAAAGTATAGTTACAGATACAATAATACAATTAAGATTTTACAACCATCCGCACTTGACTAACGAATATGTGTGCAATATCTATCAATGTAAACAGCACCCGATTTGACAAATGACGCACAACCTTATCTTGTCGGGAACTAGAGAGTCCCAATTCCACCAGCAATTTGTAATTGCCCTGATACCATTTGCCACGTGCACCTAAAGGAAATCCTTTAAATCTAATAACAGTAGCATTTGTCAATTCTTGAACCTGGTCTTTAAGGTGTTGATGTTTCTTTACTTTCTCTGTTGCTGCTTTTGCCAATGATGTTAATTTGCTTTCATTTCTGATTGTGACATCTACCACCAAGGGTTTTTCCTCTTTAACAAATATCAGATGTGGTTTATATAACTCATTTTGTTCATCTTTCAACAATGGCTCTTGAAATATTACCCATTCTTTCTTTTTAGCCTCTTCCACCAGCAGTTTGTATAGTTGGTTATGTCTCTTATTTCTAGCATCTTGAACCGCAGGACTGTTGGTAAATGTACCCATTCCTTGATAGCTGTTCTTATAGCCAAGTCAAGTGTCTCTAGCTATGTGGCTCTTACCTCAGCCTCGTCTGCCAGGTAGATCAAGCGTGGAATAGCGTACCCTTTCAAGATGACAACCTTCTGAAACGGCTTCAGAGAAGGCTTCCCAATCTGATTTACCCATCCTTTCACTTTATTCAGTAGTTCTGGTTTTGATATTCCTGTCCACGGGTCTACTTGTAAGCCCAGGTATTTCTCAGAACTACCAGATTCAGTCATGTTGAGGGGGGTGCCTTTAATCGTCCATGGAGGGCAGTCATTGATCGTTTACATATCCTTTGTAGACTGGATGCAAAAGCCATGGCATTTCTCCCCTTGTGCCTTGAAGCCCTTTAGATCACAAAAAAACCTCAACAATGTCAATGTTTTTCAGCATTCCTTCCCATGATCCACTTTGACAGTACCAGGTCGTCTGCAAAAGCCACAGCTGTTACATGTGTCAAGTAGTGTTGGTACCCACTTCCTTCCTCTTCCAGTTTACACAGCAAAGGGTCCGCAGACAAGTTAAATAAAATTGGAGACATTGGATCACCCTGTTACACATCAATCCAAATCCCAGCAGGATCTGACTGTTCATTCTTCATGTCAATATGAGTATTGATCTTGTTATACAAATTAGTAATCAGGATGATAGTATGATCATTCACACCTATCTGTTTTAGAGCTTCAGTGATGTGAGAATGGCTCACAGTGTTGAAAGCTTTGGCTAAATTGACAGACTACTCCTATGGGTTGCTTCTCTTTTTTTTTGCATTCTGAATTAAAAGCTGCAAGTTTCAGGTTTTCCACACATCCTGATGATCTTATAAACCCCCTTTGTTGTGGACATGCCTTGACCAACCTTTCCATTATAATCCTTGAAAATAATCTCAGGATGGTCGATCCAACGGTAAGCATTTGATGAATAATATCCTGAAACTAAATAAAGAAAACAGCAGTTGTCTTCTCTGAGAGGAATAAACCTCTGCCTTTTATGTTCTCATAATAAATTGTCTGCTGCAAATAATTCACTCACTCCTCCTGTAGATTGAACCACTTTCTCAGGTAGTGTATTTCCTTTCTTCCGGATGTTTCCATTTGAAATCAAAGCTGCAGATTTCAACAAATCTGTATAAACAGGTATCCAGGGAAAGAATTAAGTGGTTTGTTCTGATTTTGACCTTTTAAACCTTTTTTTTATTTAAAAACACATTTTAAGATGATGGCTTTAATTGAAGGGAAAAAAAAATACTGTTTTTAATTTGTGTGTCATTACATCTCTTCACTAATCTTAATGATGCCACCTGAAGTCAGAAAATTAAAAATATTTTGAGAAATGTGCCCTACTGTGTGTATAAACTCCTGAACTAAATATTTGTGTTATGTTACTTCGGTAAGCCAGTGTACCAGTTTTGTTTGTTTGCTTTGTCCCCTTAAATGGCTTCACTTAATATTAAATCTTTAGAGATAGAAGCATTATACAATGTCATTATAAATAAAATGAAATACTAAGTAATTCAAATGGCAATATACTTTCAAGTAAATGGAGAAGAATTGTTTACTTAGGAGATGTGGTAGATCAAAAGTATTTTTCAAGGGAGAGTATAAAGCACTTATTCTCTATTCACTAATGTCTGTAATGAAGTAGTGAAATAATATTGGAACATACACACATGATCAGAGTTTTCACTTCTTTTGTAACAGATATGGGGAGATTTCATGGCTATGGCAGGTCTCACCTACTAAAAGTATCACTGTGAAAGACAGTAATAACATGGGCATAGGTTTGTCAAACTATATTTAGTAAATCAGTATTTGCCTTCTATGAAAATCTTTCTAAGATGGTACGATGAAGAAGCTTCTTAACTTAATTAACTGTGCAGTCCTTTTCCTAATTTCTACATAGGCACATGTAACTGAAGACTTCCACATACCTCAGAAATCTACAAGAGCCAGCTTGCTGTCCCCAGCATCTACATTACTAGTGAGACATCTAGGAAGGCGACTTCCTAGATCTAGCAAAGCTAGACATCTAGGAGGGCTGGGGTTTGTACTGCAAGAATCCTCAGTGGAAGCCCCAAGAACAGATGCCCATTTAGTACAGCTATCTCACAGCAACTATTTAGGCAGCTACCTATCTCTGTCATCTTCTAGGTTGCAGCGTGTGGATACCAGCTGTGCGATAGGAAGGGGCAAGCATCTGAAATATTCCAGAAGAGCTGAGGATTCAGAAATAGAAATTCAGGAGGTCACCATTCTTGGTCCCTAGTCTGCTGCTCTGCCAAAAGTTACTGCCCTGTAGCAGAGGTAGCGAAGTGATCTGTCTGCTCAGAAGGTGCCACAGTTCACACAGTGTATTAACAACTACTGAAACTAAGGTGTGTTTGAGCATTGCAGATATGAAAAACAGTGGCTGTAGAACTGTCACGCTTCCCGTTCTGCTTCTGTGGAACATATTCTATGGATACCTGCTTCTGAGGGCAGTAGCATTTGGCAACGGGGCAGGGTATGAGGTTAGGTAGGGACCCCTCAGATCGCTGCAGTTTGAATTGTCAAAGTGACTTTCTTCTCTTACGGTGCCTGTAGCTGTTCTGTGAGATGCTTTTCTTTCCCTCTGATAGGATATCTTATGCTATCTGGATCTATATAGGTGAAAGAAATGAAAGAGCAGATGGACTTGCCTTATAAAAATAGCAGTGGGATAATATAGTGCAAGCAAGCTGACACTGAATGACCCATCTCACAGGCCCACTCTTATTTTACTTCTTTTGTAGTATATGAGATAATGAACAAAACGAAGGACTGTGAGCAATAATACTGCCTTTTCACACTTTGTTCATAACGATTGCCTAAGATACAAAGCAAATAAAATCTACCAGATGCAGCAAATTCTCTGGAGCCTAAGAAAGCAAAATTGTAATGTTGCAAATGTAAATGCTGGCATTGCAGCTTAATACACATATAAACCGAGCAATCTATATTGTGTGATCATCATTTTTTAAGAAAGGCTGGAGCCCAGAGACTAGCAAATGTTCTCATCTGCAGTGTATCAGCAGTTCTCAGTCTTCAGCTGCTGTATAGATAATAATTCTAATTGAAGAATCATTATATGAATCCATATGTGAATGATAGATGGGCTATAGCCTTTTGTTCATGATGCTTTAAAAATTGAGTTGCTGCTTCACTTTTATAAGGGGTGATTAGGTTACCCTTTTTTTTTAGTTTTTTCTTTTAAATGCAACATTTTAATCAACCTGGCCTGACAGGATTTGGAAGCGGAAGGAAAAACAATTTCTGTAGCTGACAATTTTTTTAAACAATAGCTATTTAAAGACTCGAATTGGTTACAAAGTGACTCTCCACAGAGAGAACCTTTTCCAAATGTTTTTAATTCTGAAATCAGTGTTTGAAAAATTGTGCTCTATAATAATTGTTTTTCATGTGCTATATTTTTTCCCTCAAAGATAACAGTATATACTTTAATGCAGTTTAAGAATTCTTTTTGAAAATTATAGTTAAAAAGACATTTTTTCTGTCACTCATCAAGCATCTGTCATATCAAAGAACCAGTAATATATTTATCTTGATGGATAAGCTTCAGTGTTCTGGACCAAGATCAGTGTAACTGGACCAAGCTTTCAATACTCCTTTGGGGATCCTAAAGTCAAGTTCATGATCTAATTAAGATTGTAGTGATAATTATATCTGCTGCTGAACAGGAGTCTTTCATCATACCAAATTTCAACTAATTTCTTTAGCATGGCATCAAAGCTGATCCAGTTCAGAAGCTGAATTGCTTCCTTAACGTGGATGGTGAAATTTAATTTGCCTTTAGATCCTGGATTCAAATCCAGGCTGAGTCAGCTATAGCAAAATTATCACTGCTTTATTTTAACCTATTGAGAATAGAAAGAATACAGTGGTTTCAGCTGCGTGCTACCTCTCCTATTACTTGTTCTCAAAAAGCTGCAAACATTAAGCTGCCATCTTACACTTACTGCTGGTTGGGGCATGGTGGGAGTTAGTCTTGTACAAATAACATGACAGCAACAGAGTTGTGTGCATTATTAATCTTTCTCTAGGCACTGCAAGTAGGAACACAATGCTTCGTTGGGAATTCAAGACAAACACGTAGTGCTTCCCTGGTCCATTCTCTCCAAAAGCCATTTCTCAGGCACATTTCTTGTGATCGAAGGGTACCAGAGGACCAAAACACAGGGAAAAGGAACAAGGTCTCCAGTGTTTTGGAAGGTTTCTAGATTGGTTAAATGTGTATGGCTTTTGCTACGTGTAAAGCCTATACTGTTATCTAAACTCTTGGAAAAAATGTTTGCAGCCGTTCTCATCCTTTACCTAAACTGTTTCTGAGCGGAATTTGTGCAGTGATAGTTCTGTAGGTGCTGGGGCGGGGTGGGCTGCTCCGGCACCGCAGCTGACAGGTCACTCGCTAATGCAGCCCTGAGATCTGGCTGCGGGAGGACAGTCTGGTGCCTGAGCAGGGGGAAGTGTTCCCCCTTTGCTTTGATATTGGGCTGACAAGCAGATGTGACAAGCAGAAGTAGTTTGCAGATGCCAACACTGTTGAGCAATTAGTTAATCCTGTAACTAGTCTTTCTGGAGCCTGTAGAACTGCAGAAGGAGAGTGCTTAGTTTTAATATGTCAAAAAAGGAATGTAGCTATTGAGGGGCAAAGAATCAAACGTAACCTGCAAAAAACCTGCAACATATTGTATAAACGCTTGATTAAATACCAGTTGTCTTCCTATTCTCATTGTTTTCTTCTGGTTCTCTCTGTAATAAAGCTATAATGCAGATTCTGGCATCTATTTCAACAATGGTAGAGGAATTGCAAATGACTTAGTAGGTGGAGGGGCTTGGGATACAGTTAAAGATACATTTTTAAATGGAACATGAGGAAAGTGTCTGGGAAGTTTATAAAAATAGAATTAGCCTGAAATAGTGCTGTGCAGCTGAGAAGGTATTGAGTCTCCAGCAAGATCTGAGCCTGCATAGTAAATTCTTGACTGTCTGCACACTGCAAGCATCAGAGGGTACTGTCAAAATACAGCGCTCATTTCATCACAATAGTAGCCTGCCCTCTAATCGTATTAATTTCTAGTATTCTGTTCTCCCTTCGCCCCCTTGAGTATTTTTGGGTGGTTTACTTAGCAGCGTCTGCTGTACTAGTGCATCAGAAAAAGGATGGGGAAAGGGGGAAAGATGCTTACCAGTCTGTTGCTGTCTCCACTGATTCAGAGCTTCATATGCAAGAAGTCAACCAGAGCACACAAAGGCATCAGGTGCAAGCTGCTAGCTTTTTTTTAGTTGAAGGGTTTAAAATCAATAAGTGGATGTGAATATAAAAATATTGTTTAATAATGACATAACTGATGCTATTAAAAGTCAAGCTCGTATTCCATGCAAGTAGCACAAACTGTCACGCTCTGGTTTTCTCTTTGGTTTTGTTTCTAAACATTTCACCTGAATGTGAAATCTGTGTCAGGGCAGCACTTCAGGTTTCAGAAAAACATGCACACCCTGCCGATCTTCTAGCAGTAGATGGTTTTGTTGGACCCCGGACAGTTCCTCTCCCCTTTCCGAAGGCATGCTTAGGAATTTCAGCTGCATTTGCTGCAAGGCCTTTTGAAGTGAGGTATTTCTCAGTGACTCTGTCTTTAGAAAGAGTCCGTTGTGGCTGCTGGCAGTCTTTGTAGGCTGTATATATTCTTCATGATGCGTTGTGGCTTCATGCGGTGACTTCTGCATCCATGTGTTCATTTGCAGGTAAAGAGTTTTTGATCTCTTTTTGCACTGAGATGGGCAGGACAAAGGCTTCTTTATTGCACGTACATCCTTATCAGTATTAGAAGTTGTGGCGTGTGAAACACTACTGCTGCCTTCAGCGAGGCTGTAAGGCATGTGTGGATTTGCTAATGGAGTGGAGCAGGGCTAAGGGTGCTTCAGCTCCAGTGATGGATCCTTGTGCTCCGAATAATGAAATGCCACTGTGAGGCAGGGCAGTGAAACTCCAAGTGAGGCAGCGGCTGTGCTGGCCCTTCCGCTGGTGTAGGCTGAGCAGCAGACCTTGGGTTATTTGGTCCAGAAAGGAGATGTGTTTTCTCTTTTCTAGACGAGATGGCTCTGCAGCGGCCTCAGGAAGAAGAGGCAATAACAATGTATTTTTGTCATGGAAGCAAGTAGCTGTGACTCACAAGGCTCCTGGGGCACCATTTAGTGAAGTTAAAAGATGCCGTTTTCATTTAGTAGCTCTATAACTGCATTTTTGAGTCTCCCTGTTCACTTCATTCTTGCATAAGCGCCTCTTCCTACATTTCCAGGACCTAATTTTCCCCTGTCTTGCACTTTCTGTAGATTTTTACATCCGTGCAAGTGGTGGTAAAACTCAGCTCTTTTTGATGTGAGAGCATTTAGCGTATATGCTGCATTTACTTGACACAAGCATAGAAGGCCATAGCAGGGGCAAGGCAGCGGGGAATCGAACCAGTTGTTTACATCTTTCCTCCAAAGGACTGGTAGGTCAAACATCCTTCTCCTGTCCACAATACTCTGCCATTAACAGCTGTTAGTGAGTGTTAGCGCATCATATTTTTTTCCCCTCGAGGCTGAGCACATTATCTCTACAACACTCCAGCACCTTGCTGGGAACATGCCACAGTTCTGTTTTCAGAGTGTTTTGTTAATGCTAGTGACCTTGGTGGTGTGACCACAACACCTGCTTTACCTGATAAGATCATTAATTTTTTTCTCTGCAGCCTTTGTGTTGAGCATAAGCAAATCTTCATTTGTACCTGGAAAACATTGCCTGAACATCAGCTTACTGGAGCACTGACCTGTATCTCCCGGTATATTTTAAGGTATTAAATAGGCAATTAGAAGAAATCACTTCAATAAAAGCAGAATGAACACAAGCCTCTCGTTAGCTGCAATGGAGCAAGACGGCATTGGAATCAATCGTGCAGCTTTTCAGCTGTCACTCTGCTGCAGCAGCAGCTGTCTGTCAGTTGAGATGACAGCAAAGAGCTGATCTATACTCTTTGAGCTACAGAGATAAGCTGCACATGCACAATGAATGTGTTCCCAAAATAAACACATTGGGAAGAGCCGGGTATTTTTTTTAATGATCAATCTTCTCATCCTTCTAACAGTTCTTCCTTCCTCCTCTTTTGTTAGTTTACCAGGCTGCTGTCACCCCCTGCCTTTTTTCTTAGAGTGGCTGTGTGTTCTCCTTCTGCCCTTTACCGTATGGGTTTGTTTTTCTGCATGCTGCTGCCTCGTATTTCTGCAGCATCCCACCTTCTGCAGCATCCCACCTTGGGTGGAGGTGGGGCCCCTTGGTGGAGGAGACGCAGGCGGTGCTGCCTCCCGGGCCAGCGTGACCATGGCTGGCAGAGCCACGGCTGCAGCTGGTGTCTGCAAAGTGCTGAACGGAATTGCTCGGGGAAGGTTTAAGTGGGTCTGAAACTCGGTGTGGAGTAGAAGAGCTGTAACTCCAGAGCTTGTGAAGGGGCTTAGACCTATTTCAAGCCTTAGCCCAGTCCTTTGTGCAGGCAGGGCTCCAGGGTTTTTGTATTTGCTTTTGCTTCTTTATTAATCAGGCACGAGTTTATTAAATGATAAGGTGGCTTCAACGTTCCCTTTCCCACCATTTGCTCTAGTTTTGTTGTCCTCCGCAGCAGTGCTGACATTTTTTGCATATATGGGGCGGTCCTGCAGATCTTCTCTCTCTCCCTCACCTCTATGCTGGATGTAAACAGATTTCCTTGGCAGAAATCCTGTGTTATGGGTCTTGCTACTTGGCCCCATGCACAACTATATCCTGGTCATATGTCCTGCGTGACAAGGCTGTTCAGGCTGCTTTGCTCTGCAGTCACGCTGGGGTTGAGGTTGCTCCTGTTTTTCTGTCTTACTCTACAGTAACAGACATTCATATTCAGGAGTCTGTGAGTCTTGGGTGACCTCATTTCCTCAGTAAAATATAGCAGCGTGAGCGCTGTGTCCTGAAAGTGTAGGGGATGATGGTGGCTCAGAAGATTGATCATGTCACTGGTCCGGACTAAGAGCACATATGTCATGAGGGACTTGCTTCAAGGCCTTGCAAAAAGACGAGTAGAAACTAGAAGCTGGCACAAAAAGGGGAAAAGCTGATCTCAGAGAAACCTTTATATGTACAAAAACCCCCTAAATCTCTTCATTTAAAAATTCAGTTTCACTCTTTATTTTATGATCTTGGTTGCACAACAGCTGTGTGTATTTTTTAGTTTTGCGAGGTCTGCAGAGCCTGAAACGGACACTGTGGATTTTTCTATCATTCTGTGATACCATGTTGTAAGCTAAGTATCCTTCCCATTTTATAGGTAAGAAAGCAAAGACCGAAGGATTGCTTCTGAGTACCAAGTGCCTTTCATCTAGCTGTACAGGGTGATGCTGGTTATGCCCTTTGGTTCTGTCTCAGAGAGCAAGCCCAAAGTAGCAGGTCAAAGTCTGATGCCCAAGACAGGTAGCTCAGGACACATGCTGTCCCTGTCCTTGCATCTCTCTCTTTAAGCTGCAGATTACTTCAGTTCTTCCATTTTCACTCTGTTTTCTGCTTAAACAAGGATAAATACATTTTTGCCTGAATAAGGTTTGCTATGGGATTCACAAGACCAAATACCACCTTATGGCATATACGGAGGTAAAAACAGCAGCTCCCACTTTCCGGGCTGGTGGTTTTGACTAGCTAGCTCCTTTGATAATTTCAAAGGGCCTAAGATAAAAGGATCTTAGAAAATACAGATACCTCTGATATCCTTCCAGAGGTACAGTGGAGGAGCAGGGGAGGGACACTGAGCCATCACCGTTTCTGTAGCTCTCCATTCACTGAATATGCAGTGCCAGAAAATGCTGGTTTTCAGGCCTGTCAACAGATATTTTTCTTAAGTATTTGAAGTACCTCAGCAATCACAGATACATAGCCTCTTGCACACTGCCAATCCTACCTTTGAAGTTTATGGTTTTAGGAAAGTTTAATACAGCTTGCTTGAAGTTAAGCAAATAACTTACCCACATGCAATGGAAGTCTGGTCGTATTATAATTTTTTTTTTTTTTAAGCTGTTACTTGTAGCTTTCCAGAAAACAATGTGTCTAAAAATAAGATTTTGACAGCAAAAAATTCAGCACTATCTGCTAGTTGGAAACATTAATTCTCTCTCTGGTTCTATCTCAGAGTAGATCTTTTAATTTTAAAGAGAGAGAGTACAGAATAGAAGCAGCATGCACTGCATCTATACACAGAGATTTGCATTGTTTTCCAATGAGGTTATAATTTCTCTCCAAACTTGGGGCATTGCTGAGCTCTGCTTTCAATTTTACTGCAGTCTCAACAATAAAATAAATAGAAAGCATACAAAAATACTTAAAGGCAAAAATTAACAAAAACAGTCACTTCCAGGGCATATTTTTTTAAAAAAATCCTAATAGTTTAAACTATTCTCTTAGTAAAAAATAGGTGCTATAAATCCTGATCACCTAAGCTGCAATTAATCCATCCATACATAACATTTCCCTTACGATTTCATATTTTACATGAAAGCTTGCAGTACTCAAATACCTTACCAAGACTTTTGTGAAATCCACATAATTTTCATAGTTACTAGAAGTAACCACTGCGTTAAGAGATGTCAAACATTAAAAAATTAAGCCTTTCCAAGTAACAGGCACATGTGGTAGGCAGAGGCATGAACTGTGCCGGCTGCATTCAGGCCAGCTGGTGCCTGCGCCAGGGCTGGAGCATCAGTTGCTCATCGATCGGTACCGCGCGGCTGGGCCAAGCACAGGCACGTCCCCGCAGAATCGTTCGCTCTTGCCTCTGCCCTTTATTTAACGGGCTGTTAAATGGAAGAAAGATAACCAAGGCGTGAGAGAAAACAAGGCTGTTGGGGAACACCTTTGAACAAACAGAGCTTGCAGGAGCGGGGACCGGATCCTACCGGCTGTTGACAACCAGCAAATGAAGTTCAGGGAAAGCCGAGGCTCTCGCTGGTGCTTGGCATCAGCCTGGGCAGCGACCGCAGCTCCTGATGGACCTTAGTCAAGTCTCTCCACATCAGCTTTTCCCATTAATGTTTAATCTGTCTGAACTGCAGACAAGTCTGGTTCCTCTGAGTGGAGATTTCTAGCTAACAGGCTAGCATTAAAAGAAAAAAAAAAAAAAAAAAAACAACAAACAACAAATCCAAACCAAAGAAAGGGCAAATGAAAGAAGATGGATGCAGGGAATAGTCAAATCAATGCATTTAAATTGTAGGCTTACTAGGGCAGCAGCTGTCCATGTCCAAGTCACATGTGCCATTATAGAAACCCCTTCATTGTTGGTAACTATTCAGCAACCATTCCTATAACAATGACAAGCACTCACTAAAAGCCCCCAGAACAACCCGAGAAGCCCTAGCTTATTTCTAAACAGCTCCTAAGAGTGCTGATGCTATGATGGATGGCACCTTACTTGAAATCTCCTTTCCCAAAAAGCCCAGAACTGCCAATATTTGTAAGCTTTACTCACACAGGTCAGCAAATATAATAGGCAAATATGCAGAGCAAAATACATTTTGATTGATTAGACGGTCTTTGGAGAGAAGGCACCAAGTTCTTTATTGCAGATATTTATCTTGTAGTCTTTTCCACTCTGCTGCTTGTTAGTGCATATGGAGTTTTTTGCATGTATTTTTAAATGCTAATAAGTGTGAGAGACATAGGAAAGGCTTTTCAGTGGATTTGCTCTTATTTTAATTGAAATGAGGTCAGATATAGTGCTGGCCTAATCACACCTTGTTAAGCTAAAACCTATGTTTCTTCCAAATACTTAGGGCATTACTGAGAATCAACCTAAACTATGTCACAAGAAGTGCAACTAAGAATCCCATCTTTATAAATATTTCAAGTGTCTGTTATAAAAACAAACACTGTAGTAGCTATGGTTTTTCTCTTTGAACTGCATAAGCGTATGTGGGAATATGCCAGCATTTTTCCACCTAAAATGGTCACCAATAGGTGGTGCTAACTGTTTCCAAATTCGGCACAAGGTTCTTCCCATTTGTTCCTCAAGCAGATTCTCCTGCCTGCCTCGTCCTGGCAGATCTACCTCAAAGCCTATTCTTGATAAATATGCAATTCCCAACAGATTAATCTCATCTTTTCATATTCCTTCTTTGCTGCTATGACCTTTAGTTGCTCTTGCATGCTAGTCTTTGGGTTTTCCCCATGCTCCAGTTGGTTGCAGCCAACTGTCAAGCAGGAACTTCTGGGAACGTGATTCCTGTGCCCAGAGCTTTGGCTGCACTCCTGAAGAGCTTACCTTTGTCTTTGTTCAGAGTTCTTTGATCTTGACTGTATTTTTCCATTCTTTCTGGAAATGGGTCTTAACATTGCTCCAAACAAATAAATCATTTTCACTCAGTCATCTTTAGTACAATTTTTAAAAAATTCTGCTCTTGAAAGCAGAAGAGAAAATGTAAAGAAAGGAAAAGGTCATATAAATATAAAACAAAGTCAGTTGAATGGTATAAAATAAATCTGGTGACTTCAGTCTTTTATCTTAAGCAAGGGTATTCTTTTAGCTCATTGATTCAGAATTCAAACAGATAGGTGTTTTATGTTTTCACTGACTGCCTGGTTCAGAGCAATATCCCGTCACTCCAGCTAGCAGATATTGTAGTCCTAATTCTCCTGATGCATGTCATGATGTTAGATTTGCACCGATGGGGAGAAGCATGCCCATCCCTGTTCAGCTGTCAGCACTGCAGGTGGCAGTGTCCCCAGCCCCGTGCAGGAGCCAAGAAGTGCCAGTGGCTGGTGGGCCAGAGAGGGACTGCATGAGCCAGGCCCCCACACCAGAGCTCAGCATACCTCCTTCCGTAGCTGTGGTACTCCGGGCACATATTTCCATTTGTAACGGCTTTGCTAAGCCTCTTTTTTACTGGTGCTGTCTATAAAAAGCGATAGACTTAACACTGAGGGTGTGCTAACTGGGGTACTTCTGGGTTGTGTCTGTGAGCCTAGGTCTGGATTAGGGCACAAACTGTAGGGGGAGGAAAGCTGCCATCTCCAGTGCCTCTGAGGTACAGTATGGCCAGTCCATGCCCCTCAGCTCCCTCTCGATTCCTGCTAGAGGGTATGTCTAGGCCAGAACACTTTTGGTAAGAGACTGCCTCCCAGGAGGCTTACTTCCTAACAGTCAGAAACAAAAAAAAAAGACATAGGTGCCTTGAAGAGCAATGTTGCACTCCCAACCCTTTTGAATGGCATCCATAGCCCCCAGAGTGTTTACAAAGAAGCTGCCAGAAATCTTTTTGAAGCTCTGAGCCTTATGTTGTATCCGAAGGACTAGAGTGCCTCATGCAGAGGTGCAGGCAGCCATGGGAGCTCCCCAGACGGGCCCCAGCCAGGGCACCCACACCACTCACTCCAAGAGCAGTGGCATCCTTCGAGCACTCCCTCCTCCTTCCCGAGTCGTGAGGCCACAGGTCACCAACCTATTTGCTCCTCCTGCTCACTTTAATGAACATTGCGGGGATTTTATTTTTTTCCCCTCCTTGGCACACCTGGAAGGATGAAGTAAGTCCCTCTTCTTCCTCCAGAGGAGACTCTAAGCCTTAGGCTAAGACTCTTCCCTCAAGGCTTAGAGAATCGCCTGGGGCAAAACTGAGAATAGCTTTGTCATTTCCTTGACAAATGGTGATCAGAAAGCTGTTCAGGGAAGGTGGCACTTACAATAATACTTTTAAAGTAGTGGCTAGAACGGCATTTCATGAAGGCCTTGATCCCATGGCATGTGAAGGTGCTCTAAGAAAACATAGTGGTTCAAGGTTTTCATGAAGATAGAGGTAAAGAAATGTCCATTTCTGCATCTCCTTTCAATTTCAGTATGCCTGATCTGGAGCCCTAAGTCTTGGGCAGTTTTGGGCATGAACACCTTTTGAAATTAGGACCCACCAGAATGACGCAACAACCAAGATGTTCTGGAGGTGGTCACCTTGTTACTGAAGACTGTGTTCTGTAGGTAATGCTCAAATTTTCAAGCTGTGCAGCCTGCTTGACATCAGATGTAATCATTCTTCCCTGAAAGGTCAAGGCACGAGGTGGGATGCCTCAATCATTTAATCTAGCAACTCTACATCAGGTTTTCCGTTTTGTTTTGTTTTGTTTTTTTTTCTCTCCAGCCGATCCTGACTTATCTGTTGTTACTGATCCACCCTCCTGCCTGTGGGAGGGAAGAGTCTTGTGCCCTCCCTCATGTGGCCTTCAAGGTCTGTCTGATATACTTTGCTGAGGTTTCAGTGTTCTGCACCTAGACCTTACACAGGGAGCTATTATCTTACTTTCCCAGCCTGTCTTATTTTCCTTTAACTGAAAGGTACAACTCCTAAAGTGCAGCTTCTAACATGTATGCATTGCTCTCGATAAAATCTTGCTGACCATGTAAGAGACTTCACAATAAAAGAAATTATTTTGTTGCATCAGTATGATTTATGAGTATTGAAACGTAGACAAGGATCGTAGCAAAGGAAATAGAAATCTGATATGAGGAAAAGAGATGCTGTTTGGGTACACAAATTGGAGACATTAATGTCCTTGTTACAGCTCTGGAGAAACTGGATCAGGTTAACTGTATGATCCAAAACATAATGGAGTGTCCGCATTCATTTTAAAGACCTCAGTAAATCAGTAAGTGTCCTGAAGGGTGAAACAGATGTCCTGAGCTTGAATATTCATCTTGGTCTCCAATAGTTTTTATACTAATCTAGCTGTGTTATAGAATTTGTTGAAGCAACCATTTTTCACTTAGTATCAGCACAATGTGTAGGACACGTGTAAATTCACTGAAGAAACTGAATCATCTGGGAAGAGGAACTTTTCTGATACTTGACTATAGATCCAAGGGAAGAGGAAAACACAGAACTGAGCAAAAAGCCAGACCTACCCTAAATAAGCATGACCCTGAGAAAAAGGCCAGAGGGGCAGGTTTGGAAATAGACTATCTGGAAGAGACTTGGTAGAAGCACAGAAACTGTCTTTGTTTTCTTAATCCCTCCAATGCCCGAGGGGACAGGCCTCAGAAATTTTGTAAGAAACAGCATTGAATCAATTTCTCCTAAGGAGAGTAACTTGCAAGGCCTCCACATTTTTGGCCAGAAAGAGTCTTGGATTTGCTGTTTTGCAGCTGCTTTAGGATTAGGTTTTTAAACATTTTATAACTGCATCCTTTTTTTCCCCAGTTTATGCCAAGCTTGTTTAGGGCTGGTACATATTGTCATTCCTCTGCCAGGTAGGAACAGATCTGAAGCTTTTCAGGTTGCTCTCCTGCTGAGCAAGAAACCTGTGCTGCAGGAATACTTTTTTTCAAATTTCTTTGCTTTACCTGCACACACTGTGTGTGTAGATACAGACAGAAAACAGATTCAGGAAAATACCTTGTCAAACCACATGCAGCCAACAGCACCACGTAGGTCCTGCCACACAGCAGTCTCCACTGGTGACCGAGCCCACCTTTTGCATGTACTGACCACTACTTGTTTAGTTGCTTATTTAACCTTGACAGAGACTGAAGAGGATGGAGGTTAAAATAGAGATGTGTAAAAGATTACTAGGTGGTATTAGATTTCACATGCTTTCTACTAATAGATAAGACAATTTCTGTCTAACATATTTTTGACTCAGTTGTAGGCTATAGCAGCAAAAGACAACGTTTTCATGTCTTTCCCCTGTTTCCTAGTTCAGATGCTTTTTTTATTCAGTTTGATTTATTTGCTTTGTATTAGAAGGTTCCAACATTTTGTCTTGTTTTCCCTGTTTCTCAATGTTCCTAATAAAAACTACAGCAATAAAAGAGTAATAAAAGATAAATCCACACTTCAGCTGGGATCTTGTCATGTATTTTTCATGCATGCTTAAATCCCCACCCCCAAAATCCACAAATGGGAAAAAATGATTTAAGTTTAAGGATCACAGCAGAAAGTACAGACACGGCTGACACGCACACGAAGGAAGATGGGTCAGCTGCTTCTCTGATCAGCAAGCCTCTGCCTTGCACTTAACGGACTTCAGCTAATCAACCCAGAGATCCCAAGGAGTTAAATGCAGGTGTAATTCTTTCTCTCATAGCAGGCTGGGGATCTGTGGGCAAGGTTCAGGCACGATGCTAAAATCCCATTCAAGCAGAAATGCCACGTTATTTACTTACTAAAACAATGGTCTTATTACAAAGACATGTTAGGAATGAAAATATGACAGTGTCTATTTTAGGTTGTCATTGATCTTTAATTTGCTGTGACTTGAAGGTTTTCTATGTAGTCAGTGCTTTTTGGCCAAAATATATGACTGCAGGGAAATGAGTAAATGAGTGCCAGAGATGTTCTTTTTTCCTATGAAAAGACTGAAATTGCTTTGTGTAAATGTGTGGAAAATGCTGATATTTTGTTTCTATAAATACTTCGCCTCCTGCGTGCTGTATTTCATTTGTGCTGTTTCCTAGGAGTATTTGGCTTCTTATCACTTTTACGCAGGGTGCTGAATACAAATGAGCTACCATTTACCCAGCAACCAAGCTGTGGAGCATTTGTGACTGTTGTGCATTTCCTGAGCAAGAGTAACTACTGAATGAAGCAGATTACCCTGTAGCCTTGCAAAACACTGAGGATTATAAAACATGTATTTAGTGGATAAATACACAGAGGAAAATGCACAGACTCTCTCTGTTTCTATATATGAGGGCGTGCATGTATATGAATATATCTGGGTGATGTAAAAAAACCCCTGAAATAATCCATCATTTTTAATGAGGATTTAAATATAGGGAAGGCAAAAAAATTTCAAAGTTGTATTTCTTATTCTCAGTGACACTGCTTACAACCAGGCTTCTTGTTTATGGAGTCTATAGACAAGGCTCCATTACCACAGCCTCATGAAATCACAGGGTGATCCAGCTTGGAAGAAATGTCAGGAGGTCACTAGTCCAACCTCTGCTCAGAGCAGGGCCAGCTCTGAGGTCAGACCAGGTTGCTCAGAACTTGATACAGTTGTTCCCTGAAACCCCCAAGGATGGGGACTGCACAGCCTCCCAGGGCAAATGTCCCACTGTCTGATTGTCCTCCTGGGGAAAAACCTTTTTCCATATATCCAGTCTGAAACTCTCTTGGTTCATCATCCGTTGTCTCTCATTCTCCTGCCTTGGCATCTCTGTGAGTGAAGAGCCTGGCCCTGCCTCCTCGATGACCTCCCTGCAGATGCTGGGCAGCTGCTGTTAGGTGCCCCCAAAGCCATCTCTCCTCCAGGCTGGACAAGCCCAGCTCCCTCAGCCTCTCCTCGCAGGGAAGTGCTCCGGCCCCCGGCCAGCCTGGGGGCTGTCTACTGAACTCACTCCAGCTGATCATCCTCTTTCTTTTATTTGAGAGGAGCGAAACTGGACATGGGACTGCAGACATGATCTCACTACTGCTGAGTAAAGGGGTTTAGTTACCCCCTTGGACCTCCAGCCCATGCTCCTGTTAGTACAGCCCTGGTTCCTCTTGGCTGCTGTGGCTGCTAGGGCACACAGCTGGCTGAAGACCACCTCAGCCCCTGTTGTGTCGTTGCATGGGACTCTTCCTTCCTAAGTGCAGGACATGGCATTTGTCCTTGTTGAATTTCAGGAGATGCCTGCTGGCCCATTCCTCCAGACTGCCCAGGTCCCTCTGGATGGCAGCTCTGCCCTCCAGAGTACTGACTGGTCCCCCCGGTTTGGTGTCATCCACGAACTCGATGAGAGTGCACTCATGGTGTCCTTGATAAAGATGTTAAACTGGGCAGGTGTCAGGGACCAAAGTTAGGCTGACTGGCTTGTGTTCCCCAGGTTGTGCTTTTGGCCTTTTCCAAAGACAGGTGCAAGATTTGCCTTCCTCCAGTTTCCGGGGACCTCCCCTGCTCCCCGAGACCTTTCACAGGTGACACTGACCTTCTGAGGGGAGCAGCCAGCACGGTGCGAAGCCTGGGATTTAGCCCGTCTATGGGCCCAGTTCTCTTGAGGTCCCTGGCTTGATCCTCGCCCACTGGTGGTCATCTCCTCCTCCAACCCTGCCTCTCAGCGCTGAGGCCCCGCGTGATGGTGGCAGCTGGGAAGTGCCAAGGCCTGTCTGGATACGGTTTGTTGGAGCAAATAGAGGAGTAAGGAGACTGAGGTAACTCTTGACATGTTTTGGCAGTGGGATAAGCTGAGAGGGCAGTCTCCCTTTGCTGGCAAGGGAACAGGCTAAGAGAGCCAAGAGGAAAAATTAAAGTTTTTTCAAGAACCTTTTGGGTGAAAAACTTGGACAGCTTTTAAAAAACTCTTTGAACAATGACTGGAAGCTTCCGTGAGTTGGGTAGCCAGGGGCAGGGAAGGGGTGGGAAAAGCTCACTTGGAGTTACACACCTGAAGTCATCACCCAAGTCAGTTTTAGCTTTTGCTCACTCAAATCCCTGAGCAGGGACTTTGTGTTGCCTTCAGGAAGGAACGGCAGTGTAAGCGCTGAGCTTCTCAGCACTCCCCATGCATGTGCCACTTGGTTAATTGTTCAAATACACACATTGATGTGCCTGATCTTGTTCCATGGGAATGTTTGTACTGTCTCAAATCAATTCAAATGAGTCTTGTTCACCTGTTTGACATAAATAATATGGATGGACTTGGCAATTTTATCTTTTGCTTAAATTAAACTTCAGTCTGTGATATAGTTTGCCAAATTAGGCAAAATGATGTTATGATTATTGTAAGCTGGTGGTCTCCATGTCATGGTTTCCACCTACTTCATACTTGCAGTTTTAGACCTGCCGCCTTTGTTATCTGTTCTACATTGGGATAAGCTTTTCGGTGCACTGGATTAGGTTGTATGTTGTAGTAAAATATTAATATATATCATGAGTATAAAGCGTATTTTAACATAATGTGACATCATTAAACACAGAACATACTCAGTGAAAATACTACTTACACCTTGTAGCACAGTGGTCACCGTACATGATTTTCATGGGACTGGGATAAGAGAAAATTAAGTGAGGGACCCTCGCATGGAAATAAGTATGAATGGTAACAGAGGAGCCTCCTGCCATCATTGTGCTCTCCATGGGGGCAAGACAAGTAGGAGGGCATCCAGCGATGAGCAACCCACCTTCAGGTAGTTGCTTTATGCAGAAAGAGCTGGCAAGGGAGCAGGAACATCTACAAGTATTTCAGCGTATAAACACTGTGGTGGAAACAGAGCAGGAAAGACCTACAAAGGAAAGAAAGGAGCAGGCAGAGCTTGGCAAGCCCACTTACCCTTTGGTCAGTGCTGGCCCTTCACACTGCCGGCAGCATTTAGCACACCCAGGCTGCACAATGGACTGAAACCACACAGAAATTAGGAGGAAGATGACAAAAATCTGGCAAAGATGGCACCAAATGCTATGCTGCCAATATACCCAAACTGCTCCTCATCTCTTTGGGTAATCTTGGACTGTTCTGTCTGTCCTCCTTTGCTGAGAAAATGGGTTTTGACTTTCCTGAAATTCAGAAAATATCATAGCACTTTGTAACATAAATAAAGCTGTGTCAGATTGAGTCTGACTGGTGTTTACAACCTGGTGTTTACAACCTCAATCTGAGCAATGTCTGTTGTATGATGGACATTATCTTTAGCTTCATTGCAAATATGCAAAAGCCAATTTGAGGTCATTTTCAGGGAAACTGGGACTGCAGAGAACTGGTCCTCTTCTAAAACGTAGTGACTGTTTGTTCTGTAAGAGTGCTGTATCCAGCAATCCTGGTTTGAATGGCAAGGTTTGAAGTAGTTCAGTGCACATTAAATCAATAAGTGGAATTGGGGTGAAATGGTCAGGGAACTGCAGTTGATCAAATGGCATTAAAACTTATTAGCTGATAGTACAATTTGTCAGTAAACAGGTATATACAAGGCAAAATCTAGCCTTCTGTATCTTAATAGTCCCTGGCCGTGATTCCCACAAAGCCTGCTTTCCTCGTTCCACAGCCTCTCTGTCTCTTTTTGTGGGCTATCTGAAATTATAAGTTATCTAAGGATTTATATCCAAGTGCCTATACTTTTGAGGGACTGCAGGTTATCCGAGCTTTGGCCATGCATGGAAAAAAATACAGTAATACTGTTTCATTGATTTCAAAGAACATAATCCACCCATGAGTGGACCACTTCTTCTGTATCCAGTGATATAGATATTCCGTCCTTAAGATTATAAAGGATGAATTATACTTTCATTTACAAGTCTAATTTAGAAATATCTTTTTTTTGAGTTTAAGGTGGAAAGAGAAAAATTGAAATTCCTTATGAATTTTTTTTGAGATTAGGTGGTCAAATAACATATCAAATTTCACATAGCAAAGGAGTGAAATGCAGTCATCCTGCAAATATGAAAATCTCTTATTCTTGTAGAATTGTTATCCTGTCTATGGGGTTTCTCTTTTGCCTGGTGTCCTAAAGAAATGCGACTTCTGTTATCGCACCGTCCGTTTGCATTTGGGTCTGTTTGCCAGAACCCTTTGATGACATTGAGCTCATTCGGTTTGAACCGGTGTGGAGAGAAGGGCGGAGGACGCAGAGATCCGGAGCTCCCCCTGACAGCGGGTGGGAAGAAGAGACGCGGGGCCAGCAAGGAGCGCTCGGCCGCTCCTCCTTCGCTCCCCCTGCACAGCACCCAGCGCTCGGCGGTGGCCGGGCTCGGCACACCCGGAGTACGTGCCAGCTGGAGGCACTTCCAATTTCTTTGGAAAGGACACTTTCCCACCCGGCAAGCACAGCGACGGGACACGGGGCTGTCAGGAAGGAGGGCGACCATTGCAGAGGGTCGCTGGAACTGGGGTAGCGGGGAAGCGTGGATCCCCGGGGGGGTGAGGATGCTGCGGGGAGCGGAGGTGCGGAGGGGTGTGGATATACAGCCTCGGGTTCATTTTGCTCTTCAAGGAAGGCATCCACAAGTGAAGAAGGAGAAAGGTGTGTGGATTGTTATGTCTATTAAGTTTTTATTCCATACATGGTGCTAATATACTCCTCATACCTTTTCTCAAGGAGATGTACTGCAGGGTGGGACTGTAGGTGAAGCTACACCTGAAAACCTCTGGGGCACCCAAACCCGTCCTGCCTGTTCCTCTTTCCAGAGCAAGCCCTTCCCGGCTCTGGTGTTTAGGGGCCTTTTGGAAATCGTGAAAGCAAGGACAGTACATGTGACCAAGCCCTCTTTTCCTAGTGTAATGTGAATAACCACCTCCACCACACATGGCACGCAGCACACCTCTGGTGTAAGACCCCGGGGCTGGTGAGCAGGAGCGGGTCACTGCAGAGGACTTGTCAGCCCTCCCAAAGCAGGATTTGGCAAGCTGTACTTTTGTTTGATTTCTGAGAAATTTTTTTTTAAAGTTTTCATAAAAGCCTATCTTGTAGTGCTGCATTTCAGCAAAGAAAACTGCTTTTGTGCTTCTTTAAAGGAAGACTGCAGTAACATACCAGGTGTGCAATCTGGACCAGAAATCATCAGAAGTCAAAAGCAAAGGACATTTAATCCTGACCAAGCAGACTAAACATTTGGTACAAAAGCTGGAGAACGTTCAAGATAATAATAATGTACTCTGCATGTTGCAGTACATCTCCTCGAACAGTTGGAGTCCAAAAAGGTCACATCAACCATGAGTGAAGAAAGAAAGGAAAACACTCAGCAAGATGAATATTGCTCAGAGCATTAATTTTCCCATACCTTCTCCCACAGCAGGGTCACAAACAATTAAGAGTCCTCATAGTGGGAACACTTCCACTGACATACTTTTCTCTCACCCACAATTTTTTTCAAATTTCTTCCTTTGGGCAGGTGGTCAGTCATGATCCAAAAAGACTCACTTTTATTTGCAAATTAACCTAGAAATTAAATTTTCTCGGACAAAAGGTTGAAGTGTTCTTCCCTTCTATAATTCTCATTTTGTATGGGGTGAGCTGATCAGCAGCTTTCTGTCCACTACTGGCCACTTCTGTCAAAGGGAAAAATAAAGTGAAAGCATTTACATTAATATTTACTCAGTGAAGTAGGAGTTTATGAAAAAAGGCATTGAGAAGTGAAAATGAGAACATGTGAGAAATACCTTCCTGATCTTGAAGAAACAGAGCTGACAACTTTCACATCAGGGATTTTTTTTTAATATTTATGTGCTTCTAGATGTTTGTCTGATTCTATTTCTCTTTGCAATTCAAGACAAATATCCAAGATTTTGGGAAAGAGAAAGAGTCGCTGAGTGAGCAGAAATGATGGTGATAATGTAATACATCAAAGTGACAAGGTGTCTGAGCTGTACTCACCTGGGAATCACAATATTTTCCTTTTAATGTCCACTTGGAGGATCACGTGCATCACTGTACATGTCTACACTGGGGTACATGCGGTGTCCCAGGGGACTTGCATGTTCCCCTGCACGCGGTTATGGTGACTGTTTAAAGACATGGCGTGTCCTTTGCACCTCACATACCTGTTCACATTTTTATATTGTGCCCATTGACATGCTGTCTGAGTGCTTCTTTGATTGTGTTACCCATCTGAAATGCTATTTTATCTATGGGTATCTGATAGCACAATCATTCATATGCAGTTGACTGCATTTATTTGTGGCATGACTTAAATGGGTGCACCTGCAAGTCTACATAAAAAATCACCTGAGCCTGTGAACTAGAATTTGAAGGAAAACAGAATGCACATTTCAGTGTTATTTCTCCTTCTTTGGCGCTCTATTTCAATGTCTTTTTTCTTCTCAAAGAAGAAAGAGGATTTCATTTTTATGTGGGGCCACTGTATGAGTACAACAGGCATCGCCTTTTAAAACAAGCAATTTTAAAATATTCTTTTAAGGGAATTTATGTGTGTGTGTGTATAGGCATATTTCTAACCACCCCACACACCTGTTTTCTGACATGTGAATGTTCCAAAACAGTAATTCATTTTTAATTTCAGCAACACAGGGCTATCTGCTGTGTCCTGCTGGCACTCCAGGCTCTCCTCAGCATCCGACGAAGCCTCTGCTCTCCGCGCTGGCTCTCTCCTGCACAGCACCCCGGCCCTGCTGCACCTGCCTCTCCTTCCACCTCACTCTCCTCTGACTCAGGAGGAAGGCTCTTCGACAACTCCATGACCCCGGAGAGGGTGGTCTGTGTCTGGCAGCCTCTCGCTGAGTGGAGCGGGGCTGCTGCAGGCAGAGGTGCACCAAACACCTCAGGTGGGGAGAGAGGGAGAAAATCCTCCTTCCTCATTCCTGGGGAGGGGAACATGATCACCAACTACACTGCATTTAAATCAGTTACATCAGAAAACACCTTGTCTGCAAAATTAATTGTGGGCAGCGACAGCAGGTCAACAGGTTTCCCTTTTGAAGTGTCCTGGGATTTTTAGAGTTCTGCATGAAACAGGTTAGCACGAGTGAAAGTTGCAGAACTTAGATGTGGAATTGAGATCCTAAACTCTGGGGTGAAATAGGAGGTGTGTATCTTTTAGAGAAGGCGCTTTACATACCAGTATGACATTTGTAGACAGTATAGCAATACCAAACCCTGAAACCGTGTTTCCTGACATCGTGTTGAGTGCCACTTGGAAAGGGTGGATGCATCAAAGGCTTCCCAAAGTAGCGTCCCTGGATGGCCACAGCAGCCGTGTTTCATGGAGACATGTCTTGTGCAGTTCATGGGAACATCACAACTTTGCTGCTGTTTTGGGAAATTACCGTTATGCCTTTTTTATTTCATAGAATCATAGAACACATCAAGTCAGAAGGGATCAATGAGGATCATCAAGTCCAACTCCCTGCTCCTTGCGGGACCACCCAGCACTAAACCGTACGACTAAGAGCACCGTCCAGATGCTCCTTGAACTCTGTCAGGCTTGGTGCCATGACTACTTCCCCGGGGAGGTGGTTCTAGTGATTGACCTTAGTGAAGAACCTTTTCCTAACCACCAATCTGAACTTCTCCTGATGCAGCTTCACTCCATTTCCTTGTGTCCTATTGCTGGAAACCAGAGAGAGGGGATCAGTACCTCCCCCTCCGCTGCCCCCCTTGAGGAAGTTGCAGGCTGTGATGAACCCCCCCCTCAGCCTCCTCTTCTCCAAGCTGAACCAACCAAGTGATTTCAGCTGCTCCTCATAAGTCTTGCCCTCGAGGCCCTTCAGCATCTCGGTCACTCTCCTCTGGACATGCTAATAGTTTGATGTCCTTCTTATACTGAGGTGCCCAAAACTGCACCCAGTACTCAAGGTGCAGTGTAGAGTGGGACAATCACCTACCTCGACCAGCTAGTGATGCTGTGCTTGATGCACCCCAGGACCCAGTTGGCCCTTTTGGCTGCCAGGGCACACTCTTCACTCATATCCAACTTGCCATCAACCCAAATCCCCAAACCTCTTTCTGCAGGGCTGTTCTCCAACATCTTGTTCCCCACTTTGTATGCATAACCAGGATTACGCCATCCCAGGTGGAGAATCCAACGCTTGCTCTTGTTAAATTTCATATGGTTGGTGATTGCCCAGCTCTCAGGGTCTATTCACATCTCTCTGTAAGACCTCTCTCTACACTCAAGGGAGTCCCCAGCTCCTCCTAGTTTAGTATCATTGGCAAATTTACGTAATATACATTTGATTCTTGCATCCAGAACATTTATAAAAACATTAAAGAGCACTGGCCCTAAAATTAAGCCCTGGGGAAACCCACCGGTAACTGGCCACCAGCCTGATGTCACCCCATTTACTATAACCCTTTGAGCCCAACTCGTCAGCCAATGGCTCACCCAATGTATCATGCATTTGTCTAGCTCTGTGCTGGATATTTTGTCCCAAAGGATACTGTGAGAGACAGCTGATTTCTAGTAGTGTTCTTGTATTTATTTCTGGGGGGCTTACAGTGACCTCAGGATAAAACACTCGTGACCCAGCTAGAAGAGAATGACAGGGAAATCCATCAGGGCTCACAGTTTGCAACAATTTCTTCCTGCTTGCCAACGAAATAAGTATCCTGAGATTATTGGGGATGTTGAATTAAGATGCAGATGTGGTACATAATAGCTCCTGCGTAGAGGTGTATTACATAAATCATTAAAATCACTGAAAAGATAAAACCAAGCAAAGAAAACTGGGAATAACTCTGACCTCAGATAATTTCTCTGTCTTGTTTCTACCTAATCAGATGATAAAGGAATTAACCTGCAAACTCAGGTGTTGCTCATGCTTTACTGAATTTTTGCCTGCTGGAGGGATTATGTATGGGTGGAGATGATGACACCTGGGTCTGCTCAGCACGAAGAAGAGGAATCTCATTGCTGCCTACAACCACCTCATGGGAAGTTATGCCGAAGCTGTGCAGTCAGTGGTGAGAGACACCAGTGGAAGCTGTCGGGAAAATTTTGCAACTGGCCCTTGCTACCTGAGGAGAGAGGCTGGGACAGAAAGGGTGGAGGTACAAAAGTAAGTCTTGTATTTGTGCGCATGAGGTGCCCCATTCGAACTGGCTCACCTCGAATGTGGTTTGACACATGGTTCTGATAACTTTCAAGCACTCAGACACAACGTGATTCAATCAGTTGACAACACATGCGTACCACTCCAAAGCAAGTATAATTCTATGGCATCATCATCTATCCACTTCTTGCTTGATCTAGAAGTCCCCGGAGTTGGTCTTTGCTACGGTTACTATCATGCCGGATGATGGGAGGGTTTCACAGAGGTGTTAGAGGGGCAAGGATGCTGGTGTTATTTCGGCAGTCCAAGGGGGTATCCTTTGTTCTTTTGGGGGGGGGTGGTGGTGGTGTCATTTTCTTCCTTGCAATGACCTGGGGTCCTCCTGTAAGCATGACTACGGAGTATACAATGAAATATACCTTCGGAAAACTCATATAATTTCACTCTGTAAAGACAGAGGGAAACGAGCTGTTTCCTCGCAAAAAAAAAAAAAAAAACAAGCTAGGAGGGCAAGAACGCATCCCAGTGATCGCACCGGCAGATAGCCCTGAGAAGTTGTGTACATTTTTTTTTTTTTTTTATTTTTCCTCTTTCCCGAGTCAATTTTGAACACCCCCACACCCCCCCCCCCTTAAGTAACCATTCCGAAGGGGTTCCTCTGGCGGGGCGGGGGGTGCGCACCGCCGCGCTCTGCCCCTCGCCTCGCCGGGCCGGCGGCGGCGGCGGCGGGACCCCCCCCCCCCCCCCGCTTTCCCCGCCCGCCCCCGGCCCGTCCCCGCGGCGGCGGCGGGCGGGGCGGTGCCGCGCTGATGTCAGGGCGCGGGGGGCGGCGGGGAGCGGCCGGCGGCCGTTCCGGCGGGGCAGCGGCAGCGGCAGCGGCAGCGGCAGCGGCAGCGGCATGGCGGCCCCGCTGCCCTGGCTGCTCCTCGGCGCCGCCGCCGTCCTGCTGCCCCCGCCCGCCCCCGCCGCGCCGCGGAGGCCCCCGCGCTGCGCCCCGCCCTGCAGCTGCTGGCGGGACTCCGCGCTCTGCGTGGGGGCGGCGGGGCCGCCGCGCAGCCTGCCCGCCGGCCTGGGCTCCTTGTGAGTGCGGGGGGGCTCGGGGAACCGGGGCGGGGGGGGGGGGGGGATGAGGGATGGGGGGTGGTCCCGCCTGACGGGTGGCTTCTCTTTTTCCAGGAGCCTGGTAAACGGGACCTTCTCCGAAGTCAAGGACAGGATGTTTTCCCACCTGCCCTCCCTGCAGCTGCTGTAAGTATGGCACTGGAGAGGAAAAAAAAAAAAAAAAAAAAAAAAAAAAAAAGACGACGGCCGCTTGCGCCCGTTCCCCCCTCAAGAGAGTTGCGGGTGCCCTTGTAGAAATGGAGGTAACGGGTAAATCCCCAGCTTGTGCAACTCTGCTGATGCAGCCGCCGTTTCATAACGGAGGGATGCATTTTTCCGCTCATAAACCACCTCATAAAACGTGCATTTATTTACTGAAGGAGGACAAAACGTTTTCTGATGCCCCAAGTTCCTTTTTATTTCTTTAATTTCAGCTTGAATAACTTTAGGGCTGAGTTCCCCCCCACCCCACCCCCAGAGTCATGTGGTGGCTCTCGCTCTTGCTCACTTTGCGTCCAGGAGTCTCGCCTTGGCTTCGGGCAGGGCGCGGGGCGAGCAGAGGTGGCCGGGGCGCACCTGGGAGCAAAACCTCTGTGCGGGGAGCCCTGGCGGGGTCTGCGGCATGAGCCTGCGCCTACGGCGGCCGACTTGGAGGGTGCCCCCTCGGGTGCTCCCTCGGGTGCCTTCTGACCTCTGATGGACCTACAGGCGGGATGGTCCTCTGGCCCAAGGGTCCAGCTCCCCGCGCTCTGCACCCCTCCCTCCTTCCTGACCCCGCGCACGTCGGCCGGTCATGCCCGTGCCGCAGTCAGGCGTGTAGCGGCATGTATCTCTTACCCAAACTTGCTTTCATTGAGCTGTCCCGGGAGGGAGGCAGCAGTGGGGAAGGCACAGAGACACGGGGTGCAGCAGGACGCCCCTGGGGAGCCGGGATGCTTGTTTCGCCTGCAGAGAAGCTGTGCCGCCGCCTGTGCCCTCCCTGACCCCGTGCAGCCTGCTTGTAATGCCTGATAACGAGCAGACCCCCCACATCTACCCCCATAAGGACCGGGTTGCCCCCAAAGCAAAGACATGCTGCAAAGAAAAATTCTGCAAAAAGAAGTGAGGCATGCCAGAAACCCGGGCTAAGTGCTTACCACAGAGCTAGACGTTAAAGTTGGTCTTGGCAAGAGGTAGTCCCTAAAGGCGTCTGATAGCGTGATGGCCAGCCTCCTCTCCTCAGGCACCCCCACCTCGTTCTCAAAGGCCTGTTTCGCTATTTGAGGGGTGGCAGCACCCCGTGGAAAATGCTGGGGAGAAGTGGGCAAAGCAAGGGGTGGAAGCTTTCATCTGCTTTGGAGTGGCACCGGTCACAAACCCAAGTTTTTGTGGGACTTGGGGGCCAGCACAGAGCCCTGGGCAGAGGGCAGGGGAACTTTGCCTACCTGTGAACGGGGGCAAAAAGCAGTCTTGTGCTAGCTGGGAAGGAAAGGGATGAATCCAAGAGTGAGTTGAGAGAAACAGTGGGTGGAAAACTAGAGATGAGAGGAATCTGGCTTGTTCTGGGTAGCAGCACTGGGAAGAAGGAGGAAGAGCAGGTGAAGGTTATCCCTTTTCATTAGTTGTAGTGGATTTCCAGGAGGAGATGTTGGGGTGTGTGGGGTGGAGGTCAGTTGTTGTGAAAGTCAGAAGTTGTCCGTGTCACTCTATGTGGTAGGTTAGATGTGGGAGCGGGAGGAGTTTGTCGTCACCACCACCACCCTGGGCCCTGACAAACTGTGTTGGTTAGTGTAATTTGTGAGGTTGCCCTTCAAGCACGAGAAAAAAGAATGATTAAATGACAAAAGAGATACATGCATAATTGAACACTTGGGTACCTCAGGACTGTCTCTTCTGTGGCAGGAGCCCCATGGTAAGGCAGTAACGCAAGGATTTATTTTTGGTGGCGGTCTGTGTCTCTGTTAGATTTCTTTGGGATAATTTAAGGAGCATTTATCTGGTATTAGCATAATAACTGAGGATCACAGGGAAAGTTTGCATTTCATGTTCATTAGTCTTCTAAATTAATTTTAGTAAAATGCTTAAAACCAAACAAAAAGGATTAATAAGTTACTCTAATAAAGCGGCTGGTGTAGATGTATTCACTCGTAGCAGATAATTCAGAGATTTTTCCCCAAATTTTTTCTTTCGAATGGTGTTCAGTTTTTGGACTGAATTAGGAGTTTCGCTGTTTTCTTCAAAGGAGGTCGCTCTCTGTGCCTTTGAGCATCAACCCTGGAGATCGTTGTGCTTTGATAGGGCAAAGAAGGAACTTTGCTGGCAAAGCCTTTCCGTAGCACCTTTCTCCCTGTCCGCCTCGTCCCGGCTCAGGTGACAGCGGCTCCGGTGCAGCTCTGACGCTTACACGGGAGGGCGAGGCAGTGCCTGGAGCAGGCAGCACCGCTGCTCTCCCCTGCTGCCCGTGGGCACAGGGTTTCTCTTTGCCAGGAAGGACAGCAGGACTCTGGTGGTTTGGGCACCTCTGCATTTCCAACTGGCCGCGTGCCCCGTGTGCTCTCCTCCCCCGCCGCGGGCCATAGCCCCTTTACAGGTCTGGCTTTGAGCATCCCCCTGGGCGCACGGAACGAGCGAGCCCTGACCCACCTGACCTTACACAAGTGAGAGCCGGTGCTTGTACAAAAGGGTTCCCCCCTTTCTGGGAGCTTGGGAGTGCTGCTGAGATGGCTTCCTGAAAATTGTCGGTGCGGTGGGCGGCTGGGGTCCGCGCTCGGCAGACCTACCCTCTAAGGTCAGCTAGTGCTGCGCAGGGGACCAGAGAGTCGAGAGCCAGGTTGCATTTAACCAAGGTGAATGGCACAGCCAACGTTTTTCCTGGGGAATAGTGGATGTTAACTAGCATCACATTATGCCTTTGATTTTTTTTTTTTTTTTTTTTTAATAGACCATTTCACAGTATTTTATGTGTGCTGCAGTGGTGGGGCAATATGGGCTCGAGTCAGTAAGATTAGTTTGGTCATGGGCAATAAACACAACGGGCATAATCCAGCGTGTCAAGTTTTAATGTGCTTTCCTAATGCCTGCTTTCCATTTTCAGCTTGCTGAACTCCAACTCCTTCACTGTTATACGAGATGATGCCTTTGCTGGTCTCTTCCATCTAGAATACCTGTAAGTTTGGTATTTTATGTCTTTTCCTGTCCTTTATAAATCAAGACATTTTGATCAGTTGCCAAGACTCCTGCCGTGGAGTCTTAGTCTTTACAGTGATTCCCAGGAGCAGGGGAGATGAAGGATTTATGTTCCACTCCTGCGCAAATGTCCTTTCTGATGGCTCACCATTTTTCAGAGGTTGCAGTGGATTTTTAAAAGATGCTGTGAATGCAAGGTGGCTCTGTGCAATTACAGTACACCAAAAAAGCACTGCTGAGCAAGAGCTTAGCCTGGCTTTCCAGAACACTGCCATCACTGCCGAAGGGTTTTGAACCTCAGGAAAGAGGTGAGGAATGCTCTCCTGGCCTGCTGGCAGCCTGGAGAGGGGCTGCAGAGTACCCCTGTACTAACCAGAACAACCCTGATTACAAGACTTCTCTTCCCCTAAACTTTCCTCTCCAGCTTTGTCTTTGTTCCAGTATCCCACTTAATGCCTGTGGCATTTATCTTTATATTATAAATATTTGAATATATAAATATATTTAATATAAATGATTGTAATTATCTAGATTATTATTTAAATTTATTTAACTTTCCTTTTCTTTACTTAGTTCACTTCTTCACTGAGTTTTACATTACCTTCATTTCCCAATTTTTTTTTTTTTTTTTTTAGGTCACCTTTTTTTCTTTTTAAAAAAGTATTAGCCCTGGTACCAGGTTGTCCTCACTTCATACTCGAAAGGACTGCCATTTCTCTGTGTTACTGGACATGAGCTGGTATGTTTGAAACTCCGAATATGATCTGAAAAAAATTCATCTTTCCACCCACCTTCCCATGCTGAAAGGTAGCTGTGGAAAACATTTCTGTCTTTTTCTAAAGGAAGACCAATGCTTGCAAAACTGATTCTTGCTAAAGTCTTGCAGACAAGTAGGTATTAAGGTGGGGTATGCTCAGGACTGCTATGTCTGCTACGTGCAGAGCAGCCAACAATGGAATTTGCAGACCAAGAAATAGAGAATAATGGTAAATGGTATATGCTGAAGTCCATGCTTCAGCTACATGTGGATTTTTCAGCGATAGCGAGTTATCTAATCATTTTCTTTCCCATGTGTCTACAGGAAAAAAAGTAATTTGCAGAATGTTTGCTTCATGGTTGTTGCTTCGCATGTTGTTTCATTAATGACTTGCTTTCAAGTGTTGACGAGTCCAACGTGGAGCTTGTCCCAGCAGCGTATGCAGTTGTAGCATTTGCATTGGTAACTCCAGCCAAACCCCCTGTCTGAAAGAAACAAATGTCCTGCCCCTCCTCAGCTGGTCAAAGGGAAAATCTCTGTCCCTGGTTTCCAGCTGCAAGCCAGGGAGCTGAGTGAAGACTGGCAAAGCCTCGCGGTTTCAATTTCCTTTAGCAGCAGCTGAACAAGCGGTCTCGGTCAGCGGTTGTGGTTGCCCTCCCTGCCAAGTCCACAGAGCTCTTCCTCTTCCCAGCAAATCACACCTCCGCCGTTTGGGAACTGGGGGTGAGTGGCCTTTCTCTGGGGTTGTGTTCGGCTGTGCAGCCGGTAGCACCATGACAGCCTCAGTAACGCGTGTCCCTCGGTCGCCAGCGATCAGACCTTACGGAGAATAAGAACACCGCGCTGACAAACACAAATGACAAGTTTCTTTGGGTACAAAGCAAAGTCTATGAATGAAGAGCAGCTGGGGAACACCCACAGCAGATACCTATATAAATATATATATGTGTGTATATCTATCTATCTATCTATCTATCTATCTATCTATCTATCTATCTATCTATCTATCTATCTATCTATCTATCTATATATCTATATATCTATATATCTATATATCTATCTCTGCAGCTGTGTCCTGCTGCACTTGCAGCACTGCTAGTGGCCTTCAAGGCACCCTTGAACTATCTGGCTCCATGTACAGAGTCTGGATAAGACGGGTCTGATAAAGGCGGGAGCTTTGCTGGTGATCAGAGCGGCGTTCCCAGGGTAGCATCCCTTCGAGGCTGGGTTTGGTGACTCAGGAACCCGGCACGCTGACTGAGTCCCAGCCCAAATGTCCATCATCTCGCTGCAGCCGCGTTTATTTGCACGGGGCGCTGAGCTGGCGCTGTGCGGCGGTGCCGGGCGCCGCTGAGGGTGTCCGGAGGCCGTTCGGCTCTCTGCTCTGCAGATTGAGTTCGTGTCCCCAGGCAGCCTTGTGACGGAGTACAGCTGACCCTCTTCTGACGCCCCCCACGCAGACGCAACAGTTTCTCCTCTGCACCCTTCGCCTGCAGTCAGGCCCGTGGTCATTCCGTGAAGGGTTTTGGCTATGCCTACGCTGCAGAACCGAGAGCACTTGTCATCTCCTACCTTCACTCTCTCAAGAAGAGACCTTGGCTCATAGAATTTTTCCTCTGTTTCCCTGGAAGGCAAACAAGGGTGTGTAGGAGGAAGTGAGACACTTTTATCTCGTAAAAACTTCTGTAAAGTCAGCATGCAGTTGTCTTCATCCAGGTACAGCTGTGCCGTGCAATATCTTGATGGCCACCTGGCTGCAATTGCTTTGCAGGGCTGATGGGGTATTTGGGGCTGCGTCCTCAAGTGCTCGGGGAGGGGGGTGTCAAGGTGCTCAGATATCAGCCCTTTCGTTACATGCTGACGTGCGGTCAGGAGGAGCAGCGTGCTCCCGGAATCGATACGCGCCTGTCGTTACTTCCCCAGCGCACGGGGCCGTGACTCGTGTGCGGCTGGGCACCCTGCCGGGGCGGCACCCCGCCTGGGGAGAGCTGAACTGCGGCAGCACGGAGGAGGACGAGGCAGCGATCCCGCCGTTTATGCGGCCTTCCGAGGTCTAGAGCGGTGGGTGTGCAGGCGCAGCGCGGGGCACGGCTCCGTGGGTGCGCGGATGGGACCGCGCCCCGGGAGCCCCCCCCGCCACTCCCCCCGTCTGCAGCCCGCTCGGTCCCACCGCTGTGCTGCCCCGCGGCTTCCCAGCGCAGGCCCTTGGCGAGAGAAAGCTAAGCCTTTAGCTTCCAAAGTCCGTCTTGGAGACCTCTTCCGCACAAGCCTCTTGCCTCGCGTAACGCACCCTGAGAGGATTAACCAACAGGGGACTTGGGTTTTTTGCTTTGTTCATTTTGTTCCTCTTCTGCTGGATGTTTGTGTCACGAGCTCTCCCTTGTGCTGCCCGGTACCTGCAGTGTTCCTCACAGCCCACCCAAGGAAAGGGGAAAAGGGGGATGTGAGCGGCTCCACTGAGACTTCCCCGCCTTTAAGTCTGAAAGGGTGACCCAGGAACCTGCTGAATCTGGAGGCCGTAGGTTAAAGCACTGATGATGCTAGTAATACTGCTAATTAACGTCTTAAAATATATATATATATTTTTTGCCTAGATTCATTGAAGGAAACAAAATTGAAACCATTTCAAGAAATGCATTTCGTGGCCTTCGAGACCTGACTCACCTGTAAGTTATTTAACACTCGGTAGAATAATTTGTACTTGAACAGAACTGTTCCGGGGGACCACTTGTTTTCATGCTACACAGAAAACCTCCCTTTCCCTCTGCGCATCAGCTTCCTCCTGCTGTTAACAGTATGCCTTCCACAAATTAAAAACTGTCCTTAAAAAATTCCTTACTTTAATATTCCTGTTTCTTTTCAGCATGCTCAGTGCTTGCTCTGTCTGTTGCCCAGTTTGCACCTGGGCAATAAAAGATGCTTTATTTATTTTACTTTCACGTGAGCTTCAAGCAATTCCCATTCTTGAATGAGAATAATCAATATGGGCCTGTTCCTCGTAACTATTAACAATGTCAGTGGCTGGACAGTACCAGATAATTAACAACCTGTAAGTGAGCTCAGACTTAGTAAGAATCAGCCCGACAAGAGATAGCAATGATACTAAGCTCTGACTTTCTTTTCTAGATCTTTGGCCAATAACCATCTCAAAACTCTGCCAAGGGATGTCTTCAGTGATTTAGATTCTTTAATTGAACTGTAAGTAATGAGAATCTTTCTACTGACTGCCTGCTTCTATCACTCTGTTACTCTGAGTTTTACGTTCTGGGTTTGTGTGGTGCTGTATCTGATATCTGCACAGAAAAGAAATGTGCATTTTGTTGTTCTAGCTTTTCTCATTTTAAAATTGTTTACCTGGTAGACCCCTCTAAAATAACTGCTGTTTCTCAAATCACTGTGGCTTCTCGTGATGCTGTACGTAGCTTGCATTACCATACTTCTTTCTGTTGTTTCATATTAATTGTTTTTTAAGGAAAGGGAGACAATGAATTTTAAAACTACAATTTCTCTGAACGTTTTTTCCTGTTATTGTTGCATGTATTCCCTGAGATTATTTCAGTAAAAGTCATTAATTAAAAAAAAAAAAAAGCTTTTTTTCATGTTTTTATCACATTGCTGACTTACTGTCAGTGTTTTCTTGTATAACTGAGCTGCTATTCAGCTTCCCCTATTTTTGGCCTGGCTCTCCCAAACGGCAAAGTATAGCTGTAAGCCACAAAAATGGCCAAGGGATAGAAGAAGAGGTACAGTGTTGAAATTGCCCATACATTAGTATGGGGAGGTTAAATTGACTCCGCATCAGCAGCGACTCTAAAAAATACAAGCCTTACATCTGTATTTTCATGTAATAGAGAAATGCTACCAGCAAGGCCACTCTGTCAACCGGCGGTACTGGAGGAGTTTAGTGAAGGGATGGGATTTATCTGTGTCGGCGGTAGATGGTGGGAAGGAGGCCTGCAGCAGACCAGGCTGCCAGGATTTATTACGTTACAGTCCTAATTCTATGAAAACTTACAAACATGAGTGACTTTACACGTGAATCACTGTGCTCTGTTACCACGATTATATGTGAGCATATTTCCCAGAGTGAAACAGTTTTTCCAAGGACAACTCTCAGTGAGGGAGAGTCCAAATAAAACTTAAGAAACTTCCCTGTTCTCAGTTCAAAAACAATTAAAGGCTACTCAGTTATTTTTAAATTCAGCATGTCAAGGCGATAACCGTTCTGTAGTATTCATATTGCTATCAACCTTTTCAAATATGTTTATTTCTGTGTGTTTTTTTAGAGATTTAAGGGGAAATAAATTTGAGTGTGACTGCAAAGCCAAGTGGTTGTTTTTGTGGTTAAAGATGACAAATTCCACTGTTTCTGATGTCCTGTGTATTGGTCCAGCAGAATATCAGGATAAGAAGTTAAATGATGTGACAAGTTTTGATTATGAATGCACCACTACAGGTATTCAGAATGTATATTTCTAAGCACACTACAAATGGTTAAATATCAGAAGTTTAGACTATACCCTTTCGCTTCAGTGAGCATGACCTGGGGGGAGGAAAGGGTTACATACAAAGCACTTCCGAGTACTAGAACAAGCATAAAATGGGAAAATCACATTTCGAAGCCAAAGTAAGTACCGAGTTTTTATTTAGATTAAGTGATAATGGGAGAAGAGCTCTGACTGTTCATATTCCAAAAGACTTGATTATGACTCATTTTGTGACTTAATTTTCATCACAGAATGCTTTCTATTATCTGGAATAAGGCCATATAGTTATGGCAGATGAGCTTCCCAAAATCTCTGTATTTCACAGAAAGCAATGAAAAGAAGTTCAAATAACGTGGCTATATCTGTTATCTTTATTCAATAGGCCACGATTTAATAGCATCAAATGTGGCGGCAATACTGCCAGCAGTTCTTCATGGAACTCCATTAAGTTGGAGAGAAATGTCCAGTAATATTATGACTACTGACTTGTTTAGGATCTAGATTTTTATTTTAGGTAATGTAAAGCATGCTGAGGGAAGTGAATAGAAACTTGCATGTGGTTATGCTTACGTTTTCTGACCAAACAAGCGCAGTTACCTATCTTTAAATGTAGTCACATCATATAACTGAGAAATCAGCTGTGAGTGTTGTTTTTCATCCTTCATGTATATGATGTCAGCGTTCTGCCTTTTTCTATACAGTAATACCAGAGGCATTCCACTTCCCATCTGTCATTTAAGTCAGTCGTCATTATTAAGACAATAGAAAAGTTGATTACTAGTAATGTAAAATGAAGTTTCAGGATAAGGTGTGAAAGGTAAGCCAAGGGCAATATGTAAAGGAAAAGAGAATGATCTCAGAATTCAAAAATATGTCAGAAGAGCAGCAGAGGTAAAATGTGATAATCTGCTGCATAAAAGTATGTCAAAATCAGGAGAGCAATGTAGCTTAGAACAGTACCAAAGTTACGTTCCTGTGTCTGCAAATCCACTGACATGCAAAAGTACAAAGTAAAAGCAGGCTTCATTTCATCTCAATCTGGCTGAATCAATTGTGCAGCACTAACAGTGTATGAGAACAAGCCTTATCTACCTGGTCCTCAGACCTACACTGACCTACCTGCCCTCTGTTACCTCACTGTATCTAGAAACCTAACTATAAAGTTGCTACAGGCAAAAATCACCCTTAATGTTAGTCCCTTTGTCTGCTGTAAGCGAAATTACACCAAGCATAAATTTAATTTCACATGCTGTAGATTTTGCTGGGGAGCTAAGGCGTTACATGGTGCAAGGATTGCCCAGCTGAATGTTTGTTCAAATGCCATCAGAGGTGTGCTCTTGCAGCACAGCATATAGCTTTAATACATTTTTCAGGTAGTAAAGGACGTTTTCAAAGCAGTCCTTGAGAGGCTGTTGTGAGGGAAGGCTGTGCGCCTGGGGTAGGCAGCAGCAGGCTTCCCAGAGCTCCGGCGTGTAGTGAAGGTGGAGGGCGCAGAAAATGTGGAGTTCTGGCATCCTTACAAAGTGTGCTGGAGGGACAGGCTGTATGCACAAATGACCCATAAGAGACAAACCAGAGATAAGTAGAGGAGAAAGGAAAATCTTCAGGAAGGTGTCACCCTTGAGACAGCGTCACGTCCCCTGCACTGAACTGCAAGCCGCTTGCTCGAGCCGTCACTCTCTGGTGGCCTCGGTGGCCCGTGGTGTCAGGCCACTGCTGCTTTTTTCTTCTCTGCCATTGCCTCCCCCAGATCCAAAGGGAGCGTAGGTGTGCCCATATTCATTCCTTGAGGATTGATTCATCACAGGCTCAAGCTTGTACCAACTTGGTGATGGACAGTCCTCTGCAAACCTCTTCCATTCATGTTAGCCTTTAGCATTGTATTTCTCTCCTTGGCCAGGCGTGACCAGACTTTCCAGTATTCCTCGTCTCTGTTACTGTGTCAAGCATGACTGGATGTAGGATGTGGTAACAGTCTGAACTGAAAAAAAAGCCTCAGAAAACTGAAAAATCTGAACTGAAAAAAACCCTCAAAGAACAGAATAGTCCTATTCCTTCTTCACAGAGAAAGCAATTCACAGTGTCGATGATCCGCACTTTTAACTCTTTTTGTGATAGCATCTCTTTTCCGTTTCTTACAGCTTGCATCATGGAAGCGGGTTAAGCTATTTCACTTCATTTCTTGTCTTTCTCCCGCAACAGTGTGCAAGGGGGCTGTGCTGTGGCTGTAAGCACGGCGGGGGAATGTGTAACTTACTTTCAGGAGACTGGAAATCGGGCCTCACACTCCCACAGTTACTGGAAACAGTCTGTGTGCATGCCTGGGACTTGCTTTGCCCAGACCTGCAGGCAGGAATCATCCTACCAAGCTTTGAAAGCTTGGTTTTCCCTTTCTTTACCTAGCTAGCTGGGACTGTCTTCTGGAGGTAGTCCTCTCTTTCCCCACTGGCTGGAAGGAAAGTAGTTTGCAGATTAAGAGTTATCTGCTCCATCCTCGCTCCTGTGCTGAAGATCAACCTGTGCTGCCATGGTGGGAGATGGGAAGGGATGGCTAACATGCCCTGACAGCACCCCCAGGCCCTGGGTAGCCTCCCCTGCAGTAGAAGTCTTCACTGCGGGGAGGAAGAGGTGTGAGGAGAGGGGGGACCGAGTCACAGGATGCGGTTTAGGAGCTGCTGCCCAAACAGATCATCGCTCCCCTTTCTCTTTAGTGTCCTCCAGCGTTCCCCACGCGCTCCCCCTCTGCTCTGCCAGCATCGGCTGGGAGCAGCCAGAGCAGGGGCTGCCAGAAGGCAAATCAGCCCAACAGCAAAAGCGTTGAGTCCCTCTTCCATGATGGCTCATGCCAGTTCAGCAGCAGAGGTGGAGTGGGCGGCTGGAGGATGGGGGGACCACCCCAGGCCCCAGCCAGCAGAAATCAGCGTTACAACCACGTGTATTGAGACAAAGAGAGTAAAATGTGCATCGGGGTGAGAGGGAGAGAGCGACAGCCCGTGCAGCCAGAGGCATGGGTGGGACATGAATCCCTGTCCTCCTCCCTCTCCTGTGCAGGCTGATCCAGCTTAAAAGAGAAGAATGTTGGGGAACACACACACACGCCCCCCCAACCCTGTATTTACTGAATGAGCTCCTTCTAGCATTAAAGCAAGGCGCGTGGACCTGCCTGTAAAACTAAATCAAGCGCCCAGGGCCTAAATTTTTGGCAAGCCTGATGTGGCAGCATCTCTTTACTGTGTAACCCTGTTCTACATTAGAGTCTGGTATTTCCAACTGGTGCTAAAAACAATGTTTATTGCTTTTTACTGATTACAACTGATTTTGTTTCCCATTTTTACTCATCCAGTGACATAAAGAACCCAATGACAGGTACAAATAGAAACAGCTGTGTTAACACTGAATCATTTTTGAATGAGCAGTGGGTTTTGACACACAGACTAGTTTGGTTTAATTCACAGATTCCTTCAAAATGTTTCACAACTGTTCAGATTTCAAGAGATGTCTTTTTCAGCATTAAGGGGTTTTTTGTTGTTTTTTTTTTTTTTTCTCAAGATTTTAAACATTTTTTGATTTTCTGTGACTGCTATTGTTCCATCCTTAGCTACCTTTCATGATTTATCACTTTTACTTTCTGCATACTTCGGTGTCAGTTTTCTCCAGTCCTTTTATTTTCCCAGTGAGAATGAAGATAACTTTCTTGTTTTCCTACCAGCATTTATGAATCAAGCCCAAACTCTATTTGTAATAGTCCCTCGAAGAATGGAGACTGTCATTTCTTTCACAGCTGTCGAATCTGTTCTGTTTGTTTAATGGTAGTCATCTATCTTTATTCTCCAGCAGTGTAACTCCTCAAGGGCAAGGCTTTCAAGCATGCAGAGGCGGAGAGTTCTTCATTCAAACCCAATTATTTTCTAATGCACCAAAATGACGGACTTGAGTGAGGACTTAATTGCCATTTCGCCAAAACCCCTGGATGCTCAGGCCCTTCCACCCTAGGAGTGCGTGGTGAAGGCATGTAGCAAATGGAGCCTGAAACAGAGCAGTCCGTGGTTCTACAGAGAAACACCATCACAGTGAAAGATGCATTTCCTTTTCTATGTATCTACATCCATACATCACTTCAGCATAGGCCTCTGCCATGTTCTAGACCTACGTGATGGCTTTTCTTTGTCAGCTCTGCTATACCGGTTTCGTTTCCTGATAATAATCACCTTGCCCAGCTGTCAGGCCAAAGATCAAATTTAGACCCAAGTCTCCTTACTTTGCCCCAGATTGGCTCTGTGCTGAATGCTGACTTATCCCAGGGTAAATTCTAGAGTTAAATCTGCAAAGGGACTTAGATTTTGAGAAAAAAAATCTTGAATTTTGGAGTTACACTCCTAGTCTTTACAGGTTGCTCCAACTCCTCAGTCGTAGTGTCTAGAATAAGTTTTCCACTGGATAGTAATTTGCAGGTTGGTTGTATTTTATGCCTAAACTACTTTACAATGCCCCATAAAATGTTATGTTAACTGAGTTTTTGATTACACCATTTTGTCTATGGTCTAGCCAAAATGGGGTTATCCCCAGGCAAACTTCAGTTATCATTTCACTTTCTGCCTGGTTTAGCATAACACAAATTGCTAGTGATTAAATTTGCATGACTTAAGAAGTTATTGGACTTCAGCTGGAAGTTGCTGTCTCTCAGCTTGAAAGTGATTCTAGCAAGGCCATTTCACTTGACAGGAAAGCAACTTCCAGCTGTGGGGAAAGAGATGTCTCTCTCAATATCCTGATTTCATTGATACCAGCCAGCCTAGCTGGAAAATCTGATTTCTGCCACAATTTACCTATCTGATCTCCTTGGCAACTGTATTTCCAGAGGACAGTTTATGATGCCTAAAGCAGGAGATGCTTTCCCCTGTTGCTGCATGCCTAACGTGAGCACTGACACTTCCATGCTAGTGTTATAAAAAATCTAGAGTATTTCACTCATTTTTTAGTGTAAATCGTTATAATCAGTGACCACTTACTCTGTGTTTTCAGCAAGGATGTATCCTAACTGTTGTAAATATATGTTTCTAGATTTTGTTGTTCACCAGATTTTGCCCTACCAGTCAGTTTCAGTGGATACGTTCAACTCAAAGAATGATGTGTTTGTAGCCATTGCACAGCCCAGCATGGAGAACTGCATGGTGCTGGAGTGGGATCACATTGAAATGAATTTCAGGAGTTATGACAATATCACAGGTATATAAACACTGGGATTCCAGTCACTGATGAACTGTTGGTTTTTCACAAGGAGGAGATTCATAGATGGGACCAGTTGATGGTTTTTGTCCCAAATCTCTGTTGAATTTGGCAAAGTGTGTAATGTTTGGACATGAGTGACTTCATGGAGTAGTGGATCTTGTTAATGCATGCACATTTAACCTCGTTGTAGCATACAAACTAAGCTTTTTTTGTCTGATCTTGTAAATTGTTTTGAAGGCACAAACACTTGCTGTGAATGTCATGCCATGTCCCAGCTTAGCACTCACTGCCTGAATCACACTGCAAGTTAAAATATAAGTTGAAGGAGCCCTCACTCTTGCCAAAGTGCCTGCAAAGTAGAATATAAAAATACTCTACTGCATATAGGAGGAAATAGGTCTGAAGGATGCTTCTAGGGTTGGCTGGCCGGGAAACTGTGTTTAATAGCTGAAGATGACATGTAAATATTTAAACCGTGGTTTAAATACAGAGATGTGCTGTAAAGCTTTCACATTTACTTTCCATTTACAAACATGCTGAATTAGCATCCTGGCCAGATTACTCATCAAACAAAAAGCCCATGTGGATGCCAGGTGATTTTCTAATGGTAACAACTGTTACGTCCCTAACTGACACTCATGGTGCTCAGTCACAACAAGACAGCAGGGACAGAGTCTTGAGAGCTGTTATACACTGCCCAATTTCCCAGCTATTCCAGCCTACTGGTTCCAAAGACTCAGGAGCATCCTTCCCTCCTGTTCCATGTTACATGTGATAGATTTTTTTTTTTACCTTGCATCTTGGGAAACAAAGAGTATGCTGCATCCTCATCTGGTCTTGAAGTCTACAAAGGCAGCAAGCACCTACCTTCTCAGATCAGCTCTGTGTATCACTAATGAAAGTTTCCAAGATGCTACCCCTCTGTCAGGAAATTCTGGAAATGGAAAATTTTGCTTTTTTAGGTTTGTGTTTTGGTAGATTAGGGGGAAATATATACCAGTGGATGTAAATTGAGAAGTCAGTGGCCTGAAGAGAGCTAACAGTGCTCTAGAAAAGCTCTGGAAATGAAGTTGAGACTTTGGGTCATATCCAGACAATTGTCTTGCAGGCATATTTTACCTTCCTGTGAATGACATGATTAGGAGACACTTCTGCTGGGGACTTGTGTCCTAGACCCACACCCAGCGTATGTGCCCAGACTGGTTTCTCAAACAACTGTCCTGTGTTCCTGGAAGGCCTGAGCCTGAGCTCTGGTCTCTGAAATGTAAGTGAGCAAGAGTCTTTTGCCAGGAGACAGAGGCACGTAAAGAGCCTCTTGCAGAGACTAAAGAGTGTTTTGTATAGCTCAGGAGCCAGCTGTGTGCCCCATGGAGAGTTTCACTATTAACTGTGTGCTTGGCATTCAGATATCTGCATTTAGCCCTTCATGACATGGGCTTATGGAGCTGAGCTAGTTGTCAAGATTGCCTTTACAGTCAACATGCAGAGAATGGGTGTTGATGTCCCCTGCAAAAAGAGACATAGAGAGGCCAGGTGAAATCTCTTCTAGAGCGCTTTTTGACTAAGTTAGACCAGAAAGAGCCTGGATGATCAGCTTGAGCTTTCACAGCTAGGCTGGAGATACCTTCTGGCACCCAAGATGAATCCCACCCCTCCTACACTGGGAGGTTGGTAGATCATCCCGGGCCAGCTGTGAAACAAGTATGGATAGGGGACCAGGAGAGGTGCCAGGGTGACTCCTGTAGTGACTGGGACCAAGCACCCATAGGGAAATCTGTGCATTTACAGTTCTACTTAAACTGTGCACTTCAGAGAGGAATTCCTCTCTTCTTCCAATAAAACCTTTTGTAAATAGTCTGGTTTTTACTTTTTTGATGTGGTTCGTGTATAGTGACTTGACATTTTCAAAACAGACTGCAACCAGATCTGATCCAATCTGGCAACTGCAATATTCCTAAATATTTCTGGTTTAACATAATCTCAAGAATACTTAACAGAAATAAGTTAGGTTCATATTTTTCATCCTGCTGTCAGGTGCTATATCCACAAGGTGCATCAATATTTCTTTTTACTGTAGCAAAAATCTGGCTTTGGCCCTCTTGGAGCGAGAAAAATATGCTATGATTCGTTATTCTAGTTAAGATGGAAAGATAGACATTCCAAGAATAAGAGAATTTCAGATTCCTGCTGAGTCATGAGATAACAATTCTTGTTATTTTGGAATAATAAAATTTGGCTTAAATAATTGTTTTGGATGTTTGAGGGGCATGTGTCTGACCAAGCAGAGAAAGAAAAAGTGTTCTGGATAAAAAGGAATGACCATTTTAGTGTGCATCATACTTGCACACCTCGAGGTATGTGATATTTCCAACATTTGAAGTCATCTTTCCAGCTACCGGGGAGAAAAAAAGCATGAAAAGCAGCTCTGACAGCATGTAGCAGAAGGAAAAATGATGAGATGGTGGAGATTTAAAAAAGGGAAGGGGTGATTTGGTAATCTCTCTGTGGTTTAAAGGGTGCTTTATACTGTGCTAATATATGTATATGCATTTTTTTCCTTTTCTTTGGGCAATAGGTCAGTCCATAGTGGGATGTAAAGCCATTCTTGTTGGTGACCAAGTCTTTGTGGTGGTGGCACAGCTCTTTGGTGGCTCACACATTTACAAATATGACGAAAGCTGGACAAAGTTTGTCAAATTCCAGGATATCGAAGTATCTCGCATTTCTAAGCCAAATGATATAGAGCTTTTTGAGATAGACAGCGAAATGTTTTTTGTCATAGCAGATAGCTCTAAAGCAGGTTTGTCAACAGTGTACAAGTGGAATAGCAAAGGATTTTACTCATACCAGTCCCTTCATGAGTGGTTCAGGGACACTGATGCTGAATTTCTCGATATAGACGGGAAATCACATTTAATCCTCTCTAGCCGTTCCCAGGTTCCCATTATACTCCAGTGGAACAAAGTTTCCAAAAAGTTCGTTCCACACAGTGAAATCCCCAACATGGAAGATGTCTTGGCTGTGAAGAGTTTCAGGATGCAAGATAACCTGTACATCACGCTCACAAGGTTCATTGGTGACTCCAGAGTTATGAAATGGAATAGCAAACAGTTTGTGGAAATACAGGCTCTACCATCCCGAGGAGCCATGACACTGCAGCCTTTCTCCTTCAAGACCAATTACTACCTAGCCTTGGGAAGTGACTATACCTTCTCCCAGATTTACCAGTGGGATGGTGAAAAGAAGATCTTCAAATTATTTAAAGAAATCTATGTGCAGGCACCACGGTCTTTCACAGCTGTGTCAACGGATCGAAGAGATTTTTTCTTTGCCTCTAGTTTTAAAGGAAACACTCAGATATTTGAACATATCATCATTGACTTGAGTTTATAAAAAGCTGCTGGAGTGAAATTTATGTAGAATGAATGACGTTTATACACAAACAAAACAGAAAGAGACTTTTCCAAGAACAGGGTGCATCTATGGAGTATAATGATATTTTCTGAACTTTTCCAACTTGCATATTAATCAGGGATTGTATTTACTTGGTTACTGCATGACATGTCCATTTTATCCTTTTTCAAAGACACTTTGCAATCTGCAGTCATTCAACGGAGAGTGCAGTGCATTAGGACTAATGTTGACATATAAAAGAATGATCTAAATTTTACCTTGAAAACTACATTGAACATCTCATAAAGAAAGAGAAGAGCAAGCCATACAAAGCATAGAAATGATCCTGACTCTTAAGCTAACATGTTAGTAATGATTTTAAGACTAGATGCAGTTCTTCATGGTTGCTGATGGATTGTAAAAGTAAACAGTAACATTCCAGAATACACTCTATTTTGGTTTCTTGAGGTTTGTCTTCAAAATCTGCCTTTGTGGTTTATAGTAAGTCTGAGGCATCATTTTAATTCATTGTAGATCAAAGGGAAAGTCAAAATCTATTACCATTTTTCTTCCATTAGTCACTATTTCAGCAACAAATTGTGCATAACAAGTAGCCCAGCCCACAGTAACTGGGTAGCCAGGAAGAGTATGTTACTTATGGACTATGAGATCTTAGCAAGTTAACATAGAAAATAACAGAGATCTGCATGGTTCCATAAATGAGTCAACTACAAATTCCATCCACTTTCTGTTTTAATAGGTATTCCAGAAATCCACCTCATTTTGCCCTAATACATACTTTTCCTGGTGATCCCAGTAGATTCTGGGATGTTTTAACAAGTAAATTTGTTGTGATCTCGTATTCTAGGGACACAATTTAAGCTTAGCCTGAAACCCATGTCTCCATTCACATACTCCATGTTGTAGCTTGTCTGCACGCAATGAGATGATTAATTCTCCAGCTTTCTCCCCCCAGCACAGATCAAGGACAATAAATTCATTCAGGTTTGGGTCATCAGGGGCTGTATTTGGGGAATGCTCCTTCTTGCTGAGGTCTAAATAAGACTTTGGTATCACTGAGTCTTTTGAAACCAAGGCAGCTGGAGCTGTTTCGGGGTAGAGCTAACCCTGCCTCCAAGAAGGATTTCCTCTTGGTGGCTCCAGGCTTTTGCCAGGTTGCCAGTCCATTGAAGACTAAACAGGAGGATATGAACAGACCGTGCCGCGTTGGTGTTTTAGGTGGGTACAGACTGAAGAATTTAGTCGTCCTAAATAGGGCAGTCCCGGCATGCAGAGTCTCTGTCAGGATAACAGCAAGGGACTGTTTTCCTGGAAAGGCTCTCCGCCATCCTTACCCAACAAAATTGTGTATCAGAGCCCTTGTTTGTTCACTTACACAGTATGTTTCTTTAGGTTTTCATACCACTTAGCATGCTAGGTTGTTTTATCATGTCTTGCTGCTGCACTGCTGCCTTAGATAATAGGAAGGCTTTGCGTAATGCAGGCAGAGCAAAGGAAACTGTCCTTTATTCCTTCATACTCAGGGTTATCTCACCATCTCTGTGCTGAGTGAGCTTCACATATTTGCCCCAGACATGTGAAACATGGCTTATTATCACAAATAGAGATGTTTTCATAGGCTTTCTGACATCCAAGATGTGAACAGTGCTGCCGAATAGGATTATGCACAAGGACTCCCATGAGGAGTCATAACCTACCAGCGACCTGACATATCACAGCTTTCCCCAACTTTTGCCTTGCTGCTATGAAATAAAATTATTACTGGCCTGCCAGAGATATAACTCATTTTATTCTGGTTTTAAATTACATGTTAAGTTTGTTCCTACAGAAGTACTCCTCCTGGTTTTATTTTTAATTACACTGGCAACTTAGCCCATCCAGCCATCCGAAGTACTGAGCACTGCCCTCTGAATCCCAATGCAGTGTGAGTCACAGTGGTTCCATCAGACCAGTAGATGCAAATCAATCCTCTGCAGTAGGATTTAGCAATACCTCTCCTAGGATTGAGCTAACAAATCCAACAAAACAAAGAGATGATTCATATGTCTCCCAGTGAATGCAATTTCTTACCATGTTCCCAGTCTACTTTTTGAAGCAGGTGTGGCTGGCATGCAATATTTCTTTAACCTGTGTTGTGGGAAGGTATTTTTTTATTGATTTTCTATCGAGCATGCATGTTTAAATAGATATTCTGATGAGGAGGGGCATTTCTCAGTGCACTTTCTTTTGGGGCTCACTGTGTGTACTATTCACCCAGCAAAGAGCATCAGTCAGAGCGAAAAGCTAGTTTAGAGACATCGGATCTTGGCATTTTTTGCTTGAAGGGAAGCAAGAGGATGGTGGAAAAGGGCTTGTGTATTGAATACCAGGAGATTGTACTGTTTCAAGAGCCAAGGGTATATAGAGACTTGGCTATCACGTTGAATTAAATTAAAATGGTCTCTGCAGAGACAGGCTTAATAAAGGGGTTAAAGTGCTCCACAGGAGTCTAGCTCATTCACACGGGACCAGAAGAAGAAAGTGAGGGAAATTAATTCTGCGGGCAGGCTGCTGCTTCTGCTGAGTAGCTGTGTTGGTTGGTCAGAAAGCCCAGCTCAGCATCCCTCCTGGCTTCGGGAGGAGCCTGGAGTCCGACGCTGGCCTGCCTGTTCTGCTGATTTAGTGCACAGGAGGTCACAGTTCCACAGGAGTGGGAGGGCAAAAAGCACCAGGTGATGAGCATTTCACATGATTAAACAAAGGCAGGGTCTCAAAAAGAGCCTCGCTCTGCTCTTCCTGCTCCCAAGGAAAAGTTGCAGGATGCAGCCATAACAACAGAAATCCCTAAGCATCGAAAATACTTTCTGCCTTTCCAAATGGAACAACGGTTTTGTCTCCATGGCTTATATTCTCTAGCAGCAATTGTTTTGAATAGTAAATAAACTATGCATATCTGTAATTTATTGCAACTGTTAGACCATCAGGACAGTGAGAAAGGATAACAGAACATGCCACCTGGTAATTTTTAATGTATTCTAAAATACATACAGCTATGTAAAGAATAGTAGTTTGTATAAGTATAGATTTAATACAATGTTCTAGCTACAGTGGGAGCATTTTAAGGCTGTATATACATTGAGCTTTTTTTAGTAAAGAGGAGCCGATGCAATCTATACTAGACACATGTATGTACTCTTTCAATATATGAATAAAATGTAGTTAATGAGACTAGTAGTGGTGCGTTGTGCCTGTTAAAATATCCACACTGTGAAGATCCATACTACCAGAGCTAGAGGGTGGGCAAATGGGTTCTTGTCCATTTATGATCGGTTTGGGCATTTGAAAACATGGAGGAGGCCATGCTCAGCTCAGTTAAATTCAGTTTCTGTGTCTGAGGTAGCTCTGACCTCTAAGGTTTTGCTGTTCCCTGTCTTTCCCCTTCACTCTTTCCTTATACCCCATCTAGTGTTAGCAAGTATGTAATGCAGCTATTTTGATTTTTCAATTCATATTAAACTCAGTTGTTTGTTTCCTTCCTTCCTTCCTTAGCCCTAAAATGAATCCCTAGACTTTCAAATCCTTTCTGTGGGATCTTTTAAGGTTTTTTAAATTTTACTTAATCATTGGCATCTACTCTGAAATTGCCAAAATAAATACAAGTCCATCAACAGTGAATACATTTTATTTAAAGCAATCCTTGAGCACTATCCACTGATCCTGCTAGTCACTAATGCAGGGAGTAATTCTTTTTGTCTCCTTTCTTCAGAAACACCTCAATTCTCTCTAACTAATTATAGGCTTGTGCAATCAAAGACATGTCTGACATACCATAATGGGATGCAATTGCTCTGGGGTCATTGCTTTCCTTTTGGGTATTCCACCTTTTTATGAGTCAGCAGCCCTTGTGGTGTGGTTCACTGAAACTGCATCATAGCTCAAACATCAGCTTAAAATCAGCACCATTTCCCACCTGCCCTCCCCTGGTTTCTTTGCCCTTGCTAGGTGAACAATTTTTTTCCACCTGTTATCACTTTCTTGAAATCCTCCTTGGAAAGCTTCTATTCCACCTTGGAAGTTACCACAAGATACCAAGAGAAAAGCATTGCCAAAGAGCAATGCAGGGATGGTCACTCTGAAAATTTAAAGGGGAACACAGAGCAGGGTCTTTTTGAAAGGCCAAGCTGAAGTTAGATGTATAAGAAACAGCTGTAAGAGTCCCGCTCAGCCCATCTACGTCCCCTTCATTCCTGGCCTACAGACCTGAGCCGCTACCACTGTCTCCTCTTGGCAGTGATGCTCATAGCAAGGAATTACTGACACTTTTTTTTCATACACTAACCCAGAAGAAATGGAGCTGAGCTGCTAACACTGGTTTGAGGTTTTTTTCCCTAGTATCTGTAAACCCCTCAACCTCTCTTGCCTTCCCCATACAGTCCAGCCTCCTTTGTGAGAAACTGCAGGCTAAATGATCTAATAGGCTTCAAAACTGACCTTCAGAATCTGACAAAACCAGCTGACCACATGGTGTTAGACTCTCCACAAAATAAGAGGCTGATACTGTGAAAACATTTCAAACGATAGCTACAAAAACTTAAACCACCCCCAGTACCACTTTCCCCATAATCCATTGCCATTCTTGCCACAGAGCTGTGTGATGATTTGTAGATGTGTTTTGCAAAACCTTGAATGGGAGGAAAGTTTCTGGAAGATGACGTCCATGTTACGAAGAACCAGGCAAATTCTGCTATCTTTAGGTCTGAGTGGATGGTTTGGAGCCATCCACATGCATGGTGGCTAACTGCCTATGTTGCAAGTTGGAAGTGATTCTTTACAAAGCCACGCACAGCAAAATCAAAGTCCAATTGAGCCTAACATCATGGCTCCAGGTGAAGAAAATGTTGAAGTGAATCATATGGAGTTGCACAGTGCCACACAGAGGGGTATGATGCACTTTGACAGGCAAGCGAGATACATTTTTTACAATATGTGGGTTGGGGTAAAAGAGGTTATATGGGTCTTCATAGAATCATAGAACAGTTTGGGTTGGAACGGACCTTTAAAGGTCATCTCATCCAATGCCCCTGCAATGAGCAGGGACATATGCAACTAGATCAGATTGCTTAGAGCCCCATCCAACCTGGCCTTGAATATTTCCAGAGATGGGGCATCTACCATCCCTCTGGGCAACCTGTTCCAGTGTTTCACTACCCTCATCATAAAATGTTTATTCCTTATATCTAGTCTAAGTCTACCTTCTTTTAGTTTAAAACCATGACCCCTTGTCCTATCACAACAGGCCATACTAAAAAGTCTGTCCCCATCTTTCTTATAAGCCCCCTTGAAGTACTGAAAGGCTGGAATAAGGTCTCCCCAGAGCCTTCCCTTCTCCAGGCTGAATAACCCCAACTCTCTGAGCCTTTCCTCACTGGGGGGTGCTCCAGCCCTCTGATCATTCTTGTGGCCTTCTCTAGACCCACTCCAACAAGTCCATGTCCTTCTTATATTGGGGGCCCCAGAGCTGGACACAGTACTCCAGGTGGGGTCTCATGAGAGCAGAGTTGAAGGGCAGAATCACCTCCCTCGATCCGCTGGCCACACTTCTCTTGGTGCAGCCTAGAATACGGTTGGCTTTCTGGGCTGTGAGTGCACATTGCCAACTCATGTCAAGCTTTTCATCTACTAGTACCCCCAGGTCCTTCTCTGCGGGACTGCTCTCAATCCCTTCATCCCCCAGCCTGTATTGATACTGGAGGTTGCCCCGACCCATGTGCAGGACCTTGCGCTTGGCCTTGTTCAACCTCATGAGGTTCACATGGGCCCTCTTCTCAAGCTTGTCCAGGTCCCTCTGGATGGTATCCCATCCATCAGGCATGTCAACTGCACCACTCAGCTTGGTGTCATCTGCAAACTTGCCGAGGGTGCACTCAGTCCCACTGTCCATGCCATTGAAGAAGACATTAAACAGTGCTGGTCTCGATATGGACCCCTGAGGGACACCGCTTGTCACTGATCTTCATCTGGGCGTTGTGCCGTTCACCACTACACTCCAGATGCAACCATCCAGCCAATTCCTCATCCACCGAACAGTCCACCCATCAAATCCATATCTCTCCAATTTCAAGAGAAGAGTGTTGTGGGAGACTGTGTGAAAGGCCTTACAGAAGTCCAGACAGATGACATCCGTAGCTCTTCCCTTGTCCCCTGATGTAGTCACTCCATCATAGAAGGCCACTAGGCTGGTCTTCGGAAGATTGGATGAGAAATTTCTATAGGCATTTCCTTATTCCAGTTTTGTCATGTCAGTGAGGTAGCCTAGATGGAGTTTGGTGGAAAGCAAGGAGAGCAGGTGCCAGAAGTTTAATATAAGTAATATTGAAGCAGAGATTAGAAAACTAGAGAGAGCTGGTGATGCTGTACACAAATGTTTAGTTACCTTGAGGGAAACAAATCACATTTTCTAAGCACAGAGATAACTCAATGTGAAATCAGGGAATCAGGGACAACAAAAAATATGTTTCTAAATAAAGGAAAGAAATAGGAGTGACAACATATGAAGTGTGAGTTTACTTAATTGCTGCGTAGAGAAAGTATCTAAGTGCCTTTCCAAGGTCACTCAGAGAATGCAATCCACATCATTTTCCTTTCCAGAGTCACCCTAGTTTATGCTTAATTAAACTATGCAAGCTCTGCACACTTTAGAAAATGCCCTTTTTATTACATTGTAGGCAATTTGCATTTCTGAAGGGCATTTGGGAGCCATGACATCACCAGAATGAAGGGCTTCTGGTAGCGTTGCTCCCATTTTTATTCATGTGCAATTGTTGACTTTTATTCCAAAGTTCATTTCTATTTCCTGCATGGACATTAGCACTGGATTGTACAAGAATGCTCATTTTCCAACTTTAATGGCTGTTTCAGTTCTTCTGACTCAGCAGCCCCTTGGGACTGACTCATCCTCCAGCTGCAGGTGTGCCCTGACAGTTAATTCTCCATTTTAGTTCCATGAATGAAAGGCCAGTGGGTCACAAAAGTGCTCACCACCCACTGCTGGTGGGGTCAGCGTGGATGGAGCCTGGTCTGGTGCATGGAAGGAGGGGCAGCACTGCTCTCCGTGTGTTGATCATTCTCTCTCTTCCGTTTCTTTCTCTTCTGGTCTTGCTAGTACAGTAGATGGTTTTGCCAGAGTTTTACAGAAAGCAAAGTGCCGATGAGGCCAGGGCAGTGCAGATTTACTTGGGATGCTTCTGAGAGCAAGCTAGAAATAGAAAGGGGAAACAGAAGTTAAGTCAGCAACTCTGGTTAATGGCATCTGCCTACTATTTGTTTGTAAACTCTGTAGCCCAGGGGTCTCCTTGGATCCCCAGCTTCTCCTGGTTCCTGCTGACAGCATTTTCTGACTCTGCTTTGTACCATTAGCGTCTGGGGAGAAAACTGCAGGCCTTTCATTTCAGAGGAAGGCTCATTACAATTATCTGTGCCTCTGTCACCTCAGGATCTGATTACAGTGCTGGGGTTGCACCTTGAAATCGTTACAATTAAGACTTAATGAAGTGAGTAACTACAGAGTCCTGCAGTTACTCCCCACCAACTTATTGCAGCTGCCTCTATCATAGGAATAGCTACCACCTCATTTTTATGATTTTTAAAAAGTGAAACCTCATAATTGAAGTTTGTCCTATAAAATCCCACACAGGTGGGACTGTGAGAGCCTAGGTTGCTTTCCTTCCCTGTCACAACACAGGCTGGATGAACTTGGAGCATGCTGCTGGCTGAAAATGGGTGCAGGTAAGAGAAAAAAAAAATCACTGCTTTTTAGGGTGAAAAATGATAAAGAAATGCTGGGTGACAACTGTGTGGAGAGGGCTATGCTTATGTCTGTGATGAGTCCCAGCCCTACCCCATACGACAGCGCAGGTACAGAGGTGCAGCCTGAGCCAGCAAGCCCCAGTGCTGCGGGAGCTCCATGGCTCCCATATGTTTTTATTCCAATGTGCATTAGGGATGTACTTGACCTAAGACAAGAGAATAAAGTGAAATACAAAGCTAACTGGCACTTTAGTGTCTTCTTGCCACTTTTGGCTTGAAATAGAGCGTACATGTGTGCAGATGCACTTGCCAATCCCATGCTGTCCCACTAGTAACAAATAGTGATTGGTTCCTTTGCTTTTTTCAGATATGGATCAAGACAGATTTGGGGGTAAAATGGAAGGTAATAGAGAGTTTATCTCCTTTCAATTTTCTTTCTTTCCCCTTTGCCCTCAATTTTTTTGCCTCTGTCTTCCTAATCGCTAGGAGATTATTACATCTGAATCATCAGACTTGAAGAACCATATGCCATTTCCCCTTAAATGACAGCTGAGATATTTATCTTTATTGTTGTAGGGAGACTCATATCAACATCTGCAGGTCAGATGAGAATAATTTTCCTTCTGATATTTCTGACGGACTATCAATGAGGGCCAATTGGCTCAAATCCTGGCCCCTTGGTGTGATGGGAAGAGGATAACAAAAAGGTTCCTGTAGCTTGGCATCAGGTAGTTCTGGGACTCTTCCTCTCAGTAAAGAGACCAGCTTCCCTATGGAAGGTGTGAAGGGAAATGACAAACTATCTATCCATGAAAGCAGTGAACTAAAAAACCTCTTTAAAAAAGGCATTGACTTCAGTGTCCTGCTCTACTCTGGAATATGTTGGCAAATGTGACCAGAACTTTGAACATGGTACTGGTAGCCTCTATGATGTCGCTTGGTATACAGGGGTTGCAGGAAGCATTTCTAAAATGCCTGAAGCTTTATGATAGGCAGAGATTTAGTAGCAAGGGGCAGTAGGGGGATGCAGTTGGGAATAGGTTACTTGCTGATGTGCTAACAGCTGTAGGGGTAGGGTGATGAGAACTACCCTTTGAATGTGGGAACTCACAAAGAAGCTGAAAGCTGCAGGCTGACAGGTAGAGCTGTACACATCTTTGTCATCTGACCACAGGTACTGGGCCTTTTGGGGACATCCTCTTCAGTGAGCACTGGGAGGAAGAACCCATTTGCAGCATGTGGACTGTAAAGAGAACTGTGAAAGTCAAGAAGAGCTCTCCACAGTAATAAATGCTGCACATTTGCTGCAGTCATCAGCAGAGGCATTCTAGATTCCTTAGGAAAAAATGTAAGAATGTTCAATTTTTCAGCTGTTACTCCTTACTGGTGGTGTCTTTATTGTTTGCTTTCCTGAGACTCATTCTCCAGGTTTTATTTAGTGAGCTGAATGTTAATTGTGTTTTCTACCATTGTGGTCCATGTTGGCCAGGTCTGTGATAGGAAGGATCAGCACAAGACAAGGCATTCAGGTGTCAGAAAGGCTGTCAGATCACAACCTGAGCCAAAACAGAAAAAGTCACAGAATCACAGAATGGCTGAGGTGGGAAGGGGCCTCTGGAAGTCATCTGGGACAACCCTCCTGCTCAAGCAGGGTCACCTAGAGTCAGTTGCTCAGGACCATGTCCAGAAGGCTTTTGATCTCCAAGGACGGAGATTCCACAACCTCTCTAGGTAAGCTGTGACAGTGTTCAGTCACCCTCACAGCAAAAAAGTTTTTCCTTCTGTTAATTTTTAACTTATGTTCAAGTCTTCCTTATGGAAGGAGAGCAAAGAAGAAATATACTGCTTATAACCACTTGCGTAGAAAATCCAGCCATTCTAAGAATATATAATTCTCTGTTCCTCTTATCCTCGTCAAAATGTGTATAGATGAAATCACTTCCATGTCATTTGCAGCACCAAAGTGTTCCTAAGTTTAGACTTAGCTTAGTGACCTTGTAGTGAATGTCAGCAGTCAGTTAAGTCACCACTTAGCACTGACACTGAAGCTATTTAGGAAGTAATGAGTTGGCACAGCATACTGACTTCTGGAATAACTGGGAGCTTGCTAATGTCTGATGCATGCCCCACGCAGTGGTATAATTTAGGGAAGAGAGTGAGTCACTCCTACTGCTCCCAACTGCAGCCCAAGGCATTAAGTTTGTCTCCGCTAAAAACATCTCGAACTCATCCATGGGTTTCTTCTCTGCTGTACTTCACCTTCACTTGTCTACACTGACAGCTAGCTCAGGATCTTCCCTTTCAATCCAAGAAGACTAAATATCTGTAGTTATTCATTAATATAGTGACATCGAGGTAAACATTGTAAAAATTATCCAGAGTCATAACAATGACGAAAAAATGGTCTTCCACAGACCCTCTGAAGTAGGTCACGAATTGCTGCCAGGGTCTCCATATCAGTGGGCTAAGGAGAACCTTGTTGGGACATCTCTTATTTGTAAGAGGTCGAGTGGTAGGAAAGCTCAACCCTTCTCTACCCTGAAGGGAGACAGGGTCTGGTGTCCCAGTCCTGGGGCTCCCCAGAGCCTACATGTGGAAATAAGAATAGATAAACAATCCGCTTCGTTCCTTGGTAAATGATGCGTGGTTGTTAGGCACAGGCAGCATCCAAGGGTGTGTGGGTCTTTGGGCAAAAGACAGAGTGTTATAAGCAGTGGATTTCAATTCCTCTGAGGAACAGAAAATGGGGACAGGAGTTCCTTGGGGAGCAGCCTATCCCACCTGGAGAGGCCACAGTGTGTGGCAACTGCTCTCGCATCTGATTTTGTACAAAGCAAATTTTCAGTCAGAAGCACCTAGCTTACATGAACAATTCAGCAAGTGAAACTGAGAGGAAGTTTGCTCCAATTCATAATGATGGGGTTTGGGTATTCCCTTCTCTTATTTGGTAAAACCTGACAACTGTTGCTGCCAAGAAACCAAGGCACAGCACAGAGTTACAAACCATTTTGTGTGGGAAAGCGGGAAAGGATGCCTGAATGCTCACAGCACCTTTCGGCACTCCCTTCTTTTTGCAGCATGACTTTGAGTAGGTACTCGAACGTGCCACCTCAGTGTGCTGGCTGGTGACCCTCCAGTCACAGACACTACTGCCAATAGGTATCACACCTGCATAATTCTGTATTTTTGTTTCATGTTCTCAATTCAAGATCAGTCTTCCAGCTGGTTCTTATAAGAAGATACAAATATATTCCCATAAGGAGCACACAGCTTCAGTCTGAGGCAGCTTCTGAGCACGACAGACTACTTCTTTCACTGAGTTTGTTCTCTAGTGTCAACAAATCAAATCTGAATATATTTTCAGAAAAATCCACCATTGGATACATCTTATTACACAAGTGTATGAAAATCAAAGGAAAAATGATTAGGAAATGTTTTTATTTTATATTTTTTTTATTGTTTCTTCTCTCTTAAATCTTTCACATGCAGAGTTTGATGGTTTGTCAAGCACACGAAAAACAGCTCAGTTTCTGCAGATGCAAGGAAATAGAATATCTAAGGAAATTGCAAAGAGTAGAAGCAAATGAAAGATCTTTTTCAATAATGTGCAAGGTTATAGAAAACAAGGATATTCATGAACCTTTTAAAATCGAATGCAAAGCAGTGAGATTGTATTTACTTTAACAAGAGAGCTTTCTTTTGTCTCTTTGTATTTAACCCCAAATTATTTGCATTGCCTCCCGTGGCAACAAATTCAATCCTTTGGAAACGTATTTGCCTTTTGCCAGTAATATCTATTACGATAAACATATGACATTTATTGTCAGGTGCTGTACAGGAGATACAGATGGAAATTCAAGAAAGGTAAAAAGGAGTCATTATACCATGTGTTCAGCACACTAAACTACTTAACCTCTTGTCTCTAGTCTTTCACTCTTCAGGTCAGCAGACATTTGAAATGCTGCCAAGATAACATACTTGTTTTGCATGGACTAGAGATTGCTCAGTAGTGACCTCTCTGCCCAGTTAAAGGCTGGACTGAAAAAAGACTGCGTGTCTATAGGGATTTCTGTCTCATTCTGCTTGGTTGCATTCTGAGAAAGACCATGCAGGTAGTGATCACCAGCAGGTCATTAGATGTCTTTCAAGAAATAACATGAAAGAATGACTTCAGCTGGTGCACATTGTAGTTGATTTACTTCTCAGCAGATGGCTAGGTAGGTAAGAGACACACCAAGAGCACCACATTTGATCTGTGTGATTGCGGCACTGCTGGGAACCAGGGGGAAGGGGAGAGCAGGGAGGTTTGCCCATCCAACATGGGTGCACAGCTGAGGCAAAGTACTGCACCAACACAGCACTTCTGGGCTGGTACATCCTCAGGTTTCCACGGTGCTGTCCTGGTTTAGGCCCAGCAGGCAACTAAGCACCATGTGGCTGCTCGCTCACTCCTCCCGCCCCAGTGGAATGGGGAGGAGACAAGATAACAAAAGGCTCGTGGGTCAAGACAAGGACAGGGAGGGCTCATTCACCAATTATGGTCACAGGCAAAAGACAGACTTGATTTGGGGAAAAAAAACCCAAAACAAAACAACAAACACACCCCCCCTTACAATTTAATTTGAACACCACCACTACTGATTTACTAATCAAATCAGAGTAGCATAGTGTGAAACGCATTTTAAATCTTAAAAACACCTTTCCCTCACCCTTCCCTTCTTCCCAGGCTGAATTCACTCCCGATTTTCACTCCTGATTTCTCTATCTCGTCCCAGCCAGCTGCACAAGAGGACATGGGGATTGTGGTCAGTTCATCACAAGTTGTTTCTGCTGCTCCTTCCTCCTCAGGGGGAGGACTTCTCACACTCTTCTCCTGCTCCAGCGTGGGGTCCCTCCTACTGGAGTCAGTCCTCCACAAACTTCTCCAACGTGAGTCCTTCCCATGGGCTGTAGCTCTTCATGAACTGTTCCAGTGTGGTAGAGGCCTTCCACGTGGTGCCATCCTTTTGGAACAGACCGCTCCGGCATGGGCTCCCCTCAGAGTCCCAGCCTTCTTTGGGTGCATCCACCTGCTCCAGCATGGTGTCCTCCACAGACTGCAGGCGGGCATCTGCTCCACTGTGGGCTTCCACGGGCTGCAGGGGGACAGCCTGCCTCACCATGGTCTGCACCACAGGCTGCAGGGGAATCTCCTCTCTGGTGTACCTCCCCCTCCTCCTTCTTCACTGACCTTGGTGTCTGCAGAAGTGTTTCTCTCACGCCTACTTCTCTCACCACTACAGGTTCCCCATCAGTTTGGGTTTTTTCCTTCTTAAATATGTTATCACAGAGGCGCAACCACTATTGTTGACGGGCTCAGCCTTGCCCAGCAGTCAGTCCATCTTGGAGCTGGCTGGCACTGGCTCTATCAACATATGGGAAGCTTCTAGCAGCTTCTCACAGAAGCCACACTTGTAGCCCCTCCCTCACTACCAAAATCCCACCACACAAACCCAGTATAACTGCGCATGGGTTTATTGGGTTGGGTATCACTGCACTGTGCACTGCTGGAGATGCACCACTGGCCTTCAGTGGCTGTAAATTTGGTGTCCTTGCCAGAAGATTCAGAGGTAAAGAAGGGGTCCTCCTTTTTTGCTTCCGACTCTTTGTGATGAAAAGGAAAAAGTTATTTCAAAGATCTTTCCTTGCAAAGTCCACCTATGCTCAATTTTTCTGTTGACACCTGAGATTTATGATAAGCACCACGGAGTCATAAGCAGCTCAGGGAGTGGAGAGAGCCCTGTTCTGGAGAGAGGTGGTTCCTGACCAGGAAGACCAGACATTGAACTGAGACCTCTCAGCTCCTCTTCTTGATGAAATCCATGGTCAGAGACAGGATGGAGCAGTGATGGAGACCTGTACCTCTGCAATGAGAGGTGGTGCTGTCTGGGGAGGGGGAGCAGAGCTGGATTTCAGTGGGTTCTTGTCTGTTTTAACTTCCTAATAAACTGCATCATTACAGGAGGCCAAGCAATGTCTTGGAGCCCTTGAAATGGGGAACAGACCTGCAATACCAAAGGACTGCTGCTACATATTATAAGGAGGGAAGGAAGAGTGGATGGGGAGGCAGAGTAGCCAAAGAGCTATTCTCTACCCGGGTGGGAAGGAACCTAAACCAACTATCAAAAAGGAGGAAAGGATGTTTTGCTCTTTATTTGCACATGCTTTCCTGCTGTGTTCTGAGCTTCTGACTACATGCACTTTCCTCAGGCAAGATATCCCTCTTCGTACACAGCCTTAGGGAATGCAGTCAGATGTTCTGGACACCCACAGTGGGTGCATTCAGTCTTCTGTGGTTTCAGGATGCAGCTTTAGCTCATTGTATTACTTGTTAGGTTGCTCTAAGTACCCTGAACCATAACCATCTGATAGCACGGCAACGTAGTCAAATATTCCCAAGACAGTAGTGGAATACACAACGGATTCAGTGGAAACCTCTGCAGAGTTCAGGCGCCTAATATTTCCACCTCAGACTTGCATCTTACCCCATTGTGTGGTTGAGGATCGTGGAAATCTGAGACAGTGTTTTCAGGCAGTTTCTCTTCTTGCACTGCTGTGCAGTTCTGAGAGGGCTTTTTACTCTGAACCCTGCATAATCTATGCCCCCAGAATTGCAAGAATAATATGCTTAAGAAAACCACAAAACAATGAACAATGGTGATTTTCCCACATGATTGTCCTGACTATTAGTCTAGTTTATGCTTCCAAAAAGCATCCATTTATCTCCTCTGGGCTGTTAAAGCTCCTTTTCTCTCTTGTTCCCTCTTCCTACTGCTCTTTCACTCTACAGCTGGTGTGGAGAGCTAAACTGAAAGAAAGAAAGAAAAAATGGATGGAAGAGAAAAAGATGAAAGACTTCCACCAGGATTCCCTCACTGATGGAAATTTGAGGTATCTCTGTAGTAAGAGGGTAAGAAGGTCTTTCCAAAGGTCTTCCTGTCTTTGTTTTTATTGTCTGTCACAGGTATTACTTGCAGGTGAGTGAAGCATAACTAAAGTGTTAGCCTGAAATCGTTCCTGGGACAAAATCCCTCAAACCATAATGAGGTAGTAGCATTCAAATGGGGCTGATTTTGCTCAGTCTCTGCCAGCCCCACCTCTAGTCCCATTCCCAACACTGCTTTGAGCCACATGAGCATTTTTCAGCAAAGTAACTCTCACAGGCACTCCTTGCCCCCTCTCTGTTAATTTGAATAGGCTGGATTGAGCAGTATCCTCTTCTCAAAGCAACCTCACATCACTGGGAGGGTGCAATAGCTACTTTCCGAACCACGCAGCATGGGGCACTAGGGTTTAAGAGCAGCTTACAGAATTGTCCTGATAAGCAATGATGAAGGAAGCAGGGACATTAGTCACAAGGAGACCAGGGCTTTGACAGTGACAGCTGATGATGTACAGCACCTGCATTTGGTTTGCAGTCAGTTCACGCTATACTTCAGATGCTTAGGTGTCTGTGGGGGTTTTTGTTTTTGTTTGATTTGTTTTGGGGTTTGTTTTTTTTTTTTTTAGCATATCCACAGAATTATGCACATTGCTCCAGTTGCTCTGTATATGCCAGACTGAAAAAATGTTCTCTTTCAAATCCCCGATGGCCTGCTAAAGCCCCAAAACAAGCAGCAAGGATTAATTCCTCCCCAGATAAGATTTTCCTAAATCCTAACAGATAATTTGTTTGAAGTTTAATTTTAGTCTGTTATTACACACACGGGCCTTATCTTCATTCAGAGTCGTTAGCAAAATTAAACAAGCCTCTTCAAACAGGAAAGGGAAGCGTAGCAAGAGCCTGAGCGAATGAGAGAAATGCAGGGCTAATGGCACTAACGTTAGACTTATGCAGTGCTGGCAAGCCCAAGCTCTCAAAGAACCTCCAATTTGTCATGTCCTTGCATTTTTGACCCACGCAGTAGGAGTACATCCTGCCCTCTGAGATCCCATGATGCTTAAGACACCTCTGCTGTGATCCATGTTAGGGTACCTATACCCTGCCCCTCCTTCTAGTTAACAGGATGCCTCACTCCATGGTTCTCCAACTCTTGCCCATCTCCCTACATTGCAGCAGTTCTGGGTTTGATTCTTTAGGCACCAGAAGAGGTTACAGCAGCAGTGTACAGTGGAACAAAGAAGAGAAGAAAAACAAGGCCACGTCACATCTTGTGTAGTCCTTTGAAATGTGCATTGCATCAGTGCTACTACTAGTTGAAGTCTATCCTAACTGCTTTGCGTGGTGAGTCCCTATCTTCACCAGTGGGGTGAACTCTTCCCCTCTAGCCACTGTGACACGGGAGCCTGGGGAGGAGGTCATCTCCTCATTGCACCACTCTCTAAATGGGATTTGAGCCCTCAGTCTCAAGTTGTAGAAGAGTGTCTGAACATGTTAGCACTGCAGTATGCTCCTGGTCAGGGTGATGCTTAAGGGAACATCTAAACAGCTGCCATTTTTATGCTATTTGACCTCAGACAACAATGTCTGGACCAGAGCTCAGCTGACCATGTTAGTATTTCATATATAGTCTTTCTTTATAAAATTCAAGATTGTCTTCAGACAGTGCTCTGAAAGTCTCCCTTCCCCAACTGCAGGCTGTATAAAAGTCCCAGATCTAGAAAAGAGAAAAAGGAACTAAGATTACTAGTGGTATAAACCAAATTGGGAAAAGAGCAATGCTGTTCGTCACTGCCTTTAAATGAGTTTATTCTTTAGCATTGCTAGGACCACATGGGCTCCCTCTAGTGAATACAGGACAAATTCTTCTGCATGGGAGCTGTGAAGGTTACCTGGAGCTCAACTTTGGCATACAAAACTGTGGGTGATTGTTGGAGAATGGCTCAGAGACAAGGGTCCTGAGCCCACCGAGCAATTGTATGATCAGAGCCTGCTCTAGCTGCTGATACTGAGCCTCACTAGGGTTTGCCTGCAGCTGCTCACAGATGCTGATACATGAAGAATGTCAAGGACGCTTCAGCCCTGTGTACCGTGGTGTGTCGAAAACAGGTTAAGGGGAATTAGGAATAGTGGTCTGAGAAACCCAGTGTTATGATAACGGTGGTCTGAGAAACATTGTGTTACGGTACTGTCGTGTATTGAAAACAAGTCAACAGGAATCAGAAATAGTAGCATGAGAAACTTAGTGTTATAGGAAGCTTGTGCTGTAAGCTAACTGCAAGTAGGTGGACCGTGCGAATACGACCTTTAGAGCTTAAGCCAATCAGCTAGTGACTAGTAGGCATAATAATTATCATTGTCTGTATAAATATATGTACCCTGGACCAATAAACACACACGTTGATTGATGCTCTATCACCCACACTGAACCCGTCTCGGCGTGTCGTTCATCCGCGGCTCCGCAGGTGATAAGGTAGTTAGGACATGGTATCTATAAGGTTAGGCCTCAGGACAAGATGCTGAGGACCTAAATGGCATTTTTTGCTCTGCCTACAGTCCATATGTCCATCATCGAGTCACTTAGGGCTAGACTGACAAGAATGTCAGGGGGATGATAATGTGTCCCTTGGGCATCCAGCCACACAGCCTGGGGGCTGCTCCCTACCTGTCCTGGGTTGAGTAAACCACAACACTACCCCTTGCACAGCTCATAGGTAGAAGCAGGCACCTTGGAAGAGATCAGAAACTGTGCTGGCCATCCATAAACCACTCCATGGGATTTCTCCCTCTCAGGATTTAAGCATTTAATCCTGGCCTCCCTGCAATATGCAGATCCCCATTACCAGGAGGCAGGGTTTCACAGCCCAAGCCTCTTCTGGAGCTGGAGCGGTGACGAACCCTATGGGCAAGTTTCTGTGGGATGAGCTAGATGCACACTGTCACCTTTGTGAGTGCTTGCTCATACCCTCCAATGAATGCAGGATTATGCGGGGTGGCTTTCACCTCTGTGAAAGTGAAGAAGTGTATGTGTCTGGGGACCTATCAAAGGCAAAATGACTCACTCCAGAGCTGAACTCCGCTTCAGCCTGTGAGAAATGTGTATGATTGCATTCGAGGGCTTTCAGGTGGAGCAGAGGTCACCCTTATCTTTAGTAGCTTCCTGTCCAGTACTGTTTTAAAATTGAAGTGGCTGTGATCTGTAGACATATCAACTGTGCTCTGAGATGCAGTGGAGCAAAACTGAAGATTTAAGTAGAGGAAAGCCATTCTGGAGGTTTTCAACCAGACCTAATAATAAGATGGATATGCAGTTGTTCAGTCCAAACTGAAAGGTGATGCTGACCACATGCACAAGCATAACTGCAGGTGCTCAGCGGACTTTACCTGCAAAACTTACTGTGTTAGCTACGGCATGGGGGACTGCAGCTTAGGCAGAACATAGGTGTTCAAATCCAAGGTGCAAAGCAAGTACTAGGTGTGGATTTTGTCATTAGTCTCACTCTACATCAGTTCCCAACCTTAACCTTTGATAATCATATTTCCTAATCATCTAGATGTATTATTGAGGTAGCCACCTAATTTATTATTTACCTATGGGTATAAAAATAATTATGATTAATAGAATTCTTAATTTTTAAATGAAAGATTATAATTCAGACTGTCTTTGTAACACAGTTAAACAAAAAATTAAGCAAGCCAGTCTAGATTAAAGAAGTGCAGTAATTTCCCTTCCACACAGTCTACCTATATGTTCACTAATATAAATACATTTGTAACCATTAACTAGCTACTTCAGTGGTTACAGGTCTGCCACATACGTTTTAAGGACAAAGTAGAAGACTAGCTGAATATCACTAGTTCCTCGTATTTCTCATAAACATGAAAAACCTAGTGTATTTCTACCATAGAAATGAAGATTTGTGAATCCTTGTAAAGGCAGCCTTGAGGCATGGGAAATCCCATATCTGAACACCAATGCAATGCATCAGTAAAAACCATTGAATTCAACCATTACTTTCTGATAATGGAGAATTGACTGTACAATTTAATTTAGGATAGCCTTCAAAAAGAAACTGTAATAGCCAGAAAATATCTTCATTCTCCCTGCCTCATAATATGGGTAGGCCTGCGTAGTTAGGTGGAACAGAGAACAATTTTCCTTCTATGTTTAAGTACAGCACAGCAAAAGGACAAAAGGCAACAGACACAAGTTGCTGCAATGGACATTCTTGTTAGATAAAAGAAAATAAATTAATCTCAGTGAATATGGGCAAACACTGCACCATGTTGCCCAGGGAGGTTGTGGGATCTCGATCCTTGGAGATACTCAGAACCAGACTGCACAAAGCCTCAGTAACATGACATAACTTTGACATTTGCCCTGCTTTGAACATGGTGTTGGACCAAATGACCTCCAGAGGTCCCTTTATCCTCAATTATTCTATGATTTTATGATAGATACCAAAGTCTTTTTGACACATTAATTGACAAAGCTTTTCATGTTACCAGGAGGGGGCAACATGTTTTAATTCATGCACACATATACTAGAAGTAGGCAGGGTGACTTCTAAAGGCAGGACAAAAAGCACCATATAGACTTTAAATATTTACATATAATTTCACAACTTCAGAGAGCAGCCTCCTCCTCCAAGTCTCAATGAATTGTGAAGTCTGCAAGTCTGGCTGTTCCTTAGAGGTTGGATCATATCTTTGTAAAGCAGCTCACAGACTGAGTTGTATAGGTACAAATGAAATTGGAAGTCATTTGTCCAGAATAACATTTTCAGGATTTCTCCTTGCACTAATCTGGAAAGAATATACTACCTCTGAATAGACTAGGTAGTATAATGTTCCTCTAAGAGGTCACTAACATTAGGCCAGTTCTTAAGAAGTTATTAACAGCGGGTCGCATTTTCAAGTTATCCCTTTCACAATAATTTCCACAAATTCATTTTGAGTTTTTTTCATTTTCCTTTACAAAATTTTGATACCAAAACCATTTAAGAATTGTATATATTCAAGCTTCTGTGAAAAAATTAGAGCACATATACCAGTGCATGTATGTTTCTCCTTAGCTCGCATAGTCATGATAGCCTATTTGCTGTAAACAGTAACAGCATGTTGTTCCTTCACACTGGGAAGAGGAAAAAAGCATTTTCAACAGCAGCCTGAGTAGGATCGTAAACAACATAACAAGCTGCAGAAAGACTAAAGTGATGCTCTGTTGCTGAACAAAGACCTCTAGGGACAGATAAGCAAGGTAAGGTACCTGGGTACCACTATGGCTAGTGCAGATAGGGGCTGAATCTGGATTCCTCTGCTGTGGAACGATGCATCCTCTGTGAGATGAAAAGCATGCCTTTCATAGACTGAAAGCCATTCTGATTCAGACTAAACATGGTAATTCACTCTTGTTACAAGTGAGTTAGGTAATTTAGATTAGTCTCAGGTAATTTAGATCTCCAAATCCAAGGTTCAAGTGACCAAGCAAAAATCTTTCTTCTTCTCATCACCTTGCTTTCATTATATTGTCTAAAGAGTTTGAAAGTGTGAGTTACTGGAAATTCATTGTTCAGAGACAAGGAGACAAAAAAAAAACCCCTAATGTTGTGATTCTGATGAGCAGATGACAAGGTAGCAGGTAAATTTCAGATATTTGGATTGCCAATGGTATTGAAATCAAGAGTGATTTTCTTCTGATCACTTTTTATATCATTGAAATTTTTATTTTTTTTTTAAATTTTTGTAGTAGTCTAAATTTTGATATTTTTTCAGTATTTGGAGATTCACACATATTTAGGAATGGAATTATGGGGAGTAACCCCTCTCACAGTTCAACTTTACACATTTAGGGTCACAGCTAAGCAGAAGAAGTGCTGTTAGGTTTTGTGGGGAATGGTGTTAGCCCTTATGGTGGTAGCATTGAACAGTCAAATATGTTCTCTTGAAAGAACACTTTGGTAAATCTCTATGCCAATAGAGATCTGGGATCAATCAAACCTTCACATGCTCTCCAAATAAACCATATTTGCCAAACTTTCGGCTTTATGTGGTGACTGGCACAACTCAAAAGAAAAACCATAGTCCAGATGTTTTGGGAGGTAAGTCCAAAACTCTCAACTTAATAAGGGGTCACCTTTAACAACTTTATTTACAGAAGCAAAATTCCCTCTGATCAAGAGCATGGTCCTGAAATCTATAATGGGATCTGGTTTGTGTGGTTTGATTTCATCTGGGGTTTTAAGACTGCTGGTTCTTATTTCTTCATATGCTACTAATTTGTGTTCCCTGACAGAATAAGCACAAGATTCATTTACATGAATAACCCTTGAGGGTTGAAATGCCCCAATACTGTAACAGAATACCACATTTCTATTTATTTTTTGTGGCAGTGTTTTTTTCCCCACTGGTTACTAACTGCTTTTGTCCTAACATCATGCCACTGTAAAACTTGGGAGCTGATTTAAATCCTTCCCTTAACAAAAAAGAAAAATAGTAGCTGTGGTGGCAGGCTTGAACCCAACAGGCAACGTAACCGGGGGATGCACTCCCACATTGCCTCTTGCTGTTGTGGTACACACGGTTCAGGTCACACAAGCACCAACACAACCCTACTGCCCACAAGATGGCTGTGGGGGCACATCTCGGGTGCAGCCTGCGTGGGACAGCTCAGCCTCTTATGTAGGTAAGCTACAGGGTAAACGCTATCCTGTGGACAACTCAAATTCAAGTAGTTTTTCCCTCTTTTTACCATAAAGAGCTTTTTCCAGTATCATTTACTAATACGTTTAGTTATTTTAAAATTCAGTAAATGTATTGTATATGTGGAATAGATCCTTGTGCGGAGGATGTTTTACAGAACTGCCTATAGTACTGCTGCTCACCTGAAGCCCCAAAATTGTGAGTCAAACCCCTAAAAATGTCAGAAAATTCTGCCATTTTTTACTTGCACATAGGATCGCATAACACTGCTGATTTTCTGTGTGGTTTGCATGGTGTGCAACTCGCTCTTCCATGCTAGGACCCCTCTGCTCAGGCTGGGAGCTGAGCAGCTTGGTCTCCATCACTCTCCTGAGAATCTTCCTCTCCTCAGCTTTCCTGTACCACTTTTTCCCGTTGCTTGAGGAGGTGTTTAGCGCCTGCACCCAGACTTGCTTGGTGGCAGGTTATGGCCTAGTGCTTTGACTCTGCTGTGGGAACACACCTTCAGCCCAGCTTGGTGTTGTCCAAGTTGCTCCTGCACCCTTTGTAAGTTGTACAGGTGCTGGCTCTTCTACTTGTCACTCTCTGCTTGGCTGACTTTTAGCTTTTGAAAGGACTACAGTGACAATCCACCATCATTAGCCCTCTTCCTCTATTCTGTGCCTGTCCTTCACCCCTTGTGCTGCTTGGCAAGGAGGCATTCCCCACTGAGCCGTTCTGCAGCTGCACACCATCACCACTAACTGACCTGTTCCATGTGCTCAGGTATGCCATGCTTTGCATCATGTGCCCGGACACACCTCTTGCCACTGTGAAGAGAGGGTAGCTCAGCTCCCAGAACTGGAATATAGCACACCACCAGTATGTACATCCTGTTGTATGGAGGCAAGAACCATCCTCTGTTTTTTTCCCAAGTAATAGCCTCCATTTTTTTTTTTTTTTCCTTTTTCTTATTTTGGATGTTGAGATGGAAACAGTATTGTCTTCATATGTTAAACTATTCCCATTATACTCTCAGCTGGATATTCAACACACTTGTCATAGCTTAACTTTACATACCTAGCTTTATATGGCAGGTATTCATCTTGTATGGTCAGTTCTTGTGCTTTCTATCATTAGCTGGCATTTTTCAAAGTCCCGCCTCACATACCCAGCCCACCCTCACAGGGAGCGGAGTGAACTCTCTGAGAGCTGTGGACTGATCTGCTGGACCCAGCTCTTGTGAATTGTCCCAGGGAAAGGTGGTGTTCCAAGAGCACACTGACCGATCCCGGTCTGTCGCGCACCGTCTCTGCTTACACCCCAGTCCAAGTGCACTGCTCAGTCTGTTGCTGGTAGTTACTGTCATGGACTGACTTTATGCTTGGCTCCCATCACTGGAGACTTGGGTAGGATGTGCTGTAGTGCCTTACAAGTGCTTTCTTTGTTATGTTCTGCAATGGCTTCTGATCAGACTGCAAATGCACTTTGTGCCCAAAAGTAACTGTCAGAGTTACAGCAGAGACAGCAGCCCTCCCTCTGGCCTCGTCTGAGAACGAGATGGGAGCCATGGATGGGCCAGTGACAGATCTGGGGATTTAGGAGAGGAAACCTTCTCTGATCCAGACTTTCGTAATTGTGAACTAGTCCTTCAGTCAGGCCCAGGGGCGGAAAGCATGGAAAGCTGCTCAAAGACAGATCCACAAAATAGAGTCAGAGAGGAAAAAGGGCCCATCTAGAGCCAAGGGTGGAAAGGGATCAAAAATAAAATACAAAGAGGAGGAAAAAGAGCCAATGTAACAAAAGTAGGGAAAATTAGAGTAGGTTTATTGTAAAGCAGAGGAAAAAGGGAAAGAGAAGCTGAAAGCTAGAAAATTACCCAGTAGGTTAATAAAGGGCAGGTAGATGCACGTTCTCAGGCTCTAAATGTCCTTTCAGATAAACTTTTATGCTGTTATTTAGTTAAGAGAAGGAAGGTGGACTTGTTGGCACATAACGAGCTACTGGTTTAGGTCACAGTGACTATCTTAGATCTTGAAGCCCTAGGGATAATATTTTCTATATTACTTGTAGGCTATCTCTACAGCACTCAATTCCAATGTAACCACGTCACAGCATGCAAAAACTTTTATAACTGTCTCAAAGGGAAGGATTGAAACCTTGGCCTTTCTAATATCAATGAAAAAACTCTATTTCACTTCAGTGTGAATTCAAGATTTCATCTCAAACATGGAGTTTGTTCAATACTGAGAGCTCTGTGAACTTAAGGTCATCACTAAAGCCGAATCTTGGGAGTCAGGTGTTTTTTCCCAGAAACCAATGGAAGTTGGCAGGAGTTTCTCACATTCCTCATAAGTGGAGAGGCTGTCCAGGGTTAGTATAAAATACGCTGCAGTTCTTCTTACTTTGAGGAGGAATTGCTCTGTGTGGTATAGCAGGGGCAGGTTTCACAAAGGTGATTAGAAAACAAGCATTTGCACACAGGACTTTCAATGAGGATGTTATCTCCTCTAATCCACGAATTCTCTCTTTTTTTCCTGGCTTGGGGTGTGCAGCGCTTTACAAGCAAACACAAATTGTTGTTCAGAACAGCCTTGTGCTCTGAACAACTTACATTCAAATTAGATTGACAACATAATGAAAGCTGAATAATGTTATATTTGGAAGTCATTGATAGAAATCATCCCCAGCTCGTATCTTGAGAGGATAGTAGGATGAGTGGTTATCTATGCCTCTGCTGCTCTGCTTCTTCTTTCACATTTTCTTTTCTCATCTTGTCTGGTACTCTTCAAAAATAGCCTCTTTAAGATATGAAATTTATCTTTATTCTTCTAAAAAAAAAAAAAAAATCCTCCTAACTTTCTGGATGGACTCTTATAACAGTCCAATTATGTTTTAGAGTCGGTGTACTCAAATCCTCACTGATTTCCAGGATGAGTCTTAAATCACACATTATATACCCTTATCCCCCAATACTCTGCTTTGGATTTACAGTTCCAGTTAAAGTTACATCTGTGAAGGAAGATGACATCTTGCTGCTCCCTATCCTTTTAAAATACCAAATCGATTTAAGGGCTTAACTTATTGTTATAGTTTATCCTGAACCTTCTGAATCAGTTCATTGAATTTTAGCTGAAGCTATATAAAATTCTATGCAGTGAAATTATTTGGCCGTACTGAGAATGGATATGCCACGATCCATCAATGCCACTAACTTCCAGCAATAAAGAAATTCCTCTTTATTCTCCATTCATTTCAGTGAATTTCTAAAACTACTATTGAATGCCAGGAGTATATTTTACTAGGTTTTAATTTTTTCTTCTTCTTTTAAGGAGCATATCAATGATATTTACTTGAAATGCACTTCACTGTTGAGTAGCTTCAGTAGCTGTCAAAAAGAGACACTGGGAAGACCCAGCAAAATACAGACTTGTAAGACTGACTGTACTAGTGAGCAAGATAATGGAAACATTTATAAGGAAGAAGATTACAATTCAGTTAGAGATGTGATTTAGTAAAGGGAAAGCTGCATGGTTCTGTTAAAAGAAGATCATGTATGACAAATGTATTAGGGTCATTTCAATGCATTGCTGAATTGGTAAAGATGAAATCGTTGACATAATTCATCCAGATTTCAGGAAAGTATTTGTTACAGACTGTACAGGAGATCGATTTACAAGGCCAGAAAGCCGAGCATAGGGGACAACTCTTGAAATGGAATACAAATTGGTTTAGGCACAAGAAACAGATGGTGTCAGTAAAATGAAACAATTCAGGGTGCGATGAGGTACGGATATGCCTGAACGTGAATACTGAATACCGCATGATTCAGGTCCCAAATCATTTGTTGCGCTAGGAATGTGGACATGGGCAGGTCTTCACTGCTTTGGAATAAAAAGATTTGCAAGCCTCTCTGGGGTGATTGATTGAAAACAACCATGAAAATGCAAATCATCATGGAGAAACCCATGCAGTAAATGCACTTCTAAAGTCCTCTACGGACAGCAGAAAAACGCCTAAAATTCACAGGTGATTAACCACTTCTACCTGCTTTTTAACACCATCTGTGCACCTTGTTAAATACCAAATTGAAACATATACATTTTCCTGGTGTGTCAGAATCTGTCCAACCACTAAAGTTAAGAAAAATGACATTGTGCTGTTAGTGGAACCCATGAACAGTGCAGAATTGGAGGACTGCAGACCGCACTCTCCATCAGCAAAATGTCCAAGGAAGTGACTTAGCCAGGCTTTGACTTCTTTTTTATTACTGTATGGATTTTTTTCTCTTTAATCTAGGAATAGAATGAGAACAGTCTAGAACTGCGAACAACTATGACTGAGCACAGCAAGCTCATAGGAGGGTCCTAAAATCTGGCAATATTCCATCAAAATCTTACTCCTTGTGTACAAAAATTGGTTGTCATCCTACTCAAACACAGAAACACCAAGGGGCCACATTATTTACTCAGTATACACTATTAGATGATAGTGTTATTGCTTCTTTTGAAGCGGAAAGGCCAGATGTCTTAAAATTTGGGTGGGAATTAGGCTCCTTGTAGCATTTAAAGTTCCACCACAGGTCTGTCCACATCTTCTAGCCCTGAAGTCGCTTAAACAGTGTGGTCTTCTTGGACACCACCTCCAGTGGTGAAAGCACTAGTTAATTTTATTTATTCCAGCCTTTAAAAGTATGTATTTTTGTAAAGCAAAGATGCTTCTATGTAACAGGAATCTTGATATAGAATCATAGAACCGTTTACATTGGAAAAGACCCTAAGACCACTGAGTCCAACCATAAACCTAACACTGCCAAGTCCACCACTAAACCATGTCTCTACGTGTCACATCTACACTTCTTTTAAACACCTCCAGGGATGGTGACTCAACCACTTTGCTGGGCAGCATGTTCCAGTGCTTGATAACCCTGTCAGTGAAAATACAAAACTTTTAAGTCCAAGATGGAGAAAACCCTTGACGGAGAAAATATTTCTGGCAAAACCATGCAAGGTCTGACCTATTCAGCAGAAATCTGAATGTCTTTGGCTCCTTATCTCTTCATACATTTAACTACATCAAACTGCAGGTACGTACCCGCACAACCACCCCTTGTGTCCTGTTGGCAGGTTTCAGGAATCTCACTTGCAAAAGAAGGCAGATGTAAAACAGATGGCTAAAGAAAGTACCATAGATATGCATGGCATATACAAATTAATTGAAATACATTTTCATTCATTTTAGTATGCTTGGTTTAAAATTGTGATTCAGAAGATGTTTCATAATTTTTGTCTGTCCCTACACACTGCCTCTGGAGGACAAGGCAAGGGCCAGGGAGAGTACCCACTTCAGCCTGTGATTTCTGCCTGCTGCTGAATACAAGCCAGAGCCTTCAGCCCTTATCTTATCCAGTTTTATGGGGTTCTTGGTACTGACTGTTTGGTGCCTCCACTGTTTGTCAGAGTAAATAAATAAACATGCCATCCACATAAGACCTCTCACTAGGACCAGGAGATTATATTCTAAATTGATTCAGTGACCAACAAGCATGATGAAAAAACTCTTTATTGGTGAGTTTATTTTAAAAATAAACAGTTAGGAACTGAGAATAAAAAGATATGAAATTCAAAGTTAAAGCAAGCAGCAATGAACAAATTAAAGGTATAGATCTACTTCCACTGGAATAATAATTTAATAGGATCACAATCTCATCAGTAACATTGTCACCAATACAAGGAAGCAGCAGAGGCAAAGAAAAGAGACGGTCACTCTAGAACAGCATCTACTCCAATGGCTCCTATGAGAGAGGAATTATGGCCTTTAATTTCTTTCTATCTGATTCAAACCTGAAACATAGAGCCAGATCTCTTAATTTCTTCTGTTAAAGCTGTTGCACTTTTATAACTATTTATGTGAAAAGAGGGAGGTTATATCCTGCCATTTATGAAACACAAGCTTCAGCTCTTTGATCCAATTAACATTTAACTGCTTTCACCAACTGGAGAAGCTTCCACGGAGATAAAAGAATGCTCACCAAGCTTCACTTAGAAGAGACTGAGGTTGGAGTCCCAAAGGTCTGCACAACATGAATGTAAAACAAGCAAACTTCAGCTCAGTGTCTCTGTATGGTGCTGTTGCCCGTTATGAGGTGTGCAGTCAGAGTTTGATGAGAAATTTCCTCATTAATCCAGAAAAACTGCTTACCAAAGCAGGTATATTTTGTTTTTTTCCAGATAGACATTTTCAAATGGAAAATTCTTTTGCTGTGATATTCTCAACAAGTTCTGTTTCGCTTTAATTTTTCTGCTCTCAGTCAGTGAGCTTTATTCCCTCTAAATTGACTAGGAAGCACAGTATCAGGATGGTTGTCCTTCGTATTCTCCACCTCATTCTTTGCTTACATTCTGCTGAGTATTGACCACATAGGTAAAGTGATGGTCTTTGTGCTGAAGAGTCTGGTGTGGTCACAGCAATAAATGTCTCTGCAATGGTCAGAGAGCTTTCAGAGATTTGATATACCCCACCAGTTGAAAAATGAACTTACAAGTCTGAAAAGCCACTCATATGTCAAATCTGATGACAGTAGTAGGTCACTCTTCAATTCATAGTAGCAGAAAGTTGTCTGAATTCCCCACCAGCATTTCTTAGTAAAATGAACTATTTTTTATATTTTTCTAACACACTCAGAGGAACATAAAATGCAGTACATGTTTCCTCAGTACCCGTCAGTTGTGCCTGTCTGAGTCACTTGACAAAATATTTTCTCTGATCTTATATCGCATTTTTAGTTACATCAATAGCAAGATATTTTAAGGGAAATAATAATAATGCAGAAGGAGGGCAGTGAGAGACGTTCCAGTCTCTCCTGCGAGATTGTCTTGACAGGAGGAGTTTGATGCCTCTGGGAAAACAGAATTAATTTACATTAACTTTATATTCAGTTGTAATGACAAGGCCTTAAAACAGGCTCTGAGATTTGGTACTTTTTTTTTTTTTTCTGCTCTGTTCTAGTTCCTACTGAGTTTTCCTTATTCTTAGGGTGAGGGGAAGAGCCATGAATTCTGCTGGTGAACATAAAATAACTTACTCAAAATTCCTACACAGTTACCTACTATCATTAGCAGAGACAACAGTGCCAAACTTTTCCAATACAGCCTAGATCAAACCAATTAATTTTACAGATGCTCTTAAAGAATTTAGAGCCTTCTTGACCAAGCTGGATTTGAACTCCCCCCAGCATCTTTCAGAGCCTCATCCACAGCCTGATGGTCTTGGGGGACTTCACTGAAATCCATGCTTGGTGTCAGGCTGAGTACATCCACACAGGAGTGTGTTTGAACTATGCAGTTCTGTATAATGGGTGTTTTCTAGCAATATCTAAGGGTTGGTGACCTGCTCAAACACCTGTGGCCAGTATCCTACCCATTTTCTGAGCATTTCAGTCACAGCTAGCTAGGAAGCACCCAACCAGCTGTTCTTCATGGAAACTCCCCATATTACCTGAGGCTGAAGATTTCTATAGACAGAAGTGTGCCTAAGAGTTAGGTGCTGCAGCACCACAGGGTCTTGGAGAAACCAGCCATTAAAATAAAATTGTTTGAAGCACTTGCATATGAAGTTATACATAACGCAGTGCTCCTAGAAAATCTATACAACAGAACACTATTGACTTTGGATTCTCAATCACTCAGAAAACCTCAAGAGTTAGGATTGTTCTCTTGCTTATACGTGTTCATTAATTTTCAAAATCAGTTTCTTTTCAAACTTGCAGTTTCTGCTCCACTCCACCACCTTACAGCTTCCCCCTCAATTCTTTCCATGAGTATCCCATCCATTACCTCCCCTCCTCCCTCTTGGCTGCTGCTTCGCGTAGTTTTTCCCTTCCCTCCTTCAGACAGACCTGACTGACTAGCTCCTTTCCATAGCTGGCTTGTGCAGATCACAGTCAGTTTCTGTCTCTTCCCTCAAATTCTCTTTTTTCCACTCTCTCTAGATGAGAGAGCTACTCTATTCTGAACTCCAGTATACAGTCACACCAGCTAACAGTAATACAATAGCTTAAAAAAAAAAAAAAAAAAAAAAGTAAGGCCGTCTGCAATTTCAATGTTACATGCAGCACCTAATACACAAAGAAATACAATACATTGAAGGACCAAAACTGATGAAGAGGAAAAAAGAAACACCATCACTTTAAAGATCTTTGTTGTTTGCTTAAGATGTGTCCTTCACGGACTTGACTGGGCACAAAAGGATTCAACATAAATGAGTAACTGCTAAACCGCTTCTGATCTGCAGATCATATTGTCCTGCTGACAGATCATGCATGTGAAGCAGAAGAGCTGATACAGGATAGTGAAACCAGCAATGAACCTGAGAAAATTGAGAAGGCGCAGCTGGAATATAAATGGACAAAAAGCAGTCTCTGACAAGGAAAGGCAAAAGTAAAGGAAAGAAAACAAACAGGGGAACATTTAAATGCTAAAAGTAATAGCCCACACAAACATAGGATGCTTCCTCCAAAATGTGTGCATGAGGGTTTAAATATGTATTTATCTATCATCAGATTAGCAAGAACACAAACTAGAATAATGCTGATATAAATTACCAAAGGTACTAAAATGGATGCTTTATCTATGATAGGTTATATCTCCATTCAGAGGTATTTAAACTGTGATTAAATGAGAACCTGAAACATCTGTGGAGAGACAAATTGAATGATCCTTCAGGGGACAAGCACTACATATTTTCATTACATTTCAATTATGTAGCCTGTCCAGATCTTAAGGATTTACACTGTTTTTCTAATCATATATTTCTTTAGAGTTGGACACGGATGTAACGATCATGTTAGTGCAGTAGACAAATGCTGACAAAAATAAGCAGCAAAATTTGAAGCGATCCATTCATTGGCTTACCTATGGATAAAAAACTGGGTTCTTTTCTTTCTTAATGTCTGAAAAAGATACTGATTTCTAAAAGCTGTATTTTAAAACTGTTGATTAAATCTCCTACAAGTGAAAACTGTTGGTTAAATCTCCTACATATGTTTACCTGAGTAGTTGCATCAAAGAGCCACAGTAGCTTGGATATGATTCTGAATGTGTAATTTGTCCAGGCAGGAAAAAGCTTTTTGAAAGACTGGAGCCTTCTTAATGAAATGTGGAAAATGCTTAGAGAAGTAGAGGGTAATCTGGTGAAAAGACAGATGAACTCAAGATACCGAGGGAAAGACTGATCACAAAGCAGAACTGCAGAGAAGGGATATGAAACACTAGAAGAAGATAAACTTATCTAGTGAACATATAGAGGAAGAAAGCAAAGAAGATAACAGATCTAGAGACAAAGACAACAGGATGGTAGCTGAAGAGGAAGGCTGAGAGATGATTTTTTTTTTTCTCAGACGTTCAATGACAATACTGTATTCTTCTGATGTTGGTAAGGTGACAGCACAAAAGCAGTTACTGCAGCAGGTTGGAGAAGAATCAAGACACCTTGTTAGTTTTGCAACTAAAACAGCAGACTGGTACTCCTGAAACCTGCAATTTCACTTCCTGGTTATGTCTGAAACTTTGTTTTTCTTGGCAAGGCAATTACTTCTCTCTTCAGTTTCCTATTTATAAACTAGGGTGATAGTATTTCTTTTCTATCGTCATCTTCTTGACTTGTCTGTCTGAGTTTAGACAGGAACAATATCTCAATACATGTCTGCCTAGAGGCTAGCAGAGTAACCCGGTCTCAGCTAGGACCATTACATAGCAGCATCACAGTACCTACTGGTAAGTAAGGCAGAGAGGATCAGGAAAGCTGAAGAAGGTGCCAAAGGCTTGATATCAGGCACTGAAAGTGATTACTTAAAAATACATATTTGGGTTCTTTTATTTCCTTTCTGATCTTATCAAGCGTACTCAAGGCACATTTCAGCTTATTTTTTATTTATTTCCTTGAATCATTCTCTTACTTCAAAAGGAAGTAGTTATTCTCATCCAAGACCTTAGGCTTTCTGAAAACACCAGCTCTCATCAAACTTTTGATAAAATCATAAGAGCTGGAAACATTGAGAGTTCCTTTTGTTTCAATAACCTCTCTTTCATGAATATTTACTTCTCATTTGAATAATTATCATCAATAAAAATGAAAACCTTATGTTTGTGGGGAGTGCAAGAAGCTTTGGGATTAAGATGAGTGACATCTCTCAAAAATGAGGGCTATTAGATGGTTATCTTTCTTACAAGTCGAGCTCTTTCTGCAAAAGCATTCTGAGTCTGGAGTACTACAAGACCAAGAAAACGGAGGAGAGAAATTCTGCAAATAAGAAGCAGAACTGGGAAAAAGATTCTGTTTGGTTCATCTACACTAGCAATTTTATAGCTTTAACTATTAACAATACTCTGAAAATTATGGAGTTTCTAATGTCATTAACAATTCTTTTAATCAGTGGGTTTAAATTACAGTTCTCGCTCATTTAATTTTCATTGTTTGCTATTTGCCTGTGCAAACAAGATGCTGTTTTCAGCAACAGTTTGCCAAGAAGCCTGCAAGGACATGCAGGATTGTGATATATCACACACAGGACAACATAAACCACAGGAAAATATGAACAAAGAGGAAAGACAAATGTGCCCTCTAGAGCATTAAAGTTACAGAATTCCTAGAGATGAGGAACAGCTAACTTAGGAGAAAATAGGCTATAATTTGGAGAAAGTGTCCAAGTTTGATTTATAATTTTCAGGTAAAATGTATGAACTTGTATTTACTAACCTAAAGTTCCATACTAAGCTAGCTGCTCTCCTGGACTATTTTTATATGGAGGTAACCACAGGCATTTATTGAATTTGATAATCTTACAGTTAACGAGAGTTCCTGCTGGGTTTAGATGCTTCTTTCTATATATATTCTGCCTATGTTTCCTCCCATATAAGCTGTTAATTAAGCATCTGGAACAGAAATGTTGTCAGTGGCAAGGTCGAGGCATCACCTGCTCAAAGGGATGTGAAGTTGTCAAAGGAAGATCTCCCTGCCATTTTAGAGAACAGAAGGACACTGTGCCTGGATGACAAACCACTAAAAAAAATCTTAACAGTGGGGAAACTGTGGTAAGGAATGAGGCACGCATATTTTACTGTGTTGTCTTGCTTATTGTTGTTGTGTTACTTAAAACAAAGAGTAATTGTGGGTTAAACTGATCAAATACTCCATGCAATTACACGTGGACTCTGTCTGGAAAATGTAAATCCTGGGAATACTCGCCATGTTAGTAATACAACAAAGATTGCACATGATGTGCCTCAAGGTAGACCTGGTCTGTGGGGACATACTGTGCAGCAGGTGTGGCTGAGCCATGGAGGATTCTGGCAGGGTGTGGAGTGCCATGTGGGTAGTGTGCTTGGGTTCCAGTGCTGATGGAGGAGTCTGCATGAGCAGGGAGAAAAAGAAGGCAGACCAAGCCCTGGGGGGTTATATTATTTACACTTTTGTGAACTGAGTGACAGTAGAGATCTCTGCCCAAAGCGGGCAGTGTAACAGCACCACGTTTTGAGTAGGTGGTTTTCTACCTCTTTGCTCTCCTGCTGTGTCTTACTTTACACATACAATATGAACGTGTACCCAATTCACTGGGGTTTTGTCACATACAAGTAGTATCTATGGTGGATGAGAAATTGGACATGAGCCAGCAATCTGTGCTCTTAGTCAAGAAACAACCGTATCCTGGGCTGCATCAAAAGAAGTCTGGCCAGCAGGTTGAAGGAGGTGATTTTCTCCCCTTTCCTCTGCTCTTGTGAGACCTCAACAGGGTACTGCATCCTGCTCTGGGGCCCCCAATATAAGGACGTGGGCCTGCTCAAGTGGGTCCAGAGGATCCTGGTGCTGATCAGGTGCTTGGAGCACCTCCCTTATGAGGACAAGCTGAGAGAGTTGCAGTTGCAGAGAAGACAAGGCGCTAGGGAGACCTTATTGCAGCCCTTCAATATGGAAAGGGGACTTACAAACAAGATGGGAGAGCGGCCTTTTTACCAAAGCCTGTAGTGACAGGACAAGAGGCAGCAGTTTTAAACTGGACGAGGATAAATTTAGACTGAATTTAAGGAAGAAATTTTTTACCATGAGGGTGGTGAGGCACTGGAATGGGTTGCCCAGAGAAAATTGTGGATGCCCTATCATCGGACACATTCAAGGCCAGGTTGGACGGGGCTTTGAGCAACCTGGTCTGGTGGCAGGTGTCCCTGCCCGTGGCAGGGGGGATGGAACTAGATGATCTTTAAGGTCCCTTCCAACCCATTCTGTGATTCTATGTTAAAATCTCTATTGCAATACAGTACCCTGAAGCCCACCCTTTCATCGACAGTTCTACTGGTACGTGTGGCTGTTCAGCACCCGGGCTGGCAGCGGAGCCCTGCCGTTATTTAGGCGGAGGTTGTATCAAGAGGAGGACCCTTCCCTGGGCCACGCACCCCGGACACCCGCGCAGCCCTCAGCAGAGCGGGTCCCGCCGTGCGGTGTGCCCCTCTCCCCCTCCTGCCCGGCTCTGCCGGGTGCTTCGCCGCGCGGCGGCGGGCAGGGTCCCGGCACAGCCCGGCGGGCAGGGCCGCTCTAGGCCGCGGGCGGCGAGTAGGCGCCGCGGGCCCCGCTCCCGCAGGCCCGTGCCCGGGAGGCGGCTGGGCGGCCCCGGCCGGTTGGCAAGAGGCGGCCGCAGGCCCCGCCTCTCCCCGCAGGCTCCTCGGCGGAAGACCGGGGCGGGCGGAGCCGCTCACCGCCGCGGCCCGCCGGAGCCATGAGCTCCCACCGTAGCGAGAGCGACTGGCAGGGCCTGGTGAGCGAGGTGAGGCGGCGGGGCGGGGGCAGCCCCGGGGCCGGGGCCGGGGCCGCAGGGGGAGAGTGACGGGCTGGCCGGCCACGCCTCTTGGGGGAACTGCCGGGCCGCGGGCCATGGCTGGCGGGAGGGGATCCCGACCCAGCCCGCGGCCGAGAGGGGCCCCGGCCCCCGCGGGTGGAGCCGGCGCGGGGGGGGCACGGAGCCGTACGGCCGCGTCTGCCGTGGGGCACAGCCCTTCCCCGACCCGCCCTCACGCACCCGTCCACGGCAGCTAAACACCGGCGGCAAGCGTCTGCCAGTCTCTCGCGTGCGTGAACTGCCGTGGGGCCGCCAGGAAACTGGAGTTTAGGCGCCGAGCCTGCTGTTGGCGTGAAATCGCCAGGGATTCCCCCACCCGCGGCGATGGGGCCGAGGCCTCGGGCCTCGCAGCGCAGCGGGAGCGGCGGGGGTGACGGGTCTGTCCCTGGGCGTTCGCTCCTCTGGCATGCGCTTTGTTTTCTTGCTTCACTTGAAACACGAGTGAAAGGGTTTTGAGAGCCGTGGTGTCATTTATAAAATGGGAGGAAAATCTATTATAGCACCGTGGCCATGAGCTTCAACAGGTGGAGGGTTTTCAGAACACACGAGTAGAAAATCTTATGATCTACTATGTCCGCCTTAAGAGAGCCATGATGTTTACAGGTACGTTTTCATGTAGGACAAGGAACCAAACTCAAAACAACTTCAGGTCGGTATAATTTAAAGTAATACCACCAAAATCAAGTCTATTTAATAGGCAGACCCCTGAAGTTTGAAGTAAATTGGCATGCTGACTCTTGCATTGCGTTTTGCATTGCATTAATTTTGCATATGTATAAAAAGAGTATTTTTATGTTTACTGCTAGCAAACAAAACTTCTGTGCAAATGGCATAGGCCTGGATCAGCCTGACTGAATCTACTGTTGTGGAGTATGATGCACGCAGTTTAATTCCTCTGATTTCAGCAGGGCTTTGCCTCCGTTATGTGAGCATGGCTTAAGGCCCTGACCTGTCAAAAAGAAGCATGAGTTCAGGGTCCTGAGCCTGTTGCTTCTCCTGGTGATTTCGGTGGGAATTTGTGTGGGCCTAGATCTGTGCTAGTACAGTACAATCAGAATTTGAGTCTACCTATGCATGCAGTGCTTGCAAACATACAAAATAATCTGGGAAAAAAAGTGAAAAGTGCACTTTTAGTAATATCCTGATAGTACAGTATTGCCTCTGACATCTCATTTCCCAAATGGAGTTTTATTTTGGGGTGGAGGTGGTGTCACATGGCAGGGAAGGGTAAGAGAGGGAAGCAATTCATGAGGTGTGTTCAAAGAAAATGTCCCTATTCTTGGCTTTAAAAAGTCATTTAGAATTACTTTGGAACTTTTTTACTTTTGATATGATTTAACCTAAAAAAATCCTGAAATTGAACACTTACTTTGGGTTTAGGGGCTTCTTGATTGTAGAGAAGTTTAATGACTGTGCAAAGCTACATTCTTGCAAATACTTAAGCATACATGTAATTTCTTTTTTTTCAGGAACAATTAGAGGCCTAGTGATTTATATTCCATTTTTCCTTAATTTCTCTCTGTTCTCACAGCAGGTTTACAACCTGTTTTTCTGCATGAAGTCTGTAGCGCATGCTATCAGGGTATAAGCTTCCTTCTTTTGCCTTCCTATTCCTTTGGCTGTTGTGATTAACTTCGTGCAATTTACCCATTAACTCCAACATCCTAATGGGTATGTGAGAAAGTGGCTCTAACTTCTGAAGTAACTTCTAATAAGTTTTTCCAGTTTACTGTATCCCCCAGTGATACAGAGCTTCTCCAGACCTCTTAGTTTCAGTGTCTGCCAGGTATTTTAAGTTTTGTTCTCTATGTATTTTGGTAAACATTTTGAAGTGCTTTCAAGATACAAGAGAACATAGGCAGGAAAAGACATGGTGCCTCTAAATGAACACTCTCATTTTGCTGATGCTGGACAGTTAAAACATAGAATGGGGTTCAAAATCTTGGTGTAAAAGACCAGAAGCTGGTGGGTCAGATCCACTGTCGTGTTCTTTTTAATTTTCACAAGCTCAGTCCTCCAAATTTGAAAGCTAGGAGTAATTGATATATCAATCAAACCGACTGTAATAGTTTTAAAAGTGCAGGTGTTAAGAAGAGTGGTAAGATATATTTTTGGTCCTTATATATACATACACAAACACTTAAACACACAACTGTATATTTTTGTAGTTTGGCTTTTGATTCTGTATTAGATAAAAAGAATGCTTGTTTTTTTGGGTGTGTTCCAGTCTTTTTATGTATTTACTCTTCTTTTTCCTTTTGACTTTTGTTCCATTTCAGTGCCTTTTGCTCTGTATTCTTTCACATATTTTTCTCTGCTTTTATTATGCTCATCACTGACTTGTTGCTTGTTCTTTTGCCTCCATGTTCATGTATTCTTCCAGTTACTCTACAGCCACATGCATTTCAGGCCTAATGTGCACTTGGTACTCAGAATGATCTTTGCACAACAAGCGCCTTGAATGTTCTTTAAACTAACTCTGAATAGGATGACATAGGAAGGAATACTAGGGCAAAGCCAACTTAGCAAATACTGAAGAAGCAGAAAGAGTCATTATTTCCATTGGTAATATCACAGACTGAATGCAAAAGAACAAACTTCAGGAGTGAGAATCCACATAAATTTTGCTCATTCTTTAGATGGGTTAAAGTAATGATGGTGGATGAATATATATATATATATATATATATATATATATAAAGTACTCTGTTGGGTTACCACATAATTTTTGCTTGGAGTCTGGGTTTTTGTCTGACATTTACCTCACTGAATGACCCGTGTTTAGGATATTGAAAATCCAGTGTAAAGCTGTAGGATGAAGACCTGATCAGTAACTGCTTGTTTGACACAAATGAAACTGAGCCATAGCAAGAACTTTCTTGCTGGCTGGACTGAGGTGGTAGCCTAAGTCCTCCAGAAATAAATGATCTTCATAAATGTCAAAATACTATCCCAAGAGTATGGCCCATTCCTTTGAATATGCATTTGAATGTCTCTTATTTTAAAAAAAGAAAATCGTTGTTGCAAACAGAATACCTCTTCCATATGGAAGAGGTTGAAAACAGGAAAGTGTGACAGTTGTTAGTTGCTTTGCTGAGTGCACTGCTAGAAAGCAGTCATGGAAGGGTGGCTATCCTGTACTCTTTGCTGAAGAGGACAGAATTCCTGAGAATAATTTTGGTCACTAAAATCTTGGTTGCAGTGTTGTTTGTTTGCTTTCAAGTGTTTTTAAATGTCCATACTTCCTTCTTAGCCTAACAACCATGTTTGTGGATATGCTAAACTGCTGACTTACACAAACTCATGTAAGTCAACTTCTTGGAAGGTCAGTTTTCCTGTTTCTATAAGGGAGATGAAACATAAATAAATCCCATGAGTATGAGTGAAAACCATGATACATGAACTTTGTTCAAGGAATAGTTGGGGGCTTCTTTTTAAAGGTTATAGAAGCTTCCAACTCTGTATGTTGTGCTGTGGAGATGGGTGTGATTTCAGTTTTTGCCTGAATTCCATGTAATCTATCTTGGAATAATTTGATCTAAGGGTGATGACAGAATCGGTGATGAAGAAAGGAGTAGGTGGTAGCATGATCTTGGGCTGGTGGGATGAGTTGAATAGTACTGAGAGGTCATAGGGGGTAGGGAAAACCCACTTTTGCATAATCTGCAAGGCCACCTCTGTCCTTACTTTAGAGAGATGACTTCTATGAGATCAGTCTCCTTTCTGCTGAAGTCAGTGAGTGTGCTTCCATTCACTTCATTGAGAGTTGGCACTAGTCCTAATTTAATACTGCTTGGAGAATGTGTAGTTTTGGCAGTGTTTTCCACTGGAAGCAAGAAAGGATTCCTAGGAAACCCATAAAACTAAAGTGGTTGTCCTCCATCATTTCTGCTAGCTTCTCCTTCTGATTTGCCAACTTCTAGAACGAAATCCAATTTCAAAATGCTTTTCTTTGTCACCTCTCACACATTAGAGCATTTACTGTATGCTATTTACGGCTACTCATATGTGACTGTGCCTGCTAACATCAGTTTGAAGAATTTTAGTCTCCATTTAATTTGTGATTCTCAAGAGGTTATTTCTTGATTATTAGCTGTGTATGGTCTTCAGTACCACAGAGGGAAGTGATGTGCTTGTGCTCTTGAGCTCCCTTTCCTAGTAACTGCCAACTTAAAACTTGGAGAAAGAGTTTTGGGGAATTATTTATCAAACATGCAATTATTGAGCAGTAGTTCTGGTTGAAATAGTTAAATGTTCCAGACAGGAGTTCTGAATAAGAGTGAGAAACCTAACCTGCTTGTAATTGGCAGAGCATACCTTTCCCATTGGTTGCACTTTTTTTTTTTAATGTGGACAAGAGAGAAGAGGAAGGAAAATTAGTGGTATTTTCATAGTTATAATATCTCTCTAACTTTCTTTCATGTTGTCTTTTCAAACAGTGTGAAATGTAATTCACCAAACCTATGTGAGGGGACACCACAGGCTTTGGATCCACCAATTTCAGAGCTTTTCTAAACATGGGCAAATGCAGGTGGCTGCAGGGAAGAACAAAGTGAAGTTGGTCCCTAGGTGTTTGTTTTGGCATCGTGATGGCTTTGTCGTTTGGAAAAGGAAGTGGAAATGCTAAAAGAGCTGGCACTGTGACTTACTGCTCTCCAAAGTTCTCAGGGAGCTATGGGAGAGGTGCTAGAGACCTGCCTGCTGGGCTTTCAGGCAGCAAAACAAGTGTTTGCTTCTAATACTTCCATATTCCAGATTGGACCAAGATACCCACAGGGATATTGAGCAACAAACACAGAGAAATTAATAATGTAATCTGATGCACAGCATACAAAACTTTTAAGGGCTGAACCATATCGCAAAATAGTGTTATTTTGACTAATCAAATCAAATGATGGTAGTTCCTAAATGACCAGTGAAGATCATGTGGTGTAATATTGTCATCAAGACAAGACGTGGTGTTCCGGGGAGCTGCTCATATCACTTATATCATCAGTGAATGATACCAGCTTGCTTTGTGTTTCAGCAGTCAGGAGGTAGCTAGTGAAGCAAGCGCTGGGCATCAGGAAAAGCAGAGTTGATATTGTAGGATAAAACCAAGGACACGCCATTGTCTCAGGTTTTATCAGAGATGAGGACATAAGATGTCTGGCAAATGGCCAGTAATTGTGTATTTCTCTGGGTTTGAATGCTTAACTCTTTCAGATAAATTGAACAGTTTAATCTGAAGTCAAGGGCATCAACATTACTGAAACACAGTCAACAAACACCCCGAATAGTGACGTTGCAATACATTTTGGGACTCTTCAGTTTGGCATTTCCACAACAAAATTGCCTCCAAGGGTACAGTGAGGAGAAGTTTGATAAAACTCCAAATAGCTCTTGTCCAAAAGATGGCGAGTAGGGTTCATGGCTTCTCTGAGAGCATGGTGGATGATAGGTTTCCAGGCTCATATACAATGTGGTGGCCCATCGGCAATTGGGAGGGCACTAGGTCCTGGAGTGTTGAGAGAATGCAGAATATGATCCACAGTGATTCCAAAGCACAGCTTGGAGATAGTAACTCTGCTTTTGCCCTCGGAAAATTATGTATTTTCCTTCCTGGCACTAATTGCCATTAAATACTCAAGTATAGGCCAGCAATTTGCTCAAATGTAAAAGAAATTACTTTGTGATAGGAATTCAGTATGTTTGTTGGTTTAAAAAAAGAAAGTCTAAGACCTTGACAGTGTTCCAGCTTCATCAGATTATTAGACCATGTCTACGGTGTCATTAATGAGATCTATCCAGATTTGTCACTAAAAATAGCAGTGGACAAATAGTAAGTGTTCAATGTAGAGGGTCACCTTGGAGCAGTTACACTCTCCTATAATGTCAGTCACTTTTTACTCAATTTGACTAAAGTAATTATCTGGCTGTAAAGCAGTACAGGCAGCAATGTAGGATGTCATATATATTCCTTTAATTATTATGATCTTCCTTGTAGCAATTATAATTTGCTTTATTGCAGATAACAGTGAATTGGTAGATAAAAGTCACTAGGCAGATATGAAAAGTTGTATGTTGTAGCTTTTACATTGAAAGTGTAGCAGCTGGTTCTTGGTTAACTTTGTGTTTTAAACTCAAAGATTATTTTGGAACCTCAATTAAAAAGAAATAAAAGACGATAAGAATATTTTGTAGTAACTATAGTGCATAATAGAATTCACTTTGTCTTGTTGATAGACAGTATGCAAGACATAGGCTTTCCTTCAGTTGCAGAGGAAGAAATCTCTATATGAGTGCCAGAAGCATCTATTGACTTAGACTATATGAGAAAATTTTTCTTATTGCTTGCATTGCTCCAAAAAGACTGTTAAACTCCTATATTCCTTTTGACAGCATACCAATTTTGCTGCACTTATTTGTCTGTATATGGGAAATTGTTGGTGGGACACAGGTGTTTCCCTGAGTAGAATAAGTTTTTGGTGTACAGTTGTTAGGTCAGTTTATGGTCCCTATCAGTACTTTTTTTTTTTTTTTAATAACATTCCGAAGCATATATACTGAATAGCCTCTTTAAGGTCTGTCTTTGTATAATTTGTTTTTCCTTCGAAAATAGTAATGGGAATTTGAAACAGAGCTCTGTTGAATAATCAAATTCCACAGAAATGCTGTGGCTTTATTGTTTCTCATACCATTAGCCTATGGAAACAAACTGCTATACGTTATTACTATTTTTATTTCATTTATTTGGCAAAGTCAATATATGCAAAACGCAAAAATGGCTTCAGAAAGTCTTTTAGGTGGTCATTTTTATAGTAAAATCCAAACAGTACATTGATGAGAGATGCTGAGCCCCTTCCTTCCCTCTGATACATCATCAGTGTATAATTCATCAAGATAAAGCATACTTTAAACAAGGAGATCATTATTCCTTCTCATTTAGACGCTGTATACAACTGTCCCCACAATCTATTTATAGTTCATTTTCCTCAACCTGGTAGATAATGGAGAATTCCCTTGCCCCTGCCAGTGCTGCTGTGAAAGGTGAAGCCACCATTTATGCTTTAAGGGTGTCCTTTGTGGAGGGCTGCGACTCAGGGCAGAAGCAAGATTTGTTTAGCACTAGGTATGCATTTTCTGCCTGATAAGTATTATTTATTATAGTCTTGTCCAGATGTTCCAGTTAGCTTCCGACTCCCTTGCGCACTGTTTCCTAGAGCAGCGCCCGTGGCAAGGCTGGGAGGTGCTGGCTGGTGGTGTGTGTGGCCCAAGGGGACACGTTTAGCTTCGCCCCCCTCCCACGTGCACACTGTATAGGCTGTTCTGCTCCACGTAGGTGTTGGCTGGATGGGCCAGGTTCTTTCTTCCCGATGGCTAAAGGAACAAGACAAGCTACCGGGTTCAGCGGTTTGAGCTGTTGGTTGGTTGTTTCTTTTTTTTTTTTTTTTTAAAGCGATTGTGAGGTTTGTGTTTACTTGTTTTTATATGCAACTACTGAATCAGATTTATTTAGTATTTAGTGTTTAAAAGCAATTTAGTGAAGGCGTGTTTTAGAATTGACTAAGACATGAGATGCAACTGGAAAAAAAGAAGAGAGATTGTCAGAGGCAAATATTCACTGTAAAGGAAGGAATTATTTTATCAAGTTTGAAGCAGTTTACCGTGTCACTATAATCACTTGCTGACAATATTAAAGTTTAGCTTCTGATACCTTTCAGTGCTTTATCAGGGGACTTGACATTTGTGTAAGGTATCAGTAAGGACATAAGTACATAGGTACATTTGCCTTTGTGGATGCCAAGGCATCATAATCCAGAAAATTTATGGCAGGATTTCAACTTCAGTATTGCCAGAAATGAAATTAATCCAAGGTGGAAGTGTCCTTTTTGAGAGTTCAAATCCTTCTTGGAATTGCTTTTCTCATTCCCTTCCTACTTTTTTGCAGCTAAGCCTTTACCATTTTTGGAAAATATTGGCTGTACTAATATACCAAACTCACTTTTCCCTTTCTCATTGACTTGAAATTGAGGTTAACAAAGTCAATTCCAAGCAAGTAGTACATACAAGTAATGATTTTTGTCCCACAGAACAGCACTGACTTGAACAGTATGGAAGTGCTGATGCTCTTGCTTTGTGCAAGAGCCCATAATGACAAAGTATTCTTGTCAGAGTATATAATGAAACTATAAATTGTTTTCATGACTGCTGTGATATTTGGTCTCTTGCAGAGCACATTCAGAAAGTATTTAGTGCCACGTCTTATGTGACTAACATCAGAAATAGAAATATATACTTTAGCATGAGCAGTGTCAAGTGATGGGTAAGAAGAATCTGCTGATTGGACATCACATTAAGTGGAAAAAAGTTGCCTGAAACTTCTGATAGCAAACATTCAGCCAGTGCAAGAAAGGATGACATACATGTTACTCTCTTCCTCTCAGTGGGGAAAGGCAATGAAGCAGAACAGCTAAGATTTGCAAGTTCTGCTTTGCTTTGTGCATGAGCCCTATGCATAAGAGGCAGTGGCTGGAGGGGAAGGCTTGCCTCTGCCTTCCCTCCCCATTCAGGTGTTTGCAATATTCCTGTATTATTTCCCATTCTTTTGACTCAACAATCATGTGCATTTAGTATCATAGCTGAATTAGTTTCTTTTACCTGTGCCAACAGAGTATCACACTGCAATTGTTTCAGACTCAAGGTAAGTTTTGGTTGCCACTCATGCTACCCCATCTGCTATAACAAGGTCCTGTTTCACTGTCCAGGTGCGAGGCTGAGCCCAGAGGACCTTGCTGGTAGTGGGGAGGATGAGGAGGGAAGGGGGAATGAGGTGAGCAATTCTGGTTGCTGAGAGCTGGGTACAAGTGAAAAAAGGCAGTTTGCAAAGGCTTTTTCCTTCTAGCAGCTTTCTCAGAGCTGTCGGTCAAATTGTGAGGTTCCTCATAGTATTGCGTATGAGGAAAAAGAGGACAAACTTGAATTACTGAATTTTTCTAACTCATAGTGGTAAGGTGAGCATGTGGCCTTACAAATTAATTTCAGGCTTCTGATACAACAGTTTTCTTTCCCGTAATTGTTATGAAACTGAGATGATTTCTGGCAGACTTTGATCTCGTGCAGAGACTCTTCCTCCATCTTTTCAGAGAAAAACTTGAGTCTCTTGAATCCAGTATTGGCTGAGGTAGAAATGGCTTGTTACAATTATGTAATTTTTTTCTCTTCTGCAGTATCTGGTGTGCAAAAGGAAGCTTGAAAGTAAAAAGGAGGCATTGCTAATCCTTTCCAAAGAGCTGGACACCTGTCAACAAGAAAGAGACCAGTACAAGCTTATGGCCAATCAGTTGCGGGAACGGCACCAGTCTCTGAAAAAGAAGTATCGGGAGCTGATTGTAGGTTGTTCTTTATGAATACTGTATAATTGGGGGACAAGGGTGAACCTCAAAAAAAATTGAAAGAAAACCATAATGACTGCTGTAAAAATGTTTAGGTACTTGTTTACAGTAGTCCTGCAGTTGTACAGCCTTGATCATGTTATTACTCATTTGTTCCGCATTGATGAGGTAGTGCCTGTTATATAAGACACAGAAAGACAGTGTGTGCTCAGAGGAAATTAGTTTCAGTCATAATTCCATTTAAAAACTGACTGCGGTATTATTATTCCACAGCAACTTAATGTACCGTTATGAAAAATAATGCAACATAAATTTGTAATGACCTGCTGTTCTAGATATGTAAACAAATCTTCAGTCTTAGACAATTTTTTGAGTTGAAATTAATATAACTGGTATTAATCAAGATGCAGTATTTTAGAAACTATTTTGATAATATTTTAGTCGAAATACATGTTTTAAAATTTGATCCACAAATTTAATATAGTTGCTGGCTTCAGAAATAAGTTGCCAATAAAATATGTCCATTTATTTGTAGGATGGGGATCCATCCCTTCCACCTGAGAAGAGGAAACAGGTAGGATTTATTTTTCAGCTGACATTATTTATCTGCTACAAAAGTACTTTGCAGAAGTGTGAAAATATTAGCTAAGAAATCTGGTAAAAAGCAAGCATTTGTATCTGTTGAAAAGCTCAGTCTTTAAACTGTGGATTCTTGTACTTTTGTCTAAACATGTTTCACTCTGAAATATCTGAACTATCATTAATTAGAATATATGGTTATTGCTTTTATGTTCACCTGAGACTGAAATTGATCAGTGTATGGAGACTTGAGGTTGTTCTCTTTATTGTTTATCCTTCTTGTATTGAGTCCTAAAATGGGCTTCTGACAGGACTTCTTGTACATAAAAACAATCTGGAAATGCACTGTCTGCATTCCATAATTGTTAGTTTATTTGTTGTGAGTAGTGTTTTCCATTAGGTACTCTCCCAGGTCACTTGGGCTCTAGGAGTTATAAATGGTAAGAACCATGGTAATTGCATTTTAGGATTCCCCTGAAAAACTTTTTGCCTGCTTACTTTTTTTTTTTTTTCATTCCCAGAGATCCACATAATGTGTCCCTCATGTGGAGTGTTGGTTGTCATATCTTAAAATTATCAAAATTTTTAGAGAAAAATGACACCCAAAATACAATATGTGAGGAGGGGGAGGAGGACAACACAAAAGAACAAAAATTGTTACTGCAGTTGCTAGTCCTGCAAGTCTTTTAACCATGTTTAGAAAATGGTTATTGCATTCTCTTAATGGCTCAGAAGTTTTACTGATCATCCTTTCTCTGGGAACTTCCATGCAGTTCTTGCTATTTTCTTAAAATTTTAGGGGCTTATGGTTTTGGTTGTTTTAAACTAAACTTTCAGAGGCAATATAATTACTCCTTCAGACACTTAAACAAATAGCTGCCAAGGAGTCAGTGGCTCAGTGTAGAATCATTTAACTTCCTCATTATTTAGCATAGTTTATTTGAAATTCTGTTATTTCAGCAGAGTTCTAATAAAAGTTTATGACCAGAAATAGGTTTGTGCATTCCGACTACTAAAATTGGAATTGAAGAATATACAATTAAAAGGGAAAAAAAAATGCAGTATATGGGTCATTATAGAGATAATTTGGAAGGGAGATTTGCCATCCCATGGATGTTGTTCTAATTCATCTTCCATCTTTCAAGACAAATAAATCTGATACTTGTTTCTAAAATACTAGCAAAATTTCATCTAAAATCAGAAGCTATGATTATATAAAGTTTTGGTAAATCTTACCATGGTAAATGCATGGAAAGCCATTTAATAATCTAGCTAGGAGTCTTTTTTTTTTCTGAGGAAGGTATGTGTTCATGCTGGGTAACAGTGAAAGGACGAAAATCTTGTTCTCAATTGGGGTCATTTATAGGTTTCCCCCAAGGACAATATATACTTTAGATTGTACAGCAATATGCAGTTAGTGCACTTGAGTTTTTATTCTGTGAGAATTGTGTCTGTAGCATACAAGGTGGATAATCTGGAGTAGATAGGGCAACCTTTCTGAAGAAGCATATAATTTTGCTTTGAGAAATGCATCAAAGAATAATAAAGTTATTAATATTATTCCATTATTTCTGTACATACATTTCTTAGCATTTTCTCATCTAAGAAAGAGTGATATTCTCTGTCTTATTTTGCACTTTTTTCATCCCCTTTTTGCCCAGAAGCCTGGTTGTCTGCTTGGAGAAGTTTGTGACATCAGTCACTTTATAAAAACAGAGACCCTGATCTTATAACGAATTTTGTGTGACACAAAATTATACGCTGTTTTCATATTCAGAAATTACACGAAAACACAAGCTGAATAATGTGTTTCTTTACTGCAAGTCAGAAATTATTTTGAAATTGCAATCTAGAACCTTAAATGTAATAGGTGTGTTGGAATTACTACTTTCTTCTCCTTCATCTCTTCATTTTTCACCTTTATTACCAATTACGCTTTGTGACTTCTTAAAATACCTTGTTTTCTACACCATGCCTTCTCTCCCTGTTTTGCAAAGCAGAATTTTCATGTTTTACATGGAAGTATCACATAACCAGGCAATTTCTATCAACAAACAGTTAACTCAGAATGTCTTTTTGTAAAATTGGTGTTATTTAAATGTATCTTAACAGGCAGTGCTCTGCAGTATTTTCCCTCTCAAAGCTGTGTGTGGAGTGGTACACATACCTGACATAGTCCAAAGATGGACTATGTGTATCACCTTTTACCAATCAACAAAAGCAGGAAATGAGAAATTGTGCTACTGCAGTAGGTGTTTTGCCATTAGTGTTGTTATCACAGCCCGTAAGCTGTCAGTGCTCTCCTGGCCCCTCTTACCAAGCATTCACAATTAAATGTTGCAGATGAAGGTAGTTCTATAAAGTCTTGTGGTGTCAGGTGTAGGGTAATTTTTGGATAAGTAATGGAGGGTTGAAATGTTTCAGGAGGATAGGAATAATGAAGAGTTGATTTTGATGTTAACATTCACCACAAATGGTAAACAATAAACACTCACCATTTTGAAAGGCATGTTAAAATGTTGCTCTGTCTACAGAGCCTCTATTGTGCATCCTATATAAATAGAAATTCTATCACTCTGCAGTGGTATACATTTATATGCATTTGCTGTGGTACAGAACATTTTTATGATGTTGGCAAACAAATATTGTATATCTGTTGGACAATGTTGCCATGCTGGGAAACTTAAAGAAAAAAAAACATAGGTGGGATTTCTAGCTTGATTTATACTGACTATTATTTTCGTCTATATTGCTTAAATTTGCAGTATAACTTGGGAGAAGCTTTGTCATTGAAATAACAGATCAGTGAATCCTTTGACCTTCTATATGAAATGAAGGTTCTTTTAATACAAATGAGATCCTTTGAATAAACAAAGGTAAAGTAAAATACATGGTTAGGAAAGTGACTGTGCTGGGCCACAGTCCTAAATACGTTTTGCTTAATTTGATCTCAGTGAGACCACTCAGTTGGAGATAATGGGTTTGTAGTGGTACTGTGTGTCAAGAATAAAGCTGCAATGCATATGTTCACTGGTGAGGGCTTATCTTTGTATTTTAAATGTATGAAGAATCAAATTAAATGGAGCTAAATATCACAAGATCACAGAATGGTTGGGGTGGGAAGGCAGCTCTTGAGATCAACTAGTCCAATCCCCCTGCTCAAGCAGGGCCACCTATAGCAAGTGGCCCAGGACCATGTCCAGTAGTCAGGTTTTGAATATCTGCAAGGATGGAGACTCCACAGCCTCTCCAGGCAACCTGTTCCACCATTTGACCACTCTCACAGTAAAAAAGGGGAAGGGGGTGGTGTTCAGATATTATAGATACCTGCAGTTATTGGGGTGGCTAAAGTCCCTCAGGAGGCCTGTGAACATGAAGCTTCTTCCAGTTTTGTGAAGAAGGTCTTATCTATTACTTTTTCCTGATCAGGAGATGTATAGCAGATACCCAAAACAACAGCACACATGTTGATCTGCCCACTAATCTTGACCCAAAAGCTGGCTCCTGACTTGTCCCAAGGCAGAACTCCGTGCATTCCATCTACTCTCACCTAAAGGGCAACACTCCTCCTCGCCTTCCTGCTGTGCTTCCTAAAGAGCCTGTATCCCTCCATCACAGCACTCGAGCTGTGTGAGCTATCCCACCATTTCTGCATGATCCCAGTGAGGTTATAGTCCTGTAACTACGCAGATTTCAAACTCCTCCCCGTGTTGCATGCATTAGAGGCCTCTGAGGGACATCCAAGTGTGCTGGTTCTGCAGTAGAGGCTTGAGAGGTTTCCCCACAAGGCTGTTCTGCAGGCATTTCCTTCTTTACATATCTGTGCTCAAAGGAATTACACTTCAGCTCAGTTGCTTTGTGAATTGATGTGTCTCTTCCTCTCATCCCAGGTTCTTGGCTTGCCTACACTATCCCAAGCCTCCTTGTTCCCTCCCCCAGAATTTCTAGTTTAAACCTCTCCTTATGAAGTTGGCTGGCATATTGGCAAAGATACTTTTACCCCATGTTGTCAAGCAGATCCTGTGTCTTGCAAGCAGCTGTTGAGCCTTAGGGTCCTGTGGTCATAGAACCCTCTTTGAGACTCCTAATAATGAGCCTCATAACATAATGATGACATAGTCTTACTAAAGAGCACAGCTTGATACCTACTCTTTTGCCAGGAAAAAGTCTCATCAGAGAACCTGTGTGCATCTTTCCTGAAGGTCATGGTCCTTAACTCTGTTACAGTTGTCTGTAGGTGTCCTGAGGTGATTCATTCAAACCAAGACGCTGCTTCAGCAATCATTGACATCACAGCAGCGTGCTACCCACTCACCAAGAAGTTGGTCAGACAGCTTGACTTCTGCTAATGAATAAGTTCATGAGTGTGGTGTTTTGGGACAAGCAGAACGTCAGAAGGGCTGGAGGTTCCAGACAGGATGATGTTGTGACATACCACAAATGGACCCATTTTAATCCCTTCCGCTTCCAGCTTCTAGCTTAATGTACTCAGCTGTCACAATTCACTTTTGAAACAAACTTCAGGGCTTCCCTTATGACTGTATTTGACATCATCAGAAAAAATGACTAGTGTGGCTATTTCTTATTAATTAATGAATTTGAGAAGGTTTACTAGTCTTGTACTAAGGCACAAAGGCTGTATTCAGAGTCATATGAGATAAAATCTTCAGATAAAACACAATACAGGGTAAGTAATCATTCTGTATTTATCTCAGAATGGTGCTGTGAAGATTAATGTGATTTCTTCCTCTCTTCAGAGGGTTTGAAAATGAAAAAACATTATGCATGTGCCAAACTTAGAACCTGGGCACTGTGCTCTGGTTTGTAGATGCATGTGTTTGACTCCCATAGTGTGAGGTGGCAGATGGAAAACAGTGAGGTCGTTTGCCCTTGCAGTGTATCAGAGAGCAATATTCCTGTGGATTTCAAAAGTTACCTGCTCTGAGAGCACAGCTAGTAGAGAGATTTTGGTTCTGCACAATGAAATTTGCTGTTCCATTGATAGGATCAGATGACAGTATGCAAAACTTAGAACTTCTTAGCCACACTAGGAGTCATACTTTGTGAAGTGACACTGTTGTTTCTTCAACATGTAGGTTCTGCACTAAACAAGAGGCTAGGAGAGAAGAAATGCTGATTCTAATAGATGTGATAGTCTGTCTCAAAAATTTGGAGTGCTGTTCAGACCTGATGTGTACAACCACCTCTTTTCTGGTTCCTGTGTCTTACCTTAATGGAATAGAGACATTTATCCACACCCGTGCATCCAAATACTCGATAAAAAGGAGGGGAAAATTATTCATATTATATGTCTACTGATAAAATGGCTTTCTGGTTCTATTAATCAGGTCTATAAAAATTCTCATTGCTGAGTATCTTGAAGGTATGTGAGCATGAGCGAGTCCTTGTGTTGCAGAGCCTTGTCAAGTTTTGACTGGTGTGGTTCTGTGGTGGGATTCCTACCTGGTTCTCAGAGCAGTGCATGCTCGGGAGGAGAGGAGAGGATTTTCTTCTTCTCCAGTTTTATGTCAAGTGACTCTTATTTTTCTGTGGGGAAATATGACTCATATTAAGCGTATTTTGTTTAATATGCCCAGGACTTATTACTTCAGAAGTCTTCTCTATGTGGTTTTTCAACTTAAAGAGAAAAACACAGTAATTTTTGCTTTTTATCATAAAGAAGCTGGTGCTAGGGAAGGTTGTCAGTTGTTCTACCTTTGAGTGAACAGTGGTAGTTGGTAAGCAAAGCAGGTTTTGTTGTATTAATTCAGCCATTGCAATCATATGAATGCCTTGGAGGAGAAACTGCGATTAAATTGCTATCAGTTACACCCATCAAGTGTGCTTAATGCTTCATCAAACTTTTTTTCTGTCAGCCCTATAATCGGTGTTCTTCTTTGTTTGAAGGTATGGCTGAAAGAAACATAAAAGTCTGTAAACTGCAGTATAGAGATGCTTGTTTGTATTTAAAAATATTTTTAAACTGTAAAGGTATGTTGGAAGTTTCCCCCTCGCCAAATTACTTTTTCAGGCAGTATCTAAAGGCAGAAAGTCCTTTTTTTAAATTATTTTTTTTGTAAGTGTCGGATAAGATTTATGTGCAAGAGAATTGAGAGCTATATTAAAGACTGTGTTACTATCCATCATTTTTTAAGTGGTGTGAAGAAAAATAACACTGTATGTATGTGTGGCTAGATTTGCAAAATTGTTAAAGGAGCCAAATTCAAGTGTAGTGCATAATGCCGGGGTTGACTATTTGGAGTTACTTTTTTTTTTTTTCCCCCACCCCCTTCTTCTTGGGTCATTGGTCAGTAGTGAGCAAAGATCTGTTGCTGTCTGACAGGTATTCACTAGCTTATGTTAATAAATATTTATAGGTATTTTTGTCAGTAGTTTTAGATGTGCATCTGTGGCCAAAAGTAAGGTTCTCTTCCACCATCTATCCCAAAAATGTTCTCGCACATTTTAACAAAGTCTGAGTTGAAAAGGGTAAGGTCTTGTGATCCCATCCCATTGAGTCTTTCACTCTGATTGGTTCTAATTTATGGTGCTTTTTCTTCCCTATGTGAAAAAAGTAGATACTTCCCACTTGGCACTCTCACATCAGTCTTTTTTTCCTTTCTTCCTAGCTTCTGGTAGGTTTGTTGGCTATGATCACACTTGCTTTTGATCAGAGATAAAAGGAATATGGGCAGAGTTTCTTACGTCTAGTACTGCAGTCAAATCATACTTCACTGAGAGGGTGGTCACTCGCTGGAGCAGCTCCCCAGGGAAGTGGTGATGGTACCCAGCCTGTCAGAGTTCAAGGAGTGTCTGGACAATGCTCTTAGTCATATGGTTTAGTTTTAGGTAGTCCTATGAGGAACAGGGAGCTGGACTCACTGATTCTTCTGGGTCCCTTCCAACTTGAGATATTCTATGATCCATGCAAGCTTCCTGTGACAGACAGATGTAAAACAAATAGCTTATCATGCTACAGAGGCTCAAGAATACCCGCTGAAAACTGGATGTCGCCAGAGGTGGACAGAGCTCTAGAAAGATTGTCTGATACCTGGCAGATAATCAGAGACATGAATGAAGCACTATCTGTTATTTAGTATTACAGACAGTTGCATTGAGAGAGGGTCGTAGAAACAAGTAGCTTCCACTGCTGTGGGTTGTTGCAGGGGTAAGACAAGATGAGGCAGCAGAAAGGTATAGACCTCTGCATCTTTCCTCCCATTACCCATGTCTGAGAAATCTCTCTTCATCAGAACTTTGGCATTCATTTTGAATAGTGTGAGTGAGAGAAGTAAAGTCTTCGACATTTACAGGAGGCTTTTTCAGGCTTCACCTAGAATCAAAAGAAACTGTTGAAGAAATTGAGTCTAGAAAAGCTGTAATTGGCTAATTTTCAGAGAGTTGTTCTCTGTTACACAAGTAAATGATATGAGCTGTATTGTTTGCTGAAGTAACTTGTGAATTTCTAAGTGAATTCTGTGTTTGTTCTATGAATATTGAAAAGAAGTTGCCAGGTGGAAAAATGAATCACCTTTCTCCTTGCATAGATTTCTCCCCTTTCCTCAAAAAATACATGCTTACAGGATTACGAAGCCAGTCCTCCATTGTTAGTTTTATCATCTTTCAGCCATATGTTTTGCTTTCTTATATATGCCAAAGAAATGGTACCAAGTCCAGGTGTTGCTCAACGTATCCTTTTGGCTGGCTGTCTTAAAGCCCAGTAGAGCACTTTTGAAAACCAAGTGTTTCTCCTTCTATCCACATTTAACCGAAAGCTTTAATGAGGTTTTGCCAAAACCTTTAAAACTCAGAACAATCTAAATTAGACGTTGTATGGAACCTCTAAGCCAGGGAAATGAATAATTGCTGGAGACTACTTCTGTGACATATCCTGGTTGTTTTAGTTTAACAGAAGTATAATAGAAGCTTTGTATTAAGGAGCAAGTTTATACTTAGCTCATTGTAATGCTTTTAGCATGCTTAAATGAGGCTGTTTTACTTTGGTGTCTAAAATTCTTCGTTTAAAGTTTCTTCCAAAATCCTTGTCTGGCATATAAAGGTTTTTGTCACGTTAAGTCATTTATATGACTGACAAATAAAATTCAGCATAGAATTGCAGTCCCAGAGAAATGGTTTTAAAGGAAATAAATCTGAGCAGGAAGATTTAGTATAGGCATGGTAATGCCTTTTCTGCAGTTACTGGGAGCTGGATTTTGACTACAGACTGCTAGAATTCCAGTGTTGTGGCTGTAAACACTGATTAGTGAGATTGAGTTCTTCCCAGGTGTTGAAATTACATGTGCTATTGCAGTGTTAGGAGTTGTTCAAATTCCTCATAAAAAGGGAATTTATAAATAGAAGTGTTTCGGGGAGGTTTGTGCAAATCATGTTCCTTTTAACTAACTCAGTCTGGTGCTTGGATGGCCTTTATTGAAAGTCAGCTTTCTTAAAAAAAAAAAAAAAGGCAACTGAGCAGTAGCCGCAGGTACTTCAGTTTAAATACCATTTTCTGCAAACATGTGTTCTTTGGTTTATTTCTTTTAAACAGCCATTAAGAAGTACCTCTCAAAACTGTTGGCTGAATGTGTTATGAAGTTTCTTGATTCATTCAGTATATGAATGACTATTACACATTTGTTTAACATGTAGAAAAAAAATCATCCTACCAAAGCATACTTGAGGAACCTTTTGCATTGCTTGAATGGTTGCTGTTGTGAAAATAAAATTAGAGGCAGCTTAATTTTGGCCCTATAATTTGCTATTTGCATTTTTTTGCTATTATACTCTTTTCTCAAATTATTTATTTGCAGTCTTCAGGTTAATCAGTAGTTTAAAAAATGTGTTAATCTCTTCCAAAACTGTGGGGAAATTTACCTTACTTTCTTCTGGACCTTTGATCTCAGAGAACCAAAAGTACAGAAGCTGTAGCAGTGAATTAGGCTTGTTGTTCATCAGGTAGGATATATCAGTTTCTCAAGTTATTTTTCCTGTTTAAAAGTTGGAGGCTGTTGCTGTTTTAGACCAATTGTAATTTGGAGCCAGCTTTTTCGTATAGTAGCATACAGAAGTTCCAGTTGATTATAGTTTAACAGTCTAATCCTACAAATGGTCAAATGCATGCATAGCTATATTCATGTTAATACTCTTGTTAATACATTCATATTAATAGTTCTCCTAAATATAATACAGGATATGTGGAAATAGCGATTGTTAGTAAACAAGGGGAAAGATTGCAGGAATGGCTATCAGACACCTTGTTGGTTTGATAGTGTATGAGTTTTAAAGATAAAACTCACAAAAACATCCAATGAGACTGTCAAGTGGTAATGAGAATGACTGGGTAAAAGAGAAGGACTGAAAAAGAAAGACAGGTATCAAAATAGAGAAACGGGGGAGTTGGAAGAGAAAAATAGCAAGTAGGGAATCTAAAACTAAACCTAAAATACTGAGAGAGAACTAGGAAAAGTCAGTTGATAAGTTGGCCTCAAACCCAGGGAGTAGGTTAAGAGTAGCTTCAAAATGTTGACTCATGGGGCTTTACTAAGTCATGTTTAGAAGATCTGAAAATTCTTTGCTCATTTCTTGTTATACTCTTCAGATTTATGGCAATGGATGACACGCCTAGCTGTCCAGAACCAATGTCTTGAAAGGCTGCACATTAGCTACTATGATTATAACTCTTGTAGAGGAGCTGTCATTGGTAGGCTTTTCCTGTGCTGAGTCAGTTTTTGTGTATTCGTGAGATATTTTTAGGGTGAAAATATAATAAATTTATCTGTCGTATTTGCTCATTTTCTGATATCATAGATAGAAAAGGAGGAGATTGCATTATTTTTTGGCTAGTGATCAAGCTGATGGAATTTAATTGTAAAATTATAGACTAGACTGCTTGCCCTGCTAACTCAGTAGGTTAATATGAATGATAACTTTTGACCTGGATTATATGGGGCTGAGAGGAGGCTGTTTGTTTTTAATCTCTGGTTTTCATCTTGCTTTTTCTAGAAGTCTGCATACTAGCTAACAACACAAGTCAGGTCACGTTTGAGTTTTGTGCTACTCGATATCCATGGTACAGCTCTGTATAGGGGCAGGGACTCCGTCTGGCATCCTATTTTACTGTCGAGGAATCTGCTGTAAACACTATTAGGGAATGTAATTATATCATAATTATTTCTCATCTGTGCTTTTTGTCTAATTATATGCAAGTTTAAAACTATTATTTTGTCAACTTTGTATAAATATTGTCAAAGTACTCTGCCTTTTGCTCTTCCCACCAGCCAAGATAACAGAACTACCATAAATGTTTTCACTTTGTCTTGTTGGGGGTTTGTATGCTGTTCTGGGAACGTGTATGCACACATGCTGTATGTATTTACTACTATTAAAGATAAAGGAACCCTGGAGACTTTTCTTGTTATCTCTCTAATGAAGCATGAAGTCTGGGTACCAACAACAATAAAAGTAAAGATTGTTGGCAGATAAAGGAGTAAGTCTAGGTTTCTTTTCAATCACCACTTACACTTCTCTCCATAGGCACTAACTTCTGACTGATATTTACTCCTTTTCTAGGCAAATCTTGCTCAACTACTGAGTGAGGCTCAAGATCAAAATAAACATCTTGGAGAAGAGATTAGAGAGCTCCAACAGAGACTGGGAGAAGTACAAGGGGACAATAAGGTATTATAAACTTTTGTTATCAGTAAATGGGATGGAATGTGTAAACTGGGCTTGAGTTTTTCATTTACTTCTTAGGAAACCAATAAAACAATGGGTTACAGAACTTCTAGAATACTTTGATTACAATAAATACTCAAAACAGTAGAACAAAAGAAGCTTGTACAGGATACCAGTAAGTGCAGCTTATTATAGATTTTTGTATGCTGCTTTTGCTCTGTTGTCCTTAACTATGTATTTTGCACCTACCCTTGCATTAATGATCTCAGACTTTCTTTTTTTCTTTTTTAAAAATATATTTTTTGGTGGTATTTCCTCTTACAAATAAGTACAGATAAGCACATTGTCTTCATCATGTGATAATTTTAATTTTTTTTGCAATGAAAATGCAAAATTTTAGTAGATGCTAAAACCGGGGGAGGCATAATTTTTCCTTTCAAAAATATGAAGCATTTGATCACAAGTATATATATATAGCTTTGTATTAAGCCCTCATCCTACTACCCTTACATAACCAATTTATTTTATTGCTAAATTTAGCAAGTTATATGCAACATTGCTCAAAATCTGCCATTTGGTATTAATCAAACTCCTGTTGTCTCTGTTAATTGAAATATTTAAACTCAAGCCAAATGTGTGTAACATTCACAGCTGGAGCTGTATGCAAAAGTACATTCAGAGATCAAACTAGTGAGAGGTTGAATTTGAGTCAAGGTGGTTAACGAAGTAAAAAATGAAACAAATAATTAATGATAACTTCCCTCCCTGAACTACAGTTTTAAAGTTACAGGATTTAAAAATGTGAACAAAAATGATGTGGCTTCTAAGTATTCAGTTGTGGGTTTTTTCTTTCTGTTTAAGTTCATTTTATTGATTTTATTTTAAACATAAAATACCACATATTGTGGTAATGTAGTTTTATTCATTGTTTATCACAAAGGACTTGCTTGAAGGTATGCAGGGGGCTGGGAAAGGGTCAGGTGACACCTGAATTTGTAGTATGTGTAGCATTCAGTGTAACTTGCTCAGGTCTTCGAAGACCAGCTTTCTCAATGTTTTTTTTCATTTGCATGTTATTGTTTTAACTATATTACAGTGTAGAAGACAATGCCTTGCAGTTCGCCAGTACTAATATTATGCCGTACAGCCTCTCCCAAGCCAGTCCTGAACAGATAACAAGGGTTTGTGATTACAAACAGAACACAAAGTTAGTAAAACTACAACCTATTTAAATATCAAGGTTGTTTACCTATTCTAATTCTTTAGAACAATGTGATCTTGGTAACACAGACCCTAATTCTTTGTGCTTCAATTGGCTCTGTTTAGGTTTGCCCTTGTGGGTTGTTTTGATATTAGCGGGTTATCTTTGTGACATCTGTATCCTCAGCATGAAGTTAAATTCATGATAGTCATAATGAATGGAAAAATACAAAAAGTTATTCTGCCCACCATACCCCCCTCTCCAAAAGGTGCAAAATAGTGCATCACTAAATAAAGAGGGGGAGGAAAGAACTGCATCAGACAAGGATTAATTTAGACTAGGTTTTTCATTTTTGGAACACATTCTTCACTTTTCTAGTAAATGAGAAATAGAGCTTATTTTAGAGTCAGGTTGCTGTTTTTTGAAATGCCTAAAAAAGCATTGCCATCTCTCTGAGGGATTTAACGCTCTCCTCCTGTGTCAGATTTTGCTCCCTCCTAGCTTCAGTGATAAAATTCTAGGCTTGTTCCCGAAGCCATTCTGTTCTGCTCATCAGTTCTCCTGTACTGGCAGCTGGGTTACTTCAGGCACTGGAGTCCAGATAATGCATGGTATATACAAAAACAAAGAACTATAATAATTTGCTTGTTCTTACATTTTCCCCCTGCATTCTTCTCTCTGCTTTTTCCAAAGTGAGGGAGGGCATCCTGCCCAGCTGGTCTACGTCAACCTTACTTCTGGCAAGAGATGAACAAACAGCTGCTTTTGCAGCAAGTGAAGCTGCTTATGGATGAACAATTCTGCCTGTGTCTGAGCAGGGGTGACTCATGCAGGCTTTGTCACTGAGTGGCAAGAGCTTTGCAGGACTAAAAAAGAAAAAAAACTCTTTAAATATCACACATTAGCTCTATTGATAAAGAAATGTTTTGATGGCTTGACTTGTTTTTCGTGGCTTTAATGTTTGCTACTAGTAGGATACAGTCACATGGATTAGCAAGAAGACCTTAAACTGATGACATCTTACTTGTTGAAATCACGTTAAGTACATTATCAGTTAGGCAATAACAAATTACTTGCATTTGGTTTAACTGGACTAATTTTTTCCTCTAATTTAATCTAGAATTCCGTTGGCACAAATAATAAAACTTCTTCAGGCAGACTCTGGAAGGATTTGTTGATGCAATTTGAGAAATACAGCAATAGTTAGACTGCAGTACGCCAGCAACAGTTATCTAAGACTCCTTATTTTTGTGATTGATCACAATCTCTTATCAGCTCTGACACATGAAAACTGTTCTATGTTTATGACAGTTATTTGAGAATCTTTTTCCTTCCTAATGTTCTGGCAGCAATGCTCGGAGAACAATTACTGAAACTTAGAAAAAGATAGGTAGGAAATCTGATTCTCTCTTGTAAAAGGGTGAAAACGGAAAGCATAAGAGAAACTGGAGGCTTCTGGAAGACTAGATGACTCAGTTGCCTTCACTTGGATTCCTACCCATGCAAAGAAATGGTTTTGTAAGCTGTTGAGGGCAGCGTTAAATGAGAGGAGGATGCATGGAAAACAATGGCTGCGGTATTGCTGACAGTTTGTTGTTATAAGGCATATGATCATTTATGCAGCAACAGTGCAAAATGTTAAATGTGGTGCATATGTTTTGGCAGAACTAGGACTTAAGGTAGCAAATTTGCATAGTTCTGGTTCACTTCTTAAGATTTTGTAGACAACGTGGTGAAGACAATTGCTGTCAGTGGCTGTGGCTGAACATGATCGTTTCTGCCTTCCATGAAGAGTTTACTGGTTGTGCTTGTTTCACTTTTTCTTCTGCATGTTTTATCAAAAATCAGGAATGTACAACTTCGGCGCAGACATTGTCTGTGGACTCCTAGCCTGCACAGCAGCTATGGCAGTGAAGCCTGTTTGGGGCATTGTGAGACTGCTACAGAGTTGCTACTTTATAAATCATTATTTTTTTCTGACGCTGATTAAGAAAAAGCTGTGATGTTAAAACAATAAAGCCTAGTGGCTTGAAGCACTGGATTATTTTGGTTAATGACCTATGAGTTCTTGACAAACAGGAGATATCTCTGCTAAGGTGACATTAATTTAAATCCTCTCAGCTGTGGATGCTGTTCACAGAGTCCTGGGGGGTAGCGTTAACCTATTCTCTAGCTGCAAAAAGTTGAGCAGTCCTTTCCTCAGTGATTTCTGAATGACAGAAGTAAAAGTACAGCAGCCAGAGGGCAAGTGTATAAAGTTTATAACAAAGCACTAATATATGAAATAAACCCTTAAGCCTCTGGCATAACACTTAGTGTCTCTTTGGGTCACAGCATTTTCAGGGAGGAATTTTATAGCAGGTGGTGCTGCCTCATGAGACATTCACAATGCAGAATTAAAGGACTTGGCCTGTTCTGCCCTGTCAACTCCCTGATTGGCCAACTGTCTGGAAGAACCACTCTGTTGTTTTATGGATTGGTATTTTACTTTATTTTTTGTATGTTTATAATGCTGCTTTTACTGGCTGAATTTGGATTTCTGAAGCATTCTTTTCATAAGACTTCATATTTTTTTTTTTCACCTCCAAATCAATAGTAAATAAAGAATTCTTCTTTTACTAGCTGACTGTATGACCTTGCAAGTAATAATAGTTTGCAGTTATAATTGCACCTTATGCCACACCCTCTCCTGGACTGGAGGAGAGTTGGCCATAGCGCATGAGTCACAGCTCTGATCCAGTTCCCAGCCTCGTGCTGAGGGTTACGCAGAAGTTTTGCTCTGCTGTGGGCATTGGAGACATTGGTAAAGTGTGATTTCCCCTTCCCATTTCCAATTTTTCTGAACAAGATTGAGTCCTCAAAATGTTATTACAATTGTTTCTTACTGCATTTCTCACTAGCAAGAGATTCTAGACATTAAATTAACCTAGCTGAATTAAATCACATTATCATACCTTTTGTTCATCAGCCTTTTAGCATTTAAAAAAACAGTCCCATAGCTATGAAGCCATTCCAGGATTTGCTAGTTGCCCTTCTGACTTACTTGTTTTGATAAAGAAATTAATAGGAATTATATCTCATAGGATCCATTCAGCCTTACTAACTGTGCAGTGGTTTGTACTTTCCCTGTGGGGATAGGGAAATGCAGTTTGCCAAAACTAGTTACTTTTGGGGGCACAGCGTCCCCTGAGCAAGTGAACTGCTTATCAGAACAAGTTGTACTAGCTTCAGTGACTGGCACTGAATTGAAACTGAAATAAGTGGGGAGGATGATTTTGGTAGTCTGTCTTGCATCAGCAGGATTTTAATTGGCACATTGCAGCTATGGTGACTGGCATCCCATAAATACCAAAGATAGATTTTAATGTACAATCTTCTACTTCAGAAGATTGATTTTTATTTTTTTTTTTTCCTAACTCTGCAATATAATGATGCACATTAATTCCTTGGTGAAGTCAAAGATACAGGGAAAGTCAGGCTGGTTGCTGTGGTGGGTTTCTCTAGTCTCCATGGAGCTCCTACAAATGAGGCCATGGGGAGGCAACACTTTTGCCTAGTTGTACTTAATATAAACAACTGTAATTGCTGAATGCCGTATAGACTGTTATTTTAATACTCCATGATTCTTGAAAGCTGGTTGCTTTTTGCTTTGAGTATTGAATACAACTGTGTATTAATCCAAGTCACATTGTTTTCAGCAATCACAAAGCTCATGAGTTCATTAGCTGTTCGAACATTTTGACCAAGTCCTTTTGTTGTTGGTCATTTTTTTTTGTTTTTAATATGAATTAACTTTTGTGAGTAGATAAAAAAAAATAGTGCACAAGCAAATGTATTAGCAACTGTTAATGAAAATTCTGCACTGGTGTAGCACAGTGGGATTTTAAATGGTATCAGTAAAATGAAGCTAGGCAAGCCATTTTGTGCCTTTTTATTCTTAGCTGGGAAGAGTTCTCTACTGCAGAGAATTTTCAGGTTTACATATGAAAATCGATTTCTGAGAATTCTCTAGTTTTAGTCTGACTGGGATTAGTTCGTGTCACTCCTAAAAAGCATTGACCACGTGTCTGTGCTTACATGGTCTTTCATCTTTTGTATACTCTGGTGACTGTTTGTTGCAGGGTCTAATTCAGCTTCCGTTGATGCTTTGAATGTTCAACTGGAATTTTTCACTGAGAACAGAATTGAGCCCTCAGCTCAGAAAATTCCGTCTGTCTTAAATAATACCAGCTGTTTGGCCTGGAAGAGATGAAATCTATGATAGCTTTCCTCATTCTAATGCAGATGTACTCTGATGCTACAGCCTGTGTTCTCTGGCTTACCAGATCTGTTTTTGTAATCACAGCTCCTTCGAATGACAATAGCAAAGCAAAGACTTGGAGATGATGAAGTTGGGGCTCGCCACTTTGCAGCACATGAACGGGAGGACCTTGTTCAACAACTGGAGAAGGCTCGAGAGCAAGTAATAACTAAATGGGCATATACTGTCATGTTTTACAGAGATAGTGCAAGTAAATGACTGTTTCTACTGTGTTTGGAAGGCTGATAGCTGACTAACATTGCACGTATTGGTGAAGGTGTTGGGGTTTTTACTGAAATAGCTCTTATTGAGCACAAACTTAAACATGCATATGTGGTTAGAGTGAGTTTCCTAATCTCAGGAATTCCTTCTCTAGATTATTGATTCACTTCTTTTTATAATGTGCAGCAGTGACTTGTGACAATTAAATATTGTCAATGAATGTCACTGAAAGACTCCTTAGTGAAAGCAGTTACAAGTACTCAACACAATATGTGGTGGCTGATGCATCTACGAAAGATATTCTCTGAATCAAATTTTCTGTAGAAATGTTGTTAGTATCTTCTTCCTCCTGCCTCTCAGCTATTTCTTCCACCCCTTCAAAAAATTCTTGTATCAGACCTCTTTTCTGTACCTCAAGTCTGTATTAATACTATGTACCATGCAGCATCCAGTTCATCAGATTCTTTCCTAATGCTGATACATAGCTTTCTGGACAATTTTGGGGGTTTGTGTTCTCTGTTGTTCCAATACTCATTCTTGCCAGTGTCAGTTCTACCCTGAATGAGCCATTCTGTGATTCAGGAGGAGGTGCATATTTCTTGTTTTTCAGTCTTCACTCAAGTGCAGCGCTACTTTAGCTTACCAGAAGGACTGTTGACTGCACTTGGTCTTCTCCTAGCGTGATTCTTTCTGGTATCTCTGTTCCCAAGCTCGCACTGTCTCTGTTCATCACCTGGCCTCTTTTCACACGGTCTTCTGTTGTCCTTCCTGGCTTATCAGTGTTTTCTGAGGTGCCAGTGGACTCACTGTGGACTTTTCTCACACTCTCCGTTTCCTCTCCTTGGATGTTTGAAGCTCTTTGTCCTTGAGTATCTTTCATACTTGACTCCTTCACCCTTTTGCTTCATAGCAAAGCTCACCCTGTCAACTCCGTGCTGGCTCATTTTGTACTTTTCTTAGTTCTTCTTCCTATTCTGTGGAACTTCATTGCTGAAAGTCCTGGAATTAGTATAAATACCCCCCTACAGACTTTTTCTTCATCCTCCAAATTTGCCAAAGTCCTATTCAGTTGAGTTCATTCCTGGAGTGCTAGAAATTATATACTAAAACCAGTTTCATATGTTTGTGGCAGAATTATAGTATGGATTAAGGTTTCTTTTGCTGTTACGTTTTAGTTGTTTTCTAGAAATGTTGCAAAATATATCTAATTGCTAAAGTTACTTCACTTCAAATTAATTAAGTAATACCAAAATAGAGTAAAAGTACTAGGGCTTATGAGCTTTGGAAAGACTTTTGACTGTCAAAATCAATCCTGTTTGGACATGCAGTGCTTATTGCTGTTTTCAGTTTGGGTGCTATATAATCTTTTGTTTAAACTTCAGAATAGTCATACAGCTCTCCTTTCTTCTCAGATCGAGACTCTGAGATATGATCTTCAGGCTGCACTGGATGAGTTACAGGATGTGAAAGAGGAACGCTCTTTTTACCAAGATAAGTCTGATAGACTAAACCAAGAACTTAATCATGTCTTAGGAGGGCATGAAAACCGTATCATCGACGTAGATGCTCTATGTATGGAGAACCGGTGAGTGCATTGCAAACCTTACTGTTTCCTTAGAATAAGCAATGTATTGCTTTAACAGGAGCCTCAGGAAGTCAGTCACAACAAAACTTTAAAGAAAATATACCCAAGAATAAAAGTGAAGAAATTTTGGTAATTTGTTTTGTCTGTTTTGTTTGTAATGTAACTAACCATCAAACAGTGTTGAGTTAGGCTGCAGGAAATTACCAATGTTTTATTTGGCTACAGAGATGTCAGTGATATTCCCAAATAGAGCTAAACAAGGAAAAGGAAGAGAAGTGCAGACCTTTTTTATTTCCATCACTCTGGCATCAAAAACAACAATATTAAAAATCAGTGTCTTCAGAAACTCATTGTGAGCTGTAATGGGCTAATCTTGGATTGGAAACAGGGACTTAGAGTACCATGAGTTAACAGTTTCAGACATAATTCTCACCACAGGGAGAGGTTGTCAACATGGCGTGATTTGCCAACAAAAGTTGCTGGTGAAATCACCCATGTAAATATTCTTGCCACTTTCTTGGGAAAAGAATATGTTTTATGGTCTCTGCTAAGGACAACAGAGAGGAGTCACTGACATAGCCATAGTAGGTACCTCCCTTAATGTCAACAATTACAGAGACACTTATGCTTCAGGTAGTAATGCCTTTGGTATTACATTTTCCTTCCTCTCAGCAACTCCAGGCTTGGTTTTTTTTCAGTTTTGCGTGGCCTACAGAGTTCTGTATCAATTTAAGCTCCCTGCTCCACTGACAGTGGTATGATTTTTTCCTCTAAAACAGTTAAATTGTCACAAACCCTAATACAGCTGCAGTTGCACTACATGAAAGAGGATGTTTTGTAAACCCTTTATACATGAAAAAGATATTTTCCTATGTGGAAATAACTGTCTAATCCAAGTACATAAATTCTATTAGGAAGAACTGTACTGTTTCAGTTAACTGTATACTATTTTTCAACTATACTGCTAAATTTTCTACTTTGTGATAGCTAATGAGAAGTGCCATGTAAGTGATGGATACTACAATGCAAAATTTCTGCATAGTTGAGTCTTGTGTTGACATATACACAAATCTTCATGTGTCCATCTCACAAACCTCCAAGTACAGAGGACACGAGTTAATGCTTCTTGACTATTTCCTCTAGACATAAATATATCCTTTTAGCTTCACTCCCCAAAAACCTGAGGACTGATACAAAATGGTTGCACAGAATGCTTGACAAATCTAACAGAAGGGCAGCCTCCTTTTCTGATGCAATTTGTTTCCCTACTTAAAGTTTTATGGGGTCAAGAGCAGTAAAATTTTGTTATTTTATCCCTCACAGAACTGCAGAGGGAAAAGAACTCTCAGTAGTTCAAAGACAGAACATGCCAAATAGTGAAGAGGAGCGCTAGAGGCAGTACTTGAAGGTAACATGAAGTAAAGGATTACATTTATTTTTCAGGTATCTTCAAGAGAGATTAAAACAACTTCAAGAGGAAGTCAACATTCTTAAGTCTAATATTACTAAATATAAGGTAAGATCCTCTCAGTGCATCATCTAAACTGTGCTTCGTTGTTCATGGAGGTTATTGTTCATTCTCATGTTCACACACATTTAAAGAACAAAATTGCATCTTCAAAGGAAAATCCACCATTAACATTCTGACAATATTAATTTGTATACATATTACATTCTCAGTCTTCCTTGTAGGCTTCTTAGCTGATGTAGGACAAAGTGATACTCTTTAAGACTATGCTGAAAAATGAATTAAATACCCTTTTTTAACTCCTGTGGGGGAACCCTCCTCCAGCTTGGGGTGGGGTGATCAGCCTTCCAGCCTGCTGGTAGGTGAAGAGTAGTAGGTCCAGCACAGTGTGGTGAATGACTGAAAGCGTGTTGCTGTCACAAGCAGGTCTTGTCTCCCTGTTGCCTAATGGCTGCACTGTTTCTTCATGTGTCTTAATGATTGCTAAGTCTTCATTGTTCTTCCATTCCTGGGTTAAGATATATGCTGTTTTGCGTGAAATCTTCAGGACTGAATCCCAAGGGCAAAATATTCTTGCTCTTCCCAGAGTCAAGCACTCTTTTATTCTGCAAGTGATTTTGGGGTGTGGGAGGGGAGGGCTGCTTCTCAGGGCATGGGAAGGATTGTTTTAGGACTGTAAATAGGACTTCTTAACCATTTAGGCCACTATGAAGCACTCACAGCACTAATTGCTTTTTGTGCATGAGCAAAGCTTCTCAAAGTACCAAGTTCATTTTGGTGTCTGTTCACACTTATGACTTGGGTCTCTCGGAGTATGAGTCAGTTTGTTGGTGAGAACTGAGCATCTTGGTGGTCTGGTGGGTTTCACAGAACTGTAATTGTTTCGGAAGAGCTGGACTTCTGTAGCAGGATCCTTCTGCAGATGATTTCTGAAAGTATTTGAAATTAAAGGGCTTCTAGAAGCCCTGATAGAGGAGTTAGGCTTCAACACAAAGCTCAATCTGAAGAAATGCTGGGAAAAGTCTGATTTTGTTCCCACCTGATATTCTCTGCAGGATACTGCAGTATCTTCACTGGCACTCAACAGATTACTGAAAAATAGGCAAATCTTAAAAATGCATTGGGGGAAGTGGGTGGGAGAGACTACAATATAGTGATTGCAGTGAGACAGAATGAGTCTTTGTAACATTTTGAAGACTTTTGGCTGGAGAATAATACTCTAGGAGCATCACACTCCCCCAGGTTACTATGGGTGTAAGTGTCAGGCTCCACAGAGTTGTTCTGAGACCAAAATCCAAACTTCCAGATTCTTTATTCCTAATGAAAGGATTTGTTGGCTACTGTTTTTCTAAATAAGGTATTTGTTGTTTCCTTAGAATGCACTAGAGAGACGAAAAAATTCAAAGACTCATAGTAGGTCCAGTAGCAGTGCTCTGACTGGAGTCCTGTCTGCAAAACAAGGTATTACATAAATGCATCATGGTGTTGCATATCTCATTTAATTCCTTCCATCTTACCTCTTAATTTCAGTAACCTTTTCCTCACCAACCAAGCCAAAATCTTTCTTCATTTTCTGTTTATTATTATGTGCTAATTTTTGTCCTTTTCTCAGTTGACTTGACAATATAAAATTTGCCTCTTGAGTACTGCTGCTCCTTTTGCCATTCGTTCTCTCCCCCATCAATTTTATCAACATTTTTTTTTTTAAATCTCTAAACCCCTCTGCAACTTTGACCCTGACAAATCACTTCGTTATTCATCTCTTTACTCTGCTAACAATGGCAATCACAATTTGTATTCCAGTGAAAAATAGACTGGGTGGTAGGAGAGGGGCCCTAAATCAGGTTTTTGTTATTGATCTTGGAAGCTTTTACATTCAGATGTTTTGCAAGAAATCCTTTTGTCCCATGTTTCTTCATGGGTAGCAAAATGGAGTAATCTCTTTTTCCCCCTTCAAAGAAAATAGCAAGGTTAGGAAAGAAAAGGGAAGAGAAAATTCTTTGAGCCAACCAGTATGCCTGGCACCCTGTTGTTTAGGTGTTGGTATATTCCCACACATACATGAGATCAGTAGTATTTGTCATGGTAGGCTGAAAGTTACTTTTCTGGTTTTAACTTTCTGTTCTCTACTCCATGTACTTACATGCATACATGTATGTATATAGATAGATATAAAGAAGCAGAGCCAGATTCTAGTTACCAGAGTTAATGATGATAATGAACTTCCTGATGTGGTTGAGAGCTGCAGGCTCTAAGCTGCAGAGGAAGAGTTCATGAGTGACTGTATTTTCACATCAGTCTTAAATAACCCGAAGGATATAATAATTCTAAAAAGTAATATGAAAGCTTCCTTGTGGGCTTATGTTTTAATATAAGTGGGAGAGAAATGACTAATTTTTACCCACCTGTAGGCCTGTAGAAGAATGAGTTTATTTCCTTCTGAACAAAAATAATCTTCCAAAAGCAGAATTAAGTTAATGTAAGATGTGTCTGCCTGTACTTGTTCTGGCAATTGCTGTGGAATAATGATCAGATTAGAAAGCCACAATCATTATCCCAGCTAGAGATTATATTTCTGGTCTCTTGGCTTTGCTTGTTAATTGAAAGAAAAAATATGTATACGTTGAAGTAATGGGAATGGTTCTTTAATGCTAAGTAAATGTTTGTGTCATCTCTGCATGAGAAGACAAAACTCATGTGTGTTTTTAACATTATAGTCCAAGAGTTGTTGTCGGAGGATCATGGATGTAGCCTACCAGCCACACCACAGTCCATTTCAGATCTCAAATCACTGGCCACTGCATTGCTGGAAACTATCCATGAAAAAAACATGGTCATACAACACCAAAGACAAACCAACAAGTAAGTAGCATGACTTCTAAGTAAAATAGAATTTATCAAGCTATGGAAAAGTCATAGTTTTGGGGAGGGTTCAGGGAAATAGGAAAGAAGATCCATTTTCACAGAAAATTCATTGTCATTGCTAACTGGTATTTTCCTTAGTTTTTAAGATCAAGTATGTGTTTAGAGAAAAAAGATGTTTTCAAAGTAAAGTCTGGGGTTGACAGAGACCTGTCTGCCTCTGCTAGGCAAAGATTGGTTTGCTGCTCAGGTTTAAGTCAAACCATAACAACACAGGAGGGGACTTCTAGCAGGTAGTCTGCAGGGAGGGCTAAAGAAAAGATGCTGGGAGGAAGGACACGCTTGAACTGGAGAAGATGATAAATGTTAATTGATTGTTAACGTAGGAAACTGCTAATGAACACTTGTGGGAATAGTAAATGCTGCACCTAGGAAATGATCTGATACCATTTGTCACAGGCTAGCTGCCTACGTTCCATACGAATGATAGCTGTTGCTCCTATAGTTACTTTGCTAAAAGTTGTAGGAGATAAACACAGTTGGATTGCTACTATACAATTTTTTAAAAAAAAACCCCTGAACTGAACTTTCAAGGAGAATTTGTTTACTCTTAGCTGTTCTACTCATCAGTAGAATTCTTTGTGTCTTCCACAGCTCCTATCATGGCAGAATATAATCATTTTTGACACATTTTCTGACATGCTGATATTATTGCCCTTATACAGTGTATGAAAATCAGAGCTAGGAAGTGTTCCTTGATTCTGCGCTCAGGCTTTTTTTCCCTCTCCATTTTTTTTTTTTTTTTTTTTTTTTTTTTAAACATTGAGTCACTACTGGTAATCAGAGGTTATTCAGGCTTCTCAAAAGCACATCAGGACCAGATGCCAGAAGCAGGCAGACGTCTTTCATGAAAGGAGGGAGTATTACTGAAGTAAACAGTATTGCACTACAATAGATGATTCATTTTGAAAATTGATAACTCTGATACTAGGCAGACTCCGTTGCATAATTCTTAGAGATGTGGCAACAGAAGTGGAGGAGCAGTTTATAGCCACTTTTAATACTCTTGAGAAAGCAAATGCCTAATCAGCTAAAGGGAGACTAAAGAGGTGAAAATGTAGTCCAGATCTAAAGGATGGCAGCTCTGTCAATTCATGTCTGTGTGTCATGTAATGCAAGAGGAGTTCTTGCACTGAGCTGTGCTAATGAGGAGCTAACACCTGCCTAGTGCCTTCTTACTGCTAATGTAACATCAGAAGGCAAACATCCAGGGAGCAACTTTTGTTATTCCAGGTTTAACCAGTCTTTGCCTTTTACATACTGATACTGTATCATTACGTAGTGTTCTAGTTTGCATACATGCCTGTAACTGTAGCAAACTTCATTCTTAATTTTGTATCTCTCTCTGAGCACATGCAGTCTCTTGCATCTCTCAGCGGTATCATTGCAATGCTGGCTTCGCTTTCTGATACCACTATCTGCTTTCAACTGTTGATTATGGGTTTTCTTGAGATAAGCCTCCATAAGGAGATACAGTTCTTTTATCTGCATGCCCAACTGGCCATACATAGAGATTGGATGCATGCACAAACTAGTATTCTATGCCCAATAGGAGATCGGGTCTTAGAGGAAGGTGGCAGTCTGCATCTCTCCCATTGTCAGGAGTGTGCTCAGAGCTGAAGTTCAGGATGTTTCAGGGGAAAAAAAATAAAGATAAATCCTGGGCAAGTTAAGTCAAGATCCTTGGCAACACTCCTATGTAGTACACTCATTCTTTTTGTCTCTTTTGGCTTTAGTTAGATTAAACAAGCTTTTAAGGAGCTAGCAGGAGTGGGAACTAATTCAAGTAGAAACACTTAAAACACAGAAGAGTTGAAGTGAGAAAGGGAAATGCAGGTAGGATATCAGGGAAGAACATTCTTTATTGAGGGGCATTAGCTGGTTATTGGGGACACTTATGTGCTATGTAATAAGTTACAAATAAAGACTGCTGACCTCTGAAAATGGTGAATAAACTGCCCACGTGTCAGAGAAGGTTAGAGGTGAGAGTGAGGTCAGTGCACAAGTAAAACAGGCAGGTCCACAAACTGCTACAGTAGAATATGCATTAGATGAGAAGGATGTAAGGCCAGAGAGAATTGTAATGACAAAAGGTTTTACATAAATCAGAAAGTAGAAGTCTTATTCCTTTACTCTTCTGTCCTGTTTGCTTGGGTTTTCCTGCACAAAGAGCATATTTGGAGGACACGGTTACTCTTGGAGATTGTTGTGTGAAGAAAGTGAGATTTATTGGGTAAAGAATTTTGGGGTGGTTGTTTCATTCAGGGAAGAAATTTGGTTTCGATATTTGATTGACAAATTAGTGATTCTATTATCGGTAAATGAGACTTCCTGATAATAGAAGTCTCACAATAAATCAGACCATATGAAATTGTTTTCTTCCAAATGGTTAACCTACTCTAAAGTCAAAACCTCTTTTGTTGCTTGCAGATTGAGATACAACTATATAAGTTTACAGTAGTAGAATGGTAGATTTGCTTTCTGATTAACTGAAGCAATAACAAGACAGTGGCTTTTTTTACGTAGCTTAGAATTTGGATGTGCTGTTGAAGTTGACTTTCTGCCGTTATACTGTTGTTATAAACATCTGTTGCCACTTGCTCTTGGAACAGACACACTATTATTATTGCCGCTTTTCTAAATATGTGGCATGATAAAAGGAAGTGTGGGAGTATGTGCCTAAGAACAAGTAGACTAAATCCAGCCTTTATTTTTTTAGCCCCGATTAAAAAAAAAAATAAAATTGTTTGGGAAGAAAACAGGTCATTTTCCCCAACTGATTGGTAGCTACTACTGCTAAGTTTAAGTAACGTCCTGTGTTTTTCCTCACAAGCACATTAGCTTAATTTGAAAAGGCAGTTGTAAACGAATTCCATATGCAGTAATGTGTTCAGTAATGTGTTGCAAGATTAAATAGTTACACAAATGCAAAAATAAACAGTCTTAACTCTGCCTAGCAAGTTGATAAAAATCTTTTTTTCTTCTGCCAGCAATAAACCATTTATTAGATGTTCTTTGTAGTGCAATTTGTTCCTGAAATTGCCAGCACCCATGCAAGCCAGACCAATGTAGAAGCTGCTCTGCTGCATGGACATGTTGCACTAATTTTAACATTTCTAACTTGGTCAAGCTCAGTCATGGCCAAAATTACAAAAAGGATTGTGTCAGTCTGTAACTGAGTGAACGTTTCCATGTGATGCATAGAACTAGATACGTGACCATGACTGACCCTACTTACAGACATTTGGGTGATTGTATCTCTATGAGGGTATATGTCTTCTGAAGCAAGATCTAAGTTAAAGTAGAGGTGAATGGAGCTCAGGTGCTGTAAATCAGCACAGCTCCCTTCAGATTGTAGCCGTGTATGTGGGGAGCATGGGAGAGCCAGAAGGAAGCTTCTAAATTCCGGTGGGAGTGTTGCTGTTATTATGTGGACAACAGATTTCTGTAAAACCTTATCCTGGAGGGAGGTTTAGACTAGCTCCCTTCTTGCATTAGACACATAACCAGAGGGCAACAGAAACAGCTATCAGCACCTTTGTCCATAACATGATCCTTCTGTTTTAGTCAAAGGATCTGGTCTGCTGTGGCTAGAGATGAAAAAAAAAAATTAGAGAATTTGACACTACCAACCCATGCAGCCCCTTTAAAAATACGTACTGTTCCAGGCCACCACAGCTCAGTCTTCCCACAGTTCATACGGAGGTGGCAAATTGTCTGGAGGTCACAGGGGAAAGGAAGGAATGGGATAAACCCTACTGTGTTCGGGATTGCTTAGACATGTATTTTTCAAAAACTGTTTCTATAAGAACTTGCAGCTTTGTAGGGTTCATTCTTCTCATACCTGTCTTCAGATAATGTGGTTTGAAGCAAACTAGAATCATGCTCATCATTGAATGTATTTTGCTGTCTTCTGGAATGAAAGGAACAGGGTTAAGTATTGTCCTCTCTTTTTGACAACCATTGTTCAGAGCTGCAGAATGATCCTTTTATGTGAGAACCTGAAACAAAGGTTAAAAAATATCTCAGGGCCTCTTCTGAGGATCCAACAGGAATTATCAGGGTATATTTGCTCCAAAATCTTTAGAGATAGCGTGGTACAGCTGATAAATTAATTATAAAATTTAAGAGAAGCAAGAGAAAAGTGACTTTGCTATTGTTGTCTCAATAACAAGAGCAGTAGCAATAACTGAACCTGATGAAGAGGATCAAGTTTCCTTCTGTGTTACGACTAGCCAAAAGGGAGGGCAGTATCTTTCCCTTCTTTTCTGCCATGGAACTACTGGTGAACTACTTCTGAAAATAATATGGGGGTTTTCTTTTCCTGGTATAAGTGCTAAACTGGTGACTCGTTTGTGGTGACAACCATTAGCTAAATCAACGTTGTTTTGTTGGCTCCCTGGCTGAGCTAACAAGACGCAGAGGAAGTCTTGCATCACCTCTGTCTGTTCCCTCCTGCTCTAAGCCAGGGGAACTCCACGTCCTCCAGCTGACCTTTAGTGGGGCCTTAAGAACGTGGGAGTGGGCTCCCTGTGCGTAGGGTACCGCTTCCTAAAAGTTGCTCTGTGCCTTTCTTCATCAACTGTTGCTTTCTGCTGCAGAGTGCAGTTGCTGGATGTTGGGCCACACACTGGGATATGAAAATAGAGTTATTAAGGCAGAGTCTCTCATTCAAGACTGAAGCAGTCTGAAAGCAAAATCTAGACTTGAACAATTTTGGTTGTAATTGGAGAAGACAGTAATCGATCCATCATAACCCTGGTAACCTATTTGATTACTGAGTTTCAATGGGGAAATAAACATAACTGCTCCCAAATGTCTTCTCTACTCTGCTTGTAAATGTGATGGACTGTTTGCTTTTTAGTTGATATACACCTCTGTACCTCTCAGTGCTTTCTTTGTTATTTATTATGTAGGCTTTCTCTTTCTCTTTTACATTCTCTCTCTCATCTTGATATTTTTGTAATCTTTAAAATACTTACAGGCTTTTATTGTGTCATTGCAAGCCCTTACAGTAGAGACTTCAGAAATACTTGGACGTTGTTAATGAATTTTTCTTAGGCCCTTTGATATTTGTTGGTTTTGCTGTTCTTCACATCCCTTCCAGATTCTGCCATCTTGTCAGTAATGGCATTCCCAGTATGCTCAACTGTCTGCAGTATAAAACCCTCACTGGAGAGCATGCAGTGCAGGATTACACAGTTCTGTTGAGCATGGGAAGATGCTATTGCCTTGCTGTGTGGTGATATGCTGCTTCTCAGCATTCAGTTCAAATTTAACTGATTTACCCTGTTGCTGTAATTTGATGAGTAAAACTTGCTGTCCATTATCTCTCCTGTCATGTTTAGAATTGCTGCCTCGCCTAGGTTTCTCACTCTATTGAGTACTGTTTGGGATTTATCTGAAGACTTCTGACTCTAGGAGACTTGCTGTGCCTGTGAGAGAAACACTTTCAAAAATTCACTGGAAAAAAAGAGCTTTCTTTGCAAGATAGAAATCTTTCATTTGATGTGGGGAGAGAATTAAGACTAAAAGTTAAATCCTGCAGGAGAGCTAACTGCACATAGTATTTGTGTAGGAATCAGATACAAAAGAAGAGATGACCCAAGAAATGCAGTGAAAACTACGAGTGGGTGATAAAGGCACTAAAGAGCTTGAAGCTTTTTAGTAAAGTAGAAAACAGAGTTCAGCACTAAAAGAAAAGATGCAGTGGAAAAGATATTCCTTGCCATTTTAAGCAATCTTAGCGATGGAGAAACCCCTGTGATTAAAGGACTAGGCTAAAATTGTGTCTTAGAACATCAATCTAGATGTCGTCTTTAGTTTTCCACATATTATCTGTGTAGCTTTTACCTTCTGGTTTTAGCTGTAGAAAAAGTGAAAGTAACCAGGAAGAGATATTTGCAGGCAAGGAAATAGAAATATTGTGAGTTGCTATTCTTTGTCTTTACTGGAGGGTAAGGACAGAATATCCAGTACATCATAGACTTAAAAAAAAAACAACAAAAAAACCCAAACACAACACCACCACCACCAAAAAACCTAAAAACAAACCATGGGATAGATTAGACAACTATATTTCATTTTCTTTTAACTTTGGGGGTGATTGCATTAGTAAAAAGAGACAGATTGATGACTGGATACAGGTTTACTGCTCTAGTTAAGTAACAAGTTAAAAATCCAACTGTAGTCCTGTAAGCAATTGGGCTTTGTTTACCTTAACATAACAAGGAATCTTATCTCAGCTGACAATCCCTGGCTTTTGTTTTTGTGTTCTTTTTCCAAAGAATTCTAGGTAATCGAGTGGCAGAACTAGAAAAGAAATTAAGAACTTTGGAAATTGCTGGCTTGTGGAGTCTTCCAGGTTAGTAAAAATTCAAGAGAACAGCTTGCATTGTTTATTTTTCAAGGGTATATTTGCATTTAAGAAAAGCTTGGCTATAATTTTTTTAATGACAGTTATTTTGCAAATGCGCTGTTCAGCACATTTGCAAAATTAGACCTCTAATAAATGTTAAGTTGAAACCTAAAATCACTAGACTCTTTAAACTTGTAAGTCAAATGTGTATACTGAAAAAAAAAAAAGTTTTAAATACTGGAAATAAACAAATTGTCTTCACAGTCTGCAGGCAAAAAAAAGGGAAATATTTTATTTAAACAGTATAAAACAAAATTATACACAGGATATTGGCCGTTATGCTTTTAAAAAAAATTTATTTATTAATTTTGTACTTCTTGTAGCTTCCATGGATTTTATGACTGTATTTTTAATGGTTTTCTGTAGAACCATAAACTCTCAGAAATTGGAAATGTAAATGAACTTAAATTTTCTAGTCCATCTCTCTAGAACAGGCTTATTCCCTGTAGCATCTTAAGTATTGTATTTGGTTTTGAATTACTCAAGTAATGGGAGATTAATCTGCTTCCTAATAGACCTCGCTGTTAGGAAAATGTGCAATATTTAATTTACATTTACTTTTTGCTTCTTTTCTTCTCATTACACCTAATTGTGTCTTCCTTAACCATTGTAAATTATGCTACTCCATTGTTGGTGTTTGCATCATTAGGCTTTGTTGTTTATGGCTTCTTATCAGTGCTACTGGGGGTGGGAGAAAGTGGGGTTTAGGCTTCTAGATTTTTTGGCTCTGTGTTTTTTCCACCTAACCTTTCCATCTAGAAGAGGACATTTGACAAAGCTGAAGAGGCCTTGTGGCAAATGGATGCTGTTCAACTGTTTGGCCTGATGTGGTGTATTTCCACTTTAGCTTGCCTGTTGTAGGCATTCTCAATCACCTTTCTGGAACTGGCTCTCATCTTGATGCTTTACAGAACTGAAGGTCTCAAACTTGTTTCCATGGATTACTCTTCAGTTAGTCACCGAACTTAGTGCATTTGTCCCTCCCCGCATTCTCCAAAAGATATTTGTGTAAGACCCTGATAATGTGGTTTTGTACCTTGGGACAAATGTGTATCATAAATTCACCAGTTTAAGGTACTGTAGGTTTTTTTTTTTCCAAGAATAGTGTTCCATTAAATTCATACACTAGTAAATTCAGCATTTCTATTCTTTGCAAGATGTATTTTAAAAAATGGAACAGTGGGAACTTCTTGCGCCATTGTTGGTCTGTGTAGGTAAGACATCAAATTAATGTTTATACAATAACAACTGTCTCTTTCCTTCCTTTCTTTTGCTGCCTGAAGGCCTGAGCTACAATGTCTCAGTGGGATTTGGGAGTAGGTTCTGCTTAACATATATTTTGAGTAACTGATTTTGGCAGTACGTTAAATATTGTCACTGCATGTAAATAAACGGAAGTGTTATCTGAACATTTTTGTATCTGGCAGATTAGGATGTTCAGTCAAGTGAGTTAGATGACCACAAGAGAAATAGAGACCACTCTACAAGGCAACTCCTTTAAATTGACGAAAATAGTAAGAAAGGATGATCTTAAGTAGTTGTAAAGGAATTTTACACTGGATTGCAAGTTCTGTTGAGCACCAAAGGTTGTTGATTTGCTGCTTGCCTTTCAAATCAATAATGCACTTTTCTTTCTAGTGCACTCTAGTCCCAAGGTGGTCAGAAAGAGCCTTGCAACACCTGGTGGGTCACCAATTTTATTTTCAGAGCATGGAAAGCCTCTGCTCCATAAAACAGCAGCATGTACCAAACAGTGTGGGAACTACCACAGTGGATGCTGCAGCTGAATGTTGGCTCGGGTGAGGGGCAGAACATGGAGAGTATCTCATCTAGTCAGTCTTAAATCCAGACAGGAAAAAAATTTGTTTGAATGTGAGTTGAACTTTTTGTCATTGGAAAAAATACGCAGATGAAAGCTGATGTTCAGCCTAGCACTGAAATACATGCACATTATAAATTGCAGGTTTTTAATCTGAAGTTAATGTTCCTACTTAGGCATCATTGTCCCTATAACATTTATAACATCCGCTGTCACCATGATATTAATATCTTCCAAATGGTGTTAATAGATGATGTTAATAAACTTTATCCTATTGAAGAGCGAGCTTGACCACTTCTAATTTTTTGTTAGGTAACATATTTGTCATCTACTTTTTGATGAATGAACTACAGAGAGGCTAAATCAAGAGGAAATGCATATTTAATTTTTGAAATGGTGAAACTGGTAGCATAATTCATTTTCTGTAGTAGTTCCACCTACCACAAACGTTAGCTTCTCCTGTTTGGAAAATTAGCTTTAATTAAACAAATTTCTTGTGAGGTTCATTGATGAAGAGAAAGCAAGCTTGGGCATAGATTTGGCTCTGATTTTCTTTTTATGAACCTACTTGCCTTAAGAAGAATGCAGAGAATGTGATGTTCACAGCAGCATTTAATTCTTTGCTTTATCTTAGGTACACTGTGGTTCAAATATGCATGCTTAGTATGCTGAGTGTACACAGTAATAGTACATAGTAAACACCACCATATTCCTCTCACAATCTGATGTCACTAGACTTTCAGATAAGTAATTCTGTATTTTTGAAAATCTATCATTTCCTGAAAATTCCAGATGTCCACTGAAAAAAAGCCTAAGAAAAGAGCTGACCGTGACTCAGCCTTTTTCCATCTGGGGTGATAAGAAAGTTTCAGCGCTGCCTCTTGCTCTGCAGTAATCAGCGTGGAGCAGAGGCGAGGTAGAATTAATGGGCTCGGCAGCTGCTGTGGGTGTAGTCGGTTGCAGTGGTGGGTATAAGAGGATACCCAATCCTGGGGGGAAAAAAAAAAGTCAAAGATTTACTACTAGTGAAAACTAACTTGTTTGGTTATTCTGAGATCTGAATATTTTTCGCTAAAGTCCTTGAAAAATTCATTGCATAGAGGAACAGAAAGCTATATAGGTTGTGAAACTGAGCTTACATGGCAGCTAATTGAAATTCTCTGTGTGTAATCCAACTCTGGATCATGATTCACAGACTATAGTGCAGCAATACCCCCATGTTCCTCTTTCATGAATGGATGTGAGTCACTGCTAATAAATAAGTATGCATCGGACTCTGTGGGCCACATCTGTTGCTTAGATGTGTGGATACTAAGCTTAGCTTTATTTTCTGTAACCAAGTTGGTTTTTAGAGAAAAAAATGTGAAAGTAGATGTGTTTACTGTGTAAATGTTGGCTGTAAGTCAAGATGTTTCTGATTTTGAAGCTTGTCTTGCAATCTTCAGGGACTTTAGCTCAGGCTTTACTTTTTTTTTATTCAAAAAAAAGAAAAAGAAAAAGATTCTCTTCTTTCTACTGTCCTGTTAAACTTCTCCCACCCATTTTTTTTTTTTTTTTTTATTCATCATCTTTTTGAATTTTACTTCCTCTGTTGGAATCTTCTGTATCTTTTTGGGTATGTGGTTACTTTTGACTGGGTGTGAATATGTGGTGGTTGTTTTCATACCACTTGTTCCCTGTATGATTTAGTTCTTCAACACAAAATTCCTTCACTGTTACAGGAAAGTGCATTTGTCTAGGGGCTTTTGGATTTTGAAATAGTCATTGGATCTGTTTTGCCTTTTTTTTAAATTTTTTTAATTAATTTTGCCTTACGTTGGGGACATTCTCTACTTTGCTGTTAGCTAATATTATTTTTTTATTACTTGCTATGGTGAAGGCAGAGTTCTGATGCATACTTGATAGGGGAATCAAAGCTTGACAAGATTCATGTTTCAAAAGCATTAATTGCATTGATATTGCTGCAGTATATACCCCAACGTGGTAAGGATACCAAAACATCACTAATACCTTCAAGATCAAGGTATTTATAGCCAATGCTTTCAAAAGTAGTTAGGGATAGGAGCAGTCCAGTTCGACTCCATGTGAAGAGCTTGGCTTTCGTTATTTCTTGGTAGGTACCAGAACTTTCTCAGAGCTGGATTTATTCCAGATATCTCCTGACCCGATGCTCTTTTGAAAGTCTTTGTCTTAGATGGGTGATTAGATTTAGGATGTTGCCTTAAGGTGAAACGTACAAACAGATTTAGAGGGGAGAAGTGGTGGTTACATAAATGTCCGTTCTTATGGAGATAAATAGAGCAGTAGCTTGCTGCCTCCCCAGCCATTACTTATGGGTTGGCAGTTGTTCTGGAGGCCTCGCAAACACCGCGCTTAGCTGAACTTGCACATTTCCTGCCATTTCCCCTCTAGGTTTAAGGTAGCATCAGTCACTAAAAACATGAGCATCCTGAATTGTGGAGGATTTCCTAAAGCATCTACAGGAGTTGCTTTCTGTGTTGCTAAAATATGTAAAGAGTAGGCATCTACAGCAGGGTCCTCAGCTGAAGAGTTTCTTGCACTATCTTGTCTACAGAAGAGCTGGAAAACTGCCCTTTTCCATTTGGTTTAAAACAAAAATGCTTTGAAGTGGTTTTGGAATTTTCAGATTAAAATCCCTCCTGTTCCCCAGCAACGTATACTTCTTCGCTCCCTCTGTTCTTAGTTATGCTAAGCTTTTAATACTTCTTTTAATAGGAGCATTGCAGGATAATATGTGTGTGTCTCTAACATGAAACTACATATGTGATACAAGCAGGTTCATCATTGAGGCAGAGTAATAGAGAGAAAAGAGTCAGTGCTGAACACTTGCTGGTAGTAGCATGCAAATGATCCATTACTCTTTGTAAAGCTTTTGGTATGATCGGATTATTAATATTCTGAATTGAATGCTAATTGCTAATACAACTAGCTGCATACAGCAGCTGGTCTTCTTTCAAAATCTGTCCTTTACTCAGTACTGTGGGTGAAAACATATGCCTTTTCTGGTTTTGACTTGCATATTCCAGCTCCAGTACAGAGTATTTTTTTCCCATGCTGCAGAAGGATCATTTGAGATGCTTTTCCTGTTCTCTGCTTTTCAATAACATTGCAAAAAAATCGTAGGGTATGTTTGAATATCATTAGTGCACAATGGATGTAATTGGTGAATTAATGGTTCTAACACTTCGATTGTTTCAGGTGGAAAGGATACCATAACATTCAGTGACCCAGCCTTGCCTGTTCTACAGCGATCCAGGTCACCGTTGTTAGCGTTTACTGATAAGCCACAGAAAACTGATGTACAAGGTGAGTACCTGGATCGTAAGGAACATGATGAGAGCTGAGCACTCATTTCTTTCCAAATAAAAAGTAATAAATTTTCATGCTGGGATAGCAGAAGGCAAAGTTTCACTGGTCACAGAGATTGAATAAATCATCCACAAGTAAAATGGATAGATGGTCCCAGTACAAACAGCAAAGAAACGACTGAAAAATGACTGTTGAATAGATTGCATAGGGCTAGAGATCAGGTCTTACAACTCAAAGAATTTTCCTGGCATATAACTTGATACCATGAGAAGTTATTCATGCCGTCTATGTTACAGTTAACTGCCTCCTGCTCTTCTTCCCTCAGTTAAAATGCACAGTAGGAAAGCAGCCTGTGGAACTGGCTTAGCACTTCCCTGCATTATAGCTGATACCTAGATGAAAGGCTTCCTGATTGCACCCAGTAAATTGAAATACCCAACTCGTTTTCCTGAAGAAATTGACTGCTTTTTTTATAGTCTTGCATGTGTTTTCTTAAAAATCCTTCCCCAATAGCAAGCTATAATATCCCTCCAAAGTCGAGCTTAACTTTATTTGACAGTAGCAGAAGATAGCGTTTTGTTGATAACCTTGATTTTTTTTTTTTCCCTTAGTTTTTCATAATGGATGGGAGATGGATTATTATGCTTGCCTATCGGCATTTGGATAAGCTCTTTAATGGGCGTAACATTTTGGTATGCCCAGATCTTACTCAGCTAACCATGAAGCATCATAAACAATTTATTTGTTAGTCCTGAAACTAAATAGATTTTGGCTTAATTTTGACTTTATTATCCATGTCATCATCTGATAAAACTTGACAGCCGGACTGATAATTTTTTTATAATCTTGATCAGCTGATATTTTTGCTAAAAATAAGAAGTGACACTATAGTGAATAGTTCTCCGGTGAGTAATAATATCTCATAAATATTCATTTTTTGTCTGCTTAATCATTGATTTTTAATTAAATCTGTAGTTACTGAAAGTATTTACTTGGTGGCATTATGCTCTTTCCTTTACATATTTGTCCTAGGTGAGGTTGGTATTACAGTTTTGATTAAAGCTGCCTGTCAAATCTCATCAGACCCTGTTTCTGCTGCTTTGTAACACTGCCAAACCTTAGCTCTGGGCTGAAGCTTTCCATGCTGTTTTCCACTTCAGCTGATTTTTTTAATGTCAGCCAGATCACTTTTTTGTGGTCAATTCTGATGACCGTGTGTTTTATGGTTGTTTTTTTTTTTTAATTTTTTTTTGATTGTTTTGTTGTTGTTGTTTTTTTTAACATGCAAGTATTTAGTATTTCTGTAATTGAGTCAAAGGAAGTCTGAGTGAGGGGTGACCTGCATCTGGCTGAACAGAGGTCAGAGCACAGGAGTGAGGAATCGAAATGCTGACAGTGAAAGCAAGATGTGATAAAGATTGAAAGGTGGATTATAAATGGACAGAATGAGCATAGGGACTGGATAAACAAAGGGATATAGGGCAGGTACAAAGAAGTAGGCAGGGAAAGAGAAGAGTAGAAGAAAACAGCCTTGGGGAGGAGAAGGCAGACAATATTTAGGCCTGTGGCGTGGGAAAAATCAGCTCCCGGTAGGTCATCACTCTCTTTCCTCCTCCCCATCCCATAACTGTAACAGAGCCAAGATCAATCAGAGAAATCCTGTCATTAAACTGGAGTAGATTAAGAAATTACTGTTCCGGCTGCAAAACCAGCTTGGTTTTTCCCTTTGCACGTGGCCCAGTGTACCTGATAACCTGCAGTGAGTATTCAGACAAAACTCACCTCTGTGACAGCTTGAATAAACTGGGCCAACTTTTCATTGGCATAGATGAGCACGTGTATACTGCCAGCTGTGCAGGGCACACCATAGCTTATAGGAGTCGGTGGAGCAATGGCAGCTGGGGCTGCCATCTTCCCTTTGGAGCCCGGAAAGGAAGCGGCGTGTTTTCAGCTGTAGAGCATGGCCCTGTGCTTGGAGTCACAGAGCTCCTCCACGTTCAGCAGCTAAACGGGAGCAATACACTGAGTCACCTTTTGTGCCACTCCGCATAGAGAATGACCCTCTGCTGTTGAGTTTTAGGAGCTTGGTGCGTACAGCAATTTTTCATCTATACAGTGCACCTCCAAAATCTAGGGGAGCTTGGCAGCTGGGAAGAACATAGAAGTGTGTTCATCTGCCTTTGTTTCCGAAGTAAGTATGCCCTTGGTTTAAAAGTATTCCAGAAATAAAAGCAAAACCACTTTTATTTTCCTATTAGTTGAATGATCAGTTGAGTTAAAACAGTTGATAAGAAGAATAGCAATGACATTCTTACATATCTTTAAATACTAGGCCTGAGGTCATGTCAGTCAGCTGTGGCCCTTTAAATAGTGCCATTGATATTTCATGTCTGTTTGGCCCAGGAAATGTTTTTAGCTTTTGCACTAACGTGCATTCTGTATCAGAACTTTCTATTATACATCAAATGTTACTCTAGCTAGATCCACAGATAATCAGAGGGCTTTTCAGGCTTTTTTTATCTAATCTATCTGCTTACCCTGGCCTCATTAAGGCCTGTTTTAGTCTATACTTGTTATCTTTATTTCAGTTAAGCTGGATGGTGGAAGTCTGTAGGATACAGTGTGCAGTTCCCGTGTGAAAATGCATAATGACATAGTACAGTCCTATAAATTAAAGACTGTCTTGTGCCACCAAATCTCACTTTATCCAATGCACAGGATGGATAGTGTCGTGGGATAGATTGTACTTAAGCATCACAGCTGCTAATGAACAGCTATTCAGGTTTTTTTCTTCTTCATTGTTGAATGCATTGTTCCTGCTGTATTACCTGTGTGCTATTTCAAGCATTCCCTGAAGACAAAAGTACTTTTTTTCTTTGAACTTTTCTCTGGTGATGTAGTGCTTTGAAACAATTTATCTTCAGAAAACTGCAGCAGGGTGATGGGATGGTGTTATCCCACTGCAGAGGGAGGAAACTGAGGCATGCAAAGAATACGGTAGCGTCCCTGCTAATTTCAAGTGCTAATTTGAGGTACATAAGTTTTGACTCTTTTTGGAGCACTTGGAGTATGTGTGTTCAGATACATGACATGAACAGAACAGTAGTGCAAATCAAGCTCTTAGGTTTCCAGCTGAGTGCTCAGATAATGAGGATTGGATCCAGTGGGTGATCACCTTTTGAAAATTAATTTATCCCTGCCTTTTCCACAGGCTTAAATTCCAGCTCTTCAGAGTAGCATTCCTGGCTTCCTTAATGGTAGTAAGAGTGTCTGTTTCCTTCATGCTAACCCTTGTCTCACTCGGCAGCTCCCAAATTATAGATGAGGTGGGTCTGATGGAGACAGTAGGCTTCTGTATTGTGTAGCTCTGGTCCCTCTCTGCAGCCAGGCTGTCCCATGCATTGCGTGAGGCAGGATTCCTGCAGGAGAAATAAAGTAAATGCTCATATACTAAAAAGTAATGCATCTGCATGACAAGAGTCATGTTAATCTGTCAATGCAACCATACTTCTGGCATTTCCTAATTTTTCTTCTTTGACTTTGCAAGCTTATTTTCAATGAGGTTTTTTGTCCTTAACCGAGATGAGGACAAATTCTTTCTCTTTCACAAAGCTGTTTGTTTACACATTGCTGTTTTCTCTATTCTGACACTTTGTTCAGTGTTTGCTTTTTGGTATAATGGTATATTTAAAATTCTTCCACTGCTGCTTTGTTTTATGCTGCTACCTGAATTAGAATAATCTTTTATGTTAGCAGAAATGTTGCAGGACCAATAACGAAACTTCATTATTGGATGAAAGCCTATGAAAAGCTCCAAATAAACAGAGCGTGTGTTAACCCTTGAAGGTGGTAGTGATGTGGGGATTAATGTTTAGCTCTGCCAAAAATTATGGTGGCTGAATGCCTTGCTTAGAGTTAATACTCCTTTGAAAAAGTTTGCCTGACCCTGCTGTTCTACGGTATGGTATTGACTATGACTCTCCTACAGCTGTCGGTGTTAGGGAAAGACAGACTCCAAAACAGGGCCAAATCCAGCAAAAAACTTAGTGTTGATTGCTTATCATCTAAGAAATGGGTCTGGGATAGGATAGGGAATCACTCTTAGAAATTCCTTACTGGGGTAAGTATCTCTGTGGTCTGGCACTGGTGGTGATGGCCTTCAGGTCAGATACGTAATAAATACCTGTGACTGACTAGAGCATCTCGCTGTTCCGTTTCTCTTTCAGCAGAACAGAAGGGAGAATGTGATGAAACTTGTGCTGTTGCAAGTGAGTCCCTGGCTCCAGAGGGAACAAACTTAAATAACAGAAAACAGAATAAGCATGTTTATCCTTCATTACCCCAGCTACCTTCCAAGGAAGAAGAAATAAACAAGCTTGGAAGTCAGATAATTAAACTGACAGAGCAGGCAATTGCAGAACTGGAAGGGAAAAGAGCAGGCGCTTCTGCAGGGGAGCAGAACCCGGTGACTGGAGCAGAGCTTCATGGTTCATCTGAGGGAGAGTTCCCACTTTCTAGCCCTGACCCATCCGACCCCACAGACCCCTCCAACTCAGAGAACGAACAAACAGCTGAAACCGAGGCTCTGAAAGACAATGACGAAACCTCAGAGAGCGATTGTGAAATTCCAAATGAAAGAGGGGGTCGAAATAGCAGCACCGTGGATGTGGTGCACACTGAGGACCCTGGAAGGCACGGAGGGCTCAGTGTTACAACTGCACACACAAATAACAGCTTCGAGGAGCTCCCGGAATCTAAACAAGAAACCATCCAATCCTGCTGAAAACTGTATATTTGGATAACAGTTTGGCTTGAGGTATGAAATCCAGGCCCTAGAGCATCTCACTGTAATCTGTTTGCAGTGTCTGGGCTGCTGTGAATATGATCAGTGAAACAGTGTGCCATAGGGTTGATTTTTATGTTGAACTGTTAATATTTGTCTAATAGAGGTGTTTTTCTGTTAGTTTTGGCTACAGTGTACCAAAAACGTAAATTACCTAAAGGAAAGAATTAGTGATGAGTGATGAGGTTTAATCATGTTGTTTTTTTGTAATGATTTGAAGTTTCTACATAGATTGATGTAATTTACATTAGTGTAGCAAAGAGACCAATGATAATGATTGATAATGTTATCACTAGGCTTCCGTAACGTGTATGGTCCTAGTGCTGGACTGTATTTTAATGGTTAGAAGTGTCTTCTAAGGATGAAAAATTTGGAGTTATAAATTGAGATGCATCTTAAGGCTGTAAGCTTTTGCTTGTTTCTCTGACTGCATTCCACGCCTCTTCACATATAGTGACTGTAAATACAGCCTTAGAATAAAATCACCATTCCCTCATAGGAAGTTTCTGAAAACCATCCCTGCATGTATACAGTTCTCTCATTACAAACCTTTGTATCTTCTCAACTGTACAAAATGTTTCCTTCCGTCTCCCAGCTCATCTCATGAAAATGCAGGGAGTTATTTCACCAGATACTGAAAATGCAGTTTAAGGAAGCTCTGAAGGAAACATCATCAGAGAAGCCAGAAGTCTTCCTGTGAGAAATGACAACGCTGTTCCAAAGCAAGAACAGCAAGAGGAGAACCAGTGATGTGCTGTCCACCTACTCGGCTCTCAGTTACTGGAATGGCATTCCTCAACTTACAGGAGCTGGAACAGCCCTCAGGCTGAGTAACGGGTGGTGGATTTCAGCCTACCCCATCTGTGCCCTCCTTTTTAAAGGAATCTGTGTCCTTTTTATTTTCTTATGTTTTGGAATGAAGGATGAGTCTTCCTTTCCTCCTCGTTTCCCCAGTCTGTGGTGTGGTAGAAGGCTTATATGCATTGTTGCCTCTTAAACTTCTTCCCTCGTTGATGTTTAGTCGTAGGAAAACATTCCTTTGATGACGGGGGAAAAGGAAGGCTGCTGTGTCATTCCCTAGCTCGCTCCTGATGCTGGAGCCGTGCCACTCTGCTCCTAGGAAGGCAGCAACAAGGGAATACTTAATGTTGAAGTTAGCAGCTGTTGGAGAAGGGGAGGCACGTCCTTCCTCTCCTGTTTGTAGCATAAGGAATAGTCGCTGCAGCTGTGGAACTTCTATGGGCCAGCAGCCGTCAAGGCAATATTTCTGCTGGCTTGGGACCTAATTGTCTGTAAATGTTCATTTCTCACTCCTAGAGCTTGAAACCAATCAGAGAGAATGAAACCAAATTTAATAAAATGCTACTAATAAAAAGGAGAATCCCTCCCAGATTGAGTCCTCCTTTGACAAATAACTGCCAGCTGCAAATTTTTACAGCCCACTTGTCAGCTACTGAATAAACAGAGTTTATATTAGCGATACTGACAAACTCTTCTGTATATGGAAGATGAGCTAGCAGGTGCTGCCATAATCAAGGTGTCAGAGTCCATGAACAGTTTGTATTCAGCAGAAGAAAGGCTGTATGTAAATTATTACATATAAATATAAGGAATGATAGTGGGAAGATGAAAAATGTGGCTTGTCTCTGTTCTCATGTGTTTTCCCTTGCAGGTGCATTCATGTAACCCTTTCAGTGTCTGTCTGCAGGCAATAAAGCCCTACTCACAGTGCTCCTCAAATATGTTTCAGTTCTCTTTAAAGGTAATTTGACATTGCAGCATTTCACTGATATTAAACAGCAGCTCTTAGGAACAAAAACCATCTGTATATTTAAAGCGTATTAGGGACATGAGCAGTAAAAAGTTTTTCTTTCTTTACCCTGATCACCATTTAAGCTCCTCATCACCTGAAAAACCAAGAAGAGTTTAAGTATTTGAAATATTGTTAAGCTGTTCCCATTAATTGTAACTGACTGCATTATTGACTCATTTATATGACAGTACTGACAAGTCGGAAGAGAAATAGATGCAGAAACTGAAATCTCCAGGAGAATGTGGCAGGATATTTTCCTTTAATGCTTGAATGTCACATGAAGTAGCATTTTATTCAAGATGTATTTTTTTTCTATCTTTCACAGACTAATCCTGTGCAGAACTAAATATCAGTGCAGTCAGAATTGAGGCAAGCAAATAAGAAGGTCAAGATTTCACGTAGCTGAGCTCAGAAATGTTGAGGTGGCATATTGTTTCCCTGTCCTGTGTCTTTCCTGACCCACAGTTGTGTGAGTTAGCATTTTGTTCCTGGTCCCTTAACAGCCAGTTAATGCTATTAATTAATGAAGACCTTGGTGGAAAAATTTGAGCAGGTAGAAGCGGTGCTGGACCGACAGCTTTTTAGTGCCTCATTCGTTGATTCTTTTTAGTATGGTTTTTTTTTTTTCTGAGAAAATAGTGATGTACAACCCAACAATTAGGGCATTTGGTAATTATCCTCACACCATTCTCCTTCTTAGATGCCATTTTTATATCTTTGCAATTATTAAATTCCAGTGAGATACCTAGCTCTCAGGAAACCTCATTTTTAGCACTATATCACTGCCGCAATCCTCTCCCTCTCCTCTCTGCCCTGGTGAATGTGTATTCTAGCTATGTTTTTAGTTCTCTCCCAGGAACACAAGACTTCAAAGCCAGGAGACTTGTAAAAGGAAGACATCCTTGCTTGCGCTATGTGATAACTAACTGAATATTCTTGTCAGTATCTTCCTTGTCTATTGCTTTAATTAATGTTGTTGTGCTACGATGTTTTTTTCCCCAGTAAATTAGTGTTTTGTTATGGACTCAACATTACTTTAGGTTTGGGGGAGTGGATGGAAGGATGGGTGGGTTGGTTGGGGTTTTTTTTTGTGTTTTTTTTTTTGTTTGTTCGTTCATTTGATTTTGTTGGAGTTTTTTTTTGGTTTGTTTTTTTTTTTTTTTTGTATTAGACTTGTATTCCCTTTTCCAGGACTTCAGAAATGCAGAAATTGCATTCAGACATATAAGCCTTTTTGGTGTTGGGCTTTGGGGACACAAACTGGGAAGGGAATGTTGTGGCAGGGGTATGGAGAAGATGCATTTTGCAAACTGATTTTAAGGAGGTTGTCTCACCTAAAAGTGAATTAATGTATTATTTGTGAGAAGGATTTCATTTGAAAGTACAATGTTGTGGTTACTTGAAGAACAATGTTCACTGCATTTGTAAAATATGTGTGTGAAAATGGCAGATTAAGAAGCATCTTTTAGAATGCTGCTTCTTTTCTAAGTGAGACTATTTTTAAGCATATGGGAATTTGTATAATAAAGACAGTGGAATTTCTTTAATCTATATGAGCTCAGGAATGTATTTCAAAATCTTAACTGAGATTAAGTTGAAAGCCTGCTACATTTCTAAAAGATAGGAATTTGTTTACCAGCTTCTGTTTTGTAGTTTTACTTTAGAAATTATGCAGCTTAATTTATTTGCAAACTTCTCTTTTGTCGCTGCCTGGATTAACTGCACAAGGCGGTTAAACTATATTAATACATTTTGTCATCTTTAATAAAAACATTTCCTGATATGCTTGTTCTACCTGCTTGTTTCCTTTTCTTTTCTCAGTATCAGATGAATGATAGTCAGGAGGTAGAGTTTTAGTGTTTTCAGTGAATTGTGCTAAATTAAAAAAGTAAAGCTTTATTGAGTGAGAGTTTTAAGTCTGAAAATTGTCTGACTTAAATCTTTTCACTGACACTTCTCCCAGCCTGAATTCACTTCCTATGTTTTTGTACGAGGAAACACACTCTGTATTTTGGGGGTTTGAAAATAATGTTTATCTCTGATCTGCTAACTTTATCATCGTTGTCCAAGCAGCATTAAAACTTTTGTATACAAATTCATTACCAACAGGCACAAACTAGAGGCTTTAGGGAACTTTTGCTGCGGAGTGATGGTAAACTGGAATATTTCTTTTAAGTCTACTTTCAGATGTAAACAGTGTGACTTAGCTATAGTCATGTGGACAGTTTAAAATAGTTAAGAAGCTTATACGTATTTGAGAATAAAACCTGAAAATACAAGTTAGAATAGCATAATGGATCTAAAATTTCAAACAGAAATTTCTGTACTTTCCCTTATTTTTAGGGGAAGTTGATTATCCAGGTCTTGCAACACAACACCCAACACTGTTGAAAGCATAGAGATCTTTTTGCCTTTCAGATTTGCGGCTAAATACAGCATAGTGTCTAATGAGAGGCAATTTCTTACTCATTACCTTTTTTTTCCTTTGGTATTCAACTTAAGATCCCTTAAGAGCCCCTTACAGTGCACAGACTCTTTACAGTCTGTCAACCATATCTGTCAGTACTCTTACTTGTATGCATTCAGCTCCCAAAGTGCATAAAAGGGAATCTTTCCTCTTCAAGAAAATACATCACAGTGTTGAGTTAATGCTGTTTTTATTGATGGGCTTACAGAAAGGAGGCTCTACAAAGTGATATGCATTTCTTAGAGGAGCAAGCAAATGGAAAGGGGAATCCTTTATCCCTATATCTTAGTGGCCAGTGGCACAGCCTGGGGTACTTTGTGCTGCCCAGGCTCTAGCCAGCTCGTTGGTCTTCACTTAAGCCTGGTTCTGTGTTCGTTTGCTGAGCCCTCTCTTCTTCTTGTCTGTAACCTCAGACAGTTTCTCTTCCCACAAGTTCTTATTGCATATTCCAATGACGCAGCAAGCCAGGCGTTTCCCAGCGTTTCCATTTTCCAAACTAGCCTTATTGTTGCCCTTGCCCATGTCATCTTCCTGCTCATGGATCACAACGGATCTGCCCATGACGGAATAGGGACCAAACATAGTGGCAGAGAGATTGGTTTTGTATTTTCTGATCTTGCCTTCCTTAGGAAAAAAGTTGCCGAAATCCCCTGGGTGACGAGGGTGATTCACGCTGAAAGGGTTATAGTGTCCTCCTGTAGAATCACAGCCGTTGCTGAGATCCCCAAGCTCGTGGATGTGTATAGCTCTGCCGGACTGATTATTATCCAACGGAAACCCATCCAAGTGAAAAATGGCTTCTAATCTTCCATATGAGTAATACTGTTTGAATAAGACTTGTCCGGTTACTTGTGGCTTGTCAGCATCTATTTTGGAGCTGGGCTTCATTTCACAAGTGGCATAAGTCATCCCATCAGTCTCATTATCAGGCATTACTGGATAGACCAAATTCTGCCAGAGGTCGTTCACTTTTTTCTGTATGTCATGAAATAGCTCTTGGCTTGGATCAGTTTCTTTGTCTGTCACGACACCAGAGGCCGACAGGGCAAGCCCAGTGACCAGAGAAAGAAGCAGAAGCATCCTGGCAATTCAGAGCCTGCAGAAGGTACAAGAATCTACAAAGAATTAAGGGGTTTTTGCAGCAGTTTATCTGGAGAAAAAGGCACGCAGCCTGTAGCAGTGCTGAGCAGAACAGCTGGAGCATGGTCCCGGTGGACTGCTGCTTTCTAAATCTGTCTAATGTGATGAATTGAAACTAAATCAGAATGCATACGCATGTTTAAACACATACAACCAACACCCATGATTAAAAGAAATACTAGTGATTTTATATTTTACACTAGATCTTGATCTTTAAAACTGCTTCTTTTTCCCTGCAGGAAGCAAGTAAGCCGAAGTGTTGTTTAATCTATTTTTGAGTCTCTATAGATAACTTTCTCCTACTACACATTCCAGCCAGACAGCTGGCCAGGAGGCTTTTTTTGGGGTCCATCCACTTAACTACTAGTTAAGCATTACAAATGAAAAGTAAAAATCCAACAAGTTGATTACCTTGCGGAGTTGCTGCAGAACCCCTCAGTAGTAGCTCTTTGCCTCTGCTCCCCTGAACAGAGATGTGATCAGACAGAAAGCCAGAGCTGTTTGAAGTTGATGCTTATGGGAACAGTGTGTTTGTGTAAAAGTTAGGTAATGCTGGCTCAGGGGAGGCGTCACCGGGAGAACCGTGGGAGGGGAAGGAAGGAAAGAGGGAGGGAGGGAGGGCGAAAAGTTTTAGGCATTTTCATTTTGGGCAGGCTAAACACTTTTTCCTTTCTTGGTTAGTTTGTTAGTCTGGCTCTCAGTCCTCACGGACGTTCCAAAATAGAGGAAAAAAGTTGTCAGGCTTTTAAATTATTCTTCCTTTTGATGACTTCATGTGCTTATCTAAAACAAGCGACCTTCACCATGTGGTGAGGGGAGAGGAAGGAGCTCTATTAAGGCACAGTTGGGCAGTTCGCTCACTTATGTGCTGGTTGCCATGGAGCTGGTTTGCATTTTTATTTCTTTACCAGCCAAAATTGAAAGTGGTGCTTGAGCAACATGAACTGTTTCACATGGATGTGTACCAAAGTTTCTGTGGTTTTAAAACCTGAAATGCACAATTCAAACTGTCAGATGTTGAGGTACATTTCAGCAGTGCTCCTCTGTAAAGTTTTAGGGCTACTGCCTACTACTTTTCTTGCCAACTTATCTGCTCTACTGAAGTAATTTTTTTCTTCTTTTTTTTGGAGACAGCAGTGATTTCTTTCCAAAGAGAGAAGTACTGAGGCAGTGCAACATCGGACTGTGGCACAGAGAGGTTGTTTCCCAGAAGCTGGCTGGAGCACAGAGAGTTCACATGTGTTTCATCATCCCATGAACTGAGAAATGCTCTCCTCTCGGGGGCATTGCCCTGCCTGTAGCGCTTCCCACTGTTGTAGCTGAAATGTGGATTCAGCTGTCACAGCAGCAATTTAACAGGCCGAGGTTTCTGTAGAGAGGCAGAGTAGCTGTTATTACTCAGGAACAATACTCAACGCAAGAAAATTGCAATGAAAATCCTTTTTCCCAGTTCAGACTCCTGCCAGCTGGGTAAGGAATGGGACTGTCAGCTTCTGCGATGGTAAAACTGTGTGTGTTAATATTGTTGCTATCATATTTTACATCAGATCTGAGATAGTTATCTGACAGCTGATTTTTTTTTTTTTTTCTTTCTGTATGAGGGAGAGTAGAGCTAAGGGGGTGTCCACTATTTGGATCATTAGGCAGGGACTGGAAATACAGAGTTAACTTCGGTTTGGGATATTGGGATATTGAACATGTTACTTTAGCCCTGGGCTTCAGTTCCTAATCTATGAATTAGGACAAATAGTATTTATTTTCTTCAGGGTATTTATGAGTTGTTAAGATTACTGTGCTCATGAAAACCATGTAGTGTTCAGTGGAAGCTGAACCCTTAAGACCAAGAGCCAGGATTGTCCATCACCCCAAGCCTAACGCTACTTCCTTTGCAGCCTTTTCCCAAGTTCATGCACTGACAGCCTCTGAGCTGGGGAAATCCATGCTTGCGATTTGGTAATACTATGATATTGCTCTGTTTTAAAGCGTTTGAAAGAAGTAAAATGTTTTATAATCAGGTTTTATAAATATATGCAAAAAACGTTCCGCTAACAACTAGCCAAATGCAAATGGGGGTGGTTTCAGTTTGTAAAATGCAAGAAGCAACTGTCCAGACTAGGTACTATTAGAAAAACTAGCATCATAAACCATTTTTTAAGGGAACAGGATGAATGGAAGGAAGAGGGGAGCATCGTTCATGGTTTAATTCTTGAGTCACAGAGTAACGGACTACAATTGAGTTTAACACTTCTGCAAGGAAATTTCCAGGCTAGCAATCAGCGCTCCAGGAATTTTAAAGCTTTAGTTGCATTATAAGCCATCTGAAATAGTACCTAGGGTCAGTATTTGAGCTGGTTTAAATACAATAATGGTGCTGATTTCAGTGGCATTTGTGCTGTTTTACAGCAGTTGGGATTCTGTCCCTGAAAAAAAAAACACCCTGAAAAGCCCACAGTACTTGCTGCAAAGCTCTTTTTTGATGTACTGCACATGCGGGAATGAAGCAGAAATGCAGAGGGGTGTAAAGGAGATGATCAAAAGGACAGAAAGGACTGCAGCAAAGCTAAATGATGTATTTGTAGTGCTCTGCACTTCAGAGAATGAAAAGGAAATACTAGCTGTGGGCTGCTGTCAGAAAGATGTATTTTAAAAAGGAGAAGGGCTGATAACTACAAGAAATGCAATTGCCAGGATGATTTGGCATTCAGTCTGGGTCTGAAAGATGGAAGTCACTAAGTGCTAACCAGGTGTATCATTAAAGTCTATTGTTACCCACTGCCTGTGTTTTAGTTTTCTGGTTAAAAGAGGTGCCAAATAATGGGCTAACAGCCTTTAAAGCAGACAGCAGTTAATGGGAGGAAATCCTACAGTGACCTGACCATGCACTTGTACTTGTGTTACAATCCCCGTTTTAAAAAATAGACCTCTGCTTTTGTCTCAGTTGTACAGGATTTATCGTATCCTAAATTTCATGCAATGTCCTAGAGTCTCCCGGGCTATACAAGACAGAGTTGTCAAAACAACTTCTTCAAGGCTGTCTAGATCACATAGAAAAAACAGACTTGGCTTTACTCATGGGCTTCACAATGGACTTTATACGTGGTTCTGCTCACAAGTTCTGCATCCACGCTGTGACCTTCAGGGTTGGTTGGTTGGTTGGTGGGTTTGCTTTGTGGTGACATTGTCCCATTGCATCACCCTGCTGTTCAACTTAACATCATTTGATTTGTCCAGCATAGAGTTAAATGTGACAAAGAAACTCTGTATAGGAGAGCATCGTTTTGTAGCAAGCAGTAACCTTGTTTTGTGTCTCCAGCAGTTGGATCTGCTCTCAGTGATTTTATGGTAGAATGATTCTCCATAAAAATGACACCCAGAGAATGCAGGTTTTACGTCTTCTGCAGTGGGTGATGGAGCTGACTGCTTTTCTCCACGTATGGCTGAGGCTGAAGCCACTAAAAGAAGGAGGATGTTTGTAGCCTGAGGGAAGGAGAATCAAGATCTTTGGGAACCTAATCTGCTCCTTCAGTTCAGGGCACGTTCTGTCATTTCCGAGTCAGCCCGGGAGCCAGTTACGGTGGTGGGTCATCAGGCTGCAGCAGGGGCGTCCGGCATGTGTTGGCATGTGGGAGTTACCTGTTTGCTGTATGGAGACTGCAGGGCACCAAAACTTCCACGTGTTGAGCCTGGCATGGTGTCGGACGGGCTCCGGGCAGCAATTGCCTGCGAGCGCAGCCCCGGCCCCGCGCGGCCTCCGGCGCGTCCCAGCACCGGCCTGGGGGTCTACGGGTAAAGCCTGCAGTGCCGATTTTCTTCTGCAGTGCTATGAGCAGTGCTGCCGAGGCAGGCAGGATTTAGAAAGCTGAAATGCTGGCAGGGTGTCCGCAGGGGCGCGGTGGCTTTGGCTGTTGACTGGTGGTCGCGTTGCCCGACACGGCCTGTGAGTGTCCAGCGGAGCTCTGGTGCTCGCGAGAGAGGGGCTGGGGCCTGGAGTGGGGGGGTTTAGCCTGCGTGGTGGGCGCAAGGCTGGCGCTGGACTGCAAGCTGCACCTAGTCCTGAATAAAATCACAGTGGAGGAACTCGTTTGCAATTGCTATAGGAAGGGAAAAAAAAAAAAAATCTTGCTGTAGCAAATGGAAAAATCTGTCACTGGTCTAGGCTTACTCCTCCTGTTTAATCCTGTTCCTTGACTTGGTGTTTCTATTTAAAGAAATAAAAATATTTAGTGCCTGAGATAAGAATCCATTTATAATAATCTTGCAAAAGAGCTATATGCATTTTCAACTTTTCAGGGCATTGCCCATAAAAAAATCAAGGTAGATAAATATACAAAAGGGAAACAACACTGTTCTCTCTGGGAAATAATTTCTCTTGAAAATAGAAGATCATGCAACTGTCAAACTTCTCTACATCAGCCAGTTTGAAAAATTCTTGAAATTTTTCCTCTTTAATAGCTTAAGAAGAAATCATTTTATGAGAGTGAGGGAGAGATGAACTGAAGTAAGGTTTCTGAAAAAGTGGCATTCAGAAACTCATTCTAGTCTGTCAACCTAATTTAACAGAATTTCATCTTCACATGTGGATATAAAATATAAATATGTAACGTAAAAAGTAGGGACGGAACCCAGCTATTAAATAATTTAGGTTATTATTTGTGTTTGCATTAATTCCCTCATCGTTTATAAAATGTTTATCCTTTCTGCTGTATAACATTAATCTGAAGAGGGGGTTTGCTGTTTGAGAGGAGACAAGAAATAAGGCTTTCTTCAAGTTCAGTGTCCAGTGTCCATAAATGGAAGTATCTTGACTTTTTCTTTATTTCAAAGTGCACATTGAACACACTGTGCATATTCTCACCACTTCAACACTGTGTGCATCTTCAGGGCAAAGCTCAGGAGCCTCAGGGAGGTGGGGCCAGTAGGTCAGATACACGAGCAGCGGCTACGTACAAATAACCACATGCCGAACGATCTCTCTTTTAATGACACTTGATAGCAAGCGTCTCGGAAGTCTAACGAGCACCGTGGATGAACTGAGCGTGACTTTCAGGTATTTCTGTCCTTCTAGTGTGCTAAAGAGGCACAACCGTTGGTAACGGGTTAATCCCTGCTTGTGCAGGCTGCGAGGCGCCCGCGGTCGCTGCTGGGGCGGGAGGTGGGTTTGTGGGCAGCGACAGCCGCCACGGGCTCCTTGGCCCTCAGCGGGCAACGTCAGGCCTCCTACTCGAGTAGGGGGCAGCGGGACTTTCCAGGACCAAAAGAGGGAAGCTGGGTCCCTTCTCACAGGAGCAAAGCCCAGTCCCGGCCCAGGCTCGTCCCCGGCCTCAGGAGCATGTCAGCAAGGTGAGGGAGGGCAGGTAAGAGCCACTGCGAGAAGCGGGGATGAAAGCAGGTAGGAAAGGAGGAATTACAGGTGCTTGTACAGGCAAAAAGTTTAAGAGCCCCAAAACTGGCCTGATCCTTCTTCACACATTTCAGTGTAACTTCTGTTACGTTTATATGTAAAGGATTGGTCCAGTTTCACTTAAACAGCAGACATATTTCAAAAAAAAAGAGTTTAAACTCTTTTGATTTACATATTACAATACAGATACACTTTATTTAAACAAGTAAACAAAAAAACCCCCACGAACAAACCATAACCCAGTGTTCTCTTTAAATACCCTCCAAATTTTATTTGAAAGGCTATGGACTGTCATGGATAGCCAGTGCAGTTAAAGAGTAGGAGGAAAACAAACTGCAAATGAATACAAGTTGTTTAAAGAATGCTAGAAAAGTGGTGGTGTGTCCACTCCTGCCCCTCTGGTTTGTATCTGTGCTAAAGTCTGAAAGGGATTAGAGGCGCTGTATCCAACCATGCCAATGTAAATCATAACTTAAACTTGTCTCTCCCGTTCTTCAAACTCGTCGTTGATTAAGACTCCACCATCACCCATAGCTTGATTATCGTTTCTCTTATAGGTTTTTCTGCTCTCTAGCTTGGATCTCGCTGCAGATTAGACCCACTGGTTTGGTTGTATCCACTACAGCCACGGGGGACAGATTATTCTCCTCTTTGCAACAGCCCTGTGCAAACCTGAGAGTTTAACTCTGCACCAAGGGCCCTTCCCTCTTTCAGCTGAACAGTCCCAATTCTTTTAAGCTTTCCTCCTAAATTTGATAGGCTCCTACATTGTGTAGATCACCATTTCCTATGGACTGTGCACCTCTCTCTGGAAGAGAAGTGCATAAACACCTCAGCACACCAGCTGACCAGCATGGACTGCTACTGCACTGTCTGACAAACTATATTACTCTCTATATCATAATGTGATCTTTGCCCAATCATTTCTTGCAGAACTGCTGTCTATGCAGTTGTTTCCATTTTACATTTCTTTAATTGGCTACTCCTGCCAGAAATGGGATTTTACCTTTGTCTTAGTTGAGTTACCTCCTTTTTTTTTTTTATTTCCCCCACCCCTTATTGTTTCTCCAGCTTGTCACAAACATTTTGAGTTCTAATCCTTCCCCACAGTGTATTTACAGCCCTTCCAGCTTGGTGTCAGCTGTGAATTTAATCAGTTTACGTTTTGTTCTGTCATCCGAGTCATTAACAGAAGGGCTGAATAAAACCAAATCACAGACAAACTTCTGCACCCAGGGCAGGCTGTCCTCCCTACTGGGAACTGTCTGGTTTCCAGACTGGGTGCAGATTTCCCGCTGTTTCTGTACCTGCTTTATAGGAGTGTGATCAAGACCATTTTTTTCCCCCAGCCTGTGTGTAAGAATATTGTGTGAGATGGTAGTTAAGATATTTAGTAAAGCAAGTAAAGTTAAGATAAACATCTGTATGTGAGACTTGTTATTCTCTCACAGAAAGAAAATAAGAAGTACCTGATGACTTTTTTTTATTTCCCTTTCCAGATTTCAGGCGAATGCAAAAAGTCTGCCTCTTCTAGTGGTTTTTCTGTGTCTGCGACTCCTGGATTGGGCCTCGTCTATCCTCCTTGAGTCCTCAGACTTCATAGGAACTAAAATCATTTACTGGCCCTATCTCAGTGAATTACCAGTATTCCCCTGGGAGAGGCGAAGTGTCTTTGAACTGCTGCCTGACACTAAGTAGTGTCTGAAACCTTAGGTATCTGAAAACTAATGAAAAACCACCTTTTATGTGCACATCCTCACATCACTATATCTCCCTTCTACCAAAAGAGTCAATGGGACCTGTTGTAATTTAATGGTTCATCAGCCACGGAAGCAAAGATGAGGATATTTCATGCTAACTAGACTAAATACACCTCCAAAGTTTCACATTTCTGACCCTCTTATTTCTTGCAAGCAGCACCTGTTTGTAAAAGTCTCCCAGTTGGTCCATACTCCCCAGCACCTTCATTACAATTGCCAATACCATAAGACACACCTCTCCCAAACCAGGAAAGCTGTGCTCATTCCTAAATTTGCATTTTAATGGAGAGTCATATGGGCATGTCAAGTTACAAAATAAAACGAAAAATTATGAGGTTTTATTTACAAACTTGGGAGGATCTTGGCACTCCCATGCCCCAGACAAGAAGCCTCCCATTAGCACTTAAATTCTTGCTGACACCTGTAGGCACTAAAGGCTCTGCTTTGCACAAGAGCGAGCTAGAGCTCAGAAGAAGCTGTGGGCAATCATGTTTTATGAATTAAAAAGCCCACCTGGCTCTATTAGCAGACAGCAGTTCCCTCCCTGCTAAGAGCTGAACTGCAAGTGCTGTGGGAGGGGGCAGGTGCCTCTGACCAGCAGCGAGGAAAGGCAGCAGCCCTGGGATTTTGCTGAAGTCAACGCTCAGCAGCATCTGGGAGGCTCTTGAGGAGGTTCCTTGTCCTTGAATGGTGCAGAGGAGCAGGTTTTGTTCCTGGAAGCTTTCTCAAAGCAGGTATTTCACCACAGGTGTTGTGGTATGCTGCTATTAAAAAAGCAAATAAATAAAAATATGGTTTAAGGTTGGATACTACATGCAGTTTTCAAAGAAGATGGCTGTTTCAGGGGCTGAACTGATGAGTACTTTTCAAATCAGTTTGTGGTAAAAAACATTGTATTCATATCTTTCAGAACAGCAGAAAAAGAAAAAAAAAAAAAAAACAAACGTGTTTTTTTTGTTTGTTTGGTTTGGTTTTTTTTTTTTGTAGAATAAGAATTGTAAAGTGGCTCCCCACCTTTTTAGCCATATTTATCCTAATGGGTTGATTTTTGTAAGCATAACTGAAACCCTGGAAGACTAATGAAGTTTAACAATGTGTGTTAATTATATCCACTTTTGTTGTCTTGGTGAAAACACGGGATCCTAAATCCTCTATTTACAATCTGAAATTTCAGAGGTTCCAGCTCCTCATCTGACCTTAACGTCTCTTAGTTCCATGCAGCTTTTGTAAGCCTGGGCACGTATTTAAGTTCCCCTGTGGAGAGTGGTTCTGGAGATCAGATGTTCATGGATTAGAAACACAAGAGTTTTTTACTTTGTTTAAAATCATTTTGACATTTTGGTGTAAGTTGTTAAGATTGTTTTCTTGACCAGTCAAATGGGCCATGGTATGGGTGAACCATTTTTAGGAAAATTAAATAAAAACATTTTAGTTTCTAAATTTCTTACCTTTAAGAATTTTATCATAAATATTTTGTACACTGAAGTTCCTATCTGAAGTAAATATTTTCATCTGAATTTATCCTCTGGGAAGATTAATTAAAATCAGGGACCATCCTGAGGGAGAGCAAGTAAGAACGATCACTTTGGTCTGAAGATGATCTTGGTATTGTTGATATTTGCTTGTTATTGTCTTGTTTTTTTTTTTTGTTTTCTTTTCTTTTTTTTTTGTTTTTTTTTTTTTTTATTTTCCCTTTAACTGTGCAGTGGAACAAAGCTTCCTCAAATGGTGCCAGGTTTTAGGGTCTCTGCAAAGACACAGCGTAGTTCTGTGGATTCTCATTTCAGACCAGGTGAATCCCATTAGTTCCAACCCAGCAGCACAAATGATTGGAGCATCTCTGAAGCTGGGTGTTTGGCTCTAGAAAAACAGAGGGCAGATAGGAGGCAAAACACATGAAGGGACTACATTTTTACTAGCTCCAATCTATGCATTAATAAGCAAAACTGAGAATGCCACCTGCTTACAAGAAGGTTTTCAACTCGCAGGGCATGGAGTTCTTAATAGTATTCCATTAGATATAATGAGGTATGCTGGTGTAGATTTCCCCCATGAAGTTAGTACACATTCGTACAAAATAAGGTTCCTGCTGGGGTGTTTTATGAATGTGGAGTCTTTCAGTTCCAGTTAAACAGGATAACCAGCTGTTTCCAGGGCACATAGAGAAATCCTTGGATTGGTTGTTGTTTCTACTCTCAGCCTTAGGATGCCTGCAAAAAAAAGAATAAAAACACAGAAAAAATTCACTGTGGCCTTCTTGAAGGGAAAGCAACCCTTTGAATGCATCAGAAATTGTTCTAATAGATACAGGAAAAAAAACAAAGAGAAAAATCTATTTTCTTCATCCCATTTTATTACAAACCTTCCTTTCATCTTCAGCCTCCAGGTTTCCCTCCCATGGGTTGTCATCTGTTTTGTCACTTGCAAGACTTTATTCCCTAAATCTGCAGATGTTATTAAAACTGAGGATTATAAGGTTACTCAGTACATGGTAGAAGCCAGATACAGATTGGATGTTTTTATTAGAGGATTACCAAATTTTGTTAACAGGAGTGCGCCTGAATAATTCCACTGGAAGCTCTGCTGTACTTGTTATGAAACATCTGATCCCGAAGCAGATACAGAGCTGCACCTTAGCAAGGTCCAGTTCTTTAACCATGACAAGGATAGGTCACGTTGGTGATGTATAAAGCTGAATCACTGCAAATTATGTAAATGGTTTCACTGGAAAAAGTGCAGTGGTCATGGCAGAAAGTATCTCACCTACCACAAAATGCCAAATATTCCAATGTCTTGTTCACTTCTGAATCCTTTTCCACTGCTGGCACATGTTATAGGCAACAAAATGAATCAGCGTGTAAAGGATGTGCTTCAAGGTTAGTTTTAAATATAGCGAAAATACCTAACACTTCTTGTAGCTTTTTATAACTTGCATATCCCTAGTACATGACACTAGGCCCTAAAGCAAACTTCTTGCTCCTAAGGCATGAGATTATGATGACGTATAACTAACTCTCTTAATGTCAATACATTGGTGTGCTTATGAGTTAGGGTCTAGCTCGAGCTAGTGAACCTAAAGTAAGAAATCAGAGGAGAACATCAACACTAAAAAAAAGTTAAATCTGACCTTAGAGCCACCATTTTCTCACAGTGATGAACTTGTCTAACTAAGGCCACTCAGAAGCTACTGAGGAGGTAATTTCAACAGGGTCTTCGCTTAAGAGTAGGGTGAGTCAAGAAATTTCCAGAAGCTTCTAGCATTTTGCATGATGCATTGTAACCTGCTGTGGTGGGTTAACCCCGGTGGGCAGCTCACTCGCTCCCCGACCCCCAACAGCATGGGGGAGAGAATTGGAAGGGTAAAAGCAAGAAAACTCAGGGGATGAAATAAAGATAGTTTAATGGAGAGGGGGGGGCAGGAAGGGGAAAGGAGAATTTAAGGAAAAAAAAAAAGGTGGCGAAGACAACGTGATGAAAAAGCGGTCCCTCCCTGCCAGCAGAGGAGTGCCCAGCAGTCCCCGAGTAACAGCAACTTTGGAGAAGCTTCGGTCCCTAAGTTTGCTGCTGAGCATGATGTCATATGGACTGCTGAGCATGACATCATGTGGTATGGAATATCCCTGGGGTCAGCTGTCCTCGCTGTGTCCCCTCCCAGCCTCTTGCCCACCCCGAGGCTACTCGCTGGTGGGGCAGGGCGAGAAGCAGGAAAGGCCCTGGCTCTGTGTGAGCACTGCTCAGCAAGAGCTAAACCATCCCTGCATTATCAACGCTGCTTCGGTCACAAATCCAAACCACGGCACCATATGAGCTACCGTGAAGAAAATTAACTCCTTCCCAGCCAGAGCCAGTATGCCCGCAAGGCTGGATGCTGGCATAGCTCTGTGCTGGAAGGGAAAAGAGAAAATAGATTTGTAAGTCACTGCTAAAGTGCTTTGCACTTCCAAGAGGAAAGTGAAAGGTATTGAATAAGGACTTTGTTTTGTACTTCCAGGTACACCTTTCCTTCTGATACAGGGCTGAATTATTGCTGCTGTGATAATAACGTCCAATTGATTTGTCTGAGCAGACTGCTAATCGCTTAATAAATCACTCAAAGTTATTTGGTAGAGTGGCAAATTATTAACTGGCTGGAGATCCAGCAAGCAGCAGCTGTTTCATACTAGAAACTTGACTGGGAGAACTGGCCCAAGAACACCTGTGTTCAGTGCCAGAATTTTTTTTTTTTTCCTAAGTTTTAAAGTTATCCTATTATTCCCCACTTGTATCCACAGGGAAAGGGAAAAATTGGGTCCATGTATATAATTTTAAAGTTATGGCATAAAGGAACTTCTGGTATTTATACTATATTTATGTATTTCCTAGCTGTGAATTAGTTCTACAAATCCTGTTCCACTCTGAATCTATTAATCAATTTGAGTTCTTGTGGTTATTCAGTTTATTAAAATCCAGTTGTATGTTTCTGCAGGAAGAATGAGTGTCTTTTGCCTTGGTTATGGATATTTACTCATGTTTCTGACTTGATCTAAGATGGCACAATAGGATTCTTAGTTTATCTTTTGATTTAATGGATAATTTTTAATTTCAAGATTGCTCTCACAATATCCAAGTGGGTGAAGATTTTAAAATCATCTTTGGGACAGCTCAGCTAGAATTTCACTATGAAATTCAGATTTAAAAAACCGCCACATTAAAAGGTAAATCTCTCTATAAGGTAGAATAGAGGATGCATAGTTACATAATTCCACATAGCCATGTAGTCTCATTTTTCAGACAATAGAAGAGAATTTCTATGTTCTGAACATTTCTGGTGTGGTGTGACTACACAGTTTGATAATTGATGTATGTAGCTTCATCAGAGAATATTGTCACATCACAACAGGAAATACGGTCCTAAGATTAAAAGGCAGATTCGGACTCTGGATGCATTTTAATCGGTGTCTTTCTGTCAACATGGAATAAGCCATCTAACCTCCTCTTACCTCCAATTTGCCCCTCTTCAAAATGTTGATAACAACGACTCACTTCCTCATGGGGGGTACTTTGAGGCTTAGATGTAGTCTGAGAAGTTGTTTCTGACCCTGAGAAAATTGATGTCAGAAATTGCAATATTGGAATACTAATCATTTAAGGCTTAGATAAATAATTGTCTGCAAATGAAAAGCTATTTTCTCTGCAATTTTTTGGCTCCCTCTATAATATTCATTGAATTAGTAGAGTCCAAACTTAATACAGACAACAGAGGAGATAGTGGACGCTGCTTGCTTAAGTAAACAACAGCCAGAGCCCAAATTATTAGTAAATACCAAGGCTTCATTTAGGTTGAATAACGCTGCAATCCAACAAATAAATGAGCCATCAAGTTTGAATTTATGTAGCATACGAAACACATTAAAGCCATCTGACCATGACAAAGGCCTTTTCTGCTGTGAATAATGAGGCCAACACATTATAATATCCTTTAGATGAGACATTAAACCCAAGGTCCTTTCTGTTTGTCTCTGGTGGCTGTCCAAGTGGAAGTTAAAGACTCCATGGCATTTCACTAAAACCATAGAAAATCTCTGGCCCCCAATGGCATTGCTTTACCTGTATGCAAATAAAATAAATTTAAAAATTAGAATAGCCAAGGCTGTGTATGAGTTGAATATCATCAAGCAGAATGCCAGCTTTCCTATCCATAGGGACAATGGGGAAAGTTCTCTTGTTTTAGTGAGAGCAAGGTCAGTGTCTCTGGTATGAATGTAGGACTTTGAAAGTCCTTTGGGATTTTGGGAATGTAAAGCACAGAAAAATGCTTCATGCTTAACTATTAAAAACTGTGGTAAAGAAGAACAAATCCAAATCATATATTATATGTTTGTATGTGTCTATGCTTTCATAACTAGACATGCACATTTACATGTGTAATTTCCAAGAAGAAACAGCTTGGAGAAAAACAGAAAATAATTATGCCAGGAAAAATTCCTTACCTTAGCCTGTACATGTGTGATTCACCTCAGGAAGTCCATCTCAATTTTCAGCTTCTTTTGTATAATCATGATTTTGTATCACTTGAGATATTTTAGCTATACCTTTATTTTGATATGAGCCTCAGTGACTGTTTATCTGCCAAATGAAAACCAGACATATCTTCACTGAGCCTGTATCTTAGTTGTGTAGTTTCACACCAAAATTTGCTAGCATTAGACTCATAAGGGTATGGCCCAAGAGATTGTGTAAAAGGTAAATTTCACAATCCTCTTGTAGGTGTAGATCTATTATCTTATTGTTATCAAGCTAACTGGACTCACCCATTTGAATTTAAAGGAATTAAAGAGAGGATGAGAGAACAACCCCCTTGAAAGAAACAGAATAATCACACTAGAGCTGAACCCCCTTAGCAGCAGAGATAATAAAGCCTTTCATGAAGAATTGACTGATGAATCTGGGCATCTTTCAATTTTCTGAATAATGAGCCAGTTCTTCCCCCTTGCCGCGAAACATATGGGATGTGAGGAAATCAGCCGGAAACCCAGCCATGTCTGTCCCTTTTGCCATCCTCCCCACTAGAGGTGGGGAAACTGGTGCCTTATGAGGAAAGATGATTTGAAGGAAACCTTAGTATTCAGTTAAAGCAAGCTCAATCTTTGGGAGTCTTATGCCCCTTGATGTCTGCTCCTTTTCTATCAACAGGAATGACACAGAAAGCTGAGGTACTTGTCCAACAGAGATTAATGCTGGCCGGGCTAAGGAATCCATTCTGCTTCCTTTTTTTAATATGTATCTGCTTGAAATTCCTGACACAATGGAAATGTCCCACAGGTCATATCTTTTAGGTCCTTGTATTTGAGAAAGACACTTTTCAAGAGAGAAGGTGGTAATAGGAGAGCAATGTAAATTTCTATCCATGACACACCTCAACATTGATTTCATTGACTTTCATTTAATTCATCCCCACATTAGTGATATAAAGTTCTAGTAGTGAGGACTGAAAACACATGCTGGATTTGATTTTTTTTTCTTTCCTTCATTTTTTTTTTCTTTTCCAAAAGTCATTTAAAAACATGATTTAAATCTATTTAATGACACTTAAAGATGTAGGTTCTTTGTGGGCTTTAATTTCAAAATGCTAAGACCTTAGTTGTATAGACCACCTCATGCAGGGAGGATGAAGGTTACTGAAACAGGAAAGAGACAGGACCATTCTGAATGGGCTCCAGCAGCCTTGCCCCCCACCCTGCAGAGAAGAGATGCCTAAGCTTTCCTTAGGTATGAGTTTGAGACTGAGGCGTGAGCCGCATCCTCAGCATGCCCAAGGTTGATGCTGTGGATGGCAACCATTGAAGGCTCTGCCCGTGGAGCGAGGATGGCTCAGCTCCAAACACCTGATGAGGTTGCTGCTTCCATGCTGGTCTGACGCTTAAGGGATACACGTACCCTGTGACAGCACAGCCTGGTGTGATGCACATAACCTGGGTGATGGCAGAAGGAATGGCCACAAAGCTGTGCAGCTGACCCTGTCCCGAACCATCGTTGTATGATTCCGTTTCACCTTGTCATATGAAAGCCTCAAAAGGTTAAAAAAAATTGTTCTAGACCTTCCTATCAACAACAACTATGTGGGCTATCCATGCTACTTGTCTAAGTGGAAAGATATTTAAACATCAAACAGATCTTTAAACCATGCCTTTTCTTTCATGGCAATAATTAAAGATGCCATCCCTACCTAAGGGGTCAGATTCAGCCCATGCTTTGTGACAGTCACTTCGCACAAGGTAACCAGAAGCCTTGAAAGTAGTATAAGTAGCCTTCAAGGCAACAAGTAGAGATTTCTTCATTGTGGATTTCTCCTAGATGGACACAGAAAAGAATTTGTCCTGTCAAATTTAGCTCACTATTTTCTAAAAAAAAAAAACCAAAACAAACAGTCAGTAATCTGGAAACTTTGTCTAATCTTCCATATGATCCGTTTCAATATTATTGTGTACCCTTCCACAAATTACCTACACAACTTTATTCTACACCTTAAAATATCTTCAATATATAGTATTCAACTCAACAGGATTTTTTTTTAATGTTACTGATTCCTAACCTTCCTTTTTGCTTCTTTACCTGCTGTCCAAAAAAACAGAAGCAGGTAGCTCACAACATAGGGTCTGTGATATATGACTGGATTGTTTGGACTCCATCCAGTGGAGGGCAGTGATAGTCACCTGCCCAAAAAGCAATTAACTGCAATGTATTTGGAGAGACAAAGTAATCCAATGGTGATTTACCATGTCCAGAAAGGGTTTGTGTTAGAAATAGGGTGGTTATTTAGTGTGGATTTTTTTCAGCTGTTTTACCCTCGATGTTCAAGAATTAAGAAAAAAGAAAAGTAAAATACTTTACTGTATGAGACAACAATACATAGAAGTAATTAATAGGGACATTTGAAGGGAAAACAGGGTCGCACCATTAGCCCCTACTAAAATGCATCGGAATTGATGAATTATTTTAATGGGACAGAATGACAAAAAAGGGACTGTTTCACCTAAGCAGGGACAGCTGGTCCCTATGACAAGGATACATTGCTGTCTTGTGGAGTCTGCCAGCCAGCAAGGCTGAAATAATAGCACTGAGAGAGGTGTGAACGCTCCTCGTTCACCTTAATTGAGAGCTAATATGAAGTCTAATTATGAACACTTTGTATTAACTGCTTCGTGTCTGAAGGCAGGCGTCTGATCAGCAGCCCTCCATCATGTCCAGGGAAGGCCTGCTTTGATTTTCCGGGCAGTTACACCTCCCGATGCCACGATGCCAACTGTGCCCAACCACATCCAACTGCCAACTGTCTCCACCAGAGATCCTATTTCTGTCTCTACCTTTTGATCCTATTTCTGTTCTTGGGCAACGGGAGCTTGGGGCAAAATTTCCACCTGGGGAAACCTCCGTTTCTCAAAAGCAGAACTTCTCCCGCCCTGCAGCCTGCAGGGCCAGGCAGCAGCTCCCCAAGACCTTTACAGGCTGTACCTGTACGGAACCCCCACCTTGCTGCAAACCACGCTGTGCCCAGCAGCCCCAGGAGTGGGGTTCATCCTGCTGCCCACGGCTGCCCACACGCCGCTGCCAGGGAGAGCCACCAGCATCGTGGGCTGGAGGCGCAGGCACAGACCGCACCGACTGAACCATCTGCCAGGATTCCAGGCACGACAGGTGGGATTAGAGGATTTAGGCGACTAATTGCAGAATTTACTTTCGTACAAAGTGTTTGCGTGAGGGGAAGAGAGAGGAGGATTAACTTAACTGTCAGAGATTTCTCCAGTTATTTGAAAGGTTTGTAAAATGACTATTTAATCTTGCATCTCACCTGCTTCTGAGAACAAAAGTGCTTAAATTATAAAATGCCAGCTAGATGGGGACAGGATGGCTCAGGGGATAGAGACTAAGGCTGCTGGGGCTTCATTTGTAAGTCGCACGACTGAGGCTAGTGAAGAATGCAAGGCACCGACAATTTGCTGGCTTTTGTGAACTGTGTTAAATCAGACTGGAAACCACAGTCTGGTTCCAAAAGAATTAAGGACCTGATCCTACTTCCACTTAAAACAGTGGTCCAACATTGAGGCTTAAGTACCATATTGCAAATCCTCAGTGCTGCTTTTAGCAACTGTCCTGGCAAATGGTGCAGTGAAGGCGAGTGGGCTCTGAAGAGCAAGTGCTCGGTGTTGCCTGCTGAACCAGGCTGAGCAGCACAGTAGGAAAAGGTAGGGAGTATCTGCTGTCTCCCATCAGCATTTAAAAAAAAAAAAAAAAAAAATGCCCCAAACCTACATGGTGGGGAGGGGAAGGAAAAGGAGGATGGAAAACAAGCTAAGAAAAATCAGAAGAACAAACATAAACAGAAAATCCATGCCAAAAACAAAGCCTTTTGTCCCCTGATCAAAACAACTTTGATCAATGCATCTATTCTCAAAAGCGCCTTATTTTAAAAGGCAGCTAGCTTTCTAACAAATAAAGAATTGCTCTGTGGTTTCTTTCCAAAGCTTAAATTCAGCTTTCTAGAGTAAGATGAAAAGCTAATTTTCTTGAAGTTTAACATATTTGTGTAAGCATGTCAGGTGAAATAAATGACATTGATATTCAGTGTGTATATAGGTGGCACCAGGTCCCAAAACTCTATCTCTTTTTCATCTTACTGGAACATTAACTTATGCTCCTGAGGGCTATGCAGCATGCAGAGTGAGAGTGTGAACTTAAAGATAATTTATCATAGCTCTCTCCTGTGTATCACTCTCTTTCCCTAAACTTTTCCATATCAGAATACAGAACAGAGGGAGTTTACTTTTGCCTTAGCTGCCTCTAAGTGCACCCATGCAGGGTCTTAGTCAAAACAAATGTTTGCATCCTGCCGGTTGACTTCTTGGCGTGTTCCCTTGGTAAGTAGATGAGTAAGGCATCTTACCAGAATAACTGGGTCACAGGAACCTTAAGAATTGGTCTTTTGAATACCTATAGTAACAGCAAAATATATCAGGAGCTGAGGAGGGGGAAGGAGGAAAGGAATTTAATGGGAAAGCCTGTCATCCAGACTAGGAGGACCTGTTGACAGAGAGGACCAAGGAGCACCATTCTTTACTCCTTGCTCCAACCAATGGTGAGCAACAGCTCTGGAAAGGCTTGGACTCTCTTTTTATTCCATATTTGTATACTGACAGATGTGACAGAGATGTTCCAGTACTAAAGGTGCTATCTGAATAAACACAACAATTAACAAGAGAATAGAAATGTAATGCTAATAACAATGTAGATTATGTAGTGCTAGCATCCAGTTTCCCTTTTTCATATTAATATGGGTAAATTACTCTGCATTCATTACTTAAATTTATAATTTACATTTCAAGTAGACCTCAATTATGCAAGTCCCATTTTGCAGATTGGGAAACTGAGGCACACATAAGCTACATGACTTTTTTCTTCCTGGTCTGCTGTGAGTTTAAAAAAAAAAATCTGTTGGTTTCTGCACCACAATATTGACCTTATTTTTCTGGGGTTTTCTGCATTAGAATACCATTATGTTAGCTAATGGCTAATGTTGCTGATAGGAACCAGCATTAGACATGTCTGAAGATGGCAGATTAAATAGACTTATTTGAAGAGTAAAGTATTCTGAGGTGTACTATATCTTCCTGAATTTTGTTTTTCTGTTCTTGTGTTTTTGTACTTGATGTTAAAGGCAGGAGTAGGAGTAGCTGCATAATAGGTAGAAAGCAATGAGTGAGAGGATGCATGGGCCTTGAAGAGATGTGATTCAGAGTGCAGCAATTCCGCTGAAGTACCAAGATCCAGAGTTATTGTTTATTTGTCTTTAGCTGTGTTTATAAGAGAAATAGGCAGAGCTTGGCATAGGAGCACACCTTGCAAATTTGCTTCCAAGTCCTTTACTTCCATCCATCAGGGAGCCAAAGAATAGAAAAATAGTCTTTCAAAAAAGCTAGCAGAACATGTCATCAGACCAGCTGCCCGTTTAGAAGATAAATCTGACTGCCACAGTAGATGATGGTATTAGGCAGTCTTGAACTCATAGAAACAGGCAATGTCTGGGCAAAAATAAGCATGACAAAGAAAAGTCTATGGAATTTGAACTCTCTGGATTTCCAAGGAGCTGAATGATTCTGTACAGGCTGGGGGCACACACAGTACTAAGCAGCGCTCTTCCACCCATAGCTATACCTGTAAGAAAAAAGCCGTTTCACAAAAGCTTGCTGCTAAGGGGAATGAAACAGTAGAAAAGCAAACTCCACATAGCCTGGAGAGTGTATGCCACACAAAGGCGACTGCACTGACAGCTACGTGAGATCGTATCAGATTATGTTGTGAATATGGTTCCAATGGTGCGTGATAAAATAAAATGTGGAGAATGTAAGCTCTGTGGTTGTCTCAGAAAACAAGCTGTTGACTGCAAAAGGCTTTGAGGGTAATCTCAGGAATGTTTGATGCTGTATTTGTCCTGTTCTTGCAATTTCTCCTTACTGATATGCTACTGGCCATCATCAGCAGAGGATGCTGACTAGTTTGACTTGTAGTCTGGCTCAGTACAGCCTTTCCTGTGTACCAGTGTTCAAGAGGAGGTTTTCAGCCTCTAAGAAAAGGTGGCCAGTCATTGCAGAACCTACAATGTCATGAGATTTTCCAAAACTAATACCAGGTTTCAAGACTGGTTTTTCTATACAACATATACATCATCCCTGTAATAATGTTATTGGGGTTTTGTTGGGATGAAATGGACTGATTGCTCTTAAATCCTTGAAACAAAATGTGTTACATCTGCTGTATAGCATACCTAGATATGGAATCTAGACCATAGGTCAGAACCATGCTATGCAGGGATAAATGGACCTAAGTAGAGAAAAAATATCAATGGATGTTTTAAAAAAAAAAATATCAAAAATAGCAGAATGAAAAATCTGGAAGGACAGTTTCAGAAATTGTAAGGCCAACTGTGGTCTAAGTTTGGCACAGATTTGATTCTTTGCACTGCAGACAAATATGTATTGGTTTTGGATTATTACCATCATTGGCCAGAGTTGCACTGTTTGTGAAGGCAGTTAGAAAATGGATATTGCCAGAAACCACTTGTAGTAAGAAATACTGAGCTGCAACTTGATAGTTATGTTTTCAAATATTTATCAGAAGAACATGACAACAAGCGCTCTCATCTGAGACCAGAATAGCCAATGGTTCCATTGAGATAACGTTAACATGGTTAAAATAATGTTTTAAATAAAAAGCGAAGGAATGTTATACCCCTGTATGCAGAGCTGCTACCTGCAGGAAGTGTTGTTCAACAGAAAGGTTATTATCAAACAATCTGTCTGTTTAAGGGTGAAAATTAAAAATAGGGAGTTGTGGAATCTCTTAAACACTAGAAGCAAGCACACAGAAATCATGAAGCGCAAGCTACAGTCTATGCTATGGCAGAATGATATGTATATTAATATGAAGATTAAATACAGGTTAAAAAGTTTCTTTTGATTTTTTGAAGTTGTTTTTAATTTTTTTGAACCAGAACAGACTAACAAAATGAAGAGGAAATGCCTTCACAGAAGAAAAGGGGTTTGGATGCTGAGTCCTAGAATCAGAAGGTCATGGAAGAGCCTGACATCTTTACAAGGACAGACTGAGAAGAACAATGCAGAGACTAGGCAAACCAGTTCACAGGCTGAGAATATAAGGTATGATGTCTCACAGTCCATACTTCAACTTTGCCTTTTTTGGAAGAGGAATATATGAAGATGAACAACTCTTCAGTGGTTTGTACTGAACCATCATGTTCCTGGTATAATATCTTAGCACAGGCTAGCTGTTTGGAGTTAGTATTAGCAGCCTGACAGACTCAGAAATTCCTCTCCTTCTCTCATAAGCCCTTTCCACTGTTATCTGCTGGTCATTATATCACAGACTCATCACAGCTACCGTTTCTAGTCCAACAGAAAAGAGCTGTTACAGAACAAGAGCAAACTACCATGACACTAGTAACAAAAAATTTGGCACTTTCAAGAAGTAAGGTCCAGCTAATCTATTTCTGCTTCTCTTTCACACAAATGCAGCAGTTAAAAAAAAAAAAAAAAAAAAAAAAGAAAAAAAACCCCATCATTGTCATCTTCTGCTACACTAAAGTCAGCTCCCTCTGCATGTGTCCTTTCTTGAATAGTTAGCATCAGCCATGACTACACATATCCATTGTACCTTAGACTTGTGACCCTTTTAAGAAGGACACTATTCAAAGTTTTTCTTCCTCTTTCACACTGAAATGCTTGAGTAGGAGGCACAAGGTTAGTATAAGTCATCACAAAACCAGGAAACCATCTGCCAAGTGTTAACTAGTTTCCTATCCTACCTAAAGAGCACTCACTGACTTCCCTTCATTTAAACTCTTGTTTCTTGTTTGTAGGTGTTTGGGAAGAGAAAAAGTTTTTATCTACTAGGTTATAGTGAATGAAGGCAGCAAAGTACCAGCCAGTGCGAATTCCTAACACATCCACCATAAAGAAATGTATCCAAATGCAAACATTTCAGTCTGCCAGCACAGGTCTGATGTGTTGTAGTATCGAAAAAAAGGAAAAAAGATTGACATTGTGTAGAGTATTTTGTCGTTACAGCACATTGTAACAAGTTTATGATAATAAGTATGCACAGATATTGGTGCATTTATGTGTATGAAGCAGGATTATGAGGCAGGAGTGTGGAGAAGGGAGGGATTCTAAAATATCCATCAAGGTGTACTGGTTTTGTTGGGGATAGAGTTCAATTTCTTCATAGTAGCTGTTATGGGTCTATGTTTTGGGTTTGTGCTGAAAACAGTGTTGATATCGTACTGTTTTTTTTTTTTAGTTACTGCTGAGCAGCATCTGCACAACATCAAGGCCTTTTCTGTTTCTCTTGCTACCCCACCAGTGAGTGGGCTGGGGGTGCACAAGAAGTTAGGAGGGGACACAGCCAGGACAGCTGACTCCAACTGACCAAAAGGATATCCCATACCATATGATGTCATGATCAGCATATAAAGCAGGGCGGGGGGCTGGGTTGGCAGGGGGCCACTGCTCTGGGGCTGACTGGGTATTAGTTGGTTGGTGGTAGGCGATTGTTTTCATTTGCATCACTTGTCCTTCTTGGGTTTTATTCTCCTCTCTCTTTGTTGTGTTGTCGGGTTTTTTTCCCCGTCTCTTTTCCTTGCTAATAATAATAACTTTTATTATTTTTATTTATTTTTAATTATTAAACTGTTTTAATCTTAACCCATGAGTTTCTTTCTCACTTTTACCCCTTCTGATTCTCTTCTCATCCCACTGGTGGGGGAGTGAGTGAGCGGCTGTGTGGTGTTTTGTTGCTGACCAAGGGACAATGGTTTTCAATATCATTTAATTTGTCATAAAAAAAGGATCCGGATGGTCTAGTTCCTACATACTGAATTAATCACTTTGGCATGTGGTAACCATTGGTATGTAAAAGCTGTTGATGTCCAAGGTAAAACTGGTGTCAGCAAGCAAGGGAAGCCCAAGAAAGAAACAGCCCTCACACCGTGTTCTCACCCAAATCTTTAACTGGTTTCTTCAGCCTTGCTGTCCGGTTTATCAGGAATCATTATGTTGGCCAAACTAAGAAAGAACCAGGTGTGTAGTGTCTCTCTCTGTCCATATAACAAGGATGGCAAAAGCAGCAACAGCCACTCAGCTCCATGGTTGCTCTGAGCCAGCAGATGAGGCTATTGCCATTCTACCAAGAATCCATTAGAGCTGTTGGCTTGCTAGGTCAATCAGTATTATCTATTTACTTATCTATTGTTATGATGGGAATTATGTAGGAATTATAACAGGAATATTGATGCATTCCCCACCATACTTCCTATAGCATCAACACCTTGGTAAAAGGATGTGGTTGGGCTTTTATAGATTTCTCTCTGAGGAGCAGTATTCTTAATGCCATGAAGATTTGCCAGAATAATAACCAGCAACCTTAGAAAGTAAAACCCAGGTCTTGGAATCTGAATGTATTCATCAGTGTGCTCTCTTGCACTAATGGTAACAAGTGAGTTATATACCTATGTATATAGAGCTCAATTTGATAACTGTCTTGGGACAAGTTAAGTTCACATCAGCTACTGCTTAAAGTGGCCAATATATTATCAAGATGTAACAGATAGCATTGCATGTCATGTATGCATACACCTTTACAGCATGCTTGCTATAGCTGCTCCTCTCTTTTAGACACTTGACCTCCAGGGTGACAACAATCTACAGCACCTGAAATCTGACTTAGATATTCTAAGTGTAGGTGGCGGTTCAAAACTCCATGGAGACTGCTTAGATGAAGATGGAGTATTGGATACTATGGCCAGCTAGCTCCAGAGGCAGTTTCTATGTGAAGGAAGAGGTCAAGTGCAATCTTTTCTCCCTTCAAAGCAAAGCAGATTTGTCTCTGAGGCTTTCGACCTATCACGCTAAAATTGAGAGCATTTTACCCATGCTTGTGTATAGCATGAAATCTTGAAGGTACCAGCTAATTCACTTCCTGACTGGAAGCTACATAAAGATGTGCAAGAAGACAGCATGAAATTTAATGGTGAGCTGGACAAAGAGACAATCACTGATTCCTTCTTATGTCCAAGGGTTCTGATCCTCTAGTCCAGCTCAGTTTTTCTGTGGTAACTAAAAGATTGTCACCCCACTGTCTGCAATGCCTTCTGAAATAATTTATCATTTTGCATGGATATGACAGAATAGGTAGTGCATTTGCTCTAGAGCATAGCTAGAGTTCAGTATGAAACAGTAATCCACAACACGAACTAAAGCAGTAGCTTATGGGCTGATGTATTAATTTCAGCCACCACTACATGCATTGAAGGGAGGGAAGAGTTGTACCAGACATTTTCCACAGCCCAGAGTGCAGCTGATACTCATGCACTCTCTTTGGTTCACTGACACCTTGAGAGAGGATAGAAGCACAATTACCATGTGTCGCTGGAAGAGGACAGCAAGGTCATCCAGAACGTCATCCAGAGTGACACCATATTTGGGTCTTGGTAACGCTCTTGGTTTTTCAGTTTTTCAGAAACTTGCCTCTGTGCCTCCCATTTCCTTCTGCAGGACTTCCACCCACAGGTTAGCCTGGATACTGCAGCTGAAGAGTGACACGCACTGTGTGACAAAACCAGCTGGAACAGCAAGCAGCTCCCACCTTTCCAGCAGAAGGCAGGAAGAATTCTGGCTTGACTTTGGCAAGGTCCCCTGAAGTCAGGGACAGCCGGTGAGAGGGGTCCATATCTGAGACACAGTCATTTCAGCGTATGAGAGAAGTGCAGCTACTAGCTCTGTATTCCACACACCGGGATTCATCTTTCCATGGATGTAACATGAAGTACTCGTGGTTACTTTAGCCAGGTGGGTTGGGTTTGTGTGTGGCAGTGTTTTGGTAGCAGGGGAGGGGTCTACAGGGGTGGCCCCCTGTGAGAAGCTTCTCGAAGCTCCCCCAGCTCCAAGTCAGACTCACCTCTGGCCAAGGCCAAGCCAATTAGCAACGGTGGCTTCGCCTCTGTGAGGATGTATTTAAGAAGGAGAACTTGAGAGGAGTTGGAGTTGTGAGGGAGGCACCTATGCAAACACAGAGGTCAGTTGATGGAGGAGGGAGGGAGGTGTGCCAGAGCAGAGACCCCCCCCCGCAGCTTGTGGTGAGAGGGCAGGCTGTCCCTTTGCAGACCACGGAGGTCCATGGTGGAGCAGATGCCCTCCTGCAGCCCATGGAGGACCCCCTGCCAAAGCAGGTGTCTGCACCTGAAGAAGGCTGTGACTCTGAGGCAAACCCACACGGGAGCAGTCTGCTGCTGGGAGGACAGCAGCCCATGGGAAGGGCCCACCCTGGAGGTGTCTGCGAAGAGCTGCAGCCTGTGGGAAGGACTCATGTCAGAGAAAGCTCACGGAGGACTGCCTCGTGTGAGAGGGTCCCCACACTGAAGCAGGGGAAGAATGTGAGGAGTCCTCCCCCTGAGGAGGGAGAGGCTGAAACAACGGGTGATGAACTGACCGCAACCCCCATTCGCGGCACCCTCTGCCACTGCAGGGGAAGGAGGTAGAGAAATCAGGAGCAAAGCTGAGCCCAGGAAGAAAGGAGGGGTAGGGGAAAGGTGTTTTTAAGATATGATTGTATTTCTCACTATCCTACTCTGCTTGATTGGTAAATTAAGTGGTGGTGGTGGTGGTGATGTTCCTTTTCTTCCCCAAAGAAGTCTGTCTTTTGCCCGTGACCATAATGGATAAGTCCCTCCCTGTCCTTGTCTGGATCCTGCACCTTTTGTTGTATTTTCTCCTCCACACCCCTGAGGGGGCAAGAGTGAGTGAGTGGCTTTATGGTCCTCAGTTATCCTCTGGGCTCAAACCATGACACCAGATGGGTTTCAGAAGACAGTGAAAAGCTTGAGAAGCTCACCATTTGCAGATGTGGAAACAGTTTCTATAACTGACAATGTGCTTTGGCCATATCTTATTAATGTCTATTGATAACCTCCTTCAGACATCAGATGAACTGGTTAAGGACAGAGGCTGTGAGACAAAGAGCATAATTTGTGACAACATTTACACTGTGCTCACTCTCAGGCTTCAGAGAGGCTTACCTATTAATTTGAGCAGGGTAGGAGAGGCTCTCTTTGCTGACCTACACTGTATAAAATAAAATATAGTTGCTAAAGTGGGATGGCTGATGTTGCTATAAAGGTCCAAGTTGTACTTCTCCCTGGTTTGATAAATGAGTGTCATCAGAATTACTGTGCTCTCCTGAAGCAATTAGTCATTATTGGATGATCAAAAGTATTTATCAAAACTTCAGGTGCAGTGCGATTGATCTTCATTTGGGTTGGAAGGGTTTCCTTGCTGGATTTTGGAGAAGGAATCTATCAGTGGCACAGCCATCAAACAGAAGGCAGCAGGTATATCCTTGTCAGAGAGATATATGACTATGCAGAAATTCAAAAAGTTGCCAGGAACTGCAGCTCAGTAGCAGAGGTGACTACTGTCACCTGGCAAAGATGTTGGGGTTTTGAGTAGGAGATGGAAAGAACAGTTAACAAACCCACGTATATCAAGAACACCATAGCCTACCTTAAAATGTGCACAGGGGAATTTTAATTAAAGGATTTATACAGCTGTGGAATCCTGAAATCCTCTGAGTAATGTGCGATGGTCTGAGACCTCCCTGGAAATGGCTCTTTAGTATTTGCAACATTAAAAACCTACAGGGGAGCTATTCCGACATGATGTGTTTGATCCACCTTATTCAGAAATCCTAGCTTCAAGATACACAACCCAGATCAAAGTAATCTAAAATGTCATTGTAGCTGTTACAGCATTGTGTTCTTGAGCAATAGATGTGTCTGTGAAGACATTTCAATGGCAGGTCTTGATCTTGTAAAATGCCTTTATCACCAGTGAAAGTTTATCAGGCTTCAGAATACTTATTTTCAAGGTTTTCTGGTGATCTAAATGGTTTTCAACTGGACATTGTACAGAAAACCTCTTTGTATGTTAACCACTGTTTCCATATGTGAAAGAGGTTAATGTTTACTCAGGAAAGGCAGCCTTGCTCCTTGAGACACCAGTTTCCTCTTGCTATTCAATAATTCAGATACAAATAAATTAAATCCATCTGAACTGGAAATACAGAACTACCAGTGGGAATTGCATTTGCAGTCACCTTCCTTCCTGGGGCAAGTATTGCAGCAACAATTTAGCTAAAAGGGGCCAATTTTTGACTGGTTTTATAAAATCAGGTATAAATACTAATCTACTGAATACAGTTGGGTTACTCTGGATTAACAGTGGTATAAATAACAGCAGAATTTGGCACAGTGTTTCCAAATGAATAAACCTAAAGGTTTTTCAACTAATGAAATGGCTTGAATATGATCAAACAGATTTTGCTTTTAATCTGTGAAAGAAAAATGTGTTTGCTTGACCTGTAAAGCAAGTTATGCCAAATTTGATCATGAAACAATACTTATGACTAATTTTTAATGCACTGAAAATAACTGAAGCGGGAAATGCTGATACACTAGTGTAACTATGACTGTGGAAATTGAACTAATGTAATAACTAAAACAAATGGGTGTAATGAAAGAATAAACCCATGGAGGTTGGTAATACCTTAAAATAGTGTGATTTTGAACCTAATATGTGGGGGGGGGAATGAAAAAAAAAAAGTCAGCAGCTACAGCATGTGGCAGGAGTCTTTGCTGACATTTGCAGAGCATTGTGTTGTGCCAGAACTGTTGTAAGAAGTGTCTGAGAGCAAGAACATCGCAAAGTAATGAACTCTGGAGCACAGTGAAAAAGAATTACATGTGTGTGGACATAAATGTGCTCAAGTCCAGCATATTTCTATTGAAATTGGCATAGAAGCTGATTTAAAAAATAGGCTCAGAATCTTTTCTTGGTGACATACGATCCCTTTCCGTTTGCTATACTTGAAAAGGGAAAAAAAAATTCAGCTGAGGGCATACATTTTTGACAGACAGCACACATGATGGAGTGCTGACTCTGCGTATCTCTGAAAATGGAAGTAATTGTACCGCAAAGTAAATCTGGATAAATGCAGGGGGAAATTACTTCCACTGAGAGTGGTGTTTTGTTCTGTTTTTAAAGTATCCTTTTAATGTTAATAGATCTTCTTAAAAATAAATTATTTAAGGAGGCTTATCTTTAAAATACTACTAGAATTATGACTAGAAAACATATGAATCGTTGCTGTTCTGTAGCACAATTAATTTTCATTGCTGTATTTGTGACCTACTTACACAGACCACAAACACTAATCTCACTGGATAATTAAAAGAGTGTAAATATCATTTGTCCAGTCCCTGATGATTTGTTTTAGAAATCCAATGAGCTCTCTACAGTAAACTTGCAGATAAGAAATCCTCAGTTACATATAGACTTTAATTATCACATACCACTAATGATTCTTAATACTTGGTTTCAGATTTTACACTTGGAATAATACAAACTATATTTTACATGCAATTAAATGTTTTCACCCATAAATCTATTTCTCTAACTGTAGCATTCTTACGCAACAACATGTGGATACATTGTACAAAACAGGCAAATATATTTGTCTTATATTTGGTCTTGGATAAAATATTTGTAATATTTTTGTTGATGTAAATGAGGTTTTCTTTAAAATTTACTACTGACCTTCTAAATACAGGTGTATATTTCAGGATTGGACCAAAGAAATCAGTTTCGCAATCAAGGAAATATGTGGCTAAAAGCCATCCTGATTCAGTGGTAAAATAAATATAGCAATTAGAGATCATACATATTAGTTGCATGTATAATAAATTACATTGGGAGTCATAACAAATGAGAAGTGGCAATACAAACAAACTGAATGTTACAAGCATAGCAAATTGATAAAAGAAGCAAAAGACAAGGAAAAAAATCTATGACAGTGAATGACAATTTTGTAAGGTATAGTAAGAATGACAGAAATCCCAGCAATGTTATAAGCTTGTAATTAGCTAAAGATAGTAAATTCGTTAATAATGATGAGGAAGGAGAAAGAACTATTTAATTTGTGGGGGCTTCTGTTGGAAAGAAACTGGATGACTTGCTTGTATAGCATGAAATGCTTTAAAATCTACTAGAAAACTGTGAATAATGTAACCATATTTACTTGGTATGCCTATGTTAAACTGATAGATAAACACATCTTCTGTCCTTAAAAATACTTTTTAAAGTATTCCAAATACAGACCTTGAGTGCTGCTGCATGTTGGTTATTAAATTAAATACAAAATAATTCAATCTTTGTTGAATATCTTATAAATAGTTCCTAAGATCAAAGCTCCATGCCAGTAGTGCCAAAATTGTGGGGAAAACAGTAAATTACAGGTAATATAAAGTTAGGGGAGACTCATGCAATGGTGTTCAATATAAGAACTCAACAGGGAGTGTTAAGACAGTTGTTTATTTGGTACCTTACTGTGCTGTTACCCGAAGGATGTATGGTGTGTTTCATCTTTAACTGCTCATTTTCTTCCTCTCCTGGTAATTAGAGTCCAGATACCAAGCAATTGCCATGTGAGGAACTTACATACTTCACCACACATGAGTGTTTTTTCTTTGAATATCTGGAATCCAGATGTGCTTTCAGTGAAATAAGACACTATTTTAGCGCACCTATTTAACACACGGGTTTCAAGACCTACCTTACCATTTAGTACAATTGAAAAACATGTAAACCTCCAGTAGAGCAACTGCTGAGAGCTGCTGCTTGCATCTCCTTCTCTATAGTGTACCATTTGCTCCCTGAATTCATATCAGTTTTTTGGTCCTCCCTACTTTCCTTATTCATGGATTAACTATGAATGTTTGGAAACAAATCTAGCCAGCCAGGTCCGGGAACACATGCTGAGGTAAGTGTGACATTTTGGACACTGAACTTTCCACCTACAGGTCACCAGTTAAAACCAGCTCAACTAAACAATGACTAAAATTTCGTTTTGAAAAACTTATGTACAAAGAGTCCAATATAGGAATCCTTCCACTGAACACACTGGAAACACATTAAACTAAGAATTGGAAAAGGAGTTGCTTCAGCCCCAGGTGGTGTTTTTACAATAGGAATTATTGTGGAAGAGCTGTCCCTTCTTTAAGCTTGTACCTTACCTTGTTCTGCAGTAATGTTTGTGTGTACATAAGCCATTAGACCCATCTACAGAAACCTGTATTTGAAAAGTTTCTGCCCCGAAATGACGTTATCATTATACTATGGAAAAATTTGCAGGTTCATCAAAGAGCTTGCAAACTGCATGAATGTTGGAGGATGAATCAATTATCCCCAGGAGATACATCCTTCTCAGACAGGGGTGGGGTAATATAGGCATAGTTGTACCTGTGGAAAGATTTTCTTGTAGATAAACAAGATTTAATTAAAAAAAATCCCAAAACATTATCTAATAGTTCTAATTGATATTAATTTCCTTTTTAAACTTATGTTTGTAATTATTCTTATATATGCAAAACAGTCTATTTGCATAACATACAGAGCTACACAAAATGCAGCAGCCTGAGGTTCTATATCTTCTTTCTCTGACCTACTTTGTCATCTTTAATGTTCCTTCTGCCTCTTTTTGGCCTTCTCCATTGTCTTTTTCTTTGATAGAAAAATTCTTCTCCCTTATCATTTTTTTCTTACTCTTATTTTTTTATTTCCTTGGTTTCTTATTCCTTTTGTTGATCTACACATACCTACTTCTTTTTTTGTTTTCCCAAACTCCACCCTCTTCCATGAGGTAAAGATATCCAGCAGCTGTGTTAGAATTCTGTCTGCCTGTCTTACTTTCATAGAGGGACAGGGTGAAATGCCTACTGCATCTGATCCCATGGAATAGTGTTTCTCCTGCAACGGTTGTACACCAGTCCCCAGATGCTCAGTAGTATGATAAGGAACCACATTTTAGAATTAAGTGGAGTAAGTCTTGCCATAGTGGGCTCTTCAGGCCCTAGGTTTTTCTTTAGTAACACTGATGGAAATAGCATATTAGCCTAGAAACTATTAATAACAACTGCAGATTAAAACATGGTAAGTGACTAGGTTTAATCCTGTATCCACCGTGCATCACCCTCAGGGTTCCTCGTCTCCAGAACATCTTTTCCCTGCTACCCACACTCCTATAAATCTCCCTGCCATCCTTGCCTTTCTGTCCATCACTAGAGGGGATGTTTAGGCTTGTTTGCACTGCCCTATCATGTTCAGACCATCAGGAGCTACTGCTCCACATCCTCCATCTGTCTCTTGGTCCTTCACTCCAAGTGTCAAGCTGGCCATGCCTTGTGACACTGAAGAACCATTTTCTTCCCAAGCCCATTTTCCCTTCTGCTTTCCCTTCTTTGAAGGCAACAATGATCTTCTACTGGCTAAACGCACAAGTCCATATCATTACAGTGCTGACGTGAAACAGTAAAATGTTATAATAAAGCCATGAACTTTTTATTTCACTTGATCAGTGATGAAAGTCACAGCATAGTTATGTGAATTACTAGTTTCTTAATGACTCTTGGTCTAACTTTTACAGGGGGGGTTTATTAAGCACTCAAATTTAATTTCTCTCTACAGGAAAAATTTACACAGGCTTTCTATCAAGAACAAACAGGCAGACCCTGCAAAGGTATTGACATTCTTCCACACCCTAAGCCGAAGTGAATGTTATTCACTGTAAGAATGCTATTTGGCCAACACTTGTTGTTGCCATAGCTCTAGCAAGAGTAAAGATGCAGATGCTGTGTTCAGACAATAACAGACAACACGTGGAAATTACCATCAGAAACTGTTCTGAGAGAAAACTGACTGCAAGTGACACAGAGAAATCTGAAAAGGGGTGCATGCGATGAGATTATTTTTCAGCATGTGGTATGTCTAAAGTGGAGGAAAAAAAAATATCTTTTTACAATTTTCTTCTACATTTGAAGAATTATTATAACAATTGAAAAATACTTCTTTACCAGCTAGAAGACTCCAAATTTGGTAAACAGGTTTTCTTTGAACTTCCTAATTAAATTAGTTTTGGGTAGAATGCAAGCTCAATAAATTCCAGCTGCAAAGGTCACGTTTTGGAAACATTATAAGCCACTTAACAACAGAAGCTTAGAAGGAGAATGCTTTCTCAGCCTTTATGACTGCCTTGCAACGCTGTAATAGCACTGGGACAGCAGTATTACTGTAATTAAATATCCTTTGCAACAGCCTGGACAAGCGGAAACACTGGTCATCTAAGACCCTTGGGACTGACATGTGCATACAGGTTAACTCTTTCTCAGGCATTGTAATGTGACAGCATCAGCTCCCACATATATAGCTCAGCCAATACGCTTGTATTGATATCATGGTTGAATTGATCTATTTTATTGGTCAAAACTTTTGTACTTATGGAAGAGGGAATTCTTAAAGCAGTCTGTTACTGGATTCAGGAGATTTAGCTTTAGTCATTTGAGACTGTTCCCCTCCTCACTCTTCTGCGGTTACACTTTCCAGGGCAGAGAGAATAGGATGAGATGTGTGTCTGTGCCACTGTCAAAACAGCAGTTACAATACACATAGGGTGGAGGGGTGGCAGAGGCCCCCGGAGGCCTCCCACTGGACATTAGCAGCCTCCTAGACAGAATTAAGATGTTGGCAGTCCAGGAACAGCCAAAACTGTCCCAGCTGAATCCTCCTGAGCCTGTCTGTCAGGGTCTCGCCACCACAGCTATTTCATGTGACAGAAAATGGCTACTCAGCTATTGCTCTCTGTCTTCTTAGCTGCAGGTTCTTAAGCATGAATCTGAGAGCAATAGGTACATATCCGTATGCAATATGAGGTTCTGTGCCCTCCAAGAATTCCTTGATGACAAAAGGTAAGGACAAACTTTGGAAACTGTTCACTCTGATAACTGACATTTTATTCTATGAGAATAAACTTGTATGCAGTCACATAATCATTATGTGACTTAAAAATGTAGAAATAACCTAATTTCTACAGTGTAAAAAAAAAAAAAATACCTGAGGGATAAATTATGGGAGTAAACAAGACAGTTTTCTGTCCTTCAGGTTCACCCGGATATCATGGTTGATTCAAGACTTGGGTGCTACCTATGATAGCCTGACTGCATCCAGGCAAGTTTTGTATACCTTTGTCAAATAGCCATCATTTTGGCTGACAGAAACTTTGGTTCTTAACCAAAACTGGAAAAAAACGCATAGCTTGCACCCAAAATATGAAAGTAGAAGGTATGAGAATACTATGCTCTCTATAGAGAGAATATAGAAACACATTTTGAAAAGTGGATTTCATATTTCCTTGAGATATGCAAGTTCATTCTACATATCTCTAACCCACAGCAACCTGAATCTTCTAGGAATATTTGCTTCTGTGGTACCTCCCTTCTTGACCAGCACTGGAGGTTTTCACTGTTGCAAGCAGAAGTTTTTAAAACCTGAGCTCGTAAGTGAGGCTAAGAGGTTTAGCTGAGAGCTACAACAGTCATCTTCTCTACTTTGGGCATGGATGACATTGTACAATTCATAATGTCCAGTGAGTAATACCTGTAATGACCTGATGCATTGCATTTCATGGCTTATATTATATTCTGGTTCCAAAGATAAAGTACAAAGAGTGGAATTATACTGATGTAGTAAGTTTCTACATGTTTTAAAAATGAATATTTGTTGGATTGTTTACAGCTTACTTGTGCATTTAATATATTCAACAGTTACATGTGAGTTACAAACTCCAATACAGTATTTCTACATGCCATAGAAATGCAGAAAATTTCCTCATGCCCTCCCCCTACTACATATTCGTACTTCTTATGTCTGCCAGATGGTGTGGAGCAAATTATTCTAGTGCTCAGACCATGTGAATTTTAAGCAGATGAATTTAACAGTCTGCGCAGCACTTTGCCTTCTTTTATCATTGACTGTAATGCTGGCCTGTTTGATCACACCCCAGAACAAACAAATCTCATTAATCAGTGTTTTCCTTTTTTTCCCCCCTTGGCTGCTTCTTCCTTTCCATTCACTTTTGGAGAATTTCTTTGGAAAGCCATTTTTTTAGAGGAGGATAAATTTTTCAGTCTGCTTAGTGCTTTTATTTGGAAGTGAATTTAGCTTTAAGGAAAAGTGCCAGCATGAAAAAACTGAGAAATAGTGCAGTTCACATATAAATGAAATTTGGCCTGGACATCTATGATGTAAGTTAGCCACTAGTACTCCACAGCAATTTACATCTCTATAGTTGAAAGGGTAATGTGATTTAAAATCCATGTACCTTACATTACTAGGACTCTTACTGAAACTGTCATTGAAGATTCTGAATTATGCAATTCAAATATAGTTACTCCACCTCAAATGTCAGCTACATCAGCCAAGCAGTAATTTGGTGATGTTGCTTAATTCACTCGGCCATGACTGAACTGGTCTTGAAGCATTCCTGACTTTTTGTTTTACTTTCAGTTCACAGAGTCAGAAAAATATTGGTCAGAAGGGACCTTTGGAGATCATCTGGTCTAACCTCCCACGAGACCTGGGACTCTTGCTAGTGCTAGATCAGGTCAGCCATGGCTTTACCTGTGTGAGTCTTAAAAAGCCTCAAGGATGGAGATTTCACTGTCTCCCTGGGGAAACAACAGTGAGAACCTGCTCCAGTGCTGCACTGTCCCCCAGCGAGTCCAAACGTCCCTAACTGAAATTTGTGCCTATTGTCCCTTGTTACATTGTCTGTTACTATAGAGAACAGTTTTGCTTTGTCACCTTTGTGCCTCCCCTTCAAGCGTTATAGGCTGCTAATAGATTGCTGCTTAGCTCTCCTTTGCCAGACTGAACAAGTTCAGCAGCTCCCTCATTGCTCACTGAGATGGCCAATGACCATTAAGGCTCCTCCTCAATGCCCCAGCTGTCTTGGTGGCCCTCGGATGGACCCCCTCCAGTTTCTCCACATCCCCTTCAAACTTGGACACAGATTCCAGATATGCCCTGATCAATGCACCTCACCAACAGTGTCTGAATGAATCACCCTCTTCACAGCTGACTTAATAAAACAGGTACTATTTAATACTGTTGGCTACTGAGTCTTGCAGTAGTTTTCCCATATTAGGACTGTGAACCATAAAGACCTTTGGTTATCAGAGAATTATTATGGAATACACAACTTTTGGTACAGTCTTGGCTTTGCTTCTTGACTGCTTACAGGTTTCAGGAAGATTATTCCTGTAGGAAGTTTATCTTTACATTGTCTACTCCTCCAGACTATGAAGAGAAAGTAGCAAAGTCAATTTGCAGGCCAAGGCTCCATCACTTGAGCACATTTCAAATAAATATTGAGCAAAAATATAGCCTTCTGCTCTGTTGTTTTCCCTAATAAGCTCTTTGGTGGAGATGGGAAAGAGCTGGTGGTTCAGGAAATTTGGGGGGGAGGGCAGGTTGTAATGCTAGTTTCAAGAGGTAGATTTAATCATGTGGCAATTTTTCTGCCACATAATAATATATTTCCATCAGTGAAGACCTACTCAGAAATATAGAATACACCCTGGGAGGGAGTCTTAATGTTGAAGATAGAAGAATACTATAATAGGTGATAAAGAAACCCTTACTTATCTCCTCTTCAAATTAGAAGCCCTTGTTAATATTCCAGCACAGACCTGGTTTACTGAGCTGCTGGCAATAGCAGCAAATCTATTTGAATTGAAATAAAAGCTGACAGAAGAAAAAAAAAAATACAGTGCAGCAACCCAGTGCTGATAACCATATATGGTACATACCACACTGAGAAATGGACAGGAAGGAAGAGGCACTAAGAGTAGCATCAGTGCAGACTGGGATGTGCTGCATCACAGGTGTCTTGAAAGAAAATATGATGAAACTCAGAAGGCTGTATTCACTGAAAAGCAAGGTCAGAATGTAGGCTAATGCGTAGTTTTGGTCTTGATTCAGTGTAGGGTGATTGGATTTATGTGGTATTTAACTCTAGGTATTTTTCTCCTTCTGTTTCTTCTTTCTTATTCTCACCTGCCTCAATGACAAAGTCACAGTTGCATTCTACATAGCATCTGGGCTCATCTCCTGGGAGATCTGTGACATCGTACCTAGAACATATGGCCACTTTGTGCTTTCCCTGACCAAAGTTTCATGTGCAGCCTTCTCTCTTAATTTGTTCTATATTCTTTTTTTTTTTTTTTTTTTTCCTCCAATGAAATAATAGCTCTGCTTCTCTCTCTTTGTGGTTTAGAGTTGATTTCTCAACATTGGTGACTTGCAAGCTATTTTTGATTAAAAGTAAATGTTGGTGTGTGGGAGTACATATGCAGCCTATGCAAGCCTGTGCATGCGTGCAGCACAGAGGAAGACTGCTGAGGACAGGCAGGCCTGCATAGCCACAAGCTGTATGTATTTTAGAACACTAGGATAAAGGGGAAGCAATGGGTAAGAAATAGGTCTGAGGTTTGCAATTTCATACTAAAAGACACAGAAACTTGCACATTAAATGTTTAAGGGGGGCTTTAAGCCAAAAGAAGATGATACCCTTCCTTTTCCCTAAGTGACTTGTGTTTCAGTTTTACTTCCTGTGACTCTTCCATCTTCACTTTAAAACTTCATCCCTTTAAAAAGTCTGAGAAAAGGCTCTGTTCAGAAGGCTCAATTTTTCTTCATCTTTCTTCTGTTTCTGCTTCTTTTTCACTTGTAACTGTCAGCTTATGTGCTCTTCTGTCCCTTTACCACCACTGTTTTTTCCCTTGGCATTCTCATCTTTTACACACCCTGCTCCTTTTCCTTCCCTCTGGGGGAGCACAGTGTTGGAACTGAGATAAACCTAAAGAAGTAGTATTCCTCCAGGGAGCATCTAGATGATAGGCATGAGCGGAACTGGATGATTTTGTGAATGCAGGAGTGCATAGGACAAACTATATTTCAAAAACTTCATGATGAACTAAATTAGCATTTTTCTTACTGACCTATGAAACAGCACAATTTTCAAATCAGGTCAGCCCATGTTTTTGAAAGCACTGACACTAATATCAAACTTAACTATTGTGGAGTTAGTAGAGAAAAGTGATTTGTTGTTAAGAAACAACAAAGCAGATTATGAACATATCTCTTAGCTATTTTTTAGTATTAACTACTGAGAAAATTTTAATTTAATAGTATTAATCACCATGGCATTAGCCAGGGGTGACATTTACTCTCAATCAGAATAGAGATGGGAGATGCTTGGGTAACAAATAAAGCTAGCACAGACCACCTGCAGAACCTGTGCTGGTTATTGTTCAGCGGTATTCTTCAAGCACAAAGCAGCAAACCTCTCAGATCCATCCTGGGGATTACAAGACATTATTACCCTCAGCTTCCTAGCAATGTCCCTCTGCTGGTCTGTTAATACTTTCCTGCTACCCTAATCTTCCAAGAAAGCAATTTATGTAAGTGCTCCCTAACTCATTCCTGTCCAAATGAGAAAGGTTAACTTAAACCAGTTCAAAAATCAACTCTTTATTAATGCAGCTTATTTGACAAAAGTAGATCAGAAAGCTTATAAAAATTACACTTATGGGAGAATTTCAGAGTTAAAGGATGTGCAGGAGAGATATTGGAGCTTTCTGTTGTATGAATGTCTATCAATAGACAGGCAATAGAGTTGCTCAGGTCTTGTTCTGGTTATTTCAGATTTATTTTTATGTGTCCAAATAAATACACTGTTAAGAAGATGAGCACATAAGAGTCTCATTTGATTTAACATCCTCTACAAGGTCCATGATGTTTCAGCTATGGCTTGGAGATCTCGAAATGTTTTTTCCTACTTTATTGTTCCTGCAGACCAGCATGCTTCACTGTAGGGTACTCCATGCTTTTCACAGACTATGAACGCTTTTCAGAGAATATTTGTACTGAAGATTCAGTCCTTACCCCATCACTCTACCACACAGGGTGCTAAGCAGCACTGCCTTCTTTTAAAGGAAAGAAAAATCTCTAGGATTCTTCACTATAAATTTGCTCCAAGATATTAATTAATTTCCACTGAAACCTATGGAAAAATGTCAAACATCTGAATATTTCTGAAATGAATGCTGAGTAAGTGTTTTTCTAAAACCAGCTAATATTATTCAGGTAAATGTATCCAAATCAATCACGATGTCACTTTAATGTAGGATCAGTCATCTGGTATGGAAAAACGCATATTAAAAAATAGCTTTTACAAGAAGATACACAATTCTTGGGTTCTGATTCTCCAAAGGTATATTCAAGTACTGAACTTTATTCACTATATAAGCAGTGTCAGGCTGCTAGGTCATGGATTTTTTCAGGTGATCTGGCAGCTGATAGAGTGTCCTGTCTCTGGTTGCTTGTCTGTGGCCCCATGCTACTCCGTCTGTTGTCCTTGTTAGGAAACTAAACAGGCTAAGAAATTGCTTTTATGTTGTTGTTGCTAGGCTGGTTTTTTAGCCATATCGGTTTCACAGCCTGATGCACCACATGACTACCAAACAACCATGCCATAGGGAGAGAGAGGGTACTGCAGAGATGGGATGAGCAGTCAAGATTGGGAAGGTCAGGGACTGCTTAGGTAGTACTGCAGCACAATCTTGAAAAACCCCATTTACTCCTGTGGATCTACTTGTTGCATGTTAAATATAAGACCGGGCTCTGTGTTACATATTTCTTGTACCATTGTGTAGACAGAAGGTACTTTAAAAAATGTTAAAATTGCAGAAGAAAGCACTTCTTTACCTATGATAACCTTAATTCTGCTTCCCTTCTTATTACAGTAGTATTACAGCAATTGTACAGTACTGCTATAATAGTAGTATTACATATTTGTGTAGTACATGAAAATGCTATACACAATATACTAATATTACACATTCACAGAAAACAAAAAGAAGTTTGAAGCAGCATTGCTTTATTTAGGCCATGTAGACTGCATAACACCTAACCAGCACAGATGAGTCCCAGCCACCCTCTTTTCTGGAGGCATCTCCTACAACAAGGAAATGTTCACTGACGTGATGCAAGATGGGGCCCAAGCTAATGAAGCTTGAAAGCAAGCTGCTGCCTTCAGAAAAAGTTATCTGCTTTTCAATGCAGGTCCAAAGAGTCTGAGCAAGACTATGGCAACAGCATGCTCCTCACCATCCTCTTTCCCAATACTTTCCAAATCTGGGCAGAAAGCAATACTCGCATAATAAATCCAACCTGCACATGTAAAGATCAACCATCTATCTTGTGTGCCTAGGGCAGGCCCAGTTGTAAGACAAGAAAGAGGTCATACATATGGCTCATCTTTGCAAAGGCAGAATTGTGTAGAAGACAAGGTCACCACTACCCTAAATACAAAAAGAAGCCTAAGGGCACATGAGACAGTTCTTTATATTAACCTAGATATGGCTGTTATAATTTTTAAAAATGCTGCAAGGATAGCATTCTCCTTGTTTTCAGCCAAGAGACAAGTTGCTCTGTCTTTACAAAGAAGGTCACTCACCAGAGCATTGTATCGGTTCTTTTGTTTTTACAAGAAGGAGCAGCTGTACCAGCACCCTCTCCTTTCCTGTTGGTCTAGCTAATTAGAGGGAAGGATATCATTACAGGGTATACAGTGTAATATAATAGTACTTTAATCCCCACCCTCCCCCCCCCAAAAAAAAACCCCAAAACTTAGCTAATGTCTTCTTTCAGCTTCTTTAGGACTCTTACGCTGGTTTTCAGATTATACTAAGGTTGTTACTCCCAGCTGTGAGCTGGGGATAGAATGACACACACTAAGAAATAACCTCACTTCTTCAAGGCTGGGGCTTTATGGTAATAAATTGTCAAGAGGGAGATTACACAGCTGCAGGAGTTTATATCTGCTTTCAGTGCTTTCACTGGCTGCTGAGGATTTTTCTGCAAGTAGACTTTTAACGCAGTTGGGAGAAAAAGTCTTGATCACCTGGAAAAAGAATAAGGAAGGCCATTTTTAAAAAAAAAATTGGCCCAGCTGGCCAGGGTATGATTGTTAATGTTTATGGTTTGTTAAAACTATTCCTAGGATATGATGGATTTTTAGTGTGTATAATTTTCTACTGCTAATATTTTGTTTGTAGTCTGGAACTTATTATGGAGAGAAGGATTAGTATTTACCACTTTAGATGCTAGTAGCCCATGAGGTAGAGATTATTAGATCATCTATTTGCTCACTAGCTTTTTTGTAATCTTAGCTTGTTGAAACTGTGTTTGCTCTATATTGATAGCAGAAACTAAGCAAATAAACTTCCTAATACTTAAGTAGATACTCAGAGTGAAGATGCACCACTGTTAGATACAGCATGCCTAATCTTCAGCATGAATATGAAAGTTTTAGAGAGTGTATTAAAGACAAGACTTAAAAAAAACCCCAGTCTTAAGGAGATAATGCAATAGTGAATAAGGGGTGATTGTACTCAATACAAAAGGAATGAAAATTATATACCAATGTAGTACATTTTTTCCTTCTGCTGATGTGAAAAAATTGCAAAGAAAATGCAAGAATCAGATCTTTGCAAAAGAAGCAGCAACTGAAAAACTTGCATTTGTACTTCTTCCAACATTCTAGCACAAGATCAAACAACAGGATCAAAATTGTGGTCTTCTCTGACTTTAAACAGTTCCCCATGAAATAGTTACTGCTCCCTAAAACCACCTTATTTTTAAGCAGCTTCTCACAAGATTTTAGATTTGGCGTAGAAAGCAGTTAGATTGTAAGGAGCTTAAAAGATAAACTGCCTTCACATACACCATATCAGCCTGTAGTTTCAGATGTTTCTGAATGCAGAAGATATTAAACCAATGCCACTTTAACCACAAAGACCTAGAATTTAGCAGAACAATGCGTGAATTCCATGTATAATGAATGTAAATTAGACATATAACCTAATTTATTCAGGGGTGATATTCTGCATTTACACTGTTTCTTCAAATATTATTCAAAGCACATAATGAATACTTGCTCTTGAAAGGTTTCTCTGAGGGGACTAAAGGTGATCGTAAGACCATAGCGGGTATCTGACGGACTCAGAATAGCAGCGGGCTGTCTACAACAATGTATTTCCTTTTAGAGAATGGGGCTTGGTTTAAAAAGTGATTTGTTTAATGTTCTAGTATATATAACACCTGCGATCTCTCTCTTTCTCTCTCTCTTTTTTTTCTTCTTACTGAAACTACCAAAATCATTCAGGCCTTTCTCAGTTAGAATGGTGTGTTGGATATGGGAAAACATTTAATAACCATTCACAAAATTCAGATAGTGTCTGTATGGCTGATGAAGTTTGCTGTCATGGCAATACTGCTGTTGCCATGCTGGCTTCCTACAGCATACTTTCCAGAGCCATTCAAAGTGTTGATTTATATATATTTGAAGTGTTGCAAAGTTTAGCTTCTGTAATTACAGAGAAGCTGCCTCTTTTCTTCACTGCAGAAATTGAGATCAGTTCACGTATTCATCTTCATATTTTTAAATTTGAAAAATGTGGAAGTCTGACATTTTTAAACATACTCTGATTGTGGGTTCTTGTCTCAAGCATTCTTCCTCTGATGATATGACAGAACATGAGGATAATATCCATTTATTCACATGGGCTTGGTGGGGGAGGATAGAATGAGCACGTCTGTGACGAACATTTGCATTTAAGGCTCCTGCATAATTTTTGAAGGGTATTATCCATTTATATATATGTATCTATATAATCTTAAAACAGTGATTACAGTTATGATTATCAGAAATACTCTATTTTAATATTTTAAAATTCATTTGCAGGAAATTATTTAATATAATGTTTTGGAGATTTATAAAAAATAGGAGTTAGACTTGTTTTTAAAAAGCAAGCTATTAAAAAAAATATATTGGCAATGCAAGTGTGGCCATAGCATTGGGACTATATAGACTGTAGTTTAGGGTCTACTGCAAGCCAGCCAGCCATAAAATAAATATGTACTACAGAGGTTTTAAGACTCTAACACACAGGCTTCCACTGCAGCAGCGGTTTGCAGTTTCACTTCACCATTCCCTGTTTTAGCTTAAACCAGTGAAGAAGGTATGCTTCAACTAAGATGCTAGACTGGTTAGATCTCATTGTGCTGCCCTTTATAGACTTGGTAATCTCTAGCAAAGGGGTGAAGCAACTAGCTACAGACAATAATATGCTAAACTGTGACACTAGACTTCTCTGCCATAAACCCCATCTGAGCCAGGCTACGTATTTGAATTATGTCTTGTCTGAGACCCATGTTTATTCTTTTGGGGAGAAGGCAATGCACAATCAGAAAAAAAAAAAAAAAAAATTTAGAGATAATGTTATTCTCCTAAACCATTGTTTCAGTTTTAAATGTTAATGCTTCTTTCAACCCAACTATCATAATAAATATTATGCCCATACCAAAAGCAAAGAAAAAGTCACTGGAAGTTGACTAAGAGGATTTTTATACGAATAAGTATACTTTTTAAAACTTGGGTAAGAAATGGAGAGTAGAAGAGTAGATAGTCAAATGACAACTCATATAAATGTCTCCTGTTTCAGTAATCCAAGATTTTCATTTTTATAGACAGACATAAAAGACTGGGGGGGAGGGAATATAAAACCCCCTTATTTAACAAATGACTTTGAAAAGGCAGAAAATATGCTTAAATATGCCCTATTTTACACATTCCTTTCATCCTGTAGGCTTTTGACGTAATGCTTATCACTTTGTCATTATGTCAATTTGTGCGTACCAATCTTTTTTTCTCTTGTCTCATCTTATATTTAGGCTGTGATCCTGCGAACACTTACCTACATGCTTAGTTTTGCTACTCTTAGTAATCACTTTGAAGTTAAAAGGATTATTTGCATTAGTAAAGTAAGACATGTGTGTGCTTGCAGGATGAAGGCGTTGCACAGTAAACTCTTTGGGATGGGACCAGATCATTTATTATGCAGTTGAATAGCTCAAAGCACAGTTCAGTGGAGGATGAGTTCACGAGTTTGCAGAAGTTAACAGAGTGAACTAGTATGTGGGATGTCAGTCTCGGGCATAGCACTCAAGTAGCTGCTCACCCCAACTAACACACAATCTTCTTCTTTTTTGGCATTTGCTGCTGAGATATAGCCTAAGATCTCATACCTGATGAGATACCTGCTCCTTTTCTCCTACCTCCTAAACCAGAAACTTCCCTGGTGCTGGCCATGTGCTAACATGGAGCAAGACCATAAGTAGCTTTATTCTCCATACATAGGGAGGAGCAATCAAGATCAGGAATGTTTAGCTGCAGAGCTCTCCAAGCTCCTGTTGTTGGACAGTTGCTGCCTCTTGAGAACCACACAGCAGTAGCTGCTCACCCGAAGTAATGCATGTAACGCTTTTATCTTCTTCCCCTGTTTTCCCACTTTTCAGGGAGACCTAGCCACTATTTTTTTATTCCTCCCTTCTCTAAGAAGCTAAGTGTGCTATTCAAACACTCTATTTCAATAATCATTTGCTTTTAAGACAGACATCATTTAAAATCCACTTGGAGAGATGTGTAAAAAGTCTTCTCTTAGCTACATTCTGAGAACACAGCTGTGTACACTACCACAGCACCACAAGAAATAAGCTAGATATTTGGCAAAGATACCCAGCAACACTTATCCTCTGGCAACCTCTGAGATAGACACTCCAGTGCCTTTTGTAATATAACTTGAAAAATTACTTCCAGCTTCACAGGAAGAGCTCAAAATCCACTTTCCCAGGCATATTTATTTCAGTTGATAACTCTAAGCAGAATAATGTTATTTTTATTGCACTAGTGTTTAGAATTCCAGTTGAGCTGTGGGTGCCATTTTTTGTTATATTATCTAAAATTAGGGACAGGCATGCTCTTCTGTTAAAGTACATACTTTAAGGACTTGTCTACATGAAATATTTTGGTAGTTATAGTGATGTAATCCCAGAACATTTTTGGAATATCAGTCTGTGGGCAAACACCCACTTGCTGAGCTGGCTGTACTTGTGGAACAGGTCACTGCTTCTAGATGATCTTTCCTCACCACTTTTGTATTTGTTAGCTGAGCCATTTATGTGAATGCTCCCTTGCTCTCACAGTCAGATAGAGTTAACAAACCTTATTTAAAACATCTGAACTAACAGAATTCCTTTGGCCAAAATGTTTAGGGAGCGAGTGCTCATTCAAGTAGCTGAGCAAAGATTGTGGTAATCTCTGGCAGAAGGGCTGTGAAGAGTGATGGGAAGCAAGCCTTGCAGAGTATGTGTTTTTCAACAAATGTACCCAGCTGAAGAGAGATACTGATGATGGCAGTGCTTTTGATTTCTATCTTAAAATGACTTGTCTATGGTACGAATTTAAATCACTGCAGTGGTGCTGAAGGATCATGAAATAGACTGGGAATGGAGAGGGGAGGAATAGAGAACAGAATGTCCCATGGTTGATGTTCTCCAAATAGCTGTCAGAAGTGTCAAGAACAGTGCCTCTTGCCTTTCCAGAAGCTCGTAAAGACTGGCTTTTATGAGCTGTGCAGAAGTATCAAGTGACTGCAGTGGAAGGCAAGGCAGCTGCTGAGACTTAGTGCTGGAAGGTAGCAGAAATGGCCAAAGGAAGTTCATGTATGAGAGCAGAGGTTGCTCAGTGAGCACTAAATGCGCTTCTAACCTGAAGACATGATTGTTAGAGGCATCTCATTGTCTGCCTGACTTTATCTTCTCCTGCCCAGGCTCATCTGTGCCTTTAGTTAGAGGACCAATGCTGCTTGTGTGGATGATTAACCCAGTTCTTAAAAGGTGCTGGGGGTGGTAGTTTGGGAGCAGCTTAAACTTGCAGACTTTTCCTGGCAGTTAGGCTGGTTGGAAGTGTGAAAAATAAGCGTGGCTGTAACTGTTCAAGCAAAACCTAATTGTGGTGAGGACATGGCACTTGAACTCCAGTGTCTTGTTTCACTTCAGGAATTGTGTTACTAAATGCCATGGTAGCTGTGCTCACACTTAAGACTTTGTAGTAGAACTAATCAGGTCTACTGGAGCTTGTGTGATGAAGGCAGGCTTCCCTCGTACAAGCCATCTTACACAGACACGGCAGAAAAGCTGCAAGATAAGGTAGCAAAACCAATTAACTGCGTTTCTGGGTCTTTGAAAGGCAGTTGAATTTGTAACTCGTGAAATACACTGCCATGAATCAATATTGTTGATACTGGAGCAGTTAAAGGCTGCACGTGCTTTTACGGCACGCAGCTTCAACGCCCCTGGTTCTCTAATACTTCTGCTGCTACAGATGCCTTGGGGAAGGCTGGGTGTTTCTGCACGCCCGACCGGCGCGCCCAGGGAGGCCCGTGGCGGCCCACACCAGCGCTTTACCCAAAGCGGTCACCCCGGTTTAAACTCCCGTTGCAGCCCGCGCACGCGCGAACCGAAGAGGCTCTTAGGAAGAGGGGGGCGGGGGTGCGTGTGTGTTTGCTCGTAGGACACCAGCGGCAACGGCCGAGCTGCCTGCGGAGCCTGCACTCGCTCCCGGTGCCTCTCCCGCCGCCGCCGCCGCCGCCGCCATGGCGGGGCCCACGCGGCCGCTGGGGCGCGCGGGGCGGGGCGGGGCCGGCCGTTGAGCGCGCGCCGAGGGCAGGCGTTCCCGCGGGCGGACCCGCGCGCTCCGGCGGCCTCGCGCAGCCCCGGCGCTTCCTTCCGGCCGCCATTTTAGCGGCTGTGCCTGGCCTCGCGGCGCCGCGGCTGCGGGAGGAGCGGAGCGCGCGCTCCGCCGCACCCAGCCCCGGACCGCCCGACACGCCGCTCGCCGCCATGTCCAAGCGCCACCGCCTAGATCTGGGGGACGATTACAGCTCCAGCAAGAAACGCACCACCGACGGGTGAGGGGCGGCGCGGGGCGGGGAGCGCGGCCTGCGGCGGGCGGCGGATCGCGGTGGCTCCCACGCAATCCGCTCCCCGGCCGCCCCTCGCGGGTCTGGCTCCCCCCCCCCCCCCCGCAGGGGAGCGGGGCGGGTGGGAGCGGGGTTGCGGCGGCCGCAGCCGCGCGGCGAGGCCTCGGCGGCTTACCGGAGCGCTAGGCCCGGGCCCGGGATGGATCGACCCCTTTGTCGGGGCCGGGCCCGGCGGAGGGGGCGGGGAGGGGGGGCGGATGGCGGCAGCGCGGTGGCGGGGAGCGGGAGGGGAGAGCCGTGTGTGTGGCGGTGCTGGCGGGGGGGGAAGGGGAGGAAGCCGCCGGCCCAGCCGCTCGGGAGAGCGCGGCTGGGCCGGGCTCCCGTCGCGGCGGAGCCGGGGGCGGCGCGCTGCTCGGCCCACTCCCCGCGCCAGGCTTTGTCTGCGGCTCTTTTCGCTCATTATCGCGTGGTTTTGGTTTGTTTTTTTCCTTTCCTTTTTTTTTTTTTTTTTTTTTTTTTTTTTTTAATACCTCCCCCCTTCTTTATCTCTTTTTTTGTTTTGTTTTGTTTTGTTTTCTTCATCCTCTATCTTGAGAGGTGTAGCAAATATAGTCCTAGAGGTCAGCATGAGGATTATTCTGCCCGTATAATTAGTTCCTACCCTGGTAGGAACGCTATTCCTTTGTTAACGTCTTTCACTCAATAGCTGGCAGGGATATGGTTGACTTTAAGAATCAGTGGTGAGGTGGGTTTTGGAGTGGGAGTCAGGGGAGGGATTACTTTTTTTTTTTTCCTTAGTTTGGCAAAAGCTAAAGTTTTAGGACTGTACAGCACAAGTTTTACCAGATTTTCATTAAGGTTAATGAACTTGCAGGAACACTGACAATACACTACTGCTGTCCATTTGTACACAGTTGGTTTAGAGCCTGCTCTGTATAGTCTCTTACTCTCTAGTGGCGGGGATGGAGGAGGTGGGTGGCTCCTTAAAGTAAATTTCTAAAGTCTAAAGGAGCACCTGTAAATACTATGTTTATCTAGTCCTTGATGGAGCACAGAAAACTTCCGTGAATTAGTCAATTTTTAATGTCCAACAACATTTGTTGTGGACTGTTTATCTAAGAAAAATACTTGCCTTGTTCTCAGACCTAGTAGTAACTAACAGTCTACCATAGCAGTTAGTGTTTGCTGATAAAGTCTTAGGAAAACTTGGCTCTTCCTTTTTAAAGGTGAGCTTGTATAGTGTCAGTTTTTAGTCCCTGGAATTTGTTGCATTTTTCACTGCTAAACAGAAGTGAATGTTTATTATTGAACATCTGTTTCCTGTACGTAAGATCACTATAATCTTGTTTTTTAATGAATGTATTGAGCTATTTATCTCCTTTAGTGTATTTTTTTAATGATTTGCCAGAAGATGAAATACCTCTGCTATGTATAAAGTTGTATATATGCAGCTTTTTTGTACTTAGGTTTTTGTAAAATTTTCTATTTAAATGTAGTACAACCATTACAGTTGGTTGTAAAGATAAACACAGGCTGGTATTTCCTTGTTTGCCTGTTTTGGTATGGGTTTATTTGGCATTGTTTTTACTGATTGTCTGCTGTTATCCTGAAGTCTTAATTTTGCCATTTTTTAATAAACTGTAATGAATTCCCACCAGTGGTAAAACTTTTTAACCACAAGTCTTTGACTTTTATGGCACCTAAAAACTATACAAGTGCTGGTCTTGTGCCCCTTCTTTGTCCCCTCCTCTGTCAGTAAAAGCATTAAATGGCATAAGACTGAGAACAAGTCAGTATCAGCGTAACTATTGAGCGTGATTATTTCTAATATTACTTGAAATCTTAATTCATGTAGCACAAGCCATATTAATGTCACATTGTCTTGTTTTATTTTAGTCTAGTTTGGTTTTACAGCTTATGGAAGGCTGCAAGGAAGATGCACAGGGAGACTCTTGTTAATAGCATGTATGTGCATGTCTTCCCTCTGTGCTGTGAATACCTTTATGCAATTTAGTCGGTTTTGGAGCTGGATTAAGTTGAATTAGCTCCTTGGATGGTTACCACTTCAAATGCAGAGTAGTGGTTTATCTTGCATTCAAACTGGACCACCTGACTAAAGTTGTATCAAGTTACCCTGTATTTCTTTATTTCCTTTTTAATTGAGGCCTGTGTTGGTATGTGTGGCTCTACATGATGATGATGCCAGGCCAACGGGCTTCTGATTGTTGGTGTTACCTTAAGCATCAGCACAGTGTCAGTTTTCTTCCAGTCTCGAAGTGTCATCTATGAAGTAAATACATTTTTTTGAAAAACAGGAATTGCATGGAAGGTTTTTGGTTACAGTGTTTGTGTGTATTGCATACATACTTTTTAAATACGTTCATTTTTTTTTTCAAGTGTACCTCAGTTGTGTAACGTCGAAGCTACAGTACTAGTGGGATGTATCATTCAGACTAATTGTACAATTTATGTATAGAACAGAAATCCTTCTTTAGCTGCGTTGACTTTTTGCATAAACTATTTCCATGTTTAGTAATGGAGGAAAAAACACTGAGGATCTATTAGATGTGTTTAGACTTTCACTGTGATGATCAGTGGTTTTACCTTGTCCCTTTGTTTCCATTTTCATTTTATATGCATTTTATCCTCTGATTCAGTGATGGCTACAGTGTTTCTTTTGTATGCACATGTGTGTATATTATATATCTGTGGACATAAGGAAGTGAAAGCAGATAGCAGACCAGACTACTTCACTTGAAAAAGAATGCAAAAAAATCCCCAAATGGAAACAAAAACAAAACAAACAAACAAAACACCACAACAGCAAAAAACCACCACCACCAGGAACAAAAAAACCTCAAACAAACAAAAAAAACCAAAACAAACCCCTTCTGATTGTGGAGGCTGTTACAGGTTTCAGGCCCAAGACAAATGTGGTTATGATTATGTTATTGTTAATTTCTAATTTTGAGGTCAGTTTTCTGTGTGCAGTAATGAAGAGTAACATAAATGTGACAGTTTATAAAAGAACTGCCAAGTTGCATTCTTTTCAAAGTTTAGTAAATTCACATAGCAGCATAACTGCCATACCTCTTTTCCCTTGTTGACCAAAGAAGTCTGGATGGGTTTGCAAAGTTTCAGTACTAGTGGGAGACCGGGAAACGTTTTTAGGAAGAAAAAAAAGTGATGCTATAAAATAAGTATTAGAAATTAAGTTTGAGGGCATGTTATATGTTGTGGTTTTTCTATGCTGAGATCTGGTTGCTCCAGCTTCTTTTCTAAAAATGAGAGACACAACTCTCTTAACCTGTAGGCAGTTGTTTTACTTCTGAAATGTAGGTAGAACTTGACAGGTTTATTTTTGCATTTGTCCGATTAAACAGCTGTAAGAGTTTGGTGAAGAAACTGAGAAATGCAGGATTAACAGGACTTTCTGTTCTGGATTGTATCTGTAGTCTGTTTAATTCACTGGCTTATTCTTGAGGTATTTTTACCTGAGCGCTAAGCCCACTCCAATTGCTGCCAAAAGAGAAGACGACAGTGCTGCCCTCTCCCTTGCACTGAAAGTGAGTGTTTGGAGACTAGATCAGAGAACTGATCCAAGTTAGAATTAACATTGGTGGAAGGGGTTTAGGGAGGCATGTTCTGCAGAAGGCCGTTGAAATGCTCACACCAGCACATGGGAAGGGTTGGCAGCAGCGGGTGTCTGTTCATTTTAGCAGTGGCCTTGGCTTATGTAAGGTTGAAGTATGAAGATACACTTGATGATCTGCAATGTAGAAGCTTCTGACGTGATACTGTTTAAGTAAATGGTTATGGAGTAGTTTGTTTTGTTGGTGTGGGTTTTTTGATGCCTTGATTAGATACCACTGAAGAATGAAAATCCTTCAGAAGCGCACACGCGCAAAACCCCAACCCACCAAAAAACCCCCATTAGCAGTTTGTCTTACTCTTCCCCTCAGTGAAGTGTGTGCCATGACCAGGTTGTTTCATTTTACCCTTGCTTTACTATTCTTAAATTGCTTTTATACCTTTATTTCCTTTTCTTACTAATATTGTTACTATCTGATCATGCACTTGTTTATCCCAATACCTGCAGATATTTAAAGATCTGATTGTGAATAGCTCATTAACTACAAGTCCAAAGCTTTATTCTTGTTTGATATGTGCTATTAGACTCTTCTACCATTAACTGTAGCATAGCGGAGACTGTTTTACAGTAAGAACAGATTTCTAGCTTGCACAATATTTGACCGTGCTAGAAGTAGTGTTGGAGTATTTCAAATTCAAGCAAATGATCTAAAAGGGCCTTAATTTTCCAACAACTCAGTGTCCAAAGCTTTAGGAAAATCTATGTACAAGTGAGTTAAGTAAGTGACAGTAAACAGGATGTTTTGTAATCCTTATTTATTTTCAGTGGGTCATGTTAAAGAAGTAATCTTAAAAAAAAAACTTACTGCGGCAACCTCCGAAGTTATAATATGTTGAACTATTGAAGGGGAAAAAATATACAGCCTGCATAGAATACATTCATTTATACAAGAACAAAAGTGGTGGTGGTTTCTAGTGTGTAACACATTTTGAATTAAAGTTTATAGAAACAGTACTAATATAATCTTGGTTACTTCATCTTCTCTGTAGGTAGGAAGTTGCTTATTACTTCTCCAGTTACATTAGAAAGCCAGCTGCAAGTTAAAAAAAAAAAACAAAAACCCAAACCTAAAAACTGGAGAGGATTGTTGGCCAACAGTTTTCTTTAGAAATGTTCTTTGCTCTTTCTTTCAGGCATGCCTGAGTGCTGGTAAAGAAGAGGGGGGAGGCTTTGTTTTGCCTGAATGGGTATTCCTAAAAATGTTTCAGTGTGCGTTTACTATAAAGCTGGTGTTGACTTCGCTTGTTGCTTGGCCTTTTTGATGAGGTTTCAGTTAACGCACAAAAGCTGAAGCTGAGGATATCCTCAGTTTTGCAGGCAAAAATACCACTAATCTTTTGATTTAGACTAGTTTAAAATGTGATGGGGTGTTTTTGTAAAGTGGGGCTTATTTCAGAGTGCTGAATTAGGGTAAGTCTGTGATTTTTATTAAAAGCATGTAGCTAGAGTTCTTTGGGTCAACCTGGGGATTTGTTTGCAAGTGTTTCATTGTTTGTAGGGAGAGCGAGATTATGTGCAAGAACAGCTATATGGATTTGCAAAATCAGAAACTGCCACTAAGACTGAGGCTAGAGGTTGAAATTTAAGTGGATAACTACAGCAAAAAGAATACTGTGTTTCTTTTGCAGGTGCAGTAAACTTTTTTTGACTTAATATTTGGAATGAATGGGAATACATAAATGCTGGGTGTTTTAAGTGTGTGATAGGAGGGGATACTGGAGAAGATGGTGCAGCTTCGTAGTGTTAGGTTAACGGATGGATTCAGTGATATTAAGGGTCTTTTCCAATCTAAATGATTCTGTGAACTGGAGTGGCTGGTTTTAAGTCCTGAGTTTCAGACTCAGCCACCTGTATATTAAAGTTGATTGTATGGAAGTCAGAATTGTGTGGAAGACTGAACAAAAAAAGCTGCAAAGTATTGTGGGATGTTAAAATCAAACTTTTCTTCCAGGGTTTGTTTATAATCTTGAGTAGTTTTTGTGGCTTAGCATAATTCCTTTGCTAGGTAGACAAGAAGACTATTTAGTGTTCTCTTATTTTTCTGCAGCAGGAGCAAGTAGGCATGGGAAGAACTGTGAGAAGTCCAGAACATACAGCTGATTCTTTATAAGTCATTAAATGAAGAGGGTTAAGATGATGCTCTCAATGTGATAGCTTCCTTCAGTCTTGCCTGGAATGAGAGGAACTGTGGCAGAGCTTTTGTACAATGAGTATAACTGTGTGTTTAATATTCAGTATGCATCATATCCTGTTAGTCCTTGCTTATCCTTCCGGGTACCTGTTTGCTAGGCTTTTTGAAAAATTAGGTTTATACTCACTTTGTACTAGATACCTTTAAAGTTGCGTTGTATTTAAATTTCTACTCTGCATTTTAATATTAAAGTGTCTTATTTTTTGCTGTGCTTCTTAACTCATTTTAGGAAAGATCGTGACCGTGACAGGGACCGTGATGACCGTTCTAAAGATCGCGACAGGGATCGTGACAGAGATAGAGATCGTGACAGAGAAAGGGACAAGGAAAAAGATTTGCGACCTACATCTAACTCTACGTATTATGCGGCTGCTGGCTTACCAACTATAAAACCAGCAATGATTCCACACAGTATTAACCCTTTCACAAATCTACCACATACACCACGATATTATGACATCCTGAAAAAAAGGCTACAACTTCCTGTCTGGGAATATAAAGAAAGATTTACAGATATTTTGATTAGGCATCAGTCATTTGTGCTGGTTGGAGAGACTGGGTCTGGTAAAACAACACAGGTGAGTTCTTATCTATATGATACTGCAGTTTTTTAAATAGTTGCTAGGTGTGTGGGGGGGCGAAACTTGCGTTGGTTTCTTGAAATTCATTGTGTAAGAATACCTCGCAGTGGTAAGCAAAACTAATTTGATGACTGTTTTATGAATAAAAAAGTGAGAATCTTTCAGCATCTTCCCATTTCACAATCCAGTCATTTTCTCTGACCTCTGCTTCTGCTAGACTTTGAGTGGTAGTTAATTTTTTGGTGAAGGAAGATACAGATTTTAATGGCTAGACAGAAGTGTACGAATCCACAAACTAAGGTGATGGTTCCAAATTTACGTCTGTAGTTTTAGCTGTTTGTGTAGATAGTAGCCGGAAAGTAGGAAGAATGTTACAGAAATAGGGACTTGTTAGTGTTTTATGAAACTTAGTGCTATAGATCAGAACTTAAAGGGAATTGATATGTCAGCTACAATTCTGACATGACCTGATTGGATCATGTGTTTTGGTGATATTCAAACTTGAGAGAAAGAGACTTACGTTTTCTTGTTACTGAAACTTCTCAGGGGCCATGTAGCTTTCCAGTGCTGCAGTTAAGGTCATGCATTTTTTTTAGTAGATTCATGGCTTTAAAAATCTTCCTCAGCACTGAAAATAGTGATAATAGATCTGCAGAGTGTCCTTAACCCTTAAGAATTTTGGAGACCAGTAAACAAGGAAGATCTAAGATACAAGAAACACCACTGTCTATTTATAGCAGGACAGACTTGCTTGACACTTTAACCTCTAGTTTGCTGTTTAAAATCTGTGTGGAAAAGTGATGTAAAAAAGTCTTTTGTTCTGTAACCTGATAAATTTCTTCTATCTAGGCAGAAAATAAAAATTGAAGGATGTTTTAGTCTTCAAAAGGGATTATGGCTAATTGACAGTGAGTCTTACAGAAATAAATTTTTAGTCATAAAATAAAATTGGGATGTCGAGAAAATGTGAAGGACATAGTAGTACATTAGGTACCTTTTATAGTTGTGCCTGAAATATTTGAAATAATATACCCTTGTTCCAAATTTTAGGAACCAGTGTCTTGTCTAGAAGGTACCTTATGGCTTTTGTCTGTATTGCTCTTTTTAAACATGTATAAGCTGAGACAGGATTTTGTAGAATTCTTTGGAAAAGTTTGATTATATAGTTAGTTGGGAGAGAGAGTATTTTGAACATAATGTAAAATTTGGTACTTATTTATATTAAAATGGGATTTCATGTTGCATCATCTGAGAATTTGAATATCTGAAGGGTGTGTGTTCTTAATATCTATGACTTAAATTTCAGATTCATCTTACTATCATGTCATTCCACAGACTTAAAGCTTTCCTTGAGTTTTACTATTACTTTGCCCCTTGCTTTCTGAAAGAACTTAAGAAACCTAAGGCATCTTTTCTAAAAATGGGATTTAATCTACCAAAAGCACATAAACTGTCTTGGAAGCTTCACTGCTTCCTCTGAATTCTCCCTGTGAAATTGCAGATACATTTTGAAACAATTGAGAGTGTTCCTGTAGTATCGTGTCACTGAATATTATCCTGTTGACACTTAATGAAAACCTTGTTTTGCATGTGATATTGTCACATCCTTTTTGTGATCAAATGCTGTCTTAAAACCACTTTGGGGGTGGTTGTTTTTCTTCTCCTTATGTTCATTGATCAGAGCAAGATAAATAATGATCTGTGATCAATAAACCCTCTAATGCTCAAAGTGAAGGTGTACATGAGCTATTTATGCTTGCTTTTATTGGTATAAAGTTGGCATTATTTGAAATATATACGGAATTGTTCTTCCAAAATTATTATGTTCCCTTTCATGGCAATAGTAGAAGGCAATATAGTAGTAGATAATATTTTTGAGAGTGAGCTGCTGCATGTCAAGTCCCTTCCCTGATTATTACGTTCATGTTTTCCCTTCTAGTCTTGTAGCGCGCCCAGGTTTGGAAATGCTTGTCTTTGACAATGGAAACAAGAGAGAAAACTTTTCTCAAAGTCTTGTTCTACATAGACTTAAACCCAAAGCACTGAAGAAATATATTGGAAGCCAACACCATGAATTTTCAAGTCTACAGTATTTGCAGTGTCCTGATTTTTAATTTAAATTTAACCTTCGAAGTTAACTGTTGTCTTTAAATGCTCTCAGAATGTGCTTGGTGGTGGAATGGGTGTGCTGAATTTCATTTAGAAAGAGGTTAAGCCCTCGCTATAATTGCAATGTGTGCTCCCTTTTAAATGTGGGATCATATGTGGTGCTGGTATAATAGTTTCAATTTCTTCCATAGATGGAACAGTAGAGTAGCATCTGCTTTCACTTGAGAGCCCTAACTATAAAGGGTAGGATGTTTGTTGATGTAACGTAAGGGATGCCACTTTGTCAGCAAGTTTTCTTGGCAGGTGAAGTTCAGAAGCAAGATGATTCTGAGTATAGTTTAATTTCCTGCTGTCCTTGCAGTCCACAGGAGGACTGATGTGGGTAGAAGTCTGACACCTTTTCAGCTCATTAAAATTCTGAGGATTCTACTGGAATGTTTAACAGAAAGTTTTCAATAAATTGAAGTGGATCAGAAAAGCCAGAAGGACAGTGCCCTTCCCTCTACCACCCTGCATCCCTTTAAAAACATAACTTTCCCTTGACTTTGGAATAATCTTTAACAGCCCTCAGTGCATTTATCTTTGATCTTAGAGGCCACTGTATGTGTAGTCCCTACCCACTCCTGTTCATGGAGGTTATATTGGAAAAATATCTCTTAATTGAGAAAGTCATGGAGGTTAAAAGGTGCTAACTGAAGCTATTCCTCACATTTGTGATATTGATAAAATAGCTTTTTTTTAAGGGAAGTCAAGGGTTTTGATGATTTTTTTAGTTTTTTTGTGTCAGTGGAGTTGACTTTGTTAGGTTTTATAAGAAGTGTTCAGAGTATTCTCAGTCATGACTGAAGTAGAAAATGTACCATGGCGTGGTCCTTTCTCTCGGTGTTTGTATATCTGTTAAAGCTGAACATGAAAAGTATGCTGTTGGTCATCTAAATCAGCCTAACACACTGAAGTCTGTGTAGCCTTTTTCTTTCATTTGACACCAATGCTGTAGGTTTTGCAGTTTACTGGAAACCCACTTTTAAATTGTTTTTATTTCATGCTACTGTGGCCTGACGGACCTGCTGTTTTAAAGTTTATTTCAGGACTTGCTCTGTTCCAAGTCAAGAAGCTTCACCTAATGCTTATAGTTGAGTTTTTATTAGTGACTTGAGAAGCAAATTCCTCCTTCTACACTGCATATTAAGGGAGTGTCTGTGTTACAGGATAGGGTTTATGGTTCATGTTATCAGTATTCAAGAACTGCTATTATTTTTAGTTTTGAATAGGTTTTTCAGAAATTTTAATTCTTTTCTCAGCAGTCTAGTAGTCTCCGGTCATATTTTGATAGTATTTGGGGTTTTTTTGTATTTATAATGGGAGTATGTTCTCCATTTAAAAAAAGAAAAAAAGGTTCTCATTGCAGTGTACACTTGTCTGCTTGTGGATATGTGTTAATGTTCAGTTATGTCCAGTTTTCTGTGGAATACAGTATTCCAGAAGAAAAATTCTCCTGGTTTAAATTACACTGCTTTTCCTGCTATTCCTTATTGGTGCAATGTATAAATGTTTTTGTTTTCCCTCTAAATGTGAGCTTTTAAGAATTCTTGAAAAGCAGTTACTAAGAAGGAATGGCTTTTTTTGATCTGTAGACTTGGAACAAGTTGTTCCTGGAGATGTCTCCTCATAAAACATTACACTGAGAAAATGTTAAGAATGTTCTATCTTCATCAAACTGTTACTGACCTTAGAAATTCTTCTGAGTAAAGCTTCCTATTTTGCATGATTCTTGCTGTTTTCAGATTCCTAACAGGGGTAGAAAACTGCTGACTGACAAGTAAAATGAGTGCTAATGTAGGAAGGAAAACAGGGATTTCGTATCTGGCTGATAAAATTTCAGAAGAACAATTAACCAAATGAACATAATCATTTATTCATTTTATTTGTCGTGATTCCTGGCAAAGACAATTTTTATATCACTAATTCTTTTTGCTTAATACATTAATAATGAGCATTACTTTTTAAAGCCACAAAGTACAATTTGCTTGTTGTAAAACTTAAAGCAATGAACTGTGCTACAGATCTCAAAATTCTGAGTGTTTAATTTTGGTTGCTTTGGAGCAATTGGCTGCTGCTAAGTGTCAGTGTAAGGTACTGAACTAACAGTGCTTAAAGGTACTGTGAACCTACACATTTCTCTAATAACTTCAGGGATAGTTACGGACGTGCTTAATGTGAGTATGTTTTTAGTGGCATTGGGACCAACTAACTAGACTACCTGCTTTCATGCTTTGGATATTTTTGTGCATGCAGTTGGCATCTCAGTGGAATTATAACTAACTTTATTTGATACATTTCAAAGGTTACAGATTACAGCTGGCCATTTGAAGTGTGTTTAAAACTGAATTTTATTCTTAACAGATCCCTCAGTGGTGTGTTGACTACATGCGCTCGTTACCTGGACCAAAGAGGGGAGTAGCATGTACCCAGCCTAGGAGAGTAGCTGCAATGAGTGTGGCACAGCGGGTCGCTGATGAGATGGATGTCATGCTGGGCCAGGAGGTTGGTTACTCTATTCGATTTGAAGACTGCAGTAGTGCAAAAACCATTTTGAAGTAAGTATGGCAACTGTCAGGTAAAGTTATAACATGGCCTGTGCAGAGGTGGGAATTATAAGGTAGTGAAGGGTGTGAGCAAAGTTAGGAAAGGAAAAATGAGGAAGGGAGTGAATCTATGAACTGACTCTTTCTGTGTCTATGTGGAGAAGAGGGACAGGAACCATAGCATGAGCTGAGAGAAACCTGAGGTGTAGGGCTTGAGTAGAATCGGAAATGAGTCATTCCTCCTAAAGAAATCATTGTACCCTGTGGATCTATTAAAATCAATTTCCATAAAGAAGTGGGTGTGATCTGAAGTATTTTTGATTAAGGTGCTATTGAGACTAAAGCCCTTCAGTATTCAGTTTCTCTTCATGTTACTGCATTCAGCTGACCTTTGTCTGTGATATTTTCTTACTTGGGGTAATCCTGGTGAAGCTCATTAGCTTACTTCAGTAAGGAGAACTACCACAGAGTTTGAAAACTGGCCTATACCTGACTCTGAGATACATAATACATAGTGTTTTAGTGGTCAGCTGTTCTAGATTCCCATGATGTGTCACTGGAACCAGGCCCACTTAATACGTCATTTGCAGATGACATTCAGAATGCTCAGTTAAAAAGGATTCCACATAGTGTCATTCAAGGAATAGTGCTTTCCTATCCAAAGATGTTTTTTCTTTTGCTCATACAAGTAGTTGAAGGCTGGGAATAAAGCTAATGTGTAAAAAAATTCAGCTGAGACAGAAAAGCAAAAAGTGAGCAGGTGATCTGCAAACAGAGAAGGGGAGAAGCAATTGCAGAAATAGTATTTCTAGGATTTCAAAGAGTGTTTTTCCCCATCATTTTCTGTCTCTAGACCTGGAAGTCTGCCATTAATAGCCTACAAACTAGTTATAAATGTTGCTAAACCTTGTTTCCCTTCCCCTCCCCCGCCCCCCTTCACAGATTTCACTTATACTCTGCAGTAATTTCTATTTGAAAACTGAACATTGCCTTGTTACATTGTTGGAAATAGTTCACTGATGCTTCTATTTTTAAAAAGTTGGTTAAAAGCTTAGTTCAAGCAACCTAGTGAATGATACAGAAGAGGATTTTGTATCAGACTTATTAAATAAAATTTGTGTTGAAATTTTGTGTTCAGGTATATGACTGATGGGATGTTACTTCGTGAAGCAATGAATGATCCTTTGCTGGAACGCTATGGTGTTATAATTCTTGATGAGGCCCATGAGAGAACACTGGCTACTGATATTCTGATGGGAGTTTTGAAGGAAGTTGTAAGACAGAGATCTGATTTGAAGGTCAGTAATGATGAAGCCCAGCAGCATTTCCTTTCTAGTTGCAGGCATACCAAATAAGATATCAGTGTGCTTACCATTAGCTGATTTTTATAATCAACTACAGTAGATCAGCTATTTTTTGATCTACTGATAATCTGTATTGGAAAGATAATCCTAGGAAATGCTAAATGCAGTTTGTATTGAGGAAAATACTAGAAACAATGTAATTGTAGCTTAACCTTTCTGTATTGATTAGGAGGTTTTTTGGACCTTTGTAACAAGGCTGCTGTATTCAGATGATAAAAGCATGCTTAAATCAGTCAACAGTTGAGTTTAGTTTCTTACTGTTATGTATTGTATGCATAACATTTTACAAATTCTTGTTAACCTTTGTAGTAACTTTTTTTTTTCCTTCCAAACCTACAGGTTATAGTTATGAGTGCTACTTTAGATGCTGGCAAGTTTCAGATCTATTTTGATAACTGTCCTCTTCTAACCATCCCGGGTCGCACCCATCCTGTGGAGATATTCTATACTCCAGAACCAGAAAGGGACTACCTTGAGGCTGCCATTCGAACAGTGATCCAAATTCACATGTGTGAAGAAGAGGAAGGAGATCTCTTACTCTTTCTTACTGGACAAGAGGTACTTATTTTTTTAAATCCATCATTCTATACAGAAACTCCTTTAAGTAGCTTGTCTAGACTGAAATACTTCATTTTCCTTTTCTATTTTATCACTTAAATGACCTGAGGTTTTCTACCTGCCATACACTTCAGGCCCTTAGTCATTGTATGCATCTGTAATATGCATATGTTATGGAAGCCCTCTCTAAAATGAAAATTCCTGTCTTACTCATGTACTTCTGAAATAGAAACCTAGAGTATGAACCCAAGGTTTGTACTGATGTGAACTCAGACATTCGGGGAATGTCATAGAATCCATGTTTTTACCGAAAATGGAGTTCCGTGCACTTCTGGATGTTTCCTGTACAACTTAACTAAATAATAGAACTTTGATTCTGCTACTTAGCTATCAGTAGTAGTTTTAATAAAAATGCTTGGGTTTTTTTTCATTAATAGCTTTGAGTCTTAGGCTGTAGTTTTTCTGTACCAGAAATACAGAGAGTGATGTCTCGGAAACAGACTCAGTGCCTTGCAAAAGGGGATTGTACAAAAGCACTTAAGCTAAACTACATTAGGGTTTTTTTCTAAGCTACATTAAAACTACATTAGGGTGGTGGGTTTTTAAGTTATAATCTGTTGCTTTGAAGCTCTTTGGAGTGTCCCTATTAGTAGACTGGGATGGAGAAGAGGTAAAAAAAGTCATAGGCATTGTGGAAGTTTACTTGACTGGGTCAACCTAAAATTAATATTTTAATTAGGGGAGAAATGTAGCTAGCAAAAATGTTTGACTCATTCTTCTTGCAGTTACTCCTCTCAAAGAAACACCCTTCAAAGGATGTGGACCAATTAAGTGTCTTTAATCCAAGTGTACACAGTCTTAACTATGCCAAGGGGAAAAAAATGGTCCAAATAACTTTTGATGCTGAAAGTACACAGGCTTCTTGAGTAGATTTGCCAGTCATAAAGATATGTTGCCTTTTAGATGAATTTTAAAAGACATTTTATCAAGGTATTCCTGTGAATTAAGATACAGGTGGGGAAAAAAATACTTGAACGACTGTGAATTTGAAACGTGCCTGTTTGGTTTTAGTTAGTTATAGTTCAGACTAATCTGGCGGGTGAATGTGAGGATTAGTGAAGCAACTGTTACAAGAGGGTGAATGAACCAGTGGCAACAGAAAGGAACACTGCTGTCCAGATGTTTCAGCAATTTGTTTTCTTACCAGGATGCTAATAAGTCTGGTCTTTAACCTTTCGTGAAGAACAAATACCCTTATTAGTTATTAACTATAAACTATGTCCTTGCTACATCATTTGCTATGTATTGCTCTAAATAACTTGTTATAACAATTATGGGAGTTTGGGACTGGAGGAGTGGCATGGGGTGACCGCCTTCAGATGTTACCAACTCTGAGCAGCACTCATGTTTGGCAAAAGGCTCTAGACCCAACTGGTCTAGTACCAGCCAGTGCTACAGAGGTACTGTTATGAACAGGTTCTTTGACTTCCACTGGGTTAATTTTTAGACGTAATGTATTATAAACAAAGTTTTAATCATGCACATAATACATGCTCATATGTACCAGTATAATTACGCCTAAATGTATCTAACAGGACCCCTGTGTTGCCTTATTGAATCACGTAAAACTTGCATTGGTAAGCCACCATCCTGTTTCTTGTCTAGAATTCTCCAGTCCATGTATCCATGGATGATGCTGTTCAGGAGCACTGGCGCGGCTCTGCCTGGAGCTAGTCTAAATTTAGCTAGTTAGCATGAAATTAAAGTATGTCTAGCTTCTGTAGAGAAGCTTTGAAGCGTTGTATCCATTTTGATTCCTGATGTTTTGGGGCCTCTGAGGCCTATCTTTGAGCCTTATTATACAGTCTGCGTGTGTATTACTGTGACATACTGTAATCTCAAGAATTGGAAAGTGTGTTCTAGGTACCACTGCCACTGTGTGATTTGGGTTCAGTAGGCTTAGTAGCTCGAGTCTTGTCATTGTTTTTTGCTGAGCAGAAATGCTTTGTAGTTTGTTTAGATTCTGGAAGACAATGTGAACAGGGTGCAGGATGATTTGATTTTCTGGTCAGAAAGATGCATTTACAAAGACAAATCAAGTCATGTAAGGGGAAGGTGTTTTGGATGGAACCATGCAAGTGTGAACTGTTTTGAGTTTGAGGCTTCATGCGAGGAGTAATTGCAGTGGTCTAAGGCAGAATGAGGGTCCTTACTGGCTATGGCCTTAACTTGCCACTGAACCTGAAGTAATTTTATATAGGCAATAAGATGAGTAGCAGTTAATTAATACAGATTAGTTAAGACAGAGTTGATAATGGAACCTGGATATACTATGGAAGATTCTATGTTGTCAGACCCAAAACCAAAAAGTTTAAATACGTTTGGAAACCAAAGAAATCTTAATTATATAAGCCTGTTACTGGATGAAAATAAAATTGTTGTTAATGGTGCAGAAATAAGTGTTTAGTAAAAACCTCCTTCTTGAATCCTGAAAGGAGCAAAAGTATGATTATGTTGCATGAACTGCTTTTCAGTCTGGTAGTAACGAAAGAGGATGTTTTAATAACAATATTTATTAGGAAGAAACATTTTAAAACAGGACTTATCCCACAGATCCTGCAAGGAGGAGTGCTCATCTTTTGATTTTTAGAAACAAACAAAAAACCACCCTGGTATATCAGGGAGATTCCAGAAGATGGAAATAATGTTCGTGTTTCATGTCAATATTCAAAAAGCTATAACCTGGATAACTGTAAGCCAGGTTTCCTGATGTCAGTCACAGGCAAAATTGGAGACTTTTGACAGGGAATTCTGTTCATAAGGGAAAAGTACAATACATTTCAATCAACATGTCTGTCTTGGGCAATAGGTTTTGTCAAACTTGTTCTCAGTCATTGAGGTTACAAATTTGGTAGTCTAGTTGTGCAGATACGCATTTGTTAAACTTGACTTTAAATGTCTCAAGACTGGTTCACCTGCAGATCTCAGAGGTATCTGGTTTATTGTCTACTGGAGTTCTGCTTAAACAGTATTAGATTTCACACTCTACGATCAGTAATCTGAGAGTAGGTATAAAATCCTTACAGATGAAACTTGTGGGGTGGGGGAGGCAGAGATAGTGACACAGAAACTGGATAATCTGGCTTGCATATCTTAGTAACCTATGCATTTAGGAATATGAAGTGTGTTCTCTGCTACCCCAGCACTGTTTTCTCTGTAAGGCCAAATGCATCGTTACACATTTAGAAAGAAGAACCCAGGCTGCACCTGGAGATTTGATGTACAGATAAGCACTGTTGTTCTTAGTTGTAGAAAAATATACTGGAAAATGTTGCTGTGAAGTTCTGGTGTAAGTTCCAGAAAAGTTTAAAATGGTGTTGGTAACGCTGATGTTGGTGTACAAAAGAGTTGCAAAACATTTTTGTGGTTTTGGTAGAATGTTTTAAGAATGAGGATTTATTTTAAAAGTGCAGTTTTCTTCATCACAGTGAGGCTAGTTAAGCTCTGGAACTGTGAAAGAAAGTAACAGACTTTCTTATGAAGAAATTGAAGTAAAAATTGACAACTTTCTTAGTGGTAGTGATTGGGTGAGGTTAAGGCACTAAGTGTACTGGGCTTCACTGAACACAAGTTGTCTTGTTTAGCCTTGCATAGAAAGTATTGAGGAGTTAGGGAGCATAAACTGAAAGAGTAATACTAATTGTGTTCAAGTGCTAGAGGAAGTTCTTTTGCTCTTCATTCATTTGAGACGATGTCAAATATTTCAAATAGATGAGGTCAAAGAAATCCTGAATATCGGAAATCATGCTGAGACAAGTTCAGTTTTGACTTGTTAACCGTAACTGAGAACTGCTCTGTCAAGTGCTGACTTGTTCCATGGATGACTTTTTTTGTCTAAGTGCATCCTTTTAGAAAGTTTTGTTTCTCTGCATTTGTATTCAGAGCATAATCTGAAATGGTGAAGTTCTTAGGGACAGTTTTTTGCTGTTTCCTCGCTGGCTTGAAGCAGTTTGCTTTCCTTTCTGGAGGAAGAAAAGGAAATTAGTGAAGTTCAATGCAGCTTTAAGGACAAAGACAAAATTTCTAGAAGGTTCATGTCATCAAAGCCAGATGTGCCTGCCAAGTGCTGCTGTCTGTGATAGGAACTCGAAAGAAGGGGGAAGGATAAGGTGTCTGCCAAATATTTCTGGTTTGGAAAGTCCTTCCAAATTCATGCATTTAGTGTTTTTTTCTGTGTACTCATTTTGTGCAAGGTATAACTGCCTTATACTTTTTTTTTGTTATTAGTTTCCTTCAGGGTTTAACAGTTATGTCTACTTGACTCATTTATCCAAGGTGAAGCTAAATCTAGTTGTGTAGCAGCTGAGCTACTGTAGACAAGACTGTCATCTCCTATTTAAAAGAGTTTAAAGCGCGTTCTAAGTGGAGCAGTCTTGAAGTTTTGCTCACTTCATGAGATTCTTTGTAAGTGCTTCAAATACAGGGTCAACTGAAGAAAGTTTTCCTGAAATAATGTTCCCAAGGACCATGTTTACAAAATCATTGAATTCTGTTCTGCGTGCCAAGTGCTCAGATTGTTCCATTAAGTGTGCTTAAAATGACATCACTAGTCACCATCTTTTTGTAGAAACAGTTTTTTCTAAAGATAATGAGATACAGTTTAGATCTTCAAGACTGAGTGGAGCCTGACCAGCAAGTTAAATGGTTGTTTACATATACCAGTTTGGTCTGTGAGCCCGAAGGAATGCCAGCACTTGAAGTACTTTGGTGGCTCAGGGTAACTTGCGGTCGATTGTTTGGTAATGGCTGTTTAGCATCAGTGTAATTTCAAGCTTCATCCATGGCAGCAGGATGGGTCCTGCACATGAACAAAAGGGAATGAAATTGAGGTTATTGGATTGTTAGTTTAGCAGGAGCAATTTAGCTCAGTAGCTTAGGGCCACAAAGGTCTGGGAAGCCTGCTATATGAGGAAAGGCTGAGAGAACTGGGTTTATTCGGCACTGAGAAGACCCTGGGGAGATCTTACCACCATGTTACAGTATTTGAAGGGTGGTTACAAGGAAGAGGGGAACTCCCTTTTTACCGGGAGTCACATGGAAAAGATGAGGGGTAGTGGGTACAAGTTATTCCTGGGGAGATTCTGATTGGACACAAGAGGAAACATTTTCACAGTGAGAACAATCAGCCACTGGAATAATCTCCCCAGGGAAATGGTGGATTCCCCAACACTGGATACTTTTTAAAGATTCAGCTGGACAGGGTGCTGGGCCATCTTGTCCAGACCTTGCTTTTGCCAAGAAAGGTTGGACCAGATGATCCCTGAGGTCCTTTCCAACCTGGTATTCTATGATTCTATGAACTTCATTGCTGCTAGTCTTCCTTGGTTTCTTTTTATATTTGGGGTTTTTGATTACCATTCAATGGAACTTCTTTATGTAATAATCTTGACAGTATTTGTTCAGCACAAACTTGCTTTTTAAAGATGTGGCGCACTAACTCAGTAATGCAACTACTCCTATAATTCTTTTCAGTTTCTGTTCTTGCTAATAGTAACCTTTCAGTATGAGCACCTTTTTACTGCAGAAATACTATCAGGGAAAAAAATGGAAGTGAATTTCTACTGAGCATTCAGTTTGAATAGTGTAAAAAAAACTATTTTCAACAGCAGATAAAGAAAAAAATGTGCTGTGCATGATAAGAAACAAAATTAGTCTCTTCTGTGGTTAATTTTATACAGCTCCGTTTAGATGAACTGCTAATGATATGTTCAAATCCTTAGTTTTTGATGTAGAGCTAGGGAATATTAAGTATTGGAGTAGTGAGATGGCAAACTTAAGCAGTGGAGATGTGGTATTGGAGGCAGCTGGTGAGGTACTGGTTTGTGGTTCATTTATTTCTGAGTCTGTCTTTCTTCACTGTGTGTTCTGACACAGAGCCTGAGGAACCAACATGTTTCTAAATTAAACTGGCACAAACCATCTTTAAAAATCATACCTAGAAGATTTTGTATGATAAGGCTTTCAAAAGTGAGATCTTATAGAGAAAAATGAGTATTACTAAGTATTAGTTAGTAACACTAAGTCCTGTTCATGTTTTCAGTCTTGTTAGTATTTACTAAATCCCCCTCCACACACTTCTCTTTGATTTGTATAAGTGCTACTCCTGTAAGTTGTACTCTTGAGTTTAAGCCATAGGAAAACTATCAGTTCTGTCCTTGGTTTCAAATACTGACAGCTTTTCATCATGTCTTCCCAGATAACTTGTCAGGTTAAAGAAATGGGCTTCTTAGGAGACCTTTGAGCTGTCCTTTGAGCGTTGTGAGATAAAAGGGAAACTGTAGCACTGTTACAATGATAGAAGAAAAAATTACTTAGCTTTACAAATAAGAGGTGTAGGAATTCAGCTCTACCCTCTGTGCTGCCTTCTAGCTGAAGTAGGTTTTTTTTTTTCCACATCCTGGGAGGAGGGATGTAAGCAGTACTGGGCAGTATGAGAGAGATGGAAGACAAAGGGGCAGACTGTGAAAAGTGAGCATTAAAGAAACTAACCTGCACCTAGTGCTTCCTCTGGTTAGTTTAACTGTTACAAAGGAGTGAGAGGCTGTTGACTAGAGAGCAGCATTCAGTACACATTGTACAAAGAATAAATGCAGCCAGGTCTGTTTCCGTTGTTACAGCCCAGCAATTTTACTTGTGAAATACCTCCAGGTTACATCAAATATGTTTATCTTCCTGAATGGTAAAAAATGCTTTGGAGTGCTTCATTTTGACCCCAACCTGAAGCATTAGATACACTTTATGCCCCAAAAGCACCTATAGCTCTCTTGTTTTATTTGTTGATACTGAGATGTGTAATCTTTTTCAAAGTGTGTGCATATTTTGTGTACTGTTACTATAGTATGTAATGCTGTTCATGAGTTGGTATGTGAGACTCAGGGCTGCTGTTTTGGCTTTTGACCACTTGTATGTGTAGTTAGACATGTTTAGATGAAGTTGTCTCACTGCATTTTGCTGGAGCAAAAATTCTGGTCTGTGTCAGCTTGAGTCATGTAATATAACTAGTTATTTTGCTTGTAGATGTATTGATATGTCATGAGAAGGAGAAAGTAAAGAAAGGACTATGCTTTTAATTTCTCGAGAGCTTGATATGAATAGTAGGTGTTACTGTCCCCATCCAGAGGATGCTAAAATGGAATATAAGCAGCAGACCTGGCGTTCAGAGAATCAGAACTCTTTGTCAACAGGCTTCAAGCTCAGTTGCCCTCTGGTCTAGTGGATCTTTTCATTTCTAGCTGCACAGAAACACAGCTTCAGTGAGAGGAATAAAAATTACTGCATCCAAGGGGGTTTTTTAGGCACTAGTCAGCAGTCTGCCTTTTCTTTGGAAAAGTGGGTTAAGATGGAGTAAAAATTCTGTCATATTCTGGAGGCATAAGTAACCTACTTACTGTTACGTGAAAACATAAATGGCTGAACTACTGTTGCTAATAAAAGAGAGAGGAATGGTGCGCCCTGTTCTTGCCTTGTTTTTTAAACAAGACACTGCTAAGCATTGGTTCCCATACAGACTTAGGTCTTGCTGAAATTTGTGGTGCAATGGAAGTTGCTGTTGAAATCGTGAAGCTTTTTGGTGTCTCAGAGTTACTTCATGATACTTAAGCTCTTGAATGAAATCCACCAAATTTGACCGGTATTCTATTGTCTGTTGTCTGCCAGTTGTTTGAGAGCCAAGCAGCCTGCTCAGGATTGTATGTAGAACCAGCCTTAATCACGCTGATTTCTTGGAAGGAATACAATTTAAATCAGCTTAAATTTGATTTAATAATAATTGTGACTAAATTAAATTATTTTCCTGGTTACTGCTTTTTTCCTTTTGTAAACTATATTTAGCTGTAGGTACAAAATACAAATTGGTGACTCTCTCAGATGTTTAGATGACTTTTTCCTGTTTGAAAAACATACACTACCCCATTGCCTCCTGGATCACTAATATATCCATAAAAATATTTCCTCTTTGCCGATTCTTGTCTGTATTTGGAGCTTTTCCAAGGAGGATTGCATATGCTGTTGAGGGTGTGGGAGAAAGTTGAGGACTCCATGTTAATATTCAAAGTGTACTACTATGGAGTTCTTAACTTCTGTTTGATTCTAGTTTCCCTAGTGTTGCAGCTGAACTATATAGATATTGTATGTATATTGTTAATTCATTTTGATTGGGTCAAGCAATAAGTTTTGGGAAACTTTGGAGTAAATAATAGATTGGGACAATTCTGATGACTAGATGTTGTGAAGTATAAATACGGTGAGTCTGTGGCACTTGCAGCTTGAGATAAATGAGCATTTTAGCTAGCATGTAATGTTTCCAGTTTTTGTGGTCTGTTTGCTACTTACCTTTCTGTAGTCAGCTGCTCTTAGAATGAGTGCACCAATGGACAATTTCATTGACTACAATTTTACTGAGAACTGTGTTTCAAATAATACTCCTAAGAAGTCTTCAGTTTTGAGAACTAGGATCAGGTTCAGTGTAACTTCAGCATTGCCTAAGCCTCACTTCTTGCACGCTAGGCCTTCTTTGATTAATTCTGAAGCAGGTCTTTGTGCTGATGCATTGGGCAGTTGTGGGTCTGACTGTGGCTCCTTTGATCCTGTATCTGTTCCTACTACCCCTGGTATCCACTATCTTGGGTAGTCGGTGTGATAGTCAGGGCTCTGAGGAGTTTTTCAGGCGTAATCTAAATGCAAGGCAAGTTTACCTTCTCTCTTTTCCCTCCAAGAGAACCTCCTCTTATGTGTGGATTGATGGAATAATCCCTCTTCAAGGGGTTTTGTAATGGATTTGGAGTAGATGGTGTGCAAATATTTAAATGTATGAGTTTTTTTAAAAAAGCCTTTCATACTTGAGAATCAGGACTATTGAATTAACTTGCTGAATTTTCAGAGGATTAAAGTTAGTATTGTGCCTTCAACTGTATCTCTCATCTTCAGACTTATTCCATCACTGTTTTCATGCGATACAAACAGATCTTTAACACTTAAATGAATCCTTAATACTTTAAAACTATTCTTACTACACATATTCCTTCTAGACTGTGTGCTTTGGGATACTGGTTTTAGTCATCTGCTGGAATTGGAGGGTGGTTATAGATACAGTGGAAGTAGAGATCTGTTTTCTGCCAGTGTGATAAATAAAAGGAAACAACCTTTTTTTCTCTTCTCTTTCTTTAAAAATTAAAACAATTCAGTACTAAAGAATTCTCTTTTTACTGTCTTCAGATGAGCAGCTGTGGCTCTCGGTGACTTGCATCCTTTTCTCAGCAGTTTATGATGAGAGGCTTGTAGTTACCTCTGCAGATCTGCAGAGAGTAATGTTTATATATGGACTTGTCATCTCTATGTTGGAGTATTTTAATGAGTCCTGATCAGGGATACTTTGAAACTACATTGGGAAACTCTAGGGAGAAACAACACTTTTATCTCTTCTGAAAGATGATAGGTGGCTGTGAACACATGTGACCTGAAGAGTGTAGTGCTTTCATTTATCACTGCTTGCTTGTATTTTACTATTTCTTAAGTATAAAACTGTCCTGGAGTCTCTAGTCATTACTGCTGAAGATTAAGCATCCTGTCCAGCATCAGAGCTTTCCCAGTTACACAGTGTAATCTGCTCAAATTCCATGAAACAGTGTAGTGACCTTCAGTTTGGGAACTAAGGTCTGTGCTGTAGTTTTGTTTTAGTATTTGTCTTTTCCTTTTTTTTTTTTTTTTTTGAAAGGTACGATCTGATTTTGTATTAAATATGTAACAGGCCCAAGTATTAGTTTGTCAAGACTTTGGGTGCAAATTTGAGAGGGACTGTCATGGCCTAGTTTATCAACTATTTACTTTTAACATGTCTTTTTACATAAGCACCATTGTTAAAGTCGTAATTTATTGAGCTGTTGTATATGAACTGTCAGTTAAGTTAGGTTTTTCCTTTTCACTGGGAGGCTGTTACTGAATTTAACAGGGTTTATCAGGGAATACCAGATGCTGACATCTGTGTGAAGGAACACATTCTCCATTGGTGAAGCAGTAGGGGATGTACCAGCTCAGCTCCTTGGGTGCCTCCTGCATCTTACCAGGGGTCTGTTGTATTTGTTTGCAAAAGGGCATCTTTGTTTAAAAGCTTTTTTATAAATATCTGCAGTTTATTCAAATGGGTAAAATAATGCCAGAAAGCATTAGGCTTACTATTAAAGGACTCTTCGACATCAAAGAGAAAGAGCTTTCATTTTGCTATGCTTACATTAATTATATATACTGATCAATACAGAACATGAGTGTTGTGTTGTCTGTGCTTCTTTAAAACATACTCAATACAGTTGTGTTGAGAATTTAAACATCTCTTAAAGGCAAATGAAAAAGACCCAGATTTGTTCCAGGATCTATTTGAATTTATGGTTTCTAAACCAGAGTCTGCTTTTGTTTTGCAATTATAGTTTAAAGTAGAAATTTTACAGAGCCTTTAGATTAACCCGTTCTGTATATTTGCCTGAGGGACTTAAGCATCACTTCAGCTTCATGATGGTGAATTATTTGTGATAAGGGCAGTCTGGCCTCTTTTCTTAGCATGTTTTGTAGCCATTTTTTGCTCTTTCCTGCTCTTGCTTCTTGTCATCATGACTTCGTTCTCCCATCAGTGGTTCAGCTGGAATATCAGTAATTGGTAAGCATGCCTCTTAGACATATGTGTTTATAGTTACAACAAAGTGGAGGCTCTTTTGTAATTTTTAAGTTGAAGTTAATGAATTGTGTTATTCATTTACCTAGATTTCTGTGCACTTTAATTTTCATTAAATCTTGTCATAACTATAGGTCACCTAGGTGACTTAAATGTAGTTGTTTTAAAATGAGATGGAATTATAAATGATTGGGCTACGGTGAACTACTTTGTATGGTAAGCTTGTGAGAAAATAAGCCAGCAGATACTGTAGAAAATACTAAGGTAAAAAAGGCATGAAAAATCTTTCTCATCTGCAGAGTATTTCACTGACTTTTCTTAGGCTTAAATGGGATTTCAGTTAATTTTAAAGCAAAATCTGCAACACTGGATTGAGAGGTTTGGTTTTGAGCATCCGTGTTTATACGGTAAAGGTGTTTGTTCTCATTAGGTACAATGAAGCAAATCTTCCATATAATTGCATTAGTGATACGTGACATTAAAGCTTAATTGGCTTATTTTAAATATCTTGCACATCAATTTCTTTTAGATTGTGAAAATTGAAAAGGTCATGAGTGCAGTTTAATATTCCAGGGTGAGAGATTTCAATTTTAGTACAATTTGTAGAGAATTAATTAGGAAACATGACTAAAAGAAAAAGGATGTTGAATGCAAATTAGGCTGTTCATTAGAGTATAGAAGCTGAAGCATTTTGAAGTATTGTGGAAATTTGATTGCAAATTCAGTAAGCACCTTGATTTTTAAAAAAAAAATATTTTTATTTTTTAAGGTAGAAGTTGCTACAATTGTTCTTCAGGTTGTAGACTTAATATAATTGTCATAAGGCACTCTAAAATAAAATGTGCTGCCTTTTTCATGGAGTTCTTTTTTAACCAACACTTTTGTTTTGCAGGAGATTGATGAAGCCTGCAAGAGGATAAAACGTGAAATTGATGATTTAGGCCCTGAAGTTGGTGACATCAAAATCATTCCATTGTATTCCACCCTTCCTCCGCAACAACAGCAAAGGATTTTTGAGCCTCCCCCACCAAAAAAACAAAATGGAGCAATAGGAAGAAAGGTAAAGCTGTTCAGTAACTAGCTACTCATGGTTGTGTGGGCAATTAAATATGAATTTCATCAGTCTTAAGTATATTTGGACAGCAACAAGTAGAAGGTTTTTTTTGATGAAGACTTAATCCAACCTTTTATCATATTAAAATTTTTAGCTAACATAGAGTTTGTTTCTTAGTGCAATTCTCAATTCTGGCCAGAATGTTCTAGTAACAATTTGATTTGCCTGGATGGGGAGCGGCATTCATTTAAGTTTCTTATGAGAAATAGGATATGTCAGATTAAATACTGAATTTGACTACCACATGATTTACAGAGGGGTAATTATTCTGACACATGCCTTTTCTAAAAAAAAAAAAAAAACAACAACAACAACAAAAAAACCAAAATGGACTCTAAGGGACATTATCAGGCAGGTTTTGTCTGTTTCTTGAGGTTTATGAGAAGGTGCATGTTAAAACAAGCACACTGACATTGGATGTCTGTTTCCTGTAGTAGTAATCAGGGAATTGAGATTCTTTCACTGGGCAAAGTGGATTGAGAAACTGAAAAACTTGAAATGGCACTAGTTAAATTACTAGTGGAACGATAAAATTAATAGTTCAATTCCTGCATGCTCACATAAACCACATTAGAAACTAAGTGGTTGTTTCTTTAAACCTGAACATTTGGAGTCTTAATAGAGCTTCCTCAGGTTAAACTAATGCTATATGAAACTGTAGCGATCACAAAGTTAATATTTTGAAGGTCAAAACTGAATCTGCTCTAGGAAAGGGTTTGTTCCTTGATTATTTGCGGCTTTGAGCGGTACAATGCATGTATAATACTAGTGACAACTTTCTAGTGTTCTGGAAGAAAATATCACTTAATAAATTCAGTGAAATGATCCTCTTTTTCCTATTAAAGTTGATTGCAGAAAGCATTCAGTCTGAAATCATGAAACTAATGCTGCAACAAGATTGTATTAGCAAATGACTTAAATGAATGAAATTGCTTTTTGGTGATGAACAAGCGATGGCTGTGTATTTCATTAGATTTTCATTCATGTTTAAAACTGTGCACTTCAAAATAAGCAGTTTCTGTTTTTCTTGATAAGAGGATAACAGATGTAGTGTGTAGCTTTCATTATGTTGAACTGACAGAGCCAGTACTAGTGTTTAAGAGGAAGATGCTCTCAGTGTAGCAACTGTTTTACTACAACAAAAATTGTCATGCTGGAAAGATACCAACTGTAGGCAAAAGCAGGCACAAAATATGTAAGCAACAGGTTCAGATGTATAAAGCCATTATGTTTTGTGTTTGGTGTTTTGTTTTGTTTTTTTTAAATGTTCTGCCCTCTGTGTTTTGGTTTTTATCTCCATACCAAATCTAGCAATGAGTGGAAGTGAGTGTGTGTGCATTGTAAATTTAAATGTTTTAGTGTCAGTCTTGGCAATCAAGATCTGTAAAGCAGTACCATGTGTGGCTGTGTTTCCACTGTCTTACAAAATGTATGCTTTCATACATTTTCCTGTGGGAGCTGAACCTAGATTTTAGAACTGCTGAAGAGGAAGAGCTAGCAGGAGGTCTGAATCATTTCAAAGGCTCTAATGGTCATAAAAACTGACGTGCTTGCAGTATCTGAGTATTTCTTGAGCTTTAACTTCATGAGAGAAAACTAAGATACTGGAAGTTGTGTGGCACCTTGCAGTAGTAGTGATGGTAACAACCAGTACTGATTTAGTTTGGGAACACTTTTTTTATGTCCTTTTAGATGTTCTATGCAAGAGTAGCTATTATTGCAAAAAGGCTTTAAGATTAAAGATCAAAAAATACTTTTAGTTGCTACAGTTAGTCAAAGTATTTTATTTATACTGAGGAGGAAGATGAAGATGACTTACGGAGCCTTTCTACTCCCCTTTCCTATGTTATCCCTTCTTTCCAACCTGTGTTCTATTTTCTGTTTCCAGGAGTCTTAAGCATTACATGTGCAATACAGATATAGATACTGTGTATATTTTAATATTCAAAGTAACTTGTTTAATCTCTAAAACTCTTAAGTGTATCAAAAATGTTCTTTAAATATCAGATTAACAGTTTAACGTAACCATTTCAGTAATTGCAAAACTGCAGTTAAAGCTATTTAGGTACAATTTATTACTTTATATAGTTTGCTAATTTCGTTTGTTTGATTTCCAAGTAATGTTATACTTTGATTTAGACTTGAAAAATGTGGGGTAATTTCTTAAAGTTTTTTCTTAAATTGTGTTTTTACATTCATTAATTATGTTTTTTTAAGCAATGTGACATTAACAAATGAGGTCTGTACATACAGCAGAATTAACTGTGTAAATAAATGTTTTTTCCGTCTACCACTGGAAAGTTCTGTACAATTCAAATACAAGTTTAGTAAATTTAAGTAAAAATTAAATGGGTGGACCTTTGCGATCTAACCATACTAACAATGTTGAGTTATTGGTATCGTTAGAAATTAGTGATTAAAAGCAGGACCAGAGCCTTTTGATGCTGCTTTGTATTTCGGTTTTGAAGATTCTGGGTGTGGATGCTTCTGTACATTAGTAGGTCTGGAAAACCTGAAACTTTAAATAGAGACTGTAACAGCCAACTGAATGTGGATTCACTAGCCTTTTAACATGGGAATGGTAGTTTAATTTGCATAGTTAATGACTTGCAAATTTTTAATGAAAATGTATTGTGCTTTTCTGACAGCACTTAATTGCATTGATGTCTGTGGCTTTTATCTGACTAATCTGTGCAGCTTGCTAGTGAATGAAAGGTGTATGGGATTTTTTTTTTGTATGAGGACTTCCAAGTAGCACATCGTTTCAGAGTGGAACACCATAATACTTAACTAATTTCAAATTTTTTTCCGCCAAAGTATTGCTTTCAATATATAGTACTATTTAGGCAAGCTTAGACCTTAAGTCTACTTAAGAGACAAGGTGAGAGTAGTAAGTAGCTGACTGACAAAGTGATCAGCCAGGAGAAAGAAACCAGGCATTGGCTTCATGGTAATCTGAACAGATTGTTAGGGGTGTCTCAGATTCTAGTTGCCAAACAGAAAACAATGATGGCAGAGTGTTCTCAAATTAAGAGGTGAAAAGGTAAGTACTTTTGATGGAGTGCTGAATGGGTTTTGGGTCTTTTCTGAGGTGGCTGATTAAACTTGCTAATAACATGTGATTTAATGTGGTCACTGTTGGGATGAGAGCTAATGGTATCTGTAGACTGTTACACTGCATCTCTGGACATAACATTTAAATGATGGTGAGTCAAGCCTCAGAACTCAGCTATCACCTTTGCTTTATTTTTTGCATGAGACTTAACATTCAGAAAGTTTAGAGAAATTTAAGAATGTAACCTTGAAAATACGTGAAGATGTTTGAATATCTGGTAATTAAAAAAAAATAGTTGAAATTAAGTATATATTGTTCAGGATTTTAGCTGGAATATATTGATAATTGCTTTATTCCAAACACAGTGGAACAACATGCTGTGCTGGTATAGTTATAACCTTTGATTTAATATTATTTAATGAGTTTGCCCTGTTTAGGCTTTTTAAAAAAAAAAAAAAGTTAAATAGCTGTAATTAACAGATGATGTTAAAGGAATCCAGTGTAACTTGTGACTGTGTACCAGAGATTTGAGAAGAATTTTGACTAGTGGTTTTGTAAGTAAAATATGTGTGCTTCTGTTTCTTTTTCTCAAAGCTAACATTTGTTATATTGTTACCAGAGTCATAGGAGAGCAGAAAACGTGGAGAGAATTGCTCTGATTTCAATAGAAATTCATCTGGTTGATTTCAGATCTTCCTGTAAAAGTGTTGGAGCACAGCTCTGGTAGTTACTAATGAAATGAAGGAAAGTTTGCTGAAAACTTTTGGTGCAGAGACAGAATGAGCTCTTCATCTTCAGGACAAAGTAGTTAATTTACTGTTTTATTTTTGGACAGGTTGTTGTGTCCACTAATATTGCTGAGACATCATTGACAATAGATGGTGTTGTGTTTGTGATTGATCCTGGCTTTGCAAAACAGAAGGTAAACACTATTTTGTTTTTCTTTATAGTAGGAAAGATACTGGAATCTGGTTTGCTCGGGTAATTTCTCTTTGTAAACACTGATAGATCTTTTCCCAATTGAAATCTTGGACCTTTGTTATTGTTTTGATTTTAACTTACAGTAGGTTTGCACTTAGTCTGCAAACTTCGGATATCTAGAGTAGTCCAAAACAGTGCAGTGCAGAATTTTTTTTTAATTGGTCAAAAATTGGAATGTGAGGTTTTCTAGTCAGGCCTGGAGTATGGATTTCTTAGCTACTTTAAAAAGGGTGGTTTTGTACTGTGTGTCTATTCTTGAGAATGTTCAAGTAGAACCAAGAAATCATATAAAAGCAAATTAAAATGGTGCTAGAAGCCATCTCTTAGGTCGTGTTAGTGTAGAAAACTCCAGAACTAAAATCAGAAGAAAGAAATGATACCTAGGGTAGTACTGTGTCTTGCCAGTATTTATTATGTACTGTTGCAGCCCTAAAGTTTGTCATTGAGCTTGTATTGTGCTTCTTGGAACATCAGGGGATGTTCAGAGGAACTGAAGTAGCTTGTCTACAGTCAACCCAGTAACTAAAGAAAGGATAAAATACAAATCCTTTCATATTCATTTAGTTATTTACTAACCATAACTGTCTTTATAACTTGGTTTCTTAGACTTTTCCTTCAATACTCACATTGTCAGCCTTTTAAAATTTTGTGAAATAAAAGGTACAGCAGAATATGAGTAGAGTCAAGGCACCTTCATGCACAAGTTTCAATCACCATTTAGGCTGAGGTTTTTTCACAAGTAGTTCTTATGCTGGAAGGATACCTTCTGTAATAAGAAATAAACTTTATATATATTTTACACCTATTCACAGCAGGAGGATGTTAAAACATGGACCAAAGAACATCTTCCACTGAAACTACTGACTACTGCCTTTAATTTTTTCTTAACAATATATTCTTTTCCATGAGCCCTATTAAGTTGGCAAGGATGCTGTGGAATGGAAATTTTACAGTGAATTCCAGCATGTATTTTGTACTGTGACAGTCTATATGTACCCTTGAAATACAGTCTTGCTTTGTCAGCCATCTGATTTTTTTTTTACAGTTGTGTTCAACTGTAATGTTAGATTTTTTTGACCTCTAGAACATGATTTTTCAACTTCATAATTGTATCATGACAACATTTTTTTTTGAGCATCAAGAGTGTGTTTAGCACTCTATAGAACAAATTAGACACACTCATGCCATGAAAATCTTACCTAAAAATACACACATTTAAGGAGGACAGGGAGCCTGGCAGGAGTTGTTAACAAATAAAAAAAAGTGAATGCTGTTCTCTAGGTGGATGTATTTGAAGCACTCTGTCATTGATTCAGAGGCTTTTGTAGCCAGTATTTTTTTTCTCCTTTCAGACACATACAAATTCTGATTTCCTTGTCAGAAGCTGTGTTTGAAAATAAGTTGAAAGCAGTCTGTTTTGTTTTGTTTTCAAATAGTTGTCTTATCCGTAAGTGATGTTCATACTTTTCCTTCTTTCCTGCTCTGCTTCCGCTTTCAAATAGGTGTACAATCCTCGTATCAGAGTAGAGTCTCTCTTGGTGACTGCGATTAGTAAAGCTTCTGCTCAGCAGCGAGCTGGCCGTGCTGGTCGTACTAGACCAGGCAAGTGCTTCAGGCTTTATACAGAGAAGGCTTACAAAACTGAAATGCAGGTAAGATTACTTTTTTTTTTAGATTGTGTATATAAGAACATATGATTGATACATGTAGTTGACTGCCATGCAACCAAATCAAATCGAAATTTGAATGCTCATATAGTTTAAAATGTTTGGAAGAACAAGTGTTCTGACTTTTCTTTTTTTTTCCTCTTCCCCCCCCCCCCAGGACAATACATACCCAGAAATTTTGAGGTCTAACTTAGGATCTGTAGTACTGCAGCTCAAGAAGCTTGGTATAGATGATTTGGTGCACTTTGACTTTATGGATCCTCCAGGTATCTATTTCTGTTTTATCTTGTCTACTGTAAATGTTAGGTTTTGACTTCTGAAATCTTCATTTCGGTGAATGTTTTAAATAATAACAAGGGATAAATTATTTTATGTGTTTTCCACTGCTTTTATTGTAATATGTAAGGAATGTCTTGTTTACCCTGAAACTTAGTGCTTTCTTATCAAAGCAAGCTTTTTATGTTCCTCTACATAACAGCTTTTAATGGAACCAAGGAATCTCCTGAATGCCCTTTACCTGCAGAGGATAAGAGAAAATTATGGGCATTAGAAAATCTATTACTTGATGAGGTCTTTTTACTTATGACCTTGATTACACATTCTAATTGTGCATCAGTTAACAACTGTATGTAAAAAAAATTGGCTAGCGTTTTTAAAGCTGAATACATGTGTTTGGCTCAAATATAAAGTTAACGTGAATCTCCTTTCTAACAATGTTAAATGTTCATACATACTTTAAAAATAACTGGGTTATATTGCTAATTAAAAACTTAGATCAACCATATACAAATACATCAAAGTTGGTTGGTTTTTCCCTCCCTAAAATAAAAATGTAATTAATAATCTGTAAGCTTTTAAATAGCTCTACCGAACAATTGCATTATTTGTGCTCTGCAGCATGTATGATAGCAGACAGGCTTTTGGATTTCCTTCTGTTCTTCTTTGTGAGTGTAATACACACTTGCTAAGAGGAATGCAGGATTAAGAACGTTCTTACAGGCTCAGGTTTGTGAAAGACTATAAATATCTGAAGTTGACATGGCTAAGATTTTAGGACTGTATTGATCTATTTTGTATGGAACAAGGGAAAATGCATCACTGCATTGGTGGGGGAAGTGGTACTGCTATGTTGCTGAATATTTCACAATGCCACTGGTGCCTGAATTTTCAAAAGCAGTAATCTTCAAATATTCAAAGCTTTTGATCCAGGTAAGAACTCTTCTAAATAAGTGATTTACCCCGCCTCAATTCATTCATGTCTGAGTGTATGTAACAGAATTTTGTTACAAGATCGTCTTTGGAAGTCAGTTCAATGGAGAATGAAAAATAAGATTGGCTTATAGTCTCTGCTTCCTTATTTTTTGTTTATTTGGAGCGGTTTGATTAATGTGCCTGCCTAAATATTTTTTTCTTTCAGCTCCTGAAACTCTGATGAGAGCCTTAGAGCTTTTGAATTACCTGGCTGCTTTAAATGATGATGGAGACTTGACTGAGTTGGGATCCATGATGGCTGAATTTCCATTGGACCCACAACTGGCTAAAATGGTTATTGCAAGTTGTGACTACAACTGTTCTAATGAGGTCCTATCTATTACTGCCATGTTGTCAGGTAATAGCAGGGAAAGAGATACTAAACAAAATGCAGATTTTCAGTTTGGGGAACATTTGAGTTTTCCACATCAAAAACCAAACAATATAAATATATTCCAAATAAAATTAGAATTTTTTTTTAAAAACCTCATATAGGGGCATTTAATCATTGTGGGTTTACATAGAGACCTTGAAGCTAATTAATAGTTATGTTAAGCAATTAACATGCATAAAATGGTCAAACAGTTTGCTCCTAACTTTAGTTAAAAGTGTATATATTTGAGTTGATAAAGGGGAAAAATTCAGGCTAGTGGAACAGAAATTTCTTTTTAGCCTCATAGTCAGGACCAGAAATGTCAGCTTAAAGACTCTGTTTTTAAGGCAGTGAAATCTCTTTTGTATTGTGCATTCTGCTGCACTTTGATAAATCCCAGTATTTCCAAAAGGATTGCAGTGTAATTTATATTAAACCATAAGCTTGTACATGAAATGATTATACATTTTTCAGTCATTAAGTGGTATATGCAAAGCTGAAGAACAGCCTTCACTTTTAAGAGGAAGAAAGAAACTTTGGGGGAGGATGTATATTTATAAGAATTAGTGTGCACAGCTGTACTTAGCTGCTATGTTATATGAATAGCACTGCGTCAGAGCAGAGCTGCTTGTCGAGAGAGCTTGATGAGAGGAAAATGTTATCAAGCAAGCCTTGTGTTTCATTTCCCAGTTATGTAGAACTGACTTGGTTTTATGGTTAGTTGTCATAGGACAAGCAGCAAGATTTTAGTCTACTGTGAAAATGGGGATGTTCTTACTTGCAACTACTCTTGTATTTTGGGTGTGCTGTTCTACCAGGCTCTACAGAATGCAGGTGTACTGATTACATACTTAACTCGCTTGAATAGAGGAAACCAAAATAAAATGTCTTGGCTAAGTGTAAAATCTGTTGCTTCAGTTTAGTCTTACAGTATATTTATATGAAAGTTTTTAAGAACAAGCTAAAATGTTTGCAGAGTTATGATTGTTCAGACTCAGAGCAGATGGGCAGGGCAGAATTGTAATATTTTTTTTTAATTAAATGGTAGGCTTAATTGCGGAGGTGGTGGTAGGTTGGTGCCTGTCTTTCTCTTCCCTTCCCCCCTCTCCCCCCAATCTCTACTACAGAACAGTAAGTCTAGTATTTTTGTCTGTGGTCTTCAACTGATTTGTCTTATTCCTTTTTCTATTTGCCTTTTTCCTAGCCATGGTACTTTCTTTGTTTTAAGGCACAATTGATGTCATGATGATTAAGTTGGGGGGGGGAATAATTGAAGCTGGTTAATGTATGGGTTGCAACTAAAATTCTGTTCTTAAAAAAAACCCATAGTCCTAGTATTTGTGAGAACTATTTTGCAAAGTAAGCATTTTTTTTAAACCAGTGGCATGACTGTATGTTATGGTGCCTCAAGTTCTCATAAAGATTGTCAGGCTCTGGATAGCAACCTGTGTCTAATAGTTTAGACTGACCTGAAAACTAGGTACCATAAAAGGGCAGAGAACAGCATTGAATAAATGAGCAGATTAAATGATTGTACTTCATAAGAGCCGTGGTGTCTTGCTGTGGGGTAGAAAGTGCTATTACTTATTCAAAACAGTGAGGTAAGCCAGTTATAGAACAATTTGAAATTTACTTTTGTTAGTCTGAGTTTGATATTCAAATATGCTTTATATTACCTCTGTTTTCAAATGCAGGACCCAAAATAGAGGGTGCTTATTTTGTACCTGCATTTCCATTTTCTTCCATGCATTGGTCTTTCTTGATTTGTTACCATGCGATTCACTGTTGCAGTGTGTATGTTTTTCCCAAGTTCCATCCAGTATTTAACATATTTTTGAAATGTAGTTTTTTGGGGCTTCTACGGGATTTTAAGAATAAAGTAAAACTATATAACACCCCACAAAAAGGCCCTCATCTGTTAGGGATAGATGAGATACAAAGTGATGTTGTCATGAGATTGGTGGGCTTCAGTTACCAGAAGGCTAATATAGTCCCGAGCAGCTGGAAAAAGATAAAGGATTTGTAGCATCTTATTTAGCATTAATTTTATTGAAATTCAACCTCTTAAAAATAAACTGATTTTTTTTTCTTCCTGTAGATATTTATAGAGTGAAGATCTCTTATAACTACTTTCAACATACTGTGAATTAGTATTGATATTACAAACTAAGAATGTCGACAGACCATGAATTAAGTTAGCTGCAATACTCTGTGGTCTTTGGTAGGCTGTATTTGGAAAGGGAATGTTAAAACATGATTTTTGGATTCAAGTCAGACTGAGTCAGATTTATGTAAGAGAATATAATGATAGAGAAAGCTCATTACATTGCAATTTTTATATTTTTTTTTTTTTTTAATTTCAAGTAGTGCCAAAGGACGGTTTAACCTTCCACCACTACCGCTACCATCACAACCTTTAGACTTATTAATACCTTCATTCACATGTTTCTGTATACCAGTGCTGATAACAATACCATCTGGGGAAGAGGACTTGACTTTACTAGTGTGTTCTGTCTAGTAGCAGACTTGTGATAAAATTCATGTTTGTTTAGACTGTGCTAGCGCAGTATGGTTTCAGAATGGTCTTCTTCACTCTGTCCATAGAGACTTTTTGAGGAAGCAAATTTGCAATTAAAGTGTTTTCTTACATGGGGTACTAGTTCCTGGTAGAGCTATCAGCACTGGCTCTTAAACTAAGATCTGTTTAGCCTTCCAGTATACTTAGGCAATCTTGATGGCCTTCAGACTAGAGATTTTGATGCCTACATATAGTTCTATTAAAATAATCAGGTACTCTGTAGCTTTGAAACCCTCTTGTCTTACAGATGTGGTTAGGTGTTGATGTACCAAATCAAGGTAGTAAACAGTCCAAGATGCAGTTGGAGGCCATCCTGCCCTGCCCTATGCTCTGTGAACTGACCTAGCTAGGCCTTGTTCCTCTATCTGTGAATGCGTGACTCATCGATATGGGCGTTTGTGTTGGGCCCATACCAACCTTGTTTAGTCCCACAGTGTTTTGTTCGCCCCACGGAAGCAAAGAAAGCAGCAGATGAAGCCAAGATGAGGTTTGCCCACATAGATGGAGATCATTTGACGTTGCTGAATGTCTACCATGCTTTCAAACAAAGTAAGTATGTGTTTGTTTTGGCAAAATGATTTGTAATACTTTGTGCTGTCAGCTTTCATTCCTCGGTTCCAAGGACAGTCAAAAGGCTTGGACTTGTTTTTTGAGCTATTCTATTGTAATCTTAAATACATATTTTTTTAAAGTATCTAAAAGAATTATTTAAGGGCTGCTTCCCTTTTGGGGGGGAAACAAACAAACAAAAAAACACTCTAGCCAAGAGATGATGTAATAAACTGATGAGTATGGAGACAAGCCAGGCTTTTAAATCAATGCCGGGTAACCTTGGACAGAGGGAAGTGAGCATTCCTGTAATTAAGAAATATTGGAAGTTTGTTATATGACATTAATTATAGAAAAATCTGCATAATTGCTTAGTAATTTTTCAGGGAGAACAGTGCAGAAAATACTGTGAATTTGGAGAAAGAGTATGTTCCTAAAACCAAATCATTTTTATTCCGAACTTTTTAATATAGTTAGGAATTCTGTAATAAGGCCTTGGGGTGGATTAAGAGGCAAGGGGGTGATGTGGCAACAAGTAGTAACTTAGATCCATATGGTAAAATTATTTCACTTGCCTCATTTGGCTTCACTAAGGGCAAATTGTGCCTGACAAATTTGGTGGCCCTCTTTGGGGTTACAGCACTGGTGGATAAGGGAAGAGCAACTGATGTCATCTACCTGCACTTGTGCAAAGCATTTGACACTGTCCCACACAACATCCTTGTCTCTAAATTGGAGGGACATGGATTTGACAGATGGATCACTCTGTGGATAAGGAATTGGCTGGATGGTCACACTCGAAGAGTTCCGGTCAACAGCTCAATGTCCAAGGGGAGAGCAGTGATGAGTGATGTTCCTCAGGGGTCGGTGTTGGGACTGGCACTGTTTAACATCTTTGGCAACATGGACAGTGGGATTGAGTGCACCCTCAGCAAGTTTGCTGACACCAAGCTGTGTGGTGCAGTCGACACACTGGAGGTCAGGGATGCCATCCAGAGGGACTCTGACAGGCTTGAGAGGTGGGCCCATGCAAACCTCATGAAGTTCCACAAGGCCAAGTGCAAGGTCCTGCACATGGGTCAAAGCAAACCCAAGCACCAGTGCAGGCTGGGCAATGAGTGGATTGAGACCACCCCTGCAGAGAAGGACTTGGGGGTTTACGGGATGGAAAACTGTCTATGAGCCAGCAGTGTGCCCTCCCAGCTTGGAAAGCCAACTGTATCCTGAGTGGCCTCAAGAGAAGTGTGGCCAGCAGGTCAAGGGATGGGGTTCTCCCCCTCTACTCCACTCTCATGATACCCCAACCTGGAGTACTGTGTTCAGCTCTCAGGCCCCCAACATAAGAAGGACATGGACCTGCTTAAGTGGGTCCAGAGGAGGGCCACAAAAACAGGTGACTGGAGAACCTCCCCTATGAGGACAGGCCGAGAGAATTGGGGTGGCTGTGCCTGGAGAAGCAAAGGCCCTGGGGAGACCTTATAGCACCCTTCCTGGTACCTAAAAGGGGTCTACAGGAAAGGTGGGGAGGGATTTTTTTATCAGGGCAGGTAGTGATAGGATGAGAGGTAACAGTTTTAAACTGAAAGAGGGTAGATTTAGATCATATTTAAGGAAGACATTCTTTCCAGTGTGGGTGGTGAGGCACTGGCCCAGGTTGCCCAGAGAAGCTGTGGCTGCCCCCTCCCTGGCAGGGTTCAAGGCCAGGTTGGACGGGACTTTGAGCAACCTGGTCTAGTGGGAGGTGTCCCTGCCCATGGCAGGGGGGTTGGGACAAGATGATCTTTAAGATCCCTTCCAACCCAAACCATTCTGTGATTCCATGATTCTGTGTATGGATTTTAGGGAAAATGGTGGTCCTCAGCATAGCTGAAGTATATTTTGGTAGCTTGAAAAAGATGGTAATGAACAGGTGAAGCTAGGAGTTCTCTTGAAAAATTAATATGTAAGTGGCACACTTTTTAACAGTGACTTAACCTGGTGGTAACTGAAAAGATTACTCTTGACTGCCAACCAGGATGAATTAGGTGCTCCAGTTGCATGCTACTGTAAGCAAACAAAAAAGCAACAGTCTCTTACCCTGAATAAAAATAAACACAACTCTAGGTCTCTTTCTGTTGCAGCTTTGATCTAGAAATTTTGTACTGAAACATTCTAACACTGTATCATGTGGCAATCCAAAATAAAGGTATATTAAAAAGTCTGAAAGTACTCAAAACTTTTTAGTACAATAACTGAGAAACTTCTGTTAAACACCTGTGAATTGGAGACATCTGTTGCTTGTTTTTTCTGTTAGCTTTTTAGTTAACAGGATCCAGTATGTCTTGCAGACATTTTGTGTGTGCATGTTTCTGGAAGCCACTGCTTTCATCCTCGGGTTAATGAGGGATGGAATTGCCCAGAGAATAATCTTTTGTGCAGTTTCACTGTGAAATTGAGTGGAATTTCTGGGAATCAGGATCAGAAGACAAAATGGTGCTACTGTTTTATATCTAGAACAATATGAAACAGTTATGGGTCATCTAAAATGCTCAGTTCAAATGGCACAGAAAGTAACATGCTATGGTACTTTAGTTATGATTCTGCTGTACAGCGTGCAAGACCTTTGGCGTTCATACTAAATTTTAAATATATTGTCAGATAAAGCGCAGAAATTTTCCTCAAATTATGTAAACTTTGTTTTTTTCAATGCAAATTAAGAGTAGTCTCTGTACAAGACTACAAGTTTTAATTTTTGTGAAGGTTCATTTTGTTGGCTTATTAAACTGGCAAAGGTAAGAGCATTACGTGAAAAGTATCAGAACTGGTAGGGAGAACTGGTTTTCTTGGTGTTAAGCAAGCAGGTTTTTATCCTGACAGAATGGCTTAGGCTTGCGGTCTTAACAGTTATCTTACTAAAGCTATCAGCAGTAGAAACAGTAGCTTCAGAGTACAGAGTTCTGTTACTGATGCTGTATTTTACTGGTCACCTACATTTACGTGAACTGCTATGAGCTGGGTCACGCTTACTCTTAGTCTGTATAGCTCTTAACTGTTACTTGAATGCTTAAATTAAGGAGGGTTTGGTTTCTCAAATACAATATAATTACATACAATCTTCTTGTGTTCATTGCATGCTGCAGTAAAAGACTGTGTAGTGTTCCTTACATTTGATTACATTTTGCACTGCAGGTCTGGAAGATTGTTTTTCTAGTTGCAGGACATTTTTGAAATCTGTGAAATTTATCAGCGTGGTGTTTCAGCACAACACCAGTGATTGCGTGTATATTATGTTGGTGCGGGGAAAAAAAAGCTAATTTTCTTCTGTCCTGACCACATGCTTCCTGATTAAAAAACAATTTGGGCAAGTTATCTAATGTAAGAAATTGACTGAAAACTAAGAACTGTTTTCATTTATAAAAGTTTATGGATATTTTTTCTGGTTCATCTGACTGATCAATTGGTTAGTTGCTGTTTTATTGTTCTAATTGGATGAAATACTCACTTTTGATTCATGTTTTTTAATGTTGCAGATCATGAGTCAGTTCAGTGGTGTTATGACAACTTCATTAACTACAGGTCCCTGATGTCTGCAGACAATGTACGCCAACAGCTGTCACGAATCATGGATAGATTTAATTTGCCTCGTAGAAGCACAGATTTTACCAGCCGAGACTATTACATCAACATAAGAAAGGCATTAGTCACTGGGTATTTCATGCAGGTATGTGTGTATTCTTGCAGGGAAAGCAGTTTGGTGTTCACACAACTTTTAATAATAGCATGGTTATTACAATTTATCAAACTATGAATGTTACTTAAGTTACATATGGCTAACTATATTACTGCTTAGTTTTTGTCAGGTTGCTTGGTTATTACTGTAGTACTACATTCTTCAGCCAAATCTTGCTTGGAAGAGAAGTAGTAGGCAGTCTTACTAGTATCAAAACACTGTTTCTGTTAAGTCTAGTCAGGAATTGGCTGTTAACTTCTGAATAGCTGAGGAAGTAACTTTATAAAACATTTTGAAGTCACTGCAGAGTATATAGCTTTCAAATTCTTTGTAAACTTATACAAAAAGGGGAAGTATATCTGTATATAAATATTAATTACAGGTGATCCTTATAGAAGGAGAGTATTTTCTTTTGCATACTTTTCCATATTTATATTTTGCTTTTAAATTACATGACTCACAAGAACTGGAGCAGGTCTATAGTCTTAAGATGTATACTGTTTGTAACTCTTCTGCCTCTTGAACCAGGATGGTATGGAAGCCCATCTCTGCTGCTACCTCCTGGATGCTTTGCATTTCATGTTAAGCATGCCTTCAAGCTAGAATGCAGGCTGTGTTTCTTTGGTGGGGTTTCTTTTTTGGTGGTGTTGTTGGGTTTTTGTTTGGCACAGTCCCTTCCTGCTGCGTTGTTTCTCCAGTGTTCATCCCTGAGGCTAGAAGAGTCCCTTTGCTGGCTCTTGCAGACCCAGGGGTACAGAACCTTTAATGGAAGTGAGTCTTCATCCTCACTGACTCTGGACTGTTGTGGTAATGTGCTTCCCAGCCATCATGCATTCTGATTCATCTCAGCAGTGTGTCTGCTAGAGTCTAGTGTCTCGCTTCTGGAGAACACAACCTTGTTAACCTTAAAAGGCTGACTATTCCCATGGCATTTCCTAATTTTTTACTTGGGCTATGCTCTAGTGGTGTCTGAGCACAAAAGCTTACCAGTTGAAAAGGGAGCCATTGGTCAGCACTGTGCAGGTTAGAATGGCAAGCAGCTTGACAGGCCCACACTTACTGCATCCTGACTGAGTTGCAGACTGGGGTGTACCATGTGTGTTTAAACACACACACCCTCATCCCACCCCACCACAGAAACAATGCCTTCCACAGGGCTCAGCCAGTCAGTGGCAGCAACGTGTTTCTGGATTTTCGGAATACAGAAATATTTGTGTCAGCAACTGCGTTTCACTGTAACGCAAATGGGAGATCAAGGCTGTAGGTTGCTTTTAAATATCAAAATGGTTCTAAAGACTGGCTTGCTGTAACTCTTGAGACTAGCGGGTTAGTCACTGTGTTCAGTCCTTGCTCTTCAGACCTGTTTTCTTCATCTTTCTTGGCGAGTCACTTTAGTACACGTTCCCATCTGCCCCTTTAATTCTATAAATGTGTTGCAAGACCCAGAATAGTTCTGCCCACCAGTTCTTGTTGGCCCCCAGCTGATTGAGGCAGGTGTGATTGCCACAGCTGCCCTTTGGTTTGGCAAAGTTACTCTATGGCTTACTTCATTTGCTTGGACCTGTAGGAGGTCAAGTCCTTGGAAGTTTGTTCACTGTCAGTTTGTTTTCTGTTTAGAGTTAAACTCTTCCTCTAATAGGTGTTTTCCTACCGTGGATGTGAAACTGAACTGTTGGTGCAGGTAGCTTTATTGGTCTCTATTGCTCAGGAGTTAAAATATCTGACATATTTTTGCTGTGAATAGCATAGTAGGCTCGCATGGATGAAAATGAAAGACTTTCCAGAAGTCTCTTCAGGCTTCCATGATCAATAGATATTTTGTTTGTTTGTTTGTTTTTACCATCGCCGTCATGCAAAAGCCTAATTGAATTTTTGGGCTGAATCAAGAGATAGCTATGGCAGACCTGTTGAAGGCATTTGGAGTATAAGCCATTTGAACTGTTTCTCTTCTCCTATGATACGTTTGGGTCCATTTTATTTCGAGTTTCTTTGACTCTTTAACCTCCATGATAGTGTGATAGCTGTTTCACCTTGACTCTCAACTTTGTCATGAATTCCATGTTGCTTTGAGAAACGTTTAGTAGAAAACTTAAAAATACTTAGAAAAAGTTACTCAAGAGTTGTTATTTATCAGCAGCTGAAGTACTTAATGTAGTCTGTATGCTCATTGTACTCTCTCTAAGCAGATATTCAGGCTCTGGCATTTGGGGGCTCTTGTTTAGAAAACCGAAGTAATGAAATGCATACATCATTCTTTGTCCTCTTAGTACAGAACATGGGTGGAATTCAAAGTCTGAGCACTTGCAGAGTGTGTGCACGTACGGTAGATGGTCTCTGCATACAAAATACTAAGGTCCATGTGCAACACATGGCAAAAGTGGATTCTTCAAAGTCTTTAAGGTTAAAAATGCAGCGTGACATGTCAAACAGCAGCTGCTGTTGTTCTGAAATGCTTCTCACTGCATTGTTTTATACTTTGGTAATTGCCTAGTGTCCTAAAAACAATCTAAAATTTTACTGTAGAAAATTCTTTACTAATCAAAACGTGTGGTTGATGTCAGACGCTGCTGGCCTGTATTAACTATTGAAAATATATAGTTCTAAGTACTGTAAATTTGCTTGCCTTTAGTTGTGTCAGTGACTGATAGATGGAATTTCTGCTGTTGACAAATCATCTCTTTACCCTTCATATTTAAATACAAACTTGAATTCCAGTAAATCCGCCATAGCTAAGCAAAGGGGATAGTGAAACAGTTTAAAACTGCCAACAATTCCGTGTGTAGAAAAACTTCTGAAAGGGTAGATAGTGACAAGAAGTTAAGTGTCTTATAAAATTTTTGTGCTATGTCCCTGGTTGTTTCTACTTTTTATAATGGAAAACTTTTGTTGGCTTTTTTCCAGTAACTGTTTCTATATGACATATCAGAATATGCAAGTATATGTAAAAATAAAGCAAGAGTGATGTTTGCAAAATCACAAAGAAGCTGCTCACTCAAAATATATTAGAAATACTCCTTTCTCAATACTTCAGTGCTAGACATAGCCTGTCTTAAGAAGGGAGGAGGACTGGAAAATTGTACAACTATAATACAACCGTAATTTGGCAACAAAACTTAGGAACTAGGCCTAGATTATGATTTAGTCAACAGAAGTAGAAAAACTAAGCATACCATTTTTTAAAAGTGTTAATAGACATGTAGTGGAAACTGTTAAAATTTAATTGGAAAAGACAAGCAAATGCCAAAGTATCTTAAAGATGGTCATCTTCCTCTTCGATCTTTTAAAATTTTTTTTTAGTATTATTTTGGGGTGGGGGTGAGGGGATGGGATGGGACAGGACACACATGGACTGATATTACCAGTTGTCTTAAACTCGAGTATTTATTGTATTTCCAGTCTGATAGTGAAAGCAGAACAGGAATTCATAGTTGAAAATTTAAGTGAGAATTTAAAGGTGGAACAGAGTCCTGTGGTGTCTTCAAATCAAGTGTGGAGCCTTTTTTGGGAGATGTGGCTTAGTCAAACACAGGGTATATTGGGCTTGCTACAGAGGATGAAATTAAATGACCTGTGCTGCCCAGGAAGCTATATGTCGCATGATTTGACTACTACTTAAAATCTCATTCTTGCTGCTTCTCAAGTCTTTGGTGCTATCTCTTGTATGGAATGATGCATATTTTGAAGTCTTTACATAATCAGGCTCCTACAGTAATAGAATGGTAATAAACCTATGACATGAAGGTGGTCACCGGTGCATTTATATGGTATTAATTTTTATCTTTAAGAATGGAAACGAACAGTTTAAACCTTTTTAATAACTTCAAAAACATGGTTGTATGCTCTGCAAGCAGAAATTTCAGAAATCCAAGCAACTAACATTGCTCCTTTGGTGCATGCTAGCATTCTTTTTTCAAAAAGACAGACTAGAAACAGTCATTTCTCTAAACTGTCTGTCAAGACTAGCCTGCCAAAATTTGCAGCCTTAACTCTAAAAAAGGTTAGATCTTGTGATACTCTTCCTGCTTTTGCCCTTTCGAGTGCATTTAGATTTACAATGTGTGACATGTTTGACTGAAGACCCTTGGTTGCGCCCTCCAGGTTCAATGATGTGATAGATAAATAAGCACATGCACACTTAAAATTTCACAGGAGGGTGTGACATCCTTGAAAACTCTTAGGAGAACTTGAACTGAAACCTTTTCCTATGGTGGCCACTGTTTCCATGTGGGTTTGTCACATTGATAAAAGCATGATAATTGTCTCTAAATCATCAGCAGGTGGGCTTTCTTGCTCTGCAGAGTAACCTTTTGCAGAGATACATGGGCTAGCTTGTCTCTTTATGATACTTCTAGAGTCTTCTTTGTGAGGTCAGTAGTGTTAATAGCTTTTCCCTCAGTTTAGAGCCCTGTTCTTTGATTCGCTTAATTCACAAATGTTCCATAGTAATACTTGACAAACGCCTTGATTATCTCGGGGTTCAAGTGTGTTTCCTGGTATCTTGCTTAGTACCACTACTCCTTGAAAAATGAACCCATTTCCTAGATATGCTTTGTATGATTCTGTGGTTTCTGTGGAAGCACATGCTTTTTGTATTCTGAAGAACATCACAGAATGATTGAGGTTGGAAGAGACCTCTGGGGGGCATCTGGCCCAACCACCATTGCATTGCATTTTACAGGCACTGGAATTGGTTGCATGCTGGCAGTTCAAAGCAGCGTGAGTGTATGTGCTGCCTCCTGTGTGTCCTTGTTCACTCCCTTATGTCAACCTTGGTGCTTGTCTGAGGCTAATCTAGATTCTTTTAGCATAGTGATCTAGCAAGCCACTTACACCTTCACAGAAGCAGCAGAATTGGTGCTCTGTCAGCTGTGCTGAAACAGCTCAGGCCAGGAGGGAGCAGGAAAATGCAGTAGCTGACAGGTCATCGTTGCTTGCTGTGGAGCCATGGCTTCCCTCTGTGTATTTCACATTAGTGTTGCCATTGCTGAACCTAAAGTTCTTTACCACTCTATGTACTAACAAGCATACTTAATAGGACCATCTAAATAGGTTAAATACCCTAGCTCAGTGTTAGCTCAGGATTGAAATAAGTCACAATAGTATGTAACCACTTAAAGATGACTTACCCCCAATATCCATTTTCTAAGGATACATTTTTTCTTAATTGGGGTTATTCCAGTCCCTGTCCTTCCCTGGAAATTAAGAACTAACTGTACTTTTCTGTAGCTTTTCTTTGAATACGCTTAATTAGTTTTTTCATAATCTTTGTACTTGGTTCAGAATTACACAAAATAAACAAGAAACACAACTCTTTACTATCATTATAAATGACATGGAAAAGGAAAGTGTATGTATTTGGGAAAGCCAGATGATAAGACTTTACTATTTTAATATATCTGAGTGAGATTGAAGTGCTAAAGGTAAATTGTATTGATTTAAATTTAACAGCATGCTGTTCTCTCGAATGAAACCTAAATAAATTAATTGTTCTGTCCTTTTATAGGAAGAACAGAAACAGATAAAGCACTCAAATGTTTTTGTACACATGCTTTACTTTTTTTTTCAAATCAATTTAATTTTTCAGATCAAAAAGGAAAAACAAAATCAAAAACACCACAACACCAAACCCTTCCTTAAAAAAAAAAAAAAGGCATAATCCCACAGCAACATGTGTGTTGTGATTGTGCCAGGTCTATGACAGATGAGTTTCTAGACTGGTCAGGTTTGCAGCTATACTGCTATTTAATTTTGCAAATGTTGGATTGAGTTGGATGAAATTAAGCCTGAATTGTTACAGACAGTGCACTGTTAATCTCCACTTAAAAGAACCTCTGTTGGCTCCCCGGGCTTGAAATAAAGTAGCAGTGCAATCTCTGAAATCTTGGGTGAAAAGGTTTGCAGACTATTAAAATACTTTGTCCCACTCCTAAAACAGGTTCTGGATACTAATATCAAAATATGAGAAGCACGTGCAAAGCAAGCAATTTTTTATTAAGTAGGTATTCTGACTTAAAATTTGAGGTAGCGATTGCTTTGTAAATCCTGGGAATTTAATCTGATACATGGAATTTGCCTTTGACTAGGCTAAAAAAAAAGGTGAGATATACCTAGAAAGTAAGAGAATAGTCTATATTGAAGGAAAGCAGCCAATGATGATCTTATTAAAAATGTGTCTTTCAGGCATCTTTCAGCCATTGTCCATACTGCTTAATCTTTTTACAGTGTTTTTTTGTGTGTGTATGCATGTAATGAAATAAGTACTCAGGTCATCTTGAATTACCAGTATCAAAAGGTTAATTTTAGTTACCTGTTCTGTTAGATTAACTGTTCTTACAGAGGATATCCTTCTAAGGATAACTGTCTGCTTTACCAAATCTTAATGAGCTAGGTATCAGAGCATCTCAGTGAGGTAGGCATTATTCCCTTTCATAGAGCAAGGAGCTTAGTCAGAGAGAGGTTAATTGATTTTCACCAAGGTCACAGCAGAAGTGTGTTGCTGAACCCACATTTTTCCAGCTCTGAAGCTCATGCTGCAACAAAATTGTTCTTATTTCTGACGTACTAAACTTCCCATTCTTACTGGGCTGACATTTTTTTCAGGCCAACTGTCTGAGAGGATTTGGAGAATAATAGGTGCCTCAGTAAAATTACCACTGAAACACTGCACTAAAAAAACTGAAAGGCTGATATTGTGGCTTGATGGTCCCACAGTACTGCTGCAATGAAGTGCTTGAAGCAAATGTCTGTCGTAGACCACAGTTGACTTTGTGTGATGTTACAAACCTGTCCCATAGATGGTTCCCTTCCAGTACTTCTGTTTGCATTGCTGCTCTTCTAATAATGATCTTCTCTTTGGGGGGATAACTATTTTTGTATGGTGCTTGAATTGTAGAATATACACTTACTGTGGCAGTTACAAAAACATCTGGCATCTTGATTGTGTCTATAAAAAAACCTGAATAGTTGAAGTGGTCAAGTAATGTGCCAAATTTAGATGAGGTTTTAAAGTAGGGGTAGTATGTTTTGTATAGAATGCTTAACAGCTTGCAATCACTTCATTTAAAAATTGCCTGTGGTAATGAAAGAATGTCTTTTTACTTAGGTGGCGCATTTGGAACGAACAGGGCATTACTTAACAGTAAAAGATAACCAGGTGGTGCAATTGCATCCCTCCACTGTTCTTGATCATAAACCAGAATGGGTGCTCTATAATGAGTTTGTCCTTACAACAAAGAATTACATCCGGACATGTACAGACATCAAGCCAGAATGGTAAGCCAAAAGTCTTAAAATAGACATGACCTACTGTAAAGCTGTTGCTTTTCTTTTTCCATTTTTAAATTTAGGTAATTCCTTTTGCTTTTCTTGAAGCTAATATTATTAGAATGGTTTGGGGAAAGGCAATGGCATAGACTTAAGATGACCGAAGGTTTTTTTTTTTGTGTGTGGATTCTTGTTTCTCTTTGTGGGAGTTTTACACATAACTTGGATGCCCAGGCTCTGTGTGCAGTGCACAGAGAGATGCTTGACTTAGAACCAGTTACTTTAGTAAGCCTGGTGAGAAGGAGCTGCTAGGTTTGGGGCTATGTCCTAGCACCCACTTGTGTACCTGAGTTAAGAGATACTGGTAGATGCCTCTGTCCTCAAGACCTAGCACCTCTCTTGGCAGTAGTTGTCTCATTTTTCCATAAGGATCTGAACAGGATTCAGTGCCTCTTAAAATATGAGGGAAAGAGGTCGTAATACTGGTACAACCTGCCCTGTCATAATATTTATTCATCAATAAATTGTATGTCAAGGAAGTTAGAGGCCTGATCTTCTGCAGACAAGCAGAGGTGTGAATCGTCTTGCCTGTCTTTAAGGTTGTACTTAAGCTGCTAAGTTGTAAGCTTTGGGGACATGGGAGGCTCTTCAACTTGTTGAAATTGTCTTGTGCAGAAAGAGTTTAAAGATTTGTAAGCTAGAAAACATAGCATATATAGATTGTCTGTAGTATTTTAATGGAAAATAAGTGTTTGAATCCTTCCTTAGAACTCTTTATCTAAAAAAGTGCTGTATAGCCTAAAGCAGGGTCCTAGAGCCCTAGTTGCAGTTTTAAGCTTAAAACAGCTAAGGCTGAACTGTACTCTTAGGCAAACTGATATTTAGGTGGACTTCTGTGGCTGTGGGCTTTGACATTAAGCAGCAGCTCTGCCTGTATGTGCTACTGTGGGGCGTACTGAAGCAGGCCTGTGGGTCTGCGAGGGACGGATGACTGCATGGGAGCACCCTGTGGGACTCGAGCGTGTGCTTTCTTGCGTTGGACACGGGTGCTTGTGCAGGATGGGGCTGAGGTGTAAATGTGTGTGCGTGTGTGTGAACTTTCCTTAATCTTAAAATTGCAGAATGAGCTGAAAATAACAGATACTTGTTTCCGTCAGTTGTAGAATTTCTGTAGGATGCATCTTAAAGTTTGAGTATTAGTAACAAACTTTTCCTTTTTTGACAGGCTGGTGAAAATTGCCCCTCAATATTATGACATGAGCAATTTTCCGCAGTGCGAAGCAAAGAGACAGTTGGATCGCATCATTGCCAAACTTCAGTCCAAGGAATACTCACAGTACTGAATTTATGCTTTGAACTGAAGTTATTCAGAGGACAGCTTTAAGAGATGAAAGGATTCAAAGTTCAAGTTGTGCTCTTCACTTTGGTTCAATAATGGCCTTTATTTGAAAGCTTTTTAATTTTTCTTTACAGTAAATATTCCATTCTGATTTCATAAATTAAACATTTATGCCTCCCTTTTGTGTTGACACTGTAGCTCATACTGGAAAAGCTGATCAATGTTTTGCAGTTTATTGAAAGTAGTTCTATATATAACAATGTTATAAGCATTTCTTTAGAAATGGTTGAAAATGCTTCTAAAAATGTGATTATCGACCATGGTATGCATGATCGTTGTAATTGTTGACATTCCTTTTAGAAGTTGTGAAATGTTACAACTTGTGCTTATGTAGACACAATCTTCGGCTTCAGTACAAAGGTACTGACTTCAATAAAGTCTATTTATACTAATTTTGTGCCGCAGTATGTCAGTATTTCTATTGTTTTGATCAAAACATGAGAAGCCATTTAGTCGCCCATTAAACTGCTGGTTTATTGACATGGCAGTAGTTTAATATTTTAATATTACAAGTGAGGATGCTTAAGCAGCACTGTTACGATGACATCAGTATAATGCATACAATGTTAATCCCTTGCAAACATGTTTAAATTATCTAGGAAATTGTTTTAAAAATGAAATGCATGCAGTCGATTTTGGAGAATGCTTTCTTCAGACGTGCTTCTACATAGTTCTTGGACAGACTTGTAATAATATGTCCTGTGAATGAAGTGTCTGTGCCCAGTTAGGAGTTACCCTGCTGGGCAATGTTCAGGTGCCGTTTAAGATCCACACAAGTAATAGCAGAAGCGACCCTGTAGGTCAGATTACATTGCACCATTGTAATTTTGTAGTGATTTTTAGTGAAATACGACTTGACAGCGTTTTCAGTTTGGGCAAGCTAATCCCATGTGGAATTTATAGCAAGATTTGATCAGAGGACCGGAGCAGCTCCCCTGTGAGGACAGGCCAAGAGAGTTGGGGTGGTTCAGCCTGGAGAAGGCTCCAGGGAGACCTTACAGCGGCCTCCCTGTGCTTAAAGGGGGCTTGTAAGAAAGATGGGAGTGAGGCTTTTTACTGGAACCTGTGGTGACAGGTAGTCACTACAGGTAATGGTTTTAGACTGAAAGAGGGTAGGTTTAGACTGGACATAAAGGAAGAAATTCTTTACTGTGAGGGCGGTGAGGCCCTGGCACAGGGTGCCCAGAGCAGCTGTGGCTGCCCCCTCCCTGGAAGGGTTCAAGGCCAGGTTGGACGGGGCTGGGAGCAACCTGGTCTAGTGGGAGGTGTCCCTGCCCATGGCAGGGGGGTTGGGACTAGATGATCTTTAAGATCCCTTCCAAGCCAGACTGTTCTGGGATTCCATGATTTAACATATTTTGTCAGATTTCAGTTTTTCCTCTCCCTGGAATCACTGAGATTTGGTCCTTTTGGCAAAGAAGCTGAAGCAGGTTCCCCCAGAATGGGTGCTGTGTGCTGTCATGGTGTAAGGCTGAAGCAAAAACACATTTTGTTTGGCAAGTAGGCAACTAACCTCAGTTAAACTGATCTTAAGCACTGATGTTTGGTGTATGCTATTTAAATCATAGCAGCTGGCTATAAAATTAGTTGTAACCAAGTAATTTGAAGATTTTCTTCTAATACCAACTTTTTTTCGAAATTGCCATTTACATGATGGGGAGTAGAGAAGCTTTGAAAACTTTTTTTTTGTTGTTAGCAATGAAAGCTGTGAATGAAAACATGCCTGGAGATTAAAAGTTGAGTGAATTTATAATATAGAGTGGGACTTGTGAGTCTGCCTCAAGTTTTATAAGCAAGTGAAGGAGTGAGGGATTTCCCCTGCTTCAAGCATTGTGGGATGGGTCTGGACTTTCTTGCCCTATGAAATAGTTTTCAGTAGGAGGGAGGGAGGTTGACTCTTCATAAAAACCGCAGCTACAAGAGTTTTTATTTAAAACAATAGGGATCCTAAACTTAAATGTACAAATTATTTAGGAATACGAGTTTGAAATAAGATGTTTGTTTTGCAAATTCCTGCTTTAGGATAACTCGAGTTCAGTATGCAATGTTTCACGATGGCTTGTTTATCCTCCTTTTTTTGGGGCAGAGGGGGCTTTGTGCAATGCTGAGAAATGGCTGCTCCCGGGGTAAGAATTTCTCTAGTCTTCGTGTACAGCCTTCAGCTAAATGGTGTAGAACCACCTTCTGTATGACTTTTCCTAGGTATGGCAAGGCCCACAAACAAAGCCAATTCTCAGCATGAAATCCCTTGAGGACCCCAGAACCAGCTGGCATAGACTGCAGTAGCTTTGGTACTTGTGAAGGGGGGAGCAGATGGCTATGGCTGAGAGTAGAACTTGACATGGGAGAGACTTTGGCCTGCTTTTGTTTGGTTTTTTTTTTTTTTCTTTTTCTAATTGTCATCCCCACAAACTCAGCTTGGGCTGTGACAGCCAACCTGGGATCTTTCACTCTCCTCTGTCTTTGCTACCAGGAATGCAAATGCTGCAGGCCAAATTAATGTCCTCATGACAGCTGTGCAACCCTGCCATCTTCCAATTAAGCCAGTGACACCTGTGCAATCCACCTGAAGGCACTGGGGTGCACCGGTGTCACTGCCTTAATTGGAAGGCTGTCGGGTGTCCCAGCTGTCACCGGGGACAGAGCCCTCGCCCCTCCTGGCACCGGGGACCCCACCTAGGGGAAGCGCTTGGCTGTTGGGACCCCGCTGGGATCTGGGGGCCAGCGCTTCCAGGGGCTGCTGAAGCTCAAACATCTGGGCAACCCGGTGGATTTGATACTTGTGTGACGCTTGCGTAGGTCATCGTCATGCCTTGGAAAATGCTTCTCTTACTAAAGAACTTGCAAGCAAAGCCTTTGCAATACCGAAGTTTAGGACTAAAGCATTTTGTCGTACCCGACTGCGTGTGCTAAACACGCGGTTGTTCCTTCACTAGCCATCAGGTAGTGGAGAGTGGCCCTCGGGTTGGGCAGCCTTGTGCAGGCATCACAGTCACTGTTCTGCACAAATACTGATTTCTAACAACAGGGGGGTTGGGGCAGTAACGTGCAGACTCACTTAAACCACCGTGGGTATCTTAGAGTTACTGCACGTTTCACTCGGTTTTCTTGGATGTAATTTTGGGGCCGTATAACAGTGGGAAGGGAGCGAGTTATCTAAGAAGTAACTGGCCCTCTCTGAAGCTGTAATGAAAGGGACAGCATGGCTGCTTGGAGAAAAGCATTTTCTAGGTGCTAAAGGGAGACTGTGTCAGGACCCCTCTTCTTAAGTCCTTGGGGATCCAACAGATGCATGCAGAATATCTTGGTGTTGAGAATAGCCCTGTTTTTTCATAAATGTTGAAAGGTAAAACCTAATTCCCATTTTTCTAGGGGAAAAACTGTCAAAAAAGGCTGCCCAGAGAAACGAAACCAGACTAAGGCGGAGGTGTAGGAATGAGGCTGCTTTCTCGAGGAGCGTATGAAGGTCGCTGCCCCCCTCTTAGAACAGTTGGAAACACCCGCAGTCCTGCTCATCATCAGAGCTTTGGGTTTGGCTGCTCATACTGCAGCCTGCAGTAAATGGGGGAAACAGATGGAAATTGCAAAGTATGCAAGAGTTTGCTAATGTCAAATAGAAATTCAGCTTCCCGTGCGTTTTGTTGGGTGAGGTGCCACAGCTGACTAAAACACCCCGTGGCTCTCTGCTGGCCCGTGGAGCGAGGGATCCTGAAACCAGTCCAGCAGCTGCCCCCAGCAGCTCCGGCCGCTGGCCGTTGCGATGCGCTCCCCTGCTCCTGCCTTGCTAATGCTGCTCCAGAGCCTCCCGCTGCTGGCCGGCGTGTGCGCGTGTTTATTTCGGGGTACCGAGGAATTGCTTCTTTAGGGTTAGTTGGTTACCTGCTTTGGAACAATCTAAAAGGAAAAGCAATGCTTTGTTTACTTACAATGATTTTTTTTTTTTTTTTTTTACCAGAGGAGTTCTGCTGGTTTTTGAAAATACATGGTTTATATGAAATAAACTATTTATAGTGTGGGACTTTTGAAAACATAGAATGGGTTAGATGATAGGAAAATTGTACTAAGTGAAAGGAGTATATTTTTGGAAAAGAGGAGAGTCTCCCATCTTAACTGTGCTTTTGTATTAATACCTCAAAGCAGTAAAAGGGCTAATACTGATGTGAGGTACTAAGTATGTTTAGGTTTGTTAGATACGACTGAGTACATAAAGCTGTGTGTAGATATGTATCTATTAACAATAAAACATAAAGAAGTGACCACTTATACTGCGTTTAGATTTGTTAGGGGGGTTTTAAAGCATTTAGAATTTTTGTCAGAGAAAAGAATAAATGGTTGCTTCATGCTTTGCTACGTCTTGATGTCATAAAACCCCCCCGAACTTTTGCTTTTGGGAGATCTGTATATACACCAGTGCAGGACACGGGCTTGCAGTTCCTCTGGGGGTTACAGGAGCGCGTCCATCTGTCGTACCTGTCCGTTCGCTGACGTTGCAGCGCTGCTGGCACAGGCCAGTTTGCGTTGTGCTGTTCTGTGCCAGTTTGGGCAGCTTTGCGTGACGGAGCGATACCACCATTTCTGATCACCATCTCCGTTTTTTTGGATCAGGGCCTGTGGAACGGCATCAGTTTGTGACATTTCGTTTTCAACCTGCACTGCTACACGGTGCATATTGGAAACTGCTAATTATTTGCTGTAAGAAATGCAGCTTAAAGCAAAAATGCTGAAATGAGCTTCAGCATGTCATTTAAAAAGATACCTTAACAGAAGTCAAAGGGCAAAGAGTTTTCCTTCCATCCAGTCAAGGTACAATTACTAATTTGTAATCAGGTTGCTATAGTTTTCTTCATTTTCTGACAATTTAGCAATAAAAAGCCATACTACACACTGATGGTAGGAAGCAGAGTTGTATTCTAAAGTACATGAATTTATTCACTTACTGTAATTTGTGAGAGATAGCCATTTATCTTGTTTTTAGAACAGCTGAAGGTTTTAATAATAAACATATTTTACTATTAGAAGTATAATCTTGTATTGGTAGTCTGACCTTTTAAAATTAGTTAACTTCAGGACTATGCATGTGACATAAGATTTATGTGAAGCAGTGAGGGAAAAATGATCTACTTGGTCAACCTAGTTCATTTTTCTACTAATAAGCCTTACACTGGTAGCTTTCTTTTGTGGTCTGCTTCCTAGAACTGTTCTGATACAAAACTGGGCATTGGTCCCCAGTAATACCAACATCAGATATTTTTGAGCTTGAAATGAGCAGCTTTAAAAGCAGAATGAAACCATTACATGAGAGTGCTTGCCCCTCTCTTCGCTTTTCCGTTTGCAAATGACGAGCTTGGGCTGCCTCTAATTTGCACTGATGCATTTGAGATAAGTGGTTGGCATCAGGGAGATCCCAGCTTCCAGCAGCAAGGGATTAAACTAAATATGTAACAGCAGTAAAATAACATTCCTGTAGCAGCGGCAATAGGCTAGTTCTGCTGATCGGAGATGTTCTAATTTTGCAGTTTCAACTCAGATATGGTAGTTTCTCAGGAACACTGAATGTATGTTGGAGAGATGATAAAATAATTTTCCTTTGTGTACATCTTGGTTCTGAGTGATTCTTTAAGCTTTTTTCCAGCTGTGAAAGCTATGCGGTAGTTCTGTTGTATGGAAAAATAAAACATAGCACAAATTAATGTCGAGAATAAATGTTTCCTGTGGCTCTAAATGTTTATTATTTTGGGTTGGTCTTATTCTTTTAGCTAAAGTAGGTGCTTGCCTTCCATTTGAATTTGGTGTTTATTTTGTAAGCGTATCACATTAATGTTCCCAGCCTCACTGCTTCCAGCAGCATAAACAATATACACTGAAAGCATCGAGCACTTACCGGGCTCCTTAGGGTGGAGGGTTGCTGGTGGACCTATTTCTTGGCTGCTTCGTCTATTTAAATATTCAGCCTCATAGTGAAACTGCTTCTGCTTATGTTAGTAACCAGATTTATCCTCAAAAATATCACCCTTTTCAGCTTTACAAAGATGCTAGAGTTTCCAATCAAAATTCATGTGTGATTTTAAAGAAATACAAACTAGACTCAACCTTTCAAACCTTAGCATGGTATCCGTGCAGTTGTTTCATTTTGCATGTTGAATAACAAGTAACTGATAAGCCTTTTACTGTGACAGGGACAGTATTGTTCTTTTTAAAAAATTAATGCACTGTGAACCTTTCCTGGAAGGCTAACAATTTGTTAAAAGCAGTGCGATTCATGAAATGTTTCTATGAGCAGCTAGCTGTCCAAGAGGGTATTGACAGCTTTGTTCCAGTGAGCTATTGGGTTACTCCGTACAATGGAACTTCAATTACTGCTACTTTTACATACTTTAAAAAAATAATTTGATTAAGAGCAGAAATCAAAGATAAGAATTGGCAAGAATTTAAAATTCCAGTCTTAATGTTCACAATAATATGTGCCCTGTTTGTTGAAAACAGACGTTTCATTTTCAGTAAAATTTATGGGCAATGAACAGCCTCTCCTTATAAGCAAACTGGTGTTAAAGAAAAATCCATACAAGAATGGAAACAAGAACATTAAAATGTTTATTTCATTTTGGATGTTAGATTGGGGCTGTGCTTTATGTGGTTTTGCTCTAAAGCTCCTCGTTGGACTCACTGCTGTGTAAATCCAAACACTATTGAAATGTCTGTTCTCTTCGTTGTTGAGCATTGTCAAATACGAGGTTAAACTGTAATGTGGTGGTAAGAGTTGTGATTTTTCTGCAGCCTAGAGAAATCCTGTTTGTTTCCGGAGGAGAATTATTGAAGGAAAAGTGAATAGGAAGATATTTGATTATATGAAATGGTAATGGCCTACTTCATGATCTCCTTCGTAATCATATTTGTTCTTCATACAGTAATTGCCTGCAATGAATATTATTTCTGCAAGTAAAGCTTAAGAATCCAACCGTTTGTAGTCCACTGGTTTGATATGAGACTTATGTTTAGATTTCTCATTAAGTACAGTGAGGTTGCAGAAATTAATTTGCTTTTTTCAGCAGTCTCTTGGTCAAACTAATTTGATTATAAAAACAACTTTATCAATGCTGGGCTGTCTAGACTTAGAACAGAACATCCTAAATTAGCAACAAAGCAGCAAATTTTTGTTCTTACTACTTCCAAACATCAACATTAAAAAAGTAAAAAAAATGCAGAGGTGTTCTAATTGACTTTCCTTGCATTCACTTGAGCCTGCTTTAAGAAAAGTGATTATTCTTTCCCTTGATTTTGGGTGATATGTAACAGAAATGACATGTGCTTGCAAGCTGCAATACCATGTCTGGTACAAACGCCTGCCTAGGTTTTCTCCTAGTGAGGTTTGTTTTTATTAATTGGATCGAATAGGATGATGTCACCGAAGAAATCCGAAGTTAATGATCTGTCAAATCCCTTTGAAGTATCTATCAATTATTTCTGAGGGTTTGCTGCCTCTTTGTGGTATTTCCTGTGTAAAAAATGGAATTCTATATTGATCAAAGCTTTTCTTGGGATTCTGCAAAAGACAGTTAAATGCAATTTCCCTGAGTTCTACAGAGTGTGGCTGGGAGTCTTTCTTTCTCCCTCCTCCACGTTCTTCCCCACACGATACAGTGTACAGTGCCAAAGGGGTAGCCAAATATTTTTTGAATGTCTGTGATATACTTTGTGATGATGAGGTGCTACTGCTCTGAATAATGTGCTGAATGGTAAAGCCGCTTAGCTCTTACGTTCTCTGAGTGATGACAAGAGATCTCGTCATACCTTTCAGTACAGTCATTCTTAGATGACGCCTTTACCATGATTGATAAAATAGTGGTCAGTCTACTCCATCACTCAGTATTTTGCTAATGATCTGAATCTACCCAGAAGCAGGCCAAATAGCTGTAGGGTTTTTCTCAGATGTAGAGATACTGACACTACAAGCAGAGACTCATGACAAGTCACCAACTGTCTTGATTCCTGCTAATTTGGATTATTCTAGGATTTTCCCCCCGCACCTTTGATCAGTTACTTCATATAGTTACTTCATAACTACGATCACAGAAATCACAGAAACGTAATCACAGAAACGTTATTTTTGGTAAATTATAATTTGATAGGGCTTTAGTAATTTATTTACATTGTTAATTGGTGGTGAGACTATAAAAGTTACAAATTACCTCATAAGTTCATGCCTGCTTACATTTGAATGACACGTATTCACTGGTTGTTATTTATAATTTTGGGGGTATTGAACTGATGGAGATTACTCATGTTGAAAAGCTGCTGGAAGGCCTGAACTAGGAATTAAATTATCATAGTGGCTTCATTTTGTTAACAGTCTCATTGAAAATATCTTGCTTGCAGGACAATCAAACTCATCAGTGTTCTGCTCTTCCACTTCAGTAGACAAAGTTTTAATCAGTGGCACACTTGATCTTGCAGAATTCAAGGAAAATAATTTCCTGCATTTTTGAGATGAGCAAAATTTCATGTAATCTAGCTTTTAAACTCCTGGCAATTTTTTTCTTTCTTTTTGAATAATCAGCTTTACTGCATTCAGTTGCCTGTTTCACGTAACTCCAATTATCAAGATGACCCAATGCTTAGATGGGTCTAGCTCATGGATGAAGAGCAAGCAACTGAATATGAACTCGGCTGAGGCAAATCACAGACTTGAGATCAAAACATTTTGAAAAATGTACTGTTTTCTCTGAAGTTGTCTATTTGCAATTGGTCTTTGCATTTAGATAGCCTTAGAGAACCTCGTTATTCATTTCTGATGGTCTCACATGGCAGCATTTATAAACAAATACTTTTCTACTGTCCTCTTGGAGCTGCCATCCTGTCTTAGCGGTCAGTCATCTAGATTCAATTTTCTCATCTTCTGGATGAAGCACAACAGCATATGCACTCTTCACCATCTGGCCAACTTATAAAAATGAGTTATATTCCAACTCTTGGGGTTTTTTTCTTCAAGACTCTTAACAGCTTGGAGTCAGCTCTGGGATGAAGACCATGAGTGACAAAGCCAGTTTCTTTGGTGTAACTGAACTTTCTGAAATAAGGGTAAAACTTGGATGTGCAGTAGCCGTAAGTACAAGATGGTATAACAAATTTCAACAGCAACTAATAATAATCTAGAATCTCACTACCTTCTGCTTTAATTGCAAGGACCATTTTTTTCAAGCGTTTCTTCTCTCACCATAGACAGCAAAGACTCCAACACAATACTGCTGCCTTTTTTGATGAGAGGAAGAATGACCAGAGGTTAGCCACCCAGTTTAGCCCACTGTTTGAAAGTATTCAGATGTTACAGTGATACATACAGTCGTGAGAAGCGTATTTGGCACAACAGAACTTTAGGAAAGCTGGCTCTGATCAATTCCTGTACAGCTACCATTCAGTGGGTATCAGTTTTCTCTATTTTGATCAATGACACTCAGTTTTCTGAATGTCATTTTCTTTTAGCAGAACCCTGTATTTTTTTAATGGTGGCATGTAATTGAAGTTTGGGAGTGGTTTTATGGGGTACTTTAGAGATGCTGTATTTTGATTGATCTTGTTCTGTTCTGCCAGTATTGGAAAATCTGCACATGTAGTTCTTGTGGTTGAGGCTGATGAATCCAATGTGCGGAAGCTGTTCTGGGAACCCCAGGCCTCTCAGGTGGCTTGGAACTGGGATGTCGAGCCGTGTGAAGGTGAAAAAAGCCACCTGGATTTTAGCTAGACTACAGCGAGAAGCCAATGAAAAAAAGCAGAACACTGAAATGATGTTTTAAAGGTGACTTTGGTTGCTGTGTTCTCATCCACTGGTGGTTTCATTCTATGTCTAATCTTACATTTTTGTATCATAGACATGAGTTACCTTGAAAGTTAAATAGAAATCTAAACATTCTGGAATCTCCACTTATTTCTGCTGTAAGTAGGTTTTTGCTCCTCTGGGGCTAATTGCTTTTATAAACATTATCTAACAATGTTGCTTGCCTTTTCTAAGGGTCTGGTACTTAAACTGTTGATCTCCTCAAATATTAAAAGGATGTAATACCTAGCTCCAGAGGTGTTCATAAAGCAAAATGAAATAATTTGATGGAAGGTGCTAAGGAAGCTTTAAAGTATTAGCCCAATAGAAAACCTATCAGTGGACTTTTAAAGCCTTTCCTCTTCAATTTTTATGGACTGTCTTAATTGACTTTAAAAGGCTTTTATGCACTTATGAATAGGCTAAGTAGAAATAGTCTTTTTTTTTTTTTTTCACCTGCAAATAAGAAAAGGGGCAGCTTCTAACTTTATTTCATACTATCTGATATTATAGGCTTTTGCCCTGAGAAGGGATTTTCAGCTAACGAAGTCTAGTAGAGTCAGGAGTAAAAAAAAAGTTACATGTGTCTGCTAATGCTGAAAACTTGAGGAAAAAAAAAAAAGTGACAACGGTGAATAAAAGAACAGTACCCATAAAACATTCTGAGGTATTTATGATTGCAAGCTTTACAAATAGTGGGGATCACAGCACTCAATTTAGATACTACACTGATTATTGCAGGGACACTAAACTGCCTAAACAAAATGTACAGCCATGGAGTATCACTTTGTGTTGTAGAATCTTAGTTTAGAGGCTACAGCTGAGTTGAATCCTGATCCTCTTGGGACTGTTCTGGTAGAAATCTGGCTGCTTATAGGGAATATGAAAGTTGAAGATGTATGTCCTTTCTATCTCAAATTCTTCATATGCTTCTCAAACCAAAAACCTCTAGAAGCCTTGCTTTCCGGGGAATTTCTCGAGATCACTCTGCGTAAAGAAAAGAAAGATGCCTTCGTGATGCTCTGTCTTTTGCCTGCAACAATGGGGTACATTTACTCTTTGAGAGGTCTCTTCCAAAACTCGAACTTGGTGGTACCAGATCTATCTGGTACCAGTTCTGCCCTTAGTCTCTGTGCACCATTCTTGGGGAAAGAGGATGTGCTGTCTTGCTGTCTGTGGGAGCAATTCTCCCTGATTCACCCGATTCCCATACCAGACTTTGAGGTAAAAAAAACCAAAACCCCTCTTTCCCCGCCTCCTCCCCCCCGCCCCAAAAACTGTTTCTAGTTTATTTAATAGACTTTCAAAGTCTTTAAGCTGAAAACATGGAAGCAAAGAGCAGACCAAATTAAATTCTAGACTATATTTAACAAGATGTCTTTCTAGCTGCTTAGCAATGCTTTACCTAGTATTCTGGCACGTCCTAACTGCATAGTATTATGCTGTGTGCGTCTCTGAAGAGATCTGAGTAATTTTGTCTGTTCCACCTGCACCAGATGGAGTATTAATCATTATCCTGATGTTACTTTTGTTGTTCAAACATTTCTTGGATTCTGCTTTCCACCCCTCACCAATCCATTTGTTCCAAGTTCTTTGCAAAAGTTTATTTTATCTCCACTTTACTCCTTTTGGCCCCCAGGACTGAATACACTTTAGCATCTTTTCTATGGAGCTGCTAGCACACTGGGATGGAGTATTAGCCAATGTTTTTTTTTTTTTTGTGTATTTTATTATGCTTGGTTACACTTCTAGTAATAGAAGTAACATACAAAGTTTTTTTGCTTCATCACCAACATCACCATAACAGTGATGTTAGTGTGTTAAATCATGCGATAGACAAATAGGTTATTAGCCATTTCAGTAATGGCTGGTTGACTGAAAACATATACAAATGGTCTGGAGGAACAATACATAATGCTATAAATAAGTTTTCAGATCCTGTTTTGCTGCCAGCTCTGTGCTCCGAAAAGGCCTTGAATAGGTTCTGAGTAGTTCACAGCTATAAGAAAAGACTACAGCTGGATCTCCATTAGTAACTGATCACTGTGCAATTAAGCTTAACCTCCTACCGGTGATGGTCCCCCAGGGGCAACTCTCTGAACTTCAGATGAAGAGATTTTGAGCTAGAGCAAATGGTTAACAGCAGGATGAGGAACAATGTTTGAAGGAAAAGATAAGAAACTCCCCAAACATTTAAGAACCATAATCTGTTTTGAGACTTAGAGAACATTGCATTGAAGGGGCAGAAAGTATGTCTGTCACTAGAGGAGAGGAAGTAGGGTAAATGCCACCTACTGAAGTGTGTACTTACATCAGGTACTAGGGAAGTAAAAAAAAAAAAAAAAAAAAAAAGGAAAAGAAAAGCAAAAGAGGGGGAATATAAAAGAAAGGAAAAGAGTCTAAACTGTAGGATTTTCAGTTCAAAATGTAGGAACTTTGGTTCAAATCGTTGAATTTCATAGTGCAAACTTTACCTGAACAGAATAAATAGCTCAGAGGTCAGGCAGTGCTGGAGTACAGTCAGGATGGAATGCACTAAGACTTAATATGAAGATGAAACATACAATGTCAAGTTGCTTAAAATTTTAGAAGTGACATGCTTTGAACACTGCCCCCTCAGAGAGAAGGGAAGAAAACAATTCAAGAAGAATGGTGAAGTAGAATGTTATGCCTTAATTGTTGCTGTCTGAAAAGTTGAAATACATACTTAAACCACATGAAGGTTTTTGGGCCACTGATGAGCAGCATTAACCAGCTGATGTCTCTGAAGGAAAATACTGAAGCAATTTGAAAAATGAATCGTTGTGGACATAGCGAGCACCTTCTTTCTGATGTAGTTTCCATATTCTGTTGCTGGGACCCTTCCTGCTGTATTTTTACATGGTTTAGGGCAGGATGAAATGCTCTTTGACCTCTTATGGAACAGAGCTGCCTGTCACAAAGGTTCCTCTGGGTGATGAATTCAGGTATTCTTGGCTAGCCTTCATTCATTCAAAGTCAACTCACATCAAAAAGCCAAGCTTCTACTACACTCAGGTGTGTTACATGGTATTCCCTGCTCATGCCACAGTTAGAGAATGAAGAAAAGATTTCCTCAACAAGTAGTAATACCTGTGGAATCCTTTGACCTTTCTAAATGGTGGTTTCTTCCACCAAGCATCAGGTGAGGGGGATGGAGGAGCTCCAGTGGGCCTTTGGTCTGAACTGCGGCAGAAAACTGTTTCTAGTCTTTTCCATTGATGGCTATAGGCAGTTAGGACTGTGCTGTGTGCTGCTCAACAAACCACTGGCTCTCCCAGCTATGATTTGAAAGTAAAAATAATGATTTTTTTTTTTTTTAATTAAAAACATACAATATATTCTTATATGAAACAGAATAATTGTTCGGGAAAAAAAAAACCCAAACAATTACCACCTACAGTATTTGCTTTCCCTTTATAATTATCGGGGTTCTGTGGTATCAGTGTTGGCTGAGGAGGAAAACATTCCCCTTGCCAGAGGCCTGTGCTTGAGGTGCTGGCTGTGGGAGCAGGATACGGAATGCTCAAGGACCACGGTCAACGCAATCCGGGCTATTTCTGCTAATTGCTCGGCAAACACTTTAAAATCATTAGATTCGGTCTGATTTCGCTCTGTCCGACGAACAACCTGACGACGGCATCTGGGCCGTCGGTTTGACTTTTCTGCTCTGGGGCGGCGGCGTCACCGCGGCTGCGACAGCGACCGGCACCGGCACGGGCGGGGGGGCGGCGCCTCCCCGGTGCCACGGACACGCTTCGCAAAAATAATAAATAAAAAGATAAACAAATATTCCGCTTTTCTTCCCTCTCCTCGGAAAAGGGGTGCTGAGGGGAATACTCCCCGCGAAAAGAAAAAAAAGCAAGGGAAATGGTGCCTGACGCCACGGGGACCGGCTGGCGACCCTGAGGGGAAGTTTCCCGCGGGCGGGAGGGCGGCGGCGCTCCGCCCCCCTCACCTCGCCCCCCCCCCCCCGCCCCGGGCCGGGTCTCGGTTGCAAACCCGGCTCCAACTTTTCAGGCGGGGCGCGGGGCGGGGCGGGGGGGCCGGGAGGGAGGGGAGGGGAGGGGAGGGGAGGGCGGTCCCGCCCGCGGCGGCGCTGCCCCGGCGCGGCGGGGGAAGGAGGCGCGTCGCCACTCGCCCGCTCCCTCCCCGCCGCGGTGCGGCCGCAGGTCCCGCAAGCGCCCCCTTGTTTCCTCCCGCGGGCTGCGGCGCCGAGCGGGGCCGGGGCCGGGTGGGGATGGGGAGGGCGCCTGGCGCTGCTGAGCCGGTGCCGGGGCCCGTAGCGCAGCCCGTCCCCGGCGGCGGCGGCGGAGTGAGCGCGCGCACGTGACGCCGGCCCCGGCGCCTCCGTGCCTCCCCAAACAGACGCGCGCCCAGACGGACACACCGACACTCCATCCCGCCCCGCTCCCTCCTTCCCTCCCTCCCTCCCGCACCCGCGCCAGCCGCCGCCGGGGCGAAGCTGTTCGGCACACGCTCCGCGGTGGCAGCAGCGGCGGCGATCGCGCAAGAGGCAAGAGTTTGCGAAGGCTGCTGCGTGCCTTCCCGAAGAGGTTTTGCGCGCAGAGGATGGCTGGCTGCGGGCTGTCGGAAGACGCTTGCTTCTCCTCCTTCTTTTACAACTACACCTCCTCCTGGGAGACCTCCTACAACCAGGTAAGAGGTGGCCGGTGCTCCGAGGCGCGCTCGCCGGTCTCCTCGGGGGAGGCGAAGGTGGTGTCCGTGTGTGCGGGAAGGGTCTAGAAGTGTTTCTGTTGAGCGTGTGTTGAGGGCGGGGGGGGGTGGGAATCAGCCGAGGAAACAAATGACAGAAAAGAGCCCTTTTCCGTGTGCCTTCCAGCACCCTTCCCTCCGCCTCCGCCCCTACTCGTGAGGAAGAGGAGCGGGAGGAGGGCTGGGGAGCGGGGAGCCGTAGTGCGCGGAGGGCTGCGCGGTACCCGGGAGCAACTCGGGGCACAACGAGGCAACTCGAGCGAAGCGTCCCCGAGCCAGCCCCGCGGCTGCGCTCGCCGCCGCCCTCCGCGCACCGCGGGTCCCCGCGGAGGGCAACCAGGCGAGTTTGCCGGGGAGCTGGCGTGCGAGTGGCAGGCTCGGTGCGAGAGGGACCCCCCCCCCCCCCCCCCCCCCATACACACAAATAGAGCCGTTCCACTCTCCCTCGCAAATGGCTGCATATGCATTCAGCCTCCTCATTTCGGATCCCGCCGAGGTGGACATAGTTCGGCTTACCCGCCTGCTTTCTGCTTCAGCCCCCCCCCCCCCCGCTCCTCCACCACGCACTTAACTTTGATGACTGTGCAATGCAGGGCGCACAGCCGGGCAGCACCGGCTCCTCCGGCCGGGTCGGTGTCTCCCGGATCGGGCCGCGGAGGGGGGTTTGGGGGGGCGGGGGGGTGGCTGGCGAGGTGCGGAGGGAGAGCGTGGAGAAACCAGAAAATCGCGCCTCGGAGGTAGAGAGCTATTCCGGGAGCCTCCAAAACGCCTTTAATTAAATAACTGTTGTAGTCTGCTGCCCCCGCTGCTTGTCTGGTGAAAGTCTACAGGCAACTGTCATTTATAAACTACGTGTCTGTGTGTGTGTGTGTGTGCGTGTGTAAGGGGGTTTCTGGTGCTGCCGTGACGGGAAAAGTTGAGCCGCGGGTGGGAGCGGGGTGCGGGGCCGGCGAACGGCACCCCCGAGCTGCGGGGGCGGCGGGGGGGGGTGGGGTGGGTGGGCTCCCCGTTCCTTCCCTGCGGAGCCCGCTGAGCTGAGGGAACGGGGCGCAGCTTGCCATCCCCCGGCTTCCAGGGAACCGAAACGCCCCAACTAGCAGTTGCCGGTTTTAGGGTGACACCTCGCCGCGAGGAACGCCGCGCTCCTCCCGGAGTTAGGGAGGCCGCGGCGGCGGGGAGCGGGGCCCCTCCTCCGGCGGTGGGGCCCGGGGCCCCGGCAGCCGGGCAGCCCCTGGACGCCGCCGGAGGGGGCTGGGGGCCCGGGGCCCCGGCAACCGGGCAGCCCCTGGACGCCGCCGGAGGGGGCTGGGGGCCCGGGGCCCCGGCAGCCGGGCAGCCCCTGGACGCCGCCGGAGGGGGCTGGGGGCCCGGGTGCCGCTGAAGTTGGCTCGGCGGCGGCGAGCGTTCCCCGGCGCCCCTGCGCTGAGCCCGGCGGAGCGGGTCCGTCATCTCCCTGCGAAATGCGAGTCCACGCAAGTAACTGAGATTTAAGAAGGGTGTGTGCCCTGTGTAAAAGGCAGGCAGTCATACGGAGACTCCGTTGAAACCATCAGAGGGGGGGGAAATGGTTAGGAACGCAGACAGTAAAATCAGGTTTGAACCAGTTCCTTTATCTAAAGTTAGTTTTATACTGTAGTGAAACAGTTCTGTGAAAGGATGGCGTTATGAAATGATAGGCTCCCTTACATTTCTTTTCAGGAGAGCAAGCCCGTATCACGATGCAAGCAGGGAGAATTACTGACAAATCCAGAGTTGATCTAGTCTAAATACCAATGTTGAACTGTATCTAAGGGAAAACAGGGGAGATAATTCAGGATGCAGAAGGTCTATTTATAGAAGGACTATATAAACTGTAGGAGAGACACACAAAGTTGAATTAAATATGCATGATTAGGAAAGGAGTTTAGAAGGAGAAGGTGTAATCATTATATAGCATTACGACGGGAACAGATGAGCTTGCAAGACTTTCGAGGCTGAAGATGAGAAGAATTTTTAAGATACATATTCTTCCTGGTACTCAAGGCTCCTTTCTATTTTCATCTTTTGCGCATTACGTTAGCATTTACATCAGTCAAATTCACCAGCTGAGGATTAGCAGTAGATGTTAGTCTGAATATGAAATCAAAATGAATATGGGATTTTGCTGCAAATAGATTTTTCTTACAAATTTTAACACTTAAAAAGGCAGAGTTGGCTTAAATTTGACAGTCAGCTATATTCATGTTTGTTTGTTTTTACCTGAATCGCATCCAAAAAAAAAAAAAAAAAAAAGCTTGCAAACCATTTCTTCTTGCTATATATAGCAACGTAGCTGAAATAGAATTTGTTTTCTATACTCTGTTTAAAACAAAACAGCAAACAGAAAAACTTTAAAAAAAGTGCTGAGATGAGAACATGGGTTGACTACTGGAAAAATAGTTTTTTATTCCTAGATCAATATGATGCACTCTCAACATCTAGTACAAGGTAAAAGGATCCCTTGTATAATATCAATAGTGGTTCAGCCATAGCTTACTAAAAGAATCTTTTCCTGGCATCTCAAGACTTTAATGAGAGTGTAAGTAATCAAAATAAGACTTAATAATGGAACCAGTCAAGTTAAAAAGAACAGTGATTTCTTCAAGAAGTGTAATATACTATCTGACAGTTTCGAAAGCAGAGCTAGGGCATTTGCTGTATAATTCAGGAAGGTTGAGAAATGTGTTTCGACTTTTATATTTTTGATGCATTATCGCAGTTCATTTTTAAGCGTAAGATTATATGCATGATTTGTTGGTAATGCTCTTGGAAGGAACTTTTCCCATTGCATATTAAATACCAAAGTACATCACAGAAAAAACTCGTATTGGGAAAATTATGTCTGGAAACTTTATGAAGTCTAATTTGAATCCATTTCTGAGACAGTCTCCCAGAAAATAAGGCTCTATAATAGTTACAAATAAGACTCTGCATTACTAAGGGGAACTGCAAAAAGATTGACTATTCTCCTGAAGTTTGCAGTCTTTTTTTACAGTTATTTTAGTACAGGGACTTAATCATTATGCCAAATTCTAGACTAGACAAACTTGTAGACTTAAATCCTGAGAACTATGAGTTGTACCTGTGTTGTCTTGCCAGTGTGTGTAAACCTGAGGTGAAGGAATATCCAGTAGATTTCCTGTTGACTCATTCTGTGATCTGCATTTCTAGACCGTCCATAAACATTCTACTTTTAGGTCTTTATTTTGTGAATATGTGTTCACCAGAAACTTCCTGAGTATATCGTCTGGCTTACTGAAATTCTCTTTACATCTGTTTCTTAATTAGTAGTCATGAGGAAAGAACAGCTCTTTCTAAGTACTGCAAAGGGGGTATTCAGCCTTGCAAGAGCAGTAATATTCTTAGGCATAACCTGTCCATGCTGAACTGGCAGCATTATTTGTATTAATTATTTTTCACTCTCCAGTCCAGAACTGGATATGTTGTTGTGTTACTAATCTGTATGGTTGGGTAGTGCTTGAAAACAATTTGAAATGTAGTTCATGAATGAAATCCTATGACTAAGGCATAAATCTGGATACTTATTCTATTTCAATCTCAAGAAAATCCCTGCAGTATAGAAGTAAAATGAGAGTACGCTGCCTGATTACTACCATTATTTCAGAGATTTTCCCCTGCAACACTCAGCTGAGGGTTTGTTACCTGGCACCATCTCTTTCTTCTGTGTTTTCAAACATGGCAGTACTTTATACAACATACTTTCACAGAATGTATTCTGTGGATAGAAGGAAGTCAGTGAAAGATTAAGCTAAGTGCAAAATCTGTGGCTTGGCTGTTTCTCTTTACGTATGCAGGGACACAAGTACCCTAGTGCAGTCAGAGCTTTCTGTCAGTATTTTTGGGGTGCTGGACTGAATGCAATATATTGCTTTTGTACATTTTCTTCTTTTAAATAGAGTAAGTCCAATGGCTGTTTCTATTTTGGCCCATAGTCAGTGAGACTGTTGGAGTTATTTTTGTTTCCATGGTTTCTGGATTTTTTTTTTTAATTTTTATTTTTAATTAAAATAGTAAAACTCGGAGTCTGTGCAGGTTTGGAAATATGCTAGATGAGCTTGTGTTAATGCACTGCACATACATAACATACACTAAGTATATATGTGTATGAGGATGCTGAATGAGAGATACTATATCAATGTGCACTTTATGATTTTTGTAGACCTTTTTCTAATGGAAGAAAGCCTCAGTTGATAGTTGTACATTATTTGGCTGTGAAAATCAATGGAATAAAACCATGAAACTTTGGTTATATTTTAGGAAAGCTCCGTAACATCTGTAAATTAAAAGGACACTATCAAGATGAAATTAGTTAAAAAAAAAGCAGGAGTCTTGGTTTAGTGTTAGCAGAAAAGACTTGGTAATTAAAAAAAAAAAAGAAGTTAATCCTTTATTTGAAGTTTTCCTGACTTTTCTATATCCAAGGGGTGTTGTGTGCTGGTGTACAAAGCTGGGAAAATGGAACACAGTAAAAATGAAAGTGAAACTGAAGAGACCTATTTTCTTGGCATCCCAGCAAAAGGTAAACAATAAGATAATGAGCAAGACGTAGTTTAATAAAACAGGTATTAGTGATTTTCTTTTGGAGATTAGAGCCTTAAGTGGTCATTCAACATAGTGACTTTGAAAAGTGTATTCTGATGGCAGCCTCATCTGGCAAAAAAGCACAGTTCAAACTGGGTACAAACCATTTCCTTATGCCCCAGAGCAAAACAGCTAATAGTGGTACAGTACAGCACAATCACGTGAATTTAAAGCACATGCAGAAAATGGGCAAGATGTTATTTGTGTATCTTAGTTTAGAAGAAAAGCTCATGTGCAAATTGTAAGTTACAGTTATGGCCGTGATGAACTAACACATTTTAGTGCTTTATCCGTAAGACGGGATTTTCAAAAATGCAGTTGTATTCAGGAGAAAATGTCAGTAGTTCTAGCAATGTGTTCTGTAGGAGAGGGCAGGGAGTTCTTAGCTGGTCAAATGTTCATGTGGTCTAAGCAGAAATGTAAAAGTGCAGGGTTTGCATTGGAATGAGAATGGGGTCATCCACCCTTTGTACTCATCATCAGGGAAGCAGAACCTTCTTCCAGAGAGACCATAGGAAATCAATGAGTACACTTTGCTAGTGTAGAGATAAATGTGTACTGCAGAAGGGTATTAAATATAAAAGGGCAGCAGTAAAATGATTTACTACATGAAGCAGTAGAACTTACTTTCTTTTGGTCACCTAAAAGGCAGTTTTCAATTTTTGATAACATAATTGTATTTTTTTAGTACTAGTAACTGAAAAAACCTGTCAAATTAGCTATTTTACAGGGGCTTTAGATATATAATGTAAGCTAGAAGAGTCTTGTTTACAAATGGCAGCTTATTTACAAACATATACATTTTTTTTTAACGTATTACCTGGCATTTATAATTTAGATTATAATAATCTGATCTGATTTACCAAAAGTTAATGGGTTTTTACTGTTTTTTCCTGAGGCAGTGTGGATGCTTGCGATCCAGTTTGTCTCGCCATGACCAGAAGGTATCACTGAGGGATACCAGCACAACGGATGCACATAGGAGAGAACCTGACGTACATTTAGGTGTAGAGGCTTAATGAAATGTGGAAGAGCAGGTGCACAGTCCTAATGTGTTGGTGTTTTTTTTTTTTTTATTTCCTCTGATGTGTCTGTTTGCTGTGTGAGCAAATCTCCTTGTATGTTTAAAACCTATAGGACTGTAAAATTGCTCAAAAGGACGGAAACCCAACAGTTCTAAAGTATTTTTTGTCAAATTCTGTGTTCTCCACAAGTGTCATTTGAGATTTTCCTTCTGCTAAGTAGCTATGTGTTACTGTTTCTACACTAAGGGTAAAATTAAGGTGAAGAGAGATTAATAGCCGAGTGACCCTTGCTCTGGATATGGCGCTTGCGACACTGTGGTCCTAATTCTGAAAAGAGAAATTGGGCACTCTCCGTTCCATATGGATGCACTGGGACTCGAAATTATGAGAGGTGCGTCCACACTAGCACTTTTCTTGGGAGCAGGGGTGTGCTGCATTCATCCCAGCTCTGCTGTGCTTTGGTTAGTGCCGTAGCTTGGGCTTGCTGCAAATGAGCGGAATTCCTGTTGGATAGAGCTGAACCGGGAGACGTGTTTCAGGAGTACCCTTGGTGCATTTGAGCTACAAATGGACGTTCAGTTAATGAGATGAGACCAGAGGTAGAATGAAGTTAAATAATCAAACGAACCACCCCCCGAAGTGTGTGCTGCGAAGCACAGAGTGTAGACCTCGGATCTTCAGCACCAGCTGAGTCTGGCTCTTCCAGTCTTACAGATCTTCTGTGTTACTTGCTCATGTAGGCAGCCTCTGCACATAGCTGAGTTTACCTAGCAGAGAGCGCGTGAAAGCCTATATTTGGGAAGCTGGTTGGAGATTTGTGGGCGGAACGATCACCTGACATGTGTCCTTATGTTACAATCATAAGACCATTATTCTTTCCCTCAAAAAGGGGTGGTTTGCGTTGGCATGAAGAGAAAAGGTTCGTTTGATCACTTGTAATATAACACATGAGCGAGTAAGAGGCACTGGTACTTTGGCTCACAAAAGCCTTCCACATTTTTAACCCATTTTATTATTTGCAAGAGCAATTTAGTTCCTAATGTTAACAATGAGTGATTATGATTCTGTACTTCCGTTTACAGCATAAATTAGCATTTTGTTTTCCATTACAGCTTTTGAATGAGGAATTATAATGTATAATTTGCTGCAAATAGATGTTATCATCTCTTTGGATGTGAACAGCCACATAAACTTGAGCAAATGATAAAAATGGAATCAATTACTTCTCAAATGGAAGTAGTTTACAAACCTTCACATACAAAATGGCAATAGTAGCTGGTTATTGTAACAAATAATTAGTTTTTTTTTAAAACATCATTTATTGAATTCCATTGACAATTTAGTAATTGTTTATAGAATATTTAACCATCCCTCTCACAAAATGCATGCCACATAATACATGCATTTTTTTAAACTGCAGATTGCCTCTGTAGTCCTTGTGTGAAGCTTTACTCATGTATATTCACCTGTACAAATGTTCTAGAAGGGAAGTGCTGAGCTGTAAATCAAACTGATGATGATGATGATTAGAGAGCTTCACAGTATTCTGGAATTAGTAGATCAAGATTGAAATTGTAGATGAGAGAATGAAGAGTATGTGTTGTAGACTGTATCCAAAGCCTGCTGAGGGTGATGTGAGTTTTTCTGCCACTTCTGAACTTATGATCTCTAGGTCTTGGTTATTGGAAGGATAAAGAGGAGGAAGAGATGTTATTATAGGTGCTTGGATGAGTGAATGCTGTAAGTCTTTACTGGAGGGGAAGGTAGTATCTTTTACTCTAATGAGTTTACTATTTTGAATTTCACGAAACAAGTTTTCACTGTCAGTTGCTACGATATGTTTCTGTATTACACAGAGTTATTCGTGCTTGGAAAAATACCAGTCCACAGCCAAAATGAATGTGAGAAAGAGTCCAGAATCCCATTCATTCTCTTCCCCTTGCAGAGACTTGCTTCATACCACTAAAGGCCATAATCCAAGCATCATTTCCAACCCCATCCTTTCAAGGAGTCTGTCTAAATTCTGATGATTTTCTACATACTGGTTTACATGTGTGTTTATTTCTGATCCCCTAAAGCTCTGACCATAAAGCCACCACCTGCACCACCTCCTGTCAACCTGAATTCACCAGCCTTTTTCTCACAGTCTTCCCAGTTAGCCCCATTGCACCCCTCCATTCTGTATTCAGTATAAGCCCTGGTTGAACATACTGTCTTAATTGTCCCCACCTTTTGTCTTACCCTTATTTAAAAATACAAATCGAAGTCCATACTTTGCCTCATTTAGTGCTTTAGACGTTAGACGACTTCTTGTCCTTTGAATAATTTAGCTTTTCCTTGTTTACTGTTAACACCACCTCTTTCTGTTTATGACTGATGCTAGATCTAATGCTTGCTGGGTTGCTTCTCCTAACTAGAACTTTCTTGCTATCCCCACATTTTCCCCTTTTACTTAGTGAAGTCATGAGCTCGTTGAGGAACATTGTGTAAGCTTTCCTCTACCTGATCTCTTGAAAGCCATTGTTGCCTAATTATTAGAAATGGATAAACTTATTTTGTGCTAGTAAAACTATGGAACAAGCTGACCAAAACCCAGTCATCACTCTGACCGCCACATTTCACTGTATTCATCTGTTGCTTGTTTCTTTAGGTTGACGTCTGCTGCCATACTTTGATCAGTCTGTAGACCAGATCAACAATAGCTTTTTATTCTTCTAATAATTTAAAAAATACTAATGATGTCTTTTCTCATTTGCTCCACTCTAACAAACATTATAAGTGAAGTAATTAAGGGGGAAAAAAAAGAATGATAAAGTGGGAAAAACATTAACTTGCAATTTAGGGTGCTGTATTCAGCCTTAGAGCCTTCTTTTGAGACCATGATGCTGATTGCTTAGGATGGAGCTTTATTGTATTTTGTTTTTGAGGCAGCTGTTGGTTATGAAAATTCACTTGTTTTCTCATTTTGTCTAAAAGTCTGTTTGACTGACTTTTTTTTTTTTTTTTTCTTTCTGAACAAACTGTCTTGGACTGGAGCAGGAGGTCAATGTTGCGGCACTGTGTATTTGCAGTGAGTCTTTTTGAAACTTAGAATGAGTGTCTGTTGTAGCAATGATTTCTGAAGGGCTGCTGGAATTTGTTTTTAGAAATGCGTGCATGCCTTCGTAAATCGTACCCACAGTTGTCAAGGGGTCCCTGGACTGAGCAATTCACAATGTCAGAGGTGTATTTGGATTGTAAAAACTCACTCCAGCAAGATAGCTCACTTCAACCATTTGTTTTATTTATATTTTTTTTTTCCCCCTGAGTCCAGCAGCACATTGTGACTTGATGTATCTGCTAAACTTTGACTTTTTATTCATGAAGCTTCTTATTGTATCTGTCTGCTACCTCTATATGCTCATAGTTTGCTTAGGCCTTGATCCAGCAGACCACTTAATTGCTCAACTGTAAACACTTGAAGTCAAGGGAACTGCTTACAGGTTTAAAATGAGTATACGGTGTGTTGGACTGGGACCTTAGACAGCTATATTTTAAGGACAGAGAACTTTGCTTCCTTCTTGTTTGTAAAGTACTTGCCATATTTCCAGTACATTAGAAGTATTGATGGTAATTACGTCAGTGGGAGCAAGAAAGCTATGAGATCAAGGAAACCTGGTAACGTTTACAGTATTGTTCATTGACAGTTCAGTTTCTTTCTTTGTTAAATGGATTTGCAAATAAAAGATGATGATTCTTCTTCTCCCAAGCAAAAAGCCTTGTGATGAAATGAATAGGTAGGGCATTAAAATGCAAAATTATGTTCAGTGACAGAAAGCCATGCATTAAAGATACTTAAGGACAGGAAACTCCTTTTGGATCATAAGCAAGGTTTAAAAAACAGAATGGAAAAAAAAAAGGTGGCTTATAACATGTAATGGTAAAAAAAAAGGTTGTAAGTAGGACAAGCACACACTTAAATATTTAAGCCAAGTGAAACAATGTGTAAATGAACTACTGACCAAATGAATTGTCAAAACAAAAGTAAGGTTGCACTTCTTTTTTATTTTCATCCAAAAGAGTGTTAATTGTTGGAGAATTAAAATAATTCATATTCAAGAATAGAAACTGATAACAGTGTGCAGAAGCTTGGATGCTCCAGCTATACAAGAAACAGTGAAAGGAATACTTTTCTCTTTGTGTGATGTCAAAGCCAAAGGAAGGGGAAAAAAAAAGGGAGGGGGTTGTGGCTCTTTGATGTCACTTTCAGAATAAAAATAATGCTGTAAAAGAAATAGTATAATCTTTTTCTCTTTATCTAAGTCCTTTTTTCCTAAAGAGTTAGGGCAGCATTGTTAATTGATTTTTCTGACACCCATAATAACAGTTGTATTAAAAATAATTTACAGAAGGTTTTGTTTTTTTTTTTTTTTCAGAAGCTGAGCCCTGCGGAATCTGTTGTAGAAAACTGGGTAGAGAGTGGATTATTGTACATTACTATTCTCACATAATTATAATCTGCTTGATTGGTAAAATGCACGTTGTGCTTCTGCATTGTCCATTTTCAACCAGTGGTGTCTTTCCAATAAGATTTGCTGGTTTAGTAGTAATAGCATCAGGATATCTCATGCCCTTTCAATATAAATAAAGGTTGTCCTACCAGCTGCTCAGATTGTGCTGGCATAGTAGCTGTCTTTGCTGGAGTGCCAGTTTTTGGCTAGAATATTTTAACACACTGGAGCTTTTCTCTGGTTACCAATGGTTGAATCATTTCCAGCTGTGGAAACAGATGTGCGGCTTTTTTGGGAAGTAAAGTTAATTAGGAGAGGTTTATGAATTGGTTCTTTATGTTTTTTTTTTTTTTTTTTTTTTTTAATATGGGGTTATAGGATGCCTTTAGAAAAGAAATAGTTTTTTACGAGCATGAAGTTGGACAGATTATCAACACACACAGGTTTATAAGGAAAATTTTGGACATATCTATGACAAAGAGCGTGCCCATTACCTCATTACCTTGTAAAACCATGTTAAAAATGAAAAGAAGAAATAATTACTATTTAAATTGGTAAGTAATAAAGTTGAGACAAAACTGACAAATAAAAGTGACTAGTTTATCTTGGTGCATATTGTGTATTAGTATTGCTATTTGGCCATTTTGTAAAGCAGCTCACAATCTTTTCAGATCTGTATGGGCCAACACTTCACACACGTCTCATTAAATTTTGTGTTTTCTCCATCTTTGGCTTTTATCTTTGAAAGGAATTCTCTAGGTAAAACCTCTGGAAAATATTTTCCATGTTTCAGACATTCTTTTCCCTTTTGTGTTTAGCATAGTGATTTGTACCTTCAACATTGATGTCTGTCTATTTTTAAGTCTGCTGGTAAACACAGCACGGTTATGGAAAAGAACTTTCCGTGTGAAGCAACTTCCAGTTTTGTGATTTCTTTTTACTCTTTCTGTGCTTGAATGTTACATAAATTAAAAGTGAAGAATGAAAAAAAAAAACAAAACAAAAACTTGCTTAATTTTTGTTACTCTTGTTCCAAATAAGTATCATATGAAATGGAAAGGTGTTTGTTAGAGCATCCTGAAACAAGGATGTTGTTCCTTGTGCACACTCTGTGTATGCTAGTCCTGCACAGTGTACTGCGTACTAAAACCCCAGGCATACACAAGTGTCTCTAGAATTTCTAATCACTAAACCTTCATGTCTAAATGAACTTTAAGCTCACTGAGCAGCATTCAACTTTTCTAAACTGCTACAACTGTAAGTTAGCCATACAAACAGAAGGAAGCTTGTTTACGCATGTATTTTGCATTTTTTTTCCATGGGAAAAAAATGATTGTTTGGAACGATCCTGGGGAGACTATTATTAAAAGAAATATTTGTGGAGATCACAAACATACGTGATACGAAACCACTGAACTTTTTTGAACTATCCTGTCAACTGTAGGACATACTTGGTGCTTTGGATGCACTCCCTCCTAGAGAGTCTCGATGAAAAGCTTTGCATGTTTGGAAGACTGTTGCCTAGTTGGGATTTGTAGAGAGTAAGGGTGATGTACTTCTGTTTTAAAAGCACAGGAAGATGGGCAATGGTTTTAGGTGTTTCCTGTAAGGGGCATTGCCCACTACTTAAGCAGAGTGAATATCTGCCTTTGGATTAGTGGGTGCCCAGGATGAGGAATGGATGTGGCAGTGCTACCTGCAGTGCAAGTTTATAAGGCCTTACCATGTTAGGTTCCTACTTTTGGATATCATTTTGCCAGCTATTAAGTGCATGAACTACTTTTTGCCCCAGTAGTAGGTTTCAAGCTAGGGTATTGTTTTTTTTTTAATGCAGGTGTCAGTAAATGGGATTTTACTGTCATTAGGAATGTTATTAGATTAAAAAAACCATGCAGAATTTCATACTATGATGTGTAATTAAATCCTGTCACCATGGAAGGCAATATAAAATGTTGATCTGATTTTTTTTTTGTAATAGAAGATTGTTTTTTATTTGTTTTTTAAAGTAAATTATTAAGTATAAGACAAAAAGCAAACGAGAATAAAAGGACTGTCATATTGAGAAATAATTTATAAAAATATTAATTCTTTTGTAGTTTAGAAGATGTAAAGCAAAGTGGCAACAAAAGTCAGAGCTGTATTTGATTAGAAATCAAAAGGTTATTAATAGTGCTGATTACTTCAGCTTAGTTATGTCTGCTCTAGTATTACTCTTATTTGTTTGCAACTCTAATCAAGCTCACTGTAAGCCCTTATCTTTGACCAGCCAGAAGAAATCATAAAAGGAAATAATTGTTTAGTGAGAAAGACTTTGATAACAGTGTGACTCTTGTGTGGGAGACAAGGAGATAACACTGTCTGAATGAAATGATATGACCAAGGTAGCTAAGGTGATAAATAAATTCTTTAGTTGCCTCGTCCTCAGCAGTAAAATATACAGCAAATTAAAGATGTCTTTTAAAGAATCATCCTAAGAACTGATGACATTTGTAATTTACATGTTTCACAATTGCATGTGTAGAAGAAAGGGAGGAGATTAATGTTGAGAATAATACGATTTTGTAAAGCCACAGATTTACCCACAGAGTTTGACCAGGTGATTCAGCCATTACTTACTATCCAGCTGTCTCTCTATTGAATTGAAAACTGTGGTTACTGTTTGACTTCTATTTTACCAAAATGTTTTCCAAAATTGAAGTATTTATCTCAAGTCAGGCATCAAGTATTCAGTAAAGCTTTTGCTACCTCTACTGGTTAATCATTCTCATTGTTTGTTTTCTTTAGAAAGCCCTGTTTTTCATTGGAGTTGTTCAGAATTTATTTTCTAGGCAGAGGTTCTCTTTTTGACTTGACCTGGTAGGCTGGGAAGCCCTTCAAAATCTTTTTGTTTCTCCCTCTGAAAAATACTTTTACTCAAGACACACCTGTGTCTTCCTTTTGTTAAGCTAATCTGAGTGACCTCTTTAAGACTTTTACTGGAGGACATTTTTTGCAGACTTCCAAGTACATTTGCATAACTTTTCCGTTTTCCATCCAGTTTTTTGATTTCACTTTAGGGAAATCAGATGCCAGAAGCATGAGGTGGTGTTTCAGTATTGGTCTCTACTGTGCTCTCTGTGCTGCAGAGAAGAATTCACTCACCTGCTTCTCTTCATTACATTCAAGGTTCAAATTAAGTCTTTTTGCTGCAATATCACAATGAGAGTTCACATTGAGTAAGTTGTGCACTTTAGTACTTGCTGTCTTAACTGAGTCGTGATCATCCAGGACATGGTCTACCATTCTGTACATATGTTACATTTTCTGCTCATTGGTCTGCACCTTACTACTTTGTTTTATCCAGACATACTTTGTTAAATGAGCCTCTTTTCATCTTTATGACTTTTTGCCAATCTTATTTCTGACTACTGATTTTATCATAATTTTATCTGTTGAGATGTTGATTAGTGTGAAGCCTGTCACCAATCCTTGCTGAAACCCATGAGAAACATCTGTGATAATTCCTCATTGTATTTTGTAGAATCTCTCCTAGCCCCCTTTTAATGCACTTAATGTACTCTTATATAGTATCTTCTTGATTTTTGAATCTGAAAGTCATGCTGTAATAAATCAGCTGCCTTGCAGAAAGTCTTCTACAGATGCATAATTACTGAACAAGTGGTGTCATCAAATATTTGAATTAAAATTACTGGGTATTTTTAGTGATGAGATGCCAGTCCTCTAGTTAAGTTATACATGTATGTAGCAATATGTTACTTAATATACTTTTCCTGGGAGGAGAAGGAGCTTTCACATCCATAGTGTGCAAATAAGCATTTTTTAATAACTTTGATCTGTAGGGACTGTACCTGAGTTTTCACATGGTTGCACTTGTAGTGCCTGCGCGAGAGAGACAGTGATAAAAGCATCATGTAGCAGCAAGACTTTATGCATGATGTATAATGTTAGTGTGTCCGTGTGCCGGCATGTTGTATGTGCCCTGGATAGCTTTAAAATACTGTCATCTTTTTCTAGATAGGACTTGAATGTCTAGACAGGGGACACTTTCCTACTCTGCTACAAATTAAAGCTTTAGGATATTCTTGGCTCCTTAGTTTAGTGCAAAAAGAAAAAAAGAAAATAAATTAAATATACTAACTCCTGATTCAATTTTGCAGAAGTCAGTTTGTGTCAGGGCTGAATTCATTACTGTATATCTGAAAGTGAGCTGGATGTGTTACTTCTCTGATAAGCTATAGTTAATTTTTTTTAAACTCCTTCAGCCAGGACTGCTTCTGAAAGAGATGGGCCTGGTGGTCCCATCTCCCACCTCGCCTACTGCATTTATGCTGGTGCAAGCGTTCCACGTGCAAGTTCGCTCGCCTCTTGCACGTGGCTCACCTTATAGCTACACAAACATTGTCCGTGGCACAAAGGAGGGGCAGCACAGGCTCAGGAGCAAGCAAGGAAGGAAAAGGCAAATCCACGTATTTTAGCATCAGTGATGGCCCATGGTAGTTTCAGTGTGGTGTAAGTCTGCAGTCAGGTGTGCTGGGGCAGTTACCGTCGCTGTTGTTCACCCTTACTGCCCCATTGTGCTACTGTGGCCTTTGTGACAGAAGGCCCTTCATCCAAATTTGCAAGCTTAACTGCACATGCAATTGCTCCCTAACCTGATTCTTTCAAAGTGACCCGAATTAATATAAACATTGAAAAAAAAATATACTCTTATGAGTCTTAACAACCACAAGCATACCTGCCTTTATTTTGAAAGAACTTGGGTGCAGTGCAGTACAGTACTGATGTGCTGTCATGCTGGGTGATCGTCAGGAAGTGATGATGAGCAGCTAGAGATCTGTAGGGGTGGTAGCCTGGGTCAGCTGCAGCCCCAAGAGATTAACGGAATTCAGCCTACATTTGCTGTAAAAGCACTAAACAGGGGGAGAGGTACTAAGAAGTGTCTTTTCTGGGAAGAATTTGAGGTAAAAACAGTGGGAGCTTCTAGTTTTCAATAAGTCTGGATTTTTCCTCAGTGAAGAGCTGTAGGTAAATGAATGTACTTTTCTGTAGGTATCTACTGAGGATGTGATTTTTATTTTTATCTTCATCTTCCTTCAAGGAAGTAATGATTTTGAGTGTCCAGGTTTTTGAAGGCTCAGCCTCCGACATCTTAAATAGGGCTGACTTTCAGCGGCTAATTGTTTAACATTTACTGAATTTTTGGGCTTTTTGAGCAACTGAATCTTAAACAACAAGAATCAATGTCTCTTGACATGTGTGTCTCTAGTATTTAATGCGTGAAGACAGCTTGCAACCACATCGCAGCGAAAGCTGTACGGAAATCTCGCTAGGCTGGATTATGCAGAGAATTACCAGTAGTCACAGAAATTGATTACTGTAACTGATGTCTCTCTCTTTTTAATAATGTATTCTTATGATGTTTGTTAATCATGGGCAGGATGTTGAAGGCCTGCTATGTGTAAGTTCTTTAAAATAAGCCTAGCATGCTCAGTCTTACGTAGTTCCAAAGTGCAGAGCTCTGAACTTCATTCAGGCTCTTGAGCCTTAATGCCCATGTGTTCCCCTAGAAAATAAGATTTAATGATGTGTATTTTGCTTGCAGATTTCTATAAGCTGAAATTGAAGACTGGAACAGGCCTGTCCCGATATCTGTGCCAAACTCACGTGAGATCAAACACAGCCTGAAAGAATTCCCTGTAAGCTGTTAGTGACCACCAAGAGTTCTGATCTGGCAGTGATGACTGTATTTAGAGCCGAGTCCAGGGGACTTCGGGTAACATTTGTCAAAGGTGCTGAGTCTTACTTTCTGAAGGCACATGGGTGTGAGAAGCAAGGTGCCTTTCAGTAAGACTTTAGGTAAGCTCTCCTAAAATAATTAGTGCTGTGTAGGAATATTTGAGACAGTTTAAAATTAACTACCTCAGATAACAAAAGCAACAGAGCTAGGTGGCACTTCAGTCTTCTAGTGGATTAGTTACTACAGGTAGGCAAGCATGTCAGTATATCTTCATTTTATCTGCTCTCCAGGTGGATATCTCTGTTCAGGGCTGCACTTCCTATATAGTGTATGTGTACTTTTAAACTCATAGAAGTAGCAACTGAACATGAAGGAGATTCTGAAAATTTTATTATTAGGAGAAGATTCTCTGTCAAGACAGACTTAAAAGATGACACCTGAAGTTTGGATTGAAAAGTTTAGGACTCATTACCTGAAGGAAATATGGTTGTTCACAGATGTAGTGGAATTTTTTTGTGGTTTGTTTGTTTTTTTGTTTGTTTGTTTTTTATTTAACTTAAAATCAAAATAAAAGTACACATTGAAATGCCTAATTTCATGTTAATGTAGATGCATTTGACTGTCTGAAATCCCTAAATACTTTACTGCCAAGCAGTAAAAATTCCATCCACGTAGCATTTTCTAAAATAAATTTAATATATGTACGTTATTTAAATTCTTAATGTAAGAGGTGTGACTACTTTTGCAGTGCAAAATCCTGGTTTCAAATGAGCAAAAAATACTTGATACTCTGAAACAAGAGGTGTGCATCATAAAAGAGTCTGTCTCAAAGTTCACTTAGAGTGTGGCAAAACATGCTTAAAAGCGAGACATGTATAGCCAGTTGTGTGTGAGGAGAGAGGGTGCAGAAATTTCCATTTTTACAAATGAAACTGACGAAAGTTTTAAGCGTTGTCCTGCTGTTTCTGTATCTAATGTTCTCCCCAGCATCTTCCTGTTAAGAAGTAGCACCATGTGTGTCATTTAGTATGTATTTAATCTCTCTTTTGTTTTTAAACAGATCCTCTTCAACTGGTAGCAGCTTTAAGAATTATGTGAGTAGAATTGTAGAAATAAAAGCAAAGAAAAGAAGACAATGTAACGATGCTTTATACTTATATATCAGTTTTCTGTCATTTGGAAACTCAAGGGCTATTGCTTTTGGTTGCCAAATGTTTGGCTGATTGCTTTCAAGGTGAAGCTGTACTATGCTGCTTTGAACAGATACTGCATGATTAAGGTAATAAGTAAGTGCCACTTAATTGGAACAGGCCTGATCAGAAGACATTTTGGGTAACTGATTTAAGCCAAACAATACTTAATTGCAATGACTGTTGCTTAATGGGGATGGTAATTGTGTGCATTGGGGATACCTTCAAATGATTCATTGATGGTTGGGTCTTTTGTGTCTCCCTCACTGTTGGCTCTTTTTCCTGTTATTCAAAACAGCTTTCAGTGTCTTCACAAATAGCCATGATTCATTGAGAAAGCAAATAAACCATTGCTGATGGTTGGCTTTTAATAATTCTGTGCCAGAGGTTTAAGATCAGCTTGCTTAAAATCATGATGCCTCTAATGATTTTTGAGGCCCTTTTTATTTGCTTTCAGGACTTGGAACTGCTGGGTTTGCTTTTTCACTTTTCTGTGCAATCAGGAATGTTAGAAATTGAAATAGGAAAGGACAAGTCCCATAATTTCTTGGCTTCTGGATCAGGGCAAGCTCTAGCATCATGAGAGTTACTAAATCATAGAAGTTGGTATGTTCTCTGCCCTTGGCAAATCATTGATTTGGTTTAGTTCTGTCATATTTTTTTTTTTTTTTTTTTTTTGCCAGGATTGCCTGTTTCCTTCTGCATGAACCCACCTGACCTGTTACAAAATACACTCTACAACTGAGGAACACTCCTTTATAGTTAAAACTGGTCAAAGATAAAACTGTGTCCTTCTCCCACTTTTTCTCAAACATTGGCCTACAAATGCATGTTGGCACCTTCATAATTTAGCCTTGCTCTGCTTACCTTCTCTGCTGCTTTATCATATCAGTATGTGATGCTGAGGTTCCACTTTTTCCATACGCATTTTCACACTTCTACACTGTCTCTTTTGGGGCCGACCCCCTCTTCAGTAGGTATATATATCGAGTATCAGGGAGAGATGTAGTGTTGTCTGAGTTAGCCTGGCAGACAAGAGTTTGCTGCTGATGCTAATGTTGCAATTCATTTTTAATTCCGGAAATCTCATGCTTCAATATTTTTCAGTTTTCTATCTCATTTACAGAGTGAATGTGTTAGATTAACATAAGTAAATGCATTTCAGTTTAAAAGATTTAGAATCTTTCCATTTGTTATTTCTAGAACAGCTAGTGCTTTTATGTTATTTTTTTCCCCCCTCTTATTACATCTAGCACTTGACATGTGTGTAGATGTTGACAATGACTCCTGCAAGAAGTGATTTTCAATGACAGGAACATGTTTAAGGCATTTTCATTATTTAAAAACCAGGCATGTTTCTCTGTCAGCAAATCCACTGCAAATATGAAAGCAGGACAGTATTTTTATATGAGCCTCAGAACCAGACTCTTACCTTTTTCAAAAAATGAAAGGACACTCCAGGGTTTGTGGGATTACACTTTTTCCTGTTCCATTTCTCATTATCTCTTCCATTTAGGAATATTTAAGTAGGAAACTTAGTGACACATACAAAAGGTGACACAGGAGATTTTGTTGGCAAAACCAGAACCACACATCTCCAGAGTGGCCAAGTTGTCTCTGTTGACTCTAGACAGTCAACATATTATATCATATGTAGTCAGCAAGCAGTCTACATATTATATCATATGTCTTTATTTAAATCAGTTAAGAATATTTAACCCCATTTACTTTGTATGAAAAAATATTAGAAATACAAAGCATTACTTTTATGTAGATGTTTATAGGGAAGTTGAGAAGCTCTCAGATATTGTCTAGACTATCTAATTCATTACCCAGTGCTTCACAGAAGGGACAGTTAATAACTGTGGGTTGGGGCAATTTTTTTTTTTGTTAGATTTTTTTTTTTTTTGTTAACCTTTAAAATGTCAGCCAGCATTTTCAAACTGTGTCTCAAATTTGATGCCATTATTATGCTTCCACCCCACCTTGAGATTCACTAAAGGGCCTGATTTGGAGTGGATAGAGGTGTGGTACTTTCAGAAAGTATAGGCTTCTTTAAAGTGTCTAAGGGTTGGTTCTGTTTACCTGTAGAAATTAAAAATTAAACCAGAATTATTTAAAATACATTTGCAAGGCCATTTAGCTCAGTAAATTTGATGTCTTTAAAGCAGATTAGTGAGATCTAGACCCTTGCTTTGCTAGGCACTGTACTTGCTAATACAATCTTTAAGTCAAGGACTTACGTTAAAAAACCCCAAACAAGAAATTAATAAATAAGAAAATCATAAATCTAACACTGCCCATGTAATAGCCAATTATTCTAGTTCTCTGATGTATAAAGAAATACACATTTTTATCACAGCATGACTTATACTTCAGCACAACATAAATGCAATTCTTTCATCAGTAATTTCCACATATATACACAAATCTTGAAGTAAAAACAGTTATAAAACATAGCTCAGTTAAATCTGTTGACCAGTCTATAGAACAGATACGCGTTTTTGTGAGTAGATGGTTTTATGGTTTTTCCAATAAACGCTGTACTAAATATTGTTTTTAAGGAGAGCTGTAATTGTAAATATTTTGAGTAAAATGAGAAATAATTACAATGTTTCTCATTCAGTAACATATTTTGAAAGAAAGGTCACACTTATTAGAGAGTTAAAAAGTAATATAGTTTTGTTTAAGCCAGCAGAACTAGTAGATAGGTTGTGATGAGTTGCAAATTGGGTAGTTAGGCCAGAGTACATTTGATGTGGTTGGAGCTGGCTGACTTCTGCTGAGGACCTACACCACTGCTTGTACTGAGAATAAGAATCCTTCTCTTGTGGGTGTGTAGTGAAGCTATTTGAATGAAATACTGAGGGTTGGTTTTTTTTTTAAGGTTTTCAGGCTGTAAATCAAAGTCTGTCCCTTATTGGTTGGAATATCTGTTGAGATTGGAAGTGTCCTGGCTCAGCCTGATGGGTGTGGCTTCTTGGGTAAGGACAAAAGAGAAGTGACATAAGGATGCCTGCAGCCACACAAAACTGTTAAAGACGTGGTCCCATAGGGAATGCTTTCTTTTCCTAACAGTCACTATTTGTAAAGGGTCCTCTTGCCTCTCACCCAAGAGGAGGGTACTTCCATCTCCAGCTTCTTATCTCCCTCCTACACCTGAGGATTTGATTACTGAAGGGTGACGTGGGGGAATGCAGCAACCATGGCTACAGGCCATTGAGGCTGGAGCAGAGGTGCTGTTTTGATCACCATGCTCTATCTCTTGTCTTACGATGCAGATGAGAGCACAGAGTGTTTCTCACTTGTACTGCTGCTGATGCGTTTGTTCTGGGATCTGAAGCCTTTCATTTTTTCATAGCCTTCATAACCTTTCTTTTTTTATCATTCACTGGCATCTCACAGTTCAGAAAGGAAGAGTCAATGCCCAGAGGACCTTGCAGCCTGAATGGTATGTTCATGATTGGTGTAATACACTGACTGCAGAGCTGGGAGGTGGAGAAAGAAAGTAAAGTTGCCATGACTTGATCAGTTGAGACCTCTTACTCAGAGAGGTAGCTGCATATCTTAATGGGGGAGTGGTAGGGGAAGAGCAGACAATTTAATAGGCTTTCTATGTTGGTTTAGCTTGTTTACTGTGGTAATTGTAGCTGAAGAGAGTCTTTTGAAAGCCATGTTACGTGAGAGAAGATAAGTGCCCTCATGAAACACTAGTAAGGGTGTAAGAAAAGACACGGAAGGCCATGTGGAAAAAACGGACAAATGGGCCATCTGTAATATTAGAGACACTACTACTAGATGCTGGTAGCGCTTCTAAAGTCATAAATTGATAATGCTATTAGTGTTAGATGCCAGAACTGCTGCTGGTGTCCAAAAGCAGGATAGATTTTCCCAATGGGAGAGTGAGTCATGCTGTCCCTGTGGAGGAAAGTGTATTAAAAACATGGAAACCAGTGAATTATGTTATTTTTTGGAAAATACTGAAATATATCTTATACAATGCCTGCATTGTTGCATTTCAAATAGGTTCAGACATGTAGCCTAGAGCAAAATAGGAGAGTGTATGGGACTGGTTTATGTTAGGCACTAAGATGGTACGTAGAAGGGCATAAGAAGGAAGGGAAAGGACACAGACAAAGGATTCTAAGGTGCAGATAGATAAAGGATAAATTAGAGTTGGCTTTTTGTCAGTGATGTCACCCCTCAGGTAGGAGAATGCAAAAAGTATTGTCTACCTCAAAGAAGAAGATGACTCTCCTTAGCGGTATTCCTTTCTTCATTTTTGCAGTAGCAGACTCCTGTGGTTTAAACCCAGCCGGCAGACAAACACCATGTAGCTGCTCACTCACCTGCCCCTACCCAGGGGATGGGGGAGAGAATTGGAGGGGTAAAGGTAGGGAGACTCGTAGGTTGAGATAAACACAGTTTAATAATTGAAATAGAAAATACTATAATAGAAAGGACAAATGAGTAATTCACAATGCGATTGCTCACCACCTGCTGACTGATACCCAGCCTGTTCCCCACTAACAATCCCAGAGGAGCCAAGATCCTGAAACCGCATCCTGGAAGTGAGAGAGCACCCCACGTGCCAGGCCAACCCTCGTCTATACACTAGGCATGATGCTACATGATATGGAATGTTTAACTGGCCAGTTAAATTGGGTCTGGTGCTCTGGCTCTGCTCCCTCCCAGCTTCTTGTGCACCTGCGCATGGGCAGGACGTGGGGAGTTGGACAGTCCTTGATCTCTTAGCAACAATGGAAAACGTCTGTGTATTATCAACATTCTTCTTACACCAAATCCCACACTGAATCCAAAACACAGCACTATTCTAGCTACCAAGAAGAAAAATTAACTCTATCCCAGCCAAAACCAGGACACAGACCCATGGGCACCCTGTTAAAATAGGCTATGTACAAATGCCAAATGAAAGATAGTATCCTGCTGATAGAGCTTACCCTCCAAATACAATAGAAGATACGATAGACAAGTGCAGACAAGCGGGGAGCTGCAAGAAGACATTGCAACAGTCGTCCCTAATCTCTGTATGTACTAATGTACTGGTCGTGCTGTGAAAACCGATAGGGCAGAGACCTGTTCTCCCGAGGACCTGGTGCCTGTTAGAGCTGTTTTCTCTTTGGCATGAGTGGGGTTACTTGGGGAATGTGTCATAGCTGCACAAGCCTCTTTTAGAAGAGACTCCAGATAAGGAGTGTTGCAAGAGAACCGTGTGACTAAGTCAGTGCCTACTTGTACCACCAACGGTATGACTAAGACTTGTATGACTATAATGAACGCCTCAGTAAGGCAAGTGCAGTTGGAGAGATGTCATAAGACAACAGGTGAAATAACTGCTTGAGGTCTCTGTAGTCCCAGAAAAGTATTACTTCACTGGCCGCAATAATGATTTGTTTGTGGTTATATAACATAATTTAGTTTCAGAGCAATGAGTCAGAGCATTCCACAAACAGTGTGATTTTAGTGTAGTGTATCCCTTTGCAACTTGAACTTAGACTTTCACATTCTTTTAAGACAATGTGTCTAATTTAACAGAGAGTGCCTTATATATGCGAACAAGTGTGTCCTGAAGAAATTCTGACTGGCTCCTAAGAAAGCAGTCTCTTAAATCAGACACCAGACGGTCACCTTGGGTCATAAGCTATGTTGAAAACATAGTATCATTTTGACTTTTCCAGAAGTTTTTGTACACAAACAAGTAACAAGGTAAGGAAGTCAATGTATTTGATTCAATTTCAGACTTTAGTAAATAAATAAACTGCAACCCCAATCTGATAGTATACAAAAAACCTGTTAGCATCTGTCTTTTTTTTTTTTTTTTATTTTATTTTTTTTTAATCCTGGTACAAAGATCTTGATTTTGTTCATGCTTAGATCAGGTAAACTCTCTGTGTTATGAACCTTACAATGTAAGGTTGCACAAAGAACCAACTTCATTTTGGGACATTCTGATACTAAAAAACTGTGAAAATATTGTTCCATGTTTGACGGTAGATAATTTGGTGACGTTTGGGTAACTGTTTACCACTTAGGAGGTCAGTGCAGGCAGTTAGGCAGTTGGTTACATGTACAAATAAGTAGATCCCATGTGGCTAAATGACAGTGACAGAGCATTGAAGATTGGATCTCATTTTTAATTTCCTGCTTTTAGAATAGTTCCATTCAAATCCTTCTCTTTTAGGATTTGATGTATCGCAACCTATGTGTTTGGAAGTTACAATCATGACTATCTGTGAAAATCAGGTATGAGCAAATAAAGTGTAGAAGATTCGGAAAATGTAAAGTGGCTTTTAGATTCACAGAATTTATCAACTTCTTTGAAATTTTTTTTGCTCCCAAGAATATGCACTATATTATGTCCAAGAAACATCAATTGTGGCAGGGAATGGGGCAGTCAGGGGAAGAAGAGTGGTTTTATCTGAGTAACAGTTCTGTGCAAATGCTGAAGAAAACCAGAGATTATGTTGCATGGCAGAATTCTGTTCCAGCGAGTATATATGCTGTAGAAGGAGTAGTAGCTGACTTACTGTAGGAATTAATTAATTTGCCCCACACAGAATAAGTCAAATGATTTACTAGAAGAAACATGCAGGGCCATGATGGGAAGCAGTCTATTCCAGTTATTTATAGGGAGACAAAACCCAAAAGTAATCTTTTAACTTGCTCTTTGCAAGCAGAGGGAGAAGTCAAAAAGATTTCTTGGGCTGTATGTATGACAAGATGGAGAAGTAGGAGAGAGAGAGAAGCCACTCTGCATACTGCTACCTTGTTGAGGAAATACGGATACTGAGAAAAATGGTCTCACCAACTCTTGCACCTGACAAAGGAGAAGTCCTTAGGGTTGGTTCTCATATCAATGCATGTTTCTTTCCTCTGGAGAAAGGAAGAACTGGAATCTTAAGAAATCTGTCCCTGGATCAATGCAGCTGTGTACTGTTCCTTACAGAAGACCTGTGACAGTTGTATCTGGTTTCTGTATGATGGCCACAAAGCTTGTATGGTGACTGCCAATAATACAGTGGTGGAGTATGATGATAAATTAGAATAATTTACAAAGGAAAAAATGTATGGTCTGATTTTACTTCCCTTCATAAGAAAGTAATGGGGTGTCCCGGGTCTCCATCAGGTGAAACCTGACAGAAAGGGAGTGGACTCCTTGCATAGGTACATGTATATGATCTGTGAAATTAGGCCTTTGCCTGCCATCCTGACCGGAGCAGCATGCTGTGTAGCTAGTGCATTCACAGCCAGTGGAACCAGCGGACACAGGCGTCAGCTTGCTGGAGAGCAGCGGCTGTGTTAGCGCTCTGTCAGGCTTTGACAAGCAAGCCACAGGCTTCCGTGTGATGGTTGTGGAGTGTGTTGTGCTTACACCTGATGTTTAAGAGTAGTATAAGGCGAGATGCAAAGCTTTAACAGTTAAACAAGGTGCTCATCAAAATAGACAAAATATGTTGAAATAAAACATAGTTGTTTCTTTCAAGCAGCTCGGAAATGTCAGCCTTGGTGCTAAGTCTGAATTTTTGTTGGATAAATAAAACTTAATCAGAAGAAAACTTTAATCTTCCTTCATACATGAGAGAAAAGCAAAAAAGGTACAAATCCTTTGTTTGCTTTTTCATGTCCACCGTTGTTTCTGACTTGGCTTTTGTCTAGAGGAGAGAAAACTGCAGTGGTTTTCATTTGGTCTGTATGAGAAGATGCTTATGCCTTACTCAATATTGAACGGTTGATTTCCATTGAGACCAATTGAATCAGTACCTTGTTTAGGAGACTTTCTGACTTCTTTGGCTACAGCCTCATGTCACATCAATAAGCACACACGCAGCTGTCCTTGTTCTCCCCCAAAACATTATAGAAGTGTTATGTTGGGTTTGGCTGTGCATGTAAAACATACCCTGTAAGATGAAAAGTTTTTGTGTTCCTGTCAGCGAGCTTTGCAGGCAGCTGAATTTGGTGAAGTGTATATACTTGGGGTGGAACACATCTTAGGCAGTGTTAACTAGTAGTTAGTCTGTACAGAGTTGTTTGGATTCCCTTAGTAGCCTAAGAAAAAAGAGAAGTGTCCGTAGGGTGATTGACCCTCAGCCAGTGGTTGAATTTTAATACACTTGTTTAAATGCATTACTTGTAGATGGCTGAAGGTGACATAAATTTTCTCTTTAATGGTGTGATAGCAAGTGGCTTGATGATAGTGAGAAGTTGAACTGGGAACTGCTGTGGCAGGTAAGCATGTTTGCCTTAAGACACAGTATAACTGGCATATTATAGATAACAACTGATGGCTACCGCTATCTGTCTGCATGCTAGGAATGCTAGCAGAAACACTCTTGTTGTAGAATGGTCTTTGTTAACAATCACAGTCTGGTTTTCTGACTTCGTAACGTTTCCCACCATACCAAGTCATCTGGAATATGGGCTTGCATATGGGTGGATAAAGTAGTTTGGTTTAAGTTGGTAAAGGACACTCATATCCTGGTCTTCAGATGCTTGATTTCAGTAATGTAGCTGTGTACCGTTCTCCTTCTGCTTGTTTTGCTATTGAAAGAGGAAGAGCCAGATTTCTTCTGCTGCTGATGCCTATGAAATTTTGACTCACAGAACTGCTTCTCTAACCACTGCTGGGAAATGAGTTCAGTGGGGTGGTTGATGGAGCAGCTGCTCCCTGTGCCTTGCCCAGCTGAGAAGATTATTCTGCTGTCAGTTGATTTGCCTTTCCTGCCTACCCGAAGTTCTTCCACTGTCCTCACATGGATCATCTTCTGGTGAATTTGCGAAGCCTTATACCTTGGATCCATTAGTGAAGCAGACTTTCATGTGCACAGTTAATTCGTTGTGCTCTCATGAGAACAGTTTCGTGCTACCCAAGGCTTATGATTAGTCTGGCTTTTGAAGGCTGATTCAGCAGACATATCTCCTATAGCAGTCTCAAGTGCAGCAAGTATTATGCATATCTGCTGTATCAAATTCCATGGAGCTTGTGGGTGGTTTGGAAATAATGTAAGCTAAGCAGTTTTTGAGCACAGCTTGTTTCTGTAGATGAAGGCACTATAGCTTCTACAAAGTGCAGCTTTTTAATTCTTTTTGTCATGTACACTAAACAGGGGCTTAGAAGTAGAGAAGTCTCAGTGAACTGCTCTCTCTTTATCAGCTGGGTGAAGTGGGAGAATCCAGTTCACAGTGTTCAGGAATTTCTAGAAGACATGTAAATAGAAGATTTCAAGTTTGAGAGGCAGTGCCCTGACAGAGATGTACAGCAAGTTTTGCTAATTTTATATGTATGTGGATCTACACATGTATAGTGATTCCAGTATATCATTAAGAGATGCTTTATACAGAAGACTTGATTCCGATTGGACTCTTAGGGTTTGTCTCAGGTTATACTGAACTTCTCAAAAAAGAGCTGGCAGCCCTGCATAGGAGAAATACCTGCAAATGATTTTTTAATTTTAATATGAGGAACGTTGACATATTATTTTCTTTCTGATAAGATCGGTGGCTTTACAGAAGAGTGCTTGCATCTTTATCCTAAGTGTGTGGTACACCACTTTTAAAAACAATGAATGCAAACTGACTTTCTTTTTTAAGGTCAGGCTTGTAGTTTTAGGAGTACTGCTGCCATTTATCTCTCTTCTCACCACTAGCATTTACTGCTGGAGGGATGCTGTTTATCATGTCCTTTCATGTCTTTATACCTTTGAAAAGGGAAAGCTTCATGTGCAGATAGCATGTTGTTCTCTTCTGTAGGAGCAGAAATAGATATATAAACTAACCCTTCATGTGGAAACTATGAACAAGTAGTATCAGTGGCAGGAAGGGCACAGCTTACAATAGTATGACAGGGACTTGTTCTACAGCCTCCCTGTGATCTGAGTGCAATAAACAGTAGAGGGGACTGTAGCATGGGTAGTGAATCTTTGTAATTTTTTCTTATCTTACAAGTCCATTAGCTCCATAGCTGCTGGGTTCAAGGCATCCTTTTTCAGGAGGAGCTGAGGGTGTGCTATAGCCTGGGTGGTGTTCCTGGAAAGGGAGGCACACTGCCAGGGCTCAGTACTGTGCAAGGCTCTCTGTTGCTGTGTTGTTAAATGCACTAGTTTGCACGGAGCTCTTTGTGCTTCATCAAAGTATCTGCACTTAAGAATTCTCCTTAACAATTCCCTGTGTAACCTGTGCATCCAGCTGCAGATGCGTCAGCCTTTCTGCTGAAAAACATAGAACCTGGAGGTGGTAGAGGGCAGAACCACAAGCTGGCTTATTTTGTAACCCAGTCGGTTAGTAACGCTTCTCTGCAACCAGCTGATGTTTCTTCTTTGAGAAGCAGTGTTTGACTGGTGTTTCACTTTCTTGCTTTTGCTGATCATGACATCTGACACTACCACTGTCCTGGTTTTCTGATTGTGTCCCTGTGTTGCTTTTAGAAAAACCACGGAGTTGCTTCTAATACACACCATTTTTTGTGAATCTGACATATCTTTTTTTCCTCAAGTACAGTGGACTTGTGAGAAGAAGCTGTTCTTTTAGCACAGGGGATGCAAGTTCAGAGGAATAGCTGTTATTGCAGTATTGTAAATGCGTCAGTGGGCAGTTCATAGGAGCAGCAGGGTAGTAACTCTCCATTAGAACAACAGGTGATAAAATACATGTTAAAGAGGAAGAACAACTTAGCCTTTTAGGTTGAGAAAAACAGAAGTTGGCAATATTTGAGGGACCAGAATTGTAGTTGATCAGTACCAAATACCACATTACAGGCATGGCCCATGTAACGTAAGAGCACACTGTAACATGTGCCCTAATCCTAAAATGGGTTGCGTCTTTGAATTCCAAAGGAGAGTATACTGGCAAAAGAATTATTTCAGTGTACATAACTGAGGCAGCTTGGTAGTGTTATGAACAGTATTATTTGATGCAGAAGATGACTGAATGAACAGAGCAGCAGCTGGTAAGATAGTTCAGGAAATGCTGAAACCTTTGTGTGTCTGAGGGAGAGATGAGTCCTATGTTGCAGGGAAAACAGCTCAACCTTTTCCTAGGCATTAGAGGCAAAAAAAAGGTAGATAGAGATCTTTATAATCTGAGCAAACAAATGTTTAGCGGTAGCACTGTATGAGCATAAACATCAAGTCTTTGCAGTGATGTTAACAGTATACTATCCAAGATGCTTCTGGATGTGTTCTTTAGTTTATGTTTTGTTGAAAAAAGATCTCTCTGCTTAAATTTCTTAAGGATCTACTGCTCTGTAGGTTAAGTTCTTTCTGAACTAAGCAAAGTGTATTGGCAGTGCCTAATTTGCTGTATTAACTTGGAGGTGGTGGCTATTTCCATATTCTGATGAGTCAGACCTTGGTGGTCTGAATCAGTCTAGTCCAGATGCCTCAGTTATCCAAATGTCAGAGCTGATCAGTGAGATTTGAGGTGAAAATATAAGTCTTCAAGTGTTGGTATACGGTTTATACTCTTAGCACATAAATCTTTCCCTGCATTGGCAGATAAGTGAACTTGGTGACCTGCTAGGTCTTTTCCATCTTTATCTTACATGATTGTCCGTGTTGAAGCCCTGGAGCGTCACTGTTGCTGCTTCCTTGTGAGCCAGCTGGCCTCAGGGAGAGAATCTGTCTGTCAGTGGCTAGGACAGCTCGCCAACTGGCTGTGAGTTGTGTGCTGGCTCAGGAGACCCCTCCTTCATACTTTTATAGCCTGCAGAAATGGGCCTCTCTATTATCTGAACCTGTGATTGTTTGGAGATTGCTGGGCTTTGCAACGACCCAGGGATAATAGCCTTGTGCTTTATAGTGTTCTACTGCCCTTTAAATTTGAAGTGTAGTGAGAGCAAAGTGTGGCAGTTCTTGAAATAGCATGGAAATGGAGCCAGCCTGGGGCCTCTATGGAGATCTAAAGCAAGTGGGGTGCAGCCTTCATAGCTACCATGCTGCTGGACCAGTGTATCCCTTTGCAGCTTTCTCCTGCAAGTTCTTCACAGTAACCTAAATATGCCCTGTCCTACTGCAGTGAAAGGGGAAAGATAACTGTGGCATTACAGCTGGCATTCTGTCTGTGAGATGGATCCTGTGTGTACCACGAGGCTTTCAGGAGGAGAGAGCATGTCTCCCCATGTCATCAGTGCAGAGATTAAGGTAGCGTGTAACTCATTATCTGGGACTGTGAATTACCACTATATGAATCTTTTTACTTCACTATAACGGCTATAGGGGCGGCCCCTTGTGAGAAGCTTCTCGAACTTCCCCCAGCTCCAAGTCAGCTCCACCTCTGCACCAAAACTCAGCCAATCAGCTGCGCCTCTGCCATAACATTTTTAAGAAGGAACGTGGTGACGAGCAGTGGGACTTGTGAGGAGGAGTTGCTGCAGCTGTGTGAACACCAAGGTCAGTGGAGGAACGGAGGAAAAAAGGAGGGGGGAGGTGTGCCGGAGCAGAGACCCCCCTGTATCCTGTGGTGAGACGGCAGGGCGGCCCCCCCTGCCACCCATGAAGATCTACGGTGGAGCAGATGTTGATTTATGGCCTGTGGTTTCTGCCTGGATGATCCAGGTGCTGTGCCCGAAGAAGGCTGGGGTCTTGAGGGAAAATGTAGCCCCGCTGCTGTAATTCAGCGCTGGGAGGATTGCAGCATGCAGGGGTGTCCCACGCCAGAGCAGCTTGGGAAGGGCTGCAGCCGTGGGAGGGAATCCAGTCGGAGAAAGTTAGTGACCCAACCGGAGCAGTGTGGGGAATGCTGTGGCCCGTGGGAAGAACTCACATCGGAGAAAGTTTGTGAAGGACTGTCTCCTGTGAGAGGGGGACCACGATGGAGCAGGGGGAACAAGTTCCAGAAGTTCCCCCCACCGAAGATGGAAGAAGCGGCAGCACTGACTGCACCCCCCATTCCCTGCCCCTGCGCCACTCGGGGAGGAGGTAGAGATATCGGGAGCAGAGCTGAGCCCGGGAAGAAGGGAGGGGTGGGGGGAAGGTGTTCTCAAGATGTGGCAATGCTTCTCACTTGTCCTACTCTGTTATGTGTTGTTAGTGTCTGTAATAAATGTATGATCTTTTTTTTCTTCCCCTGACAAGTATGCCTTTTGCTCATGATCATAAAGGGTGATTTTTTCCCCCATCCCAGTCCTATCTTGAACCCCAAGCCTGGCTCTCTGTCCCTTCTTATTGCCGGAAGAGAAGGGAGAGAGAGAGTGTCTGCTTGGTGGTTGGCTGCCGACCAGGCTCAAACCACGACAGGGTGTTACAGAGGAAAGGGTAAATGGGTGAAGAGATGAGTCTCCCTTAAAAAGATGAAGAAAAGCGATAATTAGGATGGTTAAACAGGAGGATAGCAGAAGTAGAACAGATGAAAAATATATGAAGACAATGAAGAGAGAAGATGGTATCTGGAGAAAAGGCCATATTCTCAAAAATGTCTAGAAATTTTGGGCCCCTCATCCTCACTTTATTTCTCATGAGAGTTAAGCTTCTGGGAATCTAAGCCACCACTGGAAAGGCTTTTTAGATTCCTGAATCACCTCTGATAGTTTTCAAAATTTTATCCTGAGTCTGACATACCAGGAAAAGGTTCTCTTTGTCACTTAAATTATAAAACATTGGGAAATACAGGAAGCAGTTCTGAAGATTTCTTGTATGCTACTTATATAGGATGCTAAGGGAAGTGAGATGAAGATGCACTGACAATATAGAGCCAGGCATGATGTGTTGTTCTTTATCACTTCTAGATCACAGAAGGAATAGTGTTGAGTTTTGGAGTATCTGGTCACAAAGGTGTAACAGACAAGTAGCAGTGCAGAGTCAGAATAAAGATTTATGCAGTCTTGTATAAAGATCTTATAAAAATCTATATAATTTATAAATATATATATGTATATATATATTTATTTCCCCCCCTCTCCCCTTCCTGGGGTCAATATAAGATTTATTCTGTCAACAAGTGATCTGAGAATATGCTTCTGTGTCTTGTGAACAACAAAAAGCTGTCTGATATGTCTTATATGCAGCAATAATATCTAGATGTACAGTAATACAAAGCACCTTTGGATGTTGAGTTCATATTAAAGGAAAACCACAAAGTCAGCCTACATCAGGGTGTGTTAGTGTAAGACTGTGTCTTTGAATAGCTAATTCCTATGCACCACACTCTGCACTGCCCTGATATCTGGTGATTAAATAGTGTTCTTCAAAGTGGCACTAATATTGTGCATCTTCTGGCAGAAGTTCTTAAAATCTGCACCGATTGTAGTTGTTCAGTAAAAAGGTAAGTATGCCCCTTAGGAGAACTGCAAGGGAAAACAGCTTATCTGCACACACCTGAAACTGGAAAAGACAATTCACTGGAACTTAATTTGCTGCATGCTGGAAAGACTAATGATGATTCTGCATTCCATTGGCAAAGAAATGAGGTAGATGGCAAAAAAAGCTCTTATTATAGTGCCTGGGTAGTAGAAATTTATGAGAAGCTTGTTCTGGTTTTGCAACCTGTGATGTCATTTTAAAATCTTGCCGTAAGGATTTTGAGGGAGAAAGATGCAATACTGTAATCTAAAGAAAAATAACACCTGCACCAAATCTGACAATAACTTAATTTCTGTCACGTCACATCCTAGCTACTGCAAATGTACTGTTGCTATAGAAGAGTAATTTAATCTTACTTGCAGTGTTTTCGTAGTAAAAGAGTGTAGAGTGGGATGAGGACGGAGAACCCCTAGGAGAAGCATCTGTTTCATGTTATGCTGATATAATACTGCCAGTGAGGAAAGAGTGAAATGAATTCTGTCACATCTCTTCTCTACTTTTTCTTCCAGCAGCTCTTCCTGTTCATTGGAACTTAGCTATGATCAGAGGGTGAAGTAGCTAGAACAGGTATGGTATTGACATGTATGATGGGATGCTAGCTGAATTGTAGGAATTTGGAAGAAACTGTCCATTTCTGTAAAACTACCTCTTCAGTAAGGAATATAGGGAAGACCATAAAGGCTTTGGCTAGAGCTTTTTGTAGGCAGTATCCTGTTTCAGCTCATAACCAATAGCAAAGGTCAGCGATGTAGATTTTAAAATTGGATAGTTCTGCATGCTTTTTCATTATTTTTTTTTTTTTTTTTTTTTTTTCCCCTCCATGTATTGGTCTAATTGAATTTGGAACCCGTGAACACTTTTGACATAGACCTCATCCTCTGGCAGTGAATGACACAGCTTGGATACGTTTTGTGGGGAAAAAACCCTTTGTTTCTGAGCCTTCCACCTGCTAATTTAATTCGATGACCTCTGTTTCTTTTGGAGGATATGCTGAAAAATCATTATTTATTTCCTTCACTTGTGATTTTGTAGACATCTATGGCATTTATCATAAGCTCTCCAGCTACTTCTCTGACAGGCTGAAGATCCCTTACCTTTCAGTCAATCCTTACATGGTAGCTTTTTATCAAGTTGGTTGTCTTTCCTTGTTTTCTGTTTCTGTTGTCTTTTCTGAGAAGAGGCAGCCATACGTGTACACAGTGTTTAGGAGGCAGATGAACCTCTCATTTCTGTTGTGGCATAATGTTCTTCTGGTTGTTTTTTTCTGTTCCTAAAAATTTCCCAAATTGCATTTGCATGTTTGACTAGTGCTGAGCATTGAGATTAGATTTCATAAAGGCTTCTAGTGTATCCCCAAAATTTGTCATGTGTGGTATCAGCTATTTTAGATCCCATCCATGTGTATGTCATGTAGAATTGTTTTAAGCAATTATTAAGAATAGATTTCATCTCTCATTTTTTTATAATATTGTTAGTCATCTGTAACTCTTGTCAAATAGTTTTTTTTTTTTTACTTACTTGAATAACGTGGTGACATCTACAAACCTTGACAGTTCACTTCAAAATAGGGGTTATTTCACCCTTTTCCTGGATCACTTGGTAATATGTTGGACAGCAACAGCTATGGATCTAGAATAGGTCCCTGCAGGACTTCACTGAATCCCTCCTTTGAAAGAAACTATTTTTCTTCTACCTTATTTTGCCTTCCCCTTCCCCCCCATCAGGTCACTTTGAGTTTTCACCCATAGCAGCAACAATGAGGGAATTTTCTTGAATTCAAGTAGGCTTTATCACAATGATCTCTCATGCCTGCATGCTCAGCGATTTCTTCAGAGAACTCTAATGTATGAGAGGCACATTTCCTTTTACAAAAGCTGCGTTGATCTTTCTGCAAAAAGAGTTCATTAGATTGTTGGCAGTAAGGGGCATTGAAAAGCTGCAAATTTGATGGCAATTAAAAACTAAGGCTAATCAAAACCTAGTTGTGAAACTGAATTTTTGACTTTTTTGTTACAAAGCTGTGGCTTTAAGGCGCACACAAAATACTGGGGCATTGACAGAGCTGACAACCGGGATTTTGAATTAATTTCAAATGCTTATTTTAAAATGGTTTGGTTTGTGATTTAGTGGAAAACATGCTTCTTATGCAGACTTTATTTGAATGCCAAGTCTGAAATTCCAGCACCAAGTCGTTTTCTAGTTGTTCAGCCCTTCAGCAGAAGCAGTGGTTACATTAGTTTACGCTTTCATAACTTCCATGTATCTGAGAGGATTTTTGCCAAAAGACTGCATTGCCAAAAAAAAGCTCTATACTAGGGGGCAGAAGAAGCATAGAACCTTTTGAAACTGCTACAGCAGATGATGGTATAGCATCATCAATATATACTTTTTTTTTTTCTTCCCATAATTTCGCAACTACAAGAGCTACATGGGATTACTTATAAAGTCTGTGTCCATTCAGCAGCTGTTAGAGAATTAGTATTGTGTTTTCTCCATATTGTTTTTAAGTTATTTTTGTTCTGGGAGAGCCACTGTGAGAAATAAGACTTTATTCAATCTGTAGATTTTCTGTTTCAAAAGTCAGGAGGTATCTCCCTCCATTCTCTCTCAAATGCTGATGACATTTTACAAAAAAACAGGACTGAAAGGTAGGTCAGATCTACTTGAAGATGATTTTCAGCTGCTTGGCCCTGTTTGTTGAACTACTGACCTGGAGGTGAAGGACCTCAGTAGTCCTTTGAGCTTTGTCCCCTGTGGATGGAACAACTGATACTGGTAGCAGTGACTGGCATGCAGCATAACTTTTGATGAGGAGCTACTGTACAGTGAAAACCAATCCTATGGAAATGTATTTCATGGTAGCAGAGCAGCAATTAAGTCCTGTCTCTCCCCCCACTGGGAGATGACTAATATTTAGGTTATTGCTAAACTTTTAATACAAAATAAAAAGCAAACCCATTCCAAGAGACTGAGGTTTAGATGAGCTTTCTCATTAAACTTTTTTTTTTTTTTTTTTTAATTATACATAGAAAGCCGTTTTAATTATTTCTGTACCTGGAATCATAAGCAATGCTGTGAGACTACTGTAACATTTGGAGTGGAGATGTACTCAGCATTTCTGGCGTTCCAATGTATTGGCATGTGACTGGCCATGCTGTGCATCAAGGCTGTGCTGGAGGTTAGGTGGCTGACTAGGTGGGTTGAGGAGTCATTATGCAAGCTAACTTGCTTCTGTGTCATTTTGTCAATAGAGGTGTTACAAAAATCAGTAGTAAGCTATTTGGGAACTGGGGCTTTGCCAGCCAAAAAGAATTAACAGCTTCTTGAATATCAGCAGTAGGAATTGGGTCATCTGAGGAGCCAGCCATGTGCTCAGAAATAGATGGTAACTGTAGTTTATTTAATAAGAGAGTTTAAGATGATTGTGAAGAAGGCTGTGGGAGTGAAAATACTTTTTGCAAATATACAAAAAGGATTAATATATATTTTTTTTAGGGAACAGATGGGCTGCCTGCTCCATCTTCAGCATAGGAATGTTCTTTGCTACCTGAATCATTCTCCTTTTTAGCTTCCTTATTTCATATGACACATTTTTTTGATAACTTATGTCCTATTCTGGCTGCATCTGAAATATCTGACTGACTTGTTCAACTTTTGAAGAGGTATATCATCCTGGCTGGTGAGATTGCTTCCGGCTTATAAAGAGAGCAGTATTACACTCCAAATCATACTGAAACAGTATCTTGTTTCAAAAAATTAAATGCGAAATTAATTGATTGTTCCTTAGAGACTCATCTCATGAGAATAATCCAGAACAAGAAAAAAAACTATGATTTCCCATAACAACAGCAGAACAAACTGGTGAGGTATATGTGAGTTGTGGTTTGAATACCGATGCTTTATATTTTAGGGAAGCTGCAACAGAAAAGTAAGTTTACAGAAATTTTGTAAAAACTGTTGGGCATACTGTTTGTCAGCAATGAAAAGCCTTTTTAATGGCTGCATCTTCAGAGAAGTGGGCTGTGAGATCCAGCAGCAAGAGCAATGATTGATTTTACTTGTATTTTTCACCACTGAGCCATTCTGCTTTTCTCTGATGTAGTTTTCTTGTTTCCTTGTTTATCTCTTATAACAGTCACCATTGTGAACTGGTTTGTGATAATTGGTGTAGAAAAAAAAAAAAAAAACAAACCCAAAACATTTTAAGCATTGCTGTATTATTTGGAAAGCCCGAGGGATGTAAAAAAACCTCAGAAACAGGTGAGAGAAACATTGAGAGAAGTTTTAGTACAAATGTGGATTGTATATTTGTACATGTTCTTTGTAGACTCTCTGTGCCATTCTTTTCGATTATGTTTGAATAGGTAATTCTGTAATCTTGGAAAGAGGTAGTTAGAAGTGTCAGTATGAGCTTTGGAAATGTACATGACCTGTAATCACAGATGGTGAGAAAGGGTTTTTCCTCATAAATTCATAGGCATGCAGAAGCCAGACCTTTCCTTCTGGAAGAAAGGATGAACTTTACACAGCTACACTGTATTTCTTCCTTTCAAGAACATATTTGGCTGGGTTTTAAAAGAGCTCAGCTCCCATTTGGGCACCTAAATTAAATGGCTGGATTTGCAAAAGTGTTTAGCATCCAGCAGCTACTTTTATTTCCACATATATACCCAAATGGGAGATGAGTTGTTTTGACAGTGTGGCCCATTATTTGTCAAGTTGGTTGTGATTAAGACTCTGAGCATTCCAGGAGCACTTTATTAAAATACTCATAGAGCAGACAACCTTATGGGGCCATTTGTAAAGACATACTTCTGGGCCAATAGAAATTAAATTCTGAAGTTGTGCAGCCATATCTTGTAAATAAAAATGGAGAGGGTAAATATCTGGTGGTTGTTCTTTTCCCCTGTTCAGAGAATGCACGTGAAAATGAGGGGAAATTCAGGCAGTTACAGCCACAAGAAAGAAAACATTGAGCGTTCACAAAGCAGTAACCATTAAGGTATGCAGAATTATCAGTCTTTGTTAGGTAAGCAGGGAGTATAAATGTGAGGAGTGTCCTTCAGGAACAGTGCACAGTTGAACAGGATACATCTAAGTAATTTGTCCCTTTCTTGGCATCTCGAGAGGAGAATAATTTGAGGAATCACAGATTTCCATGGAATTCAGTAACTGAAGACTTTTAAGTACAGAATAACAGTATGTAGGGTAAACAAGGAGGGTTACTGGAGGATGGATGACTCAGTAGCTATTGCACAGCATTATGGCTGGTAGTCTTTCTCATTTTCAGTTTTAATTTTTTAAAAAAATCTTGACCAGTCATTTATCCCTGTCAATTTGAGACATTATCTGTCTGAAGAGCAACATGAACATCATTTGATTCTCAGTTTATGCTCAAACTAGGTATTTCCTGCTCTCCTCAGCATGTACAGAAGCCCTAGGGAGGAGCGTTACTCTTCTTGTTGGAGCCTAGCAGTGGGGAGACCGTGGCTGATTTCAGGACTGGGCTGCTGCTGGAACACTTACATGTTGTGGACCAGGAAAGCTAATGGTGGGATGTGGAGGTAATGCTGCTTGGCATCTGATGACAAGAACATCTGTTGTCTGAGAAGAGTGGAGTGATAGATTACCACTTCAATCATCCAACGCATTCTTCTTCCTTGTTGCCTTAATGCTCGGCCTCTGTTCCTCAATATAGTGGTTTAGGTTTCAAAGTGAAGAGAGAGCTGTCTCTTTACAGTGTCTGTATTAGTTTAGTGGACTCAAAAATGTACTGTTGTCTGTTTGAGTTCTTAAAGATGTTGAAGATACCCTTCACTCCAGAAAATGCAAAACAGTGATAATAAGGACCTTTATGTCTTGGTCTTACAGCTGTAAACAAAAATGCCAGGTGTATGTTGCTTCTCAGTAAACTTCTTCCTTATCACCAAAGATGTTGTTCAGGTGTGATGCCTGGAGGTGGAGGACACCGACCCCAGTTGGTGGGGTGTCTCCTCTGTCCTGTATCTTCTGTTGCCTTCTTGCTCAGGGTTAAGCGATTCTGGTTGTAAGGTTAACGCCTGCCCCTTCTTACTTAAAACCTGTTGTGATGATTGCAAAAGATTTCTCTTGTGGCCTATCCACTGTCCCCTAATTTGTATCAGAAGAACTAAGGGTCTTAGGGGTCTGACTAGTTTAAGATCTTACAGAAATTTTTGTATTGGTTTGAATGTGCAAAAATCTAGTGGAGTCCCTTTCCCCCCATCTTTACTCTGTTACTAAGGCACAACTGTATTGCAAGCACTAAAACTTTCATTTTAGGAAAGTCTTTGTTTTTTAGAAACTTGCAGCAGAATGGATAAGGTGGCCAGCTATCAGAATAAATAATTATTTTTCAGGTGAAACTTGTGCCTAAAGGTAAAGAGGAGAGCTGAGCCTTTTGTTTTGCTTTGCTAACTGTTATATGAGGTTGGAGAGTTTATGGGAAAGATCTAGAAATGTGCTGAATCACCAGCGTAACTATGTGTTTTCAGTAAGCTGAGTGCTGATACCCTGACTTTTAAATTGGAAAAATTGGGTTCTGCTGCTTAAGTCTACCTTGTGCCTACAGGTCTGGTGAATCCATGCTCTGAATGATTTGTTTTCATAGGAGTTGGCATTTGCCCTGCCTTAAGTCAGATTCTGTGCCACTGAGCTTACGTAGGTATTTTAAAATAATGGTAGCTGAGGTCCTCCCAAATACCAATGCATGTGTATTTATGATGTGTTTGTTTTATTGGTGTGGACAGAATAGATTAATGTCATGAGTTGAATATCTTTGCATGGCACAGTGAAATGCTTGCTGATATGTCTGAGCTGGTGCTCACTTGTGGAGACAGTTTGATTACATCAACATACTGATTGCACCAGGTGGATATATAGGACTTTTCATTTTAGAATTAGTCTCATTGTTTCTGCAGAGGGTGGCATGGTGTTGTAGACATAGCACAAAGTCTATCAGAGGTAGGAATTCAGTCTGAATCTCTTGGATTTCAGGCTAGTGTCCAAATTAGTGTAATTTGTTCATTTTTTTTTTTATTCTTTGCCTCTTTCTGGCTCCTGTGATAGCAAGCAGGAGTTTCATTCATGATCAGAGTTCATCCAATTAGGGCCTTTAAAGGCATTTCAGCATTGCTCTATAAACTTTTACAGTCACTGGAAAGACTCAGTGTCTCACATTTTTTATTAGCAATGGATCAGATCCTTACTGAGATAAAGATAAAGCTGAGAGTTTGCAGCTACGGATAGTAGTAGAGTTGGGGGAAGGAGTAGTGAGGAATTCTGCCGAGTGGCTAAATAGTGAAATATGTTAGGTGTGTCCAATACAAGGGGCCATTGTCTCGCTTGGGGGGGGATAGGGAAAGAGTGTGTGGCAACATCCATACAATATGTGTTGTCGTGATTGCTTCAACATACTGGACTTGATATTTTCTCTTTCAGTGCGGTACTACTAGTCAAGGTATGTATTTTTTAGAGTATTATAAAGTTGCCTGGTGGGATAATGTTGGAGAGGGAGAAATCCATGCATGCAAGCTAGTTTTGTAACAGTGTGTTTATGGCAAGATTGCGTTACTTCCTAGCTATGGAACCTCTGTGAGCATCATACCATACCTAAACTATAATATATATAGTTTAAAGTCACTACTGGTCATTATTTGATAGTTAATGCCTGATGGCACTGCACATTATTGCCATTATTATTTGGTTTTTTATTGTTTTTGGTTTCCCGTTTTACTGAAGAGCTGCTCTCAACACCCTCCAAGTCTTTCTAAGCTGGATTGCAGTGATTGACACAGAGGACAATTTTATGGCTTTGTTATATATGTGTATGTTTTAGAAGAATGTACGTGTATCTACTGCATTATTTTTTTGTGTATTGCAAAAAAGTTCAAGTGTAATAGGAAATTTTGCATTATGTTACAACTTTAACTACTGATGCACTTTTTAGAAGTATTTAATATAGAAAAGAATGATTTAACCTTATTTTTTTAATTGCTTTTAGCAATCAGTTATTTGTGACTCAGTGATAGTAATGAAATGTGCATAGTATCAAAAACTCTATATGAAAATAAAGCATTTAAAAGCTGTGATTTATTTTTTTTGTGGTTCTATAACTCTTTCTCCTTAAGTATTGTACATTTAGTTTATCAGATTTTCAATTTTTTTTTTTCTGAAAGTTGCCTATCTCTGTTCTACAGTTTTAAAACTGCAAGCAATATCATGTATTGAAGTTTGGCTGTTTATTATATATTCTGATTTTCTATGTGAAAGGATAACTCACAAAGTAGAGATAAAGAAAAAATGGAAGAGCATAATGATTTGCTTCCAGATGTGAATTCTTCTTCCCCTCAAGGTATAGGTGTGAAATGACAGATACTCAGCTGAAGAGTAGATAAAAAGGCCTTAATATTAAAAACAAAATCTGACAGGAAATATACCTTACAAGCATAGTCTCTTGGATACTCATCCTCACTTTCATTTGCCACCCTGAATTAATATTTTAACTTAATAAGATCTGCAAGGGAGTTGTGTAGTGATTTTCATTTGTCTTCATGTACTGCAGTGCTGCTGTATAGAAAGCTATATTAACGTTTGTAACAGGCAATTCTGTCATGAACTACTGTATAATATAAATCTGTATTAATTATTGTTCTTGTTAAAAGTGTAACAATAAAACATCATAAATCCCTGTCTGTTTGTTTATATATATATATATATTAGACAACTGGTAACCATGTCCAGGTGGTTCTGTGTGTGTGTGAAATTTAAAACAACAAACAAACAAACAAACAAACAAACCAAAGTGCAAATAGGTACTCAGCTTTATTATTAAGTACAGGACAGTGGAAGACTTAAATGAACAACCGTGTATGAAAGGCTTTGCTCTTACTACAAAAGTAGAACAATTTCATGATGTTTATTGGTGTGGTCCATCTATTGCATAATAGCCCCAGCTAGCCGTAGTACACATAATTATGATATATCTTTCATAATCGCTATTACCATAAAATATTTTTCTTCCACAAGAGAAATTAGATGCATAGTGCTCCGTGGCTCATGATTTTGCCATCTTAAAGAGATGCTTAGTATTTGAGTGATGGTTGAATCACCTATTTTATACTTAAGTACATAATCCCAAGAAGGTTTAAATCAATGTGTTAATTGGTAAGTGATACTGTAATTATATGTATAATCATGGAAATTTTGAATCCAGATTATTTACTTGCTCTCAGGAAATTAATCTACAGAGGTCATATATTAGATTGCTTGTTTATTAAGTGGAACCCCTGTAGTTACAAAGTACTGATTGGCTATAAGCTGAATGAAGCATTCTTATAGCTGTATCCAGCAGGTGTCAACAGTTCAAATCTTTGAGTGTGTATTGATCCAGATTCAAACAGTTCATTAATCTAAGCACACATTATATAGATTTTTCAATGCGATTTTGAAAGAGTTGAAAAATTGTATTGAATGATGAGAGATGATACTCAAATTATGTTTTTATGGCAAATCTCCCTTGTGCTTGTGACACTCAGATGGGGTTGGGTGCTAAAACTGACACTGTTGATTTTTATTTTCAGATGTACTTTTCTGGCTTGAGAGTAGCTTCAGTGGGTGAAGCAGTCTTTGTGTGCTGGCAATCCAAACCATCTGGTTTTCTAGCACCAGGTTTGTCACATACAACCCCTGCTTCCTTTTCATCTGCTTGCACGGAAATTGTGTTGGTACCACTTAAGAATCCCAGAGACATCCAGATATGCCTTGTCTTTTTTTTTTTTTTTTTTTTTTTTTTAATCCTCCTTGGTCTTGATTCTGGAATCCTCTGGCGAAGCCGTTCAGCACAGGCTTAAATGGGATGGCTCTAATGAAATCATCTGAACGGTTTAAAGCTTTTAGGTGCTTTGTTTCATGAAGAAAAATGCCACGGAGAGCCTGCTAGGAGCAGCAAAGGTATTTGGTTAGATTTTCCCCTCATCCACACTGGTGTACCTGAGAGCAGAAATCAGCTGGTTATTCAGATCAGTTGTCAAATACTTTATTCTCACAGATGAGGTCAATAAGAGAAATAGTGTTTCTCTTCCATGATGAATTCTGACAGAGCTCCATCAGTCGGTGCATCTATAGTCTTTTAGTTTGGCAATTATAAGACTCTACTCCCTTTCTCTTCTCTGATAATTGTTGAAGTAGAGAACAAAGAAAAGAAATAAAAAGAAGAGATGTTTCTGCGGTTATTAGTGAGACAAAAAAGAGGGGAAGATTGTTCAATTTTAAGGGAAAAAATGCAATATATAGAAACAGACCAAGGTTTTCAGGAGGTATTATATTTTTCCTTTTCTGTAGTGATCAAGCTAAAGATGTACTTCAGTCCTGCTGACCAGTTTTGATTAGATTGCTGTAATACCTAGTACCATGTATTAGGATAGCAGGAATACCTCCTTAATCATTTACAAATGATAAGGGTTTTTATTCTTTTATTTTTCTGACTCCTTGCAGTTCTCAGATTATTTTTTTTTTGGCAATATTATGGAAGTTATGATACTTCTCTGAGACACTTGCAATTCAGATAATATGAATTGCAGAGCTGCAAAGAAGGTAACAACTGTGCAATCGAGTGTTGTAGATCTGATGCAATAAAGATACTGTACAAAATCTGACCCAATTATCTTAGAGTTTATGCTCCTTTTATGCTGGCAATACTGTTGTTATTTCCTAATACTAATAACTAACTTTACGTTATGTTTAATTTCATAAAGTACAATTTGTATTGTAGCACTTGCGTATCTAACAAAGAAATGCAAAATTGCAACAAAGCTTATAAAATAATGGATAGGAATTTTTCAGAAGAGTTGACATGCCTGTCAAGATAATGCTGATAGAATTTCATACATCTGCAGTAGAACACAAAATTAATTACCAAAGAATCTGACATTGTTAGTCCTTTTTATTCAGTTATATGATCGCTTCAGTGCTCTGGAAAAAAAATAATCAAAGCAGAATTTGAAACTGTTCTCAGAATGGCAGCGTTTCATCTAGAAATGTTAATGTATGTTAAACTTTAATTAAAAAGAACGCATATCATATCTTAACCTTTTTAAAATATAGCATAATTATCTATGGCACAGATCCTATTCAAAGGTATATTGCTTTATCGAAAGAGTCTATTTTGATGTAAAGGATTTGTGGTTTTCAGCAAATCATTGTCGTCTTGTAATTTTGGAGGGCTGGGCATACACGCAATGGTGCAATCAGCAGTCTTCCGTAAAGTCCAAGGGTGTAATTCAGCCACAAAGATTGGTGACATTTCCAACATGAAATATAGATTGAGCACTTCATACAAATATAAAATACCAAGGTTCCTTTGTAACCTTTATGTTTTTAAAGATATTTTGTCCAGATACCGCTACACTGTTGGAACACGGGTGCATGGAAATTCCCGAGTTCAAAGACGCGTTTTTGCACGCAGGCTGCCTTTACTGAGCCACTCCGGATTTCTGCGGCTGCTCGCATGGAGAATAACGTCTCCTTTCTGCTTCTTTCATCCCGAACGCGAGCCGTTCGGGATGCCACAAGCAGAAGTTACTCAGAGCAACAGGGACGGGTTGGAGGACGGGCGGTTGGTGCCCAGATGTGCCGTGTCCCCGCACAGCTGGCGAGCGGCGGCCGCGGGGGCGCTGGGCACTAGGTGTCAGTGTTCCTCCACGGTGGCACGGCCGCCTGTGCATTTTTTGGGCTGTGAGTGTAAGTAGCTGTAGGTGGCAAAGGTTTGTAAATTTAGTTTGTATAGTGCCACTTCAGGCATGAACTTTGAGACAAACGGCAGCTGGATTATTAAGTGTTTTCTCATGTAATTTAAACGTCAAGCATATTGTTGAGAGAGAGGCATCAGCAAGCCATTTTTAGCTGGATTGGTGTGAGCCAGCCGTGGTCTGCTATTTTTGAACTACTGAAACCTTAACACACAGGAAATAAAGCGGATTGCTAATCTCCATTTTATTTATCAACAAAGAGGTGCCTTTATTTTGTAGCCACTCACCGGCAGAACTGGACGAAAACTTTGCTAGAACTTCATAGATGAAGGTTGATTAGGTAGTATATGCCATAATTTCTCTCTTAAGCCACTCACTGAAGCTCTTTCTTTTTCCTTTTAAAATAAGTAAATACAGGTTTGACTGTTGTTCAAGCTGAAACTAACCACCAAAGGTAAGTAAAGGGGAAAACACAGGGCCAGCACTGGCAATATGCTTTTATGCCTGCATTTAGACCAGAATTTACTGGAGAAAGGAGTACCAGTGTCAAAAGTGAGTACAGAAGTTGGCCACTGGTGCTGCATATTTTAAATTAAAAGCTTAGGAATAGCCTCAATAACCTACACAATCTGGCTTGGTGTGGATACCTCTCCGTCTTTGTATTGAGAAGCTGTTTTCTCCAGGTCTGTCTTCCATCAGGAGAGGGTTTCTACCAGGGGGAAATTCTTCAGTCTGGAAATACAGATGTATCTCTTAACATCTAGTGGAGAGTAGATAGAATTGGATAGTTAGAAAACTGTAACTACTCGTGCCATATTTTTACATATCAATTTATTAGCAGATGTAATTATTTCATTATGAAGCGACTCCTGCGTCATCTGACATCTTTAAATCAGGACAAAATGTTTTTCTGAAAGATACCCTGCAAGTAACTTAGAAGGCTCAGGCTTTGTGCAGGAATTACTAGGTGAGTTTTTGTGGACTATCTATTACATGAGATGTAAGGCTTTGAATCAGTCTCACGACTTCACCTCCAGATAATCTTAGATGGATGTGCTGGTGTGTGACCTCTGTACTTTTCATGTGCTTCTGAGTAGAAAATTTCAGATTGTATCCCGTCAGGATGGAAAAGACTGAAAATTATTCATCTAATGTGGCTACAATTTCCATCATTTTTCTGGTGTTTGTCTTCAGAAGAGTAATATTTTATAAATAAAATCTGGTTTCTTGTTTATTGTCCTAATGAATTGTGTACAACTCAGTTGTTTTCAAGAATATTTTTAAATGTTGAATTTAGCAAATGAAACTTGGCCTTGTTCTGTTTGACGTTTCTTCCCAGTTAGTTAGCTTGTTGAGCGGACAGATCCATTCAACCCATTGTGGGCTTGCATAGAGGTAACTTTTTTTGACTTAGCAAGCAGTTCTAGTGAAGACCTAAAAGTTGAAATGAATTGAATTCACTCAGCTAGGTAAGCTTTTCAGAGCTCAGAGGAGCAAAAGGCAAGTGAAAACATTTTATCATTAACATCACAGACAGGACTGGATAGTCGTAGGATTGTGGTAATGTTATTCATGTGTAGAAGTGCATCTTCAAGCAATAAAGATGTAGGTGACAAGACCTAGTTAATTAAAAGTACAGGTTATGTAGCTCAGCAGGTCTCCATTTGACAGTTAATGGATTGCTACAGGGATCCTGTTATAAACTAGAAAGGTGGGGGCTGCGTTCCCCATAGATATTTTTAGAAATAAAAGCGCTATGTTGTATCCAATTAAACCAGACCAATAGACCCTTGCTAAATTTAGTCTTTGTATCTAAGGTCTTACTATGTCACAAATTGTATAAATAGAGATTATCCAGTCACCTCTGAATTTCGGCCCACTGGGGGTTGGAGTGATCTGTCCTCCATGCTGCTAACACTCTGTTAGAGGAAGAACAGATTCAACATGAAAACTAAGTGCTGCAGTGACAGAAGCTGGAAACTGGCTAGACCTCCTCTCAGAGGGAGGTATAGAGAAACCTTTGTCATATGGATGTAGTTTAAATTCAAAGGTGATTGTGGTGTGGCCACACATGCCACTGTTTCACTGGTAAATCCAGCTGCTGTCCTGTGCGATAAGGGAATGCCTGTTCTGTGAGCTGCATTACTAAAATCTTCATGGGGCTGAGATCCGTAAGATGCCTACCAGCCGAACCAGCAGAACTGGCCTCATCGGTCTCACCCAGCCTCGTTTCCTCCCTTAGCCTGGGATGTCTGTTGCTCAGTGGCCCTGGCAGCAGCACAGAGCTCCATGCCAAAGGCACAGGTAAAACGCTTGGGATGCCTATAAATTGGAAGCTGCAGATAAGCTGTTACTGCTGCACAGTCATGCTTTATCTGGAAAAGGCATCATCGGTATCCTTTTGCAAGACGTTGCAGTTTAATGACCTGATTCTCGCTCTTATCCCTCTATAGAGAACTGTTGGTTCAGGGCAATATTAGGAGCAAAGATTGAGTTTTTTATGAGTACACCTTGGTCCTCAATTTTGGGCCCCAACTTCCAAGCCGGGTGAAGAGCAGGCTTCAACTTAATAGGGTCAGAGGTGTTATAATTTTCTGCCCTGTCTCTGTAAATAGACAAATTTTGTTGCGGTAACTTTAAGTAGTGTAAGTCAGGGTAGGGCTATCAAAGGAGTATGGATCCTGCAGAAGCTTTTCTTTTCTCCTGGGGCTGGACTTTGAAAAAGCAGAAGGGAACACCTCTGGATTTCTCCAGCCTGCAGTGGATCTTTGGGATCAGGAAATTGTGGGTTCAGAATCTCTCACTTCTTCCACATGGGCAAGTCCTGCTCCATGCTTCCTGACTGACCTGAGTTTGCTGAGCTGACACGTGGCACCTCTTCTACTGCACAAAGGTTTGTTTTTTTTTTTTTTTTCCATTTAGAGACCTAAGGGTCAGAAGGAAGGAGGCGTGTAGCCTTCCAAGCGTGGGGAATAAAACACTGCTATTGCTTGTGTTGCAAGAGTGGCTAGGAACCACTGAGCTGTGAGATAACAACCCAGGGACCAACTCCACTCAAACACTTGCATTTTATTTAACATTTATTTAAATAGTGATACTCTTTGATTGTTAAATTAGCATTAAAGCAGGCTGGAAACTGGTTTACAGTCTCTGGAAAGCAGCCACACATCATCAGTGTCGTAAATTATATCCTTTTTTACCAAGATACTGGCTGCCAGCTGAAAGGTTAGAAATAACTTACTTTATTTTCAAATGCAATTTGCAGTTTATCCATGGAGAGAAATGAGCAAAATGGATGCAGCTGTCTTTTAGATTAACCCCACAGAGTTGTCGGTCTTGGAGTTTCCGGAGAAGTGCAATGCATTCAGCATTATCCCTTTGCAACGCAACAGGAAGCCCCACCTCTTCGTGGCACCGGAGCGTTGGGGGTGGAAAGCCCAGGCTGTCGTAAAGACAAACCCTCGGAAGAAAGGAATGGGATAATGCTCAGGACAGCTCCGGACATCAGTTCAGCAGTAGAGTGATGCAAACACAGTTGGATGATGTAAGAGAGAGGGCATGATTTTTAAAGCCTTCTTTAGTGCTGGTGGGCAACATCAGATTTTATTTTTCTGGTTAAGGCGTGGTATGTTACTTCAGTCTTTGAGGATATTTCATCTTTTAAAGAAAAGGCGCCTTCTGTTTTGGAAACTGCTGTTTCTCATGGAAGCGCCAAAGTTACAAATATCTGAAAGATTCCCATGAATTGGAGAGGTTATGACATTTTTTCAATTTATTTTGTATTTAGTTTTTTTTTTTCAGTGCAGTTTGTCCATTTCTGCAAGTCAGTTTGTCAGGGAAAACTGTAACACAGGAGAGTAAATTTTGATTTAATAGATCCAGTGGCTTAGCATTCGTCTCAGGTTACCTAAAGTTATTTTAAAATGATATATAAAATGATTTTTAAAAACAGTGAGCCCCCTAGGTTGTTTAATTTTCAAATCCATCACTCAAGCTGAGACGGTTTACAGTGCATGTGACATAGCAGAAGAAGGATTACTGTACGTGTGAAGCATGAAGACAGAGATTACTGAGGAAATACTAGAGTCAGATGTAGCTGGGAATCATCGTTTTGTGCATAGGAGGTGTTATTTATTTACAATATAACTCCCTTTGACTTCACAATGAGTCTGGGTCCTACATTGAGCGCGCAAGCTAAGTCTGAAATACAATTTATGTGGCATGGATGCATGTTTTTGGTTTTGGTGTGGGATTTTTTTTTTTTTTTTGTCACACAGCTGCATCATTAGTAATGGTGACATTTTATGTGTGGAACTGCAGTGGTTGCTTACTTCTTAAAATACTTTCCTGTATCATGTGCCTTTTTAATGTTCAAAGAAAACTCATGCAATATCTGCTATCTTGATGTCTTGTGACCTGAGAACAGAGCTTATTGTATAAAAACAGCAAGCAGAAGTGAGAGCCTTGCAGTGAGAATGTGCAGTTCATTTCAAGTCCAGTTAGATGAATCATTGTTGAAATTTTTTTTTTATAAGGTCACTTATTGCTGCAGATTTTTAAAGGGAAAATACAAAATCATACAGTCACTTCTGAAACAATTTCCCTGCATGTGAGTAGTATATTCCTTGTGCTCAGGAAATCAATGTCAGTGATGTAATGGGAGTTTCTACATCATACTGGTATGTCATTCACGCGAAGAGAGCATCGTGGGAGCTGGTGAGATTGATGTCCTCTCTAAGAATAGCACTGATTATAGAACAGATTTTCCCATATACAGAGCCATTTTTAATTCACTGCCTACTGCAGCTGCCAGCCTGCGGAGATAATTCCTTCTAGCAGAATAGCTCTAGATTATTATAGGGAAATCAAATTTGCATAAAAGCATTTTATCTCTCCCCTTTTTTTCATGTCAAAGTTACCAAACATTCACTGTCAGTTACTTTTTGTGTGTAGGAAGAACTTTGTTAGAATTACATCTTAAGTAAATTTTGTTAAGATCTTTCCGACTCTTTGTTGTTTTATGTATTTTAGAATGGATACTAAACAACTATAAATAATTATTGTTAGGGAACAAGTAAGCTTTTTGAAAAAGAAAAGTAAAAGCTAAGAGCTGTTTTTGCACACCTTGAGGAGCCCAGGTAGCTTCATTCATACCTATTTAATTACATGGTTCCTGTGACCTGGGCAGATCTTGCAGGATGGGTCCCAATGGTTTGAAAGTGTAATGTAGCCAACCATTGATCAAAGTGTTGTGCAAATCTGAGTAGGCATTGTCATTTACTGATGAGGAAACTGAGGCATGGGTGAGTTAAATGTGTTACAAACTGATAGCAGAATAGACTTAGTTTCCTGAACTGTAAGTGGCTGCCTGCATGGTTGGACTGTTCTCCATATCATTATGTTTTATAGCACTCATTCAAACAGATTTTTGAGGTTCAACAGTGAGAGTAAGTTTGTTGTTTTTTGGTATGATACTTTTAATTCACTTTTATACTTCAACATAGCTAAGTGCAATACTGGGTATGTTAGAATCTGTATATAAGATGCTTTTTCAAAGGTCAAGAAAAATATTGTAGTGAGGTCTTAGGGCAGATAAAAGAAAATTTCCACCCACTTTGAAATCCGGGGTTGAAATTTTCCTTAATTTGACTTTGCTTCAGCCTTGTTCCTAGGTCAGTGGAGTACCATTTAGAAGTATTAATGAAATTTGTCTCCTCTGTTAAGACATCTAGTGTGATTTGCAGAATTCTAAAACTGTGCTGCAGAAGCTAAATATTTAAAGGAAACACCAAGGCACCATTCAGTTGCCTGAACTGAGGTGGCTCATGCCAGCTGATACACTCTAGGACAGCCTCTACCTGCTAGCTGAGAAGGGTTCAGGCAGCCCGTAGATACTGTGTTGGATCCAGCCTTGTGTAGATCCTATCAGATGCCTGCGCTTAGGCAACTGAACTGAGATCCCAGATTGCAGAGCTAAATATTTTATTAAAAAGCAAACATAAACAGCAAAAACATGGCCTAACACACTGATCATGTAGGTAAGATTGTGGCTCATATCGTTGTGAAAGCAGTTAAAAGACCATACAGTACATTAGCTAGTTTCAGAATTTGCTGCCTTACTCCTTTGAAAACTCTCCGAAGAGGAACGGTAGGTGTGAATATGCAGTTAGACCCTGGCCACAACTAGGAATTGTTTGGTGTGACAGAGCAGAGAGGCTGCATGGGAATGATTTCTATGATTTGTGTTGTTCGAGTCCAGTCCTTCAGTAGATTGGAGTCATCTGGAGCTTAAGCTTACCTGGCAATGGCCCAGTAGGACCTTCTACCAATTAAAAGCAGCTGAAGTGCTGAATGCTCCAGGAAGGTCCTCTGCGGTCTAGCACGTGCTCTGTAGGAGGTCTCAGCGGTTTGGGTTGGAGTGGCCAGGAGCGAAATGAATATTTATGTTGGTAGTTATGAGATCACGAACTATTACACAGAAACAATTAATTAGTGACCTCCATGCCTCTTCTGGCTTCATTGATTTCAGTAGGTGGGGCTTATAGAGGTCTTGGCCATGCTGTGCACTATCAACAGTAGAAATTATGGTTTCCCCTAACAGTGTACAGAGTTGCATTTTTCCCAAGAACTGTGATAGCCTGCTTAAGTACTGTGCTCCCTCTGCTATCAGTTGCTAATGCAGAGTTTATGGTTGTAACAGGCAAAATGACTTTGGAGGATTGTGCTGTAACCTGATAGTTTTTCCCCTACCCTCGGTGTTATAACATGATTTGGTCTTGCCTGTGGACGGAAGTAAATCATATTTTACCCTCACTGCTAAATTGTATTATGGCCCTGACCTTTATAGGTGAGACAAAACTGCATTATAATGTGGTTATAGGACTGCTATGTTATACAGGGAAAACGTGGTTATCTGGGGGTCTCATGGGAGTGTCCTAAACCAAAAGATCATCAGGAGTTTGGATAACCAGGAATTTCAGCCTCACAGATGAGTTAAGCGGAATCAAAACTTCACTGCTGAAGCTGGGGGGAAAAACGTGAGTCCAGAAAATATGCATTAAGATGTAACATAATATTCAACGTGGTGAAAGGGAGTGGAGCAGGCCCCCAGCTGCTGTGAGTTGTCATGACACTGCAGTGAAGCTATGACAACTAATACCATCTGGGATCTTTCTGTCTTCCCAGATTGACCCTCCAGCGTATTTTTCTTAGTATGATTCCTTCTAAAAATAGAAAAATTAGGAAAGTCAAGCCAACAGGCAATATAGGGTCCCATTAGACAGAGAAGTGGAGGTAAAAAATGCTGCTAACAACAGCCAGGCTGTGTTACAGTATGCTAGTTGAAGTGCTGCTTTTGTATGGCATGGTTTCAAGCAATGGAGTAGCTTCTCGCCGTTGAGAAGAATAATATGCTCAAAAATATGTGCCACTGCAAATTCCCTGAAGATTGTAGCTGAGATGTGGTACTTCCTTCTGAATGACCCATTCTGTCGATTCCGTCTGAAAGGGTGTGTCCTGGGTTGAGATTCTCTCCCACGCCGGAGCAGCTCGGGAAGGGCTGCAGCCGTGGGAGGGACTCCAGTCAGAGGAAGTTAGTGACCCATGATGGAGCAGTGTGGGGAACGCTGCGGCCCATGGGAGGAACTCATGTTGGAGAAAGTTTGTGGAGGACTGTCTCCTGTGAGGGGGGACCACGATGGAGCAGGGGGAAGAAGTTCCGGACACTCCCCCCACCGAAGATAAGGGAAGTTGCAGCACTGTCTGCACCCCCCATTCCCTGCCCCTGCGCCACTGGGGGAGGAGGTGGAGATATCGGGAGCAGAGCTGAGCCCGGGAAGAAGGGAGGGGTGGGGGGAAGGTGTTCTCAAGATGTGGCAATGCTTCTCACTGTCCTACTCTGTTATGTGTTGTTAGTGTCTGTAATAAATGTATGTTCTTTTTTTCCTTCCCCTAACGAGTCTGCCTTTTGCTCGTGATCATAAAGGGGGATTTTTCCCCATCCCAGTCCTATCTTGAACCCCAAGCCTGGCTCTCTGTCCCTTCTTATTGCCGGAGGAGAAGGGAGAGAGAGTGGCTGCGTGGTGGTTGGCTGCCGACCAGGCTCAAACCGCGACAGGGTGGTCTCGGGTGCCTCACAGACACCGCGGGTGGCCGCGCTCGCTGCCTCCGTGTAGGACACTCCTCTGAGCAGCCTTAGTGGCCCCTCGTCACAAGAAATGCCGTTGGAGGGAGGCAGCCTGGGGGCTGAACTGGGAACACAGGTCTGTTCTCTCCTATTTCTCTATTTTTCTCCAAGAGTCTGAGTGAAAACTTCAAATCTAGGTGCATACTTCCAGACCCTGATAATTCACAGCTGAAGATTAGTTTACCTTGAGTGTTTATTGTACCTTGTATCTAAGGGTGAGCCTTCACTTCACATGATATGGAGCTGTGCAAAGCACTCTGCAGGATGTTGTGATGATTGCTTACCTAATGTATTCAGGTTACTAAATGAAGTCTAAAATTAATTGGAATGCTCACAGCGTCTTCAGGGATAAGGGTTTAACAGTGTGCAGACCTTAAACTGTTTGCACAGTTGTGCCTTACAGAAAGGATGTGTAATGTTAGCAAATATCTTCACATTCCCTTTTACAGACAGCTTCTGTCTTCCTGCAGCATAAGCCTGGCAATGGGGACCACCACCCTTCAGTCTTTTATGGATTGCACTTCACTAAATATATACAAAAGTGTGTGTATATGTGTGTGAGTGTGTGTTTAGCTGTATGTGTGTGTATGTATATATAAAAAGAGAAAGAGAATTTTTTGTGGCTGTGTATACATGTAGCACTATTTATATAGTACAACTGCATTTCCGATTTTAGTTAAAAAATAAAAGAAGTAATTCTTTATACCAAGGAATTTTCTTGCTCAGCCCTTACCACGATGACCATTTCTACTCTGAGTTTCCCATTCACTGAAGCTGAGAATAGAAGTGGATGAAAAGGTGGTTTCACAGGCCCACAAGCAAAGTGTATTTCATTTTTAGTGTATGCTAAGGATTGGACTTCAGTATCCAGTTCTGGCTTTCTCTTTCGTAACAAAGAGGGATGGAGGCATTTTGCTAAGGCTGAAGTTTAGTTTTCTGTGGAAACTTTGTAGCGTATGAGATGATGGACCATCAGATTCTTGGGGGGTATTTTTTGTTGATGTGAACAAAGATACCCTGGGTTACAGAGGACCTGGGTCTCTAAATACTTTGAAGTTATGATTTGCTACATCAAGTGGTTTCTGTGGCTTCATCTCATAAAAAATACCACTATGATTTTTTTTTTTTTTTTCCTCTTAACATTTGAAGCCCAAAATACAGACTCATCTTTCACTCTGAAACTGTACCAGGCAGGTGACCATATGATTGAAATGTAAAATACTACTGTGTAATCAGAATAAATTTCTTATGGATCAGTCAGCCCCCCTGTCATGTTGTCTAGGATAATAGATCCTACAGTCATATCACTACAATTTTGACATGATTCCAGCAGACATAAACTTTTATTATGTCATAGTTGTTAAAAGAAAAAATGCTGTATGGAAGCATAATTACTGTCTTTCTGCAGACTGTATTAGCTTGTATATGATCATTAGCTGTAAATAAAAAATAGGTTCTGATGGATTTTATTAAGAAAAACTGAATTTCATTTGGGCTTTTACTATCTTGTGTACATTACAATCTTGACAACTGTGTACCAATTGTTACGTTCTAATAACAATCAGATAAGAGACACAATAAATTAAGGTTGTAATAATGCTGCTTGTCAAGGTATTGCTAACTAAATAAGACCTGGCTTGCAATTTATCTGGTATATTTATATTAAGTGGGAATTACACTTATAGATTTGTATAATTGACTTGCCTTTTTTTTTTTTTTAAATAGATTAACTTCTAAATCGTGTGTTATTCAGTGTAAATAACAATGATTAGTTTGGTTCAGGCATAGGATAAGGGAACCAACAAACTGGAACAAGAACCCTGTCAGATGAGCAGCACCATCATCCTTTACAGTTTGCGTTGGCAGTTAAATTAAAAGTTTTTCTGTTCCCAACAGAGAGTTCTCTTCTCTGGGTTTCCAGTGGAGAGTTGGTGTGTTCTTAGTGATGTACGTTCAAGCTTGCCATTATCAGCAGTTTACTGAAGCAGCTGTACAACACACAATGTTCTTCTGCGTAAGCATTTTGCAGGGAAGGTTACAGAAGCATCCAGGGCCACTCAGGAGGAAGCTAACCTTAGGCCGAAGTAAAAGAAGGGCAGAAGTGTTTTTTTTTATTGATGATGCACTAATCCGCTGGGTTTAGAACTGTGCCTTCTGGTTGACTTTGCTTTATTTGAAACCCAAAAGATGAAACTCACCGACCAAACATAATGGTAATCTAGCAGTGAGAAAGATGAAAAAAATACATGGAGTTTTTATCCTTCAGCACTTCCGTTATCCTTGTTGGAGTTTTAGCTAAGGAGCTTTGCACAATCTGAACGGGCGTTGGTGTTAGAAGAAAGTATATGGAATTAGAACAGCGGATGTGGTTTTTTTGGAGAGAAGTCAACTTCTGTTGCAGGTGTAAGTTTTGAAAAATATAAACAAGAAGCAGACTCCATGTAACTGTACCATCAATTAAGTTAGTTTAATAGCATTTCAACTTGTTAATAAAACACACATTTACTAATCTTATCTCTTGTAAGCAGGAAGGAAGTTAAAGTGCACAGTAATGCACATTGCTGTCAGGAAAAGTGGTTTATAATATTGTATGATATAATTTGCAGTGAAGCAAAACCAGCAAATGGCTATCTGGGAGCACTCGTTATCCTCTTGATTTAACTTCTCCTCCCTTCCCTCCTTGGTAGCTTCATTGTTGTTGCTGTTCATTTCTCTAGTTTCGTGCATCCTTAGCATTTCCTTCTGTAATCTGCTTAGATATCAACAGCCTGGCTGTGCAAAGATCATACTATTGGAGAACGGATGCGATGAGGGATAAATGGTGTGAAATCTCCTTCCCTCAGGTTTTTTTCTTTGCCTTTTCACTGGATTGAGCTACTTTGAGGAGCAATCAGCTTGATCATTTAATTGTACTCCAAGGAATGCTCTGGCATCATCAAGACTGACAAATGATGGTCTGAGGAGTGAGAGCATTTGCTGAAAAATATAATTTGTCATTTTTAAAAAAGTGAATAGTAGTCATTGATAACGAAACAAACATTCATCTTCCTGTCTCATGTGGCTGATTTCTCCCCTTTTGCTCTCGAATCTTCTTGTACCATTCTCAGTACTACCCTGTGAGAGGAAGGTCTTGTGTTTAGGAGAAGCCTGAGTCTTGACTAACTGTAGGTTCTTAAGACCATGTAAGGCTTCCTAAATAAGCAAACTTTTGTAGCTGTTACATGCTCAGCACTTTACAAGTCAGCTTTCTGATATTTAAATGTACCTAACTTCGGGCTTCTGTTAAAAATAATAGCCAAGAGGGTGTGGGAGGAGTTTGGAGTGCTGGAGTCACAATTGCTGCAGTGTCCTGCTGCTGTTGTGTTGAAGAGAATGAATTGCTGATTAATTCTATAGTTTTGCATGCAATACTGATTTCTGAAAACACTCCCCACCTCCTTTGTCTGGAAACGATCCCACAGTCTGCTGACATTTGAAAGAATATACAGCTTATCTGTTGTGAAGTCCACTGAAAAATAATTTACTATTCACATGTTAAATATAGGGGCAGTTGGTCTTTTTATACTACTGCAATAATTCTGTGAGGAAAATTTCAATGATGAAAATGAAAAAAAAGTTAAAATAGTCATAATTTACTGCTTTAGTCTGCAGGGCAGCTGTTTTCTGCCTCTATCTGTATTCTAATAAGTCTTTTAAATGAAGAGATTTATGAGATTATTTTAATTTTGATGTCTTTTTAATGCTTCATGCATTTTAAATACAACCTTTTAATAGTTTTTGAGATTGAAGAATTTAATTTTATTTTATACTGCAGAAATAAATGTATTCTCAGGAGACTGCACCATTATTACAGCTTTTTTTTTTTTTTTTTTTTAATCCAACTTATCTGGCATATACATCTATAGTACCAACCAGCAATGCTACACTTAGCATCAAATGCAAAGCATCATTAGAGTTTGAGAGACAATCTGGCTAGTAAGGATACTTAAAAGAAAAACCGACAGAACTCAGCTTGCTGTGGGCAATAACCTTCTGTTGGTAGAGCTGCATAGAAAGCTCGTGCTGTAAAGGTTAAGATTCAGAATATTCTGAATGGAGCAAAATAGGTGTGGTCTCTACTGTGGGCTCCTGCAGCCAGCGTGTTGAGGACAAGCCCCCGAGCATCCTGCGTGGGTCTGTAACGCAACAGCCCCAGCCAGCTGCCTGCTGTGATCCCTCAGGTGCACGGCTACGCAGAAGTCTGATTCTTTATTAACTCATACAGAACTCCGCTCTGCAAAATCTTGGTGCCTTGTGCTTTTGCTTTGATGGCAAGTTGTTAATAGCAGGCATATATTTTATGTAAGAGCAGAAGAAAATGGACGGAAGGCTTTAATGAAGTAGCAGGAGTGGCAGGCTCTCACTGAATTTTGGCCATCCGAAAATGAAGTATCTAGCTAGTTGTAGGTCTTTTCAGAGCTCAGGTAATGGGCCTTGCTGGGAAGGGCAGGGTGCATGTTTTAAATGTGGAAGGAAAATGCAAAGCGGATGAGGACTGGCGGCAAGAAGAAAGTGGCAGGTAACGCAGAGGCTGGCAGGGCACACAGACAGTGCAGGTCGCAGCGGCAGGTCGGTGCTGCTGACTAGCTGGTCCTACCTCTGCACTGTTAAAAGCAGTAGCAGGAGCGGCTCTCTGTAGCTGGAACCTGTGCCAGTAGTCACAAGTTTTACAGTGGCTGGCATGTCCAGTTATTTTATATTAAAAACCAGCTTTGGAGCAGTGTTTGAGATGATGTGGCCTGTGCTCTTCAGGCTCTATCAGTTCTGTTTGCTGCAGAGAGCATGGGACTTTGCTTAGCTCCATGCTGGTCCCTTGCTAAGCTGACCTCTTGGTGGGTACCTGGGAAACGTGTGAATGCAGCACTTGGAGCCACTGTTGGTGTAGCGACTGACATGAATGCACGTAATCAGCCATAAGCACTGCTTTCTCATCCTTCTAAAATAGTTTGGGCGAGATTCGTCAAGATCCAGGCTGTTAGCCACATGACAGATCAGGGAGGAACCCTAAGTATTTTGAGAGAACGTCTTCCAGATTGTGCTTTCTACCTTACCTTTCAGCAAAGCTTGAAATGATCTTATGAAGTGACTGATACGTTCCCAAACAGCATGAGAATCTCATCAGTGTGTAAAATAGTGAGGCCACACTTGGAGTGCCGTGTCCAGTTCTGGGCTCTCCAGTAGAGGAGAAACATGGACATAATCATGAGAATCCAGCAAAGGACCATGAAGATGTCTAAGGGACTGGAGCATCTCTCTTACAAGGAAAGGCTGAAAGAGCTGTGGCTTTTCAGCCTGGAGAAGAGAAGGCTCAGGGAGGATCTCATCAATGTATATTAATGCCTGAAGGCAGGGTGCAAAGAGGATGATGCCAGGCTCTTTTCAGTGATGCCCAGTGACAGGACCGGAGACAGTGGGCACAAACTGAAACACAGGAGGTTCGCTCTGAACACGAGAAAACATTTTTTTTTGCTGGGAATGTGACTGAACACTGGCACAGGTTGCTTGGGGAGGTTGTGGAGTCTCCATCCTTGGAGATATTCAGAAGTTGTCTGGACATGTTCCTGGGCAACTGGCTCTAAGTGGCTCTGCTGGAGCAGGGGGGTTTGAACGAGATGACAGCTGGAGGTCCCTTCCAACCTCAACCATTCTGTGAACCCTAACTTTGATTTGCATAAGAGAGACATTTCGTAGAGGGAGTCAAAGAGAAAATATTAATTGAATAACTTTATGGACTTTAATGAATTAAAATATTTTGGGAGGAAACACAAACACTAGGATTGGAATGTAAAGCTAAGTAGATGGAGTGAGCAAAGCAAATATGTTGTTCAAGGAGAGAACTGGATGAGAACTTAGGAGATCCATTGGGATTTAATATATAAAGCAACTCCATCATAGTTCAGGAAATACTCTGAACTGTGAATTTTAGAAATGCTCAGAGGGAGAGAGGAAGGGTCACATATTCTTTCAAAGGGTATCCACATCTGGCCACTGTTGGAAATAAGATTAGATAGACACTTGGCCTGAAGCAATAGACTGCTCTTCTGTGCCATTCTTACGAGTAGTCTCGTTACTGTAAGATGGCTATTATGTTGTTAAGTCAATACTGTGCAAGGTTAGAAGAGTAAAGATCAACAATGAGGACTCATATTTGGATGAGTAAAATCTGAGAGAAAGATGTATTTACTCTGTGGTCACGTTACAGAAATGAAAATTTCTGCATGGCTGGGTGCTAACAGCACCTGTACGCCTGGCTTCACATGTGTCTGCCCTGTGACAGCAGTTACCTGGATCAATTAGTGACAACAAATACACAACTGATTATGTTTTTATCATGAAATACAACTACTAAGCCACTTGGTCAACTGAATGTCCCTGTTTTGGTACTAATTCCTCTGTCACAGTATTCCAGGTTTCTGAGATTTCTAGAAGGTTAAAATATAAGGTTTGGAAAAAGTAATCTGGTAATTAGCAGAGAAGGAAAAAGAGAAAGTGAATAAAAGCAGGCAAGAGCCAGTATCTGTCTTTCCAGCTGGTTCTACTTATTTTGAGCATTTCTGCCTTGATCTACCTTGTGTTAGTCAGGCTAAAGCAACAATATTTGCTGTGCATGCATGTGAGATTTCAACTACCACACTTTAGGTTTGTAATTAAGAAATTAATTAAAATACTATACAGTTTACTGCACAGTCTATCAAGAGAAGGGCAGTTTACAAGATTTTCCACGTGTGTGCTGTAAATTCAGTGCTACAGATATACAGAATCATATTCACACTGACATTAAAAGTTATCCTCCTCCTGCAGAGGAGTATCATGAAAAATTATTGTGAAGGACTGGTTATAAAGTAATTGTCTCAGCAGAAACCTAACCAGCAAGAATGAAAGTATAGCACTGAAAAACTAACATGGAATCTGAAGCGAGAGGAAGAAAGAAAGACATGTAAAAAAAACAACCAACCAACCGACCAAAAAAACTTCCAAACTTCTTAATTTGCCTGCAGTTTTCTGAAGTTGCTGATGAGCTGTTGTCAACTTTCTTTTGATGCCCCTTTAATAGCAATATCGCAGAATTCAAAAGTACAAGTCTGAAAGTTGTAGTTCAGCTTTCTACCATTACTGGATCCAGTGATACCATTACCAGTTATGTGAGGTAACTCCAGGAATTTCACTGTCCACAGAATTGAGCTTAATTTAAGTGAAGACACTGAAAAAGTCACCTTTTTTCAGATTCTAGTTTGAGACTGATTTCAGTTTCAGTAAAATTGTGGATTTCCTCCTTTTATGTGTTACCAGGCAAATAAAAGAGGAATACTTGCGGTGATACTGTTTATTTTAAAAAGTGCCTCATAATGTTTAAGGTGAATTTTTGGAAAACTGTGGAAAATCTTGGCATAAAACTCTTCATTTCCCATTGTTCAGATGATGAAGATTAAAAAAAAACCAAAGGAATGAAAAATGAGATTTGGATAATTAAACTAGTACAGAATGGTGTTAGCAAGACTTTTCTCTCAGTTATCCTACTAAAAATGTAAGGTATTAAGTGCCTTGAGAGGTTTAGCCAGAAGTGATGCAGCAAAGGCCATAGGAAAAGCGAAACAAGGTAGTACTGGTAGGAAGATTTAAAAACAGAAAGCGTGTCAGACAAAATCAAACATTATCTTCCTGTATCTTCTTGTTATCAACAGCAATTGAATTAGATTTTGTAGCACAGCAAAATTGATCTCTTTTTCAGAGAAGTTTCATCAAAGTGTTGAAGTTTTTGCAGGTTTCTCAAGAAATGGTAAGCAGTCAATATGAATTGGGATAATCACTTCACATATGAGGTGGCCCCTACTTTCCCACTGTATCTCAGTAGCATAGAAGGAGAGGTGGCTTGTGGACAAAATCTTGTTTCTTTTTCTTAAATGCTAGGAGGTGCAAACTGGCCTTAAGTATCTTCATCAATCCTTAGAACCTGAGGGGAAGTAAGGAGGGAGGACATTATGGCTCACACTGCTTCTGATGCACGGTTTTTACTGGGACATTGCCTTGATTGCTGAAGACTGCATATGTTTTATCGTTATGTTCATGTGTGAAATGTGTAACACAGCAAATGGTAGAGTACTGTGTGTTTCCTGCAACTTTCAAAAGCCCTGAGTGGCTTAGCACCAGCCTGCTTCAAGAAACTGCCTTTCCTCCTCTGTGTCACTATCACTTTGGATCACTAGGACCTTTGGCTTGCTGTGAAGAGAGGAAAGGTCCAAATTGCAAAGCGATCTCTTTGAGAGTCTCTTTATTTTGGAATATTTTTGTCTTCCACCAGGGCTCTTACTGTCTCAGGTGGTTGCTCATTAAGTAGCAAAAGAGATTGGATTTGTCAGGGTCCATTTACTGTGTATCTTCTTCCATGAATATGATTCAAAGACTCCACTTTGGGTTTGATGAACTTCTTTTTTGGAGGTTTTGTAAGACTGAAATACTCCCAAGCAAATTAAATTCCATCCTAGATGATGAAATATAAATGAACACATTGGGCATCAGAAACTTGATAGCTATTTGTGAAACAGTTGAGGAGCCTTCATTAAGTACTATGCTCTCCACTACATTGAGATGTATTTATTTCATGTGCATTTAATAATGCAGTAAAGATGATGCCTGAAACACTGAAGCACAATGAGGAATTACTAGTTTTCTGCAAGCAAGGTAAAGGTACTATGTATGATTGCCCCAGAGGATGTGCAAGATACAGAAAATGAAATGAAATAAATAAAAAGTGGCAGATGACTGGTTTCTGGATATTGCTAGGTGAATTTATTAATTGCTAATAGAGCACCAAGCCATGAATTACTCAGTCATTGCCATTGTTTCAATTTTATGACTTTCCTCTTAAATATAGATTTGTTAGGAAGGAATCAAATGTCACTGGGCAGTGAATTATACAGAAACAAATTTATGATTGTGAATGCTGATTTCCCATAATAAGTTACGACTTTAAAAGGACACCATCAAGGTATTTTTCATAGTTTCAGCATGACTTTTCTTTGCTGTTGTCTATGATAACCCCTTGTGTACTGGATAAGGAAAGCTGTCATATTTATTTCTTCTTTTTGTTTGATCATGTGTGAAAGATTGTAGGTTTTCATACCATAAAGTTCCTACATTTCAGTAAAGCAGCAATAAAATATTTTGCTTTAAAATATTTATGTTAGAACTACCTACATATGTAACCACATATAACTACCTTCTGGTCACCTTAAGCATGTACTATCTTTGAGAAAGGTTTACCTTGGAAACCTCAGTGTATGTTTGTCTTAAACACTGTCCTGGTATAATCAGGGAGCTAGCTAGATCATGTCTGTCCTGTTAAAATTAGCTTCACACTCTGATCAAATGGGCTTTGTAAAGTGGTTCTTATGCTTATGTTGTATTCTGTGTTTGATCACTAAAAGGTAGTTTATAATGGTTTAAAACACAAACTAATGGAGAAACCCAGGAAACAGCTTGTAGCTTCAAGAATTGACGTGTGTGAAAATACCTCCAGCCCCTTTGGTTTCATGTGGAAGGTTACTTCACTATGTTGACAGTAAAATAAAGCTAAGAGTCTAAAATAAATTTTCTGGATTAGTGTTGGCAGATTTTTCAAACAATAAATGGGTAAGTGTGTCTCCATGCATCTGAGCATGGTAAAACTGGGAACAAGGTACACCTTCAAAGCTTTATGTTATTATTGCTTTTTAGAACTGCATGCAGAAAAGAGTGTAATAGGTCTTGGTGTGCTGCTGTTTATGTTTCTAATACGGGTTTTCATTTCAGCATGATACTGTGTTGGTTGCTCAGTATGCAATGTCATAAAATGCAGGGTTTTCCTTTTGGTTTAGTTTTTCATGTTGTGACCAGGAGCTTACAATGTAAAGCATTTTTAAATGTAAAGAAAGGAATTCCTACTTCATTTTTTTCTGTATCTGTTTAGTTTCTCAAATATTCACATTTCTCAAATATTGCTCTTTATGCTATTTAGATGATTGGAGACATTTTAACACCGTTCATAGTGCCTATTTTAGTCCTTGCCTAGCTGAATTATATGTAACCAACTCTTGTATTTTCCCTTTATGTTTCATATAGTAGTGCCAAAATAAGGGTGGAGTGTGTTCTTTCCTATACTGTCCCAGTTGGGTTGGGAGAACTGTCTGCCTTGCCATCAGTCTATTCTCTTCTTACAGCAAAGAGTGTACTACAAATCCTGGGCTCCCTCGTGCTGGGCTGTACCGGGGCAGCCCCAGGGAGCCCGGCTGAGCTGATGAGCTGTGAGTTGTTGCCAAGAAGCCCAGCATGTCTCTGGAAACAGACGGATATTAAAGGCCAAATTTGTAAAGGCGCGGGGCACCTATGAGTGCTTCTAAGCACCTGAGAGGAGCTGAGAGAATGAGCTTACAGATCCTAAGGTACCTAAAGAGATAGTGCCTGCCAGTAAGGTGCTGTCTCCACATCTTTCATGGCCCAGGTCAGAGCCAGGTACGTGACAGAGAGCCAGAGTGCACCCTTCCCCAGTGTCTACATGAAACTGGAGTGTTGTGCGATTCAATCCTTCAGTAGAACTAACGTGTTGTTTTAAATTTGTGTATTTAAATGAATGAATACATAGCCTAATTGGGGGGTCCCATTTGTGGGGAACGTGAACAGCTTGGAGATTAATAGGACTGAACTTTGGGAAATAGGACTAGCAAATGAATTTTTGTATGAGGGAGACATAAAACACCAGGTGGGGTTCATTACGGTAGGGGTTTTGCAAATGCTTAACAATGCTGTCTGCTTTACCTTATCTCAGTTTCCTTTCTTTGGATCTTTTTGAGTGGACTGAATTACAGTATTACTTGGATTGCCACTGTGGTCAAGGCAAGCTGTTTTTCAGCAGCTGTATATGGCATTTCTCCAAGCTAATTTTGGGACAGAGAAATTCCTTTTTCAGCAGCCAATTATTTTTCCATGATCAGCTGAAAAGCTGGTGAGAAAAGGAAAGCCAGGAGGTATGGGGAGTAGGCAGTAGCACCATCTATACAGAAGAGCACAGGAGTGAAAAAGTAACGTGCAGCTCTCAGAGAAGACATGTGAATAAAGGTTTACAGGAATGACATTATAGAAACATAATACCTTTCAAGATTAGTTAAGTGCTTATAACTTTTTTTATGTAGCACTTTGGGCCTAAGCATAACTTTTTTTTTCTGAAGCAAATTGCATCTGAAATGCCATGCAAACAGAACGTTACAGTGCAGTAACTCACTGTGGAAAGGTGCGGTGTAATTACTTACAGGAACAGCTTCACAGGCTATGTTGTCTGTATTAGAAATAATCTGACAGTCTCTCCATTGCATACCACCTGAGTTTTTACAGACAGTTGATCTGTCCCTGCACTGTGGGAAACTGCTGTAGACAATCTAGTGGATGCTCTGAAAACATGTTTAATCTTGAAGGTTTTTTTGGTTTAAAGAAGGTGGATGTGTTCTGAAGACTCTGCTATTTGAAGCTTTATCTTATAAAAAAATAATGTTTAGCCAAGTCAGTTTTTTAAATCGCTACGTTAGTCATCCTGGTGATTACATAAGGAACCCTGTAGGAACATTTCACATACCATCAGCCTTTGGCACTGGAATAACAATGAGTGTGAAGTATTAAAAACTGTGTACTCACAAAGACAAACACGCTGGATTGTTACATAGAGAGATCATCTCAGTATTTGCTGTTGAATATATCTTTACATTAATTCAGCTCATTTCTGAGACAGCACACTGGAAGAAAACATAATTTGAATTAATTATTTGCGCATATGGCATATGCCTGATGTCAGCTAATGCTGCATTAAGGGTAGACATGCTGGGCACACATTAAATAATAGAGTAAATATTTGTATTGTTTATGATAAACTAGTTCCTTCTGCAGATCTTCTTTGTTTGTGCCTCAGTAAACATTCCCATTGGGCTTATTTACAGTGATTCATATAGTGCAATATGTTAAGTGTTACAAAATGTGTGTGTTTAAATTCTACTGCAAGGCCTCACTGTGTTTTCAGAGCAATTGACAGTTTAGTAACACTTTAAAATAACATTGAAATCATTATGGCAGCTTATTATTATATGGAATGTTTTGTTAGCATTAATCACAAAGGTTCATTTTGTGTCAGAAATGCTTCTATAGAAGTTTCATTGTAATCTAACTGTAATGAAACATACATTTATCTCAACATGTTTTGAAATACTTATGTCAAGTGATTATGATAGGGAAGAGAATTAGATGCCCTAAAATTATTCAGCAATTGAAGAAAGAAGGATTATAGAAAAAAAAAAATAACCCCCCCAAAACTAAAACCAACACCACCTCCTTCCCACCCCCCCCCCCCCCGCCCCAAAAGCTAAGATCAAGGACCCTCCATAAGAAATTTAGGCACAAACCCTTACCTTAGTGAACATAAAAATGTGTAACAACAAATTCTCTAGTTTTAAGGGATGGGAGAAAGCAAGAGTAGAAGAAACGCAGAAAATCAGTTAAATCTGGAGAGAAATCTTAAATTGAGCTTTATGTTTTCTACTACTGTTGTGTTCTTAAAGAGGTCTAATACCAGAATGGAGAAGCTTGAACCATATAGGGTGGCACGTGTTTTTGACACTTTGTCTGCCCCGGCTGCAAAGGATTAGTACAAGGTGTGATTTTGTTGAGCCTTCTCGCGCTGGCAAGCCTGACACCATTGTCTGTTTCATCCTTTGGTGGACGTCCTGCATATGCTGCAGCTGATCTGCATATGCTTGGGAATTCTGATGTGCTGGATGTAGAAGATGGTTTGGGTTGGAAGGGACCTTAAAGATCATGTAGTTCCAACCCCCCTGCCATGGGCAGGGACACCTTCCACCAGACCAGGTTGCTCAAAGCCCCGTCCAACCTGGCCTTGAACCCTTCCAGGGAGGAAGATGCTCAGGTTGACTTGCTGTCCCATCTGAGATAGGTCTGATTTGTTGTGTTTTAGATGTGAAGTTGCTCTATACAGGGACAGTTGCCATTTGTCAAGGATTTCCCAAGCTACCAGACATCCAGAAATGTGGTGAATGACCAAAACGGAAAGGAGGTCAATTACTACTACAGGCGAGTTTCTTTTTTTCGCATTGGTAAGCCAGGTAGGTGTGCTGAATGGAGTTGATTGGTAGGGATGGTGCACGCTCTCTGATCTGCCTGTCCAAGTGTTTTCCTCAGCTGGGTGAGCAGGTACAGCGGAGGGTCAGCATACGAGTGTCTGTTGTCTCTATTGAGAATGGCTCACAGGAAAAGCAGCAGAGGAATTCAGGAGATGCCTTCAGTTTTTAGGGAAAGAGGGGGTGGAATCTCTGACTACATGTTAAATAGGTGGATGTATTCACACCTCTTGCCCTCCTGAAGATCATGGTATTGTGCATGTGAATATGCTTGAACTCGGGTATAATCATGTCTTCGTTACTCCCGCTTATTTTTGCGTGCATATTTTCAAATGTGTAATACCTTGAAATATATTTATCAGAAAATGCCACCTGGCAGAACATGTGTCTATGTGTGTCTAGATACTGAAACAAAATACCAAAAATGACAATTTCCAGTTTCTGGATGACTGTTGAAACAGAACAGAAATAAATCCAGCACTATCATTTACATACTAAGAAAATAATAGGCATTACAAAAGGGCTTTAAAATAGGAGCAGAGCTATGATAAACCTGATTGCAGACTCTACAGTCCAGACTTACAGGTCATTTCTATAAGCAGTATAACCATTGAGAGAATGCATAGTAAAACTGAGGCCCTAAAATGTATAGATGAATGCAGGCTTCCCCTTTTCCATTATTGGGTCCCCCATTTTCCCAGGCTGATACTCTTAGTATATTAACATCAGTATCATCACATGTGCCTAAGATTTCCCACATTCCCAAAGAGCAGTATAGCCATTAGACTTCCAGTTAATACAGATAACAAAAGGTTCCTGATAAGTAGTTTGGTTTTCACTTCACAGCCAGAATGAAGAGAGGTGTAAGGAGAGGTTAGTGGTCTTTACTGCTAATTCAGATACGCTGCAGTGAGAAAGAATTCCACATTCAAGAGCAATTAAACTACAGTGGCCAAGGTGGACTAATAATTTTTCCACCTTCCCAAGAGGTTTCGAGACTGTGTTCAAGATCCACAGCACACATTTGGCAAGGCAGACGTAGTTCTAAACCACCTCTGCAGTCTCTGAATTTTGGAAGAAGTGATCACAGTTGCAGTATGAAGCCATCTCCAGAAGGATGCGTGTGATGGCTCTTCTGAGTCTGCTACTTCTGAAGGTGAAGGGGTAGAAAAAGGCATACCCTTGTACCTGGGCATGAGAGTAGCAGGTTCTAGGTATGGGAGAGGATGTTGGTCCACGGGTGCTAGTGGCTGATTCAGATTGAGTATAGGTGAAGAACTGTGACAGATATACCATGTAGAAAAAGCTCACTCTATTTCTGTACTTGATCTGTGGCGAAGTTGATTATTTTCCAGTTTTTCGATATTCAGCTGTGGCTGGTATAAGCTTGACAATTATATTGGCTTCCATAATTTATTCCTTCAAACTACAATGCATTTTTTTTCCCCATGTTTTGTTCAGAACCTTACTAAAAATCATCAAGGAAGACTGGAAATAATGTGTCCTTACTTTTAAGAATGCATAAAAAAAAATGGGTAGGATCTCCAAGTAAAATGCTGGTAGGCAATTTTGTACATGGAGACATTAAAGATAGAGCAGTTCGTGTGAATGTCCTGGGTTTGAGTGAGTGGCGGGGGTGACCTGACAAAGCACTGACGTGGGTAGCCCCTGGTTTCTGTTTTGCTTCACAGCCAGCCAGGCACTACATTTGCTTATCCTGCTCACTAATCAGCCACAGTGTGTGGCCTGCAGAATAGGCACCTCATCAGTTTGTAAAGCAATCAGGAGTTTGTTATTTAGGGGAAAATGGGGATTAAAATAAAAAAAGATTGATTTTTTTTTTTTTTAAGTGTCATTTGGGACTGGCTTATAATAAGATCCTGCTGCATTAGACAGTCTTTGCTTCGATTCTTGGCAGCAGTAGTTGGATTAGGACTGTAGCACACAACTGAAATCCGGAGATTGTGTGCCAGGTATTAAATAGTGGCATAAACCTAGTGAAAAGTGGGAAGGCTCTTTCTAATAAATGACTTGTTACTTTCTTCAAAATGCAGAAATACATTTTGTTGATTGAGGTCTGGATGTGTTTATGCATATTAAGTTGAGATGAAATGATTTTGTAAAATAATTCTCCTAACACGTCAGAAATATAGGCAATCAATTTGTATTAAAATATTACAAGTTAAGGCTCTTCTTAATGTTATAAATTACCTATCCTTGGAATATTTTCAACTAGTTCTTGAATTACAGAAAACTCCTTCTGGGTTATTCTTGACTGGTATGTCTTGATTGGTTAGTCTTGGTTGGGATGTACAACTCCCAAAATGTATATTTATATCTACTAGGAGGCTATGATACACTATGTGCTGTTACTCATTTTCATCTAGATTGTCATGGATTGGTAAATTTTAGTAATTTTTCTCCTTGCTGCAATTCTGAGCTCTCTTCATGTGCACATCCAAAATGTTGCACCCTGGTTTGTGTCATGGCTAGCGGCTAAGTGCAGCAGCAGAAATGGTAGATGCACAGCAGAGATGTTTATGCCAGTTTTGTGACCCAGCTGGTGACTGATTTGGCCTCTAGGATAAAATGGAGAGATTGCAGGCTGTCTTCAATTCATTCTTGCTCTAATGACCTCCTGCGGGGGCTTTCAGCCAGCCCGTGTTTACTGGAGAGTGAAACACTGTGGCTGTGGCTGCTCTTCACCCGAGATGCAGGTGAGGGGCTGCACCAGTCTGGTATCATCAGGGGCATCCCCTCAATGCGCTACAGGCGTCTGAACCAAGCGAGTGGGCTAGGAAATGTAACAGCAGACTTTCCAGGGAGCGTGGTGGCTTGTGAGACAACCAGAAGTGTCTGTATCAAAGCCAGCCATTATGGAGAAAAATATTTGTTGTTATTTTTAACAACCGAGAGCAAGACAGTGAATAGAGCACAGTAAAAAAGAATGGAAGTAGGAGGTTGTGGGCTTCTTTCCTGCAGAACAAATGTGTGTTGGGTGACCGTGGAGCTCTTTGCATGAAGCAGTCACACGCAGGAGCACTTCAGGATGAATTCTGAATTTTGGAAGAAAAGGAGGAATGTAATCTTGTTGAAGTTTAGCAATTACGTACCATAGTTAATTAATCATATAATTAAGTAAAATGAGACCGTATTTCTTGAAATGTGTCAGATAATTATGATACATTTTGGTAATTACGTGTAATAAAATTAATTAAACATATAATTCAAAGAATCAGGAAAATTATTACTTGAAATGATTTATCCCATCCGTAGGTCAGAAAGATCTGTTATATTTTTCTTATGCTCAGTCATAACCTTATAATCAGGTGTTTTCTGTTTTTGAAGACGTTGCAGATTTCCAACATTAGCTTTTTGCCTCAATATTAGTTCTTGGTCAGAATTTTTCTTGGGATTCTTTAATCTTTATAATAGTATTGGTCACCCAGTATGAAAATCATTGGATCTCTCTTGTTAGATCGTTACTCAGAAAATAGTTGTGACTTATATTGTGCTGATTCTTACATCATTGCTGTGAAATTGTGCAGAATATTTGTAAAAGAAGAGAAAGGAAAGGGAAACAAGGGAGAAGCAAATACTACCCAAGTGTAAGCCAGTGTGCTCAGAGCTTGGAGGTGTTTTAATATGTTTTATTGGCATTTGCCTGAAGCATCAAGCACACAAATACTCTCCCTTGGTATGGAGGGCTAAACTGACCTTCCTTTCAAGTTGCAACATTTTTTATAGTTAGTTCTCATTTTCATTACTGCTGAGAGGAAATTCTGCTGCCACTGCAGATGAGATACTCGAAGAAGGGGAAGCGGTGTAAGAAAACCCTATAAAATCATGCTTGTGATATTAATTTTCTCACCTCAGGCTTAATAATAATTTTATGGTCATTTTTGAGAAGTTTTTTAGCCATAATGTTTTATCTATCTTTATGATCCCTTACGCTGTATTTAATCAGTGTAATTATAGAATGATAGTTAAATATAATGCTACTTAGTTCTTAAGATTTTAGCACTATTGCTACTAACATAACTAAAAAAACCCCTTGTAAATCTTGATGTCTACACAAAGCAAAAATATTGGTGCAGTATATTTGATATGCCATTAAAAAGGAAACTGTGGTATGTTTTTGTTGGTGCAGCAGCACACATCCTAATTCATTAGTTCATTGGTGGTTGAAGAGACTTTTTAGCAGCATGAAATCAGCTGAAATGAGACAGACCCATTCTTTTTAGGATGACTCAGATTTTTAAGAAACATCATAGGTCCTAATTTAGAAAACTACTTAGACATATGATAAAATCCACCTTTAGTAAGTGGGATTCTTGAGTGCTTGTGTTTATGTTACAGGTTAACATGGCCAAATGAACTGGCTTGGCTGCTTTTTTTTTCATATATCTTGTTATATCTTTTGGAAAGCAAGCTTCTAATCTGGTGCTAGTTGAGGTCTCCAAATCAGTGGAAACTTACTGGACATATTTCCTGCTGCAGTTACATTGTATGATAAAAGGGTGTTGTATAAAGGGCCTTGTAAAAAAGCTACATTAAGTGATGTAAAAAGCCATGCACCATCTTCTGTAGTTGAAAAAGCCCCATCTGACAGCTTGCTGTGCAACTGGTTTGATCATTTATTTCATGTTAAGTGAAGTCTGAACATTTCTACACTGGAGCATGGAAGGGGCCACAAAAATGATCAGAAGGATGGAACACCTCTCCTGTGCGAACAGGCTGAGAGAGTTGGGGTTGTTCAGCCTGAAGAACAGAAGGCTCTGGGGAGACCTTATAGCGGCCTTCTGGTACTTAAGGGGGGCTTATAAGAAAGATGGGGACAGACTTTTTAGTAGGGCCTATTGTGATAGGACAAGGGGTCATGGTTTCAAGCTAAAAGAGTTAGATTAGATACAAGGAAGACATTTTATACAATGTGGGTGGTGAAACACTGGAACAGGCTGCCCAGAGAGGTGGTAGATCTCTGGAAACATTCAAGGCCAGGTTGGATGGGGCTCTGAGCCACCTGATCTAGTTGGAGATGTCCCCGCTCATTGCAGTGGGGTTGGAGTACATGACCTTTAAAAGGTCCCTTCCCACCCCAACTATTCTGTGATTCTATGTTTCTGTAAAGGTATGGCAGACCTTTCCCATTTTGAGGAAGACTTTTCCATAGCTGAAATAATCCATGTTCATTTTGTTTAAATTGAGATGAAAGAATCTTATGTATGAGGAGAGGTTCGTGTAAATGGGTGTGAGGGGGACGTGCTTCAGTGCTGCTCAAATCTCCTTGCGATGCTATCGTGAACGGGATGCAAGATGAATATATAAATTTTGCTCCGAGTTCCTCTGTCCATTAAAATTCACATTCCTGACTTTCCACTGGGGGGAAAAATTTCTAGATTGAAAGATTAGGTACTTCTATAATAAGCATCACAGCTTCCTCCATCCACTTTCAAACAAAGTATTATGATATTTTAAAGTGTCCTATAAGTATCAAGTGTGTATTCAGTTTGATACCAGTAAAGAAACTTTGCACTATATACACATTAATTAAGGCACACTAATTGTCAAGCTTGTTAGTCTGCTCAGAAGACAGCCAAGACTGAATGCACTCATCCTTTCTAGCTCAGAGCTGAGACACGTTGGCAAGGCTGAGTGAAGATGATGCCTTGATTTTGTCATGCAGCATCACTTGTCTCTACTCCTCCACAGTATCTGCCAATTAGACACCTCCACAGTCACCATCTTTGGCAGTTCTCTGGGGAACTCTGGGACCAGCTTTTTAATGTAATGGTGCTAGTTCCAATCATGCAGAAAATTACATGTGTACTTTTGGATGATGGATGGTCCTGTGTTTTGCACATGCAGGTGTCAGACATGGAGTTTTGGACCTCAGATTGTCACTGGACTATCTGCTTTTGGATAAAGTAGGATAATAGTCTTCACTCGTGCTGTCATGTTAGCCCTTAGCTGTATTTACACTTCAAGTAGCCAGTGTAACAGTGAGTCAGAATTGATCTGCCATGCAAACACAAAAATTTAAAAAGTAAGATCAAGTTGCATATTAATAGCCTGGCAGTGATACCAGATGATTTAATGCCTTTGAGAAAAATGGAGGAAATACATGCTAGAAAAATCTATGAACTAGATAGTTCTTCACTGTGAATTTCAGATATGAGTAGCTATCACTGGCAAAAGTATGGTGCCATACTCAGGCTACCTCTAGAAAACTTCCAGAACCTGTAGAAAACTTCCAGAACCTGCCTGACAAGGAAGGGAGCACAGGATTCAGGCCATGCCTCTGCCAGTGGAGTTGAGGGGTCTAAACTCATTCTAGGGTGGAGAGTTGCAGACTGACTTGTAAATTAAATATAAAACTTCCCTCCTGTTTTCTATTGTTACAGAATTCATTTTACAAATTTAAACTATTTTCCATTTAATTTTCCTAAAGGAAATGTGACTTCTGTGGGGAATATGCTTCTTTTTCAGGGAACTTAAACACAGCCTGTATATCACCTGAATGCTGCCTCTGGCCTGCTTCATGTAGCAGCGATAAGAAATAGTTTTTGGGGTTTTCATAATACTGATATGAAGTGAAGTATCATGGTAGCACAAAGTGTGAGAGTAGTAGTACACTGATTTGAAAAATATTTCAAGACAGTCAGGGTTGGTCAGGGTTTTGTGTAAGTCATCATATTAAATGCCTTTTGTTCTGCTTATCCTTGCCAGAAGAGAAGGAACAGCACAGTTTGGAAGTGCTCAGCCATGTCCTAAGTGATTTTAAAGGAGATACGCAGCTGCTGCTCTCCTTTCACTTCCAAAAATACTCCTAGCACCCTTTCCCATGCCCCATTACAACTTCTGCTACTTCCTTCCTGGTGCGGCTTCATGGGTTATGTTGGGCATAGGAACATCAGTAATCTTGGAAGAGGTGAGCAAGGTCTGAAAAGCATGCAGTAATACTCAAAGGTGGCTTTTAAGAAGGAAAGCAGCTGCCAAAAGCATAGAAGTATCAGTACATAATACTGGTACTGTATTATGGCGGTCGTTTACTATTCACAGTATCAAGTACACATTCCTTTACTACCTTGGAGGTTGGAGGGGGATGTAAATGTTGCATCTGCCTTGTAACAGTGCTCTGTACGAAAGTAAACTGCACTTGGTATCTCCATTTCTATGGAATTAAGTCAGAGTTTATGGGGGTGTGTATTCAGAACTTCTTGGATTTAGATTCAGGGGTTCCTTCCTTGGCTAATATCACAAGCTGTTTTATTAAAAAAAAAAAAAAAAAAAAAAAAGAAAGAAAACTTTGGTTTTCCAAATATATCCATGTCCCTGTGGTTACTGCCTTGGTACATATGTGACTTAAGTACTGCTGCTTCTCTTTTCATTTCAATGAAAATACTAATTTCAATTAAATATAAGATGACAGCTTCTCATAGATGACTGATCTTGAAATAAAATGTCTATGACTTCATTTGTTGCTTAGGAAGACACTGGTGCTGAATGTTTTGTTGGTGGACTCATGAAGAAGACATTGGATATCTCTATGGTATTAGAACTTCAATGAGTGGAAAACATGTTAGAAACTGTATTTTACATTTAGGATATGAACAGAGGCTGTTAGGTTGCCTCTTCTCCCCCTTTCAAGTAATTAGTTCCTTAGAATATAAAGGATTCTTTGTCTCAAATGAGTTTCTTTTACAACTCATAAGGGAATTTCTTAAAACAACAACAAAAGCAGGCTAGCTAATGAAAGAAGTGATTTTTAAAATGCCAGGTAATTCTTGGATAGTTGAGTTACTACCATGCTTAGCAAAGGTGTAATAAGCAAACTGCTTTAATTATAAATAAAAAGATTGGTAAGCACGATGAATGTTTGCCAGGTAGAGAGCTTAGCCCAATTTTGACATTTGGCAGAACCCTGTAGACCCTTCTCATTTTCACCAGTGTGGTTTGTTTTAATAATGTGCTTTGTTTTCAGTGAGTGGACGGAAGGAGCGTTAAGAAAAGCTATAGCAATTCATTAATATGGGTTTTCATTTTGGAAACTATCGGGTAGTGAAGTCCATTAAGAAACAATTAAGATCCAATGAAATGCAGTAATTTCATTCTCCAGGGGCATCATGTGAAGGGGACTACCATTACAAGTTAGTGGTGGTGTTGTTCTAATGGCACCAGAACCCTCCAAGCTGCGACTAGATATTTTCTCTTCATGTACCTGTCTACCTCTGATGGAGGTAGCGTCTTACCTGAGTGGTTAAATACATTTCAGAGTACGTAGGTTTGTGTTGTATCTCTTCTTTGAAAACCCCTCACTAGAGAGCAAAGAATTGCAACTCTTGATGCTGGATTCAAGGAAGGAAAGTGGCTGTCCTTGTAGATGAGGGAGACTTCTCTGGATAACTCTGTAATCTGTGTGGGTTTAAAAACCTTTTATTTGGCACAGTCCTGCCCCCCCAGCCTCTTTCCCCCTTCCCCCTCCACAGTGTTTAAGGCAGATCTTTTTTAAAGGTGTTCTTTCTTAGGCTATTGCCATTCTCTTCTGCAGCTTCAGGCTCAGGATTTCAATCCTTCTGTTTATGATCAGCACTGGAGAAGATGCAGTGGATATTCCTATGGGTTTCTTCCTTCCATTCTTTTAAATCAGCAGTATTTATCTCCATCAGTCTTTGTGGGCAAAAAGTTAGCTTCCCATTTTTTGTCCTAGAATTTCCCCCCACTTTTGTTGTCCAGTCATTCTGTAGATTTTTTTTTTTTTTTCTTACTGCATTTCAGAAGCAGCTCACCTGGCTTTCCAGTAGGAGCTAATCGCAGCTCAAAACATCTTGGTACAATAATCCAGACATTGCTTATAATAACTTCTTTGAGAGCTACAGTGACATTTATTTTCCTTTATTTATTTCCCACGAAGTCTTCTTTTCTTACATTCTCCTGTCTGTCTCTTTGCTCATCCTGCAAGCCATTCTTAGGATTGTCTCGTTGCCCTGTAATGGCTGTTAAAAACATGGCTGCTGTTCTCTCTGTAGTTTCTCACCTACCTCTTTACCTCCTTGGTAAATCTCCCACTCCTCTACTTGACTGCTTGCCTCTCCAAAATTCACTGCATTCAGATGAGGCACTGTTTTACATACAAAGGAGGGTTTCTTGAACGATGTGGCCTTCATAACAGTCTTGGAAGGTGAAAGTTTGTAATCAATGGACAGAGTAAAAAAAGATAATTTTTTTCAGAAAGCAGAAGCATGCTTTTACTGTGCTGTCTCTACTGGTCCATTTACCACTGAGAGAAGAAAGAAGTGGAGATTAGAAGCTGTTCCAGTAAATTAACCCTGGCTGGTCTCAGGTGATTAGTCACTAATACATTTTTGCATGAACACCTTGGGTTGACAAATTCTGACTTCTAGCACGAGGTGGCTAAGAACTTTCCTACAGAAATACGTGAGCATAAAGTAATATCTGCTGGTGAATTCTTTTTTTAGTTAATGGGAACTGGCATCTTCTGCCATCAACTGTAATTCAAGTAAATTATACTCTTTATGACAGAAGAAATTAAGGTATATTGTACAGCACATGGCCCCAGCACAAATTCATGTTTTTCAACATCCTAAATTACATAAGCAATGTCTTTACAGTCAAGTTTTCTAAGGCAGATTAATTGTTCATGTCATTGCATATTTTTTGAGATGTTTGTGCTTTCATTATCCAGTTTTTCTTACCTCACCAGCATCACTTATGGCATCTTTTCACAGAGACAGGCAGAAAGAAGTTCTGAATTTCTTATTTGGTATTTGATTTGGGAAACTCTTGCATACTTGGAAAGTATGGAAAAGTTTGGAAAGTCAGGTGTCTCAGTAAGGAAGCCTATTCTTAGATAACCATGTTTTGGAAATCTTTCTTGTAATTTTCTTCCATACTAAAATGTGGTCAATTTAATATGTTTTGCATAATTTTCAATCATGATACTACCCCTTGGGCATAAATAATGTCTGAGGTCCTTCATACCTTTTGCTCTACAAAACAAATGACATAATGACCAGTACTTGGGATTAGGGATGAGATGGTTTTAAAGTTTTAATACTGCTGTATGCTGTTAGGTGACCTAAACCAAGATGCCAAAAATGGTTTGCTGACCTGCAGAGGCAACTTTAGATGTTGAAAATAATGCCAGCCAGTTGTTCAGCTGTCTGAAACCTCTGCTCAGAAGGTGCCGTCTTAACTGGACACTGGAACAGCCTGCTTTAATGAAACCCTTTGGCAGTTTAGGCCTTTATTTCTTTTGTTCCTCCTTTTCTGCCTGCAGAATGGGGCAACCAGTATTTATCTGTGACAGGGATGCTGTGGAGAGTAAGGAATGCCTGTGAAATGCTTTGAAGTTGCAATGCACAGCAGAGTAACACTTCTATGAATAATATTTTCTGCTCCATTTTTCATGATAGCCAATTAATGTATCAAAGAGTATAACTTTCAGAATGATGGTGGTTGATAAAAGTGCACAGAATGTTTATCTTTAAGATGTAATAAAGAAAAGTAATTGATGAATATGGCAAAAATCACTTGGAAGAGAAGTGTCGGAGTGAGTGTTCATCTTCCCAAATTAATCAGCAGCTTCCTTAAGATGGAAGATTTGACTATTTCAGGTCCACTTGTCATAACTAAGATATCAGCTAGGCTTCAATATCTAGAAGTGTTTTTTAATTCATTTTCTCCTACACTTTAAAATGGAGGAAAATATATTACTTTGTGGCATTAGCAGTATGTAAAACCACTCCTGTTATGTTTTAGATACAAGACTTAACCAAATGTAGCATGTGGGCACTTAGATGGATGGTGTTTCTTCTTTTACTGTGTCTGCTTGGGTGTGTAGAACTGAAATGAGTCCAGGTCTGGAGACACAGAATTGTACAACCCTAAGCAAGCCTTTACATCTCAGCAGTATAAAAACCCCTGTAAATGCTATTATCAGCTCTGTATCTTCTAATGCTAGTTTTAGTGTGGAAACAAAAAATTTTAATGGAGCCCCATGGACAGAGGTAATTGTGATTTAAATTTCTGTTTTTCTCAGCTGTAACTGGGGGAAAGGTTGGTATATTTTATGTGAGTACCACTAAGTATAGAACACTAGATCACTGATTAACCCTCTATATTTTTTTTGATACAACTTTTCTTCTAATCAAGAGGTTGACTAGGTGACACAGAAGGGCTAAGTCATATATTAGGTTTTTATTATCCATCTACTTAGCCATTAAAAGTTCCAGAAAAGTTAAGGAAATATTTAATTTAGAAATTTTCAAAATAAAGTATCTAAAATTTTTCAATGCTTGAGTGTTTTTTGGTTTTGATGTTTTACAAGCTTTTTGGCAATTGCTTAAATTTGAAGTGTAGTATTTGAGGCCAAACAAACTGTTTCATTCTCAGTCTAAAGATTATTTTCTGTCTTTTTTATTTTCAAAATTCTTTGAATAATATTTCTGGTCTAACCTGAAAAAAATGTAATGACTGAAGAAGATACTTTTTTTACAGATATTGCTTGTTATTAAACTGAAAATCTGTTATTTGCCTGACTCAATTGTTTAAATTTCCCATACTTAAAAATCTGTGGGATCTTCCTATTCTTGAACAAGGAAATAAATAGATCTGAATCCGATCTTTCATGAACTCTAGATTTAATAATTTCTGATCACTTTTCATGCCAAGTCAGGTGAGAAGCCCATTGCAGATACAAGATTTTTTTGTGTCATTCTCATGATCAGTATGCATAAGTGTATATGTATTTGTATATTTACCATTTTCATGTGCTTGTGCATATAATTTATTCAGCAGCAGTTGAATTGGTACTAGGATTGTTAAGAACTTCAAACTTGGTATGATATGGGCTCAGAAATTTTAACAAATTATTTCTAGGTTGAAATGAGCTCTAGATTTCCATTGGGAGAGGAATAGGATCACCCATTTAGAAAATTAGCCTGGAGTTATACATATCAGAGGAGTCAAACCGTTAAGGAATTGCTGTGTTCACCATTGCAGAGCAATGCTATATATTGGGGGACAGATTCAAAAGGAGTAGTAGATTGACAAATCAAGTCAAATTCAAGCAGCTTTTTTAATGCTGTCAGCTTCAAAGTCTTGCTCCTTAAAATCTTTGATGATACTGGTTTGATTACATTGGTTCCCATCTTTGTACTGTTTTTGGTCTTTCTTGCTCTCACATTGTTAGTAGTGTTGTCATTTTACTGACTGTAAGCTGAGAATGTCCCCTCCCCCTTTCTTATATTTAGAAATTCTACATCTTTGGTGTCAAATCTTGGTTGCCAAGCTAGATTCATCTGCAGAGTGAACTCTGTGGCCCTTGTGATATTTTTCAATATCTAATTTCATTTTAAAAAACCAAACCCAACAACAAACATAAAATTTTTAGATCTCATGCCAGTTGAGAAAACCTTCATTAAGTGAACTAGTCGCAATATAGTGGAATTTATCCTGCCAAGATATCTGGGACATTAATTGCAGAAACAAGTATGCCAGTATTAACGACATTATTTATTGCCTATGTTTTTTAGGAAATAGAAGTTGGAAAAATATTTAAAATGAGAATTGGAAGTAAAAAGTCAAAGGGAAGAAAGAATGAGCAACAAAACATAGAGAAGAAAATAAACAAAAATGAAGAAAAAAGAAAAGTGAGTAAGTAGATAGCTCAGCCTTCCAAAAAGGAGCATATTTTCTTAGGAGGTGGTGCAGCAGCAGTGCGGGTGAGGACACGACAGGTTGTGCAGCAGATCCCAATACTCTTGAGGCAAACACGGCAACAGAAGCGTTCAGGGATAAAAATTGAGAAGTTCTGAACTTTTTTGAAAATAAAGCTTGTGCCTAGGAGCCTACTTCTGATGTGCTCAGGGGATTTGAGACCCCATCTCAAACCACTCATGCATAGGTGTACAAGCCAAATGTTTTCCTTGGTTTATGAATTGCCCTGATAGGGAATGAAAGGTATAGAAGACAGTGAGTGAACAAAGACAACTTTGTGCCAGTGGAGAGTTGTTTTCTAGGAAACAGAGCACTTGCACAGCTTCCTCGTTGCTGGCTCACTACTTCTGCAGGTCAAAGCAAATCCACATTTGCACACTATGTCATAGATTTTAACTGTACAGAATTTGTTTGAGATAGGTGGAAACTTTAGAGTTTTGAATGTAGGTGAATTACAGGAATGAAGGTAAAATAGGGGGAAAATATTTACTACTTAGAGTTTTTCTGTGGAAGAGTGTTTCTTTTCTAATAATACTAGATTTAAAAAAAAGAGAATGTGTTAAAAAAGAAAAAAAATTCTGTTTCAGTGTCATGATGTGTATGATGAAACTTAAAACCCATTAGACTAAAGTGCTAAAGAAATTAAAAATTAAACATGATATTTAATCTTTAAGCTATTACTAATAGAAATTAGTGCATTGCAATGGAATAAAACTAGGAAAATGTGTGAATAAAATTTTGAGATTTCTGGATTTTGTGATTTTTCTATCCTGTGTCTTGTAATCTAGAGCATTATTTGACTATATTTCAAAATTTCAAGTTTGTGAACGAGCATTTGACAACGCAAAACTTAATGATCCACAGCAAGAAAAGTTAGGGAAAGCAAGCAATAACACATGGCAACGAATTTACTAATTTCTTCATCGTAAAGATAATCATGGTTCTTAAATGCGATGAAACAGGATGATGTTGTGATGCTCTGGTTTAATGGGGACCATATAGAACTGAAGTAGATGGAAGAGAACAGATGGAAACTTGAGGAGGGGAAATGGCATGTCCAGAATTCTGCCTGCTGAGGTTGTTTCAAATCCATAGGGTTTGGTGCTATGTAGAAAGGTCACTTCCTTGGGTTTCCAGGCACTTGGATGCAATAAATGGGCTCCTTCACCATGACAGAAAAAGGAACTACTTATAGGACCACAGGATAATTTGGACTGAAAAAGTCTTCAGGAGGTCTCTTGTCCAACCTCGCACAGTGTGGCCAAGTCAGACAGGGCTGCTCAGGGTTTGATCCAGTTGGATCTTCAAAGCCTCAGAGGATGGAGACTGAAGAGCCTCTCAAGGCAGCCCGTTCCACTGCTGGACTCTCCTTACGGGGAAAGGTTTTATTGTATATCCAGTCTGAACCTCTCTTCTTTCACTTTAGGCCCATTGTCTTTTGTCCTATCATGCTCTGCTGTGAAGACCCTGACTTCATCTCCTCAGTGACCCTCCCCATAGGTGCTAGGGCACTGTTGTTAGTCTCCGGGCTGAACATGACTGGTTCCTGCAGTCATGGGGCAGGTGCTCCAGACGCCAACCAGTCTGGGGACCCTTTGCTGAAATTGCCTCAGGTCACTGATGTATTTCTTGCATTTTTGGGTGGGGGTCATGGTATTCTGGATGTGGTCTGATGAGTGCTGAGCAGAGCAGGCATTCTCCCTTCTCTCTGTCTGATGGCTATACTCCACACAGCTGAGAAAGCTGTTGGCCTTCTTTGCTGCCAAGGCACGCTGCTGGCTCATGTTCATGTTCAGCTTGCTATACGCCAAGACTAGTTCCACCGGGCTGCTTCCCCGCCAGGCCTCAGCCTGTATTGTGTATTCCTTCTCAAGTGTGAGATGGGGCATTTGTCCTTGTTGAATTTCAGGAGATGCCTGCTGGTTCTGTCTGAAGACAGGTGCAAGATTTGCCTTCTTCCAGTTCTTGGGAACCTCTCCCGTTCCCCAAGACCTTCCAAAGGTGACTGAGTGGCCTTACAAAGGCAGCAGCCAGTTCTCTGAGCCACCTTGGATGCAGCTTCTCAAGTCCCATGGACACCTATGGGCTGAGTTCTCTTGAAAGCTCTGACTCAGTCCTCACCTATTGCTGGTTATCTCCTCGAACCCTGCCTCTCAGCGCAGAGGCCTAGGGGACATTGTTGGTGAAGACTAGGGCAGAGCAAGGCAGGGAGTACCTCAGCCTTACTTATGTCCATGGTCATTAAATCACCTGACTCTGTTGCTGTGTTCTCTGAACACTAGATAATTAGTTTTAAACATTCTAATTAAAAGCATGGGCACTGTCCTGTGAACAAAGGCCAAGGTTTTCCTGTCCTGGTATCTTGTTTCTGTTGTTGGGTATTCTACACTACTTCAGAGGATGGAGGCTGGCACAAACGATGATGGAATAATCTGTCTGCAAGGAAACTTTCTTTTTCAACTGCTTTAATTAGGGACCCTCTTCTCCTGCGAGGCAGGAGGGTTTTTATCCTTGATGTCCTTTGGACTATTTTTTCATGTCCTTTTTGACAGAGGTAATGTATTCAAGGGGAGTATATGTCATTAATTTACAGTGATGGCAATATAAATGGCAGTATATTAATATTTTTCATATTCTGTATTCCCTTCTCAATACATCGTAACATCCTGTTCACTTTTTTTGACCTCTCGTGTATTGAGCAAACGTCTTCATTGAAGTGCCCATGATGAATCTTGCATCTTTTTTCCTGAGAGGTTATAACTAATTCAGAACCCATCAGTATGTACAAGTGGCTTTAAATTTGTTCCTTCTAGTGTACCCGACTCTGCACTTTTTTCACAGTGAATTTCATCTGCTGTCAGGTTGTCCAATTACCTAGTTTTTTAAAGGTCCTTCTGGAGTTCCTCACAATCCTTTGTAGTTTTGACTACCCTAAATAGTTCTCTGTAGTCAGCAAATTTCACATTCTTATTACTTACAGCATGTCAGCTTTCAGTTATTAGTAAATATGAATAACTACACCATTCATAGTATTGATCCTTTGAACATGCTTTCTTCCTGCACTGGTTATTTTTGACTCCTTGTTCCTATTTCCAATCATTTAGTTAGTCTTTTAGTCCATGACAGGAGTGTACCTGTAAATGGGTCACACTGTGAAGACTCACAGAGACTCACAGTGGTTATCAGGGCTGGTCTCCAAGGTGTGCTCTACAGTCAATGAAATGATGTGGCCTTTGAGACTAGAATGTAATCTCAGGTTCTCTGAATTCCCTTGGAGGCCTTCCCAACCCATCCAGAATATGTGGCCTTCATGACTGTATGTCACTGTATGTCCAAGTTTTCTAACTTAATTCATAACAAGAAGCTTCTAGAAAGTCTGTATAATGTTCCTTCGCACTCTCTTTTCTTCACTCAGCTGTTATGGATGGGTTCTTAGGGCACTCCTGGCAGGATGAGGCTACCTTTCTTTTCCTGAGGAATTCTGTTACACTCCAAATGTGGTTTGTGAGTCTTGACTTCTGTTGTAGATAATAACCAATGCTCTTTCTTGTTGAAGAGTAAAAATTGTGTGCCTCTAATTACATGGATTGCACACAACTTCTCACCTTTATCCTTGATGCTGGAATGATAATAACTGTGTTAGTAGCTCTGTTCTCTTGATCCTTGCTTCTTTCAGAACTTGTTCAGTGTTTCACAGACCACCTTTGGGGTTGGAAACTGCTGAGCTGAAGATACTGTTTAGGAAACATTCATGATGAAAACTTGACAGAGGAGGTTTTGTATACAAAAGGTTTACATTGTTTCAAGGTTATACTGAAAAAGTAATTGGAAGAGAGTTCTGTTGAGAGTAACAAAATAGGCAAACAGCCTCAAGAACAGGAAAATCAACTGGAAATAGCCAAAGTGGGGAGAGGACTTTGGAGGGGGCAGGTCTCATGTATTTGTGCCCAGTTCTGGCTTCCCTTGAGGTTGAACACTGAGGACACGATTAAAGACAGGTAGGAGCTCACCCTGGTTCTGAACCAGCCCGGCTGTTCTTATATTCTTAGAAATGATAAAACTATAAACCCAAACTTTATGCAGGATACAGAGCATATGATATTAGAACATTCAAAATAGGATCTTTTCCTTCTTCTTGACCTTCAAAAACTGTCTCTGTTTCTGCTGTGAGAGTCATATGATGACAGATGTGCTATAAGTGGGGTCAGATTTGCAAAAGCATTTGGGACTGAGGAAGGCTCGTGGTCCTGAAGGAAGTAGACAGGTGCATTTGTCAAATTTCACCCTCTTTAATAATCCTGTCTCTGACATCACCAATATGATGGAGAGTTGCCCATCCCAAGTATTACTAATTGTGATGGGTAGTTATTCTAGGAAAGATTTTATCTTCTTGGCCATTTGCTTTGTTTAAGACAACTGTCAATACCCAAGTAGCCTAACAGGCACACAGGTCTTGCTGGAGGCTGTACTTACAGAACCTGTTACTAGTCTGGTGTATTTGGCTGTTTTGGAGACTTTCTTCACCCTTAGAATCTTTTTTTACACAGTATGTGATGAAATTTGGTTTTGCCTTTTGGCTTCTCTTCTCATAGCCTTTTTCCCCCCCTTTTTTCCTTTATTATTTAGCTACACTATTTTGTTCTTTTGACTTCCTTTTGTTTTGTTTTGGTTTGGTTTGTTTTTTTTTTTTTTGGATATATAAGCCTACTGTGACTCTAATAACGTGTTTTTAGTAGATTTCTGTGGATTTGAATTTCCTAACTCTCCCCTTTACGGTCTATAACTAACTTCCTCATTTAGGAAAAAAAGCCCCTTTACTGCTTTAAGTTTAATGCACTGCCTCTTGATATGATGACCCCAAGAGGGAATCCAATGTAGTTACCACTGCTACTTGATGGCTGAATTTCACTTTCTGAACCAGTTCCACTGTGTTACAGTGAACACATCTTTTGTGACTTTCATGTGCTCTGCAGTGAGTTTCCATAGAATGAAATGTTTATGGTATTGAGAGTGTTTTTCTTCACTCTCTAACATAATGTGACCCTTGTCCAGTTGGCAGTCGGGTAGCTGAGGATGTCCGTTGTTTCTAATTTAACTAATACTGTTTATGGGTGCACGTGGCTGCCAATCACATCTGAATTTCAGTTTTGGCTTCCTCTCCCAATTGGAGTGCAGGGGCAGTATTTTTCCACACTGAGCCAATGGTGGCTTTGTTGTTCTTCTAGCTTACATCAGGAGGACAAGATGTGGAGTCACAGTGCTCTTGCTCTCTATATCAAGCTGATTTTCTTTGCCTCACGTGCTTTAGAAAAGAGAGAAGGTCTAGTTCTCAAGACTCAGATGCCAAGTCTTCTGCTCTGCATCAGGACAGGCTTCTGTCAAGTTGGAGCTCTTATGCAGGTAAAACAGGATTGTTATTCCCAAAATCTGGTATAAGGATTTGCAAAGGGATCTCAAATATAAATGTCAGTTTCAGATTTCTTCATTTCCTGTCACTGCCCTGGTGGTCTCCCAAATAAGATGGTACTCTTGAATCCACCAAACAAAATCCTGTATTTCTAAAGAATGTTTCACCCAGCCTATGTAATTTTTGTTCATATCCGAGAAGGCAGTGGGGCCCTTCCTTTCTGAAAACCTTCTTTACTGCTTGCCTCAATCTCTCAAAGTGTAATCACCCTGATAAAACACATCAGTTTTTACAGTGGCTGTTACACTGTGATAAACTCTAGATTGTTGCAGTACTTGCTAGTGTTTACTTGGGTTTCTGATATTCTGATGCAATAAGAAAACTAGGAAAGCTGATGGTCTTGTAGGTCAGCTGGGCATGGTGAGCCTTCAGTTCCAAAACAACACAATGTGTCAGCAGATGAATTGCATAATTCCACTCCTTTCCTTGCCCCTTTTTCCTAAACCTTGGTGCTATACAATGGTATTTATTAGGTCAGATGATGTACTTTGCTCCAAAACATTCATATGGAAAAAATGAACAATTGTGATTAAAATTGATTTTTTTCCTTTGGGAAGTTAGAATCAAAAATGGTTACCTGCTCATTTATGAAACAGATTTATTCTGTTGACATGGAGGCTTGTTTGAAATGTAATTGAATTTCTGTTACCTAATGGAAAGTGACAGTTAACAGTATTTATTTTCCATTTGTGTCTCAGTAGATAACATAACACAATTTTGATTTGTAGTTAGCTTTGGAATCTGAGATTGTTCTATCTCTGTAATTGAAAAGATGGGAGCGCGATGGCCTAATACAATCCTCGTTTTGTTTTTTTACACCAGTAAAGGCAACACTGATACAGTAAACAGCATCTATTCTGGCTTAATAGTTATACTGAAATGTTATTTTTGCATCTTGCCTTTCTCATTAGAAACTGCCACATCATGATCTGGATTGATAATTCTTCCATTTAGACACTCTCTGCAGCAGCTAATTTCTGTGAGCAATGCCTCCCTTCCCTTGCCCACCTCAAAATAACTTTACCTTGCAGGTAGAACACCTTTCTTAGTCACAAATTTACAATTATATGTTTCCTAATTTTTTTTTTTCACAATATAATTTCACAACATGTATTGTGCTTGCTTTGTATGGGAAGCCATTACTTCATCATTAACGTTAAAAACAACGGATAACAACCCAGTTCTTAGAGCTGCATTTCCCCTGCAGCTTTTTAGAATTACACCTACTCCAAAATAATTAGGCAGCCTCTTCCCACAAAAGAGGTTATCTCTCTTTGAAGCCAAACCATGCCCGTTCCTACTTGTACCTTTAAGTCTGGTGGCACTGAATGAGAGACACTTTTTGGAGAGGCAATTGTCTGTTCTTACCTTTGTTCTGGTGAAACCTTTGCTGCACTGTCTAAAGCCTGGTTGCTAGTTACTTGCCTTGTAACTAACTGCATCTACAAAAAAACCTTTAGCGCTCACATTAACACACGAAATGAGTGTTAATGCAGCAGGACCAAACATTGTGGAGGAGCTTGTTTTCTCTTAATTGCATAAAAAGAATAATCAAGCAGAATAAGTGTTTAATATTAGATGGTACAAGATGGTGCTTCTTCATGACAAGAAGGTGGCTTTCACAGTACAGCCTCCATTCACCCAGCCTGCTTTAGATGGACCAGAAATGGGACAGTAACCACCCATACTGATTTACAAGCTTCCACTGCCAGCTTTGTTACACTATTTTAAACTAGTAGTTTTTAAACCAGTAGTTGTGCGCTGTCCTATTGCAGCATTTGGGAAAGGGTATTATTGAGAACATATTTTTGGTATACTCAAGTGTTGTGTGCTCATGAAGTCGAGCTTTTTATAGTGTATCAGATATAACAACTATTAATTATTCTACCAGCAGAGTTTTTTCTTCGTGCTGATGAATAAATTAAGAAGCCAGGTTTTTATGAGCTACCTTGACATTCAAGTTGATTTAGGAATAGAAAATAGAAACTTGGTACTGTAGTTTCTAAAATGGAAGCTGAGAAGAGTTTTTATACATCAATAGCATGCTATCATGAAGGATTGTTTCATTGGGATTATTTTAAGGAATTGTGTGTGCATGAAAACCACAGAAAATGGATACAGATTTTTGAAAATCCAGAGATAGTTCCTGAAGCATAGACAAACACTGTGTTTTATAGCTTCTTCCTTTAGGTTCCTAGGTTTTAATTCACACAAAAATCTGTGTATTTTTAAACTGTACTTCATTAAAACCTTGGTGATTTCTGAAATGAGCTTTGTAGAAGTTGAATTTATCTCTTCAATAAATAGATGAAATCATAAATAATAACAATGCATAAGATACTCTAAATTGACAAAAAACCAACTAATCTGAGCAGGAGTTTGCTGCACTGAATATGAACAAAAAAGTATTACAATAAGAAGCATGAAAGGTGTCATATTTTCAAAGCAGCTTTGGGCTGCTCTGCAGTATTCACAAACCACAGATTTCATCCTTGTCCCTTGGCTGACCTAAAATAGTCATAATTTCAGACTTCCCCTAATTTAAGACCTACTAATGAACAATTATTTCATGAAATGTTTTTAATTGTACTACTGAATGTGTAAATACGCAGTTTCAAGTGATGGATATCCAAGCCAGTAATGACTAAATATTTCAATACATTTTAATCAGACCTGGAATGGAGATTTCAGTGGGTATTTCCAGGCGTACTTCTTTGCATATGCAAAAATACATGTCGGCATACAGAGGTACACATGTATATGTGTATGTGTATATAAATGTTTCAGTGTGCACATGCATAGATCAGGAAGCTTGTTATGACATTAGTTATTGAATACAGATGATAACCGACCCAGGAGCACATATATTTTCTGTGGTATATACTGGCTGCCATATAGGTGAGAGAGCTTTTACACAAACACAAAAGGTTAATATTCAGTACTGTTTTTTACTGAAAGCATAAAAGTTAAGGTAAAATGTAATTTGTAAACTTTCAAGGTTTAGAGGACTTCCACTTTTTTTTTTTTTCTCTCCAGATCCATAGATACTTGGCCGTCTCTGGCAAGCAGGGTTTCCATATTGGTTCTTTTTTAACCCCAAATCATGACTGTGCTGACCTTTATTATTCTCTCCTACATGCCCTATTCTGATTATTCAGTATGGGAGAGAATTCTAGTAATTTCATTAATAGTTGGAATATAAAACAACATAATTAACACAGCATTTTGTGGAATAAGCAATCTTTTGCTGGCAGGGTGACATTTGAGTAGACATTATGTGGAAAACTTTGTGTACGAAATACACAGCAATACTCTGTGTGAGAAGGAAATACAGGGTATAGGTATGCTGTTTCATCAGTTGTTTATGTTTAGTTGGTACGTTCCTGCTGGAAGTGCGCTGATCTCTGTGGATAACTGTGTAAAACAGCATTTTTAGTCATAAATGTGTGCTTCAAAATAGTCAGATCTTTGGAAAGGCTTCCAATAGAGAGAAACTAAAAAGCTGACATTACTTAGTTTTCAGCAGAGATTAATGGTAGAAGCCATAGGAAATAATGGTACAAGAAAAGCCTGGTGAGATTCCTTACTCATCTTTCTTCATCATGCAAGAATGGAGAGAGGAGGGAAGCATCCTATTTGAGTTATCTCATTTATGTAGGTATTTATCCACCACTGTACTATTTGACTTGTCAGTGTGTTAATGGTTTTATTTTTATTTTACAGTTGTAAAGTAAGTAAGTGTAATTATTCTCATTTTAAAGATAGAAATTGGGGCAGTGACCTGTGCAGGACATCAGAAACAGAAGCCTTTTCTTGAATCCACATGCTTACTGATTGTATGATTTTATTCTGAGACATAACCATTTCAAATAAAATTTATGAAATATAAAATTGCAAAGGTTAGCTACATACAGTTTGTGTACCTTGTGCCATAAGCAGTGAAGGCATAGGCTTCAGTTTAACTGGTAATGGTAATTGTTCCTTAACTGGAGAGGAGGGTATGTGGTATACACAGATATCTTTGCGGGATTCTTGCAGCAGGGTGGGTAGCACTGAAAACCTACTATGGCTCAAAACTTTTCTAGAGGGTGCTGAGCTGCTTTTCTTGCAAATGTCCATGGTTCTCTGCAGAGTTTTCAGGGAGTTAACTGTGGTGAAGGTTGCTCCATCAGTGACATGGATTGAATTCTATTAATAAAAGTATCGAATTGCATCTGGATTACTTATTAAATTGAGACTATTATCTGTACTGTGTTCACCATAGATGGAAAAAACCCTACGTATGGACGAATTTAACCTGCTCATTGGTTTATGAACATGTTCGCAGAGTGTTACAAATCCACAGGATGTCCCTTAGTTTTGTGCTTAGGCCTGTGAGTAGGCTGTAAATTCAGAGGTCGAAAGACTGCTTTTGAGTTAGCAGTTGGTGGGGCTTGTGCGTATTATTCCTTGTAGCAGGCATGTGGAATCTGTAGCATTTTGGACATATATACCTGATGTAGAGAGGCAAGAATGTGGCCCACCAGTTAAAATATCAGTTCATTTCACTTCTGTTCTCCTTCTCTGTAAACAGCTTTGTCAGTGGTAGCTTTTTTAAGAGTCAGATGAACTGGAGTGGGAATGAGCTCATTTGGAGATTATGCCAAGCCCTCAGCCCAGGGATACATCCCAGTCTGTCCTGGGGGGTGTACAGATGTGCTTGTCCTGAGGTGCTTTCTTGTTTGTCTGCTTCCTATGTTATTTCCTGCTCCTGACCCACCTCACACATCACTTACCGCGAACTTCAGTGCAGGGGAATAAACGCAGACGCTAGAATGGTTTTGCTGTCTCCTTCCCACTTTCCTCCTGTCTACAACAGAGAGGGCTGTCATCCTCTCAGCTTCTCTCGTCTTCCCTGCAAAAAGTTAATACTACTTTTCAGAGCAATGAAACTGTTGTTGTATCTTTTTGTTTAGTCCAGAGTTCAAGAGCTTGAGCCTTTTAGCAAAACACCCATAAAAGCCCATGGCTGAGAGTTGGGGTTGTTCAGCCTGGAGAAGAGAAGGCTCTGGGGAGACATTAGAGCGGCCTGCCAGTACTTAGAGGGGTCTTGTAAGAAATATGGGGACAGACTTTTTAGTAGGGCCTGTTGCGATAGGACAAGGGGTCATGTTTTAAACTAAAAGAGGGTAGATTTAGACTAGATATAAGGAAGAAATTCTTTATGATGAGGGTGGTGAAACACTTGCCCAGAGAGGTTGTAGGTGCTCCATTCCTGGAAACGTTCAAGGTCTGGTTGGGCAGGGCTCTGAGCAACCTGATCTACTTGAACATGTCCCTGCTCATTGCAGGGGGGCTGGACAAGATGATTTTTAAAGGTCCCTTCCAACCCAAACTATTCTGATTCTATATAAACATGCAGATATCTGAAACTTGTCCTTTTGTGTTGTCTTAAATGCGCCTCAGCTTGCATGCTTGAAAAAATTGGTGATAAAGATTCCTGTCTGAATCTTGCCTATTAAAACCTCTGCTATTTTATTTGTAAACTACATAAGGATATGCATGAAATAAAGGAAAATTTCTGGAAATGCTTACTAAATACATTGTAAATAGTAATAATTAAAGTACAGGGAAGTTAGTTTAGTTATCTAAAAATTTTGATTGTAACAGCATGTAATATTATGTGCCAAATCCCATGTATAGCTACAGTGACACATCTCGGTAGGACAAAAGCTGTAAGTACTGCCAGCAATGACTTTTATTTCAGTTGAGAAAGCAGAGATTTAGTTGAAGGTATGTATTTTTGTTTGAGACCACTGTTGCCTCAAACCATAAAAATGGCAAAATATTTCTGATACCTTTTTTTACTATATAATTGAATATAGTTATTTTTCAATACAAGAATGAAAGCAAAAAAAATACTGGGGAGAATAAAAAGCATTCTAGAATAATGTGATTTAAACTTTGACAGTGTGCTATCATTTGAAGCTGATAACGCTAATGAAAATTTCTGAGACACTATTCTGCCTACAGTGTAATAGAAAATGAGAAGGAATATGTGCTTGCAGCTAATTGTGGTGCTCATAATTCTGTGATTCCATATAGCAGGAGAGAGTACACTGCATGTCATTCACCAGCTGCTTTTGAAAGTATGCAAGAACAATTTTCCATTAGTTTTCTGTATGTGACAACAGAGTTTCAGAATTACAGGAGACACGTCAGTTTGCCAACCTTTAAGTGAAGGGTAGCTTATATCAAAGAGTTTAGGACAAGTCCTTAGGTTAAAAATACAACTGTTATTTGAAATCACATCATGGCAAAACAAAGTAGTGAAAAGGGATTTCATTCATTAGTGTATATGAGGGAGCTCTCACATTTTGATTCTGGTAAACAGAAATACCTTAACTTGATTTGGTAACTTTCTCTGAAAACATGTGAATTATTCCTAAACATCATTAATAGTGAAATTTGACAGAAGACTGCATTTGTTTGAATGAAAAAAAGCTTTGTACTGACAGATCCAGTAGTTGTGTTTGTGCTTCAAGACTCAGTATCAAGGAATGGCTAAATATTCAGTCTTTAGATCCTGTGTCTCTCAAATTCTTACAATTTACAGAGATTATTGTGTCAGCAAATACAGCAGTGAATAATATATATCCTGTGGGTAGGTAGATTTGAACAGATGGCAAAAGAATGCTCTTTCTAGTAAGAGCTACCTTCAGATTAAAATGTTTCTACCTATGAAGGGATTTGTGAATTTACTGAAGTAAGAGATGCATTAACATTTATAACAGTCACCACTTAAAAGAACAAATTGAAAAATTTAAGGTTATTAGAATCTAATTCTTGATTTGAAAGTAGTAGAGTGGACAGTAATCTCAAAGTGACTGTGTCCATCGTTACGGCTGGAGTGCAACCCGGTAGCGTGGGATGGGGGGTGATGGCCACCAGCGAGCCCTGAGTCTGCCTTGGCATCCGCGTGCCACCGGTGCAGGTGTCGCCTGCCCAATACTCCTGGCTGAAGCCACAATTTTAGTTGTGGTTATTGGAGATTAATGCGAAACAGGTACTCAGTCATGTTACAGGATGGAGGTCAAATAATCTGCAACAATGCTAAACCTGTAGTATTTTCTCACTGGATAAAATAAAATTTGTATGACTATGAAAAATTAGTCTGTTGAGCAAGAGGTCAGTAGGCAAGGAGTTTCAGATTTGTCTGTTCGTTTTCTCTGGCTTCTGCATGGTGACAAATGGGATGTGGCCCTTCCAGCTTCATATTAACTGTGGTACCTGAGTGTTATTTGTGATAACTACTCTTTTTATCTAGGGAGGCAGGCAAAAAAAAATGCCTTTTGATAGCTGAACTACATTTCTACATTTCTACCAGCAATGTGATCTCTCTGCTCCCTGTCTGCCTTGGTGCTCTGTAAGTAGCACCTGACCTGGGCTTGGAAGAGTGCCGGTGGAGGTCATGCACCAGTGGGGTGGTTAGAAGCTGCCTGCAATCTTTGGTCCTGTCTTTGGTTATTTGTGCACTCTTCAGGCAGTTCCACAGGTGAAACTGCTGTAACTGGTCTGGTGTTTGGGAGAGGAATCACAAGCTGATGTAAAATCCCTAATTTTCAGGAAATTCTTCTGTAAGCTGGTCTGTTCTCATCCTCTTTATTGTACAGATTGCTAAATAGTAGGTAAAGAGTGATGTTTTTAAAGGAGAAGTTACTGTTTGGCTTTTTTTTTTTTTTTTCCCCAACTAAAAAGTAAAATCAAAACCAGAAACATACTTTTTACTAAAACATATTCTTTACTAAAAAGTAAAGTCAATAGCAGAAACATTTTCTGCTTTCAGAACCCATATTAAAAAAAAAAAAAAAAAAAAGCTGAAATGTATCCAGGTTTAGTTGCATAAAAGAAATTTTGGGATTACTTTTCAATTTTGACTTGCTCTACATGTGTATGAGTATGTGTTCCAGTATTTTTACAGTGTACAATATTAAAGTGTTAAGTATATAACTATGAAGAACTGTGTCCCAGATGACGATATAATGCTGTTCACTTTTTATGTGAAGTATTTTCAGCATTTAAAATATTTGGTATGTTTGTTTAGAATTTTAAACTGAAACCAAACACCACAAGGCTTTGCTAAGGCAGAAGCAGAAGTCTTTTCTGTAGCAAATCAGTGGTGCAAAAATAAAAATGTTTTACAGAACAGGGTAGTTCAGTAACACTCAGTACAGTCCACTTAATACAAAAGGCTGATCAGGTGGTCAGATGATATCAGGCCATTTAAGCATTCAAAGCTGACTTGCATTTTGGTATAGCAATATAGTGTAAGTGCTCTGGCAGTGGATTTCTTCCCCCTGAGAACATCAACCATTCATGAATATGAATATAGCAGGATGGTGGTTTTAAATGGTATAAATATCCAAATTCAAAAAAGGGAAAAAACTGGACTAGGATCCTTAAACAAAATACTTCTCATTCTGAAGAAAGCCCACATTTGTTTTCCTTTAGGGAAAAAATAACTTATTTTCTTATTTTAAGCAAATGGATTTGCTCATTCCTATGTCTTCTCCAAAACTCTTGACCTGAGTTTCAGGACAGCCTACAGTACTCATGAAGGAGAACCTTGGAAAGTGTTCAAACAATGAGAGCACATAAATTAAGTGTACTGTGAAGAGTTTAAAGGGTGCATTTTATATGTGTAAATGTATTGATTGCTTATATATTATGTCACAAGTCAGTGCCATTCATTGAACAGAACTTGTAATTTTGATTTTGTTTTGAATTTACATTGAGAAAGACAGGGTAAATGATAGAGTGATTGTTTTATTTCCTATCCAGACGGACTTGATCTTGTGAGATACTTAGCACCTACCCGTTCCATTGATCGTGTAGGTGATGTGCTTCATGGAATTGTGAGCAATTGAGAGGATATGCTGTATTCTTGCAGTTACTTATACTGAAGTGAATAGGTTCTTCCGGGTGTTCAGTACTTTTTGAAATCAGGTCACATCTTTAGATTTCTAAGTAAGGATTTTTAAAAGGACCTTGGCTCCATGACTCTGTCAGGTCAGACCCCAAATCTGTTATTCCTTTCTCAGCAGCTTTGAGGATCCTTTTCATTTTTTTCATCATTTGCTTCCCTCAGTTTCTGGTGAGATCAGCCAATGGCAGCCAAACCATCACAGGATGAAAGATGTAAGGATCTGTCTACCCCTTGTATGACAGTGCCTCTCAGTTCTGTTATTTCCTTGCTCTTTCATTTCACTTTTCCAAATTTGCCCATGTGCAGCAATCTTACTTGTCATTGCATGTTCATGAAACACTCAATGCGCTGCTAAAATTGCCCTCTGTCAGGATCTAATTCTCAAATACTATTCATTCTTGAGACTGTTTTCAGGTAGGACGTCATGTAAATGCCAGCACTGTTAATATAGCAGATGGATATAGATTGATTAAAATCTTCTTTTTACCATACATTGCTCCTCTGTCTTTTGAAAGATTGGGTCATTTTTGCTCTGGCTAGCTGCTTTGAACTCCAGCTGAATACTAGTATGTAGCTGAATAACATAAATGAACATTTTTTTCCTTGAATCAGGATGTAAAATGCCACAAGTGAGAGTCAACTTTTGAAGATAAACCTGTGCCTCGGTATCATCAGAGTTGTGAAATACTAATTGTGTGTGTGTGTGTGTGTGTGTGCAGGTCAGATATCTGTGCATGCACATCTGGTATTTGCATGCATAAATTAGGCTTGCCCGATTGCACATGCCTGACTTGGAAAATCTTCCCTGTAATTATTAGAAGATGTCATATATTTTTCTGTCACATTATAAAATTCAGGGGAAGGAACTCTTGCCCCCAAGACAGAAGCATAGACACACACATGCTCCAGAGGTTCATGTCCACCAAGGAGGAGTGCTATATTTTCTCTGTGTTTGCCATTTGGGGAGGGAAGGGGGTTGAGAGCAGGTGTGAGAAATCAGGTAGGCTTTGGCTCCCTTTACTGCAGACACAAGAAACAGATGGCTTAGGTTGATGCTTGCTGAACATATGGAGTGAACACACTAGTTACCAAGCTAGAACCTCAGCTGCACTAGCCAGTGCTTTCTGCTTGCTATTTGGTTGTGAATGCTTATTACATATTTAGAATACCGCATCCTTTCTTCTTTTTGTGTTCTTCAATGCCCTTTTACCTTTGGTTATCTTTCCTCCTCTATCTTGTACTCTTTCCTTTGCTGTCGTCTCCTTCATTTGCTCCTCATCTAAATGGTTGCTTAATCTTTGACTGTAGGCACTGTGTGGCCAAATTGCTACCAAAAAGAAGCATGCCTCAATTTTGCATTCATGTTTGCTTCTAAGGCAAAAGGAGGGAAAAAACCTTGAGAAATAAAGAACGTAATAAGTGTACCTGCTAATATTTGAAACTTAGATGCAGGTGTACTAGCATACAGTAGATGGGATCATAAATCTTTCTCTTAAAAATGATAGGAACTTTTTAACAGCCACTGGGGGAGGAGAAGAGTAAAGAGAGTGAAAGCGTTTATAAAGCCAGTAGAAAAGAAGTGATTTGAGCTGTGGACTCAGACTCATTGACTGAATTCTTTCCTAAGTCCACATCTAAAAATCTAAAGATGTGATAGGATTTTGAGGCAATCCATTAGCTTCAGTGGGAGTTTCTTGGCCCTCAGCACCACTTCAGTCTGATTGATCAGAGTCCGAATTGTAAGTGCTTGAGGCACCCATTGATAAAAACCTGGACTCAGTTATTACTGGCTATTTCTGTGTTGAAATAATGCTGTGATTGGTATGTTGGTGCAAGGGTTGGGGCAAGATGTTCTCCTGAGGTCCCTGCCTTTTTGCAATCTTTAAATATTTGAAAGAAGTGAGAGACAGTAGGAGAGAGTGGCCTCAGGCCATCGTGTAGCATTTCATGGGATGCATTTGGCCCTTGGGCCATATTCGCCTGTTTGTTTTTACTTAAAAGAAAAACTCTAGCAAATCTGGCTATTAATGAGTGTCTTAAAAGCAAATGAGAAAAAGCAGGCATGGAGATGGTAAAGCAGTGAAGGTTTCGAGCACTGTTCTCCTCTAGCAGCTCTAAATTCGAGAGCATTTCCCCTGGGGAAGGGCTGACGAGGGCACAGGAGGTGAGCTCATTGAGGGCTGGCTTTGTGGGTGCAGAACCACATGCCTCCAACTTGTACACCACCATTTGCTCCTCAGAGGGCTGGCTCACATGTACAGCTTTATCTTTCCGACTGTTAGAGTGGCCCTCTGTACTGTGCACATATGCTGGAGACCTGATTTATAATTAAGAGCAGCTGGCCATGCTGCTGTCCAAAATAATTTCCCCTAGTGATGGATCAGTGGAGAAAAATGCAGACAGTTTTTAGCCTTTTGTTGAAAGAAAGAAGAGGAGCCTTCATGCTGCGCACGGCTAGGGGAAGTTTATTGCTTGCCTGAAGAACCAAAAGCTGGGGATCTTCCATTTTATGAGTCCCTCCTGTGCTGTACCTGTAGTGAAAAAAAGAAGTTAAAGTTGCCTAAAGGCAGCTTATGGGGATTTCCCATATAGCTTATTTAATGTGTGCTGGGGAATGCTTCTGCCCTGCTAGTCTTCAGAAATGCAAACAGCAGAAAGATGGAAAAGAAACCCAAAACAAATAAACAAACAGCTCCCCCCTCTCCACCTTTATCCCCATTTTCCCAGATGTGCTTGGCACTTCTCTAGTATTTCTAGTAACTTAATAACCTGAGGGTTATTTTTATAGTGCTCATGGAAGAAGATTTTACATCGAGTCTGATATGGCTAACTGGACTCAAATGGAGTCCCTGTATAATGTTGGTTTTTAATAAGTATAAGAGAAGTTAATCTCGTATTACATTCCCCCCCCCCCAGTAGGTATTTTTAGAGTGAGTAAAAACATAAAATAGTGAGATGTCTAGAAACATTTTTGGGTAGTCCATCTGGAACAGCTCCTGTTGCAGTGTTAGGTCCCTGAGGGATGGTGGGAATGCAGAGCCCTACCTTGTCAGGGCTCTGCTGCTTTCCTGGTTGTATTTAGACGAACTTTCCGTTTCTAGCTTGGGGTTTCTGAAGCAGGACAGGAAACAGGGGAAGAGGATGAGGCTAGCAGAGTCCAATTCTTCCAGGGGAGGAGTCCTTCTCCAGAATAATTAGAGGCGAAGAGCAGTGCTGGTGGCTGTTGCACCTCTTTGCACCCTTGCCCACGCCTCCGTTGCATGATTGCTGTGATCCTGGTGACGGTGCTTTTTGGCCTCCCGTTTCTTTTCTTAGCTAACAGAAAACCTGCTGCAGGGTATGCGAGCATGGCAGAGCGGAGCTCCTGCTGCCACAGGGCTCGTTACCTCACGGCTTCAGGAAGGCGGCAGCAGCGGGCCTGTGGCCTTTAGGGGCTGGGGGAGCGTGCGAGGGGACATCATAGAAGGGCAAGGACTTGACAAGTCTTTGACCTCCTGAAGGAAGATAACGATAAGCCAGTTTTTAGGAGAAGCCTTAGGGACATATTCATAGGGAGTAGGAGGCAGCATCTCTCTAATCAGTGATTCTGTGGAGTGTGTGTTTCTGTATAAGGAAATGCAGGTTTTTGGAGACAATGGAAGATAAATTCTCTATTTACCACTCTTTGACTTGCCTTGGATGGCAGCCTTTCCTCTTTTGTGAGTTTTTACCGTGAGTAAATATTACTGCAAGTGAGGTGCGATTGTTAAACTCAGCCAGGCAATTCATGTGCCCTCAAATACCACAACACCCTCAAGGGTAGCAGTTGACCAGCTTCTGTCTTTGTGGCCTGGACTTCCAAACAGGGCAGCTTCACTCACTCTGTAACTGGGTGCACCCAAGCACGCATCGAAACAAATCAGCAGAACGAGGTAGTTACATTTCCATAGCAGCCTGGGTACAACTTCTCACTGAGAGCGAATTATGTGTCTAAGGGAAGGAATCTGACTACTCAATAGGGTTAAAGTAATATATGGATATAGTTTTTATATATATATATATGTATATATAAATATATATATTTTTGTGGTGTGTGCCACTGATGCTATTTATGTGACCTCTGGCAGTTGCCAGATCGTGATGGTCAGTGGCTGCCTCTGGTCCGCTGAATGCCAGGTGAAGGCTGGAAGCTTGGATTGCAGCGCAACTCAAGTTAAGCAGTAAGGTTATGCATTTACTGTAACGTGATTTATGCCGGCCTCCATGGTGAGTATTAAGTTGGCTAAAAATGGATGCTGTCCTTTTTCTGGGCATTCAGCTCCGCCATATAAATATGCTATTCAGGTCTACTAAGTTTTCATAAAATGTTGTTTCTGCCAGAATAGCTAACAGGGCTTATCCAGCAGTGACACTTCAATAGCAAAATGTTTTGTGAATGATTTTAGCCTATTTGTTTTTCTCTCCTGCTGTGATTCTAAATATTTTTACAAAACTATATTTGAGAGATGTATTCTCAAATGAAGAGGTACATTTGATATTCACTGACATAGTCTATTTTCATTACATTGAAAGTTATGATGCATGTATGACTGTGTTTATATTGAAATCACATGCTCACAAATACTGCCGTAAAGCTCAGTTCTTCAATCCTGTTAAAAAAATGAATTGTTAAAGGTGGCCAACAAGAAGGCAGCACTTTGTCCACCAGTTATATGCTGCTGCACTGTGGAGCTAATAGCATTAACAGAAGGAGCATTTTCAGCTTGCAGATCTGATGTAAAATACTAGTTTGTCAGTAATTGAATCCTGAAACAAACGTTCCAATTACTAAGGCACTGTAGCTTTTGTTCATGTGATGGGCAGGCAACAGTTCTTGCTTGTACCTGTCCCTACCGATTATTATTACATGTACTTAAAGTTCCTCTTTATTTTTCCCATTTTCATAACAACTGCATTATGAAGTGACATATCTTTTCCAGATATTTTGCTTGAATAAATAAGTAGGATATTAAATTCAACTAGGGTATTAGATTATAAATTAGTTCTGTAACAGGCGTCATAATGTTATTTAGATTTTCAGTTTACACAGACCTTGTAGTAACTCCCAAGAGCTATGCTACAGAATTATGGGAAGATGTGAGTTGATGTAAGAAAATTGGTTTTGGTAATATGCTGATGTCAGTAGAGTTTTGCTGTGTGGAAAGATATTTAAATTAACGTTTTTACTTACTCCATTGTACAAACTAAAGATTGGTAATGATTTCAGATTACTGATGTGTTGGCGTCTGGACTATGCAAACATGACCATAAATGTCTTTTCCCTAGTAGGGCGATATTTATATTGTGAGTTTGTGTACTGGTATTATTTTTTAACAGAGTAACGTGTTCCAGTCTTCCCTGTAACATAAGCATTTTGTTTCATGTCAGGAGAACGAAAAAATTTAAGAGCATTTTTAAATAAAAACCCCAGGCTGCCTAACAGGTACAGAGCTCTCTGTGTCAAAGAAGAAAGCACAGACTTACAGTGCCAGTCTTGAATAATTGTATCATGATTAGCAAGCACAGTGACACCATATTGGTGAGAGAGATGTGAAAGCATGCACATTTATAAGTACATTTATTAGTCAGATGGATGGTAATGGTAACCTGAAGAGAGAGCTTCTATAAGTAAAAAGATTTATAGCTGCTTACATAGGTATTCTGTAAATATGGGAATCTATACCCACTGTGATGTTTTGTATATTCAGCGCAAGAGTAAAGGTGAAAAATAACTGCGAAAGGAACTAGATGCCCTCCTGAGCCATTTTCTGAGATGATGGACAGCAGTATTGGTAGGGGTCTTAATTAAAATCAAACCAAACAAAAACCACCCCAGTTGCTTTTAATAATGAGGAGTACTAGAGTAAGGGAACAGATTATCTCCTTCTCCAGAGAAAATTGGCAGATGGAGAAAATGTATGTGCAGGTATCAGCAAGATTGCCTTGAAACCCCTCTGCTGCCTGTCACTGAGGTGCTTTTTCGGAATCTTCCATCAGGGCTGCAGCGAGGCAATTCAGTACCCAGGGCTGAAGGTGGATTTTGTGTCCTTTCTCCCCTTCTCTTTTGCCTCCTCTTGGCTCCTGCTGCATCAGCCCAAAGTGGAGGACCATGCTCAGTGAGACATTATTCAGGAAACCTCTCCCATTCACCTGTTTGAACAGCAGATAAGGATAGACAAGTTATTGTTTCCTGCAAAATATTGTGATCTTCCCCAGGAAGAGGAGATGGTAATAGAGCTACGCAAATCTTTTTTTGTCCCCAGCTGCAGTTATGCATATACCTCCCGTAGCCTTGGGATCTATCAGCCCCAGTTTATTGCATTCCCAAACTGGGCATGTGGTGCCAAACAACAAAATTGGTCTAAGCTGGGAGTAATTTTGGTGTGAGAGGACTTAGGGAGTTTTGAAGTAGGAATGAGAGCAGGCTCAGTCTTGACATTTTACTGTACAGGTCCTTCTCATCTCATCTGCCTGCTGCCCAGAAATATGGATGTCTTATGTTGTGGGCTCTTATGGGTATCTCAGGCAGTGAGGGCCTTTTCCTGCAGCTCTTACGTTGCCTTTTGGGTTCGCCAGGAAGCAATTCCCCTCTCGCTGGCTGACTACTGTGATTTTATAGATGGATGCAAAAGTTTAGCTCCTGCTCATCTATGGTACGTGTGGTCTTTCTTTGCTTTGGTACCTGCTAGAATTCACTCTACACACATACACAAATAGTAGCGTTAATGGGTGCTGCCAGGTACCTGGCCTTTAATGACTGAGCTGCTTATTTAAGTGTCTTAAATCTGAATTTAGGAGTCAAGAATAAGTTTTTCTGGTTGTTTTTTTGGGGTGTTTTTTTTTTTGTTTGTTTGTTTGGGTTTTTTTTTTTTGTGGTTTTGTTTGTTTTTGTTTTGTTTTTTTTTTTTTTTCTTGTTTTTGTTGTTGTTATTTCTGTTTTGGGTTTGGTTTGGTTTTCTGTTGTTGTTTGGTTGGTTGTGGTTTTTTTTGTGTTTTGTTTTTTTTTAATGTCAGAGGCATATCCAAATGCTGCACATCAGTTGATAACGTAGGCATGCTCCTATCCAGTGTTTCTGTGCAAGTTTACGAGTCAGGGCATGCTTTTATATGCAAAACATGTCTGTAGCCCATATTCCTTGTCGCATCATGGACATGCAATGTACATCTACTATTTGGAATGTGATTTGTCATCTAAATGTAGCTGGTGTTAGAGTCTGAATGTCTCGTTACTGTGAAACATTTTGCTGCTTTTAAAACAACTTGAACAAAGAGAGCACTTTATACTGCACTTTGATGTGTGTCTATTGAAAAAGCTCCTCTCCATTGCCGAGGCAGTGAAGCATTTGCATTAAGTGATACAGGAGAGATGCCATAGCAATTTCATGAGAATTACCCTTTGCAATGAATGTTAGATTAAACATCTAAGTAAAATCCCTTGAAAGTGGCCAGAAGATAAATTAGAGCAGAGATGTATCTAGGTACAATTAAATTATGTACCTTCTCTTAAAGATTGTTTTTAATTGATTTGGTGCATACTCTTTCCTTAGTTAATAACAAGTGTTGTACCTGTGGCTATATGATCACTCATGTGAGTTAGATTTACAGCACTAAGAAACTCCCTTTATCAAGGAAAACAATTTCATAAAGGGGCTGTCCCCTCTCACTGCTCTGTTGCTGATAATGTGTCTGGACTGTTTTCTGATTAGTGCTCCAGTCTTACACTAATATTGAAGATGTTCTTTAGCAGATAAATGTAGGGTTATCACATCATTTTAGCAACCTAATTTGTTCCTTGCCCGCACACTACAGCAACTTTCATGTCTCAAACCCCTCCTCTCCATTAGGGCTTCTACAGCACAGTAAAAATTAATTTAGGAGGTAGATGAGCATTGGAGAAGAGGACGAAGATACAGGATACAAAGATGTAGAGAAAGGAGTTGAAAGTATCTAGAAATCTTGATGAGACCAAAGTTCCCCCTATTTTACTTCTGAGGAAGCTTGAATGCAAATGGTCCTTAAAACTACCAGTGTAGCTGATAGGAATTACAGATCTTCTGTACCCATCAGTATTACAGGACAGTAATGTCACCATTTGAAGGCTGTGCTAGGTATTAATTTTTAACTTTGACCCAACTTCTACATGTTCCCTTCCAGTTCTCACTTGTTAACATTTTACCAAACCTCCATCTAAGCTGAATTCTAAGGTAATTATTTTCAGAGCCTCGTTTCTGAAGTTAGACACTCATATTTGGAAATGTCTTGATGATCAATAGTGAGAAAGAGATCTTTCCTTAGGAAAGGACTCATATACCATGGATCAAGAGAAAAACAGGTACAGAACCTGGGAAGAGAGGAAGGGTCTGAAGTGAACACCCATCATTGCTCACCCAAGTCCTGCCACAGGAAAAGGCTGACAGGCCCACAAGATGCCAGCTGCAGCCTGAAGTGGACGTTGTGGAGACCCTTCCAGGTAGTTTCCCCCCCAAAGTCCTAAGAGGTCACAGTGGTAAGAAGATGTCTTTGAGGTTGCTGTAGTTACTAATTGTGATTGCTAATTCTGGGTGCAGGCTTCTGAGCTATAACGGTAAGGGCCCATCCTGCAGATTGAGCGAGGAAAGGATCCTGATTTGTTTGTGGAAATCTCCTTAAAGGTTTTCTCTTCATACCTCTGCTTGGATAGTTGTGTATATGAGCATTCCCTCAAATTCCTATTTGGTCTCAGTGAGGACACATTTCTTGTCTTCATTCCTACTTGGATTTTAAAAAAAGCCTTTGAGTTACACATTTAAAAAATTTTAAGATAATGTTCTCAACCTCTAAAAGGAGAATCTAAATGAAAAAAAAAATCCACCTAACAATTAGATAGTTAATGTTTGCATAATTTTAATTATCACACATTGCAATTATTTCTAATTCATTTCAGTATACAAATCACTATTTTATATATGGCATGTTAATGTTTACTACTATAATTACTAATTTGCAATATAAGGCAGCAATTTTATAGTTATTCAGTTATGTATAATTATTATGTCAAATAGGAGATGGCAATTAACACTGAAATGTATTAGAAATTATTTTACTAAAATCAGTCTAAGAATATTTGACACATACTTGTCATCTAGTGGAATATGGACTGCATTTTCCTACTCTTTACCCCCTAACCATGCTTTTATACAGTGCATTTATTTGAGCTCCCAAAGGATTTAGTCCTGCAGAAATTCCTATTTCACCGTCACATTGGCCGAAGGGAGAGCTAGAACTAATGAGCAAAATCCAGGGAGTCTTCTATAGCTAAATCAGAGTTTAGGTGCCTTGTTCTACATAAGCATTTCAGAAAGTCCCTGCTTTAGTGGCTGCTTAAAAAGCAGATGTTTAAGTCCTTCTGCTACTCATAGCTCCAAGTCTTTTAAAAGAGATGTTCAGAGAAAGTTTTGAGCTGTAACACTGGCAATGCCTTAGCAGGAAGGTGCCAAATGAGCCGTGAGCCTGCAGCTGGCATCCCCGGGTGCTGTGCAGAGCTGAGCAGCCAGGGATTTGCCCCTGTGTGATGGCAGAAAGATTCAAGGGTGAAGAAGAGGGTATCAAAGCTGCTCACGGTTACCCACAACACGACTCCTACATTTCTCTGAGACCACCCAAAGCACCATGCATTGCATCTTCAAAACTATAGTGGTAGTGTTGTGTGAAAACTTGACCAGAAGGTGGGAAAGCTGAGGTCTGGGTCCTCTTCTGTAAGGAGGGAATAGGGGCACTGTCTCCTGTCCCATGGGAACACACCCTGGTGCAGGCTCTAGTTAGAAGTGACCTTAACTTCCTTTGCTGAAGCTGGGCTGCCGTGCTGTCAAGTGCGAGAGCTGGGAGCCGGGAGGAAGTAGGCATCTGAGGAGTTGTGGCACTTCTGGGATGGGAGAGACTTGTTCTACCTAGGGTGAGTTTGGGTGCTCCACACTCCACAGATAGACCCACTGCAGTGCAAAATGTGAAACAAAGCTCTTAATACGTAAAAAATTACAGCCTTAAATTATCTAGGGAGTACAAAGAGGGGAGAAATCCTGATTCATAGAGAATCTAAATTAGCACTATCACTTAAACTTTCTTAGTAGCAAAATAGTTCTCAGTGACAGTTGTTTTTTGTTTTTTTTTTTGGTTTTTTTTTTTTTTTCCAGGGATTTAAAAATCTGGGCAGCTCTAAGCCCTGCTAAACAAAATTCATGTCTGTACATCTTAATAAAGCAGTGAAGAGCGCACAGTGGGTCAAACAAATTCACCTCCTTCCTTGGTATAAGTGTAAGGCTGCTATAACAGCACATGGCAGGGGGAGATCCAAATAGGGCCCTCGGTGTGTTAACAGAGCATATTGACTTATATCAGTCCCTTTGCCTGGTTTAAAATTGATCCCTTTAGAAAAGTTAAATATCACCTGTGTTTGTATATTGCTAGACAGCTATTAAGATAATGCTTTTATAAATACAGATGGTGCCCTTATCAAAATTACATGGCAGTAAATAGATGCCAGTAGAAATAAATGACACTTTGATTAGCTAATAAAATGAAGCACAAATAGAATGGGGATGCTAAGTTGCTCTGACAGTTTTCATACTGTCTTATTTATTGCTTATTTAGCTTGATAAGTTTCTATTACAGTTTTTGCTTCTTAAGCAATTCCTTTGAACTTTTAATTTTTAAACAGTAATCTGTATTTTATTGACTGGGGTTGGAAAATCCTCATTGTCAATAAGCTCTTCATCATGATAGTAAATGTTATTCTTTTTAAAGTAAAGTAATAGGCCAATTGCTCTAAGTCATGTAGATAAAAGTAGCAAAGGGTGTCAATTAATATATTACATGAAAATTATTGATTAAAGCAAATTATTGCTGAAAGTTTGGCAAGCTGTGTTGGTTCACTGATGTGGTGGCTTTTTATGCCATGGGAGATACAGTGAAAGTCTTGTATCAGTACACTGAATGACAGCAGGAAAATTGTACAGGAAGACTATTACACTTTGGGGATGGACTTATACTATATTCATAGTGGAATTCATAGAATGGTTTGGGTTGGAAGGGACCTTAAAGATCGTATAGTGGGCAGGGACACCTTCCACTAGACCAGGTTGCTCAAAGCCCCGTCCAACCTGGCCTTGAACCCTTCCAGGGAGGGGGCAGCCACAGCTTCTCTGGGCACCCTGTGCCAGGGCCTCACCACCCTCACTGGAAAGAATTTCTTCCTTATATCTAATCTAAATCTAACCTCTTTCAGTTTAAGATGGTTACTCCTCATTCTATTACTACACTCCCTTCCCAGCTTTCCTGTAGTCCCCTTTAAGTACTGTAGGGCCACTGTTAGGTCTCCCCGGAGCCTTCTCTTCTCCAGGCTGAACAACCCCAACTCTCTCAGCCTGTCCTCATAGGGGAGGTTCTCCAGCCACCTGAGTGTTTTTGTGGCCCTCCTCTGGACCCACTTAAGCATGTCTATGTCCTTCTTATGTTGGGGGCCACACAGCTGGATGCAGTAGTCCAGGTGGTGGTCTCACAAGAGCAGAGTGGAGGGGGGAGAATCCCCTCCCTCAACCTCCTGGCCACACTTCTCTTGAGGCAGCCCAGGATACAGTTGGCTTTCTGGGTTGCGAGTGCACATTGCTGGCTCATATTTAGTTTTCCATCTCCTAATACCCCTAAGTCCTTCTCTGCAGGGCTGCTTTTAATCCACTCATTGCCCAGCCTGGATTTGTGCTTGGGATTGCCCCGATCCGTGTGCAGGACCTTGCACTTGGCCTTGTTGAACTTCATGAGGTTCACAGGGGCCCACCTCTCAAGCTTGTCAGGGTCCCTCTGGATGGCATCCCTGACCTCCACAGCGTTGGCCGTACCACACAGCTTGGTATTGTTGGTGAACTTTTTGACTATTCTTAGTACTTAGGGAAAGAGTCTCAGTTGTTGAAAATCAGTGTAACTTCATCAGGTTCAGTGGGATTGAGACGTGGTTTGGTCACTTTTAAATCTGCTCATAATAGATATGATGGAAATAGTGCCTGGCATTTGGGGTGTACTGGAAGAACGTGCTCATTGATGCAGTTGTTCTTGGGATTGTTAATGGCAGTGGTAATCAAGAAGCAGAGAGAGCACCTGAGAAGAGTACAAATAGTATGTGAGTCATTAACATGGTCTAACCGGCATAATGCTGACCAGTATTTTTGCCTTTTTGGTACCTAGAAAACTTCACTTGGTAACTCAAAACAGCAAATGTTTATAACCTGCCACGGGTTTTAAAATATTCTCAGAAACTTTTGGTTGCCCCTGCGTTCTCAGAGTACAAAGTTCAGTTTTGGTCTTTTGGTGCAACCTGTCACTAATAATAAGCCTGTGGTGTAGCAGTGCTGGCAGTGAATTTAGTAAACTAGCTCTCTTCCACTCTACAAAGAAAGGACTTCAAGCTTGTGTTCCTACGCACAGTGTTTTCCTCTGCACCTTGTGAAGCAGCAGTGCTGTGGCTAAGCATGACACCCAGTTCTCCTCAGTCTCACTCAATAATTACTGCTCTGACATGATCACTCTGACTGTAGCCAGCAGTTTGGCACAACCTCCAAGGGACCAGCCATCGGCCAGATGGAGAGAAGGGAGCAAGCATCCCAGCTGCCACACTCTTCTGGAGCTGCACTGTGCATCTGAGTTCAGATTTCTATGGCCCAACTATGGCTCCATTGACCTTACGCACAATAGCATTTTCTTTCTGTCTATAGGCCCTGCCTACCACCAGGGCTGGGCTTGGGGGGGGCCAAAAATTTATCTTCTCACATTTAGACAGTTGATGTGAGGACTTGTGTAAAGACTGTGGGCTGCATGGGAAGTTTTCACCTGTTGCGTCCTCATGGGAAGTGTCAGTGGAAAAGGCAAAGGCATCTTTTAGATTGTTTCTCTTAGGTCCCCTTCTGTCAAGGTTCCTTGTGAAGGGGGTTAGTTTGGGGCTGTGAGAACATTTTGTGCTGATTAATCTTACAGATTTGGCCCAAATGTTGCCAATAGCTTATTATCAGAGAGCAGGTGGGACACATCTAGTTGCTGGATGGAAAAATCCTTTTAGGTGTCCAGGCCCCGGCTGTGTGGACCTAATGGAATCATGTTGCTGTTCGTGCTTTCACCTTTTGTTATAAAAATTTAAAAACCTATTTTCCAAATAAATAAGTTTAAGAAATCCCAAACCATAACAAAACACCCCTTCGGATTTCACATCTTTATGGCTATATTGTCAACTTGATGCATGAGGTTTTAGCTGTGCAAATCCCTTTAATGCAAGTGGGAGTTGTACAGTGAAAGATTTACACATTGAGTTTAGAATAGTATTCCTTCATCTCTCTTTCTCTCTCTCTCATTTTTTTTTTTTTTAAAGTTCCTTTCCCCGTATTGATTCCCTCCCCAGATTTTCCTCTTTGCTCTTTAATGAAAACCACAGGCTAATTCAGTGCTTCTCTTTCTGTAGTGAGGCAGGCATGATGATCCCTTCCTACTCACTGAATAGGCATAAATCCAAGGGAGTGATATGTGAAGGTAGTGATAATATGTGATTATTAAGGTGATAGTGAAAATCCTTTATCTCATTAGTCATTTCCATCCTCCCCCCAAAAGTGTGAAGCAGTCAATACTGCAGAACCCCATCCCAGTGAAAAAACTTTTTTCATAAACATTTTTTTTTTTTTTTCAGGATGATTCAGTCAGCTTTTCTGGCTAAAATTTTCTTCACTGCTTATAAGTAATGTGGTTGACACAAACAGATGTACATAAATCTAACATTTCAAGGAAGATCATGCCATATCCTATCTATATGACAGGGCAGAATTTGAACAGTCTTGTGCTAGCCTGTGGGCATAATGCAAATTCCCTGGGCTGGAGAGACTTGCTTTTGCTCCAGATTTTCAATTGGTTGTCACCTCATTTTAAAAAAAAATGGACTCACTCTACACAGCTGGGCTATAGAGGTTTCCTTGATTGTATTAGGAGGGAATGATTGACCTAAACGTTGAATCCTTTGGGACTGTGAACAATAAACACCCCTTTGTCCCCAATTTATATTAGAAAGTGCATTCTCTCCATCTTCTTTTGTCCAGAGAATTTACATTGCTTCCTGGTATACAACTTGGGAACAGTTTATTGTCTGTGTAGCAGGATATGCAGTTAGGTATTTTCTTTTTTAAACCAAGGGAAAAGGCAGAAACTGTCACCCATCTGGGTGGGGTGATAATCCTGCACAGCCCGAATCCCTGTCAAAGCGAGAGTGCAGCCCAGGTGGAATTTGGAATAATGTACGGAAGGCATTTTGCCAAAATGTTTGTCTACAGAATGGCAGAGATTAAAGCCCTTCTAGCTCTGATTGGATTACCATGGACCAGAAGCACTTTAATCTCTACCAGTGTGGCTTTGGGGGAAGCCAGTGATTGAGACGTGTGGCGGGACCATGCTGAAGAAGTGGATGACTGCACTTAGCTCCTTAATCTTCTTGTCCTGTGGCTGTAGTAGAAAAATATTTAACTGTTGCAGCAGGGAGAGAGAAATAGGTAGAGAGTAGTTATTTTCCCTTTTACTGTGTGAAGAAAATATAAATCCCACTTTTCTCCCCTCCGGAGTTGTGGAAGCAGCCTGTGTGTGATAGCCCTACTCAGAGCAGCCTGAGCCCCTGCTCAAAACACAAAATTGGGTAAGCTGGTGGTTGAGATTAATGTAAGCACATAATAGGCAATACTGCAAATCAGAGGTCTCTATAACCTAGTACCATGTCTCAGACCAGCAGCAGATGTCAGTGGAAGGGTATTAAGACAGAGTATATTTAAAGTGACTTTTTTTTTTTTTCCCCAAGGCTGACAATAGTCAGTATTTTCTGGACACTTCTTGAATAATTTATGTTTAAATGCTATATCTTGTATGTAAGAGTGGCTGCAAACAGAGATATTCAAGAATGATTCCAAGTATAGGAATGCCCTTTTGGAGAAGGGAGGAACACAGGCATGAAATACTAAACCCGAGCTTTGGATGATATGCAGGTCAGTAAAGAGATAGGAATAACAGTGGAAAATCTTGGTCAAGTCTCAGCTAAGAAAGGGCACATTTAATAAAGGAAACAATATGTGGGTGAGGTGGTGAAGATTGTCACGAGAGGTATGAAATGTCCATTTAGTGCCTGACCTAGAGCACCCTGTCCAACCAGTGGGATGCAGGATGCTGTGAGAACCAAAAGTTGTCCTTCTCACTTACGTAAGGGTCCCCAACACAACTTCAGCTTTGTGCACCTGCCTAAGTTATTTTGGTGTTTCTACAACAGATTACCCCTGAGTAGTCCCCCAAGAAAGAAGCTAGGGGATGCTGCAAGACTGATGGAGTCTCCCAAAACCTGCCGGTAAGGTTGAGTATTTATTAATCAGCACATGGCTCCATGTAAAGAATGAATGTGGCTGGCAGTTTCTTGAGCTTCAGCAAGAGCGAAAGCCTCACCTCTTGTGTTCAGCTTGCTGGGCTGGGAGGTCTGGAGGGGAAGCAGGAGAATTCACCAGTACTGGGAATAGGAATGGAAGTCTCTCTGCATGGCTGAGGTGGGCTGTGCTCAAACAGGCAGGGAGGTCGTGGGGCTGTTAGCTTCAGTGGAGCTTAGGTCACCAGAAAAACACAACTCCCCAAAACGGAAGAAGTCTTAATTCCTGTTTTCATTTAGCATTAGGAGTCTGGTTCTTCAGTGAATCGGCTGCACATTCAGCTTCTGTAAAAATATGGACAACTTCAGTCAGAAGCGTGTCTAATGCCATGTAGACGTCTTTAATTTTTAAATGATCCTTCAGACTAGGAGGGTAAAGCTGTGTAATCCTTATGTTTTATATGCTATTGTGCCAGCCTTTCATGGTGAGAAGCTAAATATTTTTGTCATTTTAGTTAGTTTATATATGCTGTTCTTGGTTTGCTGGCAAAGTGAAATGTCTGATGTGTCCCACCCCTGATGTCTGCATTTGGATGCAGGATGAAGTGAAATGAACCCTATAAGCCAAACACTGAGTTCCTTTCCGTGCTTTTATTAGCTTTTACTTGGCAAATTCTAATGGTTTTTGAATAGAGAACATAACATTGTAAAAACAGTTGATGTTTATGGAAGGCACAGCATAACTTAATAAATACAGTATACATGTTACGAGAATGGATGCTCTTTCGCTAAGTACAGAAGCTACATATGGTGCTGATAGCAAATCCCATATGTTTGTAGAAGAGGCTACATTTGTACAGTGCCTTTTTCTGAGACCTACTAATCTGTGAAAAATATCAGTTCTGTTTAATACTGCTGTTCGTGACCTCTTGGTTTTGTCTTTTAAGTTCTGTGAAATGTACCCAGTCGGAATGGACCTGGACATGTAGGTCTGCACTCCTCTTCAAGGCCACTTAATCCTAACAGTGCCCATCTGGGAGATCCAAAATGCCCCTTACCCTAATCACGGTGTTACAAAATTAGACTGTCTTTTATATTCCTGTTCCTGGCTCTCCGAATATTGAGTGTGTGGCTCCCCAGTGACACAGCTTCCAAAGGAAAGTACTCATCCATCACCAGTGTCACCTCCGGCCCGCTGGCAGTGGTGCTCTCATAGGAGGCATACGCTTGAATCTTGGCTCTCAGTCTGGGAAGAGATTTGGATCCAGATGTCCCACCTTTCTGTTGCTATAATCACCAGTGGATGGTGTAGCAGCTACTGACAACATCTCCTCTGCTAGATGATCCTGTATGGAGCTGCTGCTGCTGCTTTCAGAGAGCAGAAGTAAGTGCTTACGCTCAGGAGCAGGTTCTGGGCTCTGAATGGAGACAACCGCCTGATGCCTTGTCTCAGGGAATTTTGGAAGAGTGTAAGACTTGGAATATACTCAGTAGTAAGCTCTCCTGGCTATGTGGCCATGTGCTCGATATGAGTCTGCCGAGGTCTCTAACACTCCAGTACACTCCTGAGGTTGGCTTCTATATGCTCTTGGGGCCTATGTGTCTACTTCTGCATTTCAGATTCTGTTTGGGGACCAACTTTCTAAAAATGTATGCCTTAGAATGCCTAACTCTAGGTGCCCAAGCCCTTTATGGGATCCAACCTGCAGTTTAAACCTGCTTAGTTAGAGATCAGATTGTATACCTTGTATGGTTGCAGGTTCCAGGAATATCCTTTGCTTTTTAATCTACAGATGTTTGGATTAACTAGATTTCTCTCTGAATATAACACACATAAATGTACCATGCACAGCTGCTAGCAACTCTTGGCATTTTAAATTTATTATTTTTATTTATTCATTGAAGAAAAGCATTTAGAAACTGTTGTGTAAGTAATTTGGTTAGGCAGGCTTTTTAGCAATAGGCAATAGAGAGTTAATTCTCGGTGTTGTCAGCTGCTTTCAGTTTTGAACACGTTTCGGATTCATAAGACAGCCATATAGAAAAGAATGTTATGTTAATGTGACAGCAATCACAGACACTGCTATTGAAAACTCACTGTGGCTCTCCCCTCCAAAATTAACATCATAACCTTATGTCAGTGACTCACTATTATCCTAATACCTGTTTTTGGATTCTGTCCAGTCCCATTAGATATCCCCGTGTTGATTGCTCTGTTACTGGTGAATGTTAATTGCCTCCAAATCTCAACGGAGTTCAAAAGCTTGGGGAAAAAGTACTGACTGGTAAAGCTGCTAGTTTTATTAACAGGAAAGTAAATAATAAATCTGTTCAGAGATTTGAATGAAGTGCCTGAGACATGAGATATAAACAGCTTTGCATGTCTATCATATGTTAGTAATGAGACAGCAGAGTAAGCCATACTGACTTTGAACATTTAAATGGTATCAGTAGTGCCTGTCCACAGTTAGTGTACTTTAAGAGGTAGCTGGGCTCCATGTCCTTCCCGTTGGGGTTGTCATCTGCTTGACATTAAATGATGCCCATTACTACCTTTTAAGATGCTTTTTAGAGTTAGTGGGACTATTTAATTGAGATGGTGATATCAAAATATGGTTATAGCAAGCCTTGTCACGTATCATTTAATATTTTTTCCTCCTCTTGGTATGCGTATTTATGATTTTTTTTAATAGAGAAACTTCTGCTTTGCTTTAGAGGAGAACTGAGATCTTTACTACTCGTCTGCTCTTTTCTGTTTTAATCACAGAGTTTTAAACAAAATCCCTGTGTGCTCCCCCTTTTCCACACCAGAAACCTCTAGATGGAAAATTCTTAGTATAATCTCACTGTGGGTTTTCTTCTTGTAGTGTATTTTCTGGTTTAGGTACCTCTTTTAGTAGTTTTTAGTTTGTAAAAACATTGGTAGCACTTACAGAGCTGAAATAAGTGATGTGAAGAATATACTGTAATCACATACTGCAGAATAATTACATATTTTATATCACTGGTTTTCAGTTGGTAGATAATATTTAATCTCCTAGTAGAGATCTGTAATGACTCATTTTAGACACTGACCCTCTAACTTCATTTCAGGAATAAAATATTTCCTAATCCAGTAATGTCTGTCTATACCATCATGTCATGTAGATAAAGAAAAGCAACTTCAGGCACCTACTGCTAGATTGCTTAACAAAAATAAATGTCAGCAGGTGAATTGCTTGCTGAATGTTAGGCTGAAGTCAAACGTGAGCTGAACATGTGCTATAGCTGTATAAAATCTGAATTGGAGCGGGCAAAGTGAAGTTGCTATTTTTGTTATTTTAAGTGATTGTTAGGCTGTTATAATGAAAAGCATACCCAGTATTAACTTGAATTACATTGATCTAATAGGCGTAGCGTGTCCAGATTAACATGGGGTTTTTTTAAGCAGTATAAGTGTGATTCAATAACCATGCCGGTGTTGAAAATGTCAACAGAAGCTAAGAATTTCTCTGTGAGACCTACTCTAGAGAAACCAAACCAGAACAAAGAAGGTGAGAGAGGGAAGCAGAATAATTAACAGCATTTTTCTTTTTTGTGGAAATGAGTTTGATAATAGTGTTTATTATTAAAATATGAGTGTTTGAACCATGTCCATGTTTTCACCAGATGTAGTAAAAATACATACAGAAAATGAGCACACTGCTGAACACTGTGTGTTTGGGAGGTCTCTAAAGTAAAGATGGTGGGTGATTAAAATAAGCTTCTTTAGCCACACTGAATCACATAAGTAGCTGCCAGGATTTCACAGCTTCTGAGCATTAAGAATGTCCCATTCATTTCCATGCTGAAAATGTTGGTCATGATCTTCTCTAGCCGGTCAGTGTCTCTCACTGTGAAGATACGCTTTGCTTATCAAGCCCTGTTTCACTGCATCCCTCCACTTCTGTTCACATTTACGAAGAATTTCAGCAAAAGGAAGGATTTCACATGTTTCATTTTATAAACAATTTTACATTTCATTTTTCATTTTTAGAGTGCATGATAACACGTGCCAAGGCACGAAAAAAGAGAATGAATAAAAGATTATTTACTGTTTATGTAGTTTTACCAAGTTAGTACTTTGCTTTGTATATGTATAAATGTATTCATGTTTATTATTAAATCATAATTCTGTAGTTGTCCTGTAGCCCTGAAGCATGTGCTTGTCCCTGAAGTCAGAGGAATTTTATTTCTGTAAGTGGCATAGAGTAGGGCTGCGTGTGTTTACTGTAGGATTTGCATCACATTTTCCCTACTGAATTCAAACAGCCCTAACATTTCTGTCTTTCCCTGTGCCCTGCTACTGAGAGTGTCATGGCTGAAATGAATTCTCTATTTCTGCTGTGGCTGTGCTGGCCGAAGGAGTAAAGCGGTGTGTCTCTGTGTGTGCAGCAGGTAAGGTAACAAGAAGTTACTGCCCATCTCTGCCTGCATTTCCTTGTCATCTCTGCTGGTAGGTGTTAACTCAAGCCAGGGAGTGGAAAAGCCTGCCCCAGGCGGAAAGAGAGAAAGGTGGTGTGTGCTACTTGACTGCCATTAGGGCATGGAGATGTAATACCAGTTTGTTCAGTAGGAGTTGGTCTTTGATGCTTAGAAATTTTGTACTTTCTGCCGAGTGCAGGAACTCTGCAGTGCTGTGAACACTTGACTCAGCTCTAAAAATGAAACAAAACCCCAGGTGCCGTAGTTCAGTGTGGGTCAAATTCATCTTAGATGTAAACATCACCCCCCTGCATTTGCATAAATTAAAAGAGTTTATGCTAGGGATTAATTTGGCCCAGTGACTTTGCTAAGATGAAATTCTTTGTGTGCTTGTGGATTATGGTGTCAAGAGAGGGGATCACTGTTGCTGGAGTTCTATGAGAAAGAGGCCAAAAATAGAATCATTTCCATAGCTTAGAAAAAAAACCCCACAGAATCATAAAAAGTAATCAGCTGTTGGAAAGAATGAATTTTGTGCTCCTAATTTGCAGAAATCCCAGCAGTTGCTACTGTGCCCAACCACTCACTAATACAATAAAATATAATTACATAATTAAGTACAATATAGGATTTCCATAATAGGGAACTTTGTTTCCTTGTCACAATATGTGAGTTGATGTGGTTGAAGCTCATCGTTCAGCACTGTAACTGTTATTAGATGCTAACGAATCACGTACTAGGCAGGATTCTCCTGCAGGGGCACTTCCCAGTCTGGGCGAAATTGGCTGTAGACAGTGGAAGCTTTATAGGAGGTTCCCGAAGACTCACTTTTTGGGTGGAGAAGCACCTTATTAACTGTGTTTTACTTTGTTAACTGTCTCTCATTGCTGTTTGTTCAGACTGATACAATCTGTCTGTTGCTAAGCCTGGGACTTGCTGAAAGCTTAAATTCAAGTGAATGAGTGACTTGCTAAGGTAGAAGTTTTCTTAGAACCTGATTGCCCATTGCTGATGCCAGTGGAAACTTGAATAAATAGAGCTGCAAAAACAGACACTTAAACTTAGGTACAATAGAGTCTCTATTTAGGTGAGTACTGTCTGTTGTGATACAGAAGCATTAATCCTAGTTTTATTGACATACTTCCATTTGGACAGTCACTTGTGCAAAATTGTGCAGTATACAAGATTGGTTTGTAGCTAGCAGAAACAGTAGAAAAGCATCTGGATCCAGTGCTGAGCAATGTTAGCAGGAAAGGTAATTATGGAGGTCCAATCCCTGAAGCCTCTAGAACTTTAATGGGTGGAACATTTTTGGTGTTTATATATTTGAGGTCAGACAGAAGGATCTACCCGGCCTTTAAGATGTTTTTTTTTTTTTTGTATGAGATACATCAGGGAGAAGAAAGAGACTGGGAATTAGATTTTGGAGGAAAGAAATGAAGCCATGTGAATTGTAATACAGTGTCCAAATAATCAGGTACGTAGCATCATCATGAAAATATGGGTCTTTTTGTGTTCAATCAGATTCACGTAAAAGCAAACGTGAAGTGCTAAGTCAAGATAAAAGAACAGATTTGGTTATCTGCAGGGCAGCCATTGGTGACAAGTAATGGTTGCTTCTGATTTTGCTCCCAATTTCTCTTCCAGTCCTCTTGTTCCACCCAAGCTTCTGTCCTTGTCCCCCTTTCCACTCTGATCGGCTTGCCTTCATTTACTGCAGTTCATCAGTGGCCTGGTCCTCATCTCATTAAAATCAATGGCAAAGCTATTACTGACCTCGGTGATGCAGGAAGAAAATCCCAGGTCTACAATTCCTTGCTTATCCTAATCAGTCAGATCATCATCATTAATTTAACGTAACTTAAAATCCATCAAAACACAGCATACTTTTAGTTTACCTGCTAACACACAAAGTGCATATTCCTAAGCCTTCAAGCAGAAGTTTGTGTGATGAGTTTCTCTCTAGCTGAGCAGTTTCCTTGCTTGTATTTTAGCTGTTCTGAAAGTAGGAGTTTGAAGAGCTGTAAAGACTTTGGGGTTGGCATGTCCTGTTTGTAGGCTACAGAATCTACTGACTTTTGAGTAATTTGTGTAGATGTGCGTGTAGAGTACTTCCACAGTCATAATCTTGAATAGTTCAAATTTAATTATGATGAGAGATCCTGTATTTCATTTATATGTAAAATTAAAAGAAAATATGCAGAAGCTAATCCTGTTCTGAGACTGACTCCAGATATTTCTGAGCTAAAATGTTTGTAACATAGAAATCTCATTAAAATTCCTATTTCTACACATTTTAGTAGTGATTTGGTTTAAAAATTGCAAGACTGTAGTTTCATTTGACTGAGAGAAGAATTATGAGTCTGTAGACAAACTAACTGCAGTTTTAACAATGCTAAAATCCATTATAAATCAGAAAAGGAGGGAAAAAGTACACATGCCATAATAATAATTTATTTGACAGTGCTATTGAATATACATACAGCTCACAGATTATGTGTTTCTAGTACACTAAAAATAAGAAGGGTAAGCACAGGAACATTATTTTTAATATGAGGATGCAATGCTAAAGAGGAGAGAAGTTTTTGGAATGATAATCAGGCTGCCGGAGCACCATGTTATACTGGCTTCTGGTTATGCAGCCTTCTGCTCCAGCTGTGAAAAAAAGGCATGGAAAAGCAAAGACAATACGGTTGGCATCTCTGTATATTTTTCTCTTTTTTTTTCATATTCTTATTAGGGAGATTCCCGCAAGTTTCAGAAATGTTTTTTGAGCTATAGCTTTCTGAAGTCCAGTGTCAGAAATGGTAAATTCCAGTACAGATTAGAAAATGTGTGGTGGCTTGGCTGTGTCCCGCTGGTATGTTTTGGTGGGGGTGGGGAGTGAGTGACTGTATGATTGCCACTTGTCAAATCTGAAGAGTGGAAATCTAGCTACTATCCTGTCCTATGTATTCCCCAAAGGTCACTTAATCCCAGTGGTCACTACTGGGATTTATTCTGGGAAGCACACTTTGCATTGGAGTTTAGAAATACAGATGTGATAGTCTATATAGGTAAGGCTATATGGATTTCAGATGTATGGGAACATGAGTTGGGCATTTTTGATACCTTTAATGAAGTGGATTTACAAAATTTGTTTGAGCTTTCCTTTTGGCTGTCAATGATAGTGTATGTCTACCAATAATATGCTTATTGTTGTAATCCTTTTTTAGGGAAAACTCTGATTCTGAAATACTAATCTTAGCAATATTGCAGTTATGAAAAAGGGTATAATGGGTTTTTCTCTGAATGAGTTGCTCAGGGTGAGGCACAAAATCTGGTCAAGTTACAGGTTTAGCTGGCTTCTTTATCTGTATTTACAAATTCTGTTTAATAGGAGCAATAATAAGTAGCAGCCAAAAGATAATTGTGCTCATAGTTCAGTTGAAATCGGTTGTCCTGAAGGACTGCGCTTTGTAATACTGGTCTGTGCTCTAACTGCTCGGAAGTGCATTGTTGTGTGTTACTGCCTAATTGGTGAACTGTAATTGCCTATATTGAGAACTGATCCTAAAAGTTAATCTATGCTGTAGTCAGGAAGATTAATTGGGGCAATCACCATCCCATAGATTTCTAGTAAAGTGACACCCCCTTAAAATGGTTTGCTGGAAGTGCAGTGTAGTCCAAAATGAAAGATGGACAACACATGCCTTCTGAGCGTGCTCGCTCTTGTCCAAAAGCTTGTCTGTAACTCAGCATACCTTCACTGAGTACTCTGGACACAAGATTTTAGAGGGATTATGGCTGAGAAAAGGCACAGGAAATTTGAATTACACTGTTTTAGGCAAAATATGTAATCGTGTTGATGGGGGGTTATGACTTGTATGCCTTCCAGATTTGCTTTAACCATGCGTTTTGATTTGAGGGTGGTTCTGTTGGCTGGTCTACAGTGCATGGGTCCGAGAGCAGCCATGCTTCCACCTAGCTGTGTGCCTGGAGTGTCCTATGGCAAACTGCTGGCCAGACAGTGCCTGGCATACTTCAAGGTGACAAGCACTGTCCCTCAAACACCTCTTTCTGTGTTCAGTCCTTCTGATGCTCTGAAGTTGTCCGAATAGCTTTCTCCACATGGCTCACGGCTTGCCTGCATGAGCTGAGTAGTACAAGTGGTGTGGGCAGCTGTGCACCCTCCTTTCACGCTGCACTGTGACCAGCTACTGTTAGTACCACTAGAACGGGAAGGTCACAGTTAAAACTTGGATGTAAAACAGAGTTTCTGAAGATGCACTGAAAATTTTACATAGATGGGATGCCGCCTTTACATAATTTGAAATCCAAGCCTACAATGTGCTTCCACTACAGCAGCTGAACCATGGAGATATAAAGCAAAAAGATGTTGGGTCATGTGGCATCGGCAGGAGATGGACTCAGTGTACTGTAGTGAAATGTCACATTCCAGAAGATCCTGAAATTAATAGTCTCCGTGTCACACAACACTGCAGTCTCTGTTCACATGATGCAAGTCTTGTGTATGTGATCTATCCTGAAGTAAGAAAGCCGTTTGCTTTATTTATGAGGATTGTGCTGCCATCGCAGTGTAGAGTGGAACATCATTTGATCGCATCAGGGCGCATTCATGATATGCTCCTCAGCGTAGTAAAAACCTTTACCTGTCTGAGCTGGCCATGGGAAAACTTGGAGCACTCTCCTGTGCTGGCTTTGGGGGCTGCTTAACATGTAATATTATCCAGCTGCTGAACTTTATAAGGTTTCTATTTCTAACTTTAACTGGTTTTCATTCTTTAGAAAAACTTTGGCCTTGCTCCAGAGGTGACAGGATGTAACTGAATATCAGGAAGTGAGGCACAGTCCGGGCCTGGCTGTGGAAAGTTAGAGAGGTGGGGATGGCTGGCAGAGATGCTGCTCGGCGTTACAGGAGCAGTTAGTGTTCCTGGTGCTGTACCTTTGTGCACAAGGCCCATCGTCAGACATGTTATCAGGCAGACATTTCACCTCCGCTGTGCATCCACAGAAATTTCTGCTTGTTACAAAAATTCAGTGAAGGATAAGGGAAAAAATCAATGTTTGATAAAATGCTACAGGTTTCTGGCACAGTCTTGGCTTTGTTGAAGGTCTGGTTCTTGCTCTCCTTAAAGTGCACAAGTGATTGGGAGTTATGGCTGAGGAACGTTTGCATGTAGATCCATGATGATAATGCCTGGAAGAACCACTTTGGCCATCTGGTTCGATCCATAATATAAACACACTACTTGAGCTCACCAGATTCAGTTCATTGTTGCACTGGAGCCACCCAGGGAAGAAGTCTGATGACAGACAGTGTACTGCAGCCTGTGGTAATTGCTCCAGCAGCTAATTACCCACAACATCTAATCTGATTTTGCGTGGCTTCAACCTCCTGCCATTAGATCTTCCTTTTATTTTACTTGCATAGGTAGTCTTTGCACCCCAGCTACAGATTACCAATGGACAAAGCCACAGTGCCATGAGTGTCAGGAGGGAGAGGGACAGCAGTGCGGATGTCCAGGATGTGGGTAGAAATGAGCCTGGCCTGAACCCAGGAGACAAAAGCTGTGAATTTTGTGTTGCCTCTGTGCAAACTCTGAATTATGTGTTACATTATCTCTGTACAGATTTCTGGATTAGGTCTATCTTTAGCTGTTGAAAGAGACATCTTGGAATACAGTCCTGTTGGCACGTGTGCAAATACCTTCGGCTTTAACTTAAACTCTCGGTTAAGTGTACATTTTATTATGGGGTCAGAAACAATGTTTCTCAATTACCATTTATTTGTTCTTATGAAGGAAAAGTGAATTTCATTTCAGTGGAAAAAGAAGACAGTTAGTTTTCCAGGTTTACATTAGGCCTAAATCAAAAATCCAATACTGTTCTTGGTGCAAAGAATAAAAAATTGTATGGGAGCAGCCTGTTATTTGGAGCTCTGCTCTTTCGCTTCACAGGAACAGCAGAGGCTGCAGACCGCAAAGCCATAGCTCGCTGTCTGGCCTCTTGGTTGTCACACAGCTTGTTCCAAGCAAAGGCATTCTGGGAACTCTACCCGGGGCTCTCCAAAAGCAAATGTTGGGTTTTGCTCCCCCCTACTAGACTGTGTGGGTTCCTGACCCCATACAGAAGCAGTGGTGTTACAACCACAGCTCACCACTGCCAGGTGCATGCTCAGGGGCTCTGCTAGCCAGCGGAGCCACAAGAAGGGGTAGCCCAGAGGGAATGAGATCAAACCACTGACTTCTGCAGATAAGCCAGTAAGTTATCAAGAAGAGAGAAGAATGGTGTAGTCCTTGCAGCCTGCTGTGGTCTAAGGAATGAAGAGGTAATGGAGATTCTCCTGTGCAACAGTTCAGTGACTTACTAAGCAGCCACCACTGTTCCAAGTGTTGGTGCACTTCATTCAGCAATTAAAAAAATAAGGACCAGTGAGCAGACTGCAACCTCCCTGCCACGTTTCAGACTGATAGAGGCATGCTTCTGTCCAGAGTAGAAAGGAAAATGAAATAATTAAGTAACATGGGAGAGGCTGAGCCATAGGTTACAGACCACATCAGTAAGAAAATTTCATGGTCAAGGGTCTGCACTCAACAAGCCTTCCCTGGGTCCAATTCATTTTGCTCATCTGAGAGAAAACAAAGGCAACATGACTGCTCTCAATTGCTATATGGAATATAGGGGGAGACAATCTTGAGAGTGGCTCGCTGCTAGGTTATTAAGGATATTGTATCTAATGAGACCTTGTACTTGCAAGACCTTGAAATGCACCCGTGCCTTGCTTGCTGACTGCCAATGTGAGGTGGGGAAGTCTGCATTATCCAGGTTTCCATTTTTCACTTTGATTCTTGTTATAAAGGCACCGAAAGGAGACCTCTGTGTATCTGTAGCTCATTTTTTTAGGCCAAGTAAGCTTAATCAGTTCCATGGGCTTCCATAAACTCGTAAGGTTGTGGTACAAGTTGTGTAATCAACCATGACAAGATTATCACTTGTCTTGAGGTGTATTTAGATTGACTTTTTAGGCGACTCGGATGTTAAGTATTGAGTTTTCTCTGAGTTGTATTGTCAGGAGAAAAATTTATCTTGAACAGCTGGTTGAAATGAAACTGTATCATCCATTAAAATAAAAATGATAATTTCTGAATAAAAGTGACTTTTAAGCTTGCTCCTGGCACCACAGTAAGTGATCAGTTTATTTCTCTCATGACTAGCACTTTTCTATTAGGAGACCATGTAATATAATGTGCATTTAACCCGTTAGAGACCCTTTCTGGTGTCTCACAACTCATGTAATTCCAATATTATTACTCTGGCATTAAATGTTTTGATCCAGAAACATAAGGGACTGTGTATTCCTTGCTTCTGGTTTCCTATGCTGGCAGATTTTTTAGAACAGAAGTGTCATGCTACTGGCTTTCTATAAAAGCAAGAGAGCTTACTTGTGTCCTAAAACTGATGGACCACAATCAGTTTGGAATCTTTAATTTATGAGTACAAAATAATGGTTTTTACCAGGTTTTGATGATACTAGCAAATATATGTAAATATGATATAAAATTAATCAGCTGCTGTTCAGTAAAAAAGCATCATGTTTACCTCAGCCTTGTAGCTACTTTGCCCTCCTACAGGGGCTATTTTAATTAGCAGCATGAATTTTGGATAGTTTAATTTATTTTGTGATTGTCTAAAAATACACTTTTGGAAGGGTTTATTGATAAACTGCCCAGGTACTTAGTAATAACATTCCAGCAGCATCTGTAAAAGCAGGGTATCTCATAAAACACAACTTTTTTCCTCTTCTTTTTGCCCTTCTTTAGCCTTGCCAACAGGATAGTTATTGGGGTGTCTTATTTTCTTGCTGCTCTTCGCTAGTGACAGCACAGTGAAACAAAGTGAGGATCAGATAATTAAATGAAAAAATAAACATTTACTCAGTTATCTCCTCTGAGGAATTCTTCTGTGTAAAACGCTAATAATCTTGCCATATGTTTCAGTGGTGACTTCCACTCCAGCAGACTACAGTAGACTCTACAGACTTCAGGATCCGTTCATCTGCTCATTGGATTCGTTCATCTGCAGATTGAAATCATGGCAGAGTTTTTGTAGACTTCAATATTTGTAATACTGAGTGATAAATGACACATGGCTGCTGTTCTGGATCATTTTATGTTATGCTGCTGTTCTGTGGAGCTGATAACAATGTCTTAGAGAGTCAAGCCTAGGTAAACTCAGTTCTTTTACATTTGCATAGCCCATGCACTTCCAGTGAGATTCTTGCATGAGAAGTATTAGCAAGGGTTTGAGTATTTAGGCTGACACAGACATTATTTTGTTTAGAATTGAACAAAATCCCTTCGTGCATTTGAAATACCACAAGTGCCGTTGTATTAGTAACTGGGTTTAAGCTTTGTAATTAAACTAGGAATTTTATGAAAAATTCCCCTGGGATCTAGTTATACCATGCACAAATACATTTAACTCATAAAGTTTATTTAGCTTTGTTTGTTCAGTGAATAGTAAGAACATCGTATATGGATGGTACTATCTTTAACGTGTTTGCAGAGAGTCGTGAATGCAAGAAGCAGATGGATTGGGTACTTAGGCTCATATAGTACACGTAAGACCATACTCCAGAGATCTTGCATATGCAAAGCTCTCGCTGATCTGTATGAAACTGCCTGAGGAAAGACTAGATAAATGTGTTGAAAAACTTCAGGAAATCAAGCCACCCATGTAGTTCCAGAGCTCTGTCTAGTGAATGCCAGCATTCCTGGTGCAGAAAGATACTTCCAACAGGGTGCATTTGGTAGATGTCTGGAAAGTAAGATTTTGGGTTTGAGAATGTTCTCTGCAGCACTCCACGAGGAAAGTTTTGCAAACTGGTACAACCGTTATGCGGTTAGACTAATTAAGTGTTCCATCACCACAATTTCCTGACAGAACATTCCACATATATGGTGATCTTTTCAAGAGGACAGATCAGAAAGTTACAATTACCTTTGAATTTCCTAGTTTTCCAAATTGCATTTGAAAATCTGTCCCACAAAGATGTAATCCCAAATGAATGCGATATCAGGATATAAACAACCTTTTCTGGATGGGGTCCTATAGTCAATATGCTGTAATGAACGAATTATGTCACTGATCCTCAGTTCCTATCTGCCTTGTTCTTCCTACAAGTTAGGACTATGGTTTATTAATAAATGAGATATTTGGATGTTTATTTAAACATTGAAGTCTCTTTTAAAAAAACAGACTATTTTTCTCATAAAAATGACATAGCATGGACAATACTGTGGTTCCTGCTGTTAGAAAAGAGTAATTACTTACAGTAACTCTTATAATATGCTTGCTTGCTAAATGCATAAATCTAATAATGCAACTATATAATACTACAATGAGCTTCATGAATTAGAAAAAGATAGAATTTAAATGCTTTTGGCACCTGACATACATTTCTCACAGAAGGTCTATAATTTCCTGTAGTAGAGCGAGCTGTATCCTTTAATGAATGCAGCTGGAAAGAAGAGTAAAGGATGTTTTGAGATTCATGTATTTAGTACATTGTCTACTAGGTACCATTTTGCTTGTTACTTTTGATTTTAAAACTATCAACCTTATTTGGGCAGTTTATCCTTTTTGTGGGGAGAAGATGGAAACAAAGGATGGCAAATGGTGTTTGGAAATTAAGACTTAATAATGCAAGGTTAAAATTACTGTCTGCTGTTGTTGGAAGTGTATTTCAAATGCCTGAGTATCACTTTTGAGTCCGTGTTTGTAAATGTTAATGTGCGCTTGCCTGGCTCACTGTGCATTTATGAAAAAGCAGTATATTATATTGTTGCTCACTGCGGTTTCTTTGACCTAAGCATCAGCCATGAAAGTTTAATGTAATCTTCTCTAGTGTACCCAGCAGTCATACAGGTGTACGCACGAGTCGTCGTTCCCACAAGGATCTATCTGTTCAGCACTGATGACAGACTTTCTTATACCAGACATAGGTTTGTTTTACAGAAGCAGCATCAATGATAAAATAATGAGCACTGTATCGTCATCAACACCACTGAAACAATTTTAGAGAGCACTGGAAAAATGCAGTATTTTAAAGCTAAATCTGATGCTGAAGATGGCTGTACAAGGGAAGTCAGAGTATGTGGTTCTGAGAATGGGGTTAAGATACTTGGAGAACAAATTCAGCCATTTTGGAAATGTGTTTTGCTGGATTGGTCTTTTTTAAGGCTATGCTTGTGGTAAGAGGAAGCTAGATAAGTTCTCTGCTAGACAACATTGTAATCTGTACAAGTTTCTTGCTGCCCAGAGGATGTCTAGCATGTGGGCTGCTCCCCTCTGACTTAAGCTGAACATGTGGCTGTCCAAAATGGTGCTCTTGCTTATTCCATATTTGTGTTGCCAAAGGGAAGCTTGTGGAGAGCAAGTAAGGGGAGCTAGCTGCTGACAGAACTGAGGTTTGACAAGGCAGAAATGTTTACTGCAGATGTATTGAAGCAATGCACGTAATTTCTTTTTGAGGAAACTGCTGTATTTCACATATCTATCTCCAATTTGAATCTTCCCTGAATCATTTTGAACCTGTATTCCTGAAGTGTTGAAAAACTGAGTCCTGTGTAAAAGCTTTTCAGGAAAGTCATAATAATTTTAAGAGTTAAATCTTCTCCTTTCCTTGTGACATTGCTGTCCTTCAGGTGTGGAGGTCATGTCAATCCTCTGGGCCGATCAAGAGAAATTGCTTACATATTTCATGAGCTGAGTACCCTTTTGTGTTGACCAATTCCTTGCAAGCTATCAAATGATTTTGCCTCACTTTTGGCCTTAGGCTCATTTAATTAGATACAAGTCTACATACAATTCAGTCCAACTAGTCTCTCAATGTAAGTTGTGGTTTCTCTTTTTGGCTTACTCTCTACTTCTTGTGTGATTGAAGCTGTGGAATCTTGTAATTCATTTTGTTCCACCATTATTGATTTGGTGGCAACAGTCCAAATGTTGAAAAATATTTTCCAGGTTGTTGTTGCCCTTGATTTCCAAAGACATTGCATACAATGAAGCATGTGGATCAACAATTGACGTATTCATAGTGTCACCAGGCTTTGAGGGTGCATTTCAATTGTAAAAGCAGTTTACTGTTAATTAGAGAGACTTCCAAGGGCATCATGATCTCCTGATAGTCTGTGAAGAGTACCTTCAGTAGAGTGTACTCTGTAAGGAGTTGCCAAAACTATCGCTTGTGTAAATCCTGAATTGATTCCCTGTTGAAGAAGAGTTGTTAGAGTATCCAAGCTACAGTTATGAATAAGATTAATATTAAATTGTAAATGTTACTCTTGTATTAGTGGATTTTGTTTTGTGATTCTTGTAAAAGAAAAAATCCAAACCCAAGTGCTTCACTGAATCGTAACAGATGCAGATGCCAGTCCCTTGTAGCTACTATCTGTGCAATGAATGTAGCAGTGTTTCAGTGGCAACCCACAATTGAAGCATATTTCCTTAGCTAATCTGACTCTTAGTGTTAGCCTTCCTCTGAGAAATTTTTGGATGGCATGCAATATGACTAACTAGTGAAAGGTTATGGAACTGGATCCCATTGTGCATTTTTTCCTACTTTAATACCTGCTGTCTTATTAACATGTTAAAAGGTTGTGGTTAGAAAACCCAGTGACTTTCCTTTACAGCCAAATACTTAATCTCTCACTCTGCAGTTAGATGTCTGCAGATGTCCTAAAGAACAACATTTTGGGGACGCTCTACTGGGTTACATGAGAATGCAGTGGTGTGGAGAAGAGTCCATTTTATTCAGCGTCTGGATTGCATTTGCACAGCGCATGCTCTAATGACCAGTTTGAATTAGTGTAAAATTACACAGTTCTCCATTTTACATGTCCAATCTTTCTTAAATTTGTAGCACCTCCTTCCTTTATTTAAAAAAATGTGTTTGTATTTGCTTGTCTGTGCTTGTATGTAAAAAATGATCTTTATGAAGATGAAGTCTTTTTCTTGTGTCTCTGCCAGTGCTGCTTTGATATAATGGAATGACGAACTGTAAATAGAATTGACTTAGAGGCTGAATCAGTTTTTGGTATTTTGTTAATAATAACACAAGCTGCCCCCCATCAGGTAGTGTGAATATAAATTCTGAGTTGTTATGAATGCCAAATAACTTTGTGAAGATTACTAACTCAATTCATCAAATCTGTGTTGTCATACATCAGTCATCTTGACCTGCTGTACAATGAGATGTATTTTTATTAACTAAACTTGCTGTCTGTTGCACAGACATGAATGTCTTTTTCAAATCAAGACAAGCTCTGAACAGTTTGTCCTGCACTGTGCCTGCAGATGCTTGTCCTGTTTATGTCATAAACTAGTGAACACCCGCCATAGTTCTCCTACGAATCTCCTGAGTTTTGGTGAATCTCTTAGAGTATTTATAACTTAGGGGGGAATTACACAGATAAGGTGCTAACCTGTACTAGCTTTGTGCAGAACATACTCCTCTGCTTCTTCTGCCATTACACTGCCTTTTAGTTATATGCTGGACTGAGTTTTAAATCCTGATCCTGACATTCATTGGATTATATGGATCAGCTCTTTCCTGTCTTTCTGAATTACCAAACTATTAAACTCTGAGCCTCCATTATTCCTATGTCAGGATAGATTTTGGTCTGCCATGAGCATCTATGTTAGATCTGTTTGAATTCTGCTCCTGATTGTATCCCCTCAGTTTTGAAATGCTCTCCCTGTTGAGCTGTTTGATTAAAAAAAAAAAAAAAAAAAAAAAAAAAAAAAAAAAAAAGAAAATAAAAGAAGAAAATTTGGATTATGACTCCCTTTCATTTGGGAGGAGTTAGGGGTTATTTGTTTTGTTTTGTTTTGCAGGGAGGAAATTGAAAGGGCAAGTTTACAAATATGAGTGGGGGCTGAAAAATTTTTGCTCTGAAGACATGCTGTCTTTTTGTCAGAGCAGGCCTTTCTCTCCAAAGCTGACAGTGGTGAAATAAGGTGTCATATTGTCTTTTCCTTTAGTCATGGCTGGCACCCTCTGCTCCCCACAGTCCTTCTCACGGTCCTGGCAAGCTTGGGCAGGGGTGGTGGGATGTGCTTGGGTGTGGGCAGCAACTCTTCATGCCAAGAGGCAAATACGAACAGCCTCGGCAGAGCTGTGCAGCTAGTCTGGGAAGAGCTTGATGCCAAAGGGCATGAGCCACTGCTAGCCCCCAGTCAGGGCAAGAGCATTGTGAGGATGTGGTAGACACTAGGAAAGGCTAAGTCATTAGATGATCAGGCTTTTCATTGTAGCTTGGTGAAGATGCTCTGAAATGGTGGATCCTTATGGTTCTGTGAAAAACTTGTGCTTTGGGAAAGAGAAAATGAGTAGAGTGATGGACAGCATGAGGAGGAAAGTCTGGTCTCGTATACTTTTATAGTCATGCATATTCATTAATTCCTTTCTGTGGTGGTTTAAATGGGAACTGTCAGGTCTTAGTGGGTAACTTGTTTTTTAAGTACAGAATTAACCTTCTCCATCTCTCCTCAGTTTCTCATTCCAGTTCTCATATCTTGGTGGCTCACAAGACCGGCCATATTACAACTTGAAAAGACTGATCTGTTGTGTCCCTTCTGTCTGTGAATGAAAAGGCTAAGGGTATGTTAGGTCCCTGTCCCTGCTGGGAGCATTAAAAAATAGTGTGCTTAAGCTTTGGTTGTTACCATCCACACTGAAGGGAGCAGCAGGGCTTTAAAGCAAAAATCTTGAGACCATGCATGGACTGACTTCGGTTGGCCTGGTTGGCTGTGAAAGCACATTTTTCATTAAAACTAATATGCTGTCAGACCACCAACTGGTAGTAAGTGGGGTTTTTGTTTGTTTAAAAGAGATGAAACATACTATTTTTACCCAGATTGGAGCAAGATGTTAACATGAAGTAATAACACGTGACTGTCATTTTGCATCTGTCTTAAGAAATAACACTTCCTTCTCTTAATTAATGAAAGTGGATTTGCTGAATGGCCTGCTTATTGATTACAGCAGTTACTGAATTTTTATGTGCTGTATCTGCATGTTCTTATTTGGGTTATCAAATATTCAAAGACCATCTGATCAATTTTTTTTTTTTTTTTTCAAAAGGCAAAGTATTTCTGTCTCTCATTAGACTGACTGACACTGTTTTAAGATAAGTCACTGTGAGCCTAAGGGGAATGCTAGGTATGTATTTTTAATGGGGTCATGGAATTACGGGTGTACTAGGTTACAGTAAAGGAATGGGAGTAGTTTCTGCTTGGTTCATTGTGAGCTCTACTGAGATAATTTTGGCACGTGGAGGAGCACAGGTACTGTAATTCCAGCTGGTCAATGAACTTGTGAGCACTTGGGACCACTGTAAGTTTTTTTTCTTCAGTTTTGCTCATCAGTTAAAAGGTATCAGCAACCATGCCAGAACTGGGGGCCCTGGAAAGGTGCAGTTAGTGTTCTTCTGTAGCATACCGTTTTGGTGTGAATTTTATTCTGAAAAGAAGAATCAAAATGGTGGAGACTGCGAGAGCTGAGCTAGCAGTGGGAGGCAGGCTTTAGCTGACGCTTCACAAATTTAGAAAAACCTGTTTTGCTATATTTCAGGTAGTGGCTGAAACCTCTGCCCTGTGACTTGGAATAAGGATTGTCTTTGCTCTCCCGTGTTGTATATGAAACGCCTACTGGGGTGATGGAGTCTGATTGATGTCATGATACATTATTGCTCCTGTTGCAGAGTCCACAGAAGTTCTGGACTATTTTTCCAGACTATACATTCATGATTTCTTAGTTATTGCAATCATATAGTAGAAACAACTGTTTTTATTTTCAGCAGTGTTTGTCTTACTCCGTCTTTTACTGGTAAACATTGGCTGTCACGAGACTTTGTGGCACTTTACAGATACGCCTACTAGGAACATTTTCTTTGCCTTTTTGTGTTGCACTGTAGAGCAGAATATGAAACTTCTAAATAATCACTTCCCTGTTTTCAAGGTTGATTACATTGTTTTATGGCTATAATGTCTCAAAATAACCAATAACAGCATTCACTTAAAAGAAATCCAAGTAACTGAGTGCTGATATATCCATGAGAAGGAGGACTTTATTGCATCATTCTTTTATGCTTTTCAGTTTGTTTTAATTCTGTCATGCTTCCTTTCTAATGTTATATACTAATTTAAATAATAGAACTTGTACATAAATATACAGTCATGCAAGAATGACTAAGGATGATAAAACTGGAACAGTGATGCCAAGTGCAGCATTGCAATCAATAGGACTGCAATGGTAATAACACCAATATGTCTAGTTAAAGAGATGTAAATTGCTCTTAATCTGAAAGAAGGTTAGAACCACAGTGGAGCAAGGAAATGAGTAAGCTGCAGTGTGAGAGCTAGCAAAGATGTCTGTGCCCACTCAGAATATGTCTTGCTTCATAAAGAGCAACCTCAGGGGGCCTTCAAGGGATTGCTATAAAGTGAGCAGAAGCTCTAGAGAACAGAGGAGATGTCCTATGCAGCAGAAAAAGCCCTGCTATTAGCAAAGAATTATTAGAGAAAACTAGTAGGAAGATTTTTCAGGACTGATTCAAGTTAAGCTTGGAAATGATGTGCCTCTTTCTGCCACCTGAACTCCTTCTGTGAGCTTAGTGTGGCAAATCACAAAGCACAATGGTGCTTCTTGCAAGCAAAAGGTGCGGAAATGGGCACAGGATGGATCAACCAAGGCAGACGGGACAATCTGCTGTCTTCTCAGCTCCTCTTGAGGCCTCTACCCCATGATGTTCCCACAGCAGACCTTTACATTCCTGTGCAAAATGAACCCTGCACAAGCAAGGGATTTCAAAGACAAACGTTCAGTGGACAAAACCCCGAGCGCTCTGAGCTCAAGCTGCCCTTGCAGCTTTAATTTGCCTTATTGCATCCACTCAAGGTATTTCAGTTCACTTGATATGCAGAAGCACTCATTGTTCAAAGATCCCTGCAGATGACTAGGCACCGTGAAGGTGCATTAAGGTTAGAGCATTTATCTTAGCTCTGAATTCCTCTGCTGGGTCGGTGTCAGATCTCCAGTGTTGTTCTCACATTTCTTCCAATTTCTTCATCTTGTTTATTTTTAGTGGTGCTTTAGAAATAATAAGAAAATGGGTCCGCCCTTTCCTTTCTCTCCATTGCCCATTTAGGTTTAAAATTTTAATTAGAATTTGGAAAGTTGGGTTGCTTGAGAACCATATTCAGATTATGAAATGACCTGCTTCCCATGAATAAATACATCTGTAAAAGGATCACCAAATTTGTTTTAAATTTTGATGCCCCAGGGAGGTGTTTTCTTAACTGTTGTGCTACTCTGGGTAGGAGAAAGAAGGGCAAGAATTGGTCCCTGGCACACGGTGCTGTTTAATGCCTCAGTGCAACACTAAGCACAGGATAAGTGAGGATGTAATGAGCAGTAAAATTTATTTAGGGTGAGAGAATAGAAGGTTGTGGTGCACAGTAGTTGGAAAAGCATATTAAATGCAAGAAATAGAGATTATCACTGAAGTTGCTGATTCTCATGTAGTGAGCTGAAGATTTTGTATGTAAGTGGGACATAAGTTAGACTCCGTGAGTCTAACTCAGTGAGTTACACTCTTTATCTTATAAATGTTATTATCCAGCAGTCTCTGCTCAAAACTTACAGCTCCAGTTTCAGCAATGTGTGGAAAAACAGTCCATGGGCCAGATATTAATTGATGTCTACTGACATAAGCCCTTGAAAACAATGAAGATCTAATTCCTTGCTGTTTTATCCTAGAGAGTGCAATGTGGTCCTAAAAAGCAGCCAAATTTTATATGCTGTAATGAACACATACTCTAAATACCCCTTTTTGCTACAGAAAAAGAAAATCTTTACTGTTCTTCGCAGGTGGAAACTTCTGAGACATTTATTCATGGCTCTGGCAAAAAATTTGCTTTAGCTGACATTCATAAAAACCTTCTGTCTACAGAGAGGCTGCATGATTTGTTAAGAAAAAATTGGGTTTGGTCCTAAAGGTGTTTATCATACTATTGGAAGAATATACCCTTATATGAAGAAAATTAAATGCTCATATTTTATGTCTGTAAAAGACTGTAACAATTTGAAAGGTTTGGATGGAGATTCACGCTAATTTTCCAGGCTATTTTATAAAGTTTAATGAAATATTAAAAGCAGAGGTGATGAATCATACACAAAGTTCCAGATCATTATGAATGGACAGGCAAAGGTAGAATACCATTTTATTACAGTTACGATGAAGTGTCTGCTGTTGGAGTTAAGTATCTGTAACCCTTAAGAAAAGGTTCATCATGCACAAAAGTAGCAGTTAGTAGTAGCTGTGCAGCCTTAATGATAGGTGACAACTCTGTTCCCTTGAACAGCAGTGAGAAAGAAGAGAAACTATTTTAGTTGCTGAGTTATACCGGCTGAGTTGGTTGTCTGCTGCTTGGATTCTTGAGTGGCTTTCTGTTCAAGGACTTCAATTTTTTAAAGGACATAAACTCTTATTACTATGAACTGATATTTAATAAAGTTACATCTGGGTCCTTGAATAGTCTACAGCCAAAGGAACATAAAATAGATCCATATTTCTAAAGTCAAAAAGCAGGATTTTCGCTTGAGGAGCTGGTTCTACCCATACTGAAGCAATACACAGAAGTTATCACACTGAGGAAATTAATTTAATTTTTCTCCCTAAACAATGTACTTTCTGTTTGCTTTTAACCTTGATCGTTGCATTAATAGATGATAGAGGCACTGATGGGAAAATCATAAGAAAAGTGCTGAGAGGCTGGAATACAGTGATCTGAGGACACTTATATCACAGGGCAGATAACCTGTTTGCTTTTATTTGTGAGCTTTCAACCATGAATGTAGAAATGGCACTTCACGATTATCGATCAGCTTACCCCACTGTCTGCCATTAGACAGTGCTTCCCTTAGACCTACTGCCAAACAAAGGACATTGCAAACAGATGCCACAGAAAACATGCCTTACGTATTGCTTGCTCACTGAGCTAGAATATTGTATTAACTTTGCAAGGCTTCTAATATTTCAAGAATTACAAGTTAAGTGATTTTAAAAATCTCTCTCTCAACAGCATTATCACAGAAGGGCTATTTATGGTATCTGCATGAGTAAACTGATAGCGGCCAGGTTGCTTATTGTGGTCCTCCAAATTAATTTTCCTAATAGCTTATTGGAAATTTCAGTGGGGACAGTGCTTTTGTGTGGTGTCTCATCATTCCTCATACAACTATCTTTCAAATAATTAAAGCTACTTCATTTTATCAGAAGGTGCAGCTCAACGTGGTACTTTACAGTCATTAGGCAGCCTTCAGTTTTGCAACATGATGAGTATGTAACTGGGATTTGGAGGAGTAAATCCTCCACTGGCCCTGTATCATAGGTCTCACATTGGACATCATAAGATGATGTCCACTCCTGGACTATGTAAACTTACACTGGGGTACCCAGAGCTAAGAATACCACGCTGAACAAAGCAAGCAATGAGATAGAAGCCACTAGTAAAGAGTGTGAGCTGTGCAAAAGTGGCAAAAATACTGTAGCAAGGGAAGAGATCATGGGCAGGGGGGCTGGGGTAGCCTGGATCAAAGCAAGATGCCAAGGCAGAGAGAACAAAGTCCTGGAGGAACTTGGATTGTACACAGCAATGAGAAGGGGACTCACAAATGGGGTTGCATCTTACAGTGCAAATTTCCTGCTCTTGAAGACCAGTCATCTTGTTTATGTACCTGCAAATTCATGGTGGATGTAGCTAGAATCTATGTTTTTAGGCCGAATGTAGACCTTTCCTTGCCCTGTTCCCAGTTTTGGCTGTGGCTGATACTTCCCAACCCTTAGGAAAATAATTTGAAATAATGCTGTTGTTTTCAGACAAGCATGTCATTTGTTTTACCGGTCTGTAGTTGATTAATTTGCAAATGATATTCCCAATAAAGTGCTTAGAAGTAGATAATTACAACTATATTAACAGTTACCGGGGAAGCAGATGGTATTCTGAGGAGCTGCCATGTAGAATTAGTGCTGATGCTCTACTGTAATGTACCATATACCCCAGCAACCCACAAACAACAAACTAAAATCCTGCTGATATTCCAGATTGTAAGTAAATTGTGCTATTGCTTCACATTTGGTTCTTCTCTGAATTTTTATGTGTGTTTTCTAGATAGCTACAGTGCTCAGTGAGCTGCTCCTTTTTATGTTCAGTCACATAACTCTCCACGTCTGTATTTTGTATTTTCTTGGTATTAAACCCACTAAAATGAAATTTCTAGGCTGTCTGTCAGTGTTTTCTCCACCATGCTACTAGATACTGTGAAGCACAGGTTAACTCTGTACAAAGAGGGACTTCTAACTCACTAAATTGTTCAAACCAAAACTCCCCGTGAGGTACCAAGTTAAGGAAGCTCAAAGCAAACAGGCACCATTCCACATGCCTTCCTGCACCTCCACTCTCCCTCTCCCCTGCTTCTTTCCTTAACCTCCTGACTTCATTGCGCTGCCTGATAAAATGTGACCCTTTTTATGCTTTCAGCGATCAAGAAAAAAGGCCACAGTGTCACTGCAGTTCCTCCTGTGCCTCTACCCCTCGATAGCTTTTGTTTTAAGCAGGCTGGAGTTACGCAATCAGGAACAACACGCACCGGGGCTGAAGGTTGCAGCAAAGTTGAGGTTCCTGCCTGGGGCCGGGTGAGTGCTGCCAGCATCCAAAGACAGTTCACCACGGCCAAATGGCTGGGAGCCTGTTCAGAGCACAGTTTTATTTATTTATTTAATGTATTTGTCAACTACATGTTTAAATAGAACTGAGCACTTAGTCTTATTTTTTCTTTTTAAAGAAAAAAAAAAAAAAAAGGCTGTTTAGAAACACTGGAAATGGTTACTAAACAGATTTTGTTCACTTTTTTTCCCCCGGAGTTCATTTCTTTGGTGTAACTGCCTCTAAAACAAGCACATAGCAGCATGTCTATGGTATGTATGTACAACTTCAGCACCTTTTGGGTAAAGGATCAGACTAGAAATTTGTGACATTTTGGGTAAGTCATGCTGCTTATTGCCTGGTGGTTGGAAATACCAGGGTTCTGTACAGCTGAACAAGGCCCAGACTGATATTATTTTATCCTGGGCTTGCGATGAAACCTGGAGGGAGCTGGCAGATGTGGTGCCCCCTTTTTTCATCCAAGGAAAAGAAATTTTTCAGAAGGTCCTTCTAGCCTAGTCTTAGTCAGAATCTCCTTAAAAGTACATAGTGTTTTGCAGCCAAGTGCAAATTGATGTAGCTGTATGTTGTTTTGCTGGTCTGGCATGACAGAATTGTGTCCACATGTGTGTGCTCACAAGTGCACAAGTCCACATAATCAGAAGCAGTTCAGGCGTAACGAAAGAACAGTGGAAAGTCAGGGCAGCCAGAGCAGCATTTGCAATGTAATTCTGAAGTGAGGCTTAAAAAACCCCAGCTCACAGAAACAAAACACTTTTTAGTATGTTTGAAGGCCCAAAGGAAGGTCTTGGGCTACGGAAGTAAGGAAATGTTTCATTCTTGTTTGTTGTTATTAGGGAGTATCTTGTACACTACCCTTGATAAAGCAGGATTGCCTTCAAGCTGTACCCGATTCCCCAAGCAATATAGTTTTGAATGGAAACTGAACCTGTATCCTGAATATTAGTTAATCGCTTCAGTCAAAACAGCAAAAGCTGCTGCCTGCTATCCTGTGTCTGTAGGTAAAATGAGCTGAATTAGCACTGCTGACTTTTGGGGCATCTTCAGGAAAATGTGAGAAAGAGGACTTTGTCTAGTAAAGGCCTTCTGACCCTGGAGTACTCTTTGCTCAATATTCATCAAAGTATATCTCTGGCTTCTTTCCTGGCTTTGCTTCTCTTGGTTGATATGAGAAGTTACTGATATGATAGGGTGACAACGTGGGTTGTTTTTAACATGTGTAGCATGTCCTTCTAAAGGATCCCCTTTTCCACTGCTTAAAACTTCAACCATTTTGCCAAAAAACTTTCCAGCAGAATTTCCTTGCAAGTACCATATAAAGTTAGCAACTTTCTGAAAATGAAGTGCTGAAAAACATGCTGTTCTGCTCTTTTTAAGAAACACTTCAGACTTCTTGAACAGCTTGTGCTTTGGAGCATTGGTTTGATAACTGGCAGGGAGGTAGTCTCTTTGTCAAGGATGCTCCTTTTGCGCTCATGAAAACAAGCCCCATTTTTGAGCAGTTTATGAATCTTAAAGGAGAAAAACACTGGGATGTGTCCTTTAAAGATTTTATTATTGTTTTTTATGTTACAGTTGAATCTCTCTGCCTGTGCTTGGGCTTGGTAAAAGCCGTAGAGTCTGCATGAAGAGTTGCAAATGAGTAGCTGGTGGGGTTCAAGCGAGTCTCAGATGTAGCTTATCTATTTGGGCTGCATCAAGCCTGGCTGGCCCTGGGTTTCAGAGCTGAGAAGTAAGTTGGCTGTGTGATGAGGTAGTGCAGAAAATAAAACCAGTGGAAGTGCAAAAGAGGGAGAAGCTAGACCTCAGTAAATGGGTGGAAGCAGAGATGGGAAGGTGGGGTAGTTGAGCAGGGACTTTGGCAGAATGAGACTGGAATGAAAAAGAGAGAAACATAATAGGGAGTTCAAGATGATGCTAGGAGTGACTTGATGAAGAGTCTAAAAAAAATTGGAGGGTTAAGATGAATAGCTGAGCGTGTTGGCTGAGGAAGGGGAATCCCACATTCAAAGGAAGAGTGACACATGAAACTGGAATTGGCAGCCCAGTAGGGTTGTGCAGATGAACGGGGAACTACCTTTTCTCTAAGAGGAACATGTGGGACTGGTAACACTGAAACTGGCTGGAAAAGGAAACTGGAGAAGGGGAAGAGATCAATTGGACAAGGGTATGGTGCAAGGGGAGAGGTTCTGTGAACATGTTAAAAAGCACAGTAGAGGAATGTGTGAGAGACTGGAACAGGGAGATTCTGGGACTGGGGTAAGTGTTAAAAGGGACAGAGAAGAGAGATCACACAGTGGCTTGGGAGGACATAACGGGGTCTGGTCAGGTAAAACAGATGAGTTTGGAAACAGAGAAAGGAGAAGATGGATAACTGCATGTGAAAAGATGGGGGCTGAAGAACGATGGCAAAGAGGGGGTGGTTAGTCCTAGGAAGGAGGCTGCGATTTCTTTGAGAATTGTAAGAATGTAAACTGGGAAGGTCATACTCATCTGTCTTTCACTGTTCTGAAATACTTCTAAATTTTCATGGTTAGAGTATTTGCCATCTGTTTTCAAGTGTTTGTCCACATCAGTGAGGATAATATATTATTGCTGTCAATTACTCTACAAGCTGCAGAAGGCTACGCGGTGTAACTTAACATTTAAAACTCTTGTTAAGTGGGAGGATAGCCACACTGTGCTACAGTTCTCATGTTTTCCGCTTTTTTTTTTTTGAGAAAAATAAAGGAAAATGCATATGAAAATCTGCAATGAAACAGTAAGCTTTTTAATTATTAAGAAATAGAGGAATTGAGGTAATTCATGCAATACTAGTTTACCCCTTACGCATTGTAATAGTCTTGCACCCATGATGCCACGTTGTTCCCCTGGGATTTAAGCCTCACCGCTTGTGCAGGCCAGATGATAGTAGGTGGATAAGCCAGGATTGCTATCAACGGGACTGCGTTGTCCCTTGGAAGAGGTGGAAGAGGTTGATGGTGAATGGCAGCGATGGCAGTGAGCTGGGCAGCCTTCTGGTTAGTTACCGGGCCCCTGAAATTGGGTATTGTCTCTCGTTCTGTCACAGATTTCTCTATGATGCTAAGCGCCCTAAATCAGACTTTTAAAAGATGATAGCTAATTGCATGTTTCACATTTTTCTGGAAGCCCAGCCTCAGCCTTAGGGCCTGTTTTGCAGAAGAGCATAGCTGTGACTGAAATCAGAGACTCACGCTTTGAAGATACAAAGCACTGCATAATGTTAAAGACTGAAAAATCATGGCCTGGACATCTTAAGGCAGGCTTTCCTAAATTAGTGGGTACTTTTGGCTTTAATTTATCTGTGCCTAAGCTCCCCATGTTTAAAACAGAATAATAGTCCCTCAACTCACAGGGATTTGGTGAAGATTAGTGAAGTGTCTGTGAAGCCCCCACTTATTTTAGTGATGAGTGCTATGGAAAAGCCCACAAGGAAATTAATAATTTTGTCTTCAGAGCACTATTTGAATAGTTAGCAGGAAACAAGCCATAAGGTCGTACCTTGAACAATGATAAGACAAAATATTGAATAGTTGCTTTATTAATTCAACACTATCTATCCTGTGCTGTGAAGGAGAACTGCACTTAAAAAATGTTGAATAATTAGACTGTATGATAATGTATATGCAAAGGATACCAAATTAAGTTTGCATCAGCAACCATAATTCTTTCATTGCCTAATGTTGGAGACTTGGTTTTATAGCCTGAAGAGCGTTCTTTTTAACAGAGAGCGATTTTTGTGCGTGATGTGGTATTTTAATGGGAATGTGATTTTAAGGTATTTTTAAAAACTCTTTTACTCAATGCATAATTCAATTTTTAAATATTTCTTGATTCTTTAAGACGTGGGGAATTTCTAGCATTGACATTTAGTATCCTTCTTCCCTATGCTAAAGGCCCTACCCTGTAGCATTTATTCACGGCCAGCAGCATTTACTAACACAGCTGAAAACACTGGGGATACTTGAATGAGGAAGGATGGCAGAATTGTGCCCTCCATTTTTCATGCAATTATAAGGAGATATCTCACAACCCATATTGACTTTTCCAGAGATCAGAAAGCTCTTTGTGGGGGAGGGAGGGAAGAGCACAGAGGGTGAATTCAGCCACAACAAGGTTAATGTACTTGCACAAAATTATACATGAAGCCATGAGAGAGCCAAGAATAGTAGCACCCACAAATCCTGCCGAGGAGGTTGATCTTGTGAAGTGATGCCCTTCTCGCAAGGTGCCGATCCTCTGGAAGTTGTTAAGTTTAGAGGGCACTCAGCCCCCAGCGGGATCAGTCTCTTGTTTCCTGCTGTATCTATCTCAGTCTTGATCTCACTCGATTTTACACTCATAAAGTTGTCCCCACACCATTCTAGGAGCCAACCTCACAATTTCCTGGGATTTTGCCGGCCCCCGTGAATGTTTTTTAATGCTCGCCAGTTGCAGGCAGCAAACATCCGTGGGGGGCTGTCTGGGAGGCGAGCAGAAGCCCCGGCACCCCGGCTCCTCAGGGGTGATGCCGTTTGGACCCAGAAAGGGAACAGCTCACTGCTGCTGGGGCAGTGTGTTGCGGTGGTTCAGCTGGTGCCTTTTGTTAGCTGCAAAATACTGTCAGGTGAAAAAATTGCTGGTTTTTGTTATACAAGAAAGACTTGAAATTTCTAAGTGTGGTATTAGTATCTGTGTGGGTGCTACCGTCTTTGTCAGAAATTTCAGTAGTTATCGTTATTCATAAAATTCAAAGAGAGGTGTTAGCCTGCCCTTCTTTCCATTTTTATCTCAAAATACTAATTTTTCTGTAGATAAACATGTCTCACTTGCTGAGAAAAAATTCTGTATAAAGTCCACAGAAGTTAAGGGACATGGAATAAAGTATCTATTTACTTCTTTTCATGGGTTCAGGAAGCTAAATTTGCAACCTCTCTGTTCAGAAATATTTTTTCAATATCCGGATCAGGAGGTTTTGATCTAGTCTGTATTTGGAAAATCCTGATATAAGCAAGGCTGTAGTCTGTTGCTGAAGTGCTTAGCCACAAATTGTTCCAGCTGTTCCGTGATGATAGCAGACTTCTGATGGATCATACAATATGGAGATCACGGCTAATTTTATCTTCATGTGGTTTGTTGCGGTTGGACTGTAGGGCTGTATAAGGCAGATGACAGGGATGAGGCTGCATGGGAAGGGGTGTTGGACATACTGTGCTTCCACCTGTCGAATGCAGCTTTTTAGATCTGTGGAGCTGCTATTAGTAAAGCTTGCCGTACAGCACATATCCAGAATGCATTTTTTAAAAAAGTTCTCAAAATATGTAGGCAAAAGGGAACAGTTACGGTGGAACAAACTCTTGCGTTCTCTGTGATGGTAGATTTTAACCAGCAATGGGTCGAGGCCAGCTGCTTTGTAGCTCTCCAGTCTTTCTACCTTTCAGCTGCAAAACAGCTCTGCAATTTTGATATGCCCTCCATGATTCTTCTCCAATCAGCCTGTACTGAAACATGTCAGTTCTCCATCTTACTAATATTTTTTTGTCTGAGCAATATCCTGCACCATTGAGTTCCACGGATGAATTAAATGTACAGACACTTTTTGCTCTTTCTTTCTCTGTCAGACAATGCCTGAAATCCTGATCCATATGTCTGCGCAGCCGTACGGCCACTCTAGTATGACCTGTCTCTGCCAGAAGCATCAGAAAATGGCTGGGAAGCTGGCTCCCTTGCTTTACAGGGTCCAGGAGTAGGAGGAGGTGAAGCGGCAATCTGGCTGCCCTCCGTTCCACCCATTTCCATGTGGAAAGCAGCCTTGGAGCTCTGTCTCTATTAGGAGCAGGCTGCTGATGCAGCTATACCCACACACTGCAACAGCAAAGCAGTCCTGGGTGGGCTGCTGGAAATAGCTTGTCCTGGCAAAACCGGGCTTTTTGACAAGATAGCTTAGTGCAGCAGCCCCCGCCCTTCCCCTGCAGAAGAAGCAACACCAGCAAAAGCAGAGCTCCGGCAGCGCTGCTGCCTTGGCGCCGCTGCCCTCACCTGCGCGGCCGTGCTGGCCGGGGACTGTTCAACTCCTAGATGCAGGGTGAGACCCTGTGTGCCTCAGGGGGGGGGAGTTTGTTCCTGCTTCATCCTCAGCACCTTGGGGCCTTGCAGGGCAGCAAAGGCAAGGTCAGAGCACAGTTTGAGCCACCCAACTTTGTTACAGATTCACTCATCACCTTTCCTATACATTGCCTCTTAATTTCTTGAATTTCCCCTCTTTCTTCCCCAGTGTATGCTGTTCTTTCCCTTTTTATTTCCTAAGGAGTGAGCACCCGGTGGCAGAATCGCCCTCTTACTGCAGCAGGGGTAACCCAGAGCACCTCACCACAGAGATGTCAGTGCAGCAGCAGACAAGGGCTTGGCCCTGGTCCTTGCCTGGATGCTCTCCTCCCTCTCTCCAGCAGTCCTGATGCTTTTACCTGGGTGGGTTTTACTCCACTTGCTTAGTTCATCTTGTATTTTAATATGATTTTATTTTGGCTGTTATTTTATCTGAGTGATTGCAGTGTAAGATCTCTCTAGCAAACAATTACATTTTGAAAATCAGATTGCAGGCTGGAATATGTGACTGCAAGGTGTTCCCGTGAAGTGCAGTGTTTCGGTTAGAAGACGCAATGGGAGTTTCCCTAGGGAGGTTTGCAGTCTACATAGGAGCCCAAGAAATGCTCTACAAGGTCAGATTTGTGGGCTGCCTAGCCTGGTAGACTGCCTCTGACAGTGGCAAAAGGAGATGCTGCAAGGATTTGGCTAGGAGCCTGACCAGTATCTGCCATCCATTCTCCTCTTTTCCATCCGCCCCAGCTCCCAGGCATCCTTTGGACAAGGAGTGTTAGATGGGAGCCAGGAGTGTGCCTGGGAAGCACACAGGCTGTGGGATTCATTGGCAAATAAATGGAGGGCTGTATGTGTACTCGTGGGAAAAAGTTTCCTAACTGCTGTCTAAAATATAAAATTTTCTGACCCGTCTTGCCTCCTTTGGGGTGTGAGAGGAGAGGAATTACTTCAGATCAGTGGGTGCGTAAACAGCTGTGTGATACATTGCTGCGACAGCACATGGAGGAATAGGCCAACCGCAAGGACTTGTTAAAACAGTATTTACAGGTTTTTTTTCCTCCCTCCCAGAATAACTCCTCATTTTTCTGCAGTAGCAGGAGAGGAATTTTTAATGTTGTTCTTTTTCCATGGATGGCAGGTCAGACTTTTCCCTTGATATGTTTGCTTGTCACACAACTGATACCCAGCTTTCTCTCTTTTTCCAGATTCTGAGATTCAAAGATAATGTTTGTCAGTCCAGTGGGATAAAAGTAGCATACCTTTATCACCGTCATCATCACCAATTATAGGAATCACTAAGGCATCTGTCACCATGGTAGAGAGGTACTACAATATGCCTGTAAAGCATCTGGTTTCTTCAAGAGAAGGAACTAGTTCTAATTCCCTCTGCTTCAGTTATACATCTTTTGCTTATGGGTACTTGAATTCGTGTAGTTTAATTCAGGATTACACTCCTGGGGCTATTCCACTGTTCAGCACTTAGTAATGTAGAAGATCCACTGCCAGCTTTGAATTGCAGTCTGATAGTTTTAGTATTTGTGCTCAACCTCGTCTCCTTGCTGAGAGTGAATTCCAGAGGGGGAGACTATTGGAAATGCAAGGTCTCTGGCCCAGTGCGTTCAACTGTGGTTTCCACTGGGTTTTTATGGCCCCACTGTATGTAGCTGCTCCTTCGCTGGTGCAGAGAAGTAGGTGGAGTTGTGCAGAGTTTGAGCTGGATTTCAGGAGTTTGTCATGTATCCATCCTTGTCCCCATCTTTCAGATGAGCACATGGTGCGTGCTACTTGCCTCACTGGATATCGTAAATACTGGAAGTTATAATAAAATTAGGAGCACAGATGTTCCTCTTACAACCAGTGCACCCTGTATACAATAATAATAATGAAATATATCCATTGCTGTTCTTTGTGGTACTAAATTTTCTCCAGTGAGGCATCTTGCTTTAATAATAAAACCACATTTTCTTAAGCAAGGGAGTATCAGATTTACATTGGCAGTAAGTCACTATTTTCAAATAGCATCGAGAGAGATATCCAAGATAAGCATAAGACTCTCTAGGACAGCTGACTGTGCATGGAAACTGCAGCCAGGTGGAGTGGTCCACCAGGTCCACCATTAGTCTTCATTTCTTTCCTTCAGCAAAGAAATGAATGGAAGGGGACTGTCAGCCTAAAGGCTTGCTCTCTGCTGCCAAAGAGAAACTGCCTTTGTTGGAAGGCTAGTCAAGGTTTAAAACGATCTATTGCAAACTGATGAAGTTTTTATTTTCCAGCTGTGGTTGTAGCCAAAGGTTCTGGCCAGGGACCTTTCCTCTACTAACCTGGTTGCTCTGAATAGGTTATAGCCCAAGCCCTGATGCTGTGTGTGAGTAAAGAGAGATGTGGGCTTATGAGATTGTCATGGGTGGGCATAACTTTGCATACATTTCATTTTCATGTTTTTCCTCGAGGAATACGGAAATAACATGACTGTGGTGCTATAAAGCCCTACATAACTATTGGCTTGCTTTACCCTGCCTTGCCCCCTCTTGCTACATAAAAGTAGTCCACTTGACTCCTTTGGATGAGTTTGCAGAATTGGGCCCCTGCTGCCCTGCACTCTTAATTATCCAGGAGAAAAGTGCTTGCCGTGAGCAGGGCATGGCTGCATTAGATGTTATCCTTCCACATGGAAAACGGGTCAGCCTGAAGTGCAAAAGGAAGAAAAGGATGACAAAAAAACTGTAGGGGAAAAATAGAGTGAAAAATACAGGGGCAAAAACTTCACCACAAATAATTCTCACCAATTCGACTTTTCCATAGTAGCGTACCATTCATCTACACTGTCTGCATTAAATTTATCATCACCGGGCTAGCTGGAAAATGGAGGTCAAATTTCATTTTGGCCTGCAACTTGATAAAAATGACCTGCAAAATGTAAATGACAGGCTGTTATTTTATGCACTGGAAAATAGCAAAGATGAGATCCTGTCTCCTGCGTGTCCTCTTTTCCCTGCATGTCTGATGCTTGCTCCTTTTCGTAATGTATCACTAGCAAGTGCCCTGATTTGTTGGATGGCTGGTCAAGGTTTAAAACAAGAATGATCTGTTTGGAACTGGCAATCTCAATCAGCATGGGTTGACGAGGCACCTTTTGCCATCTGAAATCTCCACTGAGTCACTAACAAGTCATAAAAATACCAAGTGCATTGATGTGACAATCAAACAAACTACTTGTTATAGTTCATTACATCTCCAAAGCTGTCTATTAATAGTAACTAATGATTCCTCAGCAGTTGCATTCACCGCGTCTCAAAAATTTTCAGGAGGCAGGAAAAATCCTGTTTAAAAGACAGTGTGCCAACGGAGCTTGTGGATAGCAGGAAGGTGTAAAAGTTAAACTCTCTATGGGAGGAAAAAAAATCCCAAACAAGCGCTTCTGTAGCACTTGGAGTATTTTGGGATCTACACCAAATAGAGACTGTAAAGGATTAGTCTGGGATTAAGAATCCTTTAAATTTAGGAAGTGCTTAACCTTCACTGTGTCTGCTTCTTACACTGTTTGCAATATTGCTCTGCCACTTTTGCAGGGGAACTCGTAGCAGAGCGGTAGTGCTGCAATGCAGCCTTCTCCACGTTGGGTCTTTTATGATTCAGTACTACTTTTGGTTTGCTTTGTAAAGATCATTGGAAGGGCTTATCTTGTGTAATTGTTTTACTGCCATCTGCATTACAGTATAATTACCTTTCAAAAATGGTAGATCTCTTTTGCTAATGTTTAAAGGCAAATAATAGGCAACTAAATTGCAAGGTTTTGGGATGTAGCAGCACATAGGCGGTAATAAAATGTATGCTATATTTACAGCATATACTTCTGTCTCTCTTGTTTGTTGTCCTTTTTTTTTTTTTTCCTTTCCCCCCATCTCCCCCAAGGAATGGTAGATGGTGATTATGTTTTTTTCTTCCTCATATTTTTTCCCCTTGCCTGTCCTCTTTTTTACATAGAGTTAATCATAACTCGTGAGGGTTTTTTTTTAGAATTTGTTCTGATCCTTATCTGATAGCTGTCCTACAGTTCAGGAAGGATGGATATTCTGGTATTTTCCTCAACTATAATGACAAACAGAAATATGGCAAATAAATCTAACACAGATTAAACTAAATAAAAGAAGTATTTTTTATTTTTTTAAAAGGAGGTGTAACTATTACTTATAAATAATCACTTCTGGCTTTTTAATGTTTTAAGATGTATAAATACAATTATAAATCTATCTATCTGTTTTTCACTTGTAGCCTGTAAATGCCCTTAGGTTCATATGATAAACTACTTGTCCGATAATATCTTTAAGTTTTCTGTTCCCTGCAATTGTGTACCAGGAATTGAAGGAGGTGCTTTTAGTTACATGGGGATGTCTGTTCCCTGCCTGCTGCTGTAAATTCTGTATTACCTGAAAGGTTAAAATATGGAGGTGAGGACATTAAAAACACATCCAGAAAATGCAGATGACAGGAAAAAAAGAAAATACAGTGACAGAGGGGAAATACCATAGATAAAATGATAAGGCAGAGAAATAAAGCATGACAAGACCATGATAGTTTGCATAAGTAATGAGAATTGAATTCGTGGTTTTTAAATTGCTGTTTAAATTCCTATTTGCATGTTTATCAGAAATCTCCTTTGCTTAAGTAAAACTGGCCTATATACATTTTAAAAATCCATGTATAGCTCTGATTTTATTAAATGGAGGAGTCTGATCCAGTTAGGCAGATTCATGTGTATGATACTGTTTTAAAAGTAGCAGGGTGCATAGGTCAGTGGCAGCTGTTTAAGATGGGCTTCATGAAGGTCCCTGCTTTCCCTGAAGTCAAGGGAGAAGCATGTCAACTTCCTTAAGAGCAGGATAGAGTCCTGAGTGATTTGTAGAGAACCCCAGGAATAAGCAAGCCCACATGGCCTTGAGCCTTCTAGAGCTTTGTAGTCCTCTGGTGTTTGCAAACTGGTAGGGAAAGCCCCTTCTGCAGTACTGGGAGCACCTTTTGTCAGGGTTTGGTGGCCTCAGCTCCCAAGTCAAAGGTGCTTAGAGGACTCAGTCCTGATTTTGTGTCTTTTGTGCTGCTGATCCTTCCTGGATACCTGTGATTAATTGCACTGGCCACTGGGTGCCCCTGATTCCTTAGATAAGTGCAGGTATAAGGCTGCGTTTTGGTACTTAAAAAATTACACTTTTAATAATGGAGTATTGGACTGCATCACCTTTGCGATTCTCGCATGCGTGACTTTGGCTGCCTCTGTGTGTGTTCCCTGTACACTTGTGACTGCAAGGAAACCTGTGTGCTTGGGTAACTGCACCTTTCACGTGTTCCAGCCATCTCCTGCGGACTCCCAGCCTGCTCTCCTAACACCCGCCGGCTGGTGAACGAGCCACGGCAGCTTCTGGGGGAGGTGACCCGGACACAGGGGAGTTGAGCATCGTCCCAAAAGACACTGAATGCCTCAGAGGGTCCTGGTGACCTGATAGTCATCAGCAGCACTTTCAGGAGATGGAGATACTCTCTGGTGAACAAGGGACAAGCAGTGTGCTGCTGAATAGGCTCTCCAACATTTAGAAACCCGGAGGAGGCAAGGGCAGCCCTTCCCTCCTCTTCTGGAGCAGTGCTGGGAAATGTCTCCTGCTGGACTGTACGGTCCTTTGAAGGCTACAGGAGCTTGTGGGGAATGGAGCCACTGCAGATCCGAGTCATGTGCCTGCTCCTTATATGCATTCTTACGGCATCGCTGAAACAGATGCAAATTGAATTTCAAACAAAAGATATCACCACGGCTGCTACAGTGGTGAATGACCTAGTCTTTGAAAACTGACACTGTCATACACATTTGCAGGTGTACACCCTGCACTGATAGGCTTTGGGTATGATGTAGAATTCCTTGCAGAAAAACAATCATTGAAGAGCTGTAGTTAAAACATAATCTTCTTTTTTCTCGAAATGCTTATATATATTTTTTTTTTGTCAATATATATTTTTGGTTATAGAATCAAATGAAACATACTTGCCTTTTTCACATATGTAACCTCTTTAATTAATCTATATATCTCTCCTGAATTTCTGTTTTCTAATATGCTAGTACTGTGGAAAAGTCGTATGTCTAATTTACATGTCCAAATTAGTTTCAACTTAGTTATATTGAATGATAATAGATTTCTTTTTCATATAATTAATGTTGTCTGCAAACGTAACGTGGATTAAATTTATCATTGTAAAGATCTTAAGGTTTTAATATTTTTGCAGAGGCATAAATACAGTGTAGCTATAATTATTTCATTATGTATGTATAAAAATAGGATACAGGGAAAAGTGCATGCTTTCCTTCACTGATTACTCTTAATGTCTCCCAAATTTCCTGATTTACAATATTCTCCAAGGATGTAGATTTTTCTAATTGAAGTACAGTAATTTGCATATTTTTAGACCTTGTGACACAGTTAATTGATATGTCATTACTTATACGGCACTGAATATATTTTACACGTTCACTGCAGAGCTGGCTTAACTTGAGATGCAGTGGCACTTTGCAAAGAACTCGAAACTATTGCATTCGGTTTAATCTTTTCCTTTCCTTTCTCACCTATTCTTTATAAAGGCTAAGCAAAAATGGATGATGTAGTAATTGGTGTAGTTCCTGTTCAAATGTACTCGCTAAAATAATGTTACTGTGTAAATGACAGGACGAGAAAACTAAGAGCAAGTAAACAAAGAAAGGAAGAATAATGGGAGAGACAAGGACAAAGAAGATAAGGTTAAGGCTGGGGGGGGAGCTAAATGTCAATAGTATCAGTTCTGGGTGTTTGAAAACCAAATTGTTCTGTTTTCTTTTGCGCTATTCAGTATAAACTTGTTAAATGTTCACTACGTCTCAGAATATTTTAGATGGGTCTTTTAAATTTAGGAGCACTATATTTATCATGGATGCTAGCAATGTGCCTAATAGTGCTCCAGTATTCAATCAGAGGCAGAGTTTCTCTGGTGGCAACGTATTTATTTCTCCTGGTGCATACCCCTGCAGAACTGAATGCTTTTGATCTTTATTTGCTGACCAGGAAGGTGGCTCAGTCATGTAAAAAGGGATTATACGTTTATTTTTCCAGGGTTCTGGTTAGAGGTATGGCAGTGGCAACCTCATCTCTGGTGGGTTTATTATTAATATTGACCATTACTTACACAGCAGTAGGGGTGGATAGAGGGCCTTTCTGCAGGGTGAGGAGATAGGATTCCGCTTCTTGCCACGTAAAAAAGACGGACTGTATGACAGCAGGTGAAGGTGAACAGCAATGGAGACGTGGGAAGAATTGGTTTGTAATGGTTCGGGTCATAGGTGCGAATCAGGAGTGATGCTGACATTTCTCTAGATCATCTCCTGAGGGTGAAGCTTACGTACTGTGTCTTCAGACAGTGTCTGAAGGTGCAGCAAAGAGCAAGATGGTGCGAGCTTGTGTAGTGGATGTGGCGCATTCCTGCGCACTGGCCTGTCCCTCAGGTGAGTTGCTTTTCTTTCTGGCCCCACAATGTATGCGATGTCCAAAATGTTTGACTTATGCCCACGTTTACGCCACCTGGATTTTGCCCTGTGGGACTTGCAGTGTGAGTTGCTTATAAGCTTTGTTATTTAAGGAATGTCTCATGTGCTCTTTTTTCTGTTTTGGGAGGATAAGGTTGGGTGTGAGAGCAGATGATGTCAGTGGAGTGAGAGTTACTAAGGGAAGCTATTGCATTTTCTTAAAAAGTGTGATATCTTGGCAGGAGTTTCTTCTAAGGCAGCAATAAAAAATAAATATAAAACCACTGAGCACATCTTTTAAAATGCTTGTACACTAGAGGCTTCTTGCTTCAAGATACTTCCTTTTGAATCAAGCTCCAGAGACAAATATGAATTCTGAATCCTGGCTACAAAAGCAGAATTCACTCTCATATCAACTTGCTTTTTTTTTTTTTTTTTTTTTTTTTTCCTCCAACAGAAGGGGTGAGAAAAGGGGAAAAAAGCCAAAAGTGAGTCCTGTCTCTCCCTCTGAATTTGGGGTTCCTACTGTCATCTCAGAGCAGAACACTCAAGCAGCTGCAGAAGATGAAAATGATGGTAGAGCAGCAGCTCAGAAATGTATATGGGTGGCTCTGCCCAAGTTAGCATTTCATTTGGATCTGATTTTGCTGCAGCCCGAAACCTGCCTGAATTCTCTCTATACCCAAATAGGACATGGACCCATCTCCTGTCATAAGAGCATGTTTCACTGCTCTGTGAGAAAAATGCTTTTAGGGAGCTGTGGGAACCAAAGTTGTTGAAATTGAGGGAATTTTCATTTGGCATATAGTGTGGTTCGTTTGGGTTTTTTGAATTTAACAAAACTATGGTGGACTTCTCCAGGTAACAAACACTAAATAGTAAAAAGTCTTTCCTCTAGCAGAATCATAGCATGGCAAGAGGTTTTAGTTTTTTAGGATAGCATTAACTTCACATGTCTTTAACCATCTATGAGACAGCTGTTCATTATAAGCCAACTGTTTAGGCACTATGTCACTGAGGAAGGAGAGAGAGGGACATCTCCAGGACATATTTGCCGCCAGTCTTTGATGCCAGACTAAGGATGTGTCAAATGATATATGTGAGAAAATCAGCAAAAGAATTCAGGAGATTTTGCTGTGCTGCAAGAATAGCTTTTTCCGAAGATCATGGTTCAGGGTAGTCTCATCATAGGATAGCTAGAAGTGATTTCTTTATTTTGTTAAAGATAAATTTAACATCAAGAACAAAATAAAAATATGCAATATTTTCAATTTTTATTTCTGGCCCTTTTAAAATGGCCCTGTTTTCTGCTTGAACTTTTTAGTAGTAGTCCAGCAAAGAAGTGTTGCATTTATGAATATTAAAATATAATTTGATCTGTATGATTAATAATAATAAAGATATTCTTTTACGATTGTATTAAATGAGGTGATTGATTCTGCACTGGAGAGCATCTTTCCTTACAGGATACTTTTAGCTACCCTGAGAAAAGATGTTTAAAATGAAAATATGCAGCACTTAAAGAAATATTTTATCAGTTCAACACAGTTCTAAGCATCAATAAATTTATACGATAAACCACTAATTCTTAAAAAGCAATGCGAGGACTTTGGATGTTTTTACATTGCTGCGTTTCTCACTTTGCTGGTCGTGCAACTCTCAGGTTTTACTGCCCTTGAAAAAGAGCTGCACTTACGCATCGATTGTGTACATACAGAGTGCTGTAATTTCATAGACGACTACGTAAGGTGCTGCTGTGTTACAGCTGAGCAACGTGTGTGTGAGTGGTGCTAATCTCCTGTTCTGTGGGAAGATTTCTGAAGGTTACTGTGCAAATACTAAAGAACCTGTAGGCTTTTACTTTGTTAATGGGAAGGGAAACCTGTTAACACTTGTCTTTCCAAGGAAAAAACCTGTATTTTGCTTTTCTATATTTTGTTGTAATGTTCACAAATATCTTGTTAAATTTATTGCAGTTTCCTTCCCAAGAGCATCGCTGCAGGTTCCCCTACCTCTGAGCTAACATTTCCTCCCTCTGAGACCAGCGTGCCGAGTAAGCTGCCCAGCGAGAAATCCTTTGCACATCAGTGAGGTGCTGCTGCTTCTGGGATAGTCTTTGCAGGTCCATCAGGAAGGGGTGTGGAGGTTAACTTCTCCATGTGAAACAACAAAGGAATTTTAACAGGGCAGGATGTAGTTACCCGAGTTGAAAATTTGCCAAGACAAAGGTTGAAATTCCCACTCTTGAGAGTTTTCTATTAAAACTACTAGCCTGGACAAATCCTTGCCCTTAGAAGTCAGTGGTAGTTGTCCCCTCGATTTTGCCCAGCAAAATCACCTTCAGCCTCATCTAAGTCAGATCTGGACTTGCGGTCCTTGGCTGTGCAAATCTGCTGGTGTCTTCATGGTGGGCAGTGTATAAATTTGAGGTGTGTGCACATAATGGATCTCCACGTAAGGATGAGGAACAGCTTGTGTATAGCTGGAAAAAGGATGGGGAAACATGCGCTGGAAAGTAATGATAGCTGGAAATCAGGGGTGGCAGCTTTTCGGTCTGGCTGGCAAAAGCACAAAGAAATGCAGTGGCTGGAGTTTGAAGTTTGACATATTCAGCCTTGAAATAACACGTATTTATTGTGAGTGATGAGGGCAGTTAAATGCTATGTTTGCTATGAGGGGCAAGGTAGGACTTGCTATGTCTTGTGCTTTTTGAGATGAAGTTGAATGTCCTTTTGGAAGAAGTTAGTTTCGTCTGCAGGAGAGTTTCTATGGCCCTTTGGAGTCACAGTGAGGTACTGGAGTGTGGTTTCCTTCAGCTCTGTGCTCAGGACACCTCCTACCCTTTTTCCTTTGTATACTGTGGGCAGAACTGGGTTCCCTTTGCTGCTTTCAGCACATCCATCACCCTTAAAAGTCCCACCTCAGGAAAGTGATTATAATAAAGTCTTGTGCCTCAGGATTCCAGCAAGTCACCTGCAAGGAGCAGGATGTTTTTTTCCCTTCCCACAATTAACTGGATTTATTGTTTATTTCATAACTGTTTACCTCTAAAGCCTAATGTATTCTGCACTTGGAAGTGGGGCTCTGAAATAGGCGGGTACTAATGCTCACTACTGAGCTGTGTTATTTGTGTTTGACTGACATGGACATAGTCTTGTTTATCATCATGTGGAGATGGAAAGAAGTCTCAGGTCAGACAGATGTGAATGTGTGGTCACCTTTCCTGGGTTGTTTTTCTGTTGCTGGGATCTTACCCAATTTCCTGCTATTTGAAGGGTCTTTGGTATTTGATGGAGGTTTATTTTCTGTATATTGAGTGTTTAACTCCGATCATCTGAGAGCTGAACTATTGTAATTTAACTGAAATTTTGGATGGGATGTAGAGCATCTGTGTGAAATGTGATATCCTGTGGGGTAACCGAGACCACGTGGCATAATCTCATAGTCTGTTTTGTCTGGAAACTGAGAAAACTATCTCACTTTTATTGTCCAGATATTTTGATGAACAGACTTCAGTCTAATTTCTTACAGAGAATTAGAATGAAAGTTAAATCTTTGTGCTCTTTGCACATTAAGTATGTGTGTTATTAACTTGTTTATAAGCATAAATCTCTTAAAGTACTTGCAGAGAGGCCATGACCCCAAAAAAGCTTCCTTTTGTGTATCATACGTACATAGACATGCACATGAGCATACCACTTTGGCATGATCCTTTTTAGCAGAGGAATAAGGGGAAAGACCAGAAGAGCTTCTGAAGCGAGTGCAGGAGAGTACAGGAGAAGAAACTGGCAGTACCTCCTGGTACTGCGCTACATTTACAAATGTGAATGATCAGTGGAGACTCTTACCCCACGAAGGCAAGCATTGCCTTCTTTTGAGCCCTCCCACTATGTTTTTAATGTTGAATTTCAAAGGTTGAAAAATAAAGGTCAAACCTTAAAGACTGAGAGGAGAGTGTTTACTACCAGGGTAGGTCCATCACTAGGTGCTTATCTGTCTTTTGGATTGCTAAGAGATGTTCTGTCTGTCCTACTGGATGAAGTAGTGAAGTCTTTGTTTATTCTCATACATATAAAGATTCCAATATAAATTAGTTATCCTGAAAGCCAATAATCCTGATGCGTATTTCCATACTATTAGAATTGCAGAAAATCTGAAAGTAATATATGTCAATTCATATAAAATGTACAAACGGGTCTTTATTGAAAACCATATTTTTCTAATCTCTCAATTGTTTTTAAAAGCATTTATTTTTATTAACTAACAAACTTGCTTTGTTGGGCAGTTCATTAGCTGTAGAAAGATTTTATTATTTGCACCAAAAGTCTGTAATAAAATTCTAGTGGTATCGTTTAAAGCTGTTTTTTTCATAAAGCATTACGCATCAGGTAAATAGTCTGAATGTAAATGTCTACTTTAGGCAGGGTTCATTAGCGGGTAGAAAAGATGCAATTTTGACTAGGAATGAAAAATTAAAACAATGAACTACTTTGTGACATAAAAATAATCTAATATTTCATACTGGCTTGTACCAAACCCTTAAGATTGTTAAATTTTAGATGTAGCTACTATTATTTTTACCCTATAGTGGGCCAGCGTAAGTTGGAGTATAGTTTACAATATTCAGTATTATATAAGCATGTAGTGCTGAACACTGGTTCTTACTCAGCCATAAAACTAAAATGTTTCCTGATTTTAAGATTTGCACTGTGAAATGGCAGCAGATCCGGGCTCTTTCTCTATTGACTGTGTATAAACTGGGACTCAGTTAATTCCCTATGTAGACTGGATCACAAGTTTCCATAGTAAAGATCAGGTATTGATGGATACAAAGATGAGACTATTCATAGAATCATAGAACAGTTTGTGTTGGAAGGGATCTTAAAGATCACCTAGTTCCAACCCCACTGCCACAAACAGAGACAACTATCACTGGATCAGGTTGCTCCCAGCCCCGTCCAACCTGGCCTTGAACCCTTCCAGGGAGGGGGCAGCCACAGCTGCTCTGGGCACCCTGTGCCAGTGCCTCACCAACCTCACAGTAGAGAATTCTTCCTTATATATAATCTAAATCTACCCTTTCTCAGTTTAAAACCATTACTCCATGTCCTATCACTACATGGCTTTGTAGAAAGTTCCTTGCCATCGTCCCTGTAGGCCCCCTTTAAGTACCAGAAGGCTGGTACTTAAGATAAGGTCTCCCCAGAACCTTCTCTTCTCCAGGCTGAACAACCCCAACTCTCTCAGCCTGTCCTCATAAGGGAGGTGCTGTAGTCCCCTGATCATCTTCATGGCCTCCTCTGGACCCACTCAAGGAGGTCCATGTCATTCTTATACTGGGGGCCCCAGAGCTGGACGCAGTACTACAGGTGGGGTCTCACAAGAGTGGAGTAGAGGGGGAGAATCCCCTCCCTTGACCTGCTGGCCGCACTTCTCTTGATGCAGCCCAAGATACAGTTGGCTTTCTAGGCAGTGAGTGCACATTGCTGGGTCATGTTCAGCTTCTTGTCAACCAATCCCCCCAAGTCCTTCTCCACAGGGCTGTTCTCAGTCCACTCATTGCCCAGCCTATATTTGTGCTTGGGTTGCTCCCATTGATCCATTTCTACCCAGTGCTCAAATAATTGTTACTAATAGTAGTTGTCTCACGTTTACATGCAGCTCTATATTCATAAGTTTCCTAAGTTGCGTAGCAAGCAAAAGAAAATCCTGTCCTTACTACTATCCGAGTAGATCCTTCGTCCGTGGTGTATATGCAATAGATTTTTATGCTGGTGTTTTTTTACAAGGAGCTGATCAGCCTTTATTTTAAACTCAGAGAAGTCTTTGATTCAGTATGAAATGCCTCTGTACCATCTAATATCATGGCAAATGCAGCCAAAGGCTATGTATGACATTTATATAAGATTTCCAGCACGTGACTGCCAGAGTAAAATAGCTGGGGTAAGTATAAACTCTGACTAAAGGTTTTTTCTTCCATTTTCTGCTGCACAGGAGTCATTGGATATCCCAAAAGGTTGAATGATTTTTTCTGTGTTCTTAGTTTCCTTCTTTATGCAATTAACGCTTAATTTCCTGTCTCGTATGTGGCAGATAGTTATCCTTGAAACTGGTAAGTAGTATTACCCTCCTTTGGCAGATGGGAAGTCTGGGGCACCTAGGATGGCTTTCTGAAATCCATCAAGTCCTAGCACTACATGCATCCTAGGACCATGAGAGACAAAAGAGGAGTCTAGGATTTCTGGCCCTTAAGCCTCTGCTCACCTCTGTTGCTTCTTTTTCCAATGAACTATGTGTCTCTATAAAATATGAAACACCCCAGTAGAGGACTGAAAACCTTGCCGATATTCTCACTCAAAACCTGTTGAGACCAAGGGCTTCAAAAGCTTCTTGCAGAATTTGCTTTGTGCTTCAACCTGAGCATATGTTCAGCATGCCTGTTGGGAAAGGAGTTTCTCCAGAAATTCAGCAACTTTGACTACTTATTCTCTGAGTTGAAGAGGTGTCAGAGATAGAGAAAGGTGGACCAGATTTAGGATCTGTCCTCCATCCTGCAGCTTAATCTTCCTCCTATACTCAGATGGGTTTAAATCCCCATTCTCAGCATGTCACTGCCTCAGGTGAACTTGGCTTGCTGGCTATAATATATTAACCAGGGAAAACAAGGAGGAAAATAACCTTTATAGCCTCCACTGTACAAATCCAGCAACTTTATCACTGAGTGTGCTAACCCTTTTGATAGGGTGGTTGTGCACAAACCAACATGGCTCCCAAGGAGATAGTCTGTTTTCTGGGTGAAAGAGTACATTTCCCTTCTCCCCGCTTCTCATCGTTACTTCACAGAGCAAAACAGATCCTTGGGATCTGCTCCAGTCTGTTTGGTAAACGGTTTGTTTCCTAATTTCGTTGCAACTCAGTAGTGAAGCGTGTGAAATAATAATATATATACTGAAGGCTCTGTGGGGGACTGCAGTGAAGCAGTAGTTACTTCTCATAAAGTTTTTTAATAGGACGTGAGCTCCAGGATTCAAGGGAGAGAACATTAATGTCCTTTTCAGAACATCGTGGAAAATACATACCGTGCAGCACCAATCTCTTGGCAGTTTCAAAGAATGTCTAAAGAGGATCATTATGAGACCATTTATGATGGGAACATGACTCCATTGCAAGTCTTTGGAATCTCTGCTGGGATGTTGTGCCTACTACTTGAGATTAGGAGAGGAAAGCAATTTCAATAGAAGTCCATGGAGACTGTGTGGCAATTACATTACTGACAGTATCAGTATGATTTTAGTGTGAGTCTCTGGAGACCCTAAGTTCTCAGTGAAGTGAAATGCATCATGCCCATACAAATTATATTATTATTTGAAATAAGCCAGAATAAGTTAAAGCTAAACAAGTACTGGGATCATAGGAGCTTTCAAATCGATAAGCCTTGTGGCAACTTAAGCAAGAAATGCTATCTACAGCCTTGCTGTGGTCCTTCAGCCCCGGTGTGCCTGGGGTGATATGTGGGTGACAATTTCTCTGGAAATCTCAAATGGAGAGACTGACTTATTTAGGTGTCTCTGTGGTTGATGGCCAGTTTAAAGAGGGAATTGTACAACGGGGTTGTTTTATGGAGCTCCTGCTCTGCCAGTAGTGATTTGTGGGGTCTGGAAATTGCAGAAGGTGAAACTATTAGTGGCAGCAGTCTGTCAAAAAGAAACTAAGGAAGGAGCTGGGGTTAAAAATGTAGTGATGAATGAGTATGGCTTTTGGCCTCATGGCAGTGGTGAAACAATGACCGGTTAAAACCATATGGCTTGGAGAGTGGTTGAAGTCTGCTGAGCTCAGAGAAGCAGTTTCCAGGCTTTGCTTTTCTGAAAGTACACCAAGAGTGCCCTTGCACTTGCTGGCGTTTTGCAAAGCCTGCTCCTTGGGAGGCTATCGCAGTGCACTGACGGTTCCTCAAGCTGTAGAGTTCCAACAACAAAAAAAAAACATATTCGTGCATCCGTTGCTGCTGGCTGGGAGCTGAGCAAGCCCCCCTGCCTTTCCTGCCTATCGGTCACCCAGGTTCTTTCTTTCCTCTTCCCTTGAACTGCTTTATGTGGGCTGTGAAGGGAGAGCTGCAGCATTTCCAGGGCTGGAGGAAGGCAGTCTGAAGCAGCCAGGGTAAAGTGCAGCGTTTGCATTTTATTGATTCTTACCTATTGATTCCAATGGAATGAAGTGTCTGTGAAAGAGAAGTGAGACTGGCAGGCAGACAGGAGCTCTGGCATCAGAGGCAGGCCGGCCCTGCATGACAAGAGCAAAATTATATATACACCTCAGATATTTCCTAGGTCGAATCTAAGAAGAACCAAAGAAAAGGAGCGCTGTTCCCGGGGAGGGATGAGATTTACCAAATGGAAGTTTAGTTTGCATTTGATCACCTCTGCAGATAAAATGAGACAAGGCAAATATGTGAGTGTTTTGTGACACATCACCTTGTGCCAGCTACATTTACGGTGCCATTTCATGTAAGCTGGAGGGTGACAAAATGTAAATGTACATCTCTTCACACAAGAGGTGATTCTTGTTGGGTGATTCAGATGTGGAAATGAAGAGATATGCCATAGCCTGACCCATCAGGAAGATGTCTGAAGGGGTACTGAATATCCAGAATATATACGGAGTGCACAGAGTCCATGCTTTATTCAATATGCTTTATATGTATCATTTTATTGGAAAGGCTAAGCACATACTGAGGAAAATGTGCTCAATAAGAGTATTGATCTTATTAAGGGTTTCTCTGCAGATATATGTATATATAATCTCAAGGCTGCTCTTCAGATTGTGACCAGTTTATTACTGGCCTGTTAAAAAAAATGTTCCTTCTGCACTCCATCTCATGTATGCTGTTTGGAAAGGAACGTGGCACTGTATCATCTCTTGGGCCCTCTGGATCCTGGGAATCAAAAATACCCTGGTGTAACTCACAGTCCCGAGGGGCTTGTTCGAATCCTGGCAGCCATCCCCATGCAGCATCTGATGTGACCTCCAGAATCGGTGGCCAGAGTGAGGGGCACCTTCCTCTCTGGGCAGAGGCTGGGGACGCAGCTCTTCCCAAGCCTCTGGGGAAGGCAAGGGCTGTGCTGGCACGTCCCTGGTGAGTCCAGTGTTAGGAGCTTCAAGAAAATCATGTCAGAGAAGCGATGTTGTGAAGCTTGTTGTGTCCAGTGCCCCTGTGGCACCTAGCAAACAGAAGCCTTAATAAATGATCTTCTCGCTTCATTTTGTGCTTCATAAGGAATTGTTGAGCTCCCAGGTAAAACTGGTCAAGCGCCAGGACGGTGACTGACTGTACAACCCTACAGAATACAGGGCCCCAGCACGTGGGGATCCCCAGCAATAGCTGTCAGCGGTGCTCCCGCCGTCAATTTGTACAGGGTCCGGCCCTGTTCATTGCTTCTTCCCTGGAAATAATAACCCAGCAGTGCCCTTAGTGCCTTTGTTTACCCTTTTGTTCCTCATCTCCCATTACGTATTTCCCTACAGCTCTTTTTCTGACTGCCTTTTATGTACATTTTGCAGAAGCAGCAACAGGGCTGTCCCTCCTCCCTGGTCCCCATTTCTCCTCTCTAAATCCACCTCTCCTGTCTCTTAAATGACCTGTAACTTCAGACACGGTGGTATTTTGAACATGGAAGTGGATCGGATTGTAAACAAAAGGGTAGGTGACTTAATTGCATAAAAAAGATGCAAAATTTTATAAAAAGGTAGAAGAGGAAAAGAGAGACGGGCTTTTTTCTTCCAGTTGAAGTGATGTTAATCAAAGGGCTGTAAGTAACAGAAGAAATTAATTACTTTGAATGATATGTTCCTTCCATCCTGCAAAGTCTTCTATGCTTAAACTTAAGGATATGTTAAATTTTATTAGATACTAACAGAAACTCTGTGGGGGAACATGCTTTAACGCTGGTTTTTAGTTTCTTAATTTATTTCGTTAAACTCTTAAATTCCCTTTTTATTCCTGCTTATGGATTTCCCTTGCTTACTGGTTTAGAAGTTTAATGGGAGAAAAAATAATGTAAAATCTGCGAACCGTGGCCTTGCTTCTGTTCATATCATAGAAGCAAAAAGCAGAAACTAAAAATGAATTTATTATATCCCACTTCTTCCCTCTCTCCTGTCCATGAGCAGGTGTTAGAGGAGACAGTGATGAGTTGGCATGGTGGAGTGGTGGGTTGCTTGGCCAGGAGAGGTCTGCGCTGCTCCCAGCTGCTGGGGTTGCTGCTCTGGTTTGCTTGGACACTGCCTGGTAGGACACAGTGTGTGACCAGCAGCAGTGGTGGGCACCGCTGGGCTGCCACGACCGCCAGCCTTGCTGCTGCACGCTCTGGGGGTCCCTGACAGACAGGGCAATCTTGGGGTGTGGGGTGGTTAGCAGAGGGCAGCTTCACCTCCTGCCTCTGCCCAGCTCTGTGTCCCCCTGTCTGCCCCCGCTCAGGGGACACCCCATGGGTGCCCGCTTGCATCCAGTCTCTGCGTCCTAGCAGTCACAGCATCCGACCCGGCCTTGCCTCCCGTCCTGAGTGGTGGTGTCACTGGGTGATGGCATCGCTTGTCTCCAGCTACCAACGAGAAACGGGATATGTTATTTCTTCCATGTTGCACTGAAAGAAGCATGGTTAGCGTGCTCCTCTGCTTTAACCAGCAATGTGTTTCCCACAGTCACTGATGTGCTCGATTTTCAGCTATAAACCTAAGCAGTCCCGCTCTTTCTAAGACCATATGTGACCCAGCACCCAAGGGTGAGATCCTGCCTGGACAGTAAGACACTGGAGTTAATGACATGCAATTTGAAAATGCTGTTGCCTCTAATTGTGTCTGTCTTGTTATCCTGCATTTGCTTTGAATGCTCTTAAATCATTGTGGCTTTTTGTTTAACCTATTGAGAGAAAACAATAGGCCTATCGTTAAGTTGCAAGATACAATTAAAAGCTCAGACCTCTGATGTGGCACTTTAAAAATCCCTCTGTATATGGAAGGAGGTTTCTTTTCCATTGGGAAGTCTGCATTATTTAGTAGATTTGCCTTGCAGGACAGATCATTTAAAGGCTTTACGATTATATAGAGGATCAAACATTTCTGTGGCCTGAATTAAAGCAAAAAAAAAAATCACCAGCTCCATGAAACTTTGTGGTTTCCTGGACAGGCTTTTTTATTTTCTTACCTTCTTGTCCCTGAAAAGATTCTTTTCCCTAAACCCTCTTTATTTGATACGGTTTTTCTTCCTGGAGTGCATCTTCGATCTGGTTTCCTAGTGAAGCAGCTCAACCAACTCAAAGAAAATTAGAGTTTCAGTTGGCTGTTCCACTGCCTCCTGTTGGGACCATCCAGGCGTCCACACCCCAAACCTTGGCTCTCAGAAACCAGAGAACCTCTTTCTTTTATTCAGGTAGGAAAACCCGTTAATTTCACTCTGTGCTGTTTGTATTCTTTGCCAGCTCGTTAACATCTCTCCTTTAGAGCAATGTAGAACTTTTTCACTTTATTTTTCTTTGGTTGTTTTATTTGCTGCTTTCTGTTTCTCTAACTGAGCAGCACTTTTCTGATACTTCTTCAGTTTTTTTGAAAGGATACTGTACTCTTCAGTGCTTGTATTGTTCCCCAGGGTAAAGAGGTACAGCTGAAACAGACATTCAAAAAATAAGTTATTTCTGGGGGAGCAAAGCATTATGCATCTTACATGTCTTTTAATACACAGAACATTTTGGCATATGCTGAACTGTTTGGTTGAAAGAGAATATTCATACTGAACAAAAAGGTTTTATTTCTGCAGTGACTGAATCTTCTAAAAGTGGTGGTTCTTTATAAAGTACTTCACCCCACATTTTTTTTCAGTGAAATTCTGAATCCTGGCTGCCAACTGTGGTTTCTGGTGGTGGGATGCTGCCTGAGCCAGGGCACATCCGCAAGCTGTAAATGATGTATGAAATGCAAAATCCTCACTTGCCCCATGCGCAGGGAGGAGGGAGATGGTGCTTTGCTGCTGCTGGTTTTCTGTTCTCTTAGCTGAAATTCCTCAGTGGAGAATCATTAAAAAATAAATACAACAATAAAGAAATGACAGCTGGAAGACATTGCAAAACTGCAGAACAAACAAGTGGGAGAGCCAGTTAAGGCCACCTACCACTGCTCGTGGCTGGCTACACGAAATGACTGCCAGGCATTCACCCTTCTTCTCTGACTTGATGCTTTTTATTTTCCCGAGGAACTGTGCTTCATATCAGCCATAGCACCTGGTTGAATCTGTCTATTTATCTTTTCTTTTAATTAAGAAATAATGTCAGTGGGATGAAAATAAGACCTGACAGGATGGAGATCTCCTACTGTATTATAAAAACAATGTGAAGGTGAAACTGAGATGTTTATTTTTGAAAGCAAGAAATCATCTTCTAGTGGCAAGATCCTATTACTGAGAGCTTGTTGTTGCTATATTAATGAATGAGATACATTTACGATGATGTGAACAACGGGAGATCTGACCAGACAACCAGAAACGAAGTTCCTCACACAGGTGGTGGTGCAACTGAGGCTAGTGGTTGACTGCTATTTTTGGACAGCCTGTCCTGGCTGGCTCAGAGAAGATTCTGTTCTGAGTTAACTGGCCTGAAGAATAGCCAGAGACCCCTAGTAAGTGATGGGGTATCAGGCTCTTAACTCCCATTGGCTGCACGGGAGCTGATGATGGATAAGGCACTGTGGACATCTCTGAGGCCTCTGGAGTTGAATCCAGAGATGTCTGTCAAGCATGCAGGTTTCCTTGGTGTTGCCTGCATAGGGCTGGTTGCTCGATGGTGGGAACCAAAACCTGCAAGCCTCCTGAGAAGAAACATGTCTGCATACTCAGCTGCTTACTGCAACAGGAGATGCAGAGGAAAATTATTTTTTTTCTTTAATTTGCCTTTCAGGCTCTTTACTGATAGCTGCAGGGAAGGGTCTCAATCCACTCACGATCTACAGCCCTTTGCTCTCTCCTCAAGGCACCTTTCCTTGGACAAATTGACATGGACTGGCTTTTTTTGCTTTAGAGGACAGCTGGAAAAAACATCTCCCCTTTTGCAGCATAGCTGAGTGGCCAGAAGGTTTGACCGTGGTGAGAAGTTCAAGGGTTTGGGCTGTCTTTTTTTTCTTGTGAGGTTTACCACCAATATGCCCATCCTCAGGAGTGTGGCTGCGGTGCTTGGGCTGCAGGTTGGCCTTCAGGGGCAGGTGGGGAGCAAGCAGGAGATCTTCCACAACCTTTTCACCACTGCTCAGCTGAAGCACTACCCAAAACTTTTCCAGAGCTGGGCAGCCAGCCAGTAGGGCGTAAAGATGGGCTGCAATTAGAGCAGCTGGGTAGAGAACCATGTGTTCTTGCTCCCAGGAATATGTCTGTATTTCTAATTTAAATCACTCTCAGATACAATGAAGAATAAAGCATTTTGATCAGCGTTAGTGATGACCTATTTAACATTTAAACTGGTTGGCACTTATTTCAGCTCGTTTATGAGTCCTTAATGAGTTTAATGAGTTCTCTTGGATGTCAGCATTTACTACTAGTGTAGCTTTATGGCCCTGGATTCAGGAGATGTGACTGGCTGGTTCTGTAACCTTGAGCAATGCCCTGAATGTAGTGGTGCCTCAGTTTCCCATAAAGAGGATGATGCAGGATACCTTTCATGGCTGCTTGCACCACAAACTATGTGAGACAATTATTTTATTACATTTTGCTTACATAATACTCAATATAATGGGCACTTGGCTTTCCATAGGGCCTCTAAATGATGCTATTTTAAAAATGAAAGATGATTGTTAAGAAATGCAGCATAGCATGACAGGGTATACATATATATGTACAGTCTTGTCTTAAAGAAGACGGAAAAATAGCAGTGTCTATTAGTCAAACTGATGCAGTCCCAGGACACCACAGCAATTATTTAATTTGTATTACTCTGCCCATGTGAGAACCCATACCTGCTTTCCAGATTTTCAAACAGATAAGCAATTTTTTAATTGATGCTTAGCCTGAATATATCTAATGTCAGCCAACTGTTGTTAATAGGAGCTATTATAACATAAAAGTGCTGATATTTTAAATGTAGTTCGTCAATCCCAACAGGACTATACATTCAGGCCTCTTCTACAAGGTTGTATTAGTCATTTGACACTGGTGCTGAATTTATGTTGTCAGATCCATGCCAGCTATTGAAACTTGACAACTAATTCTGGATAAGACTGATTGGAATTGATAAACCCGCTTTTATTTTGGGGCGAAAATTGGAAGTGGCTGGTAGTCCAAATAGAATCTCTTATCTAGTATGGCATGATGGCATTTAATGAAAAACATTCAAACAAATCTACTCTTGGATTGCCCTGAAGATAGAGAGTTGCAGAGTTGGATGCAATTCAAATCAGTAGTTCTTTATTTTGCATAACTTTGGGGTATGTGGAGGTGCTTCATCAGTACCTGATGTCATTAACTCTGGCGGCCACCACCTAAATGCCTTGCTCCTCACCTGTATGAAGCATAATATTATTAGAAGAAAGCTTGGAAAATAAGAAAACATGTTTGCTTATTTTTTATTCTTTGCATATGCTAATAACGACGTCTTAAGTTATTAGGATTAAAATGTGTTTTAATTTTGAATGTCGTTTTGCTTTGTATAAAACGCGTTACCTTGGGCTTGCAGTATTAGAGACTTTGACGTTGAAAATTTCTTTATTTTTAAACACTGGCTGTAACTTGGCTCCTTATTTTTTTCATGCAACACCCTAAAGCAAGCTAAAAAGCTGCACAGAAAGTGGTTTATACTGTCAGGCCAGCTCCTCCTGCTGCAGCTCCTCTGCTTGTCACCCTAGAGCTGCATTACCATCGGGTTATGGCCACACTAAGAAGCCATTGTGAAAATTAGTCTGAGCCTAACACTGTGACATGTCTAGATGGCCATGACACTGGGTTTGGTCTGTGCCTTGCTGCCCTGTCATACAGGCAGAGCTGGTGCTGGCGTGTCTGCCCCTGCTGTGTGGATGGTTCCCAGGGAGCAGGCAAGGACCAGAGATCAGAAGCCAACTTGAGCTCTGTTGGCAGTTTTAAAAATAGGAAGGATGTCAGCAAGGCTTGACAGTGTCACCTTCAGCCCCTCCATGACTGTGCGACACTGCGGTATGTGTGACGCTGTGGGGCTGCGTTGCGTTGCCAAAGCAGCCCTCCCATTTTGAGGACTATTGCAGGGGGAACGGGCTTCTACAGGGTTGGCTTTTTTTTTTTTTTTTTTGGCTTTCTAGTGTAATTTCCATTATTCTTCAGTGCTGCAGCATACTGTGTTATATTTGAGGCATTATTTCCTCTTGTAAATACAGATAATTAAGGCATTGCTTTGGGTGCTGCCATGTGGTGTGACTAACTTCCCAGTAGTTGTGAGTCTGCTCTCCCGGCCATGCCTATGTTGTTCTGGTAGCAGCAAACTTAAACAGAAGTTATTTGAATTTGCACATAAAAACTAAGCTATGGAGAGATACTAAGCTTTTATCAGGTAATAAAGCACAGACTCAACCTCATGCCTAGTGCTTCCAAGCAGGGTGTCTCTGAAGGCATCTCAGTAGGGATAGAGAGAACCACAGTAAGGTTCAAATGTCGAGGGCAGCCAGTAGGAAACAATAGGAGTAGGAATGTAAGTGGAATTTAGGCAGGCTGAGTTTAAGCTTAGGAGGGTAACTCGGCTTCTGGGATGGCCTTCAGCTAGGGGAATCACCTGGGGCTGAGCAGCATGTCACATCTTTCAGCCTGCCTCATCCTTCGCTTTTCGAGATCTCCCTCACTCATAGTGACAGTTTGGCCACTGTCCCCTTTCCCCAAACCTTAGCAGTGAAGGTGCGCCTCTCAGAAACTGCAGGTGAGCTATTGTGTCCCTCCAACCTGGCCCCCACCCTCTTTTTTGCCTACCAGAGTGCAAGGGAGGAAAGTCTGACAAATTGTTGTCCACCCAAAGGTTCCCTAGTTCTTTTACTCACTTCTATTTTTAGACTGATTCCCTTTGCTTTTTTTTATTGTACTACATTTTGCCAGATTTCTGCCCAGAGGAAATTTTTATAGCTCAATTTTAAAGCCCTTGCAATTGAGGATTTATCCTGGGAATGACACAATCCAACTGGAGTAGCACAAATGGCACAGCACTGAAATAAAAGGTTATCAAGACTGTAATTTATTTGTTTAGGCCACTCAGAGTACAAAAATGCCTCTTATTTCTTCAGCTCCCTGAGTGGGTTGCAGCATGTTGGATGCTTTCAGACTGTCTTTCTTTCTCCGTCAGTCATTTTCTCTACAGCAGCATTTTTCAGGAAGCACAATTAAAAAGCTGTTTCCCGATATGCCTTTCCCCTGCCTCCATCCCTTCCCCCTCAAAATCCCAGCTCGGGCACAGGTTGTTTCCTCCTTTCTCATCCAGGTGACTCGGGGGTGACAAAGGGTAATGAACTCTCTTCATGTCTTGTTATATGGCAAGAGACTGAAATAGCAAAGTGGCAGGCTTAATCTCCTGCAGTTAGGGTGAAAAAGAGAGGCAGGATGTGAAACCCACTTAAAATATGTTTCCATGTTCTAATATACATTTTGAATTTATAGAGAATTGACTCGTGCCATTTGTTCAAAGCCAGAAAATGCATGTGGTCTGCAGTTGAACTTATCACACTATAATAATGTGCCAGGCAGTTTTCAGGAGTGATGGATACTGTTTTTCATGAGTCCTTTCTGCTGAGCTGATTCAAGGCCAGCCACAATAAAACCAGTGATGGTCATTAGCAGTGCCCCCTGCAAGGCTATTCAGTTAGGAGCTCACAGGTTGAGGTAGGCAGTATTTTTGTGACCCTTCCTTGCTGGCAATTGATTGGACTTAACTACAGAAGAACATGGCATGCCCCTGGGGGGTAAAACAGGGCAAGGAGTGATTAGTCTCTAATTGGAAGACAACTGAAGGGCTGTAGGGAGTGACAGGGTAGTGATAGCTCCTTGCTAAGTGTAAGGAAGTCATGGTGTGCTCCAAGTAAAGTCACACAAGAAAGGGAGATTACCCAGCTCCCCAGTGCACACGGCAGACGTCGCTGCCATCAAGGACTTCTGAGGAATATCTTATTTTCTCCCAGTAGGGAACAACACATGTTGGTCAGGCTATCCTTGTCAGGAGGCCAAGATGCAGGCAGCACGAAGTGGTGCCTGGATGGGGCAGACGTGCTGCCTGCTCTGGGGTAGGAAGAGGAACCGCATGTTCAGAACATCTGGAGTGGACTGGAGATAGAAGCGTGGGGGAGATCGCGTTTCTGTGGGGGTATGCTTCAGCAGGAGAGTTTTGGCATGGCTCTACCAAGCCATCAGTGCCACAAACTGGACTCCAAAACCAAATGTGCAAGCCTGGCCCGGTGCTGTGCCTGCATAGTGGTGCAGTGGTCCGTATGGAGCATGGGGTGCCAGGTTGTGCTGAGAAGTCACCTCCTGAATGCTGGTAGGTTTGTGATGGAGAGCCTTCCCTATTAATTGCTGGGAGACCACTTGGAGAGTGGGGATGGGAAGGGACTTTGGAGGACAAAGAATCCCGGGTTTGTCTTGGACGGGGAGCATGGTGATTAATGTGATGCTTTTTGACAAATGGGTATTTGGAAGTACTGGAAACAAGTGAGTTAGAGGCCTTCACCTCTGCCAACGTGGGATGTCAGTGGCTGGGAGACCACCCAGAGGAAATCTTCATCTGCTTACAGCTCTCAGACCATGCTGACTGAAGGCAGAAGATCTGAATCCCCTGTGTTTCTGTTTTTACCTAAAAAATAATGAAGCAATTTTAGATGACATGCAGCTCTCTAGACTTCTGTTTTGGTCTTCTTGAATCAGGCTGGAAGAGTTGAGGGGGCATTCATGGATCAGGCAGCTCTGATTGAGCCCTATGGACCAGGCTCTTGTGTTGAGCACTGTATGCAGACACATGATGGATATATCTTTCTCCTATAAGCATCTATGGAAATTTTTTCCTTCTTTCTACCACTGCTGCAATAGACCTATTTTGTGTGCTGTCTAATATTTTTTAAATCTTTCCATAAAACCTCCTGGCATTCTTCTTTCCTCTGATATAAATTCCATCATAGAATCATAGAATGGTATGGGTTGGAAGGGACCTTAGAGATCATCTAGTTCCAACCCCCCTGCCATGGGCAGGGACACCTTCCACTAGACCAGGTTGCTCCAAGCCCCGTCCAACCTGGCCTTGAACCCTTCCAGGGGGGGGGCAGCCACAGCTGCTCTGGGCAACCTGTGCCAATGCCTCACCACCCTCACCGGAAAGAATTTCTTCCTTATATCTAATCTAAATCTAACCTCTTTCAGTTTAAGATGGTTACTCCTCATCCTATTACTACACTCCCTGATAAAGAGTCCCTCCCCACCTTTTCTATAGCCCCCTTTAAGTACTGGAAGCCTTCTCCAGGCTAAACAACCCCACCTCTCTCAGCCTGTCCTCATAGGAAAGGCATTCCAGCCCTCTCATCATCTTTGTGGCCTCCTCTGGATGTGCTCAAGCAGGTCCATGCCCTTATGTTGGAGGCCTCAGAGCTGAATGCAGTATTGCAGGTTGGGGTATCATGAGAGTGGAGTAGAGGGGGAGAACCCCATCCCTTGACCTGCTGGCCACACTTCTCTTGAGGCAGCCCAGGATACAGTTGGCTTTCTGGGCAGCGAGTGCACATTGCTGGCTCATGGTCAGTCTTCCATCCACCAATCCCCCCAAGTCCTTCTCCACAGGGCTGTTCTCAATCCAGTCATTGCCCAGCCTGTATTTGTGCTTGGGTTTGCTTTGACCCATGTGCAGGACCTTGCACTTGGCCTTGTTGAACTTCATGAGGTTTGCATGGGCCCACCTCTCAAGCCTGTCAGGGTCCCTCTGGATGGCATCCCTGACCTCCAGTGTGTCGACTGCACCACACAGCTTGGTGTCAGCAAACTTGTTGAGCGTGCACTCAATCCCACTGTCCATGTTGCCAACAAAGATGTTAAACAGTGCCAGTCCCAACACCGACCCTTGAGGAACATCACTCATCACTGCTCTCCCCTTGGACATTGAGCTGTTGACCGGAACTCTTCAAGTGTGACCATCCAGCCAATTCCTTATCCACCGAGTGATCCATCTGTCAAATCCGTGTCCCTCCAATTTAGAGACAAGGATGTTGTGTGGGACAGTGTCAAATGCTTTGCACAAGTCCAGGTAGATGACATCAGTTGCTCTTCCCTTATCCACCAGTGCTGTAACCCCATCACAGAAGGCCACCAAATCTGTTAGGTACGATTTGCCCTTAGTGAAGCCATGTTGGCTGTCATGAGCCACCGCCTTATTTTCCATGTGCCCTAGCATAGTTTCTAGGAGGATTCACACCATGTCCTTGCCGGGCACAGGAATGAGACTGACTGGCCTGTAGTTTCCTGGGTCTTCTTTTATTCCCTTTTCAAAAATGGGGCTTATGTGTCCCCTTTTCCATGACTTCTCAAGTATGATGGAGAGTGGCTTAGCCGCTTTATCCGCCAGTTCCCTCAGGACCCATGGATGCATCTCATCAGGTTCAATGGACTTGTGCACCTTCAGTTTCCTTAGATGGTCTTGAACCTGATCTTCTCCTACTGTGGGTGGTTCTTTATTCTCCCAGTCCCTGTCTTTGCCTTCTGCATATTGGGTGGTGTGGCTGGAGCTCTTGCCAGTGAAGGCTAAGGCAGGAAAGTCATTGAGTACTTCAGCCTTCCCATACCCTAGTTTACAATTTACAACCAAAAACCTAGTCCAATGAATTAAATGTGGAAATAGGTAAGCTTTCTTCTCAGTTTGTCTGTTGTTCTGTACATACTAATGAATAGACCAAATCAGAACCTTCCACTGAAAAATGCTATATCCCACAAATAGCCACCTCCTCATGCCCTTGCCCTTTGCATGACTTCTTAGGAGGAAGGGTATCGAGTCTGTTTCGGCATGTTTGTAGGCAACCACCACCATGCTTGCACAGACTGCTTATTTGCTCCCTGTCACGTGAAGCCATGCTCCTCGCAGGCTGTCGTGCCTGTGTCAGGCTTTTCCCTCACCAACAGGTACCACCACCACTGTCTCGGTAGGTCCTAACCTTGTAGGATGAGTGCGCAGAGGAACCAGAGTATCGGGGGGAGATCTGCTCTGGTGGTCCCAGCAGGAATTCCCTTCTCTCTCTGCAGCAGAGTTCACAGCAGCTGTGCTTATACAGGCATGCCCAGTAGCTAACTATATAAGATACTTGGAAAGCACTGCATTTATCAGACTAGAGCTGGGCCCCTATGGCCACTGATCATATTGCCTTAGCAAGAGGCAGAGCACAAGTGTAGATACTTAGAGACACAGCAAATAAATAATAAAAGGGCTCTTCAGCTACCCTGCATTTTTAAGAAATAATAGTGGCTGAATTCTGTGCGAGTATGATAAGTATCAAACACTTATTTTTCCAACAGAATGACAAATGCGTCTGGTTAAAAAAGGGTAATTGGGTAATGTGGAGTACAATAATATCTCAGCGGTCTCCCATTTCTTTTTAAAGAAAAGTACAAACCGTAATGCATGCAAGCTAACATAGAGAGGGAAAATGACTCTTTCTCAAAACATATGCTGGCTCCTAACTAGTGTCTGGTAGAAATATTTGGGCAACTAGAAAGCAAATGTAAAATCTTGATTCGGTTCTTTTGATAAGCACTGCAATCATTTTATATTGCTCCAATTTTTAAAGAGTTTGGAATTTTTCACTACTTTTAGGATGCTGTGCAGATTACAGAACTGTAGCCCGTATGTACTAATATAGTAATTTACAAGTGAGTGCTAAGGATATAAAAACTGTCATATTTTCTGCCACTGGAATCCTCCACTGGATCCATCTCCATCTCAGTGCTGGGAGACCTGTGCTCGCTGGGCCGTGGGGTTTCTAAATCTCCAAATGTGTGTATTTCATACTCCAGAAGGGTCATTTAAATGTTGCAGCAGAAAGAAGCTGGGATTCCTGTGTGTAGTAAAGCAATGCTGTGTGGTGTTACAGAGCCAGGACTATGAACACAGTGTCTTGTATCTGCCTGCTAAGGATTCCTATACTGTCCCTTCTGGCCTGCAAACTACAGATGAATTTCAGTCTCTTCCGCTCAAACTTCGATTTTTATGTGCGTACCACACAACAAAGCTTCTGAATTTTACTGCTATGGATTCAGCTTTCCTTTTGTATATTTGTATTCTATGGGATAGAGACGGGGAGCTGGGTTTGCCCTAGTTTTGTTTGTCATTTTTTGGATAGAGTTATGGGCACAAGGGCTACACAGGTGGCCTGCACATGCTCCGAAACCATTTGCTTGGGACTTCCTGACATCCGCGTCTGTGGCTGTAGAGATTTGTATATCCCAGGCATCTGGCCAAATTCCTCTTTCTTCACCTGCAAATAAACTTTCAGGTGGAAAAAGATATCTTGCCTGGGGAAGCTGGGACATATGGCAGCCCAAGATGCAGGTTAAATTGTATGATTTGAAAAAAAAATCCAAATGCTTGCAGAAGTGCTACTTAAATCCCCACTGCATAAAAATCTGTCCATGTGCTTTTTGGAGGTAGTAGGGCTGTGCGTGTATGCATGAAAACTGACATTTCACACCCATTCTGCCCTTTGTTTTCTGTGTCATTTCCCATAGCCCATACACGAAAGGTTCTCCAAAAAGAGGATACACATGTTTGTCCATTTGGTCATTGTTCATTTGTGGGTCTGGGGTCTCACACAGCGCTTTTATGCATACAATTGAAAAATATTAACATTGAGATGGGAGACAAGTACTCAAAAGAGGTTGATTACAGTGTTGTAATAGTGTGACCCAGACCATCTGAAGGAGCCTACCATTCCAGCTTGCTTTCCCTGCCTCTCTGTTCTTGTGTATCTAATACCAGTAACGAATACAGAACAGAAAACTCAAGCTCACTGCAGGTTTCTAGGGTCTCTGTGTGGGCAAAAGTAACACTTCTGAGATCCTTCTGCAAAGAATACCGTACAAAAGCCAGGGGTTGTACAGTATTTGACAGTCTGGCAATGTCAAAGGCAGCCAGAGCTCATAGAGTTCTGATGTATAAATACTGGGGACAAAAATAATCTATATGTTTTCTCTGCAGTCACTCACCCTCTAACGATTCATAGAAACAAAAAAAAAAGGGTTTCTCTTTTCTGTAAAATGCTTTTGGATACTGAAAAATGAAGGCTGTGCAATTGCCTGAGTTATACTGTGTGTCAAGATCCATCCTCCTCTTGCTTTGCAAGTGGGAGATTTTTTCTTTTTCTGTGCAATGGCTAAAGTCTTTACTATACCTCTACATTTGCTTTCTATCACCTGAATCTGGCCCATTTTTGCTGACACTGTGGTTTTAAAATATTTTTCTAAGTTATTTTAAATGCAAAAGAGCATATTGATTTTTAAAGCATTATATTGTCATTTTTCTGTTTTATTAAAAAACAAAACCACTTTAACATATTTCACAGCTTGCATCCTGGGCTTGAAAGCTCTGCAGATACAAATATGATCACAAAGGAGGAAAAAACCCCCACATACTGAAATGCAAAGGATTGGTATTACTAGATGAGTAGAAAATTAGCATGGTAGCTATTTTACTGCTAAAACTACTTTGCCCACTATATTTCTTACTCTGTGATTGAAGATGAAATAAAGTTCTCTCATCTTGTTTGTGTTGCTGATTTGTTGGATATTTATCGATTTACAGATCATAATGCACATTTTTTTTCCCATCTAAAGTAAGAATATTCTGTATCTGTCATGCTTTCTATGAGTAACTGATTTTCTATGATCTGTAAAACTGGCTTGTACCAATAGTCACTAGTCATCAGCATTTCCAAGGGGTTTCTTGAAAGATATTCATTCATTCTGCTAGGGATCAATGAATTACAACTGAACACTAATATTGTACCACCAGATCTGTGAAACATGAAGAAATAGATTTAGATGCAGGTAAGTTTCTATTGAATACATGAACGTATTTTATATCTATCCTATGACTTAACTTACCTCCTGAAAAAAATCAAAATACCAGGTCTTATGGGAAGAGAATGAGGTATTCATCGCCCTGTTTAGCCCTTGTGCTGTTCATAACAATAACATCACTGGGATAATTTCCATCCTCCATTAGGAGCTTGAACAGTTCTTGATGCTCCTACTCGTTCAAGAGGACCTAGGATCAAAGTAGTGTCTGACAACATAATCTGTCCAAACAACAGAGTTTTGACACAGCAGGGCTATGGGTTGTGACTTCATTACTTTGTTTATCCATTCCTTTGTATGCAAAGACAGGCAGCAATAAATGCGCCTTGAAGTAATTAATGTTTTTCTTGTGATTTGGGTAGTTCTTGCACTTGCCCATAGACTCTTCAGATGATCTGACTTCTGCTTGAGCCCTGACCTTAGGAGCTGTTGGTAGGAAATGCATAGAGTAGAGCATAACCCTTACCTTCATGTACTTAATATGCTGGAGGAGCAGAGGTAGTTGCAGCTATTTATTGCCTGAGAAATCTCGTTATGCAGGAAATATCCCTGAGCTTGAGGTCTGCTGTCTTTAAGCCTCTTTATGCTACAAGAGCAACAGAAAAGGCCTTAGGGCACCAGAGAAAATTTGATCCACTCTGTTTAGAAGAGTTGCTGTACAGCATTCTAGTAGCCATAGTTAAAGTCTTTGCCAAAGTCTACTAATGGTCTTTTATCAATGATGCTATTGAGAGATCAATTAAATATTGCACTCATCTGTTTCAGTTTATCTTCAAACAATGCTAAATCTGTGGAAAAGATGCTGACACTTACTGTGGTGTAATTTGTAACTAAAATTGTGATGATTTTTATGACCTGACAAGACTAGGGTTTTTAATTTAGCTGAAGAAGACACCTATGGCTAGGAGTGCAGGTTGTTCATCCTAAATGACTTTTCTTTAATAGGTTTTCTAATCGTGAGTGCAGAAATACAGCTTTCTTGTAGATGCTTACAAGGTGCAGTAAACCAGCAAACTGAAATTAATGCCGGCTTCCAGCCTCTGCATTTGTATGAATTCAGTTGCACGTCTCTTTAAACCTTTTTGAATAACAGCTGAATTTTTCTTTAAACAAGTAAGTAACAATCATAGCAAATATCTTGTAACACTCTTCTATTGGAATTTTTTATTCTGTACAATGGTCATTTCAAGAAAGTACTAAACTGAATCATTCTTCTTTGAAGTGTTTCAGATCTGGCTGGAGCATTTGGCTTTTTGTGTGTTGTTTCAGAACATAGTGTAGTGATTAATTAATAGTGAGACGTTTAAATTCTTAAACCCCTCAGAGCTCAAAACGCCCCTTTCTTATCCCCTAGCTTTCAGTTTCAGTTAAAGGACCTAATCCTGGCAAGTACTGAGCTCAGTGCCCCACAGCAGGAGGTAATTCTGTATTTTTGCAATGTGTTAGCTGATTAGATAAAGATCTGGTCTAAAGGTGGTTCAGGTTTTTTTCTGGATTTTTGTCTTCTTCCTGGATGTTATAAAAAAGCTTCGTACTGTCTTTTGTTGAAGGACTTTGAGGAGTAGCATGGCACATGAGGAGGGAGGGTGTGCTGCTCAGAGGAGGGGAAGAAGGTGCAAGAGGGAGACATGAAGGGACATTGATAGAGAACGTGGGGTAGGTGAAGCAGTGGGAAGACGTACCAGCACACAGGCAGGGTCAAAACTGCACAGCTTTCGAAGCAAAGATGAATTGCTTGAACTTAATGTGGAAGGGAAACAAGAGAGGAGATCTCAGTAAGAGAGGAGTGTCAGGGATATTAGAAATTACTTTTGTTTTGTTCCCTTAGGTGACTTAACTTCTTATCCCTTTTTCATTATTTCTGGTAATTGGCTATCAGATGATCTTCTTGATTTTGGGACAGTCTAATTTGTTATGACAGCTGTGAGGCCTGTGTGATTCACCTCCTCCATTTTAAGGCTTTGGAAATGTTCACATACTTTGGTTTCGTATTTGCTTGTAACTGGTTTTGTTGAAATAGGGACTCAGCATTCACATCTACCAGTCCATCTGCTCCTCTGCTGTACCCATCTACCTATCAGGTCTTTCCCTTGCGCTTCCTGGATGGCATCCACACAGCTTATCCTGACACACAAGACTTGTATTCATTTTAAATATTTTGAAAGGAAATAGTCACCTTTTAGAGGCTGTCTTGCTGGTGTAATGTTGCTGTAGCAGCCCACAAGAACAAGGGACATATTTTCTGTCACATTTCTGTGGTCCTCTGATGTCTTTTCCCTCTTGAACTAACAGCTTCCTGACTCAGCATCTTCTAGTGCCTGTAATGGCACATCCAAAGAAAAACCAATGGCCTATCTGGTACTGGACATGTTATAGAAAGTAGTGTTAAGCAGCAACAGCCTGCTTTTTTTTCCAGAAGATTGCATTAGTCACCAGGTGATGCTTTCTTGTCACAGTTGTTCCAAGAATCAATGCATCAATGACCAGGGATGTGCAAATTCCATGGGTCACATTTTCACTCTCAATACTTGCGTAATGTAAAATGGGTAAAACGTACCATTAATCATCTAGTTATATAGAATGTCTTGGTTTATGATGCAGCTCTTTGCTAGAGTTTGGTTCTCAGCAATTTCTTTGGGATTTCAAGGTCCATTGTGAGGATTGTTAAGCTTCTCTAGATATCTTCCCAATAGATCGCTGTCTCCAATCCAATTCTTTTTAATTAAATAATACAGCTCAGAAAAGTAAAATTTCAGGAGTATGTACAGGTGCAGGCCATGGGAGGGAAGGAATTGAACTATATTGTCTCAGATGAATTTTACATGGTTCCTCTTTGCCTAGGTTTCATAAGCAAGTCCAACTTTCACATCCCTTTTTAACCAAGAGAATGCTGTATTCTGCTTCCAGCATTCATCGACTATTGTTCAGATGACACAAACAAGGTATTGTCTCAGTAGATCTAAAGTAATCCTGTTGAAGAAAATTAGTTAAATAATATACGGAAATAAGATAGGTGAAGGCAGAAGATGGTCTAAGTATTTTCATACCTAGACTTTTGTGTTAATAAGACTGAAAGAAATTGGTGTCTGTGAAGTTAAAATGGCATATGGATTACTTTTGGGGTTTTCGGCCTTTTTTTTTTTTTCTTTCCCCAGAATTTTCCCCACTCTGATAATCAGGGTATTGATAAAACAACATGTAGTATCCACCAGCCACAGAAACCATTTTGATACCTTTCATTGTAAAGAGAATTAGGATGCGATAGTCACAGTCTTTGCTAGGTTATATTATCAGTCATACAGTGTGTCTTTGGGTACTTCACATAACATAACTAATTTGTAATAAAACAATATTGGAATGTAGAAATTGTCACAGAGTTCATTAGACAGTAAGAGCAATAAAAAGAGAGCCTTGTAACCTACTGTAAAAAATGCACCTTTATCTTGCTTTAACTTTTTTTTACTGTTATCTCCTGCTTTTCCAGGAGGACAGAATTTCTCTGAGGAAAAGCTGTTACTCCCTAACTAACACTTGCCAGCGAAACTCAGGACAAGTGACAGATTTCCCTCAGCAGATTCTAGTGTGCATCCAAGAACATAAAAAAAGTTAAGAGATGCTGGACAGAGGCCATGTAGTACCTTGTAGGTTAAAAGAGCAATTTTAAAATCAATACTTTTGTTTAACTGGCAACCAAGGTAGTAGTTTCAGACTGGGTGAAATATGTGAAGAGCAAACCCTTTTCACAAGGTGTGTTTTCAGGTTATCAGCACTGGAGTGCTATGCAAGGTTGCATTGGACATGCAAGACACCTGGGAATTGCAAATAAACTCATCTTTATATGTCAAAATCATGCATAATTATTTTGAAACCCGAGGGAGGTTGAAATGGCCCCAACTTCGTAATGTCCCGTCAGTGATAGACAGGCAGCTGCAGAATTTATAATGGCTCATTTTCCTAGAAGATGAGAAGGAAATTTAAAATAACCTCTTCTGCTGCAGCTCTCATAATGTTTGCACTTCTAATTGAGAGACTTTGAATGGGACCGGGCAATGGCAAGCCCTTTGAAACAGTGGGCAGGCGCTAACTCTGGCCCATGCATACCCAGGTTTTGTTCTTGCTTGGATTGTATGTACCAGCCTCCTGTCTGGTAGAATCACAGTGGGCATCTGTGCAAGTGTAGAAGTTACCTGGAGGTAAGAGGAAGCCTCCCAAGAGGTCTGCAAGTCTTCATTGTTCTATTACTATTTTTATTATTAAAACTACTAGAAGAAATTGCAGATCCATCAGGTCACAGTTGTCAACAACTGCCATCAGAAAAATAGTTGATAATCAGCTTTGAAATAGTGTAATCAATTGAGGGGGACTGTTTCCCACCCTGGCTCCCTGATACCTAGGAAAGTCTTTCCTCCTCTCAGTAGTTCTCCTCTGAATTTTTACAATCTAGAAAAAGAATCCAGTTACACCCTGATAATGATATACAACACCCAAAAAAATAAGTCAATGTATTGATCTCCTTAGCGTATACCAAATTCAAAGTGATCAATCAAAACACAGAAGATAAATCAGCCAGCTTGGTTGCAATTTGTTGGCTTTAGACAGAACTAGGTATTTTGCAGTCTTATAATGGGAGACTTTGCTTTTCTTTTTTATTGCACAAGACAACAAGTAGGAAAAATCTTCATAACAATTCTTGTATAAGAAAGTAAGAAAGCAAAAAATGTGACACATGAGATCAGGAAGCAGCAAAAACAAATTCAAAGCAGAATTTATTGGTTTTAATCATATATACCAGGAAAGATTAACCACCAAGCAAGAAGAAAAAAAATCCTTTATTGTTACCTGATACTAAACATAAAACAAAAGGTTGCAGATCTTCTTTCTCTTCAGCCAAGGCACTTTCTGCTGTGTGGTGCATCTCATGAGCCTGGTTATTGACTGGCGTGAACTGAATTACTCCAGAGAAGATGACCAAGGTTACCAGGACTGAGGCTCTGTCTGATCTATCTGGCTGCTGAGGTTCAGGTGCTGCTGCCTTTCCCCCTTGCGCCGGGGCACTATGTTTGCCTTTGTGTGTAAGGCACTTGTTCTATTGCCTGTCTGGAAATCATTTCAGTGTCAGGGGAGTTGGGCATTTAATGTTAGCAGGCAGGGGAAGAAAAATGTGTTTTTTTCTTCTTTTAAGTGGGAAAATTTGGTGAGGAAGGGAGGGAGAAAGGAAGGAAGCTAGGTAGGTAGATAGGTCCTGGAAATGATAAAAATGTTCCTGTTTAAAGAAGATCAGAGAAATGTTTTAAGTTTTTTAAAAGCCACTGCAGTTGTGATGCTTGGTAGTCTAAGACAAAAAGTTCAATCTTCTGAAATTTGGCTCAGCTTGGCTCCCCAGGTCCTCAAAATCAGAACTCCTCAAACCACTTGCTGCATTTGAAAACGTAACCCTTTTTATTTAGGAGGCATTAAAAGAAGTGAAATAGAGGAACATAAAAAAGTACGATAACACGCAGAAAAACGCAAGACCAAAAAAAGAAGCTGAACAAAAAAATCTCAACATATCTGCTTGACATACTAGAACAGTTCTGTTTTCTTGAAAATGTTTATTGGAAAATGCATTACAAAACCTTGTAACAGCTGGAATATGGTGATCTAATTGCTGTTTCAATAGCGCTGTGAACATGCAAACATATTTCCTATGCAAAATGTCAAAAAGGCAGCAATCAAAGTGAGGCTTTAAGCTTCAAAACAAAAACACAATGAGCTGATTTGTAAACATTTATTTCTAAGGTTACATTTAAAATCAAAATAGAACAGCATAGGTTTGGAGACAGTGCAACAAATCTTTTTACAAAACACAAGATCTGGAGAGAAGAGAGGTTTACTAGCTAAACCATACTTGGGCTGCATCAAGATTTCATTCCCAGTGGTGCTGTGGCTCCTAAAACCATGTATTTCTTCTCATTCAAACAAGGAGCAAATCTTTGAGTAAGGAAGTGGATTTTTACTACTAGAAGGATGCAGAGAGACCTGGAGATCCTTCACTTGCACATTTTGACCATTTGCTTTCATTTGCACTAGTACACCCTTTCCGTAGACGTCGTTGGCTTGCCATGGGACTTGGGTCCATGTCAATTTTGACTTTTACTACAGGTGTTGTGTGAGGCAGGTTTGGAGTCAGCGCTGAGCGAGGTCACAGGGGTTGAGGTGACCTGGCAGTCCTGTACCCTTCCTGGGATGAATTGATTCAGGGGCTGGTTTTTCACTTTAGCTGTCTTCTGGCAAGACAGATGGTATATTCAAGGTACAGTGTGAATTTGTTGTAGCTGTAGCAGCTGAGTGCAGTGAGTGACTGCAGTATAACATAAATATTGAAGTCCAAGGACACTGTGCAGGACACTGAGTATGACCTGGGAAACCATATGCAATGGTCCTTCTTGCCAAAAGAGCACAGTTGTTTTTCCCATGACTTGCACTGATGTGGTTAGTGTAACATCATGGCCACCACTTGACTGAGACAAGTGTGAAATCAGAACCAGTTAAAATGAAGGCACCCACTCTGCACCAAACTATGCCAGCAGCATACAGTGAAAATACTCTTAAATATATGCTTGATAAAGAAATAAATCAGTTTGAGGAGTAAATTTACTTTTCACCAAGGCCATCCATTTGTAAGATTCTTACTGTATTGTGCTTGCAAATAACATTTATTTCTGTAGTGTAAATATGCAAGAGTTCATTTTAATAAAAAGTAAGCCCTAAAATAAGATAAACCCCATGACTAGACTTGCATTGAAGATTTAAAGTGCATTCATCTGCTGTTTTTCTATATAAATATTCATTGGTTTAGTGCTCTCAGGTGTTGGAACTTTTAATCTGCATTCAGATGGAGGTACTTTAATCAGAGAGTTCATAAAAGTCTCTAACTTTTTTCATAAAAAATAGAGTAGTAGATATAACAGAGGGTTGCAAAAGCTTAAAAAAAGCTAAACTGCAGCTCTAGGAGGAAAAAAAAAAAGTAAACACCAAATGGCATTTTGTGCCATAATATCAATATTCTATTAAAAATAAATCTCTCACTGTTAGACCGAAGAGTCTCAAACAACCTGTCACTTTACTGCAGTCTTTAGAGATGACTGATAATGGGTAAAAAATCCCATAGCATCTGTTTACCATGTACTCACACAAACTGTTAGGAATGTTTTTAAATGTCAGCAGTAATGTATGCATGTATTAGCTATCACAGAGCAACAGCTCAACAACGACAGCATCACTGCCACACTGGGGGCTCGTCTTCCAAATTAGGGAGGTCAAGTGGCAGAGATAGAAGCCGAGTGCGTTTGAAACTGTATTGTTTGCCTTCTGAAGACTGGAAGAAATTGTGCAGTCAGCTGCAGTAACAGTGCCAACGTACATAGTTTGTACACTTTGAAAATAGCTAAGTGGGATTATGGTAAATCTTTCAGTTGCAAGAAGGTTAATCATGAAAGGCACTGAATTTAAGGTCAGTAGGATGCGTGTGGGGGTAATGTGGTTTAGGTTGTCTTTTGCATTAGCAAGGTATCACATTTCATTTGGGAACCTAAGCATTCGTCAAGTGTGGAGTGTCATATAGGTGCAGTTGCTGACTAAACAGTGTCTGTGTGACAGCATTGTTAGCAGCGCAGTATTACTTGACAATTCTGCACTACTTAACTATGGAGATATGCTACAGGGTATGTTGTCCTGGCAAAGTCATCATGCTACAAGACACTTTTCACAATGAAATTAATAAATAAATTTTTTTTCCCCCTCTGTTACTCTGTGATTGAAATCTCTTTTCTTTTTAGCGTGCGCAGGTTTTTTCTTGTTTGCCACCAAGAGCGTACGTTGTTGAACGTTGGTTCTGCAGTCAAAATGTGTGAAGAGGGTTTTGCTAGATCACCAAATAAATACATTTTTGTGCCGTAAGTTTGCGTCCTCCCAAAATGCAGTAAGCCTGGGCCTGTCTTGAAAGTTGCGTGGGGTGCTGGGTATTAAGGAAAGTGACAGTCAAAGCAGATTGCAGAGATAAATTAATTCATACTGCTGCCTTTTTCAGCCCTTCCCCGACAAGTGGCTGGTTCAGCAGACACTGGTGTTGACACAGATGCACCGCCAAATCCATTGAGGATCTGTGGGGACCGTGGTGGGTCTGATTGCCTGGCCAGGCCCCCACACGCACGTGTAAAGCCCATTAGAGTGTGTACTGTGGGTACAACGATCCATGTGCTTGAGGTTAACCAGGGGGAGCGGGGCAGAGCGATGGGCTGTTCGAACGCAGAGTGCACTTGCTGCTTTGCTACTCCCCCATCCCATAGTGAGCATTTTGGAGCTGCCTGTAAATGTATGCCCTATACGGTATATGGCCTTTTGTGAGTGAAGGGAACGCTACTGAGCATTCGTTAGAGTCTCCTGTCCTGACATTTCTTTTATGTAGGTATGGTCCATGATGGCTGATAGGCAGTTTCCATAGAATTCTAGTGGCCTTTAAATCCGGCAGTTAAAAAAAAAGCCAAAAAAGAGCAGAGATAGATCAAGGACATAACGTTCTTGATGAAACAGACTGAAATCCCTAAACAACAAAGAGAGTTTTTTTTTTCCTCTTTAATTATCTAGATCATTTGGCCAGCTGTGAGCCATGAACCCAGCTGGTCAGCCATGAGTGTGAAAGGGAGGTCTGCTGGGTTGCTTTGTTAGTGTAACGCTTTAGTCCACATTAAAAACTAAGCATAAGTATTTCCTTCATTGCAAAAATGACTCCTTAGGCTCAGAGGCAAGGTGTCTGGGATGGGCAGGCAGAAGAGTCCCTTAGGAGTTATGGATCAGCAAGGTCCTGATTCACCTTAGGAAGGGAAGTGGCTCTGGGGGCTGGCCAGCTTCTTGGTCAGGTGGTTTAGTTGGATCTTAGCAGAGCCGCGATCCAGTTCTCTTAACTTCTGCAGTGGGTAATTGCAATTGAATTAGAGCCTCGAGAAAGTAATTATGAGAGGCATTGTGGAACACCCTGCTAACCCAGCAGTAAATTAAACCACAGGCTGGGAACAACTGGAGATAGCGAGATTAGAGCTTGCTTTTGGAAATCTTTTTCACTTCTGATCAGTGTATGCATTTATTTCTTCCACTTCTAAAGCTGAATGCTGGCCCTTGGAGTGGTAGGCTAGGGTTGCTCCTGTGATCAGCCAGGATGAGACACTCCACGGTTAGAAAAAGGTTCTGAAACTAGACAGGAGAGTAACATTGGTTTTATTGCTGGAGAAAAGTCCTGTAAGGCAGATAGGAGAGACCCAAAGTTGAACACACATTGAAAGACATGGTTTGAAAAACTCTGCGAGTTTCCTTGTCTGCCTTATATTATATATATGTCTAAAATAGTTTCATAGTACAGGTACTTAAGAATAAAAACTTAATGTTGCAATATTGGAGGACAGAAGAACCTGATTTCAGAAAAACTGCTTTAAATTAATTACTTGGGCACAAGCAAACCCGGAAGGAGAACTGTGAAACACTTAATAGTGGGAGTATACAGCAATTTCAGAGGACCAATTTCTGCAACTTTTTTTCATGTAGCTGGTTCAGAAGGCATTGACAGGCTTTTTCATTTTTTACTGTTAAATGCTTAATTCACAACCAGCTCAAAGGTACTCTTTTTAGGCATCAAAGAACATACCACTGTAAAATTATGATTATTTCCCCAAATTATGCATAATTTTTGAATATTGTGCAAAATATATTGTAGGGAGCAGAAAGCTTTTTTTTGACCTTTTAGAAAATGATTTTTGTATGCCTTTATTAATGCCCCAATATAATACAGTATATACTCTTATTTTTATATGCATGTTAACCCGTCCCATGCTTGGATCTTACACTGATGCACTGATTTTCCCCAGCTGAGGATCTGATTCAGTTCAGACTCAGGTTTTTTAGGCAATTGTGCCATTTGTGAAATGATTCCTAATTTGAATTCTCAGCTGTAATTTCAGAATAAAGGAGATGTCCATATTTGGCAGATCAAAAGCCCCTGATAAAGCCCAAGGAGAAACATGGTGCATCAGTGAGCAAAGCAGAAAATGGGGCTCTTCCTTGCTTCTTGGGATTAGAATAGCATCCCTGAAACAGCAGAAGTCTGTTGGGATATCAGAGCAATTTACATGTCCTTTCAGCTTTACTGCAGGCTCTTCATGGCTGGCCAGTCCTTCATTGTGAGCCCCTTGAGTTTGGAAAGTCCCTCGGACCAAATCAGAAATAACTGCTGCTAATATAGATGTTCCTATATTTGGGTTTTCAGCACAGCTCTCTTCTCAGGGCATGTCTGCACAGCAGTGATAAATTGTAGACAGCCTCCTTTCCCACATCACACTCTTCTTTCTTGCTTGCATTAATGTATTTGCAGCTGAACAGGAGTCTGGAATGTGTAAGTAGCGATAACTCTTTATGTTACTTTAAAACATTTTCCTTGGCCTCTCATCTGGATATTTGAGATGGTCATAACTCTAATTCCAGAAAGAGATGAGAGTAGCCAAATGCTTAGAGGCAAAATGTATTTTGTGCTGGTATTCCTAGTGCTTACCTGCTCCGTGAGAGTCTGCATAAGAGGCAGCAGGGAAAGGGTGGTGTGTCACCTGCAAATTGTCCTCTGCTAATTTTTTACTTAAATAAACTGAGTGCAAGACCTTATACATCGTTCATATACATGCACACATACGTATGCATATGTACCACATGAGTTTATGGAGTGGGAAGAAAGTGTGACACAGTCTGGGATTGCAGATACTGTCACTGGGCAGGAATTTGGGACGTATGTTAAACCCCACAGTGAGTGCTCGGTTTTGCCTCCTGATGTTTCCTAACAACTGATGCGTGTTTGATGTGACTGTTGTCCCTTAACGTTAGATTTCAGGCAGTGAAACAAATGCATAAGCAGCTCTGTTTCTTCATCTACCCCTTGCTTTATGAGGCTTCTGTGTAGTTCTCCAACATCCTCCATCCAAGGTCCTTTTAAGGCTGGAATGAATCCCTGCTTTTGTACAGGGATAGGAAGACTAGGGCAGAAGAAGCAAAGTCACGCAGGTGATTGCAAAAGCTTTTCTCTGTATTTTAGCCCAAAGGTAAACAAAACGCCTGCTGAAAATTGGATGTGTTTTGGAAACTGAAAGTACATTCCTCAGGTGCCCCTGAAAACATTGTTTTGTGTGAGTTTCTCACGGTCACTGTAAATACTGAATATTTTTTCCTATGGGAGCTATAGCACCTAACACTGTAATATCTAACTGCTGATAACACACTGAGAGCCTCTGCTTCATGATTCTTAGTTGCATGTTTCAACCAAAAGATTAATTTCCTTATGCCTCTCCTACAAAAACAGAGAGTTCAGAAATATCTTGGATTTTATATGCTGTTTGGATGGTTCCAAGAGGAACACTTAAATCACCCCCAATATTCGTCCAAAGCTTTGTACAGCATGATACGATTTTACAAGAGCTACTTATAAGTGATATTTCTCAACATAAATTTTTAAAAGGAAGCGAAGCCTTCTTTGGAAAGCAGACATTGACAGAGGCACGTAAGAAGTGTAACAATGAAAATAGTTGCAATCCTCCAGAATTAGGCATGGTAAGAGGCCTTCTCTGAATACGTGAGATATCCTCATCTTGCAAATAAACGTCTCAAGGTTAGTTATCTGTGTTTTACTTTTGCCGTAGTAACTGGCAAGTTGTGTAGCCCTATAGAGTTCACCCATTTACACCTCCATACCACCATTTCCTGATTGGACTTTGTTACCTACCTCTCCCTCGGGGCTCCTGTAAGAGTGCGTCATAGGGATGGTGCAAAATTCTTGTCTCAATTAAGCTGCTATAAATCCACGGTACTTTGCTTGACCTCTTGGGAGTTTATCTGGATTTTATATTTGGTTGTTGATATACTCCTAGTTTTGCTTAGAGAAGACTATAAGAAGCAGTCTGTTTTGGCTTAGACCTCGTTTTCTTCTCCTATCCTTTTACTTCAAATGTAGGACATGAACTTGGGTTCACTGAGATTGCTATACTCAACTTTCTGGAGTCACATTTCTTCATCTCCAATCTATCAACATTTCTATCTGTTGCGATGTAACATGGTGCTGATTTGTACTAAATAACAGTGATTTACAGTTTTTTCATGTCTAACCTAATTGTACATTATTTAGAAATCGATACTTAAGTTTAATTGATTATATTTCTACACCCTTAGATTTATTTATTTATTTATTTATTTATTTTTAATAAAAGGGCTGACTCTGGCAGTGGTAGACGATGATCAGCTTTCTCCACTAAAACTCCTTGGAAGTCTTCCTCAGGTTGTCAACATGCAATGATAGTCCCATTCTAAAATGATCGTGTTTCCTCATTATTAGAATAAAACATTGTGGTTTTGATATTGCTGGCAGTGATTTGAGTGATGCAATGCTAATGACTCCAATTTCTTCTGATTTGCATTGAGATTGTGGAAAAGCAGGACTGGTCCCCAGATGGAGGAAAATTAAAAGTCCACAGCTCAGTTCTTTCCTGCTTTGCATAATATATGGTCGCTTGCAGGTTGGGTGCAAATTTTAAGATTCAAGAGAGTGGGCAGTCAGATTTTTCTGGTTTTTAGAAGTGAGATGGTGGGTGAGTGAGGAGTAGCTACTTGAGTTTCATCCCTGGCTTTGCCTGTGGTGTCCTCGGAGACTATGGCTTTTTCATTTCCAGTCTGCAAAATAGGGTGAATAATACAACATGCTTAAATCAAAGTGTTATTGAAAAGATGAATTATTTCTAAGTACACTGAAGCTAAATGCAAGTACTAATAACTAGAATTTGTAAAATGTTAGTTTTAGAGCCCTGTGGATGTGTAGTTGATTGACTGGCACTGAACAGATGAATATATAGAGATCTGGAAATTCTTCCCTGTTAAGATAACAACTGCTGTCATGAAGGACTGAAGAAATTTGGTGTCATCAAGTACAAAGGAAAATTTAATGATTCAGTAAAACCAGAGGATAGATTTTCTTATTTTCGGGGTAGGAATGTGAAGAATTTTCATAAAGTAATTGCAGGGAGAAAGTTTTAACAAGTTTGCTGTTCCCAGCACTTTTTTGTCATTGTGGTGGCTAGCACAAAGTCTAGGGTCAGTCCTAGGCTGAGGTTACTGGTGCCCTTCTTATGCAAAAAAGCTTTTGTAATCTGGGTGCCAGCGCCCCATCTTTCTAGCTCTTCTGGCTTCAGCCATGGGATGATGGTCCCCTTCATGGACCACATGAGCAAAAAGGAAAGGAACATAGATTTAGCCAAGTGATTTCTTACCCAGCACATTCGGTGTTACAGGATCCTAGAAAGAGAGCATTCAAGACCCCCTATGACTTCCTTTTCTTTACTTTTGAAATGTCCTCTGGTTAGAAGTCTTTCTCATCCCCTCATCCTGATTCTCTCCTGCAGCTTTTCTATCTTCTTTTGCCTTCAGTAAGAAAAATCCCAAGCATTCTCCTTGCCTGTTGGTTTCTGTATGGAGAACCATTAAGAGGCAATGGAGCTACTTGCCAGAGAAGGGGAAGAAACAGAATTCATGATTTCTCTGTTGTTATCTGTAGCAAGCAGAAATGCACTCTTACAAAATGGGGGTTCTACTTCACAGAGCAGGCTCTGATCCAACATGATAAAATACATGTTGTCTACTGGATAACAGACATTTTGCATTCAGATAAGGGCATGTTTGCAATGCGTCACAAGCACACCTAACAGAAATACTAGAGATGCACTGATTTAAATTCCTTAAAGATGTGGATACCAGATGTAGCTCAAAACATGGACTGATTCTTGAAAATCCTGCTCTCAATTTGGTGGGTTATATATCTATTATACTTACATGAAACAGTTGAAATGAGAGATGGACACTTAAATTGCTCATCTTCTCTAAAATGGTAATGCTGTGAGAGTCTTGAGGAACAACTAAAGACTGTATTGGTACCTACACTTTATACTGCTTTAAATGGAACCATGGTGGAGAGGAAGAAATTGTATGAGTAAAAAAATAAGAATACTTTTATGTAAGTCCTTGATGGTAGGACCTTTCTAAGCTATTTTTGCAAAGTTCTAAAATACCCAGTTTTGTTCTTTTTTTTATTACCCCCAGATCTTTGTTTTACCCCCAGATTTATGTTGTTGCCTTGGTTTACTGAATATCTTGAAAGAGACTTATTTGTGGTATTTCCAAGAAAAATGGAAGTAGAAGATGTAAGGAATACCACAAGAAGGCTCATTCTCCCAAGATTTTCCCTAAGCTTGTATGAATTCAAAGGGTTTTGTTTGCTCAGATGGCGTTTGCATTCTTTGGTGACTGGTGATCAAGCCAAAGCTCAGTTCTGAGCTCTGGAGCGCCTCTTCTTGTCTCAGAACTTACTTTTCTCAATATGGTTGTTTCTCCTGCAGCTTCCTAAAGCATTATGTTTTAAGGATGTAGTAATTTTAGATCTGCATGTTTGTCTGAAATAGCAGGCGGTTGAATGCAATAACAGAAGAATAAACCCCTTGTTAAAATTCTGGAAGCACAGCACTGTCTGGTCTTTTTTCAGTGAATCCACAGGACTCCTCCTAAATTTACCCAGAGTCTGGCACAAGGAACTTAGTATGTTATCACATTTGTCTATACATTAAGTTCAGTGTCATAGATAATGTCTTATTTGTAATGAAAATATGAGGAGATATTTAAGTGATGAGCTAAAGGGGGGTGGTGAACTTCTCAGTTTCTGAAAACATTTCATTACAGATTTTTTCCTCCAAGAAAGGGAATATCTGGTGGCCAAAGACATAGGGAGGACATGTTCACAAATAACTGCTGCAGAAATAAATCTACCATAATCTTTCATGAAGAAAGTATTATCTAATGTTATTAAACTAAAACCAACCTGAACGATTTTATGACAGTTGCAGCCATATTAAATTAAAATATCTACTGTCTGCATCTATTTAAGTTAAAGCAGCATGCAATGAAATCCCTCATAAATGAATACCTGATAAAGGCATACATTGACTATAGAGGGTAACACTCTTGATAGGTTATCACTGCTGCTACATGAGATACATCTTCTAGAAAGAGCAGGATAATGATGACTTCCTTGTTCATCTTGGATGTTTTTACCCCAAGTGGCCATTTTTTATGTTAGGAGCCAGCATTCCTGGCATGTTAAGAAACGGAACTGAGTGAAAACATTATGTTAGCATGACTTCCATTTAATCTGCCACCTGAAAGTGTGTTTGTGGGAACAGAGTTCTGTTGATGACCCACCTCATATTTGTCGATGGTTGCTGAAACAGTATTTTAACAGAGATTTTGTCAGTTTTTATGTAAGTTGTATGTCTAGGGATGATGCACAAGACAGGTCAAATGCCAAGGCACTTCACCTGGGAGGTGCAGGTACACCAGAATGCCATGGCCTAGACAAGTTGGAAACCCCACAGTGCTGTGGATGTCGGGTACCTGTTGTGTGCGTTGGCTGGGTGTTCAACCTGGACTGCTGGAGCAGCACGGTGTTGGAGTTGGCTCAGCTTTAAATTACCAAGGCAGAGATGTGAGCACAACCGAAGAACAGCATTGTATTGAAAGTGTGAAGAGGACCTTTAACTTTTGAGCACTTTGACTATTGCAAGCATTAACCCAATGAAACTCAGAACTTAGTCTGTTTTCTGGTTTTCTGTGTGATCCACAGTGCCCCTTTACTCTCTGAATTTTGTATAGTGGTACAAGATTTTCAGCTGTGTAGAGCCCCAGGCTAATAGAGTCCCTTATGGGCATTTTATACCAGTGTAGCCCTTGCATAAGGAAAGCTGCATATGTAAAAGGAAAATCCACCCTCTGGTTTCTGTCATTGACTTCTTGTTAAATGCATGTGTACTGCATGGAGGCCAATTTTTTCCAGGCTGCTGGCATTATTGGGGTGCCCTGTGTCTGGCCATAGGTAAGAAGTAGCAACCCAGTTCTAGCAAAGTGAACGGTAAGACTCATCAATCTCTTTTTAGCAATTACTAGGTTTTTGAAAGACAGCAGTGATGCAAGAAAAAAAAAAATCGCTCAAAGACAGTCTTAAGAGAACAAAAGAAGAGATAACCTCAGTGAAATACAAGGATCATTATTCTGAGTCAGATTCCAACTGGAAGTGAGTCAAAACAGTTTGACAAAGTGCAGCTGCATCTCTAAGCAGGGAAATTCAGAGTTGTTCCTGTCAGATTTGTGGCCCAGTGTATGTCTAGGCATGCCTCTCCAAGATGATACTTTGAGAATGAGATAGTAATGCCAGTTGTCTGGATATGAAATGACAATATTTGACATCACTTCTGCTAATATCGCCTGCCAGAAAGGGACATTGGGGAATGATCTCTCTATCTGTCTAGAGGTAGAATCAAAATCCTAATATTGATCATCCCTGCTCCCTTTGCCATTTCTGTTACCTGCCCTTAGAGTTTACTTCTTCTTCATACTTGATTTCATAGGTTGCTATTTGATCTTACATGTTAAATTTAGCATTTTGCTATGACTTTGTGATCACAGAGTCTCCCTTACTATGCTAGAAGCACCTGCAGGCACCAGGCTATGGAGTCTTGAAAAAACACAGTTAATATCACTTGTACAACTTTGCTGAAGATCTACTTTTTTTAAGGAGAGAAAAAGTTAATTTAAGAAAAAAATGGCTTTATTTTGACCCACATTTTGCAATTTTGTGGGATTTTTCCAATATCCTGACTCATGCCTATACTTGTAGAATTAAAATGTGATGTTGAGCAAGCATTCATGAGGATCTGGTTTTGTCAGGAGTCATTTTCCTCCTTCAGAAATAACACATGGGACTTGCACACTTATCTGGCAAGGCTGTTGATTCATAACTGTGTAATCTGAGTTTAGTCACTATGGAAGTTTAGAAAGAAATATAACACAAAACCCTCAGGGCTTGAGATATTTCCACATTTTATTATTTTATAAAACTTCATGAATTTTGAGGAGACATGCAAAAAGCAAGGCTTTGTGTGGTTTTTTTTAATGCATACCCATCAAAATAGGCCACATAGATTTGCTGTAAACAGTTCATTTTTCATTTTTTTTTTTTTTTTAAACTTTCAGTAAACTGGGGGGAAAAAAAAAAATGAGGCAACATTTGTGTGGAGGGTTAATATTCTTATATTAGATCAACAAATTTAGCTAGAAAAAAAGCAGAAAAACCCACTCAGGTATAAAGAAGAATCAGCACACATCAGGTGTGTCTAAGTTAGGAAAATTCCCTTTGAGAAAAATGTACCATTGGTACAAACAAGGATATAGGTGATAGGGAAGTTATTTGCCCCCGCGAAATAGGAACACAGATGAATACAGTACACTGCTATTGCTAGAACTGTCTTCGTATATTTTCCTCCATAGTTCTTCCATAATGCTGATCAAAATCCATATTAAAACCATTTACATTTTTCACCTGTGTTATTTTTGTTGGAAGTTCATTCTGGAGTGCTGTATTCTGGAACCATACAAGCCTCTTTGTTCCCAGGTTAGATAATACTCGACTACTTTCTGCTATAGTTATTTTCTGTATACTACTGTTGCGCTAGCAGTCCTCTCCTGCACCCACTGAGGTTTGTATCCATCTCAGGAGCCAGCAGCTGGAGCTGTGCTCAGGCTTCCAGAGATCTCACCAGAGCCATGTATGAGCCTTCTTGACCTTCCCTTTGATCATCTTCTTACTTCCCTTGCAGTTACTCTCTTAAACCCATCTTCTCTGTTTTAACTTAGGGTTTTCCATGTAGATAATAAATACTTTGCCAGAGTCCAGAGAGATAAGGTCGCAACATTGTCTTGAAAATTAATCATACCAAAGGAAGTTATTAATTTGGTTTAGTCCGCTCTTGATAAATCCACGTTGATTTTTTTCCATTTGTCTACACCTCTTTTAGGTATTCCCTCATAGAAGAGTTGTTCTAAAGCCTTGCATGCTCATAAGATCAGATGAATAGGCTCATATTTGCATGAATCACTTTCCCCTTTCTGAAGTACGTAAGTCATTTTATCTGCTAATCTTCAGCCATATAGTTCCACCCTGGCTTAATCATTTGTTCAGATGCCCAACCTATAATTTGATGTGCCAGTTCTTTCAGAAGTCGGAAGCTGTGCTCATCTTGTTCTCCTGACTTGAAGGAATTACAGAAATGGAGTTTTGCTTCCACTTTGGATTTGATTATTTCTGTTTTTATACCCATAACTGCTTTTGCCTGTATCACCATCAGCGCCAATGTCTTTATTGTAATTTAATTTCTGTGTCAGAGTTTGCTACTTTTCCACCTCTCCCTGTTGTTACTGTGTTGTTGCCCAGCCTAGTCCAAGATGTTTACTGAGTTTTACCATTAAAGGTGGAATCCTAAAAAAGAGCTGCTACTTAATCTATTTTCATGAAAATCAACGGTAAAACTCTCCACGTGCTCCCAGTGAAATTTTGCATAAGCCTTACATTGCTTTCTGAGGAAAAAAAGGTGACAGAGGTGACAGGCATAAAATTTCAATTGATCTTTAAAAATAGAGTAGGCTTCAAATTTATACTGCCCCAAATAATCATTTAATTTTTCTGCAAAAAATGCATTTTCTCTTTCTTTTTTTTTTTTTCTTTTTTTTTTTTTTTTGAGGGGAAAAAACCATGAGCTGATATTTTTAGAGGAAAAAATTCCACCCAGACAACTTTGGCCTGCTTGTAGAATGATGGGAGTTGCAGATTGCATAAATATGTACTGCTTGTCAACCCAAGAGATTGTTTCACTGCAAACCTCTGCTTAAATGGCTACATTTTGCAGATGATATTTAAAGTATCTGCATTCTGAGGCTGGAAATATGCAGTTAGACTATTAGCTCTGTAAAACCAGAGGGTCAGATCCTACATCCCTTACCTGGGACTGTTTGCATAACGTTTGCAGGACTAGACCCTCACTGTGCAAAGGTACATGCTTCAAACTCTCTTCATTAGCAAACACAGAATTACCTGGCAATAAAAAGGTATCCTTATATCATGTATAGATATGATAATGTTTATTTAAATATTATCTGATTCCCTCAGCACTTTTCTCTTTACCAGTAGAAAAAATGACACCATTACTTCTCTTCTGAATTTTTAAAAATGACAATAGTGCAATTAAATTACTGAATTAATTTATATTTAATTGTACTTTTGGTTTTAATGTGCTATTGGAGGACATTTCTTTCAGTGACTGTTAGTTTTCCATGCAACATAAGAAAATCTAAACCTATATTAAGGAAATATATTACATGGGCAAGACAAAGTCTCATTAGTGTTATTTATAGCATGCTGAAACCTCATTAGGAGAAGGTATGTTGGATTAAAAAATGCATTACTGAGCATGGTTTTTGGGGAGGGGTAGGAGAAAAATTGCTTTTATTGTGTTTCTTTATCACATACAGAGTGGTTAGTGGACAAGTTGGTTTCCTAAAGTGTAAAATAAATTAAGATAGAAGAAAAAGAGTAATTAATCTAAGTAGTAAGTATAACGTCATTACAGATTGGGAATAGCCTGCACATGGTCTCAAGGAGTTTCTGTTTACTGTTCACCTTAGTTTCAACTAACCATTAATTTTTAACTTCTTTCACTGGAGGTAAAAAGTGATATTTTTTAGCATGGTAGTTTGCATCTTAAGCACTAATAATGTGCTTTTAGTGCACTTCAGACCAGGGATGAGTGAAACTCGAGGTGCAGAGTCACAAATAGCCCAATTTAGGTAGTAGCATTTGCTCTAATGTGAGCTATATATCCAGTCCTGCGTAAATATTGTTTGGTAGGCATACAAGGAAACCATTATTTGCAAGTAAATGAGAACAAAAGGAGAGTCCCTGAATTGTCAGTCTCAGGCGGGAGAGTCATTCTGCGTGGGCAGTATCCTTCCCCACTCCGGTGCTGCTGCCGTTAGGTCCCAGGGACTCGCGTGGCCCCAAAGCGAAATCCCTCTGTCCCTGCAGCCCTCTGTCCCCGCTGCCGCCGGCACAGCCCGGACGCCAGCAGCCTGCTCCCCGCTGCCTCTGGTCACTGTCACCGCTGCTGCACAGCTGACAAACTTCCTTACGCTGGTGCTTCACCGGGCTGCATCTTGACAGCCGCGTTACCTGCTAGCCACGCACATTGTTTTGACTTCTTACGCCAAATCCACTTAATGCTACCGCGACACACAGCTGCTCTGATGGCCGTGGGTATTCGGGCTCCCTGCGCTCTGCCTGTTGCTCAAATGTGAGTACCTGCAGGGGTCTTCAATAATAAAACATCTATTCTACTAATAGTTCTTCCTACAGCCACTCCACATGTGGCATCTGTGGTGGCATCCGTAACATTTATGAATGTGGCATATGTCGTTTGTGATAGAAGTTGGAAATATGTGCTAGCTAATCAAAAAGGCTGGATCAGCTTAGTGAACCCCAAAATGCTGTGCACCTGCTCTCTTTGCAGGCTTTTCCCCCAGTATGCCACCTTAGGGTTCCTCAGAGCCCCTTAGTTGTCAAGGGATAACTTTATGTTAGTCACGTAATTATTATAAGCATAATTATTTGTCAGTTGACAGATGACCAATGCCAGCTTTTTCAGTGGGCCAAATCCTTACTTTCAAAGGATTTATGAAGACCTAGTAGTTGAACTAGGTGCTATCCCTTTTTCCCATCCTTTCTCCACCTAGTCACAGTAGCCATGCCTTCTTGTCTTCCCTTTACAGTTGCAGTGCACATAGTATCACGTTAGCGCATCACCTACAAACTACAACTGAAATGATGACCCTATTGAATTATCCTCTGTAGTAGTAGGAAGTAAATAAGCAGTGACTACTTAAAAGTGATCTATTTATATAAAGAAAGAAGATTGGGAGGAGGTGGAAGGAAAGCATGCAGGCAAAACAAATAAAGTGATGTTTTTTAGAAAGTAGGTGAAAACTACCTTCTTTTTCTTTTAGTTTTCTTCTTTTCAAAGGTTTTGGGGAGAAGATGTGGGAGGGGGGTATCTTGCTATGAGGATAAAGAGAGATGATGAGGCTGGAAGGGACTCAGGAAGAAGTAAAAGAAATTGTGAAGAAAATGGTCTTCGGAGAATGGTTCATCAGGTTAGTGGTCAGTAGCAGAGGATGTTTGTAGTAAGGCCATAGAAAGTGGCTGGTTATGTTGGATACTGTCATTGTGCCAAGGGCCCAGCTACACCTGACATGCTCTTCCTGGAGCAGCATCAGAAAGTGCTGCCCATCAAAATGAGGCCACTTTACTGTCAATATGCACGTGTGTGTGATCTCAGCTCGCCCCAGGTCCTTGCTGTAAGTCTGCTGACTTTGGAGGAAAAGGTACAAAAAAGAGGACAAAAGGAACAGGCCCAGAAGGTAAGGACAAGTTGAATTCACCCAGGAAAAACAAAACAGAGTATTTCAAATAAAGAAAGAAATGAGAGAAGTCGATAAAAGTGAGGAACTGATGAGTATCCCCTGGCTTTTTTCGGGAATGTCTTTCTGCTCTTATTCACATAGATGAAGGAGAACAAGGAAGATGATGTTGCATTTGTGCCTTGGGGACATTGAAGCTGTGGGTCTGAGGGTTGCTGAAACACATGAAATAAACAATTTCAGTTTTTCTTCTTCTGTCTGTAACGCAACTGTCTTGTGATCTGTGAAGAAGAAGCTATAACAAGGTCTCATCCTCCCTCTTCCATCCCCACCCTGTACACTCTCCATATTGCAGCGGTGATGGCAAATACTTACCTTTGCTTCTTTGCCAGCCTGCTCTGTGCTCTAGCTTACCATGTAGATTGACCAGTCCTGCCTCTTCTGTGACAAAACAAAACAAAAGCCTTGCTAAAGACGCTAGTACCCCGCATTCAAGATGTGCTTATGTTCACAGCCTCTTTCTGATGGATTCTCAGCACTCCTGAAGCCACACAGGGTGGTGAGCATGTCCAGAAGATGCACAAACAAGTTAGAAAGAGCTGGCACTATTCCTATATAACAAATCCAGGCACAGCCCTGAAAATGGTTGCAGCGTGAGGTCTTCCTATCCGTAAGCACCTTCATAGAGCAGAGCTGTGTGTTAGGCAGGGGAGCTGAGCCATCATTGCCACCTCATCTGGAAGACAGTTTGAGTTAGTGGCATCCACTTGCAAGGTGAAAGAGGAGATCTGATGGGTGTGGAAGAGGAGAGGCTGGCAAGCACCTCAACATAACCGCTAGCTCTAAGCAAGCCGCACGTCTGATTTAGGCAAATTAAAAAATCAAAGCAATCTCACTCAAACCCGTGTGGGTCTTGTGATTTTGACTTCAGAATGTTTATCCTCTGTCATTTGGGATGATACTGGTAACTTCCTTGACATGGGGAATGTTAGTCTGTCCCTCTATCGTTATGACTGTAATTTTAAAACATTCCTGTAATAGTAGTTCTTAATAGCACTACAATAACACTTCTTGCTAAAGCTAGAAGACTCCAGACACATTCATGATGAGCCTAGGAAAGCTTTTTGTGATTAAGATGAATACTTCTGTTACAGCCACTTGTTTTTATGTGTATTACTGTGAAAGGAGTAAGCAAAGAAAGCACATAGGCCAATCAGAGTGCTCCCACTGCTAGCTGGATTTCCCTTGGTGAGGAAGAGGGACAAACCAGGGTTCCTTTTTCATTTGTTTTTGGAACATTTGCATCCTCAACTAAGTAAAAAAGGAGTAATTTTCAAGTGTGGCCAAATTCCTGGCAGACCGTGACACTTTCACAATAATCATCATGTTGAGGGCTGGTGTCACACGGAGATTAACTGGCAGTACTTGCACGGCGGCCTACTTTGGAAAGAAAAGCAGGCAAATTTCATTCCAGTTTCACTCTAAAGAGGACAGGAGAGGAAAATGACAATGAATTTGATTTTTGCTTTCTTCACTTTTCACAAAATGTGGGTGTCGCCTATAGCTGTACACAAAGGCTGCAAGAACTTGCAACCTGTCACTAGGAAACCTGCCTCAAGATTTAATGCAATATATTACTTGAAAGATTTATACCGTTTTCCCTTCATCTGTTCTGTACATTGTTAGTGTTACTAATCTTCTATTATCAGGAGTAGAGCAGGCTATTTGTTGCTCAAGTGTCCGTGATGATATGTGAGAAATTAATCTGAAGGCACTTGGAAGTTCTCCACAACATCGGCATTGGTCGGGTGGAGAAACTGAAGATTATTAGTTTGCAGGAATGCCTTCCTTTTATCATAATGCCTAAATAAAAGCAGCATAATAAATGAGAGAGAGGAATAGAATGTGCGAAAGACAAGGCTCTGCCTTGAATATGGCGTAGCAGTCATTGCCCTTTTATAAATGGGAAGTGAAAAATAGACATTGATGACCTTACTGACTTCGGCAAGTTTATTTGTTAAACAGAAAGTGGTTGTGTTGGAGCCAAACACCTTCCTCTCTGTAATTTTTATTTCAAATAATAATTTTCAAAGAATTTAAGAGCAGTCTAAGCTCAGCCAAGGATTTGTTGGAAGAAGAGGGCAGTAAAATAGCCATGCTGTGTCTCCCATGAAGCTCCATGCTCTCCAGTGGAAAAGTAGGTGAAAATGGTAAACCTACCCCAGAGAATGAGGTAGGATAAGTTGATCTGATCAAAATAAAGCTTGAATATTTGGCCATTGATGCTAAATTGATATTTGCCCGCTGGAAAGTAAAACTCTTATAGATCCAAGACAATGTTTTGAAAAATCCCTAGCCATTTTCACTGTGGATCCGGTGGCAGTTGCAGGGTGGTCAAGGAGGGGTTGTCCTCCTTAGGAAGGGACGGGTTTACTTGTTGCCCTTAGAGTGTTGGAGCCAGCACAAACCAAGCCCAGCAGTCGGCAGATCCCAGTGGGTCTCCGCTGACCACCAGGCACAGCAAGCTGTACTACCCTTCACCACAGACAGTAATTATTTCATTGTTAAATCCAGGCAGCATGCTTGTTAGCTCTGCAAGGATGAGCAGTGACTTCAAAGAAGTCTGTAGAGAGGTGTTTTTAGTAATTAATGGATTGCCATACCATTTTCAGCTTATTTTCTCTATTTTCAGTAGCTGTATGACCTAAAATTATATCGGGGGAAAAAAAAAAGTTTTTTCCTTTACTCTGTTCCTGTTAGTTAAGCAGATCCTTACACTCAGGTCTTCTAATTTGTATGGAATCATAAAAATTAGAAATGAGAGACCTGTTAGTCCTTCTAGTGAAGGATTGTTCTTTCCTCATAGACATTTTTTTTTTTTTTGTAGCCTGGTTGTATATGACTCAGTTGATAGGACCAAGAATATTCAACAGGATATTGTTTCTGATATATAATTTTAAAGGTGAGCATATAGATGGTTACAAGATCATAGTCAATGTCATTCACTTGTCTTCCGAAGGTCCCAGTACCAGCACTCTTCATTTAAATCCCAAAGTGGGTCTGAGTATAATGCTTTTGATTCCTATAATGCATTTAGAAACAATTTTGTGCTTGTTTTGAAAGAGACTCAGTTGAGGTGGATGTCTCAGGTCCCTCACTACATCTGCTGATGGTTCCTGAAATCTGTGGCTGTTGCAGGTCAGGGACTGTAACAGGGAAGCTCCTTTTATCACATGTTATTTAGTAATGTAATATCCTATACAAAGGCCAGTTACTCAAGCTGCAAATGGAAGAGCCGAATTGCCCCATAAATTTGGGCCTTATTGATGTGAATTGCGTCTAATATTTCTATAGGGAAAAACCCACTTATTGATCACTCGGGGCACTGTCTTACTTCTGACATTAATTTAGTTGTAGATTAGGTTGGAATGTATTACTTTCATAAAGATCCTGAGTGTTTGGAGTCATGCAGTGAAACTGAAGCACGAATACCAGCAGACTGTATGGCTCGTGACACCGTCTGAAATAGCAAGCAGCACCAGTGAACTGGCACGCTTTCAGTTTGGTTTCCACTGAGAAGGCTTATTACAATAACAAACAACAGGTAGGGCTTTAATGAAATAGATCTCTTATTTGATCTGCTCAGGGATCATCCTCAAAAGTCTCCCTCTAGGTGCTTTAGAATGCGTACGGAGGCTTCAGCAAAAGATTTGGGCTAGTTTATGTCCAGCATTGGAACAGATGTCACAAGGGATTAACAGAGCAAGTGCGTGAAGCCAACTATAATCTTGGTGGGTGTGCTGGGTTGACCCTGGCTGGATGCCAGATGCCCACCAAAGCCGCTCTGTCACTCCCCCTTCTCAGCTGGACAGGGGAGAGAAAATATAACAAAAGGCTGGTGGGTTGAGATAAGGACAGGGAGAGATCATTCACCAATTACCGTCCTGGGCAAAACAAGCTTGACTTGGAGAAATTAGTTTCATTTACTACCAATCAAATCAGAGTAGAATAATCAGAAATAATCCAAATCTTAAAAACACCTTCACCCCCACCCCTCCCTTCTTCTTGGGCTCAACTTCACTCCTGATTTTCTCTACCTCCTCCCTCCACAGCGGGACAGGGAATGGGGGTTGTGGTCAGTTCAACACCCGCAGTTTCTGCCACTCCTTCCTCCTTGGGGTGGGGGACTCCTCACACTATTCCCCTGCTCCAGCGTGAGGACCCTGCCACAGGAGACAGGCCTCCATGAACTTCTCCAACGTGGGTCCTTCCCACGAGCTGCTGTTCTTCACGAACTGCTCCAGCGTGGGTCCCTTCCACGGGGTCACAAGCCCTACCACCAAACCTGCTCTAATGGCAGCTCCTCTCTCCATGGGTCCTGCCAGAAGCCTTCTCCAGCGCAGTCTTCCCACGGGATCAGAGCCGCCTTTGGGCATCCCCCAGCTGCCATGTGGTATCCTCCACAGGCTGCAGGTGGGTATCTACTCCACCATTAACCTCGATGGGCTGCAGGGGACAACCTGCCTCACAATGGTCTTCACCATGGGCTTCAGGGGAATCTCTGGTCTGGCACCTGGAGCGCCTCCTCCTCCTTATTCTTCACTGGCATTGGTGTCTGCAGAGTTGTTTCTCTCACATATTCTCTCTTCTCTCTCCAGCTAAAATTGCTGTTGTACAGGGTTTTTTCTTCCCCCTTTCTTAAACGTTACCCCAGAGGCACTGATGGGCATGGCCTTGGCTAGCAGCAGGTCTGTCTTGGAGCCGGCTGGCACTGGCTCTGTTGGACACAGGAGAAGCTTCTAGCAGCTTCTCACAGAAGCCACCTCTGTAGCCTCACCACTACCAAAACCTTGCCACACAATCTCTAGGCACTGATGTTTATCTTTCAGTCTGTATGCACAGAGGATTATAAAAGCAATAAAGCTATAACTGATGTAAACCCTGAGAATGCTCTGACTCTGAGCTGACATCTTTTCTCCAATATAGCTAACATCAAGAACAATAGCTGTCTACCCAAGTAAAGCAGCAGGGTCCACTGATGATCTAGGCCATGGGAATTACACCACCTCTTCAGCTCTCCAATGCATCTACACTGGATGGAGCCTGATCTCTGAAAGTGGCCAGCACTAGAGAAGGGTTGGGTGAGCCTCAGAGCAGTCAGACGTGCCAGTCCTGTGTTACGTGCGATGTGAATCTCCAGCTCTGCAGGCTGGCATATACTGTGAAGCATGTATCTTTGTTAGTGGTATCTGCTTTAGGCTTGAATTCCTTACCGTTACAGCTGCACTAAACACTTGTAGAAAGTTGATACATACTTTCCCTCAGGCACTTCTTTCAGCACTGAGTTCCACTCTCTAATTACATATTTCGCAAAAAAACATTTGATTTTGTTGGTTTGAATCTGTCACCTTTGGCTTTCTTCGTATGTCCTTACCTTGTTTTGAGAGCCAGAAAAGAGTGGACCTGCTGCCTTTTTACCATTCTCTCCTTTAGAAAATTGTATCATGTTCTGTGCTAATCATTTTTCTTCCTTAAATTAAAAAACAAAACAAAACAAAACAACCCAACCCCTTTTTTTTCTGTCACTTTTCATAGGAGGGATTTTCCATGTTCTATTTTCATTGCCCTTCTTTGACCTACTTATGCAAAGGGGAGTGAGGAGTACTGTATACAGTCTTCAGCAGGAGGCTGGAAGACATATATAAGTGTATTTCCATTATATGTGATTTCTTCTGCATGCCTCCTAGCATGTATGGACTTCTCTCTTTGTTAATAGAAAAAGATAATGCATGCGTCTTTCATTGTTAAAAGAAAAAGATAATGCATGCGTGGCAGGAAGTAATTGGTGTGTGGCTGTGTATTACACAGGGGCTTTTATAAACAGGGGCCTGTTAAAAGCAGAAACACGTACCTTGATGAAGTGATATGCTGCATTAAGGGCAGATCCACAGCTGTTACAAAACTCGTGTCAATCCAAGTCTTCTGTTTTCTCTTCTACATTTGTGACTGCAAGGCAGTGTTCCCGTTAGGTGCCTGGCCTAGCATGCTACAGAAGGTGGGATTCAGAACCACAAAGACAAAATATCTCTAAGTTCGTTAAATTGTTAAGGCCACTACCCCATGCTGATTCCTAACAGGGAAGTGGAAGGATCTCTGGAATACACAGAATGCATCCTCACTTGGTGATAACGGATTTAGAATACTTTTATCCATTCCTGGTTTTAGTGTTGGTATTATATTGCTACACAGGCATACAAATCAGAGTCAGAGCATGGTGCAAACACATTACAGAAAAATGACCGGTGTCTTGACTCAAGCCCAGAAAATTAAGGGAATTCAGGATGAAGAAGAACATGTTTGAGTTAATATTTAATTCTCAACATGTGTCAAAGCAGTTTAGTTGTTCTCTTCCTGCTCCTCCTTTCTGTCCCCCTCTTCCTCAGTGGTGCTGTTTAAGGACAGAGCTTCCAGCCTTAACCCTGAATTACCTTCCTCTGGGGTTTCAAGTAAGAGGCTGGATATTGCTTTAATGTAGGGATTTTTGTAGTTTAATTTATTTTGGTTGGTAAAGAATATTCATCACTCATTTAATTCAGAAGGTATCTATTGATTCCTTTCTCCTCATTTGGTATTTTCTGACATTTTATAGCACTTACTATTGATTTATACAAAATCCGTAGTCCAAACGTCCCAAGGAGTGCTTTATTCACTTGTCATTTGCTGGTTTTCTTAACTAATAAATTTAACAGCCGTGTACATCCAGTCTGCGAAGATGTCGTGGCTCTACTTTCAAAGAGATGACAGTCTGGCACTAACAAATGAGTAATTCTTTTAGGCAGGAGCATAGAAGTTGCAAGATAGGCAATACAGAGAAACAAGCTCCTCCTTGGCTGGTTAGCAAGACAAAGCAAGCTCCTCTACTCAAAGGACACTTAGGTTAAGGTAGGGAAAATACAGCTCTGTTTTAGCCTGTGGAGTGTCACACATTGGGGTGCTCTAATGGCAACTTTATTTATAGCTTGTCAACAGGTAATCAATTTAAACAGCACATGCAATACACACAAGAGCAGGTATGTCTAAGCTGCGCTGATCTGCCGTGCCGTCAGTTTGTCAGGTACTACAGTTAGTTCTGCGGGGCTGCAGCAGGGTGCAGGGACTCCAATAGGAGGGTGGTGCCTTCAGCAACTGGGGGTAGCAGCCTAAACTGTTCTTCCAGAAGTGATCAGGGGATTTAATGACCCAAGTCTCACTGAAGGTCAATGGGATTAGGTCTCCCTCGTCACTGGTACCTTCTAACCTGTCTTTTAAGTTTGGATTTCGGAATGAGGTATGTTCTTTGTGTGATCTCAGATACGTGAGGGAAGATGCTGGAGTCCTTTGAAGCAGGAGGCAGGGGGAAGTGGGATCTGCAGAGCTCTGAGTGATTAGGAGGAGCAATGTGGATGGTTCAGTCTTAGCCGTACGTACTGTGCTGCACAGTATAGGAGCGTGGTGTTTAGAGAGACAGGGTGGCTGTAAACTCCGTCCGAAAAGTTGTTGGCTTTGCATGGTGCCAGGGCAGGGGGAGGCCTCTGCACCGACTTGGCCACTTGGGCATTAGGTGTGTAAGTCTGAGAGTCACCCTCAGTTCCTCCCACTGTCAGCAAAGGCCTGTCCACGGGGTGGTGGTTTGTGTCAGCCTAAGGTGAGTACCTGGGCTAAAATCAGAGGACCTTCCCTCTTGCAAGTGCCTTCCTTCTCTCTCCTTTACTAAAGGGACCTGATGGAGGCATGAACAGGTGACATTCAAGTTCCACAAAGCAGGTGAGATAAGTGTCATCATCAGGAACGGCACTTGCCTCACTGTGTTTGGGACATAACCTGAGTGCAGCAAGTTTGACGACAGTTCCTTCCTCTTTCTGCCCTGTTGATACAGGGTCCTAAAAGGGAGCCTGACTGACGAATAAGAAGATCTGTGTGAATAGCTTTAATATAGGCTGTGTAGGAAATTATGTAGCTATGGCTTGGATTTAGTTCAGGGACAACTTAAATTTTACCTTCAGTAACCCACTGTATAGTTAAAAGTTAAGAGGTACTTCAAAAATGTTCCCTTTCATGTATTATCATGCAGTGCTCCTTGATCTGGGTTGTAGTTGAAGGCATTTATAAGCTCTTTCTCTTCAGTCTCTTAGAAAGTGCTAGAGGGACCTTTTTGGTATAAATGTCATGCCTCCATGAGTTAAGGTGCCAGCCGTGAGTCTGGCACTGAAAACACACTGTGCTCGAGACTTGCGATCCAGGAGGCAGAAAGGCATAAAGATATTCTGCACTGAGAGATCCCAAGGATCTCATAGTTTACTAGTTCACACCATCAGCCTCTGATGAGAAAACTCCAAAATGAAGGTTTTTGCGAGGCTGCAGTGGGTGCGCGTGGCAGGAAAACAAAACTGTAGCAGGCATTTGATGCTTCGCAGGTACTTGTCTTCAATGGTTAATTCATGTGGAACTGGTAACAGAGACCAGAGTACAACATTTGATTAGGGAGAAGGAAATGAAAGGTGGGTGTATCTAGGACTGTTAGGAGAACACAAAGCTTTGAAAAAAATACGTTGAAATGTGATGGGCTCATGCTATGCTTTGTCTGAGCTGACCTCACCATAGCTTTTGAAGGAGATGGTGAAAATTGCTTATATTTTCCCTTGCATCCCTCCAGCAACCATATCAGTTAGTCTGCTGGTACCCAGTATGATGCTGAGCCTCGTCAGAGTGGAGTTCAGTGCTCCACTAAAGACCCTTTGTAGCACTGAAGTCTCCAGGAGGCACCTGAACCCCTTCCTGCTTCACCGTCATTCCTGATCATGCCACTGGATGGCTGACGAGGAACTCCAGCCAACCTTGCTGAGGTCGAGATGTGTCCCTCTGGCCAGATCCAATGTAGGTACCGCTCCTGTGCTTGGGCAGACAGGCATGTAAGGGCAGCATGAGTGTGAGAAGCCAGTCCTTACCCAGAAGCAGCACCCATTTCACAGTTTAAGTGTTCTGAAAAATCAGGATGTGCTTGGGTGGCAGTTCAGTAATCAGTAAAACCTTGTGTTTTTCTCATTTTGTTTCTTCACAGTGCTGGCAACTGTATGGTGGTATCACAGTAATAAATTGTGGATATATTAGAAAAAAAAAATTAGCCTGTTGTTACAGTCAAATCCGATCCTCAGAATGGACTTCTGAAGCATCCTTGTTACCTTGTGCTGGTGAAACCGCTTTCACACTAGCACTTTTCTGACTATTGGAAATGGAATTGCAGCGAAAGCCTTTTAGACTCAGAGCTGTAATATCCAGAGATGTTTTGTTTAGAGTAGTGTAAAATCAAGTATGTAGTATGCTCCTCAAGCAAGGTACATTTGAGCTGAGTACTGGATTATGGAGAATGATGTATGGAGCTTCTTTAACTGTGTGGAGTTAGATTTGATTCTTAGCAAATAAGTGACAGATTCATATGTAGGGGAAAATTGAAGTTCTCATCTATATATAGTTTTTTATTATGTTTTCTTTGCTTCAGGCTCTAACATATCAAAGACACTGTGGTTGAAAAAAGTAGTTTGATTTCCATCAATAAATGTCTAAATATTCTTGCAGCTCATACACAATTTGGGCTATTTCATGGTGGTGAAAAAGACAAGGAAAAGTCACAAAATAATTAATTGTAATCCGAAACAGCTTAGTTTGGAAGCATTGCTAATATTTACAATTATCGCAAAGCATTTCCCGTGTGCTATCAGACTTAGATTTAGAATTATGCTCCTGGCCCAGTACGAATATGTCGGTATGTTGGTTTACATCTGTCTTTGCCATATGCAGAGTAAGACAAGAACTCCTCCTGTTTTGTTTTTAAATTTTTTTTATTGTACCCCTCCAAAATCAGACCAGCTGTTGCCTAGATGCTGCCTTTCACAAATGACAGCGCTCTTAAAAAGCGAGCTTATCTCATCTCAAGGATTTGTCATCGGCATCGTTATATTTTGTTATCATCTGGGAGGTAGGATTCAGAATTGGCAGTACCGCTGGCCCTTTGCCACCCTGCTAATGTGGTTCAAGCACTCCTTTGCTGCCAGCCAGTGGGCGAGCAGTGTGAGAGACGGGGTGCGTTCCACTGAGGCCAGGTTGGTGGCTTTGGGTTACCTCTGCCTGGTGCCTCTGTTGAATTTAAGTAAAAATTAATTTATTTTCATCCAGAAAAAAAAGAATTCTAGTAAGTAATTTCTGAAAGAAAAGTCCTTTTGCATCTCTTTTATTGACAGCCTGATGCGCCCCTCTGTGTCTGTGCAAGCATCTGGCTCCTTCTGGCATTTGTTCTGCTTTACCACAAGCTCTCTCGGTCTAAAAATAAAATATCCGTACGTGTAAGAGGAGCTGGTGTTCACGCACAATCCTGGTATGTAACACAAGTCCTAAAATCACACTGAATGCAGCAGAGACCCACGGTGCCCAAGCCCCTCCAACTATTTAACTAAAAGGAGAAAGAGGAGATAAAAAAAAACCACAGAGAAGACATTTGGAGCTGCAGGAGGAAGGCTCAAGGTGTAGCCATGATGCGGAGCATCTTATGCTGAGTACCACTTGGCACGTTTAATTTTATGGTGAGGATATAGTCCAGCTGTGGAAGGCCCAAAATTTGTGAGAATAGATGTTTGTGAAACCTGAGGAAAATGGAAATGTTTTGCAGTGGTCTAGAAGAAAGGTGCAAAGAAAGGGGCTTTTGTTTGTATTTCAGCAGCCCTGTGCAGAGGTGTGACTCAGCCCAGGGAGGATGGTTGAGGGTCTGAAAATTAAAATACCCAGGAGAAAAAATGAACCTAAAAATTAATCCTTTTTTTTTTTTTTTTTTTTTGTATGCTTAGTAAATAAACAGTGTGAATGGTGAAGAGTCAACACTTTCAGAAAATATTTCATCCTAATAATCATAAACTATGAATTTTAAAGATATCACAATATAGGTTTTTTTTTTTTTACAGGAAAGAGATATTTCAGCTAAAAGCATGCTTAAAAATTACTTTTCTTTTTGTACTGAAGCAGTACTTCCAGACAAGAGTTTGTTCCCTGTCACTGCCTGAATCTTGATTTTCTAAATGCAATGAGTTCAGCATTCTCAGCTAAACTCTGATAAATGCTATAATGAAATAGCAGGACAGACTCTCTCTATTTGTTGGGCTTTTTTCAGTTTGGTAAAAAAAGCCAGGTGGTGTTTTAAGGAGTTGATGGGGAGACTAAACTGTCTCTTGGTGGGATGAAAGATGGTGGTGCTGGGTTAAGGAGTGATAAAGAACATCATAAAGAAAGCCTGGCCATGCTCAGGGTATGTGGCAGGCATCTCTAGGTGTGATGCACGGAGAGCAAGCTCAAGCATTTTTTTTTTTTTTTTTTTTAAATGTCTTACTATGGGACTAATTCTTTCTGGTTTGGGGTTGAAATACTTGTGTCCTGCTGAACCCATTTCTGCTTTGCTGAACCTGAGCTCTGAAAGAGCTCAGCAGCGAGTATGGTAATGAGCCCATTTCTATCAAAATGGCCTATATTATTATTCATGTTTATTGGCTGCGGAGTGGTTCAGGAAGCACTTTTCAAACAGATACGCTGAAATATTTTCTTTTAAACAGACCCAGCAGCTATTTGTATTTTCTTCGCTTGAATCCACACCCCTGATGCAGTCTTAATTATAATGACACCAAATGAGACAATTATTGCAATATGTGAAAAAAACACTTTTGGGAAAGGCGTATGAGAATACTTTGGATAGTATTAGCAGTTCTGCTATACTTTACATCTAATTAGGGCTGTTCCACAGTGTCACCAACCCTCTGTCATTACCCTGCGAACTCCCCGGCTGCAGCGATGCATTTGCTCGACCAGCGGGAACGTGTCAGACCGCAGTCACACTTCCCCAAATCTTTTCACGTGTGGATCCTTCATGTCGACCCTTTCCTTCCCCTCCCTTCCCCTCTCCCCCCTCGCCTCCCCCCCACCCGTGGTGTGACATTTTCTTCATGACAGTCTGTCTCCGAACTGCACTTGCTGCTGCCTCGGTAAAGGCTTACAAAGGGAGCGTAACAGCCAGTGGCCAATCGAGTTTGTGCAAGCTCCATCAGCTATGGATGAAACATCCATGAGAGAGAATAAGGACTTAGAAGAAAACTGGATAAAAGGGCTGCGACGGGAAGCTAGCTGGCAGGTTAGTGATACAAAGACGTATGCTTGCAAGTGGATTAAATCTCAACGCTAAAAATCTCTGAACTTTTTAACCTAAGCATAGGTGAAACATATATGTTTGTTTGTAGCAATGCCTGAAAGCATATTCCTATGAGAGCAGTTATCATTATCTTCTTATTTTCTTGGAGAGAATAGTTGTGAGATTCCAAAGCCTTCTATTCCAAATTGCAGGACGAGTAAATAGTTTTATAAATCTGCGGACATTGCTAAATGCACACTTGCTTAATAAGGGTCCTTGTAATAACAAGTTGCAGGTGCATGCTATAATATCAAAGGAAATACGTGGCTTGTGTCTGTATATATGCAAGTTTATTCATTAAAAAATACAATACACCACCCGTCACCCTGTTACTTAATTATCTCATAGTAACTGTAACAAGGGGTTTCTTTTAGCTTCTGTTAGTGAGGCAACATCTTTAAACGCACAATGCTTGTTTTCTTTATTATGCTGGACTCACAATAGATGTGTATGCAATTCAATCCAAAGGCAGGCAGTTTTCATTAAAGTGTGCAGAGCAATAATGTTTACATTATGCAGTACCTTTCTGGAGTTTGCAGAATTAGATACCATTTCAGACCTGCTAAGCCCCACTGAGTGGTTGTGATTGCTCTTTACATTACATCCTAAGCATCGTCTCTGCACTTTTTTCTGCTCTGTTGCATTTTAATTAGTCAATCAACAATATTCAAGAGATGTGTCACCAAGTTATTTCTTTTTTTCCTCCTTGCTGCTTCTTACAAAGGATTGATTATTTTTATTATTATTATCATTATTATTATTAATAATAATAATAAATTTTATTTTATTTTATTTTATTTTATTTTATTTTATTTTGGTGATGGCATTATACAAAATTCAGATAAAGTGGCCATTTGATTTGTTCCTATCAGATGAAGCTGTGCAAGAGTCCCAGATTGGTAAGAGTTACTGCAGCAGTCTAAACGTTACAAGGCATGCTCCCTTCCTCCAGAAGAATAGCTGGTTTAGTTTGGCCCCCTCCCCGTAACTTTGCTGTAGAGATGGAAATGCAAAACTCTTTTCAGAGGTGTATGATAGTCTGTGCAATACTGTTTGTGGCTTGGGTTGTGGTGCCTTCCTGATCGTCTGTCCGTACCACTGCCAAAATTAAGTATAAAATTTGGATGTCGTGGATACAGAAGCCAAAGGATCCCTCCTCTCTATGTTGCTGTGGAAGCAGGTGTGTGGAGGTGATGGAGAGGAGGTGGTCACTGTGCAGACACAGTGTGGGAGACCACCACTGCCCTGAAGAATTGGGCTCCACAAATGGGTGAAAGAGTGGAAGACCTGGAGAAGGTGAGGGAAGGGCAGGAGGAGAGCTGGGGCTGTGGAGGCATCTGCAGCTAGTCTATATGCCCATTAAGTGACCTGGAAATCTCTTCTGCTTCCCTGGTTTGTGCTATTTCTGCCAGGTCAGATGAGTGAGGAGTGAGTTGGGGAAACATGGAAGCAATTCTCCTATAGTGCCTGGCTGGAAACCAAGTGTCCTGTGGCAAGAATTGATTTACAGTCAGCAACTTCTGCCTCCTTTTTGGGTGAGGGAGTGTTGCACCACTATAAGGTAGCAGTGGCAGCATGGTGAGGAAGAAGTCACATGTGCTATAGGTGCCATACCTACAACCCTCAGGTGGATAAAGGTGGGACCTCACCTCCGAGGCTACAATGACCCCTGGTACCCCTGCATGGGTTTGCTACCATCCTGCTCCTTCCCAGACAGAAACGCTATCTCAGTAGGCTTCCCTTTGGCTGGAGCACGGGGATGGTGGATGTAGATGTTTTGCTCTGCGAGTGCAACCCTGTTACATGTGGGTGAGATTTGCAGAGAAGCCCCTGGGAAAGAGTTATCCAATTCTCAGTCTGATTGTAATTCATCCCATATTTCTTCACGCTGCAAGGTCTTTAGAAGTCCCAGGGTAGGACAGAGCGTCAGTCTTGAAAGGAGCTGATTTTACAGTGAGCGCTGCAGCGCCAGAGCTCCTCTTCAGTCCTGTCTGCTGGGGAGCTCCAAGGTGATGGCGTACATCCTTTCTTCTTAAATGGGCCAAGTTTTTTTAGCACTAGGCCCTTATAACCATATTTAGTCTCTTAAATAAGTGTCCTGATTTTCCGAAGTGCTGAGTATCCTGGGAAGCCATCAGACATTTCAGTTTCCTTGGGCTTCAACGTGCGAGACCTGTGCTTCAGGCTGCGTGGCGGTGGGTACCCGTTGCGTGGTCCCGGGGCCGGCCGTGGTGCTCGGTCGCAGCCGGAGGTTGTGATGGCTGCGAATTGCCTTTGAGGACTAACTAACGCGCCTCGGAGCTGCCGTGTGGTCACCAGCTCTCCCCCACGTCACCTGCGTGTGGCCCGGCGGGCTGAGGGACCTGCTGACCCGTGGTGGCACCACAGAGGGTCACAGAGCAGGAGAGCGGCCCCGGTGCCGTGCCCCAAAGGCGGCGGAGTGGCCTGGCGCGCGCCTCTCCCTCTCCTAGCGAGAGATGTGGCAATTCTGACTTCGCACTTCGAAAAATCAGGCCGCTTATTTAGCAGGCTAAATATAGGTTAAGCAGCCAAGCTCGAGCATCCTGCTTTAAAAATTCTGGCGATAGTTGTCATCTATCCTACCTTTCAGCCAGCGCACTCGTCATGCTGTGAGAGGTCTGTGCGGTAGCCCCATGCACATGAATAAACATCAGCTTGCAAGTAAAAGAGGCAGCTTACTGTATTTCTTTCAAGGGGATATACAGTTTGGAAAACAAAATTCTCTCTCCAAAAGGAGTCAGCTTTCTATTAAGAAAAAAAAAAAAAAAAAAGTGCAAAAATGTTATATTTTTTTATCATTTGTCTTTAACTTTTTATTTTCTATTGTTCTCACCATGTCAGACTTTGCTGTAGTGGTCTATACCTATTTTTGATTTTTCATGGAGAAAGGCGGGCTTTCTTGCTCCTCTTAGCAGACCTTCAGAACAGGTTTTCAAAACCTCCTATAATCCCTTTTCCTGATGTTTCCTTGGGAACAGCTTCTGACATCCGACAGATCTATAGCTGTCACAAAGCTGGCACAGTTTTACCACAGGCCAGGCACATACTTGGGTGACCACAACTGTGCTGATAGACTGAAGGTTAAGAAATCTATAAGGGTGTGGATGATAATATTTAAAGAAAAAAGTGCGGCGTATTTATAGAGACAGATGGATTTTCCTTTGCATTTACACATCCAGGGAAAAATGTGCTCTTAGTGATGCCAGAGTAACTCCAGTTGATTTAAAAGGGATTTTTTCTTCTGGAGATGAGAGCAAACAGTAATCCAAAATGTCCTGAGAGCAGTGCACCAATCCCAGCAACTTGTTGGAGCCATGAATCCCTCTGCTGACATACTGAGATTTCGAAAGCCACAATTTTCTTCCTAATTGATGGCTCAATCAGAGTGCAGCCGCTGTCTCAGGCTTACTTTAAACTTTGTCCTTGATGTGCTGAGTTACTGTATAGCCTAAAATACACTGTCTGTGTTGCAGAGGGAGGGGTATAGAGCAAGAGATGTTTAAGTAAGTCCAGAATCATTTGGGATCTTTCATTAAGACAGGCAAGCAGTTGATGAAAAATAGGCATTTTGTCAGAGCCTTCAGCAGTTTGATTATCATTTCCTACAGAATAATAAATGCAGACATGTCTTGCCATTTTCATTTAATTTTTAGTTCTCATATACATTTGCGGGGAGTGGGAGTAATTTGGCTGAAATGAGAGCTTATCAGACTCCAGTAAAGCTAGGAACACAGCAACACATGGTATAAAGTGCAAGACACACAATAAGCTATCTTCTTCTTTACAGTATGGCCCCATCTGAGTTAATATTAATTGGAAAAGAACACTGGGTAATCACACAGTATATATATATATATATGTATGGATTATATATGCAGGCATATATCTATCCATCTGTGTGGGCATGTGCATGCAGTGTGTTCACATCTTTAAGGTATGGTAGTGCTGAAGATCGAATGTTTTGGAAAGGCAGATTTAGGAATCCCTGTCTGAAGTAATATGTAAAATTTTTGTGTTATTTCCTGTTTTGTCTAGAGTAGCCATTCTTAAACCTTGTAAAATTTCCAATTCCTAATTTAATAATTTAGTAAGTATTTATCTCTCTCAAATCTACTAAAACAACGCAAAATGTTTAGCTGTCAAAATTTTGGGGTTTTGTTTCTTCCTCTTTTCATGAGGACATGAATGCCTTTCTGTGATGATGAAAACACAAGTGAAAAAATCCGCAGATTCGTCTTTTAAAAAATACTTGTTTTCCCTGATGACAGTGCTGATGGCACTGGTTTTGTTGATAGCCAAAACAGGGCTATTAAACACCTTGTGATCCAGTTGTAGAATATAATCTAACCACTTCTTGTATTATTCCACAAGTCTTCCCTGTGTTCCTCCACAATACTGGATATGAAAATACTGGAAAAATTGAGTTTGTTGCTCAAAGCATGTAAGATTCAGGTGTAGTATATCTAATAGCACCACTGTACTGTGTTTGCTGTGAATACTGAATTACTTCAAATAACGAATTTGATGAAGTTTTATTCTTTTTTCTCCTTTTTTTTTTTTTTTTTTTTCATAAGGGAGGAACAGTCACAATTCAGTTATCTTAGACCGGTAACTTCTGAAGCTGTTTATTTATTTTTTATTGTTCCTCTGCATTTTCAAGACAATCATAAAAAAGATCTACTGCTGGATTACTTTTTTACTTTACAAAAATATTTTGTTGCCAATTTCAGTATTTAAGGTACGGTATGAGGTCCACAGCTGCAAGCTCCATGGCCACACAGCAGGTTCCCCGGGTGTGGGTGGGCTGGCTGGACCTCCATCCCCTGGGTTACAAAGGAAGTCCTGGAGGCGTCAAAATGATCAGCAACTGAGAAGAGGCGTATTGAACTGGAAATTCTTTATCAGTTCTGCCTACTGTTGCTCTTTTGACTGTTGTTTTATTTGTTTTTGTATACTTAATACATATTCATGGTGCTTCAATGTGTGATACTAACATAGGAAGCTGTTATCTAGGAGTATTTGGGAGAAAATGCAGCTTATTCATAGAGGCTGTTAATGAATGGCAGTGCAGTTATGTCTTGGGGTTGGTAGACTCCAGCACTGGTATTTGTCCATCTGTGATGTTATCTCGGCACTCTGTAAGTGGCTTTTGTTAGACAGAGTGCCGTTAGGCACTGGCGTTTGGGAGGGATGGACGTGTTGGTCCCTCTTCAGAGTGCTGGCAATGATTAGTCCATCCTTAGGTTTGAGGGTTAGGCCCTATACCACGAGGACAAAATGGTTTGCCTTATTTTCATCACACCCGAGGAAGTGTTCTCTCCTTGATGCTCCTCATCAAGTGCAGCAGAAGGGGAGTATTCCCTCGCGAGACAAGGCGGTGTCAGTCCTTCTTAAAGCTGGTATCAGGCACGTAGCAGTAAGAAGAGAGACACAGATGCACCAGGATAGTACAAGGTGTCTTTTTGATAATAAAATACCTAATTAGTGTAAAGATAAATAGGACCAATGTGTGATATTGTATGGACTGTAGTTTTAGAAATCAAACGCCTTAAGACTAAACCAAGGGAGAGGTTCTGCCAACCTCAGTTATTTAATACCCTGTGAAATGCACTGTGCATGCTGCGCTTAGCTTGCTGCTGCTCAGTACTTTAAGCTTGTTCATAACCGTTCACAGCACTTAAGATCTAAAGATACACTCATCCTTTGATAGGACAAGGTCAATTATTCTCAATTTATTGCCAGTACCAAAGTGTTTATGCGGTTTTATTTATAAGCTGGGTTTATGTTTTTCTAACATTAAAGGCATTTGATAATAAAAACGGGCATTTCATTTGAAGATTACTTGTTCTGTGACATATTTATATTAAAAAATGTGCATGCGTGTATTCATATAAATGATATAAACCCTATCTTTTGGTTTCCCTGGGACACCTCCTAGCTTCTTTTTAACCTGCTAAATGAATGTTGTGCAATCCTGAGTTACATATGTAAAGTGTACTGATGTGCAGATGTCTGGGTCTGAGAATAATGTTATTTAACTTACCGCCTTTTTTCGCTGGATAATTGGGTTTGGTCTTATGATTGTTCAAGCTTTGGGTTTCTCCACTACACTACTAGGATGAGCACCCAAAGCCACTTTTAATGATTGCATCCTTTACTACCGGTACTGTTCCAGCACTGTCTATAGATGAGCAGCTCTATTTCTGCAAAACCTGGGAGAGTAGGAGAAAGTTCGTCCCTGTGTGATGGACCGCTTAAGCCTGTGCCTAAGAGAAGCCTGTGTTAACTGTCTGGCCTGATAAGAATGGAATGGAAAGGAATGGAAAGGAATGGAAAGGAATGGAAAGGAATGGAAAGGAATGGAAAGGAATGGAAAGGAATAGAATAGAATAGAATAGAATAGAATAGAATAGAATAGAATAGAATAGAATAGAATAGAATAGAATAGAATAGAATAGAATAGAATAGAATAGAATAGAATAGAATAGAATAGAATAGTGCAGTTGGAAGAGACCTACTACAATCACCTAGTCCAAGTGCCTGACCACTTGAGGGCTGACCAAGCTTAAAACATGCTGTTAACAGTATTGTCCAAATGCCTCTTAAACACTGACAGGCTTGGGGCATTGACCACCTCTCTAGGGAGCCTGTGTCCATGCTTGACCACCCTTTCAGTAAAGAAATGCTTCCTGATGGCCAGTCTGAACCTCTCCTGGCGCAGCTTTGCGCCATTCCCACATGTCCTGTCACTGGATCCCAGGGAGAAGAGCTCAGCACATTCCTCTCCACGTCCCCTCCTCAGGGAGCTGTGGAGAGCAAGGAGATACTGGTTGGGTGATGGAACCCTGTGGGCTCTCTGGGTCATGCTCCACTGGAGGTCTTGTTCTGTACCTACTTGGATCTTCTACAACTTTTTGTTTTTGGCAAAGAGTTTATTTGACAACTAACAGAAATAACCAAATAACATTTTTGACTATGCTGTGTAAATCACTTATCCTCCTCTATTTATTATTCTTTCAAAATCTTTAAGGAAACATCTGGATAAAGAATATATTTTTCAGACATAAATGTTTTACATTTAAACAATATTTATTAATTCATATGAAAGCACTGGTTGCTATCATATATCCACCTCCCTGGTGTTATCGCAGTTTAAATGTCCCCTGAAGGCTTTGCACTGTGACTGGTCTGCTTTTTGTCAGACTTAGAGCAGTTATAGTCCAGGTCTGGAGGTGAGTAGTTGGCCCCTTAAAAGAAATGTTCACCTCCCTCTTCTCATGTTATCCCAAGCAAAGTTTAGCCTGTTTAGATATCTTTGCTAATTTAGACCCTTACTTGCATAGAAAATTACTCCAGGTGTACTTGAAAGAGGTGGACAAATTATTTTAAAATGAAAAATATTTGTAGTTGTGTGACTGATCTTTAAAATATGTTCCAGCATATTACAGATGGGCACGTGTGGCCAACACACAGTTCAGAGTTCATGAAACTTCTGGAATTCATGCATATTCTTACAAAAAAGTGCTGTTGTTTGGATTTTTTTAAATACTTTTGCCTGGTAAATCATACACTTCTTTCGATCCTATCTCCCATGACTGTATGGCATGGAATTCAGCACTTGCCTTGCTATGGCTATTGGCTCATCCTTTCTGTTTTGATGGGCTCATCCCTTCTTGTTTTGCCATCGGCTGCACCCCCCAGCCTTCATCCACCCCCAGGACTGGGGCTCCAGGAGGTCAATGCCACCTGGCACAGCTCAGCCACCACCAAAGTGACAAGTATCTGGGGACCCCTCCAAGATGCCTCCACTTCATCCCTCCTTCTCCCCACCCACTTTTTGCCAGATGCTAGAAAGTGGTAAATTTAGCTTTTCTGATTCCGAGAAGATTCCTCTTTTCTAATGCTACTGGAAGTAGGAATGGTCACTGGTTGACACCAGAAATGACATGACGAAACTAAGATGTTGTAGTCAGCCCCTTGGTCTTCAGTAGGAATACTGCACATTGGTTGTATGCGAGCTGTTGTAGACTTCCTTGATCACTCTAATTGGAGGACAGAAGACCTTCAACATTTGAAATAGCTGACATAATGATCTATTCTCAACCCCTTCCCTCTAGCTAAACTTGTGATGTGTCAACCCCATCTCCAGGACACAGACAGTGCTGTACTTTTACCATATTATCCACTCGGCTTTGCCCTAAGCTGGTTTTCTGCAAAATGAGATGAATTTAGAATTTTGCTTCTTGGCAAAATAACTAGAGAGAGCTGGAAAATTCAAATGAGCTGATATATCTTTTGTTAGAGCTATTTTATTACTAAGCAATTTCCTTTTTTTTTGTTGTTTTGTTTTGTTTTGACACTCATAGAGTAGGCACAGTTGTATATTGTATCTGTTTGGCTTTATGGTAAAGTCATCAAATAGTACATCTTTTATATCTTGATTTAGAATTAATTCCAAAATAATGTAGTGAAGGAGGTGATACATGATTCCACATGTTTTGGGTTTTTTATAGGAAATTTAAAAAATTTGGGAAATTGATTTTTCAACTAATAACGTGAATTACAGGAGCTGATAAATGTGAGATTAATAGCTAAGAAAGCAGTCATTTCAGATGGATAATTTAGATTTTTATCATTTATTAATCATAAAAAGTAAACCTGCTGTATAACTAATTTTAGTTTTATCAAGAAGATGAATTGTTCCAGCTAATGAATGTATAGATATTCTATGCCAAAGGCACTCGTAGGAATCTGTTAATCATTTAACTGTGTCATGGCATATGCTTTGTCTTCATAAACCAATTAAAACATATAACTTCCTCCACTGAAATGCATGTTGGTCTTCAGTGCCTACAGCAAATTAGAACAGCATTTGTCTTAAAATACGCTTCAGTATTGCAGATAGAAAAATTTAATGGGGATAGTGATACCAGGTAGGGAACATTGCTAGGCTGCCTCTGCCACCGCCTTGAGAAGGTGGTGCTGTTTGCAGCTTTTCAGGGAGCTGATCCTACAAATACTAGTTAGGTATACTAAGTGGAGTGCTCTTGAATGGTCTCATCCTAATCTGCTAGGAGTACTTTCCTGCTTAGGCTGAAGCATGGGCATAAACACGTGAAAATGTGGCTTAAATCCAGAACTGTCTAGATGGAGAAAGCCCTTGTCAGTGGCAAACAGTGGTTATTTAGAGCAGGTCAGGGAGATCAACTTAGACCTGGAGATGGTCGTGACGGATTTGAAGAGAGATATGGTTCTTATTCTGGGGTTTGAACTGTAGCAATGGGAAGGAAGGCACTTTGTTGGAAGTGTTCATGCTGCAGTTCTGCACACACCTGAGCGGTACTAAAGCAGGGTTGGAAAGGGCACTCTGAAGGTCTGTTTTTCCTGAAAATATGGGAGGCAGCTTCCAGCATTTTGACCTATTTCATGCTTATCCTTATGAAAGAGTTGGCTTGTCCTTTGCCACGTTCGAGAAGAGTTGTTGCTTTTCTTCTGATTTCAGAGAGCTTGCAATTGCTGTTTTGCAGACCTTTTCCTGCTCAACAGCACAGCAGCATCTCTGGCTTCCTAACCCTTCGTGCAAGCATGCCCTGCGTCTGCTGCTGTACACCACCTTGTCTCTTTCCTTGCAGCCCAGGCTCCCTCAAAGAGCACATCTCAGCACGTGGGATGGGCAGCAGCCTGTGGGAGAGGTTGTCTGTGATGAAGGTGATGATGAACTGCTGAGAATCGTAGAATGGTTTGGGTTGGAAGGGACCTTTAAAGACCATCCAGTCCATCCCCCCTGCCATGGGCAGGGACACCTTCCACTAGACCAGGTTGCTCAAAGCCCCGTCCAGCCTGGCCTTGAACCCTTCCAGGGAGGGGGCAGCCACAGCTTCTCTGGGCACCCTGTGCCAGTGCCTTACCACCCTCATTGTAAAAAATGTCTTCCTTATGTCCAGTCTAAACTTACCGTCTTCTAATTTAGTTGTGGTAGTTTTGCCAGACTGGCTTCTTTCAGCTGTGCAGAACATCCTGCTTTCACAGGGCTGTTGCTGGTGCTTTCAAGAAGGGGGAATTAAGCTGTGATTCCTGCATGGTCCAACCTGGAATTTCACTGTGCCTCAGGTCCCTCCATGCCAAGTGGAGCTCCCCCCTTCACGCCCCTTCCTTGTCTGCCTCGTATTTAGGACAGTCTCTTTTCCATTTAAAATCTTTGAGACAGGGACTATCTGTTACGTTAGACTTGTGTAAGAAATTACCTCACTGGGACTTACTCTTGGCAAGGGTTTAGAGATGCTGCTGTAATACAAATAACAATGCTGATTGCTGCTGGAGATTTTCCTGAGGACAGCACATGCAGTTGAACTGAAGCTGGAGGTTAGAGGGTAATAATTGCACTCCTGGTTATTTTTAGTACATCCTAGAAGAGACAGAGATTTTTTTAAATGGATTTTTATATTTAAGGAAATTACAGCTTTCTGGAAAAACTTCATAGCTGTGACAAAAAATGAGAGGCAGGAGTGTGTTTAAATTTGGGGGATGGGTTTCTGTATTCCGGTCATTCAAAGCTTTTTCATCTCCTTTCTTCCTCCCAGTGAGGTGAATAAAAGAAAAGTGGGAATGTGTTTAGGTTTTATTCACAGCATTGTCGTGATGTCAAAGCAAATGCGGATAGAGACAGACGGAAAGCTGACGATGGATAAATCAAAAAATAGCAGACACTCAAATAACCAGCTTTAGCTAATCCAACTCTAAAACACATTTTGTTTGGTTGGTTAACAACCTATATGTTGCTGTACCACCTATACTGTGTTATTTTATTTATATCTTTAATACGTTATCTGTAGGCGACATTATGGGTGAAGCACTGTTGCTAAAAGAGAAGGAAAAATTATAGTTATTGCTATAATAAACAGCTTGAGAATATCTTTTTAAGAAGATTGCAGTAATACAAAAGGAAATAGCATTAGATTGCAACATCAATTATTTAGAACAACGTCATTATATTCATTTTTTACCCTATTTCTTTTCTCAGAGATAAAGTTCAGTCTTTCCAGCATCAGGTTTCTGGAGCCATGAAATGCCTGCTTGGGTCAAAAGTCCATAGCTTTCGGATGAACCAGGTCTTGAGACTAAGTGGGTGTGTGTCCTTGAATGGACGAGGCAGAGCTCCTCCAAAGGTGGAGGTGAGGGGGTGCCTAAGCACTCCCAGCATTGCTCTCGCACGGCTCGTCCGGCTACAGCTCTGCTGCAAGAGAGAGGTGCTGGTGGCCTTAGGTTTTCTGGGACTTTGAGGGAAATAGTAATTTTAGGCCATCTTGCCCTAGTTTTAGCAGGCTTCTGGGAATAAGAAAGGGAAAATGGATCTTTATAAAGACTTAAAGAATGTTGCTGAGAGGGAGGGGGTGAAATAAGGTCCTTATGGAGCACTGAGCCTGGTTTATAAATGGAGTGAGGAAATGTAAGTCATTGTGCACTTCTAAATTTGGGGCTTTTGTATGGGTATTGCTTACTTAACTGAAGACAGAAACCTTCCCTGAAAAAGAAAACGCAATTGTGCCAAGCAGGTAGGATCGCTCGGGTTTCTTTAGAAGCAAAGATGAAGGCAATAAGTAATCAAAAGAATAAAAACGTTTTCCTTTTTCTCTTTCCTTTCTTTTTAATTCTGTCCACATGTAAGAATTACTTCATAAAATAAAGTAAGGACATATTAGTAAGCATGCAGGTTGAGAACATCGCTGCTTATATTAGTGTTTGGAAACAATGCTATGAACAGCCCACTCTGCAATGGTTTTCTCAGTGCAAGTAAAATCTTCAGTGGCACAAACCTCGTAAAAATAAACGATATTTTATATAAATGCTGAGTGAATACACATAAGCTGTGAATACAGTTAGGATAGCTGCCACTGCTTAAAGGTCAGTAAAGCATAGCATTAAACGGCACATTTTGTGCTCCCAGACACGTAACCCATGATAAATTTTATGCAGTACATTTCTGAAATATCTACAGACACATTTTCTTCAATAATTCACAATCCTTTAAAAGCTTTTTTTTTTTTTCTTTCTGACAATCAATAGCAGGACATGGTGTCTATAAAAGTTGCTGGTACTGGACTTCCACGGTCAGTATAATTGGAGGACAGATGATGTTAAACTCCCGTAGCAGCTGATCTGTCCCCAAGCCTTTCCTTCTAGCTAAACTCACGACTTGCAAGCCCGGTCCACAGGATACATGCTGGACCTTTAGCCTAGCGCTTGGACCATTTTGTCTGGGGGAGGTTTTTATTATTTTTTGTCTCCCTTTGCAAGGTGGTGGGTTTCTAAAGCAAGCGTGGGAGGACTCAGAATGCGTATTAGTGAGAGATATTTAGTGGGAAATGTCATCGCTACGACACGACTTTTTCCTGCTTCTGTTTGCTAGTGTAAAGTCAGCAGAAGTAAATTAGCTGGCAGATTTCAATGGAGACTGTTACCGGCATCCTCTGCCAGATAGCGTGTGGAGTGCCAAATTAGAATTGATTTCTCAATAAAATTGAGTTCAGCCTCCTCAACATAATCTAAGACAGAATGACAAAATCTCACTCACTTTTTAATTTTATTATTTTTGGTCAGTTTTGTTCTTGGATATTTTTGCTGCCCTAATTGCTTGTTATTATCTCCTTCCTTGAATCTTTTCCCTTGTCCAGGAGAGCAAAACCTCATCTGCTTTTATAAGCAATCCAGGAGTAAAGTAAAAGGGAAAGGACGTCTACTCATTGCCTCCCTCACCCCTCCTTGCACTCCTAAGACTCTACTGGCAGCAGAGCCAGGAGTGCAAGTTCCCTCTCCGTGCTGTGACTCAGAGGCGGAGAGCACAACAAGCTGTTTACAGTCCCATCCTCATTTCTCCTTCCCACTCACAGCACGTTGCTTTGGGAACCACCAACCAACCTAATTAAAACAAATTTTTCCTATTGCGGGAGCAATTCCCCAAATGCTCCACCTTGCCAGAATCATGCTGTGTCTGCTCAGTTCGCTACCTCCATCCAGCTCCCGAAGAGGCTTATCTTACTGTAAAAAAAAATCAATGCCTTCTAAGGTGGTTTTAATTCTTAAATTCAGCGCATTTATCACGCATACTTCTAGGGATCTTCATGTAATACATGGAGGTGAAAAAATGTCTTCTTTTTAAAAGACGTGAGTGGTAAGTGACTTCTTAAACATAGGAAGGCAAAGCCTGTTACATGACTGGGTAAGAGAACTATTCAACGTTAAATAAAGCAGGATTTTAAGTGGGGAGGTGCAGGTAGAAACACAAGATGGCAGCACTGGAAGCACTGCAAAAGGTCGGGAAGTGTAACCACCACCTGGAATTTGCTGGCTTGATTTCTACCGCAGACAGGGTATTGCACCCAGTTTTTATGCCTAGCCTAGGCCTTACAGGCTTGCAAGGACAGCAAGATTTCAAGGTGTCATGACAACTGTCCTCTTTCTTCAATGACTGGGACCTATTTCTCACGGCACATGAATTCCAGCAGCAGAGGTCACGGACAGCTTGCGGCTGTTCATATCAGTCTTCCAGAGCACTGAAATCTTGCATCCCTCAGCTCATTCTCTGGAAATCAAAATATAACGTGGCTTCTGAAAGCACTCCTGGTGCTCCTGGAAACACTCGTGTTTGAGAGTGTTAATCTGATGTCACTCATGTGTCCGTAGTTTCTAGGGTTAAATGGCATATGCTTGTACCAACCCTGTGTTAGCAATGACAGCATTTCTGAGGAGTGCTGAGCAACACAGTAGGTCAGTGGCATTCCTCAAAACACTTCTCCTTTTCAGCTGTTCAGCTTTCTGGCTTTTTTTCCTGGCCTTCTAGTTCCACCACTTTTTAGCTTTCTCCTTCCATCAGGATGCCTGGACCAGCCACCTTTACATTCCCTCTTTTGCCAATATTTGGAGTGCTTCATGCACATTATCCCTGGCTGTAGGAGTGAGAACATGACTCCAGATGTTTGTTTGTTTGTTTGTTTTTCTGTTTCCATGTGAGATTGGTGGTTTCAGAGTATTCAGTATCCTTTCTGTTCTTTAATTCTCCAAACCAATACTGGTGTGTGGCTGTCTCCCATGCTAGGCTGTTCTTTCTTTCTTCCTTTCCCTCTTCACTTGCTGTGGTTCTAGGTCTCTCTTCTGCTTGCTTCTCTCTCTGCATAACGACATCTAGAGCATAAATCCTGCTTTACAGATGTTTACTACTAAATCTTTGAAAGAACTGGAAATACACAACATGTATTGCTACAGTTTTACTTATTTGTGAAACTAAGGTTTTTCTAGTAAGAGCCAGAAATTAATTCCATTGATATCGTGTGGTGCAGCGTAGGTATCAAAACATGAAATGGCTGCTAAAACCTATGGAGAGAGTAAGTGCTCTGGCTATGAGCTTGCAGGCACCCGAGAACACTATCAAACACTGGATTCAGTGAAGATGGGCTGGACTAATAATAATACACTTAATTCTCAGCATATTCTGAACTACTAATAGGTTGATGGAACATCAGATTTTCTTGCACTCCCAACCCAAAAGCTATGATAGAGTAGGAAGTGGAATAACTGAAATATTGATGATCTAATTGAAAGACTTTTATTGGAGAGGGGAACTGCTGTTTCCAGCTGCAGAATATGGGAGTGAGAATTTCGTTCAAAGGGGTGGTTGTCTCTCCTGAGTGCATATGCAGACTAGCTGGTGGATCACATGGATGATGGCTGAGATGCAAGAGTCCTCATCTACCTCTGGAAGATCCTGTAGCAGACATTTTTATGCTCCTAAGCTCTTATCACTTACCTTTTGTCCAAGATCTCCCTTAATTGCTTTAATCAAAGACTAGGAAGGACCAAGTGTTGCTGTAGTGTATCGATTAGCTCAGACGTCCCCTCGTACCAATGGCTTTTGGTCCTGAGATGTCTCCTGAATACCAACACAGGTTTGAGACTTGACCTGCTTTCATTCTTTCCTCTTTGACTGGAGAGGATAAGTGGATTGACTAACACTTTTGAGAGAAGTCTTCCTGGAAGTTGTTGAGTCTCAAAATGTTGATTTTCAAGGCTGTCTTCACAAGGGAGTTAGTCCTGTCTTTTGACAGCAGGTTGAAATTACCCTGTATGTTTATTGTACCAAAAAAAGAGAAATAAAAGAAAAAAGAATTAATCAGGAGAACAGGGATTTGTAAAGGTGGGTTTTGGTGACTGAGAGCTTATCCCATACAGAGTGTATAGTGGGATGTGTAGGGTACAGCAACTGAGAAAATGAAAAGTGCTAGGTCATCCTGTCCTCTTCTCAGGCATATGAATATCCCCTTGGTAGCGCAGGTTTATTTGCAGGAATGCTTTGTCCCTGAGTCACGCTGGTTGGGGAGAGGCTGTTACATATGCAAAAAAGAAAAAGAAAATATACTTGGGTGCTTTGTGTTTTAGAATTTTCACCACTTCTCCAAACTAGCTATTTTTGGTGAGTAGGTTTGAACACATAAAGCAGTATATACACCATGTGCTAAGTATTATTATTATTATTTAGTATTTTATTTACTATTAATGTATTTTTTAGTAAGCATTGGGACTTTCAGCTGTTCCTTTGGGAAGCTACTGTACGTTCTCTTAGATTTCACTGTCAGAGTTTTTACCAATAGCTTATATTTTCCTTTCCTTAATTGCTGCCTGTTACTTCTTCTTGTGTCCTCTTGTACCTAATTATAAATGTTACAACATCAATTTAGGAATAATATCAGGGGAGGTTTCACAAGGGTCAGTGCTGATCACAATATTGTTTAATACTTTCCTAAACAATATATACAGAGCAATACAATTTGCAGATGATGCCAAATTAAGAGGGATCATAAACAGAGTGGAAGGCAGAGAGAGAGAGATAACAAAAGGATATTGAGAGTTTAAAGAACTGTGCAAAAATTAACAAGATGAGATTTAATTTAGATAAAATACAAGGTCATACACTATGGGAGAAAAATACCAACTACAAAATGGAAGATGCTGGTTAGAAAACAGCAATAATGGTGATATATTTTACATTTATGTAGCTTCTTTCATCTTACAGAGTCCCAAAGAGCTTTACAAATTAAATAAATTAATACAGAAACTACACATAAGGATTATTTTATTCTCCACGGAGTCACCTCCTGTGTTGGTGCAGAATATGACAGCTATTCAGCTGAACTCTGCAGTGGTATGCAACAGTTCAGGACAAAATATTACAGGTCCCCTTGAAATGGCAGTAAAAGTTAACGGAAGCCAGCATTTGTGCAGCAGGGCACTGCTTAAAACTGTTCCTCTGATGAAAACTGCCAGAGCATTTTTTTTTTTTTTTAACTGCAGATAATCAAGATCTCAGTTTTACATCTGTCTTTACCTTTACTGCAGTAATGCGGAGATGAGCCCACTGACTCATGGTGGACACCGACTGCATGAAAGCTCATTGTGTGAGACAGTTGGGAAAAGAGCTATGCATTCTTTTTTTTTTTTTTTTTTTTTTTTACTGGAATAGACAAATATATATGACCTATTTATTAAAAAGTATGTAACATTATCTGTAGTTATTTGGCGGCTATTCATTTTTACATGGACAGGAAAGTTTAACTGGAGAGTGTGTAGAACTGGTGATGAGCAAGGAAGACACATGGTGCTCAGTTGATGGTTGTGGGGTCTGACCAAAAGGGAGAGATGAGATGAAGGAGATGGAAGATATAAATGAAGATGAAGTAGAACAAGATGGGACAAGATAAATAACACAGGAAAGGCAACAGCATAGGAAAGGCTAGGGTTAGTTTCTGTAATGCCTCTGATGTTGCCCCCTGTGTCCACATTCTTCGATGAATATACTTGAAATGGTGGCATTTCAGAAGGGCACAGCAGAATTATGGGAGAATACTGGTTCATATTTGTTCTCCCTGTCCTGCTAACTCTAGGCAATATTGTGAGGGTAGACACAGGGTTTGAATTTACTCACCTACAAATATATTTGTGTCTCATGATGGAGGCACATTGCAGGTTGTGTGTAGGGGCGTCTAAGGTGGCTCCTTAGAAGCCGACACAGTGTTGTTTTCTGAAGGTCCTGCTTCATCACAGAGTGGCTGATGGTATGGTGCACCTGGTGCGATGGAGGGACCTGTGCCCTCCGTGCTTGCCAGCCCTAAGAGTTTGTGCTAAGGTGATCCCCAAAGGGACAGAAGCTAAGGAGCATGTGACTTGGAGGTGGCTGGTGTGTGCAGCGTGCTCACCTTGCTCTCTGGGGAACCAGAAGTCTTTGCAGTATGCAGATCTGATACCCCTGATGCAAAGTGCATAAACTCAGGTCGTCCCCGGGTGTCAATAGGTCACATGTGTCTTATCAAATGGTTGAGTCTCTAATTAGGAATGACTCAGAGCCATTTTAGGCATCACTTTAAAGCATCATTTGCCCTGCCAGGAGGGCTCTTCTGTTAGCAATTGTCTGAATGTGTGTCCCCCGCTCTGAGCATAGGTTTAATGCTTTTACCTGCTAAGCCAAATTGAGAAATTGAGAGTTCATTTGTCAGATTTGCCTCTCTGCTTTGTTTCTCTCTATATGGTAACATGTGGCTAAAAGGACAATTTTCTGAGAAGATTTTGCAGTACCTGATTGAACCTGTGTGTCTTGAATAGGCTTGCTTTTTTTTTTTTTTTTTCTTTTCTGCTTGGCAAATAAAGAAGATGTAGAATTTGTTTTCTTCCTCCACTCCCACCCCCTCAAATATTTTCTGTGCTCTGTTGGTGAGAGGAAGTTCCTACACTCATTCGACTACTTTGAGGTCCAGCTAAATGCTTGGATCTGTAACTGCCTGTCCCATATAACCACGGAAATTGAATTTAGGTTGACATCTTAATTTTGGAGTATTTTACATTTGGATTCCAGCAGTTGCTTAATATTTTTCGTGAGCATCATTAGTGTGGCCTGTTACATAGGGGCCAGCTGCTATCACAGACTTACCTAGAGGGTGTAATTCACTGGGCCTGATCTTCCACCAGCCTGCCCCTTGTGTCACTACTGACAGTTGTGCAAAATGCCACCATTGTTCTTCAGCAGTATTTTCACATCCATTTTGCACAGGGATGAATGACTACAGAGGATGTAAGCCAGTGGAAAATTCACCTTGTGTTCTGTGTTCCATCTTAACTGAGGCACGAACCAGCACCCTCATGGTCTGTTGACTGTAAATCTCTTACTTTTAGATGAGCTAAGAAGGAGCCTTGCCATGGCTAAGCTAGTGTGAATCACACTAAGCTTACTTCAGCTAAAATAGACTCCCTTTTTCCTTCTGAATACAGCCCTCCTCCTTCCGTGTGGTTGGGTGTGTGGCTGTGTGCAGTCTCATGGCATCTCCACACTTCTGAGCTCCACAAGTCTTGCGAAAATTGCACTTTGGGGTTGCTGCTCCCAGGCACCACAGGGATGGTGTCTTTGACCAAAAAGAATTCAAAATGGTGTGTTTCAAGTGACCTCAGGAAAAAGGGGCTAGGTACTAGTCTGTTACGCTTTTAAAGTATATTAGCTCTGTATTCAAAACCCTTTCGGCTATGCCTGCGTATGGACTAGCTCAAGGTTTCTTCAGTTTTGGAGAGAGCAAGCACCACCCTTAAAAACTGAAGCCTGCTCTTGAAGATCTTTTGAGGGAGATGTCAAGCCAGCATCTCATTTGCTTTTTATTGTGTCTGAGCAGTAGTTAAAACTGGAAACGGAAGAAACGAGGCAGTTGAAGGACTCTCTCCCCCAGTGCTATAGAAGCGCCTGCTTCAGTCTGCTGCCATTTTGCTTGAGAGAGCTGGAGTTATGGTGACATCTATTAGAATTCAATTAGTGGTAGTTCACTGACCCAAATTAACATTCTTTGTTAAACTCAAGTCAGTGTATATGTATGCTATTTCCAGGCCAAACGGACCTGCATAAAAAAGAGGCTCCGAATCTCTGAGCTGTTGGCAGTGTCTTAGTAACTGGATGCAGAGTACAAGCTTATCTAATGCCAGCGCTTTAGGCTGGCTAATAGAATTGCACATGTCTGTGGTTTGTAATTAAACTGTGCAGAGCTCTGACTTGAGGTGAGGAGGGAGAAGGATGATGGAGGACATGGTGGGGGCATCCCTGCAACCCCTGAGCTCCTCTCCTCTGTCCTGGGGGAAATGCAGCTGCTGGGAGCTGTCAGAGGTGGTGGATCTCCTCTGGGAAAGGCATCCTGGCACGTGGGGTGGGTTGGAATCTTTCACCCTTGCTTTGCTTCTTATTTCAAGGCTTTCACTTGCTCTTAACAGTATCAAATCTGCCCAGGTCCCAGGTTGGATGTTGTTGGCTTTGGTTGGGGCTACATTAGCTCACACCTCTCATCCACTAAACTTTCCAGGCACCCAACCCATGCATTGCTGGGTTTGTCCAAGTGACTTTGGCAGTGCCTTGCATAGTCAGGCATGACTGTCATAGAAATAATGCCATTGCAGTCAGTAGTACCATTCAACATCAGGAGAGGACATCAAAGGAAATTCCTACTTTGTTCCTTTACCATGGTCTATCTGTTTGATGACTTGAAATACTCTAGAGCTGCTCATGTGGTTGTGGTTTCCCTACAGTTTATTTTTTTGCTAAAAAAAACCCACTGCACAGTATTTACCTATGTCTGCAACTTGGGTTTGGGTTTTTTAATGTACTTATGTGGCTTTATCCCTCTAAGAATGAGTGAATCGCTGGCTATGACCAACTATGATTTAATTTGAAAAGAAAACATGACTTATTAGCAAACAGTTGCTAATGATTGATTTTTAAAGGGGAAAAAAAAATCTGTTTAAGGTATTTTTTCACAGACTCTACTTCCATGCTGACATTTACACTAAGACGGTGGGCAGAGACGTGTTAGTCTGGATCTGTTCCCGTGTGTCACTTCGACTAGTTTAAACTGTCACCGAGCATCTTAGAATAGTCAGCTTCATGTGTCTTGTGGATATCAGTCATAATATTTCACATTTTAATTTTAATGGTGACTGATGTAGATGTCAAGAAGTGTTGAGGCATTTGGGCACTGAACTTATGGATATTTTTTCTTATTTAATAGGGTTTTGTCTCAAGATACAGTTAACTATTATAAGACTAAATGCACTCCTGGTGCAAATGAATGTTCCCCATGTGTGTGGATTTGAATTTGACCCATACAGAGCAAGTGCTTTTTGGGATGCAGTGATTTTCCTTCATTATCTGTGCCTGTTTTCTGTTTGGTACCCTAGATATACACATTTTAAATTTAAATACAGCAGTCCCTATGAAAAAACAGCGAAATACATGTCAGCTTCCACAGAGAACATCCTTCTGATGCTGACTGTGCCTGGTACAAGGTAAAACTTCAGAAAATCTGTTTCCAATATACTTAAAGGCATTTACTTATCAGCAGCACAGATGGCACTTGAAATGCTAAATAATAATTGTTAAGAGCCAAGGTAAACGATGGTGCAAATGTAAAAGCGGACACAGGAATTATAGTCTGTGTGGATTGCACTACTTGTATAGACAGGTGATAAAATTTGCATGTGCAAACTCTGCTTTACTACTGAAACAATCAACTAATGTGCTTATTTGCCTGTGAAGGTATTGAGGGCAGAGGGTTGGGCAGCTGGTTGCAGAGGTGAGGAATGAAGTGTCCAGGCCGTACTATAAACCTGAATTCCCGCTGCCCTGCTTGGAAGTGAAAAGTAAGGGAATATGCTTTGTAGCCATGGATGCTTCAACATTTAAGGCACTAAAACTTAACTACTTTTTGGTTGCATCAAGCCTTACCTGTATGGGAAAATCTCTTACCTCTATGCAAAATGTCTGTCCTCCTCGCAGCAGTTTCTCCAGCCTTCATAAGCCCTCTGCAGGTTCTGGTGGCATGTTGCCGTTTGGGAACATCATGTCCTTTGGTGGAAAAACCCCAAATCAGTATTGAGTTCAACATCAGGTTCAATGACACCCTGACCATCCCCCTGCTTGGGCTTTTTTAAAAATATGTAGATACTTCAATAAAACCTCTGCATAAGGTTTCTCACAAAGCCACTCCTGAAATGTGGAAATGCTGCAAGTCTTGCAAGTTCTGTGATGCAGCGACCGGGGAGACTCTCTGCAGCAAGTGGTGGGGGCTACGTGAGATTCAGAGCTGGGCAGAAGGGCTGCAGGAGGTCTGCCCACCCGCTCAGTCTCTTCAAGGTTCTCTTTGAGCTCTTGTTGGAGATTTGGGCTGTGGTTGTACCAAGGCACCCCAGGGAATTAATGCCTCTATGATCCTTGCTGCATGCCCATAGACCCTGCAGGCAGCCTTTGCCCCGGGTAGCAAGAGGAAACAAGAATCAGAGAGGAAGATAGAGAAGTATGAGAAAGCTGTAAACACATGGGGAAGCAATAAGCATGTTGGGAAGCATGGTGGATGGCAGTATCAGTTCACTAGCAGCTTAACTCTTGCCAGTTTTTTTGTAGGCATCTTAGTAAATGAGAGTTTTAAGTGATAATGTGGGTGCTGGCACTCTTCACAGACTGAATGTCCGCTGATGCTGTACACTGCATCAACCCAGAGAGCCTTTGCTGGAACCTTAACTGTGGAAAACCCCACAGTGTTAAAGATGAGCCATCTTGGTTTTTTGTTTTTGGGTTTTTTTGGTTGTTTGTTTGTTTTGTTTGTTTGTTTGTTTGTTTGTTTGTTTGTTTTTGTTGTTGTTGTGTTTTGTTTTTTTCTGTTACCAAATGGTCATACTTCTTGGCATCTTTTTAAGATTAAAGTAAGAATAGGTCTTGCTGCAAAGACAGCATGATTCAAAGACTGTAGCTGACCATTGCACTCAGCAGTACCACATTAGCTCTCTCTTCACATCTCAGTTTCTTCTAAGTTTGGCCAGTCCACCTCAAAAGCTGTGAAAAGCTGCTTCTCCTGTTTCAACTCTTTCCTAGCTGTTCATTGCTTTACTGCTGCCATCTGGTACAGGACCCCTTACATCTGTGGATTCCCCATCTCTCTCCTGATCAGTGCTGGCAGCCAAAATTCAAATCTGTGCTTGGAGATTTTATTCCTCCTGCTATCCTCCCCACCTCCTGAGATGAAGAGGCGTGGTACCTGGTAATGCTCTCTGCCATAGGTTTGTGTTGCTTGACCTCCATGTTGATAGATCTTTGGCTAGTGGCATGGCTGTGGTGGTGTAACAGAACTTGACTGTAATATGAAGGCATTTGGAAAGTCTTGAAAATGTTTTTTTTAATGAGTTTATTTGCAAAAATTTTGGGTTTAAAATTATGGTTGGATTAGGGATGAAGTTTGCTTTCTTTATTTTATAAATGAAACATCTGTAGTATGATTTTGTCTCCATTTCTCATACCTCTGCATATTCCCATTCCCATCCCAAGAAGATGGAAATTTGAATTAGTGGAATTAATGCTGTTTGCAAGACATTTCTGCTTCAAGTTTCAGTCCAGTTTGGAATATGCAGTAATAAAGCAAGCGGACATTCTGTGGTAGAATATCTTTTTTTTTGTTGGATTTACATGTGGTATTAAAAAAATCAGTGTCCATAGAGTAGAAGAAATAACATTTTAGTACTCCATTGGCTACATTTTCTTCAGGGTTCGATAGAGTGGCATTTGTTCTGTGATGCAGAAAATAATCTGTTAAAGAAAGAAAGATACATACATCTGTAACCTACACTTTGAAAAAAAGCCTTTAGACTAGCAAAGAACAATAGTATGTGATACTGAGACTGGCAAAGAGTTAGCAAAATGTTTAGAAAGTTTTCAATTAAAAGAAATAAGGGAAAAGCAGTTAGCTTCCTTCATCATCAAAGCCCCCAATGATAATGAAATAGTTCATGCATTTTGTTGCTTTACTTGGGTTCAAAGTTCTTTTCAGAATTTTGTTTTTGCACCAAAATTCAGCAGTCTTGAGAGCATATTAAAGCCTTGTATAGGTGTAATTAGTCTGCATTTTAAGTTTATTAGTGGACTGACTAACGTACTCTTTAAAAGCTTTATTTGGGAAAAAGTCAATATATGAAGCCAATAGAGCTCTCAAGAGTTTGTGCCACATACACATTCACACATAGAAAATCATGTTATCAATTTTCATTTGACTTTTAATCAATTACAGTGACAAAGAGATGATTTGAAGTCAATTTTCTGTTGGTGCTAAATTAGTGTTTGATCACAGATGTTTACTCTGGTGACTGCTTTCTTTTGCAAAAAGCCTTGTAGAACTAGGTTGCAGAGACTGATGCTTCTAATTTTCAGGTGATTAGCAGGTTTTTCTCTATTTTGCTGCTTTTAGCAGCATGAGGGATGAGCTTCTGCTGGGATATGACTGTGTGGGAACCTCTTAAGATAAACACGGAATTTAGTAATGAAGCCTGGCGTTGACTTAAAAGTGCCACTCTTTGAATGGAGATGCTCCTTCTCAGTGATCCAACGCTAAATCAGTTCTCAGAACAACAGACTCCTCCATCCCATCTGTTTAGATTTGTAAAATGTATGCTAACAATAGCTTTTGACCAAAAGAACATTTTGATTCCTACTTATTTTTAAGGAACAAAAGAACATTTTGCTTCCTACTTATTTTTAAGGAACAGAACACAAAAGAAGAAAAGAAGAAAAATCTATCAAAATAAATGTAAAAAATAAGATGTGAGAGTTCTTTGCAAGAGAGTCAGAGAATCAATCCTGAAAGCATTTATTTTTTCTTCTTTTTTTTCTTTTTTTTTATTATGCCCCTTCTTTATTTATCAGCTGTTTAAAATAGATACGCCAAAACTTTTCATTCTCTATTCATAGGAGAGCAATTCCTGAGACCACATAACAGGCACGTGTGGAAAACGATTGTCTTCTTTTGGATTCCCTGGATGGAATTCAGAATGTTGTTTTGATGTTTAAGATTACATAAACCCAAGCTTAAGATCAGATTTTCAAGTGGTCAGTGCCCTCAAATGCAGCCAGATTTTCTAACAGCACAATTCTTATTTAAATTCTAGTAGGGGTTGCCAGAGAGCAGGTGCTAAATGTTGGGATTTTTTATTTGTTTGAAATCTGTGTGTTGTACTAAGAGATGCAGGACACTGAACATTGCTGAGAATCCAGCCATAGAAAAATGCTGCATAAAATGCAAACCATAACACACACAACTCAAACCTATCATATAAATCAGCCTAAATCATCAAAGCGATAGATCAAACAAATGCCTCAAAATTCAATTCTCTCTCTCCTGTCATTCTCCCCAAATGCTTTGCATAATACCCTGAAGATCAGCAAACAGATTTTGCCTGGTATGCAGTAAAGTGAGGAATGCATTTTATTGAGGGACCATGGAATAAAAGGACCCACCAGAAGCCTTGGCTATGCTAAACTGAGTTTGTCATACTGGTGCCATTGCAAAGAGAATGTATCTGTTTTGTTTTTTTTCAGTTAGATTTTGGTCATTTATTGTTAAATGTACTTAAGGCTCACTGACTTAACACAGCTTCTTCCACTATTAATCTCTGAATCATGACTGTATAGGTTGAAAACCACAGGTTATATGTGGTGCCTGCAGCTTCCTGAAAGTTGATAAGATAGTTCTGATAAATAATTTGTAATGCCTCATAAGAAAACTTCTACTTCACGAAAATATTAAAGGTTTCAGTCCCCTGAATTGCCAACCCCAAAGAAAATATTTCAGCTCGTATTCTTTGGGATTTGCCTTCGCTTCCCCTCTCATCACACACACACACACACAAAAAAGTACTAAAGAAAATAGAAAAGTAGGAAAAAAAGCAGGAAGAGGGACAGATAGCTGCTCATTTCTTGATGAAAATGTAGAAGAATTCTACACAACTGGTAATTACTTGGTTTTTTGTTAAGGCAATACCCTTCTTTTAACAATATTTACCAGAATTTTTGCATCAGTAATACTGGTATTTGATATCAGAGAAAGGCTGTGGTTTTCTGTTGAGCTGCTCGCTTGCCAAGGTGGCGAAACATCTGGTCGGTATATCCAGATGTGACCCCGCATCCCGCACCAGCTTTTTGCAGGGGAGATGGAATACTGCGGGGAGTGAACGACAAGTGGCTGGACTCCCCTGCTTGAGTTGCAGTGTGTAAGAGGCAGGCAAAGCCCGCAGTGACAGTGGTGGGCAGGTTAATCTCCATTACACCAAGTTTTCCCTGGGCTGGGCAGCGCAGGAGGAGCGTGACCCCGGGGGTGGCACGGTGGGGGCCGTTAGTCGCGGCAGCGGAGGCTTTGCAGCCCACAGCGCCGCACGCCAGGGCTCAGGGGAACCAGCTCTGTCTAATTTAAAACTCCTAATTTAAAAAAAAAAATTAATTTTGATCTCTGCGTGCGACATGATGAAAGGATGAAGGAGGGGTTTAGCAAGGAATCTGTGGGGGCTGCATCCCCCTCTTCTATCCACAGCAGTAGGCTTGGTGCTTGTGCTGACGTGCCGTGGTGTGCCCATGGCATCAGGTCTCTTGCGTGGGCTGAGGCTTCACCCAGCGCGAAGCACTTTGTGCAAATAAACCACATTAACTCCCTTGCAAGGAGAAATGTTGCGACTCTTAATAGCGATGCCACATCTGCAGCTATAGCCCAGTTGTTTGTACCCTGACCAGTGCATAGACCCTTCTTTGAAATTTCCCCCCGTGATGTCTAAGTTCAGTACATGAGCATATGCAAATTATCCACTTGTGTATGATCTGTCTTTTTTCAGTCATTCATAAAACATTATCGCAGTGAATGACGATAGCAAAGTCCACAATTTAAAAGACAGTGCCTTCAGACTGCAAGAGGTGGAAAAACATTGCTTTGGCCATTCCTGTGCCTTGACTGCCTAAGAATAGAAGCTGGGGAGCTAATCAGATCTTCGTGCAGTGCTGGTTTTATTTTACAAGCCTCCCTTTCAATGCAAGCCCAACATGCTGTACTTACCTCTTCTATTACATCGTTTTCTTACAGAATTTTACCGGGTTTTTGCATCTAATGGGATAATCTGAGGATCTGATTCACTTCCCACATGACATGAATACCTCTCTCTTGATTTTTAATCTCACTTTCCATTAAAGTAAATAAGAACTATTTGTATCTCAGGAGGAGAATCAGAACCTGGATTATTGGTTTCTTTTTTGCTCCAGTTCTATTTTACAGGTTAACGTATCTTTTTGCAAATGTCATATGTGGCGACTCTGTCTCCAATAATTGTTTAGTAGAAGATGACTCTTCTAGTACTAAATTGCAGTTTGCTTGTGGGCTGAGATTTTCTGCAAGGGTGGATAAAATCTGCTTGCCTTATCTTACTTTCTTTCTTCTACTTCACTGCAGGAGGGAGTGCTCCCAGTGATGTCCAGAAGGGCTCTTTTTCACCACCCTATCTTCTGTTTTCCATTTGTCAGATTTGGACTAGAAAATGAAGAATGATTTAGGCAGTTGCGGTGAATCTGCTCTATTGGGAGGGGCCTGGTTACGTCTAGAGATAGTGAAGAGTTTTATAAAACTTTGAAAAAATAATGTCATTATGCACGAACCTATAAATCTGTAAGTATCAAGTGAGCTTTACATATAATAACGCTTAGCAGGAGAAGAAAGGACATTTAAATACTATCAAAAGTTAATGATGAGGGATGCTGGGAAGGCTTGATGACACAAAGGTATTGCATTCTTTGCTGGTTTACCTTTGTATTGGAATAAATATCCAAACTAAATTTAGCCAGTGTGATTTGGAGCAGTATGGCTTCAGCATTTTCATCAGGATTGACACTTTCCAGTTGGCCTTGTTGCTGGGATTGTTAGCGAGGTGACGAGCAAGTCGCTCTGTGCAGGAAGCTGGCTGGGGAGTGAGGGACAGAAGGACATTGAATAGAAAAAGTCTGGTCCCAGGCATGACCAGGAGTTTCCTAAAGCTCCTCCGTGGCACAGCTCTGGTGGACCCTTCATGGCAATCAGATTTGTAGTGAGGCTTCCATCTGCCTGCCTCCCTTAGCCGTCTGGCACTTAAGAAGGGGATGTTTAACTTGAAAAATGGTTTATTTTATAGAAGTTCCAACCAGTGTAATGTTTATTAAAACAGCCATAAAATTCCCTGCGTACCACGTGAAATTCAGCTTGATAATGATAGTGCTGCTATTGTGATTATGTAAGCACACAGCAGCTGATTTAACAAAGAAATAAATTCAAATAACACATTCCTGACCTGCGGCTGTGCAAGAAATACAGATCTTGATAGCTGGTGCTGGAGTTGGTATGGGGATCAGCAACGGGCTGCACAAACTTTCAGCTTGAGGTTCCTCATCTGAATTCAAGCTGAATCAGTTAACATGATCAGATGGCTTTGTAGCAGTTTAGATAAAATGAAGTGATAGTCTCTAAGTCCATTTCCTCCTGTACCCTTAGCACCAGCAAGTCATTCTTTATGGGAAACCTCCGAAGAGAGGTTTAGCATGGAACAGGGATGGGGCTGAACTTCCCCCTTGCAGCAGGGACATTGTTCCCAGCCACAGGGAGAGATTTCTGATCAGTGCTGCATGGGTTCCCTGGGTACATTTGGGATGTGAGTCTTGGGGTTGCCATTCCCACAGGGAGCCAGAAAGCTGTGAGCCCACATGGGCAGGGTTGGAATGGCACTGGGGATGATTACCAGTGAATTTGCAAAACACTGGGTGGTACAGATAGTGATTGAGATTGGAGATACTAAATGCTTTAAAAAATATTTCACATTTTTTAGTGCCATTTTATTGTGTTTTCATTAGAAAAATAAAAGGTCAGTATCCTGGCAGGACATTGCATTGCCAGTCCTGGGCTCTTCAGGGCTCCATCTCTAGCTATTTATTGCTTTAAGTTTTATCTCCTGCTGAAATTCATGTGAGAGAGAGCAAATAGACAGATCCTGGGTAAAAGTTAGATGTAGCACATGCTGGAGTGAATGGATGCCTTTTAATTTTGGAGATTACATCAATCACACGAATGTTATTTGGACTAGCATGCGTGTTTGGAGCAAGCAGGCCATGAATATTTAAAAGAACAGACCACAGATGAAGAAGCCTTCAGGAGGTTGACAGTCTAACAGGTATTTGCATGTATCACAACATTTCCATAGAAATACTACAACTAAACCAGTAGCTACTCTTGCAAGTCAAATTAGTTGTGTTATATTAGTTGTGTACAAATATTATGCAGCCCTTGGTTCTTCACTCTGGTTTATTAACACCCAGCTCTGTTAATCCTCACTCCCATTCTTCTTTTAAATCTACTGACTTTCCACCCTTGCAGGAAAAGGTCTGCCCACGTGCATATGTGGGGTAAATGCCTGGCTGAGGGCTAGGTTCAGAGCAGAAGCTGCCTGCTTTCCTGTGCAGGGACCAGCCGCATTCCCTGAGGGCCAACAAACCCCCAGCTCCACTGCCACCATTTTTCTGGGGGACATGCAGCTTGCTTTGTGGTTGGCACGGTCATTTGGGAAGGAGTCTTACTGTGTCCAGGCACAAAAATCAATAAGATGTGCTTCCACATGGCCTTGAGGAGAGGTTTGGAGCATCAGAGCACCGCAAAATAGCTGTGAGCTTGCAGTTGGAAAGCTCACACCAGAGCTGTGCGATGAAGCTCAGACCTGGTTGCCAGCCACTCAGGTTGACCTTCAGTGTATAGACATAGCCCAAATAGCTAAACCTAGCCAAATTTTTACTTGGGCCAACAGCGTATTTGCCTTCTTAAGCATCCTAGTCCCAGGGTTTTCTTGCTTTCCTCTTTTTTTTTAAAGCGTACTTGTGACTAGTGAGTTTTGCTCTCCTTTGTTTTTGCTGAACCACTGCTTCAGCTGCTACTTCATCCTGTACCATCTGCACTGTATTTTTCTTAGCTGCTTTGCCTGTAACTATGCGCAGGAGAAAATGTCCATCTGTTAAAGGCTGAGGTATTAGACAGAGGGAGAGACAGTTTTAAATAGGTATGTATTACAGGCACGTCAAACTAAGTTAAACAGAGGAGATTAGACAAAAAATGTCCCAGGAAAACCTGGGTGGCATTTTGTTCTCGTCCAAACATGAAAAATGATCAGAAGAGGGTAGAAGGAAAAGGCTGTTTAATCTGAGAGGCTCCCATTCTAGTTAGATTTCTGTTGTACTCCCAAAATATGGTGATCTAACCATGACATGAAGATGATGATGTGCAATCGACTGTATCAACAGTTTCACAGATGTTTATTTGAAGTTTAATGTTAATGAAATGCAGAGATGTGCCTTGTACATTCTTTTTCTTCTTTTATTTTTTTTTCTCCTCAAGACTCAGTTTTCACATTTGGTCTTTCTAGTAGTGGAATTAATTTATCTCATTTAGTACCTGAAAAGCAACAGTCTTTAGAAAGTGATTTCATGAATGACGATGGTAGGAGTCCTGTGTTTAAGAGGGGCCAGGACAGAACAAGCAGAGAGTTTAAAAATGAGTGAGCCTGTGGGAGAAAAGATCTCTATTGGGGTCTATTGGAAAATCTTATGCTGCAGTTTATAGCCTGGCAGGTTTAAACTCCTTTGTCACCAAGGCTGAATTTATCATTATTAAAAGTACTAAGTAACATGTCATTGCCTTTGTACCTCTGAGAGATAATTACAGGCTCCATACTTTAAGGAAACAAACTGAGGAAAAGACTATTTACATACACGAGGAACATGCAAAGATTAGCTTCAACTGGCCTGTTTATACTGTCAGCCTCTATTATATTGGAGATTAGATAAATGTACATAAATGTTAGGCATAACAGATATTTGGCAGTGTTTCTCTGTCCTTGCATTATGTTTTGTGTAGCCCATTACAGGACTTGCCTGAGAAGGCTGGGGACACAGAGGTGTTTAACTCCTTCGGGTCACTTGGGGTAAAAGACCGACCAAGGAAAATGGCTTCTTAATAAGCCACAATTTTTTGTGTATTATTTCTATCTGAATATTCATGTTGGAAACTGCTGCAGCTTAAAAACTATGAATCAGGAGGAAGCATTATCAGGATATTATTCTGTTACTGCTGTTCTTTTATTTGTAGTTACCAGTTTGCATTGCCAAGTTAAGAACATTTGGCTACTTGTCTTTTGCAAGTAACTGATCCATTTGCACTGTGAACTGGGAATAATAAAACCTTAAAGATCTTAGTGGTCAGCACTGTCTATTTAAATATTTAGCATTATATTTTGTAATTTCCCTCTCTGTATATTCTTATTTAATTGTATTGATTTTTCTTCTCTTTTAATGACATCAGAAGGAAAAAAAAAAAAAAAAAAGTATAAATACAGAGTGTGTTTGTCTCAGTGGCTGAATATGAGAGCTGGGCAGCCTGGAGACTGCAGAGACAGATTCTTCTGTCTGCCTCTGGAAGTTTGGGTGTCTCCTGCTCAGAAGGAGCATCCTCCGGGCCTTGGTGGAATAAGGCACTGGTAAGCTAGAACAGGGCTAGGAGGTCAGGGCATCTTTTCCCTTCTTTTTGTTTCTCAAGGTTTGCCCTGTGTAAGGTGATGATGACTGCTTGTCATGAAATACACAGTTTAAAGTTTGGCATGTATCTGTTTTTCCATCCATAGATTTTGAAGTGGATCACATAAGTTTATTTATTATTAGCTCATGCAAACTAGTGCACAGAAGGTTAGACTGTTATTTAAAAAATGGCCTGTATTTTTGGCTGTCCAGTTGTGTATATCTGTTGCAGCTTTTTCAGAGGCCCAAAAATACCCCAGTTGCTATTGTTTCAACAGCCAACACTTACAATGATAAATACAATTTTATTACCCCAATACTTCATCTAGTGGCTGGCCCACCAAATGAATCCTGGGCTCCCAGAGTCAGTGCCATAAAACCCCTGTGATCAGTGGGGGATTCTTTGGAGTCTGGGAGCACCGGCTCCACAGGAACAGTTGCAATGTGATAGCCTGGAGAAAGGATGGAAATATACCTCATGAAGAAAGAAAAGCAAGAAATTACTGAGAAAATTAAATTCTGAAGAGCTGAGAATGTGGTGTCAGGTGCTGTGTTTGGACAGACTTCTTTGAGTATTTGCAAGTCAAAATGAATGAGTAAACAAATTACTGAATTTTAGGCCTTGATAGTCTTCAGCCATCCTTGATATGTGATACTTCACAAGACCTGTGAAATATTTCTGCTGGGTGTATTAACTTCTGAATAGAAAGCTTAAGACCACAACTAGTAGTCTCACTTTGGTAGTAATCGTCCCTAAATTCCTTAGAAATGGAGATTAAGAGGGATCTGTGGACCACAGATTGGGAAGCACTGTTTCAAGCACTCTGGCTAATTACAGAGCTGGCAACTGCTGAATCTCTAGAAATATTTCTAATTGGGAAACTTCAGATTGCCTAAATAAACAATAAATAAATCTGAGCTACATAAGGGTTTTCTTATGGGAGCTCTGGGACTATCCTTGTTGCCTATACTATGAAAAGTTCAGTGGCTTTTTATTCATTTACCTGGAAGGAGAGCTGATTTGAAGCTGGAGTGAAATCTCCTCCTAGGTCCTGCAGTCTGGCCGTAGCCATTACCTGGCTGGTAGTTCTCCCTTGCCAGACCACGTGTTACATATCCCTCATCCATCCAGTTCCTTACTCTGTTTCCCTTTTCATTTGTCTCCTTTCCCAACTCTCACTATACCTAATAACTGTACAATGAGAAAAAAATGATATGATGTTCCATGACGTAAATTGGTTCTTTTAATATAATTTCCCTGTTGAGGCTTCTTTTGTTTGTTTACTTGCACTGTGTCTGTATTGAGCGTGTTCTTTCTCTGGAGATTGTCCAAGTCGATTTTTTTTTTCCTGGCTATTTATTAGAGTTGCTGTACAATTTTATATATATTTTAAAGTACAAGACACGAAGCATACAGAGCTTTAACTGGAATTACCTCATCAATAGCTGATTCTGAACCTTCAGAAATGGGATATTTTGTCTTGTCATGTTAGCATATTGTCACTGTAGACAGGGAGGGTGACCCATGCTGTGATCATCCAAAAGAGATAAGGGAAGGATCTTCTGAAGATGATGTCAACATCCCTGATGTTATTTTCATAGGGATTCCAAAATAGACAGTGTGATGTATTTCCCTGAATACAATTACACGTATACTATCCCAATACGAGGCAGAGAAATGTATGCCCAAGCATATGTGTGCTCACCTACTCCTTCAAAGGATGAGGCAACTAGTGACAGTGAAAAATTCAGTTACTGAGGCGTGAAAGGAGAGTCCGAAGGTAAATGCTGTTAGTGCATGGAGCAGACTTGGGAATCATGACATCATGGCCTGTTTCAACTGCATCGTGAACCCAGTGGAAGGGCAGAGCTTGAAATGTGAGTGTCTGACATGTTTCTGTAGTATAGAGGGGTATGCTAAACCTGCTTAATGGGATTTTTGGGGAGAGAGCCCAGCATATTAAAAAAGCTAGGTAAGTGTCAAGTTCTACAGGTGTTTCCATTTGTACTGTATGTGTAAAATCCAGAAGCTCCTACTGACTGTAAAATTAATAATAGGCAAAGTCGATGCTAAATGGCCTCAAGAAAAAAGGCACAAAAATCTTATAAAAAGTCAGGATCGATAGGATACCTCTTGCAGTACAATATCTAGCCTTCTTTCCCCTTCCCCAAAAATAACATTGTCAGTTATACAGCAGAGCTTTTACTTACTTCTGCTAATGGAAAACTGTGATAACGATCTTTGAATAATAGGGGTTTAGAAATAGCAGCTCCTGGGCCCTTATACCAGCTTTACTAGTCAATGCTGTAGTTTTCTTTTGAGAGGCAGCAGTCCTGGAGGCTGGGAAGGAATCGGTGCCACCCAATGTATCTCGAAGGATTTTTTTTTTTTTCTTTGCATCTCAAATGAATTATTAAATGCAAATTCAGCAATGCAAGGGAGGAAAAAACAGATTATTTTCCTTTTGAGTTTGCTGATTAGTCAATTGCTTAGTTCATGGAGGATGCCACTTGTGTCAAGTTTCTGTATACTTTCATAGAACTGGAGCACGATACTTACCGTATCTCAAGTGAATGATTTTTCAATTAGCCTGCAGTTCCTTGGCTGTATTCCCTTTGCAGTCCTACGTGGGTGATGTAGAGCAAAGGTTTAAGAGGTTTTGGACAATTTATGATGTTTGGAGAGGCTATTTGTCAAGAAACAATATCTGCAACAACTTTTATGTTCAATTTTAGTCCTGGGTCTTTTGTTTATTTTTATGGCACTATTTTCTGAGGTGTTAAAGCTAACTTGAAGGTATTGTTTAAAGTGGGGGTGGGGGGTGAGAGGGAGAAAGAGGAAGAAAAGCCAGAGTTAAAAGATCAAGATATCAGGGGACACGCGACTGTTTTTTGTGATGGAGCTGCAGATAGGAGGTCACTGCGAATTGGTTTACTCTGCCAGCCAAACCAGGAAAGAAAGGAAAGACCAGAAACATTTGAAAATGAGATCATACAGCATGTGAACTATACAGACATCTCGTCCATGTTTTTTTTATGAGAAGTCTTACTGACATTTGAAAAGTAGGGACCTGTTCCCTAGTCTTAAGGTTGACTGACATTTAAGGGCAGCGTAAGGCATGATTTCCTTCCCCTCTTTTTAAATTGAAGTTTTCATAAATCAGGGTGAGGGAGAAGGCTGGTTACATCTTGCAAAGCATTAAAATCTGTGTAGAAATATGAAAAAAGTAACCTGTGACATTTTAAACACTTTGCTGAGTCTTGTTTTGTTCTACATCTAGAGGCATGGGTACAGAGCTGTACCACGATGGGGAGGGACAGAACCTTGAAAATGGTTCAATTTCAGGTATTCATCACAGCAGCTCAAATGCAGTTGTACAGAATTACCAAAATTAGGGACATCTGGGGTAATTTAAAAGTACTACAGAAGAAACTGCTACTCTGTAAGACCAGGGCAGTGTGTTTTATCTTTGTCCCAAATGCAAGCAGGCAGCCAGGCTCGCACCAGGGACAGTTTGAGGTACAGTTGCACTTGCTGGTGAGGGTGGGCAATACCAGCACTGGAGAAGAGCACTTGGTGGGTACCACTGAGAGCCAGAGATCAAGTGCCTTCCTTTGGTCACTGAACCAGTACCATCGCCTAGAAAAATTCGCCTTCCTATGTTTTTCTTTGCTGATGTATTTCTCTGCTCTAAGGGGCTTGGGACACTTCCCCTGAAAAGGCAGTACTGAAGGGTAATTTATAAAGCTACACTTATTTCCTAGTGTCTTTGCTGTGGCTGAGCATCAGTGGCAAAAAGCTTAAGCAGCTCCAACAGACTTGATGCAAAGTCTGTATTTACCCCTCAGCTGCGTTTCTGCCTTCCAGCAAAGTCTGAGCTGCAGTTTCAGGGCACTCTTAGGTATAGAAACCAAACCTGCTTCCTTGTGAGGTTTTAAAGCCATTCTCTGAAGTATGTTCTTTCTTTGACCCCCGGGCCAACTTAAAGTGGTCACGTGAGAACATAACAAAGGGCTTGATCTGGACATCCTGGGTAATCAAAGACAAGGTCCTGTGGAGTTACTTAGGCTGGGAACTGGCAAAATGTTCTGGGGTGATTTGAAATCGGTTTCTGGGAGAGCAACATCACTCTGCAGCTGGTCCTGCTTTTATGGGTGATGATGGCCAGATGTTTCAGTCAGGCACTGAAGCTGGTTTAGGACAATTGTTTTAGAAAGGGTAATAAAGATCATCAGTGGGGGATATTAATATTTAGGTGGGCTCCTGCTACAGCTATCTAAATTGGGGTGATATAAGTGACATAAAAATTCCCATATTGTAATTTGAGTGGCATAGAAGAGTGACGAATGAACTGCGTTGCTTTTATAGCTAAACAGGCTGAGGATAAGACTGGTTCTAGTGTATCCTTACTACACAATTATTATGGGAGGAATTTAGATCACTTTTTGTATTTCATTTGCAGTATCATGTATTGCACACGTGTGTGTGTGAATACTGGCTTTTTGTGTGCTGAGAAATAAATGTTAAGCAGTTCAGTTTAATATTAATTGTGTGTATTGATCTCTAATCTAGAAATCTTTATACGTTTATGTTTAAAGAGCACCTAAAACAATTTAGTAAGCCTTTTTTCACCAATTCAAATGGTTTGTATATTTTCATTGCTATTACCTTTTAAAAATAAAAAAAAACAGAAATACAGGGCAAGATTCTCTACTGCTCCAGCATTAGCCAGCACAGAGTGGGAGGACCATCAGGGAGCTATTTATGACATGCTGCTTCTCAGGTGATTACTGCTCAGGACACCAAATAAATGATAGTAGATTCAGGGTTTCTCTAATGTAAGGGCAGTGAGCTGTGGTCCTAGTGGAGACTGTCAGTTTGCAAAATCCAGGGGCACCCACCCCCTCCCTCACCCCCATGATTTCCCTCTCCTTACTGCTCTCAGACTGCATTCATATTTCCATCATGTAGAAGTTTCCTCTGTTCCTTTTGAAGCAGCTGAGGTTCATTTAGAGAGGGACATGTTAGCCTGATATTGACTCTGTCCGCTATACCTTTCATGTGCTTATTGCCAGGCATATTGATTCCTCTTGTAAACAACTTCATGGAGGATGCTCACATCTGCACCCACGGTGAGCAGGAGTGAGTCCTGATGCAGCGGGACTGAGCTGCAAGGCGGGTGGCCTCAAGGTGCATTGTCTGGCCAGATCCTGCATCTCCCAGGTGGAGGATGAAGCCAGAGGACGTGGTAGCTCTGTGGTAGTTCTCTTTCATCTCTATGCCATTTTTCAAGTGTAGCATAAGAGTTGCTGTTGCAGTCTGGAAGTGTTTTCCAGGTTTCTAGGGAGTATTTAATGATGTTTGACCATGTATTAGGAAGAGTCTTGAGAGCAAGAAACCTCCAAAGCCTTAGGGTCTGTGCTTAAAACCTAGCAAGCAGAGAAAAATATTCTGTATCTCACACCTTTTTAGAGAATGCTTTAAACCTTAAGCCCTAGACCTCTTCTTCTTTTGCAAGTTTTGTGACCCTTCAGTTCCTCAGGACAATCATTTTTTCCCCTTTTCTCATGCCTGGGTTGTAGGACTCTAAAATAACTGCTTTGCTTGTAGAAGGCTGCTTAGAAAGAGAAGATTTTGTCCTGTGGAAATATAGCAACAGTGACAAGCAAATCTCTTAAGGCTTTTGCTAGACAAAAAGGACAGTGGGTAATCCAGTAACTGTGTGAAAGAGATTTATTCTGGAACTAACTCACACTGCACAAGAAAGCATCCAGCTTCCTCCATCCACCTTGAGTTGTGAAAATGTAAAACGAAGGGATGATTGAGCCCAGGATGTCCATTCCTGCTGCCCAAGCATTACCCTTGGGCTAGCAATGGCCCCACAGGGCTGCCACGGAACTGTGAAAGCAGGAGAAGAAAGCCTACTGTGGTGGAGGTGAATCCCACCTCCAGTATTTATCTGTTTCTTTACCTGAGGTAGTTACTAAAATAGTTATTTTCTCACTTTAATGTGAGCAATGACTGGAGGCACAGCTCTTACCTCCAGCTTAGAGAAGACGACTTCATGAGATTTGAAAGGGAAGTTGGCAAACCTGGGTCCATCCCACCATGAAGCAGCCTTTGGCTTCCTGAAGTCACTGGACAGAAGGTGGTACCTGCAGAGCTGTCTTTAGGTCTTCAGTTGGAAAGAATCACGCTCTTCTGTTGGCTCTCCTTGGCTTAGTGGGAGCCCTCAGCTGCCCTTGCCTGGACTGAGGTAGGTCAGCCAGGTCCTCAGGTTGAGAGGATGAAGCAAGGCCTCGGAGACAGGAACGAGACACTGGGGTAAAAGTCAAGTGAATCAGCAAAACTTTCAGTGAAAATTCGCCCATGCCTACTTCCACTCTCCTCTTCTTGACTAATGTTTGGACTTATTTCTTCCGTACCATTACACCGGTGGTACTGAGTTATGATGAGAAAAGACTTGGTCCATCACCAAGTGCTAATTTTCAGATAATTAATACTTGGCACCAGAGTAGCACTTAACAACCATGACTGGAAGATGACTGACGAAAAGTCCAGGCATGGCATGATCTAATTACTGCTACTTTTTGTATGTGCCAAGGTGTTAATAATTTGTTACTTTTTCTAAGGGAAGGGGAAGTGATTACAGGTTTTTTATGGGAAGCAGAGGTACCACTGGGCTACCATTAGCAGTGCCATGGGTATGAAGGGCAAATTAAGCTTGGTCATCCTGCCAGGTTTATGTTCACCAAAGCCAAGCTCAGGATTTATAAATATTATTCTCTGGTGACAGACAGAAGTGGCCCTCTTAACAACAAGCCTTTCTGTATTTTCCGTCCTTCCGTTTTCATCCTTCATACCAGTTCCATCACTTAATATTTTTTCCAGGACAGCCTGGTGGCTCCTTCTTAGTTGAACTCACAGAGTCCGTAATTTCAGTCTCCTCCTTGGTGTTCAACTCTACGTTATTGCTCCATTACCAAAAAGAAAGACTGCTCGCTGGATGGGTTATCCAAGTCTCTCATGACTCTAATCCAAGTTTTTAATATAAAGGAGCTATCTGATTGGCTGGTGAAAGCTGAGTGTGTGTGAGAGCATGGCTCGACCACTGGCATTCTCGCCCCTAGGCCAGCAGGTCACGCTTCCCTTAGTTCCATACCAGGACCTGGCTTATCCCCAGTGCTGCAACTGGGTGTCATGCTACTAGAGGAGCTGCACTCTGAATTAAATGCTATATTGAAGCACCTTGTCTTGGTGGCCAAGTAGAAGTGGAAATATCCCTGAGAATTATTTTATTTTTCCTTTTGGGTTTGTTTTGTTTTTTTGTTTCGTTGTTGGTTGGGTGTGTGTGTTTGGTTTTTTTGTTTTGTTTTGTTTTTTTATGAAGGAGGTATAATCCTACTGTCCTAGTAGTATTTCCTCTTTCACCAGAGCAAATACAAATGTCGAGGTCTGTGTGTAGAGCCATAGGTAAGCACATAGTGGCTTCTCTGTTCAGACAAACAGTCCCTACTCTGACAGTATAGTAAAAGCTATTTACAGTGTCACAAATCTGAGAGGCAAATTATAAAACCAAGCTGTATTCTCAAATATAAGAAAGTACAGAAACAAAAAGCCAAGTGCTAGGTTTCACACTGGATAGCTCATTAACTTAAAAACAGAGTACGAATGTAAATTATAACCCTTGTTATTACTCATAACTACAGTTCAGATGATAACTTGGCAGTTTGCCCACGACTCTTTTATAAACCAGTAACCTCTGGAATAAATTATACATCATACATAATACATAATTGTCCTTAAAAAGGCAATAATTGTTCTAAAAGGTGCAGTTCACAGTGTGTTTCACATGAAATGTATGCCACAAAGCCAGCCTGGTTGCTTGGGCTCCAGATTCCTGGATAACCTGTGTGCTCAGCAGTACTGGAGTTCCAAGTTGTTGCCCCAAACCTGCAGTGTTCCAGTATGGGGCTATTTCACAAAACTGGTATGTGCTGTCTTCCTGTGTTCTCCTGTGGCATGGGTCTCTGGGCATCCTCCAACTTGGGTTATGGCAGATGCCCTCACCTTTCTTTGATTTCTTCTTGATGAATCCTGATGTATACAGCATGTGTCATCCTAGAAGGCCTGATACCCTAGGGAAGTTGCTGGATTTAAAACAGAGTCTCATTTCTGTGTAGTCAACCTAAATCCTTCATTCTCTTGGGACAGGCCACTTGTACTCAGTTGTGCTCTGAGGGGGACATCAGGACAAAGTGAACACCAGAAACACACACCACAGGAAACATCCTCTCCCCAGTCTCAACACCGCTTCATGTACACAAGATTCTGTATGCATGTAGGCTCTTCCTACTCTTACTATGATATTCAGGTGAAGAAGTAATACACTGGGTGTACCATACTAGGACGAGTTTTGGTGTTTGCCTTGCTAATGACCTGATTATCTATTCAGAGCTACTCGTTATTTTTATGGAGAATCGTATCATCTCAGTGCCAGTCAAATGTTTTTAATAATGTGCATTAAGCAAAAACCTCATTCGTAGCATTTTGTGTTCCCTGTACCCAACCCCAAGTCCTTTTTGAAAAACGTGCTTTGTCATAGTTTTTGCTTCCGAATTTTTCAGTTTGCAGTTTGTGATGTTAATGCTGGGTTGCCAGCACAAAGCTGTCTTTCTACAATCAGACTTCCAGTTAATTCTCTTTGCTTGTAGGTATTTTTGTAAGATAGACAGCAAGAAGGTTATATGTACTTTGTCTTTTTTTTTTTTTTTTTCCCCCATGTTTATTTGTCTGCACAAGACACATTACAGGAAACCTTTCACACGGGAGTTGCCATGTCACTGTAATAATTGATACTAGAAAGTTATGTGAAGGTCTTACTGTGCTAAATAAACTAGCTTTTTCTCAGAATGAAAAGATAAATGGTGGGATGTAAAAAAGAAAACTCCTTAAAAATTATCTACAGTATAAGATATATAAACTACAGGAAAAGTACCCACATATTTTTATCATTGGAAGGAAAGGTCGCTATTTTTCTACCACAGTAACAGGATAATAATACGTTCAGTTAGCAAAAACTCATACAAGCGAATGTTAAGATGCTAATAGATGTTGCAAGCCAGAACTTGAACAGAGAATTCTGCTTTCCTAATGTGGGTTTGCTGCCCTTCAAATGATTAGATTCTGTCAATCAAAGACTGTTTTCTTATATAAAGCTATTATAGCCCGATCTTCCTCATTTCTGAAGGGCAACCAAACTTGAATGCTCTTGGTGATAAAATAGTGGTTGCTTTATGCCCTGATTTTATAGATGGGTGTTAAAACAAATTTAGTCTTAAACTTTCAGTGGAAATAATTTCAAATGCAATTTACTATGCATGTATTCATCTTCTCTTCTCTTGCTCTTCAGATTTTTCCACTGATATATTGATCATAGTGGATAAAAAAGGTTATCTCGCACCATTTCCCACCATGGCCCATCTCACCATCAGGTCTTCCAGCTGAGCTTACTCTAAGCTATCTAAATGAAGAGTCTGCAGGAAAACATATCTTTGCTCCTGAGCTAGCAGCCTAAATTTAGTTAAGTTAAGAGTGGTCTTGGAACCGGACTACTCTGGTGGTGTAGGGCATGTATGTCGCCAGCATCTATGATGTCCTGCTAGCGCAGGTCTGAAAGGGATGTGGAAGTCCAGGCTCTTTGATGGTCAAAACTACTTCCCCTCTTCTGGCTCTTAGGTGACTCTAAGTCAGCTGGCTTTGCATTCATGGAAATTTCTCCACGCTAAGGGGAAACAGGCTGGGAGGGGACCCCAGGGACTAAACACCATGGCAGCCCTGCCTCACGGACAGTCCATGTCCCCACAGCCGCCTGGGTCACAGCTGTCACCAGGGCTCACTGTGGTGCAGCCATGGGAGGTGGCAACAGAGGTGTAGTTGATGGAGAGGGCTGACGAACTGCAACGAAAACACACACAGAACGCCCTGAGATGGGATAATTTTAATCAAACATTAGTTAAAATCTCAGTGTTTTCTGGCACACTGTTGTTTTTCTATGTGAAACAGTGGATGATAGTAAGTTGTTCTTGTGTCAACCTGTGGTAGTGTCTGTTGAGATTTCTTAATGATGTTTATTAATTTAATTAAAGAGAATTTATTTAAAAGCGTAAGCACAGAGACAAAAGTAATGTTGGAGTATCTGTTCAAGCTCTGAGTTTCCTGCCTTTTTGAGCATTTGATTTCAACAGTCATGCTACAATAACAAAAATGGTGGTTTTGGGAGTTGCATGTGGTTTTGATAGATAATTATGGATATATCAAGCATTGCTCTTGCTCCCTCAGATCCAAAATTCTTGTTGGCTTTGGTGGTGCAATGCTAAGTGTCTCATCTTTTGGGGATAGGCCACTATTTCAGGGTAGAAATAACAGTGATGTGATATAGACAGATATTTCGGGATAGAAATAGCAGCATAGTGATACAAATGGGATAGACTACTGCACTATAGTCACTTAAAACTTGCTCTTTCTAAACACATCTGTCAAACTTACCTGCTAAAAAATTACTGAAAAGGTAAGAGAAAAGGTGGCAGACACAGCTAAACAAAGCCCACTTCTTCCTCAAAATAATAATCATGGTTTTTAGCTATGGTATTTGGTCTAAACAGCCTGCTTTTGTCAACAATGGGTGTCTGGGACCGCGTATCATACCATGTTGTTAACCGGGAGGCTAGATTTGTCTTCTGTCAGGCTGGATGCAGGGCAGCCTTACAGCCCACCCAAGACCTTGCTCTGAATTTACCCAAGCACTGGAAAATGGGGCTAAACTTTTCCCCTGGATGCATCCTCCTCCTGCCCAGCCTAAGCCAACGTTGGCTGGCTGGTGTGCTCCTGGCAGAGCCGTCTCACCCCTGTCAGTCCCATGCTGGTTGGTTTGCCTTGCTGTCTCATTTATCTCAGCCCCCATATCCCCCCCTACGATATGTGGCTCCAGGCAACTGCCTTTTTGATTTGCCCCACAGAGTTTTATCTCCTGTCTTCCCTCCCTCCTTCATGTCTCTTTTGGAGATAAACTGTGCATATCGGGGCTTCTTAACATACAGTGTGGCGGGATGCTTAACTGCCTGCTCTGACACCATTCCCTTCCCAGAGGTACATCAACAAGTGCCAGTTATCACGTCCTTGTCAGCCAGAGGATGTCAAATAATAACTAGCTTTCACCCATGCAGCACGGTGCTTCCCAAACAGCGTGGGACAAGTAATTAGAAACAACTTGGCTTTTTCTTGCTTCAGCTGTGAGGAAACGCCCCCGGTTAGCCTGTGATTTTAAGCACACTCTGTGTCGTGGCAGAGCCTGGCTTTACTGATGGTATCGCTCCCATCAGGTTGTAACAGAGTTATGATATCTCCTTCTCCTGAGTGGAATGCATCCATGTTTGTGTGCCGCATGCTCACTGAAGGCTGATACCCACCCGGGGTAGTTTACATTTCTTTAACAGCTTTTATAGTGTCATGGAGTGGAGTTAGGTCTGTCTGAAGACAGACGGAATTTAAAGCAGTTAAAGCTTTCGAGGGAGATTACCATAATTACAAGTGATCAACATTCAGTACTTTCTCCCCTCCACCCTCCCTCCCCTGCACAGCTCATCGCAGGGCAGGCTGCACAGGGGCAGCTCGGAGAAAGTGGCTGTATGGTGACAGTCACATACGGACACAGTGCCCAAAGGGTGACGTCGCTGCCCACCTGCGAGACCATCAGGTTTAGGTTGTTGCTGTATTTCCACTGAATTGCCACGGTGCTTTGCAGTGCTGTTATTGATACTCCTTACCTTCATCTGTCCGTCTGTATTTTAATCATGACCTCATCATTTACGTAGTCGTGATTCTGGTTTTGTTTAAGTGTCATTCACTATAGGATTGCTTAAGAATGCACCTACAGAAATCTTACTTAGCAATCTTCCCTTAATTACATCCCTTGCAGCAGTTGCTAATGTTTTGAGGTAGTAGCCAAAAGTCATGATAGTGAAGAAAGGGTTAAAAGCAAGAAATACAAGTACATCTTGGATAGATGAATCCATTTTTCCACTAATTAATAGCATACTTCTAACAATGGAAAGCTATTAAAACATGAAGGTATGTTTTGTGAATCACATTTATCAACTACTATACATGCTGAAGTTCCATTATTTATTCTGTATTTTTAACGTAGCATATGGATTTTTTCATTCAAATGTAGAAAGTAGCAACAAAAAACATTTTTTTGCTTCCATTTAAGTATATATTCATGCAAAAACGAAAATGTAATAAGGACAGTACATTTTTATGTCAACAGTAACCTTTATGTGGTGTTCTTTAGATAAAACTGTGAATATTGGAAAAGAAAAAAGAAAGATAAGTGGTTCCCGTATTCATCTTAGTCCAAAATCTATTTTACCCACTGCTGGTTGCTGGCATTGTTTGATGATATGACACAGTAACGGAGTATCAGATTATCAGAAAAGGAGATTCCCAATTTAGTAGTTACTTGCAGAAATCAAAGTATTTTTTTTTCCTTTATCTTAAGATCTCAAAAATAAGTAGCTGTTAAATTTCAAATTGTGTAGTCTTCTTGATTTATCATCATATCATGGATGCACTTGGCTGTCTAACATCAGGGAATCCAATAAGTCCCATCACATAAGAAGAAAAGAGAAAATCCTATTGGATAATGGTTTGTGTTCTCCCCTACAGTGATTTATTTCTGTCACAAGACTTAATTTTATCATGAGGCAGATGCTCCATCTATATCAATGCAATACATTCCTGCATTCATTTATTTCACACCAAAATTGTACCTGATCTATTTTCCGATGCATTTTGGCTTATTTAGTACATGGAGTGATTAGATGGTGTTTAATCACATGTGTAATTTCCAGTTTTCATAATTCTCAAGCATAATAAAGCGAGGCCCGTGTGAAGAGGCATAATATTAAATTAAATTGCAGAGAGTAGCAGTTAGAGATGCAGCTGGTGTTAACGTTTTGATCTCCAGCATGTCACGGCAGAGCACGTCAAGTGGAATAAGCCGAGTTTACTCAGGTGATCAGACCAAGGAGAGCATGCCAAACTTTGCCTTGCATTAATTTTGCCCAGGCTATAATGGAGAAAATAGTCATCGCACCTTCTCCTTGGAAATCCGCAGCTCCTCCAAGTGCAGAAAGCCTATTCAGTGTGTTTTAACGAGAAATGCGTGTCCTATCAACACTTTCCCCCACCCCTCCGTCTGCCACTTAATACAGATTATACTCTCCTGAATAATCATCTTTATTCAGCGGGGCAGCTGAGGTCCACAGGTTGGGATGCTCTGCCAAGTGTCATTACGCCGTGGGAGTGGGCTGCAGCTGCTTAGCCGGCCCCGTCCGCGCCGCCGCCGGCCGGGAGAGCCCAGCCGCCTCCCTGGGACGCCGAGCGGTCCCGGGGAAGGGCTGTCAGACCGCGGAACTTCTCAATCAGCGGAGGATGTATGTGATTCCCGTTTTGACATTCTGCCTGGAGGACCATCTATTGTCAGCTGCCATGGACAAGTGACAGCAGAGCCGTGACTTCCAGGAAGTTTATTTTCTTCTCCCTCCTTCCCACGCTTCCCTTCTCTTTTTATAAATAAACCTTGACCAGCCACCCCTTCCTTGGGTATGGAGCACAGACGAGTAAACGTAGGAGCAATGGGAAGTTTCCGAAATTTACAATTTAGTGTTAGCGCTGCAAGGGAATGAGGGGGAAAGAGACCGAGTTAATGACAATTCTCTAAACAGCTGTTGTACGATTCAGCTTCGCTACTTCAGTTAATTAATCAGCACCTTGCTGGCAACTCTAGGGGAGATACTCGTTAGATACTGGTAGCAAACAGACAATGCTTTCATATCAAATATGTTCAACAACATCTAATACAGCGATAACTTCCACAAAAGAGGGCAGGGAATACGGAGGCTCGTAAAGACGCTCACGAAGCAGCATTTAATATCCCTGCACACACGCATGTGCTACATACGCTGCTTACTTTGTTACTGCTTGCTGGCTTAAAACACTGTGGATTAACAACTGCAAACTTTCATGTGTTCCTTGGAGGTATTTCTTTAAGATAATATTCCTATATATATGTTTATATAAGTACTGCGTATGGATGCACACCATATATTGATGCATTTGTGTATGATTTCAGAGAACATACATTCTAAATCAAACTACTCTGTATTTTGCTACAGGATGAAAAATGGGCAAACTGAAATCCTTCATGCAAATATATCTTGTAGAAAGTTGAAATGTGATTAAGATCAAAAAACTCAGTTGGGAGAGTGCTGAGTCTACACATTAGGTTGGAAAATGGCTGTTGTCTCAGAGATTTCCCTCTTTCCTCTCTGGCTTAAAAAGGAGATATTTTGCATCCTACCTACTAAGTCGATAACAGCATTCATATTTTATGAGGAATAATGCACAGAAACCTTAAACCAATGAAATTACATCTCTACATTTGTAGTATATTTTATATTTTAGTACCGTCCTAAAATTGCCACTAATGAACGTTAGCTTCAAGTTCAAGACAAAACTGGCTTTAAAAAAAATGTTACAGCCCTGTTATGACAAAAATTTCCTTTTGCCATGCTGATTTACTGGTAAATCACAATTCAATGCACAGTAGTTCCTTTTCTGAGACCTCTTCTCTTGCTTTATTCACTTTTCTGATTTAACCCTCTTGTAGGCTAGGCAGTAAATTGCAATGAAAATGACAGCACTTAAGAGATGGAAATATATGTGCTGTCAAATGTTCCATACATGCTCAGTTTAATTTTTCAGTTGACTTTATTGATTTATTAAGAATGATCATAGCCTGCATATCGCTTCATATACATAATTGTCACATAAATCTTCAATATTACTGGCACGTAATCGTGTCCACTGTGGAACGTAGTGAGCGGCCTTAAATATTTAATGCAGTGTTGTTTGTGGAGTTCAGCACCAGGTGGTTTTATGGGGTTTGGGGTTGTCCTGGGTCTATCTGAAGCCCAGTGGAGCTGCAGGTAATGACATAAACTCAGGTAGGACTCACTGATGCAGTTGTAGGAGTCATCAGTGCTCTGGAACAGGGCTCAGAGTTGTATTAAGCAATTTATGTGGACAATTTATCCAGTCTGCTGCTACGTACTGATGTAGACAATTATAGCTCCAGCTCTTTAATGAAACGTACATTATGGTAGAAAGAATATCATAGCTTCTATTATACTCAGGGGAACTATAAAGAGAAATGTCCTTTTTTAAATTAGCTTTACAGCACTGAAGCTTTTATGTATTTACATGCAAGTACACTATTAACCCAAACTACTTGTTTTGAACTCTCTCTGTTGTCAGCTCTTGGGAAGTGACACAGGCTGATAGAAAAACTTCTTTTGTGCCTACCTTTAAACATTGCTGGCCTTTCATGTTAATGGGAAGTCTGCTAAAACTTCCACTTTGCCGCAGTTGTTCACACAACAGTGAGAGCAGGATGCTTTCTTAATCCTCCATAATCTGTACCAAAAACCTCAGATAAAAAAGGACTTCTGTCTAATCCAGCTTCTCAGGTATGGTTTACTTTAGATTTGATCTATAAATATCTTTCTTTACTTTGTTCTTCTGAGAAGCAAACTGTTGAAAATGGGACACAGATTCATTCTTCAGCTGCCCATTTGAGAGAGAAAAACCATTTCCAGTTTGGAAGAGAGAAATAATAGAGACAAGACTTTTGGTGTGTGTCCTCTGTTTGGTGAATGCACTTGGGACCAAACCTTGTCGCAGAGCTGCCTTGTTGCCTTCCTAACCCCCAGGCAGCCGTGGGGGCATGGGGCTGTCGAGCATCAGTAAGGTTCAGCATCTGTTTTCAAGGGCTGAAGACAAGTTCATCTGTACCTGAAGGAATTGTCTCCATAATCCTTGGCATTAACACTTTAAAAATATATTACTGCATTCACACTTATTAATTCTTATGTGCTAAAAATAAAAATCGCTCTATGAAATGGAGAGATGGAGTGGGGGAGAGACTGTATGCTTGGAATGAAATAATATTAACAGTTTTGCCATTGACTTCTGTCAACTCAATATTTCATCTGCATTTTTGCTATTTATATACTTCACATGTCTCAGATATACTTAAATCACAGTTGTTCTTCAGCGGCAGGCCAATCCAAACAGAAGTGAACTCAACAGATTGTGTTCCTTCGTTGCCTGTAATGAAGCTAGATGAAATACACACTTCACTGCAGTCCAGTTTCTTGAGTACTGTTTCTTGTCTGAGGAAGAAATTTGGAAAGGAGAAATAGTTAAAAACTGAAGTAGATGCCTGAGAAATGAATTGGAATGACTTGGTACAAGGGGGTATAAAATTAATGGACTCTCTGAAGGTTTTCAATTATTCTTTTCTTTTGCAAACTTTGGGGGCGATTATAAATGGATATAAGAAAATTGCTGCTCAGAATTTACTTCATATCCAAAACCAGGCTTCAGCAAGACTTTTTGTAAATCATTATTCCCTGCTAACAGTGTTATGATCATCCCTGTATCTGGATGAGGGTGTGTGTTTAATGTTGTCACTGAGCTAAAGAGAAAGTACATTTATGTCATTTACATGGATATGGCTTTTGCACATCATTTTCCACACAGCCCCAGATCTTCATCATAGCAATCCCTGGATGTCTTTGTCCAGTCTGAATCAATTTTCCTTTCCTTCACTTTGAAAACCTCCTGAAACAAACTCCTTTTGAGAAAAAAAAGAAAGTGTCAGTGCCCTGCAAATAGGATAAATCTGAAATCTGTAATGTTTTCCATGTACTTAATGCAGGGGAAAGGTAAAGGGTGGATTTTATAATCCCTTGAAACCATGTGTGTATATCATAGATATAAAATGTATATAAAATTAGAGAGAAAAGGTTGAATTTGGATCTATAGTCATTTGGAGTCAGAGATTAACGATGACAATGTCGTCTGGTAATGAGGGGCTAATGGGGCTAAACGTCATCAATTAAATCCTTTCTCTTTTATGGATTCATAGATTATAGTGCCAGAAGGGAATACTGTGATAATCTAGTCTGGCCACGTCTTATAACATATACTATCAAACTTCCCTGAAATAATTCTTGTTTGAACAAGAGCATTTATTTCAGAAATAAAGCATCCAACCTTGATTTAAAATCACCATGATTGGAAATGCCTGAGAAACCTTGATAAATTTTTGAAATGGTTAATTATATCTCTCTGTTAAAGGGGCACATCTTTCCCCTGAATTTTTCTCTCTTCAGGGGGACCTGGATAAGTGGGGTCTTTGTGTGCTGTGGATGTAGTGTGGCATAGGTCACCCGGAGGTTTCTCATCCTCAAACGACCACTTCCATGTGGTGGGGAGAGCGGGGAGTGGGATGGAGCCTGCTAAAATGGGAACGGGTACGTGCCTCACCCCACATCCCAACCACGTCCCAAGAGCAGAGGCAGCAGGTGCAGCCTCAATCAGCGCAGGGGCACTCCCTGTGGGCATCCTCGCGGTGCTCTGTGGCACGAGGGGCGCGGGATTTCCTCGTGGGCATCGCTCTGCAGTGTGGGGGATGCGGGATTTCCTCGAGGGCATGCTCGCAGCGCTCTGCAGTGTGGGGGATGTGGGATCTCCTCATGGGCATCGGGATGCGGGATTTCCTCGTGGGCATCCTCACAGTGCTCTGCAGTGTGGGGGATGCGGGATTTCCTCGTGGGCATGCTCGCAGTGCTCTGCAGTGTGGGGGATGCGGGCTTGCCCCATCAGCTGCCTGGGGCAGGGAGCAGTCTGTGTGTCCTGTATGGTTTTTAGCATCCTGAGCCTTCCTATGCCTTGGTAGGGAGCTACTCTAGTTCAAGCATACCTTTTATTTGGGGACATCTTCTGTTCCTGAATATGGGGATGTGTTGCTATCAACTAAGTACCAGCCAGTGAGTTGTTCCTTGATGTAAAGGACACAGTTTGCATCCTGGGACTTACCTATGCTTTACAGGCTGGCCAGTGCTAGTTATAGGGCAAAACTCTCTTGGAGCAAATATCGTTCAGAGTTGCTTTACTTGACCATCTTTCTCTCTCCTGCCATACCGTCTGTCTCTACTACTCTCCTCTTTGCTTTGAGAACCAGTTTTACAGTGGGAGATAGAGCAGGGATGGAACAGAGAGATGCTGCCTGAGTCCAGAGGGACTTGCTTGCACTGCTTCATTCCTAACCCCGTCACTTCCTCCCTGTTGCCTCCTCACACTTTCTCCCAGCAGCTTTCCTGCCAAGTGGCATCCTTCGGATGTGGGTGGGGTACAATGAGCACTCAAAACTAGTTAGCAGGGACCACTGAGAAGAGAAGGAACAGGCAGACTAGCTCCACAATATGCTCAGCGCTGTCCTTAACTCAGCTGCTTTTGCCGGCTGCCTCTTTGGGGGAGGAAGGAATGAGATGAGTTTCAGGGTCCTGCTGGAAGTGGAGAAGGGCATGTCAGTGCAGGGAGTAAATCATGGATATAGCAAAAGGCTTTTTCATAAGCCTTTCTCCTCAGCCCAGCCCGTGTCTGAGCTGGCCCCAGGTCCACTGTGCTCCTGCTGTGGGGATGCAGTGCCCATTTAGGAAGTGCTCATTTAGGAAATGGAAGTAGAAGGATTTTCTGAGAGACCAAGAAGAAAACTTACTTTAGTTAGAAATTTGCACATGTCTAGCATTTTAATATCATGCAAGGTTTTGCATGCACTGGAAAGTCCTGTGCTACTCATTCAGATGTCTTGCAAATGCGTGACAAAAATCACAGAAATCCCATGTGGGAATGTGAGATGCTGGAATGGAGAACCCGGGTCTCCAGATCAAGAAGCACATTTCTTACTAGCATTATCTTCCTAGATTTTTGCATGGCTCATCCCAGTTCTGCACATTCTGCACATTTTCTGCAATATTTTATATTGAGCAGCATGTTCTTCCTGTAAAAATTCATGAAAAATAGTTGTTACTTTTCCAATTGGGGAAACTTCAAAAATACATTTAATTAGTGGGCTAACAACATTGTGATTATATTCCCTGTGGGATTGTGACTCTCCATGTCCTTCAGTGAGAAACAAAGACCCTCTGTTTGGCAGCTGAAGATGATCAGTTCAGTTCTGCAAGGGCTGGTCCATCAGACAGCAGTATGCCATTGCATTTTTCCTGAGAACAGGAAATCTGAGGGAATAAGGATCGCTTCAGGCCAAGAGTTAGGGCAGCCCTCAAAACTGGTCAAATGTGGATTTTCAGTTTACATTATAGGCCAAATGAATATGTATTTTTTTTCCTGAAATCTGAAAAGCCCTGAGTATCTCAGGAGGAGTTTATGGTCTTTCATCATCTTCATTGATCTGGATCAGCATTAATTGGGTAAATTAATCAGAAAATGCCTTTGCCTCTCACCATCACAAAGCACAGCACCTCCTGTCCTGTCCCCCAGCATTTTTATTAGAGTTTTGTGGCTGAGAACAGAAATTAGAGAACCTAGAAGTGCCAGGCATCCACAGCTCTCAGGAGAGACTGCTCCTGCAGCAATTGTTTCCCAAAGAGCTTCCCATCTTGGTGGTACCTGCACAGCTCTGAGGACTCAGCATCACCAAAACACTGGCCCGTGAACCTCCACTGTTCCTGAAGCGCCTTGTGCTGCTCCTCAGCAGGAGCTCCGTCTCCAGAGAGGCCAGCTGTGCTCCTGCTGCTCTGAAATGGCAGATAAATGGGGTTCTTGAAGGCAGATGGCAGTTTCTTATAGATAATGTAGTATTCCAGTAATTACTGTAGGAAAATGATGTAACCTAATGTGTATTAGTTCTGCTACTATAATCTAAAATGTATTAATATTGTGGCAGTACTATTCCGTTTAATGGCTGCATTAATACATACGCTGTGGATATTACAGTACACTTGCATTTATATCTCATACTTTACTGCAGTATTTACAATAGTATTGCTTCCAAAATTATGGACAAAGTTCCTGATTTCATGGGTGGAACCTACCACAAACAGTAGATTTCATGGCTTGTTACAGATTATTAGGAAAGCCATATATGGGAATCATTTATATAGCTTAAGTTGTTATCAATACAAATTTTATGAACAATAAAAACAAACACCAGACTCTCAGCAGTAAAGCTATTAGAATACATATCATAGCATTTGTATTGAGGCTTCTGACCACTTATTTTTTCCTAGGTGTCAAGTTCAGTCAGTTGTGAGAGTGTTCAGATGCTGAAAACTAGACTGGGTAGCATATGTTTCACAAGGACCCAGGCAGGATTTCACAAGTACCTTCCTGCCAACAAAAACAGACCAAAACATGAAAGAAAATAGTCCCTTTTATGTCCAAAAATACCATTATAAATACAACCCATGGTTAGTGCATTGTACTTCTATATACTATCAGTATGGTATGTTGTAAGGGCACTCTGCCCAACTCTTGGGCAAATAAAGCAGTCCCAGGCCTCTCAAATATTAGGATCTTTGGCTTGATTTGCCACGTGCCTGTAAGTTTTTGATTTCCAGCTCTTCAGCCATGAAGATGCTCATTACACAGACTCCTGTGAGTCCTTCCTCGCTAGCAGCCACTGCAGATAGGAACGGTACTGAAGTGACGGTCCAGCCTGCGATACAGGGAGACCTCCATTTTGCTAACTTGCAATTTCAGAGGCATAAAATGAACTGTGCTGGGAGGAAACAAATCCATCCATAATTCTTACTGCTATTTTCAGATCTCTCGGTTTATTTTTCTGTTATCTAGAACTATACTGCATTTTTTAGGCTATAACACTGGCAAGATCTGTTCAAAGACAATTAAAATGCAAAATTTAAGGTTGCATGGGAGTATAATTTTGTATGATTTACTGTCTGGCTTTTGCCAAGCACTCCACTGTCACCAGCATAACATTTGGTAAATAACTGAATTTAAGGAGTGTGCTAGCCACAAGGTATTATCCACACCAATCTTTTTTTTCTTTATCTGCTTTGAACAAGCTGTTTCATATATTGGAAATTTGTTAACAGAATAAGGCTTATACAGAAGGACTCAACTTTTAACATTTTCACACGCTATTGAAATGTTAAACTTCAAAGATTTTTTTTTTCTGATTGCTAAGCCTTAATTAAAACAGATTGAAAAATATTATGTGTACAGTGAGAGATTTTCAGAAGATATTTGGAATCAGAACATCTCAGCAGTGGTTTACTTACATTTTCTTCTGACCTCTGAGCACAGAAGTTACCCCAGCTGAGGCTCTGAGAGTAAATCCTGACAGCATTAAAGTCAGTAGCAAATTCACTCAATCTCTGGAAAATAGGCCCTACAATTACAGACTTAAGAAGCTCAATCTACTTACTTTGTCCAAGAGGAGTATGTGAGATGATGGGATGATGGTCTACAGGGTATTACCTGAAGACGATACCTTCGATAGCAGATAGCTCCTTAATCTAGGCGAAAAAGGCAAGCTGAGATGCCAGGGTTAAAAGATGATCCCAACAAATTCAGAGGAGAAATTGGCCACACTTCCTCAGGAGTCGGATCACTAGCTTCTGTGGCGAGTTGCTTGGGAGCAGGATGCATTCCCTGCTGGCAGCTTTTAAGTCAGATTACAACTTCAGAGCCCGTGCTTTTCCCCCGGGGGGTGGAGGACCCTGCTGGGACCCCTGGTGCCAGGACCTGTGGAATGTCTCCCTGCACTAAGTGCAATCAGAAGTTTGCTCCCAAAGACAGATTTTGGCCTTGCAGCTTCCAGCCCTGCCAAGCCTCACCCGGGCAGTGCCATTCCCATCAGCTGTGCCATGGATGTGTGGGTACGTGTCGCACGTGCTAGTGACAACAGAACTGACGGGGAGTGGCTGGAAAATCAAATTTAAAAAGCATGTGGGTGATACCAGCCTCTTCTAGGCTGCCATAAGCTTGATGGTCCCAACAACTGCCTGTTGTAGAGTTATCAGGGGCCAGCAGACAGCGGTTATCGCGCTTTGCTGACTGACAGGTCACTTCTGCAAGAGAGAAATTAGGATTTCCTCCAAAATTAGAATTTCCTCCAGAAAGCTTGCTTGGAGAGTGTGGGGGTTAGTGCTTTCATCCATCCTTCCTTGCTGGCAAACATGCTGTTTGCCTCGTGCCCCTCCAAGGACATGAGGACCGGGCTCTCTGCAACTCTTTCTCCCACGTTTCCTGGGACTCACCGTGGCTCACCGGCACTACAGCGGGAATGGGATGAGGGGAAGTTATCCTGGCACGTGACCTCTTCTGCAGTAAAAAGTAGTCTTCTGTAATGACGTGGGTTATTATTCAGAAGATACAGTGGAAGGAGGATTAAGATTCATTCATAATTGCATGGGTGGTGTTGTGTGTGCTGTACACAAAAGGATGTTGTACCTGAATTACGTATCCCCAAAGCCTCCCTGATAAATACTCTGTGAGAGCCTTCAAGAGAAAAAAAAAAACAAAAAAAAACAAAAAAGCAAAAAACTAACCAAACCAATGTCTTCTAAACCTGCCATTAAAAGACAAATCCTCTAAGTGCTATTTTGTTAAGAATACTTTTAGGGTATTTCATCGAGCCATGTTTTCTCAGACCTTGGGGTTCTTTGCAATGCATGTTAATTCTGAGAACTTAAATCAAAAAGGCATTGTATTTATAGACTAATTGCTGTGGATAGCTATAAGGAAAACTATTGTAAATATCCTTTTTTTTTTTTTTTTTTTTTTTTTCTTTTCCAAGTTCTATTCATCTCATGTAAATGTTTCAGAAGCATTTTTACTCTGCCTTAAGGCATATCAGTTAGTGCTCAGATACATGCTGGTAAAAGCTTTACCTTATGGTTGTTTACTCTGAATTCCCTAGTATTCAGCAGCAGGTTTTAGGACATCAATAGGTAGTACCAACTAACATGAAAAAGTGAATTAAATCTTTTTCTCTTAAGAGACCTCCACATTTTCCACATTGTTTTAGGAAGACCGTGCTCCCTCCTTACTGTCAGTGATTGGTCTCTCTTCTGGGGGCTCAACACGGTTTCCCACAGGAGTATTACCATGCCTGTAGCTTGACAGTGGTCATACCCAAAATGAAATCTACCTTTTAATGACACCATGATAATCATTAAAACAGGGTACAAGGATGTTCTTAACTCATCCTGATGCACCAAGGCGTTGCAGTAATATTTATGATACGCAGGAGTAATTTCAGAAAGCAGCTGTGATACCCTATAAGTGGAGTTTGCAGCTGGCAGCACTGACCTGACAGACGTAAAGCTCTGGGTTAAGATAGTTTAAATAGACTTTTACTTTTTGCAATTTTTCAGTGCTGAAACTGTACAATTAATTGTCAATCCCTTGGATTACCCCCTTCATTCTCTAAAAGGGAACAAAAAAATACTTTTCACAGCCTTGTAGGTTTCTGCTGTTTATTTTAACATTTAAAAGATCACTTTAAAATGACATGACATGCATTGGTGTCTTTCATGTGATATGAAAAGTTGGTTTTATCATTGGTTCCTTTTAATATGTTAAGAGTAATATTTATCTAGTTTGCATGTTTGGAGCCAAGTCTGTTTTAGTTGATTCGAGAAGAAACTTTAGATATGCAGCACTGTGGAGTTTAAATGATGTGTTTACAGGCAGAGGAAGAATTTGTTGTAATACTTCCGTAATATTGCAGTATTACTGTACCAGTAGTACTGTATATTTCTGAAATACTGATATTTTCACATAGATTCTTCCAATAATACTAGGGTCAGTCTTCCTCACAAGCAATCTAGGAGATTGACTAACACTTCTAAGAGTGGGACAATCTGAAAAGGTTGGTGGTATTTAGAAGTAGATAAAAGAGTGTAAGAAAAACCTGGAGTCCAAGCAAACATAGTTTAATGGTTTTCTGCAATGGTTTCACAGTTTCCTGATGTTATCCAGCTGTCTTCTTTTCTGCTTTCTAGTCTAGTGTGCTACTTCTAGGCTGAAGTAGATGTTACTGATTTGCATGTGGTATAATTTTATTAGTAGAATAATAATATACACGTATATGTTATATTGCTGAGCAAGACCCTGATCTGGAAAGAGAGGAAGAAAAATTCATCATGAAACCTAAGATAGAGTATGTTATGTGAACCTCAGGAAAATATCTAGATTATATCTCACCCTCCTGATTTAGGCACGTAGTGAACCAGTCCTCCTGAAGTAAATACCTACATTGTGAATAGAGAGAGGTCCACATAATTTAGGAACCTAATCCCTAATTAATTAGATTCCTAATCCAGATCTCCCTCTCTGCAGGCTTTCAAAGGCACCTACTTTTCTTTGTTGATTACAAAGGAAATTTCCACCCTCATCTCCGTAAACATGAGAGAATAGGTTGAGCAATAGCAGTGAGGAAAGCCGGGAAACTGGAGTGAGTGGGAGCAATAGGATGAAATGTGATTTAAAATATCAAGCATGGAAATTTTGCCGAAGTGTGTGTGTGTATGGATTTATGATGGAAGACTTTTTGGAAGCAGCAGAAAGAAGAAAAAGAAAGAGAGCATTTCCACACTTGGATTGCACAAGGCTGTTCATAACCATCACTCATAAGGCATTCACTTCAGTGGAGCTACTGCTTGATAATTTTATTATGATGCCTATATTCAGTGGAAATTTAAGACCTAATCAGTGTTCCTGGTCCACTGAAAGTTCAAAAGCAGAAAACTTTCTCAAAAAAATGTCTGTACTAGAGCTAACTGCGTTCTGCAGAACAGCAGTGGCTTCAAAACTTAACTCCATAAGCCTGGTTCCTGCCTGGATCCCCAGTTTGCTGGGAATCCAGTTAGCTAATAAAAAATGTGCAACATATTCTCTCGCCTAAGTTGCAGCAGCTATGTAAATATCAAACTGTTATTCTGGATAATCAAACAATGGGAAAGTTGTTTGTGTGTACTGCATTATTGTTAATTAATTTACATCCAGAAGTACTTTAAATGTATATGCAAACATACACTAATCATGTTTTAAAGGCAAATGTGAGAAGAACAAAGCCTGTAAGAGTAGCCATGTAAATGTAGAAACTGTTAATGTTTCCGATGCCCTGTGGTAGGAAGAAATATATTAAAAATTGATTTTTGGTTTCTGGCTTTTTCTTGGTAACATTTACAATAAAGGATGTAGCAGAAAGTAGCCTTTAAATTGATGTTTCAAAGCTTTTTATGTTTGGGATATGTTTTTCCGTATTGTTAATGGGTTTATATAGCAGAGTAAAAAGGTCAGCTTCTAAATATGATGGTTTTATTCTATTAAAAAAAAAAAAGAGATGAGTTTAGCATTCATGAATTATTTAAATATCAACCAAAATATTTGGCACACTGCTACAGTAAGCGTTATTCTTAAAACAAAGCTCAGGAAAGTGTGTCGTCTTTTGAATGTAACGTGAATGCAGTGCAGGATGGTGTGTAGCATTAACTCTCTCTCAGCTTGCAGCCAAGTGTTGCTGCTGTACCTGCACACTGCGTGCCGTGAGTGATGAGATGTGTATTTATGGTACTTTCACCGCCGTGATTTCAGTCTCCTCCCGTTTACACATTTATAATCGAAGCCTCTCTTCATCCAAGAAAAGCAAACTATAATGTGTTTCACAGCTTCCCCTGGTTCATAGCCACACTGTATTGAGCAAGCAGCCCTGTCAGATTGTTTTCTTTTAATAAGACGCTTTGGAAAATAACAGTCCTTCCCAGGCTTTAAGGTACATCTGAAACGCAACTCTGAGAAACCGCAGCAGTATGGAGTTGCTCTAGACACAGTCTCATTAATCAAATGCTGGCTCTAATACCTTTTTTTTTTTTTTTTTTTAACTTTTGCAAATAACATGCATTTTTGAATAATTTCATAAAAGTAGTGTTGTCAGGTGATAAGATTTACAGCGTTTTGTTCTAATTCAGCAGAACTCTTCAGGGATATGGTTCTGTATTTTTTTTACAAGTATTTTTTAAACCTTCAATACAGTCATAATGTTTTGAAGTGCTAATTGCCAAACCTCCTAAAGTGTATAAAGAATGACATTTCATGCAGCATCATTGATCATACTTTTAGGGAGTCTGCTGATGGATTAATAAACCGTCGTAACCTTCTGTGCAAAAAAAAAAATGTTGATAATAAATGGACTGTAATCTAAAAAGCCTACTGCTAAATGAATTGAAGTTGAAGCAGTCACTGAAAAACTTAATAATTATAATATCATGGTGACAAAACTCTAATGTGGAAGTTTTCCTTCCCAGGTAAGTCTTTGCAGAGAGCTGTTTGTGGAGGTTGGGAGCACGTTGTCCTCCAGCCATCCCCACCACTCGGCTTGCCAGTCGGGCAGTCAGGGTGGGTGGCAGTGGGTGTGGGCAGCCCATCCAACCTGGAAAGTGCCTTTTTGCAAGTATCTACTGAAACTGTGGTAACTCTGATGCCATTCAGTGCACTGTGGCAAAATGTTTAGTGCCTTTTTAATGTTTGCATAGCAGCTGTAATACATGAACAGTGAAAATTTACATGGTAGGTGAAATAATATATAAAGAGTAATAAGTAATTTAAAATCAGACATCAAACATAAAGGTGTCATTTAGCACTGGTTTATATTTATACAAAAGTAGGGTCTTGTTCCTTGAAGTTTGATTACCACAAAAACAGATGGGTTCATTTTAACATATTTAATCGTGATGAAAATAACTCATTCTTATTTGCATTTATATTTCATTAATATAAGTCAGATAGCAGGTTGAAGACAGAGAAAGAGGATTACAACCCAGATTTTTAATGCACACAAGCTAGGCTCGTGTCAACGTTCTCTTCAAAGTGTAACTCACTAGGACATTTCCCCACCTTTTACCTCCCAGTTTGTGTCTCATCAGCCACTGAAGAGGCATTTTTGGATGGGATTTCGAGCCATTGTTCTCACACAGGACATACATGACCTGGTGGGTTGTCTGTGAGATGGTGTATCCCCATATCAAATGCCTCAAACACCCAGCCGTCCCGTGACTCTTCTGCATCTGCCTTATTTTTCACACTTATTTTTCATGTTTTTAAAAAATAAGTTTATACGCTAGAGTGATATTGCTAATGTAATTCAGTGTCAGCACATGACATAGAGTATCCAAGGCAACTGTCTGGACCCTTTATATATATACATATATGCATACACATGTACATATACGTATTTGTGTACATACATGTGCATATAAAGGTTTTGCGTTCTGCTCCTGTAGTACCATCAGACAAGCGTAGTCACCATACCCACATCAGTCCTTTTTTGCCATGTTGTGCTGTGGGAAAGGGCCAAATCCTGCCGATACCACTCTCCTCCTACACTGGTTTCCATAGCACAGCTCTCGTCCGTTCTGCCACGGAGGATTTTGGACCAGCTGGGATGAATGTGGGTCAGCGGGATTACAGCCTGCCGGTGACCCTGTCACGGGTGATGGTGCTGACCCCATCGTGAATGTACATAGCATCCGCAGATACAGCGCAGCCTTTTTCGAACTGGGACTCCCCTGTGAAAGGAAGGACACAGGGCAAACTGTGATTTTTACACCCTTTCTTTTATCATAATTGATGTTTCCATATTACTCTTCTGTTCCTCTAAGTTATGACATTGTGTCCAAAACGACATTATGATAGTCCCTCAAAATGTCATGGCATGAATGAGTAATTTCTGGTGAGCGAATCCCCAAAGGGACAATTTGAACTCTCTCTGCTCCTGCTATTGAATCCCATTCAATTAAATGTGGAAATCCACAGTTAGTTAAATGTGGAAGAGGAAAGCTTCACGGGATCTTCCCTGAAAGGTAGCTGTTAGCGGTAGGAAAACATTGAAGTCAGCACTCTTTAGTGGTGTTTCTTTTGTGAGACATACATTAAAAGAGCTGAAATCTCTTGAGATGCTTCTGATAAGCACTGATATTAAATGCCACGGTCCTATCGTGTTTCTTTAAAGGTGAGCATTATTAATAGAGCACTGTGTCTTTCCATTGTGCTTCAGCTGTCTTAATTCTTTGGTTTCTCTCGGTTACTTTGCCAACTGCTGTGTCCAATGTACCTATTTTCTGAAATCAGAGTAGCTATCTCTTGATGCAGAAGTAGCTCTTCCTTTCTTCACTTAAAGAGAAAAAAGCTCTCCCACTTATATGTTATGTGGCTTTGATTACTATCTATTCTGCATTAAATAATTAATTCAGTGGTGGTGGTGCTGGTATTGTTGTTGTTTTTAATATTATTATCATCATTAGCATTAGCATCACCAGCATCATCGTCATCCTGGGACCTGGTGGTGTCCAGCTGTACTGCGAGCCCTTTACCTTAGAAGTTTTCTGAAGGCAGCTGTTTTGCTCTTCTGTGATTAAAGCCTGTACATCTTTTCTAAACCCTTCTTCATCTTTATCAAAGTTGGAATAATCCCAGCCAGCCTCCACGCAGAGCTTTCATACGCACGATATTCTAAACAGTCCTCATTTTCAGACCATCAGCATGCTAAATAGGGAAATTTTTGGTGGTTTCTTCAGTGTCACTTCCTCTAGATCTCTGCTCCAACTGCTGCCGTTCTCTGTGCTGTGCTCCAGTTGTTTAAACGTAAGCCTTGCAAAGAGCCTGTAAAGGCTCGGTTGAGCACCTTACTCAAGAGATTAAAATGTTATTGGTGGAAATTATTGGTTCATTGTTCAGCATTTCCACATGCAATCAATAACAGTTCTTGTTTTCAAACAAAACTGCAAAGTAATGCTGCCATTGTCCCATTTATAGTGGGCTATGGAAAATCTGTAGTGAATTACATTTTGGCTGAAAAATTGAGATTATTAAAAGAACAGTATACTTGGTGGACTATCAGTGATAGTTGCCAGCTTGTGTTTAGCCATGACCACTTCAAACTTCCATGTATTCTGTTCCCCTAAACTATTCCATGAAGTCTTTGTATTAAGTAGATAAGTGATGATATTGTCATTTCAATAAATTATAATTTACCAGAAACTTTCACTGAGAGAAGCTTTCTTCAACCTTAGATTTCAGTTTTCCAAGGGTAGACCAAAGTGAGGGCCAGTGTTTCATTTATTCAACTAAACCATCCTTACTTCCCACAGTAGCAGATTAAACAGCAATGCTTTACATCAGTGGAGCACACACTTTCTTTCACCTGAGAGAATGTGTGTTGGGGAAGGTTGTGTTTACATTCAATTAAGGCAGAAATGTTTCATGCTTACAGGTGGCTATTTTCATCTGGGTGGAGTTTACTGAGTTACTGAAATATATGTGAAATTTTACTGTGTAGTGAGAATGCAGTTCTCTTCAACGAAAGAAAAGGGTGCATGAAATTTTAGTATAGACAGTTAGCTTTATCTTTAAGGAACATTAAAATGGACATCAAAAAATATAGTAACGTAGCGAGTTTAAAAAAAATAAAAACACAAAACCAGCAAGGAGAAGAATGTGAATTTGTGTGACAACCAATTTCATAGCAAAAACTTTGCAAGAAAAAATTATGTATGTCCAATACTGATAAGACATTGTGAGTGTACATTTTCAGATGTGATTCTCTTAGTATTCTACCCATCCACGACAGCACTCCAAGAATAGTAAACACAGTTCTCAGCCTTCTCTCCATGAAAGGGGGAGATATATATATAGGGCATGAAACAAAACTTTGGTATACAGAGCTGCCACTGCAAAGTTAAGGACCTGACATTGAAAGGAATTTGTAAAATTCCCTTCCCTGGCTCATCCCTCCACTGACAAGCTCTGTCCTGCTGCATGCCATTGCAGTTTCCATTGGAGTATGTATTCGCTGTCTCTTCTTTTCCAATGCTGCTAGACCTCAGGGCACGACGTGAGTAAAAATATATCTATCTAAAGCAGCCACTGACACCTACTCATCTCAAATTCATTTGTTGGGCACAGTGTATTTAAATTTCAGCAAAGGTGCTTTTTACCACAGAGCTTTGAGTTCCACGCCTGAGATGTGGCTGTTGGCGAAGGGCAGCAGAAATACAAGTCAGGCACACAGTCGGTGGCATGAAAGAGAGAAGAGCCAGGCCTCGGACTTGTTTCTGATGGCAGCACGTCCTGAGCAGCTGCAGTGTGTTTCAGCCGAGCTGTGGCCCGCCGTTATTCAGGGCTCCTTCCAACAGCACCAATCTGAGAGAAGTCACAGCAAAATACTAGCTCTCTGCATAGTTGCTGGGTTTTCCCCTGAAATAACAATCCAGACTTCTTCTTGCACAAGTTTTTTCTCACATCTTTTAAAGAACAGCCCTTAATAACATGCATTTGCATGTAGGTAGACGGAGTGATTTTGAGAAGGGTTTTCCCGAGCGTTTATTTTAGACGTAGGCTTAGTTATGACATTCTCGTGTGACATTCCTGGAGGCTTGATATTTGTGATCTTCACGTAGTAATAACGTTCACTGTGGTAGGTAAAATGTAGCTATGATAATTATGCCTTACTGATGTTTGATGACAGGATGTTGTTTCTTTTTGTTTCCAAATAAAATCATGAGGAAAGAAAAGAAGAGCAGTACCCTGCTGCCAGAGAGGGAGGGAGTGCCTGGCATGACCCGGGCTGGCTGTGGTGAAGAGGCCAGCCCGTGGCTGCTGCTTCTTTGCTGAGAATGGATTTTTGTGCCGAACGTGCTGTCAGGAGCCTGCTGAAACAAACCTGGGAGTTCTCATTTCTGTGGCAGCAGGCCCTATATCTATAAAGCATGCAATATGCAGACAGATGTGGGGATTGGTGACAGCATTTTTTTTACGGTCTTCATATGCGTAGAAAAAGGCAGGGCAGAAAACTAATTACTTTTCCTTTAATGGCTTCTTGATGTCTGGAGCTTGTAGGATCATAGAAGCAAAAAGTGTTAAAATCCCATGGATTGAAACCGCCACTTTTTTATGGTCTGCCCTTTCATACCAGCCCCATTCAGAGATGTCATACACAAGTATATATATTCAGAGCCACCCCTCCCTTCCCCTCACACAAATGGCATTTCATTTTATTGAGATGTAGATAAATGTGCAGGGGGAGAATATTCTGTTTTTTCAGGCCCTTCCTTAATACTATTAAATAATAGTGTAATTAAAGGCTCCAGCAATTTGCCATCTCTTTTCACATAGAATTACTTCAGATGTCTGGCATACACACTCACCCTGTTGTTCAAAGCCATTACAGTCCATACAGTCAATAATCTGCAAATTAAAAATTCAATAAGTAGACGCATTAAAAATTGCATGGTTCCAATTCAGTCCATACTCCCAATTCAGGCTGCTTAGCGCTGGAAGGCAGTTTCTGAGAAGCAGGAGACAGTGCCACTGTTGCAGGGTGCCTCAGCCCACCCTCAGCGTGCGCCTAACCACGTCGTAGCTGCACAACAAGGGCTTGCTTGCAGGCTGTCGTGAATCTGTAGCTGTTATAGGAATAGAGAACATAATGGATAGGCGTACGTGATGATTTCTTTCCTAAAACCAAGCTCTCCAAGTAGCTTGGCATGCTGGTGAGGTTGGTGCTGGTCCATGAATAAACCTGAGGGGAAGCACACATCTTACCAAGTTAGCAGCAGCCCAGGCTGCCTGTTCCTGAAGCAGGCTTACCTGCCACGGCTGCTCCAGCCCAGCCTCCTTCAATCTCGGTCAGGAAGCAGCGTGGCTGAAAGCCATCCATTCTGAGAGTCACTCGATGGAGGTTATTGAAGGAGACTGATGTTAAGTCTCCATAGACTCTTGTCTGTCTGTTTGTTTGTTTTCATTCATCTTGCAGTTATGGGTTGGGGGGAGAGAGGTGGGAAGGATGCAAACCATCTTGCTTCCAGTTGTTTTGCTGGTGTTTCAAGACCTGGTTTCTGGTGGGAGATTTCTGTATGAAAGCCCAAACCATCAGTCTTGCAAACGTTGCTTTTCAGTAAGTAGTTCCCACTAGCGAGAGGCCACTGTAATTCAAAATTTTTGTTTTTTAAAACACCTCTGAGCTTACCCCTGGTGGGAGAAGCTTGTTACCTTTGCAGCAGTTGGGCTGTTAACACTGAGTGCAGGGAAGGGAGTTTTCCTTTCAAACAAAATACATGACTAGGAACTAGCTAATATGCCTTAGCTATACTCTGGGGGTTCTGCCTTGTCCGCAGGCTTTGGGAGCAGTTCTGTAGGCACAGGTTGCTTGCCCCCTTTTAAAGGACATTTAAAGCTGGCAAAACAATCGCTCACCTAAAATAGAAGACCCTGTTTGTGAAGGGCCTTCTGACTTTACTAGGCTTTCTGCTCTACCTACCAGAAATGCTATTTTCCACAGCTTTATCCATCCCCACCTTTTCCCCTGATGTGAAAGGAACTTCTTCACTGCAGCAATTGTGTCTCCTTTGAATCCCTGTCAGTCTATGCCTTTTACGCAAGAGATGCCATCAGACTGCACAGCATGCTTGGGAAGATGTAAAGCCCCAGATGGCTGTGCCCAGCACAGGCTTGACTTGACAGCAAAGGTAAAAAAAAAAAAAAAAACACCAAAGCTACCAGATGACATTAGTTTTAATCATGAATGATCAATGCAAAAATATTTTAGACCTTTACTCACACATGATATTAAGGGCAGTTTTATCTCTAATTCTGATTGATCAGCGCACTGTTACACAAATGCTTTATGTGTCTCTCTCTTTTATCTCTGGTGAAACGTTTAGAAGGTGATTTATTTTTTTTCTCTCTCTGTTTGTGGCCTAAGGCAGAAAGACCACGAAAAAGGAATTTCCTCCTGGTACCGGAACGTAGAGGGCAAGGCAGTCACGAGCCCAGTGACAGCGGGGGTCTGTGCACCCTGTGCTTGGAGGGGCAGGGATCCTCGCCGGGCGCGGGAGCAGGGGCTCTGTGTGCCGTACCGGCGCGCTGTGTTTCTGCCCCAGCTGCACAGGATGATGAGCAGGTTTGAGGATGCCTGGGAAAGAAATTGCATCAGTCCACTATGCATAATACGCACTAAAGTGGGAGTAAAATTTTTATTCAGGGTTGGGAAAGGAATAGGGATGATGAATTTTAGCGCTGGTAGGTTTGAACCTGAGCAACCCTGATCTTTTGGAGGGTAAGAAGTGTCGGATCTGATAAGGATACGTAAGGTTACGGCATGCTGGTGGTGCTGGTGGTGCTGCACTCCTCCAAGTGCATTTAGCCAAGCAGAACTTAGCCTGTTTATCCTGATAATTAGAATCTAGTTTTCTATTTAATATTTACTAATAACACCATGCACTTACAGGGCCTTCCATCCAAGCACTTGACAAACCTTAATGGAATAAGCCTCATAGCACTCCGGGGAGGGAAGTGAATACCATTTTGTTTATCATGCTGAAATAGTCAGATGATGTAATTGTACCTCCCTGAGTTTATTTATTTCTTTTGTCCCATTATCTGTTAGATAAAAAACACTAACTAGCAAAAAAATCTATTGTTTTAGAAATCCTTCTGGTATTTTAACTATAATATAAGATTAGTAACCAATTTAGACAGGAGCATAATTAGCGTAAATGTTTCCAGTAACTCCCCATGATGAATGCCACTGCATTTGGATATTCACTTGTAGGACACGAAGCTGAATAATAAAGAGGTTTTCTCTACACAGAGTGTGTGAGCAGTGTCTGTGGATGGAAAAAGGCTTAACCGGGACTTTCTGAGCTTTTCTGAGACCAACTCTTGGGGAGCAGAGGCAGAGCCACATCAAGTATAGGTTGAGTGGGGCACCAAGAGCGCACAGGGCGATGCCGTAGGGCCCGGTAGGAGGTGCTGCAGAGGGTGGGAGCAGCACAGAGAGATCGAGTGTTGCGTGGAAGATGCTGAGGGCACCAAAATGTCATGCTGTGGTTCTGACTGGGAGGATAAGGAGAGAGTAATGAGAAGGTTGTACGTGCAGTGGCAATGGGGAGATCTCTATCAGGCACTCCTCGTGTCATCAGCTTTAGGAATAATGCAGAGAATTGCTAAAAAAATGAAGCAACTTGTATGGGTGATGTATGCTGCTGATGTGAGTTGGGGCAGACAAAGAAAAACTTCAAGCTTTTCTCCAGTATCAATACATTATGGGCTTTAGTTACAGGTTGGAAGTACTTATTGTACCCACAGAGTCTGTCATCTGCCCGTGGCACTGACCGTGCAATTGCCAGAATTAACACTGTGTTTTATGCAGTTAAAAAAAAAATACTTGTTATTTTCTATCAGGCTGGGACAGGACTTTATTAGTCCTAATTTGAAGGTAATGCACTAATAGTCGTACTTGTCAGATGGGTTTTTGCAGTGTGAAAGCTGGTAGGAACTGTGGGAAAACAATCCAGGATGATGATTTGGTCTTGCTTTCATGTTCCAGCCTGGAGGGCCTTCTGATACAGCACAACAGCTGAAATGTATAAGGGAAACACATTTTACTTCTTCTGGCTCAGAACAGCAGCAGCAATTTGGCGAACGGGCCCACCATTCAAATCCTGGTGCATTTTAAATGACCAGGTGTCCACTCACTTGCCTGACTCGTTTGTTGTCAAAAAAAAGGAGCTTCTCACTCGCTCCAGAGTTCATTCTGAGTGACCGCATGGTGCATGATACCTCCCCTTCAATCAATGCGATGGCATTTACATTTCCTCTCTGATCAGACAGTGAAGGAAGACTTCTTCATATTGCAAAGGATCCTGTTTTCTCCTTCCAGTTGCTCGGCCCAACAGACACTGCCAATATTGGGCCATGCGGTACAGCAGTTCGGGGTTTGGGACAAATCCCTACAACAGACTGGTTAGGTATCTTCTCATCAGAGCTCCTGAGATTTCTGCACAAGCCCTGTGTGTTGAGATAAAAGTACCTTTAGGTTTGCATTTCAACAGAAATATTGGCTATCTTTTAAAACATATTTTTAAATATCTACATATGAATGAAAGTGTTGCAGTAAAACATTACATCAGATAGAAAAATGTATTTTCTCTCACCTTCTCTTTCTCTCTTTCTTATAAATTACTTTATCTACTTCAGAGGGGAAAGCCTAGACAGCATGCTGGACTATCTATTAATTATAGGGATTATGTTTACACTGCTGCATTCAAGATTTAACTCTGAAATAGAAATACACATATACCTTCATATGATAGAAATATATCAGTACTCTTAAAAATGCCATTATAGAATTGAAACTAAATCACCTTGATCTTTTGGTTCATTATCATGGTATCTGAAATATTTCTGGAGACCCCTTTAACTCTAATAGGCATTGGTTAAGACCCTAAACGAGGCAACTTCAAGGATTTCTCTTTTTTTTTGCACCACTTTTTATATTATCATAATAATAATGCTGATAGTACAATAATTGTAACAACAGTAGTAATAACAACTGTTAATCTAGGATATGCTTTAAAATACCTCTTCTAGACATTATAAATTGCTAAGTATAATTTCGTTTGATATTTTTATGCCATCATAAGTAATTTTTATTCATTGTGAACACATTTCTAGTTGTATAAATCAGTTTTGTTTAGTATTCACTGCAGAGAAGAAAATGTATTTCCAAAGTTTTTCAGGTATAAAAAAATCAGCAATTCTTAATAAAAACATAAATGTTATCTAGCATTTTCAATACAGTTAGAAAGTATCAGCAAAAAATCCTAGCCTTGGATTTGTTTCCCATTTCAGATAATATATTACAAGCACTCCCTAATAAATTTAGCAGTTGGAAATTGATTTATTCTGAACCTTTGTGGTATTAACATTCTTGTTTTATAATTATGAGCAAAAGGAGCATAACCTTTTCCTAATATATGGAAAAGAGAGATGTGATGTTTCAAGAAAAAGCATATGTTACCATTTTTACTTTTCTCTCTCTTTCTCTCGTTAGCCATGCTCTCACTGCCAGCTAACACTGATGCACAGTGACACATAGTTAAAGTACCAAGACTGCAGCAAAACTATATGCTTCTGTCTCGTTGTTGGGAATACAACACATGGTCTTTTGGCACAACTCCCTAAATATTGGAGTAGTGTACAGATCCTTGAAGGCTTCAGGGATCTTTATTAGTACAAAAATAACAAAACCCTTTGTACCCTCTGCTTTAAAATGTTGATGCAGACAAATGAGGCGTGAATTTAAACTACCTTGAGTAGCATTGGTGTCGTCTTTCTTCATTTTTCAGGACCATTTTCAACAAGATAATTCTCATTATGAAAAATTAAGTATATTAAGATAAAGGATTTTTACATTGCATTATACCTGTGAAACCTGCAAAGTACGTGCTATTGTTCTGCATTGGTTCTGATGCTGAAGAAATGTCAGATCAAAAATGTTTTTTTCCTCTGTATCGGTGGTATCTCTTTACACCTTAAATTCCCATTAATATAGTTAGAGGGGCTGACACTTAAGCCCCCAAACAACCTAGGTGCAGCTGTGCTGTCTATTTAAAGGGCAGCTCCCCTCCCCGGCTCCATCCAGCCTGGCTGCGCTGCCGAGTTCTGCGCCAGCGGAGCTGTGTAACGGAGCGGAGCTGCTGGGGGGGATCAGGAAACAAACACTGGTCAGGAAATAGTTTAGAGCTCTTATTCTGTATTAAATAAAGCTTTTTCTGTTTGTTTTTTTTTGTTTGTTTGTTTTTTTTTTTTTTTTTTTTTTTTAATACCCCCCAAGTCCTGAAAATCAGAGCATGGGCAAGGTTTTCCTCTTAAGAGCAGATGGACTCTTTTTGCCTTTCCGTGGCAAAGTACCACCTCCTCATCAGAAATTACTGAAAAGTATCAGGTACCAAACAATGAAGCGAGGAGCTTTTGGAGAAGAATGTTTTTTTCTGGAGAAGCTGTGAGTTGAAAAGAGAGATTTCTGATCAATAAGTCTATTTCTAAAAAAGGATGACTTTCTATCAATACATTTTTTAATAGGCTTTAAAAAAAATCCCGCCCTGGTTCTCTAGGAAGGCACCCATCTCAACACTGGAAAGCAGCTGCAGTTCCCAACTGATGCTAAAAGAGATCTTCTCTTTATCTCACCTGGGTGCTGTATGAGGCCCTGCAAACACCTACATGAGCTCGACCTCTTCTCCCACAGGCCCTCTGCAGTTTGGGACCCCCCTGCAGAGATAGGCTGTGCCAGGCATAAGGGCTCAAATCCAGAAGAGCATTTAATTCAAGTGTGTGAATAATCCTACTGAAGTAATTTAAAGTAATCATATGCTTAAAGTTAAGTGTGTGTTTAACAGCTTTGCTAGGCTGGAGCACAGCCTGCCCCTCTTCCCCAAACACCACACAAAGGCAGATCTGTGGCCAAGAGATCTACTGCATCAAGCAGGATTGCCTCCCATGTCTTCTGAACTTGAATTTCATCAGCTAATTTATACTGGAGCTACTGGTATTTCCTGATACACAAAATACCCCAAAATATTGAAGAAAAGGTTCTCAAGAGGTTAAAAAATATAAAATGTGAAAGTCATAGTAAGTGAAAATTGCAAATATGACACAATTGCTAAAAAAGTAATTAAAGAAATTATTAATGCTAAAACCAAATATGTTTTGTGTTATACAAGCATATGCCTGGGACTTGCCTATTAACAAAACTGCAATACACAGAAACCATGAAAATCCCTGTACATTACTAAACTGCTAGAGTGGAAAAATTAAACATGCTTTTTTTTTTTTTTTTCTGTCCACATTCAGAATAGTCAGTTTGTTCTAAAGACCATCCTTTTTTTTTTTTTTTTTTTTTTGTTCTAGTGTCCTACATTCCTTGGTTTTGTTTTTGATTGTGATTTTTGAGAAAGTAAATGTCCTGGATACAGTTTGACAGAAGATATTATCACATAGATAATATGCGTCACTTTTAGAAGCTGATAAAATGGATTTGGATTTCCCTTGCTCTGATGCAGTGTTGATGATGCTTCAGAAAATGCAATATAAAGGGACTTGCAATCTTTTTATAATTTTATGTATTTATAGACCGCTATGAAAACCTGGCTTTGAATGAATGTATAGGTGTTAGGAATATGCATGATACTAACTCCTTCTCTCTCTTCCCTGTACTGCAAGAGAAATAGGCTGTGTTATACCACAGTTTGTGAACTATAGTTTATATTTTTGAAATGCTATAATTTGACTGGCTAGTTCAGTTTTAACTGTCCATTCAGTTTCAAAATATAAGTGAGTTCAGTTTACCCAATTTCTTACTGGGTGGATGTTGTGGTATATGCCGAGTATATTTATGGTTTAAAAGAATGATGATTCAGCAAACTTACTGCATAATAATCCTTACTTCATTGTTATACTGTAAGTGGTTAAAGCCAAGTGTACATGAATATATAATGTGTTCCTCCAGTTTTGTAGCATAGTAATACATTATACTGGTGAGCTACTGAGACATTTATTCCAAAAGAAATGCGGAGAGTGATTTAGAAATGCCAATAACAATAATGCAATTACAGTTGCAAAACATCTTAGTTGACCAAACAAATCTTTTCTAAATGCACCTAGAATATTTCTTTAGCACATTTAATTAAGTATATATTCAGCATATTTAGTTTAGGACCCAATTAAGTACCAAAAGCATAGAGGTATAAAATACGGCACTTGCCTTCCAGGCACTCCAGCTTAAATTCAGCAACAGTTGCGTTTGGAGCTATAACACTGCTGCAAAGATGGGAAAGACAATACAAGCACAAGAGGCCATATTGTAAACTGGCACTGGTATCTACAGTAATTATAGCAATCATTCAGATGTTCTAGCAGTCGATACAGCTGAACTTTAGACAGGTTGCAGCTCTTAATTTATTAATGCGATATTTTTTCTTTATGAATTTCTCAAGTCAATTTCTTCCTTGTACGTATGCGATTAGACGTGCTAGATTCTCTTCAACTTTGTAAGAATGGATCCTAGAGCAGTATTTACAACCATCTTTGAGTCTCTGGTTTGTATATCAAGGTGTCAAGATGTCTCAGAGGCAAAGAGCAGAACGCATGCAGCGAAAGTGACAGTGACATGAAGTTACACTGCTCCAAACAGTAAATCATGATGCCGAGGAAGCGGAAGACATTGACAATAAGGTCTAAGCAGAAGGACATTTTGACCTGCAGCATAACACCAGATTAATGACTAGCTGATACTAACTGGCCCTATTTCCAGTGGCCGATGAAAAGCTGCTACTGAAGTTTGTCTAGCTCCTCCCCTATGCAATCTGGGTGCGGTGGCAGTGACTCCCACTTGGGTGGACGAGGGGCCCTATCCAGCTCCCCTTCCAGCGAGGATCCCACGCTCACATGCTCTGCCAGCTACCAGGCAATGCCTGTCTGCTCCTACCAGTACTTTCCCAGGCATCTGCACATATGCCAGGAAATCACTCGTCTCCTCCTATAAAGAAAAGTAGCTCTGCATGTGCCTGGCTGTGTGTTTCTGTCTGGCTGCCCTCGCACACGGTCCAGTAGAGCGACACCTCGAGCGTGGGGATTTTCACAGCTTCATCTTCCCCTTGCACATCAGTTTTTTCGTGCTGCCCTTGATCTGGTGTAAAGCTTTATATCAGGGATAGAGAAGCAAGGTGCCTTTGTGGCGAGTGGCACCCACAGAATGAGTCCCTTCTAGTACTGATGCGAGGGCTACCGCTCGAGTTCATGAGTGAGTGCCAACACTGGAGGTGGTGTAACTAACAGCAGTGGCTCTGCTATAGAAACAGATCCTGCAGTGGTATCTATATGAGAGCCATAATTTGTGTGTGTTTTCAGGATGGGCATATGGTACATCTATCTCAGATTTTTTTTCATTGCTGACTGATGGTTCCTGTTACATCAGCATGTCCTTAAACTCCGGTGTATACTTGAGTTTAGGTGAGGCAAACAATGGAAAAATGCTAAAAGGAAAAAAGAAAAAGCCTCCGAATGTCTTGTAAAAGATTTCTTGCCCTTGAAAAATTGATAGGCTGTCATTTAACCTTGTGGCACCTCTTCAAACTGTCAATCAGACGCTGAACATTTGAGACTTGTGAAGTATGATATGGAGTAACAAAATGGTATCTGCTCATTCAGAATAGTGGGTATTGGATTAATCTCTTGAAGTACGTTGATAACAGATGGAACAGAAGGTCACATGGCACAGCTCACATAGGCTAAGGTTAACCCCAATGTCCTGGTCAGTGTCCCTTTTCTCATTTAATGCCACTGCTAATTAACTGGCACGAGTGTTTGGAGCCGTATGTGGGATGTTGCTGAAAGCCTGCTGACTGCTGGCATACCTCGATACAATCACTACCTGGACATCACTACTTTAGTTTAGTTTTGTGCTGGGGGCCCTTACCAATGGGCTCTTATATGTGCCCATTTCCTATGGGTCACTGCATCTGCTTGCAAATGGGGAGGTTCAGCTGCCTCATCAGAAAGTCAGTGAGCTGCTCTGCTTTTGGTCACTGTGTCTGCTCCTCCAGCAGCAGCAGCAGAACTGGTCAGATCAAGCTGAAAAAGGTACAGCAGCTAACATGAAGATGCTGGTCTTCTCCACAAGTTTGCCTTTGCATTTTGCACTTCGTGCAGGTATCTATCATGGTTTGAAAGAGGAACTGCAGCACAGAGCCCATCCTTTGTTATAAACAGGAGGATGGTATTTCATGGGACCACAGCTGTGGTTTAAGTTCAGTAGGTTTCATAGTAAACTTTTTCCTCTGAAGTTACATTTACGTTCAGGGTAAAATGATTTTTCTTCCTTCCCAAGTGAAGGAAAAGCTTCCTGTCTTTGTCTAAATACTTACATTTTAATATGTACGTCTTTATTTTGAGTCAGTAAGTTCCAAGTACATTTATGATACTATATATCCAAGAATAACAGAAGCATCCTATAGATTATGTCTCATTTCTCTTCTGCTGATGCTATTTCCATGGCATATTTAGTGATGTCACCCCATCAAAAATACTATGTGCAGTTCAGGTCATTCGTGTGCACAAATGCTAAATTCAGTTTAGAATGGGTACTGAGAAGATCAGGGGAATGGGGAGCCTGTCTTGTGAGATGAGACTTAAAGAGCTTGGCTTGGGTAGCCTGGCAAAACAAAGGCAGAGAGGGGATCTGATTGCCTGCCATAAATACTTCAAAAGGATAAACACCAGGGAGGGAAAGGACTGTTCAAGCTACAAGACAAGGTTACCACAAGAATAAATGGGTATAAACTAGCCACGAGTAAAGGTTGGCTGAAAATTAGAGTAAGAAGTTCAGACCATGACTAGGGTGAGGTTCTGGAAGAGCCTGCTGCTGAGGGCAGTGGGGGAGATCCCTTACGGGGGCTGGTGATCGCTCTCCAAGAGGAACTGCACCACGCTGTAGCCTGTGACACCAGGGGTCTGGATTTGATGACTGAGAAGATCATTTCCATTCCTGAGTCCCTGTAGCCCCTATTTAGTGCAAGGTTTGTCTTGTACAGATAGGCTGGCAGGGCTCCTTTCCCCCTGTTCCATCTCAGAGAGATAGATACCAGGCCGTGACTTGCTTTTCTCTCTGAACATCATGCTGCTGAGGTTAGAATCAAGACTTAAAAGAAGATACAAGAATAAGTAACGCTGTGATCTTTCAGAGGATGTTTTATTTTCATCTCCGTTTCCTTCCTCACATGTGTATGATGAAGCGAGATTTTGCTTCTTTGTACACCAATGTTATTTTTCTGTCAGCTTTTTGGCATGTAAAATTAGGAAAGAAATTGTCCTAACATTAAACTAGAGACTCAGGGACTGGGAAATACTCCTGCTCTCAACGTGTAGCAGTACAAGGCTATTCTTCAACCTGAAGGGGCTATAGAAGGCAACACATTATGTTGGCAATTGTTGCAGTGAACGCTGCATCGTCTGGCAAGAGGCTCAGCTTAATATGGACAAAAAGTGAATTTCTCCTTTGTGCCTGCATCCTTAGCTCCCTCGTGATGAAAATAGAACCTGCTTTAATCTTCCCGAGGCTGACGGAAAGATATCTTGCAGACTGCAAGTCAGCAGTTGCCCACACAATTGTTTGGCAAAATCTATTTTTAAAAGTCCATAAATTCCCCAACTAGACAAACCGGGATCTAACGAAAAAATACCGTCACTAATGTACTATCCTTTTAGAGAAAGACAATACTCTCCCCTCTCGTCTCTGGTGGAAAACCTGCCTGTTTTAAAACGTGAAGGCAAAGCGCCACCGAAGAGTCGCAGCGGGCCGGATGCTGCCCCTCCGCTCTTGCCTCAGTCGTGCTTCGCGGGCCCCATTGGTGGCCACAGGATCGAGATGCTCCCTCCCGCCGGGGAGGGTGCAGGAGCGGGGTGGCGGGGGACTGCCGGCGCCGAGGTCCCTGCAGCGACACCTCGGCAGATCGCATGCGAGCGACATTCTCGGGCGTGCGTCAGCAGGGCTGGAAATACAAACTAGGAAATGAGGTTAAGCCTCTTCTCGGTTGTCGTTCCCCTGCGCATACCCTTCTTTCCTGCTCACTGGAGTGCGCTATGTGGGAAGCTTTTGCTGACTGTGGAGTCCGCCTCGTAATTTCTTTCCACTTATTAAAGTTACAGACTCGGAATGAGTTAAAATTGCCTGTGCCTACCACTGTTCAAGAAACCTGGAAGATGTAAGAACACACTGTGCACGAGTCACCTACACTAAGTACCCTTTGAAAATATAGCCCTGGGCTTTGATGTACAGTCTTGTATTATTTTTCCTATATTTTAAATCATTCACAAGTGGTTTTCAGGCTGACCTGCTGGTCTTTTATGCAGAAAATTGTACAGATTACCTGAAGTGAATGTGTAGTGCAGAAGTTTATTTAACTCTCTAGCTTTACACGAAAAGATTTCATATATGAAAGGGTTATTTGTGCATGAATGAGCTTGCACTCCAAACATAAATTGTTTATGTAAATACTCAAATCTTACAGTAAATCTTCAGTGAGGAAGCTTTCTTTTTGAATTAACACCTCCCCCCAAAAAAACCCTAAAACCAACAACCCCAAATGAGAAGCGATTATGATAGAATTATGGTTTTCAATGTGTATTATTATATGTGCCTACATTTAGATTCCCAAAGGGACCAATTTACTAATATAAAGTATTCTTGCAAAAAATGGGATGTGGTAAAGAGAAAGCTGCATATCTTCTTTTTTTTTTTTTTTTTTTTTTTTACCTGTGAAAAACTTAAGAGTTGAATTTCAAATGAATAATAGCAGCAGCGGAGTTCCAAAAGAGTGGGACTTTTTCCTTAACCCCTTATTAATTAGGATTTATCATAAGGCAAAATATCTGCATTAATTTGCCAAAGGGAGAATAAAGATTGGTATATTGCAGTACTCACAAACTTATTCCGGTGGTGCTGCAATGCACAAAACTTCTAATAAATTGGGGAAAATGATGAATTTGACAACAGGCAATTAATGCTAATCTTTCCCTTTGCAGGGGTACATTTTATGCTGGTGTTGTAAGAGCAGAATTATTAGCTCTTCTACTTCGCTTTCAGCCATACTGCATGCAGCATACTGCAGTATGTTGTAGTAGTCCGTAAATTGCCTTCTGAAAACAATTCTTGTGGCTCACAAACATCAAGAAGCTGAATTTGGGGATGATCCTGTGGATAGCAGACAGCGTGAGACTGCTTGGCCACTTCTGCTGTCCCTTCTGTAAACTCCTTGTCTTCAGCAATGAGAAGATGCTTTCAGAATAGGTTGCATTGTATTCTTGAGCAGCTCATTGTGAGACTGAAATTTGGATGGATGTGATTCATTTAGTGAGGAAAAGAGCTAAACACTTACTGAAGCAAATGGCAGTTTTTTATAAAGCTAATTATTCAAATTTTTCTTCATATATAATTAAAATAATGTTAAACTATTGCAGAAAAAAAAAAGGCCCTATAATTTCTTGGGGTTATAATGGCGTCTGGTTAACAAACTCTTGTTCTTCTGAATACTTGCTGCATGTAATAGAGCATGGGGCACATTCAGAGTATCTGTGAAAGTCTCTCGATGCAGTGCTGACACATATAATAAAAATAAATAGCTTAATGTGTCTGTATGCATTGTGAATGAGGATTTCATTTTTTAAAGTCCTTATTGTTCCTATTTTTAATTTCTGAGCTGTTTCATATTGGAATAGACCCAGGCACATGGGACACTATAATAATATTTAGTCATTGAAAATTTGCAACTTTGGTTTAATTTCTAGTGCCAGTTCATTTCAGTTGGCAGAAGAAAAAATATGCATACATAAGTATCAAATTTTCTTCCCTTCCCCCTTCCCCCTTCCCCCTTCCCCCTTCCTTCCTTCCTTCCTTCCTTCCTTCCTTCCTTCCTTCCTTCCTTCCTTCCTTCCTTCCTTCCTTCCTTCCTTCCTTCCTTCCTTCCTTCCTTCCTTCCTTCCTTCCTTCCTTCCTTCCTTCCTTCCTTCCTTCCTTCCTTCCTTCCTTCCTTCCTTCCTTCCTTCCTTCCTTCCTTCCTTCCTTCCTTCCTTCCTTCCTTCCTTCCTTCCTTCCTTCCTTCCTTCCTCCCTTCCTCCCTTCCTCCCTTCCTCCCTTCCTCCCTTCCTCCCTTCCTCCCTTCCTCCCTTCCTCCCTTCCTCCCTTCCTCCCTTCCTCCCTTCCTCCCTTCCTCCCTTCCTCCCTTCCTCCCTTCCTCCCTCCCTCCCTCCCTCCCTCCCTCCCTCCCTCCCTCCCTCCCTCCCTCCCTCCCTCCCTCCCTCCCTCCCTCCCTCCCTCCCTCCCTCCCTCCCTCCCTTCCTCAAATACTTTCGTGTGTGTAAATGTGTAGATACAAGGTATAAAGATGTAAATTCCGTGTGAGTTAACCCATCAGTGCTGAGTGACAAAATCTGGTGCTTCCTGACCTGTGAGACAGGGGATTACCAGAAGATAATAGCCACACTGTTAGGAGTGGAGTTTAAGGAGCTGGTTTAGCATTATTGGTATGCTGTATCTTGAAATTCATTTCCAAACTAATTATAGTGCTTGCTTCTATTCCTTTTCTTACCCGTTAATCTAGCTGCATCTCTTGTGTGTGTTTATAGATATGTATAAATTTATACACGCATTTCTTCTTCTCCTGTCCCATCAAAGACCTCCACCAAAAGCCAAGTGCCCCTGCACAAGTTTGAAGTGCCAATATGCCAAAGGCCAATACTTGTGCATTACTTTCATCTCTGGTTTCAGTAGCAGAAACCATAGCTACCCACAATTGTTTGTGTCCCTTTGTAGGCCACTGTAAGCAGTTGCTTGTGTTGCCTTGTATGTCTGACATGGAATGATTCAAGTATTGCTCCACTCCCATCACCCAGTGGTCACTGGACCTTCCAGTGGGCACAGCAAATCATGCTCCTGGTCTCACCCAAATAGCTGAGCTGGGCCCGGGGGATCTTGGCATGGACAGTGAAAAGGGAAAGGTCTAGCTGAGATTTCAGATGTTGTTGCTTGGTTTCTGGAGTGCTTGCAGGTTTCTGAGTATATAAAAGAAAATTTACAAGTTCTCATGTGCCTACATGTGCACAGAAATGCCCATGGCATGTGCGGGTAATTTCTGCCATGGTCAAGACGCTGCGGTATATTCACAGGTCTCAGCCATCATCCTGTTGGATTCTGATGTGCAAAGTCCAGTGGCGAGCTCCATATAGGACCATGCCAGTTTCTACTGGGACAGTGGGAAGCCAGAAGTGGTCCTTAGAAAGGAACCTTCTGTAAGCCCAAGTAGTCCTGGGCGTGAGCTTTTCGGTCAGAGAACAGGAAGATTTTAAAGGTGTAAGAGGCAGACACAGCCCATTAGGTCTCCCTAGATGAGTAGCTCTTCTCACAGTACACTGAAATAACTGAGAGAGGAGAGTGGAGATTTCTGTAGCAAATCAGAGAGTTTCTCTGCCAGCAGCTAAATCCCATATGGGAGCATCAGCTGCACTTCCAGACAGGAGTGGAGTCCTGTGGCTGCTGGAGAGATAGCGTTAGTTCCAGACTTAAGATTGCTGAAACTCCCCACAGGGCTTTCCAACCAAGAATAAATCTGTTATTCCCTGACACAAACTGCTGAAGCTGGGTCTTCCCCATCTGCACAGTGCCCCTTTTTCCCCTGAACAGAAATAAGGCATCTCTTGCCTTCCAGAGCTCCTATGGTTCAAGCAGGAACTGGTATTTTCCACTGGGTTAGGTTCTGTGAGCTTCGCATATTCTTTTTACCATATTTCACTCCGCAGAACTGCTCAGGAGATGGAGGACATTCTTTTCACCTGGACTTTGCACATGTATAGTAGGGTCCAGGACTGCTTGTTGAGTTTTCACCTGCAATGTTACTTCGCATTTGTTAGCACTCCATCATTTGTGCTGCATCTTAAAAATCACTGCAGTGCTGACTGTGAAGGTGCCCCATAGACGTTGATACTGCAATTTTTAAGGAGCAAAGATCATTATGTTTTTAAATGTTCATTTAAGATTCTGATTTAAAGCCAGAAGAGAAACCTAAAAGAATCTAAGTTGAAGCAGGAATAGTTCTGTGCTAGAATAGCTGCAAATGGTAAATCATACACTTAGTTACGTTTGATTGAGAGAGTTTATTGCTCATGTGAGCAAAATGTCTAGCCCCAGGCACTGTGTGGGTAGCTACTGCGCAAGCATACCACCTGCAGCCATGCCAGAATACCCAAACCCCCTGATACCACAGCGTTTGCTGTCCTGAATAGGAATTGGAGGTCATGCCAGATTGCATTGCAGTGCAGTGAAGTGGACTAGAAAGAGGCCACCCACCTCATTTGCACTTGTGCCTTACAGTAATCAGTGCTTGAATGTCAGTGGGTGGTGATAAAAGGCTAATTTACTAACCCCGAGTGCTGTGCGCACCCCCTTTCTGCACGTGTGGTGGAGATCATAAAGTCTGCAAGATTGCCCACTGTACTGAGGCCTCCACATTATTTTTACATCTTTTTTTTTTTTTTTTTTAATCTTGTATGCTCCAGTTGAGCTACCTTAATGGATTAGAATACCGCGTGATCTTAGGAGAATTCCACTACAATAGATAGAAAGTTGGATGGACGGACAGACAGATGCAAGTTTAAAGCACAAGAGGATTTGCATATTTAGTTCTGCTTTACAGCCTCCTTTAGAGAGTGGGATTAATGATCTGCTAAATTATCACAGTTGAGAGTCTTCAGCATTAGAGTGAATGCGTATCCTGCCAGAGCTAGTTTTACAACTTTTCCAGAGACATTTACAAATCTTACTGAGGGCAAAGCAGGGAGGGGAGGGGGGGGATATCTGGTTGTTGATAAAGCAGCTGGTGACTAAAGGAGAAAGGAGAAAAATCAGAAAATCATCCCTTTTCTGGCAAGTCTAAGAGCCTTTCCATCACCCACTGCATGCATTTACAGCGAGAGAAGGAAGAGTGTTCTCCAAGGACTGTTTGCTTTTTGAGTACCCAAGATGCTATGTTAAGCACTTACTGCAAGTTAGCTTAGAGAAATGTCTTCCAAAAACATTTATTAGGAAAGGGAAGAAAAGCTCATGAAGGCAAGTGAACTTAAGATGCCTAGCACACCTTTCAGTCCTGGATTTTAAAGATTTTAAGACAGTGTATTTGAGCAAGGTGAGCATCTGGGGCAAATGCCACTACTGAATGAGCCAGTACCAGCCTCATAAACTTCCCTTTGATCTAGCCATTAAAGGAAAGAACATTACTTGGCATATTTCTTGGTTACATATATTGCATTCTTTGGTCCTATTAAATAATAATGAATAATAAATGGCACGATTTGGAACAAAATTCTGCACAGCTCAGTAAGAGAAGAGGGCTAACATACCTTCCGCCTCTCATGGAGGGAGATGTGAGTGCATCCCAGAGCCCTGCCTACGGTTAGAGGTCTTAAAAAAGCAGGGAGTCATTTCCAGGCATTTCACTGTTGTGTAACACCGGTTTTCACATGTGTCAGTAGAAGAGAGAACACGCTCAGGCTGCAGTTAGGTAGGAAAAAAGGGTGCTGACACCAGGTAGTCTCCCCATGGTATCTGGACTATATCCTGGAGGTGATTCTTCACAAGAACAGTGCAGGGACTCAGGGCACCTAATTTTAGGAAACAAACTTACACTTCTAGATTTATCCTACTTAATTTAAGGACTTAAGAGCATGGTTGGTTTTGGTTCCCCATGCAGTGAAGAGAATGAGACAGGTAAGTCCATGAAGTGATTCAGGTTTTAACTGAGCCCAGAGGTACCAGTTTACATCCGCTGACTGTAGGCAACCCAGCCTCTGTATGTAAGTCTTAATGTAAGCGTGCCTTTCCCCTCTTCCTTCAGTGTAATACCCAAGAGACTCGCAAGTGCCAGGGAAGGAATGTCATTTCAGTTGTGCAGTTTTTCTCTCTTTGCTGAGTGTGTTTTGCTGAGTGAGTGAGTGAGAGATAGGTCATCATTCTTGGTAAGCCAGGGCCTGATCCAGCTGCCCCTTTCTGTTGTCTTCAAGGCAAGGTCTGGGTGAGCAGCCTCTGCAGCCAGCCCGAGCTGACGGCTGGCAGATGGGTACCAACCACTTGCCCTTTCCTCTCTTTCGTTTTGAATGCCCTGGCTTCACCCAGCTTGTTTGACACCGTCCTTTCTGGCTTAATGGGGGGATAATATGGGGATATGTTAAGTGCCCAGTGGCAGTTTAATGTTACAGACACTAACATTCGCCAGACACTTAACAGTAAGATTCAAAATCCAGATCCCTTTCTCAGGGGGCAAAACTTACTCTTTTTGGAGGTACAGATGGAGGATGCTGCACTTTATAAGGACAGAGATAATTCAGGAAAATAAAGCAAAATAAATTTTGTTACTATTTTTCTATTTTCTTTTAACGTCTCTCTAATGCTATGTTTCCTTTTCATATTCCATGCCTTGTTTTCACTCATTCTCCTTTTTTCCTCTTGAATTCTCTTCCTTCACACAGCAGTCCCTTTCTGTATTTCCTTTTCCTCCCCTTGCCCTCTCCCCAAGCTGATACGCTGCACTAGCCTTGCACAGCTCTTCTCATTTCTTGGTGGTCCAGCTCTCCCCCTTGCCTTCTTCGGGAAGCAACTCCCCACGGTGCAGCCAGGCTGGCAGCTGCCAGAGCTTTGCTGTATTGCTGAGGCACACCCTAGTAGAGCCCGAGAGCGGAGCCGTAGGACATAGGCAGTCTTGTACCGCTGGAGCTCTGGCAGGATAGCATGATACTTGTCAAAAAGGATGTCTTCACAGCTCTTGTAGCTCTGCAACGGATTTCCCTTCACCTCTTGTTTAAACAGGGTATTTGTACCATTTCCCTGGTTTGCTCAGCACCAATTCATAGTCTGCTGCTGGACTGGGCTTGGTGTTATTAATCATTTGTATTTATCTAGCATCCTGGAACACCAAGGCACCACTGTGCAGGAAACTTTATACCCACAAACAAAAAAGGCAGCTCTCTGGCCTAAATAAACAAAGAGGTACAAACCAGGGGACAGCTATATGGGGAGGTCACATTAACTCTTCCTGAGCTGACTTGGCTTCTAAGTGGTGGATGCAAGTTGTGGTTCATGGGGTACAGAGGAGGTTGTTCCCGGTCTCTGGGGCTGGCCATAGGCACCTGTGAGTGGGTTCAGAATAGCCTAGGCATTTGTAGATGAAGCTCTTGACTTTTCTTGCATTTTCATTGTCTTTGGCATCTCTCAAGGCCTGCAACAACAAGTTCTGTCCTTTTTTTTTTTTTTTTTTTTTAGCTCAATTTCTCACACCAGTGTCTCTGTTTCTAATACTTCCTTTCCTTCTTTTGACCACTGTAATTTGCCCCTTTTTTGCCCTCCCTGCTGCAGATCCTCCCAGACTTGCTACCTTTCCTCGTAACACCTGGTCCCCTCTGTGTAGCTCTCCCCTGCCCTTGCCCCCCTCCTGCTCCCCGCCTAGGGTCCCTCCTCCTGCCTTGCCTCTCCCGCTGCCTCTCTGCTCCTCAGTTTGGCCCAGGGTAGCTCACACCTCCCTGCAGTGCCGGAGGCAAGGGACAGGCAGGAAGCACTGGTCAAAAAAGGAAAAGTCACCCCGCGTGCCCCCTGCCAGAAGTGCTTCCCTCACCCTGGAGCCAGCTTATAAAAAATGGAGGGGGGTGTCCAGAGAGTGCTCCCAGCAGCCGAACTTCCCCTCTGCAGTGGACGGGCCACGCGGTGCTTTCGGGGGGCAGGAGGTTTTCCACCGCAGGTGCAGGGAAGCGGCCCGTGACACCAGCACACCTTGTGCTGGTGTAAAACTATCTAAGCCAAAGTTCAGGTGAAGGGCAGCCATGTAGCCAGAAAGTCATGTGGCTCTCATGTTGGTTAGTATGTCACTTTGAACAGCTCTTATCTGATATTATTATGACTAACCCGGTGCTGACAGCATGGAACAGATTACAGGAGCCATGTGATGATTATTTAAGGCATCGCTGAGTATAACATGCAGCTAATATTAACCCATTCTTTCCAGGGCAGGTCTGTCTCTCTGAGCGACACTCGCAGCAGGTGCCCTGCCCTGCCTGGGAGCGCTCTGTCACCGAGCTTACCGTGGGTGCCATATTTCAGACAAGACTGTTTTTTAATCTTTCTTCTGTTTTAATGTGGCCTTACAGTTTAGAGAAGTTCTGCAGGCTAAGATTGCTCTATTTTGCTTGATTTTTTTTCTCCTTTTTTTTTTTAAAAAAAAAAAAAAAAAGAATCATTTGTGACAGGTGCCTGTATTTCGTATTTCTTGTGGCAGCACGTGCCAATAAAATTCAGAAGCCTTTTTGTTTTGTTATGGTTGATCTTTAAAGTTATTGAGAACGGCGCTGAAGTCATAGCTGGCAAAATAGACCTCACTGTTCTACATAAATGTCAGCCGCGCCAAGGCGATACTTTCCACGAGGTAACGATTCGCGCGCTGACAGGGGAAGGCGAGGCGAGCACACATACTGTACCCTTTAAACAGGCTGACACCTGTGTGGGGCATTTCGAAAACAATGCCAAAAATGTGGCATTATATAAAGCGTGACAGTGGTCCTGACTGTTAAACCACTTTGACAGATGTGTTAAAAGCTGTGTGTGAGGACACCGGCCGAAAAAGCTTGGGCTCCCGATGAAGTGTGGCAAGCTGGCCCCGGGGCTACGGCCGTGGGCAGGCTGAGGGGGCCGGGGCCATGTCATCTCTCCCTGATGGGATAACATCAAAGGTGTAAAAAATTTAAATTCCACGTCTGGAAACTCTGGTCAGACGAGTGGCGTTATTCATGTGGTAACCCTCAGGGTATCATTACACCAGAGACCTCTGGAAGGAAAAGTGAAGTGCTGGCGGGATGGGGGCCATGTCTTGTCTCCCCACGCAGGCCCAGCCACGCGGCTGGGTGGGAGGCGCTCGCTGTGTCCCCTCGGGGGCTGCCTGCAGCCCACCCTGTGCCACCCCGGCAGTGTCCGTGGGCAGGGAGCAGGGCGACAGAAAGTTTAGGCACTGGGATGGGCTCCCCTTTGCACAAAGGGAAAATGCGGGAGTGTGAAATCAGCATTACCGGGGGTGTGAAAGCCTTTCCCCAGGCTGCGAAGACAGAGGAGGTTTGGCTACTGTCTTGCTCGGGAAATGGGAGGAAGCCCAACAGGAAGGTGTTGTGTGAAGGAGAAATTGTGCCCCTCCCCTGGCCCTATATGTGTGACCATATTTCTCTTCTTCTCATGTCTGCAAAACTTCAGCCTCAGGAAAAAAAAGAGTTGAGGGAGAAAGGCTGAGAAAGTCTGGAGCAGGAACACGCAGTTGGTACCAACCCCATCCCTCCATTTTAAGCTCCAGGCCAAACCCAACTGTGATCACAAGAATTAAGGATTACAAAACATGGTTGAGACTAATTACAAGTGAGACTCAAAAAGGCCCAAAAGCTTTTGGAAAGGGGCTCAAAAATCCCTCAGATGGGGCCCTGAGCGCTCTTTGTTTAAATTAAAACAAAAAAGAAAGAGGGAAACAAAAGAGAAACAAAAATCCCCTTGGTTCTACTGACAGCCCATACACAGTGAGTATGTTGGCAGAGAGCAACCATGTGGGATTTGTATTGCTTCAGAGGGAGAAACTGCAAAAGCGCAAGGATGTCCGTGCTGGTGTGGAGCTTTGCTTCCTCCTCTAGCAAAACTGCAAAAGGTAGAGCCACCAGGGTAGGAAACAAGAACAACTGATTGAGCTGTGTAGTGGTAGTAGTCGTAGTAACAGGGATAGTACTAATTCCCTGTGAGCTTTGGTCGGTACTTGAGCCCAGCTCTCAGTGCTCTCAGGCATGCTGGTCAGATCACCCTGCCTACGTGTATCGTAGTTGCTCCATCTGTAAAACATGACTGATAAATTGCTAACATGCAGATTTGTGATGTGCTCAGATCATTAATATTTTGCATTGCTTGGAGATCCTTGATTAGAAAGTGCAGGAAAGGCTAAGCCATTACTTTCTTATTTTCTTGAGCTGAATTAACTCATGTTCAGAAAAACCTATTTTCTGCAGAGGCTCTATGAAATGTTTGTCCTAATGCTCATTTATTGTGAGTGGCACTGATAGAACGGGTGCTGATAGGAAGCAGATGTATCTGTGTAATAGTTTACTTTGATGGCTCCTTTAAGAGGCTTCATAATCTTTATATTTTACCATTGGGCTTGGAATTTTATGCTCCTTTAACAGGTGTATTACCTTGATCAGATGTTTTCATTTTAAAGTATTGACTTATGAGCACATGGCCTGCAGGGATTGATGTGCAGAAAATTGATTCCTTTTAAAAGATTTATTCTTATATTCTCATTTTATTTAGTGTAGGAGTTCACTAGAAAACATGAATGATTGATAATGACAGTTCATGACTAAAAATGAAAGTGTGCCACAATTAAAATCTTTGTTTCCCTTTAAAAGCATATCTGTAGAAAGAAATCAGTAAGGATGGGAATACACATAGAAAAAAAACAATCTAAAATCAGACAGAGTTTAGTTTTCTGGGTTAACATTTAACAAAAACAGCTTTTTAAACATTTCTTCTCCACTCACAGTCACTATTGTTTTTGCACTCCTTTATCGTTCAAAGAGTTCAAGCTATTTGAAAAGGATGTGTACAAAGATTACCTTAAAATGACTCATTGTAAAAGCTCCCTACCTGATGAATTTGTCCTATTGGAACCAACATCCATTTTAAGAGAATCCACTAAAAAAGCTCAATCTGTTCAGCCTGTGAGATGGAATGCAGCAGCAGAGTCCTGCCATGAAAATAGCTTGTGTAATCAGTGGAATATAAATGGCAACAGCATCTTGTACTCCCTTTTATGATGGTGGAAAGAGAAGGAATTCAGTGGGCAGCCATATGACCAGGTCCTGCATGACTGAGAAGCTCACATTTTTGCATTGTGCTGTGGCACAGGATCTCATGTGTCCAAGAGGGGGTAAATTGTTCCCGTGCCTTGTGACCAGAATATGTGTCTGGAGGAAGAAGCAGAATAAAGGACCATTATTTTAGCAAAGGCATTAGAAATCTGTGCAACTGCTGCAAGCATTAATTAACAAAATATTTTCTCATAATGGCTAGCATCCTTCTGAAAATAAGAGTGGGGAAGCTGCTTGAAATAAAAAACTGCATATGTGTCTGGGCAGCTTATAGTTTTAAAGCACTACCTATGCTGACAGAAGAGGCAAGGACATGGCAATTACTGAAGGTTTAATACAAGTATAAATTTAAAGCAACTTTATTCTATGTGTGAGCCTCCTAAATGAATGCATGATTTGTGTTGGTGCCGGTGTAGGTAGAGTTCGTTAGACTCTGGTTGCAGTCCAGTCTGTGTTGCTGCATGAAACGAGTGTGATGGGGTCAGGTCAGTCCTCTCTGAATGATAATCCACATCATAAAACTACTGTAAATGATTCAGCATGGTTTAGTATTATTTTCAGCCAGTGCCCAGGAGAGGACAGGACTGAGCCAGCATTAAGAATGAATTGTCCATGCTTCCCACTCTTATATAACAGTGGGTTCAATTCACGGAGAAGCACGTCAGGAAAATGAGTGCAACCTCCTTCCGCAGTATAGATTACTTGTCTTCCTTAAGCAGAGGTTGTGAACCAGAGTGGAGGGATTGGACATGGGCTACAAATGAGCTTGGTTTTCAGAAAGCACGTCAGAGCTTCCCAGAGAAATTGAGTTACTATTCTGCAACTTGCCAGGACTTTTAAGAAAGGTGCTGAATACCCTCTACTTCCACAGTGACCAGTGTCATTTCCCCCATTTTTGTAAGCAGTTGGCATGTTCAGTTTGCACCTTTAATTTCTAAGTGGATATGATGTGTTAACTTAAAGCCAACAGTTCAGTTGCAGACAGGTTATTGCTGCAATTGGTGGCCATTGTGATATTTTTTTACTGCTTGGCTCTTCTCTGATCTCTTACTAGGGCACCTTTGCAACATTAATTTCAGTAAATTGTTATTTGAGGTCATACTAAATTGCCAATTTTTTTCTATTGTCTTCCTCAAAAGGGAAGGCTACAAAAAGGCAGACTGGGATGCAGGACTTCAGAAAGGAACAGACCAGAAGGAAAGAGAGAAAATTAAAAAAAAAAAGTAGAAACTGTAATTCCTAATTGTCTAAACTTCATGTTGTAGCAGCTACATTTAGGCTGGACTGACGGCTGCATGAATGCTCCATTTCATTGAGTAAAAAACATGAATATTGTGGAGTTCTGCTTATGTACCAGGAAAAAAAAATAAAGCAGAGCTCTGTGTGCTTCAGACTTGGCTAGCGAGGCCAGCCGAGAACAGATGGAAACTCTGCCAAGCACTTTTTCATTGAAGAGTTTTCTTGAAGCTTTGAGAGGGGAAGATCTTTCTGGTGATTACAGACAAAATTGCTGATTCCTGCTCAGGGCACTGCTCTCTTCCCTGTGCTTAGGACCATCCTGTAAACGTGAGCTGAACATCTGGCAAACCTAGGCCGAGTTCAGTGGCTGTGAGCGCTACCCATGTGCAAGGACTATTTGACTTGGGACTGAGATAAGCAATATTTACTGGATTTTGTTCATGTATTTTTAGGAGTTTTGAATCCTTGATGTTTTGTGTTGCAGCAAATGGATGGTTTCGGCGTGTCCCTGGGCAGTAGCAGATCCCATGTGGAAGGCTCAGTGGTGTTGCCATTACCATCTCACAATGAAGCTTATGCTATCAGCTATAATGTTGCACTAGTGCAGGCCCCTTGCTTGGGCTCTTCTTGCCTCATAGAAATGTCAGTATCTTTTTTTTTCCTAGTTCTAGAGCAGTTACATTCTTCTTTCAAGTACAAATGTGTTCCTTTACTTACAGACTTTTCTCTCCTTTAGGACTGTACAATCCTATTATTTCAGAGGGGACTGTGTCCTAAAAGAGTAGAAAAAGCATTTTTTTCTGGTTTGGGTCTTTTTTACTTTTCTGTATAAAGAAATGCCATGAAACCCCATGGAGATGGAGTTATCATAGAATCATAGAACAGTTTGGGTTGGAAGGGACCTTAAAAATCATCTAGTTCCAACTCCCCTGCCACGGGTGGAGTCACCTTCCCCCAGCCCAGGTTGCTCAAAGCCCCGTCCAACCTGGCCTTGAACCCTTCCAGGGAGGGGGCCGCCACAGCTGCTCTGGGCAACCTGTGTCAGTGTTTCACCACCCTCGCATTAAAAAATTTCTTCATAATTTATACTCTAAATCTACCCTCTTTCAGTTTAAAGCCATTATCCTCACATGCTATCACTACACTCCCTGATAAAAAGTCCCTCCCCATCTCTCCTGTAGACCCCTTTAAGTACCAGAAGGCCACTATAAGATCTCCCCAGAGCCTTCTCCAGGCTGAACAGCCCCAACTCTCTCAGCCTGGCCTCACAGGGGAGCTGCTCCAGCCCCCTGATCATATTCATGGCCTCCTCTGGACCCGCTCGAGCGGGTCCATCTTCTTATGCCGGGGCTCCAGAGCTGAACATAGTATTGCAGGTGGGGTCTCAGGAGTTCGTTATGTTAATCCCATTTCTAAAAACGCTGCTGTGCTGTGGACCTTTGTTGTCAATAAAATGTCAAGCAGTGGCATGTACAGCATGTTGTGCAAACTTCGAAATGCCGCAGCTGTACAACTGCTGTGTTTTCTACACAAGAGCTGAGAAATATGGGAGGGATTAATATTGTGTGCAAGCCCAAGTGTTAATATCAAAAACTGAAGCAAAAAAAAAAAAAAAAAACCTTACAGAGTTTTCGTTAGTGTATTTGTAAAAATTGGTTGTCATTCTTCACACTGTGAAAGACATCTGTTCGCATTTCATAGGTTACCTGTAGTTTACCCAGGAAAGCTGGTATACTAGTTTGCTTTCTCAAAGGGGCAATATTCTTCCAAGTGCTAATGCCAGTGTACAGCCTAGTAGTTTCAAAGAAGGGCAGAATCTAAAAAATTGGGACCTTTTGGTGATATAATGTAGTTACAGCCATTAATTTATCACGCTTGTAATAATATGGGGCTAGGTGAAATACCAGAAAGCAAATTGCCCTTTTAATACCAAGAAAGGGGGTTTTTTTTCAGCACTGACCCATTTTATGAAATTGTAAATTTTGTGTTGGATGCTTTTTAGGACTGGATGCTTTTTTAGCACAACTGTGACCAGTTTGGAGGTCTCCCCTCCTGTTGTGGGCATGCCTGGCTCCAGGAAGGTGAGCCAAATGCTTCAATAATATGACCCTCACCAACAGAAAGCAACGGGGACAATATTACTTTCCTGGAGATGTGCTTTTATAGGTGTAGTACAGACTAAGGGACAACACCATTTTTCATTCTCCTAAGCACTAAAACAGGAAAGTTTGCCAGAGTCTGGGCATGGGGTAAGGAGGGTAATGACAGTAAGCAGGTAAACTACTCTGAAATATGTATCACACCTTACTTCTCAGACATAGTCTTTCAAAAATTTTCCTGTTTCATTAGAGGAGTATCACCATCTCTTCTTTTCACACAGCACTGACACAGTGCTAGTCATGGGTGTGCATTAATACCAGGCCTACATTATAGACACAGTTTCTACTGTTTTTCAACAAAAACTAAATACATTGCAACGAGGACTGGCCACCCTGTGCTAGTAAAACTTTCAAGACCAGTGATTTAGTTTAGGACATAAGAGGGATGAGGGATGATGGTTGTTCCTTTCAGGTCATATAGGAAGCTCTAGCCTAATCCATGACCATAGCGTTTTCATCTCCATGCTGCTTTCACACTGATTTCAGTGACTGGATGGCAGAAGGAAGAGACACATTACTATTATTTTTTGATACGTGTGAGCCCCTGTGGCCTTCCCACTGTACCTGCCTCGATTGAGCTTTGCCATCTGCACGGGGGGCCAGGCACTCTGCTGTGCAACTCCATCCACCTCTCCCTGGAGCAGCTTTGTTAGGTTTCATATAATTACAGTTGATGTCTCTCAAAAAATATTGCTTGTTATGTTTTATGTTCCTTTTTGACACCTCGTGATAGGGTTTCTTTCAGCAAATCACCATGTGCAAAATGTGGAAAGATTGCAGCTGTAAAATTAATTTCATTTGTATTTAGCCAGGTGTGGGTATTAAGAGACAGCCAAAATCTGGCATCATAAATCCTCTTCCGGGGCAGGGGGGGAGGTGGGGAAAAAGTTAGTATCTGCATTCAGGGTTTCTCTTGTCTTCCAGGCTCTTTTTTGTTGTTTCACTGAACATCCTGGTGCTGCCAGGCTCCTTACAGCCGTTCACGTTTTGTCTGCTGTTGGTTTGTGTGCTGATTCAGTAGCTACAATAGTGTACCCTCCCTCCTTTCCTCCTTCCCTTCTTTCTTCCCTTCCTTCCCTCCTTCCTTCTTCTCTTTCTCCAATGTGGGGGCAGACAACCTGAAAAATCCTTTCATCAGCACATAAAATGTTGCACTTGCAACCAGCTCTGCATCTAGTGATACTGTGACAAAGTGTTTTATCAAACCTCATTTTTTTCAGTGTGGGGGCATCTTTTTTTTGTGTAATATCAACAGAGTTGCCCTCTTTATGTATGGTTTGGGGGTGTTACAGGTAGCTTCAAAACAACCTGCACCTCCAGAAAAGTAATTTTCTACTCAGAGTAGGATCTGGGTTTAGCTCGGGGAGCCAGGGCTGTTGTCAGGGCTTCTGTGGGTGGTGTGGTCTGCTGGGCTAAGTTAGGCAGCAGCGCGGGACTTTCTAAGAGTAGGTATGAGGATGAAGAGGTGCTACTTTTGCACAGAGCCCTTGTGACTCCACTGACATTTCTACTTGGAAGAATCCCCTTTTTAAGGGTGAGAAATAGTTTAGTTTGTCTGCTTGGCCCTCTGTGATATGTTCCTACCTTGCACTAATGCCAGTCATATCAGATCGTTCTAATTATAAACGTGACAGCTCTGAGAATTTGGATTTTAGAATCCTGGGTTTTGTTCATGTGATACGTTGCAACTCCAAACCAGAAAAAGTTACTAGTAGGCTTAACCAGGTTAGAAGGCAGTGCTTTAGCCGCAAAAGCACCTAGTCCACGCCTGGATTTGAGCCAGGGAGTACATCTGCTCTATATCTCAGAGAGAAAAACGAAAGTATCCTATGCCGTGAGATTGGTATCAGCAGGGTCCCCTGTTTCCAACCATGCACATTTGCTCTAAGTCATGAAATTAATTAATGGAGAAAATTTATTGTAAAATAGAGCAGCAGTCCTGATTTACATGACTTCTGTGCATTTGCAAGTATTTTTTCCCCCTACGGCTAGAGCTGTGTTAACATGTTTTGTTCCAATAAACGAACGAACACGCATGTATTAAGCAGAGACCTCAGGGATCTGGTCTCTTCCTTCAACAACTTTGGCATTCCCTCCCGTTTATTTGCACTGATCCAGATGCCCCCCTCTCTCTGATGTCTCTTTCCCCCTCAGCTTAGCTCCTAAGCAACCTCTTCGGTCGCTGCAGTGAATCAGCACTTCTGGCAGGCTCGTCCCTCCCATGCGCTGCCTCCAAGCACGACGCCGGTGCGGCACACAGACCCCTCTTGGTCTTGGTCGCTGCCGAAGGAGCAGAGCTCAGCCCTTCAGGCAGAAGTTTTCTCACAGTTTTACAAAACAACTAATAGTAGATCAAAAAGTTGCACTGGCTTTTACTTCCTTTTAGGAGGAGAAGCTTCTTGCTGATGGTGATCCAGGGGACATTTGCAGCCTTGTTGAAAGCACTGTGTAGGCATTCGGATAGTTTGTAATAAGTGTAATAAATATACTGAGAAATAACAGAAAATGAAACTAGAGCCATTGCACTTGGAAAAGATGGACCTTGTAAGATTCACAGATCTTTTAAAATTTTGAGAAACTCTCTGAAATAACTACAGAAAATAAACAAAAATCCAATAAACACATGAGCTCTCTCTCCTCTCCAAGCTTATTTGCAAATCCTTTTTTAGGTCATGCTACCTACAAAAGAAAGGAAGAGAAGGGAGTTTTTGTATTTATTTCATTACAAGGAAGATTTTCAAACCTAGGACGGTTTCTCACTCCAGGTAAAACCCCCCAGAAGATCCTCAGTTTCTCTCAGGGCCTTTGGAAATGTTCTTCAAATTATTCATATCTTCTTTGGTCTGGCAGTACAGAGCAAGGGGGTGTTTGTAGACCCTTGCTTGGAATGAATAATACTTGAAACCACAGCTAATCTCACTGAGCTAGTTGGTGAATAAGCTGTTACTGAATTAAAGGCTCAGAGCACGGCCCAGAGGAAAAGGATAAATCCTGCTTCGCTGGAATCTGTGGTAACGCTGTTGTTGATGGGGTTGCAGAAGGGCAAGATCAGGCTCTCTGTTTTGCTTTGAATGCATTTTTCTTAAATGGTAAGGGAAATGAAAATAATTTGCTTTCAAAAGAAGTTTTCTCATAACCAATACAGCAGCAATATGCAGCAGGATTCAGAGGTCCTGAGCTGTATTTTTCTTTTGTCATTGAATAGTTTTTTCTCCTCTTACCTTCAAATCTGAACTGAAATCTTGGCTCATGTCCTTTGTGTGTGTTTTCATGTGTGGTTCTGTAGGCACTGTTTTCTCTAACTTCTGCTGATGTAAATAGTTAAATAACTGAAGGAACTGGAACCATCAGGTAGCTCGCGCTTTGCAGGCCTGATACGCAATATGTTGATTAGTGCTTTTGTTATATTAAGGAGTTTATTTTTACCATATGCCAAATCTACCGTAGATTAGTCTCCTGTATGCAGTTCATTAGGTGCCTTGGATGTGGTTTTCAGTGGTGTCAGCCTTGCCTCTGCTTGGCAACTCAGTCCTGCAGAAAATCACAATACATGTATGCAATGCCTGACGTCTCGAGTGAGACACTGGGGACCTCCAGAGTTCAAAACATGAGCTCCTGGTGTTGGCTCGGAAGTGCCAAAGCTCCCCGGGTGGTCTCAAACAGACTCTCCTCCTTCTGTAGGTCGTGCACAGAGAGTGCCCCACACCATACGCCAATCGGCAGAGTGCTGCACATCTCAGAGAGCGTTCATATGTGCCCGGTCCTACCCCATATTCTTGCCTCTGCTGCACAAGGAGTTGTATGAAAGAATGCATGCAGGTGTTGGCCCACAGAGGGGTGTGTGAATATAAATGGAGTCTGTATTTTCAAAAGTGGTCCATTGTCTTGGGGATTAATCGGAAACTTGATCATCCGGTTATTGCCTGAAACTGCATACCCTGCGAATACACCAAGTATTCCACGTCTAGTGGTATGGGTTTGTGTTTTTTAAGGTGATGATTGTGGAGAGGATTATCTTTTTTTCTGTTTACTTTATTAAGCCATTTAGAAATGCTGAAGACTAGGAGGTGTTTTTCCCGGTCTTATGATCCCATTAGCTAAACAATGGGATAAGTGAAGAAAAAAACCCAAACTATGGAATAAGATGTGTAAGTAAAATACAGTAACTAACTTTTGGTCTGGTAGCATCTTGCTGAGCCATCTGATTATTGACTACCCAGCCAATTCTGCTGATACGACCAACATAAATTCATCTTTGCTGCTTTTTTACCGATGCTAATGCCAAAGAACCAGAGGAGCTCTAGGAAAGGAGAGTTGGATTCAATTCTGGTTCATGAATCACATATTGAATTGTCAGGAAAGGAACAAATTCTGCCCCGATTGCCACTATAACTATGATAGGTTGTACTCATGTGCCTCAGGGCAGAATATGGTCTGAAATGAAATAGATGAGGTCAAAATCTGTTTTCATTGATCACAGAGAAGGCAGTGAAGCTGTAGAAGCAAATGTGACAGCAAAATATTGTCAGCAAGGCCATTCCTCTTGCCAGTGATGCATCATGGCAAAAAGAAGGCTGTTTGATTTTCAGCCTCCATGATGTGCTGGTTGGGCTGATAAAAAAAATAATCTTTCTGTAAGCAAGCAAATTGAACTGAAAGACACAATGATTGACACTGAGTTACAAGATGCCATTTATATAAAGTCTTATTATATGGGGAAGAAAGGGGCATTTTGTTTTTTGGGGGGAAAGTATTAATTTTTTCTTAAAAAAAAAAACAAAACACCAAAACCTTACATTTTTAGGATCTTGCAAAAGGGGTACCTGGAATGTGATTCTAAGAACAATCATCTTTTATTCCATTGTATATTCTGCAGCCTATTCCATAAAGATGACAATAATAAAAAAGCAAGGGACGCAATATGAGAAACAACTTACTTTCTGTTAGGGTGGATGGCTTTATAGAATAGATACTGAAGCAGCAAAGAACTGAAAGTGGTTTCTGAGAAGTGTTGACCTCCTTTCGTGCCACTTACTGTGAATTAAAGCTGTGAGTGAGAACTAGTTTGGGCATGTGGTACAGCACTTACAGCAACTGCTGCCAAGGAGCAAGATTTGTGTTTCTAAGGAAATGCAACAAAAGAAAATGGTTTAAGAGGCAGTTGCTGTCACTGTGTAAAAAAAAAAAAAAAAAAGTGTCTATGTACAGATAGGAACAAAAGGCCGAATTGGGTTATTCTATATGCAGGTTAGCGTATGTGTGAATTCTTGTAATGTGAGATTCAAAATCAAATGACCATGGATTGTGCAGGGTTTAGCATATCTCACAATGCTAAGAGTTTACAAAGTTGAGCTAGCTAAAAGCAGTTGTAACCTTCTCTGTGCCTGTGATTGATTGTTGTTTATCATTCTTACGGGCATTATTAGTAACAGTGACCTGCTGTAGGAAAGGGATACATTTAGAGCAAGGAAAGTGGGGTTTTGTGGCTTCTTGGAACTCCTTTCTTAGCAAACCAAAAGGCAAAAATCTTCAGCACTTCTAAACCAAGGCTGCCAAACAGTATCACTTACCACTACCTTTAGGGTTATAAATATCTTAGGACGTGACATCTACTCACTGATTTGTAGCAAAGATGTTAGGAGAATTGTTCATGCACTGAAGTTTCATTAAGGGATGAAAACCGTAGCAAAACACCGAGGAAAAAATATTGCTATATTTACACAGTGTCTTAACTCCTTTTTTTTTTTTTCCCCTCCTGGGTTGCAAAGGGAACCACCTGTCTCCTTTGCTGATGTCAGACTGCTCCCTGGAGACACGGTGCTGTTGGAAAGCACATGATACTGTACATATTTACACCAAGCTCGTATCTGATTGAGATTGGTCTACAAGACCTGTGAGTTCACAAGTTTCTTCATCATACTCTCATGCATTAAACATGTGTTTGAACTCTGGCTTGAAAGCTGTGTGATCTTATGATAGACGTATTTATGTAATAGTTAAATGAATGATCATGCGCTCTCCAGCTCCTTTTCCATGCAAATGCAGAGGAAATTGAATATTATAATATTTCAGTGAGATGTCCTCAATAACAAATTACTGTTTAAAATAACCAATATTTGTATGTATATCAATTGCCTAGCAGTTATTTTTGTCTGCTATTTGCATGATATGGAAAAGAGTTTTTCTAGCAAACGTTTTAAGCTACTTGGTGCTGCTTTCCTTTTGGAATGATCACAAGGGTGCACATTTAGGGACGTATTTTCCATCTGTTTTTTTGAAGCTGGCGAAGCACATAATTTGGAATAGAAAAGAAGAAGACTGAAAGTACCCATATTTGAACTGGTATGTGTTTGAGCCATTCTAGGAATTCTTATTTTGTAGCAGTTGGTAAAAGTGAAGGACTATACCGTGCCCTTGGATGCAGTATACAGGCGGTGCTCAAGGCCAGGGGAAGCCCTGTGTAAATGCCCAGGGGCACACTAGGACCCCTGAGAGCTTTATTGCTCTGTTACCAAGGCAGAACCTGAAATGATCGGGAGGGCTCTGTGCACCCTAGCTGTTCAGTGTGGTCCTGGGGTGTGCAGGTTGGTTTGAGATGGGTCAGGGACCTTTTGCAAAGTCCTGGGCCTGTGCCTCTCTTCATCCAGCCCTGAGTGACGTGCCTGCCGGAGGCACCCACACAGTCTTCTGTGTCTTGCAGTGGTGGGCATGGGGCTGCCAGTGCAACCAGGCTGTGGGCTTGCTCAAACATCCTTATGACTTTTGCCAGAACGTGGCATCTTTGTAAGCAGAAGTTAAGCTTTGCTATAGCTGTATGACCTGTGTACAGCTTGAGGGCTGAGCTTCCATGGGGAGCAGCACTGGCATAATGGTGCGTCCTTCTAGAGTGGGGATCTTCACCCAGTGAGCCACAGCTCACCCACACTCCGTCTGCTCATCCAGAAGTATCGCCTTAACTCCTCATGCCTTCTCACCCTTTTGTTGGTACCACTTGTACGTGGTGAATAAGGATGACAGAACCTGGCCCTATTGCTCTGGCAGTGGTTGGATCAAGCTGGGCACGGTTCAGTGCAAAAATTTCTCATAGGTGGGCATTCTGAAAGCACCAAAATACTTGGGGACACTAGTGATCCTCGAATCAATGGGACTGCAAGCAGCTGGGAAAGAAAGGCTCCCAAGAAATTTGAACTGCCCCTGAACCTTGCTGCAAAACCTAACTATGGGGAGTAGAGCAGATTTTGAAACTTTGGGTTAGTAGTGTGCCTGGGGTCTCAGGTTGCCCAGATTAAGCCCTGAGAAAAGAGCTGCATCGCTGCATTTCATTTTGCTGTGGAGTTGGATGGCCACACCACAACTGTTGAGCTGCTTATGTCTCCTGGCCACTTCAAGCACGGTTTCTGGACTGTAGAGATGTGTTTTCACTAAAAACTGGATTTTTGGGGGGTGGAGTCTGGTAGGTCTCTGTGGAAAAACCATACCAGTGGGTGTCGCTGAAGACAGCTCTGTGGGGTCACCATGGAATCTAGCTTATTGCCTGTGCATGCCCAACTCACAGTGGTACAGAGGGAGCTATCAGTATCTCCTGCTTTAAGATCTTCTTCCTCTTGTTTTTTTAGGATATATGATATATTTAGTGTAGTTCCTGGCTGTATGCTATGGATTTCTTTTTTAATGGAGATTGAGAGGTAAAGAAAAACTGGCCACCCCTATGCTAGAGACAGAGAAGTTACAGCTAGAAATAAATTCCGGGGTCATCTGTTTCATCCTCATGTGCTAGCACCATGCTTTTTTTTTTTTTTTGTATACTAAACCACAGTGTTGTAATATATGATTGATATTAATTAGGTTTCTGCAAAGTACTGCACTCCTCAACTTGAACTGAACCAGAAATAAATATATTGCCATATATTAACATTTTATTAGTTGAGAAGAAGAATAGGATGAAGGCACCTATGTGAAATCCAAAATATGAGCTTCAGATTGAATTAATGCCAGCAGTGCCTTGAGATTAATTTGGTTACTATGGGTACAGAATAAGAAATAGTATACCATAATGTAACTATGTTTACTGATTCATTTCTGGCATTAAAAACTAAAACCACATTATATATGCAACAACAGTCTTTTCTTCCTTGGAAGAAGAAGGTGGGTACATTTTAGTAATTAAAGTGAATGTTGCCCTCTGAAAAGTGCCAGTACTCTACGGGAAAAAGAGCGGCTATTCTTTTACAGGATCTGCCCCATCACAAGCAGCAGAGCTGCAATACACAAAAAGAGAGCTAAAACCCAAAGAAAATACTACCACCCCAGGAAGCTTCCAGTCTTCTACAGCTTCTCATTAAATACCTCTTGTAACACAGTAACATCTGTTTCATGTACCATTCCACTGTATTGGTCAGATGTCAGTTTTCTATCCTTGTGCCACTTCCTATCTCATCAGTATGTAGGAGAAAGAACAAGTTTTGCATCTTAAGATGTTGAAAGCTGGGTAATAATAAAATAATGCAATGGAAATACCATATATTCAGAAAGCAATTATTTTAAAGGGTTTCAGCTTTGACATGGCTAGATTAAGTATGAAGCTTTTTGTTTTTTATACTTGCTGTCAAGAATGTTGTTAAATACTGATACCACCTCCTAAGAGAACAACTTTTAAATACCAAAATGAAAAGGATAAGCATTAAATATTTTGGTAGATATATTGTGCCATAATGTCTACTGCCTTGTTCTTAATACAAAGCACAGTAGGGCTTAATTAAAAAGTGATTGTACGATCTATCATGAACCTGCATTAGGGATATGGATGCCAAGAAAATTAAGTTGAATAGGTGGTGATAATGAAATCGATATTTTATTGAATAGTTTTTATTCCTATGCCTTTGTTTGCTATTCTTGCCTCCCTGTCAGCAGGTAAGACATTTTCCATCCAAAATTCTTTGAAAGAACTCATTTAGTCTGTTCCTGCTTTGTTTCATTATTTGATCAGTGTAAGTTATTTTGTTCATTTTTTGACAGAGTAAAGTGCCTTGATAAACTTCTGACTCTGTCGGAGCAGAGCATGACAGTAAACAAAGAAAAGCAAGTCATTTCAAGCTCATTCCTGCTTTGAGTAGCTAGCTAACAACTGGTACAAGGGTGATTTTCTATTTCGTGTAAGCAAAAGTCACAGTCACTCAAAGCCTCCAGGGCAGCCCCACAACCTGGTTCAGTACAGATCTCTCCTGTTCCAGCTCCTGGTGTGGCTTCAGGACCTGCTAAACAGAGTGTTTAGCAGTAGAGAACACGAAAATGTATTCACTGAAGCATAACACCCAGTGAGGAATATATACAATAAAAGTAAGTATTTGCACAGCCTGGGCCAAAATCACCCTTGTTATAACTTCATCAACTTAAATGCTATTGATTTTTCAGGTACCACTGACCTGAAGTTGTAGGGATCATGCTTGGGATGAATTTGACCTATACTGTTAAGGCCAAGCAGAATCACAATTTAGAAAGTGCAATGCAAAGAAATAGTTACGGCGTATTCTGCTGTCTTGTAATTCTACACCAGTCACTCAGAGTTCAGTGCACTGTTGGAAAGTCTCATCTTTGAACGGCTAGAAGTGTGTCTGCAAGCGCTGTAGCAAACAACGAGACAAAAGAGCTTATTGTTCCCCTTCATATTTTTAAGAGTGGTATGTTGCAAACCAGACAGCTTGCTTTTTCTGAGCAGAGCTGCTGGGTCAGCCGGCACAGCTTCATTTTCACATCCCCACTTACTAGGTTCAATATTGCTGGTGTCCTTTTTGCGGCAAACTCAAACAGCCAAAAGGGAAGGCTGATTTTGATCATCTTGCTGCATGTCCTGAATGAACACCTATCACATATTGCAATGTGCTGCACATTGCCACTTGCACCTCGTCTCGTGCCTGGGCACAATATGTAACATGGGATAATGTGCTAGAGGAGAAGACAGGCACAGCACAAGGCTCTGAAAGCCATGAGAGGCACTGAAAGCTTGCATTTCTGGTATGCAGCAGTATAGATATTTGAAAGGTTAGGTTCGGTCTATTTTTAGGTAGCCTTCACATCGGGACTGATCTAAAAATGAAGGTGATATAAAACTTGCACGTGTCTCTCCTGTTTTGTCAGAGATTTTTGACAAAACGCATTAAAAAGGCTGTTCTCTGAATCGGAGGTACTTTTTTCTGAAGTAAAGCTGTGCCTCTTATTTAGAAGAGGAGTCTTTATGTTCTTGATTAAAATGCCAGTGCTGTCTATTCCGCTCCAAGATCAGCATTTTCAGATTTTTGCAAAGTTAAAGAAATATGACTTTCCTACTTATTGTTTGGGAAGATTTATTCACTTGTGTAAATGAATTTTAAAAAATTGGCAAGGCCTTTTATCTCGTATAAAATAAATCTGAAGATAAATGATCTTTTCCGCTAACTTCACCTATCATTAAAGTGGCTAAATGAAAATCAAAATGTGTTGCTATTTTGTGCCTGCTTGCCTTTTTACAGGAGATGAAATTGAGCATGTTTACTGGGCAGGAATTGTCAGCGATGTTTCGATTTATAGCATTGTCCGGGATATAAATTAACAACCGACGTGTGTTTCCCCCCACTCTCCTTGGAAGATGGTAGACCTGGCTCCCCAAAGCGTACGTCTCCAGCTTGTTGTGCCCATTCCTACCCTGCCTTAAAGAAAACCTGCAAACAATGTAAAATTGTGTTGCATTGAACTGAAGCACAAACATTTTTCCCTGTTTTTGCAAACAGGAGTGCATGTGAGAATGAAACAGCTGGAGGTCTACCTCCAGAAAACCCCTGGGGATGTGTCACACTCATTTCTCCAGGCTATGCAATCTCAGTTTAATAAATTGGTAATAATATTATGATGAAGTGCTCTTTGGTGTTGGTTTGCTGTTTTTTCAGAGTGTTTTTTTGCATAGCAACTTGCAATATAAATTAAAATAATCTTCTGTTCAGACAGTTTCCCGTTTTTTACTTGGTTCTTTGTTCCTCAGAAAGGAGGGGGAAGCCTGCAGTGGGCAAAAGGGAAGGGTGCACTCCAGTGAAGTCTCTATTTCAGTGTGAATCCTGCATGGTCCTTTCAATGCTTTTGCTCAACTGCATTGCCCTAGCTTGCTGTTCTGTATGTGGAGTTCAATAGAGCAGAGACAACAAATAATATATAATTGTGGCAGACTGTCGGGGAATTTTATGATGGCAGAGATCCATTAGGGACAAACATGAAAGTAGCAAACTTGTCCTATCTGTTGATTGGTATGAAGTAATGAAAGTACAGTCATGGCTCTTTTTGGGAGGAGGTATGAATCTTCGCTGGTACCCACTTATAAAATAATTATGAGACTAACCAGTGCCCCAGGGCAAAGGATGTTCGGGAAATACTAAATTTCTCAGGAACAAAGATATCCAAAATGGTGATAGCTGATGCAATCTCAGCACTTTATCCCTGTTCCATTCACAGGGGAAAGCTGGGGAAGCCTGAGTAGTCTGAAAATAAAAAAAAAAAAAAAGGTTGAAACGTGTGGAGGAGTTTCTGCTTTGAACTGTCTTGGTCCCGTCTTCTGTGATAAGGTCTGACTCAAAGCCTGCCTAAATCAATTTAAAAATTCCCATTCCCTTCCAAAGGATTTAGAGTGGTCACCCCATCGAGGCCTTTTACCCCCCTTTTACTTTACTGCATTTTCTTGTACAGGTATGCAGGCAAGTGATTTGGGTAGAATAAAATAAAATAAAAACAAAATAGTAACTCAGCCCAAACCTTTCTATGGCTAGCAGTTCTCCCATTCTGTACTAGTTTGTTTGGCCCTGAGTCAAAGGTGGAAGTACTGACAAATTTCTCATCAAAAGCATCGCTGGAGGAGGGTCAGCCTCCAAAGGTTTACAGCTGCACTTTGTACAGCTAATAACCCCTGGGCTAAATGCTTATCTTCCTTTATTTCAGTTATCTGAATTGGGGATGGAGGGAGGATGACATCTCTTGCCATTTGTGCAACTTTTTTAGATTAATATTGCAGCTCCAAGAAAAATGAATAATTGGACTTTTGAGCAGAGAGTGGAACCACGAAACCCATAGGGATTCCTCTAGCACTAGTCACTAGTTTGCATATTACAAGTTAACTGCAATTCATGAAGGGTTCTGGCTAAAAATAACTTCAGGGCTCAATTTTGGCTGGCAGGAACTACTAGTTAAGAGGTCAGGCGAAGCTAATCCTTCAGGAGCCTTGTCTATGTGAGACTGCGTTGGCTGTTGTGGTGAGGTGACCCCGTCTCCTCTTGGCCTGTCCTTGGCTGACTTGGGAAAAGGGGCTGCAGGGGCTGTGGGCAGCTGGGGAAGGGGACATTTGCTGCGGTCCAGGGCCAAGCAGTGAGTGCTGGCTGCTGCACATGGGAAGCTCTGCTGCCCGCCGACAGCAGTCTCCGCAGGAGCTCGCCCTCCTCCGCAGCCAGGCATAACCCTGTAAAGGGTGACTTGGTCCATAGGCAGATTTTTTTTTTTTTTTTTTTTTGAAAAAACCCCAAACAACTCCAGTTCTTTTGTGTGATATCTTCATTTTATTTTGTTTGCCTAAAATTGTAGCAGAGCAAATCTGTGGCCTGTGTTGCTAAAATCCCATCAGATGACTACAGTTCAGAATTATTTCCACATTACACTTTGTTTTAATACGAAAAATGCCAAGAGCTAGGCCCAAGAAAAAAGGCTGACTCAGTTCCACTGAGCTCTGTCTGAAGAAAGTCTTATTTGAAGATGAGAGATGTGTTGGTAAGGCTGTCTGTCATCTCTAGTTTATTAAAAAAAATTGCTAGGAGGCACTAAAGCTGTCCACTGCCTTTCCCTCTGTTCCTTCACTCAAAGGTGCTTCATTCACATCGACTTTACCATAGCGGTTTTGTGTAAAACAAGATTTGATTTTAGAGTATTTAAAGGTTACTGTTCTCTCCAGTGCTGCGCTGCAGACTTGTGTGTGCTCCACTGCAATCACCTTCCCAGCCATTTTAGAAAGCAGATAGGCAATGTTAGGGAAATGTAGGATTTTTTCCTTCCGCTCACTACCACAAGCCTTGGCGTGGATCTGGCAGGGAGTGTGCTCTTGTGTGCTGCTGCGGCAGCCTGGGCACTCCAGCTTCCCTCCGAGCTGGGAGGTCCTGGCTTGGTGGCTCAATGGCCGGGTGGCAAAGCAAGCCCCAAACGCCGGGTGGCAGCCTCAGCGAGGGGTGGCAGCTTTGGAACAGCCTCGACTTACTTCCAACTTGCTTACAACTTGCTTATGGCTGCATCAGGGAATCTTTTCTTTACCCTAAGATATCAAAGCCATGGTGGTTTTTCCTGGGATCATCCTCTTCAGGTCCCTCTTAGAAAAAGCCTGTAAAAGCTAGATTGGTACTAATGCTGAACGAGTCAGGAACCAAGGGCTCCGGGGTGATACTCTGGAAGATGGTGCAAGGTGGATGGTAATAGGGGTAAGGAGAAGGATCTGGGTGGGGTTTTCCAGGGCCCCGCAGAGAGTAACAAATACAAGATGTATTCCCGAAGCTTTCCCGGGTTCTACCCTTTGTGGGAGAATCTGGAGAAGACAATTGCCCATCCCCAGAAGGTGTGTGAGCATCCCAGTGAGGCTGGGAGGGGGAGAGGAAGGGTACAGCTTCTGAGTGCCCCCAGCTGCTGAACAGGAATGCCAGAAGCCGGTTCCCTGGGTCTGATAATATCAGACGTGAGCAGATTTTGGTCTCTTCCCAGGGACTTGAATGTGTGGAAGGATAAGGGGGAAAAAGAGAACTTCGTTATTTCTTTTGTTCCAAGGAAGTATCAGCAGTGAGATGAGTAGAGATGATGATCTGCAACGGTCTGTGATTTTGATGCGGTCCTGCCTGTTCTGCCAACGTGCAAGAAGTTGCAAAACAGGAATCTGTCTCCTTGTCTTGCCTGGGCATCTGCGCTCAAACAGCACCAAAGCCTCCCCAGGAAACTGATGTGTTTACATGGCTCCATTTCTCAAACATATAGGGGCAATAAATTTAAATGTGGATGCTCTTTTACAGATTAGTCTCTCTGCGAAACAGTAATACCTGAGTGAAAGACATTATTCATGCTGCTTTTAACAGGCCTGACAAGCTGGATTTTCCTGCAAATCATAGCAAATATGGGTCCTGGAGAACATACTCTCCAAATGTTGGGGGGAAACAAGTGACAAATGTATTTTTTATGTAATCAGATGGAGTGGCTTTGCTTTTCTTGTTTAATAATGAGTAAGTGAAATATGCCTGTGAAGAGAGAGATGTTAAGAGAGGTATGAGAAAAGTTAAGATTTCCTGTAGTGGGTGCCTGTGCTCCTGCTTCACTTAGGATTTCCTGGAAGGTCTTACTACAAGCACCGACTTACAAAGAGTTTCATGTCTTCGAGCCTGGTTAACACTGATAATCAGCTAATCGGCACTAATAGTGAATATTCACAGCCAGGTCCATTTGCATGTGAACAAGCAAGTGGTTTCCCCTGGCATTCAGTGCTGTTTATTTGAGCCCTCAGTCTGTGGAGGCAGATGTGGCAAAATTCAGCCTGGTGTCAGTAATGTCAGTAACGCATTGCTGTTTAGAGAAAGTTATTTTGGACTCTCTAATATACAGCTCCTCAGACAGCAGCCTGTGGCCCAGAGCTGGGCCAGGAATTAATTTGGCCCAGATCTCTTGAGTTTTTCAGAGAGCCGGTACAGAGCACCATCGTGGTTTTCCTCTGTTAAAAGAACCCAAAATCTCAGTTCATAACAGCCCTAGCAAAATTGGAGAAGTCACACTGATTTATTCCATTGTAGCATTACTGCACCAATGAACCCAGAAGTTCAAGGAGTTTGACTCACTGGCTTACGCTATTGAGGGCATATTCTGGGTAGGATGAACTGGATAAATAAGGAAAATAAGCTGAGAAGTTTAAAAAAAAAATCAGCAAACAAATAGGATAGAAGTGGAACAGAGAGAATAGACTGGAAAACAAATACAAGACTGTGCAAAAAATAAGTGAAGATGCACAGAAGGAAGATTTCTAATAAAAAATTAATAGGGTACATATACTTTATATAGAACACCATTCACGCTAACACACCTTTGGAGTGCATTTTGCTCTTTTATATACAGCATTGGCTGATCTGCTGCTGTAAGGCCATTCACTCTGGAGAGTCGAGCAAAAGGGGTTGAACTGTTGTGAGAACTGGTTTGCAAACCTCAGCTTGCTGAAACTCCAGCGCTATTTTCATAGTTAGTTGTCCACTGGAAAAGTAGCAAACTTGGCTGAAAATTAGCAAGTACCATAGACTTGGGGGTAGGGAAAGAAATTCTTTCTTCCTCAGTGCCATGATGAAGGGACTAAGTTTTGGATTTCAAATTCACGTGAGCTCCAAAATCAGTAGCTTCTTTGAGAAATCTAAATTACAGGGAATAAAAACATGACCATAGTTGGAACATGTGGGTAAAAGAAGGGGAAGAAGAGATAAAATGAATGCTGAATCCAGGAAAAAGTCAAGGACAGGAGGCTTGAATTCCGTTCCCTGTTGTTGCAGGCAGCCATACCTTCCAGTTCTGTTAAAAAATGTGTCAAGATTTGGGAATTTGTGCCCAAATGCCATTGGAAGGCTTGCCAGAACTTCCTTGACTTATGGCTCTTGAAGAAGAAAAGGCGAAATTTGTGAATTGCTGAGACTAGGTACAGAGTAATGTGAAAACAGGGGAAGTGCAGTGACAGAGGAGGTGGTCTGATGATGGACATTTCAACAGGGCAGATTGGGTCAAACAGACCTGCAGACTTTACCAGCTAAAAGAGATTTTTCTTTGTATGTGTTTGTTATGGAACCAAATCAGGTGTGCCTGCTCAGATCTCGCCCCAGGAAAGATGTGTGTGCGATTCTTTCGTGTTGTCAAAACACGAGGGGAAAGCATTGCTAAAGCTACTTGTTCAGAAGACAAGGCTTCCTTTGAGGAGAACAGCTTAGGTGCTGGCTGGGTGTCACAGGCTTCATTTACATATGCTGAGGCTGCACCGTTTCCAAACTACACCACCACTGCAGCTACCTTCCTCCCTTTTCTCCTCATATGGGCACGTCACTCAAAAAGCCACATTAAAACATGTGAAAAAACGATCGTAGTAAGTAAATTAATACTATGGCTGGGGTTAGACACTTTGATTTAAAAAAAAAAAAAAACAAACAAATTCTTCCCAAGCAAAGCAGAACCCTTGTTGAAACCTCGCAGTCTTTTGTAGTTGGAATCGTGCTTGGCATTCCTTCCAGGTAATGCTGGAACTGCCGGCAAAGTTCAAACCATAATGTGGACAGGGCCATAGGAGAGCTCTGGGGGACTCAGTTATTATTACCTATTGCTTGCACTGCCTACGGTGCACAGAAGAAAGTTCTCCAGTCTCTAAAGCTTGTATGGTGAGAGCACCACTAAGGTCACAGTTTATATTTATCAGTTAACTTGCTAATTTGAAGGGAAAGCAGTGAAGTGGAAATGTAGAAAATAGAAACAACATGAGCAGGTCAAAATATCCAAAACAGCAATATGAAATGTTCCAGTGTAAATACATTTCTATAAAAGGTGTGAATGAAACTTCAAAAAACCCAGATGATGGATTCGGCACAGTCAATGAACACAATTATAAGTAGGTATTGGAGGAGAATATTCCACCAACCATGGATCCACAGATAATAATTAATAAGAACCGACTCCACTTCAGGCAAGCAGGTGCCCAGCATTATTTCACAGTTGACTGTTCGAGGGGTAGAGGTACTCACCTTTGCCCCAGATCTTAATAATTTACTGCAGTTTTATCATTAAATCAGCATATAATTGGGAAGGAAATGAGGTTTTTTGCGTCGTGAGCGCAAAGCAATACCGTTAATTTAATCATTCGTAGGAGAGGCTTTCCGTAGTCGTTCGGTATTTTGCTGTGGGTTTTTTTTTAATTAAGTAAAGTAAAAACAATGTCATTTTTGTCATCTGTGCTTGGTGAAAATATGACAGTGTGATGTGATTTGCAACTTAAGCACAAGCCAGGAAAACTGTACATTTTATCAGGGCTGGCAATAATGAATTACAAGGGAACACAAATAAGCTAAGAATATATCTGAGACCTCCTACCATTTCTGAAGTTTCCAATGTCTGCGGGAAAAAGGCTATTTCAAGAACTGTACTTATTTTTCTCTCAGCAAAATCTCCGTAGCCTTGTGTAATAATTGAGTTCATTTAGCCTTTAGAATACTGAAGTTTGCAAATAACAATGAAAATGAATATTTCATGACAAGGAGGATGATCAATTATAGTTTTGTGACTTTGACTGGTAGCCCAGTGTGACTGAGCCAGCGCTTACATTTCACGAGACTTTTTGCACCCAGCTAATTAAAAAACCTGCAACTTAAGACAATAAGCAGGCAAGAGGGGATAGTTAAACAAGACCTTTATTTGTGGGTTTTTTTCCCCTGTTGTGGGCAATGTGTTGCAGTTCGGTTTGGTACCTAGAGTTTGTTGTGCACGCAGTGCGAAGGGGCATCATAAACTAGTTGCACCTGCAGCAGCCCCTGTTGTCTGGGAAAGGCTTTGTCGAGGAGACACTTCTGTTAACAACGTGTCTGGGTTTTCACACGGCAAGAGCTTCTTTTTTTTTTTTTTTTTTTAATATTATTTATTATTTTTATTTTCAGTGAGAAAACGCTGGGTCCAGGTCAGAGGGATTGGTGCACGGTGTTTATACAGAAATGCACCCCGAGAGAGCAGGGCTTGTAGGAAAAAGCAGGTGGGGGTCTGAGCGGTTATGGGCAGGACTGGGGCAGTTGCTTGTAACAACCCTGGTTCCTAGGGGGAGTACACCGAGACAGAGGGGTGATTAAAGAGCAGCTGAGAAATACTGTAATCTAGCTGGGAACAGGATCAGGCTCCCTCCTTGTAGCAGGTGAGATAACTGTATGAATGTTTTTTATAGATGCTTACTCCATTGCAGAGAAATTCCGGGGAGGGGGGAGGGTTTGCTGATGCATTTGGTGTGGAAAAACTAACTTGAGTTGCAGTTATCGTCGAGAAACAATTAACCTAACCAGAATACTTGGCGAGGTGCAAAATCCCGAAGTGGGGGGAAAAAAAAAAAAAAAAAAAAAAAAAAAATGTTGGAGGGTGTTGTAACTTTTGCCTAACTCTGGGAGATCCTCTCGGAGGGAAGCAGCACTGGGGAGCCGGTGCGGGTGCTACGGGGGTCAGGCTTGGGCTGGTCAGAGCGGAGCTCGCCTTGGAGTTACTTCGCTTTTTCTTTATGATAAACGCAGCTCTGCCTGTTGTTTGCTGGGGGGGGGGAAGAAAAAGAGCGCAAGCCAAGCAGTTCCAAAAGATGGGGAGGGCTGAGAGCTGCGCTGTGGCGGGAGCGGAGTTTCGGGGGGGGGTGGGTGGGTGGGGGTGTGTGTGTGGGGAGGGGGGGTGTGGCGCGGCAATGTGCTTTGCATCCCAGCGTGGCGCCGCGGCCGCCGGAGGTCTGAGCGGGTTTTGCAAAAGATTTACTTCACTTCAGGCTGGGTCTGCCCCTGGGTGACGTCACGGGCTGGAGCCGCGGCACCAGAAGGCTGGATGAGTGACAGCCCAGCCTACTTTTTAATAGCTTTGTCATGTGACGGGGAACAGTAGTAAGACAGGTGCCTTCGGTTCACGCTCGGAGAGGGTCTCCCCGCCTGCATGAGTGCCTGCCGCCGGCCCGCCCGCCTCGGGACCGGAGTTTGCCGCCTCTCCTGCCGCCGCTCCGCAGCCGGATGGCGTGGGACATGGGCAACCAGGACTCTGCCTGGGGCGACCTGGAGGTGAGGGGCGCGCGGCGTGGGCGGCGCGCGGCGTGGGCCGTGGGCTCGGCCGGGGGCCGCCGGACTTTTGCGAGCGAGTCCGGGGCTTATCTGAACTCCAGCAAGTTGGCTATTTTAAGGTTACTCTGCGATGCCTTGAGCAAATCAAAGCTGAGCTCCTGTCATCAGTATCTCCTGCAGTTGGAAACTATTTTCATGTGCCTCTGGCTCGCTCTCCCGTCATATGCAATATTTATGCTCTAAGATATTGATATGAATCGGTGTCTGAAGTCTTTCCAGTGGCATTTGGTGGCCTGGTTGGAAAAATGCCACGTTTGTTTAGAATAAGATTAACATGTCTTTTTCAAAATGAAAAAAAAAAAAAAAAAAAAAAGAAGTTGAAATTAACCAACAGCCTCATATTTTAATTGCTTGTTTCGCTGTGCTCTGTCAAAGGTTTTTTTTCCTTGTTTATCAGCTGCAGGATTCAAACGCGCACACATGAATGAGTACTCTGTTGTTTGGCTTTAGATGCTTTTAAAAGAGGTTTCTGGAAGGAGACGTTTCCCTGCTTCATGTGGTATTGGAATAGTGACGCTGTAGCTAATGTCCCGTAGAGCAGGGTTCTCAGTCAATCCGAGTGGTCCAACAAATGGTTAATTCCCACTGTACAGCAGAGACAACAGGATGAACCGTGAGAATAGAGTTTATGCAGGACTGTGTGGTGTCAACCGCTGCTGCTGCTGCCGCCGCCGCTGCTGCTTGTGTAAAAATAGACGGCAATACATCAAATCCACAGCTTCTGCTAGCTACAATTCATAAAGGAAAAAAAAAAAAAAAAAGAAAAAAAAAAAAAAAAAAAAAAAAGAAAAGGCAAGCAGCTCCCTGGTAATCTCTGGAGTATAAAGCGAGGTTTGAGCATTTATGCATGTTTGCCATTCGGCAAACGGAGCGTTACCTGAAAGTTCGGGCAACTTGTGAAGCGAGGCAAACTTTCTTTGGACCCCATGGAGAGGAATCCCAAAAACAGACCTGCTCAAAGGAACTAACCCTCTGGCTTCGAGCTTGGAATAAGTGCTTAAAATGCTCCCTTCGGGCAACGGGGGAGGGAAAAACAGGTTACAGGCAATGCCTTTTAAATAAGATGTTCATGCCGTAGAGAGCTGCCCATCTAAAGTAAAAACGTCGTGTTCTCCAGTATATTTTTCCTATCTGGCAGAGCATGCGTGCAGATTCTCAAGTCTTCCTGTCGTGTTTTAAATATTTGCAGCTTGCCATTGTATCCACTGATTTCTGTTTGCATATTGTAATTGCTCTTATCTTGTTTTGATTTCTTGGTAAAGTGGAATAGATATGGATAATTCATATGTCCTGTAGCTATTATGAGTCAAGGCTGTAAGTGGATGACTTTCTGGCTCCAAAGTCCTAATTGTTTCTGAGTAGCTGGAGTATCCTGTGGGTTGTTGTCTGGCTTGTAGCATGGGTCTCAGCTGCCGTAGCTTCGTTTTTCCATCATGTATTATTCCTAATACTGCTAGGAGCTGATTGAGGAACCAGCGTATATGGAAATACTGAAGATTTATTTTAATCACTAGAGTTCCTGCAGTAATTTCAAGCTAGTAACTGAATAGATAATTTATGTCAATGACTTTTTCATAGTGCAGAGGGGGGGGGGGGGGTGGGAAAAAAAAAAAAAAAAGGTTTGATCTTAATATTAATTGTGTGGTGGATGGATTAACTGTGGGTAGGATTTTACCAATGTGCTCCTGCATTGCACTTCCTATAGCAATAAAGTAGCGTCTGCGTGCTGCTTTGGCTCAAGGGATCACCTTTACTGATCTAAAATATCGCAGGCAGCAGGTACTGGAGGCAGCTTTCATTTTTTGAATCATTAATGTTTGCTGTCAATGTGAAATATATTATATTCTTGCTCACATAATGACAGGATGGCGTGTTGCTTAATAAAGGCCTGCATCACTGTAGCTGATCAGCGTCCCCAGTGCTTCACAGCTTAATGAAGGTGATGTACAGTAAGGTTGCAAAGATTGATAGAGAGAATCCACATGACACACATTCCGTCAAGTCTCTCTTTTTTTTCTTGGGTTCATCCCCATGGCTGTTTGAAAAACTTGTTAAAAATAAAATGCAGATTATTTTTTCATTAATATAATTAATATGGCACAAGTCCAGTCCTCTTTTTTTTTTTTTTTAATTTACCTTCAAAGGCACAAAAATGTCTAAAAGGTTAATGAAGAATTATACTTAATTATAATGATTCATTATGATCAGTGCAGTTAAGCTAATTTATTGTTTGCACCTGAACTAAGAGAAAAAAAGTCTGTTGGAGTGAAATAACGCACAGTAATTAGCCTTTTGTGTTTAGTGACTGCTTTATCCTCCTAAATGTTACTATAAAATTAAGGCTATAGTTATGGAATAACTATCATATCAGATAACGGTGGGAAGACAGTAAAACGTATGCTAGCAATGCAGTTGCACCTGTTACAGATGTATAGGCAAACAGTAAATATCAGCGTGTCAGATGAGGACAGTTTTAGGACTTGGGAGTGTTAAATCTGGCATCATCCAAAGGCCAAATATAAATTAATAACAGGAACACTTGCTACTAATGTGTCTCAGATTAGAAGCATAATGTCATATTCAGAAACATTGATTTTATTATCATGTCAACATTGGCAAGAGCATATATACTTCATTTCGGCAATTAAATTTTTTTAGGTGACATTGCAGTCACTACAGGCAAATGAAAGCTGTGATGAGCAGGATTTTTTTTTTTTTTTTAATACCATTGCTTATGTTGCTTCAGAAGCCCACTCTGGGAACTTAAAAATGCAGATTACCAAGAGTAAACATGTTTAAGTAGGTGGTTCACAGAGTGAAGCTATTTTTACAAACGAAAGCAGTAACAGATCAGCAGGATACTTTAGAAGTCTACGGTATCAGTTATAAGCTACTGACCTCCACAACACAAACCTGAGAATGATGCTGAGAATCTACGTTTTCAGTCAAAAATGAGATTATCCTTTAATGAGATCAGAGATTTCGGCCAAGCATCAAAAAAGGTCATCTCTGCGTTATAAGATTGCTGCCAGAAGGTTGTGTCTTGCACTAAAGGAGAGGGAACTCTCTAATTTTTTTTCTTTCTTTTTTTTTTTTTCCCCTATGACCAAAATAATGATAAAAAATCGTGTGCAGTGAAAATTACTTAAGTGGGGTTTTGACTTCTTAAAGTTCTGCAGCCCCTTAAATAATAGGAAGAAAAGCAACTGCTATTTCAGAGCCTCATTTTGCAGCCTCTCAGCTCCCTTGCCCCTTGGCCTATTCCGTGATTATCTCGTAGTGTCCTGGTAGATGTAGAAGTTGTCTGGTAAATTATAGCTCGCACCAGCTGCACCGAGTCTTTGTGCCAACAGACAAAATCTTTGCTCACGGCTGCGCTGCTGCATCCAGCCCGCACACTGCAGACGCACTGAGATTCCCAGGGACAAAAACCTCAATGAAATGCACCTTCAGCAGCTCTCGCTTGCATTATTGTAAAAGGCGGTCCTTGCAAGAGTGACATAACCGGTATTGAGCAATTCACATCCGTGGACACTGTGTTAGTGCCCTACAGACATCCGTCTTCGGAAAGTGGCACTTTCTGGGTTGACTTCAGTCCAAATAGAAGTTGGGAAATCATTCAAACCACCCAGTCAACTGATGGGAGTCGAGGAGGACCTGCTCTTGGCCATCCTTAACACAGTGCTAGAAATACTCAGGGTGGAAGCCCTTAGACTCAGGTGACTTTAAATGCCTTTTAACCATTCAGCGCCTGGTGCCTTTGCAGCTTTATGTGTGTTTTGCAGTATACTCATATCAACGTAGATGTTCAGAGATGAGTTACAAGGATACGTGGTACAGTGCAGGGGGAACTCCTTAATCGAGCAGCATTGACGTATGGGACTCTGCTATTTGCCAAGCTGTTACTATGTGTTTTCCATAATTAGGAAATGGTTTTGGTGGATACTCTAACATTTCAATTGCCATGTTAAAGTGGATGTGTGTTATTAATTTTTGCTTGCTTAGTAAGTCAGTCAATACCCTATCCAGCTTCATACTAACATATGAAAGGACGCTTATTCCAGGTTTGTTTATATTTATCACTATTCTTTTCATAAGTCATGGAGAGAAAAGCATTTTGCACTGCTGAAGAGGATCCAGGCAGACTAGACTTTGTTTACTACCTCAAACAAAATGTTTCACAGAACCTTTACATTAGGATTACTGAATCAGAGGCTGCCAGAGGAGGAAAACCCATGTGGTTCCATCACTGCAGCCACTGTCTGGGGACACTTGGGAAGCTGGCTGGGGCAATATAAGCGTTCACACCAAGCAGGTGAAATTCCACGTGAACTAACTATGCCTGTCACCTGAAGGTGAATATCAGGATATTTTGGAACACGCTTTGGTTGCCAGGACCCTGATGTGTAACTGGGTGGCTGAGGTCTGCGCAGTAAGGGCACTGGGGAAAGAGCACAGCAGCATCACTGACCTGTACTTTTTTATGCCCATATGGTAGCCACCATCATGACTGACCTCAAGGATTACAGTGAGGATCTGTAGATATGAAAGTGTGACTATCTCCAGCTTGAGCTAGCCTCCAGGGCTGAAGGCTGTTACAGGCTGTGCCTCTTTAACCTGAATGCATCAGGAAATGCGTGACAGACCTTGCCCAGAGGTATTCGTCTGTAACTTCTACCTGCACTGGTTTGCTCTGAAGCAGGAGAATAAGGCCATGCTTTGGCCTCTGCTGTTGGATTTAATAAAGCTTTGAACACAATTGTTGTCAGAGAGTGTAGGGAGAAGCAAAGTTGTTGCACCTGGACAGAGCTGTGATAGGGAAGGCAGCTTATGACCTCCTGTTTTCCCCTCCCCTTTGCATACCTGTATAGAGCTAATGATGATCTAATACTTAGTGGGTTTTTCTTCCAGAAAACAAAGTCAATTCTAGTGACCCTGTGCCATAGCTTAATCGAGGCTTAATTCGTATCACATGATATTAAAGTTAATAGATTCCTGGTAATTAATGAAACTATTTCTGTTTTGCTGTTTCCTGCAGTGTGCTGCTCTGGTTGGCGAAGACCAGCCTCTTTGCCCAGATCTCCCAGAACTTGACCTCTCTGAACTAGATGTGAACGACCTGGACGCAGACAGCTTTCTGGGGGGACTCAAGTGGTACAGTGACCAGTCAGAGATCATCTCCAATCAGTACAGCAATGAACCTGCCAATATATTTGAGGTAAGGCAAGGCAATGCAAGTGCACATTGCAAAGTCCTTGCTTGCTTTTTTTCTAATTTTTTTTTAGCCTGGTGGACCACAGTTTTTACTATTTTTCCCTCATTAAGAGACAGCAAACCTGGTGATGTGTGTTACAGATTCTGACTGGCGCCCTTATTCCTCATGATCAAAACCAGGCCTGTGATCTGAAGAGAGGGGGGGGAAGGAAAAGCCTTGAAAGGAACTTTTGATTTTTTAAATGAAACGGCTAAAGAGTGCTTACAGCGCACTGCCCTGTGGCATCACGGCGAGGAGTTGCACAGTTGTCAGCTACAAAATAAAACAAAAGTCGAAACATATTTGTTGTTTTCCATTTGCATTCCCTGGCAAGAAGCAGAGTGCAGCACAGCAGCTAGCTGATGAGTAGCTGGAGCATTTCTTAGTAAAGGTTTTTACCACTCAGAGCCTTACTGTGCAAGGCACTTGCGCACAAATTGAAAGGTCCTCGTGATTGATGTGCAGGGGAGAAGAAGGATGCATGTGGCAGAGAAGGCAGTGAGGGCTGTCAGTAGCTCAGGAAGAACCAGCACATGGTTGGGGATGTTTCACAGATGTCCTGGTGGAGAGCAGTCTTAAAGTAAAAGTTGAAGGGTGGTAGGAGAGATTTAAATGTCTTCTTTAGAACGCTGCCTTGAGGAGCAGGGTGTACAAGAAGAGGGTTACTCTCTCTTTATCTCTGTCTCCAGTCTTCTTTCTTCTGTTGTGTAAAGCTCTCATGATTCTCTGCTTTGTGATTATGGGGCAGCCGTGTCCCTGCTGAACCCTAACCTCCTTCCCTGCTTGATAGGAGATGCCATAGATTGTCCGCTGACTGGGAAATTGGACAATAAATTGATTAGGTGGCAGGAAGACCTTGTGCAACAGCAAGCTATGGGTGCTGCCTCTCACACAGCAGGTACCGCAGCTTCAGGAAGTGCGGCTGGCCGGCTGGCTTGGGGAAGCCCCGAATTATCACAGTGGAGTTTAAGGGCTGGAAAAGATTAACTGAAACAGTGTAGTAAAATGCTTACCTAAGATGTTATGAATTAAATTCTTCTTTTTTGTATACAGATCTAAACCAATGGTGATCTCCCTGATGCAGATGAAGTTACTCGGGATTTATACTAGTGTAATTGATAGCAGAAACCAGTCCTCTCTGTTCAATTTCTATCATTTACACCCAAGTAACTTGAAATTAATTTTACTCAAACAAAATGAAATTAGCCCTGCAGAACCCTGTACTTAGGCCTTCTTTTTTCATTAGTTGTATAATGTTCCAGACCTTGTTTTACAAAGTTTCCAAACCCCGTCTTCTTCTTGAATTACAGTTGTACTGCCTCGGGCAGGGTACCTAGTGTTGGTGCGTAGGTTTAGGTGGTTGGTGGCAGGGGGGCAGGGTACACACACATTTGCAGCTAGCGTGGTGGAGAGTGGCTTTGCCTTTTCTATAACCGAGGAGACATATTTTCTTCATTCATCAAAAGCCGAATGCAGAGGCATTTCTTTTTGGAAACATCAGTTGAAGATGCAGACTTTCAAAGTGTAAGTTCCAGATAAGTAATATAATTGAGCATCTACCAACTCTAAGCACACAGATTGTTCCAGGAAGACCAGTGGAACATGAGCACAGGCTCCTTGCTTGCTCTGTGTGTAACTGGCTGGCTACACTGGTGGCCACGGCCACCAAATACAAAATTATCTCTCGGATAGGTAGTGATGATTCCCCTACACAACTTGTATAGGAATTGTCACTTCCTATATGAGACTATTCCCATTCTGAAAATCAAAGCATGTTGCAAACGTCAAGACAACCAGACAAGTTTGTACTTAACCTCATTGAGAGATGTTGACACGAGATACTGGTCATTATGTGTAACCTCTCAAGGGCACATCTGGGTGCATCTGAGGATGAGCAGCCTCAGTGTGAAGAAATAGGTGGTATGCAGCTGGGACAATCCATCTAGGCAGCAACTAATGGATCAGAAAAAACCAAAAACAAACCAACAAAACAAAAACCAAAACATTTGTAAATGAAATATACAGCTTCTTTCCTAATGGGCAAATTCTGTTGTCCTCTTTGCAAATGCCCGGATTTTCTCGCACTCATCAGCTTCAGTTGCAGGCTGCATCACTGTCCCTGATGGTAGAGCTTGGCCCATACTTACCTGTAGGGACAAATAGTGCTCTGATAGCATTTTGCATTACTGCAGTGCAAAATTAGACTATTCTCAGCTTCAGTGTGTTATATTTACATTCCCTGGTTGCTTGGCCTAGGAAGATGGGAATGAAAGAGTTATTTTTTCCTCCCATACATTAACCCTGTCCCCATTCTCCATCATGCAGCTGGATACCTTGTACTATTTCTCTGCTCTGCCTCTCTGTAATGTGACAACTGGGGGTGCTCAAGAACAGAAGAAGATGTCTTCTTCCTCCAGAGACTATCTCACATACTCTGCGAGGAACTATTTGTTTTAGCTGAGAGAATGGAAGTTTTGTGCCGTTTTCCATTTGATAATCTCTAGATTTTTCTATACTGATCTGCATTGGCTTTTCTTTTTAAAGAAAATAACTTTAGTTTTGATTGTTTTTTTTGGTTTTTTTTTTTTTTTTTTTTTTTACTTTTTTTCTCTCATATCATTGTGGGAGTAGTATGTTTTATCTAACTTAAGCTTCCAGTCTTGTCTTACAAAAATAGAAATGTAGTCCTTGTCTTACAAAAATAGAAATATAGTCTGTTTGGGGTGGAAAGGAAAGAACGAGAATGGCAAACAAGTGTTGGGAAGTACAAGAGCAGTGCTAATTGTTCAAGCTGTACAGTGTTAATTGTCAAACCTAACCTTAAATGAAGCACGCTCCCCTTTGAGGTAGTAACACAGTATGTTTGGCATTGTCTAGGTGAGGGCCAGGGTTCAAAGTTCCTGGATGTCTCTGGTGAACTTTTTTTTTAAGAAAGGCTTGTATTTCAGAAAGAGATTTTTCAGGCTTTCTGCGAATCATGTTCCTGGAAGCTCGTTTGAGCTGAGCACCCACAAGCTTAGACACTCCCAATAGCACTGGGAAGGAGTCTCATGGACTAGAAATTATTAATAGTTACGGTAGCAATCAGGAGCCAAGTGAGATAAAGGTCCAGTTAGTCTAGATAGTATGTAACTGTTGAGTATAAATCCCTGATGTCATCTGCTTAAGTATGATGACATCCTTCATCCTAGTATTAAAACACACCAGTATTTTACAGACACACCTAATTCATCAGTCCGTTATTCTACTCACATGCCGATGTAACCAATACTAGTCCTGATTCAAGCCTTTGTCATCTGCTCCAGCATGGAGGCTCTTCTTATCATTGTGTGTACATATACGTACTATGAATTAGTTGATTTCTTTCTGTTGACAGCTTGATCACTTCTGGTTTTTACCTAATTTTCTTTGCCTGTTGTTCTGACTACTGGAAAGATAAAATGAAGGAGTTCTTACCCCTCAAGGCACTATCTATTGACACAAGTTCGTGTAAGTAAATAGTTAACAAGACACCCAAGACCAGTTATTTAGATGGTTCACTGCATCATTCACTTTCATGACTTGCTTTTGTGAAGAACTAGATTTTAAAAAATTGTATTTGTAAAAAATTGATTTGGCTACTTTTAGAGAATCAAAATGATTAATTTTTCGTTCTCAAATTCAGTGCAACATGAAAACATGAACAACTATACAACTTAACATAGCATGATTGAGAAGGCTTTTTGTTCGTGAAAACTCTTGTCCCCTGAGGCTTCTTCAGATATACTGTACCCTATCATGTAAGGTTAGTCATCTTTAAAATTATTTATGACCCATGTCTGGCATTATGGAGAGAGAAGATACCTACAGTGGATATATCTCTCTGTTGACATTGCTTACAAATAACTGATGTTAAGAGAAGATGCAGCCCATAGATAGGCAATAACCTGTTAAAGTATAATGAAGTTGTGTAAAATCAAAGATTTGTGAGTAAGTGTGGTATTCTCATACTTGGAAAAACACTTTTTTTAGCCTTTAATAGGACTTCAGAAAACCAACATTGTTTGCCTTTCTGTGGATTTCATTTATTTACATAATTCTGTATTCCAGATATGGATATCTGGAATATATGCTCACCATATTTGATGCAGATATGCTCACCATATTTGATGACTTTATTTTTAATTGCTTTGCATAGGTGTAGCTCAGGTTACCTTTCAAGACAGTGCTATGTGCTGTGTATTTGGAAAGACTAAATAGGCTACTATGTTTTATTGTAAGCTGCCAAAAAAACGCTGTATTACAAGCAATGAGAATGTGGGGAAAGAAATGCACAGTGAAATGCATACTGTCTTGCCCTTGGCAGCAGGGAAATTCATGGAGATAAGTGATTTCTTACTTATTTGGAGGGGTTTGCATCAGGAAGATGGTAAGGGCAGAGGGGAGCCATAAACATGACCAGGTTCAAATTATAAACTCCCTCATGTTCTGTGGTGCTCCCAGTCTCTTTCACTTTTTCAGGTTATTCATTCAAGGTTTGCAGCCAAATTGATTAATGAATTACCAGATCTTGCGTAAAATGACTTGGTCTGACTTTTAAACAACCACCAATGTTTTCTTTGCCAGTCTTGTGACTGGTGTTAATGGGTTTCCAGAGAGCTGAGCCTATACAGACTTTCTGTACTGGCCTCCCCTAGCACTTTTTCCACTTTTTAATTTTCTCCAAAACTAGTAGCCCAGGGCAGGCAGTTTAAGGAGATATAATCTCAGGGAAAAAAAGACATAGTAGTCAAATCCTTGATGGCTGATGCCCTTCAGTGCCAAATCAGCATGATTTATCATAGCCATCTATTCAGCACAACAGAGGCTGGAGGTGAGCTGGTGAGCTGCATGGTGTACCTCACACGATATGCATAACTAGAGCTCTGAACTTTGAAGGAAAGCCTCAGAGCTATTTGCAAAGTGCTGGTGCTTAGTGAATACTAAATTACATTTAGGAAATAGTCTACTGCTACCAGTTATACTTCATTTTTATTCTTGACACAGACACCTAAATCAGAGAACAGTAACATTTCAGAGATTATGGTAGCAGTTTGGGTATGTTCCAACACTATAATAGGATCAGAATTTTAAGGCCTTTTTTATTATTACCAATAGTCACTTAGTTTCTACTGCAGCGTACTTTGTAGGGAATTACAGCTTTTACTAAAAAGATTAAAATGCTATTATGCAAATGATTGCAGTATGTTATTATGTTTACAAATTAACATCCATGGCTCAACACACAAATTAACTAACTATTCCATCTATATTATTAAGGATTTAATAAAGTAACTGTTGATAAAAATGAGGAGCTTGGAACAGTTAATAGGAACTGATTGTGATTTAACATAGAACTTAAACATTGTGTTTAATGTTCTAGATGGTATAATGGCAGAATAAAGCTTATCAAAGTGCTTAAAAGAACTGAGATTGTGTGAACAGCAGAGCAGCATGTCTGAGGCCTCAGAGAGCACGAACTAAATAGCTCTGGGCAGTAATGTAGAGCGGGCAACGTATCGGTGAATCTGAAGGTAGCACAGGACCATCTTGTATCAACATGTAGTGTCCTGCTCTAATAAGTAGCTTTTTTGAAATTCATATTCATACACATTGAATGTTTTACACGATAAGCACATGTAGGGTACTTGGGAACTTGTGTCGCTCTAAAATGTGTCCTGTAATGCAATGCTTCTGTGTCAAATGGGATTTCACTGCAGAGAGTGTCGCTGTATAGCAAAAAAGGGGAAGTCTGAGTTCAGGCTGAGATGACTTTATAAACAGTGCTGCAAATTGCTATTCCTAGCAGTTCATAAGAGATCATAAAAGCAAACAGATAAGAGCTACTGAGGTCCTAGAGAAATGAATGTACAGTATGTGGTTACAGGATAGATTTAGTAGGGGAACAGACATCATTGTAGGTTTAATACAACAATAAACATAAAAGGCAAAAGATGCAGATTTGGGAGAGGAAACTTTATAAGAACAATAAAAATAACAGTGTATCATAAAAACCAATTGTGAGACTAGGAGAAAGACCCTCAGCTCCAGGGGAAGAAAATAGCAGAGGCTGGGTAAAAGTGCCAAAATATTTATATTCCTAATGGAACAACATCATGTTTCTTCTGTGTTTGAATGCATTACCTTTTCCAGTGTCTCTGGCCTGACTCAGGTTTCAGCATCTACTAAACAGGAGACCAGCACAATAACATTACATCTATGGGATGATGTATGTAAACTATAATCTACGACTAGCTATGCTGACATTTAAAAGGGCTCAAGCAGTAAGTGGAATTTATTTTACTCAAACCAGCTGCTCTGTAATTGGGAAGAGTTTATGCAAATGCTCTGTATCTATTGTTAGCAAGGTGTGCTGCTGCTCCCTTTTCTTTCCCACTTGGACAAACTGCAAACTGTCTAAACACATCTCTGTTTTAATACAAGAACCTTGCATGATGGTTGAAACCTTCAGGCAGGAAAGAAGTCCCAAATGAGCAAAAAACAATTGCTTTGAGAGCTTATTGTTTGATGTATGAGGCCACCAAGACCATTCCCCCAGCATGCAATCAGGAAAAGGCAACTGATCCCCTTTGCAGTCCTATTAAGGAGATATTTCACCTGGAGCAGCCATGGCTTGAGATACTCATCGTGTCTCTGCTCTGCTGAGCACCTGTCTTCTTTGCAAGAGGGAAGACTAACACTCACCAGAACAGTAGTTAGCTAATTAGGTCATTAGACGAATGTCTTGGCCAGTGTTAAAACCAGCCCTTGAGGACACCGTGTTACACTGTGTTCCCACTGGCTACGTATCTAAATACAAACTGGTGTCAGCTGCCATACAGACAAAAATGTAATAGCCTCCTTTCACAGAGGTCATCTTAAATCCACTTTGGTCACAGTCACACTTCACATCTGTTTTAGCGAGATGCAGCTTCTTAAGGTGGCATTTGGACTTCATAAGCACGCAAACAACTGAGCTATAAATTGCTACTGCTGGAGTTATTTTGAATAAGTGTATACTGTTTCATATTTATAATGGTGAGGCTTCATAATATTCGCAGTGAATATATAACACAGATCAGTTCAACAAGCATGAAATTGTATGTTGTCAACTTGTCACATAAATAGAGCTATATTCTAGCTTACGATAATGTTGAACTAAATATTTTCTCCCTAGAACTGCAGAGAGGGTCACAAAAAAGTGGGACAGTGGCTCTGTCTTTTGTTAGAAAAAGACTCCCAGAGTCACTGCTAGTGGGAAGTAAATATTTCTGATAAGTTTCTTCTGTTTTTTTCTTCCCCATTTGCTTAGAACAGCAACAGAAAGTTTGCCTTTCTTAGACAAATGCTAATTGGCTAAACTGTTAAATTTATTTCCCTTAATGGTTTTATTTCTAGTGTAACCTCTTTTTTTTTTTTTTTTTAATGTTGCTATTTTTGCACTGTGCATCATTGCTAATTGCTACTAAACGCTCCATCTTAACCCTGGCATGCTCTTCCCCTGCTGCCCCATCCCACTTAACATTAACTCAAGCCCATGCCATTACAGAAGGATAAAATCATAGCAAGGCTTAATTTAGGAATATTTTTTTTTTTGTGCCGCTAAGTTATTGTGCATGTGTAGGTCAGGAGGAGGAAATTGCATGGAGCAAATTTGTTGCAGGGAGAAAGTTTTGGTATTGAATCATGTCGAACTATTTTTTTTTCCCATGAGCAGAAAAAAATACAAGGAAGAGTATGTGTGTATATGTGTGTCTGTGAAAACTTAGCCACTGGTAGCTCTTTTTATACTACAGTGGTTAATACTCAGGTGCACCAGACATTTGCAACCTTTCTGGAGGAAAAAGGAGGAAAAGCTGCCCCCCTGCCAGCTTTTTGGGCCTGTTTTTCTCCAGTGTCTGTTTTTTATTTAATTAGCTTTGTGCATGTGCATACGTGATCCTAATGCCTCTGTTTGCAAGTGGCACACTGCAGCATTGGCACACGTGGGCATCAGGCACCGCGCACGCATGCTCAGCCGTGCGGGCTGGTTTCAGGTCATGGTGGAAATCAGCCCCTTTGCAACACGTGGTTGGTGACTTTGGCTGAGTTTTCCATTCTGACACAACAGAGCCTTGCTTTGTAATGATTGAGAAATTAATTAGCACTTTATGGTGGAGATGAGTCTGAAGGGCCATGATTGGAGTTTGCTTTTTACCACATGCAGTAATCACTGGGTTTTGTTTATGAAAGCACAAAACCAAAACCTATTGAGATTTTGGTGTTGTCATGAAGCCTGAGCTATGTGCTGCACTGGAATAATACTTCCATTTCCTCACACACATCTGTGCTTTTGTGCTTTACTGTGAGTAGCACAATGGGGTGATGGTCCATAATGGATACTTCTGATCACTAAGATGATAATCAGAAGAAGAGAATATTTTTTGTGAAGAGCTGCAGTGGCAGCCTTGGGCAAGTGTTGTTGACTTGCTGATTTATGACAGCTTTGAGTTGTCTGAACTACTCACAGTCATTTAGCTCATCACATGAAGTTCAGGAGGATCAGCCCTTCCAAGCACATTACAGGGTTAGAAGTGTCAGACGGGCAGAGAGAACTTCCTACATCTCTACACTTCTGACTGCTGCCACATCTGTTCCTTGAGGGCTCAGTGATATTAAATCTTTATAGGGATTTGGAGGAGCAGTCCATCAAGTGGTCTGATGGACTGCAAATCTCCTACAGGAGATACAGTTGCATGAAAACAGAGAAATTGGGTGGAAAACTTGTTTCTCACCCAAGAGATGATTTGCAAGGAGGTGGTGATAACAGTTATCTGGAGGATTGGTTTGGTCAGAGAAATGTTCTGCTTCCTTATGAGCTGCTAGAAGAAACACTGGGAGTTTTCTACGGGAATAGTAGTTTCTCCTGGAGGGAACTCAAAACAGTTTCTGAAAGTACTCCTAAACCCTTGTGAAAAAAAACCACAATTCTTGTTCTCCCAAGTTGCTGTTTGACATGATTCAAGAATTGCATCGGAGAGTGCAGGTAATAAATGTTATGGAGGTGAGACTTCTCACTGGGATTTTGACTTTGGTGAGAATGCTGCCGTCTTGCACATTTCCACAGAGCAGTCAGTGACCCTAAGTAAAAAGCAGGTATGATGAGAGTTTAGAGGTCTTCTAGTGTTTAGTAGTTGTTTGGGTTTGTTTGTTTTTTGTTTTTTGTTTTTTGTTTTTTTTTTTTAATATGCATCATTTGACTAGCTGCATCCAGCTATAACATGCTCCACTCCGCCAGGCTCTGTGAGTTGAGACTGAGTGAAGAGGACCTTGGGCTATTGTGTCCGCTTCAGGAGTGCTTGTTGGTGAGGTGTGGGCAGCCAGGTAGTGTGGGTGACAGTGTGGTTGGTAAAGGATGAAGAACGAACTTGGAGCAGGGGAGGGCTTTTCAGAATCACAGAATGGTTGAAGTGGGAAGGGACCTTCGAGGTTATTTGGCTAAACCCTGCCTACTCAGGCAGGTCCACCTAGAACATGAAGTTGAGGAATTATTTCTGTTTTCCTCTGTTGCTGCTTCTCCACCCTTAAAAAGACACTTTATTAGGAGTGGTAATGAATTCTTGATCCCATTTGGAAAATTTTACACTGTAGTCTCAAGCAACTATGGAATCTACAGGAGGCATGTCTATATAGCAAGAAGCCTATCACAGCCAAATCCTAGTTTTCAGAGGAGGATGAGTGGCAGTCAAGAGTGTTCTTAGTCTGGCCTCTGTTTTCATGTCAAATTTTGATATAAGGAGACCTACCTTTCAGACTAGTGAAATATTAAAGTTGTCAGGTAAAAAAGGATGTATGTGCAATTATTTTAATAAACAAAAACCTAAGTGCATGTTTTCTGACATCTGGTTGGATGTGGCCTGTAAGGCATTTAACCCTCTGGGCATGCACAAGAGGAGCAATAGGCTTTTATTTCTACCTATCTGGGGAAACTTATGCATATTTGAAATACTTTATCTGGTTCTGTTTTTGCTTTAGTTCCCACCCCCACACCACCACTCCCCCTACCCACCCCCCTACCCCCCCAGGACTAGTGTAGATTTTCTTGGCTGTATTGACTGTCCTTAAAATCCCAATAAGCACTCTTCACACTAGTATGAAGATATCAGGCAAAACATTACCAATTGTCACCTCAATTGCATCTGGAGAAAAGCCAGAAAAACTTGTGGGTTTTTTTTCTAAGTGTCGTGGTTTGAGCCTGGTCGGCAGCCAACCACCACAGCAGTCACCCACCCTTTCCCCTCCCCACCTGGGAACGGGGGGAGGGAATTGGAGGGGCAAAGGGAGACTCACAGGCTGAGATACGAACAGTTTAATAATGGTAATAAAATGAGAACGATGACAATAATAGAAAAAATATAAACAGGCAATGCACAATGTAATTGCTCACCACCCACTGGCCAATACCCAGCCCGTGCCTGGGTAGCGATCCCGAAATACCAAGATCCCGCAATCGCAATCCCAGAAGCAAGAGAGAGCTCCTTCCCGACCACCCCTCCTCTATATAGAGAGCATGACGTTCCATGATATGGAATATTTCACTGGCCAATTAGGGTCAGGTGCTCGGGCCGTGCTCCCTCCCTGCTCCCTGTGCCCTTGCGCACGGGCAGGACACGGGGAGTCGGAGAGTCCTTGAAGTCTCAGTAGCAGCTGAAAACATCAGTGTGCTATGAGCATTCTTCTCATACCAAACCCAAAGCTAAATCCAAAACACAGCACTCTTCTAGTTCCTGAAAAGGAATATTAGCTCTATTTCAGCCCAAACCAGGACACTAAGGCATAAGAAAATACTGCAGGGTCCTTTACACTGCAGAGACATTCATCCATTTCCAGCAAAAGGGTGTTAAACCGCTTCTGCTTGTATGTGATGGGAGTGTTGCCATCTCTTGTCATTTTCTTTGCTGTTGATCCCACTCTCGCATAGGAGGGTCAGGTCAAATGCCTCTCTGGAGACCAAGTCTCCCATTTGCAGCAGGAAATCTCCCGGGTGGAGAGGATAATGTTACAAAACAGAGGCTAACATTACAAAACAGCTCTGCTGCCTCTGGCACAGTCTAGAGCATCACAGACCAATAACTCCTATCATGTCACTCTTGCAGCACCTTATTATCTATGTTTTTCTGTAAATCTGATCCAAGACTGTCATTACCAGTTTCAGGTAGGTGAACACCATCTGGGTGAAACAACCATGTGCCAGTGATGGGCTGGAGAGGGCTCTTGTTAGTTAATCATCCCTACGTTCCCTTTGATGAGTTAATTTGTCTGTTGAGCCATGGAGGAGCCCCCAAGAGCTCCCAGGAGCCCCTTGTTAAAATTCTGCCGACAAATGGGAAGATAGGGATGATTTCACTCTTTTTGCTGGAGCCTGTGCTATCTATGATATTGCTAAATCATCCATAATGCATAACTTTCTATGCAATCTTTTTGTTACAGTTCTGGCGGCACAATACTTCTTTGTGCATTTACTTTTTAAACATTGTCACTGGATCCCTAACCCTCCTGAAAATCTCAGCCCATGAATTAGGGTTAATTGTAGTACTTCCATGTGGCCTTTTAGTAGCTGGCATGCCAGGCTCCTTGGCTGTGATGCCAGGCCATATTCTTTCCCCTCCCACCCACCTCCCCCAGTTACTAAACACAGTCTTTATTTACTTGTCTCATGGTAATGCTTAAAAACCCTGTGGTAGGGGGATAGTCTCTTTGCATATACTAATGATCAGCCCATCCCTGGTTTATGGTGTGCACTTTGAAGTCCTTGGAAGGAGCAAAGGAAGTGAACGCAGAGAAAAGCTGGTCCTTGGGGCTTGTGAGTGAAGATGAACTCAAGTTATTCTTCCTTCAGAGGCGTGGGGGCACTGCTGTCTAACCGGGTTCCTCTTCCCCTCAGCTAGCTGGAGGCGGTTGCAGCCTGCTGAGCTTGCCCGGCCCAGGGAATAAAGTTCTAACCTACAACACAGCTAGGAGCTGCTAGCTTGTAGTTGCAGTTGTGTCAATGAGATTTGGGACTATTAAACTTGGGGAGAAGCTGCCTTAAGTATTACATCCCAACATGGATACTTGTTTATCTTCCGATCTAAGAAAAAGAAGAGTTAAATTTAAAAAAATTTTAAAAAGCAACCAAACCAAAAAAATCCAAAAGACTAGGAAGCTAAGAAATCCTGTCATTTGGAAGATGCTCTGCTTCCTTTTTAACTGGTCAGACAGGGCTTGTTAGCTCTAACACTGTGCTCTTACAGCCAGATCAGGACTAGCTCTTGCAAGGCCATAAGTACGCCTCTGCATAGTGCTGATGGGTGCTGTGGGTGGATTTATTAGCTTTCACTCAATATTGATGTTTCTCCTAGTCTCTGTTCTGAGAGAGAGCAAACCTTTCCTGCAGGAACAGAGGGAAAGTGATAGAGGGACACTGGAGTAAATCTGGAAGAGTCAGTTGGGATGCTACTGGGCTGTGAGCTCTGGCTAGAGGCAACAGTAACACACCAAGCAGTTTTCTGTGGAGTTAGCTGGCATTTCTGTATTGTGTTTTCAGAACTGGGTTGGGAAGGATTATTTGCTGTATCTTGTATGTACCCAAATGGTGTCCAAGAATCTGTGCTCTGCTGCGACTGCCTGGGGAGTTCTCCGGAGTACCAGGGAGCAGGAATTATGTCAGGGCCTCCACACTGAGTCAGTTCAAGTCCAGTATGGTCAGAGCTAATAGGCCACAGAGGACTAATTCTCCACTGGACCATCAGCATCACCTTACACCTTGGTCCTAGCACTTGCAACTCTGTGAACACAGTCCAAATGCACTTGAACTGCCTCTCTGCGGACCCTGTCTGGACCAGAAGTGCTTGGTAGGGGCAGCCCTATGCTGTGTGGAGATGATTGTTCTTTTTCTGGATCTCTCCCAAGATTAGACTTGTGATTTTTAGACCCAAAGCTAAAGAAGGAAAAAGATCTATCCCTAAACTTCAACTTATAATAGTTCCTAATTCCTAATTTGTGTTTTGAAAATTGTGTATATATGTTCTTAAAGATGTGTCTTGGCCTAACAGGCATGTTAGTAACTTTTTAGAAAATGGATTTTGTGGGTACTGGCTTTTTTGTCAGTCCAGCTTGAAACATCCAGGAATGCTGCCTTCTCAAGCCTGTTACTCCAAGTTGCACCATGCACATAGCAGGAACTCCAGACTGGACCCTTCCACTTGATCTCCCATTATTTCCTCCTACACGATCACTCCAGCTTGCCTTCCGTCACTATAACGTTAGCTATTTGCCACAGCTTCTCTCGGCTTGCTTTTTTCCCCAACCCAAATTCATAGGGATGAACAAAAATCCACTCATGCCTCTTGTCCTTCCCTACACCTGCTTCTGGGACTGCAATGACAGATACCAGTTTTATTATGTACCAATGTTACCGCTCTGTTTACAGCAGATTTAAGAGTTTACATTAGGCCACAGTGTTATCTTCCAGTTTTCCTAATTCTATCTGCTGGCAATCCCAGCTATGTGGTTGGGGTGGCTGCCCCTGTCCTAAAGGAATTTGTGTCAATTTCTGCAGGGACAAATCCTCCCTGTGCTAAACCGCTTTGCAGTATTTGCTCAAACTGAAATTTTGACAAAGACGTTCTGTCCACATCCACCAGAAGAGATTGCCTTTTTTTTTCAGATGCACTTGGAGGTAGATACGTTGGAAGCTGCCTGTACCTGGCTGATAACTGAGACTGAGCATCTATGTAGCACGATCCATGCCCTTTTCTAATTTGTCTTTGAATGACAAATGTGTCTTCACTGAGTCAGCAAAAGAAGCGATCCTACAGTAGAATTCATTGCCCTTCTATCCCTTTTAACAGAGTGGATAGGTTTTCCCAATTCTTCCCCCAAATCAGTCTTTAAAAGAGCTGCTATAAAGACATCCCTCAAATGTATCCAGAACGGCATTATATTCTCTAGTCATTTCCTATCAAGACTTGCCATGTACTGTTATTTCTTAGAATCCCTCCCTTACTATACTGGTATATTTCCAATTAAAAAAAATAATTCAAATCTTTGTGAAAATCAAAGTTGCAGGGATTTGGAGATAGTCCACATTGGTCCTCATCACTGCTGCCAAATCTAAGAGAGTCAAATCTAAGAGTTGAGTGTGGATGACTTCAAAAAAGAGAAACAGATGTCATTTCAAACTTCTGCATTTCACACAGGAACCATGCACAGGTTAGCTGAGGTTCTTTTGAGAGGGTTTAAGATGCTAAATTGGTCAAATTTTGCATGGCTTCAGTTTTCATTACAAGTGCTCTGTTCAGTTCTAAAATGATATCTTTTTTAACTTTGAAACTGCTAACTGGTAAGCCAAACCCTTCTCATTACAGAGGCCTTAGCAAAATAACTCTGTGTGTGAGGAGGATGGCAGGACAAGAGTGTGGCATAATAACAAGCTTGTTTTCAGTAGCAAAGTGGTCAAAATGCTCATAGACTTGGAATGAAAACCTACAAAATATTGCTGACTGCTATTGAAATGTTTTAATCTATCTGAATTGTTTCTGTGCAAGGAAAATGTGTTTCCCTGTGCCAAATTTGTACACTCCAAAATTCGTGGAGGTGTCTACCTCCTACTTCTGGAATGCTTGTACCTTTGGATATGTACAGGTATTCTTTCTGCTCCTCATAGCTACTAACCTAATGAAGGATCAGGGCCACTTCACCTGATGTTCTCCCTCTCTGGAATCCAAGAATTGTTTTGCATCAGGGTGTAATTTTACCTATAGGTATTAGACAAACATGCTAATTCAGACTCAGTAGTTCTTGAGCATCTTCCCAAATTGCATTCCATGATTTGGCTAGATTATATCTTATCTCTAACTTTACTTCAATAAACACACAATATTTAGCCTGTCTTCTCCCACCTTATACAGAAGGAAAATCATGAGGACTTAATCTATTGCTGGCATTAACGGCATGATTCCTCATCCTAATTCCAATTCATTCTACCTAATATCCCACAAATGCCTTTGAGAAAGTATTTTATCCCTGATCCTGTGCCAAAGATACTTTCTTCCTCTATCACTGCTGTCTGACTTCCTACAGACTTTGTAACGACCTTTGCAGGCTGTGGTAGATGACACAGTCTTACATACAAAAGTCTGCAAACGAGTGCCACATCTCAGGCTGTCACTTCAGCTCAGACGGTCCCTAACAGCAGATCCCTGATCTTGAGCTATTACTATAGCCAGAAAATGTAGTCTCTTCACTAGCAAAGAAAAGAATGGAAAAAGTATAGAGTAAAAAGGGGGGAAGCAACACAACAGCTTTTTTCCTGTCTTTTTTTTGTCTGGCAGGTGGTTGGACATTGCAGTCACCCTGTGCACTGCCCTCCCGTGGGCTCTGCTCCTTGGGGCCCATGTGCAATAAAGCTGCCATCATGTCAGCCTGATGGGGACAAACAACTTGCTTTTGTGAATATTTTTCTTTCTAAGTATCATCCAAATTCTAAAGTAAAATACTTTCCTACTTGGTTTATAGTAATTTAAGAATCTTTGAGATGAATCTCTCCTGAACCCTCAGTTCACTTTCTCCTGCTTATCTTTCCTTGGGACAAACCTGTCTATGTGACTCTGTACAGAAAATGACTTAATCATCTGGCTTTGAATGTTTTCTGGTTTTTATCTTTCCAAAGTAAGTTACACAAAGAGAGGACCCCACTCAAACAATATGTTTTGTGGATCCTTTGTTTTTCCAAGATGCTTGCTGAGTAGCTGTTATGTTACAGCCTCTTCCTCCTGTGTTTTGGGGGGCCTTGGCCCAGCTTTTCATGTCAAACTGGATGGTCTCTGTGCTCACGTTTGAACTCAGTCATGACTGTGTTCCTTCCTACTGGTCCAAACTTGTCTCTTTTGCTGTAGCGCACTGATGTTCTCCCTAACATCCACTACATCATATAGCTATCCTGTGGCTTTCTGGTATGGAGGTACATCTGATACACCAGCCTTGCTCTGTTGTGGCTGTTCACTACTGTCTCTGTGTTAACTTCCTCTGGAAGACTCCATTCTGGAATGCCAGTAGTAAGTGAGCAAATACAATGGGACTTTTTCTTTACAAAAACAAAAAGAGCCAAATCACCAAGTTTCATGAATGCACAAAATGAGCTTCCTCTTACTTATATTGCTGTGACCCTAATGCTCTTGACAACCATTTTTTAGTCCTCTTCTGTCAACTTCAAGCTTGGCTGCAAGTGCTTTGGGACAGGGACTCTGTGCACTGTTGGCATCAGTGAAATGTTGTCCCCTGCTTGGAAGGGGAGGCTGGTGTTGCTGGTTTGAGCCCTGCCCTCCACCATGCCTGTGGGCATTCACTGACTTGGAGAGGTTGATTAAACTCTGTCCATCAATCCCCTGCTATAAAGCAAGACCTTTCTTGGGCTTCTCTGTTTGAACTTTGAGTACTTTCTGCAGATGCTTTGCCTTACAACGGGACTGGAGATTGCTCAGTGCAATAGGGCAGTTGTCTCAGTAGTGCCAGAGTAACAGTAGAAATATAAACTGCAGGAGGTGGATAGTAATGTTAATCATCATAATGAAGATGGAGAATTATTTTTTCTGGTTGACTGTGGAAGGAAAGGCTGAGAAATAGATTGCTAAAATCACCGAGTGCATATTTTCAAAGACAGGGCTTGCTCAGCAGCCAGGTGACAATAGACGTGTTGTTTATTTGACAGAGAGGCTGTGAACTTAACTCCTGACTCAAAAAGAAAACTTGCTTCCCAAATGAAGACATATGGAGGGTTTTAATGGCAGTTGCAAGACATGTGGCTAGGTTATGCCACTATGCGTGAGGTTATAAAGGCACTGGGTATATATCTGTTGAGGGAATCTGTGAATTCCACCACTATTTAAGAGTGAAAACATTTCTCACCCTGAAAAGAAAGTCGAAGAAAAATTGTGTCTGAGAGGACAGGCTCTGCCAGCTTCACGACAGACGCAATGCCTGCCCAATAATGGAAGGAACTTCGGTTCAGCTGCATGGTTGGGGTTTATCTTGTCCCTGCCCAGCGTTTGCATGCAGAAGTTAGCCTTAATCTAAATGAGGTTTTGAAATTATGTTAAAAGTGACTCATACTAAAAGGTTGCAGTAAAACCAGGGAAAGAAAAAATACTGGAAAACGTGCTAAAATACGCGTCTGAATCAGTTCCCATTTGGTACTCTTGTTACGTCAGTCATCCAGGTGCCAGGACTGGTGTAGTATGTGGGACGTTGTGTGGAAGGCAGCGGGCAGGAATCAGTGTGCGGAGGCACTTGCTGCTCCAATACTGTGATGTTCCCAGTCTGAGCTCGTACAGCAAGTACCCACAACAGTGTTATCCACAGAAGTGTGGAGAGTTGAGGCAACAACAGCAGCAGGGATGTTAGACCGCGTGACTGATTTCTGTGGTGATGTCTTACAGACTGACTGTAGCACAAGTAAGGTGTATGTAAGGATGGAGAACATTTGTGCTTTGCTTTGGAGTTTCTTTGGTTTCTTATCTACTCATGGTTTTCGGTGAGGAGCAGATAAAGAGGTATCCTGCTTACGTCCAATTTAAAAGCATGACTTGTAGCCTCAAAAAAAAAAAAAAAAAAAAAAACCAAACCAAAAACCAAAAAATAAGCCAATTTGAGATATTTTAAAGATGAAGTAGCTTCGCTAAGGACTGTAGGGTCTTGGAATTTTACTCCAAAGAAAACTGCTGACCGAGAAATGTGTCACACTGTGGAGCCTTGACCATATGTGTGAGTCCTCTTATGGTACCAAAAATCATTTTGTCTTCTTCCAAAGTCTTGGGCAGCAAACTAAAAATGTCTCGCTCAGATGCGCATTTTGGAATTTCAGAATTAAATGTAATAAAGAAGATTTTTATTTTTACTCTCTTTTGATGACATACCACGAGAGAGTGAGGACGTCGCATTAGAGTATCTTTTGATTTGCTATTTGCTATGTGTTAAACATTTATATTTCAAAGAAGCGTTTGTACCTATACTGAGTGTTTGGCAAATCCAACAGCTCATTAGATGTTAACAATAGCAACACTGCTAAATACAAAGGATTCATAGGCAAAGTACACCTCAGGCTATATCTCTGAGAGAAAAAGTGGCAAATAGAATCAGAAACTAATTAAATAGTCAGCTAAAGCAAGCATAACTTTAAAAAGCTCTAAAACTACCAAAAATGGAAACATATTACAGTTATCTGCATTCACAGTGCAGAACAAGTTTGGTAGTATTTAAGATAATTCTCTAGTGCCTGCTATTTTTAGTCCAAGGGTAAGCTTCTGTAAGAGCCTTTCAGCGTTGCATCCCTTTAACCTGGCCTAACAAGCTAAGCCAGTAATCTGTCTGATTTCCGTTTTACAGGAGGCAGAGAGATAGCTAAAACAAACCATTTGTGGTGAAAACACTCAGCCTATCTTGTCTTAAGAGCTTTCTTCTTATAGATTTTTTTTTTTTTTTTTTTTTGAAACATCCCACTATTAAGCGTTGCTTGTCAGAGAGAAATGTCAGGCTTTGCTGTTTGGAAATTGTAGAAGCAGCTCAGGAATGAAAGGAGGTTTTTATAGACCCAGCCTAATGGAAATAAACATTTCTGCATTGCCACTGCATGAAACCCAATCGGGGCAGTTTAGGCTATTGCTATCGATGTGTCTGAGGAAAAAGGAATGTATTTAGTTTTTCTCAAGGAAGGAAAGGCAGACATAAAGGGCCTGATTTGCTTATCACTTACCCTTAATCTATCCTGGTTTAACTCCATCGACTTTGCTGGGTGATGCTTGGTTTGTGCTGCTCTAATCCAAGGGAAGTCGAGCTGGGGTCTGCCTTACGCTCCCTCTGCCACTGGCACTCAGGTTTGGGGCACCCTTTGTGGCCAAAGCGGGGGGCAAGGCCATATGCAGCTGTAAAACACTGCGGCGCTCGTTGCATGCTGGTGGTTTGGTGCCTCAGGTGGATAAAACTTTGCCATATTATTCATTTACAGATGACTTTTTTATTGGAAATACTATATGGTTGTCATCCCCCCGGTGTATAGAATGAAGCGCAACCATATTTACTTTCTTCTCCCACCCCCCTTCCCCTCTCTCTCCTTTCCTTTTCCCCCCATCTCTCTGGTGGTGTGTGTGTAATCCTTATGGACGTTTACAAAACAGGACTTTATTGCTACCTAAACACCAGTGGTCCCATCCGCTTCTCCCAGCCAGCTGAGTGACACTGGGGCGCAGTATCCTGTCCTCTGTCTGAAATAGGTAGAAACAGAGGTCATGCTGCCTGGGTTAATGGTAGTAGCTCCAGCCTTCTGCCCCCAGAAGTGTCACTTAAACAGGTTTTCCCTTCGCAAGACACTGGATCAAGAGAGTGGCTCTTTTGTTTTGGGCTGTTTCCAGTCCACAGCTCCCTTGCCCTCTTTCTTTCCCCTCATTCTGGGTGCAAAATATCTCAATACAAAGGGAGGCCATATGAGCCAGGAAAATGTAGGCTGTGTTGAAGCCGGTGATCTGCAGGATCCCACCTCTGGTTTAGTATTAATATGGCTGCAATTTATGTATTATTCCGGTGGTTAGACACATCCCGTGGCGTTTTGGCTGCACATCTAGCAGCTACATAGGCTCAAATTACAATTTATGTTAACTTCAGTGGGGATAACTTTCGCATTGAAGATGCACTTGATGTGAAAAGATACATCAGTGCGTTTCCAGTAGGGAAAGTGCACACAGCATCTACCATATTGTAGGCATGGTGAACCCAAGCCACTTTTAAACTCATCTTCCTAGTCACAGCAATGTAGTGCTCAGCTGCAAAACTCACCCAATAAGGAGGAAGAATTAGCCCTTACTGGCTTCTGGCTGGAATGCTGTTAGTCCCAGGACAGGTTTGTACAGGTAGAGTATTCAGGAGCTGCTGTTCTCAGCTTCAGCATCAACATACCTGAAGAGCAGAGGACCAGATCCCTAGCTAGTGTAAATCTGCATAGCTCCATTAAAATCTGTGGAGAGACCCTAATTTACAGCTGCTGAACGTCTAGGCCCAAGTTCTTTTTCTTTTGGTTACTAGCAGGATTAAATAGAAATACCCCAAATTATTTATTATAGGTGCTGTGGCAGCATCTCAAAGCCCACTTGTAAATCAGGACACCATTGTGAAAGAGGTTGTGTGAACGCATAACAAAAAGACAGTCCCTGTCTAAAAGAACTTATGGCCTAATTAATAATGATATTTAGTGCATTGATAAGTACAGCTGGACTTGACTGCCTGTTAGGGGTCATTTTTAAAGAGGGAAAAAAAAAATGTCCAGGTTGATTTTCACAGTTTTTCATGAAAAGGGACTGGTTAGAATCACTAACTCACAAAACAAAATACAATCTTTTACACCATACAGATGGGGGTCTGGTGATCAGGAACACACACTTCTAAAAGTCTAGCAGAGAATGACCAATATATTCAGTTTTCATTAAGAAATAAATAGAATAGAGGCAACTGCAGTGGGAACTGCATGTTGTATGCATGCTCTACATAACTCTGCTGAGGGTAAATGAACAAGGTAGCCTTAGTGTAAACTAGCAAATTAGTTTTACAGTCTAGTGTCAACCCCATTTTATATCTGTGAAGACTAGTGAGTTTCCTGGAAACTTAGAAACAAGCAAGCAGTGGACGTGGTCTAGAGGAGTCTTTGCAACAGATAGCTTTTTTTCTGTGATCTTTATTTATTTTAATGTTTTCTGTTTTCAAATCACCATCTCTAATTTATGATTCTATTCGCACACACAAAATCACATTGAAAGAACATTAAAGTCTTAGCACCTAGTGAGAAATCAAGGAAATACATAGTTAAGGTTATTATGAGACATCTAAATGAATACAAATGCTTAACGGGCAGCAAATTCAGAAACGTCTCCTCATCGTAAAAAGTGTCCTTGGTGATTGTAGGGGTTTACCATGATGCACTGTTCAACCGCTGGTTTTTGAGGAAAGGTCTAGTCTCCTGCTGGGACAAGCTTATGTTTTGTTTTCACAGGACTGTAAAAGCAAACTGAAGAGCCTGGCAAAATGCACCTGTGATCTGTGCTGTGTTAAACCCTATACCCATTAGCATCTTCCTTACTGTGGCATCTCCACATTCTCAATTGGTGCTTCATTATGAAGGAGCCTTTTATTGCTTTCAGCCTAGGACACTCACAGTACAGGTACCTGGGGTGTTCTCTCAGCTAAGCATCTCCTTAGATACGGGAATGCCACTGAGCCTTATTGAAACTTTTTTAGCCTGGTTAGAGTGGAGCGCACATATCTAAAGAAGATACAGATACTTTTTTTGTCTTCTTCGTGGCAATTTCCGCATTTTTTTTAGGGCTAATGTCTACTATCTTTGTTTATTTTATCTAACTAAACCACCTCTCTAAGTTGTATGCGTGTCACTCAACATATCTGCTGGTACATACCAGGAGGATGTTGGAGCCATTGCTGTGACACTTAAAGACAGGAGTATAGCTAAATAGGTAAAACATACAAAGTAAATGCATCTTTAGCCTTGTAAACAAGTTTTTATGTTATGTCTGAATAAATTCTTTCAACCAGCTCAGACCAGATGGCAGCCATCCAGTTAGATCACAATAAAAATTGATGGGAAGCCCAGATGTATTAATGATGTACTGATCCGTTTCTGCTGCAGGTCTAAGGAAAACCAGTGGTTTTCTTCCTGTGAAATATGACTTGTGTTTGTTGTACCTGTTCAACAGGCATGGGGCTAGGTTTGATAAGGCTGAACATGCTGAGAAATTAAAACATCATCAAAAGCATTTAATGAAGTTGATACTTTACAAATGCTAATTTCCTGGTCAAATTAAATTCCAATTTTCTAACAGTAAAACCACCAGATAGAAATATCTTATTTTGCCGTTTAAAAAGGAATTTTTGAGTGTGTATTCTGTTCACACAAAAAACAGTCTCCACATAATAGAGAAAAAAATATATATATGTAAACTCTTCTCTGCTATATTGTGTATAATTTTACCCTTAAACTTTTATTTGTGTAAAGTCATAAATTTCTAGAAAGAAGTAGGATTTATGATAGACATCCTGACACATTCGACATAATTAAAACTAAAGCAGACGCAACACTGAAATAGGGAATGAACGAATGTGACAAGATTATGCCTCATAGTTTGCAAAGGAAGGGTCTATACTACCACTCAAGTGCATTTTTTAGAGATGTCTGTCATTATAAAGAGAAAAAGAAGTTTTTACATCAATTACATGTGTGAAATAATCACTACAAAATATATGTAGCTCTTTTTTTCCTAGAACATGCCATGCTGCCTAACAAAGGTATATGGATGTTGAAAAATTTTATGTGGGTTCATAGAGAGATTAGTGTGGGCATGTACCGTAAATCAAGTAAATAAATAAATCTGAGCAAGCAGTGTTTGAATATTTGTACTGAAATACTGATGACACTATCACTGAAAGCTGTGCAATGGGGAGAATCCCAAAATTCCTCCTACCTGATGCTGTAGCCTTCCTCCCCCTGCCTCTTTCTTTTTGTTATAGTCTGTTAGACCTTGTTTGGATTGGAATCCTTGGTCAGGAGCTGTGACTCTCTACCCTCCTGTATAGTTTAGGTGTGTAATAGTAATTAAAAATCTCTGTTAGAGTTGTTGCTCAGGACCTCGTCATGTGCATGAACAGTTGGATGGATAAGAGGTGCTGTGTGCTGCTCCAGGAAGGGAGGAGGTGCTGGATGGTGGGCCCAGAGGGCTGCCTGCATACCCTCCGGCACCCCGGCCAGTGAGCTACTCAAGCGTTGCCCGTCCTGCATCCCCAACTCCCCAGCGGCAGCTCACCTGGTCCCCTGTTCACCCCTGCTTCCCCACTTGCAAGCAAACTTCGCCTCCCCCTGTGCTTCTCTGACCATCTTGCACAGTGAAGGAAAACTCCTAGCCTTTCTTTTTTTCTGTGGCTCTTCATCGGGCTCTTCCTCCCCTTTGCGCTTCTGCCCTTTCCCTGCTCTTGGGTTTTCCCCACTGGAGATTTAGGCAGAGTTTTGTTCTTCGATGTGGAGCTCTGCCCAAACCTAGCCCACTGCAGGCTGGACAAGACATGCCAGGTCTTCTCCTGCTGCAGTTCCCCACCCGTGAACACCGGGTGGTCTTCTTGGCGCCGGGCAAGACAGCACGACGGTATGTCCATGGTGTGCCGCAGCGTTACAAACATGCACTTCCTGGTAAGAGGTTTAGTAATGCTTTTACAGTGTCAAGTCCTGTACAAGTTAAAACCCCCCCTGGTGAGCTAACCCAGTCCAAAACATAGGTAATGCATTTATTTAGTAATCAGCAAATTAGCTTATGTAGTCAGTAGATGTTGAGGCCCAAACGGCTGATAAGATGATTTGCTTTCAGGTGTTTTCTCAACATTGTGCTCAGCATCAAGTATAAATTGAATAGAGTGACCTGTTGATACTGAGTCAAATTGACTGCATTTCCAAAGATTCTGTGGTTTCAATTACCATAAATTTTTGATACTGGGTCTACCACCAGTGCACCAATTCCAGCACAGCAATATCTTATCATTGGTTCCCTTAACACAGTTAACGGAACGATAACTTGCTTTCAGATGATTTGTTCTTTTGTCTTTTCCCCAGAATCAAAGATTACTATCATAGAGGGGAAGGATGCAGTTTAAACAAATGAAATTGGAATGGCTTCCGAAATGTGAATGAATTTTGGTCAGAAGATGTAAAACGGGTTACAGGTTGCTAGCTGGATCCTCAGTTTGTGAGATGAATAAGTCAATTAGTAGCTCTTCAGTTTATTAGAAACTTAATTGCCAGGCTATAATGGAAACTTCTGAACTGCAACAACTCGTTAGAAGCAATAAAAAAAGTCACTTGGTGGTAGAAGAATATTTAGTAGGCTCTTTTAAACTGACATGTTTAGCTTATAGCAGAAGGGTTAGATTTTTCACCTGAAAAGGTAGTCCATCTCACAGGAGGTATGACAGCATTACTTTGGGTGATCAGGGGCACAATTTTAGAGAAAACCCCATTTGCAAATGGCCTGTGCCGTGGTTTTGCATTGTGAAGCTTTAATCCCAGATACTTGACAGAAATTTTACAATGTCAGGTGAGTGTGTCTCCCTGTCAGAGAGAAAGTAACCTGAGTTCAGTTATCAAGATTAAACATGAGAACTTTTGGGGATTAGAAATATACACCATATTGACTATATTAATAAATATCCTTACTTTTATGTTGTTATACCCTGGAGAAGGAAGGGGAAAAATGGAGGCTGCAGGTGCTCCTGTCTCCTTCAGCCTGCAGACCTTGCACAGGTCCTTCTTGTGGTGCCGTAATGTCCCTGGGAGCAGTGCTGGTAGTTCATTCCACTCCAGGGACCTAGCTCTGGGAGTTAAGCATTGCAGTACCTGCATTGTGTATAATTACACTATTTATTTAATGTTGTTTTGAGGGAGAGTGGGATGGCAGAGCATATTGCTTTGGGTATGTACAATATCTCTGGAAATCCAGCTGGAGTGAAGCTTTTGTATAAATACAGGGATGTGGTTGGTCCTAAAGATCAAATATATACGCGATCCATATGTTGGGCAATGGGACTGCTGAAATTGGAAGGCAAGCTCTGGATTCAAGTGGTCTTTGCCTACAGGTTAGTGTGAGGAGTATGAGTATAGCTGTCTCCTTCAAGAACAGAAGATCTTTTGTTTCCTTTCCATACCCTAAAGGCATTTGCACAGAGGTGGTGATAATTAATCCCCATATTTCTACTACATATAAAGAAACCTGGCTGTAATTTTCTCCTAGTGGGACTCCATTTTGTTTTTAAAGATAATTGATAGCTCTGGACTTAAGCATTTCAATTATGTGAGTGTCTCTTGGGGACCAGATTAACAGACCTTGGAAAAACATTCTAATGCAAATGCATCATGTGGATTTTTACTGTAAGACAGCACAGGACGCCTAAGGATTTGCAAAATAGTTGAACAGTAAAATAAAAGCTGAAATACTCCTCAAAACATAAAATGGCATGGGTCTGCTTGTGAGCAGATAGGATGGAACAAGTGGTTCTCCACTTGGATCACTGATTCCTCTTTGGTCCTGGGAGAAAACACTGCCAGGTATGGCCAGCTCTAAGTTGAGAAGAAGGAGGCACTTGGTTTGGACAGCACATTGAGAAAGCAGCAAAATCACTATGCTGTCTGTGCTGGTGGTGGGGCAGGTGGGCTCCTTCTGCTCCAGAAGAGGGAGGACTTGGGCTGTAATTCTTCCCTTTCACCGTCTCTGACCTCAGTTCTCGTTTTTTTGCTGGCAGGAGCAGGAAGACAAGCCTGCGTTTTAATCCCTTCCCTCCTTCTCCTTTCCCTGTACTTCTGCCCAGCCTGTGGCTCCTTATCCTCACGTGGCAAAACTTGGTTTGTGGGACCAGGGCTGAGATACAATCTGCCCCTACTCCTGCATGTTTGTTGACAGGAGGTGCTAAGGGCTGGGGTGGCACTGGTGAGCTTTTCAGTGCCTCTGCATCCCTATGTGCAAAAGGGGGAAAATGTGTACCCCTCATTTCTCCTAGTGGTGTGAATCCTAAGGATATTCTTACTCCGAAGTGTGTCATTAAGGAATTAAATCCTCTTGGGAGTTCCAGATGTAGTCACACGTCATTTTTGTGCTTTTGAAATTAGTACCGTAATGTATTAGTTTTTTTAGATCACTCGGATATTTTCAGCTGGAGGAAAATCTTTTATTTTCATTGTTAATTGTGCTATGAATAGATCTTAGGCTACTGCAGAGAAATGAGTCAATATGTTGAAATGGTGATCCCCCATGAGTTCAGGTATACACCTGGCTGCTCTGAATTGCTTACTGAGCTGGGCTGCTGGAACAGTGACACCTTCTACCAGCTGCAGATCTGTCCCAAAGTTTCCTGAGCTTTTTATGAAGATGTGGCAAACTGCCATTGCTTCCAGCTCCTTGGGACTGTGGATTAATACCACGGTTTAGACTCTGATCTTTCAGTATGAATCGAGATGGGACCCTGTACTGTTCAAATTATCGGTAAAGTTAGAACATCATCATCATTCATGATCTGATTTCACTCCTTGAGATACAGTAAGTGTCCTGGTTTGGGCTCAGAGGGCAACTAGGCACCGTGCAGCCGCTCATTCCCTCCTTCCCCCATCGGGACTGGGAAGGAGAAAATAAAGCAAAAGACTCTGTAATTGAGATAAGGACAGGGAGGGATGTTTCACCCATTATGATCATAGGCAAAAGACAGACTCATTAGGGAAAGGAAAAAAGGAACATCAATTTAATTCAGACACTAATATCAACAACACTTAACAGACAGAGTAAAGTCTCCTCTCCCACCACCTAAAACCCCACCACACACACAAACCCAGCACAGTAAGCAAAAGCTGTGCACGTAATAAGCACAAATGAAAGGTGGAGGAAATCAACCAGTGGGAAAATGTTGGAAGATACTATTAACATTTGGAAAAGATTTTCCAAATGGTGTGCTTGGCCCTTTTCTGGAGTGAATCGGCATACCCAAGATGACTGTGAGAGAGCTACAGTGGAGTCCTGTGTCTGGACCTCTGCACACTGGCTTCAACATTTTCAAGAACGGATTGGTGCACGGGACAGACAAGGTGACTGAGTCTCCATTACAGCTCAGTCTTAGGTAGCTGCAGTGGGGTTCCCAAGAACTAACAGGTATTATAGACATAAAATGCTAACCATGAGGTGAACCCGGCTCCATCAATAGGTAGAATAAGCAAAGGAGAAAGAATTATCAGGGGTAGAGGATTTAAATACCTTTGTGTGGGTAAATTATCAACTCATTTCTTTTCACAGCTTTTCACTGGCCAAAGAGAAGAGTATCTCTGGAGACATTTTACTGAAGGCAGAAACCCAATTAGAATAAGATTGTTACACAACTAATGAAGTGTTTTCAGACAGAGAATTATTTTTAGTGCTGTAGAAATATTAAAGCATTGGAGCAAAACATGTAAAAGCAAAGAAGAGCACAGTTAGAAACTTTTCATGGTCTTTAGGCTCCTAGATCACTCATTTTTGAGGATCAGTTGGTGTTCTGGCAGTTTATAGTACTAGCCATCTTTCCCCATTACCTTTACTCATTCACAGTGACACCAACGCCAAATCTTTCTTTTCAGAGCTAGTATCTCTCTGGATGTGCTAGAAACTTTTGCTGTCAGAAACATGGAAGGATGTGCGTTCATTGACATACTGGCGTTCCTTGCCTCCTTCAGCTGGGTGAAAATTTGCAGGCGCCAAAAAACCTCTGACCCCAATGTCTTTATGTTAAACGAACAACCAAGGATGTTAAGAAGTTTGTGGTGTGGCTGGCAAGTGATGCATACCTGCTTCTGTATTAAAAAGACCCATTAGTTAGCAAGGTGCCGTCATTATGAATTGCTTTCATAAGTGTTTAACAATTGCATGTATTTGCTGTGCAACTTTACATTCAAGATTATCCTCCACCTCTTTTACCTTACACTCTGTAGTTCATTTAGGTGGGGTAGATACTTAGGATCTCCTCCTTTAGACAGAAACAAACCTTTTCAGTGTGACCCTGCCTGGAAGTTCAGGACACAGCAGAGCAGGTTTGTGGAAGCATACGGCACTGCTTCTGGCCTTGACAGAGATCGAAGATGCTCAGCTCCTCCTGATTCACAGAGCTTTTGTGATGAAGAAGATGGATACCAGTCTGAAACATGAATTTCTTCAGTGACAGTGCTGAAACCATGAAAGAGCCTGTGTTTGGCCGTGGTGTTGCTTCTCCCCAGTGCTGTCAACACCAAGACTCGGGTTGTGATAGCAAAGCAGAAAGCTGCTGCTTCAGTGATTATTGCTCAGACATTGATGTACCTGACCATCTCTCCCTCCACATCTCCCCTCAGCACCATTTTTGCTGCATCTAATAATTGTGTTTCTTTCTAAACAGTAATTTAGGACAATTAAGAACAATAGAATAGTTAAACCTTTAAAAGGTTATCTCACAATGTCATTTTCTTGACTAATGTGTTCCTGCTGCCATGTCGTTTGTGAATAGACATGTGTTAGCCAGCTAGTGTGCTTCATCTGTGGTGACTTTGATTTATTTGCTCTGTAAATTGGGACTGAAGCAATAATGGAAAGTGACATTAATTGTTTAACATAGTCCTCTTTGTCACATCCTGTGCTTTCTCTGGGGTGTTTGAATGTTGAAACTTGTACAAAACTAATTGAAATTGCTGTGATGAGGACTGGTGTCCACTCAACTTTCTGTTCTTGAATGTCAGCACTCTTGAATGTCTGTTTAAAGCACGAGTACTGAGCTGCTAACAGCAAATACCAGCATTTCTTCTGGCATGATATTATTAAAGAAGGCATTCCCTGTAAGAAATAGTAACACTTCCAGCTTCGTTGTCAGCTGTATAAGCTGCACGGCTCAGTAAGAGGGGAGGTGGTGCACCCCACCAGCTAGGCTTGCTGGAGAAGTTCCTGGTGTGGGGCTGGGGGACAGGCACCGGACCCCCCACACGGGGCTGCAGGCTGGCTTGAAACACGGTTAGGAAGAAAAGTCAGCGCTTCATTACATCACAGAGCACTTTTTCTTCTGATCGCACTTTTTCATACTTTCTTAGACGTGACATCACAGTTTTCCTCTTTGCCTCTCAAAAGGTGGCTGTGAAAAGCTGCATTTGGAGCACGGTTTTATTCACAAGGTGGCTTCCCTCTGCTTATTTCCATTCTCTGCACACTGAATTATCACTGTGCACGTGTCTCTGATATGGTGGAAGTCACCAGATATTGGGACTTAGACTCCTTTTCTCAGTGGCCAAGCCCCTTTTGGCCTTTTAAGTAAATGCTTGTCCTTAGCATTAGCTTTGCCTGAGTGTTTATTTGTTTCTTGGGGATGATGTTGTAAGCACCAGAACAGTCTGTGCTCTTCTGTAGCTTTCTAGCTCGAAGACAGAGCTTTTCTGTAAGAAGCCGTGAGGTGTGATTTGGCAGAGAAGCCTGGCAGGAGCAATTATCTGTGTGGTTTATGAGCATCTCTGTTCAGAGTCTAGTAGATACAGTATTACTGAAAAAAGTCATGCTAAGGGGATACCCAGATCCACTTGATTTTTCTTTTTTTTGAGGTGTTACTGGCAGTGTTTTGTTGTTGACATTTTTAACTTGATTTTTTTTTTCAAAGGGAGAGTTTTTGTTTCTCTTACTGGTGTATTCCTTACTAGTTCACTTTTAAACTATGAGATTTGAATTCAGCTGAAATCTCTTCACAGTGTGTACCTGAAGCATGATGAACCACTGTGAAGCTGGTAGAAAAACTCCTGATTTGATATCCTTGGAATCAGCAAAAGGCTTTTCATTTATTTTAATAGCACTAGGATCAGCCTAGGAATCCTAGATAATTGATCTGTCAAGATCAATTTCCAATCTTTCTGAAAAATAAGTATAATGATTTTTACACAATTCTATTCTTCAGAACTCTCAGTACTCCAAAAATCTGTACCGTAATATACAGTAGGGACTATATTTCATTAAAAAATCGGAAAGCATTTAAATTTACTCAATTTGACAAAAAGAAGTCTTGTTGCTGAAATAAGATATCTAATATAAATTAACATTACAGCCACATCTGATTAGGAATTAATCTACTTTTTATAATTGCAGTCTGAAAGAGATAAATGCATACAATAGTCGCACTGAGCACTCAAATGACATAACTTGAAAGGACAACTTCAAAGGCAACCTGCCTGATACTTTTCTTTTAAAAGAAACGCAAAGAGCCTGACATCTACAGTATGAGTCCTGATGGCTAGTCTTACGCCAAAATGCTGAGGAATTAGAAGGTTTTTGCTTGGCTTTGGAGCAAGGATTTCCGGAAGTATGGCAGGGAAACCTTTCTCTCTCACACCATGCTGCAAATGTGAACAAGGTTTTCCAGATTACACTGGTGATTCATTTTGGTCTTCTGATTAGTTGTCTTATTCTCTGATTCTTTTAATTTTATCAGGTCAATTAGCTGATGTTCAACATTGAAAAGAGAAAGAAAGAGACAACCTGGTTTTACGCCATCATTAGGTGTCAGCAGTTTAGGCACATCCTGTAATACAATCCCTGGGTGATTACTTCTCGTTGAAAAAAAAAAAGAATTGTTAAAGGTAAACTAAAGCAGTGTAGTGCAAGTGCAAAGAGATTTCTCTTGAATGCAGAGATGGATAATTTTATTGCACTTAATTACATCTTCCAAGATGCTGTTGCAGGTTACTGTTTCAAGGTCTGATTTAACTGTGTTTTGACTGCTTTTTCACATACAGAGGCATTGTTTTGTTTCTTTTCTCTTCTCACCTGGTTCCACTTTTTGTTCTGTCCCCTTCCGCAGAAGATAGATGAAGAGAGTGAGGCAAACTTGCTAGCCGTTCTCACTGAAACACTGGACAGCATCCCTGTGGATGAGGACGGATTGCCTTCATTTGATGCACTGACAGATGGAGATGTGACCAACGAAAATGCCGCTAGCCCTTCCCCAATGCCCGACGGCACCCCTCCAACTCAGGAGGCAGAAGAGCCGTCTCTAGTAAGAACCCTTCCTACTGTTTAACAGGAATTGGATGTGCCTCTGGCTACCCGCTGCATGGGTATGATGTAGTCACAGTAAGGTCTGGACTTTTCATTTAGACTGGAAAGAAAAATCAAGTAAAGAACTGGAAATTAAGTGGGGGGAAAAAGCCCACCAGATAGCCATAGGATGACTAATAAGGCAATCTATTAAAAAGTGTGTTGAAGAGATTGTTTTTGAGATTCTTGTGCTAATGGCTGACACTTTTGCTTATCATTCTGTTCAAATAAGTCAGGGTAATTGTTTTTAATTAATATTTCGTTTCTCGGAGCTCTTTTTGTGTGTATGCTTAGCCATCACTTTCGGTGATCTGTAAAGGAAGGCCCATTGAGTCTTGTGGGATGTGGGGCTGATTTTGTGCCTTTAACATTGATTTGACCAGTAAGCACCAGCTTAGTGCTAATCTGGGCAAAACTGAACCTTGGGTGAGGATGTGGGTGAAATCCTATATGCATTTTGCTCAGTAAAACCAGTTTGAGACGTGATTCTGTTTCTGCTGAAAGCCCTTTATCACTGACTTCTGCGGAAGCAGAGTCAGATACCTGCATCTTGACGCTGTATCCATTAGTCTGTTAAAGTTAACGTCTCTGTTTAGATCAGAGGCCTCTTCTGTCAAACAGATCGCCGAGAATTTAATTTTGCCATGGATTCAGAAATCCAAGACCCCTGTCATTTCTGCTTGCCCTGCAGTATACTGCAGTAAAGGGAGCAGAAATACCCTGCCAAGCTAGAAGAGAAAGTAATGTTTTTGCTCTGGGGAATATTGTGCCCTTCTTTCTGTTTTATTGTACTTTGCTTGCTAAAATTGATATAGGTAACTTTAAGTAACTATGCAAAAACATAGATAAGTCATTTTAATCCATAAAGATGTGTAACTTTACTCTTTTCCTTCCATTTCCTTTTCCCTGATGTGTTTGTAGCTTAAGAAGCTCTTGCTGGCTCCAGCCAACACTCAGCTAAATTACAATGAATGCAGTGGTCTCAGCACACAAAACCATGCAAACACTAATCACAGGATCAGAACAAGCCCTGTGGTTGTTAAGGTACAAACTTAATCTTTGTAATAAGGAAAAAAGAAAGAAACAGTGTAACAAGGTCTTTCATGCTTTCAGCAACCAAGCAAGCAGTAGATCTGTATGTATTGTATTAATCTGCCTAGTATCTTGCAGCTGCTTTAAAAAAAAAACATAACAGATTATAGACTGTGTTCCAGAAAATCACCTTTATGCTCTGAATATTTCATTTATGCTTTTTCTCTTGGCAGAGTTCAGTTGCAGTCCTACCGTCTGTTACTCTTGCCTACTTTATTGATACACGGAGTAGTAGGGGGTACGATAAAATTTGCTGATGGGCTGGTGTTGTTTATGAGTGACTCCAGGATGTGGGACTGCCATTTTACCAGATGTCTGAGTACTAAGAAAAATGACACTGGATTCTTGGCAAAAGATGTATATCAGCCATTAATTGGATAGAATGTGGGCTCTGACATAATTCTGTTAGCAGGCTGTATTAAACAATGTTTGTCTTGCCATTCACTGTAACTGAAAACAGAGCGTTTAGGGGTACTTAAGAGAGTTGTGAATACCGGGCTCAAGCAATCAGCAGCAAATTAAGGTTTAAACCAGCTTATTTTTTTGTTCACAGTAAAGGCGCTGTAGGGTCTTGTTAGTTACATGTTGCTGAGTAGGAACATTGAAATGTAGGAGAAATGAAATAAAAAGCTGCATAAATGTCATTTAGGAATTTTAAATGTAATTTTCTTTCCTTGTTCTGCAAACAATTATTCACAGCTCATAGATCTAGTACACTTAGACTGAACACTTCATTGAAAATCTCATCTCTTCAGAAAACCTATATCCATTCTGATAAGGTTCAGTTCACTAATTTTAGCTTTATTTTATTTTATTTTATTTATTTTATTTTATTTTATTTTATTTTATTTTATTTTATTTTATTTTATTTTATTTTATTTTATTTTATTTTATTTTATTTTATTTTATTTTATTTTATATTTGCCCTGTTTTTAAGACTGAGAATTCATGGAGCAATAAAGCGAAGAGCATTTGTCAACAGCAAAAGCCTCAAAGACGTCCCTGCTCTGAACTTCTCAAATATCTGACTACAAATGATGACCCTCCTCAGACCAAACCAGCAGAGAACAGGAACAGCAGCAAAGAGAAATGCACCTCCAAAAGGAAGCCCCATCTGCAGTCTCAGACAAATCATCTGCAAGGTACATGTGGGACCACAGAACACAGCTTTGGTACCAGCAGTAACACAGAGAAGCTGAAATACCATGGTTGTGAATACTCTCGATACCTCTTCTCTTCTTTAGATTACTACTGTAAATCTGGCATCTCTTCTGCACAGGGAAGATTTTAGAACAGTATAATGAAGTTAGAATTAGTTAGCTAGATTTAGCTTTTAAACAACTTTAATCCTGTCTCTGTTGCCCCCCAGCCTCAGAAAAAGAATCTGAGGAAAAGTTTTACAAATACTACATGTTAATATATGAAACTATCTGGAGATACTTATTCACAGAGTACTGTACCACTAAAAAATCATTATACCCCTAAACAGGCTGGGCAGCCCAGTTCATTAGTGAGCTGCTTTCTTTTTGCTAGCGTAAAACTGAAAGCATTGTTAACCTGCCACATAGTCCTTAAGAGACAATAAATAGTGCTCTCACTGCTACATAGAAAGCAATAAATGTGTCATTCCTGTTAAAGCTGAAATGCCAGTTTGTAATTCTATTTTGTAAATAGTTGAAAGTTTAGCTGCCATCCTGATCTTTCTCTCTCTTTTTAGATTTTTTATGGCCAAAACTAAACACTTGTGTTGACTTTTAGTATCCCCCAATGCGTAGAGAACTGGTCTATATTACAAGTAGCTTCTGTGACAGAGATGCAAGAACTTAGAGTGTCCTCTCTCTCTTTCTCTCCCCCTCTTCCCCTGCCTGTTGTCCCAATATAAAGGAAAGCTGTAAAAGATGATGAGCCCAAAGGGAGGTTTCTTTTTACAGTTACTGTTACTTTAAAATACATCTACATATATATATTGGCCTGTCATCTAGAACACCAGGTGCCTATCTCAGTCACATCAGTGCAAATCCTGGATGACTCCACTAAAGTCAATGGAAGTTTTCTGGCTGCAACAGAGATCAGTGTATGACCCTAAATGTGTTGTTCTGGTATTTTTAAAGCAACAGTTGTAAACTGTATATGTTTTTTCATCTTTTCCCTTCTGCCCCACCCTGCATTTTCAGCCCCCATCAAATCTAATTTTTCACTCTTCACTAGGAAGTATAAGCAAATTTAATAAAAATAATCTTCCCTTCCCTCCAGCAAATACCCTTCTCGCAGCTGTACATTTTGACATGCTAAGTATAGTTTTCCCCATTATGGTCTCAAATTCTCTGAACAATGTTTCTTTTAAGAAAGAAATCCAACTGCCCCTAGAGCTTCTTGGATGCCAACTGCCACTCCTTCTGGATGGCTTCAGCAGGCTGCTTCACAGCAAAATCCAGAGTGAACTGTACATGTAAAACCTGGGTCTCTTACTGCAATGGTACTGAAACATAGACCTGCCAGAAATTACAGGAGGATTTATTAACACCGTTGGGTGTTAAGGTGATACGTGATAAGGTATATTGTGTATAACATGCTATATGCACATATATGTTATACACATACATAGATGTATGTGCACACATACATAAATATGGATTATAAAATCTTCCTGTTCAGATCAGAGCTGCATTTTTTCCCCAGCTGAGGCAACTGTGTAGATTCAGTGCAAAGAAGCAGGGCACGTTGGGTTGTAAAAACAGCGTGGAAGGAGAGGTTAGGAAAGTCTAGAGGGACATAGAGCTAACTTACCAGTGTCTAACATGATTGTGACTTTGGTGGTATTACAGGTGAAACTGCAGACAGAGATAAACTATTCTCTCCTTTAACTCCTGCAGTTTCATTTACAGGCTTCTGAAATGTTTTTTCATCAAATTTGCCTCATACACCAATATATGACTTCAATGTCAATGGATTTGCATATAATACAAATAGAAGAATATAGTGCCTTCAGCTTAGACAGTCAATTCATGCAGAATCAACCTTGCAAGTTTAACTGATATTTGCAGACTTGCAGTCATTTGTCCGTACATTTAATCAAAAAGTGAAAGAAAATTGGCTCCTTCTGTTGTAAAAAATTATCAGGGTCTAGTATTTTCGTTCAAAGTTAGGGAAAGCTTATAAAGAATAAGTCAAACAGTATTTTCCCTCAGGGTTACTGTTGCCAACATATTGCAAACCCACAGGAATGTCCGTGGACCCATTCATGCTAAAGATCATCTGTGGTTTTGTATTGAAATTTGCCCATGAGGAAACTTAGTTCTTTTGAACCTGAATGTTTTCAATTTACAGGAACAAGCAACTTCATGTGAACCCTTTATAATAAGAAAAAAACACACCACAGCAGACCTTGAAACTCCAATAAAAAGTCACCGTGGAAGATGATAGTGTCTTGACTAAATATTTACACTATCAATAGCTGTATGTGAGGGTGAATCCTTTGCAGGAATACTGTTTGGTCAAGCCCTTGCCTAGCAATAAGAAAACTGATGGGTGTTTTGGTATGTGAACTTCTCAGTGGGAGAGCTCAGTCATATCTGCCTAAAATAAATACATACAAGTGTGAGATAACGCCTTGGTTCTGTGCCCCCCTCTGGCAGATTTGCACTGTGCCTTATTGCTTCAGAGTTTTATATGTATATTCTGATGTGGGACTTTTCTGTGGGACTAATGAGAAATAGAATGAGACTTTTTAGAGGCTTGAATAGCTCTTACACATTCAGCTTCCTTAGAAGGCCTAAATTGGGTAAGAGTATGTAGATTTTTACCCTCTAACAAAAATTAGAAGCCTTTGTATAAAACTATTCCAGAGCCTTACTGTAAGGTCTGGATTTTTTAATCCGATTTTACCTCTAGGTAGCCACTGGCAAACATTAGTATCCCTAGATGTATATAAAATACACACAAAGATGTGTCAGATTACATTCAGTCTTACTGTACCTCATTTTATGAACAAATCAGCAGCAATGGTAGATCAGACAAATAACTCGTTGAGGTGCATCTCCTCACTCTGGCAGTGACTTCTGAGGAAGGTGAACCCGAGGTGAACACCTAAGCTGCCATTTCTAACTTTCATATGGGGAGGAGGAGAAACAATATGCAGCTCCTGAGAATTGAGTTAATTTTTTAAAAAATGTAATATTATTTCAGGAATGCTCTAGAGCTTATAAAAGTAATCAATTTGCATATAAAATCCTTTAATGTTGATGGGAGCTCCAAGCCTGGAATGAATACGAAATATGCAGTAGTGACACTCTGGACAAAAGATCTGCAGTGCAGGAGTGTTCAAGGGGAACATTTTGTCTTAAGTAATTAATCTGCAGAAGAGATCCCCTGCTGTTTTTCTTGGTACAATGCTCTCTGCGTTTAAACTTCAGTCTAACTTCTGAGAAGTAAAATTTGCAAGTAATATTATTTTTAATTTTTAAACATTTTGCTGTCAATTAAAGAAATCTTAGTTGTACTACAATATCCTAGTCTTTGGCTTGCTTTGGGAAAATAAAAGTTTGCATGAATTAAAGCTACAAAGACTTGTATTTTTATAGCTAGAGCTTTGGTTTTCACATGTGTTGGGATTGTAGTGCTGAGAGCTTCAACTCCATTTTTAACCATCTGTGACTACGTCCGTGGCTTGTCATAGTTTGCAGGATAATTTGCAGAAATTTGGACTATAACTGGTTGGACTCTGGCCTCATAGAAACAACCTATTCTCAGTGCTATATATAAAATTGTATATTGTAGAAGTAAAAATTAACTGAATATTCATAACGTTCTGTTACTTCATAGTTATTCTGCTGCTTCTGTTTCCAAATAAAACGTGAACTGTAGTCTAAATTAACTCTAAGAGAAATAACATTTTCACAGTGTATCCTGTAGAGTTCTTCATTGATTTTTAATATGTACCACTCTTCTTCTGAAAGGTTCTTGGCATTTGGGTTGTGTACTGTATTTCAGAGGTACAGTAATTGATTTAAATCATTGTTGAAATTTAGGTGCCCTTTTGGTACCAGTAATAAGGAATCAGGATAAGTCTCCTTATTTATCTATCTAAGATACACCTAAATGGCTGTTGAACTCTTAGAGCTCAGCCCTAACTGGGTAACATGGGATTCCAGCACCAAAATAAAAAGAAATCTTCTTATGCAGTGTTTAAGTATTCCATAATAATTTTCTTTTTCCCTTTAGCCAAACCAACAAGTTTATCACTTCCATTGACGCCCGAGTCACCAAAGTAAGTACTAAAAAGTGCAAACATTTATAAAAGGGAGGGGGGTTCAATAGATTTTGTCTACAGCAACTCCATTTCAGCTTGTTTTTATAAATGTGCCCTGTCTTCCAGTGATCCCAAGGGTTCCCCATTTGAGAACAAGACTATTGAACAAACCTTAAGTGTGGAACTCTCTGGAACTGCAGGTGAGAAATGGGGAGTGCTGGCTTTTCCTTTAATCACGGCTCATCTGTGTGTTCGCTCATTTTAATATACCACATGTACACTGAGATCTCACAGAGGGGTCTGGTAGATTAACTTCAGTGCAGTTTAGCATTGACTTTTTATCCAGTTACCTGAGAAGGAATGTGTTTGAAAATATGGCTCTAAACATACACAAGAGAGCATAATTTCTGGGAAAATATGAATGAAACCATTTATCTGTTATACTTCCCCATTTCCCCATAGATTTGTGTACTGCTGAGCACCATCTTTCAAAGACAAACCCCACAGCACAGTGTAATAGATGTTACAGATGGAAAAGTTATGTCATCCAGTCTGTCTCCAGGCCGGGCTAGGGCTGTACGTGACTGCATGTTTCAGTGCTTTGTCAATTCTAGATTAATATGTCACAAATAACAGCTTTCTCCTCTTCCACTGAAAAACTATTCTGTAGCTTAGAGGTAATTTTTAAAATTGGTATTCATTTTATATTCTTGCTTTCTCTTTATATCTTCTGTTAGCACACTTCACACAACCTCCCTTTATCCTCCTCCTTCTTTCAGATCTCTGGTGTTTGTACCTTTAGAAGATTTGTAGATTTTTTTATCATGTGCTGTTTTAGTTCATGCATCACCCATTGCACTCATTTAATTCATCTGCTCTTCTTTCCGCTAAAGTAAATTCCTTCAGACTCAGATCTGTTTTATTGCTTTCCTCTGAGCTCTGTTTTGCCTCCATTTTCCTGATTTGTCCAGAACTGAGAACAAGAGCACAAGTTGAGCTCCACCTGAGCTATTGCAAAGACTGTTTTCTTTCTCAGTTGTGTAATATTGAGAAATAAGAGATGTACTTGGCATGTGTTTCTCTCAGGAAAACAGTGGATTGTACATTATGTGATTGCTATCGTTTTGGGGGGCATTGCAAAATATGTCTTCAGGTACCATAAATCAACTTGATGCCCCTAAATTCAGTGGCTCTATGCAACAGCAGGCCTAAGCACTAGATGTGTGTATGTACTTTGGGCTTTCACTTCCCTACAACCATCACTGCACTTTTTCAAAAACTTCTTCATTAGTTCAGCATTAAAATATGCACACTTTCTTCTGCCATGTCATGAAAACATGCAATCTTAATCATTCCTCTCGTGACAAAAGGAAGCATCCTTCCAATGAGCCGCCTTTTCACAAAACCAACACAAACAAGGCAAAATTCACTGTATGCAGCAGCGTAATCCTATTCAGTGCCAGTAGGCCTGAAGCATGGAGAAGCCTCTTTCATCATTGCTGGAGAGCAAATCTGCACAAGGGTGCCCATTTGTAAGCATACTGGTAACTCGGTGCGTAGTGCTGCCAACTGAAAGGGGCAGATGAGGTGACTACAGCAGAGTGGTACAAGCAACCCTTGAAATCACTGAAGGGAGCAGTATTTTCTCCCAGCCAGAAAGTCAGCAGCCCGCTCTTCCCATCAGCTGACTAGACAGAAACTGGGAGTCGGTCTGACCCCTGGATAGTCCTCTAATATTGCCTCCACAATGGCAACAGGAATGGTCTTGGTGTTACCAAATTCATTCCGCTTCATCAGCTGTGCACAGAGGAGGAAACAAAACAGCTTTGTAGTTGTCTCAGACAATATGACCAGGAGAGCTAGCACATTAAAAAATGCATCAGAAGCTGTGAAACAGAAACAGCACAACTGGACGAATACGTGAACAGGAACATTGTACTATGAAAACATGATTTTTTTTTTTCCCCCCTCTGGAAGTAGATAGAGTCTAACTAGAAAATAAACCGATGATAATCAGGAAGAATAAGAGTTGGTGGAGTATGTGTGGGCAGGGAGTTGGGGCAGTATTCCCAAGCACTGTATGCAATGGTGGCTCGTGGACTTTATGTTGCACTTGCTCTGATCTTCACAATTCCTGGCAAGGCGATTTCAAGAGACTGTATTTCATCACTTGGTAGGTGTATTAAACTCTGCCTTCACATACACATAGATTTTATTTTTATAATCATATATGTATATAAATTTATGAAAAGATGAGTGGTTGTGCGTGTCTTACTTTTTAAGCCATTTGTATTGTGTTAGTGGCTTGTGTCATGAGTCTGCTTGTGCTGGAAGCAGATAAGTACATAACAGAAACAACCTCGAGTACTGAAGAATTCACACCGTATGTAAGTAAATCATGGCAGAATTGGGACCCACTTCAGGGAGGAAAAAAAAAAAAAAGAGAAAAAACCAGTGTCAGTAGTGATTAATAATACCTTGGAGTTCTTTAGAGAGACCCTGGCAACTCCAAATTATATCCAGATAACCGCATTGCTCATTGTCCTTATATAGGGCAGTTTACACTGTACAAGCACTATTTATTATAATTTAAATAGGAGTTGCCTTGATCTTACTGCCGAATTGAAAAGAACATTAGCAGTGCTGCTCACACTATCGAAGCACAAAGTATTTTAATATAAATAGCGGCTCCCTTGATCTCTCTGCTGAAAACAACATTGGTTCCCTCACTGATGAATTAACTATAGAGTAGAAAAATAAATAAATAAAATCATTTCCCACATGAGCCATCAATCTTCGTCACAGACACATTTTGGTTTCTCGTATCTAAAGTCAAACTGAAACTGTTCTCTTGCCGGTGCTATCACTTGCTTTACAATGGATTTGTTAGTAGTTGTGAATGTAAGTTTGTACTCCCTAAAATTGTCAAAGCACTGATTTGTCAAATTATAAGGAACAAATATTTTTTTAAGTGTTTTCAGGCCACACATAAGAATTATTTGAATGCCCTTTAAATAAGTTGCCTATGATAGAGGAGTAAGTCCATTACTATCTAAAAGCCCAACTTGTGCAGCTGATTTCTAGTGCTATTCTAACAAAGATGGACCAGAACATGATGATATGGAGGGAGTCCTAGGTGGTGATAACATAGTGGATAAAATTTCTGTGTAAGGTGAGTCTCATTCTGAGTAAGAGGCTCACAAGAGGTCCTTCTCCCTTTGTTTCCATATCTAGCTGCATTGCCAACACGTTGCTAAGAGGTTGTGGGCTTGAACCTCTCTAGTGTCTTCCAGGAACATGGGATGTTTCTGTGTCACTGGAGGACCTCTTTTCTCTTTGTTTCCAGTCAGGTTGAGGGGGCATCTACAGGCACAGGGACCAGGAGGTTGACTCACCTCTGGAGGTGGCTGTTTTTCCTGGTGATCGAGGGCTCCTCAATGACTGTCTTAGACTTTCTGCTGAACTTCTAAGTGTCAGAAGTTAGATGGTGTGCCTCCTAAATGTTTGAAATTCATCTTGCTCTGTTCTCTCAGTATCTTTAAACCTTCACTCCTAAATACTCAAAGCCATCATGTAAGTGCATGAAGCAAGTTTACAGGCTTAAGGCTCAATCAGTAACTGGAAGGCCATTTCCACCTTCTTATCTACAACAGGTGACTTGGTGAAACATCTCTCATTTGCACACAGCTCCCTGTAATTTACTTGAGCATAAAACTCCTCACCAGTCTTTCTTGGGTACAAAATTTGATTTCTTCAGAAAGATGACAGAAAAGGCTGTATGAACACAACCAGCTTGAATAGTGATTTGGAATCCATGAGCATCCTTAAGGATACGCATACCCTGCTATTTGCCTACCTTTAGATCTGTGTTACCTATTAGTTGTCAGAACAAATACTTCTAATCTATCATATAAGAATTTTTTTGACCTCAGAATGATTTCTGATAAAGTGAGATGGGAGATGCAGAGAGTTGTCCAGAGGGAATAAAATCTAGTAAATCATTTGATATTTTCGGGCATCTGTGTTTATTCTCTGCAGCACTGACAACAGGATTAAACTGAATATTCAACAAGCATGTAGTTTTTTATTATATGATGGCTATTTAATTTTATTATATTTTCCTGGCTTCTGCAATCTTTTGCCACACATAAGCTCTTCTGATTCTTTTACTGAATTAAGCTGTTACCTTGTGTTCAGCGTTTTAAGTGGCCTTAAATAATGTCTCCCTTGACAATCCATTTTCAAACTTTAAAAGATGTAAAAGAATTCATTTTCAATACCTCTCAAAATCCCAGTGCACATGTAGGAAGGTCCCAGGGCTGTGTTCCCCAAAAGACACTAATTCTAAGCCCCCTCAAAGCACAACAAATGGCATCAAACATTTAAATGCTAACAATTAAAGTAGAGTTTTAAAAAGATCAATGTCTATGTAAAACAGCATTGCAAATCAGCCCTAAAAAGTCGAGATGTCACGCTTTATGCAAAGACACTCCCCAAATCTCTGCTTATCAAGCTAGCAGAGCTAAATGAGTTAGTAAAAGGGCTTTTTAGTGGAGTTTTGGAATGTATCAAAGGTAGTTTCACTCTCCCAGAGATTTTCTTGAAAGAAGTCACTTGGCCAAGGCAACAGAGTCAGCACACATGCAAACACCTTTTGTTGCACAGACATGGGGAGGACAGTGCTGCTTCAGCAGCAGTGCCGGCAAATTGATGTACACTGTTTTCAAGCACAGGATCACCGAGTGAGTTCATAGTATATAGACAGAGCAAGGCAAAGTGCAAACGTACCATTTACCAAAGCCATTCAATTAAAGAAAAGTCCCTACAAAGAAAATGGTTTTATAGCATGTCATGAAAAAATACTTGCCTTTTACTTTAAAAAGAAAAAACACTGTTTAAGGGGGATGATTGTAGAGTATGTACCACTTCTAACAGATTTGCTGTGCAGAAGTACATAAGTGTGAGTGATGTAGAGGTACTTGTTTATTATAGAGCACATTTCAATGCAGTAATCATAAATATTGCTAAGGTTGTGCTCTGTTGAAATATGACCTACATACTCTTGATTGTTTGTGTTACGTGATTTGTCTGACACCCATTACATTCTGGGTAATGGCAGCCATTTGTTGCTGTGCACAGCAGGCTCTTTTGACAAAAGAAAATAGGCAGCAATAAAAAAGCTATAGTCTGAATTACATTCTGCACAGCGCTGCACTGCTGAGAGTTTGTGCAAGTGTGTTAACAATGCTCCGAACTGCCTCTTGTCAGCCTTCAGCCCGTAATGGCCATCTGTCCTTCCATAAATCTGTCAAAACCTGCTAAGTTCAAGAGAGAGCACAGAATATACCTTGTACTGTCAACGCTAAAATGTACTCATTGGTGGAGAAATCGGCATATATAAAATAATCCAATGGTTATAGAATATTGTAACACCATTGATGTGGGATCGTGGCCTTTGGTGAAGATTAGTGTGAAGATGAGCAAATATGCAGCCAACTGGTTTTGTCAAAGTTCATGGTTTGGAGATTGGTCACGGGACATGCTGAAGGTGGACTCCGTAGCAGTGACATGAATTCAAAACTTCACTCCCTCCTCCATTCCCCGATGGAGGCTTGTTCAAAAGTTAAATGAACATTTTCCAACTTTTATCTGTTTCTTCTTGCCTGTGCACTTCCTGCTTCTGCTGCAAACCAGGAAAAAAGCCAAAATGCCACGAGGAAGCCCTTTCTTAGGCTGTCCCCAGTACAGTTCTGCCAGCAAGAGAAGTGCCAGTAAATTTAGCTCAGTCTGTACTTTTGCGAGGGTTTTTTTGGTAGGGTTTTGTTGTTTTTTTTTTTTCTCCCCTCCTCTAAAGATTGTTGGACTCCTTGTCAGGCTTCTGGAAATTGTTGTGCTCTGTGTTTAGCTGGCTTCCTGCTGGGGCTAGCTTTAAAGAAGTGGAAATGGAAACAATATTTTATTTTTAATGTTGGATTACCTCTGGAGTGTCTTTGCCTGAAATTCTTAAATATGTATGTTCATTATGGAGTGGTTATATTTCTCCTGCATTCTTTCTTTAAAACTACATCCAAAAAAACAGTAACTAATTCCAGAGCTTCTCATGGGCTGTATAATTTCATGAGTAAAAGTGACAGTTCTAAATTTTTAAAATTTAAAAACAGTCTTTGTGTACTCAGATCTTTGTTGAATCTGAGCCTGAAGTTTTAACCCGGAAATTATTACTGTAGAATTTTGAAGAGGACTGTTCTCTTCATTTTAACAAACATTTGGTAGTCAAAAATATTTGTTAGTGAGGAGGTGGATAAAGTGTGAAATGTATACTGCTGACTCAAGTAAATTTTCGGGAAGGAAGTAAATATTGAGGACTCAAAGAGAATAGTTTAACAGTGATGACTTTGCACAAAACTTTTTCACTACTAAATTCAAACTTGAGGTAACTAGAGCTTTAGGTGTCATTATCTTTTCTTCAGTTTCCCCAACTTTTGTGGCATTAAGCAAAGTCTTCACATAGCCACCGGTAGCTCATAACTATTTTTTCCAAGTGTTCAGACAAAATAAAGTTTCTCTCTCACATCAAGTATTCATGCCTTGGTACTCCTATCTTCTTTTTTTCTGGAACAAATTCATTGCAGCTAATGCAGTGGGACTCCCAGTCTCCATTTGTGCTCCTTAGGGAGCACTGTGCATTGATGGACGCTTTTTCCTTCTTTACAGCAAAACACTATAAAACATGTTCCATTTGCATTGATCTGCTGAGCTCTGTTGCATGGTTAAAAATACAAAACAAAACTCTATAGCCATGTTTGAAATACACATTTCCTGTAAGTGTGACTACCCTCCCTTTTCATTCTTGCTAAGGAAGTAATGGAAAGCTCATTGCTTGGACAAGGAGAAATCTTGGGTAGCGTCAGCCTCTGGAGTGCTTAAGGATGGTCTGGATTATCTAGGAGAGCTCCCTAATCTTGGACTAACTTGTTTAATTTTAAGTATATTTACTTCTGAATTATTTCAAGGTCAATTGGACAGAAGTAAATTTTTCAAATATAACACAGTAAGTAACTTCCTGAAGAGCAATTATTTCCCAGACAGTGGCTACAGTTTGCTGTTACTCTGCCCTGGTGTCCTGGGTTATCCTTTTGTAAAGTCTGCAGAAATTCTGTGATTTCTACAGAAAATATTGAGAGTTATATTCTACCCTTATAAAAACAATTGGAAGATGATACTTCAGTTTCCAGGTTTTACTGGAATGGGCTGTAGTCCTTCATGCAATTTTGTCTCACCATAGTGGTATAATCTGTTACAGTTATGTGAACAATCGTGGTTTAATTAGTGGTATCTTTAGTCTTTGAATACTTACTGTTTCATTTCAACTCCCTACTTCATGACTCTCACTAATATTTATTTCTAAATTCAGTGGTTCATTACAGTTGCAGTTGTCCTATTGTTCACTTGGGTTTCAGTTGCAGAACCACATTTCAGGCAAAATATATTAGTTATGCTTACAAGAATGTATTATACATACATTAGCAATGGTTTACTAAGTTAATGAACTGTGGAGACAAAAGTTGTTGCAGTTGAGTGGTAGAGTTGCTGCACTTTGCATTCAAGTTTTGCATCCTACCAAGTTTCCCTTGGTAGCACTCATTTATTTTTCTTGGACTTGCTTTTATTCAGGTTTTTGTCTGCTAATTTCTTTAAGTTTTCAGTAGTGTCAGTCTTCTGACTTTTGATTTTTGTATCAGAATATTTTTGATTTTTAATGAAAAAGTGTTTTGTTTTTTATCTCTTGATCTTTTTTGTGAAAATCTATAGAGAGAGAGGCGGATGTCAGGGAGGAAGAGAAGGGGCAGAAATGATGCTGAAGATCAATGGCAATGCATTAGTACTGTTGCTGTTGTTGTTACCAGATCTTTGGTGTCTCACACCCTAAATGCTCTTATTCCCAATATTAGTAGCGTTAAATTAAAGTGACATAGAATGGATCTTGTTTTCTATTTGTTTTAAAGAAGCATATGAGCCACCTTTATAAATGTTGTATGTGTGCTTAAAAATACTTTGTTCTGCCTTTTTTTCACCTTAGGCCTAACTCCACCTACGACCCCTCCTCATAAAGCTAACCAAGATAATCCTTTTAGGACTTCACCTAAGCCGAAGTCATCATGCAAGACTGTTGTATCACCTTCAAAAAAGCCCCGCTATAGTGAGTCTTCTGGTTCTCAAGGAAATAACCCAATCAAGAAGGGTCCAGAACAGTCTGAGCTGTACGCACAGCTTAGCAAGACTACAGTACTGTCCAGTGGACATGAGGAGAGAAAGACAAAACGGCCTAGTTTGCGGCTGTTTGGTGACCATGACTACTGTCAATCTGTGAATTCAAAATCGGAAATACACATTAAAATATCCCAGGAACTTCAGGACTCCAGACAACTAGAATTTAAGGATTCTTCACCTGGGTGGCAGTGTCAGATTTGTTCTTCTTTAGAACAAGACCAGTATTTCAAGAAAGAGAGTTTACAGACAAGTAAGCAGGGATCCCATGGTAATAACAGAAAACAGCTCCAAGACCAGGAAATTCGGGCTGAACTGAATAAGCATTTTGGTCACCCCAGCCAAGCTGTTTTTGATGAAGAAGCAGATAAGACCAGAGAACTAAGAGACAGTGATTACAGTAATGAACAATTCTCCAAACTACCTATGTTTATAAATTCAGGACCAGCAATGGATGGTCTGTTTGATGACAGTGAAGATGAAAGTGATAAACTATGCTACCCTTGGGATGGGACACAAGCCTATTCATTATTTGATATATCACCTTCTTGCTCTTCTTTTAACTCTCCATGCAGAGATTCAGTGTCTCCACCCAAATCCTTATTTTCTCAAAGATCCCAAAGGACACGCTCAAGATCAAGGTCCTTTCCTCAATGCAGGTCTTGTTCCCGTTCTCCATATTCCCGATCGAGATCAAGGTCGCCCTGTAGTAGATCCTCGACAAGGTACGGTGTAGCAAATTCATGTATCATCATAGTAGTTGTTAAGAAGGAAAACAGCTAAAACAAAGCAACTTGAAAGGAAGAAAAAAACCCCAAGAAATAACCCAGTGCAATTGATTCTGTTGCTCCTGAGCTGATTAACTGTGAAGGTTACAAGGTTGCTACAGAAAGACTTGTTGCTAGTATCCTTTAAATTTGCCAAGTTCACACTTACTGAGTGGAGCCAGTCAGGTCACCGGCAGAGCAACTGGTGAGAGATACATAAAACTAACCTTTCCCATTATCTGCTAGCTGCCTGGTGCCAATCTAGCTGCAGTCCCTATCAGATGAAGTTGGCAGTCGCTGACTGCTCTGTGTTAGCCTCAGTCAGGAACATTACTGAAGGACCCCAGGGGGAAATCACCTGAGACCCCTTAGTTGACTAGGAGATGGCAAACTGTCACTGGAAAATCTCACTGGTAGCTTAGAAGAAATTGTGAGTTCAGGAATGAGACGGAAAATGGTGTCAATAGATTCAAACTGAATGACAGAAGTGAATGTGTTTCTTCCTGCAGATCTTGTTGCTATTATGAGTCCAGCCACTGTAGACACCGAGCATACAGAAGTTCTCCCTTACGTGCAAGATCACGATCCAGATCACCGTACAGTCGCAGACCCAGGTAGTGCATTTTGCCTGCATTTGGTTTGCTTTGCATCTGCTTCTCAAGAGATAATGAAGCATTGCAGAAATTGTATTACTAATTTTACATTCACAAATGCAGGTGCTTGATTTAATGACTAAGTTATGTTTCCTAGATATGACAGCTATGAGGAATATCAGCATGAAAGGCTGAAGAGGGAAGAATACCGCAAAGAGTATGAAAAACGGGAATCTGAAAGGGCCAAACAAAGGGAGAGGCAGAGGCAGAAAGCAATTGTAAGCACGGTGAAGATAACTGTCATTTTGAAATAGATTTCTGTTTCTTTTCATAGATTTCTAAAGCTAGAACTCAGATTTTATTTTCTTTCTTTTTTTATAAAAGAAAAAATACAAATATCTACTTACATGTATTTCTTGGTATTTCAAATTTTAGGCAAATATGTGTTTTCATAACAGTTTGTGTTTTGATGTTACAATACTAATTTTTTCAGGTTCTGTAAATTGCAGGTCTCCAAGTTTGTCACAGTCAGCAGATAGAAAGGGCTTACTAGAAAGAGGTTTCATCCCAGACAACAGAAAATTAAAAGTGAACCAGTCTATTTCTTATACAGATCTATCAGTGAACCTGCATTTTATACTATATTCACCTACCAGAGTGACAGTAATCAGTGTCTATTTTCTATATTCCTGTTTTTTTACATAAGCAATATAAGGAGTCAGCTTATATACCAATCTCTGGACTTTCATAGTAGTTGTAATTGGCTGTACAGAGGGTACAGATAACAGAATCAAAACTGGGATCCAAAGGCATGAGTTTAATTTTTTTTTCCTGTCTGTGACTTGGTTAATTTTTAAGTTATTTTTAGCAAAATAAATAGTCTAAAGACGTGATGCAATTTAAAAATGTCACTTAGCACTGGCCCTTTCATAATGAATATATATTATTTAATTATTTTGTTCATCAATGTTCTGTGTGAAACAACTGAAATACCTGAGGCGAAGAAGAGAGTTGCTCATCCCGTGTGGGGATGAGCAACTCTCTTGGCTGTTGTAGCAGTAGGACAGAAGAATGGCTATTAAATGAACGGGGGGCTTATGGCCCCTTTTAGTTCCCCATTGGCAACTGTGTGATGGTTTTTATAAATTCAGTCAGGAGCTGCTATAAATATGGACGCCTCTTGTAGTTGCTAAGCACATTTGGTGGCTCACTTTAACATTCTCCACTTGGTTTTCTGTGTCCTGCTCTTTCCGATCAGTTATACCTTCACTGCTGTTCTGGCTGAGCTCTGTTTTTTCCATGAACTGGTGTGGACTGGGACACTATCTTCACTTCCAGATTTTCTCTCAGTGCTCTGTCAAGAGCTCACCAAAATGAATAGGTCTTTTTTCCAGTGCCTTTACTGGACTTTGTAGTAAAAAGTGATTTGTCACATACTTAGCAGCATTTCTCCTAATACTTACACCTGCAGAACTGGGAGTGTGTAGACATTGATAGAGACTGATGTAGTCTACAGCAACAAGAAGTTCTAGGAGGGAATAGACACCTTAATTTTCTGATTTTTGTCTCTGTTACTATTGTTCTTAGTGAGCTTCATCAAATCATTTCATTTTTCTCTGCTTCAGGTGCCCTGTCTACAAAGTGTAGGTGATAGGTGTATTTTGAAAAGCATGAGATTTAGAGCTAGTAACATCCTCTGCTGTGTTGATCTGAAATTCAGTGAAGGCAATGGACTGATTTTTCTTGGCTTCAGACAGGGCTATATTTAAGTCAATTGTTGCAGTTAGTTTTAAAATATCTGGCTTCCATCTGCTTTGAGATGAACACTACCTTCCAGCAATTGTAACCTACACTGGCTGTTCTCTCTCAGATCTAACACAAATTAGAGATTCAAGCAGACCTCTGTCACAGGTGTATCTTGCTACTTCTCAATTACTGTACCTTACTGGTATAAATAAACACAAATCCTGCTGAGGACATAGAAAATCTGATTTAGTTTAAAATGAACAAATATTTGGCAAACAGCTAATAAAAGAAAAAGAAAAAAGGAAAGAAAAGAAACTTAAAAACCTCTAGGTATGCTGCATCGTAACTTCCTATGTTAAAAATTCTAGACGTCTCAAAACCAAGGCTGAATTTATTTTATTTCTAAAGTGAGCATTGTTAAGATAATTAACTTCATTAATGAAATTATTAATAAATATTAATAAATCATAACTAAAAAATAAATATCAATAAACAGAACATGGGCAAAACTTAAAATCCAGCCACCTGTGTAAGAGCTGCAGGAGATGTGGATGAAAACCTATTAACTCCTTTATCCAAAGTCTATCAGCACTTTTACTTTAAAAATCTGTATTGAATCATGCCCGTTTATTCCCTGTACAAATAAGTAAGGGTTAGGGGATGGCAGAGAAAGAGAAGTCCTGATCCCATGAAGTCAATGATAAAATTTTTATTATTTCTAGCATTCTCTGCTTCTTTTCTTACTCCTTTTGGCTTATGGGTCTCTTCTGTGTTACTCCTTTCTTTAGGGACTCAACAAATTTATTGTTCAGCCACAAGAATCTCCTCTCTCTTTCCTTGAACTCTTTCTATAGTCCCATAAATTTAGATTTCTTTGCTCTCTGCATTGGGGATTTTTTTTATTTTCTTTCTAGCCCATTCTTTTGCTGCCAGAACTGATTCATGGCCACATACCTCCAGATACTGTTAAAAGAGTAGCCCAAAGATTGGGCAGTGCTAATGCCTCAGGTGTTACACAGGGCAGGTGGCTTTTCTTCATGAGAAGCACTGTGCTCTGATCTCAGAAGCTGGTTGTAGAAAGGATGCACAGTGGAAAGGGAACAGAAGTTATGCCTGAGCTAAGAGCCATCAGGTATTACTGGTTCAATATCTAGAATTAGTCTCCATGTGACAAGAAGAGTGGGAAACATAGGAAAAATGAATGAGAAAAAAATTCACATATTTTAATCTGTCAAAGCCATATGTGAAGCGAAGCCCTCTGATTGTGCAGGCAGCTTGTATTTTGGCAGACGTGAAGGCATATTGGCAGAATGCTGAGGAGGCTTGTTTTAGAAGCCTGTGCTCATGCTATGTGATAGAGGTGTGTTTAAATGGCTGCCTCTTCAGTCTTGCACTCACCACCTTCACTGAAGTAGCTTCAGATCAGCTAGAAGCCTGGGCTAGCATTTCCCTGTATGGATTCCTGAATTCCTGTCTAGACACAACTATATACAGGTGGCTTGACTTCAAAAGGTACTATGATATTCTTCTCTTCCTTCTTTTTCCCTTTCCAGTTACTGGAGATTCAGTGCCTTTTTCATAGATTGGGGTCTTCATTTTGACCGGTCACACTTGAAAAATATGGGCTAAGCCTACAAGATACTTTCCAGTTACAGAGTAAAAAAATATTTTTGTTATTCATTCATTCATTCATTCACTTGTTTATACTTTTGATTGCGATGCTTTTGTTAACTGAGCAAATGTTAGCATAGTTTAGTTTGATCTTGATTTATTTCACTGGGTCCCCATTTTGTTTTAAAATGGGTCCTCATTGAACATAAGGATGGTGTGCTACCAGATCATAGCGGAGACACATCATGAAACTGGAGGAGCAACTGCAGGATAGGGCAGTCTACTTCGGGCTTTGTAGAAACTGGAATCCAACCCTCAACCAAGACAGATCACAGTGATTTTCCAAGAAGACTGAGGACCCCTTTTTTCTTCTTAATATACCCCAGGAATTTCTGAGTTATGCAGGCTTTTACTCCAGCAGCTCATTAGACCACGTGGCAAATGCTTTCCAAGGCATGGTGTCAGAAATACAGTTGGCACATTTCAATTCTAGGGTCACCAGTTTGTGGTTCCCCATTGACATGGTGCACCAGGACTGTGGGGGTAAAGGGTAAACTGTATGCTGAGCAGCCAGGTGTTCTGGCTCTCTGCCACTCTGGCCATGACACTGACTTACTGTTATATTCTTCCTGCAACTCATTTACTGTGTGTGCTGGCTGCTGCCAGGAGGTATAACAAAATCAGCTTTTATACTTGAGTAGAAAATTACTATTAACATTACTAGTTTTCATTTCTAAGTGCTGACAGTCTCCATGAGACAAGTATCAAGAGTCCCTGTCCCAGACAACTTACAGAAGTAAGAAGATAAATGCGCTGTGAGGCCACTGCAGAGGAAAGAAACACATGGTTTCAAAGAAAATAAATTGCTCTGCAACAGGAAGGCAGGAGAAAGGTGGTTTCATAAATGAGTGCTTGGCTTCTCTAAAGTCTAAAACCAGAGTCAACCTATAATGGAGTGCATTTCCACTAATGAAGGATCCGATGTACATTGTATATTTAGTTTGGGTGTTTTTTGTCGTTGCTCATCTTGATGGCCTTGATCCCAAGCACTCTAACTTCACCGTATGAGTTGCTGAAAATGTATCAGATGGATTACCTAAATCTTGAGGTTTACTGATCCATCGTTATTTTTTTAGCAGTCACCATGGAGTGTGGCTGAACTGTTTCAGTCCTCACAGCAGCACTTGACAATTTTGTACAATGTTCATTCTTTTTTTTCCAGTTCTCATGATTCTTCCTTTTGCCATTCATACTTGCCCAGAGGTCATACTTACTCCTTTTTAAAACAGAATCCAAATAAATTTTTTATTGTTGTTGTTGTTGTTGTTGTTGTTGTTGTTGTTGTTGTTGTTATTATTATTATTATTATTATTATTATTATTATTATTACATCAAAATCTTAAGCTTTAATGGCTTTTTCCATCCATAGCATTTCTGGTTTTTAAACTCTGTCCAACCATTCCCACTGCACTTTCAGAATGGTATTTGGCCTCCAGTTCTAAAGATAAAAGTCTTCATGGCTTTCTACTGGAAGAGGAGAGAAATCACTTGGCAAGGAAGACAACACAGGCATAGGGCTTGCACCAAGGCAGCTGCTGATGCTGGAGGAAGCAATGGAGCTTTTGATAAGCCCATGCTTGTCAACCCAACTTTAAAATGCCCCTGGATTTCTTCTTTCAGCTTCACACAAAGCACCACCTGTATCTTGGGGAGCTAGGTATGCACCACAGAAGTACGGACAAAAAAGCAGTAGGGAAAACAGGGACATCAGCACTAATCAGTGTTAGCTCTGGAGTGGCTGCAGACCCTGCTTAGCAGCTCCACAGGCAGACAAAGCAAACAAGTGTTGGGTGAAGAAGCCTAGTACAAAAAAACATGCGAAAACTAACACATCTAGTAGTCTGCACTTTAGTTCCTTGTGAAATAAAGGATTAAGAATGGAGAAGAGAAAACAAAGTTTTGGAGGAAGCCTTTGCGAGACAAAAAGATACTTAACATCAGTGAATGTTTTGCAGGATGAGTGGTCCCTTCATTGATCCTTAGATGTGTAAAGTATATCCTAGTCCAGTTTTCTCAACTTCTGGTATGCTTTAGTATTTTTATTTGAGACTTGAAATACTGCTTTTCAGTCTGAGATTTTCTACCACATCTGCCTATTCAAATGTTTTCACTGCAAGGAAGAAAGAGCAAGATTTTGAAGAGGGAGCTTTAGATAAACTGAAAGACAGGCATGTTGGGCCTGAGGGAGTTGGCTGGACTCTTCTTCCTTTTTTTACCTGGCAAAGCAATGAACTACACCTAAAGCTTATGATGCAAAATAAGTCATCTGCACTTTTGGTAGGGAAATATGAACACTGTCTTCTAGCTTCCTGCAGGCTCTGCCCACATTAAATTGGAAACAGAAGCTTTTCTGTGCTGTTCTCTAGATTTCCAAGTCATACATCATGTCCTCTAACAATTGCAATAAAGAGCGTACTTAATATGCACATATGGACTTACACATGTAACTTATTATAAAATAAAGGTCTTTAACATTTAGAGGTATGTTGTAATTTGTTAGGCTTGTACAGCTCTTATTATTAATGGGAATAAAAGGCAGGTGTCTCTGTGAATACAAATACATTCTTCATAGTTGCTTTAAATAAGCCAAAGTTAACCAAGACAAAGACAATACTGTATGAATCCTGTGTTCTCCGGTACCTTATACCATCATGGCACTCCGCTTAAAAAAAATACTTGAACACATCTCCTCATGTGTGCACAGTGGAGGACATATGGTGCATTTCAGCTTTAAATTTGAATTTCCTTAATTTTGCAGGTTTAACTTATTTCCTTAATGATAGTTTAACAGGCTTTTTTTTAATTGTTCCGTTTTGGTTTATTACAGTTGTCTTAAAGGGATATTAGAGATATAAAGGTTATTAGAGGCATAGAAGAAGGAAAAATTGTGCAGGCATGCACACAGACTTACGGAAAAGCGTGCAATGGTTATTTCCATCACACTGTAATATAACAATCTCCATGTCAGTGAGTAAAACATTATGTTTTTTCAGTCGAGATGTATTATCTCAGCTAAAGTATATTAGACAGTCTGCTATGTTATGTTCTGCTCCATCTGGTCAGTCATTTAGGTTCAATAGCAAGTATCAATGGAATTGTTTCTTATCAAGTGTTTCAGTGCGGTTAAATCCTTGATTTGGTAAAACAGTCTGAAAAAGTAATTACTGTGCATATGCAGATTTTCCTGTTTTTGAAGTTTATGGCACCCAACCATACTGAAAATAAGCAGAATTAGAATGGGGAAAATGGAAGAAATGCAGATTTCTGTTACTTGCACTCTACGCTCCCTAGTTTGCAGAAGCCCTACCCAAACTCCTCTGTCAGGAGAGTCAGAGCTCTGGACAGGAACACAATAGAGACAGAGATAAAAAGCAGCAACTGTCTGTAATGTACCCCTCTTCCCTAAATTTATGGCTTCCACTGAGCACGCTTCTTTTAGCCGTGCTAGCTTCTCCAAGCCCCATTGCTGTGGCAGAGAAGGGAAGCTTTTGCACCATGCACTTTGGAAGGCATAGCATTTAAAAATGAAAGTGTCTGTCCCAGCAGGGTTATAGAGGACTACCAAGGCAGTCACCTTGGTTCCTTATATAATCAAAAGAGACAGTAGTTTCAAGCATCTAAATGTGATACTTACCTGATTCCATTGATTAAGAAGACCGTATGCATACTTTTGTAGAGCAACCAGGAACTCTGCTGGACTGGCCAAGGAGCTATAAAGGACCCAGGTGGTTCCAGTGGTCACTTCTTGTGCCATACCTTAGTGGGTAGGGCTTTTGGCTAGGAGTGTTTGATTCATGGATCTGTGTTTTCTGGAGCTGAAAACCCGCTTTCATTTCTCAGAAGCTTAGATTAACTGTATTTGAGCCTCTGAGATTTGCGAGGCCATGAAAAGTGTCAGTGAAAATAGTTGACTGAGTGTGCTAGTGAGACGGAGTTTCTGTTGGGAGGCAAGTATATTAGGTTCGGCTTCCTGATGCAGGAATTGTTTCTTTATTTTGTATTTAACAGTTCTTGGGAGCAGAGTGCTTTCCTGGAAACAGGGAGCCAAGATTTTGGGCTCCCATAACTAAGAGTTCTGATGGTCCCTTTATCTCAAATCAGTGCTCAAACAAGTAAAGGAGAGCCATTGGGATCATTTCTGATTCTACGTGTGTTTTGGTCTGATCTCAATCCTATTGTCTGTGGTCCAAGAATGACTAGTGCCTTATTCTTCTGTGGGGACTCAAGGAAAAGATACATTTTGTGCTCTATCTGAATTGTAACACGATAAGCTACCTGTCTCTTCAGGCTAGGACGTTTCTGAGCAGGAATGCAAGTCTGTGTTTAGGTCCCTAGAGCCTCTTGCGTCGCACAGTTGAGGTGCCATTTGCCTTTAGGCACCTCCAGGTTACGATAGTCATGAATTCTCAGCAGTCAGTATAGCTCCTTAAGCATTCGGCACCTAAATTCTGCGCAAGTCTCAGGTGCCAAAGCTGATGGTTTAAACTGACATTAGTCTGCTGACTGACAGATTTACGCCAGCTGAGAATGTGGTGGTGGTGGTGGTTCAATTTATGGGACAAATGTGCGGGTGTGTAAGGGATGAGCAGCAGGGCCAGTACTGCCAGGGTTCTTCAGGCCAGAGGCAATCTGAGACATCAAGGCTGAGCACTCAAGCCATGTGTAGCTGATGCTTCTTTGCCCTAATTACCTTAAGGTCAGTGTTTTGAAGATCTTTTTTTGCCTTTTGCTTTGCTTGCAGCTCACTAAATGTCTCTATCCTCAGTAAAGTGTTCATCTACAAATTCATAAAGTGACTCTCACAGGGTTTCCTAGTCCTTCTGTCATTTTGCTGAGCATTTCCACTCAGGAAGGAAGTATATGACTGTGACTCAATTGTTTTAAAAGTATCTTTGATGCTTCGCTCCAGGTGTTGAAGGAACATGCACATGATACCCTAGCCTGTAAAAATCAAGGACTTCAGTCAGGTTTTTTTTTCTGCAGAAACCAAAATGTAATGGTTGACCACAGGAAATGTTTTATCATCCTGCCTTCCCCCCAGAAATACTTATTTTAATAAAAGTCATCTTCTGGACCCCTAACAGTTTTCCCTCTATTTTAAGGTATGGATTATGGTGGAACAGCTGTTTGCAGGATGAAGCAGCTGTTGAGTCATCTGAGTTTATAATGTTATGTTTGTTATACATTTTGTTATGTCTGTGGTACATTTATGCCATTATTGTGTTACTTTATACTACTCCACAACTAGGATGGGTTTTGCCCAGTATTGTATAGATGGCAAGAGAGAGGGAGCTCCTGGTTTGGAAATGTTTACTGTCTTGGAGGGGAAGTGGTAGAAAGGGTGGAAGGGAAGAAGGTGCAGTAGAATACAAAGGGAGCTGTCTGTCAGTGTATAGCAGAACAGTGACAGCAAGCAGTGGAACCTTCCAGGAGCACCACCTGACAAATGTAGTGTCATTTCAATACCCTAGATGCTTTCCAGGAGAGAACTATTTCACTTACTTGCAAGATGCAGTAGGTCATCCACAGGAGACTGTTACTATAATTATGGATCCTGTGCACATCCATATATGTGTATTTGCATGCATATATGTATAGGTTCATCTCTATTAGACATTTGTTAAAAATATGCATTCCATGTTGCTATTTCTCAACAGGAAGAACGTCGTGTGATTTATCTGGGTAAAATCAGACCTGACACAACCCGAACAGAACTGAGGGACCGGTTTGAAGTTTTTGGTGAAATTGAGGAGTGCACAGTAAATTTGCGGGATGATGGGTGAGAACTTTTGAGATTACTTCTTGTTTGGGAGCTGCCATATGTAAAAAAAATATGGCAGTAAGATTACTGGTATGGGAGTTACCAATGTAAGTGCTGTGACAGATGACATGCTGAGTTCAAAACCTTATTTATTTTCTTTCATCCTTATTTATTAATCTTGCTAGTTGAGATTTCCTGTCCCAGAAATAAGTATTTAGCTCCATGACAGGACAATCATGCTGATAAATGGATGCAGTACTTCTGGCATTTCCACTGCTGGATTTCCTGCAAGTTCTTGCTTTCACCAAGGGGTTACACTAATGTGCGTTAACTCTTTTGTTCACAACTGTACTTTTCAATTGTAGAGACAGCTATGGTTTCATCACCTACCGCTATACTTGTGACGCCTTTGCTGCTCTTGAAAATGGATACACTTTACGCAGGTCAAATGAACCTGACTTCGAGCTGTACTTCTGTGGACGCAAGCAATTTTGCAAGTCTAACTATGCAGACCTAGGTACGTATTTTGCTTTGTGTGAATTAAAGTATATAACTGTAACCTTGTAGCTCAGGAGAATATAGGGTTTACTTCTTTTTTGTTTGCTGCTTATATTACACAGGTGATTGGAGGGGGAGGGTAAAGGAAGTGGTTTCCGCTTGTTGCAAGAAGTTTAAAAGTCTACTAATCTGAGCTCTAATCTGAGCTGACTTCTTTCAGATATTTCAGACTATGAAAATTCTTTTAAAGCCTGTTTCCATCATTGTCAAAAATAAGTGCCCAATATTCAGTAATACATTTCCATATTGAAATGATAGCACCACAGAAACCTCCTGTATGCTTTACTATTCATTGCTATCTGTGACTGCTTTGTTCTAAAACCTTATTTATATGAGCAATGAAGAGAGAACAAAGTAGATGCCTCACCCCAAAAAATTCATTATGATTCTTACTTTGCCATGAGTTACACTGTAGATGTGTAGAACTTGCCAGAGACACTCCTTAAACACAATTCATATTTTCTCAGGTTTGAAAGATAGAAGGGCTTGTGATCAAATCTGACCCTTAGTATAGCAAAGGCCATGGATCTCAACTGGTGTTTCTCAAATCATGCATAAGCTGCTATGTATGAAGGTGTCTCCGTGCAGGAACTTCCAGTCATGATGTAAGAGGTTCCAGCCTGTGCCGACCTTAGCAAATCTCTTGGTGTTTGCTGTCTCACTCATGTGGGGTAGTATGCATACCAGTCTCCAGACCCCAGTATGCTGTGATAACTCCAGCCCCAAGTGTGCATAATGGCTGCAATAACGCATCTGGATCTGTCCTAGTCCTGTCTGGGCAAAAATGTATGGTTCTGTCCTATGCTCTGGGTCAGGGCATGATACTTCCCTTTGCAAGGATGTTTGGAGATGTTCAAAGTCTTGCAGCAGAATACTGATGTTAAGTATATTGCATAAAAAGACCATGCAGACTACCAAAACATCCTCTGTAATATTACATTATAAACTCACCTCTGATTTAATTACCTTTTAAAATATAAAGTATTCATTAAATGTTAAACCTTTCCTAACACCTGTATAAATAGACTAAAGGTTTGAAAGATACTCTTTTCTGAATAACATAACAAGGGACATTTTGCCATTGAATCTATATTAATCAGATATTATGGGTTTTTTATTAAAAAATGACCACAGTCATTAAAATCTCTCATAACCCTGTAACACAGTGCTAATAAAATCTTGTGTATGCTGCCCTTGGCTTTGCACAATGCAGGAAGTGAATACAGATATATTTTTTCTATCCAATTGATGTCTTTTCAGAATAAATGATAAAGATGATACATATTGTTCACAATGAATATGCTATAATTCACTTCAGTGGCTAAACAGATAATGTAAAGCTAAGAAAAGCCAATTGACTGCTGAAGAGATATAGGGTTGATGTTGAAAATATAAAAGGTAGCAAGGCATTTGTCGAAATGTAGGCTGATAAAAACAGTAAAAACAGATTGAAGTCTTGACTTGATTTGACTTATCTTCAGCAGTGGAAGCCAGGGTCGTCTCTGTATCTCAGAAAATCTGGGGTTTAAAATAAGTTGTCTGAAGGGAACCCTCTTGAACATTATTCATCACTGGAAGTATTCCCTGGCAGGTCTCTCCATACTGAGTGGGATTCCCAGAGTATCTGTGTGCAGAGTATTTTCACTTTGTCCTACTGACAGCTTGAGCTTCTGTACTTCAGACTGCATTCCCTGTATTTTGCGGAGTATCTGATAGAGCTACATAAGGAAATGGCAGGATGAACTTTAAAATTCATGAGCTAGTACAAGGACAGAGAGAATTAATCAGCCTTGGGTTGAGTACAGAAGAAAGAAAACACTTGAAAATAGTAGTCAGAAGTTTAACACCTCTCCTCTGTGAGAAGATATTGTCTTAACAGAACTTGTAATGAACATTTAATGCACAGTGTGTCTTATAGTGGTGGATGGGGAGTTCTGATTAATTCAACATGAGAAATGGCAAGAAAAGGGCACTCTCATAAAGGAGCTGTGACACAGGAACTGGGGAGAGTCAGTGTTAAGCAGGGATGACTCTGAAAGGAAATTCACTGCTTGCAGCCACGTCAGTAATTGCCATACTGGAGCTGTCTGGCCACAAACGTACAATCCCTCCTCTGCACTAGGAACAGACTGATGTCTGTGTCTGAGCAACTAGCAAAGCCGAAGCAGGTATCGCAGGTCACGGGGGCTGGACCATTATTTCTGCTGTGGCTTATCACGTATGCTGCAAAAAGCTGAGGAGTCCACCTGAGATTGCTTGTACAGCGGTGCAGAGGCCCTGCCCTGAATTGCTCATGTTCTAAACAAGCAAACCCCCAAGAAATCTGAGATTCAGGGAGGTGTAGTGACATGTACAAGACCCTGAGACAGGGCAGGCAGAAGCAGCAGCATCCCCTGCGTGCTGCCCGCAGGCAGCCCTGGCTTCCTGCAGAACCATCCCCCTATTACCTTGCTCAGGAGAAGTCTTGGATACATGGATCTTGCGAAACAACAGTTGCAAAACAGTGGTGGAGTTTTGGGTAAAGCATCTGTCAAGATTATCAGGACTACTTTGAGATGTATACATAGCAGTGTGTGGGTGCTTATTCCTTGGAGAAATTGTTTTGAGTTTAACTGCCTTATATGTACATGCGGTTTATGGTTCTCCCCCCACACTGCTGATGACATGTACCGCTTTTGTTAAGTCCCGCACCTTACCAGAAAGCTCTGTCCATACCTAAAAGGTCTCTGATGACCATTTCTGGGCTTCTGTCTTACCATAAAGTTGTGGTTGTAAGTGACTTGTTTCTGCAGTGCCTTGTTCGTTGTGCAGAGAAAATAATGTAAGTACTCGCTAGTGGTTCTTGCCTCTTACCTAAACTTGCATCTTTTGGGTTTCAGATTCAAACTCAGATGATTTTGATCCTGCTTCCACTAAAAGCAAGTATGACTCCATGGATTTTGATAGTTTACTTAAAGAGGCACAGCGGAGCCTGCGTAGGTAACATGCATCGCACCTGAGGAAAACAGAGGGATGGCGAATACCTCACGGACATCATGTCCTTCAATAATGGACAACTGAAAAGTCATACTTAGGAATTTCTCCTACTTTACACTCTCTGTTCAAAACCATGGTTTACATGAACACAGCTGCTCAAGGAGTGGAGGGGCAGGATGGCTGTCCACTAAGCACATGCGTGTCCATGGGTGTCAGCTTTGCTTTCGCAGGTGATCGGTGGCGGGGGAGCCGGGCGTTCCTTGTGAGTTCGATGCAAACCACGAGACATGGCAGCAGTTCCACAGAGATACCCGTACAACGACGAACTGCAAAATCTGTACATATTGCATTTTAACAAAAAAAGAACAAAAACAGACAAAAAAAAAAAAAAACAAACAACTGAGAACTATGGCTGCTGATGTCTGGGAATCAGACACTGCATTTTTTTTTTTTAAATGAAGCTTCTTCTCACAATACAGTGATAATATGACAATCCAGAAGAAACCACAGGTCCCAGAAGCCTACATTCTGTTTTAGATTTGTTTTAAGATTTTTCTTTCCTTTGGGTTTTGGTTCTTTTTTTTGTGGTTTTTTTTTTTTAGTCTTTGCAGAAGAGAAAATGAAAGGCTCAAGCTTCCCTAACATTTTGACGTTTCATCTTTTAATTCTGACACCCATGTAAATGTCTACAACGTTGATCTTCCACAGCAAAATTTTCAAAGCCTTGTTAATGGTCAAATGTGCAGCTTGTTCAGCGATTTATTCTAATGAGCGGACGTGGTGTTACATTATTAATGAGAGTTGGATATAACTATCTGGGTGTGTGCACAGGTAGTTTATTTGCTACATTCTCTAAAGTAGTTGAGTATTTACAAATGTTAAATGGAGTATTTTTATTTATGTACATACTGTATGACGATGTTCTTTTTTGTTACAGCTATGCACTGTAAATGCAGCCTTCTTTTCAAAAACTGCTGAACTTTTCTTAATCAAGAATACTCAAATGTAATTATATGAGGTGAAACAATTATTGTACACTAACATATGTAGAAAGCTGAACTTACGCTTATATATATTTGATTGTAAAAAAAGACAGAAAAGCGTGTGGGTGAGGGTGTGCGTGTGTATATGTGTGTGTGTGTGCCTGAGTGCAAAAATGCTTTACACACATTCATCCCTTCTTTGGTGAGCTTATCTAAGAATTTTGTCAAGAATTATCCTAGCCCAAAAGGTATTAACCACTTCTGCAGTATTTTTCCACATTTTTCTCATTGCTTGATTTTCTTTTGCAGTTTTATACACTGAATTTGTTAGGGAAATGAAATTTTCTCATCTAAATTTTTCTAGGAGATACCATAATTTTATGTAAAGTCTCTCAAATGGGTAATCATTAAGAAATGTTTTTATTTTATGTATCAACAGTAGTTTTGGAACTAGAGGTCAAAAATCTTTTTAAAATGCTATTTTGTTTTAATTTTTGTGATTTTAATTTGATAAAAATATGCTGAGGTACTAAGTACAGTATGATTTTTACAGTAATTCTGTGTCTAAACACTGTTCTTGAAGCCAGTAATCTTTTCATTGGCAGAGTTTAATGATGGTATTTATCTATATTTTTTACAGTTATGCATCCTGTATAAATACCGATCCTTCATTCCTTTGTTTACTAAAGAGACATATTTATCAGTTACAATTATCCTATTTATTATAAATTATGAGATGACTAAAATAATAAAAAGGCCAGTGGAAATTTTATACGTAGGATGCATGACGGTTGTCAGTTTGGAGTAAGTGCTTTGTTTGGAAATTCAGCTTTTGCAGAAGCAGTGGGTGGTTTGGTTTTTCTTCTTTTTTTACTATGCACTAGCATGGCCTCAGATGTGCCCATGACATTGTTGCTGATGACATTGCTTCTGCTAAATTAAATAGTAACTTCAGGAAAGAAAAAAACCACAAGAGTAAACTACTGCTATTCTGAGCATCAGAATTTCATCTGAACTCAAAGTCTCTAGACTGAATCAGCAAAGTTTGGAATTTGCTTGTGAATGTATAGATTTGGTATTCTATTACTGTTTGGCATTCATGACTCCTCTTAAACGTATGGCACACCTAACTATTTAATCTCCTTTCCTACTCCCAATCTTAGAAGACCGATTCCACCCCCATGCCAGTGCAGTTGATTTTGATGGCTGCATTCATTTTATCACCAGCATATTGTGTTCTGAGAGATTCCACTGTCTGTCCTGTTGGATGCTTGCTTGATTTTTTGGCTTCTTATTTCTCAGTAGATAGATAGCAATAAAAAAAAAAAAAAAAAAAAAGAAAAGAACTTTTTCAGAGGTTCTGTGTTACGACTGTAACATTCTTTAATCTGCATAATTCTTGTTGTTGCTCTGTAGGTTAAAAATGCAGGTATTTTAACTTTGTGTGAATGCCAAACTAAAAGTTTACAATTTTCCTTTCTGGATTTTGAGTATCTTCTGTTGTAAAGAAAAATATTAAAAGCAATAAATTATTTTTAAGAAATCAATATTTAGTATATCATGTGTTCAAGGACCAGATGCATTACCTATTTTGCCTTTAAATTTCTGTGATTAAATTTTAAATACATTCTCTTTTGCCCTAGATTGCTGACATGAATAAATTGGTGTGGGATTTGGGGGGGGATTATTTATTTTTCACCAAGCAGGTGTAATGACATGAGTCAATTTTTTTTTTTTTTCACTGGCCTGGCAAACATTCTCATCTTTAAGATGGCTTTCCTCTGTGGATTTACAAATTACATATGAAATTAATAGAGCTAGGATTGCTGAACAAAGCTATTTGTATCCTTTGTAGACACTGTAGTAGGTAACCTATCAAAATATAAACTCAGTGTTTCCTTTTCTTTTTCTCTCCCCCAAGAACATTTCAAATTAGCACATGTCACCGGAGGCAAATTGCAGCATAGCTCTGTGTGTCTTTTAGATGAAGATTGTGCTGTTGCTTTCATGCTGTGGTAAGTACCACATCTGCAATACAGGTAACAGAACTGGTACTTAGAAGCTATGGTCTTTCCTAGAGCTGTAACAAAGTAATTCCTACAGAACCTAAAATGATCCAAATCCAAACAGAGGGAGCCTGAAATTGAAGAAAAATACCTGTGCTAAACTACTCTGAAAAGCAGTTGGGCTGCCATCACCAAGAGCAGCACTGAGAGGAAAGTTTGTCCCTCTGGGGTATAATACTTGGGTCAGTTGAAAAAAAAAAACAACCACACCTTCTTCTCATCCCTTCAGATGTAAGCTTACAGTAGGTAATGATTATGTGTCCTTTTTGATGGCTGTAATGAGAACTTCAATCACTGTAGTATAAGATCAGATCTATAAATGACCTAGAATAGCCATGTAATATAATGTGATGATTCTAAATTTGTACCTATGTGACAGACATTTTCAATAATGTGAAACACTGACCTAATGGAGCTACTGTAAGATTTGTACAGTAGGTGAACATGTAAAGCTATTGGTTGGACTATGCTGAACAGGGAGAGTGAGATATTAGTTAAGCCCAAGCTGGGCTATTTTCCACCTGCCAATTCTACATGTACTTTTGTGGTTTAATTCATTGTATGAAAATTCCTGTGATTTTTTTTTTTTTTAATGTGCAGTACACATCAGCCTCACTGAGCAAATAAAGGGAAACGAATGTTTCAAATCCATTTCTGTTTCTCTTTTTTATCACAAGTGACAGGTTTTCCCCTCCCCCCCCCAACTGGTCATATACTGGGGTTTCTATTACTCTTTCTAATGGTTGTAATTGATTTCAAATAGTAGTCCAGATCATGCCTGTGTTTCTGCACTTTTGACAGGGCACAGAACCTCTGGTTTTAACATATTTAATGGTAGAAAGGTGCTATCTGCCTTTCTGTTGTGAATACGCAAAGCTGTTGAAAGGCCAACATAAATCTTATAGGAAATCTTTTGAAAAAAATGCTTAGTGGAGTTTTGAGAGTTTCTGGCTTGAGTTAGGAGGGGGTGGAGAATGTAAGGGCTTTTCTACGTGGTCATGCGTGGATCCAAGTTGTACAGGTAGTATGGACTGACAAGTCCAAAATGCTTGGTGTCTTCCACCCTGAAGGGATAAATACCTGTACTAGGAAAAAGCACCACCAGGAGAGTTCTTCACCAGCCTGTCTCAGCAGACAGACTAGGAGGATCAGGCAGGTAGGTGGCTGGACAAGCATGGGTTTTCTGAATCCTTCCTGGGAGGTACAGGGTGCAGCATGGTGGGCTTCCACACCGGCATTGCCCCTGGGCAGGCAACAGCTAGGCAAGGGGCTGGCACAGGGTGTTCCCAGAGCCGTCTCCTTTACAAGCACATAAAAAGGGGAAGGAACTGCTTTTCTTTGGTTTGCCCAGGGTTTGGTCACAGGTAGCCAACATACCGCTGCAGACCTATTTCATTGTGTCAACAGCTTTCTCAGAGGGTTAACAGCACAAGGCTGTATGACTGAGTCTTCTCGTCTCGACTTGTGCCTCAGAAGGTACCCGAGGCTTCATGTGAGGAGCAGCGCAGGGCAGCCCGCGCAGCTGGTGGGCACCCTGGTTGTGGTCTTTAGGTAGAGAGAGCTACTGAATTCACTTGAAACAATTGCCTTTCTCAAGACAACTAGCCTCCACCTCATCTCTGTTCCTAACATTGCTGTTTATTTTATACTCTATAATGATCTTTTTAACTTGCAAAAAATGTTTAGCTTTTGCATTTTTACCATTTACTAATCCAAACTGTTGTGCTTGGTGCCCACAATGGTGGTAGAACAAAGTTCTTCACTGCATGGGATCTGCGTTGTTGGCTCATTGTGCTCCTGATCAAATTAATGCTCAAAACATAGTGGGCCAAGTCCATCTCTGATGTACTTCATCAGTGCTGCTTCTGTTCCACAAGGCATGAATTTAGCCCAGTATTTCTCCAGTTACTAGGCTTTTTAATTTGATTTGTTTATTCATTTCATATTTTTGCACTGCACTTTGATGCTTGCAGAAAAGCACTCTACTAAATTTCCAGGAAAGTATTGCTTTTTGCCTCTTGTCCCCTCATTTTATGTTATTAAGGTTTATTGCATAAAATCAGGATCTTGTTTATTAAGAAATCATCCCTTCCATTGCCTGTTCTCCTGGGTTACCATTTTCTCCCACAGTGAATGCTACAAGCTGAGCACCTGAAATCAGATTCAGGCGCCTCATTGAGTGGCCTGATTTTCAGAAACGCTGAGCATCTCGCAGCTCCCATTGACTTCAATTAGACCTGCCGCCTCTCAGCACTTTTAAAATCAAGCCACATATTTAGAGCCCCAATTCAGCACAGCATTTACATTTGTGCTTAAGTCCGTCCTGATTCAGCAAAGCACTTAAGCGGGAGTGTTTTTAGATCCATTGAAGTCAAGTGCTTGGCTGCTTTGAATAAAAATAGACTCCTGGATTGGGGCCTAAGAATCCAAATACAGACACCAACACCTAATTTTAGGCTCCATTTGGAAAACTTTGGCCTTGCCTACCCCCTTTAACCTTTAATGCTTACAGAAAACACAAAAACACCGGTCAGGTCATAAGGGAAAGAGGGGGAGGTTTAGGGAAGAGAAGTAGAAGCAACGGACAAAATTCTTCCTTGCAGAAAATGTTTTGAAAACTTTAAATCCAACTCTTGCCAAGATGCCTTGGTTCATCAGTATTATTTCATGTTACACTTCCAGAATTTCATTCAAGATTAACATGCATTTATTCTATTGTCCTTCACTAATAATTGATAAACTGCTATATTAAACTAACCAATGCCAACTTCCCCTGCTTTTCCACAGATCACACTCTCACCATTGATATTCCATGTTCACAAGCAAACTAAACTATAAATCAATTTTCTCTACTTTATCAAACAGCAGAAAGTAATAAAGAAGGTCACAAATAGTACAGTAGTTCCTTGGAGGTTTGTAACATCATAATTTAAAGCTCAGAAAGATTGAATCAAAAGTTGAATTAATCCCTAAGGGAAAAGATTCTATATAGATTCTATTGATAGACATAGGGCAGCCTGTCTTCATTGGGAGCTGGTATATTTGTTAATACTTCAGGGCAAAGGAGACTAGTCTTCTCAACAAAGAAGAAAATGAAATCTTCCACAAGAGGAAGTGAATATATCCTCTGTGCTTCCCGTCTCTGTGCTCAACTTACACCGTTCTGCTGAAAAAAAGAGAAAGCCAACTCATCTTTTGCTACACGATGTGCTCTGCTGAATGGCCAGTGTCTGTGAAATGCAATTATGGAAACTGCAGCTGGATGGAATACATATATAAATCGTAAATGTTGCACTTGATTGGTATTAATTCCTTAACTTCTGCTTTTTAGTCGAACAACCTCAACGCAAAATCTTAGCAGTCTATGAACCCGAAGCAAAATGAAAGGATGTTTTTTTTTCAGTGACAAATTTCAGTGAAGCTACAAATATTTATTCTGCAGCTGGAAACATATTCTTCACAGCATGTATAGCTTTTGAGGTTCCTTTGAATTACTGCAGCTTCCTTTCAACGTGCTTCTGAAATCATAGCTTTACAAAGGCATTTCTGATTCTTTTATAAAAAAAATCTATAACATTAATGACATGACTGGACCTGATGAGTTAAGCTCTTCCAAATTGAAATGGAATTAAAGGGGGAAAAAAGACTCCCATATAAAGGAAGACAATTAAAAATAAAATTCACTGATGGCCTCAGTTGGAAAAGTTATAGACACAGGTGTGGTGAACGGTGAGATCTGAGATGAAATGTGCCTTTTTGGAATGCGTGAATGGCGAAGTACAAGATGATAGAAGGCTTTGTGCTTGCGTACTGACTATTTTTTTATGGTGCTTGCTAGTAGAGAGGACCTCAGCTGCCCTGTGACGAAGGTAGCTGAGCAGAAAAGAGGTACAATTCCAGCCTCTCCAAAATCGGTGACTAAATTCCAACCCTTGTCAGCCTTTTACATTAACCCTTGCTTGTGTAAATAGTGGACAGTGATCAAAGGTAAATATTCTCATGTGCCTTATTTGCGTCACGATAGACTGTCAGCCAGATGCAGTGCAAATGAAAGCCAAAGCTAAGTATGAAGAAAACCTTGTCCTAAAGAGCACAATATGTAAATTAGTATTAGGACTCTTAATCGAATAAAATATTTGCTACAATTTATTTTTGACAATGTGCATTCCATTCTCTATTAAATTAGTGCTTGATAAGGTAATAAAATTATTACAGCCATAAAGTTACTGTGCTATACCTTCAAGGCAAGGCATTTGAGAGATCTTCTCGTTGTCCTCGGATTATTGACTCTGGCATTATGAAAAACGCACATTGCTGCCTTATACTAATTCTTTCCCACTGCATTTGCAACTCAGGCCTATGCTTATTCATGCAATGTGTTGGCAATAAATTTCTAAAAAAAAAAAAAAAAAAAATCATCCACACACTTGAAAACTAACAGAGGGCTTTCTTTTTTTAACTATTTATTAGAACAATACCACAGGTAACCCTAGTTTTCTATTGCATGAATAATGTATTGTCGTAGCTAGGCATGCCCTCGGTTATACACTCCTACCAGCAAGTAGTGGAGTGGTGAGTGCTGTTGCTGAATAATGATTAATTACTCGCCCTTCTGAAGGAGCCTGGTTTTGTAAACTGGTCACACAGCATGTTACGTGGATTGTGTCTGCTACACAAAAGGTTACTTGCAATCACATAATGAGACATAATGATGCACATCACAACAATTCTTTGGTACAAATCTGCACACAATGGAATTTAGATAGAAACCCATTTATTTATGTATCCTGTTTGCCAGAGGGTACAAAACTTCACTGCATTGCTGCAATGCTGCCATTGCTCCTTCTGCAATGCTGACATTTTGGGTGAAAACAGTCTGATGGCTTCTTTGGGAACCTGCAGCCGTGGCTTTGCAGAACTGCCCCGTGACAACCTGCTGGGGAGCTCCGGGGGGGATGTGGCTCCCACCACGTGACAGCTGTGTGAGTGGGATGCTTTGCTGACGCCTGTCCAGACTCTTGGTGGGAAGCTGGGGTGCAGTTCATCACTGCAGGGTGAGGAGTTCACTTCCAGTACAGGGCGAGCACACCTGCATGTGCTCATACCTGTCTGACCTGGGAAGGGTGAGGAGGGAATCCAAGTTTTGCTTCATTGTGTGGTCAAAGGAAGAAGGGCATTCAGAAGTACTGTTCTAAAACCTACAGCCACAGCTTTTCTGAATCCTAGGGGGAAAAGGATCTAGTTGTTCTCAGCTCCTGCTCTCCAGAAAACAAGTGCTTAGCCAGGGCTGTCCCAGCATTTCTGGGACCAGCTCTGGCAGCACCACTGGCAGAGCAGTGATGTCCAATCCTGCATGGTCTCAGCAGGAGGCATTTGAGTGTCCAGGCAGGATCTGTGCACTACTTTGAAGTTTTTTGTGTGCCACTAAGGCCCTGTTGGTCAAGCTCATCAACCAACCTGCAGAAGTTTGAGTCCCGAGATATGTCATGGGGATTGGTAGGTGATGGGCCTTGTCCTGCCGTGGAGAGGATGGGAAAGCCTGGACATGCATCTCTGTCCTGGCAAATCTGGCTGCAGCAGCCCATGCTCTCTTCTTTCCTTGTTCAGTGACCTGGATTGCCTAGCAGCCCCACAAAAGCACTGTCCTGATCTGGTCAGCCACATTTGAACAGGTGAGGATGTGTGTGGTTTGAGAACCACACATTGGACACTCCTACGCTACTGCTGCGTGTCTCAGTGTTCAGGAACTCCTTGGCATCTTTTAGTCAAACTGCTCATTTTGTCCATTATTGTCTCAAGAAGGATAAAATGTTAAGGTATTGCTTATACATCAGCATGACCATTGTAGATGGTTAGGTACGCTATAAGACATTGTTTTTCTATAAGTGAGGTGGACTTTGCTTATGTGGTATGAGTTTCTACTCCATATACATGGCAATGAGTAAACTGTCTGCTATGATCAGATCATCAGCAGTCTCTAATGCAATTACATACTTCCATGGAACTAGAGATTGTTGTTGGGTGTAAGACCAGAAAATGGCACTGCACTACAACCAGCATGGCAGATATTTGTCCTGACATTTCCCACAGCCTTCCCCTTTGCCCGCTAGCAATGTCACAGCCTCAGCCACCGCTTTGCCCTCTGATACATGACAGTTATGCAAACTACGATGGAGTGCTATGAACCCTTTCAGTGAGCACAAGGCAACCATGAGACACTTTGTGGGGTGCCAGGGGCCCAGCAGAGCACACCAGCACCCCAGTGGGAGGGTGGCCATAGCACTGTGTGGGGGGGTCACAATTCATGTAACAGCTGTTGTACACCCAGTCAACAGCTGGCACAATTCCATAGCTAACAAATATAATTTTTCTTCCACAAATAGTTCCTTGAGCAGTAAATCATGCATGGGCTGATTTACTGCAGCACTCTCCCGTGCAGATTCTCTGATATGTAATAATATCTCCGAGGTGGCTCTGCAGCGGCGATAACAGAGAATGTCTCTGCTTCCGCCTCTCCCCCTGGTTTCATGAAATAAAATGTGCTATGTTAGATTGCAGTATGCTGAAGGCTTCTACCCAGCTACTGAATTTTGCTGAAATGGAACAGCATGGTCAGAAGTTACGGGGGAATGGGATCCAGAAGGAAACAATGCAGACAGGAGAAGCACATGGGCAATGCAAGCATGGTGGAAACAACACAGGCAGGAGGCAGAAACACCTGAGTCTCATCCTCTCCAGAAATAAGGGGAAAAAAAAAACCTGTAATCCTCCACTCTGATGGCTCAATAGTACTGGTATTACTTCCTAGCCACCCAGATGTTGTCTATCTAACTAATAAGGTGTCAGTAGTTTCGGATTTGGATCTTTGCATATTTACAGATGGGCAACTGTAGTGAGATTCTTGTGGAAACATTAATGAGAGTGGACAGGGAATGGACATGAAGCATCGAGCATGAAGCCTCGTACCTCTGAAGCTGCACAGAGAGGCTTATCAGCCTCAATCCCACCAGCTCTTCCTTGTGCTGTTAGTAAGCTGTCGATATTATATGAAAGCTGATATATAATTGAAGAACCTACGTATTCATTTAACAATGGAAAAGGCATAGCAATAATACAACTGCTCTATAGTGAGCCTCCTAGGATGTCTCTTCCTAGCAGAAGCTTTGCGGGTAGCTATTTATGCTTTTACTCCGAATCTGATGGCACTGGTTGTGCTCTACAATGTTGGCACTGATGAGATCGGATGAGGTTAAGCTGCCACAAATAGCTGGTGACTGGCAGTTTATTCCCTCACTTGCTCAACAATGCCAGCCTCACTATATGTCTGGGAGGCAAAGAATACAGTTAGGCTAGACAAATGGAATAAGAACCAACAACAAAGTGAATCCTGTGCTGTCATATACATTTTTTATTCACACTGCACATAAATCTCATCCAAGCTCATGGGAGAACTTTAACATCCCCTTAAACTCCCATTTATTCTCCATACTTCTCATTCTTTGCACTATTAAGAAACAGATTTATTTTCTGAAAACTACTCTTAATCATTGTGCAAATAGCAATGGAACATTTATACTCAAAGTAATAAATAGATGATTCGCATCTTAATATGAGACTGGAGATTATTCTGATTTACTTGTGTTTATTGTGTATGACATGCAGATGCTATTCTCACTCTCTAATAGAAATGTTAATTATGGGATTTAATTATTCTTATTTAGATTTAGGTTTGGTTTTTTTTTTCTGTGCCACAATGGGCATGGGACAGTTCTACAAGACATGAAATGAAGATGTTCAGCACTCCAAAATACTAAAGATAGAGAAAAAGAAAACTAGGTTTAACTAGACAGGGCAATAATCTGAAGATCTGTGCAAACTCCAGAGTAATAGAGAGCATGGTAATCCACCTGTTATTATGCTGGTTAGTGGTGAATCTCTAGAAGAATCAGTCATAGCTTTTGATGATAATAAGACCATAGTAAAGTGGAGGTATGAGTTTATGTCCTTTGCTAGAGAACTAATGTTGTCAATCCAAATATGTCTGAATATGGAAAAGTGGATTGTCAAATCCTGTTAGAGTGACTCTTCTTGGATGAATAGGAAATGTTTTCTCTTTCTCCTAGTTATGTCTGCCTTTATTACTTTATACTGCCAAGGGCAGTATCTGGCCCTTGGAACTATTTATTTCTTGTGTGTAGAGAGAAACATTATACAATATTTTTAGCGCTCCATTTTGCTCACACAGGTTCAGGTAATGCCAAGGAAACTAGTCCTTTGGTCAAACTGGAAGTCATATGGATCTTTAGTTCCTTTACCAGGGTTGTAAGACTTGTTTAACATTTAATCTTTTAAGGTATGTTTAATCTTCAGTAACCTGCTGGCATGCCTGTTCTTCATGCAATATATGCACACACCTGCATATATACCAGACAAGCATGTTTATATGTATGTATATATGTATATATACTTATCAATACCCCAGTGTATAAAATATGTATGTGCATGTAGACTCCTCATCTGGGATACGTCACTGAGAAACTTACCTGTTACAATAAAACATAAAATCCAGTAAGAGTTTTCTCTACAAATAAGGCTGTAGGCTATATCTACATCCTTATGTTGCAGAAGAATTAATTCCAGCAGGCCAGCAAGAAGCTCTGATTCCACTTACACCTGGCTGACATTATTTCAAAGACTCTTCCCACCTGGTTCACCATCACAAACGGAGTCAAAGTGAATGTATTCTGCTCTGTGACCATGATCTCTCACTGTCATTCACAGCATTGTTTGTAAACTGGTCAGGAGATATGTAGTATGTGCTTAATTCATGGTAATTTGAGCACTTAGAATAATTCATCTCCAACCTGTTTTCTATATTTTTGCAGTCATAGTAACTGAATTCAGGGCTGCCTAAAAAATAAATAATGGTTCCTCATGCTGTTATTTAGAAATAGATTTATGTGCTCTAGAAGATGTTGGTAATGGGCAGACTCAGACCCTCTAAGTTTAACCCAATAAGCCCACATACAGCACAAAGATAGAAAACAGCTGTGTCTGTTTTTCAATCACACTGAACTAGCATCTGTTGAAATTGCTCTGCAGGTGCTCTGTGTCTCCAGGACTATAGGGTCCAAAGTGGTTCCACACCACCACAGGAGTGGAAACCGGTCTGGTGATCCAGGGAATCCTGGGCTTGGCACTGTTCAGGTACAATCAGGGACCATTTAAACTTGAAGGAATCTCATTTCCATAAATCTGCATGGTGTATGAGCCAGTCCAAGATATGTGAACTGGTAATAGATACTTTTAGCTAATAAACTCCTGCTAACCCCTTCCTCTATTTATACAGGTCCATATATGGCAACTGAACAGGGGTTTGATTCTTTTCCCCCATTTCCATATGTTCATATGTGATTAAATTCGTAGCTGACTGCAATATTTTAAGTGTCATTTCCAATTCCTGGTCATAAACCAGGAAACAGTTTCCTTCAACACATTCAGTTCACAGTGATGACACTGTAAGGATTTGGTCCAACTCCTATATTCAAGAATGCATTTATTTGTTTGTTTATTTATTTATTACAGCACACTTTAATGTTAGATGCAACAACACCAGGTGGCTTCTCAGCACAACCTTCCCAGATCATCTCAAATCACTACAGCTTTGCAGAAGTTGTTGGGAGCATGTTGGCTTCTGCAGGAATGCCCAGGATGCCCACATCAACAGTTACTCTGAAGTCTGAGTTTTGTACTGTGTTGCATACAAGCTCAGCATTTTTGAGTGTTACTACCATGGCTTTTCAGGGGTAAGTAGCAAATGTAATTTCTTTTAATTATATCTGGTTTTGTATTTACAATATGTGGCACTATCCTATCTATTTAATAAGATATACCTACTCCCATCTAAGAAATCTTTCTATTAGGATCTGTAAAGGGAAATAATTGCTCAGTTCTACTGAATGTCTATTATTAGGGGAAAAAGTATTTAAAGATTTGGAGATACCCCTGCTGTACCCTTCAATGGCTTTACAATCTCTTCCTTGTGTTTTTATCACTTCAGCATTGCACTAGTTTTCCTTTAGCTTTTGATGAAATCACATCCTTGATGAAATCACTGAGAAACCAGGCTCTGGGAAATTGCTTTATCTGAGATCCCAAAGACAAGTTTGTTCCAAAGATGTTCATGCTCTACATTCTTCATACTTAGACCTGTCTGGTGATACTACAAAGTCTCTGCAAATGCTCATATTGTTTCTTCAGGCTTTGGGTTACTTTGCTAGAGAGATGTCCCTTTGTGAATTAAGTGCTCTTTGAGGATAAAATGTTCATTAGAAGTCTTCAGAGTTACAATATCATAATTTTCATCATACTACTTTGAAAAGACATAATTGATATAATTTTTTTTAAACCTTTTTTCCTAAGGCATATGTAACAAAGGGCTTTTCCTGCCTCCTTGTTGAACTTCGTAGCATTCATGTAGTGGTGCAAGGCAGAGCCTCCAGCCAGCCCATTCAGCTGGATATCTAAAATTAAAAACCTCTTGTGGATTAATTTTTGGCATCCTTTCACAGTCATACATTGTTTTACTTTCCTTCTCTTTGTACTTCTCCTCATTATGCAGTGTTCTCTTCCGACAATATGTAGATAAAATGCAGATATACAAATAAAGGCAATTAACAAAGTAATTAAAAGTCAAACTGCTAGTGTCTACTGGTATATACACTAGCTGTGTGTGTATATATATATATGCATATGTATATATAAACACATGCATATGTGTGTATATAACTGTACACTGAAAATATTCCCAGCTTGAATAAGAACAAATTCTGGAAGAAGCTGCATAATATCTTTCACAGGAACAACCCCAGCTGACCCTCAAGGATGGTATGATAGATAAGAATTGCTACTGGCATTATGCTATTGGAGAAACGGGGCTACTTTGCCAAAAAAATGAATCCATTTAGTCATAAACATTACAGCTAAGTTGATTCAGGGTTTATCTAAAAAAGCCCAGCAGGTTTGGTGTAAAATGAAAGGCAGAATGTTAATTTGGATGGCAATTGTTTTTCAATAATGCTAATTTGCACTAAACATCCTGATTTACATAAGCAAACAAAGGCCAAATATTAGGCCAAGAAGCACAATTGCAACTTAGGTTCAGTTACGAGGAAAAACAGGCTGCTGGAAATACAATTCACTAAAATCATCTTTTTCAGCTTTTGCCAGCTTTCAGTGCCTAAGTATTTTCCAGTGGAGATGTGGACATCTCTGTCATTAAACTTAACCCAGTATATGTATACATACTTTCCTTAATTGTCTTTCACAGATCCATTGAAAGTTACCAGAGGGTTTCCTGGATCACATGCTAGAAAACCCTGCAATGCTCCCTCTGCTCATTTCTCTCTCACTGTCTCCTGGGTTCTGCTGTCTCCCATATGACAACTATCTCCATCTTGGGGTCATAAGAGCTTCTTGTTCACCCTAGTATTGGCCTAGATCTTCCTACAAGCCCTTCTCTGCTCTCATCTAATGCTCCTCTTTTGACCCATCTTGTAACAGCTTCTGATGGAGCAGGTAGGGTTCTTTTTCCTGAAGAACAGACAGATTTCACAATCTGGTCCAACTTAGGTCACTGCTTCTGGATCAGACTCCTGGATTCATTTTGTGCCTTAAGTCAGCAACTGAACTGATATCACCAATGGATAAAAATTTTCAATGAGAGCTTGTGCATTTGGGTATATATGTGTTGACAGTTACGCAGAGGTCTCCCCAGGAGAAGCCCCCACCATTGCTGATGGACCTGTAGGGCTCTGTTCCTCCCCAGCCCTGCAGCTCCAGTTACCACAAGCCCCACTTCTCTCAGCCTCATGGTCAAAACGGATGCCTAAAGGCAGTCCATGAAATGATTTCTTGAGTTTGCCTCTTCCCAGTGAAAAAAAAAAAGAGAAACTTTCATTTAAAAAAGTCCTTTTTCCTCCCTTGTTTTTGAGTGCTTGGTGTGGTAATACTGGAAATCTGGGGGAAGCGAATTGAAAATCAGCTATTATCTCAATGAAAGATTTTTCTTTAATGAATGAAAAGTGGAACAATCTTTAAAGCAATATTTAAAATTATGTTACTGCTATTTCAGTTAAGTTAATCAAAATGCAAACTACAGCTAATACCTATTCACAATGAAGTTGCTTAATTCAATTTCTTGAATTAAGCAACTGTAATTCCCATATATCAGATTTATTGGTTTTGGCAGTGAATTAAGGATATATACAATATAATCCTGATTTTCCAAGCTTATTTTCTAGAAATCTGACTTTACCCAGCATCATTTATTTTTATATATTACATATTTACAACATTGTTATCTATTAACATACTATCTGAAAGCCTAGGCTATACAGAACTTTTGATTATGGTAACAATTTTGGTTCCTTTTTTATCAAAATATAATTTATCATTTGAAGGAATGAATGGCTATACACTCTGGAAGTGTATAGCCTGTACACTGGCTGTAGTTCACAGGGCCTTAGCTGTACAAAAATTAGTCTAGTTGGGTACTTAGACTTGACCTCAGTCAGTGGACTGTTTGTGCCATTTCCTGATCCTCGTAGCCCATGCAGCTTGTACAGTTGTTAGGAGGGAATGGTTGCCATGTGAGGTGCTGATTTCTCTTCATTAACTATGTAGGAAACACAGAGGCTGATTTAGAGACCTAAAATTTGGATGGACAAAATCAGGTGTAATGAAGCCTGCTCTTGGTGTGTACCATGCCTCTAGGCCCTAGCAGTGGCTATGTTTGTCATCACCTGAAGTAAAGAACACACACTCATTTATTTCATAAACATATGTATGAGTCCTCTATGTTTTGAATAAATTGCACTCAATAGCTTGCCCATTCTTAAAGAAGTAAAGGAAGTTTAGTTTCAATAGGCAGAGACCCAGTAAAGGCATTACACTTTTTTTTTTCCTCAAATTTCCTTCCCAGTATTTCAGAGAGGAATGACATTGCTTCTTCCTTGTACCTTCAGCTTTCAGCAATGTAGGCAGAGTCAGTGCTCTGAGCAAACTGCAGCTGGATTACTGCAGCAAAAAATCTCGTGGCTGAAAGAGTTTGAAATACATAAATGCAGTCCCAAGTCCTCTCTTCAGCCCAGAATCCAGCATAGACTTTAGTATTTTCATTGCACTGGACTATGATGCAGATATGTGAGACAAAGCTAACTAAAACTTTAAAATCTCACCAAAATCCCAGTTACTTCTTTGAAGTCATGTAGAGGTGCAAAAATCCATACAAATTTTTGCCTTATTCATCTGTGACAGAACAGAATTAATGTACGTGATGATTTACTATCTCTGAAAAGAGATGGCCTTTTTATTTTTAAACCTAAGCAAAAGCTTCAAAGTGCAAATCCTTTAAAAAAATAAATTTCTGGCTCTAGCAAAATAGAAGTCAGACTTTCAAAAGAAAAGCAGATGTTTCCTTAAATTAATTAGACAAGCATTTCCTACCGTTGGCACATATTAACGTCCTATAAATCACACTCCTATATTATTTTACCTTAGCTTTGTACTTACCGCTCAGATCAAGGTTTAAATATATATATTATATAATGAACCTTTAAGATTTTCTAACCTTGTTGCTCTCTACTGTTCTTGCTTATTGAACAGTAATAAAATTAGCCTAAGGGAACTGGAGGTTACACTAGTAACTATGTCAGAGAAAAGCAGTTGCTGCGCAGTCCATTTCTTGCTCAGGCTATGTGTCCTTTCCCCACTGGCAATCAAACACTACACTGTGACCCCAAAGACTGTTTGCCATTTCTTTTTCACATATGCCTATGCAGGAGCATGGATTCTCTAGAGTGGGCTTTAGTTTGCCCCTGGCCTTTTAGGCATTCTTTCAAAACCTGTTCTTGCAATAGTAACCAATTAAACTAGTTACTAAGCAAGAAGCATGTTTCAGCACTTAAGTTAATTGAACTGTTACAAACTAAATATGATTCCAAATTGTTTCTGTATTCCAAATCACTTCATGCATGCAGATAAAATGAAAAAATTACTAAATCGTTTTGAAATGTGCAAATCAGGCATACAATACTGACATTTAGATCTGTGACCTGATCACAATGTAGTAAGTACCTTTGAAAACTTTGCAGATTTTAGAGCTGTCATATGAAACCCTTGAACCACTTCTTGATGTGATATTCAATAAGTGGAAGTCAGGCTGCAATCAAATTGTGGAACTGTCTGAGTCAGGGTTTTACTACCAATTTACCCAGAAAATAATCTTTCCCTGATTCATTTCACAGGCCAAGTAAGAAAGGAGGAATGACTTAATGTATAAAACACCATGCTTTATTCTTTGGGACCTTGGTTTGCGTTCAATTTGTGGTCCTAACTAAAATGAGCAGCTCAATCCCCAATGAACAGTAGTCCATATCGTTGAACTACCACACGCAATTAGGCACAATTGGCTGTCTCTGCTTAGGAGAAGTTGAAGACTGATTTAGCATGGAGACTAAATCGCTTCTTTCAGCTGTAAAGTGGAGTGGCCGTTTCTGGGACTCTGTGACAAAAAAGCCCAAACCATATTGTTTCTTTATTTCAGCATTTCTTTAGTACAAGAAAAATAAGGGATAGGAAAAGCCTCATTCTCTTATAATAAAAGCCAGATGGCAGCCCTAATTTGCAGCTATTCTCTTTTATTAAGAAGCTAGTAACTACCATAACTGGCAGAGCAATGGTGAAAATACTGGTACAGGGAACAAATGGACGCCGCTAAAAAGAGAAGGGGAAAAAAGATGATGAAGAAGAAAAGCAATGATGCTGGAAGCTTGCAAAAGCTTTCCTCTCTGAATCCTGGAGCAGGAAAAATGCTTGCTGGGTAATACATCTATCTAGTTACATGTCATACATGACCACAGTATTGAAGGGTTTAGCTGTTCTGGGATTTAAACGTGTCGCTACTGGGATAAGCTGCACTTGTACAAAACAGAGTAGTGTAAACTATTTTGCCAATGGTATGAGTGGTGAAGCTCTAGCAGAGAGGTGATTTGAGAATATCAAGGCTTGCACTGTAGCACAGGGAGGAGAGGGCGATAGCTGGACGGGTTGCATGAGCGGCAGAGACAGCTCAGCGAGGGGTGAAGGGAGCTGCAGAACCGCTAAGCAGGGGATTATATGGAAGCTGAAGGGAAAAAAGAGCCTACATCAGTGTGGTGTAAAGAGAGAATTAATTTAAGTCACTGGATCTATTTCACAATATACCAGCAGAGGATATTGGACAGCACTATGGAAAAGAGATTTGGCATCTGTACCTAGAGCCTTTCTAAAACGTAAGGATCAGAATAAGTCTCTAATATATTATTAGGTATAACCAGGCTCTACTGAGTACTGGAAGACTGTTTGTATAGTGCTCCACTTTGAGAAACAGGTCATGGTAGCTTGGCAGCAGGATGCACAGGCATGGCTGCACTGCTTTCAGTACCTGAGCTGGTGCAAAGGGGGTTACGTCCCGAGCTCCAGCAGGTCGGGACATCCCCATGTGGCACTTTGCTGTGACATACAGACAGGAGGCATAGTGGGTAGTGGAAAAAGCTATCAGCCCCTGCACTGCAAATTTTTGTTCAACTCTGTGTACTAACATTAGACCTCAGAGGAAATTCACAAGTTTTTATTTTTAACAGTGTTTTTTTTCAGCTGTTCTCAGGGTTTCCATTAATTTTCATTATGAACTACACTTGCCTCTTTCATCTCAGGAAGAAAAGACTGTGACTGGAGGTACACGGCAGCTTTCCCTTTTTAGTTGCTTGAAATAAGTTAATAAATGCAGTCACAATACAGGGTACCATTCTCATTCCTTATTGATACCAACTATACTCTAACAATGAATTTCAAAGTGCTGCTGATGTAAACTCTACCTGAAGCCTGTTTGATCTCAGATAAGCATCTTCATCCCATTCTTCATTTCAAGAAAAGAAAATCTTACCACGAAGCAACATATTCATCTGCTTTGGGTTCAGTTCAAGATAAGCCGTGCTTTGCAGAAAACCTAATTAATATCAATCACAAGGAAAACAGAATTTGGAAGGAAATGTTCTTTCATTTCTTGATAAACAGATCACCCATGATACATACACAAATGGACATACCTATTTGCTTTATTATGGAAGTATCAGAAAAGAAACGGTCCCTGTAGGGAGGATTTTTTTAAAGAATAAAGGGGTAGTTGCACTCTTGCACTGGTGTAAATAAGATCAACTTAATTCTGTTGAACAGGAATTGAATGGTGTAAGTCAGACCAGAATTACATCTTACAGTGGTGGGTTTAGTGACATTTTATAGTGTCTTTACTCCCAACACTCAGAATGATAATTATTAATGATAGCTCATAAATACATTTTTTACAGTTCCTATACTGTATTTCAGGCATTTCTTTTCTCCTTTCTCCTCCCTCCTGCCAAAAGTAAAGCCATGGCTTATGACCTAAAAGACCTTATGGGCTTAGAATAGAATCTGTAGGAGTAAATATTCCTATTTTTAAAAAATCTTGCAAAATCAGAGCAGCTAGCTTCTGTCAGAAGTCCACTTCACATAATAGCATTTCAGCTGACCTTTGAGGAATTTTGCTGTTGACCAACACGCTTTCCCACTCATGGATTTTAGTCTTGGGACTGGCCATATAGCACTGGCTATATAGCTACTTTCAAACACTGTAGGACTTGCTTTAGATCTGACTGACAAAATTTTCTTGCACAAAACAGAGTTCTGATCTTATCAGTGCTCTAGGTCATTTTGGGAAAGGGAGGGTTTGGAGGAAAGTTCACTGATCTTTAGTGAGGTCCCTGCCTTGGCCATCAATCCACCTTTAAAGTCCTTGATGTTAACATTTCAAGTGACAGTATGGTATATACCAAGCTTGGGAAGAAATACAAGAATCAGATGGTTTAGTTTTATTAAGGCATTGACTCAACAAAGAATTTATGTGTTTAAAATACCATTCCATTTGGCCCCAAGTGAATATAAAAAAAGAAATATTCCATTTTATTAGTTTCTTTCAGCTTCCCAGTACTTCCAACTTTGTTCTAGCTTGCCCTCAGCTGTCTTCATAGGATGCAACTTTTTTAACTACAACATTACTAGGGTTTGCCCACAGAAAAACAACCAAAGGACTGAGCTGTTAGTATACTAAATGTTTAAAGGAAATGTCCAAACACTGGATCATCAGAATGGCTGGTACGCAATAGCTGAGGAAGCCCCTTTTTCTCCCCTTAGTATTTGTTGATATGATATATGTGCACACATCCTTTAATGTCTTTCAGACGATGTCCCTTCACAGCCTCTCCTTTCCTCCATTTAGACATATGTTGTGTTTGCCTTCGAGAGTGTTTCTTCTTGGCATCTTGTGGCAATACTGAGGCAGTTTCTGATAAAGAGTCACTTTAAGGACATAGAAATCTGCTACCTGTGCTGAAAGGACCAGTCCTTTCAATGCAAGAGGAAAAAGTAAGAGGAAATAAAAGAGCTGGAAAAGCTGCCTTTAACAGCTTTGAAGGAGATATAAACATGAAAAACAGAAAGCATTGGCTGAAGATGAAGTTCCAGACTTTGGACTAATTCCTGATTCAGCAAGTAAGCCATTAGTGCACTGTTATTTAGGCACCGGTCCATAAGCTGTTGGTGGTCCATACAAGTATTTCTTGTCACTGCTTGTTGGCAGACGTTATTAGCAGACTGCAAGCCAGTTCTTAGGTGTTTCTCAAAAGCAATGCATCTCTAATAGGTTAAAAAAAACATATTAAGAGGCACCACACTAGTTAATCTTGCTCTCTCCTATTTTTTTTTTTTCATTTCTAGTGTTTATTTGCACTGACACAAAGATATGACCTATCCAGTCTACCTTTAACTGCAAAGTCTGTCTAGCAGTCTAGCTGCATCAATGTCATCTTACTGCCAAAACACATCCTCAGATTCTCTTTTCTTGAGCCTCTGAACACATATTTTCTGCTGACGTTTCCCTAGTTGAAAGATAACTGGGATATGTCTGTGTGGTATGTCTGTAGTAATAAACCTTAGCTACAGCATGGACCTACTTCACAAAATACATTTGGGTATTGTATTAAGCTGTAAATAATATGAGAAGTATGCAGATAGATGGATTTATGTTGCTATTTTTCAAGTAACGGTGGCTTTGAGGCATAGTACATGTATCTGTCAAAATAATACATACAGCTCTGCAGTTAACTATTTACAAAGGATTAAAGTTTAGCTCCTAATAAGATCTTCTCTCTGATGTATTTGCATTTACTACCTAATACCATGAGAAAAGTCTGTACAAATTATGAAGAGAAGGTAGGAATTCATGCAGATCTAAAATATTCTGTTCAAAGGTGGATATCTGGGATAGAAAAAACAGTTCAGACAAAAGCATTTCTCGTACATTGTAAGAAGCAAAATATAAGCAAACCTTTATTGAAGTTCAGGAGTGATTTAGACACATTTATTTTTTTTGATTTGGTTTCCATAAGGCAAGAGAACCATAAAGCTGTAATAGTACAGATCATGTTTCTCGCAGCACTTCAGATGAAATACTTTTCCTCTGCCAAAAAAAACATGACTATTTAAGGAGAAAAGCCTATTTGAAGGTTTTGACTATATAAAAACTACAAGGAATTTGTACGAGGTTTACAGGTAAATATTGTCTATTTGCTATTTTCTTTTTATTTGTCTCTCCACCATTTTGAATGTTTCTTCTCCCCAGTCTCCTCTTGGCAGCATGTGACTCTTTGAGTGCGGGAAGGCAGAGACTACATGGCTACCCCTCTGCAGCTGTGTTTCTTAGTTCGCCACTGTTTATTTTCTAATCGGGAACCACGTTAGCATATGGGCTCACCTTTGGTAAACAATAGTGTCATTCTGCACATATCCACCGAATAACTGCGATGTTGGAAGCAATAATGACTTCATTAAAAGCAAAATAAAAACAGACAAATGGTATTTAAAATTAGAAAGATTACAGGGGAGTTTTTAAAATAATGACTTAAAAAAATGCTAAAAGCTGTAGAAGATCATAGGTTTCTGGATGATAAGTCCTTTCAGCTGAAATCATAGAGATGCTGTATCCTCAAAGATACTGATTATATTAGAAGCTGACAAAACTTAAAACAGCTAAGAATGAGGGCAGGATGATCAAATTATTTCCTCTTTAACAGAACCCAGGAAAGTGGCAAGTGGAGTAAGAACATGTACTACTTTACAGTTTCTAGAAGTCTAAAAGAATAGAACAGGAGTATATGGCTTTAAACAAGGATTTGACAGATCATAAACTTGGTGGAAGAATGATAATTGGTTAGAAACATAGAATCATAGAATCATTTAGGTTGGAAAAGACCTTGAAGATCATTGAGTCCAACCAAAATCCTAACGCTGCCAAGTCCACCACTAAACCATGTCCCTAAGTGCCATGTCTCCATGTCTTTTAGATACCTCCAGGGATGGTGACTCAACCACTTCCCTGGGCAGCCTGTTCCAATGCTTGATAACCCTGTCAGTGAAGAAATATTTCCTAATATCCCATCTAAACCTCCCTTGGCTCAACTTGAGGCCATTTCCTCTTGTTCTATTACTTGTTACTTAGCATAAGAGACTGACACCCATCTCGCTGCAACCTCCATTCAGGTAGTTGTAGAGAGCGATGCCTCTCTTGAGCCTCCTTTTCTCCAGACTATACAACTCAGTTCCCTCAGCTGGTCCTTATAAGATTTGTTCTCTAGACTATATAATACCAGAGGGCAGGAAAAATAAAGCATTTCTTGGAGGGGAAGTAGTGGTGCAACATGTGATAGCATTCAGAGAGTTGAATTTTATGAATAATTTAAGCATATCTACAGATAGTATGGATTCTCTACAAGCAGTAATTCTGTACCTACACAGAGAAATGACAGCCCTGCCTGTTGACATCAGCCACTCATTCAGGTTGGTTATAATACCTCATTGTGACAAAACAGCATGATCAAAGATGCTATTATGATAGGACACTTCAGTTGTAAATTAGGATGTAAATAAAGATGTCACAGACATAATATGATGCCAAGGTTAAGTTTTTTGATGTAATGAATGATTGTTTAATAAAGAGACAGCCAGGAGTCCCAGGGGAGAAAAGCAACTCTTCTCTTTACTACCAGAAGATCTAGTTCAAAATTTTGCTATAAATAAGCCAGCATAACAGGGCCTGTGATGTACCTGTATTCAAAAACCTTCATTGAACAACAAAATAAAACAGAAAGTGAAAAGTAAAAGTGAATATTTAAAAAATGGAAGCTTCACATTTTTCTTATTTAGTGTTTTACTATTTTAACTATGAGTGTAACAGTAGGAACTCTTCTTGTTGCCCTTGATTTCCCTTGTAAGCATCAACTCCAGGTGAGCTTTGACTTTCTTAACACCATCCTTACATGCACAGGCCTTCCATATGTCCTTTCATAGACTGAGAAACAGAAATAAGAAACAAGGGAAGTTCACAGGTGAATCTGTGGCAAAATGGGAAAATTGCTAGGGCCTATGATTTGCAGCATATGCATAAAAGGTCTAGAAATTATCTTGGATTTGCTGAGGATGCTAGGTTATTCAGTTTATGAAAGACCAAAACAATGTCAGACTTGCTAAGTGATTCTACAAAGCCAAGCTACTGAGCAACAAAAAGGCAGAGATATTTGAAGTTCATAAATGCAATTTGACATGTGTTTGGAAAAAAAGATCTAGACATTACATTAATAATAATGTTAGCTCGATGCTCTGTACCGGTCAAGCAAATAAGATGAATGTCAGGAAGCACTAAGAAGAAGGTAGCAGCATCAAATTTCATTATATCATAGTTTAAACCATTGTGACCACAACTTCAATATTGCATACAGTTCTCTCTTTTCAGTCTTGGGGAGTATATCATAACCTTAAAAAGTCTAGAAAGAGGAAGGATGATGAGAGAACCAGCTTCTGTATAAAAAATGCCTAAAATGGACAAGAACACTTCATCCTGGAAAAGACATAACTGAGGGACAGATGTGATGGACATAAAGAAAAGAAATGGAAAGAGGAAGCAGATAGAAAATTATTATTCACTGAGTATTATAACAACAGAAGCAAAGGATATCAAATCTAAGAAAGATATCTCAAACGCAGAAAGAGGAGGAACTTCAGTATGCTGTGAACAGTTAAACTGTGTAATCCATTGTCACAGGTCAGTGTGCTAGATGCCAAATTTTGCATGTGTTCAGAAAGAAACATGACAAACTCATGGAAAGAAATCATCTGAAATTATTAACACGAGGGTTTTCACAAGTCCAAGCTGCAGATCACTAGAAGGTGAAAGACTACCGAGGGAAGCAGCACTGTCTAGATATTTCCATCTGGCTCACCCTGTACTGACACTCCTCACTAGAATTTATATTAGACATTAAACACAGGACACACATATACAGAGGGTGCAGTCAGCTCTATGTTTTGTGTGATGCCCTTATTCCATAGAACGGAAGCAATTCTCAGTCTTTTCAGTTGTCCCAATTGGACCATTGCAACACAGAAGTAACCTCCACTGATTTTATAACCTGAAAGAGGCTAAATCAGGCACTAGGATAAAGAAAGATATGTTCCTAATGGCCATTGGGCTGTCCATCTTGAAATCAGCCCAGCAGTGCCAAACATGTGGCTGGGGAGAAACAGAAATAAAAAATAGAGGAAAATTAGTTTTCAATTGCTCATTTAGAATTGCTAGTTTCAATCAATGACAATTTTAAAGGCATTAAACACATTCCAGAGTAACTTGTCAACTCCCCACCCCCCCTGCAGTTGCTGACATTCTCAAAGGTTTTTTAATAAGGCAAGGGTCAGTGATGGAAAATAAGCAGGAAGATGAATAGGATGTCAAAATTAAATTGAGTTCCAGAAGAGTTATCTTAAGTTTCCAGAAAATAGAAACTCATGAAACTTTTTCTCAAACAAAACAGGAAAATCATGTTTTAGCTCAGAAGGTAGTGGGAAGGCTGATGACTGTCTTTAGAGGTATTAACAACCCATGCTATTTTAGCAGCTTGAAAAACACCTTTGTCCTTTGAATTCTGGAACAGAGGAAGGTTCTACTTATTTTAAATCCTAATGATTTCTGTTGCACCAAGCTCTTTCATTTTTATACAGGAAACCCAGATTAATTGTTGCAACCATCTGACTATCCATTACAATCAGAGGATGTACTTCTTGTTAAAGTTTCAGAATTGTTGAATAAAATACCATTTTAACAACCCATATGTCTGTGTTTTTGTTTTGTTCTCTTTTGCTAAATGTTGTAGCACTTCGTCTTCTGGAGTGTAAACACAGTATTGGCCAGGCTGTCATTAATCATCATTGTTGTCACTGAACAAAAATCCACTGAGATAAAACAATTTAATGCCTAGGACTGCAGAACAGTTCAGGTTTCTGAATGACCACACTGATTAATAATGTTATTTTCATTTGGGAATTTGTCTAGGCACCATTAATGAATTCTGCTCAGGTCTGGTCTCACTATATATTTACGCCATTGTTTAAGATACTCTGCCTACTCCTTAGGATCAAGGAGGCAGAATACTGGGTCTGAATAAAATCATTAAAACTGTTACTAAAACCAGTTATCTCTTCTCCAACCAATATCGTGCAATGTCCTCCTTACATGAAAACAAGTTTTCCCTAGTTGTCTGTGGATGAAGATCTAGACTTTTAAGGACCAGAAAACCCTTGAAACAAACAAAAAGACCAAGGAATATATAAAGGCAGGACTAAGTAAAGAAAGGCTTGACAAGCAGGGAGTCACACAGGAATAGATTTTGCACTGAAGTTAAGGACTGCCAAGCTAACAGGACCACTGGAGAAGGTGAAATAAAAAACCCATAGCATTTCAAGGACTCACTCTGAGCTGGGTAATGCAGTCCAGCAGGAGGGGCCTGGAACCCAAAAGGTCAGCAAGATCTTTGGGACTCTGGGGCAGAGGGTGAAGATGGAGATGTTGCATGTTTTACATAAAACTGTACATCTCTTGGTCTGTGTGAAATAAAGAAAGTTTGTTTCATGGGTCCTGTCTGTTTCGACTATCTTGAAGATGATAGTCTCAAGAATGAAGGTATTGGAAAGAAGGTTTTTAAGCTTTTTGGGAGCTCTTGTTTAGAAAAGACTATCTCCTATTTACAGGTAAAGATAGAAACATGTCAAGTTGTATTTAATAAGAGTGCTGAATGAGTTAGACCCAGATATGATGACTGGAAAAAAAGAGAGCTTACAAGTCCAGAGACCAAACTTGTAGGTTCATCACAGAAGCTTGGTGGAATCCAGTGAAGTGACTGGAGGAGCTTCATGAAATAACATTTGAGCATATTTCTTAGCCAAGTTCACAATATAAATGTTAGGTCTTTTGTGTCTTCTGCCATATTACAACTACTGGCTTAACTGCACTGTTGTTATAAGTACCTACTAGTTTGATTTTATGGTTACACTTATCTATATCAAATTAGTGCTGTTTTCTCCCCCAAAACTTGGGATTTTCATTTAGGTTCTGTTCTTAGCTGAAAACCAGCATTTTATGTCTCTTTAATCTACAATACAGTCTCTTAACTAAATGTCATTTCACACCTTCTTGGTTCTCCAATAAGGTGTTCTTGCCTTACTACTCTCTAAAAAGCACTGTTGTAGGGACTTAGAGCATCATTAGTTTCTATGCTTAAACATGGAAAATGATATATAAGAACTAAGCTTTATTATTCTTAATGTTTTCATGTGCTTGCAGGGAACTGAAAGTCCACAGGGGATAGAAATAAAAATGGAAATATAGTAACATTTTACTAATATAGGAGTGGCTGTGAGAGAATGAATGCTGTGCCTCTGAGCTCAGGGAATGCTCATGCAGGAAAAAAACTGACTCACCTGAAATTAGAAACCGGAGAGCACCTCCATGTGCAAGCTGGACACATAGGAAAAAGCTGGACTACCTCACCTGGCCTTCTTATACATCTGAACTTGAATCCCAGGACATGATACTGCCTATTTGATAATTCAAAACATAAACTCAGGCTATATGACATGGGAGGGAAGGGGGGTGGGTAGTCATGTTTTGGGTGTGGGTCCTCATGCATCATGTCACACAATGAGGGATTGGAGGTGGGATAACCCTGTCAGTGAGAAATGCATGACTGCAAGGGTGCACATTCATCCTTGATCATGCTGGTCAGTGACTGCTGCTTTGTCGGGCTAAGACACAACCTGATATTCCTCCTTTTTCCCTGGAATGGGCTGCTAGTCTTCTCCTCCTGACTGAATGCAATGACACTGTGACATTCGTGCAGATTTTTTAATATATATATATTTTTTATATATTTATATATTTTTATATATATGAAAATATAAATCTGTGTATATATATATGTGTGTGTGTATATATATACACACATGAGTCTCTGAATTAGAGCTGTAGGCATCAGGCTGCTGTACTTTGCATTTGCTCTGAGCCTGATGGAAGACAGTATTAAAATGACTGATAAGTTTTCTGTGTTGATGGTTTTTAAAGAAAAGTTAGATATTCTGGGTCACAGTGCAGGAAGTTTATTTACTTCAGTAATTTAAAATCTAATGACTTTCATGGTTAATCCTGTTTCCTTTGCTTCTTCTTTATCTCTTTTGATAATAATGTAAGCTTCAATGTAAGTGTGAAGGGCATAAGTTTATACCTGGAAAATCACTGAGGTCCTCTATTTGATCATGCAGATCTGTCTCACAAAGTCCTGAAACCTAGTGAGGGACTATGTGTTACATTTATCCCAGTGACAACATCTATTTCTTTCATGATGCTCTCATTTAAAATGAAAATTGCCCGCTTCCTAGAAATACATGATTTCCTGTATATTTCTTCCCCCTACTTATTTCAATCCCTTCTTCTAATCTAGCTCAGCATTATATCTATCAGCACTGGTGACAATTCACAGAAGTGAATTTAGAGTGGTTCACTTCACTGAAGGCCTGACTCCTTTGCTATTGACATTACAGGGAAAATGGAATGATTTTGTTAGTACATAGAATTTGCTATAAATACCTATAATCAGAAAACTGAGAATGGTAAAATATAGGAAGAAATGGTTCAATCTACCTGAACACAAATTTAAAAGAAAGTCCCACAAGTAATAGAAGACTCTGCGGAAAACTGAAGTTCTTCAATGTAGGTATAAACTGATTTCTCAGGAAGTGTTCTCAGTGAAACATTGGTGGGATGAAGGTTTTCTCCATATTTTGCTATTCGCTTTGGCTCATGAATGTCAAGGGCAGTTTCTGTTTCCTTCTGGGAATGAATCGTCCTCAGAAGTAGCTGTGTCATATGACACAGCCATGACTCATTTCTTGACTCAACTGAGTTCAGAAAGAATAATGGAGGAGGATAGATAAAGCTAGGGCACAAAATAGATCACCATTTCAGTTGGCTTGTTTGCTCTCTAAATGAGTGGGAAAAATTCTGAATCTCAGAGGAAAAGTAGATTATGGTAGCAACTTGCATAAACAGTGCAAAATCAAAATTTCTCTGTAAAGCTGTAAATTAAAGGAGAAAAGAATCATTTTTCACCCACTCAATAGCTTGCATGTAAATGAATAGAATTCCATTTTTTTGTATTGTATTGCTTCTCTATTGAATTAAGTCTTTGTCCCATTTAAAAGCCCCATCTTGTTCTGTCAATCTCTGAAGCCGCTATTCAGCAGCCAACCAACACAACAGAATTTCTCTATGTTGAATGTTCTTTTTCATTTTTGTATTGTATCCTAGTCTCTTATTATAATGGTGCTGCTAGTAGAACTATAGACAAGTGTGTGTCAATATTTCTATGCCAAACCCTGTTTTATTAGTAGATGTTTGTAACAAGACCATTCTAATTTGTATAATCAAGATGAAGCTAAATAAAATTATTCTCCATCCTGACGCTAATTTCCTCTAGAAATATGCTTTATTTTCTCAACCACTTTTAAAAGATGGACAATCAAAAGCTAGAAAGGTGCTGAGGTTGCAAAACTCTATGTTTCTGGCTACTTGTCCTCAGGCAGAAGGGGACAAGAAAGAGTATAAGAGACCATGTAAGCAATTACCTTGAGTATTTTGATACAAAACAATGGAGACCAGGGAACCCCTTGTCATGGCTAAAGGAATTTTTTGTCTTTGGAATGTTTATTTTGACCTCGGTCTACAAAGAAAGAGACTATCTGTAGCTGCAGATGTATTTTAACTTCCATTTAAATATTTTTGTATGCTATTTATATTTTACATTGCACACCGTTTTGGGTTTTCTTCTTCTTTTTTTTTCTTTTTCCTCCATGCAGAGAACATAAATGACAGTTGTGTCTATGCCATGTCTATTTTCAGGAAAAGTGCTTGCTACTGACCATGACTATGACTGTGAAGGGAAAAGATAAGCTTGTAGAAAGTATGACCTCATTTGCATACTATTTTTAGTAAAGACCAATTCTTTCATCTTTGTAATGACTTCACTTCTTGCACAAGGTGAACTAAAAATAGAATTTGTTTCTCCCTTGGTATTATATGGTGATGAACTGTACTGCAGCTGTCCAGCTTTCAGATCTGCCAAGTTTTGAAGTCCAGAGCTCTTGACATCTTCAGACCTCACAAGCTCTCTTAGAATAACCCTGAAAGTTCAACAAATCACCAAAAGATTGCTTGAATTCCACCTAATACCACGGTAGATTTTCATAGAAGTAGGCATTTCTTTCAATGCTGAATTTAATAGTCTAAGGTATATCATTAGTATGGATTTAGCTTACAGTGATGCTTACATATGTGAGCCTAACAGCTCTGTGCTGCAAAAGAGCTCTCTCTTGTCCTCTCTTCTGTCTCCTTTTCCCCCTCCTGTACCCATCTGTATTCATCCTGTCCTCTTCCTTGCACTATTTCAGATGGGTTTTGGCCTTTCCTGTGGCCTGATTTATCCACTAACTAAACAGGCAGATAACTACGTATCTGCTGACTTAGTTTTTTCTTCAGCCAGTGAGCTGAGTCAGTTCAGACAAGCTCTGATGGTAAATGGGGGGCACACACAGCCAGGAGCGCTGAGACAGAAGTGTGGGGGTGGGGTGTTTAGGATGGATCTCCCCTTTCTGCTGGTAGTGAATTGTGAGATTGTCTCACCCTGTTTCAATAAACTGCAACCCGTGTAATCTGCAATATAGCAAAAGTGTACCTAGTGCCATTTCCCCTACATACTGGACCAGAATTGAGGTTCAGTGATCTTTCTGTAACAAGTATTTGAAATATATTCTTGCTCAACATCATTATTCAAGTTCATAGCCTACTTGTGAAAGCGGCTTGTTGGAACTGCCTCTCAGGGGAGCGCTGGGGCAGTTGGATTATCACCATGCCATGCAACCTGGATGATACAGCTAGTGCTGCTCCTGGACCCACACAGCTTAGCATCACATGCTATGATCACTTGTAGGCAGCTTATTATAAAAATCTCAAATGGCTGCTCAAATCCTTGAACTGGAGGAGCACGTTAGACCTGCCAGACTAAAGCTTCACTGTTGTTTTTTTTCAGTGGGCAGAAGAGGAGGGGGCTTATGCATGAAATTTCACCCCTGGATAAATGCACACCAGGTGAAATTTGCATTTATTCATATTTTTTATCTGGATTTTGCACTAAAAATCCCCAAATGAATATGAATATTGGCCTCTGTTCACAGGCTTGCTCTTTATGCTTTCCCATGGTAGTAAATTTGACTCCTACTTACGGCAGGTGAAACTGCTCTTCATGGAATAAGAGACTGCTTAAAATCTTTAACTCTTTTCTTGATGGATTGGTGCAGCCATTTGTGAATGCATATGTTTGAAGTTTCATTTACATTTTTAATTAATAACTCCATGTGATTTTTCACTATATGTTTTTGGTTTATCACAAACATATAAATCCCTCACTTTGGTAGGCTGCTGAGGATGAACCCTTCCAGTCTTATCCCATTCCCCTGATCATGCCAGGGACCTTTTCTGCACTTGTTGTTATATGACTTCATTTTCTTGCCTGTGGATGTCTAGAAATGTACCTAACTTTCTGGATGGCAATCTCCCAGAATTACAGTTTAATAAAATTAGGAAACAACTTCAAAGCACGAAAGCTTTCCTATTTCTGACTCTATTTCTTTGGTTATGTCATAGGAACCCATTTCTAGACATTATTTCTGAAATACGTCTCAGTGTTAGCTCATGAAGATATATGTTCAGCATTATGGATATAACCTTTTTTTCCCCTTTTTGTTTCTCTTACTTCCAAGGGAGAAACTCAGAGTTTATGCATGGGTTCATGCAGTAGAACACTGCTCTGTAGTAGTTTGTGATTTCTGCTGGTTTATTCCACCCAGAGTCCACTGTTCTGTCTCTGAGTTCATATTGCTCAGTGAGGGTATCATGCTCTGTCCCTTCCTAAGAAGACTGATTGAAAGTGCAGAGTGAAGTACACTTAGTGTGATTGAAGGTCCTGGTTTTTTGTTATGTGCTTGACAGTGCAAAATGTACCAGATGGAATTGGTAGCATATTTAATGTCTTACCTTTTACACTGAAGTGTTTTCTTATTTTGTGTTTATCAATATTTCCAGTTGTGTCACATAATATTTTTTAATGCTTAATGTCTCAGTAAATATTATTTTCTTTCAAGAAGTTATGGTCCTTTCTTTTAAGCTAACATTCAGTGCTATATTGTATTAAATGTTCATTGCTGTTTGGCAATTCCAATCAATCAAGCACCATCTCTCTATTCTGCCGTTGTACTTTCTACCAGTGGAAAAGTTTAAATACCCATTATTTTGGGTTGAAAAATTGAGACTATAAGCTCTGCAGAAACAGTTAATTGATTGACATGGTGGACTGATCTGTAATAGAAGAGATATTCCCAGAAAAAAATTGTTAATTCTAAAATCACAAAATATGGACATTTTCAAAAATTAAAAAAAAAAAAAAAAAAAGTAAAGGAAATAAGTTAATTATCATACAATTACAGTAATGGAAAGAAAAAGCCTAATCAGACATGAACAGCTTGTATAACCATTAACCAGGCTATGGTAAACCATTACTTAACTCTGACTTAAGAGATCCATCATGGGATTCATGGCAGCCAGTTAACTAATGCTTAAACAATTCCACAGTAATTTAAAGCTGTGGTAAATGGCATCACTCAACCAAGCAGTCACTCTCAGTCTCAACAGTTATTTTTAACTGGTATGAAGTTATGCTAACTCCCTCCTCCCTTTCTCTGCCTAAACTGCAAATACTAACAAGTCTTTACTAGCTGTGTGACAAAATATGACACCCTTTCCTAAAGTCCAGAAAGATAACATTCATTGTGGTTTTTTGGGTTCATTTTTGGTTGGTATTTGTTTTGTTTTGTTTTGTTTCTGAAAAAAGAACCTATTTCTCCACCGAAGAGTAGTGTTAAGTGAATCTGATACAATCTCCCTTGGCTGAAGCAGCATTTACTCTCTTTACAAAGATATAAATCTTTATATTTATTTCTTCATATTTAATTATTTTTTACTTTAAAAGTTGCTCTGAAAATTGTATATTATTAAGATCAGTCTAACAGCTGGTAGCTATCCAACTCATTTTTTTCTGCATTCTCACTGACTAGTAATCAGTCAAACTATGAGAGGGAGGTGAATTGTATAAGGGGAGTAAAAAGTTGACTAAGGTGAACATGACCCTGGTGAGTGTTGAAGAGGTAGTAGCAGACAAGAGTCAGGCTACTGTTGGAGTGTTACAGTAGCTGAAAAAAGGCTCTGTATTTGTTTCTTATTTTTACTTCTAAACTGAGGATCAAAAGTGGGAGTAGACTGATAAATTATGCTAGTGACACTAAGACGGGTGGCATTGCTTTTGTGGAGGAGGATCAAAATATCATGCAGGAACAGCTGGATCACTGAGGATAGAAGTGAAAAGAAACTGATGAAATTTAATAGTATAAAGTTCAAGGTCATGCAGTCACAGCCCAGCAAGAATTTCTGCCAAGAACTGGTAGCCTATATTTTGGAAACAGTTGAAGAGAAGGAAAAGACTTGAGGCTACTGTCTGGCTATAGGTGAGTAGGAAAATTAAATTCTTTCTGTGTTTTGTCTGGAAGTAAAGCCACTTTCTGTGCCTTTCTTCCCATGTCTCACAAGGCATACATTCCTGTCCCTGTGCCACAGATTACCGCTTTCTCACTGGTGCCAATGCAACAGGATCACTCTGTAAAGTAGATGTTGGGAAAAAAAGAGGTTGAAAGCTGTTTCAAATGAAGATATTGCAAAATGTCCAGGGCATATATGGGGGCCATATCATGGATAATGCTGCATGCAGCCCTCATCAAACATGTGCAAGGAAAATTAATGCAAAGTGGAAGAGGTGCAAGGGAAGACTACGAGGTATATTTTGGGGCACAGAGCTCTTATTTTACAAGATAACACAAAAACTTCCTGACTAGTTTTTGCTTAGCCCAGAAAGCCTCTAATGCCATAAATGTGTGGGGGCAGAGGAGAAAGACTAGATAAAAGGGAGAGAAAAACTATTTTAACTGTTGAAAAATGTTATTGTGACAACAGATAGAACCAAAGTACAATTTCTTTAACACAGGTGTATTTTCCCTGTGAATCAGAATCAGGTTCCTAACCACCAAACCAGTAAACAGGGGAGCTCTGGTCCAGAACCATCTGCCTGGTAGAACAAAAATCTATTATGGTTGGACTGGGGATTGATTTGTTATGAAAAATTATTTGCTATGGAGGCCATGACAGCAGGGGCATGAACTGTGTCTCATGAGGCTTCCAGTTCTATATTCCTGGGCATTAGGAAGCATTTGATATAGGCAATATGCAGAGGACTGATCTGTAACGAATATCTGAGAAAAGCTTTTGTGCTTTATAATTTAAAAGTTCAGAACTGATTTTTGCTTTCAGATACACATATTTTTCTGCAGACATTGTTTTATGAGGCCCAGGGAACAAGAACTGATTCTGTGAGAACCAGTTGAAATGTTTAATATATGACTGATTACAGGGGACATAAGTAAATAATGACACAATAATTTTCTGTATTCTACTATTTTTTAAATTTATTTATTTTCCCCCTAGAACATCAGATATTTAGAGAATCTGAAAAAGAAGTCAATTTAAACAAACTCTCTTCTGCAAACTGCAAGGAAGCATAAAAGAGCTTACAAGAAGAAAATGAGACCCCTTGCACTGATTCTGACACCCCATTGCCTACCTCCCAGGCCCAGCTAGTGACCAGTGTCAGTGCTAATGACGGGGAGATGGCAGTGTGCCTCTGTTGTAGCTGCTCTTTCTCCTTGTAGCATCACTGACAAGCTCCCCAGAGTGCATCTCTGAATAAGCAAGCTATTATCACAAAAGAAGACACCTCATGTAGCAATCCTGGGGATTGAATCATGACTTCCCTAGGACACCGGTGTGCCTGCTAATGAGGAAGAAAGTGGTAGACTTGGCCATGCTGCCACATGGACAAGGGGAAAGCAGGGAAGAGAGAGATGGAGAGGAAGGTGACAATCTGGTATTATTCTGGGAGGTGTGGTGTGTTAAGGGTCAGCATGTATAATTGTCTTGTTACATGTCAAGATTAAAGCGTTTGAAAATTAGTTTAAGATCAGTTATTGAATAGAACGGGCTGCAAGGGAAAGAGTGTCATTCTTCATTACATAGGCTTGAGATGAGATCCAAATCAGATCTGCCACATACATTATTTTGGCTGCACATGCTTGTAGCCAGAAGAATGACAGCTTGATACCTACCTACATGTCAGTCAGTCTCTTTACCCCAAATAAACTTTTGCTTCTATAGTATCCTTTGCTTCAAAGCAATGCTGACAAGGATTTATTGAATTAACCTAAATGGCTTTAAGCCCCAATTCATGCTGGCGCAGCATGTCTCTATCAGGGGTTTGCACTGCTATAACTAATTGATTTAGTTACAGATGGGAAAATTTTCTTGACAAGAGAAGGCCTAAACTGCTGGCCAGGCTGCCTTTGTTGTTTGTAAGTAATCTCTCTCAGCCTGTTGTTAGCATAAATCTGTTCTATTTTGGATTTCCATAGAGCTAATTTGCACAGGAGTCACACAATAGCATGGTTTACATTTCTTGCTCCTTTTCAAAATAGAACTGCAGGATTTTTAAAAAATGACTTTTCACAAGTTGCCTGCATTTCTGTGAGTATTTCATTGCCTCTGTCTCAGTCCTCATGTATAGCATGGAAAAGCTCATTTATCAAATTTACGTTTTTCTAATTGGGTGCAGAGGGCAGAGTCTGTGGTTCTGCTTCTAGAGTGGCCGGACTGGCTGCACAGAACCCTTTGAATCACATTTCTGATACAAAGTGTTATATTAGCAAGTCTGACAGCTGCTTCCTTTGGCTATCCTGTAATACTCGATATGAATTTTCTCTTGTTGGTCTCAGTGCTAAGTTCATCTGCTACCACGTCTATGTGAGCTCAGATTAAAACCCATGCACATGTGTGAAACCAATGTGATGAAGTCCAAGTTGATGTTCACAGAAAATGTACATGTTCTCACCTGAATGAAATTAAATTGGAAATTAAAGCAACTTTTTTGGGGGGAATTAGATATGAAGTCCAAGTTCTGGTAAATCAGGTTTGGAGGCTTGTTATATATAGGTGTAGAATGTGGGAAAACTGGACCTTGGTCCTATTTATTTTATATACACATTTGTAACCATAATGAATTACTGAACACTTTCCCATTTATTTTAAAAGACACTGGAATTTGGGTTCATTTTTTCAGTCCATTTATGCACTTTCACATCTAGTACTCTTTTCAGGGGAACGGTGCTGAAATCTTGAGATAGTGATACAACCTCCAGTAACCTCCAGCAATCACTATCACTCCTCAAAATGAACAGCTATCAGGAAATTTTTTACATAGGACAGTATGGAGCATTAACAGCTCACTTGACTCTGTTTGTTACCTCTCCAACAGTTGTTTTTTTCCTTATCAGCTTGATTCCTCTTCAGTTGTAGTCTGTTGTATTGTTTCAGTAATTATGAAGTAGAGGTGGTACAACTGAATGGGTCCAGATGTTTCATATTAATTTTTCATATTAATTTAGGGAGTGTATAAGCATTTCAGACTTTGCCACAGCAAGAACTGTATTTTCCTTGAGATCATTTATGCTCTTCATGTGTTTGAACAGTATCCATTTCGCAGTCTAATCCTACGAAGAAATGGGCAGAAAGTGGGGCATTACAGAAGCTGATAAAGTATCATAGTAGTGTTTTATTTGCCTAGATCATTAACCTATGTGTCTAAAATAGTTTTAAACTGTTCATAGAATTGAAAAAAAAAAAAAGGTTTTCAAAAGAAAATAAACATGGGTAAGAGATTCTTTGCTATGCTAAGTAATCTTGTTGTTGCCTTTTTGCTCAGACTAATTCAAAAGAAAACAGTGTTTCCATATCAGGAATAAATGATTCCATTCTCTAAAGTATATTGTTATAACCATATACTTTTTTCTTATTTATTGTAAAAAGATAGACATGAATAAGCAATGCAGTTTTCAAGGAGATGTTGCTGCAGCCCAGAAATGTGAACTTTTATCATACAATTTTGTATATTGTGAAGACTTTTGAAAAGTAGCTAAAGGAATGGTTGATAATTGGAGAAGGAACTGGGATGTATCTTGGCTCACTTACCAGATTGCAACTAAAAGCCCTTTTCAGACATAGATTTCACACTATTGTTCAGTTCTTATACTGTTTTTCCAAAATAAATGTTAAAAATTGTTTCTAAGTAGACTATGCAACAACTTCAAAAATTATTAATTTTTCAGTGAAAATCTTCATATATATAACTCAGAATTAAATTCTCTCTGCAAAGTCAGTCAAAAAATGGCAGAAACTACTCATTTATACGATCTGGATATAAATAGAGATTTTATTTTCATTGCAGGAAATGTCCTACCATTTCTAACAATGCTGATAATTTTTCAATGCTTGTGTGTTTGTACCACAGTTTTTTCTCTGTATTAGGAAGGTCTCTGGCTACTTGACAAAGTGCAAGGCTTAGTTGTGCAACAGCCAGAAGTGAGACATGGACTGAAGGAACAGAATTCATAGTAATAGACATCGATGTTCCTTATATACTAAATGTTGCGGTTAGGGCCCAAGGATGGGATTTATAGCAACCACCATGGTGTGGGGGGAAGATTTAAGCCAGGCAACAGCATACGACATTTTTCTATTCATCTTTGATGATACCAGGCCTTTTGCATTTTTTCTGTGTCTCAGCTATTTTAGTTTGCTCTAACTTTCTTCATTTTTCCTGATCTCCACACTCTTTGTTTTCCCTAACTCCTCTGTTTTATATATTCAGTGCTGAATAAAACCATGAGGAGACTTTGTTCCTATACATCTCCCAGTCTTTCTCTAAGCACCACATATTATATTATATAGCAGTGAAGTCTCAGGTGAGTGAAAGGTCAACAATCTCATGAACTTCATGAGAAGTGCTTCTTTCTGGATGTCTGCATTTCTGTCTCACCCATCTTTTCTGCATTTTCTGCAAGAAAAGCGTGGCATTTCCTTACTTAAAGGAGCATTAAGGTTAATTAGGTGGGCACCACAAAGCATTTCAGGAGTGAGTTTGTACTGGGGTGCTTGCTACCTCTTGCTGACCTACAGTCCCACTGTCTTTGAAATAAACCGTAGCCTCAGAGGACATGTACAAAGAAGAAAATTGGGCTTAATGGGGAGAAGGCTGAAGGAAGCAGGAGCTAGAAGAAATCTTCCCTTTCTCTGGTGAAACACCCAAGGATGAGTTTCACACTTTCCTTGAGTCAGGAAGCAGAGAGGAGATTCACCAATTTGTCAAGTCACTGATGACTTCTGTGTCAGGGTTTTAATTCAGGTTTTCCAAAGCCCACTGTAGCATCTGCTCCAATTCATCATGCTCTCACATCTTTTTGGTGCAGAATAGATCCTCACTCCTAAATTTTGGATGATAGGTCTCCTAACCTGTACATCTCTGGGCACCCATAGAACTGCTAAATAAATGAAGAATAGAGTAATTGTCACAATAACAGTAACATCTGTTGACTACAGGAGTCAGACATATACTCAGGAGGTGGGTTTACCAAGGAGGGTACTGGTAGCTCCCACTCCGACATGCAGGTCTCATATCTAAATTGCACTGGCTCCAGTCACTATATCAATACACATAATATATTTTAATACACATTATATCTTCTACAATAACATATTGATGTGAAAGATATTATATATTGCATATGTACTTTAAAACATACCGTGACATATTATTTTTCAATAAACAAAGTAAAATGACACTAAAAGAAAAATAAAGGATTTATACTTGTTTAAACTTCACATAATGACTGTGTCCTTGAGGAGCCAATACTGATTATACTGAAGAAGATTAATCCATAAATAAAATTAAAAGAATCCAGATGCATAAAGCACAGAGGATAGAGAGTGGCTTACTGGAGTCTAAACTCACCTGCCTCTTTCTTACTTCTATCTCAGTTAACATGAGTAAATTAGGTTGCTGCTTTTTCATCATCTGTTTTCAGGTCAATGTCAAGGACTATTAATAATCTCTCAGAACACGTTTTATAGTAGAAATATCTGAACAATGTGGAAATGAAAAAGGACCCTCTTGGCACCTTGGGCATGCATGGAGGGAGAGCACAAGAGTTTATAGAGTGATCTAAGCAGACCAGCTGGAGAGTAAGTGGTTGGCTGAACAGCTGATGTGAGAAGAAGCCATCACAGGAGCAAGTATGGGTCCTGGATGCCTGTGGAATGAGATGAGGAAGTAATTCTCTTCATATACATACTCTCATCCTATGAAGACTTGTTTATGTATTAATTTAATGTCAATGAGTAGCCCTCCTGACTTCATTAGGACTACTTATGTGTTTAAGATTTATCACATGCTCATATTTTCCCCTGCTTGAGGATAAATTTTTAGGAAAATTGTTCTTAGAACTTTTTTCACCTTACATTGATGTACTGCCTCAGATCTGAGACCTGTAGTATTGCTTACCAATGTAAACACTGGTCACCCACAAATCACACCACAAATCGTCACCCAGCATTGGACCTGCTTTGTGGGAACCAGGTCAACACCTGGGCCTACAGCCCTTGGCTGAAGATGGAGCAGAACACTCTGGACTCAGGGAATGGCAGAGGCCAAAGGTGAAAATAGCAGGAAACTGAAAAAAGAGCAAGGGAAAGTTGCTTAGAAAAGCTCCTGGGGGCCAAGGACCTTTGAAAGAGTGGAAAAATACAGCAAGGCAGAGGTACATGTTATGTTTAACGTCAGCCTTTTCAACAGGCAAAAATTAGCACTTATTTAATATTATAGCCATGTTACATTTGTTTCTACTGCATTATAACACCAAACATCTAATGTTCAGTGTGGTAACATAGACCCCTTTGTTACAGAAAAAAAAATACTGTGATGCTTGAATTACTAAAGTTTTATTTGTTTATTTTCAAGCATATAAATATCTATAGATATAAATATCTATAGATGCTAGTAGTCTAAATGCCTGACTTCTGAGTAGAACTTTACCCCCCCTCGTAAGGATCTAAATTCCTTGCTGTTCCGGAACATGTCAAGCTGCAGCAGGTAGGAGGTAACACCTGGGAGTGTGACCCCTTCCCTCCTCTAGTACCTACTGCTTCACTCCAAGTGATGGGCAAGTTCCTTCTTCCACTGGGGATCATAAAGCTGGAATCCTCTCCTGACAGCAGTCTTCTGTAACAATTTCTTCAAAGAATTGATCCCAGCTCTCTCTTCTCTTTTAATGTTCAGTCAGGGACAGGTGGTTTCCTCAATTCCTATTAGAGATCAGAGCACTTGCTGAGAAAGTGAGACACCCGGGCTCAATACCTCCTGCAGTATGAAATGGTTCAAACACACGTCTTGTCTCTCTAATTAGTGGGGAATGTGCAAAGAAGCCTCTTGAAACTTTGAGAAATTCAGGCCTCGGCTGAAAGAGCCGTAGTGCACTTATGGGGAAGGGGGGGCGATGTGGACTGTGTCCCCCATAGGTGCTGTGCACAGGAGCCTGGCTGAATGCTCTAGCCAGCAGACAGACTGTTTTGCAAATAGGACTTCCTAAGGAGAGGAGGGGTGTAGCTGATGCTTTGGATTGCAGTGGAGCTTGTTTGGTGAGAGATAAGCATTCATTGCCCCAGGACAGGCACAAGTGTATCTGGGAAAATAAATGCCTGGAGAACTTGTAGGTGAAGTAGGGATATGCCTGGTATGTCTGGGTCCTTCAACAGACCTTTGGTGGGTATAGAGCCCCTAGAAATAAGAGGTTGCTGGACTGGACCTTCCCAACATAAAGCTCAGGTGGTCAAAAAAGATGACAAAAGGCATTTAAACAAAAAACTTAAATGAAAATGATTTTAATTCATTCCCTCCTCGTCTCCTTCTTTTCTTTTTACGTCCTCTTATGAATTTGAACTCTTTCTCAGAATTTGTCTCTGGAGAACTCCTCTATCTCACTCCTTAGGTTCCTCAGATTTAGAGACAAATATAAAGACTATTTTTACTTCTACACTGGGATTAATAGAATCCAGCCTGTCTAGCTGCATGGTAAATCAGAACAATTTCCCTCTATGCCAAATGCCAGTGGTGCGTCATAGATGTGCTTAAGCCCCACCATTAAATGTGGCTTACAGTACATGTTCTGTACAAGTAGTAGTTATCTAAGGGGACAAAGATACAAATTGTGACCAAAAGGCTAAGTAAGACGCACTTTCAAACATCCTGTGACCATATCCCCAAAATGAGAACAGATCTGCTTTGCTGATCATAAATGTTATATTATTTGGATGGACTCTTTAAACCCTGCCATTTTTGGCATTTAAAAATAAAAGGATAAACAAAACCACATCTGGTCTGCAAATGTGCATGCCATGTTTGAGCTTGATGCAATTTCGAATTAGTTGTTAAACATTGAAAATCAGAGTTCATAAGGGAAATGCCTACTCAGCTGATTGTAGTGCAACTGGTGCAGCTATAATAGACGCCAGACACTCCTGGAATAGCAGATAACTGTGTATGGCTACACAGACATAGACGGAAAGAAAAGCCAGATGGTGTACTTAACTGCACTTAAAATCTGATTGTGTGTGTCAATAATGAATGCCCAAATCGGATTCTGCCATAAAAAACAACTGTATGTGCATACTATTAGAACAAATGCAGCTCTATAGAAAAAAATGTGTGGACTCCATCACTGCAGTGATGGTTATTATGATGATCAGTTATTTTGTATTTGCTGTAGGTTTTTTAAGTCTTAAACATTAAATACATTACAACACAGTAAAAAAGTAAGTAAATCATAGGGGTAATTCTGAAAAATAGAAAACTATTATTTATAGCCAGTTTTCTTAAAAATACAAATAGTATCTGTTGCTCAGATTGCTGGCAAAAGTTGCTGGATGCTACAGTCTTAAAATACCTGCCTTCTTTGGACATCAGAATGAAATCCTGGTAGGGTCAGCTGAGACTTCATTATTTCAAGGTAGATTAAGTTGTTTATTATGGGTGAAAGTTAGGCCTCCTGGTAATCAATGGAAGCTTTACTGTCAACCACAGCATCATTCCTATAAATAGACATTTCATGTAAGACTTTAAAATAGAGAAATTTTACTTTTCTGTATGGAAATTAAGGTTCCCAGTGTTATTCAGTCTTAAAAAAAGAATTTGCTTGACTCAATTAAATAAGAACAATTAAAGAATATAATTCCCTGTAATTCCTCCATACGCTCACTCCTTTTCTCTCCCTCTCTCTGTAAGGGAGAAATTCTGAATCCCTTACATTTACTGTTTGCATACTCCTTACATAACTGTGTTTACTGTTAGCAGCCCCACTGATTTCAACAGGAAATCTTTTGGAGTAGGATGCTAATCAGTTTGAGTAAAGATAGCAAAAGCTGGCCATAAATAAGCATCAAATTCTGTCAAACTCAATCATATTAATCAGATTTCTCTCGATATCTTACCTGTATATGTTCGATGGCACAGTATGCAATGATACTATCACAGATACATTGGCTAGGGCCAATTTAATAAGTGTTTCCTCTCATGGTGCTTCCTGTCTGCTTGGAGGGCCATGCAGACATATCGTCCTAATGCTGCCACTTCTGGAACTAGCAGAGTTTTCTCTGGCTAGAGTAATAGCAGCTTAGGTTGCAATGACACTCGTAGAGTTTAGGCTCTCAAATCTCTGAAGTACTTCTGAAAATTGAATGCAATATTTATTACCCCTTCAAATTGCAATTCAGTGGAGTAGCAGAAGAGAATTGGACTGCCTTTCATTACTGTTTCCTGACCTTTTATCTAATGTAAAAACCTATTTTTAATTGCTGGTATCTTTGCCAAACCTTAAGAATTACCTTGTATGGCCTTAAATAAGCCCAATGGGTGTGAGCATTATGACATTGTCTAATTACATGGTCACATTTGAATTTTGTTCTAAACTATTTGTGCTTCAGTGTGTGCACAGGACAGAAGGAGCTTAGCTCAAAAGCAAATATTCAATTTCAGTTCTCTTCCCATTCCTCAATATGTCCCCTATGCCTTATTTACTGCACAGTATCCAAACCCTGCTATGAAGATAATTACTATGTCCCTTCCAGGTTTTTCTACAGTGCCTGTTGCTATAGTACCTGAACATTTTACAAACTTTAATGAATTTATATGCACAAAACCCCTCTGAGCTGAGGACTAGTATTATTCCATTTTGCAGATGCTGAACTGAGACACAGAGAGTTGAAAATAAAAACCCCCAGCCCTCTAATATGTCAGATTTGAGGTGATGAGGTCCGAACTTTTGGTGTGCTACTTTATGTATGCAAAATTGCACTGAACTACTTGTATACCAGAGGTATGAAATCAGTCACTCAGAAAATCAGGAAAGAACAAATAGCGCAAACAAAAGACTTAAATAAATCACTTGTCCAGTACACATGGTAGAGACGTAAATCCAGCTTTCCAGATCATTGTTCCATTATATTAACTTGAGAGCATCTTTCTCTTCCTGAAATCCTTGCCCAAGAAACCACTTTTTATAGCAAAGAGGTATAGATCCTACAGACAACATGTTTCACTATATAGCAAGGCAGGTCTAAATCCTTCTCCCAGTAGAGCAGAAGGAAACACTGCCATCTCTGCAGGTCAGCTGGTCATAGGGTTATTTAAGGAGAGCTCAGTGACAGCAAAGATGTTGTGGAGATGGTGAATAAGTGTTTTGCTCTGATGCCCACTGTAGGAAGACTGGGGGGAGCCCCAAACCCTTTGAGAGGACTCAGCAAGAGATTGCCTGAAACAGAAGAAAATGTGGAAGAAGTAATTGAATAAAGAGATAGAATAAACACTGAGAAATCACTGAGACTGTATGATATTCACACAAGAGTCTTAAGAGAATTGAAGGATGAAATAGTTGAGTTATTGATGGTGGTGTGTAACATTTCTCTTAAGTTTTCACTCATTCCTGAGGAGGGTGGCATAGTGAATGCAGTACAAATTTTTAAAGGGGTTTCTAGGGAAGATCTCTGAGTCTGCGAGCCTCATGTCTGTACTTGAAAAAAGAATAGAAATCATGATAAAATACAGAATAAGTGGAAAAATCTGGATAAATCTGACCTACTGGAAAGGGAAAACATAGTTTCTATAAAGGCTAGTCCTGGCCTTCAAGGAAAATGGGAGTCTCTTGAGTGGACAACAAACAGGTCATTAGGGATGACGTTGTTGCTATAATCTGCCTGGATTTCCAGAAGACTTTTGACAAAGTCCCTCACTATAGGATTCTAAGGAAATGAAGCTGCCATGGCATAAGAGAGAAGGTCTTGGATAAATAATAGGCTCAGAACGATAAACAGAATGTAGGACTATATGTTTGGTTTTCAAAACAAAATGAGGGTTCCAGGGCTCTTCTATGACCTGTGCTATACGTGTCTATAAGTGACCTGGAAAGCACAGCAAACAAGTTAACAAAAATGGCTGAGCTGAGGGAGTCAGGCCCTAGGCTGGCTATAAAAAATTGCAGAATGGTATTATGAGACCAGGAAGTAAAATATCAGGTCAAATTCAATATAGATAAAGTGGTGCAGATGGAAAAAAATAATTCTAAATTCACATACTAAATAATTTCCTCTTACTTGCGTATTACAACTCAAGAGTGAGACTTTGAGTCTTACCACAGAGAGCTCCAGAAAAACATCAACTCAGCGCTCATCAAATATCAGAAAACAAATTGGATTTTAGGAGGAAATTAGGAATGTAACAGAAAGCAAAACAGGAAAACAGCATAACAGCTCTGTAACTATGGTCCAGCTGCACCCTGAGTACTGTGTATCGTTCTTGTCCCCTTGTTCCAGAACTGTACGGTAGGACAGAGAAAAATCTGAAGAAGGGAATCAAGAGTGATCAGTCATGTTTCAGTCTCAGTACCAGGAAGGGTGAAATAGAGTGTGTTTCTTCTGCCTGGAAAAGAGGGTACCTGCATGTGGAGGAAGAGATAGATGTCTTTGAAGTCATGAATGCTGTAGGAATGGTGCAACTGGGGATTGACTGCTCACTGCCTCTTCCAGTACAGGGATCAAGGTGCCATGCCATATCTTCACTTGTAGGTAATAGACCTCTAAAGCTCCTCCCTAAAGGATGCTGTGTGCCTAAGAACTTTCAAGAGGAGATTAGGGAAGCAATTTGGAAGAGGGGTGTGTTGTGGGTGACAAAACAGAGAAACTACAGCAGGTGCAGCAATTGCCCCAGCTGAAATGTGTCAGAGCTGAGAGGCTGCTGGGGGAGAGGCTGGCTGTTCTTGCCCTGTGTGACACCCTGCCCGGGGTGTCTCCATCTATGGAGGCAGGGTGCCAGGCTGGCAGGATCCCGCTCTGGAGCGGCACGACTGCGCTGATGCTTTATCTTGCTGTGAAGAAGGCAACAGGCTCAAGTATGTGGTCAGGTACCATAATGCAAAGAAGCTGAATTAAGTCATATCCTCTCCTCTGATTATAGGATAGAAGAAAGTCTGATTACAGCATCTTGAGACTGCTACCAAAACAGGCTTGTGAAATCAATGGCTTGTTATATTTTGAAAATTAACTGAAACTGAAAAATGAAACCCACACATTTAGAGATGATGATGTAGATGAGAACATTTTCAGTTTCTCCTTTTGAAACAAATACAGTGAAAGATGGGGATCCGTTTAGGTATACTACCACATTTGAGAAATGCTCACATCCACACTGCACACAGGGTGTTGCAGGAACAGACGAAGAGTAATCCAGTGCTGAGTTTCAAGTCAAGAGAGAAAGTAGACATCGATCAGTAGCTGTAAGTAAATTGGAGCTGGCACCTTAAGTGCCTTAAATGTTAGGAGTTAAACCTGCAATGTTATCCTGATTCTTAAAGGAAGGTAGTAAATTACTTGCCGAACAAATAGGTGACATAATCAAAATGAGTAAAGTTGCCAAATCCTGAAGAAAGAGCATAGTCTGGAAGTAAGGAGTTAGGAGACAGGGCAGGAGTGGATTGCCAGTTTCCAAGTAAATATCACACAAAACACAAGCCGTGTAAGAGGCACAGTTGTAAAGTAGATGGTCTTTATTTTTAGGACAGTCTTAGTTGAGCATAGTAAGTGAAATCACAATTCTCGGGCAACTGACCTTATATAATTTTGCTGTTATCACCAGAGTATGCAACAAAAAGCATGAACCCAAATAACTAATAAGATACAACAATCCTCCCTCTTAAAATTGAGATGAAATTAAACTAGATATATTTTCCTTTAAAAGAATCTCTCATTATTATCTTCAGTGTTTTCTGATAGTGAAATGAGTGATAAGATGGTTCTAGATGAAAAGGAAAGCCTTTTAATTTACTAAGGAAAAACCCCAGAAGGCTGCTGTGACTGGCAATATTAAAACTTACTCTTCTGTAATTGACTTGTGTCTAATCTAACTTATTTTCTCAGCATTACTGTTGGTCATGACAGTGAAACAATATTACTTGCTCCAAGAAATATCAGAGATCTGATTTTTTTCAGAAAATAAACTGGATGGCCGGGAGGTAGAGATCCCACCACTGGCAACAAAGAAGAATTTTGCTTCTACAAAGAGTCAGCCAGTATGGATATTTTAAAGTCTCTTTTGAGACTGACCTCAGGTTGCCCCACAGGAGGGCAGTTGACCTCAATTTGGAGATTGACCTCAAGCTGCCCTCCTGTTCTATGTAACAGTGTATGGCTGCACCACAACAATTAATGTGCAATGCAGAGGTCTAACAAGAACTGCTCTGCAGATAACTCATCTCTCCTTCTGGGCTCGTCCCAGATATCATAGGATATCTGCCTGCAAACTTGTTTGGATTTGAGGTACAGTAAGTTGAAACAGCACTGACCTTGCACCTGGGGGTTAGACCCTGCTGGTCACCAGGAACTGGATGAGTTGTTGTGAATAACTGGCTTTTGTAGACTTTAAAGGAGTTCTAAGACTGAGAGCCATTAGATGTAGCCTAATGACATCTTGTAGCTGAGATCATGATCCATCAGATATATTGACTATGAAGACTGCTTTTTCTCACACCTGTCATTGAGGAATTCAGTCAGGACTGTTGGAATTACATTTCCTGTCATATTGATTTATTTTGCATTCATCAAAGGAGACTAATATTTTTAAATTACTAAAATTGGAAATATATTTTAATTTCACACACAGGCACAAGAGTTACCTCTTTTGTGAAGCTGAAATTTTGATAGCAGTGAATTTTCATCTTCCTACTGGTAGTATCATTAGCTTGTATTAATACTTTTCTTCTACTCAATAAAGAGTGTGTACACCAAGGACTGTGGTTCACATTGCTTTACAATGTAGATAAACAGAAGCAGAACTGTAAACAAAGCATCAATTCTCATTGCAGTAGCTTTTGATTCAGGGCTCTGCAAAAGTTCTGCAAGCACTTCTGCTTTTCATATCTGTGGCATTTGTGAAGTGAATATCCACTTGCAGCAGTTTTTAGATAGTTTTTACTATATCTTGCCACTGTTATTCTATGTCAAGATTTTGATAAGTAGTCCCTTTGCTAAATGTTGTAAAATCAAGCATAAAACTTATGCATTATATATTTATACAAAGTGAAAGCTAATTTGGTCTAACACACTGAAAAGTATTAACCTCAAAACTTTACTTTTATTTTCTAGTTCATTTCTTCTGTTTTTAAGAAAGATTTACAGAACCCAGGTTTTTTAAGGTAAGTTCTGTATGTCTTTATTACAGTAACATTTTTCTTATTTGATAGAATTCTTTTTTTTTTTTTTTTTACCTAAAATAATGTATCTGTGAGATCAAAAGTTCTTACATATTAATGAGGATTATGCTGTTTCAGAGCTTGCATGGAAACCTTCAAATATCATTAAGGTGTTGCAGGAAGAATGTGGCTTTTTTTAATCAATGAGTGGTTCTTACTCAACTTTTACACAATGCTTTTGCAAGATATAATGATTCTTGTAGAGGACAGACCTTAAACACAATGTCTTAATAGACTTGGTCAAAACTCACAGTTTCCGCTGAATAGAAACATCAACAATTTGAACAGTATTTTAGTTTCAGTTTAGACTGAAAATTTGAGTTTGACAAAATTGGTTTTTCTGATGTGAGCCTGCCTTGAAAAAACTTCTCATGTTATTTATCTCTGAGTGGCTAGACTATCCTGACATTCTTCATTTCTGTTTGTAACTGTCATAATTACAGTTTTATTCACCTGCAATGTGCTAACTAAGTGAGAGAAATACAGTAAGGAAACCATGAGTTTGCTTCTTTACACTAGTGGTAGAGTTGCGAAATGGTTGCTCTAAAGTTGTGGAGAGGAATTAGATACTTAATTCAAAGGGCTTGGATCTGAGGGTTGGAAGCAGAGATCATCACCTCTCATCATCCCAAAATTAGACACCAAAGTACTCTTGTGGCTAGACTTTAACTTTTACTTTCTCCTTGACATAAACTATGGCTTGGACAGCTTGTTGGCACTGAGAAGCCCAGTGTAACATTTATTACTTTACATTTTACAGGGAGCCTAGAGGTTACAGCTGAAAACTAAAGGTTAAAAGACTTGTTATAGAAAAAGCCCTACATAATTTGGGAACTTTTTACAACTTGGGCAACAGTGAGTCAGTGACTTGGGCAACATGAGTCAGATCTTTAAAGGGATTTAAATGTTGAAAATGTCAAAAGCTTTTGATACCAAGTACCCCTCTGTATCTTTAGCAATGGGAACACCTTTAAATGTAGCATGAAGACCCTTAAAGATATAATTAGCTCACACAGCAGGTAGGTGGTCTGTGTCCAAGAGCTTAATTCACTTCTGAAAGTGGGCCCAAGTTTCCTAATTCACTCACTTTTGAAATGTGGTATTTTTTCTTTCCTTCCAACTGTTCCTTGTACTTATCATGCTCTATGTATAAACTTAAAAATGAAAGAATTTATAGCACAGTTATAACACAAGTCCAACTTGTTTGATTTCTAGCCTGCATGTAAAAGCTGAGTAACATTTCTAACATTTTGAGGTTGGAATATGGGGAATCACATTTTATTTATCTACCTGTGCTTTTTGAAGACCAGCTATTCTGTTTTATTGAAATACATAATCTTAGTATGCCAGACATCAGTGCCATGAAATGTCACCTGTGCCCATTTCTTTATAAATTCTTGCACATTGCAAAACCAGTTGAAGAGTAGAAGCAGTTAAAAGACAATGAAGAAATTGTGAATTATGTATCTATATGTGTGGGCCTGATTCTCATTTGTACCCTGATCTGTTTATACTGGCAAAACTCACAGCTCTCAATTAGGTGTAAGTGCATTTTGCAAGAAGTTTGATTCACTGGCTCCATACTGCTACCAGCCATGAGCTCACGGTCTTAGGCTCTTTATGTCACTGCAATTATTTATATCAGTGTAATACTTAACATCAGTTGTTTATACAAATATGAAGGAGGTTTAGGTCTGTAAAGCCCCCATAAAATATATAAAGGGACCATATACTTATATCAAAAATTTGTCTACATGGTACTTTATTTACATAGGTAAGAACTCTTTCATATCTTGTTCACTTTGTTCTTCCTCCAAACTATCTGGGAGCAGAGCAAACTTGATTTGTGCAATATGAAGAATCAGCTACCTACCTGTAGTCAGAACCAGGTTGTATAAACTTGGGCTTGGTTTCCTAATGATAGCTACTGGACAGACAAGCTCAAAACACTAACAGTTCCAGGCAAAATACTGCATGCACACACTAGGAGTAAATAAAAGTCATGCGTTATCTGCACAGAAGCCTCCACTATTTATTTTTCATAGATCTGCCTTTGATATGAATTGATAAGGTTAATTGCATTACGTGGATACAAGGTTTGTGTGAATGGATAAACTGGGCCCTACATGTTTGAACTAGCATAGTTAGTTAACTCATTCATTAATTGAATACAAACCAAATGCCATTACAATGGTAGTAGGAGGAGTTGTTTATATTATAACTTCATCTGGCCCTGTACCTGTTTAATTGGGAGGCTCCAGCAAGTTCTTTTAAGGCATATTCGTCTCATATTGACATCCTCCCTTTCCATATGTTTTTAGACACTGCAATATGAATTATGCTTATTATGGAAATGACAGCCAAATCTATTTTGCTCCTACAAGTGATGTGCCAAGACAGCCTCTGTTCTGTCAGCAAGCATTGCCAAAGTACAAGTGCATATGGCAGCAAACCTTTTTCAAGTTAAAACAGAAATGCTGAAAACTGACTTCACTAATTTATCAAAACTGCTTCCTGGATCTCCTGGGATTTCTTCTGGCGGCTGTAAGCCATCCTTCTCCAATGCAACTGGAAACTTTTTGGAGCCAAGTCAATATTTTCATTCACAATTTATGTTAACACTGGACCTGAACATTGCATGATGCTGAATCTGTTGATGGTGAGGGGAGGCAACTAGCACTTTTCAACAAAGAAATCGTGGTCCTAGTCTAGTGGTTTGATGCCATTGTATTGGACTTTTTAAAATTACTTCTGGATGTAAAAAAAATATTTTAATTACTACTAACAGAATATAGGCATTTTATCCTCATTCTTCCCTCTCATTGCATATAAATGCACCTCTGACAGCAGGATAGAGAAAAAATAAGTCTCAGCTCTTCCTTCCACAAAAATTAAAATCTTAATACTGGAAACAGTGAGAACAGAGCCTCCATCTCTGCCCTTCCTGCAGAAGCTTGGGTGCTTGGTATTCCTCCAGTAATTTCAGTAGGCTTCAGGGATGGTTCACCACACTGGAAAGCTGCTCTACTCCTTTTCCACACACATCTATTCTTGTTTTGCTTCTGATGACTGGAGGGCCCCATGCTGTTGTCCTTTAACCAGTGGAGAAATATCACTCAGCAGCTCCATGTTTTATGAGCCTGACTTGGAAAGAGAGCTGCATGCTTTACAACTTCAGGAATTATTTACTATGTCATTTGTTAACTGAATTCACTGATAAAGCTCTTCAGTGCCCTTAGACATTTATGAAGGCTGCTGTCATGCTTCTTACCTTCCCTAGCTCTGTTCTATATACCAAAGACCTCTTTTTATAACAACTGTATTGGTTTCTTGTGTATGGCTAATCAATTAGTTAAACACACTTTTATTTTGTGTAGTGTAAGCATCCTTCTGGGTAAGGGCTGTTTTTGAAGGTGAATGGATCCTGAATTTCTTCAGTGGAGTAGCAGTGACACCTCTGATAGACGATGACACCGTAATCTCATGTAAGGGATATTGTAATGGAGGTTTAAGTTACTGTTCTAAGATTTCTGGTACAAAAATGGAAAAGCCACTTCAGCTACTCAAATTATTAAATCTTTGTTTGGCATCTTTAAAATTAATGCCTTTTAGGTACTACTGATCATAACCCAAATCTTTGGCTCGTATAAATCATTATAGACCTTACTGGCTTCAAAGATGTTACTGATTTGCACTAGTTAAGCGTACAGGCCTGTAGAGTACAACCATTAGGAAAGAGCAAATTTCCATGGGTTTTATTAATTTGGGTAATGAACTGGCAGTATTTTTTGTAATTCACCTTAAAAATACCTCTCTGAGATCTAGGCACTAGCAAAACTACTCACGTTGGATCCTGGTACAGGAATTCCTTCAGTGAGTGGCCAATCCCACCAATTTTTCATCTCTTTAGGAATTTGAGGCTACATACCCAATGACTGCAAGTAGTTTGTGTGTAGTTTTGTGTCTTGTGACCTCTAATATATAACAAGATCATGTATCTGGGTTGAGAATAGAATATTCTTTGTTGTTTCGCAGAAAATTCAACCTTGAATTTTTTTTTCCTCATATGTTAAACTTCAAGCTTGTCCCCTCTGAAATCAGTGTCAAAACTCTCCTTGGCATTAAGCAAGAGCAGGGCTGAGTCAGCTGACGGCTCTGTTTTGAGCTGCTCCTGCAGGAATGCGAAGGATGAATACACACAGAGTTGTACCACTAGATTGGAGAGTCCCTGAATTGGATAGGTCTGCCCCTGTGTCTGGCCATCACTTGGCAGACATAACAGTGCTAAGTTTAGCATTGTATCGATTGTAATTTGCTGTGGGATGCCAGGCAGGGAGGAAGATCTAGAAATGGAAGATTAAAATGTATTATTGCATTTACAGTATTGATATTATTGCAAATCGTTCCCTATTTTCTACAGGAATATTTTGGGCACAGCTACATGAAAATACTAAAAATAACAGCCTTGTTCTACCATTTGGAGAGCCAGAAAGGTGTTAGATTGTACATTGTGTAATAGAGTTAATTCGTTTCATAAACTGGGCATTGTTTAACTGAACTTTTTTCTAACTGTATTTTAAATTAACCATAGTCTACAAATTTGCAGTAACAGATTTGGAAGGTGACAGTTGATAATAAATGAAGAATTACAAAGTGTCCACTTGAATGACAACTGAAAATGCCAAAGTACTTAACTTTCATTAAATAAATAAAATGTTTCCAAGGACTAGTGGAAAACAACCACCTGCTTCTAGACTTTCCAGCAACTCTACAGCTCTAAATTTGCACTGGCCTAGAAGGGCACAGGTATGCCAATACAATAATAATGAGGAACCTAGAGGTACCTGCTAAGATAGCTGAAAAGACCTAGAAAGGAAGTCTTTGCAGGGGAAGGAACAACCAACTCAGACTTTCCCTTTTATTTTGATTAAAAGTGTTATATTCCTTCTTTTGTCTGGGAACCACAACCAGGTGGCAAGGCTGGGGTTAACTTGTTCAGCTTCGTGGCAGAACAATTAATCCAAGTGTGGATATGAAGCCTATTGCACACACTTGAAAATATATGGGGAAAACCATATTGAGTGTAGAGGAATATGTGAAACACTCAGATGTTGCTTCTTTGCCTGGACACATCACATCACAAAAACTGGAACAAATTTACCAAAGATGAAGAATCATTTTACAGTTCCTTCTGAAACAAAACATAAGAAGCTAAACTAAGCATGATCAATCACAAGCCCCATTTTAAACCATTTTCTAAACCATGTTTTATGGGCTTTATCAGATAAGTAGCCATAGACACTGCCCTTCACAGTCCCATTTGACTACAAGGCAGGGATGTCTAAGGCACTCGCTGCTTTATAGACACTGTGCCCTGCAGCACTGTCCGTTTACTTGAAATGTTTTTAACTGCTCTCACCCTCAGTACAAATCAGCACGACCACATCTGCACAGTACGGCATAGAGAGCACTTAGTCCTTTTGGGGTTGGTCAGGCATGAGCTACCCTTGGTAAATTCATGCTGGCTGTTCCCACTCACCTTCTGGTCCTCCATGTGTTTGGACACAGCTTCCAGGAGATATTGCTCCTACTGCTTTCCTAGAAACTGAGGTTAGGATGACTACTCTGTTGTTTCTCAGATCCTCCTTCTTGCAATGTGAAAGAGGCATATGGTGTTTTCCTTATTCCAGCCATCAGGAACTTTATCTGAGTGCCACAGCATTTTGAAGATGGCAGAGAGTGACCTTGTCCAGCTCCCACATCACCACTGGCACCCACAGCATCCCATCCCATAAATGTCCAATTTGCTAAAGTGGTCGCTAAATCTATCTTTCTCTGTTTCATGTAATGTCTCACTGCTGTGGAATCTCACAGGGCTTAAAAAGCACGGAGGTGTGTGTGCAGACTTTATCAGTAAAAGCTGAGGCAGAAAAAGCATCTTTTCTGCTGTCACTAGGGCCTCAGCCCCACAGCATGCTTATGTTTTCCTTTGCTGTACTTTTTCTGATAATATACTCTAGAAGCTTTTCTTCTTGTCTTTCAGATTGCTTACTAGTTTCAACTTCAGCTGAGATTTGGCCTTCCTAATTGCACCCCTGCAGGCTTGGGCAATGCCTTGATACTCTACTTGGCTTGCTCACTCCCACTTTCACATGACATAGATCCTAGGACTTGTGTAGCTAACAAAATTTAATTCTGTGCACTGCAAAACTCCTTTTTATCCTAATACCATTTGCTAGGATCAACTCCAGCCATGTCTGGTCACCTCGTAAGTCAGTTTAGTTGCTGCCATCTTGGGATCATTGCTACCTTGTGACCACTGCCACCTTGTGACCAGCCTCTACAGAATGACAATTTTTAACCTCTTATGGCAGCCTAGAAACCAGGAGGTGGAGCCAAATTGTTGTTTTCCTTGTGGCAAACAGAAAATGGTTAATTGGAAAATAATTGATTACTAGGACAATTGTACTGAATGAATGTTTGTTTTCTCTGTTAGTTGTGGACCTTTTATCCAAATAGCTCTTCACAGATCCTTGGGTCAAATGATGCTTAGTTCTTCAGTTGTAAGAACTGACACTCCCGAAAAAGGAAATATAAAGCTGTATGTCTAACACATTTACAACCAGGATTACACAGAATGAGACTCGCAGAACATACAGCATTCACCCTCCAGATGTTAATCATAGTAACGCATTATACATAATAAGGCTTTCTTTCCTCCTAATGGTGTTCAAGAATAAATAAGGAGTCTTAAGTGCTTACAACCTACAATAATGGAAGACCAATGTGTTATTTCAGAAGGGATAAATAGACTGAGATGCCCATATACGAAGGCAAGAGAAGAAACCTTCAGAGATATAAATTAACTGTGCTTTGTGAAACAGGGTTTTGAAATAAAATATTTCCACCCTCCCCCATCTTTTTACAGGGATTTTCCACTCAGATAATGTAGATGCTTAAGGTACAATTATAACATCTTTAGAAGATTGTTAGATTATATGAAAGAGGAAATAGTAATATACATACAGAGAGATACTGAGAAAGAGGGTATGTGGTTTGAGTCAGAAATCCTCTGATCTCAAAAGAAGCAGATAATGCAGATAAAACATAGGCTTCACTGGCACAGCTAGCAGGGAACTTTTATGTGTACATAAAGCAATTATAAAAGGTGTTTGATTTTGCATTAAAGCAGCCAATTAGTTCCTTTTTTGACTAAAAATATATATTTCTACTTTTTGTATTTTCAGCACACAACAAACCAAGATGAAGCTTGGTAGAAGTCATTGACTAGAAAAAGATTTTAATGTATTTTAGTGCAGGCATTCTGAAGGGAAAAGTCCCCCCGCATCAAGAACCCTTTTCCACTGTCTTATAAGCTACACATAGGGGCTTTCCAAAAAAAATGGCGAAGATGGTGGCTTCAGAAAGATACCTTTGCTTCTGGGATAAAGTTGGACATTCAAAGGCAGCCGAAGCATTGTCTGCTGGGCAACCCACATGAATGACATGTTGGCTATAGCTATGGTGAACCCTTGCTGTGGGGTCATCCCACATAGGGTTGTTAGTTGGTTTTGCAAGCACATTTCTCTTGAAAACAGGAAGGGGTCAAGAAATGCCAGCAACAAGTAACTGACCATGACACAGAATAGAGAGCACCAGGGCTGTGGTACGCGAGAGAGTGCTGGAGTCTCTGTTTGTTTTTCACTGTGGTAATTGCACTGTTGTATTACACAACGTATTTAGCTTTTGCTCTCATGTGGGAGCAGCTTTCAGGAAGGTTTCTGCAGTATAATAGCTTCCCATGAGGAATGATTTCAAAGGGCAGCTCCGAGATATAGGTGTAAGAGAGCTGCTGATTTTATCATGCTTTCATAGCAATTGTTTCAGAATAGCCATGTTTTAGAGTATTAACATTCATTAATTAAAGGATATTTACTTAGAGGTAAACACTGCAACCCATCTAACATTCCTCCATTTCTTGTAGCTTCTCAAAAATCATTACTGTTATTTCCAAACATTATTTAAATGTTTTAAAATAAAAAATATTAATATTGATAAAACAAGATGGCTGAGACAAGACTAAATTGTCTCATGGGCATGCAGAAAACTTGCATATAAAAAGTCTTGGTGGCTATTTTATGAGACCTGAGGATCAAGGTTGCTATCCTGTCACAGAATGAAAGGGATGTGCCCTGTCACAGATATGTTTGGCAGCATTTTAAGGATTTGAGAATGCTTCATTCATATTCACAGGACCACTGAAGTAAATCAATCACCACTATGTGTTGTGCTCATGGAATACACCAGTAACACTGATTTTTCAGCCTTGTGAATCTATCCACATTTACTGAGCAAGAGAGATGCCTCAAAGCTCATTTCATTCTCAAGTACGAAGCAATGACAACTCTGTTCTAAGATTTCAAATGAATAGGACTAGCATTAAGATTTTAAGCCTCATGTGAACATCTTCAACTGGTTTTGAAAAGACTTCCCTGAAACTTGTGTAATGCATTCGGAGCCATTATATGTGGTTATTTTCTTGGGCAAGTTCCAGAAATCAAAGGACAATAGGACATATTCTTCTGACCAACCTCAGTCATTACCAAGGGAAGAACTAATCTATTCTGAGCATAAGGTATGCCTTTCTTACATTTTCACGGTGTATTCTTCTGAAGGTAGCAGATGAGGGGAGAGGACACAAGCAATGTTCTGGTTTGTAACATAGCCCTTGCCTTTTCCATGCTGAACATAAGCTGCTAAACCAAATACATCTCTTGCAAGTATCCATTCAAGATTTTTTATGTATGCTGTTAACATGAACAACCTTGATAGCTTGTTATTCAGCTGTTTTTAAGAATTTCAGGTAGAAACAGCTCTGTAAAAAAAATTTGGAGTGATAAATTCAGGCGGCTTTCACTGCAGGCCGTGCTGTAAAAAGATATTTCAAAAATAACTTCCTCCTAGAACTCTTAAGTAAAATATACCTTTACTGTTGGCAGAGAGTGCTGCAGTTAGATGATTACTAGCATTTGGCATCTCTCTCTTTTCTGACTCCTTCCTTTTCTTTTCTTTTTTTCTTTTTTTTTTTGCCAAGGATGACTCTAATTCCAAAAAAAAAAAAAAAAAAAAAAAAAAAAAAATGTATCTTGTAGAAGCAGAAAAGATCAACTTTTTTAGATAGACAACAAGGAAAAACTCTGCAAAAAAACAGTGTCACAGTGTCTGTTGAAAAACACATTGCGAAACTGAACTCTTTAGAAAGCAGGAAATTCTCCAAACTCATGATAAAGATTTAAGGTGTGCTCCTTTGTATGGGAACAAGAAGGTCAGTTCTCAGCCATCCAGCTCCTCTCTTCCTCTGAACTTACAGACTTTTCTTCCTACTAAAAGTAAGCAGAAGAAAGCTGTACAAAGGCCAATGTGGACTTTGGGAAGTTGTTGGGTAGATGCTTGAGCTAAGGAGGGTTTTGCTCACGCAAATCATGCCTCTCTGTGATACAGAACAAATAACACTGTAATCAGAAGTATTATTTTACCACCAGTCTAATGGTTAAAAGCAAGGGGAGCCTTTGCTGCTGTGAACTCATGATTTTCGGTTTCTGAGATTATGATTTGTGGGATGTACTGAGTGGGGTGTACACCTTGTTGCTGATGTTAGCTGGCTTCCCAGCTGAAGCGCCTTAAGCAGCAGCTAATCACCTGCTTCTGAGAAGGAGGAGGTGTGGGGAGACTTTGTTTTTCCTATAAATTGATGTCTGATCTTTTCATCCCTCAGTATATCTGTACTTGTCTAGTCTGCTGAGGCCTCTTAGGTCTAACATGTAATGAAGTACAATAGCATAGGGGTGTTCATAGCCACAGCAGTGCTGTTAGCTGTGCTCTTTAATGGATTTGGATAAAACATCACTCAGCATGCTGAAAACAAATATTCTCTTTGTTGTCTTAGGATATACTGTCCCCATTACTGTACTGTATTTGTTCTCAAAACCAACCCACACATGGTCACATTTTGATCTTTGAACTTTGAGCTAACTAGTTGTCAGATACTGATGCCTCAGTGTGAACCTTAGCACAGAAACAGATCATGAGATTTGAAATAGCAGGAGAATGTGTGGGCAAGCCATGTGGTAGCTTTTTAATTTATTCATAATTTTACTAAAATCAGAGGTTGTATGAAAAAGTAAATTAAGTAAATACCCAGATGAATGCAGTCTGTTTGAGCTGCTCCACACTGTGCAGCCAACCATGAAGGAGAAAAATGCAGCCTTCGAACAGCAAATAGTGTGAGTCCAGACGCTAAAGGACTGACCAAAACACCCAGCACATTCTTGGGCAGTTTATAAAGATGGCAAAAATCATTAAATCCATTTCATTGCCACTCACCAGGTGTCACTGAAAAAATTAATTAATTGCACACAGTGAACCAAATGGGGTTCCTCTTTCTGACACAGGGCTACACCTTGGTTTGGACTGCGCAAGAAAGCAGTGCAGGTCTTCACCTCTTGTAATCCCGTCTTTGAGTACTAGGGCTTTGACATCAAGGGCTATATCAAAAATGGTGACTAATTTCTCATTGAAATCAATGACAAATGTGGAATTTGCCATTTCCCTGTTATGTGTTTAGGGGCAAGCCAAATTCACCTTTCTTTCCTGTCTCGGAGAGGGGAAAAGGCAGGACTCCGGTTTCATCCTGTTTGCTGGCTGAAGCAGTGTGGCCGGTGCTGGTGTTTAGAAATTCTCCTAAAAGCCGGGAGTCACACTACTCCCCAGGCCACCGGTGGGACAGCCCAGGCCAGGCAGCACCATTGGCTCACGTCTGTGCCCAAAGCCACAACCTCACCACCAGCCATCTCCTGGAAACTCTTGCCTGGTATGTTTACTCCCCTGGTCAGCAAACACGTTCAGGAGGGGGTAGCAGAAGGGCACGTTCATTCAACAGGTGTGCCTTTGGCATACTAGGTTGCAGACTGAAAAGGCATGATGGTGTAAATAGGAGGTTTAATATTTCGCCAAAATGTCAAAGCTCAAAATGCCTGCTGGAGCAATGGAAATGCCTATGTGAGGTTGAGCAAAAGCACAAACCACTGTAAAATTCTTATATTGTTAATACCAATGTGATCGTTAGAGTAGTTATTCACTGTAGATATGGTTCATGGTATGCAGGCAGCAGGTTTTTAGTTCTGTGGCATTTTGCTGACTTTACAGTAAAATGGTCTTCCTTTCTCAGATTTTAATGTGCTATGTCAGGAGTGAATTATATAATGGATGCCTGGGACTTTCTGTTTTGTGGTCTGATTCTATAACAAATTTCACCCTTATTTTCCTCAGAGAGGGTAATTAATGGAGTGTACTATGATTTCCATATGAGATAATCTTCAGAGAACTTTTTTAGTTGTGTATGTAGTGAATCACTTGGCTTTAAAAGAAACTGCATTGTGCAAAGCTTAAGCAGTACTGATGATCCATTTTTCTGCAGAGGGCCTCTTTAATGTATTCATGTTTCTATTTCTTACTGGGGTAAAGATTTGTATTTTTTTAGCACTTACATAGCTGTATAGAGCTGTGCACAGCCCTTTGTAGTCAAAAATGGTTTAATATTTATGGAGATTCAATGAACTAAGAACCTCTCCCATAGGTAGGAGTTTTCTGATCAGGTGGTTAGTTAACTCTTTAGTTAATTTAATGTTAAATGGTGCATGCTTCAGTTTCAGAGTGCAGATCAGTAGAGGAAAGGCAGGTGTCTGTAAAGCAACCACCTTATTGTTACACCGAAGAAAATCTGTTGATGCTGATCTTAGCAAACTGAATTGACTCACATGAGTCCTGAAGCTTTTTTTTTTTTTCCTTTTTGACCTGAAAGACAGCATGGAGAATAGATCCAAGAAAGGGGGAAGCACAAAAAAGAGGAATAAGTATTCTCTGTGGCATTTTTGTCTTTGTTCATCTGCAGTAGTAAAAGTTGCCTATCTAAGTATGTGGTGAAATAATAATTTGTCAAAGAGGTAAACTTACTGTACACCAATGTTCTGCATTTAAAAAATCCCTAGTGTACTATGAACTATATAGTGTTCATAAAAAGTCATACTCAAGAGTCAAATATTCTTCCTTCTTCAATTACTGTACTTTTCCACTGTCTCTAAGGATGAGCTATTAAACATTCCGTGTCAAAGCACACTATATTGTACTTGTATGATGCATGATATATTCATTAGGCCACTTTTTCTTTTTCTTTTTGATTTCTGTTTGTATTTTTGTATGGTTATCGTGGACTCTGGGAAAAAAAAAAAAAGAAAAAAGAAAAAAGAAAAAAGAAAAAAGAAAAAAGAAAAAAGAAAAAAAAAAAGAAAAAAGAAAAAAGAAAAAAGAAAAAGGAAAAAAGAAAAAAGAAAAAAGGAAAAAATAAAAAGAGAAAAGGAAGAGTCCCCTAAAAGCCAGACAGTCAGTAGGCAGATTGATTCTGAGGATATTGTTCTTTAGTCCATGAAAGCCTGCGGTCATTTTTGCTTGGACATTGCATGAAGCATGCCTGCCAGATTCAATATATGTAATCCAGTGCCAAGTGACTGAAATTAGGGTTTTACTGTTTGATCTTTCAGGCAAGTAAGCAAATTGTCACTTTTGTTTCTCAGTAATTGCTGGGATAACAGATCTGGCTGTTATTTTTTCCACTCTGCACTATTAACCAAGGTATGGAGGAAAGAGTCTGATCAAAGGTAATTAATGATTCTGAACAAGATTTCATTGGGGTATTGGATCACATTTCCTTTACACATGTCAAAGGGAGTATATCTGAAAAAAGGACAAGGCTGGTTAAATGGAAATGAAGCTTCCAGAGGAAGTTATGTTCTTTTAGAGGTAATATGCTAAAAGGCTGAGATTACAGAACTATTGCTGAAGGACCAGCATGCTCTTACACATTTCTAAGTGCCCTCAAGCTGACATCATCATTAGTTATTTATAACACACTAATATCTGAAGGTCCTAGTCAGATGTAAGGCCTCCTGTTATCCTCCTCTGTCCAAACTGGAAGAATGTCCCAAAAAGCTCACAATGTCATTTAATCTCACTAGTGTTGAAGGCAATTAGAACATCTAATGCAGGGGTTCAAACTCATACAAAGAAAAGGTTTTTGCAGGAACAGCATCTCAGAGAAACCTTTCTTGATGGCTAGATTAATAATTCCTTAATGAAATATTTTAATTAATTTGTCTGACACAGGCAAGTATTATGAATGGAATGGAATGTAAGTCAAAAGGATCATATATTACCCTTTTTCAAACTAACACAAATTTAACCATAAAAAGGGAAAAATTTCTTCAAATATTTTTTTTAATAGTATCTTTCATGGTCTAGCAGTATACACCAACACAGAGTCTAGAAGAGAAGTAAGAAAGATACAGGAACATACATATTTGCATCTGTCAAGTGACTGATGGTGTGGTGAGCAATTTGAGAATTCAGAGTAGTGGCTGTACTCAAAATTAGAAGTTGTGATAAAATATTTTTGAAGTTTTTTTTTTTTTTTTCTACACAGCATTTAAGTCAATACAGCTGCTGTGCCTGCCTTATAAGAAATCCATAATTTCTTACCAGAGAGTAAAGAAGTTATGGTTTTCTATTTTTTTGAAAGCACTCTTTCAAATCTTACTAATCTGTATTCTGCAAACCCACCACTAATGGCAGGTTTGTTGGAGTGTAAACCACTCTCTACTTTGCCTTGGGCTGTCTGGTTTGTTCAAGTTACCCTGGAATAGAAATAGCTGTAGTCTTGGCAGTAACAATCCTGCTTTACTATAGGGAATACATCACTATTTATCAGTGAGCGTTTCCAAATGCAAATGACCCTCCAAATTAGGGATGTCCTGCCTCTTAGAACCACTACTAAACGACCACCTGCATGTGTTCGTATTCAAAGCTGGTCTACTCACCACATATGCATCTCCTCCAGTGTTTTATTCGACAATCTGTTTCAGCTTCGCAAGGGAGCTAGCAAATTATGTATTGCTCATTTTGTCAAAGTCATCATTGATGACAATTCCGGCATCAAGAGGCTCATTTTGTTCTGCAGATGTTTTTTTCAAACAGAAGATAAATCGTGGTTTTCAATCTTTTTTTTTCTTTTTCTTTTTCTTTTTCTTTTTCTTTTTCTTTTTCTTTTTCTTTTTCTTTTTCTTTTTCTTTTTCTTTTTCTTTTTCTTTTTCTTTTTCTTTTTCTTTTTCTTTTTCTTTTTCTTTTTCTTTTTCTTTTTCTTTTTCTTTTTCTTTTTCTTTTTCTGAGTGAGGATACATGCTATGCTGCTAGGAATAGGAGCGGGAACACATAAAAATAAATTAATACAAAAAATATTAAACCTCAAGAGGAAATCCACTGCAAGCCTACAGAGCCCATTAGTATGTTATATTTAGCATCAGCATAATGGACAGGAAAAAATACTAAGTTGTTTATGTAAAGGGAATGGTCTCATTCATATTGGATAACATCCCAAATTCCAAACCATGATTTACGGTCTTTGGCCAAACCACAGCTATTTTGTGACACAGGATTTCCCAGACTTGTAGAGTGGCATCTTCAGATGAAAAGAATAAGTGACCTCAGAGGTAAGATGCTGTAAGAGGCTCTTTTTGCATTCTGTAAAAGTGTAGCTTGACTGTGAAAGGAACACACTTTGCTGCCTGTCTCTTGAAGTTGGCAACTAGTGTTCTTAATTTCAGGGCACCACATTCACAATAAATGCAATTTTTCAAGATCCCTCAGTTTTTATTGACAAATGAGGTGATCACATTTTCCAAGAAAATACACTTCTCCATGCTCTCACTACTTTTAGTAGCAAACTGTGAAATTCCCTGTACCTTACTGGAAGACACGTTGTCCTCCACAGAATGTCTTAACTTTTTTGATGGCCAGCTCCCTCAAATAATTGAGAGATACTTTTTCATCCTTTTGAAAAGAAATCATGGTATTCCTCCTCTGTAATTGGAAGTGACATGTCATGGCAGTCTCAAGGGTTGAGTGTATCAAGAAAAGTAGACTTAAAATGACTGGTTAAGTCTCATAGAGAAGCATAGATATGTAGCCCAGGTACTGCAGCTCCCTTGAGAAGGCTGACTGGCGGGGAATATAGACACACTGCTCAAGTGTGCAGGGATTGGGTTAGAAAAACAAAAGCCCACTCAGAGTTGAATCTGGAAAAATATATGAAGGGCAACAAGAAAGGTTCCTACAGGTCTATCGGCTGCAAAAAGAGAATGAGGAAATATGTGGGCTCACTGCTGAGTAGAGCAGGGAACCTGGTGACAGAGGACAGGGAGAAAGCTGAGGTAATCAGTGCCTTCCTTCCCTCTGTCTAAGATGGGCCTTTAGCAATCCCAGGTTCAGAAAGAACATCTGGTGCAAGGAAGACTTACCCTCAGAGGAGGAGGATCAGTTTAGGGAACATTTAAACAAACTGTATGTACACAAATACATGTGTCCTGATGGGTCCAGAGAAATATAAGAAAAACTTTTTTTACTGTAAGGGTGGTCAAACACTGGAAGAAGTTGCCCAGGGAGGTTGTGGAGTCTACATTCCTGTAGATATTCAAAACTCAACTAGGTACAGCCCTGATAAGCCTGATCTACCTGACCCTGGTCTGAGCAGGGAGTTGGACTAGATGATCTCCAGAGGTGCCTTCCCACCTCAACCATTCTGTGATTCTGTGTGATTCTGTATGAGGTTGTGAGACAGAAATAGCTGTGATTGAAGCAGCACTTAAATTCCTTCATTACTCTAGGGATTGTATTAATTTTTAGCAACACAGCATTTCAAATACAAGTGACTACCACAGAAAAACATGTTTAGCCAAAAGCACAGTTTACCAATTAAACCCACATGTCAGACTGTTATGGTTTTTTTAACCAGGTTCAATATTGAACAATTCTGGAAAATGTAACTATTTCATTTAAGATCTTTATTTCTACTTTTTTTGGAAATCTTTCTTACAAAAACCCTAAGAAGCAATGTCATCTGGTAATGTAAGTACCCACAGGATATTTCAAAAAACGAAGCATTCTGGTAAAAATTGTGATAATCTAAACTCATGACAGTTACACCAAATAGCAGACCCATGCAAACATATCTGATCTGAAGAGGAATTACTTCCAACTGTTCTTAAATGGGGAAAATTTAAATCTGTTTTTCAAAGCTAGGGAACCCTTTGTGTGGAAAATGCCCACTGCACAGCATTCTACACAATTTTGCTATCAGCTTTTAGATAACTCTGGTGCTTGCTGTTGAAGCTTCAGTGTTATATTTTAAAAGAATACTACAAGAAAATTATCAATATGTAGTTAGTAGATTTGCTATCCAGAAGGGCCTTACAGGACAGAGAACACGAGAATCTTGACCTCATAGCAATTTAGAAGTGACAGCCAGCATCAACCAGGCTACCTCTATACTAGTTTGAGCAGGGTCTAAAAAGAACCTGTGATGAAATATTAGACAACTTGTAAGAAATTCACAGAGCCAGATGCTCATGTATGTCCTTTTGGAAGGACAGTCTATTTGCCTCTGAAGAACTCTGTAACTATTTTGTTGAAAACACCAGATGATGTCACACATAAAGGTAGCCACATCATATTTTCAGACTGTCCAGAGCTGGAAGTGCTATGAAGCTATTATGGAACAATCAAAGGCTGTTTGATATAGTGGCCAAACATGAGAAATAATATTTTGAAACCTGTTTGAATAACAGCCCAAGTGGGAAAAAAAAAAAAAAAAAAAAGTGAATGTAAATCTACAGGGTTACTGAAGGACTGTGAAGGAAAGCAGAGATAGGCTTTGTCACCATGAACCATGAATCTTGTTAACACTGAAAACTCTTTAGACTCTTGGAAATAAGACAAGCTGCTGGAAATCACTGCAAAGATCACCCCAAGAAATTGGCATCTCACCCAATTTAGCATCCCAATTGATTGGCTTTAGATAATGGAACTTGGATGACTTTTCATGAGTTGGTGGAATATGCCAAGGAATATGAATTTTTCTGTATCACAACATCATTACATTGCTGTTAGACAAATGGCAGAGTCTGAATGAATCACTGTTGACATGGCAAAGACAGTAGTAAAGAAAGTTGAAGAAACAAGGAAATAAATCTTTATTAGGGAAACAGTTCCATGGAACCTTAATCTCAATAACGCTCAAGCATTTTGGCACATTCAGTAGGTGAAGTACTAAATCACACAGTGGTCAAAAAAAAAATGGACAAAAAAATGAGACATCTTTGCCCAAGCCAACCTCATTACTGCAAACAAGCCAAATTTCCTCAATCACTTCCTCATTACAAAAATGTGTACATGAAAACAAGTTACCTGTGCTGAACCTGTGCTCTGTATCTCATTCAGATAATACAGAGTGGATAGACTGATATTTCACCAAACCCACTAATGCATTTACTCACTATGAACACAACACAACAAATGTGGACATATCGGATGATGAAATATCTGTTCCACTGAGAAAGAAAAAGACTTGAATGAGGAAGATGAAAAGAACAAAGTTTGGCAAGCAGCTGAGTTAGTTACATGGGAATAGTTAATTAAAACAACTTATCTCCAAAAGAACCCAAGTGCAAAGCAGACTTCTCAGGCTGGAGTGTTAGTAGAATCCTGTTTCTTCCACAGAATCCATGAAATATACTTACTTCATCTAAATATTCAAGGGAGAAATAGCACTTTATTTCCCAATCATTTGCTTAGCAAGGCTTGATAAAATCAAAATACATTGCTAAAACTTAGGCTACTACTCTAGCTTTTATATATGTATTTTAAAAAATTACTTTACTTTTATGTGTCACTGTAAAGGTTTAGGCAGAAAGAGATACAAAAATTCAAATAAGGGTTTAATAAGCTTTCACCACTTGATGTAAAGAGATGGAAACCTGAAAATAACAAGAAAATAACAAGCTACAGACTTGTCAGCAAATACAACGTTCCAATAGATTTGAAATATGAAAATGTTTTAAAAAGTCATTTCAGTTAAGTTTTATTTTAATAATTTGATTTCTTTCTATTTGGAAGCCAGTTAGGTTTTATTAATCTCCTACAGCCTTTTGTCATTTTTCTGTGTGGCCCTCTTTTATTCCCTTCTCTTACAATGTATTTTACATACTGATTTTCAGGCACAGTTTACTGTTTCCTGCAAAGAGCAGAACTCATGGAACTAGCAGCTAGAGTTATTGTTAGCACACAAATAGACTAAGACAGATCGTAAAGTCCCTGGTGATCCAGGAACTATATAATGCTGACTAGCTGCAGCAGCGCCAGCAGAAATTTCATAAGCCAGTGCTTAGATTTCAGCAAGCTCACTCCGTCCAGTTCTTTCCACCTGAGAACTGGCTAAACCTGACCTTATCACAGCCATAAGCACCACACTCTTCACAACCTGGAAGGAATGTTTGGGTGGTTCATGTCAAGTGGTTTCTTTGCAAACACCCCATCAGATTCCTGGCTGGGGTAGTGGTGGGCTGAGCACCCCCAAACACTTCAGACTGTGTCTGAGCCGTTTCTCCTGGTGCACGTAGCGCCTGGGTGGCTCAGGCTTCAGTTGGGTAAGAGAGACAGACACTGCACTGCTGCTGAGAAATAGCTCCGGAGATTGTTTAATCTGCAATGGAAAAGTGTTACTGAGTAAGAGGGGTTACATGAGGAGCTACTTCACATGCTTCGCATTCCTCTTCAACTTTACCCTGGCATAATTTACAAGCAGAGACAAGCCCTTATGCACAAGGGATAAAAAATAACAGAGGGACTAACTACTGCTCTGAAGTGCTGAATATTTCTAAGAGTTAAGCATGTTTAGCACCAGAAATATGGGGAACAAAGCCACCTTCTTACTTTTCTGAATAGATGTAAAGAGGAATTAAATATAAAATCTATTTGGCTCTATCTTGGTGCTGATCTGCTAGGCTAAGATCACAGCTCAACATATGCTTTTTCCAGCCAGACCCATGTTGTGCTGCAGGGTATCTAGCTTCTTTTCCATTCCCTTGGATTAAGCCTGGAAATTCTGCAACAGCTTCCTTTACATTTAAGAAAGCCATTTCCTGAATTAACTATGAGCATGAATAATAACATCAGGACAGAGGTCCTAGTTTTATTTATTTTACTATGAAATTTAATTTAGTATGTGTTTTTCCCACATTTTTGGTCTTGGTCTTCAGTATGCTATAGATGCATATTCTGGTAGCAAACTATTGCATTATAGATGCTGTAGATAAGAGGGAACTAACTGGTGGGTCTGGGATACTGGGCCATTTGGGAGAAGCTAAGTTTGGGGTTTAACTGCATTAACGAGCTTTTTCATCCAAAGTGATCAGCAGTGAAATAGTTAATGAGACAGAAGTGTAAACTATCTGTAAGGCTTCAGAGTTAACATCGATTGGGATGAACAGAACAGTTCACACCTCTCAGAACTAATCTCTCAGCCTGAAAGTTTTGTTCACTGTTCTGGAAGGTCACCTAATTACCATGAGAAGTACGGACATAATCATATGATGAAGGTTAAACTGCACTATGTTATTCTGAGGCAAAGCACAAAAAATTAAAGCAGATTCAGCAGCTATGCAGGCATGAAATACATGTTCTATGTTTGCAACTGTTTTGACCAAATCTTATTCTTCAAAATAGACAGTAGGAATCTCATCATCAAATATTCTTTGAGCTGCAAGGACAGGTTTTTTGTATTACATATGTTCCATTCACAGTCTGGTTTTATATAGATGAGTTACTAAAAATTATTATCCATTGTAAATACTAATAGGAAAGTAGCCTTTTGTAGAGAATGGTATCCTGTTAAAAGATGAGTGAAGTTACACTGACATTAAGCATGGTTTAACAGCCTGAGTAGACAAAAAGTCTTTGGTCAAAAAAAAAAAAAACCAACTTTGATTTTGTGTCATCTAGCTACTGTCAGTGGGAAAAAGAGTATAAAATCACTGAATAAGATATCCCATGTCACTGTATCTACTGTCTGTTAGGCAACCAGACAACACTAATCCTTTTTCAGATGCTCTAAGGTGGACTGAAGACTGCAGACGTAATGTGGCAGTCCTTCAGCTGTATCGGCAATTAGGTTTTACATGCTCTGATGGTGTCACTTGTCTCTTCTACATCATTAGCAGATGTGTATGATCACTAATATGTTAACTTGGCCAAGCAGTCCACAACTCTTTTATGTAGATAAACCTGGAAAATGCACTGAAATGAAGAGGACAATATTTAAACAATACTCCTGGCAGTCCTGAAACTAAAAAACCATGTTTTCTCCTCAGTTTTTATCTTGCTTTAATTATGTCTATACAACTAGTCTTTATAAACTGTATCTCATGTAGATTTGTCAGTGTCTAAGGCATGTCAAGGATATGAATGCTCATGTGGTAATTTTTCTTTCTCATGTGGGGAACACTTGTATAGGGTTTTTTCCTTGTGTGATAATATAAGTTCATAAAATTTACATATTTATTATTTCATTAATTATCATATAAATATATTAATTTATTATTAATAAAACCCAGATTTAATTATTTTAAAGAATTAAGGGTAAAGGTACCCTTCAGTCAAATTTGGCTGAAATCAACTAATGAGGTTAGACATTATTAACACAGAGCTACAAATTGATAGACACAAATATGCACACACTGTGACTTCCTTGGGAGTGTGACTGAAATAAGTCTCTTTTCATCTCGATTTATAGAAGCTCAAGTTATAAAAGAGATTTCTACTCTTTCCATTCTGGTACTTGTGTTTTGATACTACTGGATCTTTTAGGCCAAATAGCTCTGTGTTACTCATCTCCTAATTACATCAACTACATTTGGGGTAGCATTACAGACAAATCTACTTGTCAGCATCTACTTGTGGTAAATGTGATGGTCCTGGGAGGACAGACATAAAACAGTTGGTGCAAGGAATTGTGGGGGTGTCACAGGGAAGCCTGGCCTGAAGCATGGGTTGTGTTTGCAGCATCTGTATGGACATGACTTATCATGGTGAGGCGAGAAAGCTTTAAAACACAGAGGCCTCTCATGTTTCGACTCAGCAGGCAGTACATGAGACCTGTTAGCAACAGTCAGGCCACTGACTCTTACAGCAAGAAACTGTCTGATTTGCAGGCAAACATCACCTAAAAAACAAACCAAAGAGGCAGCATGAAACTAGCACTAGAAATATCCTCCCACAAAATCACTGCTTTCTACAAAAACCCTTGCACAAGACTGAAAATACTGGAATTGAGAACTGACCCTCTACCTAGAGGTCAGCATGTTGGAATAGCACTGTCTTACTGGAAAAATACATTAAAAATGAAGCAGTGGTAAATTTTGGTAAGCAATATATTTCCTATATGGAGTGATATTGTAGAGGAAGTTCTTTTTTCACCTGAATCTGAGAAACCTCAAGGACGACAAATGTTTATATAGCAGAGCTAGGAACTCTGGTTCCGTGGCTGAGAAGTACTCATGTCTCTGAAGGAAAACCGGATCCTCCTTCTGCAAGTTGAATCCCTGGAAGACAGTGGTGGGAGAATAAGAGGACTTTCTCCAAAAAGCATGGACTGCTGTAATGCCCAGCATCAAAACAGTGACATCTGGTTGTACAGAACAAGTATATAGGTTGAAATAACCTCAGAAGAAAAAAGATGAAGGGTATTGTATGTAAAGGTCTACAAGCAGCATAAATTGTCTGTAAAACAACTCAAAATACACAAATAAAAATACTCAGCCTTATGATAAGTCACTCCAGAGAAGCAGGAAAAAAAAGGTTATGTCCTAATCTCACCATTACCAGAGAAAGTGAAAATGGCAGTACACACAGTGACTGAGAACAATGATTTCCAATACAGAGAAGGCTGCCTGCAAAGTGACTTTGGCAAATTCAGATATGTGCTGCTTTAAATATAGAAATATGCTGCAGAAGAAGGCTGCCAACTGAAAGCTGCCATATTGGTCTGGTTACTAAATAATCATCAGCTTATTGCTGTTCAATAGTCCAGCTGAACTGTGGAGCGAACAGTTGTGGAACACAGCTCCAGCACCACATGTAAGTGCTAATGTCAGACTTCAGAAATGTGACAAAGGACTGATGATATTTAGCGAAAGCTTCCTAAGGCCACTGGACACATACAGTCTGTCAATAAGAAAACTCCCGAAACAGGCAATGTTCTTGCTTGGAGCATGTAGCTGTTGACACAAAGGGATACCAGTGACTGCTGAGCAACAAGGCAGAGCAAGTCACAGAGTTCATAACAGACTTACAACATCCAGAGAAAAACAGAGCATTTGTCTTGGGGCCTATGAAGAATTTAAACCTATGGACATTTTTCAGACTTGACAACCTGAGGACAAAGTCAAAGTACAAATGCATCCCTATTTGTAGCTGGGGGAACTACTGAAATGCAAAGTACCATTAGCTGTGATGAGGCTGCTGAAGGAAGAACTGACAAGGCTGCAAACAAGAGGTATTATTATGCTCATTGAAACTAGCACAGAGTGAATCAGCAGCTGAAAAGTAGTTAGAAAGTCTTCAGGTAAACCAAGGATCTGCTCTCAGCCAAAACCATTGAGCAGAGCACTTGGAAGAAGTCAGCATCCATTGCCACTTACTGGAGACACGCTACTGTGATTTATTCACGGTTAAACTGCTTGTGATGTCAAGAACGGACCCTGACATGTTAAGCCAGTGAGCCATCTAGCTTCTTGACAATCTTTGCCATAGCTATTGGCAGGTGGTTTGGGTGTGTGGGCATCAAGCGAGGCCTGACATGTACTGAAAATGGGTTTTTAGATGTAAAGAGTATAGTTTATGACATGATTGTCAGAGAAGAAGGCATTGTTGAGGCAATCTGGATCCACAAAATCAAACTGAAGCAACTTAGCAAATGCTGACAACAGAATATTAAACTACAAAGAGACAAACTAAGGTGAGAATAGCTGAGTTTGTCTTTTACCATGTTTTTTGATGTTCTTTTTCAGGACTGTAAAACTATAAGAAAATGTTGGCAGATATGAAGAAGAAATTGTGTAATTTTCATTAAGTTTTCACATCCTGCATATGACCTTCAGATACCTCTGACCCCTGAAGACAGACCACAGCGATGCAGCATGGGACTTGTAAGAAAACCTGAAGTGGGTACTTGAAATAGTAAATAACATTATAAGCAAGCACCAGCTTTAAGGTGCTAAGGTATTTATACAACCACTGGAGCTACAACATGATACCTCAGGAGGGGCCAAGGTGGCCTCAGATTTAAGAGGAAGTTCTGGCTCTACTTCCTCTTAGTGAAAGGTTTCTTTCAAGCATGAGGTAGACTTCTGTCTAGACATAACAGAACACCACAGAAAAGAAATGCAGAGGGCAGCCAAATGGCTGGAGCACATTCTTGAGACTCCAGAGACAAAAGATGAAGAAGGGGCGAAGCCCAGAAAAGCAACTCTAGGAGGCAGGTAAATTGACCCACGCAGACATTTAAACCAACTTAATGGAAAGATTTTCCAGATAATCTTTAAGTCAGGGGTTTTTTGATCTTTTTAAAATTATTATTATTTTTTTCCTAAAAGCAATCCAGTGAAGTTCTGTGTTGTACAGGGTATTGGGTAAAACAGTCTCACTCATTGTCTGATCAATTTCTTATAAGCCCATGATCAATCTTAACAGCTACCTGCCCTTATTGGTAAGAATTTTCTTCTTATGTTTCTTCAATCATTATAAACAAGACAATTTTTAGAATAGCTGAAAGAATTACACTGTTCAAGATCTAAACAATTTATAGAATTATAAATGTTACAATTTCATAAATATTTCTAGGCATTTCTCTGACCGAAAGTTTCTTAAAAAGACTGGAGCTCCAGGCAGAGAACCAGAAGAGATACTTTCAGTTCGCCACTCCATCACAGACTTCCTGCACGAAGTTCCTCACACTGTGCATCATGCCCAATTTTTAAAGTGTGTATGTGTGTGTGTAATTGCACTTACCTATCACAGTGCTGTCCGATTTACTCTAATGACTGAAGAATGCTCTAAAATGTGATAAGGCTGGACACATATACACCATACCTCTACTTGCCTGCAGATACTTACATTTTTTTTGGTGAATATTTCTAGATGTTAATGATATAATAGAATCCAGTTAACTACATAATACTAATTACATGAACAAAGTTTAATCACATTCTCATTAGCAGCTTATTATAATCATTACTCATTATTTATATACAAACCAGATGAATTATCATTCTATGTGCATTGAGGATATGACCATCTAAGTACCTACTACCTACCTGCCCTTTTACATTACAAACAGCTAAGAATTTTATGAATTCATCAGTCCTTTTCTGCAAATTTCTGTATATTGTCCGCTAATAACACAATCATTCATGTTAAATGTATTTTGGATGATTTTGGTAGCATTCCATTGGCTAAAACCAAAGTTACATCCTTCTTGCAATGCTTTCATAAGATGTCCCAATTAAAGATCTTTCTGTTTTGTATAACAGAAACATATGCTTCTCACATATCATTTGTTAGAAGCAATAATAGCACTGATTTGCTATCTTCTTTACAATACTTATTTAAAAATTGAATAAATTGTTAATATTGCTGCACAAGAAAAACATGCTTCGTATTACACTTCAGGCTTCATTCCTGCTAGTGAAGCTAATGTAAAGCTAGAATGAATTGGAAGCAAGAGTTTTCAACTATAATCTCAAGAAAGATGATTAATTATTTGAGAAAAGTTGGACAAAAAGGGCAAATAAAAAGTTTCCATTCGCTATTCTAATCTAACAGCACCATACAAATCTTCAGGTGCTCTATACTGAAGTAACTAAGCCCTGTCAAGGCAAAAGTGTGAAGATCAAGCAGGATGATTGTTCTGGCTTCATCCTATGCATTTAATGCACCAACCCCAAATGACTGCAGCTCTCATTCATTACTTGCAACTTTGCCTCTCCTGTCAGAAGCTGTTTCCTTGGAGAACAAAGAAGACAAGGGAACAGTACTGCTGCCAGCCAGACTTTCTTTTCAAGACCATGGCATAAAAAACTAGGCCACATGAAGGAAAGAGAAAGGGAAGTACCATCATTTTTCTACAGCACTCTCCCAGAGTCCCAGGAGAGTCACATGTGCCGGGCTTTTTTTGTCTGTCTGAGAATGTGGGGTTGTTTTCCAGATGTACCCATTGCTTCCCTATTCTTCTCCAAGGTGACAGTGGATGCAGTCAGACAAAGCATTTGACACCAGTTTCCTATACATTTTTGACAGGAAAGTCTCAGGACCCATACAACTCCGATACATTTTCTCTTAAGACATTACCTTTCTATAGTGGATTAGACTGCAATTGAAAACTACTTTTAACCTGACAAATATCAACATGCAATCACAGAAGCAGGAATTTTGTGGTGAGCTAGGGAGCCAGGTTGGCAAAAAAGGTTCAGGTTTTCCTCAGTTAAAAAGCAAACAAGAACTACCACTTTTCTTGAGTGAAGGTAGCTTTGCTCTGATCAGGTAATAACAAATCAAGCCTTCTCCTTTCAGCATGGGGTGGGGAATCATAATGCTTCCTTTCAGTTTCATATTTTGTGTTAAACCCATTGGAAATTAAGTTGATTGCCTAGAGACTATAGCTACTGCTTATAGCTCGCAAGAGAGACAAGGCAGTGTAATGATCTGTGACTGCATACCCTACATGTAGACTACAGCCATCAGTCAAGTACATAATCTTCAGCATCAAGATTCATTAAAGTCAGTGGGAGTCATGTTGTTAAAATGCTGCGTGCAATTTGGGAAACATAGGGGTTAATACTATAGAATCAAGAAACTGGGTAAAAAAAAAGGTGAAACAGAAGCTGCTGAGCAGAAGTGGATGCAGCCAGAGTGTAGTGCTTGTGGCTATAGATTACTCTTATGTTTTTGCCACATAAACATTTTGAAAATAAAACAAATGACAATCTATCATGTCTTAGGAGGTGGAATTATTTTCCTTTTTTGTTATACTCATCAAAATTACTGTTTCCATTTATTAAGAAATAGTATTTTTTTTTTTCAAAATTAATGCATACTTATAAGCATGTGTCACTGCACCCTCTTTCTTCTCAAATAACTAACTTTATTATACAAATAACTCACTTTGTTAGGTGGGTGTTTGGGATCTGAAAGAGTTAAAAAGAAAGTTAAACCTTAATTATGGGCTGTAAGCTGCTAAAGGGAGAAGACTAGAGTGTAGCAATGACATCTGGACTAGTACTAGTGCACGTAATGCATATCTGTCACTGACAACTCACTGGGTTACATTTAATTCACAATCATCAGTCATGTCTTCTTTTCTAAGCAAAAAAAGAAACTACACCAGCATTAGTAGAAAGCATGCCTTCAAAGGACAGATTCTTCCATGTGCTGTGATTCAAGTGGATGACCTAACAGATGTAAACGGAACGGACAAATAAATGTCAATAAATATAGAGCAACTGAGAGTTTCATACGATGTGTTAACATTTAATCTAGCACAGCTATTGAAGTTTTGTAATTCTGTTCTTGCCCATACACTACCATTTCTGAATTTGATTCTCCTTTCTCTTTGGTTCTGGGGGAATGCCTCTATTCTCTCTCTGTAAATCAGGGCACAGCTTGGATTTAGCAAAGCAAAATGTGAGCCACATCCATCAGCCAAGAGGAAATAAATGTTCTCCTTCTTCAAAATCGAAGAACCTGAAATGGTTACAAGATCAGTCTAGAGGCTGGCTGAGCCTTTGCTCTGCATGGTTGCATATTTGTCTGTGGAATATGGAGTGCTGGAATAAACAGTGTTGAACAGAAATCAGTTTAAGTAAGAGCAGGAAATACCAGCTTCAAAAACTTTGGGCACAAACCCACTACCTTAAAGTCTTGCATTATAGCCTCCTTTCTTCTTGAGATGTGTAAGCAGCAACCTGCAGGTGTCCAGAAATGTTTCTCTTAAAACATGAAACTGTTGCTTCCATGGCTCCACAACAGGAAGACATATGGACACAGCTGATTTTCACTTAACAACTCAGTTGAGGCAAACAGAACAGCAGAAGCTATGGTAAATGCAGACCTCTTTGATCCCAAACTAAATGACAATTTTAGCACTAACACTTGTCCAGATGCTTTTGTTACAGATCAGAAAACCTGTTTGGCAAGCGCTCACTCATTTGGCTATAAGTATTTCAGTTGCCCTCCCACTAGATGTAGTCTCACCACATAAGTCATGTTTCAAGACAGAGTGAACAGATGAGCTTGTCTTACTCAATCACTAATATTGATTCACACATTCACACAGAAGAAAATGCAACTTTGAATTGTCTTGGCAGAGCATACACCTTACACATGCACAATTAAAGATTAAAGAATTAGCAGGTGCCCTAATCGAAGCCCTGCATGGTGGGTTCTACAATTTGACCACACTTCATTATGTTTGTCCTCTTCGTGCTACAAAGTGACCTCTGACGAGGTGCACATTTTGCTATAGTTTATGGCAATTACGATCCTTGTTCATGGTAGATTGACTAGAATCTCTTTGGACTATCTGGTGTATAATCTTTCTTTATGTATTTCTACTATACTACCATATGCATTAGCACTGGCCCACTGGGTATCGTATTATTTTAACTTTCATGTATACATTCTAATTATTTTACCACTGTACTGCCATTTGAGCTTAATGTTGAAAATAGAATCTACTTTTCACTGGGTCCACCACAAAACTACAATTTGTGACACCTTAGGTTAGCTTTCACTAATAAATGTGAAATAATAGGGCACTTTGTAGTATGCTGAATATGAAATTAACAAGTTAATATCACATAAAATGATCAAATAAATATATACTGTTCTGAAATAATTATGTATTTAAGAAACCCCAGTCATGATGGCATCATGTGTTTAAAACTAACATTTTATTGTATGATGAGTTCTATGGCAAGCTATTATTGTTTGCATTATGGTAGTGCCTAAAGGTTTGGGCCCAACTGTGCTAGACACTGAATAACAGTTTTATCTGTGTTTACATTCCCCTGCCTTGCCTAAGGACCAGTTTTTCACTGCTTGGCCAATTTCCAAAATCCTTCTTTAAACACCCTTAAAACTCTGCCACTTCCAAATGTTCCAATACCTACCTGTCCCAGGAAATACCCTTATAATCTTTTTTTCAACCCGTTCTTCATCTTACCTTCCCGTAATGTCAGAAGAAGGGCCGAGTCCTGTACTCCCTAGTTCACACATTTCAGCTTTCCCCTGTCTTTTCTCCACTAAATCAGTCCCAACAGCCAATGTCCTTGGTGTTGATGTGAACGTTTTCCACCACCACTCACACCAGGCTTGTAGGAAAATGACTGTTGAAGCTACTAAGCTACTCTCTTCCCTTTATCCCCATTGCAGTCTTGGCCAATCAACACCCTGCCAGATGCCTTGGCTCCTCAATCAACAGTTCCAGAGTTGGTTCCCTTGCACAATGTGTTATCATTTGTTGCTGCTATAAAATGGCAACTAATTCTCTCCTTCCCACCACATCATTCACAGAAATTGATAGGGGATTTTATTTTAAGGGGACCTTTTAAAAGCATACATCTAACATTACGTTTTGAGGCAACAGTTGCCTTCAGACAGGGCAGTAGATTCTTCCCTGTTCTTGCTGGTAAGTTCCCCCCTCAGTCCTTGTTTTGAGCACATATGTGGATGGCTTTTAATAAGAAAGAAGTGTAACAATGTCACCAATACACAGCGACTCCATTATTTTCATATTTGGAAAGAGAGATGTTAATTCAACAAAGAGATAAATAATGGAGACCAAATATGACTAATTGCTAAAGAAGATCACCCACAACATGTTGCTGCTTTTTAGAGTGTCAGAATATTCTTGTATCCAGTATACTCCCAAAAGAATGACAGGGATGCATTTAATATTGAGATTTGTGGCAGATCTCTTTTAGTATTCATAGGTGTGCCGGCATAATACAATTCATTTAGGAATATGACACATCTGTGTAATTTGTAGGTGTTGACTGTCTAACCTTTAGACAACTTGATGGAAAAAAATAATTCATCCATAACAGAGACCTTTATTTTTCAATCCATAACATTCTATTTAATGTATTAGAAGTACATGAAAAGAATGGAAAACCAGGAAAAATAAAAAAACAGGAAGAGAAAGAAATGTCTTATTGTACAGCATTTCAACAAATAATGTAGTGATGGACTATTCCATATTTTCAAATCCTTTATAGTGAAAGTTCTGTCAGTCTTTCCATGGGTATATCTTACTTATCTTTGCGATCAAGTAAGAGAAAAGCCATTGCAGTCCTATATAGATATGGCATTTATTTTCCCAGCAATTCAGACAACTCAGACATGACAATAATGAAGAATATGTTATGAATATTTCATCTCATGATTAGGATCATCTTCAAATATAATGCTCTATGTTCACATGCCTTAGCTGTGGTGTGACATACACAGTTGTATAATGTATGTACTTCACAATCATTTTTATCAAAATAAGAGAGAAGTTACAGATATTCAAGGAAGGACAATAAAAAAGATAGGTACCTTGCTCCTGTAATTGTATCTCTTCCATCTAAAATAAACTATTTAATTGCAAGAGAGTAAGTTTTGATTGCTCTGAATAATACCATTCACTTAGAAAGGCATGGTGCATTTTGGGGCATTTTGCCACCCATGAGCATCAGAGTACCAAGATGCTATTATCTGCAGCATATGAACTAGTTCACAACTATCCCAGGGCTAGTAATTTTGCATTTCAAGAAATGTAATTTATGGTCATATTACAGTTTTCATCTTTGCACTAAGAGTATCTCCCAGGCATCTTTTGCAGATTATGGTCCCACCTGAATCAGGAATAGGTGGTCATAAGCCTAGGTTTTCCTAGTGAACCTATCTTCCCCGCCCCCCCCCCCCTTTTTTTTTTTTTTAAATGTCCTAAAGTGTACTCAGTGTACAATTTGCCTTGTCTTTGCTCCATGAAAGAAAACCTTTTTGAAGGAGATTTAGGTTAGAAAATACTGTCCTGTGAAAGCAGTTCCTAGGCTTAGCTCCCAGCTTTTTTTCAGGAGCCTGCTTGTGTCTGTCTCCCCCAGCAAAACCACAGCTGTAACTTCCTCACCCAGAACTTCGTTCCATTCTCCAGTCTCCAGCCCCACTACCTCCCAACTTCTTTGTCCTGTGTGGCCTTCCTCATGGCCTCAAGCTTCCTTCCCTTCTGCTGTGTGCTGACATTTTGCTCTACAGGAGGGCTCAGATGGTACTATTGGGTACAAAAGTGCTTTTAGTGATCAGTAATTTGGAGTCAATAAACCTCTTTAGTATCAGGGGTTATTACTGAGCGAAACTGTGCCTAGCTCCATTTCTAGCCTACTTCCCAACCCCACGCTTCTCTTTGCAGGAGGGGACAGCAGAGCCTAAGCATTTGCCAGTCATGCAGTTAACGACAGCAATTGCTCCAGATAAAAAGAGCTACATCATCATTACCGGGAGGGAGGAGTGAGTCTAACAAAACACATTGCATGAACAATCGGGTAATTGGATCCCTACTGGAAAAGCAGCCTGAGTAATAATTTCAGATGGCACCGATGATGTTATAACAGAAATTAAACCTCTATTATCATATCGCAATGGTCCAGTTCTAACCGCAGGCAAATGGTTTAAAGGCACTGCTGCATCCGAACATACCTGAACTTCTCAGGAAAGGCTAATCCACTTTGAAATTGATGCCAAATTGGCAAAATAATCCATTTCTTGTGAACTCAAACTCTCTAGTTTAGGCACACAGGGAATTTGAGAAAGCAACCATTTTCTAAAATGCACACAAGAAGGAAAAACCTCCTCTACCATACAGTATATTGTACATCTCTTGGCTGGTTGAGTGTGAAACACATTCCGGAGCGTAACAGCGCTCACGGATGTGGTGAGCTACTTTTTTTTTCAGTAATGAATTTTATGCCTGCCTGTTTCTGCTGCTTTGTCTATTTTTAATTCAAATATGTAAAATCTTTTCTTAATACAGACTCCCAGGTGTCAGTTGCTGCCTGGAGTCCCTTTTCTTTCCTCTATTGTTCTCTTAATTGTTACTTCAAAACAATTAGCTGGGCATTCATATGCAAATGAATGCAAATGTACAGGGGATTGGGTGTGAGAGAATACCACCACTCGTTAATTTCCACTTCAAGGTCTGCTGGTAGGAACAACAAAATTGCTTAACAATGTATTTTTCCTGGGCCATAAAGGGTGAACTCCCTACGATTCCAGCCGTCCTGCTGGCTTGGCAATTGTTAAGATTCTGCTGTTTCTTGGTAAGCTTTTTATTTATTTATTTATTTGGGTCTAGAGATTGTGTTAGCCTTGTCACCCTAAACTGCCCTTGCTCTTGCTCATTTATGTTCAAGGACATGCCAAATAATTTGGATACAATCCTGATTAGAATATAAGGTAAATTATTGATATTACTGCTATTAACGTGATCCATTAAGGGATAAAACCTCTCACTTGAAAGAATGCCTCATATCTCTGACAAAATAAAACTTTTATAATTTATAAAAGAGTATGCTTTATTGCGTTCAAGCCTTAGAAGAAAGATACACTGACTGATAGGCTGGGTCTGGGGATGAATCCTAGAGAGACTTTGCCAGTTGCTAAGATAAATCTCATCTCTTTTGGAGCAGTTGTATTTATTGTATAAATCTGCATTCCCTTTCAGGCTGTATAGTAAAACTCCTTATGAAAAATAGTTGGTTATTCCGCATTCAGAACTGCTTTAGAAAGATAAATACCTTTAGCTTTTCAGATCCAATTAATATACAGAAACCAATTAAAAGACTAAATCCTGCAATCATTAGGCAGGAAAAATTCAGAACCACAAACTATCTTGAGCAGGAAAACCCACAGCACAGCAGGAAAACTCCGTCACTCATAGATGACTCTCCTGCCGGGATCCCCACCAGGGGAAACGCTGCCTCTAGGAGGCGTAACTTTAGAAAGACATTTCTGAGGCTGTGGGAAGAAGTGATTAACTTTTAATTCCACAATTACTTCTTTTTTACATTACCTTAGTGTTCCTCCACTTTTATCATCTACACAGCAATAAGGGACCACAATATTTACCCCTCAGGGCAGGTAGTGTCTTTGTCCTGCCATGGGATTCACCAGATACATTCCTTATGGAAAAGAAAGACATCTGCTTGGGTCGTGAGTCCTGACTTGAATTCCCAGCTCCACCACTTACCGAGGGGTGCTGGGCTGAGTGTTTGGGCTTGGACACACAGTTAGCTCTCTGTAGGTGTCTATAAACTGGAGTCGGTGGAAGTCAGATCTTTGCATGCCTTTATGCAGACCTTAACTGTCCTGTGTCCTTGCTTCCCACCTCCAAGATGGAGTAATAGCACTGCCCTCACAGTGCTGTTGTGAGAATAAACACATCTAAGGCTGGGAGGAACTCTGGCACAATAATGATAGGGACCATATAATTACCTCGGGCAAAGAGGCACTACTGTTTATACTACAGTAGAAATCAACAGTAACAAAGCAGCTATGACTGATCTGGGGAATTTGATCTGGGGACTCTGGCCCTGGGAGTAAACATCACACCATATTCAAATTGCTACTAACGGTGCATACCAGAGGAGGAGATGTTGTACACCTGCAGAGGTGGCAGATAGAAAGGGGGAGACTCCTCTGTCACCCCCCAGTTACTCTGTACAGAGGAGTGGGTTTGGGTGGTCACCCCCAGGGCTTCAAAATGCATTGTGTTTCGGGGGAGAGATGATGAGTCTTCTTACCTTCATCCCTGCCCTTCCTCTCCGTGTCCTCTGTGACCAGTGTTCTATTTAAATAATTTTTTTTTACTTTCTGTTTTTTTTTTTTTTTTCCTTTTCTCTCCACAGGCATATCCATTTATGATGATTTAGCCCTAAGCACAGGCTTAAGGGTTTTGTTTGAAACTAATACACAAATGCCAGAAAGGGTCTTTAACCATAATACTTCTATTTTTCCCTCCTTAAAACTTGGAGAAATTGAAATATCTGTCTTCATTACAACATAAGCACCTCTGGAGACTTGGAAGGTACTGGATATATCCCCTTATGGGAAGAATAAATGTCTCATCCCAGCAGAGTGTGCCCTCACTGCAACCTGTTCATACCTCACCAGCCAATATATTTTATCTTCATATGTGGTTGAAATAGGGCAGATTTCTGGGACTTAAACAGGCAAATAAAACACATCCATCTTCCAATAAGCACACAGGAAGTTATTATTAGCCAGTGGGCTAATAGTAAAACACAGTGAAGTACAAGAAAAGGATGACTTTGAACAGGTGAGGCCTTAAAGCATGTTTTTCCCTGAAGTTTCCACTAAAGTTTTGTTCTTAACAAGTTGTCTGAGACCTTTGTCTTTTGCTTTATGAGGCTGACAGGTGCAACTTGAAAGTCCAAGGAATATTTTTAGTGGAAACAAGAGATAGATGCTGGCAGGGTGTTTTAACAATGGCCTGTTTGTTTTGGTAACAAGATTCAAAGAATGCATTATTTATAATGCCCTGATATGCACATATGGCTCTGGTTGTATGCGGCAATATAATAACAGAAGTGGTTTCTTATAACCTGTCTGCACGGCGCTCCCAGATGCCTACTGCTGCTGGGGCCAGAATTTCACATGCAGTTTGAATCAGCAAAGTGGATAGAAGTTCCTCCCTAGATGGCTCATTCCTACCCCATGCCTTCTCTCCCCTCTGCTGTCAGCACAGGTGTTTACGTTAGGTTTTGAACCAGATCAAGGAATCAATCCAGGTTAAAACTCAGCTGCCAAAAAACCCCCAACAAGTTCAACTGCTTGTATTGTTATGCTCATGATGTTATGGCCTGAGTGTCCCTCATATTGTGTGTTCCTATAGGGCACTTTATAGTTGTCCTTTCTTTGCATAGTTAGTCTAAAACAAAACAAAAAAACCAAACCACACCTACTTACTCTAATAATACTACTACCATTCTTAGTATTTACATGCACTAACATTATTTTATATATCCATTTTAGTATATACCTACATGTCAGTAGTAGTTTTATTGTGGTATACGTTACATGTTTACTACATACATTACATAAAATATATATAATATATTATATACATATCTATCTTCATTGCAACATAAGCACCTGTGGAAACTCATAAAGTACTGGATATATCCCCTTATGAGAAGAATAAATGTCTCACCCCAGCAGACTGTGCCCTCACTCTGTCCTCATTCAAACATATATAAAATATATTATATACATACATGTAGAAGTATATAAACACAGATATAGGTACTATCTACTAAGATCAGAAGTACCCTTTGTGGTCGTTGCACGTAGCACAAATGTCAGTGCACATGAATAGAGATATAATAGAGTGGTCCTTTGGCCCCTTTAATTATTTTGCTCTCTGATCTCACCACCTGAGCAATGGCTGATGGAATTTGGACAGAGAAAACATTTACTGTTCTCTCTCTTTCCTTCTGTACTCTTTCTGTGCTTTTGGGATTGATCAGATGATAGGGCCATATTCAGATGCTGTAAATTCCAGTAAACTCTAAATACCAAGTTTTTTCCACTAACCAGTGGAATCTTTAGGTCTTTAGAAAAACCTATGCAGTAGGAAATACTAACTCTAGGCATCCTGAAAAGAGGCCAGAAACTGACTGAGCTTGTGATCTGCTTTAGAGATGGCTGATCCACCAAAACTTGCTGCAGTAGCCCAGGGCTTTCATTACTAGCCAACAGTGCAGCCCCGGCTGCCTGCTCAGTTTGTTTCGCAGCTGAGAAAGGAAGCCTGGACCAGTCTCTTCCCACTCCTGTACTTGGCTCTTCTGATGGGGTCTAGAACAATGTTTCTTTATGTTCTTTGCTCTTTTCAGCAAACTATCACCAGGTGCTCACAAGCAGATGTCCCACTTTAGCCCTTTTGAATTGCCTGGGACATCAATATAAAGCATAAAGATGTTTCGCATAAATCTGGTCTCTTAGATGCAGATAGCTGTGATGAGGCTCCTGATGAGTAAAAAAGAATGGCAGTAATTTAAAAGAGGAAGTATTCCTGTGTATCAAAGCCTTGGCTGTAACAAAATATATATCTAACACATTTTTATGCAGTATAGATAAATAGAACACAAACAAATAGTAATCCCATTGCCAACATCAAAGCATGCAGATTTCAGAAAGGGAAAAAGTATGATTAGAATGTGATTCAAGGTATAAAGCTTTGCAGATGTCTGCAAAATGCATATATGTACATATATATTTATACTTAAATATAAATTACTTCTTTTGCATAGTACAGTTTGTAAAGCTTAAATCTCTTCTCTTTAGTGTGTTCTAGTATCCTTTCTTTTATGTCTGATTCCCCTCATTAAGAACATAATTATTTTTTTTTTTTTCAGACAAAATCCCCGACTAGCCTTTCTCCTTGATAATCTTTTTACATTTTTCCTTATCTCTTCCTTTGCATCTATTGTCTGATTGTACCTCTTACACAGGCCTTCACTCAAGGTTAGTGAAATTAAACATTAGCTGGCTTAATAGGTAGCTAGTAACAGTAGTTTATCTACCAAGATAAGCTTCCAGATTTTGGATGTCTCAAATTCCTTCTTTTCCACTTTCATTATTTTAAGACATTGTTATTGGAGGAGTTAGTGACCCATCTACTTTAATGTTGCTTATAAACAGTTTCCTTATATAAGACCCTGTGATAATTTCTTCTCTGGCAGGTTGCAGCTAAGATAATTTTAATACATCACTTTCTGGAGCAAAAGGCTATACTTGTTTCAGAATGCTTCATATTATTTAACTTCTAATAGCTTATACATACTGGAGATCCCATGTTCATCTCATGTGCTGCAAGATATTTACATTCTCAAATGTATCCTAAGGGATCAAAGCAGCAGGGCAAATTGGGGACAATACTGTAGGCTTCACTCTGTTGTCAAGGCAGGGGAGAAAAATGTAGATTTGCCATGTATCTTTATAAAGATAGCAAAAGCAGGACGTTGCCAAGACATTTGGAGCTGAAGCATTATAAATGGAGGAATGGACGTGAAGCCTGGTCAGAGGCCTCATGGATTTGTATAATAAAGCCATACAGATGTCTGTGTTATTCCACTAGTCTGTGTGCTGTATGAAAGGGAGGATCAGACCGTGGTTGCTTCCCTTCCACATGGCAGTCTGAAGGGTAAGACATGGGAGTTTTATAGGGCATAGCCTTCTGGGCTAGTTGTTACAAACCAAATTTACATTCTAGGCAAATCTAGAAATTTGTAATTTTTCCACAAAGAACGAGGTCTCACATAGCTGGTGGCTGGACTTGTGCCTCATGCTTTGTCTGAAACGTTCCTTTTGCAGGATTAGATCAACCAGAGATTCACTAACTTGAAAAGCCCAATTAGGAGCTGCTGCTATGATCCAGGGCTTCCAGATCCTGGCAGTCAAAGAAAAGACATAGACGCGACACCCAACTGCCAGGGATAAACACAGCCACCTTCAAAATTGAGTTTGTTTAAACCCTGTTTAAGTAGGCTCAGTCCAGAGCTAGTGCTTGGGACAAACTCTCCCTGTCTGAAATGGTCTTTTCACTTGTATGCAGTCAATAAGATCTGCAGACATCATTAGGACATTAGACATCTCTGATGAGATGTGACTGGTTACATTGTGTGAGGCAGACAGTCATGACTGCCTTTTTCCGAAAGACTTTTCACAGCTCTGAGTGACTGACCTGTGGTGCCAGCAGCTCACTGCCAGCATTCTGCAGCTCAGCAATCGAATAAACAAATCTGCCTCCCATCCTCCAGCTCCTATGGCTTGTAGCCCAACAAAAGGGTGGCTGGGGACTACTAGAACTGTCATGTCGTGGGACATTGGCCCGTGCTACTGACTAATGATTTTTTCTGCACAGAAGTTGTTGCTCTGCTTTGACATACTCTGTAATTATTCTCTCTAAACCTGTCCTATCTGTTGCGGCTTAGCCACTGCAGATGAATGTATCAAAAGCTTAGCAATGCTTTTTGGCTACTTCTTCACCTTTGAGTATTTCCTAGGTTCTGGTAGCTAGTCCAGGTGCTGCTCAAAGCTTGTCTGAATGCAGAGGGCTGGGGGCTTTCCATACTGTAGCCTGTGGGTTTTAACAACTGAAATGACCACCTTTTTTTCCCCACCGACACAGCTTGAACAATCTCAGGTGATGCTAGTTTCTTATCCAAATGGTTTCCCATGGTTTAATTCATGCAAAACCAGAATTCAGCAGTTGAACTATTCCCCCATTTCAAGTAACCTTTACCAATATTATTTAACAGGCTGTTGTCAATCAATTCTAATTTAGTACTTTTTTCAGTACTTTTCTCCTCATCTTGGTCTAATTTTCACAATCCATCTCATTTCTCTTCAGTTGCTCTATAATGTACCTCATCAGCTATAATCTTCTTCAATATCTCGCTAATTTTGGGGCCTTCTCCAGTCATTGTTCCTTATTCTACTCTGTTGCTGTTAGAATCCATTTTAGGAACCTTTTCTTCCTACCAACTACACCTCAGCCCTGAATCACTAACCTTTTTACAGTGACATCTGACATATTTTTCTGTTTGATGTATATTGTTTCTTAAAACCAAACTATTTCTGCAGCCTATAAACCCTTTCAGAAAGTAGCTACCCTTTATGCCACCCCATGACACTATACACAGCTGAAGCGTCAAAGAGCAGGGGGAAGAAGACTAGGCAAAGATTAAGTGGGGCCTTTGTTAAACAGAGTGTTTCTGCATCCATCTTATTCCAGGCAAAAACTCTGATAATCCACAATACTATAGCTTTCATGTGCTGGGGCACAGTGCCAGTGTTGCAACTGCTGCAGAAGGTAAGAACAAAGAGGGAAGATAAGGAGTTGTGCTGTAGGAGGGAAGGGAGGAGTGGGGGAAAATTTTTTTTTTGCATTCCTGGAATGATTGTGACACAATCATAATAATTCAGAAATAATTATATTTGTTATCAGTCAACATAATTTCCTGCAGTTCTACACGCAACGTCATTTTCCTTTTCCAGCAGTCAGGCTGAACAAACGGTTCTGTTCTTGTTATTATTTTAGTATGAAGCAGAGTAATGTTGGTTGAACTAATAGTATAAACACAAGGATATCACTTAGAAATGCTGGAAGATTGGCATTTAGCCTATTGTTTCCCAACATGATGCAACCATATTTGTTCATTATCACTTTTTTTTCCTCATGTTTTGCTGTAAAATGCCATGGTGCTGCAGTATTGTAAGGACAAACACTGCAATATGGTTAGACTAACTCTTTCAGTTTAAGTTATTATCCAGAGCCCATTACTGTAGTATTGGAGTGCATAAGAGAGGCTATTTAGTAGATGAAAGAAAAATAATACAAAACCAGTATCACGCTGTTTATTCAAATGCTGTAGGCTAGAGCTCTGTGCATGACACATTTAAAATGACTGATGGTTTTTAACTTACAGTTTAGGAGAGAGAATGCAGACCCCCCTGCTGGGGTATGACTTTCTTCCACCAGACAGATCCCTGGCTCCCCAGAGGGACTGGTACGTCCTTGGAGAGGCAGATCATGTTACCTTCAGCTTTCCTTAAAGACTGTCAGAGAAGGAGGGCAGCTTTAGCCTGGGCCATTCTATTCCCATGAGCTTTGCCACAGGAGATGGAGCCTGTTCCCTGCCTTCAGCAGGCACTCTTCAAATGAGACTTTTGAGGTGCTGCCAGTTCTCTCTGGCATTATTCTCTATTGCTAGGTGTCTTGCACTTATACTCGTAGAGGCTCACACAAACTAAGAGGAAACAACTTCACACCATTTATTCTCCTGCTAAAGTCTTTAGGCAGTATACCGAACTAAAAGCGTGTCCTGTTGGACAGGAGTGCACAGCTCATTAATATAACTGGATTACAATTTGGTCCTTTATGATTACTATAGTTGCTTTACAATCTGCTTTTATTGTTGCTCAGATATTTCCCACTGTCATATAAAATCATTAATATATAAACATGAGTGAAACAAAGACAGACTCTAAAGTATCTCCAGTGACTTTTCTGGAAACTTGGTACAGGAGAATGAGGACTGAAGAGTACACATGAATAACAGGCTTATTTATAACATCCAGAAAAAAAGAAAAAGCAGCTCTAACTCTTTTGTTCCTTCTCTACCTAATATAGGTCATTTTAAGGTATTTGCTCATATACATCTCCAGTTTGGTTTTCCATATGCAGTAGATAGAAGTGTACAACCTTTTTCTGAGATGTTATGAAAGATAACAGTGTAAGGAGGCTACAAGAAGTGTGATACAAGGATCTTTGTTGGATATGGACTCATACGACATTTTTATTAGGAGTGTGGAAGCAGAAAAGTAGCCTGCTGATTGAATTTGGAGGTTTTACTAAATTAGGAGACACAATGAATACGAGTGCAGATGATTATACAATGGTATCTGGAGGCTAAAAAGTGGCAAAATAAGGTTCCATTGGGCAAAAGTAATATGGGATAAATTTTATAAAAAGCCTACTTTAAGGTAAAATCCATCACATAGTTGTAATGGGTTTTGGGGCTTAAATGTTTTAAAGGTATGATCTTTAAATTTATGGTATTTTGTACATCTGACATCTATATGAATCCAGTCAACCACACTGTTGACTCCTAAGCCTGCAGTCTCCTTTAAAAATTCTTCTATGAAGACTTGAAGCAGTGTGTAAGAGAAGTTTCTCTGCCAGCCAGCTTCTTTCCCTTTAGTCTCATTTCAAAGTCACAGTGATGAGAACAAAGAAGTTTCTCAAGCAAGATGAAGTGAAAACAAACTAATGAGAGAGTTTTCTATTAGCCAAATTGGCTGCTTCTTTACAGGAACGTAGCTGCTTCCATGAAATAGACTCAATAGTATCCATTGCTGGATATTATTTCTTTAACAATTGTCATTGCACAATCATAGATACATAAATAGAAAATGCAAGAAACATCTAAAGATGTCTAGCTATGCATAGTTATGGATAAATTTTAAAAGTTTATGCTGTTTGACTGAAGGAACTGTAGTACTTCCTACAATTTATGTGCTAATTACAGGCTTTTAATATTTTATCGAGCAATGGACATTCCACTTAAAGGCTGATTTACAGGTAGGCTCAGCACCCCATAGCTCCAATTGAACACAGTAGGACTTGGAAAAATCCACAAATCAGAGACCTTCCTCCTCTAATTTGTAAATTGGTGAGCACCAGGTGAGCACCAGTGTCAGCAAACTCAGGCAGAAGAAGATGTAGAATTTTTATGCAGTGTGGAGCCAACCCATGGTGGAATAACTGCCATAGAAATTGATGAAGTAAGCCCTTTGGGAGGATTAAGACGGGATTAGATGTCCATATGAACAGGAACAACATTTTAAGTTTTGTAGCTTTACTACTAAAGAGTTACCAGAGTAACGAATCCTCATGCTTCAGAGCTTCAGTTGTTGATCTGTGAGGCTCAGTGTAGATTGTCATCTCTATTATAATACAATTAGCAGTTGAACTAGGTCATAGAATCATAGAATGGTTTGAGCCATCATTGTTTTTGTGTTAACATCCTCGTGTTTATAAGAAGCAGATCACTGAAGAGCATGAAGCAATGCTCTCCCCTAGTGTGACAATACATGTGTTTCTGTAAATGCAGATTTGTTCTGCTTTTTGTGATGCTCTTGGAATAGGTCTTTACTGAGAGGACAGAGTAGGGTGGTCATATGCAGAGGAAGAAGAGTTGTGATAAACATGAATTTGTTTCTGATCTGTTAGTTTGCTCAGGACTACTCTAAGTAAAACTGTTACCAAGTAGTTAAGATTTACATAGCCTAATAAATGTCAAACAATATACCCCTGTAGTCACCCCTGTATCTTTCTTTGCAATACTTTCTTCAGTGTTTACCTACCTGCCACGACTGTCCACTATTTCCAGCTTGCACCATTATGCCCTGCACTTAGCTGGTCACCATAGCCATCCCCGGCACTCATTGAGACTTTTCTCCTGCACATGGAGATGGGCACGTGTGTACTAACTTATTTTTCCATGCATTCAGGTTGGATCAGCAAGGCCCTTCCTCTTCTCAGCTTAACAGCCCAATGCATTTGCCTTTCTGTTGCATCTTGAGGAAGATCTCAAGGGTAATGCTGAGGTGACAAGTGGAGGGCAGCAGCTCTTACCAAGCTGAATAGCAGTTCCTCAAGGTACTGAAGGGACCCTCAGGTTTCAGGAGGAGCCCTTCCACTCTCAACAAAAAGGGGCTTTCATATATTGGCTTTTTCAGCACTGGTAAGAAAAAGCTTAAAAGAGATCCTCAGTAAAAGGGCCTTAGATGGCTAGAAAAAGCACAGATCAGGTTCCTTTCAACAATGCTGAAACTCTTCTTGGTGGCTGTGTGTTTGCTGTTATGCCTGGTTCATGTTAGCTGTGTGCAGGATCACAGGGAGGCAGAATCATGGACACGAGACAGACTCCACATGGTGAGATGGCCACAAGGCTCTCAGAAAGACCACATCAGCTATCTTCTTAATCAGCCATTTTTGTTTTATTTGTACCGAATATAACTAATACACAGTGTGTTTACCTCTGAACTGTTTGCCTTTCTTCCAAAGCCAGTGGATTTCAGATGGAGCAAGGAACAACTAGCAGCCAAGATAAAAGCCTGGAGAGGTGGAATAATCACTTGAATGGAGATAGCAAGACCCTGCAGAGAGATAGGTAGATCTACAGTACTTTAAAGCAGTAATTTAGAATGAAATTCTCCTTTTAGCTCTGAATCCTTTGGAAGGATGTGATACAGCACACCTGTAGTTTTGAGATAGATGCAGGAAAATTTAAAACTTGCTAAGTAAGAGGTTACTGACAGTTTGCAGAAGGAGCAATAGTGGCTAAGCCTCTAGAAACCTGAAGGGATGCCACTGCAGTTGGATTTTAGGAAAAAAGGAAGAATTGCTAAGGCAATGAAGTACATGATCTTAAATAAGAATCAAGGAGCACCCTCACTAAAGACTTGTCTTTGATATACAGACACTGGATCCTAACAATTGTTCCCTTTCAGGTCTTGATAATTTAAGATTATTTTTATAATGCACCTTGCTGTAGCATGCAAATGATGTAGTCTTGCATGCAATTGTATTATACAAAAAAGCAAGGACCATCTGAACTAAAATTAATTCACAGTATTAAATCAGGTACTTAATCACTCATTTTAGTTTGATTTACTGCAGCTGTTGTGTTCTTGTTCTATATTACTGAAAAAATTTAACAAGACAACATGTCTCTCAACACCACAATATGTAGGCTTACTTTAAAAAGCAATATAGATCATTCTGATTGTTAAAAACCCAATAGCACCATTAGATTGTCATATTAAAAACCCCTTCTCCTCTCAAACTTACACACCCATAAACTGCCCTATCAAGTGGAAAGTGGTGCATTAGCTTCCCATGTTAAAAGGTTATTAAGAAGACAAGAGCCATTTTCATCTGGCTACAACTGTTTTTTTAAAAATACTAAAATAGTTTTTGCTGGAAGACTTTTAAAAATTGATCTGTGAAGGGGGCTGATTCATTTTGTGTATGCTACCGCTCTATCTTCGTTTGGAGGTAAATTATCACATTTTACTCTTTGCTCTCCCACTTGCAAATTAAATTGTCATTCAACAACTCATAAACAGGGAAGATGAAAAAATCCATAAAAGCAAATAATGCAGCTATTCTTTGTTTAAAAAATGTGGTTTCATATATGTATGGTTTTGTGGTTTTTTTTTTGTTTGTTTGTTTTTTATTTCCCCCCCTGCTATCACCCCTTTTTTGTACCTGACTACATATTGGCAAGATACTTGTAATTTCTTTCCCTACTACCCGGATGCCATTAAAATCCTATTGCTAGTAAATACAACTATTTTTCCACAAAAAAAAAAAAAAAAAAAAAAAAATTCCCAAGAGTTTACTTTAGAAAAATTTTTATCTTTTCACAAGAAAGTTTTGACTTGAATTAATTTTCTCTGAAGAATATGAGTTCTAGAAGAGAAAAGAAATTAAAAACAAAAAAGGCTTTTCCAAATTAGTATATGAAGGGAATATCCAAAGCCCATCAATGTATTTTGTTTTTACATCATCAACCCTGATATTTCAATTACAACCAAAATGAATATTTTCAAAATAATATCATAAAATAATACAAAATAAATATTTATAGTGAAACTTTTTTCTTTAAAATTTCAGCCAAGAATCTCTATGAAAACTATCTAGCGGTCTCTAAGAAACTCTGCTCTGGATGTTTCTATGTGCACTAGTGACATTTGGCAGCGACCTTTTGAATTGCAGCCATTAATTTTTTTTCTGTGTATGAAATTCTAGGAACATTCATGTTTTCAATGAAATTTATTTTTTATCAAGTAGACTTGAAGAAACAAGATCTTTCCCAGCACTTTGAGCTGAACCTTTCTCCAAGGCTTCTGCTCTCTCCTCAAATTAAATTTCACAATACAAACTTTTCAAACTGGTTGAAATCAGCAAATACGAGTGCATCAGTGGTACAGTCCTGTATGTCACCTGAATTAAACAAGATTTTGAAACTGAGGTAGGTATAGAGGGATATATCTCACTTGTGATGTCAGTGCTAGATCAGAGATGTGGTCTTGCTTCCTTGCTGCTTGGTGAGCATGATGCCTGTGAAGCTTGCAGTGTTAATTTTTCATGAAACAAGAACAAAACATAGACAAAAGCGACCCAGTATTTCTATTCTCAGCAGGTGAGTATATTTTAGGAATGGTTGAAACCATTTCAAATTCACTGAGTGTGAATAGTAGCATCTCACATTTTTTGTCCAGATCACTTCCAGTCTTACAGGTACAGTGACAGGGAGACTTTGGTAGTCTGCCATTACCCTGCACATCAGCTACTAGTGCTGTGCTATGTCTTCTCTAGTTCAGCAAATACAGTTAAACGTGCCTGATCAACTGTCTTTGGAACAGGTGCTGTGTTCTTCCATGAAGACACCAAAACGGGACCTGAATTTTAACTTTCTGATTAATGTTCTATTTTCCTGTCTGTTATTCTGGCTTTCCTACAGCCTACTGAGGTACCATGGTACCTGTCTCACAAGTATACACTTCTCCCTTAATTCATGTTTCCCACGGTCAAGAAATTTTGTAGGTGCTTTTTCAGCTTGGACTGGACACAAATGCCCGATTCTAGAAATGCTGACTCTGACAAAACTGTGCTTTAAAAAAATCAGTCGGGAGAAAGAAACAAACCTGTTACCCTGTATTACACAGGGCTAGACAGAGGCTCATACTCCATGCCCAGTCGAGCACTTTGAAATCCCTTTTTCCTCAACTGCAATAGCTGGAGGGTAAAGCTGCCTGTTTAGAGCCAGTGCTTTCTCTGTGCAGGCTGACGGAGGGAGGAAGAGAGGACAGAAAACCTGCAGGGGCTTGTTTTCAGCTTGCTGAGGCATGGCTCTGGGCAACAGTGGTGGCATCCCCAGTAGATGCCAGACAGGCTCAGACCGGGGCTCTCCCACACTGCAGGCACGCCTGGACTGCTCCCTGGGGCAGCATGTTGGACACCTCGCTCATACACATGACTTATGGCAAAGCAGCTGAGGAGCCCGCAGCTTGTATTGTTTTCCCTGGTGTTGCTTACAGGTTTAAATTCCTTATCCATGGTCGCAAAATAGCATAATGTGGCTGCGTTGTTTGTGATTCATATTCCTAGAGGAACAGAGGGTAAGAGAGATGTAATCAGTGAACAGATCCTGGTGTCCAGGAACGGCAGATATCAGATAGAGGAACACCTCTCTTTTTAGAGTTCTAGTCTTACTCTAGACAGGTATTTAGATTTTTATTTATGGAAAAGGTAGACTGTGTGGGTATTTTATGTGTTAACAGTGATAACCTAATGCCAATAGGCAAATGGCTCTTTTACAGGATGAAGTCTGACCACAATTTATCTGATCATAGTAGCCTCACTACCCACAGACCTCAGTATCTTCATACAACTGATCAGGAACTTTATCTCTATTTAAGAGACAGGAAAACTGAGAGGAAGGGAACCAGGATGTCTGTAATACAGCTGATAAAGGAGCTGACACCTCAGGCACCTGTTTGAGTGTCGTGTTCCCCAGGTGTGTTCTCTGACTCCTGAGGAGGGATGTGCAACTAAATTCTCTGTCTGACTTAAAAAAAAAAAAGAATAAAATAAAAAAATCGGTCAGAGTCTAGAATATTATTCATAAGGCTAATCAAACTATGTAGCCTCTTCTGCAAAAAACTAGCAAAGCTGTCTTTTTAAAAATTTCACAATGCACAAAATAAACTGACAGAGAGTGTCTGCTAGTGGACTGCTCTGCAACAGCACTGAGTAAGTGCTAAAAACAAGCCTGCATTGTAATATGATAGAGAAATTGTTCTGCAAGGTCTTGACTCTGACCTTACGTTACCTGTATCAAAACAGTGCAAAAAAGGAGACAGAAGAAACCAGCCAAGTCCCCTCTAAAATTATCACTGGCACCAGACCCACTGAACATAGATCATAGTATATTTCTATGAATAGAACTTGGAGGAGTTGTGGAAGATTTGCAGATCCTGTAATTTTGCAGCTGAAGCTGATGCCTGGCAGCCGACGGTGGCTGAGGAGCGAGCGGGATGACTCTGAGCTGTCCGGGAGAGATCTACAAACAAGTTGCAAGGTACTTCAATCCTTGGAAACTGCCTATCGTTCAAAAGATTTTTCTTATATCAAAATAAATGTCAGGGAATACAAGCATGGCATTCTTCAGTTTATCAAGTAAAACCTCTAAAGAATCTCTTGCACCTCCGTTTGCCAGTTGCACAAATCATCAGCCTGCTCTTGGATGTGCTTACCAGCCTTAATGGGTATTACTTGTAGTAGCAAGTATCTGAAGGGTCAGGACATGTAAGTTATTATTTCTACTGCAATGCCTAGGGGCACTAAATAGGAATTTGAATACTAGGCATCGAACAAGGCACTTAAGCATGTAGCAAAGAAGTTCTGGCAATATGCAGTTTGAAGTAGACAGCAGTGAGTGTGTACCAGAGAAACAGGGAGAAGAGGCATGAAAGGAGTGTAAAAGTGGTCAGATGTTAAATACCAGCACTATTTGATGAAGAAGTACTTATTAAAAGCAATGTCACATGGACAATATGCATATTGATCAAAAGCTTATGTGCAAGGCAAAATACATGCATGTTAATAATTACTCTATGTTGTAGGTGTGGAGATTGTGTTTTCCTGTTCTGTGACATTACAGATGTCTGCAAATTGTGTCTTACATCTAAGTTGTTTATAAAGTGATTGCAAACAGAGAGTGTATTGTTTCAACGTGGTTAATGTTTATGAGCTGCATTTCAGTTTATAGGTGCACACAGATTGCCTGGAAAAGTACCACGCCATTCCTTTTTTAAGTTAGCAGTGAAGAAAGATGAAAGTCTTCATTCTCCCTTCCAATGTAAAATCACACAGGGGGAACAAAATGAGTCCAAGTGATCTACAATTGTTTGGGTCGTAAGTTCCTATAAATTACCTTATACCTTCCTTATGCCTGTGAGATTATCTGAGATTCCAAATAGGGCCATTTCAGGCCAAGAAAGGAAGAAAATAAAGACTGGGAATCCATGAGAAATCAAGACTGCAATGCTGTAGATTCTCAGCGTATATGCAGAAAGACTTTTTCCAAAGGCTTTCCTGTGGCCACCACCAGAACCATCAACAAAGTCCAGCTGGTTGCTGTACTGCTTTTGGCTCCTTGACCCATGTGTGCACTCTGGGAAGAGGGGGCTCATGCAGTGTAAATGGATTTAATGCTGCTTCAAGCCACATTAACTGTACTCAACATTTACAGCATATGGTTCCCAGGTTTCCCAGTGGAAAATATCATTCAGACCTGCTGCTCCTTAGCTCTTTGTACATCCTCTACAATGTCTTCTATTTCCCTATGACCTAAACCCACTTGAAGGTATCAGAGGAGAAGGAGAATGCAAAATGAAGCATTAAAATCAAATATTGCTTTCCTGGCTTAATTTTACCCCCATTTCATTAGAAAATCATAAAAATGGACGCGCTAAATGTAAAGATACCAAACAAGAAATACCCTGTGTTTAACATTAGAAAATAGGAAAGAATGCAATTAAAACTTATTTATAAATGGATTTTTTTTATTTTTTTTTTTATTTTTTTATTTTTTTTTTTTTTTAAATTGTAGTTTTTCTCCTATCTCTGCAAACTGCCTCTCTGGGAATTAATTACAGAAATACACAGGTAAGCAGCATTGCATAGGTAGAAGAGGGATGCACAGTTTGCTAGTGTTACAAGTTTATAGAAGGGAGCAGTTACTGAATGAACCCTTCACATAAGCCTCCAGATCCCTCCAACTCCCCCAGCAGTGGGATGTGTGATGTTAGCTATTCTGTGCATAACTGTCCTTGAACTGTGGGAGCTGCATTACTTAAGCTTCCAACTAGATTATACATTTTTACCTGCTTAGCTGTAAGAATTAAAAGCTTGACTTGCCAGGGATGGCACAGAAAGGAGGTGTGCTGGGGAAGGAGCAGGACACCCCTGTTCAAAGCTGTATGCCTAATTTCTCATGCAGGGTTGTTTTCGTTCATTTTCCTGTTCTTCAGCACTTAACGATTTTTCTGTCATCAATGGAGTTTTAATTGAGTGGGATTAGGGGTGGATTAAAGGATCTCATCAGAGCTCATACTCCCTGCATCCACTTCCTGTTGAGTCCTCTCAACAGAAGAGCTTTTGACATTAGAAAAGTGAAAAATACTTAAGACAGCGACACAGTGAGGGAGAACTCAATTGAAATGTAACCAAGGAGTTACAAGTGTAAAGGCAAGCATGTCATAAAATCTTGGAGATCAGTGAAGGACGTGATTTACATCACTTTGCCCACTCCTGGTTTTCACCTTACTGTATACGAGGGGTTTAAACTTTAGTAGACAGAAAGACATCACCTCAACCCCTTCCTCAACTATTCAGGGATTTTTTAATGAAAGGCACTTTCCAGCATATAGCTGAATCGATATTAAAAATGTTGTAAAATTCACAACACAAAAGCCTGTGGATTTACATTCTATTCTGTATTTACATTGGATTTAGAATCAAAACTACGGTAGAAGCATAAACCCTTTTTTTTCTCCTTTTATGCCAGGGAGAAGTAGGATATCGAAATTATGCATTTATCTGGGTTAGTTCTCTTTTTACTTTTTTCTTGAAAATACCTTATCTTATCTAACCAGGAGAAAAGGGAGAGGGAATAGAGTCTCTGAAAATGAATCTATTGAGTACTTAGCCAGACATGGGAGAAAATCCTGACCCAGCAAAGAAAAGAAAATATTCTCAGTGGTTTCAGTGGGCACAGTTTCATATATTGCTTCCCACATAGAGCAAAAGCTTAGTTCTGCTCTTCATGTCCTGCTTTAATCACCAGGAGTTACAGATGCAAATCCACAGCAAGTTTGTTACTAGAACATTTAAGACTAATTATACAGCTCTGGGAACAATGACCAAATCTCATCACAAACAATTCTTTATCTTTTAGACACTATGAAACCTTCTCCAGTAACAAAAATTTCCTCAGATATACGCAGCAGGTCTCAACTCTGATATGCTACTGACATTAATGGGATACAAGTATACAGTATATATGTACACATATGCAAGTAAAAATTTACCATGAGGTGCTGTGAGGATAATATTAATGATGTTTTCTCTTCCATGTCTGTACTTGAAAGAAGCAGTGACATTTTACTCTCTTGAAGGATGTTTTAGATATGGTTCTAGATATGGCTCAGTTAAGTCCTTCAAAGTTACACCTATCCAAAGGGGTTCAAAATGCTCTAGGCTAAAAATATTTTTAGGATGGACATTCTTGTAAAATGTGTTATCTGTGAGTCTTACATTAAGCATGGATTGGTAGGGTCATTTCCCGCCTCCAAGTTTTCTTAGCTCCTTTAGTTTGCCTAACTAAAGGTGTTTGAATGTATTAGTACTTTGGTGTGGTTTTGTTTCTTTATTTGCTTTTAATTATTTATTTATTCAGAGTTATCACATGACTGGGACATACCCTCTTCCAGATGAAAACCTGTCTGCAAAGAATGGGAAGATATTCTTAATTTTTACAGAATAATTTTTACTCATGATGCTATCACATCATTGTGAACTTGTTTGCTACTGGACATACATAGTAACATGAATCTGGCTGTTGAATGCCTATAACTCCTTACCGATCAGCACATCTGCAGTGAATGTCTGGGATTTGTTGACATCTAGTAACCTGGCTAACTCCACTGTGTATGCATAGTAGCGTTCAACCTTATAAGGTTACCAGGTGTCTGCAAATTTTCAGAGAAGCTTCTGAGAGACCAACTGTACTTGCACTGCACAGCTGTTTTATGCATATGCAATAAAATAAATCCAACTAGTCTGCAAAACATCAGAGTTACCTTATAATGGCACCAGACTTACTTCACTGCACATATGAAGATATTTCACTCTGGAAAATCCCAGACAAAGGTTGGTAGGCCTGTGCTTAGAAGACTGGATTTCAGACAGATGCTTGGGGTTTGTCAAATGACGGTTTAACAACTGAAAGTCATTGCTAACAGTTCACATGAAAAGACAAGTCAGAGAAAAAATGGAGTCCCAGGCCACTGTCTATTTGCAGTTGGAATGTTAGAGACTTAGTGAAGTGGATCACAGCTGCAAGGAGGCAGGGAATTGCTGTTGGAGGACAGGACCCAGTGGAGATGCAATGAAGTACAGTGTTTTGGTTTGAGCCCAGGGGTCAATTGAGCACCACGCAGCCGCTCACTCCCCTCTTCCCCCAGTTCTGAGAAGGAGAAAATGAAGCAACAAGCTTGGGATTTGAAATAGGACAGGGAGGGATGACTTACCCATTATGGTAAGGGGCAAAAGACAGACTAGTTAAGGGAAGGAAAAAAGAACATAAGTTTAATACAGACACTAACAACAACAACACTTAACAGACAGAATAGGACAGTGAGAAGCATTACCACATCTTGAAAACACTTTCCCCCACCTCTCCTTTCTTCCCGGGCTCAGCTCAGGTCCAATATCTCTACCTCATCTCCCCAGTAACGCAGGGGCAGGGAGTGGGGGGTGCAGTCAGTGTTGCTGCTTCTTCCCCCTCGGCGGGGGTGGAACTTTGGCATTCTCCCCCTGCTCCAGCATGGTTCCCCTCTCACGGGAGACAGTCCTCCACAAACTTTGTCTGACATGAGTCCCTCCCACAGGCTGCAGCCCTTCCCAAGCTGCTCCAGTGTGGGACACCCCGACATGCTGTGATCCTCCCAGCGCCGAACTATAAGAGCGGGGGCTGTTTCTTCCCACAGAATCCTGGCCTTCTTTGGGTGCAATCAATTGAGATGGTGTGGGGATCCTCATAGACCACAGGTTGGCACCTGCTCCACTGTGGACCTCCATGGGTGGCCAGGGGTGGGGGTGGCCCATGCCATCCCACCACAGGCTGCAGGGTTGCTCTGCACCAGCACACCTCCCTCACATTTCCTACTCCATTCTTCCGCTGACCTCAGTGTTCACATAGATGTCCTCCTCACAGCTCCAACTCCGCCTCCCAGGTTCCCCTTCTTAAATACATTATCACAGAGGTTCAGCCACCATCACTAATTAACTCAGCTTTGGTGCAGAGGTGGGTCTGACCTGGAGCTGGGGGAACTTCGAGAAGCTTCTCACAGGGGCCACCGCTGTAGTCCTCCCCTGTTACCAAAAAGCCCTGACACTTATTCAAACCCAGGACACACAGATAGAAATTAACTTAAAATACAGCTAGCAAAGGAAAACTAAAATTTAAATCAGCTTTTTCAATATTCTACAACTGCAAAGAGTGTATGTTCACTCTGTATCATTGTTCCCAGCATTCAGAAAAATATATTGACAGAGAATACAGCTGTTAAAAATATAATCTTATGTGTTACTCTATATTTGCTAAACATAACATATCACAGGTACTTGACTATAATGCATTTCTTAGTAATTAATGTATTTAAAAAAAAATTACATAATTTTAAGCACGTGACTTTGATATAACTCCTTCATTAATTGTGTCTGCTTTTGATTAGATTTATTTTATTTGTGTTGATTGTTCATATTTTCTGGAAAATAATTTTGTTAAATTAACAGTAGAATTGATTCCTGTCCTGGGTTAGCTATTTCAAGTATACTGGCCATTTCTGCGTCTTTTACTAGCTCAGTTGAAATGCTTCTAGTTCATTTGACAGTAAGAATTCAGGTTAAGCATGTAAAACTACCACTGTGAGCAGAAGGAAATTGACTTCCTCTATTTCCCTATGATATACAGAACTGAATGATTTAAAGGTGTGATAGGACATTTATAGGTGAATCTGACCACTGCAAGAGTAGAATAACAAGTCAGATGGAGAAGAACAGCAGTTTTCATATCCTCAGATAGATGCAATATTTTCACAAAATTTCATAGTTTGCACAACTTGTTGAAATGCTGTAAGAGACTGAGAAGCACAGTCAGAACTTTGAATAAATTAGATCATATGATTTAGATGTGTTACAAAAATATCGGAAATCTGTATATAAAGAGGCTTTGTGGATCAAGGCTTTGAAATAAGCTGGATTTGTAATAACAAGGTTTTATAAAGCATCCAGGCTAGAGGAATGTGCAGCTAAAATAATTCGAGGCTGAAGTTTTCTATAATAACAGAGAAAAGAAGCATTTCCTCATTTGAATCATATTTAATTCTGAGCCCAAGGACACCGTATTGACCAAAACTCTCCGTAGATATAGGGAATTTTACATGACCACCTGTCAGACTTCTGATGAAGTTTACTTTTCTCAGAGAAATTACAGGTTATATGTCATCTTTGTTAGGCACATTAATGAGTTTTTGGCACAGAGCTGGAGGCAATGCTGTTCGTGCTTACCAAATATAAAGTTTTCTATATTCAGATCCTGTGAGACAACCAGGTCTTGGAATGTAGTTCCTTTTATTCCTTTGTAAGAATACTAGAAAATCAGGTCAATCTGCTTAGTCTAGTATCATGTTTTGTTTGGATAACAGGTACAACTTCAGCTGGGGAAATACAATGGGGAAAGAGCAACATATGGTACAAAGTCATAGCCCAAATGCACATTTTTACTAACTTGGAAAAGCTCCCAGGGAATTCACTGGAATCTATGTTAACCTAAAGTAGAAAGAGTTACTATAGTTACTAATACAATAGTTACTAAATATAATTCTCACTATATAAATTGCACATTCTAGGATCCTGTAAGTTGAAAAGATAAAAGATTTTTAATTATGCTTGCCATGGTAATAAATGATTGACTTCCTTTTATATAGTTCCACTGTAGACAGAGTATGTGCCTAACACTTTGAATGTTTTCAACAATTCAGCATCAGCCAGGAGTGTTAGAGTTCTTGCTCCCTCTCCTTTTTTTATTTAAAGGTTGGCAGTAATTTTTCATGTCAAGGTCATGATTGATGGGGGTTAACTTTCACTAAAAATCTTTTGAAACATTTTGAGTAATGTTAAAAATTATGGCATGCAATGCATCAAAATATTTTTCTAGGCTTCCTGCATAAGTAAATAAACACTAGGGAAATGTGGAAGGCATTCATGGTATTTTCTAAGCAAGTTACAAACTTCATGTTGCAGATTTATATGCTTCATATCTTATGCTGCGATGCATGTTGCATTTTATTAAAATACACTGTGGGTGGTGAATAGATGGTGATCTACTACATTTGTGTCTTTGCCCACGTCAATTTGAAATGGAGATCAATTCACTAAGAAATGTATCCAAGCATGGATTATGTAGCCTGTCTGTCAAGTGTCAGTTTCCTGGGGAAATACTAATAGCAAATCCTCAATCTTAGGCCAAATGTCAAGGCTGTAATGTCCAGCACTCTGAGTATGGAACATGGGATTACAAAAACATCTGCCATTGACAGGCAAATGTTAAAGCCACTGATCTTCAGTAGTCAAGATCTGAATAGCACAGAAAATCCCTCCAAGACATAATTCCTAAAGATAAGTAAAGTAAAACAAGATGAGGAACAGGTGAAGCAGCAATGTCTTTTCCTAAAAGCAGAAGAGGTTCCCTAGGAGAGTCCCTGAAATCTCGGTGTGCATCAGCACTCCTTCAGCTACCAAAATGAACATGAACTCTATTCCAGCCCGAACCAGGACATTCTCCTAAGATGATCGCATCAGACAACTATCTTAGATTAGATATTTTATGGTTTTCTACCATTAAACTTTGGTGAGATGAGTCCCACATCTAATGCACATAGATAAAAATGAGTAGTTAAAAATCATTTTAAGATCCTTTCAAATGCTGAGTAGGAGGTAGCCATCTTGGGAGCATATGCTTTAGTATTTCTATGTGTTCAAGATTACCTAAGTGAACTATGTCTTGGAAAGCTGGATGCCATTGGAAAGGTGACAGAAAATGGCTGAGAGTGTTTGAAATGCTGTATTAAATATCATAGATACCGTACCCTTCTGAGGTGTGCAGTAAAGCAGCTAGACAATTAGCTGTCAGCAAGTGTTTACTCTTCTTTGCAAAAATTGTAAGATAACATCTACCTTAACTGTCAAAGTTCAAACTACATCAGTTCAATATAATGTTGACTTTCCCAAATATTCATAATGTATTTTCATTGCTGTCTTGAAATTAATCAGACAGCGGCTTATTTACCTTTTAGCTGTATAGTAACCAACAACTATAAGAAACCTTTCAGTATTTCCATGGTTTAAGGCAGCAGTGGCCACAGAAAAAGATACACCCTTTCAACCAAGACTTTAATTGTTCCTAACTGAAAGAAGACCAATATACTGCTGGCAATTTATGAACCTTTTGTCCTACCAAGATATAGCTATGCATAAATCTTGGAAAACTGTATTACTTAGCTTGTTGCAGATCTGTAAAAGAGTATGAATAATACAATATGCACTTCTGTTACTTTTCTAGCAGTCACACTGTTTTCTCTATTTCTACATTTCTTAGCAATAAAGGAAGGTTTGAAGAGTTTTGTTCTTAGAACCTGGGCTAGAAATTACTTTTATGATCTGCTCCATTTGCATGCTGTCTCACATCTGACAGTCCACTATGAGCAATTGAGAAACTTCTTCTGCATAAATTACAGTAAGCCTTATGGCAATTATTGCTATCTTTACTGATCCATGCAAAACCATTTCTACTCTCATTCCAGAAAGTGCAAAGCCTCTTCTTTTTAGGGAGTTGTTGACCATATTACAGTTTTCAGCAATATAGCTGTGCAAGTAGAAGTTAACCAGGCCCCTGAGAGGCCTGGTTAATTAGAAGTTTTGCTACGTGGCAGAAGTGAATGAATTGTGGGTAAAACAGTACACATAGATTTTTACCCAGAAAGGGCAATTTTACTTTCTATTAATTAAGGAATAGACTATAAAAATAAGATTATCTGTTATACTGGAGTGTAAGAAGGCCAAGTCTCAGAGTTGTTTCAGTACTGGACATTTTGTTAAGACACCTGCAAGGTTAGGCTATTAAAATAATAATCAATCATTTTAATGATGTTAAAACAGAAGTGAAGGAACCAATAAGATGAGGAGCACCTGTTCAGATATGTTTTAGGAAAATGAATATATGAAATGAATGAACTGCGAAGTAAAAAGGCACGTTTAAAAGACAACCTTTTTGGCCTTCTTTCTGAAGGTAGCAACTTTGATTCCTGTTATTCGTCTTGTCCTGCCAATTGGAAGGTTTTGTGATATGAGCCTGTTAAGAGATTTTGCTTGTCTGTGTGTTTCTGTTGGTTTAGGAATGAAAAAGCTAGCTCAGGTCTTGTTTGACTTCTGCTGTGTACATCTACAAAAAGGGAGGAATAATGTTTTTCTATTAACGTCTTCAGAGGCACGAAATGAATAAAGGATCAGGTAGCCCTATCTTTATGAGACAGCTAGCAGGTAGTATCTTGATTTGTTGAAGGACTGTTCCCTCAGGATTGATGTCATAGCCGTAAGCCATGTACTGGGCTGTAACTCAGACAATTAAAAACATATAAATAATGTTTAAATGCTACTTAAGACTGTGCACACTGTCTGCTCTGTACCTATATGGAGCAGGACAGTAGACACTAAATACCTACATAGCCAGTATTCAGCCTGTGAGAAATCCATGGGACAAAATAATCTTTAGATACCAAATAGTTTCTGCACAGGATACTGACTGCTGTTCTGGAAGTGTGTCTCAAAAACATCTTCTTCCATTTCTGTAGCAGCCGATACCATATCTATACAGTTTCTGCAAATACATTTTTTAGTGTCTTCTGAACTTAAATGTGCTGCATAACTGCTGTTACCTGAGCTCACCTGTAAAGCCTGGACCCTTTCACAAATGCCTCAGCTTCTCAGAACAGCTCATCAACACACTGCAGCTAAGGCTATTCAAGGATGGTTCACAGTCCAAAATCATACAACATAAAAGCCCATGAGCTAATGAACAAACAGACAGGAGGCGAATGGAGACACTTTCTAACCTTCTCCCCTGCAGACAGACCTCTGTTGAAATGGGGAAAGAATTGCAGGAACTGTGAGCTCAGAGTAGGGCTTTGTATTTTGGTTGCTTAATTCTTCAGGACAGCTCAGAAAGAGAATTGTTGTCATTTTCATATTTTGATGTATATTGTCACAAATCCCTAGGTTTTTTCAGACTGAATTGTTGCAGTGAAGGTAAGCAACATCTACAAAGTTTTGATTAATTAATTCAGCCTTTGTTATACCCCTACCACAACTGAATGAATTAAGTGATCTCTTAAAATAAGTGATAGATAACAACCAGAGGGCATCACCATTACAGTGGTGAGTGGTGAGTGGTGAGGGATGCTTGCTTGAAGTGAGAGATGCAGGGTCACTCTAATTTCTCTTGTCAGCTGGAAGTGACTATATGGTGAATGAGACGTTGTGCTTGTCTTTCACCGAGGATTGATATAGTTAGCCTTGAAAGCCTGACCACTTCCTTCTGAATGCTTGCTTTTGCACCTCTGGTTCACTTATTTTGTGAATAAAAGAAATAATTGCAATGAGAGCTCTGGCTATTGTTTTTGGTCCCTTTCATTTACTATCTAATATCAGAAAAGGAATTACACTCACATTTCTGTTAACAAGCAATATTATAATTTTATTCATGTGGCAGTAATGTGTGACTTGGTATAGTATGTACCCGGTGAATATACTAGGCATCTATGCAGTCAGACATTTAGTAATTAAGGTTGTAATATGAATGGTACTTATACTTTGTGAATGTGTTTATGTCCTGTTGAAATCAATGGATTATAAACACTTTTTAAAGTGTAAGCATATGCCTGCCTGATTTTGTATGTGGGAGTACAGCAGATGAACAGAACCAAATTGGCAATTTCTTTTCTTTGACCTGCATTTTTGAATATCCAACTTGAAAACCATGTGGTCCGATTTTCAAAGATTTTCAAGCTGAGCAGCTCCATGTCAGAGTAGAACCTTGTAGTTCTAAGGGGTACTTCCTTTTACAGCTTTACAAATGAAGTATTACACACCTTTGCCAGTGGGACATAGAAGGAATTAATTGTATAATGTTTGTCATAAACTCCAGGATACACAGATAAAAGGATCTTCATAAGAATAATAACTTTTATTGCTGTCTGTTCTGAACTGAAATTAATACATCTTCTTTCTGTAAACAAGAAACAATTTAAAAAGGAGAATAGACCATATTCAGTGAGTAGCAGATCTGTTTAATACAGAAATTATTATGAAAACACATGGCTAAGATATGCAAAAGACCTGAGTGCTTGAGACGCATCTGTTATTTTTAAAGGATTTGAAAACTATTTTTGAAAGGATTTCTAAAGGATTTTTTAGAAGTATTTATAAAGGATAAAAAAAAAATATTTAGTAAAAGGCAGGCAGGTATGACTAAGTGTAACAGAGTGAAGCTGTGCAGAGAAAAAAAAGTAACCTGGGTGAGCAGAACAAGTATGTTAATGATAAAATTCAGTAAATTGTTAGAAAGTTTCCCAAGGAACATAGTAAAAGTCCCATTATTGACTGTGCAGAATAATAATCTGTAAATAATGTGTCCCTGGCAAAGGCTAATTTAGCTAACATGTTTTTTTTAATCTTATTTTGAAGATTTTTGAATAAAGAGAATCTTAGTGAAAACCTCTGATTTGTCTGAGTTATCTCTGCACAAAAATGAAGATGATGTTAAGGAGTGAACAAGGTAAGTACTACATTTATTTTTTTTAAAAACTAATTTATAGTGCTCAGTTTGGGTCACTGTATCTGTGTAAACAGATATTTAGTAGCATCCAAATCTTTCAATGCATTGCTCCAGCAAATTGATGGAGAAGATTGGGCTTCTAACATGTCGAAACTGTTAGATCACAGTGGAGGATTAGATCTAACATTGAAAACATAGGTCCTAAAACATTGGCATTAATTAGGAATATATGAACTTTTTAATCAGTAACTAACTTGAATGTCTAAAGGACAGCTATCAGCCTGATATGTGGGCAATCTTCCATTCCTCTTGAAATTGGACAGCTCTGGGAATCAAAGATCGAGACTAAACTAGGGCATATTCAATTTCTGTTCAAGGCACTGTATGTACTTTGAACCATACTTATTTTGTTTTGTGTGTTTGCTTTGGAGGGGAACGTGTTGCTAGTCTAGGCCTTCAATCTCTCTGGCACAAATTACAAGTTTTAAATAAATAATTGACAACTAACTCTGCACGTACCAAACAAAATTCTACCTCTGCCTCCAAGAGTACAATGTATATGACTGTAATGAAATTCCCAGCACATGCAGCTCTGCATGGGCTGTTTTCCATCTCCTGATTTTGAAAGGTGTAGAGAGCACAGAGGCAGTGAATAGTCAGAAAACACTGGTGCTTAGAGTGCTCACAAATCCCCAAAGGACCTGGTAAAGTACTTTATAGCATCAATTGTATTATATATCATCATAGGAAACACTTAACTAATCTTGGGAAGCGTATTTAAAAAAGCCACAAGGTCCAAAGAACATATATTTTTCCAATATATCAATATCACAAGTATATCAATATTATTCTGGTGACAGCATCAAAATTTACTGACAGCTAAATGGACTCAAAACAGGTTTTTTTTTTCCCCACTTGTTAGGGAAATGCTTAGCAACTGTGAAGATATTTCCTGGCCAGCATCTAATTCATCTTCTAAAGTGAATTAAAAAAATGCATTTAAAAACTAAAAATATAATTTAAGGTAAAACTTGTGCTCAAATGTAAAATGAAACCCCTTATTTTCAATAATGTCTCAACTTCCAAGAAGGTCTAATCAAACTCTTGGGACAGAATCAAGAAAATAAATGGATTAATTTTCCAATAGGAATAAAGTAGTAAAATGCAGAGCTCATTTGGAATATAATAATTATGTGTACTGTTTTATACAGTGTACGACATCAAAAGGTTAATAATAAATGTTAATTTATCTAGAATCTTGTCCAAAAATTTATCCTAATACTGTATGCAACTGTAGTAATTTTATTAAAACAAAGGTATTTGTGTAGCAAAGGTTACATCATTAAATAGCACATGAGCTTCCACCTTCGGCTAGCAGCAGAAATTCCAGCTCTATTAGTAGAAGGTGCCTGTATGTGATATATGTGATGCCATCACAGAATTTGGCAAGCAATACTTAGGAAACTGCATAATGGATTAATGTACTTTAGCCTAGGACTTCAGATACTGTAAACTGACCTTCCCTGCACAGGGCGTGGAGAGTGAGACCTGGCAGAGGTTGACAGCCACCCGGGCTGTCAGCGAGGAGATGCAGCACACCCATCACGCCGCTGCCCGGAGCGGACGCGTGGGAGACCCTGGGACCGGCTCAGTGTGCTCCCCAAGCCGGGCAGAGGGGGTGTCCTGACACCCCCTCAAAGAGTTTATAATTCAGATTTCACCATGTTAGGGAAGGTCCCCGACCCCTCCTCTTTATCCTTTAAAGACAACTTGTGCCCTGTTTACGTGGCCATTTGGGTTCCTTGACAGTTGGAGAAATCTGGTGTGTCTGAGGAGGAGGATGTCCAAGCTCATTTTACTTTGCTGTCCCAGGATTATGGCATGAAAATGTACCTCTTTTCTGGACACCAGAGGCTGACAGAAAACATGTATCTTTTTCTTCACAGTAACAGGTAGTGTGACCTGGACATCTTTCACTGTCAGCAAGAATGAACCTCGCAACCCACTTGCTAACACATTCCCTTAGTACAATGTCAGTGAAAATCTCTATACTAGTGTCACAGACATTTAAACAAATATTTTTGCATTTTGTTACAGCACCTGGATGATTATATTTAGTGATCTCACAGGTGGCATTTCGGTTGTTATTTAATGCCAAACCTAATAAAGTGTCTCATTTTTGCTCTCATATGTGCATATAAGCTTTTCTCCATTAGTCTGTGAGGGCTAAGAAAAGCCTGCTTGGATTTTTGCAGTCAAGAGTGCCATTATTTAACATGAAGTATAAGATTTGATGCTACTTTCTCATCTTTCCTTTCGCATTATCTCTGTCCTTCTGTGTGGTGAAGATGATAATCCACAGCAATACACAAAAGCTGAAGTAATTTAAGAAGCAGAAGTTTCTGTCTTTTACACATCACGTTCATTGTAGTGCAGGAATTTCAGGATGGCCAACCTAACCTATTGAAAAAATGTGAGACAACTCCCAAGCATTATGAAATAGATGAAGAATAAGGCACCTATTTGTGTAATCAGAAATACGTACATCCACATTTCAAATTGTATAAAAATAAATAGTTATGTACAAATTTATTTTTTAATACACATTTAATTATTGTTAATAATTTTAATGTTTTATACTGGTAAATATATAAAAAATATAAAAAGTAGATATCTATGTATATGTGTATGTAAAATCACTGATATTTGTCTTTCAGTTTTTCAACCTCTAGGCCACAGTTACTGCCATTACACTATCTAAGACCTCTAGACTTAAAAAATATTGAAGTGACCAATCAATAAACAGTTCACCATCTGTCAATACTCTATTGTTCAATAGCTACAGAACTATGGAGGAAAGAGCATTCTGTGTGGAAGCAACTAGATGTCTATATACTTTCAAGCTTCTGCACGTTTAAGGTGTTTTTTTCCCCTATGTACAAAAAAATCAGACAGAAAAAAAAAGAAATTAAAATGCAAAACTCAGAAAATATCTATTTTGTTACTGCTACTGTTATTTATGCTCTCTCTGGTACTATATTAGAATGAAAAAATATTCCTTTCCCAGAGAGAAAACCCATTAATATTTTTGAAATGCTTAGATACTCTGATGAGATAGATCCTGTTAGTACTTAGACAGATGTATCTGCAACATCTGGCAGTAGATTTCACAGCCCAGTCAGAGGTCTGGCCTTGATGACCCTGTTTAATTATCTTTTGGCTAAGCAATGTATGTCTTTCCCTCTTATCTCTCATAATCCTACCGAGATCCCGTCTGGGAAAAATATTGGGTAGGTGAAAACTTAGACCAGGGAGTTGATGAGATGAGGTAAATCTCAAGCTGCCATATTCATGAATACTCAAAGTTTTAGCACATTTTTACAAGCTTTGGCAGAAGGACATCATTAATGTTTCAGAAGTTCTCCTGATCTCTCTTTATTGCTCTTTGGCCAGTGTCCCTGTAGTTTTCCAGTGTAGCATTTTTTTATTACTGGAAGGAAGACAATACCTCTTGCTGGCAAGACACTCTTTTTCTTCTTTAATGAGTTTCAAAATAAAGCAGAATAGGTAGGTAGCCTTAAACTTGGACATCAAAGTAGTAACAATCAATCCTAGCAGTCGTTCAGCTTTCTCGAGCATTAACTTTGTCATATTTTGAAATGTTCTGCTTTACTAATAGAGCACTTGTTACTATTAACTGTAGGTATAATATTATACCTTAGCTAAATCTATCAAGGAGTAACATTTAGGTTCCGACACAAGAGAGCCCTGAAGAAAGTTAATTACCATGACTCATTTCTTCCTAATTTCTACTGGTTTGGTAATTCTGTCTACAATGTTATTTTTTACAATCAAGCAAATATGTCTCAAGAAACTCTCACCAAATCTAACTAGTGCATTTGATTCCACTGAGAAGTATCCAAACTATAGAAAGATATGCGACAAAATATCATTGTATTAGATAGAACATATTTTTAAACCAAAAAGGAAGTAAATTTTGGCATTTAATGCACATACTTTGTCTAGGCAAAGTTTTATATAAAGAGTTTTCTAGCATGGACATGTTTTTGCTCAGTTATCTTCCCTGTGATTTCTTGCAGTTTCCTTGGAGCATCTGGTATTTGTTTCTAGCCATACAAAATTTTGAAGCTAAAATTATTTGCTGAAATTTTGTTGAAAACTGTAAACATTGAAACTGACCATTACTTTTAGCAAATGGCAAATGATCTGATCCAATGTGACTGGCTTGACCTTTGTTCCAAGTATACTGGCTTGATGAATTTTCTGTAATACAATATTGATAGTGCAAAAATAATAATCCTCACATAAATGTATTGTTTGTGTGCAGTGTTTAAGCACAGAAATTTGAAAAGCTAGAGGAAATCTTTTAGTGAAATATATTGTGTTTTAAAGAAGTCTCCTAAAATTGCATAGATGGAAAAAGGACAATATGCTTTTGGCTACATGAAGCAAGATGTAATCATTGCTGATCACGGCACCATTTATTCCCAAAACACAGCGGATTTCTCTAATGGAAAATAAAGTCAGGTCTATTCCTCTGTGAAGACTTGACCATTTTTGCTATAGAGGACTAAATGTCTTAAATACAAGTTACAAAAAATTAATCTTACAATTATTAAGGTCTTGATCTGATTGAATCTGAATTCTGTAGATGTTTTGAGACCACTGCCACTTAGAATTCTTTCCTTGTTTTCCATGGGTCATTAGCAGAAAATTTACCCACAAGTGGACCTTAGTGAGAGTTCAATAAAGAGTGGAGGGCCACATTCTTCTCTGGTATGACTCAAAACTCAGACATTTGAAATACTTTTACAACTGCCAACAATTTTTAAATGTGCAGTGTCATCAGAAGCTGGTGAATATGTAATCTAGGAGATAAAAACAGGATTCTATTTAGACAGAAAAGACCTCATCTTAACTTGATATGGGCTGCTGCTTATGCTTTCATACTGTACATATCGCATTTGAGGAACCATCTGTGTCAAAGGGCTTCCCCTTGTGAAAAGCACCAGCAGTCAGCACACTAGGAAAAAATCAAGCCCTTAAAACCTAATGCCTACAGAATGAAAAACCTCTTAATGATCTGCTACATCAGTGACTAAAGAAATGACATAATGGCTCTTTTACTTCATGGATTCAGTGAAGGCACAGAAGATCATATACCATAGTAAATCAAATCAAGAAATATTTAAATACTGTTTAGTTTATAGATCAGTGATCTGGTAAACTGTAATGGAGCTTTCTAAGCCATTATGATCTGATGGAAAAAATGCAAGTTAAGTTCTCTTCATCTATTAGAAAGCAAGAACTACAGTGAAGCTGCAACGGTCTACTGTGTCAAAGCCTGTGTGAAGCATTTTTAATTAACTATTCATCTGCTCATTAGTCAGGATTAATGCAGAAGGATCTATTAAGATCTACTCTCTCAAAGAGTATGTCACGCCAGGAGTCTGTAAAGCCTGAAGATATATCACCCAGTCATAGTACCACATTATAGACTGACAGAAAAATTGCATCCTTAAAAAATAAAGCTGGCTCTGAGTAATGCTTGTGCAAGCAAATATCTTAAATCTTTTTTAAACTGCTATTTTTCCCAGTTCTGTAATTAATCAGAAGAGCATAATCTAAGATTTTTTTTCCCCAAGTCTCCTAACACAATCATGTTTATCAGTTTCTGTAACATCATTTAAGAAATCCCAGTTATGCCACCCTGAAATAATACTTTATCATATTTTTTCCTCATAACCCTGAAGAGTTCTAAAGTCAAATTATTCAGTGAGCTGAGTTTTTTGATACAAGCAGTGGGAATTTGGTTTGTTCAGCCTTAAGAAAAGAAGGCAAAGGGGAGACCTTATTGCTGTCTTCGGCCACCTGTATGGGAGGTGTAGAGGCTCTTCTTACAGGCACAAAAGGCAATAGACACAAACTGCAACAAGATAAATTGCAAATAAATATAAAAGATTTATTTTTTATGGGGTCATCAGCTACTGGAGCAATGTGCCCAGAGAGGTTGAGATCTTTCCATCATTGATGCTGAAGGCTCAGCCGGACATGGGCACGAACAACTACATCTAGCTGGACTTGCTATGAGCAAGACTTGCTATATGACCTCCTGAGGCCCCTTCCAATCTGTTTTTCTGTGATTCTATGATTCCATAATTAGAAATCCAGACAATCTCTGCCTTGAAGTATTAAAATTTCATATTAATGTTAAAAAAAAAAAGACTAAAATCTGAAACAGACAAATATTTGGAAGTATTCACGAGAGGACATTTTCTAACAATCTAAAAGCTCTTTACTGAACAGCTGAGCTTTCATTTCTTAAATCTTTTATTTTTCTTTGACTTCTGCATATGAATATATAACTGCTTTTGTGAGTGTATCTGCTCCCCATGCCACTCCAGAGGCCTCGAAACTATGCTACTTTATTTTATGGTCTCAGATATTCCATAAAATGTAACACATAACAATTTTCTTAAGAGGAAGCCTATATGTGTATACTATCTGATGATCTTCTTTCAAGAAAAAGGTTGTATAACATGGAAAAAAAATCAATTAGTGTGCTCTCTGTAATAATCTGTGATATACCTGAAACACAGGCTGTCTGAGAAGAAGTTGAATATGTTATTCTGTGTTTTCCTGTTTGCATTTTGGGACAAACTTTGAGACGGTTTGCGTGTTAAGATAAATCAACAAGTTCTGGATGCACATTAGTGTGGCAAAAAGCCATGGCTGAGATTTGATTGCTTTCGCCAAAGGCAGAGAATATGTTAATGTATTACAGAAGGGGGGACATAGAGAAGAACCATATTCAAGTTGGATTTCATTGCCTATAGTGTGTTTTTGGTCAATTCATCATCACCTGCATTTGGAGAACTTGATCCAAAACTTCAATCATTTTTGATGATCTCTTCAGATTTTGGTTCAAGTCATTCTTAATAGAGCAATAATTAGGAGTCATTTAAGCTTATTTATGCACTCTGTTTGAAGAAAGAATAAAAAATTAGAAGCACAATATGAAAGAAGTAATAAGAGAAAGTTTTCTCATTTCAGTATGTCACCTGTCTAGATTTACCAACTGTTACTGATATAGATGCAAAATTTGAATACACTAAGTCTTCTGCTGAATCATGCAGAAGAATACTTATTGCAATAAAGATATGTCATTACGTATTTACAAATGTTCTGGCTATATTTGGAAATGATATCTAGGTAAATAGCACTGTAAAGCATGTGATGAATTAAAGACTTGATAAGTTATCTCGCACCTTTGAACATAATAAAACATGTGCTACTTTTCTCACAGTGTTGAAAGGCCTTACTTGCCATATTAGGAAGTAGAAAGTGATTCTGTTTTCTTTTTTCCCCAGAAGGGCACATAACAGCTTTCTCTTAGAGATCTGACTTTATAATCCTTCTTAAATTGAATATTTTCTCACATTTAAATAAACCCCCCTAAATCCGATATCTGATACTAGTTCAAAGTGAGGCAATCAGCTAAGAATAACTGAAAATAATTACTCAAAGAGCAAGAAAAAAATCAATAACATGACAGATTGAAATTTCTTCTGAAAAGAGCAACTGATCAAACTTTGCAATCGATATTTTGATTTTTCTTCCTTACACTGCAGAGATTTTTATGAAGCTCATACCACAGTTATGATACACCTTTGATCTCAGCCTCACCTGCAGACCTCTGAGTACATATTTCTTCACATTTCTATAGACCCAATGAAATAAAGAGTTTTTTAGAGGACAGCTAATGACTCCTGGTGCAAGAATTGTGCCTAAAGCTTGCTAGTTGTGTTGTTCAGTGAGGTGCATGACAAAAAGGAGGCCTTCACACTTCTCCATTGTTCAGAGATGGTGTAAACCCAAATCTGACAAGGTGTTCCCCCTGAAATGAGCAATGTTTTTTTTCCTACTGAGATCAGTAGCTACTGAGGCGGGTAGCACATACACACATGCATTTTCAAAGGGATTAAGCACAGTGGTCAAGAATTCATAGGTCAAAGATCTTTTTATTAGCATTTGGTAATTCATGTTAACTAAAGTATAGTATAATTCTTGTACAGATCTGATGAAATCTGCTTTTAACATATATTAGCCAAATATGACAAGCTTTAGCAATTGTAACATCACAAAACGGTTGTGATCCCATTGTTGAGTTTTAACTCTTGTTTTATCAGACGTGCTGCCCAACCTTTGGTAAGTTTGCTCACTGCACAGAGCTCCCCTTTTCCACCTTTAAAAAAGGATCCTAGCAGTGCATTTCTCCCATTTGGTATCTGCTTTGTTTTGTTTTAAATTATACTCAGGCAGAGAGGAACTGTCTTTTGCCATGTGTTTGTGTGGCACTGAGTGTGACGGTGTGTCTGGCACTTTCTGAAATGTTAATAAGATATAACTTCAAGGGCCTGGTTCACAGTTTAAGACCAAATGACAGTGTGGATACTACATGGACTCAGACACCAAAACACTTCAATAACAGTGTCCTGGTTGGGGCTGGACTAGAGTTCCTGTTTGTTTTAGTAGCTGGAGGAGTGCTGCAGCACCCTGAGACCCCAGGGGCTCCCCAGGTCCCAGTGCCCTCACCTGTGTGCGGGGGCGGGGGGAGCACAGCTGGAGGGCTGAGCTGGGATTGGCTGATATTCCATGTCATGTGACATTGTGCTCACTATATAAAGGCAGGAGTGGGCCAGGAGGGGCTCTCTCTTCTGGGAGTGTGGCTGTGGGGCGTTTGTGTTTGGGATCACCAGCTGGGAGCAGGTGGGTGTCGGTCGGCGGGAGGTGAGCAGTTGTATGGTACATTACCTGTTGATACTGCTGTCAGTGTATTATTCTGTCACTGTTATTAAACTGTTTTTATCTCAACCCGCGAGTCTCCCTTTGCCCCTCCGATTCCCTCCCCATTCCCAAGTGGGGGGAGGGTGGGCGAGCGATTGCGTGGCGTTTAGCTGCTGAGTAGGCTTAAACCACAACAAACAGATACAGGCAATTGGATACAGGCTTTGTTCAAATTGCTGCCACACCTGATGGCTGGCTGTTGCTGTTTGCTTTTGCTCACCACCTACCCCTCTTGAGGGTGCTTTTTGTACTTAAGGTACTCCTCTGTACTTGTGACTAAGCTGTGGCCTTATCCTGCAAGGCTATCTGAAGCTTATATGCTAACACCGTGGTCAACTGGGCCTAATTTATCGTAACTGCTAGGCACTGCTTCAGGCTTACCTCTATAATTTCACAGCACCCTTCATGTATAAACAGTTTCAGGACTTGACCTTCTTTCTCACTGCCTACCAGAACAGGGGTAGATTTAGACACCTCCAAGAGCAATGCCAACACAAGGGCCTGAGGAAACAGCCAAAAAGAAGCCAGGGAGAAATGTAGTCAGAGGCAAAGCTGCACCCTAACATCAGAGCCAACTACTACAGAAGGAGAGAAAATTTTGTTTTCTCTAATGCAATGCTGTAAAGTACTTACCCAGCTCTGAGCTCAGTGAAGAGGAAGAGATATTCCAAAAGACAAGCAGAATGTTTCATATAAAACAGTCTCACTACTAAGGAAGTGAGAGGCGAGAGAAATTTTTTTGAAAGGAGAGGAAAAAGCTAGACGTTTATTCTATTCTTCAAAGGGAAGGAAGAAGCAAATGAATCAGAAATCAAAGATTGAATATCATTGGTCTTGCTGACAAAGCAATCAGCAATCCCCTCACAGCAAATATAGGGGCTTGTTGAACAAAGTGAAGGAATTTAAAAGTCTTGAATAAAATAGGGTCTTTCCATTTATAAAATTAGACATAATTTTAGAACAGCATTTTGATTTAGGAGCTGTGAAGAATTTCTGCATTAAAAATATATATATCCCAATTCTGTGATGTACAATTAATAATGACTTTGTCCAAATGCTCTCCAGCCTCCTTTATAATTCTCTTAAGAAAGCATTAAATGAGGGCATTTTCACTTTAGTTGAAAATCAATGACACTTCAATGAAGCATGCATTTCCAAAATATTATGCAACTGAGAGACGCACAGTTCTGCAGCTAAGTCAAGAGGCCAGGGCTTCCTAAGTAATAATGTTGATTTAATAGGGGAAATCTTAAAAAAAAAAAAAAAAAAAAAATCACAACACTTTTCAAAAGTATAGGTGCCATTGTTAGTTCTCTGGAAGTCTCAGGGTAACCCCATAGGGTCCCTTGCTTCAGACTGAAAAATGCAATGCTCTATCAATACAAAGCAAAACAGAATGATTTTTAAGGTTTCTTTTTCTGGGATGTTTTGTGAAAATAAGAGTTCTTTTTTGTCCAGATTTTTTGTATGGATGGGAGGAAAGACAGCAAGAGGGCAATGCAGAGAAGCAAGAATCCAGAACTTTATATCTGACCATGCCACTGGGTGACCATAGAACCACAGCTTGGCACTTCAATCTAGTTCAAACATCCTGCTCCTGTTTCTGTTTAGTCTGTACAGATTGTAATCTCTCTGTATCTTCAGCGTCTGCTTGTACCACCTTTAGGGGTGGCTGAAATCGCTTTCAGCTAGGATGTTAGAAATAATGAATAAAGGTGTACCTGTACTGAACAAAAAGATATCCACAACGGATAGAAAAGGTAATACAAATATCAGAGTTAGCAACTGCTGAATACCTCACTTCCACCAGAGGCAGGAAAGAAACAGAAACTTCAAAAATAAAAGTCAGAAATTAGTGTTGCATGACACCACAAAGTGGGTATTCAAATCAGTTCCCACCAGTCCTTTTCTCTTCCAGATCTTCCTTGCTGCCCACCAGCTCTGTCCTATGGAAGCATGTGTACTAATGCAGTTCTACTACTACTCTTCAAATTTTGGCTGTAGTTATGAAAAAAAGAGAAGTCAGCTGAGATTGCTTCCATGAAGTGGCAATTTTTCCAGTGGCTAAAGCCAAGTTTCTGTTAAACGTCTCATGTTATCTTAGGTACCAGTTATATAATCCTTTATCGGCAAAACTTTTTGTATGTGTGTGAGAGTGTGTGTGCATGTGTGTGTGTTTAATAATAAGTAAGAAACATTAAAAAGCCAAAAAGGAATTTCTAATGAGAAAGGATGTGCCTGCTTTTGGAGAAATTAACTGCTCCAGTGAATTGCAAAGATAAAGGAGAAGAAATTATCCAATAATTTGTCTGTCGTAATTAGAGATGGGCCTGAGCTGCTAAATTCTTAGCCAGATCCAAATTATGGGGGCATCTGGAGCTGGGGTTATAGTTTTGGCTCATAAACTTTCAGCCAGGCTAATGTGAAGAGCAGATAAAAGCCAAGGGGTCTGGTCCCCTACCACAGCATACAAAAAACTGCCATGGACTCTGAAGGCAGTTACTCAAATCCTATTGTAGAAGATTAGGAGCCAATTACTGTAAGTTAGTGCATTATATTCAAGATATTTTCCCTTTGGTCATATCACTGAAATATATCCTATGACACTGAGACAACGGTAATTAATTACTTGCTTCTTGGGATGGAAGATCTGAGACCCACAGGTTTTCAAAACTAAATTTTAACACAGACACCTGAAAAGCTCTCATTTTTCAGTAAAATGTTTTCACTCCTGAACTTTATATTTTAAAATTTTTCTTTACCTATCACAAATAGCTGGTGATGTTCAGAGGAAGGGAGAGAAGAGGCAGTGCAACCACGGGCAGTACTTGAAGCTTTTTGTGAATCCTCCTAAGGAGTTGGCCACACCTTTAGCAGTCAAAGAGCTGGACTGTGGGAAATTACTGAAGACCAGCATATGGCATGTAAGTGTCTCAACACCTTGCATGATGGAGACTGAACAATGTAGTTCAGGTCTAGAAGTCGTCAGTCTGTGTCTGACTTTGAGGGTGAAGTACTGACCCTGCAGACCAGGAGGCATATGAGAATGTACCACACCTTGCCTCCTGGCTCACGTGCTCCATATCAGAGGAAAGCTGAAACTCACACCCAGATCTCTTATCAATGTGCTGTGATGGTGTAGCCGAAGTTATCCGCAGCACAGGCGTAGTTGTTTATGACTAAGCCTAAATTTCTGTCTAACAGATAAGAAAAATTTATCAGTAGATTCTGCACAGTCACACCTGTGGCAAGAGCTGACCTGGTACAGTGGTGCAAGTAACCCTCTCCCGGTGTTTGTTATTATTACTAAAGCAATGACTGGAAGGCACAAGGAAACAGAAGATACTGCATGCAGATAACCTGATAGGCAAGCACAATCTAGCATCAGTGGAGATGATGGCTGAGATGAGTATACACATACCTGAAGAGGAGCCTGGGAAGCAGAAATCCTCACCAGTGTTTGGGCAGTGATTTAATGGAGGCTGTCAGGGGAATGCAAACATTCAGGTGAGAGGTTGCCCCTCGCTCTAGCAGCAAACAGAGATGATGTTGAGAAAGATGTTTTGCAAGGTGGAAAGTTATCAACAGGTGAGCAATATCAGTCCAGCAGTGCCAGCAAATTGATACTGACCTTCCAGGAAAGCTGCTGCCGCCATCAAAGCATCTGGCCTGAGATAGTCCCACACAAACAACAGAAGGTATAATTGCATTGCTGATTCTGGTTACCAAAAGTTCAAAAAGAGTGAATAAAGCACACTATAAACATGAACATATTCCTGCTAATTAAGTAAAAACTAAAACAAAAACCAAAACAATTATCAAGCAAATGAAGGAAGCTAAAATCAACCCAAACCCTATAAAATCCGTAGAAAAAAGCAGCTAAAAACATGACTAAAGCAGACCTCAAAGCACAGCAGCCATCTGTGCCAGCTAGGATCTAGTAATAATGCAACTCCTAATAGCAACATGAATAATAAAAGTAAAACTCTTATGAGTTGCTACAGTTTTTTGCAGCAACAATAATAGATTTTACTTTGTGGTCTCTGCTCTTTATGTATGGATCATTATAACTGTGCTTAACATTTGCAAGGAGGAGCCTCCTTTTTAAATGTAACTTGAGGGCATATTTGCATTCAGTGTGTTAAATCCATCTCTGGGAGCACAATGCCGTGCTCCAAGGATTTCCTGGAAAAATTCCTCCCCCTGCAGCTGTGGAGCTCAAACTCCCACTGTTGTACCTTCTCTGTCAGGGATTCAGATCATAGCTGTTTCTAAGAAGTTATTAAGCTAAGAGACAGTGTGGGTGTACACAGCTTCTTTACTCCATCAAAAGAAGAACTCCTCTCCTTCCTTTTTTTTGCATTCCTGAATGCTCTAGAGATCCTCTTGCTCTTCTTTGGTGAACTGAAAAGTTCAAGAAACAAGCAATTGCAGTGGAAGCAGCAGGACAGCTATTGCTTGACGGGGGACTTTCAGTGGCTTCTGGCCTTATTGACAGTAGTTGGAGCAAGAGCAGCAAAATGGAAAGTCTGTCTCAGCTGGAGTCTTCTGAGACGTTTGGGTTTTCAGAAGGATGATAAAAATTGGGAGAGGATTCAGAAAGAGTGCTGCAGAAAATGCTTCAGAGTGTGAAAAATACTGCCCACTTGGACAGAATTACAGTACTCATTTTATTCATCTTAGCAAGGAAGAAGCCAAAGGACAAGTTGATTAGCAATGCCTGGGGAAGGTATATGATACAGACAGACCTTTTAAATGTAGAGATAAAGGTAGAGAAAAAGAACACGTCTCAGGAGGTAGAAGCTGGCAGTAGTCAAGACATCTCTGTGTTTTCTCTGCATTATCAGCCTCATAGAAGTTTGTGAAAGTGGAAAGAGATCCCATAGAAGGGCTCTGATAATGGTAAAGGCTGACCAAGTCCAGTGGAGCCTAAATACCGCTTTAAAATGCCCCAATCATGATAATAATATGACCTGAGATTTGTAAAACATACATGACATTTATTCCAGGTCTTAATGAAGGACATGATGCAAGACATTGACTACTTAATTAGAAAGATCTTTTCTATGATTTTGCTTTCCATCCTGTGAAAGTGATCTGCCATAGCACTGGTTTTCTTACATCTCCGTGAAGAGGAGGGAAGGGATGACAGAAAATGCTTATTTTCAGGAAAGGAGAAATAGAAACACTCATCAAGGACATACAGTGGAAGAGGGAAAATAAAATTTATAATAAAGATCACAACTATTCAGGAGAAAAGGATTTTGAAGACTGTTTGTTTGATTGTTTGTTTTTAAAATGATGCCTGTGGTCTCTTTGTTTCTGCAGACAGAAACTCCATTAAACAGATACTGCATTTCACATCTATAATAAGTTTTAATTTGTGTGTCTTGAGAATGCAGGTGTTTGGGCCTGCTTAGTAGCAGAAGAGAGCTGCTCTTCTGCATGTAATTTCTACCTAGACCTACTCTGTGGGAGAGGCACTGTTAATTTGAGACAACAGCTTCCCAACAGAGATTGCCCAAGAATGAATTCCTTGTGCCCCCATTATGTCTGTTCCCAGCTGGAGAGTCTTTCAGCAGATACACTATGCTTTCACGATTCCCTGCTAGGTGAATTTTCTGCCACCATGTTAAGCTTTGTGCAACGTCCCCTGTGTAACATTGACTGAAATGTAGAAACGATCAAGTCATCTGAAAGGATATGGGGAGGTTTTAATTTCCTGAAATAGACCTGCTGTTCAGGCAGTATTGCCTTCTCTATAATAGGAAGTTCAGGAATATCAATTTCTAAATTTGTCTATTCAAATTAGACCATTACCATTAATGCCAACTCCATTGAAAAGCCATGAGTCAGGCTCCCCCAAAACCATGAGAATTTAATGGTGTAGAAACATTGTCCCTTTTTCTTTGTCATCTAATTTTTTAAGCCATTTGGAGGCAAGGTTTTCAAGTTCTTCTTCACAAAGGCAAGATTAGAAATTTACTTTTTCCCCTCTCTGTGAGAAGAAAGGTTTTCTTGCCATTGTATGAGTTCAGGAGCTGAGCCAATGTAAAACTGCAGGAGCTGACAACACCGACTGATGTTTTTTTCAGGTGCTTCTGTCACTAAGAGATGCTGCACACCATCATGACCAAGTTAATTGGTTAGACCTGTCCAAGTGCCTGTGCACAGACGCTTAAGTGCACAGTCATCAGCTCATATAAAAATAGAACTGGAAAGAGCTTCCTCTGGTCCACCTCTTTGGTTACGGGTGAGATCTGCTAAATCTGTACCGTTCTTGCTCAGCCTGTTCTTAAAGATCTCTGACAGTGGAAGCTCAATCATCTCCTCTCTGCCTTATATTTAGAAAATCATTCTTAAATTGTAACTTGAGTCTTTGGTGTTGTAATTTAAGATCAACTCTTCTTAGCCTGTGAGGTATCAGAGAGAATTTATTGTTCCATTCCACTGTGCAACAGCCTTGTCAGGTCACCTGGCAGTTTTTCTTAAGTGTAATAACTCAGTCTTTCAATCTTTTCTGTTAGATTATGTTTTCTAGGGCTCTGCTTATTCTGGTTGCTCTGCTCTGGAGGTACCTCCAAGTGGTTCACTTGTTGCTGAAGCACAGCACCCAAACCTGCACGTTATTTTAACTAAGCCTAGCTAGGCAGGAAGAACCATTCCACATCTCTTACTGTTAAACTTGTATTTGTGCATCCTAACATCATATTAACTTCTTTCATATCAGCTTGGTATTGCTGCTCATGTTCAGCTTGTAGTCTTCTATGCTCTCTCGAATAGTTCCAGAATTGATCAGCTGCTCATTCCTACCTATCATTAATACCTCACACTTACTAAACAACACCATATATTTTTCAGACTATTTCTTCATTTTGTGAAAACCTTCTTGATTTCTAATTCTGTCCCTAGATGTGTGTGTACTCTCTCCCAGCTTTGTGTCAGCTGCAAATTTAATAAGCATATTCTCTATCCTGCTGTCTGAATTGTTAGTAATTGAATAGAACAAAATCCAGAACAGACTGCTGCAGAACCTCATCTGGTTTTTGACTAAAGTCCACTTTTTGACTAAAGTTCTCTAACCCAAATTTTCACCCATCATAGTTTCACTTAGACTGTGTATCCTTACAAAGCAACAACAAAATCCTTTCTAAATCAAAACCTGCTATTCCTATTTTTTCCATATGCACCAGAGAAAGAACTTTTCAAGATTAATGAAGTAATCCTGTTTTAAGAATGTAGGTCACTACCATATTAATTTTCAAGGTTTAATAAATATTTATGCCCATCTGTGATTACCTTCAGAAGATTCCTGTGTATTTCCACAGAAAATGCCTTTGCTGCATCCCAAATACATGTGCCTACCTATTACTGCTGCCAGTCTCTTCTCTGGCACATAATTCTAAAATAATCCCAGGAAATAGCATCAACTATTTGAGCCTTTTCTCTCTTTCAGGCTCCTTCCAGAATATCTACAAGTAAGATTATGTACATTCACTTCAACATTTCAAACCTGCTTAAGGGAGTTAAGCAAGTCTAACCCTGGAACATAGTATTGCGCAGCTGACCAGAGTCACAGATGACCAGCATATTCAGAACAGAAAACCAACATTTAAACATAATTCTCAAACAATACTGTCAAACAATTAGAAACAATGATTATATTTACGAGACTCTTGTTGATTCAGAGCATACCTTTGTTAAATTATTCTCCTTAGAAGTTTTGTTGAGCTTCACCTGTACAATATTGCATAGAAAGTCTCACATTTCTTGAGGGGTTATACATGCACAGAGCTGATCCATGATTTCACGTGTGACCTCTATACCCTGTAGTAGGCTTTGCGCAGGAGTCGGTAATGTCATGAGGCTCCGTGCATCTATAAAGTCCTGGCTGCTCATTTCAGCTTTGGTTCAAGGATTCTGTTTATAACCCCTGGAGTAATTTACTTGTGGATCTGATCAGGGGAATGGTCTGTAGTCTATCACTTGGGTAGACTCTTCATTTTGTGGGAACCACACTGAGGCAGTCCAACAGAAAATTATGTTAAAAACATTCTGTAGTGAAGGCCTGTAATTTGTACACAAGTCTGGGAAAGAGCACTGAATCAAGAAAACTTAATTTTGACAGTCCTGATATATAGTCTATTTCGGTTAACCAAAAGGAACACATACATTTTCTACATTAGAGAAATTTCCATTATTTTTCTCTCAGCCATGAAAATCGATTTTGATGTGATTACACTCAGAGGCTGCTTGATGTGCTTCTGACAGTACAAAATGGATAGAAACGGTGGGTGGCGTTGAATTGAGGATACTGTGGTTAGCTGAACTCTGTCACAAACTGAAAATGGTAAGATTAAAACACACGCCATTAATGTATTGAGCAGGAGAATGAGCCTTAGGAAAAAATGGTGATTACGATATTTTGATGTTGGCGATTGCAAAAGATTCAAAGAGCTTTCATCATCTTCTCTTTACTGCAATCACTGACATTTGTTGGACTCGAAGGAGGTCACCAAAACTCATCGGATGAAAGCAGCCCTTAATGGTAAGCAATAGGACTATGCCTAAACATAGGTGGATATATCTCAAAAGAGGAGCCACGGTATTGGGAACAGTACTAAACAACGAAGGTTTCATTCTGTTCACATTGATTACATTGGGCTCATGAGTGGCTTCATGGACACTACTTCCCTTTTTGAAATCAGAATTTGACCCCATATTTCCATGTTCTGGGTAAAGTGTCATTTTTTATGAAATGCTTACTGATAGCTTACTATTTAGGAAGATCCTCTTTTGCCCTGAGAATTTTCATGGCTTCAGAAAAAAAGCACAACCTCAGAACAAATAGAAAAAAAAAGGAGTAATAGGTGAATGTCATAAAGCCTAAGGTTTCAAATTATTTAGTCATTCAGATGTGTGGATCCTCTTCTGAAAATGTTTAGACTTGGCAAGACTGTAACTTGCTAGCTGGCTATCGAGGCACAGTGGTTGCAAGCAGTTATGAACATGTTTTCCCCTATCACGACTAAAGGTCTGTTGTTATACACTTTCGTGGATAGTTTACTTGTAGATAGGTAAAATCAGAAGAAATAAACATAATATATGTTCAATAAGGCTACAAAACCAGATTATTATCGCAGCTGCATAGTAAACTTCTATCATCTGAAAGATGTTGTAGCAGTTTCTATGTTATGTCAGGGGAACAGAGGATTTGGAAAGGGACACTCATGAAGCTTTCCTGACTTTTTGCTATATGAGAAATATCATGATGACGGTTTGTTTTCTATTACTCGTTCTGTCCAGGGTGACAACAGGTAACTATGGGTCTATTAGAAAATGTATTTTTAAGTCTTTATCTCACATTTTACAAACATCAAAAATATTCTATTTTGGTTTGGATTTTAAATGTAAGAATAAGCTGGTTCTGAATTCATTCATTCTCAATAACATTCTAATGGAGTTAAATAAAGATGCAATCAATAGGGTTATATACATAATAAATCAAGTCTTATGGAAATGCTATAAAATGTACACAATTAAATAGCAATTTATATCCATCTTATTTACTAGCTACTTTAAAGAACTGAAAAGAGAATTATGGTCTGGATTGAGCAAAGCTCCATGCATGTGTTAATCTTTCAGTTTCCATTGACAGTAAAGTCTAGCACACCAATGAATGTCTTTGTGACTGAAGTCTTTAATCTCTCTGAACATCAGTTTTCACCATGCAAATAATAGTTCTTTATATCGAAATACTGCTGTGCAGATATACCTGTTAATTTTGCAAAAACATTCAGATATAACAGTTATGGAAGCAATATATACACATGTAAATATTTCTCTCTGCCAGTAGCAATCATCCTTCCTTTACACTTCTCTCTGTACTTAAATGTCTGTGTTTGGCCTTCTATCTTTCACCACCTGCCTGCTCCAGCTCATAGTAGGTATTTCTCAAATATTCATGAAATATGCATTTGAGACTAGAGTCTCTCTATGTGTAGCTTTCACTGTCTTCAAAGGGATCAGTCCTCATGGCTCAGAGTAGAGGAACTAGAGTGTACTCTTTCTGTAAAGTAATAATCACATATATCTAGTCACTATAATTGGTGAAACTGAGTGTGCTAATATTTTTGTTTCAACATAATCTAATTAAAAGTTAGGACCTGGTTTTCTTTCCCAAACATGTCCTAGTCCTCACGCTCATTTAAGAGTTTTTCTAAACAGTAGGAATTATGTAATCTAAAACAACTAGATGGTTTAAGACAACTAATGTCCCATCCAAAGGTACTTAAGGGACAAAGGTACCTATAATTAAATAATTGCTAGTGTGGAGATTTTGAAAACTACACTGTGAGTTGAGGATCATCTAACTTTATTTCAGCTGTGTAAAGGTTTGAGTTTGGTCTAAAGTTGTCATCTGCATGAGTTCAATGTTAATGAAGAGACGTTCATAAACATTGTCAGAGAGTGACAGAATCCACCTACTCTAGTCTCCTCTTTTACAATGGATGAACTGTTTGTTGAAGGTATTTATCACTCTTCACTGACTGCAGAGGAAACCTAGACAGCTAGTTAAGGCTAGATTAAATGACAAGATTAAACTGTCCTTTCAAGAGCTAAAATTAGGAGATAAATGCCACTTCTACTCTCTTAAAAACAAATGCAGATTTGAATGTCTTGGTTGTTTCTGAAAATGGAATTTCATTACTTTTGAAATTATTATTCTCTCTATGCTTTTACAGTGTGAATGATGGAAAAATATTAGACAGTAGTTATGTCTTAATAAAAAGTGCTTAACAAGCAAGAAGTGTTTATATAGCATCCTATTAATCTAAATTAAACTCAGTTAAGTCCTTCTGGGATACTTACATGGTATATTCTATCCTTAATGTGTTCACATTTCTGCCTTTACTGTTAGACTGAAGTATGTGTATGTATCAAGACAAAATGACTTCCATGGAGTTCCATTTTAAAACCGGACATGCAAATCCTATTATTAGGTCAAATTTTGAAGTCCTTACTAAGTATTTTCTCAGTCATCTCTCCATCAAAATTTCCACAGACCACTTTTTATTTTTAATGGTTTGATCTGTTGTTACTATAAGTTCCACATCTAATTTTCCTGGTATGCAAATGTATCTCTTAATATAAAGTTTTATTTGCAATGCAATTTAGACTGCTTAGGGGTATTTTATTTTTATTTTGTTTTGTTTGCTCTCTATGGTTCTGTAGATATAAATATACTGCTTTAATGTGCATTTTTTCCCTCTGGCTTTGTAATAAATAGAATCCAGTGACTTCCTTTTTTTTTTTTTTTTTTTCCCCTGGAAAATTTCGATCTGTAAAGATGGACTGAACTAATTTGTGAATTGTAGGTAATTCTTCAGCTTGGGAATTTAACAAAGAGATCTTGTATTATAATATCTTTATATTCCTTCCACTGATAGGTCCCTTGTACCCATATCAGGTTGCACACACTGCCAGATCTGAGAAGGTACGGGTGAGTTTAATGCAGCTATGGTTCTTTTCAGTGGTCCCCCTCTGGTTATCTTCTGCTTTACTATGGTTCACAATAAGGAATAAAAGAAGAGATAATGCTATTCCCTAATTTTCATTCCCAGCTATAGCCTCCAGCTCACTGGAGTTTTGCCCTGGTTACTACTTTGTGAAGGGTGCAATAAGGGATGTGGAGGTTGTGAAGCCCCTTTTCACACCTTTCCACTTTTTATATGTGGTCTCCCTACCTGTCTCATAGCATCGGCTTTTGTTATTTCATATTATAATGGAGTTCAGATAGTCAATCTGTAATTAATGTGAGCCTTTCTCTCTCTCCTCCACCATCTCTTTAGTGACCCTAATAGCTGAGAAGTGGAAAGAGCTTTTGTGTGAAAAATGGGGAGTTCAGGTCAACCTCTGCTATGTTTACATTTCTAGCAGTATATTCAATAAGAGTTTATCAGAGAGGTACTCTCCTGACTGTTTATTTCTAAAGGTGCCAAACAAGTCTATCCTTTCCTTCATTTCCAAATGCTATGTTTTGTCACATGCCACCTTACTGCTCACTGTCTTTGCTCCTGGCATGACTGCAATGCAAATACATAACGAGGAAATTCAAGCTATTGACCTGAACATGCAAAGTCCCTGACAGACTTCCCTTATCCTACAACTCCATTTTTACTTTCCATGCATCTTTTCCTCCCTATCGTTCACTTAATATTTTCACTTTAATGCTCCCTTTGTCTCCTTCACCTCTCTGATTGCCTCTGTCATGTTTTATTCATTTGCTCTCTTGGTGTTTCTTCCATTCTCTTTTAAAATACGCTTCTCTGAACAGTCTTTCCTGTCTTTTCCCACATAGTTACTAATTCCCATAACAGTGATCTAGTATCCCTGACACAGCAGGATTTCATGTGGTGAAAATCCAACATAGGAGCCACTAGCCTTCTCCTTACCTCACTTAGTGAGCCTGTGACATGTCCTTCAATGTCACTGCATAAGGGAGAATGACTATTACTTCTTTGATTTAGATTAGCCCATTGGTTATTGTCATTCATGCTATGGACAGATGAGGGTAAGGGAAGATTAAAGTTTACACTGAGATTATAAAGACCTGGCATTTAGATCCTCAGCCTTCATCCAGATTCCCCGCGGTCTCACTGGAGAACACATGTAACCCAAACAGAAACAGGATGGAGCAAACACATGTTATGAAATAGAAAATCCAGTCTGTGTGTTATCCACTGTGGAGGAGATATTTGAGATAAGATATATGTTATTCAATGTCTTAAAACATTGAATTAAAACATCCCAAGATGCATACATTTGTGGTTCTACTTGTGAATCTATTTTCATACTGGATTTTATTTCATTTTATTAGAACTATTATTTTGGGACAAATTCCAGAGTCCTGACTTGAAGTCAATGAGACGTTAATTTGAGTACAGACCAAATAAAAATTCAGAAGGTGTTTATCTTTTGGCGCAGTTATCGTACCTTGCCTGGAATTCTGACCTTGCAATGTCTAAGATATACAGCCCTGAAATAACATCCAAGAGGAGATTTGGTCAGGGCACAACTGAAAGCAGATGGCATATATAACAGAAATCATTGGAAACTAAGAGCCCTGCTGAGAGCGATATATGACATTCTGAAGGAAATCTGCCTTTGACACGTTGTATTATAATTTTAAAAAATTAAGATCTCTCTTATGAATTGGAAAAGAAAGTGCTCGAGGTCCAGCTAGTCTCTGCTCTGCATTTGCATTTCAGAGCAAAGCAGGAGCTACTCTGCCAACTTCTGTAAATAACACACCTCCTCATAAATTCATCTCATTCCATTATGGTTGCAGGAAGGGGGAAGAGCAGTTCCCAATCACTTCCCAAGCTGGGACACTGCTGTTTGGAAAAGGGTCCACTGAACAAAGACAGATGAAGAGGAAGGATGCGGTGTCCAAGAGGTGCGTTTGTGGCTCCTTCCCTTGCTCATAGGGGTTAGACCAACTGCTGAGCCCAATAGGCAGTCTAGCCAACAGGACACTGTCTGCATTTTTTCCTCCACATGTAGAAGATTTTCCCTTCCCCAGTGGTGTAAACACTAAATATTGTTTATCCTTGACTACTTCTAGAAACTACATACAGGAATGAGAAACCTGGCCATGTATTTGACAATCCTAAACAAAGTCACTCAACTGCTTTTTTTTTTTTTTTTATACAGTAGTGCAAAAGGGTGTTTTAATCTTGATTTGATAATTATCTCTGCAACCTATGTAAATGAACGTATTTAAGTGATGTACAGTATGCTATGATGTTTTTTGCAAGACAAATCATATTTATGAATGCAGTTCTGTAAGGAGAAAAAATTCAAAGGTTTGTAAAATGTTAGTTACTCAGATGTAAATATTAATCTAGGATATCCGCAAGAAGCTAATCAACCCAAGCATTCTGTCAAAGCCCACATGACAGACTCACTCATCTTTGACAGCCTCATTGACACTATTAATCTCACAAGAAGAGTAACTTTCACAATAATGTACAGTACATACAAATGCAAAGAATTTATATACACCAGCTACTTTTCACTGAGATGTTTCAGAAATGATGTTTAGCCTGTGTACCAATGTTTTTCATAATCTTATATTTTATGGGCAACCAGCAGTGATGTGTACTGTGTTTCCATTCTGTGAAGCAGTAGTCCTCTGGAAAAAAAGAGATCAGGAACTAATTAAAACTTCTATGATAATGCATACACCCAAGAGGGTTGAGTTGGAGTTGTAACCTTAATTGTGACACTTCTTAACTTTGGAAGATTTGACTTTGCAACCTTAGTAATGCTCTCTTCTCATTGGCTTAGTAAGCATCCATATTCAGATTGATCCGTTCATCATTTGTAGAGCAAATATGCAACAGATCTCTGTGTTTCATTTTGAGGTTCACTTTAAAATAACAAAAGATAAAAGTGTCACTGTAAAGCTTTTTAAGAGCTAACACTGCCTTGTCCATGTGGTGGTGTATTTGTCCTTGCAGGACAGTGGCAGAGCATAGGATCTATATGAATTGTAATAGAGCAGAAGAGAGTAAAGCACAGCTTTGACCTTTCCTGAAGATGTTTCTCAATGGTGAGAATCTTTCTGGTTTTATATCACTGGTCATGTAATTGTAAGAATAGATATTTTTAAGGTATTTTGTATTAGTTTGTAGAGAAATTACCTTTTTTTTTTCCCCAACTGGAATCTGTAGGAACTGTTATTCTATGTTTAAGTACAAGAAAGCATAAATATGGCCACAGCAAATTCAGAATTTTACTCTAATACGGGCATAAATGGTAATGACAACAGTGTGATTTAAACCCAGTTTCCTTATCTTTATACATTACATTCTCCCCATCTAACAAGGGCATCTGAAAAAAAAATATAAGAACCTGGAATCTATCTAGAATATTTTGTGGGGTTTTTTTCTGTTATGCTGCTTGACAAAGAAATAGATCAAAATGTTTTGCTTAAGAAACTACTTACAAAAGTTAAAATATTGGCTTGGGTAAAGAGAATCCCAGAAATCGCTGAAAAACACCCAGCTGGCATGTAGCTGTGTAGCAGCAATGCCTGGCGCTGCAATTCTGTGAGCAAAAGCGATTAAAAGCTTGCCTCTAGTCTAATATTCCCAGCTGTACTGGCACCAGCATTCACCCGATACCACTGTGAGGTGGGTCAGAGAGTGACGCTAGCAGAAAACTAACCCAGCAAAAAAGGTGTCTGCTAGTTCAGCTCCGTGAACCAGCTCAGCACAGGATCAGATGGGCACCAGGGCTGGTGGAAAGGACCAGGAAACTCTGAGCTGGGAATGAGAGGTGACTGAAGAAGCATCAGCTTAGTTTAGCTAATATTGTTGTGTTATTGCACCCTGACTTGTTAAGAAAAATGGAGATCAGCTTTCTGTTTTCAGCAGCAAAGCGTTTTCTGGGGCCCCAGGAGAAGCACCACATCAGAATCCTTTTCCTCTATGGGCAAGAGCAAAATGTTGTTAAGTTTATGTATGATCGGGGGTGGGGGGAGAAGTTATCCATTGTTCTAAATACCTTTTTCTAGATGCAGTACATACACTGGCAAACAAATCATCCTCAGTTTTGAGGAGGATCACTGCATCAGTGATCACTTGGACTTTCTGTGTGCAGAAACGCTGCCGGCGGGGCCGCCAGCAAGCATGGGCACTCAGCACTGACCAGCTCCTGGGGCTCCGGCTTCACCAAAAAGCTGACTGAATCATGGGTGTCTCCTTCCCTCTCTCACCAGACAGAGAGAAGTGGAGACACAGCCCTGTTAATTACAAGGGATCTACTGGAAGACTACAGAAGGACTCCAAAAGTTATAAACCTGGTCTTCCTAATTGAAAGAACTGCAAGCAAATATGGCTGGCAATGAAACCTTCCTTCTAAGAGGGAGTGTCGGAGGGCCATTATATTTTGCTCACTCTTTCTCCCATTTAAAACATTTCCATTTCTATTTTGATTTCCTCTCTCCTCTTTCCATTTTTCCTGCTATCTCTCAAAAATATGGAATAAACATCCAATCTTTAAAGGTGACTTAGAGCAGTCAAACAGACTGTACAAAGGAAAATATCACATTCTATCACATTACTTTTGATTATTGGCCACAGAACTATTTGACTTATGAAAAATAAATGAAGATATTTTTAATTGCAAACAGAAATGTATCTGTATTGGTCTGGTTTCAATGTGAGCTATCATTAATATTTTTATTTTAATAGTATATTTTCTTTATTAAGTATTATTTCTGGTACTTCTGAGAGGCTTATAAGTGTAGTTGTTGTGTATACAGAGAGTAAAAAGATATATCTGTGTTGATTTCAACTTGGTCCTTTTTTCCTTGTGCATGCTTACACAAGGTGCATAGCAATGGGTATTTTTTTTCATCACCAAACAGCTGCATTTGCGTTCATTTGGTTGCAAAGCTGTTTACTTTTGAAATTACTTTATTAATTGAAAACCTTGTAAATATTGGTAATATCTCCTCCTACTGTAATTGCTACTGCATTTTTATCCACATTGTCCTTACATTTGTTGCATATCAAGACTGTTCAACTACTTCAATGAGAGGGAGTAAGTTATGATAAAGAGGCAATAAAATGATAAACCAGTATTAGTTAGCCTCATCTAATCCCTGGACCTCAAATGCTGATAGAAATATTAATGAACTGAGACCCTGACAATGTTTTCAGATAGGAGGGTTTTACTCACATGGGGATACTCAGATCTAGAGAAGTCGCAGCATGACTCTGATTTAAACAGGCTTCATCTGACAAACCTAATCTGTGTCCTATCACTGTGATAGAACTAAAATAATACACAAGACACTTGTTTCCTAAACATGTTCTTTAATTCATTAATCTCTAGATTGCGTTTTCCACCAACTTTTTAAAATGTTTTGTTTGTTTGTTTGTAAAATAAGAGATGGTCCTGATGCATAAGGCATGTTGTTTTTTTGGTTTTTTTTTTTTTTTTATTTAGTGAGAGAAACACATTTGAAATCCTGAATAAAGTACAGACCCCATTTTGCAAGCCCTCAGTTCTTACTGGGAGCTCTACTTGGAGGGCTTTCAGGATCAGTTCAGAGAATATGTGAGGAAGATAAGAAGGAAAAAAAGAGGAGAGAAAGAGAGAGAGATTGAAAGGGATTTTGTGGAGACAGAAATATATTAAACTAGACTATGCTTTCTATTTTCAGGAGTCTAAGGAAAGTTCAGTTCTGACTTCAGAAAAAGGATTCAAAAGAAAACATGAAGCCAGGATTAGTGTTTGCTAGCACGCTTCACTATTAAATTCAGTTAATGTGCTGTTTCAAAAGTCATCTCAGAGAGAACTTTCTGGAATAAAAGAACATGCCTTGTTTCTTTCTCTCTCCCTCTCCCTTGTCTTTCACACAAACACATAACAGCACGTTCACAGAGCCCAACAGATTTCACAGTGGCTAGATGAGAAAAAATGTTAACCACAAAACCTTTTGGTCAACATAATGAGTCTGTTTCCTCTTAAACCTGACTAAGCTTACTAGTAACCTGCTAAAACCAAAACTTCTTTGTAAAGCAGAAAAAGAAACAAAACAAACAGTCTTTATAAATAAATTAAAATTCTAACTAAAAAGCTAATTATAAGGGTATTTGTTTTGTTTGAGGTAAGGCACATCTATTATCATAAAGATAATTAACTCAGTCTGACAGATCTAATAAAAGGACAAGTTTAGCATTGGCTTAGCCAGAAGCCCAAGGCAAGCAATTTTTATAATTACTAGTTATTGTAACTGGGCTCAGAGAAAATGGTCTGTGATATTTAAACAGTAATGTTAATTTGCATTTAGACCCATTTTTTTCTTCTTTTCCGGGCAAGATCTATTTAGCTGGAATGAGTAAAAGAAACTTGAATAACTTAAAAAAAAATAAGAATGGCTCTCTCCTTACAGAAAAACTTGGTCTCTTTATGCCTGGATAATTAATATCCTCACAAGGTAAGTGCTCTGGTAATCACAAAACAATTAAACAGCTTAACACAGTTTTAACACACTGAAAATGTTGAGTTTTCAGCCTGAAATGATGTCTGTAGACTGCATTTATTTGGGGCAACTGTATCTATTAATGCACAGACCTGCTATGTGTACCTCCACTGCCCATGCCCTCAACATGTCCCTGCTGTTGAGCAGGTGAAGAAAGGGCTGGCAAGGGGGGAGGAAAGCACTCGGCTGCTGTGAGGAAGTGGTTCCCATTCACAAAGAGAAAGGGAGCAAAATAATGTTCAGGAATATATGCATAAGAAGTAAATTGCTCCTGCTCGCATGGTGTAGTAGCCCTTTAACTAATGCTTACCTCGACATTTCGCAGCACATTCTCTGCAAGAAAAACAAATCAACATTTTAAAAGGAGTAAGTTATTTTTTAACCGCTTCTGTAATGAAGGTTTTAGAAATAAGTAATAACTAGAGTGAGAAAATACATTGGTGATATACTACGAAAAAGCACTTAAAGTACTTGCCATTCAAGTATGAATTTCATTATGTACTACAGGCAGATAATATTAACCCAGTGCATTTTGCCAATGTAGGACCAGATTTGGGGATCACTCTGAGGTCATACAAGCCTAAGGTCCTTAGTTTTCAAAGTGCTGTGGGGCTCATACAGAGATGCTGTAAACTGCTCTAAATCCTTTGAAGACAGCTAGAGTCCTACAGCACTGCATGAGTTTCCCATGAAAAAAGAGAGCAAAGGGAACATGAAGTCTTTGTTCACAAGATGGTGGAAAAGAGAAATCTGAGACACTCACAAATCAAAGGACCCCAGGCCGATGCATGTTGGAGCACAGAAAGAAGCAGCCCTCGTTTGCTGCCTCACTTTGCTGCTCTCCCTCAGTCCCAGCCTCACAGCAGGGGCCGTAGCCCAGATGCACACTCAGGCTGCAGAATTAGGGTGCACTTCCCCACCCATTAGTTCACAGCCTTTTTCATAGCAGGATATTTCTAAGCCAGTTCTCCAGTTTGGGGCCACAAGAATTTTTGTTATTATTTATCTGTTCCATTTTATATCAAGGATTTAATTTTGTCATCAGCCCTGCTAATTTTCCTGGTTAGCTTTCTTTTTTTTAAAATTGAAACTGGTGGGATTGGCAGCTGGCTGCTGCACTCTATCCATGTAATGGTATGCATGGAGGTATTGCTTGCTAGCCTTTTTGCTGCCTGGTTCTTTGAAACTGAAGACGCTGCCCTAGTTTTTTGTGTTTCACTCTTAATGGTTTTGATGTGTTTTTAAACAGCTTGGCCAAGGTATTTTATTTAATGGGAGGCTAAATTTTGGATCATAAATGCGTATTTCAACTCTGAAATTAGCATACACTCTATCTTATGTTTGGCTATTGGCTGTATATTAATAATTCAGTTTTTGTCTTCAATAAAATGTACTTTTTCACTAGATAAGAAAAATGAGATTTTTATCTATTTTGACTGAAGATTTTGATGATATTTAAAATATTATTTTTTTCAGCCTTCTTGTGCTTTGAGGATTTATGAATTTATTTGTTCAGAAAGTCCCCATCCCACTAAAATCCCAATGTGACTTTATGTATCAGTGTAGTCCTACCAACATCATCAAGTTTACTCACCATCTGAGTAGATATACATGTGCTTTACTGGAGGAGAGCTCAAGGGTCTGATCCTTGAAGATAACAAACACTGTCTGGGCTACTGACTAAACATCACCTGCAAAGATTTGGTCCTTTTTAGGGTCATGGCCCAAGAAGACCATCAAATATTCATCTGCAGCTAATGTGGAGGAGGAAAGGTTCAAGGCTGAGGATTGATTCTACTAACTGTAACATAAGATGTCATCTCTGAGCCCCTGAATGCTTATAGACATCAATCTTATCTCATCAGTTACAGAAGAACATTACCACCTCTGTTAGACAGAAAAAGGTAGACAAAACTTTGCTTTTTGGTCTGTATTTATGGCCTTTGAAGCCAGAAGACAGGCAGAAGCTTGCTCAGGATTTTGAAATTTGGGCTGGGAAAAAAATGCTTCCTCTTTTGAATTGTTGTATCCATGAAAAAACAACAACATGATACATTTCATTTCCCATGTGCCCTGAGTTCTAGAAATTTTTAAGCTGGTTTCTCTAGAGCCCTAGGATTTTATTCATAGTGTTGTACTGCTAAATTTCTAGCACCATTTCTGGGTGCTCTTCACAGTGATATTCTGTTTTCTTGGTGAAGGAAATTGTTGGTGGCAATTCTACAGCTTCCATTTGCTTTTATAAATTAAAAAAAAAAAAAAAAAAAAGGTTGGGGCCAATTTTCATCATATTTTAAGAATTTAAAATGGGTCAGCTTTTGGCCTACATGGATTGATGGAGGGCCTTAAATAGGCTTCTACCTACAGTATGTTATTAATCACTGTAGCAGACAAAAAATACATTGTTTCCTTGCTGAGAATAGCATGTTTTCCTTTACTTATGAATTGATCACTGAAAGGTTCCTCCTGGGAATATGTTTTTCTTTCTTTTCTTTTCTTTTCTTTTCTTTTCTTTTCTTTTCTTTTCTTTTCTTTTCTTTTCTTTTCTTTTCTTTTCTTTTCTTTTCTTTTCTTTTCTTTTCTTTTCTTTTCTTTTCTTTTCTTTTCTTTTCTTTTCTTTCTTTTCTTTCCTTTCCTTTCCTTTCCTTTCCTTTCCTTTCCTTTCCTTTCCTTTCCTTTCCTTTCCTTTCCTTTCCTTTCCTTTCCTTTCCTTTCCTTTCCTTTCCTTTCCTTTCCTTTCCTTTCCTTTCCTTTCCTTTCCTTTCCTTTCCTTTCCTTTCCTTTCCTTTCCTTTCCTTTCCTTTCCTTTCCTTTCCTTTCCTTTCCTTTCCTTTCCTTTCCTTTCCTTTCCTTTCCTTTCCTTTCCTTTCCTTTCCTTTCCTTTCCTTTCCTTTCCTTTCCTTTCCTTTCCTTTCCTTTCCTTTCCTTTCCTTTCCTTTCCTTTCCTTTCCTTTCCTTTCCTTTCCTTTCCTTTCCTTTCCTTTCCTTTCCTTTCCTTTCCTTTCCTTTCCTTTCCTTTCCTTTCCTTTCCTTTCCTTTCCTTTCCTTTCCTTTCCTTTCCTTTCCTTTCCTTTCCTTTCCTTTCCTTTCCTTTCCTTTCCTTTCCTTTCCTTTCCTTTCCTTTCCTTTCCTTTCCTTTCCTTTCCTTTCCTTTCCTTTCCTTTCCTTTCCTTTCCTTTCCTTTCCTTTCCTTTCCTTTCCTTTCCTTTCCTTTCCTTTCCTTTCCTTTCCTTTCCTTTCCTTTCCTTTCCTTTCCTTTCCTTTCCTTTCCTTTCCTTTCCTTTCCTTTCCTTTCCTTTCCTTTCCTTTCCTTTCCTTTCCTTTCCTTTCCTTTCCTTTCCTTTCCTTTCCTTTCCTTTCCTTTCCTTTCCTTTCCTTTCCTTTCCTTTCCTTTCCTTTCCTTTCCTTTCCTTTCCTTTCCTTTCTCTCTTTCTCTCTCTTTCTCCCTCTCTTTCTCTCCCTGTCTCTCTCTGTCTCTCTTTCTCTCTTTCTTTCTCTCTCTCTCTCTATTTCTCTCTCTTTGTTTCTCTTTTTCTTTCTATTTATATCTCTCTCTCTCTTTCTCCCTCTCTTTCTCTCTCTCTCTCTTTTTCTCTCTCTCTTTCTCTCTCTCCTTCTCTCTTTCTTTCTCTCTTTCTTTCTCTCTCTCTCTTTTTCCTTCTCTCTCTTTCTCTATTTCTCTCTCTTTGTTTCTCTTTTTCTTTCTATTTATCTCTCTCTCTCTCTTTCTTTCTCTATTTCTGTTTCTTTCTCTTTTTCTTTCTACTTATCTCTCTCTCTTTCTCTCTTTCTCTCACTCTTTCTCTCTCTCTTTCTTTCCTTCTCTCTTTCATTCTTTCTTTCTTTCCTTCTTTCTTTCCTTCCTTTTTTCCATCTTTCTTTCCTTCTTTCCTTCTTTCTTTCCTTCTAAGGCAATATGGATTTAAACTACAGATATGCTAATTTGTAGGAAACTCCAGAACACATTGATCTGTGGGCATGTAGGTATTAATCTACCTGGGCTGGGAGACTAAAAGAATGAACAATTAATTAAATAGCCTTGAGGTTATTTTTCAAAACAGCATTGTAAGCAGTGATGGGCAAACCTCAAAAGGTTTTTATACTAGGTTCAGTTCAGATCAGCTCCCTAAATTTCATAGACTGATCTGATCACTGGAAGCATACATAAGAGGGAAAAATACTTTGAGGCAATATTTTAAGTTAGACCAATCAACCCAGTGGGAAAAACCAAGAAAATGTTTAGAGAATGCATTTTAATCATGGCCTGAGAGTCGATACACATTCTAAATACATTTAAATGAATCTATAAGAGAACGAAGTGGTGTTTAGACAGTTTTCAAAATATTATTCAATGTACAATGTAGAATTTATTATCCATTTTATTGTTTCCAAAATGACTTAGTATTTTGTAAAATTAGTAACAATTTCAACACAATACAGTTTTTTTTATTCTTCTCGTAGCTTTACTTCTTATTGCTCCCACTGAATGAAAAGACCTTCCTAAACCGACATGCAGGATGATACTGCCAAATCCCTCAGGATCATTTCTTCTGTGACACCAACAAAATAAAAGTGTGGAGAAATGTCTGAAAATAGATTTTGCACATCAGCCCCCATGATACTGCATAAACCGGCCCATAAACTGTATACATTCATGAATCTCCCCCTCCTTGCTCTTTGTTCCTTACTTATTGTATATTCTGTCAATGCAATAAACTGCTGGATGTTGCAAACTTATTCTACCAAGCTTTTAGCTGAGCAAGAACAGTGTAAAACTGTACTACAGTGCAGAGCCCCATTTATGTTGCTTCTAACCGAGGCTTGGCACTGTGTTAACAGCACCTAGGTCTACCTGTTCCATTGCTTTTATTCATCTCAAAGGGCAAGAAGGACCCAGAAGATGCACAAAAATTTGTTTTTTCCAGCATATCATGGAGACATAAACTCAGGTTTAAATCTAGTTGGGGCTGCACATCATCTCAATATCAAACAATGGAGCTCTTTCCTGGACAGTGCCTCTGGATGTGATGGCATTACTTGAGTAAAGGGGTGTATAAAACAATTGCAATGATTTCTAACAGGGTTTTAAAGAGGGCCTGTACACACTTCTGTCATGCAGTTTCTGCTGCAACTTGGCAATGTTCTAGCTCTAACATTAATAGATCCCTCTTAAATCTAACAGCCAGATGGTCAGCAGTTGTGAACTACTTACAGAACAGCTCTTGAACTTATGCCAAGATATCTGTATACGCATATTCTTTCTGCAAGCCAGTGCTATAAGGTCACAGGAAGAACAAGGTCAGAAGTGATTCATCTCATGTTTTTGGGGGTGTGTGTTGGCTTGACTGGCCACACACAGTTGCTGAGCTGCAAACAGAAGATGTGGAGATAATAATTCATAACAAGTCAGTTATTAATTGAATTTTTGAATCTTCTTATGTTGCAAATTGTCCATGAACAGACCTTGATTTTCCTGAATGCATTTGTTACTCAGAGTTATTTGCTGACACAGGAAACAGAAACCACAGAAATGCTGGCTGGGGCTTACCCTTCTTTCTCAAAGGCTGAGTAGAACAACCATCAACTAGGCACTTACCATGAGGGTCAGTGAAAGAAAAATGGAGCATAAAGTCAAAATATGGGAAGCTGAGAGACAGAGATAACCATCATAAAAGGGTTTGCAGCCTCTTGACCTCAGTGCTATTACCAGCTACATGCCATAACTTGATCTTTGGCATTAAACAATCTGCTGAGTAGGCGTTTGCTTTGTTACTGTCTTCCTCGCTGTTTTTTTCCAGCTGCCTTAACCCTTGGGCTGCTGCCATGTTCCTCCTTCATCTCTACCTCTTGACATATCCTCCTAACTCTGAAGGTAAGTTTTGGTTACAAAAACCCCTGAAACAATGCTCAGAGCTCTTTCCTAGATATTTTATGAGTAATTTGAAGATAAAAATACACTCCAAATTGTATTTGTTAGAATATTTTGATCAACTCTTTTCACCCACGCTACAATTTTTGCCTGCCTCTGCTGCTTTTATCTGGAAATGTGCATATGTAGTCATGCCCTGAAGCACTTATAGTCTGAAGACAGAACAGGATGGAAGACAATAGGAAACATAACTTCTGTCCTTACTTTTTGGAATACCTGTGGTTCACCCTAGAACTTCAAGCCTTTGCCTTAAACCTGGAACATCTTGGATAGCCCCAGGCGCCTTTGGGGACAGTTTACTAAATATCTGCAAAGATGTCCGTACTTCAGTGGAACACATAGGACAGTGATACTCTCTGGAAGTCTCTGACTGATAGAGACCTGCCATTGCCATAGTTACAAATTTGAAACTCGGTTTTAATTTTTATTTCACACTCCCTTTTTTTTCATATTTAAGAACACAGTCAAAATTTCCACTCCCCTTTCCTTTTTTTTTTTTTTTTTTTTATGTTGAACTGGAAATTGTTTTGAGCAGCTCCATTTTCAGCACATATTCCTGGCATAGCATAAAACTAATGAATAGCCCATTTGTGAGAAGTGTAGGCAGAAGGAATGTGATTGCAGGCAAATTTGACTAGGAATTGAAACAAATGTTCACAGAGAGTGTTTTGTGGTGTTCAGTCACACTGTCTAGCCCTTAATTGATGGGACTCTAGTCCTGAGATTCTAGTTAAATGCAGTATCTAGATAACTAAGCTGTATAATACACATTCCAGTTTTGTACTTACCACTGTGTGAAAAGTAGCTATGTGAAAAATAGTTTCACAGGTGTGATGAAGGGTGGCCTAACAGGTGCAAGGAGCTTCTGAAATCTACTGCCCCTCTTCTTCTCACCATCTTCAGCAAAAATCCTAAAAAAGAAGGGATAGTGTTGCGGGAGTTTCATGTTTGCCTTTTTATAAAGGATTTAGGGATTCTAATGGATGAGAAGAATAATAAAAGTCAATGTTGTTATGTTATGTAAATGTAAGAGTATGATACCAAGATATCACCTCAGGACAATTGAATTTTTCCCTCAGAAAAAGTCTTTTCCATAGGTCTGGTTCTTAGGTTGGGGATGGGGTATGAACAGCAAAAACATGCCACTTAATTACTTCAATCACAGTGAGGCTGCCTTGAAGCTATTGCCACCTCAAAGCTATTTCTGCCTCCTGGTCACTTCTACCTGGTTGATGGGAGTAAGCAGAGAAGGCCAGGGAGACCAAACACATAGTTATACCTCCTCTATCCAGACTTCAGGAATTTTCCAGCTCTCAGTGTGAGGTCTGTGATTTCGTCACAGATATGTTGCTATTTGATGTTTGTTACTAATGAAGACAAAGCTTTTTTTCCTTTTCTTTTGCCTGACAATGAGTCTACCATGGTGAAGAAATCTGAAAAAGACCACTAATGCAATAGGAATTATCTCCTGCACTTAAGAGAGTGTGTGGTAGTAACTACAGGCAGTATACTGTAGCTATCTGCCTTTGCTTCTTTTATGCTTTTGAAAGAGAGCTAGACTCGTCCTCATGCCAGCTACTAATGTTCTCTGAAGGCAGAGGCAGTGGAGTGAGACATGCTGCTCCTGTGTCTCAAGTTATCTTATCAGCTTCCACTCCTGATCCCTGGGATGCAAGGGAATTTCTAGCATAAACCTTAAGTGCTCCCACAAGCCATCAAGCCAGCTTAAATGCAGAAATTATTAAGCTTCTTAATTTAGGCACTTTATTTCTTAAGCCTGAATTTCTCTCCAGAAAGTTGGGGACAAAAGTCAAACATTAATAGAATAGTCGCTTATCTGACTGAGTTCAACTTCACAATAAATAACTTTTCTCCTTTCTCATGAAAGCTTGCCCACTCTCTGGTCTCTTCATCTTTGGAAAAACTTTCCTGGAATTTGAGATTTTAGGAACAATAAAAGAATCTGTGCAAATGAATGAAGTCTGGCTTTCTGGTAAAATACGTATCTTTCATGAACACAGGCAGGATGATCCCATGTTTGATTTATTTTGCAGGACTCCTGTGCCCTAACCTTGGCTCAGCAAGTGTGACATTAGGCTACTCTACATCCTCTCAGTTTTCTGGGCAAAACACAATCCATTAAATACTTGAAGTAATGTCAGGGAATATGGTATTCTTGGTCTGAAACTTGTATAGATAGCATCAAAGTATTATTACTGTGAACATTAAAAAGAAAAAAATTAAATTTGTCACATTAAAAATATCTCTATCACCTTCTGGGATCCTTTCCTTGAGTTTATGCTCACATATGTAGTACTGCACATTAAATTTCCAGCAGCTCTGTGCATGTTTTGCTGCTTAGGCCTAGTACAATATTTTGTTTGCCTTGCTCTTTCACATTATCTTTTACTGATTCCTTTCTTTCTTATTTGTTGCGCTTATTGTTCTTCATTTAATCCTTACCTGCTCAGATAGTCATCTGACCTAGTTTTATGATATGGATTAAAATGAATCCTATAATGTAAGTATTCTTGCTTTTCTGTATTCTGCCCTGCCATCTGTGTTTTGCAGGGATTTCAGTTACTGGGACTGGCTTTGGTTAAGGGAGCTTCTGTGTCTCTGAGACTTAGCCCCTAAGTGACTGGGATCATGCTGCAAGAGGCTTTGTTCTCTGAGGTCTTGGGCACCCATTATCTCATTGCTTCAAAAACAGACTTAGTTCTTCAGCCTCTGAAGATAACTTTGTCTTTAATTATTCAGTCAGAAACTCCCACTGAGATGAACGGGGGTGGGGGGGTGGGGCAGGGGGGTGGGGGGGTGGGGAGGCAGGGGAAAGATCCATGTATATTTTAAATCAGAATTTCCTGTTCGGCAGATGGTTTTCTGGTTTTGCAGTGCTAACTCACTCTGTGTAAATACATACTTTGGGTGGGAAAGAAACTATCTCTTAACATTCTTGGGTTAAAAAGCCAGCAGAGATTTGTTCTGGTGCTGTAAATTCCTCTGCCAGTTTAGCAAGACTGGCAATGTGTAAGAACATTAATAAATAAAAGCAAACATGAACATCAAGGAAGAGAATTGATTCTTCTTTCTGCTTTTCACTCTATGCGGATTCCTCCAAATTAGAGCTGAAGAAAATCAACAAAGAGTTGTGCTAATGTCCCAGCCATAGAAAAGGTGTTGGATTGTAGGGTGCCTCAGATCAGCCTTTTATCTGTGCTTTCCTTTGTTTATGAAGCTCACAGCTTACTTTTGCTTAACAGATGATAATCAAGTACTCTGTATGATGATGACTGATCAGTGCTGTGGCGAATTTTCATGACTTGTCTTGCCCCAAGACTTGCTTACTGATCCATATATTCCTATGTAGGAATGCACCTGGATTTCATCTCTCATTTTCACACTTGCATAATTTTTCCTTTTGGATGATAATGGCTGTTATAATTGCTATGTGACATACAGTCTGAAAGGTCTATCCCAATGTGAAAGTTCATACACATCACATTTTCAGGTCTGAATTTCTATTTCTGCTATGTAAGGGCATAGTAGTAGGGTTTAACTATAGTTACTACAGGATTTAAACAAAACCTTTTAGAAGGCAGTGAGTAGGAGTTCTTAATTTAAAAGAAGTCTAAAACCACATCTTTATAGAAACAGCTAGCCAAAATTATAGGAAACTCTGCCCAAAGAACAACTGTGACCTATGCAGCTAAAGAGATTTTTTTTTTCCACATCTCTAACAATCAAAAAGATGGAGGAAATGAGAATGGTAACTGTAATTGTCTTTATAAGCAAAGGAAACAACAAAACCCGGGACTATTTACATATAACTGGTAGACCCAATGGCAGCTTGAAACAGGTAATGTCTAAAAAGAAAGGACTGCTCAGTAAAGTTCTGTCTGAAAGTAGAGCCGTAATCAAATAAATTACCCATGATTGCTTAAAACCTGCTGTGTTCAGAGAAAGGACTTTGCAGATTCTCTGCACCTAGGATCATCTTAAAAAAGACCCAACAACATCTTGCCCCTTCATCTATTTCTTCTCTAGTGAAAATTGTATGCTGCTAAATGTAGAAATCTGATATCTGCCTGGGTCATTAACAGGCTAGATAGATACTTCAGGTATGCATCACCGTTAGCATTCAGAAAATGATGATGACACTTCAAAATTCAATGCCTTGTTTTGTTTTGTTTTGTTTTGTTTTCTGATAGTCACAGACCTTGAAAACATGAAAGTCTCAACTTCTGCTACAGAATTCAATATATTTCTAACCTTGGAAGTTCTAAAGGTAGTCCTGGAAAGCAATAAGGGTAGTTTAAAAATCTGGGATTCAGAAAATATATATAAAAAAAATCCCATTCTTTTTTTATTTCTCCCTCAAGAGTTTCAAAGGCTGGGTTTAGCAATCCCAATTTAGTATTTTGGGAATCACTTTGTAACTTCAATCATTACTTGTTGCTTCTTTAATTCAGAATTCAATACCTGTCTATTGATAGTTGTCATTGCTGTGCATTTTTGACAGTCAGGGGGACATCTTCAGTATAAGATGCAAGGATGTGGTTTGGTGAATCTTACTAAAACTAGGGGAGGTTATGTGTTTCCTATACACTGGACTGAAAATGTGCCCCTAAATGTCGTGTACATGTCTGTTCCTTCTGGACTCCCCAAAATTGGCTGGTGCATGCATGCCTGAACTCAGCTTTGTGCTGTTGTGTCACTGGCTACTCCCCTTGCCATCCAGAAACTGATTTACTGCTGTGCTGGTGTTTTTAGTTGTCAGTCTCCTGGTGCTTATGAATAGAATATATATACAGATGCACTGTCACAGTCAATGCAGTTCTACCAGACAAAGTATGCCACTGTAATACAGGACAGGTGGCAGGTACAAAACCCTATGAATGCAAGATTTCTTCTCTGTACACATCCACGCACAGAAAAAAAGGAAGACTGGGCAGTACCTTTCCCCCACACAAACCTGTAAGGATGAAACCTTGCTACTTTCTATCCAGGGATTTTTATTTTTTTTTTTAACTGAATACATGAGTTTTAAATAAACAATGTGTGTCTAAAATAATCACGTCTAGTGTAAACAGTACAAATGGACAGCATGTATGTCTTTGAAGAATAAATGTACACCTACCATTCCTGATCTTCTGAGTTTTTTAATCTGAACCCTAGAGCTGAATTGCTCCATGGCTGTAAGCAAACCACCGTGGAATGGATTTAGCTGAATGGATTCAGCCTGCTCTCTGGCTGGCCATGCCGGGAGTTATCACCTGGGTGCGAGTGTAGGTAGTTGAGGACAGAGTCAGGCAGGCAAGTCCATATTTTATCACAAGTTAAGGGTACTCTGCTGCTTGCAGATCAGAGTCCCAGGGGCTTCCAGTCTTTATAGAACTAATAAAGGACTGGTGTATCCGCCTTATTGCTTGCATGTTTTTTATTTCTATATATATATATAGATTTGATGCTTTGAATTAAAATTAATCCCATGATTAATGTCCATATAGTACTTTAAAATAGCTGCATGTCCTAGCCTACATTTATGTTGTCCTACTACCTAAGGCTACCAAGATAATTTTATTATTCAAAAAAATTAATTTCGGAGGATACCAGGAAATCTTAGTTTTGTGGTTAAAGAAGAAAGCTTTTCCATGGGAAAGCCTGGTTTCCCTCACTGAGGGCTTGAATTTCCAGTGTTTTCAGGTTACGGTATTTCTGCTTGAATGCTTACTCTTTCAAAAACAGTTTTGCTTGAATTAATATGCATGTTAGTCCCAACATTACTGTAATCAGCTTTTTTAATTTCAGAAAGGATATTTTCATTTATATTTAAAGAAATTTATTGATACCTAAACAGTTCTACTGATGCTAGAAAAGTCCCCAAACTAAAATACATGTCTAAATACTCATACAATTTTTGCTTAAGCAAATATTTTTTCACAGTTGGGCAACACTTAATCTAACCAACATTTACTCAGATCAATATATTTTAATTGAAACTAATGGCAGATAGCTTAAACCAACAGATTTTTCACTGAACTAAGTACATTAAATCAATACATTGCTAAAAATGGCTATATCTTGTATAAAAGGTGTTTTTATTCTTAGCTAAAGTCATTTTATTGAAACATATGCATATTAACAGTAATCAAAATACTGATATTTAGACACTGCCTATGGCATCAGTACATTTAGAAAACTTTAGGTAAACTTACACAAAGAAGCCATGTAACACAAGGAGCTAATTTGCTGAAAGTAAAGAAAAAGTAAGGTGTGGGTTGACTCCTTCTCTCTGCTACAAACTATTCTCCAGCTGACACCAGGAAGATGAGTGAGGCATCTCTTTGCTCAGTCATGCTCTCTGGGCATTTGCCTGCTGGAGGTGACTATCTGTACAATGATTATTTTGGAAGCTTCCAACCAATGTGGCTGTTTCAATAAAATATCTCAAGTTTGGTGAAACCTGTCATTAGTGGCTGTTATTTCAAAGTCTATAAATGTATGAGAGTATTAAGCACCTTGATATCAGTGGAAATCAGCACACCTCTTATCTTTCCATAGCTCAGGTTCTTGTGTGCAGAACAGGGACAACAGCACTTGTCTTCTTTAGCTGTAAACTTGTGAGCTGGGGACTGTCTCTGTCTGTCTACTGAGACAACGCATCACAACAGGGTCTCAGTCGCAGCTATTATAATGACAAGCTGATTGTAAATATAGAATTGGAGAATTGGTGGCTTAAGTGAGAAACTGATGGCATTTACCCATCTGGTACTTTCATATTTTCAGCAGGAGATACACAAGAGCAGAGACACCACTGTGCATAGGAGCTACAGCACAAAGATGAGTGGGTGGGATGGAGGCTGGCAAATGGTCATCTGTTTTGGTATTCTGTTACAATTACAGCATAATTAGCCTACTAATTGCATGCCCAAGTTTAGTTGATGACTTTGTATGTGTAATTATGGCTTATTGAAATGCACTGTGTTTGCAATGCTTACTTCTGTTTCCATGTGACAGAGAAATTTTATTTTTCCACTCCCCTTCTGTTGATTGCACATGCAGAAATGTAGAATATGACCATAACCTATACAGGCAAGTATGTCAGACCACTGCAAAAATAGCAACCGAACTTTAACCATCAGTCCTGCATCCAGATCTGAGGGAGTTCCTGGCCTTAGATGAAGCTTTGATGGCTCCAGTGAAATCTGTGTTGTACCAAAGGCCACCATTGCTTATGGAATTGCATTATCAGATGCAGACATCCTGCTAACAGATCACCTCTTGGAAATGCCCTTTCTAAAAACAGCCTCCATCTTCTGCAAAGGCATTTTCCATCTCCAGATGAAGAAACTTCTGCAGCTGCCCCAATAACTTTGCACAAATGTTCTCTGATCTTTGTCACAGGAAGAGAGTGAGAAGAAGCCACTAAATAAATGTAATTTCTTAAGCAGGAACAATGTGTTTCTTACAGAGAAAATGATTCTTCCTTTTCTTCCACTTAGTTTCCCAGTATCCAGCCGAGAAATATGAGCTAAGCACTAAGGGAAGAATTTATTCTTTAAGAAGAATCTCAGATGATGCTTTAAACAATTTAAAGCTTTGTTTTTATTTGGTAAGCCTTCTTTAAAAAATGCTCTTTGAAGTTCTGAAATGGTTGCCAGGATTTTCTGTCCCATGAGGAGGTAAGGTGGCAGCCACATGACATATGGGCAGGATTTTATGAATCCTGCAAGAGGTTAGAGAGTCTGTCTCACTTTCAGAGAAATGCCACTGTATTTATAAGATGGTCTGTACCAAGGGAGAATAAAACTGAAGCATGCAGTCTTTACATTCTGTAATAGTTTGCTTTAATTAAAATTAGACCTGTTCCTAAGCAGAACTCCAGATCAGAACATACTCTTTTCAAACTTTGGGGAAAATCACATCGTGCAGTGATTGTTTGTTTGTTTCTTCTGTTTTTTTTTTTTTTTTTTTTTTTTTTTTTGATCTAACTTCCTTTAAAAATAAAAAATTGATTGGACAAAAGCTTGGAGCTGACAACTAGGGAGCTATAGACTCAAAGTTCCCTGAAAACTAAGTAGATGGACCATACTATTTCATTTTCTATGTATCTATTCCCCATGATTTATGATTCCCACAGACCAAGATCTGAAAATTCAGGCCAAAATGCCGAAGTGAAGAGCAGAGGAAGTAAACAACATTGACATTTCAGAGCAAAACCCTTTCAATCCTTCTTGTTAAGGAAGCTACTGATGTAAGTGAAACTTTTGGAATGGAAGAACAAACAGAAATGTACCTTTTTGGAGAAGCATGAAGCTGTTGATCCTGTTGAGAAATATATTTGATATCTCAGCTCTGTTCTTGGCTCAGCAGAGATCTGAAATATTATTAACTGGAGAAAAAGAAAAAAAACAAACAAAAAATCACCCCCCTGAAACAGACAAAACAAACAGATCTCAAACCAAAACCAACCTTTCCCATATTTTGTAGGATAAGGATACAAAAGTTGCAGATTTTCATCTGAATGTGGTTGGCTCCTTCTCTGCATATCTGTGACAAGCAGTGCTTCAAATCTGAGAAATGATGTCTTCTCATTCAAATACTGAGAAGTAGATTAAAGTATCTGAACCAGGAGGAAGGGCAGTCTTTTGGCATCTAACGTCTCCTATTACACCGATTAGATTTCTCCAGACTTTGGAGTCCTCCTTATTTAACCAGATCTTAGACCATATCCTTTAAATAAGTAGCAAAATCCATTTAACGAACAGGTTCCTTCACAACTTAACAGTCAAGTGCCATTACCTATTTAACAAGTAAGTTAACTGAGATGTTGCACACAGCACAATCCGCTTGTATGTTCAATTAATTCCTCGTAACTGTCCCAACTTGCTACTCTTCAAATACTTGCATAAAGATTTAGAAAATGTAGCATGTTTAGCAAGAAGAAAACAGGGAAGGAGAGATGACTCGTCTCTTTCTAGATAGATTTTGTAAAATGCTAATTATACTGGACAATTCTATCCATTACATTGTATAGGATACACTGTCATACTGAGCATCTTGGCATCTCGATGGACATGCAATTTGCATTTGTGTCAGCTGTAGTTAATTACAGTGGTATCATGCGGATATTTGTACAAAGCCTTGAGATATAAAAGATAATTTCAGAGTTTATTAATTATTACTAATAAATTAAGAGTGCTCTGGTTGATCTGATTTTGTGGGCTTTTATGGTATCTTCTTATTAAGATAGTCTGTAAGATACAAACTCACAACCCTGCATATAGCGTATTCTGTCTTGTTGGTTAGTCCTAAACAAGGGACAAAAAAAGAAAAGTCTTGCTAGAGCAGAGCATCAGCGCTTTTTAATTACACTATTTTGTGGTACAAGGTGGGCTGGTGAGATGACCTACAGGAGGAAGTCAGCACTTTTTGAGTGAGTACCAGCATATTTTTACATTTGCTTCCTTCAGCTTTCTATTCGCTTTCAAATGGATCAAGTTCCCTTTCTTTGGATCTTTAGCTTTGTCCATTAGTACATCCCCAAAGAGTATTTTGTCAAACAAAGCAAAACACTTTGAAGACCATTTTAAGTTCTTTTAAGAGTTATGGCCAATACTTTGTTTATGTATAGTGATTATTTACTGAGTTAGCACTCCCAAAAGGCAAATCTGGGTAGATACCAGAAAAATGCTTCAGTTAATCGTGAGTTGGTTTGATCTCCTGGTATTTTGTGGTATTTTATGCTGTTTTAATGGCATCACTTGAGATTCTTTGGGCACAAAAATGTTTTAAACTGTGATCTGTAATAAATTGTAAGGGAGTGATTTTCAAATTTCCATAGTAAGAAGCTCTGTCGAAAATGTTCTCATATCCAGGTTGCTGTTCTTGACAACATAACAACAAATGGCTATACAAATCTTACAGCAACAAGAAGGACTGGAGAAAGAGATCATGATTATTGTAAACCTAAATCCTACAATGAACAATTGTTTCCATTTAATCATTCCCATTTACTATATTTCAAAAACTACAAGATTGTTTGTTGTGTGATGGCTAGAAATATTTTCTTAGTTTATGTTTACAGGTGTTTGCTAAGAATCACTTCTCTTTCTAAATATCACTGCCTTTAAGAATCCTGAGAAGAAGTCTTGGTTAATCTTCTTTCGTGCCTCTATTTGAAGGACACCTTTTAAAGGATATTTGTTGGTAAAGCTCTTTTTATTATTATTTTTTTTCCTTGGATTTATAAGATGTTGGTGAGGATAAAAACACATTGAAAAGCTCAAAGATCCAATAACAACTAGCTCACTTTCCTTATGAGCATATAAATTTCAACCAAGAAAATGTTAACAGCCACAACTTTAATAATTAAAAAAAAAATATAGTTTTCATGTGTCCATGACATGAAAATACTGTGAGCACCTGAAAGAGTCAAGAAACCTTCAGAATATTTTGTGATCTGGTGGCCAAGGAAGGCTAACTACTCTTCAGAGATGTTTTTAATAAGAACAATGCTGGAATTGCACATTAGACTATTTAGACACCAAACTGATGCTGTCAATGATTTTTCATTACTCCATGCTCTACACGCCTCTTTTGGACCCAACGCTGACCACACAGCTTGGTATAATTGAGAGGCTGAGCTCTATTTCCATGTGGTATTTTCCTTTCTGTTTCAATGGTAATATTCACATACAATAGACTGAGATAATAGTACAAAACCTATATTACTCTCAAAAACATCATTTGCTGTCTAAATCCATTGTACTGCTTGGGAGCTAGTTAGTTAATTATTAAAACAATATCTAAAAATAATGAACTTCCAGAAAAATTGGCAGGCCAAATTCTGTTCTTATTCATCCCAGACAGCACCACAATGTGATGTAGTGTATGAGAGTGGATTATAGAAAACAGTGTCAAATAATTACTTTTCAATAGTGGATAATTCATGTGTGGGTTGTAGGAAATAGCCTAACTGCTTTACAGATAGCCATTACATTCCTTACCCTCTCTTTATCTTGTCCTTTACCTGCCAGCTTCAAGCACAGTATTTGCTATAGGAAGACCCAGGTATCCTTGCAAGATCTCTTTCATCTCTCATTGCAGATAGGATCTGGCAAAGGAGTACCACATTATTTTAACACAAAGACAACTGTCACATTATTTCCCCAGTGGCCAATCACCCTGCAGGGGACAACTTCATCTATATTGTACCTACTTAACATACTTCATTAACTCTGTCAATTACCAGCTATCTCAGCACCTTTTCTGTTGGCATTACACAATTTATTCTTTCCATGTCCCAAACAGTACCATCATAGAAACCCCCTTCGTTATGCAAGTAAGGAGATATTAATCTTAAAAAATGTGTATTAGGAACAATTCAAATAGATTTTCAAGATGGTTTATGGCTTGTTTTTCAGTGGTGTTCAGTACCTACTACTATTGCTGAATCTCAAACATATGGGAGAGCTCCCTCTGAAAAGTGGACATACGTCTGTTAGAGGTGACTATATTTTTCTTTGACAGAGACTTTCCAGAGAAGTTCTCACTGCCAAATATAGCAGCTAACTTTTCTAGTTTGACATACTCTTTTAAGCTAAACTTTGATGCAAAATAAACAGAGACTTAAATTTAGTCACTTAATTGAGACTCGTTATGCTAGGAGCTAAGAGGCATATTTACCCTGGCCTCCTTCTACAGACAGTCAAGAAAGACTTGCCCTTCTGAAGGGAAATTCAGCCCTCCTGAGCTGACCTATACCCACTTACTTTGTGAGACTCTGCTCATGACCACAGAGCCTCAGTTATAGTGGCTTTTCATTAAATGCAGCACTTAGAATATCCTTGTGAGAAGCAAGACTTTCAGTTTTATGGTGAGAGCTCAAGAGGAGTGTTTCAGGTGGCTGCAATGGCCAGCAGAAAGGTAGAGTTGGATGAGGAGCTGAAATTTATGGGTGGAAGTAAAGTGACATTAAGGTTTGGTCTCTAAACCCAGGAACAAGTACAGCACAGCGGAAAGGGGACTTGAGAGTCCCAGGGCAGCAAAGGTGTGAGAAGGCTTCAGAGAGAGGAGGTGTAAAACTAGGAAGAGCATTTGGTTGAGCTAGCATTTGTCAGAGTATGTAATTGTCTACTTGAAAATTAAGCTCTGCTTATGCTAATTGGCTTCAGTGACTGAGCCCAGATTACAGGAGAAAGGAGCTTCTGGGGGAGCAATGATGGGTACAAAGGGCCCCGCTCACAACAGTGTACAATTCCCCACCACTGTTGTGGGGAAAGAACAGATTTATAGAATTGCTCCCTGCTTCCCTCCCTCGTCCTCTTATTTTTTTTTTTTTTTTTTTTGTTTTTATTTTTCTGGCTGGAATATGACAGGCTTCTTCAAAGGACACTTTTGAAACTAAGAAAACCTGTATTTTCACAGAAAAATCTCAAACGGTAAATGACCTAATGCCTGTTACAAAGATACCTGATTAAAGCAAATTCAACATACAGTTTAGAACAGACTAGCATCAAAAGTTCTGAAAAGGAACAGATGAACCAAGAAAATTGAAAGTCAATGGAAATCATAAATACTTCCTGATTATGTGGTTTTCCCAGTCACTTTTCAAAAGGAGCAAGGAACATCTGATCTCCCTGCCCCTGCTCTAATTAGGTTGAAATGCAAATCCTTCAGAAAAAGGAGGCATGGCTTGAGGTTACCCATTGCAGTTGCGGAGTTTGTTGTGAAGTTGCAGGTTTCTGCATGCTTCAGCTTTCCAAATTAATGTTTATTTTGACTGAATATTTTGCTGTTTCTCCTTTTCTCTTCATCAGTGTTTTATTTGTTTTCTACCTGAATCAGTATGTTTCCTCCAACTGTAGCTGCTGCATACTTCTGCAGGTATTGATCAGGGCAGTCTCTCTGATCAGTTGGAGAGCAAATGACATTACCTGTAATCTCTTCCCATGTTAAGGCCTTATAAATATGAGGTTTCAGTACATCAATTATCTTTAAGATACCATAACTGCATATTAAGAAACATCAGATATCTATTGCCATATGCTACATTTGTACCTTCACTATACTTCAAGACACCCCTGGGGACATTACAACATTCCAAGTACAGTTGGAATGTGAATATAGACTAAATACATAAGGAAGAAGGGTCTCCATAGTGAGGATTGTCTCTGCAATAAATGAACTTTTTTTTTAACAAATCCTTGTTTAATATTGCTGTCTGGGCTAAGATTCCTTTTACTATTAGTAGGACAATCATTTAAAGTGAACTCTCTAATTGTTGTAAAAATAAAAGCTTGTGATTCTCTGATGTGCTCATGACGTGAATTTTTGAATTAATCCAGGGGGATGCTTAGGGACTTGCAATACACTGAAACACTTTTACTTCTGTAAAAGCTGTTTGTTCCTATCCAGGTGTAGTAAGTTTTGTTTTTGTGTTTTTTTTTTTGTTTGTTTTTTTTTCTCTTTTTTCTCCTCCCCTTAAATAAAAATGAACACTGTGCCAACACTAGCTGACTCCTTTTTAATCTGTCAGCACATTCTTTACATCTGTGCATAAACATTATTATCACAAACTCAGAGTGTTACTGTAAAAATTATCAGAGTCCTCAAAACGTACTCTCTGCAGTTTCCATTGGAATACAACTTTAATGTGTTAATGTGAAAACAAGCAATCTTTAGGAAGAAAAAAATAGGTTTTTAATTTTCACACAAGGTTATCCAGGGTTTCCTTCACTATAACGTGTATGCACGGGGTAAATATTTTGTATTTAGTACAGTATTATATTCTGACATATATTTGGCCTTGATAATATTTCCTATTGTGTTCACTTAAAATATTAAATGCTTATGAAAAGACACAGTCTGAGGGAGAAGGACGCAGGACGTGGCATATTTTCAGAGATTTTTAAAGATCACTTTTTGAGAATGGAACCTCTAGCTGAGTACTTGTATGCCTATTTGTAGGAAAAAACAGTCATCTTTTTCTTGTTTATAGGGATGACCTTTTATGTTATAGTAAATGCTTTGAAGCACAGTTATTTTTAATTGCTTTATACGCCTATTGAGACCATTCTGCGTGTCACTTTGTTATATAAAGCGCCAAGTCACATATGTTTGGTCAATGAATCTTTTGGTGCCTTGATATTCATGTTAAAGTCTGAGCAAGAGTTGTGGAAACATTGTGTTCTGGGTTTCGCTGTTGGTATTCTTTTGTTGTTTGTTTGTTTGTTTGTTTTTACTGTCACTCTAGCTATATACCTAATGAGGTGACAGAAAGAATTAAAAATGACAGATTGTTTTGGCTGCAGTGGGGCTGTCGGAGCGATATTTTCCTGCAGTACAGCTCAATAAACCCAGCTTGTGGAAAGCCCTCTGCACATGATGCATCGCTGCAGCAAGGGTCCTGGCGGAGGTTTAAAGAAGAGCGGGCGGTGGGCTGGGCAGCGGGGCGCGGGGGCTGCTGCCACCCCCGGGGCTGGCCACTGCGGGCCAGCCCGGCCCCAGAGCGCTCCTCCCCAAAACATCTGCTTAGAAGTTGCGAAGGTTGGCTAACGCACATGTATTTCTGTCCAAACACCTTGCAAAACTGTAGCTTCCAGTCCATAATGGTTGGGGAAGTGTGGCAGCACCTTCTGAGGGCGGTCCCTCTGAGCCCGGAGGCGGTGGAGATGTGGTGGTGTAAAGCAGCTGTCCGGATTTGAGGTAGCCTCCGCGTCTGCAGTAATAAACGTCTCAGCATCCACATGCCATTTTCTGCCGAGTGTCTGGTGGAACAATAAAACGTATCAGAAGAGATTCCTCAGGACAGAATGGTTAACTACAGGTGTTAGACTGATAGCCGGTATAATTAAGAAAAAAGATCTGTCATTTCACAGACTGTGCAGAATAAATTCCAGATATCCGTGTGTAATCTTTCAAAGTGCCTTTATCTCCAGAGCCAGCGAGGGTGACCACAGAATACCCTGAACCCAATTATGTACTTTCTGTTTATCATATTTTTATTTCTCAAGACACGGGTCTAATAACAAAGATCAAAAAATGTTTAAACCAGAGTAATTTCAAATGTCAAGAACTAGTTATTCTTACAACAAGCTCCTAGGTCTTGACAATGTAAGCTGTTCTCTTTGGTTTGATTCCTCTTGGGGAGTGGAAATGAGCGACTAGGGGATTTAAAGTGACTTTGTACTGTGGAATCAACACATGCTTTTGAGACCTGCATTTGACACTGGCTTTGAGGTGGTTTGCTTCTTCTCTTTTTTTTTTTTTTTTTTTGTAATAATTTTTGAAGTATGGGTGGAGGTTTTATGTTGGTTTGTGTTTTTTTCTTTTTTTTTTCTTTTTTTCTTTTTTTCAAAGAGGAAGCTGCAGAAGAATTGCAGTTTATCACCATCAGGGAGTTTCTATTCAGTTCTTTGGATCTGAAGAACTTAATCAGGTAAGAGTCTGCGGGAAGGAAGAATCCAAACACAAAATCGACATCAGAAATTTACTTTAGGAGGAAAAGTAATTTTGGCAACAATATGAGCAATAAAAGGAGGAGGGCAAAGAGGTTGATTCCCCCACAGTAGGAAATAAAACATATTTCTGATATTTGAAAGAGGATTCAGAGAGTACCTGTTTTTATTCTCTTCACAGTTCCTCATGTTCAAGGAGCAGTACATGTATGGATGTTAAGCAAAACCAAGCGGTTCCCCACAGATGATGTTCTGCATGTGTAATGTCCTGCAGGGGAGGAAACAGCTTGAGCCTGGAGGTCTCTAGCTTTTGACTACAAGACATAAAGGTTGCTGTTGTTGCATGCTTTCTTGAGATGCTAAGTAGACATAAATACAGATGAAGACAGGGGAGCCATACATACTAATGCTGTTTTCAGAGAGGGAGGTGGTTCAGTTCTTCATTCTCCAACTGGCTCACCAAGGGAAGATCTGGGAAGGTGACAAGTGCTCCACCCTCCCAAACAGGGGCAAAATCCTGCCCGTGTCAGCAAGAAGAAGGAACTAATTAAAAGTAAAAACTCTAATGAAAAAAGTAGTCTTGCTCCCACTAGGACCTGGGTGAAAAAGAGAAAGTGAGAATAATTTCATTTGCATCTTATCTCTAGTCTGGCAATTGCACTTGCTTGTTATTTGGGTCTTGGACAAACTCACCAATTCTGAAAAGTAAAAATGAAGATGGAAAAATACTGCAAGTAATCATGCAGAGTAGAATTCTGAGGGTAGCTTCAAGAGAACAAAACAAAACTGTTTTCACTGAGATCAATCATGTTAGTTTTCTGTCTTTTTTTTTTTTTTTTTTAGTCTTAATTATCAGTGCCAAGCAGGAATCACAGATTAGACACTATTGAAGCTATTTTTAAGTTTAGCTTATTGAAACCTGATCTCTTCAGTGAATCTGCTCAGAACAAACCTAACTTTTAGATTCTCTGGTATATTGCTCATCGTATCCTGAATGGAAAGGAGCAGATGCAGATAATTCCTCCTGAGACCAAGATCATTGCAAGGAGTTCAGATTTCACATGCACACTAAATTAGTCAAGCATTTGAAGGTGGGGTGGAGGGGATCTGTTTCTTGATTATGTAAAAAATTTGCTGCTCAGTATCTTTTCCCAAAACTCTTTGGATTTGGGAGCCCTCATTGTGAGGGGATGACAGGCTAATGGCGCCTTCTGCTCTAATGTCATCTGAAATTGGGTATGGTTTTAGGGAGTTACATCCCTGGGCATTTAGATTAACGTTTCATCAAGAATAGCAAATGTTGTATCAGGGTGAGGAGGGATTTTGGACCATGCCTCTTGGCAAGGTGGCAACCCAGGTAAAATTTTTCATGATGGCTGACCATGGTCTGTCTGTCAGGCAATTTGTGTGGGAGGTAGAAGTAGAAGGATCAGAAAAAGAGGGACATCTTTTCTGAAGGTTATTTGTTTTAATCTCACTTTAGCCTATTCTAGGCTTAAAGGAAGGGTTTGGGAAAGAAGAAGGGGAGAAGAAAAAAGACAGACAGAGGGAAAAATGTGCTGAGACATGTTGGGGAATAGAGGAAAATATGAGAATGGCAGCTAGACCTGATCCAAAATAGAAAGTAAAGTAAGCAGAGCAAGTTGTGGAGTGGTACAAAACAGGATACAAGGAGGCCAGATATAAAAAACCTGAATTATCAGAAGTTTTATATGCTTCTGTGCACACATATGTGTGTGTATATTTAATCTCTTCACATCCATAAAATGCCCACATTTATCTCAAAGATGCAAATATACACTTTTACGAAGTTAAAATAAAGTAAATGCTAACCTTCATCTGTGCTTGTGCTCTAGGAGAATAAGTCTTTGTCTCTGTTAGCAATTATGACTGACAAATGGAAGTGGATCTGCAGAGTGAATCAGTGTGTATAAAAGACCCATTGACAGTATTATATGCTTTTCAGGCAGTTCTGACCAGGAAAAGCTGTAGTCCAGCCCTGTCGGCTGAATGGCCATTCCCAGCTGGAGTGCCTGATGTGTGCTTATAGGGTATATCACCCTCTTTAGCTTGTCACAAAGCAAGCTGGTTTGAGTGATCCAGGTCCATTGAATGTTGTAAACTAATAAGGCACAGTAAGTGAGAATGACATGAAGGTTCAAATGCTAAAGTAGACTTTCTGCAAGAAGTTAAGTAAACGCTCACTGTCTTTTCTGTGGTACAGCTTGTATAGCTCTAAACCCCAAATCCAATGTTTTTATACAAAGCTATTTTATGTCACATCTTGAAACTTATTCAGCATCTACATTATGCTTGTATAGCAAACTAAGACTCCAAAAGGTTTGTGCATTATTAATGAAATAGTGGAAGTGCTCTAGAATCAGCTTTCATCTAAATAAAGGTGACGATGTTTATCAGTACCCTTTGTATTCATTGTTGTCCTGAGTGCACAGCACTTCCTGTTGGTACGTATGCTATTGATTTGCTGACTAATCTCTTTATCTGATCAGTATTGATTGTAACTCTCAGTCTATAACCTTTAGACATGGTGATATTGTGGCTAAATAAAACACAGATGCAAAATAATTAACAAGTTCGGAGACTGGTATTTCCTTTCCAGCAACTAGTATAAGCAAGTCTTATATTTGACAACTAGAAGTGGTATTTTTAGAGAAAAGCATAAATAGAAGATGAATATGTAATCTTTAGTTCCTTATTATAAATTACTCAAGAAGAAATAGTAAGTTACCTTGGGGAAATCAACAGCTTCTTCAATTGGATTGCTTCTGTCACTGCATGGACACAGTCTTGTTTGATGTCCTCCTACCATTTGTCTTGTATGGAGTCTTTTATCTAAATCCAAAGCAATGCAGTCATCACTGCTGCAATTCAATAATGGCTCCACAGGAGCTGTCATCCACAGTTTGCTATTCATCTTGTAAAGCCTTTGAGTTTTCAAAGTATCCACTAAAGTTGGTATTTCAATGCTGTGGACAGATCACTTAAGGTTCTTTTGTATTTTCAAAACAGGTCTAAATTGAGAACGAGCAGATATTGAAATGCCCAACTTATTGTACCTAAGTGCCAAAGGAGATGATGTAAGTGTCAAAAGGTAATTAGATAATCAGACCCACCTCCCAGTTGAAAATGTGTGACTTTGGGGACTTGAATGACAATTTGACTCAATACTGGCATTGCCTGTGGGGAGTGAACCCATTGAAACAAAAAGAAAAAACACAAAGAGACGGAAAATATTGGAATTAACCACAAGCAGACCCAGGAAGTGAAAAATTATTATGTGATAACAGCATGAAATATAAAGCACAGAGGGCATTCATATAATTTCCACTCAAGACCTTTATTCCCTTTGATACAGACTTAGAAAGCAGGGGTCATGGACTCGAAGGTTAGCGGCAATCATGAATAAGCTTGCATTTATCATGAATCAAGAGCCTGGATGTAGGCAGCTGTTTAAGAAGCTGCTGAGATTTAGAACAAGCTGCTGAGATTTGGGTGGGGTTTGGGTTTGTTTTTATTGCTGTGGGTTTTGTTTGTTTTTTTTTTTTTTTTTTTCAGATGCCATTTTACTCCATCTGAACATGTATTTTAGCTGTTAGACTTTTGCTTGTTTCCTTTAAACAAAAGTGTAGCCATCTTTGGGCACTAATCTGGGATGATTTAGTACAGAACAACAGAAAAAGAGATGAAGTGTATTCTTTGGGACTGAGAGTTAGCTTGGGTAAGGAAGCAGTATTCTCACCTGACCTCATCTTTCGCCAGGATGATAAATTTTTATACAGTCTTCTCTTACAAGAAGTACCATGGTTTACTTAGTTTACTTTACATAAACTGGTATTTTACCTGAAGAAAATAGTCTCTGTGGGAATACTTCACATTGAAGGTACTGAAGGAAGAAAGCTTCCTCTGTCAGAACCAATGCCACTTCCTTCAACATGAAATCTATCTTTATTGAAAAGCAAAGAAAAATATTTTACTTTTTAAAATTTCCTAAATCCAACCCTATGAATTTATGAGATTGCCTTAGATTCAGGGTTCTTTGGCACTGCTACTATATGTGCCTTCCCCTATTGCCTTTTTGGGGACAAGAAACATAAATCACTTACTGTCCTGGGTTGAGTGAGTGGTGGAGTTTTTTGGTGGCAGGGGAGGGGGCTATCGGGGCGGCCCCCTGTGAGAAGCTTCTTGAAGCTCCCCCAGCTCCACATCAGCTCCACTTCTGTTTGGGAAATTGAGCCAATCGGCTGTGCCTCTGTGATAACGTATTTAAGAAGGGACGTGGTGACGGGCAGTGGGACTTGTGAGGAGGAGTTGCTGCAGCTGCATGAACACCAAGGTCAGTGGAGGAACGGAGGAAGAAAGGAGGGGGGAGGTGTGCCGGAGCAGAGACCCCCCTGTATCCTGTGGTGAGACGGCAGGGCGGCCCCCCCTGCCACCCATGAAGATCTACAGTGGAGCAGACATTGATTTACAGCCTGTTGTTCCTGCTCGGCTGATCAAGGTTCTGTGCCCAAAGAAGGCCGGGGTCTCATGGAAAAAGGTAGCCCCGCTGCTGTAATTCAGTGCTGGGAGGATTGCAGCATGCGGGGGAGTCCCACGCCGGAGCAGCTCGGGAAGGGCTGCAGCTGTGGGAGAGAATCCAGTCGGAGGAAGTTAGTGACCCATGACGGAGCAGTGTGGGGAACGCTGCGGCCCATGGGAGGAATTCAAGTCGGAGAAAGTTTGTGGAGGACTGTCTCCTGTGAGAGGGGGACCACGATGGAGCAGGGGGTAACAAGTTTTGGACACTCCCCTCACCGAAGATGAAGGAAGTTGCAGCACTGACTGCACCCCCCATTCCCTGCCCCTGCGCCACTGGGGGAGGAGGTAGAGATATCGGGAGCAGAGCTGAGCCTGGGAAGAAGGGAGGGGTGGGGGGAAGGTGTTCTCAAGATGTGGCAATGCTTCTCACTGTCCTACTCTGTTATGTGTTGTTAGTGTCTGTAATAAATGTATGTTCTTTTTTTTTCTTCCCCTAACGAGTCTGCCTTTTGCTCATGATCATAAAAGGGGGATTTTCCCCCATCCCAGTCCTATCTTGAACCCCAAGCCTGGCTCTCTGTCCCTTCTCATTGCCGGAGGGGAAGGGACAGAGAGGTGCTGCATTGTGGTTGGCTGCCAATCAGGCCTAAACCACGACACTTACTGTGTGGTTTCTTAGAGTACATGCTAGCGTTAAGTGGTCTGCATGAGTACAGGAACACGGTCATACAGAGTTTGCAAACATAAGTTTGCCTTGTCCCTACCCTCTGGTACAGAAGAGGTGCAGATGGATCACTTGGAGGCAGTGTCCTGAGCTACTGACTGGTTCTGCCCTTGACAGTCTTAGTGCTGCCACAGAAATCCTCACGCTGGTGCCAGCATCCTGCATTGATTTGCAGAGTTCCTGGGAGGCTCTGTAGATGCAGCTCAGGGTGGGGAGGGTTTCTTAACACAATCAAAATGCAACCCTACTCTGCCTGTGTATTTTGCTGCCTCCTTTCTCTGAGCTAAATTGTACTAATTTCCCTGCCCAGAGCTCACTGCAGTGGCAGAGCTATGACTCACCTGGTAGTTTCTGAGACAGCCAGGCATTCCCCTCTAAATCTCTTCATCCCCTTCAGCCTATTTTTAAATGCTTGGCCTCTGTTCTTAAGTGCTGGTATTGAACAAAATGTAAATATAGTGCAACCTCTGATTTTAACCTTGGCCTTGATCCTCCTCTTATTCTAGTTAAATGTAATAAAAAAAAGAAGGTAGCATAAAGATGTATATCCTTTTTTTTTTTTTTTTAAAGATGTTTATAGTTCTTTAAAATACATGAGTCAGCTAAGCATTTAAAAGTAAAATATAGATATAAAATTATTCAGATGGGGTGATATAATATAGAATTTAAATTGAGCATATTTTAGCAGCACTGGGAAACCTTACCCCAGAGCTAATAATGTAATAGATCTATCTCACCAACAACTTGAAACTTGCAACAGAGTTTTATCCACAAAGGAGAGTTCTCTGGCCTACTTTAGTAAATACCTTAGAGGACTTTGCCTGTAAGATTACATTTGAACAATACAATTTATTAAAATCTCTGTTCTTATTTTTCCTACTGAAATTTTAGCCATTTTCTATGAAAAAAAAAGTATAAAAACATCCAACAGGCAAAATAAACATAATTCAACAAATGTTTCATTGAGCAGGTATATATGGAAAACATTGTATAGTTTATTTTTCACCATCGGTTGTATACTCATATTGATGCATCTGCCTCTTTTGCTATGGTGCATCAAGCAAGATGCATTCCTGACTAAGAGTATTTCTTCAAATCTGAAACAGCTGTGGGAATATAATTAAAAAATTACCCATTAAATACAGTCCTAATAAAAACAAACCAAACCAAATTGAAACACTTTTATTATTTCTTATAAATGGAAATAATTTAAATTTTGTTTAATAAGTCTTATTGTCCTGAATGTGATTATAAATTGTTGCAAAAGGATACAGAAAAAAGTCGAAGATACATCATCTTATAATTCACTTAAGATGGAGACGCATATTTTGGTGACTGTTATTTAGCGATAGTTTACATTAGTGTATCACTGTTGGAGGTGTAAATATTTAAATCCATTCACTAAGTAGGATTTTACATGGAGTAAAAATAACAGAACTCAATATAGTGATGTTAATTAATAGATATATCTCAGGTTTCTTCTTAGATTCAGTTATTTATTCTTGCATTTACCTTGGAGTTTTTATGTGATTCTGTTTGATCTGAGAATTTAAGTTCATTCCATTTAGTGGAAGATGTTAGATATTCAACAATAATAATTACTATTTTAAAATTAGGCCATTTATGTAAGTAGTAGGATGCAGAGCTGGGAAGTAACTCTAGACAGCCATTTTCGCAAAGGGGTGTAAAGAATTTCACAAAACACTGTTTCTGGACACTTGATCTTCTCAGGTGCTGCTTACCTGCCAAATTCAAGAAAAGCAAATTGACATATGTGAAACATGTAGAAGTCTAATCCTGGATAACAAAAGGAGAAGATTCATGCTATTTATTAAGCAATGCCAAAATCCAGATGCAGACAATAAAGAGTCACAACAAAAGCATTTAATTAACCTGTAACTCATTCACTGCATATGGAGAAGTACTAATGTGATAAAGGACTGTACCATGATAAAGAAATGAAACAGATGAATTTCCATGAGTCTAGCGTCACAGGCAATCCAATTTAGAAAGAGAGAGAAAGGTATTTGGTCTGACATTAAGAACGTTCATTTACCAGTAGCTGATGGGAAAAAAACTGAAGCAAAACAAACCATGTAGGAACTCAAGACATGAAGCAACGATTGAAGGTAAGGGTGTGTGTTTGGGTGCATGTATGTGGGCAGTGGGTGCAGAGAGATGGGATTAATTATGAAGTGGGAAGACATGCTGTCAAAAAGTAAGTGTAGGTTAGAACCCCACATAAAGAGATATCCCCTAAAAAGTCAGGGAAGAATACTTAATTTGGAAATAATTAAAAAATACTGGAATTCTTTGTATGCATTAGATGGTAAACATAATTTTTAAGAATAAATGATGACAAAACTATATAGACAAATACCATAAAATGAGAAATTGTAGGGGATATAAAGAATTAAAGACAAAATGTGAGGACTTTTTACTCTGATTGGGAAACTCTTCCTAGTCTGGCCAGCACTAGACAGATTCAAAAAAAAAGGTCAACAGGGACAGTCTGTGCATAAGTGTTTTAGAGTTGTTTAACTAAAACCTGGAAGAGGGCTGTTGATGTGACCCCTCCTGTGACCAAGGGCTGTTGAGAACCTGCCCTCCAGGGTGGAAGGGACTGCCAAGGAAATGTTATGGGCAGCTGCTTCACCTGAGGAAAGAATGAAACTACAGTCTGGGGGCTTTGGAAGGAATAATGTGAATTTCCTGAGATGTAACTCAGAATATTTCACAAGTAGAACCTCAAAAAACGAAAAAAAAATGAGGTATTTATGAAATAGAAAATAATTTGGACACATTACATTAAGTTTGGAATTTTTTTTTTTTTTTTTTTTACACAGATTTACAGAGGAACAGCTTTAGCATTATTGGAACATTAATAGTTCCAATGTGTTTTACTCAAGAATAGAAGGAAAAATAAAAAAAAAAATACATGTTTTACATTTTATCTTACTGAAAATGCAGTTATAGCAAGGGGGGAAATGACAAAGATCTAAAACAGTCTGTATAAAAAAACAAACCAAAACAGCAATAAAACCACCCATGCTGCAGATAGGCTACAGTATTTTAATCCTTGACAAAACTAAAATACAAAGCAAATATCCCAAACTATCGTTTTGGTGGTAGTTTTTTGTGATCTGTTAATGCATTTGTACATGATAATGTTTGAAATAGGTGCTCTGTTTTATCACAAGCTGCTTTGCACCAGAGTAATTCCAGTTTAGGTGCAGTACTGATCTATAGGGCTGTTCCTGTACTAATCACTTTTGGGACCTTGTTGGGGGACTGTCAAAGAAATAAAGCCCCCAGCTGAGAGGGTGCAGAGCTGCAGCAGGAGGCAACGAGCTGTGGTAGCAGCTCTGAGGCCAGACACGGCGTCCCCTATGTCTTCTCCTTTTCAGCAATAGAAAAGCCACACACAAATAGGAGGGAAAGGATCAGCAACAACAACTCCCTCAACAATACTGTATTTGCATCTCCTGGGTTAGACGACTAAACATGTTTCCTCCTTATATTTACACTTTCTACAGTTAATGCCTTCCTTGTGTTTATTTGGTTGGTAGAGTTATACAAGTTAAAATTGGAGCAAGACTGTTTTAAAACAATATCCCAGTGGACATATGGTACTCATTTCATTGTCTTACACTGGCCATTATCAGAGTTTGGAAAACAGACATGAAATAAAGACAGCTTGACCGGGATGATTAATCTCCTGACATTACATCTCCAAATACTGATAAAACATGGGAGCGCAAAAATGCCTCATTTGTGAAATAGCATTTGATTCATAAAAAATAAGTATAATCTAGAGGTTTTGTGACGCACAGTGCCACAGAAGCAGAAAAGCCACAAGAATTTCTAATTTTCTAATGAACACCATAGAGGTTTGATTTCAAATTGCTTCCTCATGCCCTAAAATGCCCGTGACATCACTGGTGACACTAGCAGTTTCCCACTGCCCTTGTTCAAGGCTTCCATTGCGTGTACAGCTGTGCACATCCAGGCTGATGCTCCACATTTATCATTGCATACAATGCACACACATTCCCTCTCAGCCCCAGCTGTAATATTTACACAATAGATTGGATTAGAACATTTGCAGGGAGCCTGTTATGAATATCTCTTCAGATAATTTTTGTGGAAAAACTTTTGTTTGTTCATTAACTAGATAGTAGTATTCAGTTCAGTAATTTTGAGTGAGATTATTCGGAGACTGAAAAGGTGAAGGGGAATTCATATATCTATATGGGATGTCTACATGGTGGAATATTCCTTCTGCTCTCTGAAATGCCAAGGCAGAAGCCAGCTCCAGGGCAGGAGCTGTGTAACTGTGCTAGCACAGCTCTGAGCTTGAGACAAAAGGTCCTACTAAGGATGTTGTAGGTAATGAATGCTGACCTTATCCTACTGGATTTAAAACATAACTTTTTAAATAATACAAGCCAAAGTAGAAAGCGAAAATGATAGATCTGCCCTTCAGTCGTGTTGTAAATTTTATACATGACTGAACTTGGAGCGCTCCTTGCAGTTCCTTCTATTTCTTGCTCGTGTTGTTTCTTGCCTCTTAAAGGTCTTCTCTTAGTCTCAGGTCTCACATTTAATTGTTTGTAATTATAATTAGAATGTAAGATCCTCATCTTCCTGTGTGCTTATGAAGCCAGGAACACAGAAACTCCTACAAAAAGATAATTATGTTTTTAAGGAAATGGATAAAGGAAAAAAACTATTCCCAGGATGAAACCTTGTGCAGTCTTGAGTAAATGATGAATTGGGGGTTAATATCAGGGGAAATAATGTCAGATTTTAACAAGACTGGTGAAGCACAAGCAGTTTAATCCATGAAGGCTACATGTAAAAAAAAAAAAAAAATCCTGTGTTTGAGACAAGGGTCTTGATTTGTTGACACGCTGAAATTCACCTCTGTGCAAAGAGGGTCCTGCCCAAAGGTCCTACAAATCCCTTCTTTCAAAAGCTTAAGCAAGATCTAAGCAGTGCCCAGCCTTTATGTTTTCCTTACGCACATCTCTGAGAGAAAACTATGGAGGTTTGCAATTAGCTTTAGTGGCAGCAGAACAGTGGCATTTTTCAAACATTCCCCGCCCTCCCCCCCCCCCCCCCCCCCCCCCCAACTCTCTCTGTAAAATGTAGCAACTAGTTCAAATAATTTTCCTTTTTCTGTCCTCATACATATTGTGCAGGGGAACCATAGTGAGAATCATGTTTCCAGCATGCAGAAAATTAAAAAATACTTGAGGTGTTTTCTGGGAATTTATTTTAGTTATCAGGCAGCTTTATGTTATTTGATCAACTACACCTGAATCTTGTCTTGATGTGAAAATTTAAACAAATATTTTTGTCAGCAGTGAAGAATGCCTCCAGTAACAAAAGGCATGTTTGATGCATGTTTCTGACTCTTTTCCTCTATGCTCCAATTTTTTGTGTCAGATCCACACAGCCAGAAGATCTGGATATCCTTTCTTCAGATTTTCAGCTAGCTTCAGTGTGTAAAATAATGCCATGCCATGATTATCTGTACTGAAGATATGGTATGATGAAAGCTGGTTCTGTAAAAAGATTTCTTAGGAAATGGTGCTTTGCAAACTTTAACAGATCTCCAGAACAGTCTGTGTCTAACACAGTATGCTGCGTTTTTGTCTTCCTTCCCATAATGTAGCTAATGTTAACTGCCTGAGTGTTAATTTTAGTTTCTTTTCTTCTCTTTCATCAATTGAATGTCAAGATGATGTCTATATTTCATGAACATAACGTAAATGGGGAAAATTTCTCTGTGGATACCTTTTCTGCTTTTTAATAAATTCTTTCTTTTGCCTGAAGAGAATTAGAAACTGGCTTTTGACCTCCATTAATTTTTTTAATTTAATAGTTCTCTGCATGCATTAATAAATATTATTAACCATACTTTGTACTGCAGCATTTCCATTTCCTCTTCCTCCACTGCTTTCTCATTTGCTGCAGCAGGTGCCCAGTTAAGAACAGATTAGGAAAAGTGGAGGGAATAAATAGAGGAAATCTGGGCCCATATCCCACCTCTTCCTCAAAAATAAGAACAGGGAGTCTTAGCATGTCTCTGTCTACCAGGCTGCTTTATAACTGACTGCTTCTCAAAGCAAAGCTATAATTATAAACTAAGGGTTATTTGATACCACTTAAAAGCCCATAAGTTAAAAATGATCAGAAGTGTTTTCTGACTATGGTATCCTGGGCAGTACATTGCATGTGCATATTTTCAGCCAGACTGCACTCACCTTATTCACCCTGATTTCTGTGGGGTTGCTTCTACAGCCAGGTAAATCCCCTTTAGAATAGCATCCTCCAGATCTTGCCTTTAATATCATAGTTCTTTCAGCAGATCTTCCAATTTACTCCCAAAATAAGTTATCGAGCTCCAGAAGAGGAAGAGACTCTAAATTTATAGCATAACCTGAAGTCAAACTGTAGTTGCCACCTCTGAATGGCAGAGCAAGACATCAGACTTAGAGCCTTCCTATGGGTTTTGTGAGATAATCAGTGTATGCAAGTCCAGTTGCTGTCTGTTCATTTACTACTAAGGCAAATAATTTTTCGTTTGTTTGTTAGAGATAGGAAAAAAGTGGCACTTATCTGGTAATATTAAGAGGCTATTCACTTACCAGTCCTCTGGCTAGGCATTTATCATGCAGGAACAATTGACCCCTCTAGTGGAACCAACAATGTATTGCAATTGTGTGTTTATGGTTACTTATAATTAGCAATGCAAATAGAGCCACAGGTTTTTTGCAAGACCTGTAACATGGTGTCTCACTTGCACAGTGTCACAACATGAAGCAATCTTTTCTAAAATGTCCTATTATAAATTTTCAAAATGAAAGCCTCCTTTTTTGATGATGTCCAGAAAAGATAAAAGAAGAGAAAAAATGTCAACCCTCCTACTTATAACTTCCTTTGTACTTCTCAAGGCACAGTGTCTATTTTGCCACTGTCTCCTTTTCAATACATGTTCTTTTCTCTAGAGGCTGTATGAATATTGTACAATGCCAAGTACAGCTATTGGCACGTCACAAAGAACCTGGAATAATGAGAAAAGGGATATGCCCCTAACCATGCGAAAAGACTAATGCTTCTTCTGGTATCATTTACATCAGCAATTTTCAACTTTATTTTCTGCATGCAGATCCCTAAATATTTGCAAGTACAGGTTGCTGTATGACAAATTGGAACCCTTTGGCAACAAGCTTGCCTTTTTATTGTTAGCTTTTCTGAGCCCCTTAGAAGCAGTCTGTGAGTTGAAAATCCCTTATTTACATTTTGCCACATAGATTGTTTGGATTTTACCACATAGATTGTTTGGTTTCACTGGGAAATAATTAAAAAGTATTTTGTGGAATTTAAAAATCATAAAAGATAATTTTGAATGAAAGTTTATACAAAGCTTATTGTCTGAGGCAATGAGTTCAGAGTACTTTTCCATAGAAGAAATGGAAAATATAGGAATGAATAGGGTGAAGTAAGGAAGTGCACACACCCTCTTACCTATTTTTCAAAAAGCTCTTTCATTCAGTTCCTTCCTGGAACTCCTCTTTTGTTTATCTGTCATCACTGGCTTTGCCCACATCCTTCAGTGTTTGAACTGCTGCCTCATGTTTTTCAGTCTGCCTTCTTGCAACATCTTCTTTGGTATTTGGTAAAGATAGAAACACTAACAGCACTAGCTGAAAAAGTAAAAGGTAAAAAAAGGAAGAGTGAACTTTACTCACACCAGTGAAACTTACATCAACACAGGCACACACATCCTTCTCCAAAATGCAAAGCGCTGTTTTATGTGACCAGTAAAATAGTCCATGGGTTTCCAAGACAGTTTTGTTGTTTGGCCAAAGAGCACATCTTGATCAGGCATTCATGATTTTTTGGCCCAATTGGTGCTCCTTAAGACTGTAACATTTTTTAAAGAATATGAGATATGTCAAAAAAGGACAGTGAATCTACTCTCATGATAAAGCTTAGGCGTAACAAATTATTCCCTAAGAGTTGGTACTAAAGTCAGTGTAGTGCTCCAGAAAACACAAAATGAAAGCAATCAATGCTTATTAAAGTGGCTGTCTCAGCCTTGTAACACACAGTTTGTGAACAAAATTTTGTGTTTCCCTTCACTGAACTCAGAGCAGGATATGGTGAAACTGGAAGCATCAGACACCCACAGAATGCTCAATTCTTATAGACTTCTATAAACATAAAATGATAAGCTAATTCATTGTTTACCACCAAATGCCTACAATACTGTTAGGATACATGCTACTGGAGCACCTCTTCAGGAACAGCAGCACATGTCGTAGCTGAGTCTATACACAGGAGCCTTCTCAAAGGGGAAAATCTGGAAAAAGGGAATACTAAAGCCAGTTAACTTGTCAAATTACCCTTAGAAAATGTTTGGGTTGCAAGACAATTAAAATAAAATAAGAATAAAGAGAATTTCCAATTGACTTGAAAGCAGAAAGGGCTGTGGTTTGATGAACAGATGAGTAAACATCTTGACAGAGGAACAGCACAAGTTCAGTGATCCAATAGATCTGGTTCAACCCAGACTTTCAAGATCAGTTTTGTGGTGTCTATCCCAGGTGTTTGAGAACACACACACACATGTGAAAAAGTCCTCAAATAAGAAGGGTGTTACAAAAAATCTGAAATCTGAATTCAGGTTTCTATCTTAGCCCACTTAACCATTTTTATTTCCCCATCTAATTTTGTCCTTATGTTTTGTTTATGTCAGAGAATATACACATGAAAGGTCTGTGATTTTCCCATTGACACTAAGGTCATTATGATCTCCATAGAAATGTCTGTCACATACTATTTTTTTACAAATCACAACATAATAAACTGTAATGATGCCTTTTAAGATGTCATGGTATGAGATGTTAACAAGTATCTTGGGAAATCTAAATGGCAGTGTCATTGACAAGATACTACAGAACAGCAACTCAGTACTGTCAGAGGATCACATCTTTATGTCTTTTTCCCTTCCCTTCCCTTCCCTTCCCTTCCCTTCCCTTCCCTTCCCTTCCCTTTCCTTCTCTCTTCCCTTCTTGCCTTCTTCATTAAGTCATAAACCTAGGACTGCAGTTATTCCTGTATAACTTTTGTTCCTGCAGTAACATCTGCCAAAACAGAATATTAATACTCACATAAAGTTTCAGTGCAGGGTGACTTCCCAGTACAGGTGCAGGTCTCTGATAGGGAACCCTTTAAATGAAGATCTGTAAGTCCGGGGTAAACCATATTATTTGGAAGAAAAATAGAAATAAATAGAAAAAGAGAGGGTTTAAAATATGTTTGTCTGATACTGACTACATTGTGGATTCCAGCCAGATGATTCATTGTCTCCATTTTTGCTTCTGTAATTCCCAGAACTGCACCAAATATCTGCACACTGCTGCATTCTGGTTTTATACACATAAAAGGAATTGCCTCTCTAAGGAATGCTTTTTGTTTCAAAAAATCACACTAAGGCTTAATATTAGTAGTTATTGAAACACTCCTGAGTCCAGTCAAATCACAGAGCTAAAAAATTAAACGTCTTATCTATAAGAGATAGCTCTGAACTGTAACGACTGCATATATATTCTACAGCTGTCGAGAAAAGATCTGACATCAGTCCAAGATCAAATTAGAGATAACATCACATCTGTATCAGGAAATAAAAGAAATACAAATCCTTGGAGGGCAGGTGTAAATTGGACAAGCTTAAATCCTGTAAGACTAAGAGAATGCAAGAGATATTCAAAGGCAAGAGCTAAAATTTAGGGTTCTGTATACCACAATATTATTTTATTATATATCCTAACCACATGTGAGACAACATTAGGCAAAAAGATTTTACTTCAGTGTGTAGTCAAATAGTTGATGTATTTAAAAAAGAAAAGCAAGAAGAAATTCAAGCATAACACTAAATCAAACTTACAATAGTAGGAATATAGAAATTATAGGTAGGGCAAGGTACTATTGTAAATCTTGTCTGTGAAAATGAAACTGGGAAATCCATCTGTTGTGGACAAATCAAAGCCAATATTTGACATCACATGTAGCTGTAAATTTTAGTCATATGTGCCTACAAATGTCTTGCTTGTGTGTTTAGAAGCAGGAAATTCATCTATAAATTGGAACAGTAAGCTAGAGAAGCCAGTAGGATAGAAGCCTGAAACTCAGAATAAAAATAAATCAGTTTTGTTAGCCTCTAACAGATTGAAATCCTGGCAGGGTAGAAGAAATGCAAGGCCCTGCTGTGAGACTGAGGCAGGCTCCATAGATATCTGATGAAGGTAAATGCTAGTATACTAATGAACCATTTCTGCCTGAAGGACTGATGTTGGAAAAGCTAAAGTTGTTTATTGTGTTTAGCAGAACTCTCTCTACAAAGCCTGTAAGGATTCTACTGGCACCAGAAGATGAACTCAGCATCTTTACTCCATTCATGTATTCATAAATCCATGATTGAAACTAAAACAAATTACACACCTGAAAAAGACTTCACGAGCATATTTTGCCACTGGATGGGAGCATCAGTGGTACCGATCTGTTGTTTTGGGCAGATGTTAGTCTAATCTGTTCATGAGAACTTACAATGATGACAACTCCAATACTCCAGTTTTATGAAACTTGGTTTAATAAAAAGTTTCAAATTTATCCAGAATATTTTATTTATTAGAACAATTTATTTTAGAACACTTCTAATCTAGTCTAGTTCATTTTTGGATTCTAAACAGGTCATCAACATGCTGAAATTCCATCCTCACTTGGTGTCATATAAATACAATAGTTTTTCTAAACTTGCAGTCACTAGTAATAGAAATATTGACTGATACTGGTCTGAGGACAAATCCTCGTGGAAGTATAACACAAAAATGGCAATAAGCTATTAAGATTTCCTTGAAAATATCCATGTGATCTAGATTCTGTGAATACCTGTATCACTGGAAATAAGTAGAAGAGACACCTAAGAAAGCTGAAAAACTGTGTTTGGTCTTGGCATCCCCAACAAGAAGCTTTTCTATTATACTCAATGAGGGACAATTTTTTTCTTGGTTTGTCTTTGAATACTCAAACCCTTAAAGAATTCTGTCTTCTAACACCACATGTTCCTTATTAAGTACATTTCAGTTTGTTTCTGTGTTTTTCTCATTTTTGGCCTGAAACTTGTGCTGCACTTTTATGTCTACTAACTAAATTATCTTTCTGTAGATTAGGTTTGAAAACTCATGTTCAGATTTATATTTCAGTCAAATTGGTGTTGTAGTGTGCTTGCTAGCTTTCCTCTGTGCTTGTGTTATAATATTATGTCTGAAGCATCTGCTGGTTCTCCTTGGACATCATTCCCCAAGACCAGCATCACTGGACACCTCATCGTGTCTTTTTTGAAATCTATTGGTTTTATTTGTGCTATCCCACCCCAAGCATTTTAAACTCTATCATTCCATGGTAATGATCGTCTTAAGAGATGATTCTCTGTTGGTTAGAGTCATTTTCAGAAAGCTCATCCCTTCCATTATTTTCCTATTCTTCCATGTAAATAATTCTCTCACCAATGCATTCATGGACTTGCTAGACAGCTTGTGTTCTGACATACTACTCTTGCAATAGATACTTGGGTAGTTATATCACCTACCTTTTGCATGTTATGGTATAATAAAACAGAACTCTTCTGTCTATGGGCCTGTAAGAGAAGCAGCAATCCCTGTGGCTTGGTAGCATACTGTGATGGGTTGACATTAGCTTCACATCAGGTGCCCACCAAGACACTATCACTGCTCTCCTCATCAGGGTAGGGGGAGGAAAAAATAAGATGGAAAAAACCCTTGTGGGTCAAGATAAAAGCAGTTTAACAAAGCAAAAGCAAAGGCCATGTGTGGAAGCAAAGGAAAAAAAAAACGATTTATTCACTACTTCCCACCAACAGGCGACATCCAGCTGCTTTCCAGGAAGTAGGGCTTAAGTATTCACAGTGGTTGCTATGGAAAACAAATGTCATAATAATGAATGCCCCTCCTCCTTCTTCTTTCTCTTAGCTTTTATTGTTGAACAGACATCATATATTATGAAAAATCCTTCTGGTCAGTTTGGGTCAGATGTTCTGGCTATGTCCACTCTTAAGATCTTATCCACCCTCAGCCTACTGATGAGGGGGGGATGTTCGAAAGACAGCCTTGATGATGTGCAAGCACTGCTCAGCAGTAGCCAAAACACTGTTATGTTAGCAACACCTTTCTAGGTACCTATACGAAGCACAGCACTATGAGGGCTGCTATGGTGAAAATTAACTCCATCTCAGCCAGACCTGATACACATATACAGTCATTCAAAAGGAAAATAAACTACTTCTGATCAATGTAGTAGAGAAAATCAGTAAGGGTTTGCCTTTTAAAATAAATACATTCTAATAATATCCATGTCCAATTTGGCTTGAATCTCTTAATTTTGTATCACTGGTTTAAAAATGATCATTGTGTCTTCTGTGTTGTTGGATATTGATTAAGCTTGCAAGGAAAAGGAGCCTAAATTCTAACAACATTTGCCATTTATTAAACGCCAAGGATATTACTGAAGTCCTGACATTCGTGATCTTTCAGTCCTTAAATTGCTAGAAATCACTTTAATAAGATTCATGACTTACACTACTATTATAATTATTGGTGCTAATTTTCCTCAGACCTGCTATTGACAAAGTATATGGACCAAATTAACCTCTGCAATCAGTTAAATTCTCTCACTCGGTTTCTCTAAAGATGGATGTGAACCACTGTGTAATGTAACTCATAAAAGGGCACTCATTTAAGGTAGAGCTTACAATTTAAGCACTAGATGACAGCTTTAGACTGGGAAAAATTGGAGTACATCCATGGATTCAGTTTAACTTTTTAAAGTGACAGTAATTGAGGATCATAATTGTAGCATTGAGTATACAGAGAAAAATAGAAGCATATGTGCACAGAAAGAGAACAGTTGTTCTTGAAGGCATAGATCTGCTAAAGCAGTTCCCTTGAACAAAAGTTAACAACTGCATCTAGTAAGGCATTTTACAACCTCTTCCTCCTTCACTTAGTCTGACTAGAGACTGGGAGAAGATAGTAACTGTTGTTATATCTGGGTGGAAAAAAATTGGTAGAATAGATGGTAGAAAACCTTCTCTTATTTTAGCAAAATACACAGCATGTCCATAGGAACAAAAAATATGAGGTTTTTTCCAAAGCAAAAAGAGTAAAAGGAAGGATCCCAATGAATTTCTTCAAAGGAAAACACCTTTTTAAATTTTACACACTTCCTTCTACATTATCCTCAAGGTAACCAATCGTCCTGAAGAAGTGCCTGTATATAGGCACTTAAAATCTCTCTTTTAATCTTTTCCTAGGCAGATGTATGTTTTGGTGATATATTTACTAATAGCAAAATATATGACACTCATCCAATACTTCGGTTGACTTGGTTAACCCATTATAACTGTTCAGTTATTTCATAATAATTTTTCCCTCAGAAGTTCTGCTCTAGTAATAGTAACAAGTTTACAAGGTTTGACTTCTTTATATGAAAGTTATGTGCAGGATTCTTCAGTTAGTTTTCCCCAGAACAGTCCATATTCTAAATTCATTAAGAAATACTTCATAAATAAAACCAGAACAAACACTATGCACAACTTCTTTTGCATAGCTAGCAGCAATGATCTACTTAACTGTAACTTTGATAAGTGTTTCTCCTGCAATTGTGCTTCAATCTACCTTTAAACTGTTAATGCAAGACTACATACATTTGCTTTTGGTGACAGTATGAGAAATGGAATATATAAACCTGCTTTTAGCAGAGAATTTGCCACAAGGTTCTTAAACCTTCATTGGCTATTTTGTAAGTTCAAGCAGTTTGTGAACAGTGGCAGAAAAATACCTTCAAAAGCATTTTCCTAACTCCAACCCAATTGTTTAATGTCAAAAGCAGTTCTAATCAGCTTCCTTTTTTACCCCTGTTTTCATACCTGCAGTCCAAAGAAAATGAGGACAACAGTAGAAAGAATTCATTATATACATATTAGTGTTCTGAAGTCAGGAAACAGGATTAATCATACCCCAAATACCCAGAAGAAAGTATGTTTATAATCCCTGTACATTCTTATTAGCCACTTGAAACCAGTCTATGGAAATCTCTAATTGGGGAAGAAATTCTATACAAAATCTTTGCCCCCGCATTGACTGAATCAGGGCTCTAGGGGAAAAACAACATGATTAGCTTTGGCAGTTAGGCTCAGCTGAAAGTCTGAATAAGAAAAGAGGTTCTTTTAAAGAATACTGCTGCTGTTGGCCTAACTCAGAGTACACCTTTAACTGTGGTATGGGCGTCCTTACAGAAATCAGTGAATCTTTTGCAGTGTAATTTTGAGTCCAAGGGAAAAGGCTTAGGGGTTATTTTTTGCCTTTCTGCTCCTATGAAGGTTACAGGAATCACAGTCACCTATTAACAACTTTCTCCTTATTTTAGCATAGACAGCACATGAGGTAGACTTCAGTGACATCTAAATCCTGACTTTTCTGAGTTCATTTTTAAGACGGAACCTTTCCCTATTTTTTTCCCCTTTAATATTCTATTCCTCATGATTGCTTCTCTTGAAGCAACCTCTTCATCTGACCAGGCTCTAACTAGAAAATTTAAGAGGTGAAAACTTCACCAAATGTATTTGACTACATAGATAGACTTGGAAGTTCTATCTCCATTCTCCAACACCTCTCTGAGAAGTTCTGTAGCTTTTGCTCTCAGCCCAATTAACCTGGGATGGTAGCTGACTATCACTGGACATGATGTCTGTGATAGCTGTGTTAGCTCAACAGAAAATTAAGAAGCTGATGAAATTATCTAAATGTCACCAACCTAAGTGCAGCACTATTCTCCTCATCCTGCTCTTCTGTTCTTCTTCCACAGTGGTGGTAAAACAAATGAGGAGCTGTGAAGGAAGAACTGGAGAGGAGATCTAGGATGGCAAAAGACAAAGTCGGGGGACTCTGCCACAAGCTAAGAGCAGAAATGTTTCAAATAGATTAATAATGGAGAATTAAGACATTTTTAAAGACTCCTGCTGAGATGAGAAAGTTGTGTAGAGTGGGTAGAGCCAAAGTAAGGACAAAAATTGAAAAAGTATCATCTCTGAACATGGCTGAGCAAAGCAAAGCTGGGGCACAGGTTCAACCTGGAAAGTTTGTGAGTAAAACATATGCCTGAAAGAGAAAAAGTGAGTGGCACACCAAAGGAACAGAGAATACTTCCATTACCCCTTTTATGATGTGGAAATGTGAATTGCTATATTTTCTGGCCATTATATGTATGCAAATACATGTAAATTTTATGCAGATTGTATCTTCAGCTTTTTTGATGCCCGATGTAGTCAAGTCTATAATATAGTTATCCAGAAGAAATCAGTGAATTCTTGCTGGCGAGGCAGAAGCATTTGGGTATGGATGGAGATCAAGTAGTTTTTCTTCCAGTTCTACTTTAATGACTGAAGCAGAGCGAATAACTCTCTGAATAAGGCCATGTGCTAACTGGAAGTCATCTGTAAAGAGGATCAGAGGAGTCATGTATCTATGCATTGAAATAAAGGGATATATGTCTTCTGCTGGGAATTCCAAACTATGAGATGGTTGCTATAAAACACACTTCAATTTTTGTGATTCATATAAGGAGTCACCAGGGATGTACTTTGGGGAAAATCCATCCAGAGTTAAATATCTATAGCTTGTAAAAGTTAGCTAAGAGATATTTTACATTCCTTTAAAACATTTTTTTTAATAAGCCGATAGTATATGCAGAACAATGTAAACCATTACTCTGTACTCTACACTGGATGGTACTGGGCACAGGGAATCCTAAATTAAAAATTTTCTATTTAAATAGTATAACCCGAGGTTTCACATTGGGTATGGATTTTTGACAAGTCCTGAAAAGACAACTGAATACCAGCAAATGTCCTTCAGCAGATAAAGAGGCTCAAAGACAGGAGAGGGGAGAAGGTAACAGTGAGTACCGTTTGGTGGAACATTCCCAAGAATTTTTTGCAAATAGTTGCTCAAATGAATGAGATGTAATTAACTATTCACATCCTTTTTGTGCTTGCTTTCCACAAATATTCCATCATATCAGTTTATTGGCAGGAATGATCAATGCAGTAATGACTTTGCATTTATAATTATTATTATTTTTACTAGCAGGCAGATTCTGAGAGATAGCCTCAACCAATTAGGAAAAAAACATGTGACTGATATGTCCAATCAAGAGAGTCCCTTTTGAATTTCTAATATCAAATTCTTTGATTAAACAGCCTTCCAATAACCTGCATATGAAAAATATTTATAGAAATTATTCAACTAAATATTCAAATAATTGCACGTCAAAATGACAAATAGAATATTAAACAAAAGACCCCTCATCACAAATGAATTATCATTCATCCAGCTCTGTTGCTGATATATGGCTCTCTCCAATATTTCAGCTATATAATCAAGTTTTTTAGAAACCTGAACTGCCCAGCAAATGGGTGACTCAAGGTAATTCAATGACTGCATTTCATCACTGCATCCAGAAAGTAAAGTGCAACCAACAGTCAAGTTCAGCCCTGATGGTATCAGGGAAGTCTGAGTTAAGCTGTAACATGCTATTTCACCTGGCTGAATCTTCATCATCTTATCTTTATCCAACAGGTCTACCACCAGCTGACAGAAGAAGTTAAGATGCTGGACTGAGAAGCAGTGGCTCCATGTGTGAAACAAGCTTTGCATTGCTGAATTTATAAGAACAGAAAACATTCAATTTTCTGTTCTACTTACAGAGTAATGTCTCGGAGAGGAAGAAATGCAGTGCCCCATTTTGGGGTGTCCATTTTCCTAGGTAACATTTGCACATTGCAGTTTCCTTCTGGAGACACAGTGCATCTCAGGAGCAGCTCCCTGTGCTAGTCCAATTTTAGACTGTATTAAACACCCCACATGAAGGAAGTTTCAGTTAAATTCTGTAAGTGCTGGATTTTTTTTAAAGACTTGGTTCACCCCCTCTTATTATCAAATCTGTAGTCGTCTCAGGAAGTTTTGTCACCTCCACCTTCTCTTTATTATGAAAAAGCAGTATTATCGTTATTGTTAAGGTTGCAACTATCTTTTAAAGTCCTATTTTTGCCCTTCTTTAACTTTGGTTTGGAAATAAGTTTGGCCTAAAAAATTCCATACTTTGAAGGAAAAGAAGGATAATTAATTTTCTTCAAACAGTGTATAATCGAACTATTTTTGATTTAGAGGTCATTTAAAAATTACCCTGACTGGAAATTTACTTATTTAATTTTTTACTACCTCTAACTTAAAAGCTGCTTATTATAACCTCTTCAAACTTTTCCTGTATTTAGATCCATTTGATAATTCTCAGCCTTCTTAACTAAAAATAAAAAAAACCCAAACCTACAATTTTGAAAGAGCATTGGATTTTTCTTGCAAATTGCCTTTGGCCAGATTCTTGTCCCTTTATTTCAGCAGATGAATTTGTTTTCTGTTAAATTCAGTAGAATAAGGAGTGGTTCATAGTTTCATTCTGCAAGAATAAACATGGATCTTGAGAAGAAATAGTAAGATTTCTTCACCACAGGTGCAATTAGAAAAAAAAAAAAAAAAGATAAATTCTCTAATTTTTTCTTTTTTTTATGTTTATTTGGGAAATGAGAGTCAGGCAGATCCTTTAAAAATCCAGTCAGCATTTTATTTATTGCAAAGTACATCTACATGTATATCAGCTCAGGTCAGTAATGTGCTCCTGGAGTGAATCTTTTGATGGCCCCCATTTACTAAAACTAGATGTGCCCCATTCAGGGTGGGGCTGGAGCTAACCATAAGGAAAGACCCCTGAGAAAGGCAGTGTGAATGCCACATGCTCAGTGCCTGTCACTTCTCTTCATAGGTCAGCTCTAGATGCATCACTCTACTTGTTCCCCTTGACAAAGCCAGAAGCCTACAGAACTCTTTGTGAATATAATGAAGGAAAGCATTTCATTACAGAAAGGTGAAAGCAGATGCCACAAGAGTAGTAACACATGCAGAAAAAGGGGAACACAGGGGAGCTAAACACAGTGAGCCCAAGCCAGCAGTCAGAAAAAGCGGGCAATTAACAAGGAAAGCTAAAAGGCATGTAAGAAGAATTTCCAACTGATGGGTTTGAGAAGGAATGTTTTAACTAAATCAGAATCAAATGAAATCCTTCAAATGGCATAGATCCAGAACTTGACCAGGATTTCAAAATTGTCAATCACTATGCAGGAAAAACAGAAGTATTCATCATTAGCATGATGTATTCATCTCTTACAGTGATTAATTAAATACTTTCTATTCCATTAGTAACTGGGGAGGATGTGAAACAAAAACCATTAAGCATTTTAGAATCTACTGTGCCCAATAACTTGCATTCAGTGATATTAAAGAATTGGCTTAGGAGCTCTCTGAATATTAATGTTGATTTTGGACAAACGCTGATTTGTGGAAAAAAAAGTTCCAGAGGACTAGTAAAGAGCATTACTATTTTAAAAAGAGTGAAATAAGATGATATGATAAGCTACAGGCTACTTAGTCTGGTATCAGTTTCTCTTAAAACCATGGAAGAGTTTGTATGGGACACAGTCAGTAAAAAAATTAAGATTTAACCATAAATAATGCCAGTTAATATGGTTTTATGGAAAATAGGTCTTATCAAGGAAATTTGTTATCAATTTTTTGTAAGATCATCTAAGTCTGGGTGATAAAGTATTGACACAGTATACTTAGATTTTGTGATCAATTCAGCACTTTTATGTTACATTAAAAATTTAAAAAATAACACTGTACAGACTCAGTGCAGACTAGTGTAAAAAAATAACAAAATAGGTTAAAAATCTGCTAATGAATAAAGCCCTTTTAGTAATTACAAGTGGGATCCGATATAAGCTGAAGGCATTTGTAACCGATTCATAGGAACTGTAGGAATCATCTCAAATCAGTCTTATCTAATACTTTGTCTTCTACAGCACTTAGCATGATTCAGAGGGAGGTGCTCAGGGAACCTAAGGGTAAGGATATGGGATAATTCATGACACAGCAGCCCTTCCTAACTCAGTTTGTCTCAAATAAGAGCTGTTTCTTTCAGTTGTTACTCCTGAAAATTCTGGGTACCCCATGCCTGTCTAGCAGTCTCTTTGTAAATCCTCTTCAATTCTTGACCCAAACAATCTCCTCGGTTTCAGAATCTAACTGCAAATTATTTGAAAAAAATATTTCTTTTTCCATTTTACTCTTTCTAATTGCTTTGCCTCTCCTTTTGTGTGTGTGTGTTATAAGACATATCTTCACTTTAGCCTTCATTACAGTTTGTAAATTTGACAACCTTTTTTTTTATGGTCAACAGCCCCAGTGTCTTCCATCTTTTTTCATAAGAGAACTTTTTAATGCTCTTGATCATTCCCATTGTCCTTCACTGAACCCTCTCTAAATCAGCATTATTGTTTATAAGATGGAGTCACTGGTACTGCACACAGTATTTCAGATCAGACTATAGCACTGGCAGTTTAATCCTTTCTCTATTAGTACCCATTCTTTATGCATCTTAATATGTTTGCTTATCTGGTACAGCTGCACATTAAGTAGAAGTCTTTACTGAAGTAATTTACAAGGATAACTAGGTCCCTTTCTAAAGTTGGTACGCTAATTTAGAGCTCTGTGAGGTGTTGAGTAATTCATATTTTTTCCACCTGGTGTAACCTACTTTGCTTTTGTTGATAATTCATTTGTCAGAGTGAGTAGGTCACACAGTTTTGTTTGTTTCAGAAGTTGCACACAATCATCTCTGAACTTAGGCAAAACTATTTTTTATCCCTTGCAAGTTTTGCTGCCTCACAGCAATTCCCGTTTCCTAGATGATTAATAAATAAGTAGTCGAGCAGGAACCTTGGGGCCCACCGCTGTTATCCTTTGACATGATGAAATTGACCATTTAATCCCGCCCTTCACCTCCTTTCCCTCCACCACTTCTTGATCCATCACTACTTAGCTTCCTTTGTAGATTCTCGCAAAGAATTTTGTCAGTGGCCCGGGGAGGTTAGAATAAATTAAGCCAGCTGCTCTTCTTTATTAACATATTCAAGGAGTTCTAGGAGATTAACACAACAATATTTCCCTCTGCAGGAACTGTGCTGATTGGCCCCTGTTTGGCCATGGTCTCCCAAGTGTTTTGCTACTTTGTTATAAATTATTATTTCAACTAATTCATTAAGTTCACCCATAAGACTTCCTGATTTATTATTCCCCCAAACACCCAGAACCTCTTTAAAGACATAGGTATTTAAAGACACACATATTTAAAGACCATTCCCATATTCATTCTAGTGCTCTTCTGTATATTTATCAAATACCTGCAACTACTACTATATCTTTAATGGTGAAATTTCCAGGTAACGGTTCAGTGGTGAAAGTAAAACTGATGAGATGAGATGCAAACACCTAAGAATGTGGGGTTTGGGTAGATGAGCAGGGTAAAAGCAGCTCACAATATGAAGTGCTGTTGCGACTGAATATATCATTCCTTACTCATCCTGTTACTGTGAATAGTTTGGTACCTGGGCCCAAACTTCAGAAAGAACAAACAGGATGACACAGATATTGTTACATTATATAAGGTTAAAAAAAAGTACTCCGAGATCTTAAATACAAAATATTTAGCATGTCATTAAGGAAGCTTGGTCCATTTTCTATCTCCAGATGAAAAGGTGACTTAACTGTGTTCCACAAATATTTAAAAGGACACAAGTTTTTTTTTTAGTTTTGGAAATGGACCAGAAAATGCCATGCAAAGAGGCACTGATTGCAACTGGCAGCAAGAGAGATTCAAAGCAGAGTTGCTGCATGTTTTTCCAACCACAAGGCTTGTTGGAATCTGAAATAATTTGCCAATTGGTGGACTTTCACTCACTTGAAGTCTTAAAGCTAAGAGTAAATTTCCTGTTAAAAGATATGATGAAAAATAAGTTATAGGTTCCACACAGAAGTTACCAAGAAAAATTATTCACATGTAAATCTATTTATTATCAAATATGATTATTAGTTACTACTTATTGTATACAGCACACAGATGATTGTTTCTGCCAGTGGCCTAAGCTGTCACTGGCTTGCTCTTTCTAAGCAGCTCAACAACTCATTTTTGTTCCTTTAAATAGCTCAGCAAATCACCTAATTGCTCTCAGGTAAACCAGCATGACTCACTCTGCTTTTAGATGGAAATATAATATTCTGAATAACCTTAAGCAGTACCTTCCCATTCCATGTTTCTTCATAAAGCATGGCTTAATGGGATAGTTCCCATTACCTTCCTAGCATGGTAAGAAAGTGGGAACTTCTGGCTATAGATTTAAAGAAGATGAAGAGTAGAGACCTGGTTTGTTAAGGTGCTTGGGAGCAATGTAACTTGTATACTCACTTAATTTGCCAGGTAGCTAGGGAGATGAATTATGCTGGGAAAGTGGACCCTGTCAAGGGGATTTAACTAGATCTATGTCAAGGCATCAGTAGTTGGAGAAAGTCCCTGGATATGCAGCTGGGAAGAGGAGAGGCTTCCAAGTGCTGAGAGAAGATAGTGGGACAAAACGTCCTGCTCTGAAGGTGTGGTCCTCACCAAACAGGTGCAGGGAGGATCATGAACAGTTTAGGATGTGGCTGTGTATCTGCTGCCACTGTTTATTCTATTTGATCTGTATTTATTCCCATCACTCATCGCTTCTGAAGAAGGAATATATTACAAGGAAGAGGAAAGAGATGCTGAGCCAAGCACAGGGTGTCCCATCCCTAATATATAATTTCACTATTAAGGCATGCCTCCCCAGTCAAGAATACCTGTCTTAGATACACACAATGCTCTCCAAAGACCTTCAGGTTGACTCAGCAGAGATTACACAGTGCACTCAACTCCCCACACTTCCAAGTGTTTTGGGGATCTAAGCCCTGAGATTTAAAATAAAAATTGCAATAAAATTTTTTTGAAATGTTGAAAACTGGGTCCTAATTTCTGAGTCAGCATTTAGGAAGTTGTTGGTTAGCCGCAAGAGCAGCACAGGTATCAGGAAAGACAAAGTGGTGAACTCTGATAATTTGCTGACCTTAAAAAGAAACTTGTTTCAACTCAGCCCCCAGCTTCTCATTTTCTCAAATTTTCTAATAAAGTTGACTGGCATGAAACAGAGAAATTATGAATTCTTACCCATGCTGTTGTACTGAAGAGCAGAAACACAGCAAATGATTAAGGTTACCAGTGATGCAAGACTACTTGGGTAATTGACACAAACTGTTAACCTGAGAGCTACAGATTAATAAGCACTCTCAGTTTATAAATGGATTTTGGTTTTAGATTTACTGAGTAGAATCTGAATTATTTATCTAGATCTCAGCTGTGTGATTCAAAATAGTCTGCAGAACTAATTATGACTAATTTTAGTCTTTGTTTGCACCTGCCATTTGTTTCTAAAACCATACAGAAAAGAACAATATTTTTCAATAAATAATGATATCCTGAGGCCAGCACACTTATGTTTGGTTTTTCACTTATGCATGTACTTTTTCTGGCACTTTTCATTGATTTAGGATATGCTTAAAATACAGATTTGTTAGCTTCCACCCTGCCCATAGCTGGGTAAAATGCTCCAACACTTTGTGACCATAATTCAAACACAGGTGTTGATATATTCTAAGAGTGACTAACTGGCAAAATAAGACTAGACTGGAAGTTTGTTTTCCACTACTCTGTCCTTTAAAGTCAGAAGCTGTAATGATAGCTCGGGGAACACAAGATAAATGCTTAACTCCATCACAGGCTCCCTGTTTCAACTGAAGAAAAATTGTTTTTTGAGAATATTTCTTTCAGAGAAGGAACTTAAAGCATATCTTTGTGTGGGACTAAGCATCACAAGTGGAAGGTCCGAGACTATCTTCCTCATAGTATGTCAGTGTGGTAAGATAGCAGGCGGTACTTCAGTGTTAACCTGGTTTCTTTGTCCAGGTCTGTCTCTATTTCAGGTAGACAGAATAAGAAGAGAAAAAGAGGAAGGGCAAAGAGTAAGCTCCTTGGAAGCACTTGTTGTCCAAGAGAAATGGAAGTGAGACTTATTTTTAGTCTTTCCTCTGAGTACAGCTCAGATGATGTTTTGGCTTAGACCTCAAGTTCTAGCTAGTGTTAGTATTGCAAAGCATCATGAGAAACATCAGGACCCTGATCTTGAGCTTTGACTCAGCATTTCCAATGAAATAGAGTACAAACATAAAACTGATTTTCAGCTAGCTGGTGACTTTAAGTCACATTTTGCAGACTGAGAATAGGTTAACTTGTCTGCTGCTTCAGACAAGTTAGACCAATATTCCTATGTGGATTTAGGTCTCCATTGAGAATGATAGAAATAAAGTGTCTTAATACCTGCAGTGCAGCTACAGTCTCAAATAACTTGGCTTTCCAGTTCACTCGCAGGTCCCGGTCCACTGATCATCAACACTGCATGCGTGTGTTATTTTGCCCTTGGATTGCTCCTTGGGACTAATTCAATTTGCTCTCTCCAAGATCTAATTTGGGTGAAATGTGGGGGAGCTTCTCTCACGTGGCAGTTCACTGCAGGCAGTGCAGACAAGACTACCGGGTTTGGCTCATCCTTTTTGATAAAATCCTTCAAATATATCTGTGTAAAATATCCAAGGCAATAAATTTAAGCCCATATTAAGATTTTATTTCATGCCTGAGAACAGAACACTTGGGGGCATGCCAGAAACCTCACTTTAGTGAGCTGTGAGAGTTCTCAGGTTTAGGTACTTTAAAATGTAAAACACACACACACACAAGATATATGTATCAAGGCCACCACTTGGAACCAGAAGCATACACAGGGTCATTGGCTAGTCAGTGTGGATAAATCCACTCTGTTCTAGACGGAGCTAGACCTGAGCCATGTGAAATGTACAGCCTGTCACTTAGCTTATGGCAATGGGACCATTGGCCAAGACAGATGACTTTAGCAGGGTAGGTGCAGTCTTTGAGAAGGTGCACCTTTGCCTTGGATCATTATCTTTGAAATGGGATCATCACACTTCCCAAACTCACAGAAATGCGGGAATGGAAACACTGTGAAGTACTTATGTGAAAGCAAATAAGTCCATCAGACAAAGGTGGCGTGAAAGATAAGAGATTTGTTCCTTTAGAGATGATCATCTCCAATTTACCCACTGAACTTTTGGAGCCTGGCTGTATTGTTATAGTGCAGAAAGCCTTTGGGTAGGCTGCGCCTTTCCTGTCACAGCATGACCCTTGCACTGGCACTACAGTCCTGCCGCAGCCTGGGAAGCTGCTCAGCAGCACCTTCCCACACCCAAAAGGGATGATTCTGCCGGAAAGGGAACTGCACATGGTTCGTGATCAGGGCTCCCAGCAAGGTGGGAGGGTGCAGTGGGGCAGCAGGATCAATGCTTCTCTGAGCCTCAGGGATTGGGGCTGCCAGGGTAGGCATGGAGCAGGAGCCAAAAGGAACAGAGCCAGGCTGTCAAAGGGCATCTGAAAACACAAGTGTTAAGGGAGTCACTCCTTCCCATGAAACTGCTGGCTGCCTAAATCACAGCTCCTGGAGTAAAGGGTGCTGTTATAGATGAGCTACCCAGTGGAAACTAAATTAAACTATTTTTGAGATCTTAGGAGGGGAATATTTAATTTCCTAGAAAAACTGATTTAAAACTGCTTATCCTACATATCTGTCCATCTATCATAGGTAATTCCAGGTGCCTATCACTGTCACTACCAGTCCTGTATTGGAAATCTCTTTATATCAACTCATCTCACATGATATTATCAAAGGGTTCATCTAAACCAGATCCCAGGAGCAAAAAAAAGCTCCTTCAGCTCTGCAATTACCTCTGATTTTAGCCAGATTAAAATTATAGGGAAGACTTGAATTTTAATTCTCTTGAAATTCTGGCATAAAGGCCTAATTATGATGTTTTTGTTTTGAATGCTTTTCATAAACAGGTGATATGAATAAATTCCTAAACAGAGGGTTCTGTAGAGGAGTAGACAATGGTATTTTTGGCACTCCAAATGTACTGATCAAGTAAGGCTTCACAGATGCATGATTTATATTTTACTGTTGTTTTGTTGGGCACTTTTTGAATGCATGTAATTTTATTTTCAAGTATATCCCTATAAACAATAAGAAAAAGGCAATTCATAAGGGATATACAAAAGAAAACTTTATTTTTGATCAAAATGCGGTAATTTAAAACATTTTTTACTTAGGATTACTATTGGGTGTTCTATTAGCTGCTACTGTCTTAATGAAGACAGCTGAATACACACTTCAGTGATGAAGAACTTCACTTTATCTTCTTGTGTTTTTTGTTAAATATTTGCCTTTAGATAGTAGTCCTGTAATAGGAGAAATCTTATGGAAAACTAGAATTTACAAGGAAAAGGAAGATAGAAAGGTTATGTGTCAGAGACAAGCAAAGAAGGGAGGAAGAAAAGGGGAAGAAGGACTTATGAAACAAAATTAGGAACCAAAGGGGACACTAATGAGAGAGCACAGATATAACAAACAGAAAGTTTGACGAAAATGAGAAAAAATTAAAATATTTTAATACTGTGACATTGCAATGCTTCTATTTTTTTTTTTCTATACTTAAAAACAAAAAAAAAAAGTGAGAAAGAGAGAATAAAAGAACTTCCATTTCTTTTAATTCACTCTTGAAAGAAAATGAAATCTCAAGCATTGGCACACTGTAGCCAGCCTCCTGGTATTGCAATACCTTGTTCATGATGCTAGGATGATTATGACTCAACCAGAGAATCATCTCACAGCCTCCACCTGCCTGGGATTAGACCCAGGCAAAGGCCTGCAATATGTTTGCTCACCTTTTGGCACTAGGAAACATAGAAAACTGAAATACAACTTCTCTGAGCAAATGTTTTCATTCCATATCACCCTCTACAAAAGCATATGTTGCATGACATTGGCAAATCTGCCAGCGTCCCTGTTGCCTTCCAGTTCTTTCTACAAAGAGTCTACTTTGAATCATGGCAGTAAAAGCCCTAAAGATCAGTTCAGGTTTGTTTGCAGCAAAGAGCTGATGTCGTTGTAACTGCATCAGTGGCAGGGAAGCAGTTTAGAAATAAATGGGTCAAGCTTTAGTCAGCTGCTCTCTAAAAAAAAACCCAAAACAACAGCCAGGGCATTTAAAATGTCACCTCCTGTCATTACGTATCTTCAGGAGAATACAACCCCCATAACAGAGACAGCAGACATGGCTGCATGAGCATTTCTTATGTGCTTCAGTGCAAAGTCAACCAGTTTCATTTAAATGTCCTTTTCTGGCAAAATGCACCAGTAATATGCATAAACCCCCTTCCATCCAGTTTATTGTGAGCACTGTGGACTTTCTGCCAGAGCACCCAGAGCAGGCAGCTGAGGAAAGAGGGCACTGAAGAGAGCATCTAAAGTCACCTCGTCTTGTTCCACAGCATGTTCTTACCATACATGTTAAAGCAGACGACAAGACCTTTCCTGCATTAGATGGCATCAAAACTAGGGATGTTGTTAATTGTTTTGGTACTCCCTGGCACCTATTCTACATCTTTTGACTCAGCCCCCAGCACAGTGGCCTCTGAGGACTGAGTGGCTGTTGCCATCCCACTCCAGCTGTGCCAGTGCAACTCTTTCCTTTCCCCAGTGTGTTCACAGCTGCTCACTACTGACCTTCTCCTAAAGATTATTCCTCCTCCTCCCTCCCCCCCAACTCAGCCTTGTGTCTCCTGACCCCATTGGTCATATAATCACTCTTTAACATGTTTCTGTGAAGATGAGCCAGGTTGGCTCACACTATTTAAATCGCAGGGCTCGCTTATCTGACTTGCTGTAACTGAAATGAGTGAGGGAGAACGCCATAAGCAGCATGTCCAAGGGGAATATTTTCTGGCAGAAGAGTTATGATGGACAAGCTAGGATCACTAAAACCCTTCCCCTACCAGATATTTTACAGAATATACCTCTGCCTACACCCTTTAGAGATATCATCAGGTACACACTGAAGAGCCAGAAACCTACGATGAATCTGGAAAATGAACTATTCTGCATTCCCTGAACCTGGATTTACTGAGGTTGAGGTACATAGATCTGCTGATGGACAGGCTACTCCAAAGAGCACTTAGACTCCTATAAACCACCTGGAAGACATGCATGGAATTGAGCTATTATACAGTAATTTGAAGGCTTGAGTGCAGGAAGAAGAAGATTTCATATTTCTTTTTAAAATATAGACATTTGGTCTAAAAATATTTTTGGACAACAAAAGACCTTTTGAGAGCTGCTGCCCTCAATAATTAGAAACTCAGATTTTTGTATTTGCTTAAAAGATTAGAGTGTTTCTGGGTATGAGAAGGAACTAGAGGAGCCCCAAGGTACAGTCGTCCCTCCCCTTTTTTCCTGTAATTCTGAAAGAGAAGACTGATTATCATATATTCACTTTTCCTAAAGGCAGAGAGCAAGATGCAACACTGGAAGTAAAAAATAGCACTAGAGCCTAAGGTAAGCCCCAAAAGCTCTGACTAGCCATGATGCTGTATGTTTTGATGGGGAGAATGCATGCTGGTCAGAACAGGCAGATTGGAGAGTGAGTACATATTTACTGGAGCCTGCTTGACCTAAAACTTAAATTAGTATCAAAATCTCTCCATTAGAAATTCCACCTCACCCACACACCTTATTACCATTAATTTAGCCCCTATCTAGGGCATTTCAGTGAATCAGTGTATCATAATTTAATCTTGAAATACAGCTATGCATCACAGGGATATTATCATTCCAATTTTCATATCAGATATGTAGGTCTATATGACACAATATAGAAGATGTGTAGGTTCACAGTTGTGATACTTGAAACTCTATCCCAACCCATTATGAGTGAGGACATCTTATTTTCTTCACACATACCACCCAGGAGAAAAATGGCATAAGGCAGCCTGAATATTTTCTGTCTTCATAAATTTAGTAGACTGCATTCCAATTCATTGATGCATGGTTTTATTTTGACTATGATCTCTCACCAAAACAGAAACAGCATTTAAAAATTGCTGTGTCACACTCAAGCATCAAAATGGAACTGTTCAAGAGAGACAAGGTACATCAAAAGTACCTTCTGCCTCCACAGAAGCCAGTTTTCACCCTGGTTTACAACCACTTAGCTAGTCACTTGGAAATAGCCTTAGGAGAATTTAAGATGAATGCTGTTTTTTTAGAAAATCCACAGATTCACCAGTTTTTGAAGCAATAATTTTGTCACAAAGCCTTTCCATTGGCTGTAATCTGTACAAGATCTAGCTTTCCCATATGATGTTCATGCATGTCATTTGTGTAGGCTGTAAAGTCCAGAAACAAGATTATTATTTTGCTTTTGTGAATATGTGCTTCTTTCTCCTTCAGCTTGAGAGAGACAGTGAAATATGGATGACACTGTTTTGGTTTCTCTTTAACCAAGGAATTTTTTGTTTTCTTGACTCAGCAGGATTCCTCTATGGACCTGAGAAGTGCCCCTGCTAGTCAAGGATCAAAAAATATGGTACGGTGAAGCAATTTCAGACTTTAACTTGCAAACACACTTTAGTTAAATGAAAGAAGATGGAGATACAAATAGAACAAGAAGCAATCATAGTAATCAAGCCTACTTGAGACATTATCTTAAATAACACTGTGAGACTGTCAATACCATGTGAAAGTTATTGCAAAACATTTCCCAGTTTTCTGGAATGAGCGATACAATACAAAATCACAGTTGTAAAAAGCATTAACTTATGAGCCTACATATATTCTCCCAACATTTGTTGTATAACAGTAGGATATAAACTAAAAATGTTTGCTATCATCTTTTCAGATTTTGTAATTTTTTTGCACGCGGTTGAAAGGTAGTAGACACAGAGGGTATGACGAAACAGTTGTTAGATTAGTTCCAAGATGATATAGAGTCAGGTTATGAACCCTACACATCTTTGATGAGAAATCACTCAATCTCACCACAGCAAATACTGACACAAATGTTAACTGTTCACCAATATCAGTAAGCATCAAACTACTGCCCTACTTGATTCACTGATGTAAAAGACATTAGATTTTTTCCTCCTTTTTCTCTTTCTTTATTACAACAAATACATCAGAGTGTGTTGTCATTTGAGCCTACTCAGCAGCTAAACCCCCTGCAGTTGCTCACCCACCCTCCCCCCACTTGGGAATGGGGAGGGAATCGGAGGGGCAAAGGGAAATTTGCAGGTTGAGATAAAAACAGTTTAATAACAGTAACAGAATAACACTGACAGCAGTATCAGCAGGTAATGTACCATACAGCTGCTCACCTCCCGCAGACCGATACCTACCTGCTCCCAGCTGGAGATCCCAAACACAAAGGCACCACAGCAACACTCCCAGAAGTAGGAGCCCCTCCTGGCCCACTCCTGCCTTTATATAGTGAGCACAGTGTCACATGACCTGGACTATCGGCCAATCGGGACCCAGCCCTCCAGCTGTGCTCCCCCCGCCCCCGCACACAGGTGAGGGCACTGGGACCTGGGGAGCCCCTGGGGTCTCAGGGTGCTGCAGCTCCTCCTGCTGCCAGACCAACAGGAACTCTAGTGCAGTCCCAACCAGGACAGAGTGCCTCAGGTGAAAATATTCAAGATAACAGAATGAGGATCAGTTTTGTTTTACAAGTCCCCTTTGGCTCTGCAAGTTTCCTCCAGAGCTGATCTGTGGTTGTCAAGGTTGGAGTGCCATAGTAGATAACTTTGTAATGATCAGAGGCGTATTGCCAAAGAGTTCCTTTTTGATTTCCATCCAACACAAAAAAAATAGTATTAAATTTACCAACTCTCGTATCATGCTGCTGACATATCTTGAGGGTGATTAATTGTGCCCCTGGGGTCTATGTAATGTTCTATTCTGGACAAAAAAGGCTTTTGAAATCTATCTAATAACTATAATTATGAGTGAGGACAGAGACCCATAACTGTAAACGGGTTCTCTGTGTTTCTTATTTAAGTACCTGCCAACAACTGAAAGATGGAAAGCTGAAGAGCATTTTGTACCAGCAAGCAGAATGCAGCAACTTTTCAGGATAAATTCTATCTGCCATGAACAGCTTTGTCTAGTAAGAACCAATGAATCTATTAATCTGTTCTGCAAGACAATGGATAGCAATGACCTGTCAGCTTTATGAGATCCATCAACATCCTTCCATATCTTTCTGAAGAAGGCCTATATGCCCTCTGCAGACTCTGTGCGATGCAGTAGCACCATTAACACTGTCATTTCTGCTGTTACAGAGCTTCTTTTCTCTGGGTTTATAACACAGTTGTTTCATTAAGACACATCACATGGGGTTAAAAATTTGCAGATAGATTGTGTTTCTGTCAGTGAGTGAATTTGAATTAGTATTTTTTTAAAGCTATAATTGAAATAAAACCAGAAAAATAATTCTGAATTTGAATTTGTATAGTTATAAAAAATGAACAATGTAGAGATATTTGTATTCCTAGCTTTAAAGGGAAAAGCATATAAAACAAAAGACAACAGTGGCAGAGCTATTGATAGCTTGACACTGATACATTCTTTGTGTTGCATCTATATTGATTTAAAGAATGCGAAAAGAGAGGTATAAATTTATGGGGACATTTTGGATCAAATTTTACATTCATTTATTAAATGAAATGTATAGAGTACTAAACCATAGACCCTATCATTTGGTTTTACAGATTTATGGCTGAATCCCAAGCCTACTGAAGTCAATAAGGGTCTTTTCAACAGTAGACTTCAAATCAGAACCTTCCTGCCTGAATCTTCTCTCACATTAAGCAATGTTATAGAAACCAGCGACATTACATCAGTTTAAAGCTAGGGAAGAAAGCAAATCTATTCCCAGTCTTCAAGAAAAAAGGTGCATTTAGCAATTTAAAATGTATATAGCTGTATGTAAGTATGTTCCAGACTTTACTTTGGTTCTAGAATAAAGGGTTCAAAAAGCAGAAAATGAAGACAGGGTTAAAAGATTATAGGAGGAGTAATAAAGAAGCTGGCTAACTGCCCATGAGATTTAACATGGGAAAAATGAAAGCTAATATACCTTAGGAAAAAATGATCAGCAGCTCAAATATTTAACTAGAAAGGAAAACTTGGAAGTTTTTAGGGTTGAAAAAGTTGGAGTGATTAGAGCAACCAAAGAATCTCATCTTAAACAGCAAGTTCTACCACTTTAACTATAAGGTATATATTTCAACTTGTACAATCTTTGAGCACTCATAATCATACAGATATAAACATGTTACATAAGGGTATAGATATTCCACACAGGAATGGAGTTAAGCAATCTCTTTCTAAAGTACATTTATACTTATATCTTCACATTAAGGTGCATACTATTTTAAAATAACAAGATCATCATCCAAATTGTAGCAATATAACTTTCAAATACAGACTGGACCTGTAGATACAAGCCTACAGTATATGTCAGTGAAAAAATAAATGTAGCTGTAGTCTTTGTGAATTGGATTCTGATGCAGTAGACCCTGAAATATGGTATTTATTTGTAAGCACTGAATTATAAAAACATGCCATTTCATTGCTGGTAGCTCAGAGATAAGTAACAAGATAACAGTAGCGTGTATAGGCTAACCAGTGAAGAAAGAACTAAGTATGTTTGGTAATGGTATTTTACTTCCCAGCTAATGGGGTTTACAAGTTGGTGTATTGGTGTGCTTTGAAAGAAGTAGGCTGAATGGAAATTGAAATATTTTTTTTCCACTTTTGTGGCAAGAACGTGAAAATGCATGCAGTACTATAACTGCAGAGTTCACTAAGTATCTTTTGTATACTCAGATACAGCAGTAAAGTGTAGAGAAGAGAAGATGTGTTGACATTCTGCCAATATTTGAAGAGCATTGGTAGAAGAAAGGGTGGAAGATTTATTTTCAGTGGTAGACTCCATAGTTATAATTGTTCTCGAGATAATTCAGGAACATGTTTCAACTCAGTGTCAGGCAATATTTCTGACAAAGGGTATCCACAAGAAATGATAACAAGACCCATGATTTGCTTTTAAACCTAAGCCTAAGCTAGAACTTGAATGCAATTGTGTGTTGTAAGGATGAGGAAAACATAATAAACCCCTCTTTTCTCACCGTATATCTCAGTCAAGAGTGTTGGAGTGCTGAGTAACTGGAGTTTCCTAGTCTCAGGCCAGATTTGTTGTGTCTATACTAAGAGGCTTTACAAATGGCAATGGGCACCAGCCATAGGAAAGAAATTTTGATACTGACTTGGTGCAAGTATTTGCCTATACTGAGACAACAAATTACGTCAAGTCTGAGTGTAAATTTCCACGATTACCAGGTCTTCTGAGGGACCAAAGGTGTCAAGTCATGTTAGCAATAGGAACCTAGTGTGGAAGCTGTTAGCTACCACAGTGCTTCATTCCAGCTGTCTTTCCCTGTAGACTCTGCAGAGACTTGGGGTAACTAGACACAACTAGATGTCTCAGAGAGGTGTCAAAAATTAATATGAATTCAGGCCAAAGTGTACCTACTGCTCTGGAGCAGTATCCTTCACTTTCCTTATCTTGTTCTTTGTTGTGATTCTTTGTTTCCTCTTTTCTTAAATTAAATGTGCAGCTGAAATCATAACTTTGTGTCCTGCTGACCTCTGGCAAGGACTGTGTTTGTACAGCACTCAGGATAATAGGAGCTTACCTGACTGGGTCCCATGGGCTTTACCTTCATACAAATAATTATTGGTATCATTAGGATAAATGATCTTTTAGGCATCTGAGAAATTTATTTCCAAAGAAACTAAAAAAAAGAGAGAAAAACAGAAAACAGGGACCATAATATTAAACTCATTTGGCAAGGGTATGTAAGATAAAGGAAATTAAACCAGCACAGAGGGTGGGGAAAATAATGAGAAAACAAAGAGTAAAATACAAAAATCACATCCAAAGAGGGAGAGGTACAAGAGGAGTAGAAATATGCTTTAAAATTTAGTGGTCACAGAAGAGGGAACACCACAATGTGTCACATTAATAAGCATTGTAAGTAGGGATGTTGATTAACTCAGGAATGACTTATTATAATATAAATGACAGGACATAATGGAACTGAAGTGACAAGATATGCAATGTGTATTAGAGAAAGTAAAATGAAAGCTAAATTCCTGTGGGACAAGTAAATGTTTAGAAAAGTTTGTATCAAGTTTGTAAAAAATGGTTTGGAAGTTTGTAGCTTATGGGGGACAAGAAAATGGAACAGAAGATGGGCAGAAAGCAAGATGGTTAGTATGCTGCAAATGAGCCTAGAAAACAGTACAAAAGTTAAACTATTAAAACAAAAGGAAACAATAGCACAAAAGAATGACTATATTAACTGAAGGAAGAAAAAAAGAAAAAAAACCACATTTTTTCTGTATGTAACACTATACCTTTGTCAAATGGCAGTGCTCAGCTAATAATTGAGCCTTCATAAGTCTAAATCACATCAGAAGGATTAAAGGACTCACATTCTTAAGATTAAGAAAATGCACACACCTTCCTAACTGACAAAAAAAATAGGTAATTTTATCCAAATGTACTGAAATACATGTAATTTGATAGATGTTTAAAAAAGTACTCTCTGTGGCATTAGGAAACTGTATGCCAAAATAATCATGACCACAAAATATATCCTAGTGAAAAAAGACTGCCTCTGTTAACAAAATAAAAGTAAGCTTGTGTTTGCGTGGATACACATCACTTGCCTGTTCCTGTAAAATTACTGGTTTTGATTAAATTACAAAAATAACCAGAAGTTTTGTGTTATTTAACATTTTAATTTCTGCAAATATAAAATGGCTACGATTACAACTACAATGACAACTTCAGAGAATATATCAAGAAAGCTCACCAAAACCAGTACATTTGCATGCTTACCACAAAACAAGTCAGGACAGAAGAAAATATAGTGCATTACAAGGTATGGTATGCCTCATGAAATAAGCACAAATGAAGTGGGACAGGGAGAAGAAAATAATGAAATGATGGAACTGAGGAGATGTATTCAGACAGAAGAGTGACTGCAAATGAAGCTACAAACCCAGGGCTCAGCAGTATGAAATGAATGAGTAAGTTAAATTATTTTGTTGACAGGACCCTGAAAACTAAGAGCAGACATTTTGAATATGGCATATTCAAGACTTTGGGTATTATAAAAACTGAATATAACTGAGGTGGACTATAAAGAAATGCATAGAAGGCAATAAAGAAGGAAATGTCATGATTATCAGCTAGAAAGATTAATAACCTAACAGAACCAATGAGAAAGTAGTGTTATGCTAGATTTCATAGTATTATTATTTTCTTTAGCATTTTACTTTTGGACTATGTATTGTCAGGTATTTGAAATGCTTGTTTTACATACCGCGTTATATAAGCAGATTACAGAATGCCTGGATAGGCATTTGTGACACAGGGCTCACCATTTTTAGTCAGTGAAAATTAGAAGACATTTGTACTGATTCAATTTCATAAGTATTTTTAGTAGAATTAGAGACTCTCTTAGAGCACTCATACATTTTTGAGGCGACTAAAATGCTGCCATGGCTAGCCTGGTAGTCAAGTGAAATTTTTGAGAGCAAGAACACCATTTATACAGTTAATGTAAGCCACTCAGAGTGTGGTACTAAAAAATGACATCCAAAAGGTGATCAATTTAGTATATTATAAAAGCATGTTACCTCTGCAACAGGTGCTGTCCCAACTAAATAATTATTTTTTTAAGAAACATGATTAGGACAAAAGTGCAAAAAAGTTGAGACCAATGGAGATGATTCAGAAATCAGAGACAAAACATGTCAGAGAGGAGATTGCATCTCAGAAGAACAAACATGAAAATCCTGGACTATGTCTAATGAGGGCAAACATAAATGCAGCAAAAATAAATCTAAAACTAATTTTTGAAAGTAGTCAGTATCTGGCAATTCAGAGAAGTCTTTCAGCTGCCAATAGAGTCCTCCAAAAAGACTGTAAGAAGTTCATTCAATGCCAAGAGTGTTGAGGGTAAAAAGGGCTGAAAAATCTAAAATTTGGGTTAGCAAGAGTAGGATTAAAGAGAACAATATGGGAAATTGTACAAGCTAGATGATGATAGGAAAAATGATAGGAAAAAATTATCCAAAGTCACAAGAGTTTCAAAATATTTCACACTGAAATTGCTTAAAAGTTGTAGGCATAGAGTTTATGCTTGAGGAAACTATAATTAAGATCAAAAATACTCAAAAAAATATTCATGTGTTATGCTTGGGGGATGAATTAAGTTCAAAAAACCCATAGCCGTTCTCAAAGAATTTTAGTTGTCATCATAAGCAAATGTGTGTAGTCTAAAAGGAAGGAAAAAAATACCTTGTCTTCTTGTTTTCTATTAGTGTCCTGTGGCAGGAGGAACTATTGATTAGTTCACATAGCTGATGTCTGCTCTGTGATACTGGAAATTGGAATCTGAATGCTGAAAGGTTAATGAAGGATTAATAAAGGTAAGTTGACACACAGACAATTCATGAATGTTATCTCAGAGTAGAGTCATTCTGTAGCTGATACTCAATGATTCATATATCCTATAGGCAAAGTGGTACATTACACTAAATATTCCTCTGCTTATATAAGGAAAGAGAATTTTTAAAGTTTAATTAATTAAAAACAGTAGGCAACCAGAAGTACCTTACAGAGTGAGTTTAAAGATAAGTCAGGATACAGACTGAAAGCTGAGAGTAAAATTTGAAGTAGTTTTCCAAGGACTCAGATAGCAAACTTCAATTAACATTAACAAGACCTATGTCATTAAACCAAAATGCAGTTTTAAGAGGTGAATTTTAAATCCTGACACAGGCTTCTGCAACTGGACAAATTAGGAATTTAAAGAATAATCAGTTTAAGTGGTAACTAAGGTGTTAAATTTGGAGGGAATGAGCTCTCATGAGAGTCCAGCTCTCATTTTGTTAGGGCCACAGACAACAGGAGAATTTCACCCCACATACCCCCAAGAGTATTACCTTTACTACACTCAGATTATGCCCATAATAAATATTTCCCAAACACAGTATATAATTGTAGGACAAGTACCTATCCACTCTCCATGCCCCCATGCCAACACTTTACTGAGAATCCACATCCTTACAGCTGAACTGATCTCACTGAAACTAATGGGCAATTTTCTGTTTATTTGAATAAAAGAGAGACATTTATGTAGTCTATAATATCTGAAGAGACAAGATTTATCATCTCTATCAACATCTTTCTTCACTCATATCTTACCCTTTTGCCCTGGAGATTTCCACTCTCAGAAGTCCCTCATGAATCGCTATTTCTTCTTTCCTTCCTCAGATTTTTCTCTATTTATTTGTGTATCCTCTGGCCTCCAATATTGTTCTCTTATCATTCCTCCTGAAAGGCAGACAATCTTTTCTTCCTGTTCAAATATCTTTGCTTGGTTCTAGAAAGTCATCTTCAGCTTCATTCAGATTATACTCCCATCCTGCTATTCAGCATTTCTGGCTTTCATTTTAATCTTTCTGATGCCCCTGTGTGCCATGCGCCCTACTGTCTTGTGAAATTGCCTCTCCTCTCTTCTGCCCTCCTACCCCAGCACCATCCGTCCACTTCTGTAGCTTTGTCTTCCAGGACTCTGAAGTTCTTCCTCTTTCCTCTTTCTCTTTCTGCTTCTTGGTTCCACTGCTTCTCCCTCAACGGGACCTCCCTGACTGTAATATCCTGCTTAGAGTTGTCTTCCACATTAGGTCTGGCTCATCCTGACAACATCTGACAGGATGCATCAGCCACCCCTCTACTTGCTTCAGTTTCTTTGCTGCCAAGAGGTGCTTCATCTGTGCAGTATATCTCTGCCTCTCATACTGTCTGGGACTCCCAGGAGCTGTCATTTATCATGGAGTACCAGGAGCTGTTTCTGTGTGCCAGCATCTTCCTGCTACCCAACAACTCTGCTACGTTGTGGTGGGAAAACTATTCATCCTGGGTTAGAGTTAAGGTTTTCACAGTGAAATATCAAACTGTAGAGGGGAAAATAGCAACTAACATACATAGGTAGTTTAAAATATGTGTTCTACTAAAGTATTATTTTCTCAGATACTGTATATGTTTTGACAGAACAGAGAAGCTTATAAATAACACCTCATTGTATTTGGAATTTTTGAAGTTCTGCGTATCTCGTATCTTTGAGTACAAGAAGGCACCTTTTTTTTTTTTTTTTTTCCCCTAGCTTGAAGTAGTGCAAAGCAAAATATTTGTTTCTGGTCTGTACAGTTTTAAAAATGGCCCCAATTCATTGATTAATCAGTCAAATTAAAAGGCTGATTTATGCCTGTAACTTCACCATAACGTAAAAGGTCTTCATGAAAGACAGTCCACTAAACTCAACCACAATGGGAGGTCTCCATCCCTCTTGAGCTTCTAAGGCTGGTAAAAGATCTTAAGTGCCATAAAGAAATTAAATGTGTGTACACTTAATGCTGATGTTGAATTGAATCATTAATGATACTGTTACAGTAATGATTTCTGTGTATGTCTCTTCCCAATAAGAGTACTTAAGAAACTATACTCACATCTTCATTTTCAAAACAGTTCAGTGGATTGATTCTTTTAGTAATCTATTCCCTGTTTCATCAGCTACCTGATGGCATGCTTGCTGTGGCAGATACATGATGCTTGCCAGACATATTTCTGTCTTCTCTTTTGCACAGATTTTGCAAATCTTGGTGTTTGCTATGAATTCATTTTATTGAATTAATTGTTCATATCTTTGTTCTACTTCTGTAGTTTTCCCCAATTATATCTTTTATTCTGCTTAATGTAACACTACAGAAGACTCTGCCTGTCATTGAAAGACATGTAACCTCAGCAGCCACTGCAAGCTGGGTTTTCACCTTGTTCTGAGTTTTCTTCTGGCTCCATCCTTCACAAAAAATTCGGGGAATTTTACTGGGAGTCTTATAATAACTAGTTTTCAATGTTTCCTTTGCAACTCAGTCTTTGCCTGCTGCTGTCCCATGCTTTAACAAGAAGATAAAATGTCTAGTTCTGAGCATCTAATTTCTTTGTCAATGTCAATCGTTTCTTGAAGTGATGGTCCATTTAACACTTCTAAAAAATACTCTGCCCATCAATGCCTTGACTCTTTTTCCATTTTAAAAACTTTGAATGTTAGTGTTTAAAAAAATGCATAGCAAGATAAACCTCCCCAAGTTGGAATTAATGTTTTTTTTGTTTCCATATTCAAAACCTAAACAGAGAAGTTACATGTAATTTTTTTATTTGTCATGCTCTGAAGTTGCATATGGATTTTCATTTGGCACACTTAAATCCTCCACAAATTGGGAAATCATTTGTGTGAAAATATGTGTTGTCCACAAGAAGCAGTGAAGTTTTATTTCTGGAGGAATTAAGAGTCCTACTCCTAGCACTGCCACAGTTGTGTAAGTTCCAGCAGGTCATTTTGTGCTCCTCAGTTAATCCTGAGGAAAAATGAACCTGTATCTGTCTCCTCAGTCAAAAATAAGGACAAACCAGTTTCCTAAACAAAGTTGAAGAAAAGCTGTAGCAGAGATTTAGAATGAGAGCTACTTGTACCAGATAATGGTAATCACTGTAATTTACTGTGTTGGATACCTAGACATGTATGTATAAAAGTGATACAGATCATGGCGCCTATCTGTATAGACCTAAAATTGGATTGCAATATGAGAAAATTAACTTTTCTTGCCTGTGTGCATGAACAGAGGACAATTTTCAGTCCTGTCAGCACTATCAGTATGAAACTTATTATGGGTAATAACATTACTATAAAATAGATGCTTAAAAATAAAGATGATGTAATATTCATGTACACTATAGAATAAAACATGCTTTAAATGAAATAGACTAATTTTATTGATGGTGTCAAAGAAATGTATGTCTTCCTTGATGAAAAATCTGAATAGAGCCCAGGCAACTGTCAGTAGTGTATCCTGAAGTTTAATGTCAGGCAAAAATCTGTGCTAGCTTTTTTAGGAATTTGAATGTATCAGCTAGATTCGTTGACATAGTATATGCATAAATCACAACTATTTAGTTGATTTTAATAAAATGCAGCCAGTGATTGGCATCAACCTTATAAAATCTAGAAATATAAATATAAGCCTGAAACTGTGTTTCTAAGTCATGCTATCAAGTCTCTTTCTCTCCTGCATGTGTCTACAAAGGACTGCTCCAAACTAGATTTAGAATTTTTTTCTGTTGCTTGGCCTAGAACAGATCCTTAATGTTACTTAAACTCAATTTCATATTTACAGGATCTAAGCAACATGGTAAGTATGATCTGAAGGACAGTAAACCATCTTAGCACACATGCAATTGGCTGACCTAAAATAGTTGGAAGGTAAAGGCTCCTGACACTTGAATAATGCTAGTTCGGGTTAGACAGGACTTTCAGCAGAATGTGTAAGATCTGGTCTATACTAATTTCTTTACCTGTGTAATGACAATATACTCTTGCTCACATACCAGGTTAAAATACAATTTGATCTTTACTGGAGACAGAACTCGTGGAAAAAAGTCACCTTAAGTATACAGGTTGTTCAAATGGAAACCCCAGACACTTCACTAGTATAGTACAATTAAAGCACATTTGTCTTTACAAAAACAATATCTACTGTGTTCTAGTAGAAAAATGAATGTCAGCTAACAATCTAAAAACAATAAACAACAAACTTAAATTATAGTAAAAGTCAATTAGTATGCCAATTAGTCTATACTGCAAGCAACTTACATGAAAAATCTTATTTTTCACTGTCATACAAGGTGTCAAGGAATGAACTCTGTCATTTAGGATTCACTAATAATTATAAAGGGGAGTTTGACAGATTATGATGTGACTCCATAAAGTAGTAATATAAAATAGCGACTCACCAAATGGTAAAAGCTTTTATACTTCACCAGCTTTTAAAAGGGTTCACATGGTAATAGAAACTCACTTTGCAAAAGGACAAATAAATCTGGGAATGCATATGCTTTGTGTCAGTTTCATGTGGTTCCTAAACAAGATTTTTACTGAAAATGTTCTCAGTGCAAAAAGATAATAACATGAAGAAAAACACATTCATCAAGTACAGCACACAAAACCCAAGACCTCATTTTATTCTTCTGGGAAAGACACAAAAAAGATAATAATCTGTTCATAGCCATGGAGTTCACTATCTAAGAATGCAAAAGTACTGTAAAGGCAAAGACTACATTATGCAAATATCACAAGAATAAGGAGGCTTCACTTCACAGCAGAAGATAATCGGCTTCCTCATTTGAGTTTAAATTCAAAACAGAAGCATCTTACTTCTAAAAGGGGTGGACATTCAAATGTTCAGCCTACATCTTTGTTCCCATTTGTTTCTTCTAGTCCTTGGCTGTGATTTCGTAAGGCTTGTGTATGGGTAAATCGAAATCTACTGCTTATTTTTGGCTGAATTTTTCATTTGCTTTTGTCCTGTAAAAAGTATAATCAGTCTTTGTGGAAGGCTCATGAAAACATCTAATTATTTATCTCCATGTAATTGTAGTATGAATTTATATTACATAGAAACTACTTTGGCTTAGATGAGTAGGAACTTCCATGGTCCCCAAAAAGCAGTTTTACCAAACAAGCCTTGAGAAGCCCACTTCTGGCTGAAAAGATTAGGGCTATGATACACTTCTGTGTCTGGAAATTGATTTTACTCAAAGCAAATATCACATCTGACTCTCACAAACAAGCTATTAGTCTATTTTCCTTGAGCCTAGCACAAGGTCCGATCTTTCTTCCTGCTGTGATATTTGGTACATGTATGTTCTTCAGTTTAATCTCTCCATGAATTTATACCCTTTTTCTGAAATTATATGAATGTTTTTTAAAATTTTATTTTTAGTAGATAACTCATTGCTTTTTATTATGGAATCTGATGAAGGAAAATACAAATACAGTAGGGAAAAAGAAAGCAGAAAGAAGTATGATAGAAAAAACTAAAGACGTTTATCTGTGATAAAGAATTCGATCCAACTAAAAAGAAAAGAAGTCATGGGTTCTAGAAAATGTCCAGCCTTGGAAGAATTGATTAATGTCTGATGCTTTTGGAAAAATACACCCTACCCCCATACATTTCTTTAAATTCTTTCATTGGAAATAATTATTACCTGGTTTCATGATGCATTCATGATCATGGATTACTCTGAAGATTCAGTGACCATGTAAGTTTTTAATGTTTTGTTTGAAGTACGTGAATCTTTGAACCACATTTATGAGAAAAAGCTTTGAAACATGAAATGGCTGAGAGACCTCAAATGCGACCCGCAAGGCTGAGAGAGAGGAGAAAGCCAGTGTGGTGCTTGCTCATGACATCCTTTGGGTTTGTGGTATACTCAATATTGATGGATGAATAATGGGTTTAAAGTAGAGAAACAAGTTACCATATAAGCTAATGGTCCACTGTGTTTCTGTTGCGCACACGTATGTAGGGAAAAAAGCCTACACTTCTCACAATTAATTCAGTGGTTTGAATGTTTTTAACTATAAAGAAGGCACCTTTAAGAAGTTATGTGAATGCTTGTCTCAGTTTTCACCTTCCAAAGCTTTTAGGAGTATTTGAATAGAGTGAAGCTAAAAAAAACCCAAAAAAACCCCAAAACCTTCATGTGAGTACTCAATACTTCTGTATTACATGAGAGCACGGTAGTAGGGGAGCCCTCAAGTTTTGCATTTAGCACCTGCCCACTGCTGACACAGGAGTGTTTTCTTCAGGCATGCCAATACAAACTCAAGTTTGCCCTCAAGATTATCTAATTGAAGTGCTTGGGAACACCCCAAGGACTGCCTCATAGTCACTATATACAAGGACTCAGGGAAGAATCTGGAAAGGATATCTTCAAGAAAAGATGCCTCAGGATGATAGTACTGACTTTGGGTGTCAAATATAACCTAGTGGTTCTGTAGATACAACTGTAGCCACAATTTGAGATGGAATAGATGTTTCCAGCCCTGCAACAGAAATATGCTCTGATAAGGCATGTGCTACTACATTGTCAGTGTTTAGTTGCATGAAGATAATATTTGCTGCCAAATGTTGTTGAATTATTTTCCTGGTGTACATTTTGCAATGCATTTCTAATGCGATCACTTATTATTTTGTTCTCTCTCTATTTGATGGAAACATAAATTAAGATAAAGTGCATCAAGGTTACTGATGCTTTTTGATAATAAACTAAAACTGTTGATTAAGCAGATGATGAGTTTAAGTCAACATCCTTTGTATTAAAATGCTTGATGTGGATTTATGGACTAACCTCACAAAAGTTTCACAAGTATAAAAGAAATGTTAAATAATGCTAAAGAATATTTTACTTTAGCATAATTTAATATCTACAGTTTTAATACAGAAAGTCATTTAAGTAAGAAAGGATATAATTAAGCCCTATCAATATACTGAACTGTTTATTTTTCAGATTAAAACATCAGAAGTATTCTTGTTCTTTCATCTTGATTATTCAATGTGTTTGTTTTGGATTTCCATGGATATTTAATGAATGTTATCTGTTTGAAACAATATATCTTTTCTTCTTTTTTTTTTTTTTTTTTAAAAAAAAAAAGAACGGTCTAAGAAATAAGTTTTGCTGTTTCTATGGTACTTACAGGTATCAACATCAGTATTAAGCATAAATTCTCCTGTTCTCTCCTTCTTGGGACATGAAATGGGAGAATTTTTTGTAATGAATCAGTTAGTTCATTTGGTGGTTCCTATATTCCTTCATCAAGAATTTTTCTATCACCTTTTTTCCAGGCTGCTCTTTAGGCCAGATGAGATACATGCCCATGCTGCTTACATAAAGAAATGCCTTTGGGCCCACTTTTGGAAGCATTCCTGTATTCTTCCTGGGTTTCCTTCAAGGAAATCCTCTTCATTTTGGATCATTTCCATTTCAGATCAGAAAATGTTTAGGGACAGTCAGGGGCACCGGCTGCCATTGTGCATTACCTCCAGCTATGCCATGTCTTATTCTAGTGACGGGGCCTGAAAAGTCCTTTCTAGACTATCCTTGATGTGGCTTGATACAAACCCCCCTACCCCTCTGTTTTGAACTCAGACTGAATTCAGGTGCTTACATGGCACCGTGGGGTTGAGAAATGTTGATCTTGGGTTTCACCATGGAGCCTTTTCAAGATGGGCTTATCCAATACTTCTTCACAAGGCAGGACCCCTGCTGGTCCAGGATCCTCTTAAATTCAATTTCTTTCTGGGAAGCACATTCAATTTAGCATTGTTTAAAAAGTACTTTCAAGTTATGGATTTCATTCAACTCCAAATTAGCAAACACCAACAATGAATATTGGTCCTTATCTTTCCATGGACCTTCTTCATCATACTTTGCATTCATCCCTTATTGAAGGTAGATTAGTTCATTACAGCCAAGAGAAAGAGAAAAGGAAAAAGAAATAGTTTGAATGTGTCCAATAACTGTTCAATATTCTCAGCAGTCACCAAAATTACATTAAAAAAATAGCATGCTTTCCATCATAACAAAATCTAACATTATTCAGTATTATTTGAAATAGAAATAGTATAGAATTATCTTACTATTAAACTGAAAAGCTTCTAGCTGACAGCAGTTCATTTTTTTGGAGCTATTATGTTAAGATCCTATAAATCTACTTGTAATGTTGAATATGAATGATCCCTGGATTAAAAATCAGTGAGGAGCTTTACAGAACACAGCAAATAAAATATAATAGTAACCTTACACTTCAGATACAGGATGAGTATAATCTGCACAGCAGACAAGATGAGCAAGATCTACATGGGCTAAGAGAAATTAATCAAACTATACTGCAAAGCTTGGCCTGAAATCTGGAAATGCTTTGAAAAGTCAATAAAGGAGGCCTTATCCCCAGCAGGAGTAAATCTATCAGATAAACTCATTGCAGCCATGTCCACTTACATCGGTTGAAGTCCTGCCCCGATGTTTCTAAAATTAATGGACTACACTATATTGCGTCCATTCTCCTGCTGGTAGGCTGGAAAGGTAATTAGTACACAGCTGCATCCCCAGAAGTATTGTTTGATAGAACTGAGGTTTGCCTTTCAGCAGCATGTAAAAACATACAGAGAGAAGCTAAGAGCCAGAGGGCTTGATTCTCCACAGACTCACAAATTGCATTCATGTCCACCAGGACCAAATAAGTATAAACTTCTACTTTCCCACTTTGGTATACATTGTTCAGGGAAACAACTCAGAAACCTAAAATGACAGCAAACATGGAAGGTGGGAGAGGAAAGACCTAGTTTTCCTTCATACAAGAATTGATATTTCTTAAAATGTTTAACTAACACAATCAATAAAACTACTTGATAAGTAAGAAAAGGGAAGGACTTAAAGATGAAAATACAGAAAATCCAACACTAAACAAATAAATAGATTTCAGGGATAGAAGAAATCATGGACATGCTACATAACACTGAAGATTTTTGAGTTTGGTTTAGTTTCATTTAGCATAGTTCATTTTAATTTTTTTCAATTTAGTTTATTTCATTGTAGTTTTTTCCAATGCACTGAAATGCACTAAACCAAGAAATTAATAAAGGAAGTCTATTTTACATGGAAAAAAGAGAAAAACATGGTTAACTCCAACTTACTGGAGAGGTGAGCAATTCCTATCAAGGCAGGAAACAGTAAGTCCTTATCTCATAATTAAAGTGCTTGAGTAGGAAACACCCGGGGAATATTCTAACTACAGTAGTATAACTGTTAGTTAAAGAAAGCAAAATGAAAAATAATATGTGTATTCACTGTATAAATCAGTAAAGAATGTGACCCCACAGTTCAAGTCTACTTTTGACTCACTGACCAGCTGGATTTGGTATGTTTACAATGCTGAAAATCAAGCCTTTTGAAATTAAAAGTGTGGAAAATAGACTGATTGAGGAGAATCATGGACTCTGGCAACTCTATAAGAGTCAGAAATCAAAATCCCTTTATTGCCAATAAAAGTGCATTTACAAATTTTCCTAGCAACTGATCACACATAAACAGAAGGCTTGATTGATTACATGCATTCTTCACACACTGTTGACATGCCTAAAACTAACATTTGATTGGTTATTACCCCCTGTCCATAATACACCAGACAATTCATTGGCTACAAGTTAGTTACTGCTATCCTAAAGCCTATTGGTTAATTAAATCTTACAAGTACAAACACAATGTTCTATACACTTTTAGCTCAAGGTAGAAAACTTTCCACTGTTTAAGAAACAACTAGATGTTTCCCATCAACCGTAGCCTGGCATGTTTTCTTCAGGCAGATCTCAGCATCCTTATCTTGTTTTTCTACATTCCCGCTTGCTACTCCCAAGACTTCTGGCTGACGAATGTCAAAATGTTCTCATCATTCACCAGCTGCGCAGCAATCTCAGTTCTTCTTCCTCTTTTCGCATCCCTTTTGAGATGTAGCCAAAGTCTTGCTCTTGTCCGATGTGGCCATTGTCCTCCAAAAATGATCCCACAACTGGTGTCTTCTTAGTGAAACTGATATTATGTAGAAACAGTGTTCTACCTTAATATGAAATTACGAGTGAGATTTTCAAAGGAGCCTAAGGGAATTAAGGTTTCCAACTCCTGTTGAATTTTATTAGGATTTAGGAGTCCAATTCCCTTATGCTTCTTTGACAGTCTCAGACTAAATATTTACCTCCTCTCTGCGTCTTATGCCCTTTCTGCATTATTTACAACATTCAGATATACCATTGCTCTCTGGAGCATACTGCGATTGTGTAGTATGTTCTCAACCATTTTATCTGCTTGTGCCCAGAATAGTTAGCCAAAATTTGAAGATGTATGTTTGTAGTAGAAGAAATGAAATTGGATTGAAGAATCAGAACTTTTTAAAAATTGATCCTGTTATTTACAAGCAATGTATGTTCCCTCTGATTTCCCTAAAGATGTCAAGAATGAAGCAAAGCCAGTTCCTTCCTCAGGATTCTCCAGATCACTTTCCAGCAGGAGCCTGCCAGAAGGGTCACCTTGAGCTTTGTGGATCCTAATGCTCCCATCTCTAGAGCCTTCTTCTGACATCTACAGCTGTAGCCAGGTGCTGCCACTCATTGGCTATAAAATGCAAAATAAAATTCTTCCTTTTTGTGCATTTATCTAGTCTACTGAAGATTTCATCCATCTTCATTGCTCCGCTTCTAGTTTTGCATGAAATCTGTGCTCTAGGTGTTGGCTTCTTCACAAATTATATTAACTGCTTTTTGAATTTATCCTGAATAAATAGTGCCTTCTACCCTCTCCAGTTTCAGTTACAATCCATCCAACTAACAGCACGACAAGGCAATCTTCACTATGATCTATTTTACAGATAATGTCTTCTATTGAGTAATTTATCATAAACTTTCCAGAGAATTGAGTTCTATCTAGATCAAATGATTTATTATTCTCCCAAATGTGTCTTCTTATTAACTGATCAACCATTTTATATCTTGTCCTGTTTCTTAGATTTTGTCATAGTTTGAGCTCAGAGGGCAACTGAGCATCACACAGCCACTCACTCCCCCCTCCCCCCATAGTTCTGGGAAGCAGAAAATGAAGCAAAATGCTAGGGATCGATAAGGACAGGAAGGGATGAATCACCCATTACACTCACGGGCAAAAGACAGACTCGTTAGGGGAAGAAAAAGAACATCACTAATTCAAACACTAACAACACTCAACTAACAGAGTAGGACAGTGAGAAGCATTATCACATCTTAGAAACATCTTCTTCCCACCCCTCCCTTCTTCCTGGGCTCAGCTTTGCCCCCAGTTTTTCTATCTTCTCTCCCTAAACAGTGCAGGCGACAAGGAATGGGGGGCATGCAGTCAGTCCCACCACTTCTTCCTCTTCGGAGGTGAGAGGGAATCCTTGCATTCTTCCCCTGCTCCAGCATGGTTCCCCTCTCATGGGAGACAGTCCTCCACAAACTTTCACTTACACGAGTCCCTCCCACAGATTGTAGCCCTTCCCAAGCTGCTCTGACATTGGTCAGCACCTCATGTTGCAATCCTTCCAGTGCTTAATTACAACATTGGAAGCTTCTTCTTCCCACAGGCTCCTGGCCTTCTTTGGGCACAATCACCTGCTCTAATGTGGGGTCCTCCATAGACAGTAGGTCAGCATCTGCTTCACTGTGGCCCTCCATAGGTGGCAAGGAGGGTGGCCCTGCCATCTTACCATGAGATACAGGGGCACGTCTCTGCTCCAGCACATCTTCCCCCCACCTTTCCTCCTCCTTTCTTGAACTGATCTCGGTGTTTGCACAGATGTTTTCCTCGCAACTCCTCTCAGCCACTGTCACTGGTTGGTTTGGCCTTGGTGCAGAGGTGGGTCCGACTTGGAACCAGGGAAGCTTCGAGAAGCTCCTCACAGGGGCAACTGCTGTAGCCCTCTCCCACACTACCAAAAACCCCTGCCACTCACTAAAACCCAGCACATTCCACCCCTCACCTCTGCGAATCACATATTCAGGAATTAAAATCCATGTTCATTACAGAAGACAATATTCACAAACTTCACTTACATCAACATAAAACCAGAAAAACAAAACAAAACAAAACAAAAATTTACCCAAAGCAAAAAAAATATTACATTATCAAAATACTGAAACACAATGCACAAAATCCACCCCTTGTCCATCCACCACAGTTACAACAACAGAAATTCCTATGATCATTCCTTTAACAGGGTTCAGGCTGTGTTTTGCTCGTTACCTCTCTCAATTACTATCCATAACTTCTTGCATTCCTCTGCCCCATGTTGGTTGTCACAAAGGACTGTCATGCTTTAAACCCAGCCAAATACCACAAAGCAGCTCACTCACCCTCCCCCACTCAGCGGATGGTGGAGAGAATTGGAGAAATAAAGGGACACTCGCAGGTTGAGATAAAAACAGTTTAATAAGTGAAATAAAATAAATCAATAACAAATATAGAAAGTACAGACGGGTAATGCACAATGTGATTGCTCACCACCTGCCAGCTGATATCCAACCTGTTCCTGGCTAGGAATCCTGAAATATCAAGATCCCACAATCACAATCCTGGAAGGGAGAGGGAAATCCCCACTTCTCATCCAGCCCTCCTTTATATACTGAACATGATGTTACATGACACGGAATATTTCTTTGGCCAGTTTGGGCCCGATGCTCTGGCTGTGCTCCCTCCCAGCTTCTCGTATACCTGCACCTGCGCAGGACATGGGGAGTTGGAGAGTCCTTGATTTCATAGCAAGAACTGAAAATATCAGTGTATTATCAGCATTCTTCTCATATCAAATCCCACACTGAATCCAAAACACAGCACTATTCCAGATAGTGAGAAGAAAAAATAACTCTATCCCAGCTGAAACCAGTACAGTTTTTACTAAATTTTTCAGGATATTCTCTCTCCAGTGATTACTTGGGAGTCTCAGCAAAATACTCAGCAAAATCGTGGATAACAAAATGCTATGTACACATATCCTCTGCACACTATGGATGCAAGAGGAAGGCTTTGTCTAAGTGATTCCAGACAAAAGGAATTAATACACTCAACAAGCTGCTTTAGGAAAACAAAATGATAGAGCCCTGAACATATTTGGTCCTGTGTATCGGAACACATCATGTCAGTAATAATTACGTTAGATATTCTACAAAATTCTAGATGCCTACTTTTAAAAGAGTTTAAGGAGATGTGGTCCTCAAATACCACTGGTACCTGGCTCCTTACCTTCTGTACACTTTTTCGAAAGCGAAAATTCCTTCCCTATGTGTTACTATTCAAGCATATAGCTGGCATTGTTATAAGAAGTAGTAATGCATGCTATTAGTAAAATTTTAAAATAGTGGAATGACTCTTTTTCCAGGTAACAAGTGATAGGATGAGAGGAAACAGCCTCAAGATGTGCCAGGGGAGTTTTAGAATGGATATTAGGAAAAATTTCTTCATTGAAATGGTTATCAAGTGTTGGAACACGCTGCCAGGGAAGTGGTTGAGTCACCATCCCTGGAGGTATTTAAAAGACATGTTGATGTGGTGTTTAGGGACATGGTTTAGTTTTGGACTTGGTAGTGTTAGATTAATGGTTGTATTCGATGACCTTAAAGGTCTTTTCTAACCTAAATGATTCTTTGATTCTATGACTGTCTATAGCATACCTGGATAATTTCTAAACTCCTTGATCTCAATTTATAAACAATACACAGTAAGTGTATTGGCATTTAAATTCTGCATCATAGCACATCTCTGCCTGTTGGGATCTCATATTAGCCTTCAACAGATATGGGAATAAAGCTACAAAACGCAAAATTGTGTTATATCATCTTTTTTTATAATATCCCATTAAAATTCCACATAATCCTTTTCTTTCCCTCTAAATAATCCCTTTTATTATATGGCATGGCATTGATATCAACAGCTGATATCTAGAACCTTAATAAGTTGCTATTCTGTTAATTCCCTTTGGATAGAGGTCAGCTTTTCTGTGGCACTGTCTTCCTCCAAGGAACAGCTGGAAACTGGTATCAAATGATCTAACTTGTCATTTTTCTCATAAAGACCTGGAGCTCTGGTCATTTTACAAGCAAAATCCACATTTGTTTCAATGGGCCTGAGATGAAATCTGATTTGAATCTCTTTCCTTAAAGAGACATCATACACTTAGCTAACTGTTATAGTTCACAAAATTTAATGTTGCATATTTTGTATCTGATACACTAGAGGCAACTTTTTCAAGTTCCTGCAGCTGCACAGGCTAAATCTTGGCACAATCTACTAATATATCTTAGACAGAAATATGACCCCATAAAAGTAGAGTATTACGAGCACTAAAGCTCTGCTATGTCTCGGTCAAAATATCAGGGTTTTTTACTGTAGTATTCTACTCAGTATTCATGGAATAGAGTGTGATTAAAGAACCACTCTTGCTCTTGGTGTGTCGATTCAATAATTATTGTCTTTGTTTCTTTTAATATATACACAAAGTCTCATCCCACACAAAACATCATAAAGCTAAGATGATAGTAGAGTGAGACATCTTTCACAACAGCAGTAACAAACTCTGGGTGATTTTTCAATGTTTATGAACATCAACACCGTATTCACAAATTATTTCAACACCACAGAAATGTATCCCTTTACACTAAAAGAGAAAAAAAAACCCTTTGAATGACTACAATAGAGCAGGATAAAGAGAAGGCAAATGTGGGTTTTAATTACTTTTATGCAGGGAGACCTCAAGGAATATAAGAACACAAAATGTCTTCTGTAATTTTTGAAGACAAAGGAGCACTTCTAATTTGCTTTAGCATTGCCTGGGCTCCTTACAGAGCACCCAGATCTGCTTCATTGTTCAGGCTCTCCCACTATCTCAACTGCAACTACTTTTTTTTGTCATCCATAGTACTTATGTGTTTATTGTATAGGGGCTTTCTAGTACTTGTATATGACAGCTTATCCAGGGTCCACCTCAAGGCTCCTCCCAGTCAGTGGGAGAGTTGTCCCTCTGTAACATAAATCCTATGTGCAGGCACTTCAGCAGATGACCACTCTTACCTGAGTCCTGCCTTGGGCTATGCAACAGCCTGGGTAACATTTTGAAATGATGTGCTATGGTAGCAGTGGAGATCAATGTCAAAAGAACTTTAAATGTCAAGTGACTAAAATGTCTATCTGTTTCATTTAATTTTTAAAAGGCTATTTTAAAATAATGAAGTCCAAGATTGTTTTATGAGATTAAATGCTTTGTGCAACACTACTTCATAAACATAGAAATTTAAAATCTGATGCTATGAGTATCTTCTTAGTTGATTACCAGCAGCTTTTTGGCTAAAATGATTGATCATAGTGCATAAGAAAAAGTGTCCTCTCATTCCTGTGCACCAAAGTTCTGATCCAGAAAGTCCAACAGAGCCTAAATGGATGGTCCCTCCAGCTGCTTACCTTTTCTTCCTTCTTTCTCAGTGTGTAGTTTATGAGGTTGGGAGATCCCTGCAATGATCTGACTCATCTGGGGTCTTTTATTAATTGCTGTTCTTAATGCAGACTATTTTCTGCTCCAGATGTTCATAAAGTCTGATGCACACTAGGAATATCTTGTTACAATTAAACCATACTAATAAGTCCACACATCAGTTACTTTATATGGGAGCTTCACAATATCTAATTGTAGAAAAAGTAAAGGAAGTTTTTTCTTTTTTTTTTTTTTTTTTCTGTAAATCATGCAAAGCTAAGGTTTCATGAGACACAATGTGAAAAGTTTTTATAATATATATATTTGTCAGCCATCCTGTATTGTTTTTCATTACTAATTTTCTTTTATTAAAAAAGCAATTGACTGTGTCTGGCAAGACTTTGTATTGATTTACAACTAATAATGAAATACGAATTACAGCAGTTTCTGAGTTAATTGCACCTTTGGCCTCATTTTTGACTGAAGTAAGGTTTTTCCAATCAGTCTTAGACACCTGGACATCAACCTTCTGGGACCAGCACTCTTGCCCTAGACATCTCTGGTTCCCTCTCTGCAGACTAGTGACAAAAATTGCTAAGTACTTGGGATATTTCTATTCAGATTGATAACTCAGCAAATCCAGTGTCAGATAAGCACCTACACTCTTTTATTCCAGGATATTACAGCATAAAATAATGACCTCCAAAATAGTCTGATTTAGAACAGAAACCTTACAGATAAAACAGATATTAAGAGAATAAACACATCTAAACATGTCCTCTTTGTCTGGGAGCTGATGAAAAAAGAAGATGCAGAACTTGACAAGGTTAAGGCCAAATCCATAAAAGGATTTATGTGTCTGGATCCTCTTCAGTAGACTCCAGTACACAAGGGAGAGAGTCAGCTCTTGACACAAAAACCTTGCTTAGAGCCACAGAGAATCACATCCCCTCAATGGGATTCAAAGCCCAGTGCTCTTTCCTGAACGAAAACACAAGTAAGGATTAGTGTTGACAGAGAAACATTCTCCCCATTCCCTCTCCACATTGTAATAAAACAAGATGATTAAAAAAGAGGGGGTAAAAAGAAGGAAATAAAATGTACAGGTTTAAATCTCTCTTGTATTCACCAGTTCAGCAATTTTTCATTATTTTTTATTTGTTTCCTTGTTTTTGTTCCACTGATTTTGCAAAATTGTGGCTAAGAAGTCCCTAGTCCCTCCATTCCTCCATCCTCAATGGATGCTGTACAATATGATACCATGCCATTTAAGACTATTGCATTTGCGTCTGTTTAGTAGCTAGACAATACATCCATTAATACTTGTAAAGTTATGTGTCTCCCAAAACTAGGAAAATCAAGACCGTATGTCTGCCCTTTCCCGTAACTCTGCTTGAAGGCCCAACCTCATCCTAAGTCCTGCTACAGGAGATGTCATACCGTTTCACACCAGGGCTTCATTTATCTCCGAGAAGACTATCTGTTTCCAAGAAGAGAGGTTTTGCCAGTCACCATGCAGAGGTTGTACAAAGTGACTACTTTGTCTATGAATCCCAAGCAAAAAGAAAAAGAGGATAGGATATTCAGGATGGTAGCACAGCTCAAAACTCTTCACTTTTTGACTGATACTTCTCTTTCCTCTTTTCTGTTTTCCCTCTGCATTCCCCACCTGGAGACAGAGCACTGACAGTAATCCTTCCCTCCTGAAATAACATCTGCAACAGAAGCCTTAGAAAAGTAGCTGAAAACACCTTACTCTAGCATATATCAATAATAGGGATATTCTTATGAGGACTAGAGAGGCTACATGATTTCAGTTTGAAAGAGGTTTCACACTTGGAGGATTTGGAGTGCTGGAGGTTATAATAGAGATGGACATTAGCTAATAACCCTTCTGGGAACTCTTGGACGGAAACTATGACACCTTTCACCTCCAGGGCTAGGAAGCAAACAATCAAGGGTTTTGCTTGGAATGTTTTTCTTTGTGTCAGAAAAAAAGTGCCAAGATTCATGAGTGAGAGTCTGTCAATAATGCCTGGATTAGGATATGGTGTGTGGAAAACACAGTCAAGGTGGTAACAGCAAGAAGTCTGAAAGAGCTTCTAGTTTCTTGTGCTTTTGTCATGTTGAATGTATAGATCTCATGAAAGCTGTTGACTGCCCAATCAGGTAGTATCTAACTGAAAAACTTTTGCTATGTTTATCAATAACCATTTGATTTTAAAAAGTTAAAACCAGTCAGCCACTGATATCAGCTTACAGTTACCATTCTTTATTGTTAAAATCTTTCATCAAAGCACAATGGGACACTTCAGCTTGTTATCTGTGTTTATACTCAATTTTTTTTTTATACTTTTATTGCTACCAGGAAGAATAAAGTAGCCTAGTGCTGGTAACAAAAAATAAGAACACTCCAAAGAAATCCTCTTTTAAGTATACTTTTTTTGCTACATCTTATTTCCCTTAGATATTCATTTTTTCCCAAGCAGTTCTAACTCAGATTTGGTTAACTTCAGGACTACTAATTTTGATTACCTACAAAAAGCACTCATTAAACATACATCAGATGTATCACCATTTGTTCCCTACATTGGTGATACTACAATTAAATCTTAACCTTGTAGAAGGTTTATTAAACACAGGCAATTCTTATGCAACCTTTTTCATAGTTCTATTTTCCTTTCTATACAGCTGATATTGCTATTAGCTTTTTCAAACAAGAGGGTCATTCCTACACATGTCCATAATTCAGTGCTATACTGATAAAACATCTTATACCTACATTTTCCATTTTTAGCTTTCTGAAAATTAGACTAAGACCAGAAAACAGGGCAATTTCATGAGAAACATAAACACTAAAATAAGATTCCATGATTGTACTGAATTACTTACTCTTAAGAGAATAATTAATTTGAAAAATTTGGCAGCCAATGGAGAAGAAAATTCCAGATGGACTTTCCAGATAAGGATAGGAACCTTTTGTGTTCCAATATCTCTTAGAAAGACCTTGAGATTTCAAAGACACAATCTATTTCCACATATCTTGTAGTACTGACAGATAGAAAGGAATGAGATGGACGACCACTGCACCATGACTGACAGATTTTTTCTTCAGAAGTACATCTCCCCTTTCAGTATCCTTCCCACCTCTGGCTGAATTGCACTGGATGTGCAGTGAGCATGCAAATCCCAATACCCATTCCAATGTTTCACTGTCACATGTGAGGGAGAGAATTTGTGACATTGTGCTGATTCGAAAGATGTGGCATAAGAAGTAAATATAGAAGTGGACTTACAAATAAGTGCAAAAGGCATAACTGCAGGCTCTATTCTCTCTGTCCTGTTTGATTCTCCGAGACTTTTATTATTAGTGGTATGCAGCAAGCTCCCCAATTCCTCTAAATTAAGCTATTCCTAGAACAAAATCTGTGACATTTCCTCTTTGTGTTGCTTACAAGCAAGACTAAGGATGGAGAATCTATGTTCTGATAATTGATTCAAGGACTGAATAAGCATTTAAGGGACACTAGAGAGAATTTCAAAAATAGATTGAGGGCAGGATGCTCTCCAGTCCCAAATGAATATTGTCATCACTGACCTACAGAAACAGGTTGTCTCTTATGCTTAATCTTTCCTCATGCTTAGTTCCTGAACTATTGACTAGAGTGACTTGAACAAGAGGCTCAGAAAGTGCCAGTCCTGACAGTAGCCTGAAGATTATTGCTTTCTCCTAAGAAACTGTAGAAACTGTTTCAAAACTCCTCCAGCTGAGTAGGATACCAAATGCTGGACTAAGTGAAACTAAGGATGCCACACATAATATTTTTACTCATCTATACTACATCTAGAAGGGGGAAGATTAGTATTACCCAAAATAAGCTTTGGATATTTCCATAAATAAATTAGATTAGTTTTGGACACAAGGATTCCTTTATAGGGGAGCAGCAGTAGAAAAGAACTGAGTTAGGGTGGTTTTCCCTTACACTTTTTATGCAGGCTTGCTGTTGGAGTACAGCTAGGACACATGTGCAACAAAACAGGCTCTCAAAACTTCAAAAACCAGGTTACAAATGGGAGCAGACAAGAAACTCCACAAACAGTAAAGATCCTAGGATTGGAACTGTTTGAAGGGTGCCTGGTGTATTCGAAAGGAAAAATCTGCCTGGATCATTCAGCTTAATTTCCAATGAGTTTTTGAAAGAAGTGAGTAGAATGGCTTCTCTAGATCTCAGAACTGCTGTTCAACGTCATTAAATACGCTTAGTAATCAGTTGGTATATATGATTGCATCTTGGTATCAGTTATGTGACAACTTCCCCTTTAATTAAATAGGATTGCACCTGTGTAAGTAATGATACAATTGGGCCTATAATATATAATAAATACTCAATATCTTTGCCAAAAAATCATCTAGTTGCATAATTCAGTGAATGTTAAATAATTATTAGGAACATATTTACTGAAATTCAGTTGTTCAACATCTATCTTCATGCAAATTATTGTTACACTTCGATAAATATTCATAGTAATCAGTGTGTATTTAATTAACATACAATAACTTTCTCATTAAGTCTGAGTTAAATCCTTTTAAAGGGGGAGCATTTCATTTAAAGTGTAACTGGAAATCTCTCTTTGGAAGATTACATAATTAATCTTATTTTTGGTTCCTGACCAAAAAAAAAAAAGGCACTTGATGGCTGTGAGGGATAGTTTATTCATAGTATATGATCCTGTGCTTTGATAAAAATCCAGCCAAAGCATTTGAGCAGAAAACAAGAAAGAATTAACAAATGTTTTATTTAACTTGTCTGTGATTTAAATTATTTCAAAATAATTTATTTGAAAGTCATAAAAGCTCTGAAATTAAATGATAGAACAGTGCAGTTGAAGAAACAAAGTTACAAAAAAATTTATATTACATCAAATAGCAAATCAGGCTGAAGATAAAAATTGATGGCATCTTTATAAAACATGTAATTTAGTCACTCTCTGCTTTTCATTCAATTTTCACCTTGTTTTTCTGTTTAATGTTTTGCTTGATCGGATCTATCAGCAAAACGGGTTACTTTCTTTTGGTTTATGTACAAAGTAGACATTCGGTGATTTAAAATTGTTCAGCTTTCACATTTTAATCAAATCTTGTAGGATTATAATCTTTTATTTTCCTTATTGGTATTTTGTCTCAAGCAGAACTCTGTAAATTCTTTTGTGGAGTAAACTGAAGGTTTTAGTACATATGTGAAAGATAATCATCTTCATTTATACCAATAAATTGAGATGTATCAGATTTTTTTTTTCTCCAAAATCAACAAGAATTAAAAAATAGTCAGATTCTCCATTCAGACAAAATAAAGACATTTCAAATGCATTTTAAAATGTTGAGGACCAATATGCCCTGGAATAACCTACTGGATCATACATGGAACATTTCAGTTTGAGGTGATTTCCAGTCCTACTGATCTAATTTGCCACAGTTCCAGTGTTGTACACTCAAACCTAGAGTTAATCCTTCCTTCACAATGAAAACTCAATCAGTCATACCAAGTGGAACAGCACTAGCTAGAATAAGCTGAAAATGCCAGTATCAGAAGAATTACTAGTTTAGTGGTTAAATTATTTTCCTGGATGTACTAATGCAGAGATTTCAATCCATCCTGCAATTAATACAAATGAAGAGTTAATTACGTCTCCAGTAAGTAATGGCCTACTCCAGGACACATTAGTTCACACCATAAATTGTGTCTGAGGAAATCTTTCACAAAGAATGCTTAACTGAAACTGATACATTAATGCAAAAGTTGTGTTTTTGTTGAACTAGATTTTTCTGACACAAAATATTAATCAGAAGATTCACAAAAAGGTGATAAAAGCACCTTTTAAAATTGCTTCTCCCTATTCTTCTTTCTTCTCCTTGGGAAATGGCTACTGTACAAGTTGAATCAATTGGAGAGCTGTATCTAGGGGAAGGAGATCTGTGGAGAGGAGATGAAGTTCTATGGATGAGGCTTTTGCTCCTGGGAACATTTCTGCATTTTGAATGACACAGGTTTTGCACTGGCAGGAAGGACTCCACTTGCCCTCTTCAGCCTGGGGCCCTTAACCACCCTGTCCCTGCTGTCTCACAACGGAAGAATTTGAATCTTTAAGTTTCTGTGTGCAGAAGAGAAAGCCTTGTGAGTCTCCTATCTTAAATATCTTACTGCCTACATCTGAGAAGGTCTCCTCTGAGAAGGATGAGGTGAATTTGAAACATATCATGTAGCGGGCGCAACTGGGCTTTCAAATTTCTTTGGTAAATGTTGAAACTACTCAGTCTACATAAAAGAGTTAGAACCAAGATCTTGATCAATTAAAAAAAAAAAAAAGAAAATAGTGAATCCAGGTCAACTTGAACACTTGAAAAAAAGGTTTATTCTTTTAAATTAAATTATTTCAGAATTAGGGGCACAATCCAATTGTGCAAACATAGGCATACAGTGACATGTAAGATGATTTTTAACTGCCAGTCTAGAAAGGTCTGCCATGAGTCCAGAGTCATATCTGCCAGCTCCATCAAGTTATCACAGGTAACCCAGGTGTGTCAAATGATACTAGATACCTCTGTTTCAGGCAGATGAATCAACTCCAAATGCTTTATACTTGGAGTACAGCATCTAAAAATGAATAGATATTTTGCATTATATTTGTCTATAGAGGAACTGTGACAGATCTTATATCAAATGAACATATGCTCTGTGAGGTATCAAAATTTTGAAGGACTCTGGTGAAGAGAAAAGGGAGAGAAAGAAAATTTTTTTTTTTTTTTCCCTTTTCCTATTAACAAGGTAGCAAAACTTGCCCAGTCTTGGCACCGGTTAAATCTATCTCACACCTAATGATCACTGACTGTTTTCACACAGAGAATCTGTTGACAACTAACATCCTTCATCAATGCAAAATTAATTTCTCCATGTATATAACTGTTCTCCTTAATATATAGGATCATTTAAGTTCTACATCCTAATACATAAACCCTATGTAGGGCTCTTGCCTTGCCTTTTTTTTTTTTTTTTTTCCACTACTCACCACTCTTTACTTCAAAGAGACTATCTTTGGGGAGTTAGCTCTCAGATATGCTTTGTTTAATGTCAGTCCCCAGATTACCTATAGTGCACAACTATATGGTATCCCCTCTTTTTTAAAGGGGGGGATTTAAATTGGCAATAAAAACTCATGTATGTGAGGCCATAGATTTATTTACACCAAAAGAAGGCACCAAAATTCTGCATGAAGAATTTCTGTGGCTCTCATCTGAGTAGTGTAACACATTGCTTCTTGTGTTTAAGTTTGGCAAAACTGAGAGTCTTTTTCAAGCAGCTATCTGTAGTTCTTCTGATTTTTTTTTTTTAATTACTTCCTTATTCCTATGGCATGTGAACCTTTCACTGATTTTGAAATCAAAGTGAATAACCCCAGGTGAATAGGACAAAGCTTTTAAAATGCAGTTCACTACATTATATATAACAAATTTCCCTCCCAGACCTCATCCCATGGATTATACAGAGCAAATAGGCTGTGTGGTTTACGTTGTATTTTACAGATGAGATAACTGAGGAAAACTCAATAAGAACATAAAATAGGACTAATTTAGATTATGTAACAAGTGTAAAAGGGTTGTTTAAAATGTCTGTGATACTTAGGAAATGAGCTTCAGAACTCATTGGAGACACTTGTGTTTTCCTTCTTTCTTGTTTAGCAATTGATTATGGTTTCTTCTCTATACTCACTATACTTACCTTCCTTTGTTTTGGAGAGTGTATGTATACATAAAAAGACACACACTTGCATATGTGTTTCTATATTTACCTATGAAAATAACAAATACATACTATCACTTCTTCCTCCTTCTTGAACCAGTGTGTTATTGCTTCACCAGACTAAAAAATTAAAAACAATTTCCAATTTCTTTCACAAATACCTAGTGGCTAAATATTATTAATGCATTTGTCGGACTGGCATGAATTCAAAAATTGCTCAGTTAGGAAAGAAGAATATAAAGCATCGATTGTTTACAATCAGTTTTTGTAATCTATATTTTCCTCATGAAGGTGAAAGTTTATCTCATTGTACAACAGTGGTTATAATTTCACCACAACTATTCATCAAAACTGATATTTTGGAGCTGCAAATCATTGCTTTCTGAGGCTACAAAGTAAGCAAGCTGTTGGCCTTTCCTTTAATACCCTCCTTTAAAAAAAATAGCTGCCAGCAAGTTATAGGTTTATCTCATATGTGTGAGAGTACTCCAATAAATCACTTCTGCTTGCAGCAATCATAGATTATGAGGCTTTTATAATCATGAAATAAGCCCAATAGTCCACTGCTGTTCTCAGAAGATTGAAAACCACTGTGTATTATTCTCTTTGTGTAGATGTATGAGCCTCTTCTTTCTCAGGGGCTAGTGTTACATTTAGCCATGCTGCTGGTATGTACCTTGTATACCAGAAATGTTACCTACAAGTTGGGAAACATCAGGGTGTTTTGTCAACTTCTGACGCCTTTTCCTATGAAAGAATCAAGTGCACTTCAGGTGTTTTAACTCCCTAAAATAATTATTTTTGTTCTCCTTTCTTTTTCTGAAGGTACAAGATAATCTTCTACAAAACAATGTTTTGAAATGCTTTGGCACTGCAAGAAGTACATGAAAGACATTGGAACGAAGTATATGAAGGAGGTTTATCTTAATTCTCTCTTGGAACAATTATGGCGATTAGATACACTGATACTTTTGTATCCTTAGAACCACAATATTTGTAGAACAATGATTAGAAGGAGTTTCTTACTAGAAATAGATCTAAAACTATGGTTTTGATGACATTCTTAGCAAAACATTTGTGCTATAAGCAAGATAATGATGACAGATATCAAGGTCAGTGTAATTACTTTCTATATTTGGATTAGTATTACCCTGGGTGTTATATACAAACTATCTACAAACATCAATCTATTGCTGTCCTTCCTCAGAAACAGACTTTTCACCTTTACATTATGAACTTAAATATGTGTGCCAAAATAAGAATTAAAAAAATAAAAAGTTGTTTTATTTTTTGTTTTGTTAAACCCAGAAGGTGCAGTAAAAAAAAATAAAAAGAAAAAAAAAGAGCAAAGTTGGCTTTAAAGTTGCAAATATGCAAACTCAAAAATGCAGGCTGAAAAAATGTATTTTACCCAAGAGAGTGTTGGATGGCAGAAACTAGCTAGCTTTCAAAGAGGAATTGGTGTGTCAGGTTCTTATTTACATTTCTGATACTCTTGAAACTAATAGATAGCCATTTGCTTTAATCTTTTCATATCAGCCACAAACTGCTTGTATATGTTGTATCATAATAATTTTGATAGGAATTGAATTTTACTCTAGTGGCATTCAGTTTCTAATTTTCAAGCCCAAGTTGTTGTATGGTAGCTGTGCTTGAGGGTGATATAAGAACCTTACATAAACAGTGCTTCAGAACTATACATACATCTTGACTGGACTAAATCAACAGAGATAGTGTGCTGATTCAAAGGCACACATAAATGAAAAATATTTCAAAGCCACACTAACGCAATCCTCTGAGCTATGAGTTAAATTTAATATTATAACAAAAGACAAGGTCAGTAAAGTAAGCCTTACTCGTTCAGATTCTTTGTTTTAATGCTCTTAAGTGTCCAGACACAGTAAACTCCGTGCCCCCACCCCCAACAGATCTCCTTCTGAATTATTTGTCTTTGAAATTACTCATTTTTTCCTCCAGCTGTGTTGCAATGTTCAGCTGAGGCTATAAATAAACAGCTCTTTCAAATGTCATTGGCTAACATCATCCTATGCATTGATCATGGAATAATGCTTCCAAGTTTCTATTGCATTGTGAACTGGATGTTCCCAGCCTAAAATGTGTGTAGCTTATGGTAATTTGGTATGAACACTCTTGAGTCCATCAAGTTTTACAGCTTCTGCATCATCAGTCACAAATTTAAATCTTCTGCCATTTTCATACAGTAAAGTCATGATGAAATGATTCTTAAGCTACAAAGTGAAGGAAAAAAAATTCTCTTTTTCTCGGTGGTGACAGCTTGTCTCTCTCTATTTTTCATCCAAACAAGTAGAACACTGTAAATCCTGTCCAGAAGACACAGACTGGAAGAATTAATCAAACGTTTGTTTATGAGCTGTTTGGAGCAGATTAAATGTTGTGTTGACAACACAATTTACAAATTATCTATCAACATCAGCAGAAGCATAGCACCTGATCCTGATGTCAAGGAGAGCAGATCTAAGACCTGCCCGAAGAGCTAAGCCAGTATAGTAACCTCCAAAACAGAGCCTCTGAAGATGCTCCTTGAAATCTAATACTTGCACCCGAGCATGTGCACTATTACCCAAACACTTCACCATGGATGAGGAATGCTAACTGTGGAACTACTGAGCATGAATATTCAAGTGGATCAGTTCAATCACAATGGGACAGTTTCTCACTATCTAGAGAAACACATCTTGAAAACTTCCATCTCCTTTTGTATAGTAGTTGGTGCTAATGAATAGTTTTTATAGATAAAGTTTTTATTACATTTAAGTTCCAGTTTTTGTAAGCACTTTTATGGATATATTAATAAAAAAAAACCCACCTCCAGAAACCTGAGACAGCAACGTGCCCTTGTTGCAAAGGCGGCCAACAACCTCCTGGGCTGTTTTAGGCAGAGCGTTGCCAGTAGGTCAGGGAGATGAGATGAGATATCTCTGCTCAGCATTTACAAGACACATCTGGAAGGCTGGGCCCACTTCTGGGATCTCCACTACAACAAAGACAGGGACTTAATGGGGCTAGTCATATTTACCATATTTACTTACATATTATATATGTACACATATATGTTTATACAGAAATCCTTACAATACCTATATATTTTAAAGGAGATGGAATCCTCCTTTTTCTGGCAATACACATGATTATACATAAGATTTTACTGCATCAGATAAGATTAAAACAGGACTTAATTTCTTTCAAAATCAAGACCTGTACTTGAAGTGTCTGGTGGTGACTTGCTAGTTGATGAGTACAGATAGAAGTTGTATTTCCTCTGAGTAACAGTGAGATCTGATAGAAAGAAGCAACAACATTTTTAAGGGTCTTGGACTACAAAAGAAGAAGCAAAACTATGAATGTGCGATTCGCAGTCAGACATCAATAATTGCTGAATATGGGGATCCAGGAACTGCCTGTGTGGAATAAACCCAAGGAAGGCTCCAGGGAGGACATTATTGGGCCTTTCAGTACTTAAAGGGAGCTTATAGAAAGGATGGAGACAGACCTTTTAATAGAGCCTGTAGCAATAGGACGAGGGCTAGTGGTTTTAAACTATAAAAAGATAGATCCAGACTAGATATAAAGAAGGAATCTTTTATGATAAGGGTGGTAAAACACTGGAACAGGTTGCCCAGAGAGGTGGTAGATGCCCCATCCCTGGAAACATTCAAAGTTAGGTTGGACAGCTTGATGATCTAGTTGAAGATGTCCCTACTCATTGCAGGGAGGTTCGATTAGATGACCTTTAAAGGTCCATTCCAACTGAAACTATTCTATGAATCTATGATTTTGTGATTCTATGATTCTATGCCTGTACATTCCAGTATCCCTAACACTAGCAAAAGGCTTCATAGGGTGGTTCCTGGAACCCTACTTTCCACTTCTATTTTTTTTTCCAGAATCACATTTTTAATTACTGGATCTGAGAATTCATTTATTTTTTAACATGTCATTTTACTTCAACATCTGATCAGAAACTGGTATTTCAACGTCTGATTGTTTCTCATAATTTTTTGTTTGGATACAGTTATTTTATTGTGATTAAATGACTGATTTAAAAATATTTTTAAATAGTTAAAGTAGCAGGAATTTAAATGAAGGACTGGGATGGCAGTATTGCAGCAGCAACATGTGCCTATGGTAATTTGGAGAGTAGGATACATCCATGCAAGTCTGTAGAAGAACTGTGCACTAACCACCTCTGGTTAACAAATAGTCACACTTGCCTCAAGTGGAAGTTTGGATTACAGGGACTATGGGCTGTTTACGGAGGGGAGTGAAGACAGGAGTAAAGTCAGCAAGTCAGCATTAGAGTCAACAGATTTTTGTGACTGTCTGGATTTATCAAAACCATCACATTTATAAAACAGCCTTAAAGATGATGGACTGGATTTTCATCATCTGAGAGTTTGGTTGACAATCAGTATTGAGTATTTATTAAAGGGTGAGAAAAAAAGGAAAAGAATGCCATGCAGATTGGTTTGCTTCATCTTCTAGACATTCCTATACAAGCAACGTGAAACTCATTAAAAATACTAGCAGTTGAAAATTTTGCAGTACTCTGCAAATTGATTCATTCAAGATGTGCTGTATTTCTCACTGTTTGAATCAATTCATTTGCAGGAGGCGCGGTATTTCTCATTGTTTAAAGCAATTCATTTGCATGTGCTGAATACTCCCATGCTACAAGATGCTTAAATTGTGAAAAATAAGCCCTTTCTTCATGATACTGGCAATGTACTACAAGCAACAGCATATAAAATAAGCCACGATGCAAATGATTTCATTAGGTTATTAGATAGTCAGAGATTAATATTAACGACTGACAGCACCCCATGTAACAATAGGAGCTTTTTTCTTTGCAACAGCTAGTTTTAAAATGGACTGTTGTTGTCCTTCTTATCATTTAGTACCAGATGAGAGTAATAAGAAAAACACGTCCTCTATCGAACAGCTGGGAACCCCAGCTTCGTAGATAAGAGAGGTTGTGTTAGTTCCAACAAAAACTGAAATGTCCTGAAAAATTTTCTAGGAATAATAGAATCTATATAGGAATGCAAAGGACAATTTAACAGATTTGTATAGCCATTAATCTTATGTTTTAAGCTCATCTTGGAAAATGTGGACCTAAATCAGGCCTGCTGTAACTTATGCTTTCTTTTAGATTTCTGAATAATCATACGTAGATATTCATTGGCATTAGAAAAAATTAAATTCAGTGATCAAAACACCAAAAATAATTGGTTTGAGATGAAGTTTTCAGAGCAATATATTAGCATTTTAGGATGTGAAATTCAATGTGTGAAACTTAAATGCAAACCTTTTTAGAATGGGTGAGTGGAAAAGGGCATCTAGCGTACATTTTAAAACTTCTTTTCAGCTTATTTTTGGAAGAGGTACAACATACTTATTCTTTACTGTAATTCGTAAAGTTTTAGAGTATAATTGCTAGGCACTGCAACCTAAAGTCCTTGAAAATGTAACTACCTACACTGGGAATGAATATATCCTCAGCTGCCTCCATCACTTTCCCTTTCTGGCTGAGGGACCCTGAACAATGCCATAAAAAGTCTTAGCCCCCAGGCAACTTTGGTTGTTCTTCAGCAGTGCATTTTGCCTCTCTCAGAAGCTTGTGAAGAGACACTTGATTATAGTTTGGAAACAACAAGCCTCAATAAGTTTAGATAGTAATTACTTCACAAATTGTTTCTGAAATTGATCTAACAAGGCCCAAGAAAATAAGTCATTCTACTTACATACATTTTCTTAATCCTTCTCAGTAATGTTTTGAGGAATTTTTAGTGCAAAAACAAATGCAGGTAAATATAGCTGATGAAGTGGTTCCTAGAGATGGCTGCTGAAAAGGCGTCTATGCCAAATTTAGTTGCTTTGCACACTGCTGACTACAAGGTGTCCCTAAATTATTTGCAGTGCAGTGGAGGAGCAGCACTTTATGACCAATGGGCAGTCTGAACCTACTTTGTTTTTTTTCACATTTTAACTTGAAAATCTTGACTATCTCCCACTTAAGGTCTTCTTAAAGTTTGTCAGGGGGTAACAAAAAATGCTATGTAGAACAACAAAGCACTTTCCTACACCTGAAAAAAAAAGGGAGCTGAAACAAGGCTGTGGTCTGCTTCTGTCAACACTGTCATCTGAGGATTGCTTGGTGCAGCTATGAGTAAGGAGAGGATGATACGCCCTAAAAAGTAGGAAACTGAAAATTGCATCAGGAATATAGAGCATTATCACCCATACAGTTCCCCATTATAAGGATCTGTACAGGAAGGTTAGTATGTCACATTGTAGTTTGGAAAAAAATGAGGCTTAGAGAAAAACAGCTAGAGAAAATCCTGAATTACGATTGCAGCTGGAAATAAAAACAACTGTTTTTCTATTATTGTATAAATCACTAAGCTTCTAGAATTCATGTGTTAATAGATGGATGATGTGAATATGTTGTAAAACACAAAACTAAAGGTTACCTATCTTCAGATATCTAAGAAACATGTGAATTGCCTACATTTTAAAAAATCCTTATGTGACTGCTTATTAAGGTTACCACAAAACCTCTGTATTGAAAAAAGTGTTACTTGGGTTGCGAAGTCCAGTAGCTTTGAAAGATAGTAGTAACTCATATTTATATTTCTCAGCATTTTTATTATAAAGGATTTTTCTAAGAAAAAAGCTTTCCTAAGAAAGCTATCACCTCTGTTGTTTGTGGCAATTATCTGAAATACAGCAATAAAGAAGTTCTTGAGCTATGGAATTGCCTTTTCTTTGTCTCTTAACATTCTATTCATGTTTGGCCAAAGTATCAACTTCCATTTTTTCATGACTTGTTTTTTAAGGGAAAATTAGCATTTTGCAAAAGTGCTATTTGACAGTGAACATTTTGAAGGTCCAGACCCAGACTGTTTTCAACACAACAGTAGGTAAAATGGCAGGCATGGTATTTAAAATGATTAAAAGTTAGTAGAATGCACAGGAAATTTGGCTACCTGACATTGTGCTAGAAGTCACTTTCCATAGGCAGCTGATTGACTTAATATAAATATACTAGCTCCCATACTTTAAATTTATAGCAATGGTTAAGGAGCTATGGGGAAGACACTGTAATTTTACCTAATGAGAATTAAAAAAAAATCTTTTAGACTCAAAAGTTAAAAGACTGTTAGTTGTTTATAGAGGTCAAGCCCTAGAAGGGTTACAAATGCCAAATATATGGTTGCCAAGCATTCCTGATGCAGATCTTATACATGTGCTACAATATGTAAAATTATATGCAGAGAACTGCCTCTTTCAGCCCTGTGAATATACAGAGGTGGAGCAGAATTAAGGTCATATGGATGATTACATGTCTGGCATTGTCTGACTGCTTCATTTTGCACCACAGAAAACTTCTTTTTAAATATATACTTTCTGTGGTAATTATAATAATTAGAATTAGGTGGTTGCATTTTTATGCATTTATCAAATATTTGAAGATATTTATCATCTGTCCTGCATTTCATAGTGTAGTAATGAATTGTAGAGGATCACTGAATTATAAAATCTTTCTTATTTATGTTCCCTGCTTCCCCGGGCTTCTTCATTAAAAAAAAAAAAAAAAAAAAAACAAAACAGAAACAAACCAAACCAAACCAAACCAAAAGTCCTGCAGAGATGATTCCTTATTCCTGGGATGTGCTTCAAAGGAGCTCCACTCAGGGACAAAGGTCCTCCCATGAAGAGCATCTTGCAGGGTAGATGCTTTTGATTGTGCATTTTATAGAGAGGATATTTCGTCCATAACACTTTGATAACAGCCTGGCATACTTCAAACACTATGGCAATATAAATGAAGAAAATAAATCAAAGGCATTTTGGGGGAACTAAATTCTTTGGGTATACATTTTGCCTTTGGCTATTATAAATACATGAAACTAAAATGGATGCCAGAAGTGTGGCGTGAGTTTCCACATGAAGTATTCAACCTCTAAATTATTAATTGCACACAGCAATTAGTTAAGCAACAAACATTTTTTAACCATTACTCACAGTGTAAAATAACCTTTTATAAACTCTAAGGAAATATAGAATGTCCAGCACGATACATACCCTTTTAAGCATGTTGCATTACAACTCACTCTTGAGGAGCAAGTACTTTGTACACTAAGGAGTTTGTTCAGTCTATGTGTAAAGTATATTAACATAAATCGGAACTATGCAGATATGTTGAGAGGAAAATAAGGACTGTTTATTCATTATTTCAAAATTTGGATTATATCCTCTCTCTTTTAATAATATCCATCAGTAAGGCTTTTTTCTTCTGCCACTAAGCCTATGGTGCTTCATGCACAGCAGTTACAAAAGAAAGAAAATTTCAGATCTTCATGTCAGGATACACACTATGTATTTGGAGATAGGGTATCTGTTTTCTGGAGCATATTTAATCTTCCTCAGAATAAGGGTGGTATAGTGTGCCATGTATAGCATACTAAAACCCAAACTACTTGTGGAAGTTTCATCTTAAAAGAGTAGATTGCTAATGGTCCACAACTGGCTCAAAGAAAAGTAGTGGCTTAAAGATCTGGGTAAGATGTTCTACCTGTCCAAAATGTTTCATCTGAGCTGGCTTTTTCTGCTGCAGGGCTACCTGCCCTCCCACATAGGCTAAAGCAGTCAGGCACCCAGGGAACTGCTTTGACTGCAGAAGCTGGGCTTCTCTGCATCATTTTTACATCATCAGTCAAGAGACTCTGTTTAAGATTATATCACCCTTTCTAATAAAAAGTAATTTTACTCAAGCTATTAACAAGGAGAAGCCTGTAAGTTATACATTTATATGAAGTGAAGCAAATCACCTACGGTGCCTGAGAAAAAATGATTTCCTAATTATTTTAATACAAGAGAAGAATGTGTGGGGATGGTTAGCAAGAAAGATTGTTTTGCAAAGGAATCCAAAGTAAATCCATTGCATAATTTAGAATTATATTAATATTTCCTCCACCTACCTTCTTTGACATCTTGCTGTCTTTGACAGAAGATGCAAGAGTTGCAAATATGCCAATTCAAATCAAATTTGCTGTTTAGTTATCTGAAGCACTAATCCATAGAGTACTAAAAGGTCCCATTTTCCATTCTTTCAGCCCTGTCTCCTTCTACTCCTGCCTGCCCTTTCTGTTTCTTTATTTTCTGGTTAAAGCCTCAGCTCTGTGTAACCACTAATAAAGATATAGGCCCTGTCCTGAAGAGCTTATGCTCTAATTTAAAATAAACTTCAACAAGAGAATAATAGACAGCATGAAGGAAGGAAAGACTAAAGCAAGATTCTGTCTAAACAGACATATATATTACTATCTCTGTACACAGTTTGATGGATACCTTCCTCTCCCCCTTCAAAGGTACACAGGACCAAAATTGGGATTACTTTATTCAGTGAGAGGAATGCAAAAGTAAATCAGCCAGTAGTACAAGAATAAGAATAGAGACCTTCACTATCTTCTTCTCATTCTTGGCTTTGGAAATAAACTTACAGACTAATTTTATTTATTCTTCTGCTCAAATTCAGGCTGAATGGGTGTTCAAGCACTCACAAGTCGTATGCCAGAGTAATTTTCTCTACAGGCTGTGCTTTCTTACTAACAGACAGAATAGGTGTTCTTTCTGCTGCATTTGTTCAATTAATTACAGAAGTATTTTCTCTGGGAGATATCTTAAGCACTATTTTCTGCAGACAGTTTGTAAATCACAGACCTATAACCCATAGTGTTCAAGTCTCCTACTTAAAAAGGCTCAGATTTCTCATGTATTCCTGTAAAAATAAAGATTAACAAGTACCTCACTTTTCAGTTATGGAGCTGTTAAACTAAATTTCTTTCTTCCATGTGTTGTATTATCTCAGGTCCTTGAATCAGATGCTGGTATTTACAAGAACATAGTATGATTTTTCTTATGAAAGGTCAATCATTCTAAGATATTCAATGATTTTACTGACTATATAGGAGATTTTATTGATTATACCTTGGGATAATATTTATATTTTTTGCTTTGTATCTATTTATTCACTGCATTACAGATGCTTTAAAGCCAATTGTCAGAGTTAATAACAAAAAGGTGAGCAATCTCATTGCTTACCTTCTGTGTATAGGTTTTCTTTCACTTTTACAAATAATGATTTATGCAAAGTCACCAAGACAGCTATTGCTTCCATTGTGGAGTTTATTATCTCCAAGATGAGCAGACAAGTCATTAAGCTCTCACAGAAGGATTAGCGTACAGAAGGATCACTGCATTGTGATTTTCTGGTTACATGGTTCAATACAATGATGGTTTAAGGAAGTAAAAGCCAATTTTAGCACTGTCATTACAGAATACTCTATGTCATCAATACACAGTTATAAATACTATCTCCAATAAGAGTTACTTCTCCATAAAGGGGTCTTTCTATCATGTACCAATGGGATCAGTAATACATGAAAATGATTTGTGAAGAATGAGTTTAGAATTTATCTTTCATATTACCTAAAAATGCTTTTTCAATTGCATCTTTTAATCTAAAAATCCTGTAACGGGGAAAAGCTTCTCTTGAAGGTTCTTTTAATGTGTATGTACATTTTCTCTTAACAGAAGAATTTTCAAAAATAACCAGCCAAATTAATCTCTTCCTAAAGATGGAATACTGACTACTTTTCTCCAGCACTAATTCAAAACACATCTTACACCTTGTACTGAAGACGCCCTCTCTGGCATATTATGTGACAAATTATTTGTGTCTATGGCAAACCAGAAATAGAATTTTTAGAATTTTTCCATTTTATAATCAGTAAAAGGGAGGAAATAAAACATCTTTGACCAGGTTTTATTCCTGACTTGGTATAAGAGCATTCAAAACACTGCTCTGTTCTGCAAAACACCTAGGGTAGGGATCTCATTTGATCATGGGTTTTAGCAATCAGAAAAAAATTTATATTACTCAGTGAAGAAACATTTTTTTGCCCAGTGTGAGTTTTCATTAACTCCAGAACTGTCTACCACATGCTGGCAGCCAGGACATATCCAATACATTCCAAAAAGGGATAAAGAGCACATGGCTGGGGAATTACAGCCTTTTGCAAGGGATGGGATCTGATTATCATAATTCTCAAGTACATCATAAATACTGGATTGTCACATTTTAAAAGTTGTAGGTGTTCCCAAGTATATGAGTTAAATATCGCCTTTTGTTTTAGTCCATATCAAAAAGTATCCAGGCTTCTGTTATAGGCCACATAGCTCATGTGATGTGTAAGATATTGTCCTTACGGACTGACATGTCACATGATACTTCAATCACCCTGAAACATGAGACTCACATTCATCAAAACGAAGAGTTAAGGTAAATCCCATGCACTTATCCCTGAGGTCAGAATAAAATTGGAAGGAAGAAATAAAGCCTTCCATTCAAAAAGCTGAACTCCAGAACACAGCTTTCTGGAAAATAGTTAAGGTGGAAGACCTTCACCTGTGACCTGTAAGAATATAATGAATTCAGATTTAGGATGTGAAAATAGGTATATTATTTGTGGTAAAGAGCTCACCTTCTCTGCAGATGCAAGCAATAGCTTCTCAGAAAGATAATGCTCTGAGAGAAAAGCCAGCTTGTCCAGGACTGTATAGAAGCACTTAGAAAACATCCTTGGACATGATGAAGAAAAGATTATGAGATTCATAACATTCAAGAGAGTTTTTCTTTATAAAAATGGAAAAGACTTAGTCTTTCTTCAGCAGCGGAGGAAACATTATGGTAGAACACACACACAGAAGCTCCTAAAGATATAACCAGAGAGAATGTATCAGCCAGGAGGGCTCAAAAAATCAAGTTATTAAGGAGTAGATGTGGACAGAAACGAGCAATAAACTAAAGCAGCATGCCTTTGGAATGCAGTATATGACTTTTTTCCTGAAGTACAAAGCTCTTGATGAACCAAAAGGTTGTGTCCAATTTCCATTCCCCACTGTTTCCAAAAGACCCAAAGAACCTCTTTATGCAACACTTTTTCGGATGTATTTTGGAGCCAGAAAGGATTGTATTTTGATGTTTTCACATAGATAGTTATAAAGCTTTACAAGGAGTGAAATGATAGGACTGTCAGCCAAAACTTTGTATGTGAGTGTATAAAACTGTGAGAGTCTCTTGTTCCTACTGAAGGTCCTAGTTTGAAAATGTGGTCATCATATTTATTTTTAAATGTGCACATTTTGCAAAGATCAGGAATCTTCGTTTGCCATAAGCTTGACTTGATGGTCATTTTAACTAAGATATTATTGTGTGATAAATGTGAACGCAACATCTTCCTCGTTTTACAGATTAGATTTTGTTAGATGAAAAAGCACAAGGAAGATTATTTGTATATACTTAAGAAAATGTTTGATGGAGCACTTTCTTTATTTCCTTCTTGATTCCCATCCCACAGCTAGTGATGTATCTTATTTTAAAATCTTAATTTAATCCTAATTCATATATCCAATAAGAAACACAGATAAAATTGCTCCAAGACTATAAAATTAGAGAAACTAACGTTCATTCAAATCTTATCTTCTGCCACTGACTACAGAAAAACACCCTTACACATAATTTAGATGCTACAGTTAGGTACTTAAATAAAAGAATTCAAGTCCATCTGTTCTAGACTGGCACAAAGAAGTTAGACATGCTGCTGTTTTGTGAAGGGAATCTTTGATGAGATGTTTTTGACCCATGGTAAATTTATTGACTTCCAGAAGAGTGTGCCATAGCTAATTTAGTCAGCAGGAAATAATTTATCAGTAGCCAGTTCACCAGGATCCAGTGGCCTAGAATGATGTAGTTCTAATTAAATATTAAAAATTAACAGATAAAAGCTGTATTTAATAAACCTTTCTTCTGCAGTAGGCCAAGATGCATGAATTAATAGATTCTAAACCCAGGAGGCACTATTATGATATCTAGTCTGACTTTGTAGGTAACATAGGCTAATGAGCATCAAAATTCTTGCATTCTATCAGCAATTGTTTTGACTACAGGAGTTCTTTAAAAAAGATATTATATACGAATTTAAAGATATCTAGAGTGGAGAATCTACTACATCTTTTAATAAATTGTTGGAGTAGTTAATTATTCTCATTCCAAAGAAAGTATGCCTTTGTCTGTTAGATTAAAGTGCTGTTTGCTATCAAACAGGTGTGCCTCATGTAGGTACTTGATTAAGCCACCTCTCAAACAACTGAAGAGATGAGTCTTAAACAGCCATTTTGAAGTGAATGAGTAATAAACTGAAAGTTTTATGGAAATTTTTACTCTTGATATTTTTATGCTGTTTCAAACTAGAGAAGTTAAACATGTCATCAAACACAGTTGTACACGTAATCACCAACATTAATTCAAAAGTGACCTGAACTTTGTTATTACTTTTCCTACTTAATATGTTCTTTTCTTTCCCTCTTCTATATCAAGGCTGTAACTGTTTTTAAAAAGCATATCAAATGTTATAAAACAAAGAATAAGCAGTTAATGTCTTAAATTAATTTTTCTACACTCATTTAAAACTTTTTACTTTTTATATTTTCAATAAAATGATGCTCTTATGAGTCAGAACTTTAAGACCATATTATTACAAAGAATAAAGTTTATAGATATGTAGGCTGCATTGAATCTTTCAAGGGTTCAGCATTGTGTTTACCATTAAAAGATTATTTTTTAAAAGTGGGGTTCATTATGATGTTGCAAATATTTGGAAGACTTGAGAAAACAGTGTTTTTGTAAAAGCTTGATTGTCAGTGGAAAGAAGTCTAATATGTGCTAAAAATTAACGGAAGGTTATTTAAGGTCCAAATTAATTATTCTGGGCTCTTAAGATATACTGAGCTTGGTAAGTGTTCATCACTAAATATTCTGCAGTAGTGCTTATAGAGTATAATGAATAACACTCAGCAGTGATAGCACAGCATCATCCTTATTCCTTCAGAGCAAGTTTTTCTCAATTCATTCATCATTTCTTCCAGCTTTTTACAGTTACTTCATAAAATCAGCCACACTCTATATTCGACAAAAAGGTTATCAAATATAGAAATGTCTTGAATGTTAAATTTGTTTAGTAAGTATCACAGGTCTATGAATATGGAGTACATTAATTTATCATATCAAGTATAGAAATATCCAAAAGGGACCAAGATCTGTCAAATCAAATGGAAAATCAGGATACCTGTCCCCAAGCTAGGAAACTTTTTCAGAAATACAAATTTACAAATTCTTGTTTGAGCTTTTCACTTCTGGCATTTCAGTAGCCCATGTTCTCTAATATTAGCGCTTTAGTTTTGGGGAGGCATTAGGGTTTTAATACAGCTTTTTACCATAAATTCTGAAGTTTATTTTCCAGCAACATTATTAGCCTATTTCACTTCTTGATTATAGACATCTTGGTTGTCATGATATTGCCTAAATATAAGTGGAGCAGGAGACAGAATCATGGAATGTGCCCCTTAGATATTTATATTGGCAAATCGCTTTTAAATCTTTCCCAAATCAAGGGCAATTTCAAGGTAAATAAGGTAAACTTGCTGTCTTGGGCCCAGATGAAAAATACAATAAAAATAGCAGAGAAAATTTCTTATTGAAAGCATAAAGCAGTGGTGCTGGTAAACAATAAAAAAATATTAAATTAGTTATACACTAGAAGAGTAGAGAGTGAATTAAGATAAAGTGAAATCATCTAACTGCTCAAAGACCAAGAAACATAAAAATCAAAGTTAATATATTTTGTCTTGCAGCTGTAGAGTAGCCCAGTAGTCACTGAAAAAGATCATTAATTTTCATGCAATTAAATATAATTAATAAGACACCCCAGGAGTTTGTGTTGCTGGGAGATAATGTCAGCCCTAGGGTGTGACCTACCGTCTGATGTTATCTCAGCATGGCTCAAATTCTGTACTCCTCCTGAGCTAATAAAATTAAGTTTTCCTTCCAAACACTACTTTGGTAACTTTGGTTATTGACTTTCATCTCCATGGTCTGCAGCATTAGTAACACAATCAGTACGGATATGAAAAATAACACATACAACAACTGGATCAGAAAGTAATTTAGCAGCAGAGGGAGAAGACATAGCAGTCAAACCTTGGACATCATATGTCATGCACTAGCAGAGCCCCAAAGAAATATCTGAAAACAAAACAAAACAAAAGAGAGGCTTAGTAAGCCAGTTAAAAAAACTATCAAAGATTGGATCAAGTATCACCTGAAATCATTGCTGTCTTGACTATACAGGAGTGCCTAATTATACATTAACAAAATCAAAATCCTCACTGAGAACTCAAAGCTTACAGATAGCATGCTGCTGAAGATGACCTTCAGAGCCCCCTGTAGTTAAGGATCACTTACATTCTGCCTTACTGATGCAAAGGAAATACAGAAATGGCTGCAGATTGCAAAGGATGAGCTGTGTGATGGTCTGAGTACTAAGAAAAGGGTGGAGGAAAGGGGAGAATGATACTAGGAACTACTAAAATGACAAAGGGATGTCCCGGGGGCATCTGACTGTATCTGCCTCAGTACTGCAAGGGATGTGGAAGCTGTCAAAGAGGCAAGGTATCATGGAAACTATTGCTGTTTCACTGCCAAGTTGCAAAATGGTGCTGGTCTCTCTGGAGCAACAAACCTGATCAAGGAACCATAAGGCTGGTCATTCGAGAAGTTCAATAACATTTATAGTTGACTGAAGCTGAGGTCATGTTACTAAAGGAATAAAGGTTGGGCCTCAGAACCAACATTATGGAACTTATAAAGCAGTTGTGCCATGTAGTGATGAAGCTGTGAAACAGTTATGTAGATCATTCCCCTAACAGTTAAGCATTTGGTGATGCAGGGATGGGGGATTACATTACTTCTGATGTCACAGTGAAAATGCTTAAAAATTACCTAAATTTGGAATCTTTCCCACCAGTATTAAAACTATCTCAGAACAATATAAATTTAATGACAAAATACTTTCTCTAACTACATGTTCTGAAATTTTCCAACAATTAGAAGGTAAAAAACCCCTTCTCTTCCTGTACAGTGAAACTCAGAGAGAGTTCAGATTCCTGCTTTATCCTTCAAGCATCTGTAGTACTGGTGAATCTTGTTCACTGATATATTTGATTGTAATGACATTCTCCTTCAGAATTTATATGGCTATGTTTCATGTTCTCATCATTAACATATCTCTGCATTATTATGCTTGGCCTATCCAAAGGATTTCCTTTCTCCCTGTGAAACACTCCATTCGAGCAGAGTACAAAATAAACCTCTTATGGAGGTTTTTTGAACAGGTTTGAGGAAGGTACATAGTTAGCTGGGAAGCAGATCATGTTAATGTTGGAGAGACTCAGTGTAACTGGATTTATTATTAAGTTAATCATATGAATGTGCTTACAGCCTTACTTTCTTATTACTGTAAGTTTAAAAATTAAAATCATTGTTTCTGGTTTAAAAATTCAAAATTCATAACTACAGAAAGGGATTTAGATCTACTTTTAACTAAAAGTCTCTGTTTTCCTCTCATTGTAAAGAAATCATTAGAAAGAATCAAATCCCTTATATCTAGAGATATCATACTCTGAAGATATTCTTTCTGGTAACAAATGAGGTGACCAGATGTCCCAGTTTTTGTAGCAGAGATGTAGTGTCCCTATTTTTTTTATTTTTATATGGGTCACTCTAACACAGGTTCGAAATCCCTATCAAATATCATAGAAATGTCAATTCAATCATCTTATCCTTTCAAACTCTGCAAGAAAATAAATTTTCCTCAAAGAGGCAGGTTTGCTTTTCCAAATCCTTATATACAAACTAAATCTCTTGGGATAAAAACAACAACCCAAGAAAACAAAGGAAGGTTTAAAAAGGCAAATTAAATTAGATCTCTGCTACAGCCTCCACTGCATATGTCTGCTCAGGCGGTCTGCCAAGAGTATTTTAATATAATAGTCATTCATCCATAGACCTGTAACTGGTATATGCAATTACATAATGCATCTAATGACTCTGTTTGTTGCTTATCTAATCCCTGTAGCTTGTGGTGGTGAAAAGGCGGTGTTCCCTGTTGACACTTGGTGTTGAACAAGGAGAAGACTGGTACACAGCTGCTTTAAAACTCCAGATAAACAAAGGTGAGGAAGATTTCTGACAGTACCTGTGAGACGGGACTTGTAGCTCCCCAAAAACAGCCTGAGAAAAACAAGGATGAGAAACAAGACTTCGTAAAGATAAGGGATGGGGTAAGAGTGGAAGCCCTCTGAGCCAAGGAATGTCTCAAACACTTGCAAGTAATGAAACTATAGTCATGGGGTGGATAATGTGGAGTCTGGAGATGATAAGGTTGCCTGGAAAGCACAGGGTGAAGCTGGGGAGGGATATCTGTGGAGACAGGATGGCTCTGCTCTGGTGCATCTTGTAGAATTTCAAGGGCCATCTGTCCAGTGAAGGACCTCTGCTTCATTATCCACAAACTGCATATTGAAGTTGACACACCTGCATATGCTAAAGAAGATTAACAAGACCATGCTACTTACATCATCCCATGAAGCACCTTACCCCTCCCCATACACGTGATACATGGATAGGTAGGCTGACATAGGGGAGGGACCCAAGGAAAATGTGTATGAATTGAGGAGGGGCGAGGAGTGAGAAGAAGCAAGCAAAGGAGAGGAAGTGAAAAAGTGAAGAAGATGGATACATTCTTGATGAACTCGGACAGGACCAACATAGGAACCTGGGCCAGTGATCTCTATTTCTACCTCTCTCTCTCTCCTCTCTCTCTCTCTCTCCTCTTTTCTTTTTTCCTTTTCCCTTATTATCATTAGGTTAACACAAGGCACACTACATTGCTTCCCATAATTTGTTATATACTTAACCAATTATAATTTATCCAATTTATACATTGTGGGAAAATAATAAATATCTGGACTTTGAGACTTGTATCACCGTTGTCCACTCTGTTGGGGATTTATGAATCTAAGTCACTTGTCTCCCTTTTCTGAGTGGGATGTGACAGTGCCAAAATGAAAGGGATAATCATATTAATGCAGATCAAGAGAAAAAAATCAAATAGTCCAGGTCTTGTTTGCATATCCAGTATTTGAAAATTTTACCTTTCCAGCAAAAGTTAGGCTTGTAGTTAAACAAATGTTGTCTCTTTTGTCATGATAAAGCAACTGCAGCTGACATATAAGAAAAGTGGCTGTTTGGGAGCCAGTAAATATCACAAGCAGGTGAGTGGAAAAGTGGCCAACGCAGCAAAAGTTTGTTAGAAAGCTCTTTCCAAAACACACCGGGATTGGGAGACTAAAAGGTGCACATGAAGTGATTACTCACTCATTATTATTATTTTCCCAAGTGTATTGGGTTTGCCTGGCAAGGTTTTTGTAGCAGCGAGGCTACAGGGGTGGCTTCTGTGAGAAGCTGCTAGAATCTTCCGCCATGTCCAATAGAGCCAGTGCCAGCTGGCTCTAAGAGGGACCCGCCCCTGACCAAAGCTGAGCCCATCAGAGATGGTGGTAGCACCTCTGTGATAACATATTTAAGAAGGGGGGAAAAAACATGGGAGAGCAATTGCAGCTAGAGAGAGGAGTGAGAATATGTGAGAACAACTCTGCAGTCACCAAGGCCGGGGAAGAAGGAGGGGGAGGAGATGCTCCAGGTGGTAGAGCAGAGAATCCCCTGCAGCCCATGTGGAAGACCACGGTGAGGCAGGCTGTCCCCTGCAGCTCATGGAGGTCAACAGTGGAGCAGATACCCACCTGCAGCCCATGGAGGACCCCACACTGGAGCTGGGGAATGCCCAAAGGAGGCTGCGACCCCATGGGAATTAGAGCAGGTTCCTGGCAGGACCTGTGGACCTGTGGAGAGGGGAGCCCACACTGGAGCAGGTTTGCTGGCAGGACTTATCACCCTGTGGGGGACCAACTCTGGAGCAGTCTGTTCCTGAAGGACTGCACCCTGTGGGAAGGACCCACACTGGAGAAATTTGTTATCTGCTGCAGCCCATGGGAAGGTCTCATGTTGGAAAAGTTTGTGGAGGACTGTCTCCTGTGGGAGGGACCCCACACTGGAGCAGCGGAAGAGTGTGAGGAGTCCTCACCCTGAGGAGGAAGGAACAGCAGAAGTAACGTGTGATGAACTGACCACAACCCCTGTTCCCCATCCCCCTGCCCTGCTGGCAGAGGGGAGGTAGAGAATTTGGGAGTAAAGTTAAGCCTGGGAAGAAGGTAGGGGTGGGGTGAAGGTGTTTTAAGATTTGTTTTATTTCTCATTACCCTACTCTGATTTGATTGGCAATAAATTAAATTACTTTTCCCAAGTTAAGTCTGTTTTGCCCATGATGGTAACTGGTGGCTGATCTCTCCCTGCCCTTATCCCCATGAACAAGCTTTTTATTACATTGTCTCTCCCCTGTCCAGTTGAGGAGGGGAGTGATAGAGTGGTTTCTGTGGGTACCTCGCATCCATCCAAGGTCAACCCACCACATGAAGTATAAGATATATCATGTCCTTTGACATCCATCCTGATTTTTCAAATATTTTTGGGGTATGGGATGATTATAACCTTTCAGAGGGCAAAGGGGCAGGGATAATATACTCCTTGTGAGGGGAAGTATTATTTGTATGGATACGCACAGGTTTATTTCATTTCTACAGGGTTCTAAATGGGAGATCAAGATAATGCTTGTAAAACATTAGGTAATCTCTAGCTTTTTAAACTCTGTTCTTTAAGGGGTTAAATTTATATATTCCAGGCCTTATCCTCAGATCACATTATATCCACAGCTCAAGTAATCCTTCCAGAAGTAGAAACTGAATGTCCTATTTCAATTATTAACACAGTTCTAGGAATTTTATAGCCTCCTTTTGATTTTTCTAGAGCTAAATAAAATTTGAATGTAGGGGCATTAATTTGACATTAGAACATTTTTATAGCACGACTATAGGAAGCCTTTTTGCTGAGGCAAAGGGTCAAAGCAAAAATCAGTGTCTGATTTGTTTGCTTGTCTCTTCAACACAGTTCATTCATCTTCTATACAACAAAATTACTATTTCATGAAGAAATTGTATGCTGATAAAAAAAGAGATCTTGAAAAGGTAAGATTGATGTATGTGTTACATCTGAGAAATAAACGCTCAAAGAGGATTCAAACACAAGGCTGTCTTCCTGAATCTTGACTGCTCACCAGCTATCAGGGATGGAGAACACCAACTTCCAGCACCGAAGAGGGGGTGGCACTTCTTATGCTATCCCCTCTTCCCAAAACACCAGGTGTGTCCTAATGGCTAAATGGTTACATAATGCTCTGTGGCTGGGTGAACCAGGAAACAAGGGTAAAATTTACTCCTTTGGTTTTAAGTAGACTGCCATTGCTTCTGTTCAGGGACATGTACAAAAATAATGAGAGAGATGCTTTGTTCTTTCCAATGGGGGTTTGTATATTCCAAAGAAAATGTCCATTGCTGGTACATGCCTTTGCCTCTGTCTGTCAGGGGGTTTGGTTTTTAAGGTTTTCAGAATTACAGATTTTAGCCCAACCCAAGAAGCACATTGTTTCTTAAAACCAAAAGATATTTCAGAAAGTAACACGTCTGACTGAATCTCTCCCTCACATCAAGTAACACACTAGAGTGACTCCTCTAGCATAAATGCATTACTCTAAACTTTGACAAGGACCAAGCACCCATTTGTGCTTACACTTATTTACAACACTAAATGGATTCCTTCTTTAAGCTGTTTCTGGGACAGCACTATATTTTCAGGAAGAAAAGAGTGCCAGGTCCTTGTTCTACCTCCTGAAAACTAATCAAAGTTTCTTTCTCAGTGGCCACAGCCCTTGGCACTCACAATATGCTTCCACAGTTGAGCAATTGGCAAGATGAAACCACTGTCTGGTGAGCAAACCGTGGTTGTCTCAGGATTTACCTGTCCTTCTCCATCTGTCTCTACTCACCAGCTGTGCTTGAGCTCCTCAGGCAGGGACAGAAGAATTCGATGCACATAAAGTATTTCTTCAGTGTCACCAATGCAAATAATTGTGTTGGGGCTCTCTAGGAGATGAAGAAGGAAGACACATGCACTATTCAACTATACCCCATCAAGACCCCAATGCATGGGAAGAGTGGAAATGATTCTTGGATCCAGAAGAAAGAGCTAGAGAGTACATACCCTGGGTCCCTCCTTGGCTCCCACAAAACTGTATCAGGAGCCAAAGGGGTCTGACAAATATGATTCCCTCTTCTGGGTTCTTGTCAAGCTCTGTAGAATTGTATTTCACAGCCTTTGGCATAGACAGACTGACAAACATCAGGCCTGATATTTATTACATCAGCTACAAAATGGGTTTGAATGCACATTTCCTTCAGCATGTCTTCCTCTCAGCCTTAAATATGGAGCTGCTGCAAAGTTCAGTACAATAAAGATGACTATAGACAGTGAGGAAAGGTAGAATTTGTCATAGATGATCACATTCATTTTGCAAAAATAAGTTTATCGTACTTGGCATAGCAATAAGAAAGCTTGGCTAGCTGGCCAGTCAGCCCTAAGAAAAAGAGAGCAGCATCTGTTTAAGTCTCTGAAGTAACACAATCCATGCATGGCATTAGGTTATGTTGCATCATTTAACACAACATAAACCTCACTCACCTTTTCCTCCCTTCTATTGTGACTTTCTTCCAGTTTGTTCTCACTCTAACTGGCTGCAAAAAATGCTTAAGTGTCTTTGCTGTTTTAAAATTCCTGCTTTTTTTTCTCTCTAACTTCTTCAGCTCATGTAATTTTTTTTTTTTCCTGTGCTGCCTTTCTTGGAACCACTGAACCCACATCCAAGAAGTGTTATATCTCCCTTCTGTGTCTCATCGTAAGATATTTTGTGGGTTTTTTTGACTGAAGTGCTATACAAAACTAAATTTTATTGTTATGCTTGAGACATTCTCATACAGAAAGAAGTACAAATCATATTTAATCAAATTTAATGAAAGATTGCCATCAGGTGTCTAAATGTCTCACTTGCCTGTTTAGTTGAGTTATGGCAAACAATGGTACCCAGAAACTTAATGTATGTAATAATTCAACATTTTTTTATTACATGGACCTACTTTGTGCCAGCTCAATTGAACTAATTTACAATAATGGGACTGAAAACACCCTAATTCAAATACAAAATAAAAAAGAATATATCTGTATTTTTCTTGCTTCAGAATGATTGTTTCATTTAGAAATATTAATAAGCCGATAACTGAGTCTCTTCATTATAATATAATGCTCAGTTGCATAGGGAGATATTCTTTATTCAGTGGGCTACACTCTAGGGTATCATGGGGAAAGGAGATGTATTAGACTGTATTCAGAGTTTGTATAAAAAAATGAAATTGCAGGGTAATAGAATTGCATCTTTTATATTAGTGCTGCTATCTGAAAACAGAAGAACAAGTTTTAAATGAAAAATTCGATGCAGTATCTGCTAGAAAAGTCACATCTACATTTGCCCATGTGCCTGTCTGCCTGGCGATACATTTGGAGTATGTCAGCTAAGCTGTTCCTAAAACCATTGATTCAAAACCAAAGTGCCATTAGAAATTGTGTTTGTCTGGGTAGTTATATGGCTTCTGACAACTACTTCTGACACCCCAAATATTTTTTATTTCTTTTACAGCAAGAAACTGTGCTGCTAAACAGTTTTCATTATTATGGTATGTATGATGGACAAAGGCAGAAATAAAACAATGAAAGAGATGAATAAAAAAAAAACAACCACAAGATTACTGGAGTTAAGCCCATCCACATATGTTTTCAGAGCATGGGGAAGGTCTGTACTGAAGAATGCTGCAACCAGAGGTCTACACACCAGAGTCAGAGTTACACAGACACTGCAGAGGTGTATGGCAGGAATAGTAGCTGCATATGAGAAGCAGCCACTCACTTCTCTTCCAGAGTTAATTAGCTCTTCTCTTCAAATGAGCTAATTAGCCTGAGCACAGGCCTGCACTGACACAACCATACCAGTCTTGGAGCTGACTCATTAGCTGGCTTGATATCCTCTTCATTCGCTAATATGGATACTTGCACAGCTCTGAAGAAAAGTGTGTCCTGGTAGTTAGGTACTAGCCTCTGCACTAATTAGTATCCGAACATTTTATAAAATGTAGAACAATTTCAAGAGGAAAAATAATCAATGTCCTATAGCTTAGTGGTTAGAGCACTCATCTAGAAAGAGGGAGGAAAGCAGGTCAAATTCTTGTTTTCAGAAAGAGGTATAGGTAACACTCTGTTCTAAGTTATTTTTTCACAGTTATCAAGAATGCTCTTAAAAGATATCTTTTATAGAACCTAAAATAATGAGAGTTGGGTTGGTTTTTTTTTTGTTCTTTGAAATTCTTCATTCTTCCACTAAACCAAAATTCAATTACCAGCAGAGCCCTAATAGCAAATACAGATTATTGACTGCACTTGAGGCCAACCGCAATGAACTACTGCCTGAGGGTTAAAGCCATTCCTTGGATTAGGTAATATTGCCTGAAGCCAATTGAAAGGAGCGCTTTAATACCTTTGAGCAATAGTTTACTGCAATTTCCCTCAGACCCAGTCAGTGATTAATTAACCTTTTAGAATCTTCTGGGTTAATGGAAAGTTTGTGCTGGAAAGCTTCACAGATTGAAACATGAACTGAGATCATCAATAGCAATGCCAGAATATACCATGATATTGGTAGATGAACCACAGTTTTCAATGGTTTTTAGGCTGTTGCTTCAGCCTGAGGGCAGTAATATGCCCTATTTATAGTTGAATGAGCTTATGTGAAGTTATTTCAACGACTAAGAAAGGTTTTTGCCTGTATAAAATAGCCACCATATATCTTATAACTGATAATTATCTAAAACTCTCTCAGCTCACATTCTATGCTCTTTCAATCAAGATAGTTATAAAAAGGTTGGGAAATTGCTACATGAGAGATATATAGAGTGACAGAAGGAGACCAAATGAAGAAATGATGATCCATATTTCTACTCACCTCAAGTCTTGTGGCTATTTGGATGTGGATGTCAGCTGTGCCCAAGATAAAGAAAGATGTTTGTGAGTTGTATTTGATTAATTGCATGCCTACCAAATCCTGGGTTTGTCTGGGTAAATAAGGTTTTGGGGTAAAACCAAACTCCAGGCATGTTTTGGGAAAGCAATTGCACTACTTAATAAAAGCATCTTTAAGAGATAATCAGCTCAACAAGTATCAAGAACAAATAAAATAACAGAATCCTACCAGATGCCTATTGACTATCAGTAGCATGCTTTTTGAAGATTTCAGCATCCCTGAGTTCTGAAACTGCTACAAGTTAAGAGGCTGTATTAAATGCAGATCAGTTCTGAATTCCTAAACCAGCACTGCAGCAGGACATTTAAATGATGACACAATGAGTTACAGTCTGCCAGGTTGGCATAGATTCAAAGTGGCAGCAGCTGAGGTGTGCTTTAAAAATAGGGATTTTTTTAATTGGATTCAAAATCAATTAAAATCCCATTAGAAACATAATTGTAGTGATACAAATCATAAAATACTATCTTTTACAATAAACTATAAAACTAAGGAAGCTTACATAATTAATACTATCTATTGCACAGATAGACCCATACCTTTCAATCACGTACAACCTACATGTCAAGACAATGCCTTTGAAAAGTAGAGAGAGAAATTTCAATAGGAGGTCAACATACATGGCATAGGATTCAGTGTGTGTTTCTTTAGATAGACTTGATTTCCCTCCCCTCCTCAAAGCCCCAGATTTTACATTGCTTTTGGAGATTAAATGCCAACAAATCTAGATTGTAAAACAATGAGACATGGAACATGATGGTGGCAGTCAATTCAGTAAAGTGGCTAGTGGTTATCCATCACATTTTTGATCCCTGGATTAGAAAATAATCAGCTAATTTTCTGCTGCTGTAAAATCAGTTCATATCTTAGGCCATGAAATCATGCCACTTTATGTTGAGAAATAATGTGCTTTAATTGCTATTTGATGGAAAAATAAGGGTGCAGATAAAAAAAAAAAGCCAACATCACTTATGTCAAATAGCAAGATTAAATTTTTAGTTTATTTCATCATCAATTCCAGTTTTCCTGAGCTGTCAGCCTTGCTTGGCCTCTTCTTGTAAAGCCACCCTCACAGTTTCAAGAGCTGGCACTCAGTTCTTACACAGCATGATCTAGTCAAGGTTGGATTATTATCTATTTATTCTTGTGGGTTTGTAGAGCTTTATGCTGGTGTTTGTACTACGGTGAGTAAATTAATGACCCAATCATTTTCCAAAGAGGTGAAATAAGAAAGACACCTTTAAAACCAATTCTCTAGGTTTATAGTAAACTTTGCTTTTCAGTTTCCTACTCACTAATCTTGTTTTATACAGTATTTTTAAACAATATTGCATTAGTAAAAGCTGCCAGTCACAATAAATTATCAAATTTTCTTTTTTATTATTTTGCAATGAAGCTTTAAATACATATTCCTGTAAAGATGAAGTGTATAATTTAATTGTCCTTGTATCAGATGAAAAAAACCATGATTCCCCACAGCAGCCTATTGACTCCTTCAACCTTGCCTCTTGAAACCTTACTGAACGCAGAAGCTGATACTGCAGGTTTTATATTTATAATGATTAATTAATTCTGCACTAAGCAATGTTCCTGACTGCAAGAACAAAATCCACTTTAGAAAACATAAATGACAGCTTGCCTAAAATAATTAACACCAGTGCTGATAGAATTGGGATGTTCTCCCTCTGCTTTACACTAGCGTATTTGAGAGAATTTAATTACTAATATTTCTGACTAGCAGAAGAATTGCGTTAAAGGAGCACTTGATGTGGCAGGATTGAAAACTCATATAAAATATGTTACAGAAATATAATGTGGATAGGATAAACCCTGGTTAAAAATGAAGATATAATTAACCCACAGTTAAGCATATTTCTATTTTTTTCAAGGAAATTAGATCATGTTAAAAATAACCTGCATGAAAGTATCATCTTATTCTTCTGCCAGTCAAATAGCCAGGTAGGGTTTGGCACAGCAACCCTGAACTCCTCCACCTCTGTGCAGAACCAGTCTTGTAAGGTCTGTCCTGGTACCAGGAAGGTCTCACCAGTGAGCAAAGCATGGGTGTTTTGTAGCCTGTTAAGGACCATCCTTCCTCCATAGCTACAGCAGGATCTCTCTGCTCACTATTTATTAGGGATTGAATTTGGCCCTTAGCGTGCTGAATAATGTAAAACTACATGTTAGTTTACATGAGGCCTTGAAACAGGACAACTCTTCCCTGGAAGGGGACATGGGTATTTTCTGTGGGTGAGATGGGCTTACCTGCCAATTCTAGCATTGTGTAACTGCTTACAGAATTTATTAACTTCAGACTGAAAGCTTAAATGACTGGTTTCTGTGATATAAATAAATGTGGCAGGAGAACATATGAGTCTGCTGTATTTTCCTTTGAATTACAGGAAAGATTACATGAAATTATGATAAAAATGCAGACACTCAGCCAGACAAAACAACATGGAGTTATTGTCACGTAGCCTGACTGAAAGTGCAGACTTCTGCGGGTAAAGTGATACAATAGTACCATCATGTCTTTCTCCCTGTTAATACTTATCACCCTACAACCTCTTTATTTAACATGTGTTTGGTTTAAACATCTGAGTATTGGCAATGAAACTCTTGTGAGTCCATCTTTATGATTTCATGAAATCCCATATGAGTGGTTGTTAAGCAGGAGTAACACATCTCCACATTACTTGGAATGGGCACTAGTTGTTCCCTGGGTGGAGTTCAGGAACTTCACCATGTCTTGGAGGTGCAAGTTTATGAACATGTAAATATCTACAGCACACCCAATTCTTTTTTTTTAGATGTTCTTCTTTCACAATACACAGGGGACCTGAGAGCTCAGTAAGTCAAGTATTGCAGTGTGTCCTTCCCGTCGCTGGCAGATTTTCAGCACAAATATCATCCTTTCTTCTTTTCTTGGATGGGGCTATGACAAAAAATCTCAACATTATCAAGGGCCCAATTCTGGAAGGGAGAAAGTCCATAAAGATAAAATGAACAGCCATCTGGCCTATTTTCCAACATGTTCCATCTCCTCTAGTGGCTTATAGGCATATGTTTTGCCCACACACAGCCTTGCTTAAAGGCGCAATTTTGCATTGCCTGTATCCCTCTCACTTGTGAGTTGAAAAAGGGGGAACCAGAAGGCTTGATTTACTGAAACAAATGGAGGCAGATGTAAATTGTCTTCCTAAGGCAGTGCATTCTCTGCACCCTAGGTGGGATTCCTCCTAATAAGTAGTAGGGATTGGAAAGGGCATGAGAAAGCAATTTGTAACCTCTCTTTAGGTATTCCTGCTTAATACTAATTATTACTTAATAATGCATAGCATTTATATTTCCTTGTAAATGTTAAAAGTGCTGTAAAATCATTAACTGGTTAATTCTCAGGACACCCTTAAGAAGTGGGCATATGAGTATTATCTTCATTCCATAGTTCTTTCCATAATAAGGGAACAATTAAAATGAAATTGATCAGCTGACTTTATAGACACCCTAATTCCTACAAATAGGAAATAATAGGTCTAAATGAGTATACTTCTGGGTGTTTAAAAGCAGTATTCATCAGCTGGATTACAGCTGATTTTTCAATGTAATTAACTTTGTATCCAAAAATCAACTTTATTGGTTCACTTCTAGTATATTAAGCACAATAGGAGGGATGCCCCATTTTCTCTGGCAATAATCAGGTTCCCTTCAGCCTTGTAATTGATTCAAGCAGGAGCCATATTATTGTCTAGTAAAACAGAGCATCCCTCCTATTAGCCCTTAAGTAGCAGTCAGTCTGGGAAGAAAACAGTTACAATGATATATGAAGCTAAGACAGATGCCAACCAAATAGATATCTGAGTAAGCTAGAAAGAAAGAATTAAATAGTTTGAAGAATCAATAAAGGTACTACTTCTGCTAACCATTGTGCAACTCATCAACTAATCTCTCATTATTATTTTTCATATCCTGAGTGCCCCAATACTATTACACACTGCACAGACACGTAGCAAGCCCAAGAGGCCTCACAATCTAATTTGTCAGCTTTCATTTGTTTCCCACTGGTTTTGTATCCTCTCTCTAGTAGCATTCTAGTTCCCTATATTTTGGTGTCTCCACATTATTACATTAGCGCACCCCACTGCCAGAGGATCAGAGGACTGAGAAGGAATGATCCCACTGCACCGTCTGTTAAAGACGGTCAAGCACACAGTTCTGGGGCAAAACCAGCTTGGTCAGTATCATTTACATTTATTTGGTTTTTATTCCAGTTTTAAGTTCAGGGTCATGATATAAAAAAAATAAAATAAAAAAAAAATAAGTACTGTAGTTCTGTTGTGAAATAAGCATAAGGAAAGCAGTACATTTCTCCTGGGTGAAGGGATCTCTGAAGGAAGGTGGGTGTTACAGCTAGCTACTGGGGCTTGGACACAGCAAGAAGAATGAGGGAAACATGTCTCTCTTGGTAGAGAAGCAGGTATCTGAGAAGCGGTTGGCTTTCATTGCCTAAAATGGAGTCTGTAAGAAATGTATCTGCAGGGTGACTCCTGCATGGACTGCCAGGACTACTCCAGGCAAGCATTGACGTCAGAAAGCAGGAATCGGACAACTACTGCTTTAGCCAGAACATGAGGATGCCTGTTCCTTAATACTGGAATGAGCTTCTCTAAAATAAGAAGAGACAGTGCATACTTACATTTTTGGATTCCTACTTGACCTCAGAGAAGAGGAAGGTGACCTGGCTGAACAGCTCTAAGAGGAATGGTACCACTGGTCAGCAAAGAAATCCATGTTGTATACTCGGGCTGAGCTCGAGTTTGCATTTATCACATCTTTACATAAAGGAAGTCATAAGCCTAAATTAAGTCTCACCATACGTATTGTTTAATTAAGCCCATACAGCTCACAGGTTAAAGAAATTCCAGCTTTCTGGAGAAAGTAGAGGCTCAGATCTTTATTGGTGAACACTTCTCTATGGGATATGTCTACAAGATGCCACATCCCAGATGAGACAGTGCCGTCTGCATGAGTAATTCTCTTATGCTGTGCTTTAGTGAGAAATAAAGCACATATGCTTTAGCCAGCTCACACAACTGGTCGTGAACAGAGGGCATCCCACTGAGACTACTCGCTATTTGCATGACTGCTTCTCCCCTGGCTGGCTCCTCTGGATAGGAGCTCGGGAAAGTAACCGCTCAACACCAGCCAGTTTCAGCCATTAAACTGTGATTCTCCTCCTCACTCTTTGTGTGAAGGCAGGCAAATGAGGATAAGCCATCAGCAGTGTCAGTTGTCCCATTCAACTGTGTATTGGAAGGGAAGGGGAAGCCTCACACAGCAGCCACTGCCCTCAGCTGGGAAGCACCAGCTTCCGTCTCTGAGCTGAGGGGTGTGAATGCTCCTGTCCTAATTTGGGTACAGCAGGAGGCTCACAGGGACAAAACCCGTGGCTCAGACCCCATCGCACACAAGGTGCAGATCCACTTACTGCAACTTCTAGTGGAGTGGAGGGAGAAAACTACTCCCTTTTCTGTAGAATTGGCAACATTGCAGTTATACTTGCTCTGGTGTGTCCCTGAATGCCTTTTTTGCCTTTCTTTCTTCTCTGCCCCTCACAATCCCTTCATTGAAAGAAAAATCTGTCATCTGTTCATTCTCAAAACAGACTTAAGAGTTGTTATACGTGGAACCAGATGTTAAGGGTGCCAGGGCAGTTATTTTGCCAGATCTTAAATAAAAGCATGACATGTAAAGGGGGGAGGAGGGAGGCTTCCTGTTATTTTCTTGCAACTAGATGTGTTGTACCTGACCTTTGTAGTTGCCATCACTATTTGACAGAGTTGAACATTTAGGAGGACATTTGAAGTATTTACAGACTTCCCTTCCACTCCCTCCAGGCTATCATTTTAGCAGCAAATAATCAAAGGGAGGAGTTAGAACACAACTGAATAATACCAGTTCAGTTCAGCACTGCTCTGCAGTTTGCATAATTCAGTCATGTCCAACTACCTTATTTTGCTTAACTCATTCCCTGTTGTCATCTTTTCTCCTTTCAGACATGGTTTGACAGCTGCAGTCATGTAGCCTTCCCACTTCCCTCACTTATCCATGAGAACAGGAATATCAGGTTAATTCCATTTGTCAAAAAGCTATACTTAGGATAATTTGGCCCAAAAAGTTCAGATCAGACCAATGAAGACAGCAGGAGGATTGCAAGCTTTAAGCCAAAAGACTATTCTTGAAGGAACATAAGACATTATTATGGTTAACACAGCTAAAATTTCCTTCTTCCTTGACATTATTAAGCATAACAAATGCTGCCCAGAAGGTTTGTTGAGTGGGATGGAACATCAAGAATATCTCAGCCTTGCACCACAATTTAAGAATAAAGAATTATATTTTATTTTACCTTCCATTTTTGCTGTAAAATAGAAGGCCAATTTCTTTCCCATTTTATTTCAGAAGAAAGAAGTCCTTTCCACATTTAGATTGAGATACTTCTTAAAACCTTGATTATGATCCTAAGCAACACCCTTTCATGCTAGTTTTAAGTCATTATCTTACTGATTGTATAAAATCCGTTCATGCATTCTGCTCTTGGAAGGTTTGGAGTGGTGGTGTGAATATTAATAAAGATATCTGTAAATAAAAATAAAACAAATATAAATAACCCCTTGGTTATTTATAACCCATGGCTTGGACCTGGTCAGCAGCCAAACACCACGCAGCCACTCGCCCACCCTCCCCCACCTGAGAATGGGGGAGGGTATCGGAGGGACAGAGGGAGACTTGCAGGTTGAGATAGAAACAGTTTAATAATGGTAATAAAATAAAATGGTGACAGTAATAGAAAGTATAAGAAGGCAATGCACAATGCAACTGCTCACCACCCACTGGCCGACACCCAGCCCATTCCCGGCTAGCAATACTGAAATACCAAGACCCCTCAATTGCAATCCTGGAAGCGAGAGAGCCGCTTCCCAACCACCCCTCCTCTATATAGTGAGCATGACATTACATGATATGGATTATTTCATTGGCCGTTTGGGTTCGGTGCTCTAGCCGTGTTCCCTCCCAGCTTCTTGTGCACCTGCGCACAGGAAGGACGTGGGGCGTTGGGGAGTCCTTGAAATCTCAGTGTGCTATCAGTGTTCTTCTCATGCCAAATCCCATACTGAATCCAAAACACAGCATTATTCTAGCTACCAAAAAAAAAAAAAGTTAACTCTACTCCAGCCCTCAATGATTTAATTTTATTCTTAAGAAGTTGCATTTTCTACATTTCTTTCTTTGTTTCTGCACTGCCTAAATTTTCCCAGATTAGTGAATTATGTTAATTTAAGGATGGAGAAGTTATTATTCACATATACCAGTGAACAGATACTTGGTTAACAAAGTGAAAGTCAAACCCTTTTCATTAGACTGCTTAGTTCTCCTAGACTCTCCTATGAAGTGTCTAGCTCTGTGTAAAATGTTACAAGTAGCATAAGAACTGTGCTGGGGATACCAGATCACATGAGATCATCTACTGAATACCACTGATAGATTGACTGTGATTTCATTTTTTTTTCCCTGGCATATTTAAGATTTTCTTCAGGAAGTAAATTATCCAGAAATTTACGTTTTTTTAAAGTATATTTTTCAGCTTCAGTGGATACCAAAAAGGATACTACTTTGTCACTAAGTCACAATAAATCAAAACACCTTTTCCCCACAAGGTTCATCTTTGCTGTTTTTAACTGTGACTTCATCAGTGTTTGTCCTCCTACCCACAGAGCAATCAACCTACTTTATAAATGAAGTTGTTGGACTAGTGACTGAAAGTGATAGACATTCAAGTAGCTCAAGCAAAGCTACAGGGGTCTGTCCTGGCAGCAAAGTAAGAGACCTGGAAATTAAGTTGAACCTCCTGCAAGTAAAAACCTAAGAAAAGAATCTGTAAGTTGGAAGAAAAGGGACTGATCTTATTGGGTAGAAAGTGGTGTGAAGCCACAGGCTCCAAGGATCAAGGAAACTGCTTGTGGTTTCTTTCCATTCCCTTCTTGGAAAACAGATGGGATGTGCATGGGGATAAATAAACCAGATTATACAAAGAATATATTTGAGTTTTAACACTGATTTCTTAGTGCAGAAAAAATAAACTAAAAAATCACAAATCCACAGGACTCTTGAAATTGGTAGAAGGGAGCAAAAATATTAGAAACATTATTTTTATTGTAACCTATGATACTCTCTGCCATCTTTTCACTGATGTAGCCAGGACCTAGAAAGCCTCAGACTCCTTTTTACTAAAAACCTCAACAGAGATGTAGTATAGCAAAAATAAATACAATGTAGAATAAAATTCAGCAAAGTGAGGCCATTGTTGTTTGCTTGCCATTGGTACATAATGATCTCAATATAAAAGCCCGAAGTTTTGAAAGAGTTGAGACAATATGTAGATTTGTATCAGAGGATTCCTCTCCTTTCCTCTGAGTCTCAGAATTAATGGCGAAAGTGGTTAAATGCAGAGGAGCTCATTAATCTGTCTGTGTCTGGATCGTCTTACACAGATACCATGCAAATCAATGCCTGCGAGGTAGTTAGCATTGTGCTTATGTAAGCAGCACTATTCAGGCACAAAATCTACTGTTCTTCTTTAGCTGCACAGCGTTTGAACTAATATTTATTTAATTTTGTTTAATAGTGTCAGTAGGCAGTCTGAAACGGTTAGCCTTTTTCTGAAGGAGATGAGTGATTTAAAATTATAGCACTGTTAAAACAGCACTGTTAGTTGAAGATTTTTTTCCTCTGAAAATTTCTAACTCAGAATGGAGTTTAAATTCTGAAAAACATTTATGCAGAAAATAAATATTGCACTTTCCCCCTATTTCTCTGTGGCTACTAAAAACCCACATGAAGGAGGTAAACTCTTACTGTCACCCTTGATGTGATTAAATGTTTTCTAGCCTCCCAGTTTACAAGGAAGGAAACTGTCAGTGTGTTTTTCATGGCATCAAATAAATGCTGCACATCTTTAATTAGCAATGTATATCAGTGTTGAGGCCAATACAGACATAAATAAAAGCTATGAATGCTGCTACATACTCAGTATAAAGCAGAGCATAGATGTAAAGATAATAAACTAAGGAAATCAAAAAGTTTTTGTTGAGTGCTGTGAACGGATACACTGAGAACAACTAGTGTTTTGCTGAGGCATTAAGCTCAAAGCATTACAAACGTGTCAAAACATGAAATATTTTTATACAGAACTAAATATTGTTCAGTGATAAAAATAGCTTTCTTCATTCTTGGTTAAACAGAAGAGAAGTACCCTAAGGGTAGTAAAGGGCCTTATCAGGAGAGAACAATAAAAAACTGATGGAGGGAAGTAATCTTTCTCATCTCAGAGGGACTACTATAGTTGTTACATTACACTTGTTGCAGTTTATCTATATGCAAGACTCTATAGTATCTTTCAGATTAATTTAGCATCTTAGGAATCCATTATACCTTTTGGGGAAGTGACTCAATTTGGAGATTCCTAGTGGGTGTAAATTAAGGCAGTAGCTTTCATTTCAGAACAGCCTGTGCGCAGTAAATGTTTGAATGATGTGATGCAGTTGTGAGTCTTTTACAAATATTCGACACCAGCAGTTGTATAAATCTCCAATATGATTTTGATAAAAAAAATATTAAAGACATAAAAGGGTTGAATTTTGTATTTGGGGAAGTGAAGGACTGAGAATATCTCTCTGTTTACTGCAGGCTCTTTACGTGGCTCCTATCGCCACAGACCCAGGCATAGGGACCCCACTTTGCACCTCGGATGGGGTTCAGTCCCATCACCTTGGAAGTCTGTGGCACAGGCTGCACTGATTCTATCGGATCAGAGTGAGGCAGCAGCTCCCCTGAGGCTGAGAAAGCAAGGTTTTCCTGATCCAGACAAAATTGGGCTCCTCTATGTCAGAGCCCTGGGCAAATTTCTGAACACAACCATATGAGTTCATCTCACACATGGCTGCCATTGCTTCCAGTCTCCAATCGAGAAAAAGTCCTTGTAAGGCATCATGTGATGCCTTGTGTTGCTTGTCAAATACCATAGTTCAGCTGAAACACAGAAGTCTGGCTGTTTATACCTCTCCCTAAGAAACTTTTGAGATTAACTTTACCATGTTTGCTCTTAGCCCAAATCCTGATGTCCCTAAAAGTTAAAATAAACCCCATTCATCGGGTACGACATAAGAGATGGTGAGAATAACGTATTTATTGTGCTGTAGGCCAACTTTAGGACACCTTTGCTACATATACTCCAAAATGAAAGTTATGTGACATATATAAATATAATCTCTCCCAACACACAAACCTCACTGAGGAACAGATCTAGACTAAATGTAGTATAATGATTATTAAGATAAATAATTGGAATGATTATGAGATGGAGATTTAGCCCTAGTATGTGGAGGTTGAATTTTCTGTCAAGTTAAGATAGAAGCAGCTATCTAAAGAGACAATGCAAATGCATTAATTGTATAGTGTGTAGTGTTTTGCCTAAGGTTTAGCCCTACAGTCAAATACCAGGCTGATGAGCAAAATTTAAATACAGAAACCAGATACTACTATAGCTTGTGAGAAATAATTCTCTAACTAAAGGAAGAGAGGCATTCAGGAAGTCACTTTAAGAGCCAAAGTCATCAGTCATAAACAGGCAGGAAACTATGGCACTTCCCCAGTAATAATAAATTTACTTACCTCTGTTTCAACTACATGGACTTCTCTATGCTCTGGACCCATGCATATTTCTCAGGAGAAGATAAATTCACATGTAATGTATCACTGGTTTTCAATTTCATTGTGATGAACCCACAGGGTGGATTACACAGTCCATCCTGTATTTTACAGAAGAGCTAAATTACACTGTGCCCTCTATGTGGTCCAGGGGATATTGATTAGACCGCTTCAGAGTTCCAAGAATAAAAAAGAAAATTTACTGAGTTTCCTCATCTACATATTTTCTTTTCATCTTTCCAATTTCTAGCAATAATTAGTTTGCAGAAGTCAACAAGACTTATTTATTTTCTTGCTTGAAATACCACACTTGCATTTTTATAAGAGACTTCAGGACATTTGGGAGTGTGCTCATCACACAGAAGCTTAACAAAAAGTCTTTGGGTACTCTTGTTCCTTATTCTTCTATTAGCCTGAATAACAGACATTTTCTTAATGCCTGTTTGCTTGCAACTTGTATGCACATAGTTATGTGAAAAAAAAAAAAAAAAAAAAAAGACCACAGAGACACTAGACACTCCAATATTACAGGGTAAACTGAAGTGAAAAATACCTAATGCCATTCCAGAGATTCACTGGTAAAAAGCTGCAAGTGAAAATTATTACAATGAGTATAAAATTATTATAAAACTGTCACATTTCTAATATTTCATATCACTTCTGACCATAAGCTCCAGAACTATAAAAGCAATATCTTTTACTCTTCAATGTGCATAGATGATGGTTTGCATTCTTCAGGGCTTATCATGTTAAAATGCCTTTAATTATGTCCCAGATAGTTGTTCAGAACTCATTCTTAAACCTTTTTAAGGTCAAAACCTTCCTTCTTGCTGATCCTCAGATCATCATTCTATGATTTCTGTTTCACTGACATAATATCTCTACTATTCTTGGGAATCACTATACTGCTGCGTAGGCCACGCTGGCATATGATTACATCAACTGTCCCTAAAGGTTCAGATGCTGTTTGCTGATGTCTGTTTCTCCTTTGTTAATCCTTAAAGGTCAGACAGATTGAAAACTAATGTATGTTCGTACTTCATATTTGAAAAAGGTAGTAACATTGCTAAGTAACTCTTTTGTTTTTCTCTGCAGTTGGGGACATGAATATCAAACATATGGTAAACAGAAGAAGCATCTTACAAACTTGTTTTTCTGATGACATATTGTAATGAAAATGAGAAAAAATGATTGGTTGCCAATCAAAACCACAACTACACACCTTGAGAACCCCAGTCTTTGTGTAGTTTGTGTAGAATTTAGACGATTGCTAGCTATATAACACACAGTAATAGACTCTACTCCCAAACCATTAATTTAAACTCAGACACAAAAACCCAAAGACGAATCTTCTTCATGGATCACTGCACTTGTTAACAAGTATCAAATAGGATAAATTGTATATTATAGCACCATCCGCTAGCTCTGCTATATTTAAATCTTTCAGTGTTTCTATTATTATAACACCCTTTTCTAAGGGAATGATAACATCCACCAGTTAAATGAAAACTGATATAAATTGAAATTTTGTCTTTTAGTAAATATGGTCTTCATAAATTATTCTGGACAGTGTATATACTAGGAACTTTAAAGAAGCAAACTTCCATCAATCTAAAGCAATTCCAAACTTCCCCAATCTTTATGACTTCTCATGCAGAGTCCTTCTCAAATACACACAAACACAACAGTCCTATTGTGAATAAATTACTGCATATATGCTTCAGTTCTTTAAATTAGTCCATAATATAATGTACTTTAAAAAGTGCAACCTACCATACACAGTAAGGTAAAAAAATATATTAATATAAAATTAAGGACTATCTTCAAAACCAATCTGAACATATATCTATATTTCATTCACATAACTATGAGTCAGAAAAGGAGCAGTCTTTCTGAAATGAATAAAAATTAGTATAACAACAAAATAAAATGTAGCCATCAGAAAAAAATGACCTTAACTTTCATTTAAGACAATAGCTAAGTTTAACAAACTTCCCAGTCCAAACAAACTTTCCAGTATTGATGTCTTACTGAAATAAATAGCCAGTCATGTCTTATTAAATCCATATTACACTGGCTTTAAAACATTATTCAAAAAGAGTCTCTTATTCTTTGTGTCACTTATAAGGTAGTTTTGCTTACCAGAAATTTAAACAGCCCAGTAAATCTTAGTTAAAAAATGGCAGGAAATAATAATATATATTTTTGTAGTCTTTAGAAAATGGAATTTAAAAACCTCCTTTCTTGGTAATAGAGTTGTGCACTTAATTTTCTGTTCATTCTACTAAAAATTGAGTGCTCTGTAAAATACAATGTCAGTTGAAGTGTTACTTTCAACAGATAGATCTTGACCAAATAGAAAAATATAAGCAGTTTGCAAGATGCAATCTCAAGAAGAAAGCACAATGGGACACAATGGGTAGTATAACAAATTACTGAATTGGTATATATGGACGGACATACACACATCAACTCAATATACTTGCAAGCTACTGTCTTCCTGACTTGACTATGACTTGCCTTGACTACATCTTGTATTTTCGTATGTTTTCCTTTGAAACCTTCATGGTCAGGAGTGAGTGAATCACTGTTCTCCGTCTATTCATCAGTTCTAGAGATAAATCTGCAAAATGAATGAGAAAGATATTTTAAAACTCTGATCATATAGGTTTTGTTCATTTGATTTCTGTGGTGTAAAGTTGAAAGGGACGGATTTTTACATAGGAATTGTGCAGCTGATTACTCAAAAGTAAGTACTCTATTTTTATGAGAATTCCCCCTTCTCTTCCTGACCTGCAGTAATATTAAATAATTAGCTTTTAAATGTCCTTTGTGCTACATATTCCTATATGATATTGTGCCCTTTAAAACCAAATATTATTTATAGCTTGAAAAGCACAATGATTCCTGACCCAGAACTACATCATTAGAGGAGCCTGAAAGAAGCTAGTCCATCAAAGTGTAGGATAATAAACGGGTTTGTTTGTCTAGAAAATGTATAATCAGCTCTTCAAACTTTTGTTGTGTTACTTGTAATTAATATTAATTAAGGCTGAAGCTCTCAAATATGAAATGGTTGAGAAAATCTGCAGGGTTTGGTTTCCTATTTGTCAACTTTTATTTGAAAACAGCAGGTTAAATTCCTATCTGAGGAATGTTTAGCCTCAAACTATCACGCAGATTGTTTTATATCTATGTAATTGCCAAAGACTGCTTTGGTCAAAACTCCTGAACACTTTTTATTGCTAATTTTGGCAATAAACCTGTTAATTAGTTAATTGTAAAGCATTAGTGAATCAAGTAAAAAGGATCCATCTGTTTATAAAATAAGATTTCTTCTAGGCATAACATTTACAAACCACAGTGGTAGACACCATACCACCTATTTATTGATAAAGTCTCTCACTCCTTTTAGAGCTAAAATGTGACTTTGAAGGAGATTTGTAATATATCACGCACAGTTAATACCATCACAATTTTAATATCATCAGGGGGTCTTGAGAGAGCAGAGAAGAGCTATAGTGCCTCTCTTCTCTATGTCACTGATGTGAATCTGGCACAGACCGATAGCAGACAGAGATGTGGCCATATGAAAGGCACTCGGTTCTCAGAGAAAATTCACAGCATCTCCAGTTGGAGAAGAATTTTAAGAACACGGAACATTTACCATTGCCATAAGAATTATTTCCATGGGCAGACTCAGAAGCCAAACAAAGTACCAGGTTTGGGGGAATTTTGTTGCTGAGGTGAATGGGACCAGGATCATAGACTTTTCCAGGTGAATGCATAAGCAGTCTAGGAAGCTTACACTGCTGCTACTTATCTTTTCCATGGCCAATCAAATAGGCTTCTTTTCTCAGAGCTGTCAATGTGGCAGCTTTCATGAGCACTAAATTAATCCTTTAAGGAGAAAATGTTAAAAAAAAATGTAATGTCTTTTCTGATTTAAAGATACAGTAAAAAAAGACCTCTTTTCAATACAGAAAACAAATCTCTTGTATATTCATGTGGATTACAGAGTAGTTTCCATACGAAAATATCACATTTCTTTTATCAGAGCAAAGTAAAGATGATACAATATTCTTGTCCGAGATTAAAAAATATATAAGAATGGAATATTGATAGCGACATACAATATAAAGTAAAGGAGAATTGGATGATGTACTATGGGAGCTGATAAGAATTATATGGCTTCTAGCAGAAGTAAAATGACATAAAAAGATACAGACTGATGGCAATAGGAAATGCATCTATAAAGGGGATCACAGGAGTAAACAGGGAATATGTTTGGACAACTGCAGACAAGCATTTAAGGGATAATGCTAATTGAATTATGCATTTGTCGTGGTTTAACCCCAGCTGGCAAATAAGCACCACAGAGCTGCTCACTCACTCCCCTCCAGTGAGATGGGGGAGAGAATCAGAAGAGTAAAAGTGAGAAAACTAATGTGTTGAGATAAGGGCAGTTTAATAGGTATGGCAAAAGCCATGCACACAAGAAAAGCAAAACAAGGAATTAATTCACCAGTCCCCACGGTCAGGCAGGTGCTCAGTCATCTCCAGGAAAGCTGAGCTCCATCACGTGTAACAGTGACTTGGGAAGGCAAACACTGTCACTCCAAATTTGTTCCCCCGATTCCTTCTTCTTCCCCCAGCTTTGTATGCTGAGCATGACATCATATGGTACAGCATATCCCTTTGGTCAGTTGGGGTCAGCTGTCCCAGCTGTGTCCTCTCCCAACTTCTTGTGCACCCCCAGCCTACTCACTGGTGGGGTGAGAAGCAGAAGAGGCCTTGACTCTATGTGAGCAGTGCTCAGCAGTAAAGAAAACACCCCTGTATTATCAACACTGTTTTCATCACAAATGCAAAATACAGCCTCATACCAGCTACTGTGAAGAAAATTAATTCTATCCCAGCCAAAACCAGCATTGTAGCCAGGTGGAGTAGATGGATGCTTCTAAATGTTAAAAAAATCTGAGGCATCTTGGCCTTCAGTTGTAGCCTACGTTGCCCCAGTCTTTCCCTAAGAGTTCAAAATCTTCATAAAATAAATTGTTAACAGCTGTTCCATTGGTGGTCATTGGGGCCCGCTTATTCCACTATGCATCTAAGGGAGCTACAATCGGGTCTCTAAATAGATGAGAAACTAGATCAAGTTCAGAGTGGGAAAACATATGAGACCCACCCCAGAAGCTGTGGAGAAAACTACCACACATGGTTAGAGAAAGCATTGCCTTTCCTTAGTGCGTGACCCATCTAAATCTTGCAATCTAAAATCAGACATCTAATCAAAGCTATTCAGCTAGACTCCCTCTAAGGTTAAAGGAGAGGTCTGGGGACACTTCCATTCAGCCTTTCCATCTTTCATTTCTATCTTGGGATAGATACAGTCTGCAGGCTTCTATTAATGTTGAGGTGGAAACCAAGCACGTCAGTGGAGGAACCAGGGGACCATATTTAAGAAATGACTGGCATGCTTTGAAATTGAGAAGGGGGACCTGCTACCACTGCAGTTCAGGCCCCTAACTCAGGCATCTCACCCACGATGGCTGTGGGTCTGCCCTGGAGAGTGGTTAGAGCAGGCTACTGGTGCAGCCCGGCAGCCACGTTACATCTGCCTCTCCTCCTGTAGGAGGCAAGAAGTAGCTGATAATTAAAATGCCTACATTTGGGAGGTCTGAATACTTGCTGCAATGTCTGCTTTCCAGATATCTGACCTCTGATGTGGCATTCAGAGCCTGGAGCAAGATGCCTGGCTTACCTTGCGCAGCACCCATGGAAAGAGGGCATTCTGCAAGAGAGGATGTCATTTGGGGATGGAGTGTATTGGGAGCCCCAAGCAAGCAGTCAGAGAGCTTGGAGCTTGTCTCCACCAGTGGCTCCTCATGGCAGATCTTACTACAGGAATTAGGTCTCTGGGGGTGTGTGAGGGACGTATTTCCCTGTTGAGAAACAGGATTAGCGGTATGTTTCTGCAGGCTGTGAAGGAGGTGGAGGAGATGGGAACACCCAGCACCACACTGAACTGTGCACTGTTCTGAAGTGGGACCTGTGGCTAGACCTAGAGGCCACTACCGAAATACAGCAAGAACTGGCTGTCATGAAATGAACCCACAGACTAAAGGGCAGAAACCTTCCTGGCAGAAATTTCTTTACAAACATCTAATCATTAAGACTTCTAGTCAAGTATGACCAGTTTTTTGCTGAACTTGGATGCCAGACCCACTGTCATGTGGTATCTGATGAGGAGCAGCAGCAAAATAAATTATTTGTTAGAAGGGGTAAGGAATAACTCAGCAGTAATCTTCAGTTGGGAAAACACCTTTTCCACAGTGCCACAATTTTAAATGGGGAAATATTCATTTGATCTTAAAACACTGAGGTGTTTCTGACACAGCCTGTTGAAGGCTGTAGTCAACTGGTGGACCTGCACTGCTATAGATGGTTTGGGGAGTAAGGGCACAGCCACATCTACAAAAAACACAGGTGGCAGGATGAAATCGAGAAGCTCATTTTTAAATTCCTAACCCTGGGAATGCATAGTCGGGAATATGTTTCAGTGACATTTGAAGTTAGCTTTGGTTCCTCGTGTTTCCTTGAACAATAGTTCTCAGTCCAGGTTATGTAAGAAGGTCATACAGCATGTTGCTTTATTTCAGCTGCCCAGAATGGAAACTATTGTTTAAAAACAAAAGAAACAACACCTCACCCAAAGCACACAAAAAACCCCACTACATGATAAACTTATTTCAGAGTGGAAGACCAAAGCATTCTGCATCCATCAGAAAAACTGATTTTGAGTCATTTTAGAAGTCATCTTAGGCACCTTAATTTGGAAGAACAGTGAGTAATATTTCTCAAAATATTGTTGTTTGTAGTCTTGAATTACAAATGTTTTACTAGCTACTTTTCCTCCACATCCTGGTACACTACTTTATTATTATATAGTTTCTTATACGTGTTGGTCACTGAGAATCTTAATTTTCAGTATAAATATCATTTAAAACATTTATTTTAAAACATATTGGCTGTACTTTTTAAAACAAGTTAGCAATATTTTAGGACAGGTTGGGAAGCTACTATCCTTGACAAGACTCATTTAATCCAGATCATAAAACTGGTAACAGGGTAAAAAGAATGGAATTATAGAGGGAAATCCACCAATGAGAGCTTTAGCCTATTCAGAACAGTACTAATATAATAGACTGAAGAAATCAGGTCTATAAATTTCTGTCAATGTAGAGTACTCATACAAGGTCTCATGCATCAGCTAAACTTAAACGAGGTCCTTGTATAGACCCTGTGAACAGGAGTGAATTTCACCCTGAACAGTTGAAAAACTACCTTTCATTCTGATTGCATCAGAAAATTAATGCGTTCCATGCTCCAGTAAAACTGAAACTAGTTAAGTCATCAACAGAGTCTTTTGAATAACACAGTTTATACTACATTCACGAATAATCTGCTTTCAGGCTAAGTAGAGGATTTTTACTATTTCCTTGGTAAAAGCTGGTTAATACAAATATTGACATGTACAGTGTATCATCTGATGTAAGTAGGAGATATATAATGAAGTAAGACCTTGACAGTAACATTTTTGAGGCACATGAAGATATACTAGTACAGAAGAAAACGAAGAAAAATGTCAGGAAAATTACTGAAACCAAGAAAGCACAGCTTTAGTAAAAGGCTAAGGAACAGGAAGGGAGAGAGAATGCATGTGGAAAATGTAGGATGTTTTGGGCTTTTTTTGGGTAGGAACTAGAACAAAATGGCTAATGCAAAGATATTGAGTCTACAGAGAAATGGCACAAGATCACCCAAATAAAAAAAAAAAAAAGCAAAGGAGAGAGGCAGTAGAGCATTGAGTTTGAAAAGTACTTTTGAAAAGTATTGAGTACTATATCTTTAGCAAGCCTTCTAGTGATGGGATTGGATTCCCATTCCTAGGGCCCATATACTTCAGCCTCCTGCAGGAGGGTTGGTTTCACTCAATATGCATATGGCATCCTCCTAATTATTCATCTCTTTGTATTAATGATGAAATAATACAATCTTCTATTTTCTCTAATTAAGTTTATTATAGAGACATTTTTATGTGCCTATTTTTGAAAAATGAAATTTCATTAAAAGTCAGTGTATCAGATCTTATTAATTCTATTACATTACAACATGAAACATTTCATCAGGAAAAAAAAAAAGACTGAATCAAAACCAACTCCAGACTTTGATAATACAGATAAAAAAAAATCCAATGAATTCACTTTTCAATCTCATTTTAAACACTGCAAAACTTTCCTCGTGCAAAGTTTTGAAATCAATAGAGAATGACTTATCACATTCTCCTACAGAAACATATTTTGTCTATTTTGCTGGGAATATTTTTCCCCTGAAAACACTATGAAATACCAATGCATCTCACTAAGCCATTTTTTCTTCTTCTTGTAATTAGGAAAAACTAGATAAATAAATTGATATCAGTTACCTTTGGGAAAACTAGGTTGGACTAAAAGACCTTTTAGTAATTGGAATGGCAGTGCACTTTGCATGCTGTCAGTGCTCAGTGACAATTGCTGCAAGACAATTGATACACAGTGACGCTTTCTTTGTCATCACTGGACAGCAGGGACTTTAGTGCCAATGATTTTCTGCCATCATCTGAAAGTGATAGGGGCCTCTGAATGGTCGTAGCAAGATAAAGGATCCCTTGATATCCCGTAGAGGAATTGCAATGTTTTGCTGCTCTCCTGACATGTTCCACGGTTGTGACTCCGGGGCACACACAGCTGAACAGTTTTGCTGAGGTTTGGAGTCTTCTGCTTCTTGTGAAGCTACTGCTCAGCATCGCTGGTGCACAGCTTGCATGTGCAGTGGCAGACAGCAGCAGAAACACTGGGCTGCTGCCGGAGACTGAGGGAATCTTATTTTACTATTTTAGAAAAGAAAGTCATAACCCATTTGAACAGTTGTAGCAGAATATATAGACTGTGTCAGGAGACTGAAAATTTCACTTGTAAAACACACAATAGAATGACTTGTAGCACATACCTAATTGACGCAAATTGCTTATTTTGGTTTTCTGTAAACCACAAATTTATGACATATAATTTCATCTGTTTTCCTTGTGCAGCAGTTTGTCATTCTAGAAGGAAGCACCGTCCCTGAAATTACATACATAAAAACTTTTTTCAGCCTTATTTCTTCTGCTGGAATGACTGAGATATGGTTTTAAAGGTGTAGAGAGAATAAAGGATTATTTCTGATGAAGTTGATTGTGCCTATCCATTAACTTTGTATTGTTGAACACTGCATCTGGGGTCCGTAGACCACATTTATTCTCCCAGGAAAATGTAGCTCACCCAAGGTCCATCCCCAAAGCTCCTCTCTCTTATAGGCAACTCTGCGTTGTGGGCAGACAGATTGTCTGGTGTTAACAGAAATTTGTTCAGGAGCATTGCATCTATCATGCCTCCTGCATTTGGCCTGGTAGATGAGGAGAAAGCAGTGGGCATTGCTCTTTCCTCAATATAGCAGAGACATGGACATACTGGAGACAATCTAGTGAAGGCCCACAAAGATGATGAAGGGACTGGAGCATCTCTCTTATGAGAACAGGCTGAGAGAGCTGGACTGTTCAGCCTAAAGAACAGAAAGCTTGAGGTAGGGGATCTTATCAATGTGTATAAATACCTGAGGAGAGAGTGCAAAACCAACAAAGTCAGGCTCTTTTCAGTGGTGCAGGACAAGAGACAATGGGCACAAACTCAAATACAGGAAATTCCATTTAAACATCAGGAAACACTTTTTCACTGTGAGGGTGACCAAACACTGGCACAGGTTGCCCAGGGAGGTTGTGGAGTAGTCTCCATCCTTGGCGATATTCAAAAGTTGTCTGCACATGGTCCTAGATTACTGTCTCTAGGTGTCTGCTCTTGAGGGAGGGTTGGACCAGATGACCTCCCTTCCAACCTCAACCATTCTGTGATTCTGCGAATTGTGTGCATGCAAAGAATGAGTGGATAAGTGCACTTTGATGTTGCAAGTTCATCATAATATATGGGAAACTAGTGCTTCCCAGGAGCTAGAGATTCATTGCAAGTAAGGCCAGAAGTGCCTTTTATTGAACAGTACTTTGATGCAGATAAGGCATTCACAGGACATGTTGTTTGGAAACAGCGCAGTGAATGATGGGGAACATTCCAGGACATGGCTTCCCCTGGGGCTGAAACAAGGGTACATAACCTGCCAGGCTGAAAAGGTCTAGAGCTATACCTGACATTCGTCAGTGTGACTGGGATCAGGCCTGTAGGCCTACCCTTTCCCTGAGCTGACCTTTGGAAGAAATCAATCCATTTTGGCACCTCCCCTCCCACCTTTCCAAAGTGTATAGAAATAAAGAAAAGTATGGGTAAGAGACTAGCAGCATGCCAAAAAGAAATGTAATCCTGGCTGATAGGTGGAGATCTTCAGCAGAATTGTCCAAAAAAATGAAAATGAAAAGATAGCAATATTCAGGACAAAGAAAATCCAACAGACAACCATGAAATCTTTCCCTTGCCCTGCCAGCTCCAATAAGGGTGCTGTGTCAGTGATGGAAATCACACCCACAACACCTGGCCAAAAAGCAGGTATCTCTTGTGCACAGTCCTGCTTGGAAAAGATGCATATGGACATTTCTGTCTTCTTGCTGTGAAAAATTCAGTTCAGCAAATAATTCAACAAGTGATAATAAACAAAACCTATGTCTCAAACAATGTAGATGCAGGCTAGTGAATAGGGCACTAGACTAGAAGAATAATTAAGTTTTGAGTGTGTTGGTTCTTCTATTGAGTGTGCTAGTTCTTCTGCTTGAGCATGCTGGTTCTTCTGAGATTTCACTATTCATGTGTACACTATCTTCACAGTCAGACTATAGGCTGTAAATACTTGTTTCTGTGGAAGGCAACATCAAAACCCTGTTAAAGATCTTCTTTGCCACTAGGATATTCTATATAGCCAATGCTGGTCAAGCAGTACCTCCACAAGGATGAAGAAATACAAGGGGACAGCCAAGATAGGTGCAATGCATAATAAGCGTGGGATTACATGACCCAAACTCAAGGCACACTTCAAGCCAACTCTCTATCCCCTTCCTGAAGTTTGCTCTAATCAGTTGGTTTGTTCTAATTTTGTTCTAGAGTGCCCTCCAGAGGGTAAACGGTGACGGTGAAACTGCGCTTAAAATACAGCCTGGAGGTGGATAAGGCCATCCATCTCACTCTGCTCCTGGGAACCCAAGAGACATAGACCCCTTCAGAAATGTTTCCTCTTCCAAGCTTTACCTTTGAAAATGAAACTGAACGCTGAAGCAAGGACTGTGTTGAATTCTATATGCCCTAAACACAAGGATTCAAGGACCTGTCTCACTTGGGACATGTAGATGCTCCCCCAGTAGCAGGGCATAATGTAAGACAAGAGTGAGGTCCCCAACTCTCTGGTTAAACTACATCTTTTTGTTTTCTCCATTACTGCTTTCTCCTTACTGTTTAAATACACAATAAAGCCCAGAAACACTCCCAGGGACATTCAACAGCCTTAACACAGTGCCACTGACATGATCTAGAGTGTTCTAGACACCTCCATGGAGCTGGCAAAAATTAAAGAGAATCTGTAAAAGACCTGTGCCTTTCTAGAGTGACAGCTGTGGGCTTGGTGGGATACCCTATAGCATTTAAAATGCCACTGAGCATCTGTATTCATACATCTGAATTGCTCTCTTCTCTGTGGCTTTTAGTGGGAGGGACGGAATACAGACATATGCAACAAATTCTAGTTATGTTGCTTGATGCATCATTATTCACATCATCCAAATAATGCTATGATATGAAATATTACTGATTTAATTGTTCCACTTCTTGGGGCTTCCCAGGCAATTTGGTGGAAAACAGATTAAGTATTCTAGTCAAATTGTTAGTTTGGTCCTTCGGACTCAAGCTACAATGAGTGACTCAGATATGATCCAAGTTCGATTTTATTTCTTTACTGGGAAAGAACTCTATTAAAAAGGCTTTCAGTATTATTTACAACAATAAAAACAGGATAAAATGCCTGCTGTCTTAAAGGCTGATAATGGTACAGAGGTTATAAACTGCAGTTTCAAGAGTTGTCTCTGTCTGCTTGAGAAGTGGCTATTTTACACTATAGGGAAGCTAACCATTTCAGCTATTTCATAATATCAGTAATGAAAGGATTGCTCTTCCATTATAACATCATTTTATGTTTAAAACACAAAGCAGAGCCTCTGTTTCATTATTGCTTAATTCCAGAACAAATGTTATCCTATTCCTTTCAGAGAATTATAAACTGTGTCTTTATTTACTTGCATGGCACAGTTTTCACACATTTGACAGACCATTGCTCATGTTCTTCATTGTCACGGTATTAGTGAAATGTAGCATAAGCTCTAAATTTGCAACTGCTGTCCAATCAATAAGAAGATCACACCATCCGAATAATGCTATGATATGTGACATTATCTATTCAACTGTTCTATTTCTTGGGACTTGTGAATACTGTCACACTGAAAATGAACACCATTTGCGCTGACAGATTTTTTCTCTGTTCAACACTTTTAATGAATATATTTCAAAATGAGGTACCAGATTAAATAAATTTCATGTCATATCAAAACAGAGATATTAACATTATTTGTAGCAGCAAAGTTCCAAGTAAATTACACTGAACTTACATATGCAATGCATTTAGTAAGAACAGGGTTTTCAAATAGCATAAATCTTGTTGGATGTCAACTTGCCACAGCAGTGATATGTAGACCTTATTCTCCATATTTTCACGACAATAATAAAAGTGCACTTTGGCATAGTTTTCTAATGCATCAAATTAGTATCCAAACCAGAATTTACTGCTAACACAAATGTTCACTAAGGGGAGCTCTGTAAACTTCACTAAAAGACGCCTGTGGCTTTCATTGCCCAAACAAGGCTATTAACACTCATTCTTGCCATAAAATCTTCTATATAGATATTTTTCCTTTGGCCATGCTATTTTAATGTGTGCATTGGATCTAACAGTCTTGTCCTCTTCATGAGGTATCCTTTCTAACAGAATCACATCATTTCTGGAAGAATGGCTCAAAGATAGGTTCTCATTGGACTTATCAAGTCTCATCTTACATGGTACAGAACACAGGATGCAACAGGAATTACTTGCAGAGAACAAACCAGTACTGCAAACCATGTCCCGCACAGCATGATAATGTAGCAAACTTCTTGTGTGAAAAAGTTTAAAAATGGATTCATATTTTGCTGAGTATGATATCTTGGTGTGTGAGGTCTTTCAGTGTCTTCAGATAAGTTCATCTTTGTCTTTTGATAAAGACAGTCCTCACAGAGTTAAATGAAATTTATGGACAATAAGGTAAAGATTAACATTAGAAAGGATTATAGGAGATTGGTTTATCAAAACTTGTATGATTTTGGAGTGTTTCAGTAACCTATTGTAAAAAATGAAATTGCAAGAAACATGTAATTCTCTGAGCTGTACTCTCACTATTTCTATAGTGCAAGTAAATCAATTCACATTCCATTAAAGTAATAAGTACTGTATATCATAAAAATACAGTTACAAGAATACTGGAAATATAATATAGTGTTCCCATCACAGACCCATTTATTTCTGATACAGTGGTAAAACAACATGTTTTCAGTTCTATCTGACACTAGCTTAATATACGAAGGCATGTAAAACCTGCTGCATGAAAAGACCTGAGGCTGGGCTCCAAGAGTGAGCTCCTAGCTCCTAACTGTGCTAGCTATAGTATTCAGCAGCGATCTTCCTCCTCATGTCTGACTCTTTGTATATATACTAGAACTTGCGAGATGGTCATTCTTTAGAGCATCATTCTTCCAGTTGGCAAGGCAAATTCTGGAAGTAACAGCTTCTCAGCAGAGAAATGCCATGCTGTGCAGTGTTGGGAAAAACAAAACAAAACAAAACAAAAACCATCAGCAATATTATCCTGCAGGAAAGGTCTGTTTTGTTTGTAAAAGAAGTAAGAGTTCCCTCTTTCTCTGTCACCTTCCTTCCGTAGTTTTGCAGAGGATGAGGTAAGCTTCCTCTCCTTCTTTGGGTGATTGTCATTCTTTCTGAAGCTGAAAGTAACCCACACAGCCACACAGAGATCACTGTACTTAGTGGGGCAGCCGACAGAGAGATCACCATTTACTTACTAGCCAAAAAGAAGTAGATGTCTTCAAAAATTAAGGCTGCATACATATCAAAATTTTAGTGATCAGAAAGATAATCACATCCTTAACTGCTGAACCATTTCTCCGTAACATAGCAATGCTTTTAGAAAGCCCTTTAGAAATTAATCTTTAAGGCTAGCCTGATGAAGTATTTTTATACCCTTAATTTTAATGAAGAGAAGGCAGAAAAATGTTTAGCATTATAGCTAATGTCCTCTCTCATTTTGTCCACTTGTATAATAATAATAATATATATAAATGTATAAAAATAATAAGTTGGTACTTATGTATTAAGTGAAGGCCATAGAGAAATAGATCTTGATTATACATATAAGTAGGTAGACATTTTCCCACTACACAAATAGATAAAATAAGACACAGGTGTTAACTGACTCTCCTCACTGACATGATAAATTAGGAAATAACTTTTCAAACCCTCAAGAGGCACCCTTTGAGAAAAAAAATATTTAAAACTAAGTAACATGCACATTATGTTAAGTCTTCAGGAGCCTGGTGTCTCCAAATCTATTTTAAGACTTCAAGTACAATGTACCAATTATTCAGTATTTGGCAATGTCCATTTGCAAATTTGTATAGTTCCTCAACATTAGATTGTTCTGAGCAGATTTATACGACAGGTTAAGAAGAAACAGATTGTGTACACCCAAACCAGTTTTATATGAAAGGAAAACTTTTATATTTCTTCCTTTTCAGTCAAAAATGGTGTCACAACACTGCTGCAACACAAATAAGTCAAGTTAAAGATGCCATAGGGTGAAGTATTTTTTAAAGAAAGGAACTAATTCTTCAGGCAGACTTAGTACCACATTCCCAGAAAGTCACAGCGCTGTAGAGAAAAAGAAATTAAAACATTTTAAGGAGCAGTATGAGTTTGCAGCAGTCATACAATTCATTGTCTTATGACTTACTAAAAATGCCATATATGATGATTTCCTTGCACCTCAAGATTTTTATTCAAATATTAAAAATAAAGTGCTGTTTTTATTCTCTCTCTTTTTAATGTTTTTCTCTGAGGTTTATTGCACTTCTGGATCTGTATAATAAGCCACGAAGGGCAATTATATCCTAAAATACGGTGATCACTACTGAATATGATACTCCAGGTGATGTATATAACTAGTAATTAGGCACTAGTAATTCTATTTAGTTTGATTTATCATCTGTTTCTCCAGGAATTAAATATAGTGTTCTATTTGACATGTGTACTTCAGTTAGGAATTCAACAGCATGTTAGAAGAGCTTGGTATGATAATTCATTTTTGGTCACTACATTGCAGATTTTTTAAAAGTATTAACTGTGAATAAACTCTTTGCCCACTTATATCTATATAAATATTAATCACTGAAACTTTTGACCTTGACAAACTCTGATCACTAGTACTTGAGCTATCTTGAATCACTTCATTTGTGATATTCTCATTAGATAGTCAAATTAGCTCTAAAATATACCTTCTAATTGCCTCTAAAAAAATCCTGGTCCTCTGATGAGTTGACATACAATTTTGACACTTGTAGCTGAAATTTTTTTGTATGAAAGATTTTCAGGAGAAAAATCTTTTACCAAAATGAAAATTTTCAATTAAAATGTGTTGTGTTTTTTTTTTTTTTCTTTCCTAACAGTGAAAAATATCAGATTTAATTTTTATCTTACCGCATTTTAAAATTTCATTTTCATTTATCTTAATCTCCTTTTCTTTTGCATTGATCACTTTTTACTATTATTTTGTTAGAAGACGTAAAGCAGTAAGAAGCTAGACAGCAGTTCTCTCACATTACAATTATTGTAGAATATCTAATATATGATTACTTACAATCTGCAGCAATTTTTTTCTGTAAGTGTATCAGATGAAGAATAAGGTTGGTAAGGGGATGTGAATCAAATGGCAAGAGAGAGGGAGAACATGGAAGTCAAGGCAGCGTTGTCAGTTAGTGCTGTGGTCTTTGCTACCAAGATAATATCCATATTCTTTGATTCTGTAGCAGTAGGAGACAGGTTCTCCGTGTGTTATATTTAAGATATATTTTAAAAGGGACTTAGAAACATCTGAAGTACTACAAAGACTTCAAATTTGCTACTTGGCTGCTACCTAAGCTAGAGACATGAGTTTCCCAAGTGCCACAATTTTTGATAGTTATTGAAGATTCTCATCCATTGACAGCTGTACTTTGTTGTGTATCCCAGTGTGCACCAGTTCTCTCTGGTACTTGCCCTATGCTTAAGGCCAATGAGAATCTACTGTTAGATATTCTTCCAGAAAACTTATCTCAAAACCTTAATGCAGGAAAAGGACCAAGGTCGGAGTACCAGCTTCCACTGCCTTTCAAAGCAGTAGATGAAGTGGTATGCCTGCCATATTCACAGTTTGATGATTACAATCCTCTACTCATAATAATCTGGCTGGGAAATAATTGGGCTGGGGGGAAAAAATGTTTTCTTAGTCGCATTTGCTCCACAATCTTATTCAACAAAGTATGTGCCAGAGGAGTCAAGTGAGCAGTGGGAACAAGGCCCTGAGGACAGAGTACCTGCTTAGACCAGCCCAGCTGCTTACAAAACAGATGTGGAACTACAGGCTCCACTCCATCTGTGATCTGGGCTGAAGGCTCCAGTGCAGGAAAGCACTTAAGCACACATCCAAGAGTCATTATGGAAGCAGACCTCTGTGTGCACCTGATGAAGAGCTAACATTGTATATCAGCTGAGATTCTGCCTCATTTACTTAAGCAAGCGCTTAAAAGCTACAGCCAAAAATGACAGTTCAAAAAGATACCTCTCCTCTTCAAAAGTCCAGTCAGGATTCGGGAGCTACAGAACCAAATAAGATTAAATAGTTATGTTTAGTGGGTCACTGATGTTTTGTTGTAAAACAATACAGCTTCAGTGACCTGGTTAGAAGAAAAAACTTTTGTCTTTTCCTCCATTCCCTCTCCTTAATGGTCTGGTTGTTAATACATATCCCTGTGAGATGGGTGATGTGTTTAAATCCTTTCAGACTAAGGAAGGACACGAATCCAGGTGGTTTACTTCCCAGATTACTGCTCTAACAGGGCCTATTAAACAGCAGAGAAAATACTGATACTGGTGGTTTCTTTTAAACGATGACTACAGACATATTCTTGAAAGAGTATCAGCCTGTGGCTACCTTGTTGGACACAAGCAGCTCTGCAAGGTGCTACACAGCACAGCTAGCCTTAGGATCCATATCAGCTTGCAAAGGAAGACCTTTGCTCTGCCTGCTGGCTTTTCTGTGTCCCATCCTGAGGTGTCCAAATCTAGCTCATATAGGGCCCCAAACTTGGGGATGAAGGACACAAGTCCTGTCTCGGAGCTAGCCTCTGAGTCCTAGCAAACAACTGCTATTTGCTGAATTGGGGTCTACAGAGGAAAACTTCTGACAGCTTTAGGAGAAATTTCATGTCTTGCCACTTTAATCACAAATTGAGAACTAACTAATCACTTTAAGTTAAACAAATTCTAAAATTACTTTCTATAAACAGATGCACTATTAAAGCTGTTTTGTTTTTAGAGTGATTTTGGAGATGTTAATTTGAATGATAAATTAGTAGAGAGCATGAGAAATATATGTGGCTCTATGCAAACATTTTTAATTTTTATTTAAACAGAACAGAAGTGAAACATACCCTCTTTAGTACTCAGATGACCTTCCAGATTTCCATGTACAGTATCTATGGATTTTTAAGTATAATTAACAACTTCCATTTCAGTATTTAAGAGCTTCAAGTTCTGTTTCTTTAACGGTCAAAAGCTAATCAATCTTGTTCTCAAATGCTAATACAAGCAATTAAAAATAACATTAATTGAAATACTGCAGGGGCTGTTAGTTTTTTTTTTTTTTAACCTCATGGCAACACTAATTTACAGTACTAATTAGTGAATTGCCCTTTGTATTATAAATCTTTAGAAGGGAGAACTGGCTTTTAAAGCCCAACAGAGAGATGCAGATGGTCACTGTACTTTCAGTAAGCTTTCATGCTAACTATCAGGATATTCACTTCACCACATAGACCAAAAATGATGGATTATATTGTTTACAATGAAGAATATTAATTTTTGCAAAGAAAAATGCATTGCTCATTTGTCCTGTTGTAAAACATGCAAATATCCTTTATAGAATAGATGATATTCTGCCCAGTTGTCCGAATTAGAAGAAAGAGTATAACCACCTTACACAAAACACAGGAGGGAAAGGCAAATGGACAATATGTTATAAAACTGAGCAAGACGACCTATGAAACACAGATAAAAATATATAACAAATACTGGTTTTAAAGAAGCATAATGGAAAACTTTTTGCTGCACAATTAAAAATTCAAAATAACAAAAACTAAAATTAAAAACTATCAAGTAACAGTTAAAAAAAATATTACTATTTACCTTAACCAATTTTTCCAGAAAATCCAGTTTAAGATGTTGGTATGTAATTTTTGCTGTCTAAAGCAAGATGATTAGAGTAGTTTCTTTGCCAGAAAATTACCAAAGGCTCAAGGTCACTTTAGAATTAGGAACAAGGTTGTGAGTCTTTAGTGATCACACTATACTCCACTCAAATAAGAATTCTGATTCTCCTTGACAGTACCATTATAGTATCATTAAAACGTGCAAACATAAAAGTACACAACACACTCTATAGTTGTGTAGGCTGATTTTTTATGTTATTTTCAAGTATTACTATTGTGGGTTTTGGAAATCTGATAAGAACTTTTAGCTTTTCAGTAACAGGGGAATGGAAGTACATCACATTGCATTTTCCAGGGAAGTCATTATCTGTGCAAGCGGAATACCTGCAATTATACTATGTATATACACTGGGCTATAACAATGGGAGGGTGAGAAAAGTTATTGTTTGAAACAGTAAGATGAGAGGTGACATGAAGGTGGATAGCTACAGTAAGGTGTCATAAGTGTAGTCTGTCGCCAAGGGTTTGTGTATGATATACAGGGGTTGCTACTGAAGCTCTGACCTTCCAGAAATGCAAAGGTTCCTCTTACAATAGAAAAACATGTTGGGTCCTAATTGCCACCAGGAGAAGTAATTGGTATGATTGCTTTCCTGCCAATGACATCATCCCTCACAAGCAGAAAACATACATATGGGGAAACCCCCATTTCAAACATATAACACAGTTAGGGATCTGGATGCGAAACTACCAATAAAACAGGCGGCCTTTGAAAAAGAATATGGAAGTAGATTTTTAGCTCTTTACTGGGATTTCACTACTTAAATGGTAGGAAAATAGGATAGTAAAGACAGATAAGGTAATGACTGGTTACTAGTAAATGTTGATTCAGTTAACCTTTGTTCTAAATGTTTCTATCCTGTCTCTGAAGAAGAGTATTTTTTAGGATCCTCTCCTGTCCAGCTTTGTTCCAGACAAACTTGTATGCAATCACAGTGAAAATCTGATGCTGGCTGCAAGTTTATGATCTGGTTCTTTGTCCCAAGTTGAAGTACACAGAGAATAATGTAGTGGAGCTTCTCTGAAGTGCAGGATGATGGTAACCTTAAGGGATTGATATATCTGCACATTAGTGATATATACCCACATTAATAGGGATTGTGTTTTTAGTACACACTCAGTCTCCTGTACGCAGAGGCAATACCATTGACAGCATGGGCTACATGGTCCACTGTAGGTCTCCTAATGCTGAAATCATCAAGAGAGCCAAACTTAAAAAATGACATAGAATTAAACAGAAAAAGGTGTATGTTGATAACATTCTTGGAAGTGATGTGCCTTAAAAAGTGGTGTGGGAGATGGGGAAGTAAAGAACAAGACAAAAATGTAGGGGTAAAAAGAAGATTTTGAGATGAGATGAGATGAGATAAGATGATGATGAGATGAGGAAACCACAGTTTTGTAGTATAACCTTGATACCAGCACCACTCGAAGGTAATTGTTGCCAAGGAAGCTCAAGCTGTAGGTGGTAAAATCAACTCTTCCATCAGTTGTATCAAAGGTCAGGAAGATAACTTTATGAGAGTCTGACCAAATACTGAAATACTGTTGTATCTCATAGCTCTTTTGATTCCTAGATCCTGAGAAACTGAACTGCAGAGGGGTGACATGTGCCAGGTACTGAAGAGAAAGAGGAATTGTAAGATTAATCATCAGTATAAGATTCGAATACAAAGCACTTATTTTTCATCTAGTTCCTTCCCCATATAGATAATGCGGGATACTTAGCACTCTGAGTCTTAGAAAAGCACTTTAAAGATGAAGCATGAAAGATTCTTCTCAAAATAAAAGCAAAATATTATTACTTTTTTCCTCTACTCCTCCCTCCCAAATGCCAAAAGGAGAAACAGAAAGTCTTGATTCAAGGAGAACACCTTGATGTAACACTGGAATAGGTAAAGTATATGTGTCCTTTACAAGAAAAGAGAACAAAGCCAACAACCTTACTTGCTTATCCATTAAGTCTTCTGATCTTTTCTGAACAGCTGCAGATTGCAAGCATTGTGTATAACGGTAAACCAACCTGGTTTTAATCCAAGCATCAGAGCTGTGTGATTTTTTATTTTTTTCCCCTAGGAAGTTACAGTATTTTCACATTACTCTTTCTTATTCTAAATCCTTTTCATTAAAAAAAAGTTTTGACATTTTTCTCTCCATTGTCAGAAGGCGGCAGCTGCTTAGCTAGTGCAATGAACCTCTTATTGTAAGAGTGTGGTAAAGCAAGGGGTCACTAACAGAAAATTCGAGTTTATGTCAATGTATTTTACAGGGACGGAACATCAACTTTTTTCTGCATTGCTTCTGTCTGAAAACTTTTTTACTACTCCAAATTAGATTGTGCCTTTCTACATTCAGGTTAACTTGGGCTGGTCCTAAGGTAGGCTGATGCTCCATCAAATAAAATGCTCCTGAGATACTCATCTGAAAGAGATTTCCCTTGTTTCTCCCCTCTTCAAAGAAAGTGAGGAGCCAGGGCAGTGACCTGCTGCTGGTGCTATGAGACCCCACATCAGTACCACACTGGCATTTCAAAGAGGTGGGGTTTTGTTCCAGTTTTCTGATGCTCTTTCTCACAGAATTTCTCTTAGGAGGGGAAGCATGTTATCAAAGTTATCAGAGGGATCACACAAAACATACCATAAATTGAACAACATCAAAATAAATGGTTGGAATTAAAATACAACATATAATTGCAAATGTGGGTTCATGTTTTCATATTCCAGTTTTAAATGAGCCAATGCCCTAAAATGCAACACTATTTATAACTTGTCTTTGTGAATGCAATCCAGAGGGTTAGTCCTTCCTTGCTGTTAATAAGAACTGGCAGTGAGGTTGGCAGACCTGAACATGACATTGTTTTACTCATGGAGGTTGTTTAATTCCTCTTCTCTACACTTACACATGCTTTGGTGTAGAGTGGGTCAAAGGACTATAGTAGGGCATTAAACTTTTCTCCGTTTTTTTCACCTTTGTCTAGTAAAACCAATCTATACAGCATCCTTCTAACTCTGTCCTGTAAGCTAATGAGTACAAACCAGTGTTTCCTCCTCTTCCCAGGTACGTTTTTTTCCCAGGAAGGGTTGGTTTGGGAGCCTAGTTTGGGCCATGGTTTAGTGTTGTGAAATTCAAGTTGAGTAAAGCACATAATTTAAGATTTTTTTTTTAACGGAACTTTTCGCAAATTCCTCTCAACATGACAGCTTTTATGGGATCCCGCTCTGAAGTGCACTGAGTGTATATTAAGGACAAGGTTACACACCAATCCCTGGTTACATTCTGCAGCACAGTAGACTAGCAGCATGCATGATTTAGCTTTCGTACAACCTCTATCAAATAGCTGTTTAAGTAATGCACGTATGCCATGAAGCAAATTAGTATAGCCACGTCATTGCTTGACTTCTCTGTGCTTACACATGTTTTGGTGCAGATTTTGTTACATAACTAAGGCGTAGTTTAAAGAGCTTCCAGCAACCCTCCAGATCTTTGTTCTTTCATTAACACCAGACTGTATTGCACTCCCTAGAATCATATGTCAGAGGCTTGGCCATATCTGTATTTGTCTGTCTACATAAATATGAGGGTGGATGTGAGACAAGGCTAACAAAAATGATCAAGTAACTATTGCCTGGATTGTTGTTCGGAGAGTGTCTTGGAAAAAGTATCAAGAGAAATTGCAACTTTACAATGAAACTTTACAATGCTCATGTAGCTTGGCAAAGTTTTGCCCGGTAAAATCAGACAAAACTTAAGTATAGAAAACCTGGATTCCCTTGGCTGGTTTAACTAAGAAGATAAAACAAACCTAATTGCCTTCTCTCTTACATATTGCCAGAAAAATAATCATGCATGTCACTAATTATACGCATGCATAATTTTTTAACAAAATGTAACACAGAAAATCAATCTCTCAAGAATAAAGGATGTTGCTACCATAAGACAAAGGGAGAAACTGAAAAATTTAGTCCTTCAAAACACCACTGGGTCCGTAGCTGCTAAAATTACGTGGATTCAGTATTGGAAATATGGCTCTGTTTTTGTGGGAGGAAAATATTGCTTGGGTAAGACCCGTGAAAAGCCTGCTGTACTATGTAAACTGCACAACATTATGCTTTTATTAGAAAATAAGCCATTGAGAACGTGTCTGTCCGCATCCAACAGACTAAATAGGGAAATAAGTCCCATCATGTGACTCATCTGATTTATGATGTACCTAAATCTTGAGGGAAAAATCTTTTGCATATCAAGCCTCTGTTCAAAACTGTGTTGCATGGGAAGATAACTGAGACTGACAGGGATGTCTGTTGGTCGAAGGAAGCTGCAACAGATGTGATAAGCACTGCTCTTCTCTTGTTTCTACTGCTTTTGACTTAAAACTATTAAAAGGGAGGAGCAAAACCAAATCTAATTCAAAGATAAAACAAAAATAATATCCACAGTGAACTTTTGATGCACTGCTGCCTTGGTAATAGGATGGTCTCCAAATACAGTGAATTTCATGCTGGTACTTTGATTAGAAAAACACATTAGGAGCTCATTATTTCTAAGCCCTAAGCACGATTTTCTTACTGCTAGTTAAATTGTGCACCAGCTCTTGTCTGCATAGGCTAGTCAAGACATTTCTTTTTTTCTTCAGAAAAAGGGTCACCATTACAAAATTACATAAAAGATGTTTTTATTTCATCTTCAAAGCACAAATACTTCATATTCCTTATTACTGTAGAGAGGCCTTCCCTGCTTTTGTTATGCCTGACAAAATTTTGCTTATTTGGGACATCTTTTTATATCAAACACATCTAACCATAACTGAAGAAAATATTCTACTACTGGATAGCAACTATCTTTCTTTAAGTGACTGCTGTGATATCTGGATACTATGATGACAGGCACTTTATAAATAGGTGTAGATCTCCTTGCCCCTATCACACCATTTATCACTGTGTTTGGAAGATCTTCTAATTACTCTGCCAATGTAGGTGGTTGCAGTAGCTGAAGGAGTTGCTTTAGGTATACTGCCAAATATCTAATTTGTCTTGTCACCCTTCACATTAAGTGCCTATTTCTTGTAGGGTCATTTCTCTGTGCTCATTCTTCCTTGATAGCTCTGTTACCTTTGACACCATAGGCCACTTAGTACTCCACAAGAAACTGCCACCCTTAGGTCTATGTGACACCAACGTACTGTTTCTTCATCTGGCTGACAGCATTAGAGAGCTAGTGCTGATGGATCCTCTATTTCTCCCCTGTCTCTGCTGGCACCGTTCAAGGTTCTGTCATCATTCCCTTTTCCCTCTTTCCAATCACTGCCTGATTGTCTTTGTCAGCTGTCCTGGACCCACCTATTTCCCAGTGTTAATGACTCTTAAATCTGTTCCTGTGCCTGTCCAGCCTTGCTTCCATGGTATCTTGTGCTGAACTCCCCAGAGCTTCCTTCAATGTTGCATGCCTAAAGATAAATGTGTAGTTTTATCCATGGCAGATATTCTCCTCATCACCAGTTTATGCATGTGCCTCATGGTTATTTTTACTACTCCTTCAGTTCTACCTCCTGGCAATCATTGCCTTCTAAAATATTGTTACCTCCCATCACCATTTTTTCATTTCCTCTGCCTAAATTTTACCCAAGTTCTTTCTCAATTGACTGAATTGCACTTTCTCTGACCTTTATTATCCTTTGGCATTGTCTCCTGTTCTATTTGTTATAAAACTTGTTCATCAAGACTATTCCCTACCTCCCTTCAAAATCAGAAATTTTAGAATATGAGTATGATAAAGTCTTTGAGACTAAATCTGAAAAATATTGAAAAGTTGATTTGTTCAGAATATAGCAAATTTTTAAGCCATTTTGGTCAAAACATTTGACACAATGAATACTAATAACATTATCAAAAATAGTTACTTTATATCATGGTAGCAAACTGTGTCTCTGTGATAGTACTGTTCATATCCTCATAAACATGATATAAGATTTTCTACTGCAATGCATTTAACAGTAATTTCTAATTCTTTTCATCATGGAATTTACAGCTCTAACAACCAGTAACTTGGGAATGTTGTCTTCCAGACTGAAGTTTCAGGAAAGCTGATATCTGTATCTAGTCCCCCAAGTCTGATAAGACAGCAGAGATGAATTTGGAACCTGAGTGCTGCATATCATAGGCAAATATTCTCACAGGTCACATCTGACTACTCTTCCAGCTTCTGTGATGATAAATATAAGGGAACATTTTATTTTGCAGACGGCATCAGTCATGGCATAAGGTAGGCAGAGAAAACTTTTTAATCCTCTCTTATACAATTACATAGCTGCATAGGAATGGAAACGGTTGAATAAATTACTTATCTCAAGAAAACAAGGGCATCCAGGTATGTAAGAGGGAGTGTTCTAGTTGGTGATGCTGAGTAAATGTTAGGTCATCTTAAGCACATTGAGTCAGATTTGAATCATCATCCTAGCAGTTCATTCAGCAACAGCTGACCTGCTTTGCAGGTATGAAATACTGAAAAAGTCTACTGGTGACTACTCAGAGATTTTAAACAGTGTTACTGCTGAGTATTTTCCACTTTCCTTTATTTTTACTTTCATATTACAAGCTGAACTGCAAACTTAAACACTGAACATCAGTCAGGAGGGGTAATGAGAAATAGTGAAAATTTCTCAAGAACAGCATTTTCAAAGTGTTGTTCTGAGAATGACAACTTTTTAGCATCTAATGTCTGCGGGACAAGCAGATTTGTAAGTATCAAAGCAAATACTATCAATGAACCACTTGGCATACTAATAAGGGAAAGAATAGGGAAAAATCTTGGATGTAATGTAATGTAATAAAGCTGTTTATTACAACCCTGCAGTTTTTATCTGCTTAGCGTCTTAACTGGAAAGTGATCCAGGTACAACCACTGATGGCCAGGACCATGAATATTCTGAACAGATGAGTAGCTGCCCTTTACCCAGACATGGATACAGAGACTGACCCCAAGCTTTGACTGTGCAGAAATCTATAACAGAACTTACAATTGTAAAAAAAAAGAAAAACTTGACATTTCCATCAGTGAGTACCAGCATGGAGGGTTAATTTATAGGGGAAGGCTTAGAGTTGAACTGTGTCCTACCATTACAATCTGACTGTCATTCTTCTGTATAAAGCATCTTCTGCTTTCCCTACCTTAGAGTGTTTTTACAAATGCTCCTAGCTTTTTAAGATTTGGCAAACATTGGTCTGAACCCAACCTGAGTTCATCTGTATTAACTGTTTAATCTGAGAGATGGTTCTATCTTCCTTGCTTACTCTGCCTTTAGTATACTAACAAAAAATGGTAGTATATGGTATTTGCTGTGAGAATATTTTTTCACTGTTAATCTCTTCTTGTCCCTTTGGGCTCCTTTTAGGGAGAGACTGGTTATTCTTTACCAATACAGCTGGCAATACTGGATTATTTCACCCAAATTCGTAAGAACAAGAAATCCACAGGCAGTGTCCCATACTTAAAAGCAAAATGTCAAATCTTGGGTTTTATACTGATTTTACAGAAGTCATTGGATATCAACATTTGCACTTATCCAATTTTACAGTGAGTACAGTTACTAAGTTGAAGATGTCAAGGTACTTTGTTCCTATTGGATTGCCATGAATGCTTTTGTTCATCATCAACCAAGCTCATTCTTTCTGAATAAAAGGAAGCTCGTAAGTTTGTACTATGCAATCAATACTTATTCAAAAACTAAGATTGCTCATAGACCACAAAGTGAAAATTATGAAATACACTTCCCTGAAAAGTTCTGGAATTGTCATGTCACAGTATACAGAATCTGTCTCACTACCAAAAAGCATTCAAAGCAAAGATGCAAATTAAATATACAGGCAAATGATATATATGGATTTAAATAAATGTTTAATAATCAAGATAATAAAAAAGAACACTAATTTAATACCATGTATATTACTATGCCTCATACCTAGACAGAGTTAGCAAATTTGACAGAAAAAACAAAGGGGAAAAAATTGACCTGAACAATGGAATGAGATCAGACTGAGTCTTAGATTTCAACAGCATAAACTAAAAAAAGCACAAGAGAAAGACCAAAAAAGAAATAAAAAATCCAGTACATCAGTGACAGTCCAGGTTGCTAACACAGAAGTATGAGATAGAGACAGACATACAGCATCACAATCGTCACACTTTACAAAAGCCTAAATGTTTGAATTATGTTTCTCCTTATGGAAATATGAAGAAAGAATCAAGAAATACTGTCAAAAAATACCTGAAGAAGATTTCAAAATATGTACATCCACAGAGTTTCATAAGATACCCCTTCCCTTTTGTGAATGATGAAGAGACTTAGGACCTCCTACTAAATGCAGTGTATATTCATATATAATTATATTTTGGTCACATTGATGTTAATGGCAAATCTCTCACTGACTCTGGAATCCTGAATGTCACCTATGTGGCATGTTCAGACATCTTCAGACCACAATTCATGCCTAACAATACCACTCACAAAAATAAACAATATACACTCAAGTAAACTAGAAAATTTTGTCCCAGCTATACTGATTCCATCCTAATGGGGACTTCAAGGGTGTATTGGTGTGGCAGAAGGACAGAGTTACCATATCATGCTTACATACCTAACTGACATTACATAAACCACACTCTAATCAAATAGGTCTGAACTGACATAAAGGCTGGGTTTCAGTTACAATTTCCGATTTCTCATTCTAAAAGTAACAATTTAATTTTGTGTGTGATTTTTCCTCATCACAAACCAAATGTATACTTTTTTCTCAAAGCAAAGTAGGGGGAGGAGGAGGAGCAGCAGTATTAATAGTCCAGCAACACACACTGGCTTCCCCAAAATAGATGGATGGAGACAAGAAGAAAAACATTTTTGGTACAGAAACAGATTTGTGCTTAAAGCCTCTAAGGAATTATTAAAACCCTAATGAATGTTTTTAATTAACATTCACAGTGTCCTTTTAAGTGAAATCATTTAGGAGTTGCAGTGGAAACCTGTTAAACAAATTGCTAGTTGGGAAAAAAATCCAACTCTGCCTGTTAATAGCTCTTCTGTTTCAAATGGCTCTATGCAACCCACTTGGCATATCTGGGAACTGACAGTGGAAGATTTAACCAGTATTTGGGTATTTTTAAAGAGGAGGCATGGTCTAAATTTACACCCAGATGGCACAAGCTGGTGGCTGCAGTGCAGATATGCCAAGCTACACTAGCAAATAGATGTGTCTCTGCACCCTGGACTAGTAAAGAGAATAGATACTTTAAATAGATCATCTTCTTTAGTAGATCAATATTCTGTTGTTTTACAGATTCAGGTACACACAGTGGTTTGGCTGGTAAAAAAATCAATACACAGATATAGTGTTATTTTTTGCAGCTGGGGCCAGTGCAAGGGAGCAGGATGTGGTAGCAGAGTCTCTTCTTCAGCTCAACTCTAGCCAGTCCTCCACTCCTCTAAAATCTCCTACAACTCGTCAAATTCTGCAGGACTAGTAAAGTGTTCACTGTTCCACAAAGCGAACCGTTTCTCACTCCCAGAAAGAAAAAAAGGTCACCTCTGGACCAGGGCTGTGGTTATTACTGGTAGGGGGCTAAAACAAGGGTTTGGTTTCACAGTGTCTAGCTTGATTTTTTTTTTTTTCTGAAATCTTTTGCATAGCTATAGCAACCATGCAGCATAGCCATACTTCCAGCTATTCGTGACGAAGAGGGATGTCTTCTGTGTTAGAACACTGTTTGCCTTTATTGCACACAGAACTGATGCTACCCTACAGTATGTTTTGTATGTAATTTATAAACATTGCTTATAAATTAATAAAACTAAGGTTCTGGAAAACCTTTTTGTTTAAGTAAAGACATTTTTCATATCATATTAATCTTCTCTATTACAACTTTCAAACAGGTGCACACGCTTTGCTTATTTAAAAACAATAGATTAAGACTGAGAGAATTGAAATGGACTTTCCATGACTAAAACTGACTGTGGAAAGGATGTAGCAGAACACTGCCACCTCCAGTTACAGATCAGGCACAGAATATACTGTCTCTATATTATTCAGACACTTACTCAGAAAAAATGAAATCCAGGCATGAGCTCTGGCAACAGGCTCAGACTGACTGCCAGCGAAGAGGCACTTACCCATTTGAGTCTTTGATCACAGCTGACTTTTAAATAAATAATAAAAACTGATACCACAGGAGCAAATAAAGCACCACTCCCCACATACTAGTAACAGTATTCTGCCATGCTAACAAAGTTCTTACGACTAGGGACTGTTCAGTTAAGTTCTCTGATTTCTAACATCAGTGCTTTCCCCACTCGTCTTACATTTGGTGTAAGGAAAGGGAATCTACCTTCCCATTTTCCACTTGTCCTTGCTGTCTAGTTGTCTAGGATGAACTACTTGAATACTTACAAAATTCTGGAGGATAGTCTATGATATGGGAAAATGCACAGATGGAGGGAACATTCAGGATGAATCATGAGGGTCTGTGATCCACAGAAAATAGAGGTAGTGGTTTAGACTGAAAGAGTGCTCTGATGTGGGGTGCCTTTTTGCCAATGTGAAGAGGGAAGTTTTATCCAAATACATGTAAAATAAGGAGGGCAGAGTTGCAGCTGGTGAGATAAAGGGATAACTATGGTTGCTGCTAGCACTACATGGGTGGTGAAAAGAGATGAAATAATACCAGTGAAACATGTGGAGAAGTGTGAGAATTCATCACCTGAGATCCAGGTGGCTAAAATATCGTAAAGTTCCTGTACCTAATATTTCATTATGGCTAGAGCAGAGTTTCCAAATTTTATGTAGCCAAGGTTCATTGCTGCTACACTCTTCTTCTTACCTCTCCTTTCTGCCTAATCTGCCTTGACCCCCACTCAGGAGAACTTTGTCTTCCTGCTTCAGCCGCTAAGCCATGCTACACACAACTCTGCTGGCCATATTGGTCTGATATTTTTTTCTCTGTCCCTTAGCTGGCCTTAGAACCTCAGACTGCTCTTTGTCTTTTCTTTAGTTGAAATTATATTGGAGTTTACCTGAAACATGTATTGCTTGTCAGATCAGCAATCACAACTCTGCAACACTTGTTATTAGTATGGTGTCATATTCTGGATATGTTTGGAGAAACAGTGAGAAATTGAATGAAGCTGAAAGCAAAACAAACTGATCAAGAGATGGAAAAAATGAATTATGAGTTAAGACCAAGAGGAAAGATGAATATGCATGGCCTGGCTGAGTGATGTCTACAGATAGAGGAGAGGAAACATGGTTACCAACCATTGTATGAATAAACACAAAAGAAAGAGAGAAATTATCTAGCAGGGCACTTGGAAACAGTAGCAATAATGGGAAGAAAAGAAGGAAGCATATTGGGATTAAATGACATATATTAGACAGGGGAATTGCTTTCCAAGTCTGAGTCTTACAATAATATTAACATTCTACTTTTAAAACAATTTGTGGAATATAATTAGCCTTTAAAAAATCTTTATCTTTAAAGATAAAGCCATTACCGTTTCACACCTATATATGATTACATCATTTAAAAACCTATCACTGCCTGCATAAATGATAACGATTCTCAGAGATGAGAACAAGTGAGAACAGCCAATGAGCATTAGTATGGAACATGTTTCCCTGTTTTTCTGGGCACAACTTGGGTGGTTTTCTCATTAAAAATAAGCATATTGTAAATGCAATTATGATGTGAGAAGGGTGGAATTCTTTCAGCCAGAAAAAGAAGCAATGTGAAAAGATTTGGGGAAAGTATAAATATTCAAATTAAAAATCTCCCCAAAGAAACAGCTTGACTTGTCTTTACAAAATGAGGTATACATTTTCAAATTCTCCTGACTTCAAAAATTATAATAATTTAAAATAATCTAAATATTAAAATTATATACTCTGGACCACTCCGTTCTGTTTTTTTGTTTGTTTGTTTTAGATTTGTCTTTAGGCCAATAAAATAATTATTTATACATATCTGCTTCCACAAAACCAGTGTCTAATATTCCAAGGGTACACCTCACACCAGCCTGCTTTCCATGATGTATGGACAGTCATTGTAGTCAGCACTTTTAAATGTATAGAATTAAAACCCAAGAGATCATGAGATCATCTACTTTTATCTTCAGTGAATCACAGGCTCTTAAATTTCACTAGTTTCCCTGGAATGTGTCTGAAACTTGTGTTTGGCTAAGGCATATCTTCCAAACTACTCTCAGCACTGATGTGAAAGCAAGATGAGCAGAATCCAGACCTTCTGATAATTTGTGCCAATATTTAATGGCTTCCACTGTTAAAAAATGTGTCTGATTTCTCATTTGAATTTCTCTGGCGTCCAGCCATTGGCTCTTTTTATGCTTTTCTCTACCAGACTAAAGAGCCCTTTAGTACCTAGTATATTTTCCCCATGAAGGTACCTGTACACTGTAATCAAGTCACCTCTCAATCTTCTTTTTGATAAGCTAGACAGATTGAGCTCTTTTAGAGTCCCACAGTAAGGCATTTTCTCCAGCCCTCAAATCATTTTTGCGGCTCCTTCCTGAACTCTCTCCCATTTTTCACTGTCCTTTTAAAAAAGTGGACACTAGCACTGATGAAATATTCCAGTAGCTGTCTCACCAGTTCCTTATGTTCTTTGCTGTACTTATTCATCCTCTGAAGAAAGGCAGAGCTAGTCAGGAGGCACCATCTGGTGAGGAAGTCTGACTGGTAGGGGGGCAGATTTAAATACTTAAAGAGTAGCAGAGGGGAGGGTGGAATGGGCAAAGGACATTTAAAGACTGACTTGCTAGACTGTGATCATTTTTAGTTTCCCCAGGAGGTTAGTGAATTCTTCTCCCTTGGACTCTTATTGCCTGTGTTTAGAAAGGTGAATAGTAGCAGACTATAAAATATGGAAAATGAAAATTTCATTGGGATTACACATGGATGAGGAGAATCAGCATCTGCCTGCTGGAAAACACAGGAGTAACAGGGGTAAGGCAAGCAGAGAATAAAAAAGAAAAGACATGATAGTCAACTAAGAACAGAAAAAGAATCCACAACAGTCAAAAGGCTACAAATTGAAATGGAATTTCATGGCCCTAATTGATGTTGTAACCTATATCTAAAAAGCATTGAAATACTGAAGTCTCAGGATGCAGGTCCAGTATTCAAGCCAATGCTCACCCTGCAGAGCCAACACCTGAGAGAGGAGACTGATGATTTTGCCACACTCTGGCTCTACAAATTGTATTTCTTTGTGAAAGATACTTTTTTAGAAGCTTATAAAGATGTTGAGTAAAGAGCAGGATGTAGAACCTGGGAACTGTTTACTTATGCACCCAGCTGATCATAACTGCTGGGATAGCTCATGAGAAAAAGACTGCCAGACAAGCATAAAGCTGGTTGCTGAGATCAGAGGCGGCAGTCTGAGTTGCAGATATAACAGGCATGCAAGTTCAAGAGAGCTTTCGAATGACTTTCAGCAGCTGTGAAAGCCAAAAGCACACTCTTCCCCCCTTCTTCAAGGACTAAAGCATTTGTCTCTGGCTCTGCATTCAGCCATGCTTATTCATTCCTTTATGATCTTTAGACTGGATTGCTACAATGCACAGTGACTGAAGAATAAACTTGAAAAGTGCATGGCAGCTTCAGTTGTTACAGCAGGAGGCTACTTACTACTGTGAAGGTATTAGCCGAGGCAGAAAACATACTGCATGAATTCTTCACTGTAAGGGCTGACCCTGTATTCACAGTAGTACAAGCACTGTTTTGCCTTTTTTTTTTTTTTTAAATCATCCAAATAATGAATAAGAATTCATTAGAAAAGACATATAGTATTTAAAAACATGTAATTTTGAACACTCTTTCTAAACTTATGCTTCATATAATTTCTTACACTCCCAACAAAAGAGAGTTCAAATTACTGTTTTTGGGTTTTGACCATCTGACTTTTTTCTTAGAAACATTCAAATACCTAAGGCACATACAGACTACAGTTGATCCTCTCTGAAAAATCAAAGCTTTTCTTTGTTGCTTAAGCCCTTTACTAAAGCTTCCATAGCCTCTGTTAATATTCATATAAACTTTATCATTCCATACCAGTGTTGCCTGAATTCCAATAAATTAGGCAACACAAAGAACATCAACAGCAAAAACTTTTATGTTTACACTTTAGGTGAGGAGACAATCAGTGTTTCTAGGAATTCAAAAGTCTCTGCTATGTCTAAACCATTGGTGTTACTAAGGGAATACAAACAAAGGAAGACTAACATGGAAGTATCTTAAAGGCTTCTTAATAACTGAAACACAGATGAGATATGGTGTGGGATGTAGGAGAAGCAACCTTTCCCGACACTCTTCCCTTGTTTTTCGAACAGCCAGTGCAAAGGCATTTTCTTACTGCCTTTAATTAGCAATTAACCCCTTGAGCCCCACATTAGCAAACGCTTGTTGTGTGAGTCCAATTCACTCCAGATTTTATCTCCCATGCAAGATTGTTAAAAAAAGTCCTATATTCTGATGCTTCCAAGTCAGTTTTACACTGTGTAAATGGTGCCAAGATGCACAATTTGAGAGTAGAACACAGAATTGCTAAAAATATTAGAAAGGTCTTTACTTTCAGGTGTTACTTTTCCAAAATAAAAAAGTAAGACCAACAGAGGGTTCCTCCTCTCAGGGCATAATAAGGAAAACACATTTAACTGTTACATTATTGTAAGAAAATGAAATGTAAAAGTAAATTCTTTGCAAGCATTCACAAACATGATAAAATTAATTCTCCTTTTGAGAACTTCATGTTATTACCTTTATGTTTTTGTGAAGATAAATTGTTAGGGAAGTCTAGAAAACTTCATGTAGCTGGCCTTTTGTTACTCTAGCATGAAGAATTAAAAGCCATGCTTTTTTTCCAATTTATATATTCTAAATTGTGTTGTATCCAGATAGATGCACCATTCTTATAAAGGAATAATGCCTTGTACTTATTTTACTATCTGATGGTTTGATTTTTCATTTCCTGGAAATATAATAATCTACCTTTTTTTTCTGGGCAAATTATTCCACCGTGTAATAGAATTATTAACTCCTCAAAAATCTTCTGTTCAAACATCAGACTTGCCTCACTAAGGATAAGCGTCTTTAATATATTTGAAATACTAACATTTTGTATTTAATTTCCAGTTACTATATGAGTTCAGTAGATGACTTACCCATTAGTGTTTTTGAGAGATGTATAACATGCATTCATGTACATCTCCACATTCTCTGATATGAATGTTTCTTTCAAAATGTATTTGTTGCAGCAGGAATGTGACATTGCACATAAAGAGTCAGAATAGGAGAGCAGAAAAATCTAGGTACTATTCCTATTATTACCCCATCTGCTTTTTGACCTTAGCTAAATTGTACTGAACCTGTGCTACCTCAATTTCCCTAGTTTAAAATTGAGATCGAGATACTTCACACCCTGTGTAATGAAGTTAAGTATTTCTTTATATAAAAATGGGAGATCCCTTAGCAAAATTGATTCAATGCAAATAAACCAATGCAACGTTATGGTTGAGAATCTGAACAGAGAGCTATCAAAAAATGCAAAGGCAAACTCCCACAGCAATTATAATGTAGGTCATATTGAATGTATGTGTTAATGCATTGAAGAAACATATACTTGCTCAGTAAAAATTGCAGTGCCTTTAAACACCCAGACATATGCGAGTTCAAATTCAATACTCTGTTATAGCTGTATTTTCATTTAATAAGACTTTATAATAGATAATGCATTGTTTGCATTTTATCCAATCACTTCTGATACTTTGCTCTATTGATTAATATGGTTTCTTTCCTTTTATATTGCATCGTAGCAGCATATACGTAGAACTGCAATGACACTGCTTCATTTGACATTGCAATATTCCCTGTACAGCTGCATTTACATCATTTTCAGCCCTTTAGAATGACAATGACTCCCATGAAATCAAATGATGAGCTATTATTATCACAGAAACATTTTGAAAAATAACTAGTTTGAAAGCTCAATAGCAATATATTAGCTATCCAAGCACTTCAAAACACAGATTATGGGTTTTTTTAATATAGTAGACCCTAACAAAGCTTCTTTTCCCATTCATTCTCCTATTTGCACTGCTAAAAACATGTCTTGAAAAAAATCCATTCTTCAGTAACTGTCAAGTAAACATAAGGATGATGATATCATAAGTCCATCTACTTCAATGGTCAACAGCAGACATTTAGTCAGAAAGATGAGAAGCAGGGCATGAACACTTCCCATGGAAAATACTCAGGAATCATCACTTATAAACATCTTGATATGAAAGTTGTACCAGCGCTACTATACTTAATAGCTTTCTCACTAATTTTCTAATACCTTTTGAATCCATTTTCACAATAATTTTGGTAATGATCTCTGCCCTAAGAAGAAATATGTTTTCTGTTGTATACTAAATTGCAAAATCTCATTTTCTGGAATAGAAATCTGTAACTAAAAAATGATAGATATCTAAATAGAGATGTTTCTTCTAATAAACTGGACTTATCTCTCAACTCCAGGAAAGAGGTATGCCTATATGCAAAAGCTTAGCCAAACTGTATTATATATTAGCTTAGTTTCTGCTATGAGCTATACTGTATATAATCCTAGGAAAGGCATTTAGAATGCACGAAATGGGCCTGAGTTATTTAAAACTGAATTATCTTGGAAAAGAGGAGATTTAAATTAAAAACTGTCCCAAAGACGCAACACTATCACAGTATATTTTTTATGATGGGCCTCTGTGGATTCAGTACATTTTCTCCTGAAAGGTAACTCCAAATGAAGTATGTGGTTTAAAATGGATATCAAACCCAATGATGTTATGTGCAATCCACATTTGATGAATTTAAAGCCACAATTTTCATGAAATTCTGTTTGTTCATCATAAAGGCTAAAATCTCTCCTTTTTATTTGTAAGGTTTTTGTTTTGGTTTGTTTGTTTGTTTGTTTGTTTTTCCAGTGGAGTTGCTATTATTTTTCATCTTGTACAATAAAAAAATAGAATAAAAAAACCTACAGTAGCTACTTCTGATGTGAGGATTATGTTGTATATGCACAAATCATTTCCTACTGGAAATCTCTAATGTGCAGGTGAATAATACTTGCCTCTAACTTTCTGCTCACAAAGATATGATTTGGAGATTAGAAACTGGTTAGTTGTTGAGATCCACAGTCTTTGCTTGCACAGCTGAGGCAACCAGCAGCAAAGCTAAAGACTCCTGAATTTTTTCTTCAACAATGCAGTAATACTTCTATCTAAGCAAAGCAAATCGTCTGTAACAAAAGTAATACCCCAAAGGGGGTTCTAGTAGGGACATAATCACAAGCTATCCAGCTGCAGTACAACATGCACAGTGCCTAAATACTTACATTTTGCTCTCTGAGGTAACTAGTAGTCACAAAACCTGCCCCACACTATCTCTCCTCCACAGAGCAGGAACTATTATTGTGCTGTGGTCACTATCGCTTTTGAAAACTAACAGTTCACTGGGGGCTCGGATCTAGTTACATTTGAATCAAAGCACATCCCAGGTACTGCATGAGGATGTGAAATACTGGTTACATTCAGATTCCCAACAACCTGAGCAAACTGCTGCACCGTTCAGTCTAGTTACCCTCCTTCTGACTTTGCACAGAAAGCTCCCCTGTCTTCTGCAGCACTTTTCCCAGGGACCATCTGACCAGCACATAGATATCTAGCAGCTATTGCACAATCTTACTTTTAATTTAATCTTTTCAACCAAAATCAAGACACTGGCAAGCAAGAAATCCACTCACATATCTTTGTTTCAGAGAGATGATCCTCTTCTGTTGGTGTAATGACAAGGCTCCTACTACCCTGGTTCCAGTAGAAATCTTCCCAGCACAAGCACACAACTGTGTTTTGTTATCTTCACTGGAGATATTTGTGATGGCAGGTTACAGAGAGTTCTGGAGAAAGAAAATATTCCCTCATAATTTTGCATTGGAAAATTGCTGGTTAAGAGTTGAAAAAATAAGTGCTCATTTTTGCAGATTAAAATATTCAGATTAAAGGATTAATGTGAAAAAAAGAGTTATAAACCTTCAGTAACAAGAAAATACTGCTACAAAGTGGTCATTTCTACTGTCTAGAGGTGGTGTCAGACATATTTCCTAAGACATTGTGTGGCTTTTCTTGTCATAATGTGAAGTTATAAACCTGGCATTAACTGGAACTTTATGGGATCATATTTATGTATTCTGGACATTTTAAAATTATATAAAAATCTGATAAAGACATTGTTCTATGCGAGCTATGTCTTTATGATTTTAGGGACTTCTAGGTGGCTTTTTTCGTTGTTTGGTTGGGGTTTTTTTTTAAGCTTTGAATCCCTCATAGTATTCACAACAAATTCAGCTTGATTTTAACGCTTCTGCAGTGACTACTGCAAAGCTTCTTAACTTTTACACTATAATGCAGTCAATGTATTTATAGTTCTTGAAAATGTCACATGGCAATGTTATGCCAGGGACAGCACATCTCAGAGACTCCTTAATATGTCTGCATTGTTGTATTCTATTTGTAGAGGCATTTTTGTCAGCAGCAATGAAGAAACAGAGCTGCTGCTGCAGCCCTTTCAATAACATTCAAGCTTATAGTTGACCCAAGGGGCTCACATTATGACATCCATATTTAATTTAACAATAAATCATATTTTCATGGACTACAGTATTGCATTATAACCTCACTGTTTTATGTGCATGGGAATGCAGCAAAAGCAGGCTTGTACGTATCTACAACACAGACTAAACGGTTAGTTTGTGAAAGCAAGGTCAAAGTGTACAGTGATGACAATATGTAAAAGGTTTTATAACAACTCCTAGATGTATGAGGGAAAAAAGGACAAAAAAAGTTGTCCAGGGGGCTGCATTTAACTTAAGGTGCATTTTGTTAAAAACTTAACTGCACTATCTTGCTTACTGTCACTTTTAGATCATCTCTGTACTTTCCATTGCAGTCAGCACTCTCCATATCTCATTTTCTCTCTGCTTGATTCAAACGTATTTAAGGACAAAATTAACACCATCTGAATCTTAAGCTTTACCTATCCCTTTCTCCTCACAAGAATTCTTCCTATTTGCCCTGCATTTTTTACTGTTGACCTTCTAGCTGACTCCAAATTAAATGTTCAGATGTTTTCTATTTACTCCCAAGTCTAGTCCTGCTTGTTCACATTTATTCTTGCTCATCTCCCTCTTATTTGCCTCTGTCCATATCATATCACATCATCGTCAACTTCTTAACTTTCTATTCCTAATAACTTCAACTCTCTTTCCAGGACCTACTTACAGCCCTCTGCAACCTAAAATTCATTTAACTAATTCTTTCCTCCTCATCAGCATTATTAATAATCTTCTCCCAGCCAGATTACAGAATAACTTCATTGCTCTTCTCCATCAGCCTCCTCTGGCAATGGTTTACCTGTTATTTGCACTGATATCCTCCACAGACTTTATGAAACTCTACTATCTCTTTTAGAATGTTCTACTTTTCAAAACTAAGTAGTTTCAATTACCTTGTTATTGGCAGCCTGGATCTTTGGTCTAGATGTCATCCTTAACACACATTACATAAAATTAAGGAAGAGCAACTGCAGTAAAAAGCATTTCACTACGCTGATTCATGTTCTCTTTTTACCTCTCATCCAGCTTTCTGTTAGTCATCTATTCATGCATTGTACCTAAATTAGATTTTTAGTTCCTTGGGGTAAGAAGACGTCATTTTCATTTATCTGTAAAGTACCATGCACGCTTACGGCTCTGTAGAGATGCTAAATAAGTATATCCACATTTATTACAATATTGATGCTTTTTTCTATTCATGTAGTGTAGAAGCAACATGGCAGCAATTGTACCCATTTAAAAACTATTTTCCTTCTATAATAGCTATAATGATATATTTATAGTAGCTGCACACTGTTCACTCTCTATTTCCTAATTCATATTTACATTGCTCTTTCTGGTCTTATTAACTAATGCTGCCCAAAAAATAAAAATCTCAATTTTCTCTGACAGCATCAAAATATTTTTCTAAAAATAAAGCATAAGGGTAACATACAGTGGTTTTATTACTTAACCATACTGTGTGGGTGAAGGTTGCTGTACAAATTTAGGACTGCTCCTGCCCTCTAAAATCCTGTAATTTAAATAGTCCTGATGATAGTAAAAATTTTATGAATTTTGGACACCAGCATTCTTGCTACCTAGCTTGAGAGGCACTGAAATATCTGATTTTCGGAGTACTAGAACATAGCTCTAAACCACAAGATCTTGAAATGGGAAGCTCCTTATTATTGTGAAAATTTTGTCTGAAAAACTTCACATAATTAGTGCAAGCATGTATTCTAAAAGTTAGGAGGGTTTTTAATGCAAAAGGTAAAATGAGGATACTATCAATCCAGTTACAACGTATTAGAATATTTCTATTAGCGAGTGCAGTAAAGGCTGTAGATACATTCTCCTTTCTAATCAAGCATATTCATTTCTCAGTTAGACAAAAAAAGTAAGTGGGCATGCCCAAATCCCTCAGCAGAATCCACACAGGCCCCTGTCATAACCCAGAGTGGATTGCATGAACGAGCCTGTACCAATCATTTCAAAAGTTAGCTCAAAAGATAAGAAATTATTGTAAAGTAGACACTGTATGCAGAGCAATTAAACTGTTCTGCTTCACATAGCACTTAATAAATGCTTAAGCATTTAGGCAGTGGATAAAGCAAACATCTTTGAAATATCCTGCTTTGCAGGATATCTGAGCCGAAAACTTGAAATGGGTTGTTCATTCGTGGGTCACTACGTAGGAAGTGACCTTAAACTGTTTATTCAGGGTAGCAAGAGAGAAGTTACAGGGGCGTACTGTTACTGGCATTTCTTCATAGAGTGCCTTACAGCTGATGGATTTCGTGTTTATATTATCTTTGCACACGGGGACCTGTTTCAACCACTGTTCCACCATGCTTTTTACTGGATAAAATTATAATCATCAATCCAATTTAATGTCAAACTGCATATGTAACGAAATCTGTGTAAGAATGCGCTGATTACAATCAGATCACATACATGTTTAAAAGCGTTGTTGGACTGAACAAATGGCAAAGGTCCACTTGTTTTTGATGTCTCCCATATAAGCATCTATCTCAGAGCTAGTCCCCTTCATCTCCTTCCTGTGTCAACAAATGCACTGTGTGATTCATCAGACATACCCTAAACATTTACTTCAGGATAAGCCATTGTACATTGTAAAACAACTAGATCTGCTAAATGAATCCCATTTCAACAAACAGTGATGACCAATGTTTATTTCTTTCTTTACATTTTCAGAGAAAGCCAAATCCAGAAATCCCATCTACGACATTAAAAGTAAACAAAACTCTTTGACAAAACTGCTGTCCAATGCCAACTACTGTTCTCCAGACATGGCTTGGGGCCAGATATGGCACAGCCCAGGAAGTGCTCTCCAAAGGCAGCTAGAACATGGTCTGCCCGCTCCAGATAGAAGCAGGCCCTACCAGTTGGTTTCAGTGCCAGAAAAATGTCCTTTGCCTCCTCTACACAGTTGAAGAAAAAGTTAATTGTCATGGATGACAAGTCTAGATTGCAACTTTAAATGAAAAGGAAGAAGATAGAGAGGTAGCTTTTAAATGAACATTTTAATGAAAGTAAGGATAAAATAAAGAACATAAACAGCAAAAGTAAAAAAAAAAAAAATTATAAAGATGGCAAAATGGCTACCAAAAGCTATTGAACTATGATATGACATTCAGGATTGTGACCACTTTGGACAAATATAACAGGGAGACTAGCTGTTATCTAAACAAACTGGCATTTTAAATTACAGTTCACTTGATACATAGTGAGAAGATCTACTCCCTGTAAATTTCCTCAGAGAATACTAACAAGAGAAGAAAGGTAAGGAAGGAATTTCCGGAAATTTAGAAATTGGACCAGATTTCTTTCTATCAAAGTTAATGGGAAAGTGTGCTTGAAAAAAAAACTTCACCAGTGCTGAACACTTTTGGCCATCCTGACACAAAGGTAGAAGCTCAGCTATAATGATTTAATGGCCCTGTACAGGAACGAATTATTATACAGGTCTCTGTGTATGGGAGGTTGTGTTCTGTAAGGATATTATGAGAGGCAGTGGTCAGATTTTCAGGTGCACTCAATTTTGCATCCTTCACAATAAGAAGTATGAATGATTAGCACTTTTGAAAGATCAAAGGGGTTGCTTTGCTCAATGAAGAACAATGGCCCTACAAAACTGAGTTTAGAAATAATGTCTGTATGGAGGACCTTTTCATCTGTTTCCACCCCAAGATGGGGAAGCAGGATTCAAACTACTTGCTTTCTTTTCAGCTAAGCCCTTTTTCTTTTTCTCATCATGTCAATTTACTCCAACTTACATGAGTTTTAGCTTCAAGAATCATTGGTCATTGCTGAATGCAAATAAGCACAAAGTAAAATTATATTAAGTTTGCACAATTGATCTTTCATCATTTTAAAATTTCCTGTAAAATCAGCCTGAAATACTCCCATTGTTGACTGTCATCAAGTAGACCAGGGTCACTTTGGGAAAACCCATTCTCAGTGATGTGAATTATAGGGTTATTATATGTATCCTAGAACAAGAGAGCATAAGTTTTATTCAGAACAGATGTAAGAAAGCCCATAAAATCAGATGCATTACCCTCTACATTTTCTAAGCTACAAACTAAAACTAGTTTTCATCAAATTGCACTGACCCTATTAACTTAATTTTCCATGAGCTGACCTTTTATGACTAACAATGGAAGAGCAAAACTGTGCAAATATCCATGAAGACAGTGAAATGACTTATTTTAATGAGAAGACCAAAATATCTTTTCTGCATTAGCATCTGCTTATTGTCACTGCTCCTTAACCCCTTGGTACTGGCAGTCACCACACATCCCATTGCCAGGAGTAGATGCATGCCAGGAAAGCCTTACTGCTGGCATCAGAAAGATAATTTCTGGAGTTCAGAGGATGATATAACACTGATGTGTCATTTCAAACTGTAAAATAGCTATCAAGTACAAAGTCAATAGGAAAACACTAAGGCTTCTACTCTTTATAGTCAGCATGCAAAAATTAAACTAAGAATCCCAAGGTGACTTGTTTATTTACATCTTGTACAACGTCTTATGCCACCCAGATAGGCTCCTCAAAAAAACCCTGAATCACCAGTATTACTCACTGAATTCTCAGATCCCCTCATTGGCCAGCTAACAGTGGTAAAATGTCCTGCGAGCCTTAGGTCATTCCTTGATGTAACACAGAAGTCAGTGCAAACACCATAGTACTATTATTTACTCAGCTTCACAGCCCATCCGGGACTTTCTGATGGCTGGATATTCACCATCAGTAAATGTTGTCCTGACAAACCCATCTAAGGTGAATGACAAGTACCCTTTAGTCACTTTTTTGTCTGCTACAGAATTTGTAGAGGTTCTACCAATCAGAGTTCAGAGCTATAGACAAAACTCCATATTGTTTTCTCCAAATATCTTATCACAACTGTGTCAGGCTTTAGCATGAGTTTTTATCAAATTATAAACTACCTTGTAAGATCTAGTACCAATGCTGGGGCTATACCTTTTTCACAACCACCTATAGCAACAACATAAGGCTCATCAATAGTGATCACTCAGTCTCCAAATGTTCTGAAGCAATACTTTGCATGAATATCAAAGGTCTCAATAATCTTTTCAGATTTCCAGCCACCTTCATCTTCTAAGGACTGAGGTAAACCAGAGTGATACAGGGAGCAGGAAGCCATTTCCTAGATTATTAATGATTTTGCTGTAATGATCAACTCCTGAAAATATTAAAAGAAACAAAGAAAAAAAAGGGTTAACTTAATAACTTTATTACATTTTAACACATGAAGAAACCTCATTGCACATTTTCTCTGTTATGAGATGCAAATATTTCCTATCAACTGCATGCTGACTACTGTTACAAGACCCCAGAGTTGGAAAAAATGCTCAGCACACAAAATCTTCCAACCAGGCAGATAAAATGAAATGAGGATGCAAATTTTCAAAATAGATCAGTGGACAGCAACTCCCCTGAAAAAAACATAATTCTGATGGGTGCTGGTCACATGAAAACATAATCCTTTAATTTAAATGCCTGAATGGCAGCCTGGCTGCATGTACAAGACACAAGTGTGTTGGAAAAATCCTGACACACGAGAGCCTGACAGGTAGATTTGTTCTAATGAAAGCATTTCTCTCCTTGAGAACTGTGTCTTTTAAAAAGTTTCGTGCCACACTCAGCAAGGTAACTAAGCTGATCTTTTACAATTTGAACTTGGGTTAGCTGGGTGAGCTGTGTCCTCTAGGCTGTTCCATTCTCCATCACTGTCTGTTCCAGCATCAAGACAAAGAAGACACTATCAATACATTCAATAATTTGCAATGGTGTGAATCCAATGGTTCCATCATTAGATCTATATGACCTTTTAATTGGGCTCTACTAGATATTAGATGGAGTTTAGGGCACTGGTCTCTTTAGCCACAAACTTAAATAGCTTGGTAATAGTTTATCCAAGAAACCAGCTCTCTTCCTTTTACACTGCCACTGATGCAGACTGCTCAGTTGCTCTAACTGCAGGAAGGAATTAGCTCACCTCTCTAAAAACTCATGAATTCCAACTTTTCTTGTCCTCCCTTGATAAAACAGAGATCAACTTTAATTTCCTGGATGTGATGTTAAAGCTGGCCAGTACTGGGGATGTATTTCTAGAGGCTCAAAATGAATTCAGCTCCTGTTCAGATTTAGCAGTGGCTGACATGAGTATGTTTCCTAAAGGACTATTTTTATGCCACTGAGAGGTCACTGTAAGTTTAAATATCAGGATACCTTAGGCTCCCATATAGGCATTTTTAATTTTGCTTACATCCAAACAAAACTGCATTGCTTTTAAGCCTTCTGAAAACACTAGGTATTGCAAAACACATCATAAGCTCTGGTTCAAAGAGTATCAATTAGCTTGCTCTTTTACTTGAACTATCTGGTTTAGTGCGGTAATTGGAAAAGGCTTTGAATTATTACTTGTTGAGCTAAGAGGCTCCAGCCAGGAATAGGTCTTCATCGTGTTGGTGGAATGTACAAATCAGTCAACCTTTGCTTCAGAGACTTGGGCTAAATATACCAAAGTGTTTACAAATCTTAGAAACCTAAAATTCATAAAAAATTAATGGCTCTTATACTACCACATATACTAAGAAGACATAGGTGCTGATGCAATGCCTATCCCAAGGCCTTGCTGTATTGAAACCCTGAACTGGGAAAGGTCTGAAGTTGAAAACATAGCAGAAAGGAGGAGGAGGAAGACTAAGTTGCAGAAGTTAACAAAACGTATGAGTAGGAGGTTAGGTATAGTTTAGATTATTATTCTTAACAGTCTCTGAACAAGAGATTTTGTATAATCCAAAGCAGGAAACCTGTTCATTAGTAAATATGTCTGTACAATATTGTACAATATATTCCCTGGTATTTTCAGGTTCAGCTTTCTGTGTATTGATATTTAAAAATGCCAACAGAGAACACCATACTACCTTCTTCTTACAAGAACAGTATTAGACTTCAAATTATCCTTATTTCAAATGACAGATCATAAGGATTTTCATCAAATGGCTTTTTAAGAAATTTACTGCAGCAATCAATTATGAATCCCAGATTTAGACAGTGACTTCTCTTAGACAAACAGGTGCATACACATCCTTTAGCACAGCAAGACTCGATAAGTTTGTTTACAAAATAATTCACAATAAATCTCACAGGTAGTTTGCTTTTCCTTCTGAATGCAACATCAGAAAAACACATTAAACTCTGAGGAGTTATGTGCCTGTCCATGAGAATGTGCCCATGTAAAAGAGGAATGAATATAACAGAATTCTAAATTTTGAAAACCAAATTCTTGCAATTTGCAGGAGCAATTAAGAGCAAATACAGTTCGTTACTGTTATTTTTGCACAGGGACCTATTTAACTTCTGTGGGACTGGGTGTGTGATAACTGTTTGCTAGTGGGACTACAAGATTTGCAACATAAACTTAAACTGGGAAAAAAGAAATCCTTTGCTGGTACAGGTTCCTGTTATATGAAATTGAGAGTAAAGCTTGCTTAGAAGACACTAGCGCTTCTCATTCTAATTTTCAGATTATAAATTACATAGTACAATTTATAACATTTAAGTGCAACCGGCTATCATTTATTTTTTACATCTCAATGAAACACCAATATTGGAAAAGATTTATGCTTTGTGCTAGGAAATTAAGAGAAATAGAACTGCATCCCTGAAAAATGTGAACGTCAAGTCAAATTTCCAGATTGTCTCATATCTTGCAGAGTAGACTGGTTTAGTTTCTATGGCTGTATCTGTGGGTCAGCTAGAAGCAGAAACACAGAAGAAAACGTTCTTCCAAGAAAGTATGTATACAAGGGATTTGTGGAGACACCCCAAACTTTTGGGATTACATACATTAAGGAGAATTTTGTCACTGGAAAGTGAAGGATTGTTCTTTGTTCCTTTCTGCCATCTTCTCTCCCCATCCTGATGCCCTGCCTTCATGCTGAAGTGAGGCTCAACATCAAACTCCCCTAGACTCTATAACCCCATGTCTACTACTTCTGTCTTCCTCCATGATGACACCTAGTGTTTAACAGCTAACTTGTTCTGCTCAGGGCACCTTCTAGGGCAAAAATAATTGTACAAAAATACTTTTAAAACAAACATGGTGTAAGTTTTAACCTAAAACCTGGCACATCTTAGGAATAATACACCTGTTATATCACTACTTTAAAAGACCTTACCTGCACCAAGTTAGAAACAGAATGCTTTTAAAGGTTTTCAAATGTCCTACATCTTAGGTGTGAAATTGGTAGTGAACCAGTTGGTGTGAATGATTTTATTTGAAAGGACATTGCTCTAAGCTTTCTAATTCTTCACATGCTCTTTGTAAAAATGTTTATATAGAAGATGATGGCCTTTCCATGCTATGTAGTTACAATTGCTTCAACAGATCACTGCACAAGAGAAGTGAACTCCTGCCTAATGAAAGCTGGCCTAGTTGGAGTTCCTCCAATGCCCTTTCGTTAAATTTAAAGTTCATAATATTAATCAGGCAACTGCTTATACTGGGGATCAAGTGAACATTTTCTAAAATTACAGCTGAGTTTTGTCAAAATGTTAGCTTTCCTTACCAAGTGTATTCAGAATGTCTGCTTGATATCTCCCACTGACTTCTAAATAACAAAGCCCATTCAGTAGGCAGCTCTGTGGGGTTGTGCAGTGCCTGCAGCCCCAGCTGAAGGAATATCAGCAAAGGAAAGAAACCACAAGTACTCATCCAAATTTAAATTCAACACACCACAAAAAGCATTCCTAGGGAAGGGCAGTCTGTGCCAGTGAAAGTGGGCCACATATTGTAAATTTTGGTGTCAAAGGAAAGGCTTCCATTCAAGACTCTCCAGGATGCTGGCATGGTTTTTGCAGTCATGCTCTGCAGGGGAAAATGGCTGGTTGGTCTGTTTACAACAGATTCACCAGCCCCCCTTTCTGAATTATTGAAACAAAGGCTCCTCCACTCTCTAGTGAAAACTATAATCTGCAGGATGCAGAGGACAGGCTGCTGCCTACTGAACAGCCAAACTCTACATGACCAAAACTCTGCAGAAAAATATTGCTTCTGCTGGTATCTTCCTAGTACAGATCAGCATAACCTGAAGAACATTTTCTAAGAAATCCTTTCCCTTTGTAGCCTTACATATTTGCAATCATCAAACCAGGGAAAGAAAAGAATTTCCAAGGCAAATGCTGCCCCAGAAGTAGAAAGATATACATCTTCTTGGTAGAACTGAGATTCAAAAGAGTAGGAGGCAGGACAGATTCAGAGGGTCATCCAAATCTACTTTGCTTTTTTCTCCTCAGAACATTATCCTCCCAGTACACAAGAGATCTCAGCCAACTCCTTTGATTCTCCCATCCTTTCTGGTTCAGCTTCAGTTGCTTTTATTCTTCACAATTCTCTTTATTTCTTCTTTCTTTCGTTCCCTATGTTCTGCAGGCAAAGCTGCTATTTTCTACCTTTTCCTAGTGAGTGGCCTAATCTTTCCCCCAGTCCATATCAATGGAATGAAAATAAACAAATCAGAATTGTAACAAATTTTATATCTGACCAGCTTGTTTATGATGTGATGTATCCCTTTTCGCTTTTACACTGTCTGCTGAGGCTGTGAAAACTCTTCTCTTCAGAGCAGGGACTGTCACAGAACTGAACAGTTCCTAGCTGAGTCTGAAGAATCCTCTAATTTGCTAAAGAAAATATCTGGGCAAAGTATGACCCTCTTACTGAAAAATAGTCAATGTGAAGTTCAGTACATCAGAATAAACTGATAAAGTATCTAAATGCATTTGCCAAATAAGATACTTGTCTATTGTAAACCATCCAAAAATACCCTCATGGCTAGGATCCCTGTAAGTATAAACATTCTGATGAAGCAAAATGATTTAGAGTTACAATTTAAAAAACTGGAGTAAGCAAAAGGATACATAGGAAACATAATACTAATCCTATCCCAAAAGATTGTGCTATTCAAGAGGATCTAGAATATTAATTAGTAAGTTGTTGCAAACCTATAAAAAATCATCCCATAATTACTCTGAAAAAAGTTGCAATTTCAAAGCTACACTGCAGAATAGCATACTGGATTAATTATGCCAGACTGCAGCAATAACCTTGAATTAAAGCTGCAACCTTCTATTTTTAAGAAACAATTGCCTTTCTGGTTGATGAAACCTGTCGTCCCATCAGGTAACAGACGTGACCAGGAAAGAGAAAAGCAATAATGAGTCAATCCAAGCTGTTTGATACATTTCAAATCTTCCTCCCACAGAGTGTAGCTGCCACAAGCCACATCACCAGTCTGGTTCTTGAAAACTCGATCTCCTCCCTGATGGGTGAATGTGTCCCAGACATTAGGGCCCTTTCCATCTGCATTCCAGCCTTCTGCTTGAAAAACAAAACTTGGTCGTTACACTTTTGACATCAAAAGACATATGTTGAATGTAAATATTTATCACAAAGTAGGCACAAAATCCTCAAAATCCTATGAGCAAAATGAGCAGTATTCACTCCCCACTCCTTATATCATTTAAAGTAACAAGGAACTTTCAAGCATTAGTATGTATCTGCAGTAGGTTTTGCATTTATTCATATTTTTTTTTGCTGCTAATTATTTGAAAATCCTGTTTTAAAAAGCATTCAGAATTCTGACACTCTTCATACTTATTAGCCAAAAATCAGATGTTTGCAACTCTTGAGATATTACAGGTTTTCACAAAGGGCATTTTCTAATGCAACTTCCATCTGTAAATGTAAAGATCAGTCCATATCAAAAAAAGCCTTTAGGGTATGAGAAATACATCCAACAAATAGGTACTTATGGCTTTCTGGATGTCCTTTGAAAATCCTGACAGTCTGTTAAAAAGAAAGGAATGCCATTATGAGCCATGGCCTTAGGCATATACAAGCTGAATTAATAACACAGCTCTGCAAAACTTCTGCTTTTTGCTTAGCCAAACCTTCACAGAAATTAATTTTGAATGCTCAAAATCCCTACCCCATTTTCTTCACTTTCATAGTTTTGGGAAATTTCTTTGCAATTCCAAAACTGAGACAGACTGATAATCTTTAAAATACTCAAAATTTAGCTGCTGTCTGAGATAACACAGTAGAAACATCAAATAGTATTTAAACCAAATAAATGCACTTTTCTTCATGACGAGCTTCTTTGCCTTTCCAGAGCAATGCTGTAGCTGAGGCAAATATTACATTTTTAATGTGGAGAGCTCTGTAAACTTACACCCCTGCAAAGTGTGATTTAATCATAAAATTCCAAATAACCCCAAAATGGCCAACCTCATTTACCAGCAAGATTTTTCAGAATTCCAGTGAATGCCCTGTTCCAGGGTTACTCTTTAAAAACTAAAATGACATTCCATGTTAAAATCATGTATAAATTAAATATCAGTTGGGTTGTAAGATTAATAACTATATAATAGCTACATATCAATCCTCAATAAAAGTGTTTTAATAATCAATTAGTATCATAGAAATTAGAGATGGAAAACTATTAGGAGGTCATTGAGTCCATCCCCTGCCAACACAAGATTGCTCCCTTAAGTATATTCAGTACTTAATATACATCTGTCTTATTAAATCTAAGTTTAATGCAAGGTTAAGCATATTGAAGACACTTAATTTAAAGCATTACTAAAATCTGTAATATCACTTCTATAACCTAGCTTTTCAAAGATCATTGTCACATTTCATGTTCTTTACAGAATTTTATTGCAGCACACGAACACCAATACATCTACATTTGGTTGGTCAGTAAATTAAACTCATATGGGACAACCTTCAAAGTAGGTCAAATTTTAGATCCAGACAGTTTCTCTTATTTTATCACAGACTGTGCTCTGTCTGTCTGGTCCTCAGAAAAATACAGTACTAAAATTTTTCTATATCCTGCTTCTGATTTCAAATATGCCTGCTGAAATAGTCATTTTAGAGGAGTGTAGGAAATAACAAATAACAGTAATTCTTTGGTGGTACCTAGAATTTAGAAGCCTTTAAGAGCAGGCATCCCGCACCATATCGATATGATATAGCTCTCTTTTCACTACGGTGGAAGTGAAGGGAAGCCAAAAGCTGCCATAATGGGCACCTAACACACCTTCATTTAAGAATCAGCAGCTAGAGCAGATGCCGAACGATTTCTTTTTTGTCTGCCTTCCTCCAGCAAAGGAGGTGGCAGAGAGGAGGAGAAGCATTTGATTTTCAGCAGAGTATGACAGTACTACTCCAGTGGTCATTAGCCACTATAAAACCCTGACTGGGACTGTAGCAAACAGATCCACTTTCAAGCATTTCTCATGCTGTTCGAAGAGCCTCTCTGTACAGTGTAGAATATCTAAGCTAGCTAAATAAAGTATAGGAGGCAATCTAGCCAAGGCAACAGAAAGCTCCACATACACTAACGTATCCTGCTGAGCCACAATTATTCTGCACAGAGCTCTGCTCTGCTTCAGTGAACCGAGCTTGTACCTCTAAGCTTGCTCAGAAACCTCGATGCTATACAGCACTTCATGGTGTAGACATACCCTGAATTTTAGTGTGCTTTGGGGCCATGAAAAAAACAGTGATGAGGAACTGATTTTACATTTCAAACACACAGATGAGACTTAGCTACCAAATCATCACATAACATGTCATCAAATGATTAATATAAATCATCATGAAACGTGATGCATATTCCCCATTCTCTGCAATTATTACAATGGACTAAGATAGAATGTTTTTTCATTTAAGTGAAGTTAGTGAAGCAGGAATATTACTGGTCAGAATATTGAAGTTTTCACATACTTTTCCAAGTTAGCTTTTCTTCTAATTCAGCTGTGCTTTCACCTTTCAGAGTGAAATTTTCTTGGCCTGGTCTCTGCCCAAAAGGTGAAATTTTGTTTGAATTAATGCAGTTCAACTATTTGACATATGAAAGAAGTCAAAAAAAAACCACTTTTACCATCACAAGAATTTTTTGCAACTTTTCCCTCTCAAAAAAAAAAAAAAAAAAAAAAAAAAAAATCAAGCAGAGAGTTGAAATTTAGCATAGAAATGGCCCTCAGTAAGGAGAAGTGCTTTTGAGTGTTCTGGTGCAAATTGATTTTGATTTGACTGAGTCATGAACCTTTGAAATCTGCACTTTGAGCATGTAGAGTACAATTGGTATGATTTTTTAGCACTTTGAAATATACAGAGTGGAGAAGGTTGTGCTGTGCATAAATACATAGCTGACAGTAAAAAATAAAGTAGCCTGTCAGCCCTCGCCTCATTCACTGTGTATCCTGTGATATGTGCAGCAACTGAGTTTGGACTCTACAAGAACTATTGCTTCAATCATGCTGCCTCTAAGTCAGAAGCTGCACAGCTTCCAAAGCTTTCAGGAGGAGGAATTCCCTGTTGAGTTTCTTACTTCTGCGGGAAAAGGGTCATCTGAGTAGTGTCTAGACCACATTATAGATTTTTAATTTTTTTTTTTTTTAAATTTCTCCCACTCAGAAGCCTTAGGAAAGCTCATTAAAAATACATTAAGAGAACATCAAAGTTGCACATCTAGCCACTCAAAAGACAGGGAATTATAATGTCATTCTATATGCACACATAATTCACATTGTAAAAGTTAGTTAGTAGCACTATGCACATTGCAGAACTCAAGTTAGAATCTGGCCCAGAATATTGATTCCCTGGGAACAGTGAGCTGTTCAGTCTATTAGGAGAAGCTAACTGAGCTCATTAAAGGGTACCAAGCATGGGCAAGTACTCTCGCTTTCAGCAATAACCAAGAACTAAAGGCTACATCCTCAAAGACAATTTTAGATCTACAACTCCCATTTAGATACTGAAATCAATGGGAGCTAAGTGCCTGTATGCTGCAGGGTATAATATGAGAAAATCAGATCTATATGTATTTTAAAGGTCTCTAAACACATATTTATGAAGGTATAAACTTGGGGTGGGGGGGCTACGGCTGTAGGTGTCCCTGTACTTTATGGGTTTACATTCCTTAAGCTGCCACATATTTACATGTCATGGTGGGCAAATCACTTTACCAGCACCTCCATTCAGTTGGGAACAAGATATGTGTCCCTGGGGACGGCCTCCATGAGTCCAACTGTTAATCTCTCAGTTCATTATTTTTCATATTCTTTGGAGATTAATTCCTAACTGAGGACCACTTGTGAGTACCAATGACTGACGAGGTAGTTCTCCCATACAGTTTTGGAACAGCTGACAGTAATCTACTTAAATTAGCTCTACAGAAAGGAATTAAAGAAGTAGTTGGAAAATTACTTATATCTGTTTCCCCCCCCCTCCCCTACTGTCAATAGCTAGTGAAAGATTCCTCCTCCTTTTCCATTACCTAGCCATATTTCTGAGATTTGAAACATCTTTTACCCTCTTCTTACTGCTCAGACCAGAAGCATTTAAACAAGTGCTACATGGATTTGCATCAGATGTAGCACCTATGTAACAAGGCAAAGACCACACACACAGTCTCCCTCCTGGATCCAGAATTTGTGTTCGCTTAAAACTTCCTTAACACTTCGGCAGCTAAAAATTGACACCTTCAATTTGATATGCTGCTGTAGCTGCATCCCAAGCAAATCCAACTGGAAAAGCAATATCCTCTGGCACTGGCTGCAGAGGACGGGCGAATACACAGCATTATGCGATGCTGTGGAGATGTAGGCTTCATTTGCAGACAACGGTTTCTGGCTCGATCATTCTTCCACTTGTTACAAGCAGATTCTATACTGAAGACAAAAATAGACCCTCTGCAGCTTCACACACTGAAGGGCGAGCCATGCACTTTGCATATCTCAGGATTAAAGCAGAGAGATTCAGTCAGCTAACAGCAAAAGTGGAAAAGGCAGCAGTGGAAAAGCCTAGTATGGTCACGGTAAAAGGCTCCACCTAGTACAAAGCATTAGTGTGCAGAACAGATCCCTCTCCCCTTCACTTCCCCCTCACCACCAACCTCCCAGCTAGAGGACTTTGTGGACCCTCTACTCAACATAAATCATTTAGCCACCAAGCAAAAAGTCATTTCCACCCTGTTCAGTAAGCTTCAAAAACCAGCAGCACCTCTTATTTTCTGGCATCAAATTTATATTTTTTCTCTCCCGAAACCAAAACAACTTGCCTGAAGTAGGTGAGAAGGGATGTTTTAGCCATTACATGTTTAGCAGTGGAAACCAATGAGTAGAAGAGGAAGATTTGTATGGGAGAACAGTCAGAACAGCTATTTTCCTCCTTCTTTATAATCCCATGGACGCTCATGTTTTCTAGAGCAGCAATGACAACCTTATGGCATGTGTGCCAGAATCAGCATCTGCAAAACAGCCCTCAGGTCTCTTCCTCTACCTTCTGTCAGTGCTGTTACTGCTCTCCTGTCAGCAGGCTGAGAAGGGAGCAGCAGCAGCAGGACGAGTCAGAGTAAGGCTGTAACAAGTGGGATGGGCTGAAAGTAGTTTACTGTCCCTTCCCGGAGAACTGCAACACCTGGCACACTAGATGGCACTACTGCAATTTTTTTTTTTTGATTTACAGGATTTTTTTCCCCCCATTTGTTATAATACTATTTCCACACTGCTTTCGCCAAGGTCAGTATCTGCACATATTGGACTGCTAGGCAACAATGTATAATCACTATTCTTTTTTTCTGTATTCTTCTTGCACCTTTTTGATTTTGAAATCTTTCTGGGTGAGGACCTGTTCCTGCATAGCATTAAATTATACATGTAAGTGATAATTTCTTTGATAACAAAAATAAGACAAACCTGAACATACACAGAAAAGTCCCTAATACAGTTAATGCACCTACTTTTGCCAGAAATAAACACAACGAAAAAGTCAACCTCTTAGGAAAAAAAAATCCATTGTAGAGATGCAGAGAAGCTGATTTAATTCCAAATTGCACATTGCAGAACCAGACAGTGCAGATGCAATGCAAAATAAATCAGGCTTTCACAGCAGGCATGCATTTCCTCAAGTGTCTTTCAAATGAAAGGTAAAACCCCCTTGAATACAAAGGAACAAAGGGGGAAACGAGGCACAACATACCAACTTGTTCCCAAAACACATGCTGACACACGGTCTTGGCAAACATACATATCCTTTACATGTTTTATACAGATGACCAAAAGTTGTTGCAATGAACTAGTTAATGTTCTCTGGTTGAAGCAGCCTCCTCAGGCTTTCGTTTCCAAGAATGTAAGCATTGGACAGTTAACAGTAAAACTCATCAGGGACACCTTAAATCATGATTAATAGGTATTAATGAACCAGAGTAATAATGCGTATTTTTTACATCATTAAATGTTATTGGTAGGTACCTCTGAAAATGTAAGTGACATTAAATCTTTCCCAGAAAATCATACAATTCAATTTCACAAGAGATATAATAAATATGTAACTCAATAATAGGGGGAGATGGGCAGACAGGAGATAGTAGCAATAAAAACCCAATAAAAAGTTTTATAAAAATGCTTAACCATAAAAACAAGGCTAAAAAGTGTCACTGCTGATTCCCTAGCAGGAATCAACAGAGACAGAGATGGGTTTTAGGAGAGATTGAGTGGGAGGAAAATATTCCATAAGCAGTCTGGGGAAGAGTGAACAAAATTTGCCTCAGAGGTTAAGGCAGATTCACAGTAATGAGATAGCAGGCTATGCCAGATAAGTAGGCACATACTGAAAGATGCAGAGCTTCAGAATTCAGAGAAGGTGAGTTTATAGCAGTTAATCTCAAACTCTTCTGGCAACGCAATTTCTAGATTTGTGACCCCACTTCTGGTTGCATTTCTGGACTCATGAGCCCACTCCTTGTTTCAGTAGCAGGACTTGCAACTATATGTCCATTAGACCCACTGTATGTCATGGCCCCTAGGAAGTACCTGCCTTCTTACTCTGATAATTTTCCCTACATCTAGCAAATAACCTGACCCCAACCTGAATTACAGTATTTTACTGTCCCATTGTTTTGTTCAACACATACAAGTATAAAACTGCAATGGATCTCAGTTCTACCTAGAGGCAAATTTTTTCCAGACTAGGTTTAGGGTTTTTACATTTGCACTGACACAGACTATATGTAACTAAATGAACCCAAGCTCAAGAATCCCTAGGAAAAATAAAGCAGTTCTTGGATATCCAAATGTATTTGGACAAAGATATTTTTGGCAAGTCAATAAAGACTGAGAATAATTCACCCCGATGCTAAAGGTTGGCAACCTAGCTTCATAAAATGCTAAGTATTGTATTAAGGTGAATGATGAACAGCCTTTGGTGTTGGGCCCTTAAATCACATGGGATTAATTATTATCAGAGGAATTATATCTTGTCAAAATTAATTTTTCCTTAATGAATCGATGTTTCCTAATGACGTATTATAAGTATGTTTAATAGTATTTACTACAGAAGTTAGAAATTAAACTTTGAAGGGGTTGTGAAAATTAAAATCTCTTTCCTGAAACTTTACACTGTGTGGGAACAGAAGGAGGATATAGCTGCTTTGGAAGCAAGACTGTACATCTCTGAAACCGCCAAAGATAGAAGTTCACATATTTTGTGAGTTGTCTTTGTAATTGCTACTCATAAATTTAGCTTCCCTCCCTGGCAACATAATGGAACAGCTATTGAGAAAACAAATTTACTGAAACACTTTGAAGTCTGCCAGACAAACTTGATTTTTTAATAGTAATTCAAAATTAATGAATAAAGAGCAGAAGCTATACTGTCACATGTCTGAATTTTAGTAGTATACTGTTTTCTTTAGTATATTTTAGCACTGAGATTAAGGTGTTCTCAATTAATTTATGGAGACAGTTTCCACCTTACACTGTGGCTGCAGTAGAAGACTCCTAACTTTGATCTTCTAAATTGAGCCTTAATTAGAAGCCTCTGCTGGATTGTTGATTAGCCTTTCTTCTCCCATCTCCAATGTGTCAAAATTCTTTTCCCAAACTTAAATCAAATTGGAAATGAACTATCATGTTGACTGAAATGAAGGGTGATGACAAACAATGAAGGGTAATGATAAACAATAACTTTGAAGGGAGGCATTTAGTGCAGTACACAAAGATTAGTATTACTTCTGATCTCATTTAATAGCTTCAATAATGAGCTAGAAGAGGGAGTAAATGGTACATTAATGAACTCTGCAGATCTATTAAACTAGGAGGAGCTGAGCACGCTGCTGAAAATGGAGAAATAATACAAGGGGTCATGGGAAGATTAGAAACACAGGCAGAATATTGCAATGAGATTCAGTTTAGAAAACAGAAGAATAATATTTGGGTAAAAAAAATCAACAGATGGTAACAGGTAAAAATCTGGAGAGCTGTAATGCTGGAAGAGATTTCAAATTAAGAACATCAGGAAAACTAGGCAAGAATCTGTAGCTGAGCATCGGAGAAAACCAGTGAAATTTGGGCAAAACTATTAAAGAATAAACAAAGAAGTAATGACTCATCTTAAAGCAGCTCTACAACCATCAGTTCTCTTCTGCATCTAGTCTGGGCACTGGGAAAACAGATTATCAGTCAGATGGTTAGAGATTTTGCAATTATGGAATTTTTTTCCTGGAAGAAAAATTCAGAGTAACCCATCCATTTAACAAACAGTGTTGTCCTTCATGAAGTGAATGACATTACAGTGAGCCACTGGCTAAAAGACCATAAAAGAGCATGAGACAGAAGAAATAAAATATTCTCCCACTGCTCCTGGTAATTGCATCATGCAGCTTGAATTTTTTTATATTGCTGAGGAAACTGCCAATGTAATGCCAGCTGCTATGAGCTTTCCAATACCAGGTATATGTGTACAATATCTTGGAGAGCTAAAGCTAGTTGTGAGCAAGTTAATTCCAGTTGAGGAGCTCACAAAAATTAATCTTGCTGGGAATAACTCTACACGAGCTATAGTGGACACCAAACTAGTGTTTCATCACTCCCTGTACCAAAGACAGTACAGTACATATGCAAAATGATATTCTGTATTGGTCATCAGTCTTCAAAAGTCCTTGGTAGCTCTTGGCTGTTGAAGGCATTGTCCTTTATTGCTGAGTGCTTCCTACAGCATTTTTAACTGGGCTTGGCCGTTCAGGAGTTTGTCATTGTCACTACGTTGTGACCCAACACTGACTGTGCAGCGAGCAGGGCGTTGATCCACAGCTTTAAATTTGCACACTTCAGTAGAAAGCCTGGCAAAAGCCCTTTCATGTAAAACCATGCTCTATTCATTTATATCTCAGCATGTCGTGCCATTCCACGCTTCTGGATTGTTCACCTTCTAGGTGAAAAAGCTTAAAAACAATGAGCCATCATGCAAAAAATGTCAGGATAAAAAAAGGGAGGATGTGTATATGAAAACCAACACAAAAAATAGAAGAAGCATAGAGAGAACCCCTGGTCCCTTGTGAATGTAACCTGTTTGCTGAGACAACACCCCTGCACTGATGTTTCAGAGACAGCTGCCTACATTTTCCAGAAATTGAGAGTTTCAACAAAATTATAGAGCTACTTACTGGCAAACTTATTTGATATGATTTTACCAGGAAAATATCTGCTGTACCTAATCAGATTGGCTGCAACTGGTTAGAATGACATATCTAAATGATTTTAAACTAAACTTGTTAATAATTTTAAAATAGAAGGCAAAGAAGTCTTACATGTGTGTGAAAGCATTATAGTTTCCCTGTTTATGTCATGAATCTGTGGGCTAATTCACTACAGAGCTGAACTTTCAAAATCATGCACGCATAATCTTCACTGCACATACCAAGTTCGGCTTTAAAACCGGTATGCCCCAAATTTACAGTATGTACACTTCAAAATCCCAGCACCTTATCCAAGAGTTACCTCACTCTGGAACACCGTTTAAGTGTCCATATAAATACAAATCTAAAGGTCAAATTTCACTCTTTTGAAAACGTGGGCCCAGTATCTGGTTGCTTTGATGCTTCTGAAACTTCTCCTTTATTATCAGCTAAATCATATTTCTCCTTAGAAACCTGTCATATCACTTGGGTATTATTCCTGGGAGATTATATACACGATGTCTGTATTACTCTCCCACTCTAACACTCACAACTTCCATATTTCCCAGAAGAGCAGTGATTTGGTTTTGCTTGCTTCTGACCCCGCGTGCCATCAATAAGAAGCCAAAGCAGGGTAGAGCTCGTGGAGAACATAGCCCCCCCCCCCAGCACACAGCCACTCGGAGGCCCTGCTGCCACTGCACTCCCCGGGGGCAGAGGCACGTGCTCCCCCCACATCACGCAGGGGGGAAAAACGTTACTGAGGAGCTTGAACGCTTTCAGGGGATGATGAAGCTTTGTTCTCACAGTCTATCAATCCTCTGTTGGCATCAGAGGAAATCACTAGCCAGAGCCAACCAGATTTGACAGAAAACTAACATTTGTGAGAATACGTGGCTGAATCAATGAATAGACTGATATTGGCGTTGCAACTGATGGAAAGCCTGAAAAGTAGGTGCAACTATAATGTTAGGCATCACAGAATATACTCACAGGAGACACACTGCAGATGCTGATACTATGGGAAATGCTCCAAGCAAGAAGCATAAAACCACAAAAATCAAAACCCTCAGATAAACCTGGTTATGATCTGAATGATCATAGAAGTACTTATTTTTTTAATTTTTTTTTTCCAATTCTATGCAGGTTTTCTCACCAAAACACTAATAACCTAGAAAAATTCTTAATACTTTATACTATTTGTTTTTCTTTCAAGGATTTTTTATTATTTATTTTATCACATACATAGAATAAACTAGGAAATTATTCTTCTCAGACCAATTTTATACTAGGGATATATTGACTAAACCAAATTATTTCAACATTTATGATACATATTAAGTCCTGTAAAGTCCCATATTTTGTTTTCAGATTTAGCTAGAAATAGTGCAACTAGTTTTTATAGCAGTGAAACTGTATCTTTCATTTTCTTTTCTCACAGAAATGCTGTTTCTAATGTCATTGACTATGACTAATGACATTGACTATGACTTTAGTAAATATGCTTGAAAAGCTTCTTCCACCAGTCAGGATTAAGAAATCCCATTATATTAGTGCATTTACATAAAATTCACTTCCCTATATCAGCAATATGGAACTATCTACTATTAAGCAGCAGCACACTGTGAGAGACAGTAGTAGATATTACTTTTCAAAAGATTTGTGCTACACCATTATGCTGTAAATATTTTTTCCTTTTGCAAGAAATACTATCCATTGTACTCTTCATTTTTATCCTGCAAAATATTAGTGAACACTACTGCTTGCACCTGGAAACGGAGATAAGTAGCACAGCAGTACTTTAATTTGACAAAGTAATCCAAACACCTATTTGGAATTCAGTAAATACAGGTTATTTTTCAAACAACTTGTGCTTTATATGTATTTTTTGGTATTCCAAACAGTATTACAGATGTGAAGTGATGTCTCAGGATTATGTTATTCTGGGAATATCACAAAACATGTACCTGACCCTGAAGCCAAACCAATAGACTCAAAAGAAAAAAAAAAAAAAATAAAAAAAAATACAACTGTTTAACATAGCTCTCTCTTGCTTGATTTAAACACATAAATAAAAAAGATAAATTAAAGAATACAGTAGGTATAATGGTTCAGCACTGACCTTTTTATCATCACAAAGGTTGTCTAATTAACAAAGAAGTCACACAGATGAATACAGTATCTCATTCAATTTAAGATCTTTAGATCTTTCCTAATGTTTTAGCTTGGGACACAGAAAACTGAACAGTCACATAGTATAATAGATGAGATCATATACAATTTTCCTCTTCTGATGAAATACTAAGAAGTTTTATAAACACACAACAAAAAAAGTGGAGTTTATGGGTAAGCAAGTCTATTTTTCAGTCCAGATCCTTTGTATACCTCTCTCTTAATTACCTCTTTCGAACTAAACTTGTGAACAAACCTAGTAATGGTTGTTGGATTAAAGCTTTTGGCTGCTCAGTGATCAATATCCAGTAGGAGGCAATTGTTAAAGCTGTGAGGATGTGAGGGCTAGGTGAACACACAAACCAAGCTCTTCGAAATGTTTCTGGCACCTTACGTTCCCTGTGGAGGAACGTAATTCCTCTCATTTCCATGGAGGCCTGTAGAAAAATAGCATGTGTTTATGTAATTAAAAGACTACATCATGATATATGACATGGATTAGGATGGGGGACACAAAATCAACCTTTTGCCAACCTTCTAGACTTTGAAAAGCAGATTTTGCAAATTACCATTGTTTTAGCAGAATAAATACAGCAGCTTGTTAAATGTGTTTAGAAACTGTCCACCGGTGATGCTGCTACCCATATCACTTTCCTCTCAGTCTGAGCCAAGGCAAGAAGTTGTAACAATAGAAAGCCGCTACCTTTTATGTGGGCTATTACTACAGCTTGTCACTGGTTTCAGTTGTTTCCTTGCCAAAGACTGAGTAGCTTTATATTGAGTTCCAAGTTCTGCAGCAGAGTGTGCTCTACTGATTATCAATTATTTTTATACTCTGCTTCTGGCTTGAATTCCTGATCCTAGCGTCTGTTTTTTTTTCTTTTTTCTTTTTTTTTTTTTAAAAAAAAACACAACCTTTGGCAGCAGTAGGGAAATGGCAGGGAAAGTTTTGTTTGGCCTCTGAACTCTAGCATGGAGCCTGCTCAGTCTCTGTAGGAACAGCTCAATCCAGTTAATGCAAACAAGCTGAGGGGCTGAAGCATTCTCAAAACGGACTGAATCTTTGGCAGATTACACAACCAAACTCTATGTTCTCCACTGAGCTTATGTAAAGTATGTTTCTTCCAAGGCTTATACTGGGTCCAAATTTCAATGAATCTTAACAGATAGGACAAGAGCAGTACACTGACAATCACATGTCATTGGTGTCCCAATTTTGATTTGCTCTTTCAGTGCCTGGAGATGCTAAAGCTATCTTGCTTTCTTCCTGCAAAAATCTCATGTTTCAGACACCTCTGATTCATAACAGGACAAATTTGAGACTGAAGGAAAACGCAGTCAGAGTCGTGGTCCAAAACAATGAGGAATAGATGCAATAGTTATGAGAGGTGTTAGCCGAAATATTTGCAAGAGAGTCCAGTTCTTAGTTTGCTTGAGCCAGGTTAGAACGTGCATTTCTCACTAGCCCAGATGAGTGTCCTAAGCAGCATGTATTGGCTATCCTGAATTTACGAATTCCTCTAATTTTTTTGGCATTCTGGATATCTTATTGATAAAACATATATCACAATGCTGCACTCTGACAAAATACATTGGTTCTTATGGACGCCAGTTTTCAACAGTAAAAAAAGATTTTTAGAAAGTAATAATAAACTCTGCTTTTTAAACCCCATCTTTCCATATTCACTGTTTTCTTGTTTTTAAACATATTAGTGTGGAATACCTCAGAATGCAAGGGAAAAATGCAAATTCTATGACACCAACAAGCAGAAAACAAAAGATTCCCATTTTGGGCTCTATGAACAAAATCAACACGAGCTTTCCATTAAAGTAATTTGAAGTTGGATCAGGTCTTAGCTTCCACCAAAATAAACCATTTAATCAACCTGAATAAAAGGAGAAGGAAATATAACACAGGAATGGTACCCAAAATTTTTCCTCAAACAAAATGTCTTTTTTTCATATAACTGTAACTGATATTTTAAAAGCTATTTTCTCAGTCTTTCAACGTGGCTGAACTTCCACTAGAGCAATGGCATGTTAAACGGCAATTGCAAAAGGTGTTGGGATTTTTTCTTTCACTCTCCCTCTCCTAATCAAGTTTAGCCAACTCCTCATTAATATATGCTATATATAATATTTCTAAGGGTTTTCTAAAGACTGTGGATCCAATGTGTCTCTTGCAGTTACAGCGCAGTCTTGGATTGATGCCAAGAACAGACTCAATATGTGTATCTCTCAGCATGCTCTGTCATGTGCTATTGGTTATAAAGCTCTCAATTGTTATACAACTAGATTAGTGCCTTAAGCATACCTTTGCCATTCAAGGAGAAGGTTTAAACAAAACAAAACTTTTGTTCTCCTAGGAAAGTTCAATGAGAATGTCAGCATGACAAAGCAAGCTGGGAATATTTTCTTAAGAAAACATCTTGTGATTAGTATAGCTTGTTTCTGGCAATACCTGGTCATTTGCATGGAATAATTTACAGCCATTAATTTGCCCAGGCACTGGTTTATTCTCTTCCCTATTTAAAGAAAAAAAAAAAAAAAAAAAAAGGTGATATCAATTTTTTGAACTATTTTTAAAAAAAATATTCTTCCGTTGAATGTGCTATTTTCAAATGAGCAGTTTACAAATGAAACAATGGAAAGAGAACACAATAAGTAGGAAATAACACTGTCCAAAGACAAAGAATCCTTTAAAAAATCAACTGATACCTATTGTTTCCTGCCACAATACAGCAAGCATTCCAGTGCAAAAAGGTTCCAGAGCTGTTATAAACAGATATTCCTCTGTCCCTGCAAAGATGCTATACAGGAGAACAGAATCCCTAGATAAAAGGAAATGATTTCTCAAAAGCCATACAAAAGATCAATATCAGAATCAGGAAAACATTTAGATCTTTCATCAGGCAAATGTCCTTTTCAGGGGACAATACCTATCTGTACCTTCTCACATCTACTGCAGAATTATCTGGCACTGAGCACATTTCTGGAGAGTTAGAAAACTGTGCAGATAGATGTTTTGCTTTACAACATACAACTATAAAAACTGGAGAGCTAGAAGGTTTTTTGTTATCTTTAATTGTCTTTTATATTTATGTACATATTGAAAGTAAGTTTACAGTACTGCTTTGTTCTGGACAGCATATCTGTAGAAATGCCCAACAGAATATGAAATTTTGTATATTCCTTCAAAAACTGACATTCATGGAGCTTTAGAACTCAAATGTTGAAATGTCACAAAGAAGACCTGAAACTCAAAATCACATATCCCAGCTCTGCCCTTCTGAACATTCTGTATGCAGTAACCTGTACGTACTGCTGAGTGGATGCTGAAACATATCTTTTCATCCATAACTTCACAATAACAAGTTTCCTGTACTAAATTTACTTTATATTTCAAAAGTTTTAAAGTTGAATGATTGCCTATTAAAGTCAATAGTACAGAATCTCAGCTCCCGTGGAGAAGGAAATCTTAAAGGCTTGTGTTCAGTATACAACCAATTCAAATGCGAACACTGTAATGACATTAGAGATTACCTTTTTATCATTCAAATTTCTCCTGTGAATCTGTGAGGGAAAGAGGTGATTTTTATGAAAGACATAATTATAACTGCTTTTGAAGTGAGTTGCGATCACAATCTACTAAAAGAGTGGAGAAGTATTGCACTGTAGGACTAGAATTTTAACAGATATGGCAAATCTATCTGCAAACAATAGCTTTTTCATTGGACAGCATCAAAGAACCGCTATGCTTTTCCATTGTGACTTATCTCTGTCATTGCCCACCTAGCACTTGAAAATTTATCTTCCTAACAATCATTAAAACTTGAATACAAACTCTTCTCAAACTATATTTGTGGATATATAGTGTAGGTATTAATCATTATGATAAATGAAGGAAAGATTTTTTTGAAAGCTGGAAATAGCCAAAAAAATTGTTTGGCTATTTGAGCCTAATTCAGGGAAATCTATGGACTAATGCCATTGTTCCACTCACAGCATCTCATACATGTAACCTTCCATGAGTTCATTCATCCCACTCATTTCTCTTTATGAATCTTGGACCATTGTGGAATCTCTCCTAAGTGTTAGTTTTGAAAGTAAAAATCACTGTATTATTTAGTGAGAGAAATATTTGTGTGCACTTCTTCTGAGACAGGAACCTCTTCAAGAGGAGAGGAAATAATTAAAGTTTCCAAACTTTGGCAATCTCATAATTTCATCTATTTCTTAAAGTTTTGTTTCTTTCCACACATGGCCCATACCGCTGAAAAAGAAACATAGCTTGGATAATCTGCGTAACTACCAAATAGGAATAGACTGGGATTAAAGCACTGAAAGGAACATGACTATACCAAGTATTCTCCAAAATAAATTTCAAAGTCTTCAGATAAAAGTGTTGCTTAAAGCTCTGTAAGAAAAAATCCACAACTCTTCATGTAAGAAAATGCAAACTGCTACATGATTTAAGATTACAAAGCTCAATTAAATATATTTTTTTCCTAAAACTTAATAAGTGACCTAGGATAAAATTGACCTTTGATCAATGATCATATCTGAGAAATTTCATCTATGAAGGTGAAAGTTTGCCAAAGTCATAAATAACTGAAAAGGACAGAAAGAAAGCATTAAGAAAACTATAAATGTCACTATGCTCTCTATCTGGAATACCATTGCTATTACTTTTACAGTGCAGTACAGACAGCAGAGTTAGGTGATCTATGGAACAACAATCAGTCACTAATAAAGAGGAAAAACATCATGAAGACTGAATATGAGACCATGGATCATCCAGAAGACCACCTACTGAAGAAGAAAGACAAAGAGGAAAAAGAAGTCTGTTTTAGCCAGCTTCAGTTTCTTACTGTGCTGACCCTTGAACCCCTAAGTCATCAGTTTCCAAATATTCAGTTTTACCCCGCAGAACATGTCATGATCAATGATCTAAAAGTTTTCCGCTGGCTGTATTGATCAAATATATAAGCAAAACACAACTGTCAGCTGCTCTGAGTTTACTGCTGATGAAGTGATGTTTAAAACAATTAATGAATTAATGCTTGAACACAGAAGAAAAAAGCCTAACTGATAATAAAAATTTAAAATGTTTAGTGCTCAATTTATTAATAATTTGCCTTCTAATTGATTTTTTAAAATTGTTTAACTGGCAAAACAGAGGTGTGAACTATAATTAGCAGCTACCTATAACAGCTAATTTTTTTAAAAATTTCTGTTAATTATTTCTAAAGTGAGGGAAGCAGGATCACTGAGGAAACCAAACTCTATTTGAATTATTGGTGTTTAAAAAAACAAATATCAGAAAATGCCAATTATTACAAAATGTGAAGGTTGATTACTTTTTGTAAAAAAAAGACAGATGAGCAAATGCTATGAAATGCTGAGGCAGGGCTGGGGCACACAAAGGAATTACAGTAAACTAATGAGCTTCCAGGTGTCAGCTGAGCTTGGGTAACTAACAGTATTTGCACTCTTAGCCTCAAGCAAATCTGAAGCAAAATGTGTTAGGTAAATCTTCAGGGAGAGCACCCTCTGTTAGCAGGATCAGCCCTAAACAAGAGCCAAGTTTGCAATGATGCACCACTTCAAGAAGAACAAACCTACCTCGTTCTTCCTTGTCCTGATCTGAGAATAGGAATGATTTCAACTTTTAAAAGTGGCAATTTAATTTCCCTCTGACAGCAAAAGAATGATCCAAGACTCAGCACTACCTTACCTTTTCAGATGAAGTATCTATAAAATAGAGGCCACTTTCAAAAGCAGTCTTGGAGTCAAATCTCATATTGGTCTCACTGGAAAATGTATTTTATGCCTTGCTTAGCCAGGTAAGGTGGGATACGATCTAGCTGTTAGAAAATAAGGACCCTAGTTAAAGAAAATGGAAGGGAAGAGAATTAAATGTGAAAAGAATGCTCTTTAAAGAAAGGGTGAAACTGAGAGATTAATTTACTGTTAGGTCCATTTTATCTCTTGTAAGTACATTTTTTTAATTCTTTGAATCAAAGTTCTTCTGCTCTATGTGTGTTGCCATTATTTCCCCGGAATTGAAAATGTCTGTTTTGTTCAGCAAGTGCATGTTAGAAATCTTGGGCTATTAAAAGATGGTGCCAATGTTAACTATTATAAAAAGGATTAAATTTTAACTAAGTAGTATTAAAAAGTGACTCTATAAACCTCTAGGTTATTGGTACTTCAAGATTTTTCAAAGAAAAGAAGACCAATATGAAGGATTAATAGTTAAGGTTATGTAAAATCCATTTAATCAGCATGGCTAATTTTAGCTTTAACTAAAGCTGCTAGCAAGTATGTACATTTTGCTTTGGGGCTTTACTTTTGAAGAGAATGATGAATACGTTTTTGAGGTAAATTTATCTTAACTGAGAGTCTACCTAATGCTCTTTAATTGCTGAAAAAGTGATTTTAATAGCATTTGCATTTAGGAGAGGAAGGAAGTCTTCAGCTGTGTATCTCTAAGACCCTAAAATAAGCATTTTATTTTCACATTTATATAATATACTGCTTGTCTATAAAGCAGGTGAGTTTTATAAACAATACAGTCATCAACATGGGCATTGTTTATGAAGACAGAATTGTTCTCCTGACAGCACATACCCTATTCAGAAAAGAGCCTAGGAAAATTGGAGCATACTCTGAAGATATGAATACAATGACTTGCCAGACTATCTGGGGCACAAATGCTGAGGATGAGGGTCTTTCATTGACAAATGTTACCTAAGGCATATGTAGAGAGTCTCAGCTCAAGCACCCCAGTGATTTTAAGCCAGAAATACAAATTTGCTAATACATACAGCTCTTTTACCCAGCTCCAAAATCACAAAGGATTAAACCATTCAACATTAAGTGGATTAGATATGGTTATGCTCTTAGTTAAAATGATATGAACACTAAGTTTCCTGTCTGGTGAAAGTCAGATAAAATCTGACTGCATCTCAGACTGGTGGGGTAAGGTGTAGAGAAAGCAAGCAGGTGGGCATCTGGTGACCTCAACTTTGAAAAGATTGTGAAAATCTTGTGGGAGGAGCTACCCTTTATATTAGAAAAATTAAGAGCTATGGCCATCATACCACAGTGGATTAAAAAGTGATTTTTCTAGTGGAAAAAGTGGATAAGCCTGGTAAAATTAAACTGCTGATTGATGATGATGTTATTGCAGTTGGAGGCCCAAGTGAAATTCAGGTGAGCGTGCCTATGTTAGCACAGTGCTATTATGTATACAAACAAGGTAATGCTATGTCAAAGTGTATGTCGAGATCCTAGCATACTAGTATAGGATAATTTATCATAAGATTAAGTCTTTTTAGGCATCTTCAATACTATATTTTTCCTGTGTCATGAATAAATTAATTATAATTCATGCAGCTTTGCCTCCACATCCTTGCTGTCATGGCCTGAGAAGGTCATCCCCACTTCCCATTTCTCTTAGGATTTTCACTACTAGTACTTTTTCAGTGGAAACTGTTTATCAGCTAGGATCATAAGGGGGGATATACTGGATTGGATTCAGTGCATCCACCTATGTGAGTACTCTGTGTGTGGCAGTGATCAGCACAAGATGCTTCAGAAGAAGGCACATGAACCACCAGTGAGCAAATGAACTTTCTCTCACTCAAGCTAAGGGTTGGAGAAGGCTTATGCTCTGTGTACCAAAGCTGACAATTGCATGTAATTAAGTCTGTTCACTCTATGTAAAATTAGGAAAAGTCAGTAACTGAACAAAAACCACTTTAAGGAAACAGGGAATCTCAACAGCCTGTCAGGAGTGATGGTATTCCTTCCAGCAGTAAATTTATGCTGTAATGATGGTTGTGATTAGCTCTGTACACTTCCAGAGGTTTAAGTGCTGTTAGTAGTATTATTGTGCTTAGCAATTAACTACAGATTCACATAAATATTTGGATGGTAAGCTTGCACTGATCTTGGTGCTGCCATGGCCATGTGGTTACCCACAGCTGTGTTACAGGTCGCCTCTGGTATCTGCAAGAGCTGGTTTTCTAGGTTATGTTTTTTTGTTTTTTGTTTTTTGTTTTTTTTTTTTGAGTGAAGCAAAGATGTCTTGAAAGCTTTGCATGTCTTGGATATATGTCCCACAAGATGTTTGAATCATGGTTATGCTAGAAATGCTTTCTTCCAGACTGCAAGTGGCAATTAGATTGACAATGATCAATGAAACTGAGATAAGACATATTGTATCATTTCCCTTGGCCAAATGTCATCCAGTAATACCAATCTGCCTGTTTAAAAATCTTCCTGTTCCTGCCACCTTGTCCTGCTCAGATACTATCTTTGATTCTTGGTTTAGACCATTGCATAGTAGACCACTGCATGGTACTCTTTGCTACACCTCAGAAGAAGCTGTGTCTCTTTGGAAAAAAATGTTGGGAGAGATTTGTGGGAAGTATGTCTTTGAAAATTAATTCTTTTAATACTTCACTTTAAAATCTTCCAAGTTTTGGCTTTTTTGTTTCTCATTGTAGACTGGCACTTGGAGAATAGCAATTATAAGCAGTAAGCATTTGAGCCTGAAGTTTCATATGCAGCTGTAATTCAAATTTCTTCACTTTCAGGGTATCACACAATTCGCAGTGTCTTAGTAGTTGGCTTTTTTTTTTTTTTCCTGGAGGAATTCAGGAAGGACATATGTATAATTACCTTAACATTTGTTATCTTGTTTTGTGTTCTTACATGGGCTCAAATGCATTTCTACGGGGTAGATGTGAAAAACACTTTAGAACTCTGAGAACTATTCATCTGTGTGTGTTTGTACATACCTATTTATACTACAGCTTCTCAATTAAGAAGGAAAGAAAGTGCTCTTCCATATTTTCTAAGAATCATCCTATAAGCTATAAGCTCTGACCAGACCTCCCTAAATCAGATGTTGTTTTTTTTTTTTTTTTAAGTGAAAATATTGTTACTTATGAATAAATCTGTTTAGATATGCTATAACAAATGCTCTAGAACTAGAGTAGAAAGTTAAGCATTTAAATCCATTATAACTTACAAGGAAGAATGGTAAACTTTAGAGCCCATGTAACCCTCTGTACTCTTCACTGTGTTGCTTCAAAATGTAAAAACTGGGGCATTAGACAGGGTACACTGTTCCCAGTAATTTTTGTGAAAAGTGCCTGGCACATTACTGCCTCAGAAAAAGGTACTGGGGTGTGCGGGCTTCCTAAGTGGCAGAATATTCAAAAGTCATGGTAGCTTCTGAATTGGAAGTTGAAGTTTTACAATGCCCTTACTGCCTGGTAAGGTTAATTTAACATATATCATACCTTCTGTTTTGACACTGAAGCATCAACTCTAGCCATGTGGGTCTCCAGTAACAGCAACTCCAAAGTCACTCCTGTTTACTGTCTAATCTGCTCATCATAAACAAAATTTCCCGTTCATAATTTGCCTATATCCTTTATTTTGTTCTCAGCAAGCAGTATGTGCAAAAAATACATTTGTATACGCAGGCCATTAAATGTTGCTGTCATTCTTTTCTGTGAAGTGAACATGCCTACCTAGAAACTGAGTTATATGGGAAAAAAACCAAATCCATTAATTTTTATTATATGTTTTGAACTCCTAAATTTATCTTAAGATAATATTGTGATTGTACTGGTACACACATATGAGGTAGCATTCATTGTGGAAGAGAAGAGTTACCTTGTTCTTTGCGCCTTTGTATGTGATACTTCCCCTGAAAAAGCTCAATGCAGTATTATTCTATTATTTTAAATATAAGCTCCCAATTTAGTAACCCCAATGTATCTAATGATATTTTATCTTTGCCCTTTTTAAAATTAACTATTCAAGTCATGTGGTTCTTGGCTGAAATTAGAAGGCACACTGCTTATGAGTGCAAAGCCATTCCTGGTGCAGTCAGAAGCAATTCTGCATTTATTTCAACTTTAATGCAATCTGGACTATATTAAGGGTACAGAAATGACTATGGCAAAAGTTTTACTGACTAGGATTTCGTTTGTCCCCTATATCTTACTGGTTCTATTCATTATACTTTAACATAAACACTACAGCAGTCTGTGAGGGCAGACAAAATAAACTGCTTAACAATTAAAGGTATTTGCTTTTTCTTGTGTAAAACACTTTGTTAATTGCATCTGCTTATTCTCTGTGCTCTGCATTTTAATCATTTTCTACAACTGATGTCGCCTTTCAACACTATACTTTTATTCTAATATCTAAAGTACATTTGTTCTGTTTTATTGTCAATTTGATTAGCTCACTCTCTGTTCAGGTATGTGCTGCCCTTCTTACTTGGGAAGGTTGTCTTGTAAGAATCTGCAAAATGAATCTGATAATCCTCCTTTAAGAGTTCTAAAAAATGTTCCTTTCTTCTAATAGCTATGAAAATTCTTGACAATGGTGAGGCAGCTGATGTTCTTGCTACAGCTGCTGTCTAGAAGTCTTACAAAAAGCCTCCCATCGATACCTTGGGCTCTTGTGTCTCTATCACTTGGTTGGCTCTTGTCACATCAGCTTTTGGCACAAGTTTTTGTTCTGTATTCTTAAAAATATTTTCTTAGGCGTCAAAATGCATAGGTAGCCGTAACTGCCAATAGCATGTCTATTTGCTGTTGTAAAAGCAAAAAGATAATCGCGAGAATCTTTATTAGCTTCTATAAGGAAAACAGAGCAAAAGTTCCCAGAGGCATGTGCTGCCACTAGACATCTTTTCTCACTCAGTCACAACAAAAAGGCATAAACATTTCATGAATCATGCGATTTTTAGATGAATGGACAGAAATATCAGTCAACAGAAGCAACGTCAATAAATAAATTTGAGATAATCCTGCAGTAATCAAAGCTCTATTTAGATATGCTTTGGAGTATTTAATACATCTAAATAAAGAAACTCAGCTGTGTAGCAGAAAAAGGATGCTGATGTAAGCTATTCTGGTGCTGGCATACAACCAAAATGGCTGTCATTTTTGCTATTCTGCTCAGTTTCTTTATTTAGGTACTTCTTACACTAGATGCTGTTTTATGGGGTTTTTTGGTCTTTAAAAAAAGAAAGGCAAACAAAACCCCTTCACGTTTAAATTGAGCTATGTAAGATGTCTGATGATCTAAAATGTTTTTGATCTCCGCTCAGCTACCAGCTCAACTGTTCATAAAGTTTCTCAGTGTTTGATTTATTTATCTGTGTATTCATTTTATGCTGGTTCTATTTAATCCAACTTTATTTAGCTTCTTTCTGAGAATGCCATGTGCAACCAGTATCAGTGTCTTACTAATATTAAGAAATTCTGTGTCTACCACTTTTGCCTTATGCATTCATTATTCCATCAAAGTAACCAATTAGTTCGGTTTCACTTGATTTGTGCTTTTTACAAATGTGTTACCGATTTATCACTGCATTTTCTTCAAGCTGTTTACATACTGATTGCTCTTGCTTTACTAATTGTTCTAGTTATTTGTCAGGTATTGAAGCTAAATTTAGTGGCCAATAATTCTTTTTCATCTTTCCTCAACCCTCACTTAATCTATTCTTTTAAACTGTAATGTAATTTTAGCTTTCCCTTGGTTTCCTGAGGCAAAGAAATTGAGATGGATATTAAACTAAGCAGTAAACACTAACCTTTCACTACTACAATCTAGTTTGATCAACAATTTACTTTAGCGGGCAAAGGAGAAAATTCTGCTTAAACTGTACTAGAAAAGGGCCTTCTATCTTTGGCTCACAAGACCATACCCTCTCTTGTTGCCTGCACTTCTTGTTCTTCCTAAGTCTGGATTTCTTCAGGATGAGAGGGACGGTAAAGTGAAACATTGGCACTGCTGTTTGCTTAGTACTTTTGGATCGTATATCAGCTGAGATTAGAGATCACTGCTCCAGCCAAACTAGAGCTAGGGCTACAACATCAGTGTTAAGTCAGTACAGTAAGAAATAGTTGGCAAGAGCCAGAAGTGATGTAATCTCTGGCTTTATATGAGAAATAAAAGTTGACTCTTATCAAGACAAAGAAAATGTGCATTATTTGACAAGTGCAGAGAAACATAAAATATCTGGTTCTTAAGTATCTGAGAACTAACCCACGAAGACATTTATTACTTAAATCTCATCAACTTTGGGGATCTTTGCCTTGAGCTCAATGGTCAGCCACAAATAGCTAAACAATGTAAAGGGTAGTAAATCTGTCTAGGTTGTTTCTTTAGCTAACACAATTAAATTCCTTTAAACACTCCTTATTTTCTCAGACTGGACACAAATGTGAAGCTAGCCAGAAAGGTTCAATGTTAGCTTGCACTTCAGGAACGTGCTTTTTAACAGGAATCCTTTGACTGCTCACCCGAAGTGGCACATCATGCCAGCCTCCATCCTGTTCTGTGACTTTGTCTGCCAGCAACAGCTAGGTAGCTGACACATCTCACATGCAGCGCTACAGAGTGGAAAAGAGACTACAAAATGGTGTTTCAAACTTATGAGAACACAGCCCAGCTGCAAGATGGTGCAAAATAGGAACTACTGGACAAATGTAACAGATCTCCACAGGAGCAGAGAAAATACAGTTGAAAACTACATATTTCATATTTGCAAGTCTTTTGTCTTGTAAAAATAGCACATTTGAGTTTGTCTTTTTGCTATGGCTATGGAGAATGTCATACAACGTCTATAAAGGATACTACTGTTTGTTTTTTTTTTTTTTTTTCAGTGCTCAATTAGCTTGTGGCTGAGACTCCAAGGAGAGTCTGCTATGCATCTCTTACTTGGAGATGTTCAATTTAATATGTCTTGTAAAGCTGAATGAATTCCAGAGAAAAGAAGCAGTATTACTGTTGTGCCAGTATTCAAAGAATAATGACCTGTGTGAACTTTTAATCTGGAAAAGTATAGCAGAAGTCAACACAGGATTCAATTGATTAACAGGGGAAAAATTATAAATTAATACCTGTGACTTTTTAAAGTATACTTCTTAACTATATTTGAACTCATTCTTTCTTGACACAAAGTTTGAATGATTGAGGTAACTTCATAGATATGATTTCTCTGAGTGGTCTAACACCATACCAAACAGTTTAAAAGAAATCAGTGCTATATGTTAGCAATAGGATACACTTTCTTTGGGTTAAGCCTTCAATCAATAATACATTTGAAGATTCCTTACACTGAGATGTTTCTAGTGTGTCTCATGAGAGACTCAGTTCTGATACTATCCAACATTTTCATTTCAATTCTGGAAATAAAAAATGCCTCATGACAGTGATGGATAATATGTATGGGGTAATAAAACTGATCCATTAGGACTGTAGCATGGCAACTTGCATGAAATTTGGATAAGAACTTTCAGAGAACTAGTAAGGCCCAGGGCAACCTGAGCTAACATGGAAGTTGGTCCTGCTCAGAGCTGGAGCTGAACCAGATGATGTAAAGAGGTCCCTCCCAATCTAAATTACACTGTGATTCTAATTTGAAAATTGCAGGTTTCAGAGGGAACGGTTTTGGGAAAACAAGCCAGAAAACTGTTCTGCTGTGCTTGCGGTTTGGATGTTAGATATTATTATAGCATCAATGTAATAGGTCTATTACTAGAACATCAAAAGTTTGATTTCAGAAACATGGAGATTTTAAGGCAAAACTAACATGCAATATGTGGAGCAGCGTGCTGTACTGTTTGTATTTAAAAATTTATGTACATCTTCATATTGCCATGTACATAGATCTATCTAGGCACGGTATCTAGGTAGGACAAAGAGCCCAAGGTAGATCTTCAAAACAATAGACTGTTCAGTGGGGTCCTGAACACTGATTCTCAATGTGCAGCGGCAGAAAAACAAAACATTATAATTGGAAATAATGGTAAGTAGGAACAAAGAAGTTATGTGGCATTGATGAGACTAGTATACTGTATACAGTTGCAGCGACCGTGTTTTTAGGGGTGTTGAGAAACTGAGGAGAGTGAAGGAAAGACCTGAAGATTGGCTTTCAAAAGGCTGAGGTTGTATGGATACAATCCTTAGAATTAGATGCAGGGTGCTGAATAATGCCTTTATGCTAGCTTTTAAAAATAGCATAACTGAAGGCAGAAAAGTTCAAAATGTTATGTTTATTTTTAAAACTGAAGGTGAACAGTTATTGGAAACAGATTACTAAAAGAAGCAGTGAATTTTCTAGTTCTGGATGTTCTCAGAAATATCTTTCTAGAGAGCTTGAATCAGATACAGGTGACTGAGATCAGTACAGGCTTTTTATGGCTTCTTATAGTATATGTTAGATTATATGATTCAACAGTTTCTTCTGGAATTAATTTCAAAGAATCTTGTCCCTTTCTCCAATGAAACATCTCAGTTCTCAGATCAAAACACTCTGATGCCAGTTATTCCTAATAGCTCTGTAGTCTTCATTAACTAACAGAATCCAAAATCTAAATCCAGCATTATTGCAGCTTCTCACATTTGTTATGCAGAGGACTGCAAGAGATACAGTCACTTAAATCCATTCTGTAGTGAGCTTGACTCATTTAAAGTTTCAAAAATTTTCAGTCTTACATCCCTTCCTGAGAGTTGGTCATCTTGTAAACACAAAATATACAAATCTCACAGGCAAATTTTTGTCTGATTTTAATGAACTACTGAATGTCAGTTGCTTCAGTCAATAGGGATTACTTTTTCTAAACAAATACGTGATATTTTATTATCTCCAGGTAATGCTAATTACAGTGGAAGAAAACAGTAGAGAATCTTTTATATCACTATTAGCAGAGAAGCTTGGCAGAACATGATTCGCAGGTATTCAGAGCACCTAGTAACTATATTCTAAATGAAACAAATTTACTCTGCCTTTAACACTATTTTTAATGGAAAAATATGAAACAAAGATCAGATCTGCTGGGAAAATAGGTAACCTTTTAAATTAACGTTCCCCGAGCCACAATTAATTTACATTTAATAGGACAGTTAATGTATGTTATTTGAATACTGATTATTAAACACTCACCAAGGATTAAAAGTTATGTAATAGATTCATAACTGTGAAATTGATATGGACCTATTGCATAGCCATAATACTCTGCAAATGTTTTAGCATGTAGTTGTTATTTGTTTAATATATAATAACTGTTTAATGAAGTCTAAATTAAATACTTAAATCTCAGTTGAAAAAAATGTCTGGGAAGTAGAAAACACAATGTGGAATACATTTACCATGCTGTGTTTATATAGATAAAATCACATTGTTTTGAAACCAAGAAAAAAAGTGAGTAGTCTTTGGGACCTGCTTGAACAAAAAGTTTTCCCTAGAGAGTTCCACTGCCGAAACTCCTATGAAAGTGCCTAGATGTCAGGATGATTAAGTACCCAGAAAGCAGTATCCAGAAATTTTGCTGATGTTGACATCAAAATTCACTGTTTTCCCCATTTCCTTCTGCCTTGAGAAGCAAACCTATAATGATGTATTAATTGCTATTTATTATTATGCTTCCTATTGCTTCACGTTTTATGGCTTGTGGTTGCTTACCAGAACTAGAAGTAATGCAGTGGATAAAATGTACTGGGAGAAAAGACCAGTACGAGTGTTACTGCAGATTGTTTGGACAATATTTTTATTTAGAAATTGAGGGTGCCAAAAAGATGACTTCCCTAATGACAGGAGAGGAGAGCTAGTTCTGCAACCAGACAGGCATGCTATAACCTACTGCTGTGGCTCCACCTGCTGAAAGGTATGGGTTTGAGTTCAGAAGGAGTACCACGGTAAGAGACGCTGCTTCTCCCTATCCACTTACTGCTTTTTTTTCGCATCCCTGCGTGATGCTGGCTGTGCCATGTGTCTTTATGCCATACAGGGTGTAGGTGTAGATGCACCTTGGTTACTTGACAGCAAAGACCCCGGCCCCTGTCTCAAGGGCAACACGTTACTTATTGTCATCAGTGTGTCTGTAACGCCTGCTCCATCACCTGTGGGTACACCTATGAGCCCAGATGTGCTTCTTATCATCTTCCCCTTTTGCTTTTTTGACTATCGCCTAGGCCTGGCTCTGTGTTGTAGGATATTGTCTGAGCTACACTCCTGTGTCGGTGTGGGACTCAACTGCTGCTTGTCTCTGACCAGTGTAGCCTTTTAAATTTTCTTTAACTATCCCATTAGCCTTTTCTCTTCTGTTTTTCCTTCTGAATTTTATGCCTGAGTTTGAGGTACTGTGCAGGGAAGAGAAAGAGAATCTCTTGCTTCAGGCGCCATTACGCAGCCAATAAAACTGGGACTTTTCTAGAGTTAATGTTCTGTAAAATCTGAGGTGATAAGATTTGGGAGTGAAGAAAATTCTTCAAAGTATTCATGTTAAGGAAGTTTAACTTCTGAATCATTTGAATTGCTTGATCATCAGACAGCTTTTCTTTCACATGCATTGTTCACACAACAGTGCAAATCCCCATCTAGCTATCTAGACATAATCACCACCATACTGGAATACCATCGCCTTCTTTTCAGCCATAAGCACTGATATGTTAGTAATGAAGTAGTTCAGCTTTTGTTTTCCCTACTGATTTTTCCCCACAACTCTCTGGGTTTGGATCTCACGTTATAACATCTATTAAAGTATTTAACAAAGTATAACAAGGAGTAGAAGGAAAACTATTTTATTTCCATTTTTATTAGTAAATTATTGCTTGGAAGCCTGTAAGCTTATTAACGCTGAGTAATGTGCCTAACTGATAACAATCTTTTGAAATGGGGATGAAATGACAGTTATACATTTTAGCAAAATTTTTAATGCAAGGTTGTATGAAAACTATATTTATTTCTTAATCTTCCAAGCAAATATATAATTCTATTACTTTATTTTGTTGAAAATTCACATCATATATATAGAAAGCCAAAAGGTTTCAAAATCATATGAAATAATTATTTGGAGGCCAAACACTGAAAATGTGGTGATGGAATTGCATGTCAAAAAGAAACCTTGAAGAAAGTATTTTACATATTTTTGAGTGGCATACATTGCTTTCTAAAATTTAGTGATGGGACTGTGTTTCAAAGTCCTTGTTCCATCTACTATTATGGACTAAAACAGCAAAAGAGGAGTGAGATCCCTGTATGTGTCTGCTGAGTCCACACTGTATGTTTTTTTTTTAACTTCACTGAAGGCAAAGAAAATAATGAAAATCAAGCATGAAAATCTTCAGGGCCTGACTGTTCTTTCTGCAGAAGTGCATCTGGCTATATTTCAAGTTTTAATACACAAAATTTCCATCTAATTCTGGTTTAATTTGGGATTTATTGATAAACCAGAGACGTCTAAATAAATGGCTTTGAGAGCATTCTCCTTTTAAACATTTCCAAAAAGTTTTCCATAAGAAGTAAACAAACTAAGCCAACTAATGTTTGCTATTCTGCCAAAGCATTCTTGAAATATGTCTACTTAAAGGAACAACCAGGTAAGGGGAAATAGTGTTTCTCCTCAGACTCGCAACTGAGTGTAAAAACTCCATTTTCCCCAGTTACACTACTGACACTGAAGATCTCTGGCCCTTGACTGCAGTAGACTGGGGACAGGGGCTTGCAGAGAATATCTCTGTGTCTGAGAACAAATGGAGGATGTCCAACATGACAAACATCAGTGAAGCATCTGGGAATGCCTGTGTTTGTCACGAGCAACAGCAGAGCTTGGTGTAGCTCAGTGAACTGTCTGACAGAGACAGGGATATAATAGTACAACTTGCAGCTGTGGAAGAAGTAGTTGTAGAAAGGTAAATCTGTGCCTGCTTGGATTTAGTGGTTACCAACAGCAAGCCAGCATGTGCCAGCAGTTATCATCACCTCCCTGTACTTGGAATAGCAAATAACCACAGTATTGCAGACATAGCTGAGGGCAACCAAATGCTTCCTCTTCCTTGACAACTGCTGTTGCAAACAAAACATAACTGATGATGTCCCAATCCATTAAGTGAAGAGATGAAATGTGGTAGGTAGAAGACTCCGTGGCAGTGAGAAAAAGAGAAGATATGAAGGTAGCGGCAGCATGGGAGTCCCTTGAGAGGAGAATTAGGGAGCAATCATTTCAGTGAAGGTGATGATAGCCCAGAAAAATGTGCAAGGATATGAAGCCTGAACTAATAAAAGCAAAAGACAGGAGTAAGCAAAGAAAAGAATCAGAACGAAAGACAGACAAAAATCACTTAAAAGCTTCTATTTATCTCTCTGACGGGAGGACAAATAAAGGATTTGAAGTACTGCCAAAACTACATTTGTTTACACATAAACACTGATAAGAATTTATTTGTTCTGCCCTCTTTCACACACCCTTCTTCTTAACATCTTGGATACAGGAAGTTAGTAATTAGTAGACTAAAAAGACGAGGGGAAAAAATAATTTGCAAAATTGAATGCACTACTGACAAATTTTATGAAGGGAAGGGAAACAGCAGAAAAGGACAGAATATACCTGTTTGCAATCTGGAAGCAAAGCACATTCAAAAAAGTTTGAGTTACATGCCTCACCTCAAATAAAGCATTACCAGCACCAGCAAGACTACTAACGCTGATATAGAATAAGGGGATTGAGGGAAAAAAAGTAGGGTTTTTTTTTCAATGCAGAGAAAGAAGAAAGAATTACAGAAAGATATAATATTTGAGAGTAGCTGCTACCCCAGCTATAGCAAGAAAGTTTTGGGAACAGCTTGCTTCCTTTGTTGCAGCTGTATCAGCTACTATAATAAAAGATACTGCCTCCATCTACAAACCTTGTCTTTCTTGAAGATACATAGGATGGCTTTGCTGCCTGGGTGAGAGGTTCCACTCCCTTTGCTAGTGCCCTCGCCTTCCTCCAGCTCTGTCACTCTTTTAACCCTTCACTGAGTTGATTCAACTCAATAACGTGGCAGAAAACTAAACTAAAAAAAAAAAAAAGAATTTAGCTTAGTTGTTGAGTTGAATCGGTTTATTGAATAGTCAGATGACTACTGTAGGTGGAGCAAGAGTGAGGGTGTATAATCTAAAGGTAGAGGGGTTGTTGGAAAGCCAGGAGGAACAGGACTTTGTTTTTTGAAGCAGATGTACAATATAACTTTGTCCTTAGATCCTTAGACCACTACAACTACAATAAAGGTAGTGATCTAACAAACTTGACAAAGGTCTATTGCAGTTCAAAAAAACCCCATGAAATTTGTTAAGTGACTCCTGTGGGACGTGTTTTGGATCAAGAGCTTTCCTGAGTCAGTGTAAGAAAATACATTTTCAGATCTTTGGCACTGAATGGAAGTTGCAATAATTTGCATGAAAGAGAAAGATGAGGGTAAAAGCACAAGCGTTCAAGAAGTGCTTTTTGCTTACAGCCTTCAAGCTTTTTGAAAACAGGTGAGGAACAATACACCCTGCAATTAGAATCACTGCAGAAGCAGACAAACTAAGAGAATATAAATCAGCAGAGAACAACCCTTCAAGGTTTCAATGGTAGCAGTTTAAACAGAGGCATCACTTAAAGTTGTAGGATCTTTGCAACTGGGATCCATAGTTGGAGATCTTCGTAGGGGTGGTCTCAGTGGCATGGAAAGAACAGAGTAGATAGTTCAGAAACACCAAGGGCAAGTAACACACTTGAATCTATAAATTAGAAGGAAAGGAATTGGACACGACACTAAGATGAGAAGCAGTGGCAAGAAATTTGTCTCTCCAGAATTATGGGAAAATTGAGTTAAGAAGTTAAGATGCTCTGTGGTCACAGTCACCAGAAGCAACAGTTCACCACTTCCATCATTATCTTTAGATTATGTGACCATGTAGATCATCTCACTGATACAATTGGAGACGAATGGGGTCAAAACATATTCATTGCTGCAAATGCAAGACAAGGGAGAGGAGGAAATAGCTTGAGAAAAAAATGGAAATGTTCCCTTCAGTAGCACTGAAGTGTAACCTTGATTAACTATGCTGAAACGGTGGTGATGCCAAGCCAAAATTCTGGTGCGATCAGTGGTTTAAACTGGCTCTGCTGCCAGAAGAGGCAGCTGTGTGCCCTGTCTCCATGTTGATCCTTAACCCAGCACAAACTTTTTATGTAGCTGCACAGAGAATAGGATCATATTATTGATCTAGCTGAAGGTTATGGGAAGAAAGTAGCAAAAAGGAAGAACTCTAACCCAGCACTATTTCTGAGGGAAGTATCCTGGACCGTGGTTTGAGATAATCAGTCCAGATGTAAAACTCCGGGTGCCAGATCAAAAATGATGGGGCTCCATGATACAAAGCAGTGATCCGGTACAAATTCACTCTGCATCTTGAATTTGTTTAAAACAAAGCCAAAAATGGAAGAATTAACTTTACACTGGTGAGTTTTATGCTAATTAGATCTCTCTTACAGTTGGCACAACAGCAGCGTAAGCGCACACAGGCATTGTCAACTTTGTATTTTGTGTCCTGACCTAATTTAGTTCAAGTGTAATAGTGGCCTCACATCTCACTCAGATCAGGTTGGTCCTGCTGAGTGACTCTGTGGCAAGCAAGCCTAATATTAAAGTTCAAGAACCTGTGTCCTTTTTGCATTCTGGTCAACAATTTCAGTACATGGGATAGGTTCCATCTCCATTTCTAAGAGGCCATACAACCAAGGAGAGAAAACATAATGGTGGGTAAAGGGTATTTACAACATCCCAAGGTAATTGTGATGTTATTACTGTAAACTTGTTCCACTTGCCCAATCCACAATTTCTATTATTTGCCCATATCTTTCATTAGGTTACATTTAAATCTGGGTCACAACCTGAGTGTTTGACGTGATTCAAGGGCACCTTAGATTAATGACTTTATAAGGCTCACTTTGGCAGCTGTTACTGCCAATGACTGAAATGGCATTTCTGTGTAATAACAGGTATTTTGCAGGGTGTTATTTGCCAGTGCTCTTCGGTAAGGATGGGGCATTGTAAATTCTTGGTTAAGGATCAGAACTTCCTATGGGTTCTGCAAAGTCTTAGAATTTTTAAAGTAGGTGCTGCCAGTTCTTGTAATTTGATTGCGAGTTAGGTAACACTTATTTTATTATCCTCACACCTACTGGAAGAACGTATCGAGAATTTCAGCTGTCATTGGCACAAAGGCATTTGTGTCTGGCTGTCCTGGCTGCAGAGAAACGTGAGAATGTGAACTACAGCCAGAAAAGCAGTCGCAAGCACACAGTGAAAAGACACATTGTAGGCAGGTGTTTTTTTTTTTTTTTAACATTTGAGATCGATGATATTGAAATAACTTTTTCCATCCTTTCTTTGTCTGTCAAGTGGGAAAACCGGGGTTACCTCATTTTACAGGAATGATTTGAGGACAAGTGTCTTAGACGCACAAGATACTTGGCATTACTGTACCTAAAGCCATGCAGCACGTAGGCAGGAGGTTATCCTTTCTCCACGAAGCGTCAATGGCAGCAGTCCCTCCTGCAAGACCAGGGATTTGGAACCGGGGAAAAGAGGCCAGTCGTGGATGCAGAGGAGAGGGAGAACAAACGGCTCCGCTCTGTTCTGCGAGGGTGACAGGGCCCACGGAGCGTCAAAGGGACTCTCGGCTCTAGGGAATGCCGGGGGGCCCAAAGACCTCGGGCGCGGAGCTCCCCCCAGAGGAGGCCCGGACAGGAAATCCCCGACATCGCGGCGTGCCACGGGCAGCGCCGGCTGCGGGAGCACCGGCCCCGCCACGGGCGCGGCGGCAGCTCGGCCGGGGCCTGCTCGCCGTGAGGGCGCGATCCGCCCTCAGCAGCGCTCGTCCCCCTCCGCCGGGGGGGACCCGCCACGGCCCGGCGGCGCGCAGGCGCGGGGGCGGCCGCAGCGCTTGCGCAGTGGGGCCGAGGCCCGGCGGGCGCGCTCGGTCGCTGCCGCGGGGCTCCGGCGGGAGGCGGCGCTGCTGCCGCCGCCGCCGCCGCCGCTGCTGCGCGGGGCCCGCCCGGCCCCGACACAAAGCCGAGGGCGGCCGCGGCTCCGGCTCCCTCGCGGCCCCGCATGGCGGCAGCGCCGCCCCCGCGGAGCTAGGCCGGGGCGCAGCCGCGGCGCTCCTCTGCCGGCCGACCCCGTCCGTGCCCGCCGCCTGCGGGAGGAGCGGAGCGGGGCCCTGCGCAGCCCCGCCATGCTGCCCCCGGGCCGCCGCGCTCTCTGCCGCCCGCAGCGCCGCCGCCGCCATCGCCGCCCGGCGGGGCTCCTGCCCGCGCTCCTGGTCCTGGCGGCGCTGGGGGGCGGCGGCGGCGCCGCGCTGCCCCCGGGCTGTAAGTACGACGGTCGCCCCAAGAGCGCCGGGAAGGCGGCGGCGGCGGGCGGCCCGCTGGAGGCGAAGGTGGTTTGCAGCAACCTGGAGCTCGCTCGGGTCCTGCCTCCCGAGGCGCTGCCGAACCGGACGGTCACCCTGTGAGTACCGTCCCCGGGTGTGGGGGGCGTGGGTGGCCTTGGTGCGACGTGGATGGGCTGGGGGGGGGGGGGGGGGGCGGACGAGAGGTAGCGCCGGCCTGAGGTAAAATGGGGTCAGTTGGGGGCGCGGGGGGGGGCGGGGTTGGCTCCCTCCGCTGCTGCGGAAAGCCTCAGAAGCGGATTTTTTTGGGGCTGTGCTTTTCATGTTTTCCCTTAGCTTTCTGGGATGGTGATTTCAGGAGCGGGGCGGGGGGGGGGGAAGCGTCCCGTTACTCACCGGCGGGGCGGTCCCGCCCCGCGCTGCCCCCCGCCCACCGAACAGCATCCTTCCCCCCCCCTCCCCTTGCTCCTCTTGGACTGCTCATCATCAAAGGGTTCAGGCTAGTCAGAAAGCTTAGATTTTCATTTATTAAAAGTAATTCCACAATTTTACTCATTTTTAAAAAACTTCCCTAAACTTACTTATTTTTTTTTAATCTCAGGAGAAACTCATCTTTGGGGCACCGTGCTTTGAGGTTGTTCCAACAACCAAGCACTAATAGAGAGCATGAGCCGCTCAATGTTCGGCAGGCTAGGTGGGCCTGAAGTTTCACAGTAGCAAACAGCAACTTGTTTGTTGCAGCTCGCAGTAAAACCAGCCAAAGGGACTTATTTTGTTGCTTATTTGGAAAAAATGTCGGTTTACTTCCGTGTAGCAGTAGGTGTGCTCTTTTTATGTGGAGGCAATCCTAGCTCATCCATTTGAATAACAAGTTTCAAACAGGATGTGCAACTTATTCCAAAGTAAGCTGTTTTTTTCCAAAGTGTTGCTATTTACTTAAACATGAGTGTACACATCTTCCTGAGATATTAACTGGTAACTCTAGCAAAGTAGTTCATAGAATCATAGAATATTTTGTGTTGGAAGGGAGCTGTAAAGATAATCTAGTCCAACCCCCCTGATACGGGCAAGAACATCCGCAGCGCTGGATTCCATCAGTGGATGGTCCTAAAAGTGGAACCCTGTCCCTTTTTTAGAGAGGCTTAAAGTGCTTGTGCTACTGTAGGAGTACTGAAGTGCAGCCAGGTAGTATGAAAGAAAATAGATGAACAGAAACTGAGTTATGGGTCTAGCTTAAAGTATTTATCTAACCAAGTAGTATGAAAGAAAATAGATGAACAGAAACTGAGTTATGGGTCTAGCTTAAAGTATTTATCTACTTCACTGAAAATCAGAGCTTTGAAAGATCTACCAATAATCCAAGTTTAATAAGCGCAGAATGTATGTAGTTCTGTCATGAGAACAATGGCCTGACTCCTGCTTGTGTGAATGTGGACAACGTGAACTACCACGAAAGGGCTTCCTTCAGGAAGCCTTCGTGAGGTGTGAACCTGGTCAGCAGCAGACGCATGGATCTGGACCAATGAGAAAAGGGAAGGCCAAAAAAAGGGAGGTGATTAAGGCTAAAGTTGCTCTCGCTTGGCAGTCTTCAAGGGCTCAGAGACTATTTGTAAATTACCTGAGAGAAGTGACTGGCAATATTCATATGTGAAATTTCTGAAGTTGAAAAGAAAGCAAAAAGAAGGTGGTGGCTGTTTGATCAACAAGTCCATTTTAGTCATTGTTAGCCTCAAATGCTTTGCAGCTGATTAACTGTTAAAAATATCTATTAAAATTTTGATAAAAGTAGATGGTAGTATGGTTGATACACTGAAGTTGACTGTAGGGGTCTTTTGGTTCAAAAAACTTGGAGTCACAGCTCTGATGTGAAAGCCAAGCAGATATCAAACACAGCAGCCTTGCTGTGAATGGATCTTTTTTCATAATTGCAGTGACAGAAGAATTTGGAAGAATTTGGTTCATCTTTCTTCTTGATTTTCATGTTCCTTCATTATCTAGAGTGTATCTAGAGCATATCTACATACACTAATTAGTTGCTTTTAGTTTTAACTGGCCTTTGAAGTTCCTGATAACTTCCAAAACAGTCATTTTTCCCTTTTGAATTTTTTAATAGACATAGCAAGAAACAATTGTTACGATATGTAAATATTTTTCATTGTTATTTGTAGTATTGTAACTTTGTTTATACAATTAATATGAGCACACACTTTGAAATTTTACTTAACTACAAGGCAAAGATTATTAAACCAATGCTCCTGCTTTTTCGAAGCGTGGACACAATAACTGTTGTGGTTCAGGATCTTTCAAGTTTGGTGATAATTGAGGCATGACTTTCCACATCTCAGAGTTTTGTTTTTCTGAATCCATGTTAACCTGGTTAGAAAGTTTTGGTGATTTATGGGGTGTATTGCTAAGTGCCATTTCACTAACATGTTGGTTGGTAGTGGCTGGGTTAATCTTTATCTAATCTTTTGCCAAAAATTACTTCCCCCCCCCCCAAGCTGATAGTTAGAATTGCAGCACTTGGTGGATAGTGGAAGGTTTTCTGATTAGAGTCAAACTGTCCTGAGTTATCTTGAATCTTGATTCTTGTGGGATTCTTCTATTAAGATAAGTACTAGTTCTGTTATATCTTTTTGGATTAGTGGATCACTGCAGAGATAAGTAGCTGAAAATAGATCACTGTTGTATAGATCAGCTGCATTTTAATTCAGTTAATTTCCTTTTATGTTGTATTTTACACAAACCAATTTCAAATATGAGGACCTATATAGTTTTATATAACTCTTTCCTTTTTGTGTGATCTAGGAATGACACAAATGAAGTGATTATATTAATTTTAGAAATCATGATTCCATCCTTGTTACTGATCAAACTCTTAGACTTTCAGGAGATCAGCTGCTGTACCTTTAGCATTTACAATTCTTTTCCCACCTCAAATATTTTTGAGGACAAAGGTCTCTAAAAAGTGAGGAAATAGGAGAAATAGTGGAAACTAGGGTAAATGGGTAGCATCTGAGGATGCTGGCCAGGTTCTTTTATTCTTGCACACCATCGTAGTTAGTGGTTAATGATGCTATAGATAAGTTGGACAGGGTCACTTAATTTATGAATTGTCTTGGCTTTTGTTTGCCACAAAACATGGGGTTGTCCTAGTAATTTAGATCAGTATCATTTAGAATCTTTAGTTGCAATTCAGAAAAAAATATCCTGACTTGATTTCAGTTGATAAGAGACAAAGTACGTTTGTTTCATGATTGAGAAAGGAAAGCAAACACTATAAGAATATTAAAGTATAGAGAGATTCCTGTGGGAGAATAAGTAATGTTTAGGATTTCTGGCAGTGCTGTAAATTGAGATTCCTTTAGAATCCAGGTAGAATTAGCTGGTGTTTTACTGAGCAATTAGGTCAAATTCCAAGGTGAATTCAAGTATAGTTATAGGTAAGGAAGGGACTTTTTCATAGTCTTACATAATAAGAACTGATTGGGATGCAAATGAAGGGTGGATCTGCATGAACACCATAGTTGGCTTTGACCTTCGTAGTTTAACCAGCCAGATGAGATGCTTTTGGTGTGAAGATAACATAACTGGGTAAATGTAACTCAGTGCTTTGTCTGACATGCTCTGTTATTTCAGTAGATACTGAAGCTGTTGCCATGATTCATGTTTAAGTAACAAATGTATTACACTCTTGTAATAGAAGCCTGGGATAAGATACCCATTGCTGTTGTGTTTCTTGATGCAAGCTCAAATGATGATGTAGTAAGTTGTTACTTTGTTTTTTGGAAGAGAATGTATAATTCCACTGAAGACACAAGCCTGTGAATTTGTAATCCTTGTTATGTGTCGAGAATTTTAGTTAACTGTTACGGATGGGGTAACTACACATTCTATAGGATTAGGAATCTAAATAAACAGAGGGAAACCATATATATTTAGTAAAGAATTGTGTTTCTGAATTGGGAGACTTGCTGGTCTGTAAACAACTTTGCTTACCCAAATATCCTGGTAGGAACATATGAGTACCAGTGTTTCCATTTACAAACCAGAGCATCAACCTTGATTAGTGTTCAGAACTGTTCAAAGATGTGCTTAACTGGGTTGCTGTTGAAATCAACATGTTAAAATGTTACAGTTTTTGTCCAGCTTCTAAATATAATCGTGTCAAACTACATCCATTAAGCAGGTGAAAGGCATATTTAATTGGCCTTCCAGATATGGAGCAGCCTTTCTGTTTGTAACACAAATTCCTAAATTTTAGAAGTTTCAGAGCAAAAGTTCACTCTTACTGCAAGGATTGAATTGTATCACAATGTGTGATTACATTGTAATCACATGAATTATGTGTAATTACATGAGTAATTTTTTCCTTCTAATGGAAAGAGGACTCTTGAAGTTTTAAAAAGAAAGCAAATAGGTATTATGTAGTGATTTACATTCATGATTTTTAATATTCTTTTCGAGGTGTGATTTGATGTTTTGCTAAACTGTTTTAATTTCCTTTGTTTTACTTGCTTTGGCCTTTCTCTATTATATGTGTGGGAAAAAATGTCCTTTACCAAAACGTTTACAGACGGGAACTATAGGTGTAGTAAATGTCTTCTGTGGAAATTTGTCTCTTCTTTTAAAGTACATTCCCATTATTAACTTGAAGGTAATCTTTACAGCTAATACCTTTTTTGCTACCATACTCTATTTTAGACTGTTTTAAGTGCTCAATACTAATAACATGGGCAGTGATAACAACTCCCAGTAAAACTTATTTTAAAGTTTTCTTTGGTCAGTGTGTACATGGACTGTGTAAAATACATTATATTCACAAACACGTGGCAGTACAGAGACAGCACTCAAGAATTGTCGTATCAACTGTTTAGTAATTCGCAAGTACTTGTGCGCGCCTTTTTACCAGTGGCATCCAACTCCTAAAAGTCATTAGTGATGTTTTGTTTTCTGTTAGGCATGTATTCTAGTAGACCTATTCAGTATAGATTTGTCAGATTTTGTCTGTCTTTTACCTTGTTGAGAAGATAGCAGTCTGCACTGAAGATCAGGTTAATGCTTTGCTGTATGCCCTATTCTCACTCTGATTAATTATTGGGGGTTGTTGTTATAGGATATTGAATACATACAGTATTCTTGTGTGATAGTGTATACTTTTGTGTATATTTGAGTATTGCAAGAAAATTCTGAGGACACAATTTGAACGTTTTCTTCAAATTTGCAATATTTTCTTCTATCTAAATAACTATTCAACTTCGGAAGACATCATGTTATGTTGTTAATACACATTCACTGGGATACCCCGGCAAGCTTAATGTTCTCTTGTTTCTTTTAGTGTTGCAAGAATGGCTTTCACATACATGGTAGGTTATAATTGGTAATAGTCTTTGTGCAATAATGATCGGATCAATGCATACTAATGTTTTAAAAAAAATATTATTCTTCTGTATAAGCATTTTTAAAGTGTTTTAGGTGCCTTTCACGATGAGATTATTGTACTTTTGATTAAATATGTAAAGTAATTAAAAATATGACTTCTGTGCCATATATACAACTGTAAGCAGTTCTTACAAGCCTGGGGCTCAGATTTTGAATGAGTGCTACATATTGATTACTGCTGAGTTGAAAATAAGGGAGGACAGAGAAGTTCTGCAAAATTCTGGAGAGCAAACTTATATTTTTGTAATGAGGACAATTAAATTTTTTTAATTCTCTAATCCACAATATTAATGTATAATTGCCCAATACCTTTATTCCCATTAAGATATCTGTATAAGCAGTACCCTTTATGTGTTCATTATCCCTTCAGTGAGTATTAAATGTGCAATGTGTTATGCTGTATCTAGCCTCAGGAAGAGAGATTTTCATCTTCAGGACTAATAATTTTTTTTATTATTGTCTTTTATTGATTAGTAGTACTCCTGGTTTTGTTTCAGTTTGGCAAAACTGCAAAATGTTAACATTTAAAAGTTAATGCCAAGAGTTAAAGAAATAGAATTTGTGCTGCAGTGATGAAGAATGAATAACTATGTGTGTCTCGTTCCTTTTTGCTTGCATTTTGTTCCTGTTTCAGAGGTTATTTTTGTAATTTAAAACATGTATGGATCAGATTTTTCAGAATTTAATGGTTCCCATATGTACTTTGCATGGGCCAGATATGTTGCAGGTTCATGGATTTGTCATCACTGCCTTTTTTAGTCTGTATCTTCACCATAATAGTCTCTGTAGTTTTTAAATCTATACAGTTTAAATGCTTTCTTTGTACCAGTAGTTAATTCAAGAAGATTAAAAACAGTTCAGCATTTTTTTAATTAGTAATAATAAATCGTTTTAAATTCAGTACTTCAGATAACTAAAGTATGTTTTTGTTAGTTTTGTTTTCTGCAGTTAGATGATGAATTTTAAATGCTAATTTGTAAAATCTCAAGTAATCAATTAAATATCTTTAGTCTTTAACGCAGTTAATAGGTGAAAATTTTATTTTCACCCTTGGATTTCACTGTTTGGCTGTTTAAAAGTGAAAACTGCAAGGTCTTGTTGCCTTTTGAGTGCTACAGTGGGACAGATCATATCCATTAATTACTGTTTATGTGCATTACTGTGGTGTGACTCCTCCTTTGGTAATGACACAGGGCATGTCTGGTGGTGCAGTGCGGTGCTGCCCTTGGAGCGGCGGGGATGCCAGGGCACTGTGGTGCAGAGCTGCAAGGTTCCCAAGTAGCGTAGTTGCTTTGGTGGTGTGTGCGATCCAAGCTAATCAGCCAGTTTTGTCAGGGCTGCAGAGATGTTGCTTTTGGAGTAGGAACTTGACCTTTTTGGTGAGGCATACCAACTGATAGCTTTTTTTGGGGAAAAACAAACGAAACGCCAAACATAATAAATTCAGGTTGATTAAATAAATTTAAGAAATAGGCAGCTTAATTCCAGAGTTCCTCTGCACTGGATAGTGTGTACTAGGATTCGTTCAGGCAAGAATCCAGCATTTCAGCTCTAGGTGGCTGTGGGCTACACTGTCTTCACGTGCTTTGTCTAAGAGTACAATCTGTGTCCTCTGCTAGATTAGTTCAATCGAGGGGAAAAGAAGATCCTTTGAGGTAGAAGGAGGGAGATCAGGATCTAGATACAAAATGAAGAAAACCAGGGAGATTGGATTAAAAAGAAGAAACTCCTACTGGGTGTCGAGGAGGAGCTGAGATGGGAGTGTGGGTTCCTTTGAATGGATGTGTTGGTTATGGAGATAGGAAAGCAGAAGGACTTCAGGGGGAATGAATGCAGAGCAGATAAGGTGCTGAAGGGTGAGTGTAACTGGATTAGCAAGAGATGGGTGAGAATTCTTGGAAATTTAGCAGCTGCCCACAAAACCAGTAGAGTCAGGATTTGTGACTGGATGCCAGTAGGAGAAGATGGATCATACAAGGAAATGGTAGTGGTGTAACACGCTGTGGGAGAACTCTTCTGGTGTTGGCCACATGATGTGCTGTTTTCATCTGAGATGAACCTAAAGACTTACTTATGTCAGGTGCAAGATCTTGTTATTAGTTAGCCCATGTTGTTATAGAATAGATTTTACCTTGAAACTTAGTATCAGGCAGAGTTTGCAAGTTATCCTCAGTTTTCTGAAAGCATCCTGTAAGACATCCCAAACAACCGATTCTAATACCTTGGACTGTTTTAGGATAACAACCTCTGGTGTTAACAGGAATGTAAACCAATTCTCAAAATTGTATGTCAGTGGGCACATTAAAGTTTCTCTGGGTTGCTCTGAGTTGACCTTGCAGCTCTGTACTGGAGAAGGGAGGCCCCATTTGTCATGGTTTGAGCTCAGAGGGCAACCGAGTACCACACAGCCACTCACTCCCCCTTCTTCCCCCTGTGTTGGGAAGGAAAAAGTAAGTAAAGGCTTAGAATTCGAGATAAGGACGGGGAGGGATGAATCACTCATTATGGTCACAGGCAAAAGACACTCGTTAGGGAAAGGAAAAAAAGAACATAAATTTAATACAGACAGTAACAAAACCAACACTTTACAGACAGAGTAGGACAGTGGGAAGCATTGTCACATCTTGAAAACACCTTCTTCCCACTTGTCCCTTCTTCCCAGCCTCAACTTTGTTCCTGATCTCTCTACCTCCACCCCCAGTGGCACATGGGCAGGAATGGGGGGTGCTGTCAGTGCTGCCGCTTCTTCCATTTTGGGGTGGGGAACTTCTTCCCCCTGCTCCAGCGTGGTCTCCCTCTCACAGGAGAGTCCTCCATGAACTTTCTCCAAATTGAGTCCCTCCCCCAGGCTGCAGCGCTTGCTGAGCTGCTCCAGCTTGTGTTACCTCTGCATGTTGCAATTGTCCTAGTGCTGAACTATAAGAGTGGGGGCCACTTCTTCCCACAGGATCCCGGCCTTCTTCAGGCGCAGTCACCTGAGATGGTGTCCCAGTGTCTGCCCCAATGTAGACCTTCGTGGGTGGTAGGTGGGGTCTGCCCTGCTGTCTCACCACAGGATACAGCAGGGTCTTTGCTCCAGCACACCTCCTCCTCCTCCTCCATTCTTCCACTGACCTTGGTGTTCATGTTGATGTCACAACTCCTCGTAACTCTGACTCCTCCTTCCAGGTCCCTTCTTAAATACGTTATCGCAGAGGCGCAGCTGATTGGCTCGGCCTTGGTGCAGAGGGGACCTTCAAGAAGCTTCTCACAGGGGACCACTGCTGTAGCCTGCTACCAAAAACCCCACCACTCACTCAAACCCAGGACCCCCTTTACCCTCTCTTCCTGCTCATGACACTGGGATGATCAGGAGCAAGGGCAGGGGAGAGGAGATCCTCTGTTGAGTAGGGAAATTTGCATCCACATCCTGCTGCCTATAAACTGTAGCCTGAACCTGAGCTGCTGTGTTTGTACCTTCACGTCCCAGTATCTTGCTGTGTGGGTGTGGTTCGCTCCCCCCACCTTGCTGATATACTGCCATTTATCTGACTCCATGCCTAGTCAGTTCAGGGAGCTAGATTATCCAAAAATTGTTGACTTCTGTAGGATTAGGATATATATTTTTGCAAAAATGTATCTTCGTGTGCCAGCAGTTGACAGGAAGTGGTTGCTCACATGTCTAGACAAAGCACTTTCTAGAGAGCACATATACCTGATAGGAAATGTAAATACATGGGACTGGGTGTGGCAGCATATGCTATAATTAATACTACTGTGATATGACACATAGAATGGATTTGCCATAACATTTTAAATTAGGAGAGTCTGGCTAGGCATCTGTGTGTGTGCAGTATTTCCTGTGAAGCAAGTTACTCACATGCACGTATGGAGGCTGGAAGGGTAGGAAAAACTTGCACTAAACTGCAAGTCAAAATCCTAAAAAGTGTGTGTGTGTCTGGTGGATAAGAAGTGGGAAACTCAAGAGGGCGCAGAAGGGAGGGGAGTAAGACAGGAGGGTTACTACAGGAAAAAGTTGATCATCTCTCAAACTAATTCAGATGCTACAGATGAGGGGAGGAAGAGAGAACTTGCAGGAAGCTTCGCAGAATGTAAAGGTCACAAGTGTTAGGTTACCAGTGCTTTTGGTTAGCTTGAGGAATGGCAACTCAGGGTTAGTGTTGGAAGAAATTGTATGTTGCTCTGTCCTCTTAATTTTCTCTTGAGTAGGCTTTCCAACCCTGGATAAGTACTAGAAAGAAAGGTTTGGTTGGTAAGGTCGTGATTTCACAAGGATTTCTGTTGATAGTAGTGTCATTTTCAGCAACATTGCTACTCATTATTGCATTCTGTTTTGCCCCTCATTTCTGTTCTTTTTTGAAAGTGATTTCTATTTAGTACATAGAAAATGGACTGAGGTACTCCAGGGATTGGCACTAGGAATAAAGAATTTCTGTCCTCAAAGAATGGTTTGTCCTTAAAGGCAATAAATAAAGCATGTGGCCACATAGTGAATATCAAGAAAAAAGTATCTTTAATAGCAGTGCACAAAGTGAGCATCGTTGCTTGAATGATGCAGATGTTGTGTAGGAAAAAAGTCCATCATTACATCATATAAAGTTAGCCGATTCCCAGTTAAAAATGGAGCGATATAAATAGACACAGTTTCCATTCTGTAATTTCATTACTTCTGAGTGCTTTAGTTTACAATTTTAATATTAATATGAATAATAATGAAATAGCACAGGAAATCTTTGTTGCAGACTTCTATTTTTCAAATGTTTTGTTGCTAAGCTTCTCAATTATAATGTTTTTGTTAAATTGGAAAATACTGTCCCTTTTTATTAGGGGCTTTGAAAAGATTCATAATTCTTTCTCTATATAGCTTATGGAGTGTTTTCATCTCAGGGTTACTTTTAAGCAAGTACTGTTCATATTCTGCTCAGTCCATTACTTCTTTGCCTTTGACACCAGTAACTTACTAGAAGTCAAAATACTAACCGTTGAAAAATACTGGTTTTATAACCTTGTTAAATCACAGCTTCTACAAGATAAACTTCGAAAAATGTATTTCTTTTTGCATGTTCATGGCTTTCAGCAGAAAACATTTTTCTTGGTTGTACAGATGGTTATTTTAGTCCAATTTTTGCTGGTGGCTGCTTTCCCAGTCCTTAGAGTATACAGCCATCATCATGAAATGATCTGATTTATTTTCTATTTCCTGACTCTCTATTTGAGTCTCTTAAAACATGTTCTGGAAGCTACTTCAACATTCAGCTAAAAGTTACACTGTCTTCCAGTCTTTGTACAGGCTTCCTGGGGCCCATTTTGACTATTTTGCAGTAGTGTTAATGGCTGTGTATGTATCTTAATAGTAACTTGTGGAAGGATTCATTTGTGAAGTTTGGAGTTGCATTCTAAATTCCTGTCTAGTTGACTGCTGTCTTAGTGATGGCTGTTTTATAGCTGATAAACCAAAATTGTTTCACAGAGCAAAACTTTGATTGAATGCTTATCACCTTATTCTAATGGTAAACACAAATCAAGCCTTGATATTTTTTTTTTCCTGCTGCATTTAAAAGAAAAATGTGGTTATATCACCTTATATATCTGTTGCTAAAACTGTTTGTACTACAAAGGGTAGACTTTGGGTTTGACTGCATAGTTATGTTTTGCATGCTAGTAACTGGGCATCTGTTGCTAATGGTCTCGCCAGTAAGTTAGAGCTTGTTGAGTTTCTTTACAGAGTTTTGACAAATTCTTCTGCCACTTTGTGGAGCAAAATGGAAACAGGGCTTTCAGATCCAAGCTATATTCAACAAAGGAACATTTCAGCAATGTTCTTGGAACGGGTAAAAAGCTGTGGTGGTTTTTGTGGGTTTTTTGGGGGGGAGGAGTTGGTTTATTGGCTTTTATTCTTGAGGTGTCTTGTGTAAGGTCACCTCTTTGTCTCTACAACAATTCTGCTCCCTCAAAGGAGAGGTAAATGTGTTGCTTTAAGGTAGCTTGAGGCACTGTCCATAATACTTCCTGCATCCTACTTTTCTGCCGCCTTTTTTTTCCAAGTTTTTTGTGTTAATTCCCATGACTGTGAGTGTGTTTGCATGCAGTTGTTCCACATTTTATTTTCTGTTATGTAAGGGTTGGACAAGCAAAATGGCAAGTAAGTATTGTAGGTCGTTTAAAATAAAATAAAAAGCAGACCAAAACAAAAATCTTGATCTGGAGGTAGTAACACGTACGTGTTACAGCAGTGACATTGGGCTATGGAAATCCCTTCATGAAATATCCAGGTTCATCATTTATGTTGGAAAGTCACTTGTTAAAGAAGAGCTGAACAAGATGGAGATGAGTGGAGATCTGTAGCGCTCTACCATTTTCCCCTTAAACTTCATAATGATGGAAAAGTTCTCATATTTTCAGAATTACTTCCCTCTTAGGAAAAAATATGGTCTTAAACTAGTAACTTAGAATTATTGATCACAAATAATTTTCTGTCTCTAAGTGGTACATAATAGTCCATCATTTCACTGTACATTAATGCACAGAAATTGTGAAAGTGGCTATAAAATGTCTACTTTGAGGTGAATGCTTTATTGTTTTGTCTTCTTATGCCACATCCCTTAACACTTCAAGTAATGTATAGACTAAATATATTAATAGTAAGTTTTAAACTGCATTTTTTTTAAAGATTACACTTACAACATTTTTAAGTGTGATGAAATGTCTTAGGTTATATGGAGTGTTGTAAAATCTATCATTTATTGTACTAAACCTTTATAGTTGAGCAACTAACAACCTTGCTAGAGAAAATACTAAATCAGGGTGACTAAAATTTGTGCATCACACTCCAGAGAGAAATTTACCTAGTGCACAGATATTCAAAGGCTTCTACTTTAGGCCTATTATTTTACAGGCAATGTCGGAAAACTAATTTTTTTTTTTTTTTTTTTTTTACAGAACTGTAATTTTATTTAGTTTAGAATTAGTTCAGTCAGCTATAGCTACTTTTGAAGTGCTTTCTGCTCCATTTTGAATGGCTCCTTTTTCTGGAAAAGGTACAGATAAGATCAGTAAATCTTAAGATGAAGTCAGTTGTAACTAATATACAAATTATTTCTGTGCTACCAAAGACTGTAGTTTGTTTGCTTGCTTATGTTGATTTGGATGTTTTCTGAACCTCGTTTTTTCTTCTTATTTTATGCATAAGTCTGACACTGGGCTGTGTTTTTTCTTGCTGCTGCTATTATGCCTCATGTTTAGTTTGCATTAACTATTAATGAGGGGTTTTTTGTAAACTCCTTCATTAATTTCTGTGTTTTTCTTCCTTCATGCTTTTCTGAAACCAGGAAGGATGTTGAAATAAAGGTACTTTCCTCTGAACAGGTTTGGTTTGCAGAATGAGTCCTGTACCTACCATTTTGACAAATAATATCTACGGTTGAGGTTAAAAACTTTTTCTTTTTCGATAGAAGTGAAAGTAGTTTCAAAGGCTTTAGAATGTGTGATAGCACTTCATTTAATTTTTACTAGTTTTGCAGACATTCCATGTTGTAGATGATGATGATGATGATGATTATATTTACCAAACTTGTGGTCTTGAAAATGTGTATTCTGTTTTTTTGTTACATGTTGGGCCTTCCCTGATGCAAGTATTCCTTGAAATACATGTACATTTCTGAAGAGTACCCATGCTTTTTTGATTTCTTTGATTTGTACATCTGTTTTAAAAAATACTGTTTAATTTGTTTAGTTACTTCAGTTACCTAGGTTATCACAGCTTCAGCCAAGGGGTAATTTTCCTTCTTTCCTCCCTGTAAGGTAGTTTAATGTATTTGACTCTAGAACTGTATTTCATAAGAGCAAGTTTTCTTAAGTGACACTCTTGTGGATGTTACAGGCTTTGTAGGCAGATGAAACAGAAAATTCTCAGCATACTTTGAAGTATTTTTTCTCATCCTTTTCACAATTCCTGTGATCAGTCTTTACTTGGGATTAGCTGACTTTGTAGTGTACTATGTTGATCACACTTTTGCAGTTGGCATATAAATTAGTGTCTTGGAAGATGCCTTGGGTGAATGTGTAGTTTAACGTTAGTTGTTTGTGGAGCAGTGGGCATCAGGGATGACTTGAGATAAGCTGCAGAAACATATGTTATGACTGTAAAGGAAGGAAAAGGAATGGGACCTCCTCCTTTTAGCATCAGAACTTTTACCGTGGTTGAATGATTTAACCTTAACCTCAGGAATTTTCAAACCTTCTGTCAGACTAGAATTGGAAAGATTTTCAAATAATTTGTTCGGCTATCTTGATTCTGTGTGTGTGAGATTGAGATTGACTCAAAGACAGAGCTTCGAGACAAAAAAAATTGCCTGCCCTGTGTTTGCTTAAACCGCAGAGGCTTGAGACAATCTTTGAGAAACCTGGTGAAGGAAAGTACTTAGTGTAATACATAGTTGTGTCACAATGATGCTGTTTTCATAGATTGGTATTCCGCGTTTTATTTTATTCACGATGTGTTTTGAAGTACTAATCCTTGTCATTAGATAATAAATTTTATGCATCAGAGGAAAGAGGGGGGTGTGTGTGTGTGTGTGTTTGGTTTATGGCTATTGTAAAGGATATCTGAAAGATGTAATAGACTGAAATCTCCTAGTCACAGTTGTAAGTGCAGTAGTTATTGAGCCTGGAGATGTAATTGGTGTGAGTGAAGAAGTGCATGGACATGTTGGATCTGCAGGATGCATTTGGTAGAGGACCTGTCTGAAATTGAAGTGACTGTAGCAGAAGGTGTGGAACAAACTGACAGAGTGAATAAATTTCCAGGACAGGATGGTGTGTACTGGAGAGCTTTTAGAAGAACTCAGGAATGAAAAAGTCAAGTGATGAATGTCTGAAGTCTTGCTTAGAATCAACTTCATCTTTGAAGACTGGAGGGATGGCAAACATTGATTTTTATAAGCGCGTCAGGAGTTGAGGAGAACTACATTGTTCCAAGTCTGATGTTTGTGTTGAACAAATGAGTAGAATTTATAATAAATATATTGGATATCTGCATAAAGAGAGAGATAGGTACTCTGGAAAATTTATGTCCCTTGTAATGGGAAGCTCTTCCCCACAAATCTTTGGAGTTCTTCAGAATCAGCAGAATATGTACAATGATGATCCAGTTGATATAATGAGACATGGATGCCTTTCCAAAAGGCATCTCTCAGTCCCTTGTCAAAGGCATTTGATGAAAATAGTATGTCAGCCTAAAATGGAAAGCCATTGTATGAACAGCTGACTTGCTGAAAGATAAGAAGGGGATGTGGAAGTAAATGGTTTGCCCTGTCAGTGGAGTGGAGTCTTAGAGACCTATAATACACAACATATTTCTTAATGACCTGTAAAACAGTGTAAGGGTTTGATAGAGTTCGGTGGGTTGCTTGGTGTAATGAGTGCAAAGTGAGGAATTCTGGAACAAGTTTATGAAACTAATAACTGGTCAATAAAATGGCAGAAGCAGTACATTGAAGAAAAATGAAAATTATATTGGGGACAACAACAATTCTGTCTTCATATATAAGATGATGGTCACTGAGCTGAAAAGGAATCTTCAGTTCTTAGTACAAGTAGTAAAGGCAGATCAGATGCTAGGAATTGCTAGGAAAATGGTGAGAAACAAAAGAGAATGTCAATATCCCACTATATAAATTTGTGGCTTGACTGTGTGTTGAATAGTATTTCAGTTCTGGTAGTCTTATCTCAGAATTTTTTGAGTGTGATAAAGCTGGAAAGAGCTCAGAAACTAAAAGTGGCACAAAATTACTTCTGTGTAATTAAGAAGAGTAATTAAGTAAAATATGAATCTTCCATCTGGCAAGAGACCATCTAGGTTTCTACATAATTACACATGGTAAAGATAAGGTAGGTAGGGATTGATTACTACTTGTTTCGGTATAAGAAGTGGGGAGCATCAAAGTTGGCAAGAGCTGTGTTCAGAACAAATAAGATGAGGGATTCTTTGTGGAATGGAGCTCTGTACTGCAAAACCTTTCATAAGGAGTGTGGTGGATGCCAAAATGTTACATGGTTCAAAAGGAAAAAATGTATTTTTTTTGTGACGGAGAAATATGTAGCTATGTGGAAAGCGGGTCCTTCTCAGTAAGGAAGCATCCATCTATACAAGGGATTTCCTGATGTGAGGATAAATTGCACCTGCAGACAGCTGTGACAGCTGTGGAGAATAGGGTACTTGGCTAGATGGGCCTGATCCAGTTATTCACATGGAAGAGGGAATTTGCAGTTGTGTGACCCTGTAAGAAAGGATAGATGGAAGTAAAGGAGTGCTTGTTGATCATATTTGCAGATAACTTAAAAAGATTGCCTTGAGAAGGATGAATGTGTGAAGGAAGGCTGGGAAAGGTGGCACAACACGGGAGAAATGAGTACGTGCGAGTGGCTGAGGGTGACAGCGGAGGAAATGGGAAACAGGCGCTATAATGGGTATGGAAGAACAGAACATTGAATGTGTAGATTGGTTGTTTAATACTTCATTTTGTAGTACGCCAATTCTGGTGCTTTATTATGATAATCCTATATGGGTGTACTTTCTTTCATATGTTAATTACATAGGCTTGCATGGTACTTGGGGCACATAACATAGAAAATCCTCTTTTTCTCCTTCACAGTATGTAAGCAGTGCTGTTATATACACCTCAGACAATGAGCGAGTCGTTGTTTGATACAAAGGCTGTTAAACAAAAAGATTTACACCAGAAGTGTAAGCTGCAGCAAATAATTTTGTTACCAAATTTATAATAAATTATTCTTGTCTGGTTTTGTTTACAGGATTCTGAGTAACAATAAAATAACAGAATTGAAGAATGGTTCCTTCTCTGGATTACACCTTCTGGAAAGATTGTAAGCATTTCTTAAAAAGCTATTTTCACTTCAAAAATTAACTTATATACTATTTAGGTTTCATTAATAATTCTAAGAACAAAATGTCTCATCTAAGAGATGTGTTCTTACTTTATTTTGATGTATTTTGTGATGGAAGAGTTAACATAGTTAAGCCATCTTTTCATGAGTATGAATGTCATTCAACAGCATAAAATAGATAATCTCACCTGCGGGAGATTAGGGCAGTTTCAGTGGGCAGTTCACTGGAATGCTGTGACTGGATTGTTCTTGTTGGTGTCATAATATAAAAACTCATTTTGGAAAAAAAAAATTTCATTGATTTTTTTTTTTTTTTTTTTTCTTATGAATTATAAAACTCTATCAAACAGTTACATATTTTCTGGGGAAGTGGATGTATTAGAGCCTCTAACAGATCTAGATTCATTGCAAGTTGTACACATTTATTTTAACAATCTTGCTGCTTACTTTACAACTTTGGTATACACTGAATGTATGGGGCGTGGGGAGAAATGGGAGTGAGTCTGATGGGAGTAACTTCTTTTGCTTCCTGTTTTCGCTTTCCCTTTCAGATGATATATCACCTCTGGGATAAGAAGCAGCATTGTAGCTTCTGTTACAGTCAGCTTTTTTCCAGCTGGTAGAAGGTCAGGATTGGCAGGTTGATCTACCTGTGAGCAAGCAGAAACTTTAGAGATAAGGATTTTTCTAGGCCATTTGACTGGGAAAGTAGCCAGTTTTATAATCATCTCGCAACATCTAGGAAGAGTTCCAAACGCCTTTTGGCTTCAGGGGATTAAAAGTATTTTATTCTGCCTCTAAAACTTGAAGGCTGCAATCCTGGTCACCTGGCCTAAATAAATTCAAACACTTCCACAATTCCATTCCCAGCATGCTAGAAGAAAGATTTGTCTTCTGCACTGGCAGATGAGTTTTATTGTAGAAATAAACCCTTGTGCCAGAGAAGCAAGGTTGTCAGCAGTGATGGCATCCTAGATCTTTACATGTTGTTTTGGCATCCTTGGTTAGGTAATAAATGCATCTGCTGACAGTTGTTATTTGTTGTAACTCATTACAATTTTCAGACGGGAAATACGTGCAACTCTAATTAGTTAAAGATTATAATTTACATTTGCTCTATGAATCCGAATATTATTTTTCTTTAAAATCATAAGAACCCAGCTTTCTTTCATTTAGCTCCTGTCATTTGTAAGGATTTTTTACATTACTTTAGTATCTCTTTCCATGAAAAGGAAAAGAAAGCAGTAAGGCAGGCATTGTGTTTCGATCATTTGAAGTGATCTGGGATAGCAGTATTTTAGATGGTATGGTGGTCTCATCTGAATGAGATAACACACTTTATGTGCACTGGTGTAGTAGTTAATACATCAGCAGGTGATTATTAATGGCCAGGTGTCTTCATCATAAAGGAAGGGATACCTAGCATAATACACTAGTCATTAATGACCTTCCTTTTTGTGTGCAAGACTGATTTAAAAAAAATCTGTTTAACCACAGTAAAAGTAAACTTTTCTGCTTAAAATGTTCTTGTGACCCTGGACAGAAGCTACTCTTGTAATTAAAGTAATTTTTCAAACTTAAATGAGTAGTCAATAGAAAAAAAAAATTGAAAGTCATGGTAACTATTTTAAACATCAACATTATGTTCAGCAATTTCAAATTATATTCCTTAATTTTCAATGCGGTAACTTGCATGTCTTTAAAATTGCACTTTTGACAGTTTCTTGCTTATTTCTTACTATTCAGTCCCCCTTGTTTCCTTATGAGTGTTTTCTTTCTTTGTAGATATTCTATTCTCACTTTTAATTTGAGATGAAACACAGGTAAAATAAATTAAGTCAGCCATTAAATAGTAAATTCAGACAGTAGCGTTGTCACTTAACATTATTGCTTACCAGGGTAGAGATTGTTTATGCATTTAATGCTTGTTTGATCATTCCTTGTGATGTTATACTTCATAGCAAATATTTTTGCTATTTCTCCTTAATGGTTTTTGGGTAGAGTTTAGATGTATAGATATATTTAACCAAAGCCTTAAGAAAACCCAAACCAAAAGAAAAAGAAAAAAAAAAAAAAACAACATAAAACCAAACAAACCAACCTAGAACTAATATGTCAGGAACATGTACCTGCATAATAATTGTTTTTAATTGCATTTTAATCAATATTTTGAATCCTAAAATACAGATGCACAACTTCATAATTCATCAGTTAGCACACTAAACTTGTTTTCTCCTACTTTCTCCTTGGACATCTTAATGAAAATTTACATATTTTTAAATGGTTTCTGTTATTTTTTTCCACTCTTCAGAGAAACTTGGGCATATGGTATCTGCAGCTGGCAAATTGTTGCCTTTTAGGTTATCGTTTTGCTTGACCTTATCCCCCATCTGACAATTCTTCACTGTTAGTATTGAAAGGGAGAGATTGTTTTGTTTGTTGCTTGTATGCCCCAAAACTGTGGGATTAAAATGCTGGCCCCAAGTATGAATTTCAAATCTGTTTGTTAATAACTTTATGCATGTATGTTAATTTATGAAAATGTAGAAAATGGTAATGCATTATTTTGTAAACAGGATGATAAGATTACCAAAATAAGAGTTGTTTTACTGGAGGGTGAATTGTTTGTTAATTATAGTAGGAAATGACTATGCTGTGTCTACATCTACTCTTGCAGGAAAAAATTCATGCAAATAATAGCTGAATAACAGTAAGCAGGTCAAAGATTTTTACTGCCATAAGTGGTAATTAAAATGTCCATGCAAAAAGATTTTAAATATTTTAATCTCCACTACCTTTGTTAATGCTGTGTTTTGCTATGAATTTCCTGCAGTTCAAATGTTGAAGTAAGTTCTTGCATAACTAATTTGTGACAGATAATTTTTCGTCTGATAAATACTTGACTTTATATAGCATTATTCAAAGTCCAGCAACTTAGAATCAAACTGCTGTTTTCCATTTGGAATCTAGCTAATGCAGCCTGTTGTTTTTTGTGATGATAAGGAAGATTACATTATGTACTTATAAAGTACTATTATTTAATGTACATGAGGGAGAGAAGAGGAAGAGACAGGCATGAAATTCAGTAAGATATTTAGATAGCAAAAGAAGGGTTTGATATTTATTGAACTGTAAATAATGACTGGGGTTTACCGATGTATTTTTAGGATGTACTAATATACCTTTGAAAAGGGAAAATACGCAGTGTGAAGGGAGTGTTATTTGCAGACATTCTCATTTTCTTCTCCCGTTTTTACAGCATCAATCTACAGATATATGGATGCCTTAAATTAAAATAGGAGCATCTCATACTTCTCCAGACAGTAACAATTTGATTTAAATTCTTGTGATAATGCAGCAGAGCACATGAGAAGAGGGACTCGAGTTCTCATAGTGGTGGGACCTGAACTTTTTTTTTTGAAGTCTTTAAAAGTGATTGCAAAGTCAAAGTCTCAGTTTCTTGTTTCAGTATTACTGAACGGAGAAGTGGTTTTATGAATATTCTGGAACTTATTTTCTGCTCTAACTTTAGTTGTGGAAGCTCCATCTTTTTGATAGCCATGGCTCTTTCAGGAGAAGACTGAGTGTTAGGCTAACAAAATATTTATTTTCCCCATCCTCACCTGCTTCTTGGGTAATTTCTGAAAGATGAGTGATTAAGGGGGGGAAATGTGTTTTTAGTCTCTGCTGAATAATCTGTAATGTGAAATTGAATGCTTTGGAGTATTTTAAACTGTTGGAAGTATAGAAATTATTTGAAGGAAGCAAAAAGATTTTCTAGTCTAGGTTCTTGCTTTTGTTTAGTTTTCAGAAGTGTGGTAGTATCAAGCGTATTTTTTAAAAACATTTTTGTATTACATCTTGAAGAAATTTTTAGTATTGTAGTTTATCAGTGTGGGTCATAGGTGATGATGGGGTAAGCAAAACCACAAAACAAGGTGATCTAAGTTGCTGTTGATTAGATGCAAGAGGGTGTCAAAAGCATATATAAGAACTTTTCAAAATATCAAGAGATAATTTTCAGTAACAGTTTTTTAAATTTCCATTTGGAAAATGTCCAACTCTTAGAACTGTCAGTTGTCTCCTCATTTGTGGTTCCTTACGAACCTGGACTCTCCAGTTGCTTTCTATTCTTGTATTACTTCAATATCATTGAAATCAGTGATAGGTTTGAGCCATTCTCCTTTCCCGGAGAGAGCTACTTGAATCTGGTGAAACAGCTCCAGTAGCACTTGATTCTCACGTACAACTTGAGTGTGTTGACCTGAGAGCAGAATTCTGCATGAGACCCACATGCAATAAAGTATTGGGCTTTCAGTTGTCAACAGTTTTGGTAGTACCATAAATATTTGGTAAACTGGTGGTGAAAACTCAAAATAAATATAGCCTGCTATATTTTAGGGAGAAAGCCTATGTATATGTAGGGTAGAATTTCAATCATACACAGCAAGTGGTGAGGAAACACAGAAGTTGTTTACTCAGTCATAAGCATTTATTGGATCTACCTGCTTTAAAATCTACACTCCATAGAGCTGTGGAAGGGATAGGCTGACTTTATGTAATGTTTAGCCTATATTATAATTTCTTTCCCCCATTTTCCTTTTTGTAAAGGCATTTCATATAGTAAGAGTCCATGGTAGCTAATGTGTTTTGTGTCTGACTTTTTTTCAGGTTCTGTTCAGGAAGAAAATATAGTTTATGCAGTGGTAGTTGAGAGAGCTAAATAATGTATACATATCAATATGTGTGTGTGTGTATGTATATATATATGCATTGTTTGTTTGTGCCTGCAGGATGCTTTAGAAATAATTAAGACAATTTTCATTGTGCTGAGACAGAAAGCAGTAAATTATAAGTAATATGTATTCGGACATAAGTAATTTTTAAGTACGTGTATGTGCACTTCTAAGTCATAGGCAACTGGCCACTGAAACATTGCATTATAAATTCTAATGAAAGGATTTTGTTTTTCACGTGGCAAACCATAGTTACATTTAAGTATTCTTTCATTACGATATTTTTCTTATCTTAACAAGATAACATTAGGGGCACTTGTCAGGCTCTTAAAAATATTTTTACTTGTTGGTAACTTGTTATTTGCTGACGTAATCATGGATTTGAAAAAGGGCTGTTCCAACTGGACATAAGAAAATTCTTTATAATGAGAATGGTTAAACACTTAATGTTGGGTGATGAGATGATAAAATCTGCATACTTTGAGGTTTTCAGAACTTCACTAGACATAACAAACGGAGCAGTTGATCTGATTCATTTGTGCTTTGAGCCAGACTACAGAACCTCAACACATCCCTTAAAACCTAAATTTTTCTACAATCTTAATCTCAGGTAGTCACCTTCCCTGATAAATACAGAGGCATCCTCACCTGTGGTGGTGTTTTGATTTAAGAGAATTTTTTTTTTTTTATAGGTTCTCAGTGTAAGAGTGCTGTACTGCCTGGCTTGTGGATTTTTTTTGTTACAGTATTTTTAATTGCTAGATGGAAGATGTAGTTACTGTAAAATGAAAGATGTACGAATAAGCTAGAGCTTGGGGAAGTTGTAACATTGCCCTAACTGAAACCCCCTTCTAATAGATTTTTTTGGACAGATTTTCTTTTATTTGGACAAAGAAATACCTATAACTATATCCTGTTGGTTGAGCTTTGCCAAAGAAAAAATATTAAAATCAGCAGCTGAGATGAATAGATTCCTGTTGCTAAAAATCAGTAGTTTGTATAAATGTCTTTATGTGTTAAAACAACAAAAACTTGAAAGCCAAACACAACTTTCTAATGAGATTGTCTCCCTGAGCTCCCTTTTATGTGAGAATCCTATCAGTCTGTTGGTTTAACCACAACTGTTAGTCATTTCTTTGTTTAGAAACTGTCCTAGGTCCCGGAGTCCTGGCAGTTGTACCAGCCTGTGTATCAACATCTTTCACTGTTTCTGAAGAGCTGCCAGACATGTCAGCACTGTGTTAATTTTGAGATGTTTAACTACCTCTTATTTCACAGTTTTTGTCTGCTAATACTTTTTGATAGCTGAATACATAGCTGGTGCTTACTGATGACTGCCACTGGGAGGCGGGGAAAAAACCACAGACTCATTGAACTGTTGCAGTTACAGGTTGAGAAAACGCTAACACTTCAGAATATTTTTAAAAAATTACTTTAGTATGGTGGTTCATTAATGCTTTGCTATGTTATTTACAAAATACAGAATATACATTGAATAGGTTTTTTGAAAACATGAAAATTGTTGGCATTTCTTTTTAAAAAGAAATTATTAACTCCAGTGTAATTATTCTTCTGGAACTGGTATTAAGACCTGCTAAGGGAAGGGGAAAAAAGGCAAAAAAATTATATAAAGAAAAGGCTACTCAGTTTTTATCAACCAGTCTGAAAAAATATATAAACAGATTGTGGAAATAGTAAAACTCTTGCTTTTAATTTTAAAACTATATTGTTTTGGGTTTTTTTTTGTCTGAAGCAAGGGATTTAAGAAGGAGGTGTAACAGGGAGTATGCTTTGAGTTTAAGTAATGAAATTAAACATAGCTGATAATCTAGACCAGTGGATTTCCAAGGCATGTTGTCAAGTGTTTTCTGTCTGAGTGTTTTTCCACAGTAAAATTTTAAGTGGGAGTTACGTATTTTTAAACTGAAACTTAAAATATGAACAGTAAATATAATTTTTCTTCCCTGTCCCAAAGACTGATGGTAAATAAGTGATGAATAACATGTAGTATTCTCAGATTTATCATGATCTTGGTACTGGGTTTATAAACGTGCTGAAAGAGGCTTAGAAATATTACAGGGCTTCAGGCTTCTGGTACTGCTTTGGAAGTAGTTGGCAGGCATTACCACCATACAGGATGAGAAAATAAAGTTGAGATAAGAGAAGTGTATATATGTCAGTTTTACTGAAAATTAATATATTGTACTGCAAGGTAAATTTAGAATATTTCAAGTATTTAAAATGTTTATTAGGGACAGCGTTGAAGCATGGTCCATGTGCTGTGACACTGTTTTACAATGAATTGTTAATCTTGCTGCAGAAAATGCTATTGTGAAATCTTTGATTGAATTTATATTTTTGCTCATACATATCTGTGTGATGGTAGATGTAATCCTCTTGTACAGGCAAAATTTGCTGTTTGCTCTTTCAGGCAAAATTATTAATGTTGTGGTAGATTTAGGAGATGTTTCACATATTCTTGCTTACTAAAACATTGCTTTTAATTGAAATTCCCGATTTTCTTTTCAAATTCAAAATGTTCACACATTACGAAGGAATGAGAGATTTTTTTCTTGTAGTAGTAAGTGCCTGCAAAGTTTCAGATAGTAATATAGTAAAAATAGTGGATGAATAAGGAGGTAGAAATAATTTTAGCATTCAAGCAGTGATAAAGTTTGTTCAAAATTGTGTGGATGCTGGCAGGTGCTTTCTATGACCTTTCAAATTAAGCTGTATCTCCAAAACATCTGGAGTTAGGAGTTGAAACTCCTATATCACTTGTACAATTAATAAAGCAGATTAATGACATAGTTACTTTAAATTTCTCCTTATAATCTCCTATTCTGGAAATTTAAGATTCAAAAATCTGTGCTCTTGAGTTTTTTCAACAGCTTTATTTGGGATTCTCACAGGGCTTTGCTTTTCTGCCAGTAATGTTGGTGGAAGCTTTCAATGTTGTGTCTTTGGGGTATTTTTAGGATCTTGTTTGGCTTCTTTTGGTAGATGTGGGGCACTCCTAAAATATTTAAAATTGGGTAGGTTGAAGAAGACAATGTTGCTAAACAGTATTGCACTGTGTAGTGAGCAAATGTTACACCCTGAGCAGCTGTAATCTATATAGACACTGTGGCAAAGTATCTTTAACTCTCTACCCATTCATGTGATAGGAACTGATAGAATGTTTAAAGGAATACACATGCTGTTTATATTCTTCTTTCTAGTTAAAATACAGATTTTTCAGATTTTGAAAGATACTGTGAGAAATTAGGAGTGTGCTGTATGGGTTTTCTGGTCAGTTTTCAAACAAGTTGAGACAAGTGTATATTCATGCATGTATATCTGTTTTAGAGGGTAGTTTGTGGTAAATGCAATGTCTTTGTTTTTCTCCACAGGGACCTTAAGAACAACCTTATTAGTACTATAGATCCAGGAGCTTTTCTGGGGCTTTCATCTCTGAAAAGACTGTAAGTAGTATATCTAGATAATCAGTTTAAACAAAACAAACAAAAAAACCCCTGAGAGTAGAGTAAGTCTGAGGTACTGGAAATTTAGCCAGCAAAGCTATTATGTACCAAAAGTTGAATATGTATATGCTGTCTAAATTTATACGCACACACACATGTATATGTATATATAAAACAAAGTCTGCTGTCAGTCTTATGACTGAAGAACATCCACTGCTTGTGGCTTGGCAGTCTCACTTGTTCTTACTGACAGTCTCTTGTATTATTCTTCCCTTTTTGTATTTTGGTGACTTGAAACACCGCTGGTTGAATGTTCTTTCAGAGCCTTGATGCCATCAAGTCTTGCTTTGTTAAATGTTAAACTTCTCATGATTTTTTTTTTTTTCCTAAAGGTCATAGTGGAACACAGTCCCTTGCTATTAATACTAGACTGAAGTTACAGCTCTGTTAATGCTGCTTTATTGAAGGTTGTGCCAACGTTCCCATTAACACATTTTTTTGGGAGATTTATACCTTGGCTGTAAAAATATAATGTCCCAGATGAAACTTGAAGAGTGAGATCTTTTTTTAAAACACCCTTCAGATTTTGAAATATCTGGGACAGCTTTTAAGTCTTAGTGATTTCACCTGCCACCCTCCTCCCCCTGCACCCCAGCCCTTAGTCAGTATACACCTTTCCTTCTTATATTTTTGCAGTATATATGTTCATTGTCACTGGTCAAATGATCTGGCTCACTTAAAAGGAAATTTTCTTGATAATTGCACTTTGAAAGCCTTTAAAATAATGCTGAAGGACAGATTATGGACCATTACAACTTGCAAGCTTAGTTTTTATTCCTATAAGAATTTTTGGCAATTTCATTCAAGACCTACGTTGTAAAATATGTCATATTTAAATATTTATGTAAAGTATAAATATAGAAGTGGTCCTATTTATATACAGTAAATGCACTAGTATGGGTGTCTCTGGTATGTTGAAACATTAGGTGATATAGTGCATGTGATGAATATCATGTACAAATATTAAAATTTATTTTGTAGTGATGTAAGCCAAGCCTGTTTGAAGGAATTTACTGGTAGGGCTAGGCTCATTTAACTGTATATATGCAAGCCATTTTTACTTTAGAAATGGAATAAAGACTGTCTGTGCATGTGTGTACACCCATACAACAGTAACTTTGGGGTTTTGCTGGAAAATACTAAATGTATATATGGTGCAATCTGTTATTCATGAGTTGTAGTTGAAATACTTCTGTTTACAGGCTGTATGTCACTTGGAAATAAAAGAGTTTATTCTGATTTTTTGCTTTCTCCTATGTATAGAGACTTAACTAATAACAGAATAGGCTGCCTGAATGCAGATATATTTAGAGGACTTGTAAATCTTATTAGATTGTAAGTATAATTTGTTGTATATAATTTCACTTGTGTATCTTAAGTTTTAGTTTTATGTAAGTTAATATTCTTTGTTTCAATGGGGGGAGTTTGTTTTAAGTGTCCATTTGAAAGACATACTGTGTGGCTATGATTGTGGCTTGTTACTCAGTAGCAAGCTTGAAAGAAGTAACGGTGTTGGGATCAACCAAAGCCAACTGCTCAGTGCTCTGTCTGCTTTGCAACCATTTTCAAATTTCTTGGGAAGGGGTGTGGAAGTAGCTGACAAATACAAAATATTTGCCCTAGAAAAACATTTCAGGGGTATAGAATCTTTTAATCTCTGTGCCTCCTACCATGGTATCAGTGTGGTTGTGTTTTAATGACTTTCTTTCACATTTTGTAACTCTTCAGTTACTTTAAGAAAATAACGTACAAGATTATGGAATGATTCTTTGCTCTGGTTGCTAGCTTCTTATGCAGTGTTTTCAGTGATATATAGAAAGTGGGATGTATAATATTTAAAAAAAATATTCTGCTAGATCAAACATGCTTCTTACAGCATGTTAATATAACACATCAATTCATTGTGAACAACAAAGTTAATTTTAAACTTCTTGATGTGTATGCTCAGCATGTGCTAGTTGTTGCTTTAAATAAAAAGCATTTGCTTTCAATCCTTGTTACCAATCTCAAAATTCTTCAGCTAAAAAAAAAGTATTGGGAAACAGTTTATGTAGGGATTTTTTTGCTAGGCTATCAGACATGATTATTATTCTTACAGTTTTATGAACTATGACAAAGTGTAATAATAGTATCTTGTAGGTTTTAAAGTAACGTGTTGAAGAGGGATTTTTTTTAAATTTCAAATGTCAGTTACATGAGCATGAATTAAAATCATGATACTTTAATTTCTTAGGAACCTTTCTGGAAATCTGTTTTCTACGCTTACACAGGGAACATTTGACCATCTTGGTTCACTAAAGTCTCTGTAAGTACTTATTGCATATAATCTTAATTTGCATGATCATTTGTGTTCTTATTAAAAACCATTTTATATACACTTGCTTGTACTACAGTTTTGCATTTTTACTTTTAAACTTCATAACTGGTTTCTTTATCTAAATAAGCACATAGGGAATATATGTATAGATATTTGGATATTTATATAACTTCCTTGAAAAGATGCTTTGTATTTGTTAGATAGTTCTGAGAGAACAAAGTTATACTGGCATCTGGACTTCTGAAAGTATTATTCTGTATATGTCATTTATTACTTTATATTAAATAGCATTTTACACCTTTTTTAACAAGATCTTAGTCCTTGAAGAACAGTATAGTTTTGTTTCATGTAACAGTGGGTACATCTCTGCCTCATGTTATTTTTCTCTCCTATAATGAGAGTTGTAAACTTGTGTAAGGAAGAAAGTAAATGAAAAAAATTATCAGTGCTGATGATTAGCTTGCGTTTTTCCCTGGTAGTTGTGACAGTTGGCTTACTGTACTTAGATGTTCTCAAAAGCTCTGACTTCTGGCTTTGACACCAAGTTAATTTCTTGTTTATAAAGGCCAATGTTTCTTTTCCTCCTCCAGCTTATTTTAATCATTCTTAAGTTGTTATTCCTGTTATTTTAATTGTGTACATAAAGGTTGCTGTCCAAGAATATCACAGCTCTGACAAGAGAGCCTGGATATAATGGTTGCTATTAAAAATGTGTGTGTCTGGAGGAATTCCTGTGAACAAAGAGTAAATGGAGTTTCACAGGAATGTTGATTTAGTGTTTGAAGTGTTCTGCCTGTGTTGTTGTGTTATCCTCTAGATATTTGCAAAAAGGAAAAAAAAAAGTGTTTTCACTAGAGGTAAGAAACAGTATAGACACAGCAATACATTTTGATAACTTTTAACTGTTTCTAAACAGGTAAAATATTTATGTTCCCTTTTAATTTAGCTGACTACAGCAAACACCTGTGGGGTGATTTGGTATGTCTTTAGTAGAAAATATTAAATTATACACAGAAGACTTTATGAAATCAATTAAAAGCCTTATGGCTTTCATATAAACCAGAATAAAACTATCATTCAAATTGTGTGAAGGGTTGTTCTGAAAAGAGAAATAGGTGAGAAGCTATTTTTATATTTCTGTTAAAGTATTTAATTGCTAAAATGAAGCAATGAAGTATATTCTTAAGTTATGTTGATGCATATTCTAGCAATTCCTTGTTATTGCTCACTTAAATAATGCGCACTCCCTTCATGAAGGAAATTATTAGAAACTTCATGCACAGGTATTAGATGTTCCTCATATTTATGGAGAGGATTCCTTTTCTCGGGGAATGTGTCCTTCGGTTCTCAGACCACAGCTTGCAGAGGATTAAAGTATCTTCCAGTATGTAGTGGTAGGCAACTCTGCTGTGTTCTGAGGCTTGACTGCTTGTTGTCTATGATGGAGAGGTGTTGCGCAGCTGTTGATGCCAGGCTTTCAGACCTTTGAGTGTTGCATTTTGTCACTATGAATACCTGTTTTGTGTTGCAGAGAGTTTCAGACTGATTATCTTCTTTGTGATTGCAACATACTGTGGATGCATCAGTGGTTAAAAGAAAGAAATATAACTGTACGTGAAACTAAATGTGCCTATCCCAAGTCACTTCAGTCGCAGACGGTGACTGGTGTTAAGCAGGAGCTTCTAACGTGTGGTAAGCACTCCTGACAACTGACGTTTTCTAATGCATTCCATATTCTGTAAATATTGGTGAACAGACTTTTTCACTTTGTTTCCCTGAAATTCAGCACCTGTGTGGTATTGGTGTGGTGGGTTGACTCTGGTTGGATGTCAGGTGGCTATAGAAACTGCTCTGTCACTCCCCTCCTCAACTGGATGGGGGAGAGAAAATGTAATGAAAGGCTTGTGGGTTGAGATAAAGGCAGGGAGAGATCACTCACCAATTACTGTCATGGGTAAAACAGACTCAACTTGGTGAAATTAATTTATATCAATCAAATCAGAGTGGGATAATGAGAAATAAAACCAAATCTTAAAAACATCTTCTCCCCACCCCTCCCTCCTTCCTGGGCTTAACTTTACTCCTCATTTTCTCTACCTCCTCCCCCCATAGTGGCACTGGGGAATGGAGAACGAGGGTTGCGGTCAGTTCGTCACCTGTTATTTCTGCTGCTCCTTCCTCCTTAGGGAGAGAACTCCTTATACTCTTCCACTGCTCCAGCATGGGATCTCTCCCATGGGAGATAGTCTTCCACAAACTGCTCCAGTGTGGGTCCACCGCAGGGTCACAAGTCCTGCCAGCAAACCTGGTCCAGCGTGGGTTCCTCTCTCTACGGGTCCACAGGTCCTGCCAGGAGCCTGCTGCAGTGTGGGCTTCCCACGTGGTCACAGCCTCCTTCGGGCACATCCCCCAGCTCCAGTGTGGGGTCCTCCATGGGCTGCAGGTGGACATCTGTTCCACCATTAACCTCCACGGGCTTCAGATAGACAGCCTGCCTCACCATGGTCTTCACCACAGGCTGCAGGGGAATCTCTGCTCCGGTGCCTGCAGCACCTCCTCCCACTCCTTCATTGGCCTCAGTGTCTGCACAGTTGTTTCTCCCACATATTCTCACTCCTCTCTTTGGCTGCAGTTGCTCTTGCACGGGTTTTTTCCACCCTTTCTTAAACACGTTTATCACAGAGGTATTACCACAGTTGCTGATAGGCTCAGCTTTGGCCAGTAATAAGTTTGTCTTGGAGCCGGCTGGCACTGGCTCTGTCAGACATGAGGGAAGCTTCTAGTAGCTTCTCACAGAAGCCACCCCTGCTACCAAAACCTTGCTGCACAAACTCAATACAAGTGGTAGTAGTGATTCTTTTTCAAAGGCTGATCTGTAGTTGTGATTGTTTTGTTTCCTTTTGGAAATAAATAATAAAAAAATCAGTGATTGTGGATGTTTGTAAAAACTATGGATGGGTATCACTCTCTGGAGATAAACTCCTTTTTCCTGTTAATCCATGTTTTTCAGGGATTTCTTCCTCAATTTCACAAGAATTCTAGCTATCTGACTTCGAATGTGCAAATTCTTCCAAGCCCAAATTTCTCTAGTTAAAAGGTCTTCATTTTGACTTAGTTTCCTACATGGTGATTCTGTTGTTGAGTAGCCTACTTGTTGTGATGAAACCAGGACAAACTTGCTTAACTTCTTTGCTGTATTAGGGTTATTTCATCTGTCAAAATAATAAAACATGTATTTGTGATTTTTGAAATCTTAGTAGTGAGAAATTGTGAAGAAGTAACATACATAAATATATTTTTCATTCAAGTCTATATTTTTCACTCTTTTGGATGTGGACAAGCAAAAGATTTTTTTTTTTTTTTAAATGTATGACATTAAAGGAATACACATTTTGAAAAATAATATGATGAGAATTTGTATTTTTTAATCTTATGCATCAAATGTAGTTCTTATGTAACAGATTCTTGCTATTAATTGTGCTTCTATTTTTTGAATTCTAGAACCACCGCTTGAATTACCATCTTTCTATATGACTCCATCTCACCGTCAGGTTGTCTTTGAAGGAGATAGTCTACCTTTCCAATGTATGGCTTCGTATATTGACCAGGATATGCAAGTCTTGTGGTATCAGGATGGAAAGATAGTGGAAACTGATGAGTCCCAGGGTATTTTTGTTGAAAAAAACATGATTCATAACTGCTCACTGATTGCAAGGTGAATCTATAAAGAGAAAATATATTTCCCACTCCTTATTTTCTGCTCTGATTTAGTGACTGTTTCCATAACCAGTAAAGCCTTCTCATATCCTCACTGAGGGAACATGTGAAGACAGAAACATCCCAAGCAGGGAAGTAGCCTGTAACTTCACACATCTCTTAAATTACCTGGCTTTGGTCACTGTTGCTGACTATCAGGTTTGAGGAGGGAGGTTTAGAGATTTGATTAGTCAAACCCGCCTGCTTAAAACAGGAGTAGCTACAGCAGGCTGCCCAGGACTGTTGCAGTTGGGTTTTAATTATCTCCAAGGATTACCCAATGCAGTTTATGTAAAACATGTTTGTGGTAGGATACATTTGTTCTCTTGGAACATCAAAAGTATGAAAACAAGGCATTTTTAAGTCAACTACTCATGAGTTCTTTCCTCTTCCTTTTGAGCATACCACAGTTGGTAGTGTTGAAGTTCTCCAGTAAAGATCTATAAATATATCTTATTCTGCCTGCAGCAAATTTTTGACTCATTCATCATCTACAGAGTGGTTATATATCCTGGAATTGTATTAGTAAATTAGAGCTTCTAACTTCATCACAAATGATTCATTTGGGAAGTTATTTTAGTTTAGCCTTTCTGGAACAACTATAAAAATTTTGTGTTGAAGAGCAATGATAACACTTGGGGAATTTGGACTTCTTATTTCTTTCTGGAGTCAAGGAACTTTTTCCCGTGGCTGTTCTTTTTCTTTCCTACCTTGACAAAATTGAGGGCTAGAAGAATAGTAAGTATTTCCCTGTTAATTACAATACATTGAGTCATAGATAGCTCTGGTTTTGTAAAATCACTGAGTTGTATGTAAGTGGTTGTTTCTTCTATTGTCTTTCTGTACTTTATTCACCTTTTGGTAAAAGCTTATATAAATTTTATTTCAAGACTTGGGTTTTATTTGTTTATTTTATATTCCCAGTGCATTGACAATCTCAAACATTCAGGCTGGCTCCACAGGAAACTGGGGTTGCCACGTACAAACCAGACGTGGGAATAACACAAGGACAGTAGACATTGTGGTGTTAGAAAGTTCTGCGCAGTACTGCCCTCCAGAAAGGGTTGTGAACAATAAAGGGGATTTCAGGTTGGTAACCTCATATTTTTTTTCAGAGAAAAGAAAAGTCCATTTAATGTTGTTTTTAAATAAAGTATTATGTGTTAAAGTCACCTATGTGGATATTTGTTCGTAAATAGCGTGTTCTAAATTAGTATGTGTTAAATGCACACAACTCTACCATGAAACGTTAAACTTTGCTTGTTGACTCACATCATTGGGTGAGATGGGAAGTAATCTATGATATTTGATAAACATACATGAAATTCTTGGAATAGAGTAAAACTTTTTAACTGATCTGTAAGTTAGAGGTGGGCTACCTATTGACGGGGGGCTTCTACCAGATTATCATCTGTTTTTTGAAACCCTCCTGCTCCCATAGGAAAAGTCACTATATAAGAAATATATATATATTTTTTCCCCCTGTATTAGCATAAATAATATGAATGATGCTTCCTTTTTAATGATTTTTGGGACTGTAGTGGTAGCTCTGATGTTCCATTGTGTTGGGTATTGCAGAGTATTTTATCTCTTGTTCTTACCTCTTCACCTGTTTTCCCTTTTCTGATCTTTCTGCTGCTGGTCACTGTAACAACACGTTACTCCTGGAGGTGCCAGTTGTAACAGATAGCTTCTGTATAGATTCTCTATATGTAAGGTAATTCCCTTTATAACTACTCTGTGTTGTACCTCCCTGCAGTAGCTCCTACTGAGAATTAGTGTATGTCATAGTATATGTTTTCACTACGGTTTGTAGCGTTTCTTAATGTTGTAATAACAGCTTTTACCTACTCATTTATTTTCACTTTTCTTATGCTGCTTGGCTGTGTTGATCTTCTGCTTGATCCTTCTACATTTATAAACTTGTCTTCCTTTCCCTGTGCGCGTATCAGAGTTCTTTAAAATCATCTTTTTGTAAAGCTAATCTAAGACCATAAATCTTCTATTTTAAGAAATTAAAAGTAAGCTAAAGCATGTTGCTGGGGCGTAGTTTGGTGGAGGGAGAAAAGACAAGCTTTCAAGTGCAGAAGGCCCCCTGAAAAAACAGAAAACTTGGGTAGAGTCCTTGCTGAGAGCATTTGGTCTGAGTTTTGCATTTATCAGTTGGACGATTTGAAAAGGGTAACTGAGTAAGAGGAACTGTTAGTAAGGGAAGTAGTGTTAAGATAACCTGCTGCACAGAGGCAATTTGGAACTACTGAAGAGCTTCACTTTCGTGTTGCAAGGAAGTACTTGTATAAGAAACTTTGTACATATCCTCTTTTTACACTGGTGGTTTCAACTGCAGGAATGAGCATTACACTAGAAAATGAGAACTTCCTGCTTAAGATAAAAGGTGAAGAAAGTCAGACAGATGCAAGCTGTATTCATCAAAGAACACATCTATTTAAATCACTTATGCATTTTTTTTTTTTATGATACAAGTGTGAATCGTTCTTCTTTGATTTGCCATTAGAGGTGAAAACAGATGGTAAAGGCTTATTTCAAAGTGTTTTCCATTAAATTAACCTGTGCTGTTCAGTGACTGTTCAGTGTAATAGGATTTACCCCCTCTGGAATTCAGTAGAAAGAAATAAGATTTCAGGAAATGTTCAGCTTATCAAAAAGTTCACTATGTCTGGTTTTACTATAACAGGCTTCCATTTGTAGTTTAGGTAGAGTAATAATAAAGAGTAATTTTTCACCTTTGAGACCATATGGAAATAAGGCTTTGACTAGTGAGAAAATGGTTCTGAGCAGATGGCTGTAAATGATCCTAGGTGAATTTGATTTTATAGTTTTTTAGTTGGAACTGGTTAGTCATTTTAGCTTGGGAAGCTGTTTCAAAACTGGCATCTAGATTTTTATCCCTTCAGAGATGGGACAGAAAGTGTAGTGAAGGAGGATGTTTGTCTTCAATGTCTTTGGCTCTGTAATAGTAGCTTAGCATGAGTTTATAAAGATTAGGCAAAAACTGTCTTCATCATGGAATCTTTTTTTTTAATTATTATTAATTTATATATTCTTTTAAGTTTTACTCAGATAATATTCCTGAATATGTTACAATCTATGAGTAAATTGAAAATACAGTTTGCATGGTAAAATGCAGCCTAATGCTTCTGCTTCGATAAATCCTTCCACTGTTGTATTTAGAGTAACTTTATGCTGGTAGTTGGTAGAATTCTTTCTTCAATATAAAAATTATCTTTTTGAAAACTGTTACTCACTGGGTATAATTAATCTTAAAACTGTAATTGTCATGCTGAATTTAGCGGATTGCTAAGATGTAATAAAAAATTATTAGACTACCTGTAAGCTAATGAAATAATGATATGACAACTCATTGTAACTGAAAGTTAGTATTGGTTTAAAGAAATGAATGCTTTCAAAACAGAATTAATATGCATGAAGGAAAGGATTCTTTTATAATCTCATGGTCTGGCTTTTTTTTCCTGAAATGAAATTACAGTACTTAAATGTAAATGAACCATCTTTTCCCTCACAGCTGTCTACTTGCATGTATATGTGATAAATTTTGAGCACCCAATTATAAACAGCGATGAAATAAGAGTGTTAATACAGTCCAGATTTGCACTCCTGCTAGCAGTTGGGGAAACTGTGAAAGATATTCAAGTTTAGGCTCACAAGAAATTAAGAATGCAGCCAAATTTCTGTGGCCTTTGCATGATGAGAATTTCAAGTCATTAGTCAACTTTTGAGCCTGCTGGAGGGATGTCCTCTCTGGCTCCATGGAAAGTGGAGAGTGCCTCATCAGCTGATCTCATACAGGTTTTGGGAGGAAACAGTTCATGACTGAGAATGGTCCAGGTTAACATTCACTTAGCAAAAACAGGGAATAAGGGAATGTCTGAAATCAGTTCCCCTATCTCATTTACTGCTGGGCTGCAAAGAAACTTGTACCCTTACAAGGGGTATTGTGAGTGGGAGAGGAAAGACAATAAGGGATGCTGTTCCCCATGAAGTGCTTCTCTTAGTGACACTGCACATTTGTGTTGTTTTTGTATATATGAGATTATGGCAGAAAGCTGGGAGTTTTAAATTGCCCACCTTTTATCGCTAGGCTAGTGGAAAGCTTCCTAAATCATTAGATGAATAATATATTAGTTTCACTAGTAAAATGTTTCTGTAGATACCTAAATTTGTTAGCAAGGTAGCACTGACTATATGGCTGTCTGGCATTGCTAGTATTGTTTGAGAAGGTCATGGTAAAAGATGATAAAATGCTTTGTAGGGAGACGAATGAAAAGTAAATGCAGTAGGAATAAAAGGACAGTAACAAAAGGGAAAGAGATGGATTATAAAAATAGGGGAAGTAGACCGAATAACATGGAGAGAAGGCAAGTAATCTTGTGATAATCTAATAACCTTTGGAGTAGTGTTAGAGACTGAAACTTTCACTTTTTTCCATTTGGTGGCTACAGAAGTTCCAGAAGATATATATAGCTTAGAAATTATACTTGTTTAAAAATATCATAATTAAAGCTCTTCTGAAAAACTTTGTTTTCACTTAAGTCCTACTGTTTTATTCTGGTTTCTCTTTTTCTAATTCTTTAGCACTAGGTGTGAATAGTGAGGAAAGGAATGGCATATGCTGTTTTTCTGTGAAAATATTTGTCTTGGAGGTTGTCATACAACATCTGTCAGGACCACAGAGTTTAAATTATATGAAGTCCATGTGGCACTCAGTCTGTAAGGCGATACTTTCAGTCAAAACTGAGCTGACCACACTTTAAGTTAAAATGCTTTGGAAAAATACGATTTTTAGAAAAATGTCTGTGAAGACAGAGACAGATATCCCTTTCAAAATGGCATCCTTGATGTGGAAACTTAATACAAAAAATTCAGTGTTGATACAATTGTTTTGGAAATGATATTTTGGCACTCCAGTGTCAGTGTTTCTGGAAACCTGACTCTGCATTTTGGAAGCTGAGGTTTGGGTGTATTATGCAAGGTATTTGTGGGCCTGCATGTCTTCCAGCAGCTGTGCCAGTTGATTTATGAGTTGTCCTCATCTGCCTGTTTTCCTTGCGGCTTCATTCTCTGAAGGCTCAGTATGTATCTACAAGAAGTTGGAGAATAGAAATAGTTCATGTTTGTACTTGTTTTTCCAGTCTGTGTTGATTGGACTTTATTTTAATTTGTCCACACAGAAATTTCAGAGTCTTATCTAAGTTTTCAGGTATTGTATCCCCTCATCCCTTCCATTCCCAGCAGATCCATAACTTGTTCTGTTCATGATCAGAGTTGGCCAGACACGTAATGTTGCACTAAGGTCACTACTGGGATTGCAGCAATTCACAAAGGTGGTTGTGATTTTTATAGGAAAGGTTTTTGTCCTTTCTGCTGGGTTTTCGTCAGTATGGGAGAAAAGGTAAAGAATTTACATTAGTATTGCAGAATCTATATCTGTTCTTTGAATTAACTTACATTCTTTAAAATACCTGTATATAATTCTTGGCATTTAAAAACTGTGCTATTTTTTTTTTAACTTTTTTTCCTTCTTTTAACCACCTCCATTGCCACCAATTCTGGTATAAGTTTTCCTTTCTGGTAGAGGACGAATGGTGGCACTTTTGTTAATGTCTTGAAGTGCCTGCTGAAGCTCTGAATGTAAGTTTATGCATATTTGCTAGGCTGGGTGAATCTCTGCTACGATACCCACATAATCTTCTGTCTCTTCTAGTATTCATATACTGTGGTGAGGGTCATAATAATAAGTCTCCATTTCTTAACTAAATTATGTCACTACAATATGGAGAACTGATTTGTAATGCCAAAGCTGTTGTATAAAAGATAGTAAATTTTAAGCCTTCATTTTCTATTTTGGTTTGTTGTAATTATTGTTGAGTTTTTCCATTAGATTCCTTACTGACTTTGAATTCTTTTATGGTTGTTGACATAACCGGTGCATTTTAAGGATGCCACCAGCAGCTATCTTAGGTTTGGGCAGCAAGCAACTCAAAGTAATCTTTGCCAAAATGGCCTGAAGTAAGAGTCAGTCTTCCTGTTATTGAGTATGCAGAAATTGTTCTGTTGGAGTTGATTAGGAATAATTAGGAATTTGAGGGAGAGAAGATTTTCAGCATACCCCAAAGTTTAATCTCTTGCATAATTTAATATAATTGAAAAGTGTAGCCTTTTGCCTTGGTCCATCCCTGGCGTTACTCTTTGAGAAAGAACTGTGCTAAATCCCGGCATCTTGAGTAAGTGGAATTACTTAACTGGTGAATAAAGAAGGCAGATGATACTGACTTGTTCAGTTTCTCTTCTTTGGCAATGTTACTTAAATGTTAATTTAATGAAATGGAACATTCTTCAAGGTGTTTACTCCATCCTCCTGCAAACACAGAATTCTTTTTTTTTTTTCAAATATAGGTATGTTATGAGCATCTCTTAATTTAGATCACAGTAGTGACTAAATAGCTATACTGAAATGCAGTCTAGATATAGAAGCAAATTTTCAATCATAGTGTAATCTAACAGATTTTTTTGTTTGACCATTTTCAATTTGTGGAGACAGCTATCCCCTGCAAGGCCCTTTGAGATACTTAAAACTGAGAAAAAGTATGTTAGTTCTTAAGGCTGTTCAGGGAGCTTGACTTGATTATGGTACAGAAAGCCTGAGATGATCAAATGAAGCTCTCTCTTGCTCTCAGTTTTAGTTAATCCTTGTATGTTGGGTTGTTGGATTTGAGATACTGTGCATTCTGAAACTTAGGTGTGTATACTTTTTGCTTTTAAAAAGTATTAGCATTCTGAGTAATAAGATGCTTCTTATGTATATCGTAACAGGGGAGAGGGCAAGAATCAGGGGCTGGCAGACTGGCTGGCATTCCTTGTCCCTGTCCTCCTCTCTTCTCAGCATTGCAGCTTAATTCAAGCATGGTTTCCTTCTATTCTTATGTTTCCTTTAAATCAGTTCTGATCTCGTGAACAATCAGTGCACTGAAGGTATATTGCAATTTAATTTTCTCTATTTATTTATTCTTTATTACATTTTTATCTGTGTCTATGTTTATACGGATAAAATATGCAATAAAATTACAGAGGAGAAAGTTGAGAGAATGTTAATTGTTTTCTTAAAACCTACTTAGATCCACATACCTTTAAAGGAATTCCTTTCTACTTTCTTAAGATTATGAACACTCTCTTTTCCCATTAATTTCTATTTGGTAATAAGTTTGGTTGCAAAATCGGTCAAAGCAGTTGTAGTACTGCTACTGTTTCTTAATTACTATAAATGTAGTCTTCCGTTCATATGTGCAGTTTATTATTGATACGAATGCAGTTATTTGAAAGTTACTTTGATGCATGTGAACAGGACAAGTAGAAAGCTTGCAGGTCAGTATTTAGCTGTTCTTGTTGTGTTAATACAGATTTTTTTTTTTATGAAGGTAGGCAAGGCATTTTATAAAAAAATCATAAACTTTTTAGTAATTTTATAAGCACCTTTTCCTATCCACCTGCAGCCTCGTGAAAGAATTCAAAAAAAGCATGCTAGCATTAGTACTCATTTTCTTAATAGTACACAAATATGAACAGCTTGAACATACTGAAGGAGAGCCAAGGTGGCCCTTTAAATAGTTTAGAGATGCTTAGGTTTGAGTGTCTCTTTATTTCCTGTTGTAGTGCTTAATCCTTTTATTTACTTGTCATATAAATTTGTCTAATTTTTTTTTTTTGCTTTTGACTCCCCAGGTGGCCCAGAACATTGGCAGGCATCACAGCATACCTGCTGTGTACACGTTATTCTGTTGGCAGTGGGATATATCCTGGCAACTCACAAGATGAGAGAAGAGCCTGGCGCAGATGTGATAGGGGAGGGTACTGGGCAGAAGAGGATTACTCCAGGTGCCAATATGCAAATGATGTAACTCGAGTTCTTTATATGTTCAATCAGGTAATTTGTGAATTTCTATAAAATCACATTCTTTAATGAAAATAAAAACTCAAGAGTCTGTTTTTCCATATTTATTTTTTTTTTAATCTGGCAATACTGGTGGTCTAGGTGAATTACGATGAACACATGCCTCTGAGTACAACACTGGAACTTGTAGGTTTATGTTAAGTGTTTGGTTTAATATCTTTTGAGTGCCCCGAGTTTGAAAGCGCAAGGAAAATTTTATTCTTTGGTGTACTTGTGTAAAGCATAAGAGAATGGTACCTGTCATGGTTGTTTTTGTCCACTTGATGCCCTGTCCTGCCCACATGCTATAAAGAAACAAGACAGACTGGAGATGTAATGAAGAACAGCTATTTTTATTATAATAACAGAGAACAGTCAAACCCTGCACTGCCTCAGTTGCTGTAAAGCTCTGTTAGACTCAGTGTGGCCAATGAAAGTTAACTAGTGAAAGTAATGAGTAGTAACTAGGATTCTCTAATCTGGTAGTACACACCAGGACACAAGAGGCTATTCTCCATTTTAAACGTATTTATGAAACAAAATTTTTCAGCTCCAAACTCCTTTTGAGACTTATCTCTAGTTAACACCCACTTTCCCAAACACCATTCTGCAGTGATGTACCCAACCTAGTATGGGTAGGCACTGTATTGTAAAATACTTGATAAAGCTTTGAACTTCTCGTTTAAGGTTGATGTTTTTGATGTTTTCCAGGGCGTACTGTCATATCACTAGCATCAATCAATGCAACAGGTGAAGCTATGGAGATTTGGTTTTTAGGTCTGGTGGGGTTCTCTGGTGTTTTTTGTAATAATACAGCTATGCCACTTGAGTTGATGATGTCACTAGCATTGCCCATACTTAACATGGGCTGTGGTGCTTGTCTGCCCTCAGGGTAGGAGAACTGCATGTTGCGTGTGTTTGGAGTGTTTCAGTGTGTGAGCTCATGTTCTTTTAGAGAACACTTCACATTGTGTGTTCGAAGCACTGTAGCCTTTGACTGGGACAATTGGGATCTAAACTGGTATTTGCCCTTTGGATGTCTCTGATTTATACATCTAGTGAAGGCTTGATGTCCAGTGGCTTGGGCTAAATCTAGTCTGAGGCAAAAGCATTGAACTGTATATTGTATAGATGGGTTGTTGCTGACTTGCTCCCTCTGTGTTCAGTTACTAATGCAGACATAGCATTTCAACTTCCTGCTCTGGTTCCCTGAAGACCAGTGATGTAAGAAAGATGGGAAAGTGTGGGAGAGAGAGAAAGGGAAAGGACTGCCTGTTCTAGTCCACGTTAAATTTAGGCGGTGACATAACTGTTTGTGCTCTCCTGCTTTATATTCCTAGCACTAGAGGTGCATGCTATGGCTTGGTCACAAGAAACATGTTTGAGGGCTGAAATGGGGTGTGGTGGTACTTAATGACGGGTTAGCAGGTGGGAGATGATGCTGGGGATCCCTTTGTTGTCCCTTTGTAGGACACAGCAAGGTGGAGTATTTGCTTATTGAGAGCTTTGATGGTACTGGTTTACTTTTTCCTCATTTGGGAACTCACATCTTCCTGCAAGGCCTGTAACAACTCAGTGCTGCTGCTGCCTGTGTACTGTAGCCCAGCATTAGAGTTGCAACTGCTCAAGAGCCTAGCTTACTTCCTCCTGTTATAATTGCTTTTGGTTAGTCAACGTTTATTTGATTGTGGAAGAACGTTGCCAACTTTGTGTTAGGAAGTTTTAAGTGTGCAGGTCAGATTGGTATCTTCAGAAAAGCAGAAGTATATTTTCCGTGTGTGAAGTAGATAACTTCCTATTATCTGCTTAAAAATACATGCACACAGGTATGTTACACTGAAATACAGGTTTTGATTTAATTTTTTTAAAGGGAGAAGTGGCATGTTTTGGTTTTAGGAGTTGTTTTTACTCATTAGAGCCTTCCTCTTTATGTGTAGAAGGTCTAGAAATCTTTTTAGCAATATTCTTCACAGAAATTTATTGTCCATTTGAGACTAATAATAAATGTAATAACATTATAAGCATCTTTAGAGCCTTTCAACACAGAGGTAGTTGAGCCATCTTGAACATCAGAACTCTGCCAAGCAATTTAAGTAGAGGTCTGACTACATATGGAGTGAAACCTTTGTAACATTTATACAAGAACATTTGCATTCCATTGTTCTTGTTTATGTATCGTACAGGTATGGTTTTAGGTGAAAAGAAATTAATGTTTAAAGAAAAAGTTCAAAGAAACTATACAGAATATCAGAATTTGCAAGTTGACTTTGTTCAGTGTGCGTTATGACTTTGAACTTTATTTACACTTTAAATGCATGACTTAATGTTTTGGAAAAAAATAATCTTCCATTAATTACATTTAAATCTATGTACAAGTGCTAAGACCAGCAGGGACAAATATATAGGTGTGCTTATGTGGTACATTACAAATTGAGTAGGGCAGACTGGGTATCTGTAGACCAAAAAATGGAGACAGGATGTCTTGTCGTTTGGATTATCATGGATAAACAGACTGTGAACATGAGCTGGTAACATTTGCACAGTGTTCCATTGTACTATGTGAAATTTCCCATTTTTGGTCCCTGCTAGCTCAGGCATGTTCATGTTTTGTACTATTTAGTGAAGAATTTTCTGGCATGGTGCTTGTTTCAGGAATGAAATCATGAGCTTTGTCATAGCGAGGATCTATCTTGGTGGGTGTTTTGTGTGTGTTTCATTCCAAATTCTTTCTCTAATTACAGAATCAAGAGTGAATGCTATAGCAGTGGTGTGTTTGAATTTCTTTTGGCTTCTCTTGCTAAAAAATGCCATATTTTAGGAGCTTTATGTTGTCATGCCTAGGCTCTGGTGCAAAAGAAAATAGACATTTGAGAATACTGTCTTTTTTTTTTTTTTTTTTTTTTTCCTTTTCTTGGTGCAACACCCCCTCTCCCTTCTAGGACAAAACCTGATTTCTTGCTACAGGTACAATGCTGGTTCTCTGTCTTGTAGGAAATGCTTTTGCAAACATATGAGGTGGTAGTCCCTGGCTACTTAAAGCAGTGTGATCCCTGTGGGGATTACTATCCTCTGGGAAGAGGTTTATTTGCTAATTGCTGAAGCATTTCCTCTATCTTGTACTTAATTTTCACTTCTCCAAAATGCTTATGTTTCTTCTCTTCCTAGATGCCCCTCAACCTTACTAATGCAGTGGCAACAGCAAGACAGCTCTTGGCTTACACTGTTGAAGCAGCAAATTTTTCTGATAAGATGGATGTTATTTTTGTGGCTGAAATGATAGAGAAATTTGGAAGATTTGCTGAAAAATATAAAGAGGTAACTGGATAATTTGCCATCACTTTGAAGATAATCAAAGTGTTTGTCCTTAAGTATTCTGAGCAGTGAAACCTTCTCAACGTTAGATGCAGGCACTGAGTTAGTGGATTATCAGATTCTATTCCATGTTTTTGTTTGTTTAGTAGGTCCCTGAAGTTGCTGACCCATGGTCACAGACTTTGCATTCGCGCTGAGATGATCCAGCATTCACTGGACCTGTAATGTGAGTAACACCTCTGGTCAGCACTGGAGCAGGGAGATGATAGGTACAGTAAGTCTGTTTTTATTTAATATGGAGTGGGTCACACAGGTTTTCATTGGTATGTTCTTATCTAAAAAGACAAATAATGAAAGCCTCAGAGATCCTCTCAATAATGAATAAAACAAGACTTATCTTCTCCCCTCCCACCATGGTAGGCTGTCTTTATTCAGTATTGAGCTGAGTCTCTAAGGTTTTCAGTTTTCCTTTATCTTGCAGGATATAAGACAAGACAATAAAAAAAATCTTAGAGAACACTCATTGTTGGGGAGAAAAATGTGAGTGGTTGAATAGTCCCACCAGTGGGTAGGAACTCTCTGTTTCACTGCTGAACAGAGGTTATATTGAGCTCACTGTACAGTGCATGTTGAGAAGTTGGAGACCACAATGCCTCAATTTTAAACTTGCACAAAAAAAAAAAAAATAAAACAAAACAAACAAAAAAAAATTTCTCCATCCAACCTCAGCAAACCATAAATGCTGGTTGTAAATTCTTTGCAGAACTCCTTGGAGAATCTTCAGGCTAAATCTCCTTTTTACAGTCAGTTTGGAGGTTTTTTTTTTTTTCTTGGTGTATATTTTGGAATTATACAAGCCAGTTCATTAAATGTCTAGTTTTTCTACCCAGTTGAAAATATAAACATGTTTTAGATTGCTGCATGAATTGTTATAAGGATATTCTTTTCTCAGCTATGATTTATTGTCTGTAGAGTGGCACAATCTGGCTTTTGCTGTGTTTGAAGGTAACAGATTATATGAATAAATCTAAGTTAAAGTCCTAGGTAGTTTTGGTCTTAGACCATGTATTTTTTAATCTTAATTGGTTTGATTTGAAGTCAGCCTTTGATTTGCTGATATATTCAAGGAGTGCAATTTAATTTAATTTTAGTAGCTATTAATAAGACTTATTTCTTATTAGGGTATTACTCTACAAAATTTTTCTTGACACCATATTATTTTCTTGATACCATATTACTGCTGGTTCTTCAGTTTGTTACAGTGGCTATTGTGAAAAATAAATACCATAAATTATAAAAAGCTTAATTTAAGAGCTTTTTCATGTCAGAAGAAGAAAAACTGAAGACAAATGTTCAGAAAGTTCTTAGCAGATGGTCTGGAGATAGAATGCAGTAGGAAAAAGTTGTGTGTACCTTGATAAGCAGGGAAAAGAATAATGTGTAATATTTTCTAAAAGTGCGAAACATGAGTCCTGTGACTTCAGGTTCTCAATACTGATAACTTCTTGTAAAACCACCATTTGTTGATGTGTAAAACATATTACTAGTTTTCAAGTAGTAATAAGTCATAATAAGCACCTTAAATTTATCTTTGATTTGTTCTTGAGAATTGAATGAAAAGGGTTACAGCCTGCAAATGCTGTTTGAGGCTCTGTGTTAGCCATTGAGAATGTTTACTGATTGGAGCTTCTGTCCCTAAAAGAGACAGTTCTTAAAACAGGAAATATTTTTATATTCCCATTCTTGCCATTATTTTTAAATATTTAAAAAAAGAACAAACTACTGTGTTCGATCCTTAATAGTAATATTCTGAAAAGGAATTGAGAAGCCTGGATGATAAAGGAGATGTCTTCCCTACCCTGTCTCTATGCAGAACATTCCATCCTCTCAGTTTGGGCACTGTGAATTGCATTTCAGTCCATTCAACTAGAAAAATACATGCACCTTCACTTTTGGTCCAGTGTTTGTCAGTGATTCTTTAATATTTTGAAAATCTGGCATAGGTCAATTGTAGGTGCTCGTTACATTTGGCAGAGTTGTGACCTAAATAAATGAATTCCCTCTCTAGTTTGTATTTGTCTGTCATACAGGAGACAGGTTAGAGAATGTGAGCATAAACTTACAATAATGTAATTGGTGATTTGAAAGCAGGTCCGGTCCCTATGGGTATTTGCTGTCTCTCTCATGTATAACCTGCAACCTAAAACACTTCATGCAAAATTGAAGACAAGCGAGGAAGGAATCAAAGGCAGACACAGCAAAAGGAAGAGAAGCAGAAGAGTTGTGTGCTAATTTTTGCCTGTATTACTCTTTCTGTTATCTTCTCCCATGTATGCAAATAGTATTAGTATTGATTTCTAGTTTATTTTTTTTATTTTAAAGTTGATTATAAATAGTCCTTTCAAATAATTAGTACATTAGAACGTGGAGTATTACGCTCTCTGCTTTTAATGAGATACCTGTATTTCTCATGTTTCTGTTTTTTAAGTATAATGTAAACAGATAAATTCGGCATAATATTTTTCTTGGATGGAGATAAATGTCCGAGTCAAAGTATTTCGGCATTTCAGCAGGACAAGCGGTGATTGAAATAGGAGCAACCAATTTCCTTTTGCTTTTTGTGCCAACAAATCACTTTGTATTTTCTGATAATGATCATACTTGATGAACGCTTTCAAAGATAGAAAATGTCTTATTTCTCTTTCCTGTTAGCTTGGTGACGTGATGGTGGACATAGCAAGTAACATTATGTTAGCTGATGAACGTGTTCTCTGGATGGCACAAAGGGAAGCCAAGGCTTGTACTAGAATTGTACAGTGTCTACAGAAAATTGCTATGTATCGGCTTGCAAATGGAGCTCAAGTTTATTCTACTGTAAGTATAAATTTATTTATTTAGAAGATATTTTGCTGGCTCTTGACTTTCAATAGCTTTTTATTTCTCTTAATAGATGTTGGCATTATCTGAAATGCCTACTCTTTCTGTAGGGAGAAGATAAATATTCTGAACAGATTTATCCCTGCCAGATAAACAGAAACAGTTTTCTGGGTGTGTTTTTCTGTTACGGCATAGAATCCCTTTAAGATTATGTATTATTGTGGTATGTAAAATTATTTAATGTTTGATTTTTGTCGTCACAGTATTCTCCGAATATTGCTCTTGAGGCTTACGTAATAAAGGCTGCTGGTTTCACTGGGATGACGTGCACCGTATTTCAGAAAGTGGCTACATCAGACCGTACAGGACTCAGTGATTATGGGAGAAGAGATCCAGATGGAAATCTAGATAAACAATTAAGCTTTAAGTGCAATGTTTCAAATACATTGTCAAGTCTGGCTTTAAAGGTCAGATACTCGTTGTTTCTCTACTGACTTTTTAATGATACCTTAAATATTAACCATTTGGAAAGCAAGCTTATGTTATTAATTTCAAATGTTAAAGTAGCATTTCTGTGTAATCCAGAATGACTGTCACAAGAGATAATTAAAGTGACAAATGATAATAGAGTTTGATTATAGAATAATTTTTTTAATGGACACAATTTTTAATGAGTAGGTGTGGTTTTCTTTATTAAAACATTTTAGGTTGACAGATGCTATCAGACCTTTTAATAAGTATGAAAATTGAAATGCTCCCTAGTTTATAATAACTTGGCTTTATTTTCCTGTATTTTCACCTTCATTACATATTAAACCTGATATTAAGTCTCCTTAAATATATGAAATATTTTGCTCAGAGTGATACAGTAATTAAGCATGAAGTAGAAAATGGACCTGAAAGGTTAATTTCATTTGTGTGTGTGTGCACATACAGACACAGACACACACATATATGCATGTGGGTTTGTACAGAATCCTCATATTCTGTAAAAATATTTTTTCAGTTACATTCCCCGACATACCAGTTTGCTTTTATCACTTAATGTCCTTGAACTACACTGCAGGGTGTATATTTGAAATTATATTTATGTAATTCTGTGAAATTGCATGCGTGTTTCCCTACCCAGGTATGATTTAGATATAGGTTATAAAAACCTGTTTGTATACAGTGTTTCATTTGAATACTGCTCATGCACTATTACAGCATTTCTTTGTCTGCTTGTCTTGGTTGCTGCTTCTAGTTGCCAGTAGTCTAATCAGGAAAACTCTTGTAATAAGTTCACTGATACCAACTTCAGCTTTACTCTCTGTAACAAGTATGGTAACTACAGAATCTTTTTTTTTTTTTTTTTTTCTTTTTAAAAAGTATTAAGACTTTGGTAAGCTGATTCAACTATTTTATCATGGTTTACTTGGAAACACTATCAAATAGGTTTGTTACAATACATAGTGTGCTAAAATGCATTCATCTCTGTCACTGTTCAGTTGGAGGAGTTGCTAATTTAATCTATCTGTAAAGAATTTAATTTTCTCTTTAAAACTTGAAAAATCTATTTATTTCTAGAACACAATTGTAGAGGCTTCTATCCAGTTGCCAGCTTCCCTGTTTACCCAAAAGCAAAAAAGAGAAATCAGACCAGCAGATGAATCTGTCTACAAGCTTCAGCTTATTGCTTTTCGCAATGGAAAGCTTTTTCCAGTAACAGGAAACACAACAAATCTGGCTGATGATGGGAAACGTCGCACAGTTGTAACACCAGTTATTCTTGCGAAGATAGGTTTGTTTTTTAGTAGTACTTTTTTATGATCTTTAAAAATAAGAAACGTTTTCGACTCTTCTGTTTTGACTAGTGTCTATCTAACAAAAGGTTTTTAGCATCTGATGTGTTACATGTTGAGAAACTTATGTGCAAATACATTTCTTCTGTAACAGATGGTTTGAACCTAGCCAGTCACCATGTTCCTATAAATGTGACACTGCGGCGCATTGCGCATGGAGCAGATGCTGTTGCAGCTCAGTGGGACTTTGATCTCCTGAATGGACAAGGGGGATGGAAATCTGATGGTTGTCGCATTCTTCTGTCCGATGAAAATATCACTACCATTCAGTGCTACTCCCTCAGCAATTATGCCGTTCTAATGGTATGACACTTAAAATTACATGTCTCTTTCTGGAATTTAAAAATACTCAAAATGCAATTGTAGTTTTCTTTTCTTGCATTAAAGAAAATGAGAATTCCCACGTTCCATTTCAGGTAAAACTAGACGTAGGAAATAAATCTTCGGTTTTTACTTGTGTTGATATAGATGTTGATGTAAGATGAGGTATAAGTGGAAATCTATCAAAGTAAAATTAATTGCTGAATATACTAGACACGAAAGAATTTTCATATGGAAAGCACTATGTTATAGGAAGCCATTTTAACGAGGTACGTAAGCAAATGGGCTTTTATGAACTTCAGTCTAATAATGACAGTTTAAAATAAAGGTAACAGTCAATAAAAAAATCTTTGTGTTAGATTAAACTTGTTAGCTTTGTTGACAGGAGTATATTTTTTTTTCCTGTGATCCGTAAATAGAAATAGCTCTTTCACTGCGGATAAGCTATTCATTCACTAGGATATAGGTCTGTTACCAGAAGACATTGATAGAAAAAGGAAAAAAAAAAAAATTCAAAACACTTAGTTACTATCCAAAATATTTTTGAAATGTGGCTTAAAAAAATAGTATCTAAACTCTAATCTTAGCAAATTGATGTCAATAAAATGATTAACCAGTTTCAAAATACAGTGATAGTTGAAGAAGGGAATGAGACACCTTTTTTTAGTGCTCTACAGTTATAAAGTGGGATTTTTTTCCTTTGTTCCCAGAGCTTTTCATTTCAGAATTTAGCCTGGGAAGCTTCCCTTTTTACAGATGGTGACTGCTACCCTGCTCATCAGTCATCACCACAGATGCTAAATAGTAAAATGTAATATATAAAAATAGTAGGCTAATAGGAAGCTGAGTGAAATAGTAAGAAGTTTAGGAAGTATTGTTAACTTAAGTGTAAATTTGGTATGGGTTTTGTTGTAGTTCATATGCTCTGTGTAGAATTAAATATGTTGGTTTGTGTAATCATACGTGGAAGAAAGAAGATACCTTTATGATGATCGGTGCATGAGAAGTTGCTGCTTTTTGTTTTGCAAATCTAATTTTCAAAATTCTTCCTCTACTACAACACCAACAAGCTAAATATAAAAAAAAAAATTTTTACATGCCAAGCTTTTAAAAAGAGCTCAGAGAGCAACTTTTCACTTTACCTCTGAAGGTACTGTTTTAAATTACTTCAGACTGTTATAATCCTATAGTTTCTTTCTTTGATATTTTAAAAATATATAATGCTTTCCTAAAACATAACAGCATTCTTTAAAATGGAATGAAATCATTTTTATGTGTAGTATGCATGTCAACAGAGGGTATGCTTTAAATTGGTCACATTTCTGCCATCTGGAGGAAGAAAAATGAAGAGCATGTTCAATCTGCTGTAAATTACTATTTCTAATGTATGGTACAACTATATCGATATCTTATTGTGAGTTATACAGAAAACTGTTGACAATCAGAAATCAAAAAAGTTAGAGGAGGGGACAGCTTTCTTCCTTTTCTGCTAGGGGCTCTCATTCTATGCATGCTTAAAAACTGGTATTTCTTAAATATTTAGCTACTTCCCGATATGTTAGGCTGGAGGGACTGGAAAGGAGGGGGTGGGCGGTGGAGAACAGAGTAACGTTCATCTGTTAGATGTTCCTTGCACACTGTTAATACACTGCAAAAGGTCTGGATGTCTAAGTAGCTGCTGAAAATGGTTTTCATAATGCCTATCTACCTATTAAGTAAAAAAGTCACAATAGCCTATTTCATTTGTAGACTCTCACAGTGTTGTGAGAAAGTCTGGGTTCTGGTCCCAGGCTCACAGGAAATTCTTTTTGCGTTCAGTTTTAGAAGTTTGAATTCAGCAGTTGTCATTAACATCAAATATCTGAACAGTAGTGGTGGGAGGGACCTGTATGCAATAGTCCATCATCCTGGCTGTATGGCGAATGACTTAACCAGAGTTCACTCCTTTTTAGTCTACTTTCCTTCGTACATATGTGTAGAAGAAAGTAGGTTGTAATGTACTGACCTGTCTTTATACATTTCAGAACATAATGTAAAGTCCTCTTGAGTAAGAAAACCTATAACTGAGTACTTTGCTAATCTAGATAGTTATAGAATTTTGTATTTATTTGGAAATAATTTTAACCACTGTTTAATAATAGAAGAGATCACAAGAGGGTCAGCTGAAATCTTATTATTACAGGCTTACAGCAGCAGAAGAAAACCAGCAATGGTAGTGGAGAAGAAACAGATTTCTGCTAGTTGTCTATAAATGCACCAACACTGTTCTTAATGTCATCCCTACTGTGTTTTTACTGTCAGTCTTTTTTATTAAATTATTAGTTAGGATTAGTTTAGCTCAGAAATAACATTATTGGCTCCCCTCACTCCTTTTAGCATGTCTGATTAAAAATACCAGTGCAGTCAGTAAGAATTCCATTGACTCAGTGGGTATTGGGTCAAGGCCTTTGCTAGCTAGGCTAGGCATACCGAGTTTTCTCAGATATCTTAGAAGATTATTGTAGGTCTTGCAATTTTGTAGCTCTTAGTCTCTTAAAATCACACCAATGCATGCATGACATCTTGTTACCTGTAACGAATCTGGAGGCAGCAACAGGAATTCTCCCACAGTCTCTGTTCTCTGATGCTCACTGGTGATGTGTGACAATCCCTTCGCTCATGCCTGTAACAGCAACGAGTTAGGTATCTCCAGCTGGATATCAACCAGGTCATGGGTGGTGTTGAACTCAGATGATGCTGGCTACCTGAGGCATGAAGTCTTAGGATCTTTCTCAAAGGGTTTTTTCCAGGTGCCAAAGAAAACCAAATACATAAAAATCAAAATGGCCATCTGATTAAATTAGTTTGAAATGAGCTGGGTGAGTTACTTAGGAATATCAAATTTATATTTTGATGAAAGAACAATTGAAGGAGTGGTGAAGAGACTGCTGACTAATTTAATTGTAAGCTTCAATTCAAGAACTCTTCTCCTGTCCATGAAATCAGATTACCTGCCTTAACCTTAAAAACAGATTGTGTATCACTGATTTTTCTTAAAACGACCTGAAACTTCCTCCTAATGTTCTGCTGTTCTTTGTGAATGCCAAATTTGTTCTCCTTTCCCACCACACACTTTTGAACTTTGCCAACTCTAGAGGTTTGAGTGATTTTTTTTCCGGTCAGAATTACAGGTGAGAGAATTTTCTGTATCCTATCTGTTCTGAAAAATTTTTAGTAGATTTTCCCGCTAATCTTAGTTAAGCAATCTTGGTTTATTTTGTGCTGAAAGGGACTGAAGTTGTTTTGGTTTAATTTGGTTTGTTTGTGTTTTTGTTTTGGTTTGGTTTGTCTTTTTTCAGTGTTCATTACCATTGTGGAAATGGAACCCTAGTAGATTGTAAAAGCATCCAAACAGAATTATTTCTTCTTGCTATTCTTGTTAGTAAATTTAAAATATCACTCCTCAGATTCTATTTGAAATACTGCCATGCTCGAACAGTCCAAGGTTCCGTTCCATGCTTACTCCTTGAGTAATATTTTGACAGGTAGGTGCAGAAAACTTGAAGGATGCTAAAGAGCTGTTGAATTCTATTTGAGTTATCAACTATCTATTCTAGTCAAGCATCAATCATAGAACAACAGCCTGGTAGGAGCATCTTGGTATCATTTGGTCCAATTATCTGCTCAAAGTTTGATCAGCTTCGAAGTTAGATCATATTGCTCCAGGTCATATTCAGTTAAGCTGTCAGGACCTCCACGGGCTGATATTATACAGCCTGTCTGGGCAGTATCTGACCACTTTTATCGGAATTTTTTTCTTGTATCTAATTATAATTTTCCATGTTGCTGGTAACGTCTGTTGCCTCTCATAATTTTATGGCTCATCTCCAGAAAGAGTTTGACTTGGTCATCTTTATACCATCCCAGTAGGTAGTTCAATACAATAATGAAATTTCTCCCATCTTCTTCTCAAACTCAGCTTTTTCAGTTTCAGACACTGTGTGCTTCAGCCTGCTACTCATCCCAGTGATCTGTTAGACTTGTGCCATGCAGTGAGTCAGTGCCTTGTGCTGAGGAACCTCAGATTGAAGACAGTTCTGCAGAAGTGGTCTCTCAGTGCTGAACAGAAGGGAATAATCAATTCATCTGCTTGCTGTGGTTTTGCTAGTACATCAAAGTGTGGCCCTGGGCTGCAGGCTACACTGCTGACTTAGGGTCAGCTTTTGTCTACCAGTACTCTTAAGTGGTTCTTTGGTTGCTTTCTGTTCAGTTCAGTGCCCAGCTTGTATTGCTGCATGCATAAGTTTATTCCATCCCAGATGCAGATCTTTTTACCTTTTTTTTTTTTTTTTGCTAAATTTCATGCTTTATCAACCCATTTCTCTGGCTCGCCAACATCCCTCTGAGTATCCTCCAACCCACTGATCAGTCTCCCCAGTCTATACCATCATCTGCAAACATGCTGAGGGCATTTTCTGTAACATTCTTTGGGTTGTTGCAGAAGGTAATAATCATAACTGAAGCACATAGTTGTTCTACATGCTTTACATATAAGTATTTTAAGAAGAAAGTGGTGTGTGTCTGTAAGCTGCTAATGTCTTTGTGTATTCAAGCATATATGATGTTTAAGAGTTCTAGAAGATGTGTGACAGCATTTATAAAGGTCATTCAGGGTAGCAGGTAGTTGTGGAAGAAGTAGAGGAACATCAAATAATAAATAATTGAAGGACAGGGGTTGTAGCAGGGGGAAAGAAATTTCGTCTAGAAGGTTCTTGTTACTTCTTTATTTTGTGTTTCCTTTGCCATCCTCCCTGCCCCCACAAAATTAAGAGATAATGTGGACTAATGTAAATTTTGTTTTTGTTGTCAGGACTTGACAGGAGCTGAATTATATACGCAGCCAGCTGATCTTTTGCATCCAGTAATTTATGCCACTGCCATGGTTTTGCTGATGTGCCTGTTGATGATCATAGTCAGTTACATATACCATCACAGGTATGAATCAAAATTACTAGAGTAAAAAAAATTATTTCATAGTGCTTAGAACTACTTTTTTGATAGGAACACAATATAGTTACCTGCATTTGTTTGGGGTTTTTTTCTTATAAAATGTGTTGATGCAAACTAACATTTAAGCAAGTAGATATTTCACCTGTTCTTGAGGATGACAGTTTAGCTCTTATAACCACGTATCTCTTTAATTCTTCACTTTTGCTTTATGATGAAAGAAGAGACCACTCAAGAATGATGGTAGAATTTAACAAACTGTTCAACCTTTTATATTTCTGTTGATGTGAAAGCTTGAGGCCTAAAATTTTTGAATCAGGCCCCAGATAGTTGTATAAAGGTAGTTAATAGGAGGGTATTTTAATATCTTGTGATAAAACCCAGAGATTATAGTTGATTACAAAGTTTGTGATTGTCAAACAATCATTAACAGTAATTGTATCTCATTTATCACAAATATATCTTGCTAGGTTCTGAAAGACAATAATGCAGCTGTGATTTGTGTTGTCCAATTTGTTTCTTTTAACAGTGTGATCAGGATCAGTGTAAAAAGCTGGCATATGCTTGTTAACCTGAGTTTTCATATTTTCCTAACATGTGTGATGTTTATTGGAGGCATAACTCAGACCAGGAATGCCAGCATTTGCCAAGCAGTAAGTAAACATGCAAACACTTGAAAAAATTAGTTATTAGTTTCATACTCCTATATATGTATACGACCCCCTTGCCACCTACAGAACAGTAGTATTGTACAGTAAGTTTTATCAGAATGTAAAATTTAGACAAAAAAAAAATCAATCTATCTTTTTTTACCTTAAAGATTTCTCTTGTATCCAGTCATTCTCTTTCATCCCGCCATGAAGATAAAATTAGTTTGTTACTTGAAAACTGGAAAAGTATTTCAGAATTGCAAGAGAAATTGTTTTTGCTCAAAATGTTATCAGAAAAAAAAAGTTACGTTATTTTTATTTTTGAGACGTGCTTATTTTGAAATTGTTTTATAAGCCTGTATCCTTCCAGGGATTTATCCCATGGTATTCTACTGAGTAGATCCCTGAAGAGGCCAAAGTCCAGGGTACTGAGCTTGTTGTGTGTGCTCCTTGCTGCCCTAAGGATATTGAACTCCACTATTTCAGGGTCACTGTAGCCAAGTCTGCCCTTTAGCTTCACATTTTCCACCTGCCTTTCCTTGTTGGTTTACAGTAGTTATTATGTTGATTGAAAGTGTTGCAATAAAATATTTCCCTGATCTTTCTCCTACAAACACAAAAAGAATGCTAGTCTGTGTGCATACATAAGCGTGTGCACACACATACATATATATGGAGATGAGGATATAGTTTGACAAACTTTAATCTTTTTTTCTTGTGGCCTTGGAGACAAGTAATCCTCCAAGAGAAATTCTCTGATATGGATGGGTTGTCGGAGTTGTGCTTCTACTGGTGAATCAAACATGAAAAAAAAAAAAAACCCAAACATCTCCGGTCATCTTAACAGAAACTGAAGTGTGACCTCTTCCATGCACGTATGCTGTCATGTAAGGGAGATATGGAACCTACTTCTTGTGGTCACTTCATCTCAGTGTTGGCTTATAAGTAAGGAAATACAGGGCAACCAGATCTGTGCTTTTCCTTGACAAAACCCCAGGGACTTGGGAATTCCCAGAAGTTCTTTTAAGAAAACAATGTTCAGTCTATAAAATAATGCACATGCAAAAGGATCTAACTGTTTCCTTAATAATAGTAGTACCCCATCACCGTGTGAGGCTGATTTTAATGTTTGGGTTGGTTAAATATCTAAAGTATGACACTTCCTTTTTGTTGCATTATGTTAAAATTACTGATGAGTGCTAGCGGTCTGTACTTTGCTACCTGCTATGTAGTTACCACAATATCATTAGGTTGTGGTTCACTTACTTGTTTCAATTTGTATTTCAATCTGTAACACAAGACATTTTGAAATAAGTGGTTCATAAAATACAGTTTCCTAAAGCGTATGGTTGATATGTAATCTTAAAAATGTTGACCAACAAAGTTCTTCCTGTGTTACTAAGTTGTTCTTCCACTAAAGGCAACTGTAGCTATGTAGCTTTTCCAGACTCGACTGATAGGAGGGTGGGTTTGCATAATATACTTTAATTTTTTGAAAAACACAATGACTTGGCATTTAGAACATAGTAAAATAAGAGGGCTTTTTTCTTCTCATGAACTGAGGTTTTGAAAAATAGGCTTTCTGCAAATTGCATGTTAAATGATTAATTTTTTAACTGGGTAGAAAGGAAATGTTTGGGTGTTTATTTTTATTTTAATTTTTTCTAAGGTTGGGATAATTCTCCATTATTCCACTCTTGCGACAGTACTGTGGCTGGGAGTGACATCTCGTAACATTTACAAGCAAGTAACCAAAAAAGCAAAAAGATGTCAGGATCCTGATGAGCCACCTCCCCCACCCAGACCAATGCTGAGGTGAGCCTGTTGTTTGTTATTTCTGAAACTCATTATTTCCCAGCTTGCTATGCTTATATTCTGACCAGAAAATGTAACGGGTTACTATTGTTTTTTTTGTAAAGTGCCTTTCATAGGAGATTTTTTGTACGGGTCAGTAAAGTCCCTTCCAGATTTTTATGTTCCTCAGCATTGCGTTAAGGAGGATGAGGTGAAGGATGAGATCTTAGAATGTTGCTGTTGCAATGCTGAGTTCCTGATTGTTAAATTATGGAATTGGTAGTGTTTCTGCATCACCACTGGGGCTTTAATTAGGACTTTAGATAGCAACACTTGCCTTTAAATTATCATCGAAGAAAGAGTGTGGAGAACTGTGTTATCACACAATTAACAAACACTGCAATTTAAGTAAATAAAGTTTAATATGTTTTCTGAAGATTGCTTACCAATTGAAAAATAGGTATCGCTCATTATCAAATGAAAACAGTGTTCTTTGTGAAGCATTCCTTAGAAGTTTTATTTCTGAAATCACTTAAATGGGACAAACTAATTATCTGTGAAATTCACCCTATGTGAAATATTTTTAATAGGAAACATTAACATACTTTGTTCATATAGTTTACTGAGTCTCTGGATATTAATTAAAAACTGTTAAGCTGAAATTTTCCACAAGGTGGCAGAAGTTGATTAACTTTGATTAGTTATAGGCAAATATTTAGAAAGCTTGATTTTAAAGTACAGAGACTGCAGAAAATCAGAAATGCTTTTCTGAATATCATCAACTAAAATTTACAGTACTATACACAAGCATATAGAAATATTTAATTGATACATTAGAAGGTAAAAGGTTAATATTTATACTGCTTAAGTGCTGTTTTTGCTTTCCTTAACTTTTATTATTTTTCTTTTAAGGAAAATTAAATCTGTTGTATTCACTGTAGGATATCATGCCTGTCACCAGCTGTGTGCCTTCCAGAGGATACTGAGTAGCCTTTTTAACATCTGTTGTGATTTCCTCCGCCCCCCAAACCCCCTCCATATTTGCTATGGAGTTCTTGCTTTGGAAAAATGTTGCAGTAAAATCACCAGCCTCACAGGCTTAGCTCTGCATAGACATAGACACGTACATACCATTTCACTTCTGGACACCTCATTTGTGACAATGACAGTAACTGGAGACAAGTATGAGAACAGAGCAAACATGCTTTAGATTTTTCAAATTTTTTCCATGTCCTACTTCTTGCACATCAGGGATTTCCTCAGTCAGATAATGTGGGTTTTAATTTTTTTTTTTTCCTTTCAGTTGTCTTTTAAATTTATGTTCAAATCTACCCATAGTGGCATAGGGCAGAGATTTTTGTGCAAGAGTTTCTTGCTTGTTCAGCAAGAAACTGACTTTATGAGGCCACCTGTTTCTTGAATTTAGAGAGACAAAACAACTGATTCTCTGTTTGTCTCCACGTTGTTTATATTCGTCCTCCATATGCCTTTTCAGGATTATAAAGGGTCTTTTGGAAAAATAAAAAAAAAACCTTATAAATGTATGTAGGTACACATTTTTATCCTTATTTGCCATATATAAATTATTCTGCTTTATGTTCTTTGGGGTTAAAGTCCACCTTACAGATGATAGGTAGAGATGATGTTCATGCTGATGTTCAGTTCCTGTAGGTATTTTCTGAGGATGTACTTTCATACCTGTTAAGCTTCCTTCCCTTCCCCTCTAGCATAGATAAGCTTTATTCTTTATTTTGGGAAATGCGTTGCATGTAAGGCAGTTTTGGTGGTGGTGATGATGTTCGTTCAGTGTGTGAGTGGGACCTTGTCACAGATCATGAACAACGTGGAAAAAGACTTTGAAATGGATTTGGTGTTCTTCAGAAAGCAGCTGTAGACACTAGAGGGGAGATTTGCTGTGGCTCACAGTAGTTATGTTGAGAAGATAGTGCAACACTTGGCACAGTTTGGAATTTCTTAACTGTGAAAAACTTTGTCAAGTATATTGCACTGCCATGCCAGGCAATAGGGTGTAAAAAATAACTGAGGTCCTTAGCAGCCAATCACAACAAGAAAATGGAGTTTGTCATGCAGAAACGATATTTTGTTCAGCAGACTCCAACCACGACAAAAGAAAACAGTTTCAGATTTTTTAACTAGAAGAACTACTTCACAAAGAACCATGCTGAAGATCTCAATAATGGGATACTCCATGTAAAGCATGAGATAAAATAACAATACAAATGCTTGTATTACTATAATACAAATACTGGGTAAATATTCTACTTAGAAACACAGCATTTCACCATTTATGCGGTGCTGTTTTTTTTTTTTTCTCTTATATTGTAACACCTTTTGTATACCCAGGTCATTAGATTTGTTTTTTTCTCTCTTTGATCTAACTTAAGGAGAAGTTTTAGCTTGTACAGCACTCTGCCCCAGAATCTTGATATTACTTCATCTCCTCAAACATACTTTGTGTATGTCTTTTTAGTTAATATTCTGTTTGTACAGCTTCTTGCTACAAGATAGTTTTTGTTTGTAATTTGTGCTCTTAAGAATTGCTGCGCACTAAAGACACAGCAGCAAACACGTGGTTTGGGCTTCTAGGTTGAGGTTTTTTTTTTTTTTGGTGTTGGTACTTGATATCTTGGTCTGGTTCAAGGCCAGTTGTGAACATGTTCCCTCAATACAGCAGACTGAACTAAGACTACAAACAATCCGTAATGCTTCACTCTCCCACCAGTAACAATTTGTCTTTTGTAGAATCATCTTCACCTAGCTGTTCATGTGTGGATAACGGTGCATCTTTAGTAGTGGTGCATCTCTGAGGCAGTGTTTTAGTAATTTGTAGTGAAAGATAAATAGAGTAAAATCTGCCACAGAGGTCTCTTTTGTTTGGCCAGAGGTGTATACAATGAGATTATAGAGTCCATTAAAAATCAATAAATAAAAACACCAACTCCCAAACTTCTCCACACACAGAAACCCAAGTAACAAGAGTTCTTATGGTGGATCTTCTGAACATAGTGTCCACAGTATTAGGCAAAAGACAAACCACTAAGTATTTTCATTCTATGTTTCCATATTCTCTTTCAGCAGTTTACAACTTCTGACTGGCAGCTTTTGCTTCTTTCTTATAGCAGTGTATACCTTTGTTCAGAGCCGGCAAGGGAGGTGAGCAGCTGTGAGGAGATGGTTTACAGCAGGAGGAAAAAAATTGTAGTAAAGAAAAATTAGAAAAAATTGATACTGCCAAAGCCCAAACCTGATGCACCCTATCTGCTTTCTAAAAGAACTTGCATATTTCTAGAATTCTGGAAAGGTCTCACTTCCTTCATGGTGACTATATAAAATCCATTGCTATTAAGCAGCCACTGATACATTGGCTTTACTTTTTAGGTTCTACCTTATTGGTGGAGGGATCCCTATCATTGTTTGTGGAATAACAGCGGCAGCAAACATCCGAAATTATGGCAGCAGACCTAATGCTCCTTAGTAAGTACCATATAACTGAGAGCTCCATCATAAGATTTCATGGATTTGCTTTTCTAGATACTCATTGCAATTAATTCTGATTCTTCCAGAAAATGTAACACAGCCAAGATAATGTCAAAGTGCCATTATGAACTGATAAAGCATAAGTGACTTATGAGAAGGTGTTAATTTTGATTCTTTGGTTTGTTTCTTTTCCAGTTGCTGGATGACTTGGGAACCTAGCTTAGGAGCATTTTATGGACCGGCTAGCTTTATAATTTTCATAAACTGTATGTATTTTCTCAGCATATTCATACAACTAAAACGTCACCCTGAACGTAAATATGAACTTAAGGAACCCGTTGAGGAACAGCAGCGTCTGGCCACCAACGAACACGGGGAACTGGCTCATCAGGATTCGTTGTCAGTGTCACTAGTTTCCACATCTGCTTTGGAGAACGAGCACAGTTTCCAAGCACAGCTGCTGGGAGTGGGCCTGACTTTGCTGTTGTATGTTGCTCTGTGGATCTTCGGGGCTCTCTCGGTTTCCCTCTACTATCCCATGGACCTGATCTTCAGCTGCTTTTTTGGGGCAACGTGTTTAAGCCTCAGTGCCTTTCTTATGGTGCACCACTGCGTTAACAGGGAAGATGTCAGACATGCTTGGATAACGACTTGCTGCCCTGGAAGGAGTACGTATTCAGTGCAAGTAAATGTTCAGCCCTCCAGTTCCAGTGGAACCAATGGAGAGGCCCCCAAGTGCACCAACAGTAGCGCAGAATCATCATGCACAAATAAAAGTGCATCGAGCCTGAAAAACTCTTCTCAAGGTTGCAAACTAACTAACTTACAAGCTGCAGCAGCTCAGTGCCACCCTACTTTGCCGCCTTTGAACACAGGTCCTCAACTTGATAACAGTCTCACCGAACATTCGGTGGATAATGATATCAAAATGCACGTAGCTCCCTTAGAGGTACAGTTTCGGACAAACGGACACCCAAGTCGGCATCATAAGAACAGAAGCAAGGGACATCGGGCTAGCAGGCTTGCAGTACTGAGGGAATATGCATATGATGTTCCCACAAGCGTGGAAGGAAGTGTGCAAAATGGCTTACCTAAGAGTCGACAGAGCAACAGCGAAGGGCATTCAAGGAGCCGAAGAGCCTATCTGGCATATAGAGAACGTCAGTATAACCAGTCCCAACAAGATAGCAGTGATGCTTGCAGTACACTGCCAAAAAGTAGCAGAAATACTGAAAAAACAGTAGCTACCAACAGCAAAAAAGATATTTTAAGGAAACCAATAGCAGTTGAACTTGAAAACCAACAAAAATCTTATGGCTTAAATTTAGCCAGTCAGAATGGACCTCTTAAAAGCAGTGGACAGGATGGACCCTTGCTCAGTGCAGACAGTACTGGTAATATTAGAACTGGGTTATGGAAACACGAAACTACTGTGTAGCATTATAATTCATTGCGAGACAAATCCATATGAACTGTGATGACACATTCCTTAAAGCTATTAACACTTTCAAAGACTGTTTACAAACTCTAGGTACTTTGTGCAGGGAGGGAACAAAGCTAATCTGACAAGCAAAAGATTGTGTGTATTATTATCTTTGCTGTTCTTACAGAGATGAACTCTTGGTATTTTGTGAAAATTTTTTTTGAAGCATCGGTCTTGAGAGATGCAGAAGATAACTTCGTACATTTTTATTTTTTACCTGTAACCCTGCAGATGTGTCCACAACACATTTCAAGTTTGTATTTAAATGTATAATAAATAGTATTTTCCCCAGCAGCCCAATGTTGCACTTATTTGTTGGGTTTTTAAAAGATTGATATTGCACTGAATGTCATCTTGATTTTACTACTTCAGTATCTGAAACTTAGGAGTTTCAGTTACGAAAGAAAATATTTGGTGTCTGAAATAGATGATGCAAATAGCTCAATTAATTGCATAAGACCTAGAATTTGACATGAAGAAGCTACATTTTAAAGAGATTTTTTAGTATACAAGGAACTTGTTTACTCCAAAATCACTGTCTTGTACTTGCTGCATAAGTTAGTTGTATTTTTAGATGGCTGTGGCACTTGCACAGAGTTTTAGTTTACTTGGTAGTGTTTTGGATAATGCTCTATTTTGCTCTCATAATTACCTGACTGCGATGTTTTTTTAATCATTTACAATTGAGAAGGTTATGAATGTTCACAGACAAAAGGTGCTAATTTGCAAGGGTCATCAGTACATATCAGTGAAAACTCATTCACTTGTAATAGTGTGGAAGAATAATAGTGCAGGTGTTTTGATAGGTGGTAATGGGATAATCTCTTAAGAGTATGATCGGTGTGCAAAATCAGGGTCTTCAGGTTCAGTGTCACTGTACAAGCTGGCTCTCAAGAGAGCATTTTGAATTTCAAGTTCACTTTCACTCACCTGTACGTTACAATTTGCAGAATAATCTTTTCCAATACTATACAGCATCTGTGTTAAAAAAAAAAAAAGTTTCAGTAGCAGAGCTATATTGTTACCAATTTTAAAAAGCATACAAATTCTTGCAATAGAAATAGCTAAAACATGCAATCTTTTACAGTGGTGTAAATCTTGAAAAGTGTAAGTTCCAGTTAAACTCTAATTTAAATTTAATTGCGGTATAATTACAGAATTTAGTGTCAAGGTCAATAATTTATGTAAACTGTAATACTATAGAATAGATTTGTCAATTGTGAGTGGTTTTCTCTACTTAAATTTTTGACACCTGGGTATAAACAAGATCATGTTTTGTGTCATCCTGCCGCTGTGACACATTCGAGGTTATAACTGCAGAGTAATGCTTGGGATTTTACATCTTTCTGGTACTGACACCTGTTTTGCTAAAACCACATGTATTAAATAGCAAAAAATGCTTCTGTGTAATCCAGTACTGATTTCAGAACTCAACTTGTAAGCAACAAGTAGAATTGGATTTTGTAAACTCTGCTACTTGGTTACCTAATTCAGACTTGTCACTGTTGAGTATTTTACTTAGGCGTATCTGTTTGAATACAGATACAGGTCTAACATCCTCAGTACTCAAATGTTGCATTGGATAATTCATAATGTGAGGACTCAGGTATGTTTATTGCCCGCCAGGTTTATTGCACCCTCTACTAATCGGTTTGATAGACCGAACTAATCTTGGATGCATGATACAAACCTCTCCAGTAGGACAGTGCTGTTAGGATTCGGGTTCTGGGTTTGCTTCTTGTGAGTAGTTGCTATTTAAGAATTCTTAAAGCAACATTTTGGCAATTGTATGAGTCCGTTGTGATTGATATTCTATTTTACTGGCTTTGAGAGGTGGGTTTTAGCTTGGAACCAGCCTTACAGCTACCGTACGGATAAGGGCTCTAAAAAAGGAATTTGTTGGTATTACCCAATAAAAGAATTCAAACTAAATGTCCAAATATATGTAAAATGTTTACATTTCAAGCTATTTGACAAGGTATTTAAGTATCGTAGACAACTCACTGCTTTGTAAGTGCAAAAAACCCAGCTGTATGTGGGCCGTTACTTGGTGTAGGGGGTGTTCTTCTTGGTGACAAAAAGACATTTCAGACCCAGAAGTCAAAACCGGTGACTTGATCCTGTTCCATTGCAAATGCCACAGGTCAGTCTTTTGATTTAGTGATGGATTGAATGAAAACTGAATTGTAGACAGCAGGTGTAAGGTGATGTGCTAAGAGAAGCACTCATCTCTGAGCTGAATATTACACAGCTAGCAGCGCTATGATCACTGGGATTCCTTCATACACAGTTTGTAGCCTCAAACCCAGACAATTTTTAGATTATATTGAATCAGGAATATATACGTTGCTGTTTTTTTTTTTTAACACAGTAACAAATTATGTACTAATGCAAATAATTTAAGCCTATTTTGTGTTTTCTTTAAAAGTACAGATCTAGAAAAATATAATCCATCTGTAATAGGAAAAACCATCAAAACAGCCCATAGATTATTTCTAATTATCTGAAGAAGATATGATAGGGACTTAGGAAGAGATTAGTTAGTTATCCTTTATAATCCACTTGCCTTTTGCTTTGACACGTTTTCCACAGGTTTGGAATTGAACATCTGTTTAGTCTTTCTCGAAGCCAATCTTAAAAATGTCTTTAAAATTAATTCTGTGTGATACTCCTGCATAGCTTGATAGCTTGCCTTAAGTTTTGATGAAATAAAAAAAAAATAAACTCTTTCCTAAGTTTGTAATAAATTATCAGTAGCCTTGCTACACATATAGAGGGTTTTAAATGTAAAAATATTTCTTAGATCATTACACTAACAAACATGCTTATTTCACTTACAGCTAGGTACATAGCTACATTTGCTTTTAATCTAACAAGTGCTTTTGCTCAGATGATGACAAACTACGACATTATTCTCAGATATAGTCTTGATAAATACTGAAGAATATATTCCTGCGTTTCTCATGAAGAATCTTAAAGAATTTATGTAACTACAAGGTGGAAGGCAGGTTATTAGACTCTGAAGAAGTGGAGTTAAGTATAATATCTTATAAAAAATTGGAAACAAAATCCTCAAGTTTTTTCATATGTTCTTTCCTAATACTGTCAAGCAAGCTTATTTTTAGAGTTGTAATTAAACTTGGCATGAAAAAACACCTAAATCACTCTAGTGGAAAGCAGCATCACACAAAAAACTCATTTTGGCTGTTTGTGGAACACTGAGAAAGTAGCTACAATCATTAATCAGATATATAAAGGGGAGTATATAATACAAACAGGTGAGAACAGCCCTTTTTGAGAACTTTGCTTCCTACCAAAAAAAAAGGTAGAGATTAGAAACAGCAGTAGTTAGTGCTGGTCATCACTGTGATAGAAGTCAGTTATATTTGTCCATTCATAACAGTGACAAAAGCAGGCTTTGAAAAGCAGGCGTCATAGGTTGGAGGAAGAGGGCTAGAAGCACACTCTGGTTTAGGGCTAAAAAAGTTTTGGTGGTGATGCAAAGGATAGGGATTGAGGTGGGAAAAAAGTTCAGTGTTTGTAAGAACAAGTTGATTAAAATGAGGCACGCGTGATAAATCCTGCAAATAAAACTAGTTGTTTCTCAAGTTGAGAGTTAAACCAGGCACTTATAGTGGAACAGATGAGGAAAGTATCTCCAGCAACTGTGACAGCCTCGTGGTGTGTAATACAAGTGACACCGGCATATATAGAGCAGCAGCAAGGTAAGATGTCAGAGTGCTGTTAGCAGTAATCTCAGGGAATGCGTTAAAAAGCATGCAGAAAATAAGTCACTTTTAATTTGACATCTTTGAAGAAAGTGTCTTCCATAACCAAAAATAACTTTTCAAAAGGAACTTTTTAATTGTTTTGATGAACATTACATACAAAATTGACACACGCAAACAATCATTGATTGAATGCATGATTAAGACATGAAGGTGCGCAGGTTTTCCCTTTTGCTGAGTGAGGAACTCCCTATATTACTATTTGCTCATAGGTAATGTGTAATCAGAACACCTTCAGGTGTTAAGAGTTAAAAAACAATTACTTTAAGTTCTTTCATTTTTACTTTATTCCGTTTTGACCAGTTCTGTGTTAATGCTGTGCTGCTTGTGGAAGCTGTTTGCCTTACGTATTGTTCTGCTGCTTTTTCACATCCCTGAGCAAACCGAAGGATCGGTTTTCTTTGGTGTTTTTTGTTTGGGTTTTTAGGGTCACAGTTTCTAGACCTTGCAGAGATTAATGACATAGACAACTGTGAGAAATACTGTTGTCCTTATAGTTCAAGATTAGCATTTAAAACATGATGAAAGCTCATTTAGACAGCACCCTGTGCGGAGATAGGGCTTGCTGACTTTCTGAAAGCGTGCTTCGCAGCCAGTTGCGTCCATGTCTAATGTGACTTTGTTTTAAAAAACCCAAACAACCATCAATCGCTGCATCACTCTGCAATGAGGATCGAAGTCCTTGAAAATGAATCAAAATTAATTCCCAAAATACACAATTTGAGTATACAGATAGAGTGCTTACCTGAACATAGCATTTTCTCTGAAGTCAGCATTTACTCAGCAAGATAGTGCTTATAAATCTTACATTCTTCAAGTTCTGTAGTGAAATAGATAAGGCAAGACTTAAGATATTAGTGAGATAAAATTGAGGGGAAACTTTTAGATTCTATTGGATGAAAATTCTTGAAATTTTGCACTTGATACTTAAGTGCTGAATATAGTAAAAGTTTCATACACCTCTTCCAATGGGACATCACTAAAAAGCCTCATCTGATAGTTAACTTGCTTGAATGAAAGAGAATACTATATGTTAAAATATAATGAATAGCTTAATTTTTAAGTGTAGAGTTTTTTTCAGAGAACATACTGTTCTTAAAATTATTAAAGACAACAAAAACATTTATAGAACAGAAAAAACTAAGTGTAAATTTCAGATTTCTCTTGGAGGAGGACTTCAGCTGACTTGAAAAGCCTCAGGGGCCTGCTGTGTAGAGTCACTGTGTAATTTTTGATATGATGACCTGTTTCATATAATACATATCTGACTTTTTCACTTTATCCATCTAAAGTTCTGTTTGCTGACTGATTATTCTGTTTCTCTCAACATCAAATGTTCCTCCTGCACCCCTTTTCCTAATCTCTTACCAGCTACAAATTAATACAATCTTGGATTGTCTGCTGCAGTCTCCAACACCCTTCTACATTGTTAAGCTGTAGAGCAGCTTCCTGAATGGTTTGCAACAATTTCCCTTTAAATCCGAATGAGTAAGTTGTTCTTACCGGAGTCCAAATCTGAGCAGTTGAAAGATGCAGTAGGCAAAGAGTTAATTTCATTTATTAACTGATGATGTTTCTATTGGATGTGACTGGTGCAATGGAAACTTGTAGGAAGGACAGGTTTCCTCATAGGGTAGGAGGCATCCCTGGTAACATCCAGAGCTGTGGAGCAAGATGGTTAAAATTAGAATAAATAAATACTCAATGTAGTGTGCATCTAATAATTAACAGGCGTATCTCTAAAGGTGTTAGACATGCGACCTCTACAGGCTCTCACAAGAGCTGTTACACACGAACTTGATTCTGTTGGCACAGAACACTTAACCAGAGCAGATCACCGTTTAATCTTCAGCTCTGATGGGCTGAAGGTGTACTACCATTACAGATTTTCAAGTAAAACTGTACTTGAGTTTAATCATGGCTTGACAACTCCAAGGCAGATAGTGTTTGCAGGGGGGAAGAGTTTGATACGAAACAGAAAAGTGTAGTTGAAAGGCCATCTTTATTAAATACGCTTGTAGATTGCAGTGGGTTGACCCTGGTCCACCCACCTGTGTGGATGCCAGCTGCCCGTGGAAGCTGCTCTGTCACTCCCCTCTTCAACCGGACAGGGGAGAGTAAATATACTGACAGGCTCATGGGCTGAGATAAGGGTAGGGAGAGATCACCCCAATTACAGTCATAGGCAAAACAGACTTGACTTGGGGAAATTAGTGTAATTTATTACCAATCAAATCAAATGATAATGAGAAATAAAAACAAATTTTAAAAACACCTTCCCCAGACCCCTCCTTTCTTTCTGGGCTTAACTTCATTCCTGATTTTGTCTAATTCCTCCCTCCCAGAAGTGCAGGGTGCAACGAATGGGGATTGCAGTCAGATCATCACCCACTGTTTCTGCTGCTCGTTCTTCCTCAGGGCGAGGACTCTTCATGCTATTACCCTGCTTCAGCGTGGAGTTCCTCCCACACGAGACAGGCCTCCACAAACTTCTCCGTGAGTCCCTCACATGGGCTGCAGCTCTTCACAAACTGCTCCAGTGTGGGTCCCTTCCCACGGGGTGCAATCCTTCAGTGAAACAAAAAAGGCCCAAACAATAGGCCTCAAACCAAAGTTGACTTCTGAGTGAACCCCCCGACCAGCAACCAGCCTCTTATCAGCGTGAAATGCAACCCTGGGAACAACCCCTGAAAACTATAGGTAAATAACAGGAAGTAACTATAAATCCCAAATGTAAAATAAAACAGAAACTCCTCAGCCATGCCCGGATCCTGGCCAGATCCAGACACGCCTGAGTGAGGCATGTCCATCTATCAGATACCTCCCGTGCATTTTGTATAGACTTGTTTGTTAAACTGTATAACAGCCGGACCCTCTCACAGCACAGACGCAGACCTCACCTACGAGCAGACGCCCTGCGTGGGACTTCCCAGCTGCCGGGACAGGCTCTCCCATCCTTCACCGTGACGGGGCTCCCCAGCTGATGCACAGGTCTGGATGATGGTAAAGTGTGAGGGCAATTGGTGATGGATCTTTCTGCATCACTATAGCTAGCTTTATGTAGTAATGACTAGGTGCATTACCTTGCTTATTCTTTCTACTGCTTTAAACTAAAGTAAAATAAGCCTATTTCTTTAGCTTGGTGCCTGTGTCCTTCGTGTTAACCCCATCAACTGGCAAAATATTATGGAACAGTCTGCTCCCGTGTGGGTCCCCCACAGGGTCACAAGCCCTGACAGAAACCTCTTTCAGCCTGGGCTCCTCTCCCTAGGGGTCCAGCACAGGCTTCCCACAGGATCACAGCCTCCTTTGCACATCTACCTGCTCTGAGGTGGGGTCCTCCGTGGGCTGCAGGTGGGTATCTGCTCCACTGTGGACCTCCATGGGCTGCAGGGGACAGCCTGCCTCACCATGGTCTGCACCACGGGCTGCAGGGGGTTCTCCTCCCCTCCTTCTTCGCTGGCCTGGGTGTCTTCAGAGCTGTTTCTCTCACATGTTTTCACTTCTTTCTTCTGGTAGCAGTTGTGCAACAAGTTTTTCCCGCTTTTGATACATGTTATCACAGAGGTGCTACAACCCTCATTTATGGGTCGGACCCTGGCCAGGGGCAGGTCCCTCTTGGAGCTGGCACTGGCTCTGTCGGACACGGAGGAAGCTTCTAGCAGCTTCTCACAGAAGCCACCCCCGTAGCATCCCCTGTCCTGCCCCACTACCCCAACCTTGCCCCACAAACCCAATACATAGATGTAAAAATTTGTTAAACAAAAATGGGTTTAACCAGTACGTTGTTCTTTCCACCTGTGGATAACGAGGAACTTAGTGGATTTCCCTAAAATCCTACCAGGCTGGAGTTGCATATACCTCTCAACTGAAGGATAGTCTGGATGTAGGAGCCATCACCAGTATATACACACATCCCTGATGATGACTTAAATTATCCTGTCCTCTGTAGTAAGGCCATCTTGTTACCTGATAGCTAGTTTTCTCCAAAACCTGCACACAGTGCAAATGAGCTTTAAAAAGGCCTAGTATAGAGTTAGAACATCTTTCCATCTAAAACAAAGTCAGCTGCACAATGATAACTGCGTGTGGTGTCAGTGGTTCCCTCGAGTACATGGCTCAATATCTTTCCTGTCACCTTGAGCACTCAACAGTGCAGTGAAGCCTGTTTTCTCCATCTTTTTGACAAAAGTGTTTTATATTTTATGAGGTTTTTCTCCTCTTCCTTTTATGTAAGTTCCTTTCATCAAATGTTTCAACACTGAGCTACCTGGCAAGTTTCATTCATTAAAGGTATCAGCTCAACCAGTGTGATTTTCCCTTCCTTGTTACATTTGCCACCTTATATTTAGTGTTCCCGGATTCAAGAACAGGAAAGAAAGACAGCTTATGTCTTGATCATTAGTTTTGTAATGAACTCCTAAGTAACCTCATCTATAAAGGAAAACTCAAGGAATTGGAGGAGAATGTCCTAATCTTGTCCAATATTTCTGATAAAGGAGAAGGGAAAAGTTTTAATCCAATGCTTGAACAAAACCAAACCAAAACAAAACAACCAACCAAAAAAAAACCCAACAAAACCCAAATAAAACAAACAAACAAGACAAAAAAAAAAACCAACCAACCAACCAACCAAACAAACAAACAAACAAAAACAAAGAAACCCAAAACAACTAAACAAAAAACCCCACCCCAACTCCAAACAAAAAGTCTTCCCAGACAAGGAAACCAAACAGATCCCTTTGCAGATCCCAAAAGGAATGAGAGCAAAATTTTAGTCATGTGTAATAGGTAAACATGTGTTCACTGTGGCAAAGATGAAGCTACTCATTGTACTGAGGTGCCCTTAGAGTGTCCAGTGTCTAGACATGGTGATAATGCTGGAGTTTAATTGCTGTGATCTGATGATGCTAACTCAGCCCTTACTGGCCTATTGTTGAAGCTTTTGTCTGAAAATAGGCAGGGAGACCCAGGAGTGTCACAAAAAAATTACTTGGACTGAGGTTATATGCTAGAAATAACGCATCAATTAATGGCCAAAGCTAGCTGTGGGGTGATCTGTGTTTCCAAAACATCTTGTTTTAGAACAGCGTAATTACCACAGTCCTCAGACTGGGGTAAAATTATTTCTTCCCTGCTGTCAAACAGCTTATACTCAACTTAAGTAGGCACCTGTTTGGGGTTTTTTTTCCCCTCCCCCCTCATGAAGTTAACAGGTAACAGCTGTTAACTCAGCAAGTTGGTAGCTCAGCTTGTCCAACACATATGTCAAATATCATTCTTCTCCTAACAGGATACATCTAATTTACTTATTTCCCAAAATAATTTTTTCCTAAAAATGTGTACTCTAATGAGCAAACCCCCCAAAATCCCACCCCAATTCCCCTGCATACCCTTCCCCTTGCCCCATGAATACTGGCTTCTGCTGCAGGGTGGATTTATTTAACGGGGAAGCATTTTTTAAAGCTTTATTCATCATTATTGAAATTAAAGCAGAAATGATAAATTCCTGCAAGGCCACAGGATTTCTTCTGTGAAACAACTGTTACCTATGTAAAGATGATGGGCTCTATGGTAGCATGATATCATTATTAGTCTGGGTCACAAATGTGAAAGATTGCGTGGAGGTGTTTCTAAGAGCTGCTATATTATTCCTGCTAATTTCCTTAGAGTTTCTGCTTTTCAACAAGTATCACCTTAGCCTTGACATCTCAAGAGAACACTAAATCATCATTTATAACGCACAAGAGAATGCTTGAGAAAATACAAAGCCCAACCCTTTTATTTCTGAAAGCACATGACATTCTAAATTTATGCCTACTTGGCAATGTAACTTTAAAAAGGCTGTTTAATATAGCTGTACTTAAAAAAAAAAAAAAAGACATATATAAGCCTCCTTAAGGAAATTAGTTTTTCTTTTCAAACTTCCTGCTGAAAAGATCCAAGTTACTGTTAGGATGTATTTTTACATTAAGACAAGTTTTTCAATTTATTACAGAACAGGTGTCCAGAACCACAAAGCTAGAGCGAATGCCTCTTAATGCTCACACATCGCCCCCGTGCTCTGCCATTTCCACTGTGTGTTCTGTACAGACGAAATCAAAGCCAGGATGCTGTCAGGCAGGCGTTTTGGAAGGGAGCTGCTGGTACCATGTGCCTTGTGATAATGAGGCCCTGACTCCTCGCTTCCACAGATGTAGAATTTCAGTGAATTGATGCTGTCACACTAGCCATGATCAAATCCAGCCTTGGCAGTCAGAGATATCTGCTAACTGTAAGTTATTGCTCACCCGGAATACCATAGTACATAAAAATTTAGCAGGAAGAAAATGCATGCTGCTTTCCAAAACCTAACCTGCACAGCTGACCCCCTCAGCCTCACATACACCAGTGGCAAGTAACAAGCCTGGTTTTTCCTCTGGAAAAGCTGTCCCTTGGCAAATCGTCTCTATAGCACATCACCTGGCAGCTCTCAGCCCACGGAGGAATTAAAGACAGACTTCATTTGAAATTATTTGACCTGTGGGCAAAAACCGTAAAGACAAGAAACAGTTCATGTTGGATACCAACCAAATGACTTGCAGAAAGTGGAAATCTGATATCAATAACAAAATTGTTGATCCATTTGTTTATACTATGAGCATAAAATGCAGAGTACTGTACTCCATCTGTTTCGACTCTCCTATTTTCATCCAGAAGTACAAGCTTCAGTGGCTGCATACAAAGAGGACTGGTGGGGAAGAGGCCAGCAACACTGATCTTTTCCACAAATTTCTGTGGACTTTGAATGACAACAGCTAGTCTCTGACCTAGGAGGGCAACTAAATATACAGGAAGTCAGGAGAGCTGATATTGTATGTATATTACTTTTGAAGAGCAAAGAGTTGAACCAAGAGTACTGGGAAAATGTTTAGTTCTCTATGTACAGCCTTTGTTTTAAGGAAGCTTGCTATTAAAAAGAATATATAACCCATACTTTAATAATGCAAATATTCCTTTCTTCATTTCAAGGAGAACATTAAATTGGTGTGTTTCAGGTTACACATTTTGCAACATTTCCTTTGTTCAGACTTAAATAATGTGTATACTTTTCAGCAGCACTACAACCAAATCTGTTTGAATAGTGGGGAGACAAAAATTCCCCAGAACTCTGTACCACATATTAATGCAAAAGCAAGCAGGAAGCAAAGGAACATAAAAGGATAGATGAATTGAGAATGAGAATGGAAGAAGAAAATGTGGAAGAAAATGTGCTTTATAGCAAGATTATACATTTATGCCAGGTCTGAGGACTAGTAGGTGCCAATAGGCCTGGACTCCACTGCCCACTGCTGCTTCTGTCTCCCAATCCCCCCACACACCTCCAAAGATGCTCAGACTACTGAAATAACTTCAAGGGCCTGAAAGATCCCGGGAAGATGTGAGAAGGAAAAATAGAGGCGAAAAATTGTGAAGACCAAGTTATAAATACATTGTAACATTGCTAATAACACACTACTTGTACCAGTCATGGACAAAATAAGGGAATGGGAACACATCACAAACATATGGAAGGCACATAATAATAATAAATAAATGATCTGTAGTAGCAATGTGAGTAATAGCAGAATGGTAAGGAGGCAGTGCAAGCCTGACACAATAGACAGTTTCAGTCATGGAGAGAGCGTTGCCATGGATTTCAATAGGGAGCAGACTTTCAAAATTGCCTGCAGTCACATTAAAATGGAAAAAGTTCCCAAATGAGAGCACACTCAAGATCATCTCCAGAAACGAAGCCTATTTCAGTTATAGTGGTGCAGAGAAAACAAAAAACACAGGGCAATTGTGATAGGAAACAGAAAATGCAGAAAACTGTCAGGTAATACTTCATTCAGAAATAAATACTTTTATTATTTTTACTTTTTCTTATGTGCATTAGAAGTGTATAATTGTTTTCTAGTCCTTATATTGTTATTAGCTCTTCAAAATCCTGCACTACCAACCCCTGAACACCTCTTCTGAATCTGATCCAACAGAAAAAAAGGCTCCAAAAAACACCAGTGTCCCCCATTCAAACCCCCAAAGTCTTTGCTTTTGGGTCCTTACAGAAATTCTATTAGAACAACAATGTACATGTATTCCTAAAGCAATAATTGCATTATTTTATAGGTAATCAATTTAATTACTCTGATGCTTTCATTGATCTCCTATGAAGTGAGTGAACAACAAACTCTAAATACTTGAAAGGCCTAGTTATGAAACCCAGACACAGAAAACAGTCTTGCTTGCCCAGCCCTGGCCAATGTAATCATTACATTAGGAACCAGATTTATGGTAAGTGATGTCTGGCTCTTGCATGTGCATCTTATGTGTTAAGAATTAAGCTAGACAATTAAATAAATTAAGGTGATTCACAATCCCTAAAAATCAGTATTTCCTAAACATGTATGAAAACACTGAAGTTCAAGCTGTAGGGAAACAGGTAACAGCTGGCCTTGCTACTCAAGCTTAAGCTTGACTCCAATGTTAATATCAGTAAAATGCAGAAGTACCCCTCATATGCTATTCTTGTATTATCAGACAGTAACAAAGATCAAAGCTTTCACTCAACATCACAGTGTGCATAAATTGTGTTTTTGGTATACTGCACCTCTGTTAAGGAGCTATACTAACATGCACTGTATTAAGTGAGATGTTTACTCAAAGAACAGCAGGCTCTGATGTCCACTCAGCAGAGCATTTTGACTCTTATGGCTAAATAGAAGGTGCAGTAGAAGTTAATGTATGAAGTGATTCTTCTGAAGAGTTTATGTGCCAGTGTACTGTAAACTGTAAATTGGTTTTGGAGATGAAAGGCATTCTTTCATGTTATTAATTGTAACGTAATGACACTTACTGATTCTGAAATAATTTCAAAGCTAGGGACAGGAATATGCTCATTGCAGTGCAACCCAGCAGTCCAGAAAGAGTGCAGTACTGAAATATTCATATTTCAATCTCAGAAGAGATGTAAGTGGAAGCAACAATAACAAAATCCTTGCCATAATACCCATGCCATATCAAATTTAGTCTTCTGGGTTTTTCATCGTCATTTTTACATAAGTGTAGCATTCATTAAGACTCTTTGTCTAAAATGGCAGAGAAATGGTCATGAAGGTACCAAGGAACACCAGGAAATCAAAACTTTCCATAGACAATACCAGGAAACCAGTGGAATTTAACTAACCTACATGCATACATCTTGCACGAGCCAGAAGAGGCAATTTTAAATTCTGTTTAGTAATCTCCTAGGTTTTGAGTCATCCTGCCAATTTTCATGGGATTATTAGTTGATGAAGGCACTAGTTAAACCGAGTAATGCCATCTCTAAGCCTATGCAGTCAGACAATTACTGTAATTTTTAGCATATAAATTTCTTTCACTATCAAGATACAAGAAATGTTATCAACTGATATTAAGTTGCCTAAAGCATGAAAACAGGGGTTTCAAGTATTCGTTGCATGAATAACATCAAACAGCCATTTTGCAACATTAGTTTACGAATGCAAAAGTCCCATCTATGATAGGTGAGTCATGACAGACTTGTACATGTGATGGACTCCAGTGATTCCCCAGGTCCAACAGTAGTGGTGAAAGCTTATTCAGCTATACTTAAAAGCCACTGAAACTTAAGATAGAAAATAAGCAAGAAAACACAGAGCTAAGATCAAAAATTAAACCAGCTAGCTATATCAAGGAAATGTTTGCTGGTTTGCTGTTTGACAAGCAGAAGCTTTATTTAGGCTAAGAACAAAGAACAGAAATTTGCGTCCAGTCTAACAAAAGCCTATGTTTGTTGATGTCAGAACTGAAACCAAATTCTCTGGGTAATTGTACTCATGTTAGATTTTTTGATAATTTTTTAGGACTTGTTTCAAATCAAAACAGGGGTTGTGTGTGTGGATATATGTGTGTGGGTGGGTGTATAAAATGTATCAGCTTCACCCTCTCCCAAATATCCCTTGATAGTTAATTAAAGAATGTAAAATTGCCTATGGATATTTTCAGAAGATCCCAAGTGATTTAGGAACTAATAAATTACTTTCACAGAGATCACAGAGATCTCTGTTTCTGACTGAAAATGTACACTGTAAAATCTCATCTCACATTCTGTTGTTTTAATTTTTTTTAAGAAGTCATCACAGTTTAATTTGCTGCTGCTGCTTTTTTCTTTTTTATAAAATATGATGTACTACATTGGCAAATGTCCATTTTTCCCCCAGAAGATGGCTCTGAAGGCTATATTGCAAGGTGTACACTTTTCTATACTGCAGTGTAAAATCCTTTCATGTGTGATATATTGTAGGCAGCTGAGCCAGAGGAATTTGCAGCCAATATGCAAATATTTCCTAGTGTACAGTTCTTTATTTTGCCCCAGCTGCTTTACCGCAAAAACCAGTCAGTGAATCTTTGTATAACTTGTGGGTAACCCCTGTGTTAAGGGAAAATCTGCTCTCCCCAGAATCACTCACACTTTGCTTGTCTTCCCACCACTCTCTTCCAAGTGAGCACTAATCCTTAAAAATACCGTAAAGCCTCAGATCTTGCTGAGAGGGGGTAAATTCCATCCAAAATTAGATTCTTTGTTAAATTAAAATCTTTCTAAACCTCTCATCTGTGAACAATTAACAAAATGCAAATCCTATTACTTGCCTAAGCAAAAGTGGAAATAAGCAGGAGAGAAACTTAATTTACCTTGGCAAAATGGAATTTTCTCTCACCTCCAACCTATGCTCAAGAAGAAAAAATTATGACCTCATGCTGTGATTGTCTCAATTTGAATTGCTCTAGAAAAGAACTGGCACTGAGCAAGCTGAACCACAATACTAGGTCAAAGAATACACAAATTAAACAGCAACAGTTAACTCACTATTTCCAAAATTTTGCCTCAAATTCATTGGTATCTTAATGGGTCTGGGGTTTTCATTTTAGTGTCCTGTTTGTTCTAATTTTTCTAGGAGCAACAATGGCAATTCTAGGTTTTATTATCATTATAAAGAAATGTTTTGAAAAAAACATGGTGTGCGATGGATTTATTAATTAAAACTGCTGCAGCATTACTTTGTGTTGTGGAAGTCAGGATGGTAACAGTTTGCAATACAAATGTATAAAGTAACATGAAATTCCTTGAATATGAATTTGGACCTCATTGCACTGCAATAACAATAATACAAAAATTAATGAGAATTTTGCGTTTAGGATAATGATTCAACTGGTCTCCAAGCAAATTAATATCTTGTTCCTTGTATTTGAGGAAGGAGCTCTTAGAATTTATCACAGACAAGTTCACTGACAAGTGACAACTCTAAACCCCACTTTGTTATCTGTAAATCATGTGGCAATGGGCTATCAGTTGCACGAGAAGGCATGTTACAGTGGTGCCTTTCCCTAGCCAGATAATGCCTTATTCGGTATAATACTGTCCCATTAGAGTAGTGACTGAAGCCTTTTTATCAGATTGAGATTGGGACCTGCTTGTTGGAATAGGTTGACTACCACTGACCTCTACAGAAATTCAGCAAAACTTTTGTACAGCTAATATTACCACCCCATAAAAATCATAGTTTCTCTCCACAAGACCCATGCAATTAGCAGCAGGAGGATATTCCACCTTCTCCCCTGATGTTGTAAATGCTCTCAGCTTGCTTCCCGAGCTGTCCTCAGCAGAGGCAGATCTGGTTTACTGGTGGTCTGGGCAGAAAGATCCTCACAAAATTTGGCACTTTTGACATGAGTTTCTTGTCTGGTTTTACAAGGATCTTTCTCCTGCTGGCTTCTGATGCACAGTACTTGGTACTCTGTACTAGATATCAATTTGTAATGACCCCATAGCACTCTGGAAGTAGCACCAGAACAGTGAATTTTCCTCATTGATCCTTTAATTTTCCTGTCCCTCAGCTTTACTTTTGTAAGCTATGTTATCAGTACTTCTTTATTTCTGAGGACCATTAAAGGAAATAGTTGCATTTCAGATAATTTTAGTTTTTCCTTGTTTCAAAACTTGGGGAAGTCAGATTAATTTCAAATCCTGTCACTGGAACATTAACCAAAAGTGTCCTTAGAATGATGTGTGAATTATACACTAATTAACTTATGAAGATAGACCTTGGTATGTGGTTTGTATTGCTGGAAGTCATTTTCATGGCCCCCTCAAAAGACTAAGGCTGATGATGATTCATGTGACTAAATGCACAGAACTAACACTTATTGATACTTTAAGCAGAATATTTTGGGGTTGAACTCATGCCTGAAGATGATATTAACTATTTTGCTGTAAAAATCTTAGTTTTGTCTTGTAAAGCCAGCTGGATATACAATCTTTTTATTTAATTACAGAAACATGAAGAAGCCTGGAAGATCTATGGAAAGATTTGGAATTGCACTGTTCTCATAAAACTGGACAAGGTAATAAAAATGGCAATATTGAATAGTTTTATAGACTTTTTTTCACTGTTGCAAAATGAAAGCGTACTTCTATGATAGTGACAAACTGTAAGTGATAAGATATGAAAGAGAAAAGTAGATCATAAGTTCCTAGTAAATATTTAAAATGGGTTCTGCCAACTAAAATTTGACTCATAAGACAGCTGCTTCAAGGTGTAGCATTTTAAAGAAGCAGACACAAGGAGTTATGCTTACAGGGCACATTCACATCACAAAATGGGATATAGTAGTCAGATTCCTGAGATAGTTCCAGCCACAATGGCATACCCACATAGTACGTGCTGGGAAGTACTGTTTAGAGGTGCAGTCTAGGTACTACAACACAGCAGGGCTACGTCAGCATGATGCTGGGCTTGAGCTGGGAAGTCCTGCCCCTGAGCAAGACCAAGCAGCACTAACACAGCACTCTCTTGCCACGATTACCGGTGTCCTACCCTGCAGCGATATCACATTCAGTGCCTCAGCCTTTTACTTCAACGCCCTGTTGGGCAGGCACTTTTCAAGACCAACTCTCATTAAAGAGTTGATGACTTTTGAAGCCACCTTTAAGATTTCTAGATGATTTTCTGAGCTATCTGAATTTTAAAAAGCAATTCAAAATGTTCCATGAAAAAGAACCAGCTGTAGTATGTTCAGAAAGGTTACCGGGTCACAGCAGGCACAAAAAGTGTATTTACAACCAATAGAACCATTGAACTTCAATTGCGGATAGAGCAAAATGTCTCTGTCTTTCTCTCTTTTCTGCTAAAGGTCAGAGAAGAGCCATAATGCATTTTGCTAAGCATGATGTTTGCAACAAGCAGATAACATCAGGGCAAGAACTCTCCTTTTCTGGAGCTGTGGAAGTAGTTTGAGGGAGGTGACCTGTGGATATTCTGTAAACCTTCATATCAGGGAAATTGCATGCAAGCATCTGAAGCAATTTTTCACTTAAGAGAGGTAAAGAAAGTCTGTCTTCATCCTTCCTGCTTGTTAAACTCCCCTTATAATTTTCTGTATCATAAACCTCCCTTCTTTTTAGAAAAGCAGAAGCAAAAAAGATTAATTTGGGATACATTACTTTCAGATAAATATCTACCTTCACATATTTCAGTTTGTATGAAACATTCTTGACTTACCCTCGTAATTTCAGGTTTTCACACACAAGTGCTTGCTAGACAAGTTCGTCTAATACTCGGGCAAGTTTGTATTCAAAACACCCACACATTTTTACCAGACAATAATTCCTTAAGGTTGCACTAATTATCTCCTTTTTGCAGTCTGAACCATTATATGAGCCAACTGAGCAATTTTTCTTTTTACATCACACTTACATAGGCAAGTAGGAGTTCAGTGCCTTAAATTTAATGACATTAATTTTTGTTTGCTTGTTTTTCTATACACATTTACATGAGCAGATAAACAAATGATCAAAAATGTAACTTTCAGGCTTACATATGTATAAATAGCCAGCTGGATGGATTAGAACCAAGCTGTTTCCCAGGGTGATCAAATAAAGGTATTGTTCCCACCAACATACAACTGCAGGGGGTGAGACAGAGGAAAGGGCTGACACATGTTGACACCGGCTTTGGTGAACATTGGGATCTATTTTTATTCTCCTTACACAAAAGAGAACAGCAAAATAAACTGTGCTGTTATTTGAGGTAGGCATTCGGGGAGGCAGAAAAAAATAATTCATAAGACTCAAATCCTGTTGTGGTTTAAGCCCAGAGGGCAACTGAGTACCACCAAGCTGCTCACCCACTCCTTCACATTCAGGGATGGGGCAGAAAAAATAAAACAAAAGGTTCAGTATCCAAAGACAGGGAAGGATGACTCGCTCATTCTGGTTACTGGCAAAAGACAGACTCCATTGGTGAAGAAAAAAAAGAACAGCAGTTTAATTTGAACACCACCACAACTAATTTACCAATCAGAGTAGGACGGTGAGAAAATTCAACCAAATCTTAAAAATACCTTTTCCCCACCCCTCCTTTCTTTCTGGGCTTAACTTCACTCCCCATTTCTCTATCTCCTCCCACGCCAGTGGCACAGGGTGCAGCGAATGGTGGTTGCAGTCAGTTCATCGCCACTTGTTGTTTCTGCCACTTCTTCCTCCTCAGGGCAAGGACTCCTCACACTCTTCCCCCTGCTCCAGCGTGGGGTCCCTCCCACGGGAGACAGTCCTTCACAAACAGCTCCAACACGAGTCCTTCACATGGGCTGCAGCTCTTCGTGAACTGACCCAGTGTGGGTCCCTTCCCACGAGGCGTAGTCCTTCAGGAACAAACTGCTCCAGCGGAGGCTTCCCTCAGTCCTGGCCTTCTTTGGTCACAACAACCTGCTCCAGCATGGGGTCCTCCACGGGCTGCAGGTGGGATCTGCTCCACTGTGGACCCCCATGGGCTGCAGGGGAACAGCCTGCCCTCTCACCATGGGCTTCAGGGGTGTCTCTGTTCTGGAGCACCTGCCCCACTACTCCTTCTCCTCCTTTCTTCCACTGTGTTTGCACAGGTATTTCCCTCACAACTCCTTCTCTTCCCAGGTTCCCCTTCTTAAATACAGTATCGCAGAGGTATCACTGATTGGCTCAGCCTTGGCCAGAGGCTCCGACTTGGAGCTGGGGGAGCTTCGAGAAGCTTCTCACAGGGTCCACCTCTGTATCACCCTCCCTCACTACCAAAATCCCACCACACACAAACCCAACACAATCCATACAAGATAAAAAAAAAAAAATCTTTGGGTTTATTCTGTTCTGCTTTATAAATATAGTTACCTTATATTCCATTAGGTTGATTTAATGAACCTTTCTCAATTACTCTCTAGATACAGTGAGACTCTTAAGAAACTTTAAAAATAGAAGGCTTAAGTTCTTGAATCAGCAAGGTGGATGATCTGTAGACAATTTGGTGTCAGACTGAAAAACACTGAGAAAAAAAATGAGCAGATGAACAATGCCTTTAAAAACTCCCACGTGGATGTAGTGGTTGATGCCAGGGTTTCAATAAGTCTACTGAATTTTAAAAGTGTACACTGAAACTTTTTTTGAGGCTTAGAGGCAATAGTGCTGCAATTCAGTAGAAGCAGATTTGTGGCACTCAAACAATTGCAGACCACACTTAAAAGCATATCCAGAACAAACAGCATGTGTTATCAAGAGAGAGAATAGAGATGTGCAAGATATTCACAGCAAACCAGAATTTGAGTAGAAGCTCCTGAAATTCTGATTGTTGTATATTTGAAGACTTCAGCCTAGGCTTGTTGAGAATGTCTGTGAGCCTTTCAGATAAGCCTGACCTCAATTCAGAATGAAGCTGGGTTGATAAGTAAACCAGACAAAGCGAAAGAAAAGAGACAAAAGGTATCTTTAGCCTGGTTTTCTCAGGCAATGTGTCTTGCACAATTGCATTGTCCATTTCTCCTCTCCAAAAACTTTTTGACACTCTTGACTGCTTCAGCTCTACTTAAAAAGGGACAAATATCCCAGGAGATGGTAAGTTTTTGTGTTTTGTGAGTATAGACAAAATTAGCCAACATAATGCAGACAGACTATCACTTTAGCTAAGCCTAGAAATATCCCAACAACCTGAAAACCTCTTCAGAACTTCCATTTTGTAATTGGATTAATACATGTCCAATGAGACACCAAGCCTCTGAAGTATGTTTAAGCTTTGCTGCTGGGAGAACCATTTGGTTTTCAGGATTCCAGCAAAACCTGTGTAGTATCATATACTTGTTTTTTATGAACTAGCAAACATTTATTGAGACCAACAGGTTGATTGGGGTGGGGTGGGTGGTATTGTTGAAGGTATTGTAAACACATCAAGTCACATCAGCTGAGTTAAAAAATTCTGTTCCAAGCAAATTTTAACAAAAAAACCAAAACACCACCTCTTCCATACTCCCTTAAAAAAATCCCACAGTTTACCAACGATGCCAGCAAATGTTTCTCCACAATCCACTGAGACTTGAACCACTCACCTTTGTCTACTTTAAATGTATATGAAATGACAGGGAAGAAGAAAAGATGACCACAACTAATATATTGGCAAGAAGTGGAGAGAGGGAGACTGAAGTAACAAATTTGACACTTTGGGTAAAGCAGCTGGCCTAAGGCACACCAAAGCAGATGCTCCACTGTGAACTACAATGTGAAACTACAGAGCTGGAGGGAGCAGTTACAGAACTGAGTGCTCTCACTCCTCCACTGAGCCTCTAAAACAGATCACAAGCATTCTCCTGCTTTGTTTCAGTGGAAATTGACTTTAAATCATTCTCTGCAATGGTTTGAATAGCATTTTCATAGATTTAGTGAACTAAAATATTCTGTTCCCCTATTCAGTGCATTTTTTTTTCTCTGTCTTTTCCTAATCTCCATTTCAGTATGCAGAATTCTTCATGTTTAAACTTTCATGATGCACTTTTAGACAAAAAAGATGTTTCAGCATTGAAAACCCTTTCTCATAATTTAAGCTCTAGACAGACAGGCTTCTAAGTCAAATTCTATTGTGCAACTCACTTCAGCAATTCTCCTTAAGTCAATTTTGTTGAATTCAGACACTTGTCATGATGATGAACCACTGAGTAATGGTTAAATCTGCAGTCTCCAGCTGTTAATTTCAGAAAAAATGCAGAAAATATAATGTCAAAAATACAGAAAAAAGATCTGGAATGAGCTCTCATTCTGTTCATTATTTTCACAAGACTCCTACACAATAAATTCTTTTTATGTGTGAAGAAGTCATCTTTAGCATATGCCATTAATTAGACTTTAAGAGCTGCTTCATAATCAGTAACTGGAGAGATTGAAGGCTAATGCCATCTATTTTATCACAGCAACTGCCTAACAACCTGTCTTATGATGAGGTTAAAAGAAACTGCCAGGTCCAGAGGAATCAGGAAAGACCAGACCAGCCCCACTAGCCACAACTATAGCTGAGGAACAGTGTCAGAGCACTATTCATCTCACCACACATGAATCCTGCAGGAGGTATGAAGATATCCTGCCACTGCCAATCCCTGCAGTGTAGTACAGAGAACGGCCAATGGAAACCCATTTTAAAAAAGTAAACAAACCTGAATCTCATACCAAGGAAAGGCAGAGACATAGCAAGCACTTTCAATCTGCACTGTGAGAAAGTTTATGACGCTCAGTCACCAACACCTGAGGCAACACTTGGGACACTTGCCTTTTCAGTATTCTAAATTTTGACGTTAACCTGCTTGTAATATTTTCAACAAGGATAATTTAGTCTTTGGGAATCTTGTTTATTACTGAGAAGAAATTGTAGTGATTATTTAAATCAAGTAAAATTGAATAGGTTTGTGGGAACAGAGGGGAATGAGAAAAGAAAGGGGAACGCCATTAACCTATAAACTTTGGTAAATACGAATGATTATGTTACTAAGTTGTTCTTTATATAAAAATATAATTTGTTTTCATATCTACAGAGATTTAAGAGGCCAGAAGAGCAACACGGCTGAATAAAATTCGACTAAGTGCTGTGGAACACAAAAGGCAGAATTTAAGTCACTAATGTATTAGCTAGACAGGAATATTTTTCTGCTCAGAAAAAAGATTCAGAAGGATTTTTTCCAACCTGCCAAGTGACCTTTGATAATTCCTCTTGGTGAATTGCATAAAGGTATTCAACTTAATCTCTGAAAAACAAGCCAGACCTCAATGCACCTTTTGCTAAGTAACTATCTGAAAGGAAGCAAAATGATGAAGACTGCTGTCCTGGGCCCTGATCTTATAAACCCTTATGCTGAGTATTCATTAACTCAATCAATTTCCTTTTCTCTGAGACTATGAGAGAGTGTGAGTCACTATTAATAATTCTTAAATTAATTCTGTTCAGAATATCTTTGTTCCTGAAGAGACTAAACTTGGTAGTTGTTTACAAGAGGATGTGTCTCAGAGGCCCTATACCTCTGAAATAGAAAAAAAATAATCCAGGTTAAAATAAAATATTTTCACACCAGGTTGCCTGGAGTTGTGCATGATAGAAGTGAATTTTGTTTATTGGTAAGCCTTGTACAAAAGCAAGTCCTCAAGTTACTAAGGAGTCAGGAGGCTGCCATGTGGCTGATCTGCTGTCTTAAATTCACCAGCCCCTCCCCACTCTGTAATCTACGGTCTAGCCTCGCAATGTCCAAGAGTTTTAGAGCACATAAGGTCTCACTCCTCCTTCTGCTTCTCTGATCCTCTTCTTTTCAGCTACTGCTTCAATAACAAATTACACTATCTGAAAGTTCCTTAACTGCCTTGCTATTGTATCGGTCCATACCTAAGACTCATTAAGGTCTATACAGTAGGTGTTTTTGTGCTGGGGTATCAAATAGTATGTGTTCTCAGACTATGCATAATATTCACAGAGAAGACATTTGTACACAGAAAACAGTACTGGTGGTTATATTTGGGATAGAAGCAGCAATGTTCTATGTAACAGCAGAGTGTAAGGAAGTCCCTCCTCTCAGGTTGAGGAGTTCAAATCCACACCACTAGGCAGGAGAAAGCTTCTGTGCTCAGGGAGAGAAGAGCTTTCTCCCTCTCTGTGGCTGAAGAAAAAGGAACTCAAGATCAGCCAAGCACAATGGAGCAGAAGAGCAGATAGATACACGAGGGAGTGCAATATGATAGCAAACATTTGTAACTGCAGTGCTGGTCGGGAGAGGAGACATCCAGGGCTCTGCTGTCATCACTGCTTCCAAGACAGGTGCATATGCAGTCCTCGCTGGTGTCTTCAGCCCTGCTCCATAAGCATGTTCTGAGCAGCAAGATGAGGGTCTCTGCGCTTTATCTTGCACATTCTGATACACTCTGCCTCTGTAGGAATCCACAGTGACATAAGAGAGGTGAAGAATGGCTCACACTCAAAGCCTGGTATTTCCAGCACTGCTCAAGGAGAAGGACAAGAGCCTGCTTCCCCCAGGCAGACCTAAAAAATGAACCTGTGCCTCCCAACTGGACAAAGCACTTAAGAAACTTTGTTAAGAAGTAATATAGGAAGAAAACACTCTCTTTTGATGTCCTTCCCTTGTCTCCATATGCTCCCAGTATGGTTTTTTGAGATAAGCAAGCATCCACTTATTTCTAGAAGCAATTATTTCTAAGGACAGAGATCTTCCCCAGGACACCTGTATCTAGCACCTCAGTTCTGAGAAAGAAAGGTATTTCAGCCATTGCTGTGTTCTTGTTTCCTGCTTTGAAAGATCTAGAAGCTGACTGGTTTAGATCTTATTTCAAGGTGCCGTTCACTTCCCCTGGAGTCTTCACAAGGGCCAGACACTCAGGTTCAAGCACTGTTGTGTTGCATTTGTGGGTATGAGCCTTATCAGCTCTGGCTGTAGAAGCTTTGCAGTGCAGAGGAGGAACAAGGCTAGGTGGCATATCTCTATCTTCCATCACATGCACCCGCCTTTAGTAGTAAGGGGAAGGACAGAGCTGAGGTGGGGGTTTTATTTTACTTTTTTTTACAAAGTGGGGGGGAGTGTGTGCATGGGTAGGGTGTGTGAAGAAGGGGAAACAGTTTAAGGAATATGATTGAACTGGGGTAGCTCTAAGACCACACGTGGGAACAAAACTAGCACAGGTACCAGCAACAGCAGTCTGATCTCCCTAATTCAGCTCAAACCCCTGCCCCTGCTTTTTCCTATCACAGAGCAGAAAATTTTGTTTCAGGAAACTCCACTCAAGAGCAGATTCGGTGTTAAAGAAGCAAAATACAAATCCTTAATTTATAATAAGAAGATTAACAATAAAGGCAGATCTTATCTAAAGAATATTGGCCTCTGTTTGTTAATACAGGAACATATTGAATCAAGGAAAAGACACTGAAGCAGCATTAGTCTGGTGCGTAGCCCATTCTTATAGAATTGTTAATGTTGTTTTTTGTTAGATGAACACAATTCACTCCCAGATAAATGGAGTATTTTATAGACTGGGTTATATCTCTGCTATTTTAAAAAAGAAAAATCTGTCAAAGCTTTATTTTTTCTTTGCTTTTTACCTTGCCAAGAAACCACAACCAGAGTGTTAACTGGCAAGGTATGTCCTAGCATGTAATTTGGATGTAAACAAAAAAAGTCATCAGATTTATCTAGCTTTTGAAGTGTGTGCTGTATAATGAACACACTTGAAATGAAACCCATTATTGCTTCAGAAACAGAGATGATTACATCCCCTGATTATTCCAAGCATTACAAAGTACACAAGACAATCACATATAATTGGTATAAATTGAACATCCTGAACTGCCTGGAGCCTAAATTGAGAAAATGGAGAACAAGACCAAAGACCTATAAAATGTTAATGTTTTCTTGAATAGAATGCTGAAGTTATATTGTATGCTTCAGTTTTAATTCAAAAACTTATTAAAGCTTTCTCTCCTGCTGGCTGACACATACTTTTATCCCAGCTCCAAACACATACAACATGACTTAAGATTTGCCTTTGAAATTTGGTGGTCTGTCTATTCATATAGGATGAAATGTAACCAGTACTTGTGTGCATGTTGTTTATAGCTAGGTGTTAATACTAATATGGTAAGGGTGGAGCATATATAGAAGTCATAAATTTAAAATCACCTTCACTGCAGAGACACACATTATTTTGCTGTCAGACAGTAATGAGCCTTTATTTCAAAGCATCACTTTCCTGTAACTGTTATATTTTCCTACAAGAGGAATGAGACGTTGTTATTAATAATGTGTTCTAATAAGAGAAATGCTATAAAACCTTCATTCAGTAATTGTTTCTCTTATTACAGTTTAAATTCTTTTGATTGTTCTGTCTGAATAGGAAAAGTAGTATTTTGCCCATTATTCTTAATTATAATTTCTCCAGCTGGATGCATAAAACACTTAGCACACAAATCTGATGGGATGGTGGCCAAACATGATTCTGAGGAGTAGAGTAAAGGAAATACTATATAAGGATGCAGGTCCTAAAGATGTTTCAGCTGGTGTAATTAAGTGATGACAGCTTCAGGATCTATCTGATTCTCAGTCAGTCCTAACACGGCTAAGAAAGGTGCCTTTCCCATTTAATGATTTTCTGGAATATCAGAAAGAAAACTGAACTCTCTATTTTATCCAAATTGGTAAACTCTCAAAGTGTTGCTTCATAGTGTTTTCAGATATCATTCACTGTTACTGTACTTTGAGAAGAGCTCTAAATTATATGTAATGAACCTGGTATGAAGGAAGAAAGTTTCACCATGGCTGAAAGAGAGAATAGTTTTGAGGTACGTTTTAGAGCTCCTGACATCCATTGATTTGATTTGCAGTTTTAGTTGCATTCCTCGCACAGGAATTCCACAAGCCTGAATAACACAGTCAATTTATTTTGGAAAATTTGAGCTCTAGACAGTAAAAGTATTAAGTCACGTGCCCTCTACCAATATAGTAAGATTAGTGTACATTGTCATTTCCTGCATTAAATGGGCACAGAAATCCATTACTGAGAAGACAATGATTTCTGTTCCCAGCAACAAGGATCTTGATTAACAGAGCACATGCTGTAATTTTAAAAAGTCTCAAAGGAGAGTCAAGAGATTTCTGCACTGGAACCTGATTAAACATTATATCATTTTTATGGATTCCAAATACTATTTAGAGATCACGGATGGGAAAATCAGTTTCAGTTGGAAAGTGATGAGATTGTTTTACAACATTATCTTTTGTTGGCCATTAAAGTTTATTAAAGATACCATAAGCTACATTATTCCTCCTCTATTTGCAATTTATGGTGGATGTGCCAGCAGAATACACTAGAGCATGAAATGTTATTTAAAGTAAGCTAGCTATAAATGGATAAAATCCATGCAGAAATGGGTACTAACCCTCTTTGCTGCTTAACATGTCTCTCTTAACAGTTCTATAGAGGCAGTATTTGATAACATAGTTCCAAAAATGAGCTTAGTTCCTTGAAGATAACTTAAGAAACTTTTACTACTACCAATTATTCTGTGAGCAACGCAGTTTCAGTTTCTGCAACTGCTGTAGTACTTCACATAGTAAAACTACAAAGCTCCTAAACCTTTTTCAATACTAATATTCCTATGCCTTGTTGGGATACATAGAGATGAGGCAGTTTCCCATGTTGTCTTAGCTACCTCATCCAACAGCATTCTCCAGATATGAATCTACCATACCAGAACAAATCCCACAAGGCTCTACTCCTTCCCTTCAAAAACTGACCTTGGTAACAAAGGAGTCCTTTTGTGTAGTCAGTGACTGTATAAAACACTTAAGATATGGCAAAACTCTTTTTTTTCTTTGTGTCCATAGCAAGGATAAACACATACTCCTGATTTCCTGATCCACTGGATTAACAGATGCCTCAACTTCTCTCTGTTGAATCTATTAAACTTTGAAAAGCAAAACTAAATTAAATAAAAAATTAAATAAAATAAAAAAGACTCTGGTTCAGAGCAACATGACTTTCTCATGGCTAAGGTATTCCATAACAATAATAGTTGTTCTGGGATTTTTGCTTTTGTTTACATGCTGTTTGTTGTAAATTTTGTCCTCAAATAATTTGTTCACTTGATACATAGCATGAAATCAACTTAGAGCTGCATGCTACAAGATAGGTATTTAAGGTATGATGATGTAAGTCTTGTTTACATTAAATTCTTTTCAATATGGGGAGTATGTGGGCGTGTGGTGGGTTTTGGGGGCTGGGGCTTAAGTAACCCAAGCTTAAATATCCAAACACCCAAACTGAATGTTTGAAACCATGCATGTTAAGACTGTTTAAAGTAATTTCAGCCTTACAATATAGTTTCGCTCTATATTGGTAAGCCTTTTGCTTTTGCCAACTATATGAAGACAGACCTTGTTCCTTTCGATACTTAAGACCTAACAGGTGGGTCTTCACCAGGTTATTTCCATCAACTAGGTTAGGCTGATAGGGATCTATTATTTCTTTGGTTTATTTTATTTACTTACAAATCATAGGCATCGTATCTTCATTCCCAGATCAATGCTGGTTTCTCCCCGTGGAGCTTTCTGAACAGATAGGAAGCTCAGACTTCCCCTGGACTCTGCAAACCCCATGAGGAACACTTCACTTCTTCACACAGATATTGCAATCAATGCTTTTATGCAGCACTGCATTTTCAATTGCCTCTTATGGTATCTGTCACTGTCAAACAGTTCCATATGTGAAGACCACTATTCTTGAAGAGTATCCCTTTTACCCTCCGCAGTTTAGTTCTCACTAAGCTCTCTCTACACAGCTTAGGCTAGGATCACAAATGCTTATTTCAGCTATTATGAAATAAAGAATAGTTTTCCCCTCTTTAGAAGACAATTAGCTCAGCACATACATTGCACATGAGGAAAAACTTCATTAATAGAGACTGTCAATTGGGAAAAGAAATTGATTTGAGCCAGTAAGGGTAGAGACAACAGGTTCAGAGGGCATAGACACAACTTAAGCTGGTTTTGACACTAGCTATTTCCTATTAATTTCCCAGCTTTCTACTGTCAGAAGAGAGCAGGATAGATAAGAAGATATATATTATGTTAAAATTATTTAAGCCAATTTCGCAATAGGATTTGTCAGTCTTCTTATAAGGGCAGCAATTCTCTTTTGCATTAAGTAACAGAAACAAAAGAAAAAAAAATAAAATCCATTTTCACTTTCTGTGATGTTAACATTTGCTTTAACCTCAGTAATTTAATAGTAATAATTTCCTCTTAAGAAGGTCATAATATGTCATTATAAACTAATGCAAAACTACTGTTTTTCCAACATTTTTTGACAAAAGACTCATAGTGCTGGAACTTTAGAGATATATTGAATTATTAATAACAATGATTTGAAAACAACAATTTTGCACTACATCTATAATACGGACATTCAATGAAACAAAGACAAAAACTGAGTAAAAGAAAGATACACAAGACATAAGGAACTGATTGTTATTTGAGTCTAACACCACCAAGAGTTATGCATTAGTGGATAATAGGTACCATTTGTTAAACTGTGCAATATCAGTATCTGAGGAAGTTACAGGAAGCACCTGATACTGGTTTCCTGTGGTGAAACCAGGAGCAAAGCCCTGGAGGAAATACTGCTCCCAGGACTCCATCTCAGGAAAAGGGCATCTCTGAAAGTTTAATGAAGTTATATCAGGTGTCCTGTTCTGAGCTTGAAAGCCTAAAGTGTGAAAGGCGGACAGAAGGGGAAAGAGACAAACATACTCTGGCTAAAGCTGATTCTTGCTGGAGTATCCATCTCCCAGCCCCGTAAGTCACAAGTGTCAAAGCTGAGATTATGCAAACACATCCTAAAACCTTGCAGACAAATTTCTATCAAACCCACTGAAGATCTGAACCAGAGACATGCTTATATTTCAGGTTCTATATATCAGAATTTACCAAAAATTTTTTAATTTGCTCTGTGAAGCTTGGAGTTGTCTACATTTTCTGCCCATCTTCTGCCCAACTGTATAGCAGTTGTCTGTTGCTGCTCGTCTGTTTTTGTTACAAACTTCCTGGGAGAAGGATTTTGTGCAAAGAGAAATTTGTTTTTACTGTAATGACCCAAATCATTCTTTTAATATGCATAATTATCTTAACTCCTACTGACAAAGGTGCTGAGACTAGCCTGAGAAGCGTGAGACAATGGGGCACAGTGACTGTACAATACTTAATTAAGACTCCTTTACTCTAAAGAGCAATAGCTCATCAAAAGGAGCAGTTTGTTACTTTCAGGCAGCTTCTAAATTGTTTCCAGAAAGGCTACAGTGAAGGAGGAAAGTGTTGGGTTTTTTAATATAATGAAACTCACATAAGAATGGATAATTGTAATGCAAAGTCCTTATCAGTGGGCCTCTGTTAAAGTTGCAATTTGTCTTTTTTTTTTTTTAATTACCAAACTCCTTTAGCATTGAAAAAAAAAAAAAAAAAAAAAAAAAAAGCAGTGCTAGAGACCAAAATATATGAAGAAAGCTTAAATTAACAGAAAAGTATTCAGAAGCAACACGGAAAGTTTCTTACTCCTACATGTGTTTTCCTGATTTTTTCCAAAACCTCTCCCCTTTTCTGTCCTCCATACTCAGAAAACAATGCAAATGATTTACAAACAGGTGAAGAAGGCCAATAGATCGGCAAACAAGCAAGAACTGGATGAGGGATCAGGGTGGACTGTAAAATAAACAGCAAAAAACAGCTGAGAATTCACGGCTGTGCATTTAATTTACTAATTTCCTATGGAAATGTCAACAAGCCTAGCCACAGAATTCCCTTATCATGTCCAGTGTTGAGAAGATCAGCAGTGATACTCAAGAGAAGAGTCAGTTATTACAACTTTGAGAAAGGCCCACTAATAAGAACTTTGTATTTCAATTGACTATTCTCATGTGGCTTTCATTACTTCGGAAGTCATCCCTTCTGGACCATTTAGTTTGCCTGGAATATACTGTATTTTGGAAATACAACTGTTTAATTTGGATGCCCTTACCCGTGGTTTTTGTATGTGTTAATTTAGGATTTGGATAGTCAGAGGGAGGCATAAAATGAGTGTATGTGATAACGTATGGGAAGAGTACTATATACCTGACCAAACTTTCTATAATAAGCCACAATAGGAGTGGTTCAAACAATTTCTGTCAGTAATGAAGTAGCAGGAAGATCAGAATTTCCTAAGATAACCCAGGTATCCACAGCCCCAAGGGACTTTTTCAGACTCAGACAGTAGTGTCATCTATCAATTTTTCATATTTATATATTTATCACCCTTCAGAAAAGTGATAGCATCAAGAGCAAGCAGAAGCCCAGTTCATGTAACAGAGTATTTATTTAACTTTCATGGCCCTTCTTGGGGGGGGCCATGAAAGTTAAAAATAAAAAAAAATAAAAAAGAGAGAGAGAAATATGTGTTAAGCCCACAAATTATGCTGGGTTAGTCTACAGCTAACCAAGCTATGTTGAAGTAGGCACATATCCAGTCAAATCAATGAGGCAAGGCTGACAGAAATTCTGGATGGCACCATGTCCTTCTCAAAAAAATGTTTCAACACATTTCAAAACAAAAAATGTGAGCCAAAAAAGTAAGTACCCATCTGGTATTTATCTGCAATTCTGCAGAAGAACCACTTGACAAAGGAGCAAGTTATGTTCTGCTTGATCAAAAGCATGTATCACCCCAGAAAACTTTTGCGTCCCTTCCTATCCCTCCTCCATCTCAGACATCTATGGTAGCGCAGTACATAAAGATAATCAAAGAAAGAAGTAAAAACAATGTTTGGAAACACAACCCAGAGCACAGAGTTCTCACAATGAGAGTTGAAGTGTTCTCAGTAATCAACCAGATCTGCCAAAGCAGCTTCCCATTTGAACCTGCAAAAAATCACATCTCCTAGCACATAAAGTCAGTTGATTATACCAAATTGGCTATTCCACTGTACTTTGAAATCTGGATTTCCATTAACAGTAAGGACACTTGCCTGCTTGCCTCATTTCTCCCAGTTCACTCCCTCATCTCTTGTCCTCCTCCTTTTCTCTCCAGAACTCCATCTGCCCCTTCATACAGGTCTTTGATTTGCCATCTGTTAGGTTAATACATGAAAGGAGGCTGTACATGCTGCTCTTCTGTGAAAGGACTCTTAGTAGAGACACTGCAGATAACACTGGAGACATTTCCAAGGCATGCCGGTGCCTCTTCCAACCTGTGCTTTCTCACCCAAATTCCATTTTGCATCTCCAGTACTCAAAGTAGCCCTAAATCTAGTCATCCAGCATTTCCCATCCTATTGGTAAACACCTGCTGTCTTTAGAGTACTACCATAATCTCTGCGTCTTTCACTCCTTGGTCAATCAATTGAAAATGGGGGTGCCGTTTTTCTCTTCTCTTTAACAGTGAACAGAAAGTGCTCTGAAAAACTAAACTGTGAGTATGTGAAGAGAAGCCTGCAGCAGAGAGTAGAACCAGAGTGGGTGGTGTGGGGAGGCATTTCTCAGTGTTCTCAAAGCTAATTGAGCTTTTCTGAAACCTTGGGTAATACATATAATCAGCTTGCAATGTGAGGTGGGTCTCTACAGGTGCAGAGAGAAGAGAAACATCTCCAAGTGAATCAAGGTAGCCAAAGTCCCAATCCTATTGTGGAAGCACACAGCTAAGAGGTATGAGTCTTCATCATTCCTGATATGTTACAGAGCCTGTGCTTTAACACACAACCCATTAATTTACTGTCCTTTTGAAGTCTGCTTCAAAATTTGCATCACTGTATGAAAGTTTGTACTATGATTTACTGGCTTACAAAATAAACTAATTGATGCACAAAGCAATGAAAAATTACATTTCAGGTGTGTCATCTATCATACCACATCTTCAGCATATTTTACAAAAGGCAGGTTACCTTCCTCTTTTCACAGATACCAAACCAGAACAGTTACATGAGAGGGATATAAGTATAGAATTAAAATAAGATGTACCAGAGCAAGAAGCAAAGAGAGATATTGATGAATTAAGTTATTGCACTTTGAGATTTATAAACTGGTATGATATTCAAATGTAGCCATCCCTAAACAGAGACTGTAATTTAGACCTCATGTCAACACATTCAAACATCACAAGGAAGGGAAAACAGTGCCTCATGTCTAATTTGAAATATTTTAAGTACCTGCCATCCACTTTGGCTAATGAGATCTAAAAATGCATCTATAGTACATCCTGTAATTACATGCAAACATTTTAATAATGGAGAGAGAGTATATTTTCAGGGCATTTGTCTCTCTCCAGGAATTTTACATTTAGGACTCCTCTGTACTCCACTTATAAAGGATCTACAATTTGTTGTTTTATTCAGAAATATACAAAGAATTAAGTCAAATATTATTTCTGGTGCATACTTCATTCTGTAAGTTACACATATTCAGTAATCCATTCATTGTTAGAGACTGCAATAATGATTGAAGGCATATGAAAAGCTTTAGACCCTTATAAAAAAAACCCTCCAATGACAGATAGGTTTTTATTAACTGAAAAATGTCATAACGCCATCAGTTATATATTCAAGGGCAGAAAGTTCCCTGCATCAACAGAAAAATTCTTGAGTTAAGACTCAGACTCAGGAGGCCTTTTCTTAATTTACAGTACTAGCACAGTATTCCTGTTTGATCACTGTACAAGGCACTTGGGATAATTCTCAGAAGTAATTAGCCTTTGCAGTGTCTAGGGTCATGCATCAGTTTCAAGTTTAGAACCGAGATTTCTTGCTCAATCCACAACCTGAGTAAGATATCTAAGGAAAGGATATTCATGAATAGGGAGGAATAAAGCACAGAAAGCACTTGGGCACTTGCTAGGTATGACAATAGGGTGTCTTCTCTGTTACCTATAAAAGGTATCTCAGCTACAAGAAAAGTAGAAGATGATCATCAAGGTAACTGTTTAGTTGTGTGATGCCGGAGGCATTTACTTCAGATATGCCTGTTCATGACATGTTGGTACCTGCAGTTCAAATGCCATTTGGCTCCTGATTTGAGAAGTCAGTAACATGAAAAAGGATAGCATGGATACTCTCAGGGATGGTTCAGAATATCATAAAGTTAATGAAATATTTCCACAGACTTCAGCTAACATTTGATCAGTAACCTAACTGTCAAAAGCATCAAGTTCCTTTCAATACTTCTTATTGAAGTAATACTTCCAAAGGCTATAGCGAAAAGTGGAGGTGTCCACACCTGGATACATTCAGTAACTATGAAAATACCACATGGGACATATTAATTTAATTACAGTAAGTGAGTGACAAGCAACCACTGCTTGTACTTAGTTGGATAAACAAGTAGTGAAGTTGCACTAATAACGATTTGCATCATTGCTTGTTCTAATGATCAGTATCCTCTTATCCTTACCATTTGTTTATTGGTTATAACAGGGGAATTCAGTTGTAAAGATTTAAGGGACAAGGATCCCTGACCTCACAGTCTTTTTGAAAGACTGTCATGAACTTCAGTCAACTGGCAGGATCAGAAGCAGAAGTAGTATATCCAAGCTGTTCAGCCCACATGACAGAACTTTTTCTAACATTAAGAAACAACAACAAACCAGGTTCTGCTGAAAAACAGACATGATTTTCCCTCTCACTATTCAGTATTTGGGGAATTTCCTGGGTTTTATGACCCTTTTGGTATATTCATTCAGACATTATACAAGGAGACATTACCAGCTGAACTCCAGTTAAATGCTTATTTCATGCGTTTGTAAGTTGAGATACAAATGCTACTGATTCCCATGCCAGCTGTTATCTCTCACAACTGCACAGCTACTTGTTTTCAAGTAGAAAGGAAATATTCTAATATGCTGCTCATGAATACTTGAGCATTAGTTCTTAATTTTAAAAACTGTCAAGTTGCTTTTCTTTAAAGTTGTCTACTGAGTATTCAATTTAAAGTGTCAAATCCTGTTTTATATAAATCTTCCTTGCATTCCTTAGTTTTCAACTTCATTTTGAATGGAACTTTGTAAAGTAGTACTTTTGTACCCAACAAACCTCTTCCTTTTGTGCAGTCAATTTTTTTCTTTGACATTTTAAACAACCATTATTCCTATTGAAACCATTATAGTCAAAAAAGTGCAAGTTGAGGGCAAGTTCTCTTGTAATGACCAATTTTGTTGAAACATTTTTCAGATATGTTTTTCAAGTTATCTTCAGGCATACATATTCAGAAGATCAATTTGCCTTGCAGACTCTTAGTGCTAGCTGATAATGAAGAAGGGAGGAAAAAAAAATTCACAGCGTGATTGCCGTATGCCAGGCTGAGTCTGCAGATTGTCAGCTACCAAACAGCTTACCTCTAAATGTGGGCTGGAATTCATAGAGCAACAATGAGCATGGAGCTCACACAAGTCATTTGGTCAAAATAAATGACTTTACTCCAAATACTAGTGGTTTATTCACTCACAGCACTGATGACTCTGAGGTACAGCACTACAAATCAAATATTAGATACATAGGGGTGTAACAGGGAGGGGCAGACTTCTAAACAAGGCACGAAGTTGGATAAATGAAGTTTTCAGGTAAAATGGGTAGCTTCAACTCATTAGCAGAGGTTCACTCCACAGTTACGTTATCCAGCAGAACTCAGGATAATTACCACTCCTCAAATGTCAAATAATCATCCTATGTATTTCAGTGAAATGCTAACCCTTTCCTTTACTGCACAGCTGTATAACTACGATTAGATCTCTGCTAGAGATTTAGCTCTGAAAAGTAATTAATTTTAGATACAGATTTTTAATCTCTTTTTTTTTCTTTACAATAAAAGTGAACTTTAATAACTTCCTCACATGCCCCAAACCCGCTGTATTTCCTCTCCCCTTCTCAACATGATGCATGTTATTAAACAGTTTGCACAAAAAATTCAGCTCACCTATTGCCATCTATTCAGCTCTTCCCAAACATACATTTGTAGAAACACATTGTTAAAAGAAATATGATTGTTGGCTTTATTTGCATAAATGTCTAAAAAGATTATGTCTTTCCTTTAAGGAAAAAAAAACACCTGAGGCCTCCTGACCAGACACAGTCTCCTTCCCACCAGGTACAGTTAGAACATTACTGTTCTGCAAGTGTGTATCCCTTCCCTATTTGTGCTTATAATTACTCCCATCCTCATCCTTCTAGTTTCTACTTACCCATCCTTTTGCAGGTAGCTTCTCTCACCTGTGGTTTTAATTTCATCTCATTATCTACACATGTGACATCAAAGCCCTGGCTTTTCTCCTCTTTCTAGCCTTACCAACTTTCAGGCAAGCAGTTTATCAAAGGACAGCCTCCTCATTCAGTGCCTCACTCAATATTTTTCTCTTCCTAACAGCATCCTATTTGTAGACAAAACAAGCCATTACTGTAAATACTTAATATTTGTGTAACGCCAATTCACTGAGACAGATACATCCATGATTGCCTCTACAGAGACATCTCAAGAACTAGGCTCACATATCTGTAAAGGCAACAAGTCACACAAATCTGTCTACGTCATATCCCAGAGAACTGCATGGTAATTTCAATTTTAAGCTCAATACAAAAATCAGCTGTGTTCTGTTTGTTCTTTAGGCCTAAGTTTCTATTCAATACATCTGTAGAGGAAAGGATCAACCATGTTATTTTTCTGTTTCATCACAATGGTTCTTTCAAATGCTGGGGTCATTGCAGGTGGTTAAGTCAACAGTTAAGAGATATTTGCCAAAGATTATTTCATCTTTTAAATCTTCAGTGCTTTTTAAAAAATGTTAAACTACATTCAAAATTAGAACAGCTAAGCAATTGTAAAACATATTTTGCCATTAATGTAATTGCTTTCAGCCATATTTCTTGAACATTTTGTGTTTGACAGAAAGAAGGAACAAATCATGCCAATTTTTTTTATGCAAGTGGTGAACTTGATGAACTCAGCCAATTACATGCTAGCCTTGTTCTATTTGTACCAGAGGAGAAGTGAATCACAAGTTTTTATCTGGAATGAATTATCAGAGGAAGAAAATAAAATGTTGACATTTATCTTCATCACAGTAAATAGTGTAGCCACTACTGACTGCTGTTAGACTGTGCTCCAGGTTATACAGATGCATACCGAGACTTTGTTCACTACAAACAACTTCAAATGGGGGCGTTTTTCAATTATTTCATGGTATAGAGCAGCCATGACTCTCAGAACACCATACAACAGTAGTATACCTCAGAATCTCACAGCATATGATGAGTTCCAAACAGATTGTATGCAGAATGTGTCTAGTGATTTTCATCCTCCTCCTCCAACCCCTCACAAACCACTTACTGCCTGGTTTCCTCTCTTTCAAGTTCAGTATGGTAGTGAGGTAGCACAATTAACTGAACAGCTAGTCTTGAGACCTCACAACCCACAGAGAATCTGACTAGGTATTAGACACATTCCTCTTAAAGTCTTCAAAAACAGGCTAAGTCCTCTAATACAAAACACATTTCTTCCATTATTCCTTGCCAGACAGTTTTCAGCCCCCTCAGCTGCTCCCTTATTTGGCCTTTGTCTCTCGGAGTTCATCTCACACATCAGCTAACCAGAGGCAGAGTTTAATAACAGTCACCTATCTATGTACCCACCTGGCATAGTAAGACCAATTCCAGCTAGCACCTTAATTTTGGGTCTCCCTTCAGTTCTCATCTACAGAAGCCAATTCCACCTCACGACTGTTAATTACAAAACACACCTCTCAAGTTCTTTCTGTAGCTAAATGAGCTAGCACCCATGAAAAGTGTTTTTACAAATTCAAAGCCCAATTTCCTTGCCTATTTCTGACTTACAATTTTTTATATTTCCTCCTTTGCTGTCAAGCATTTTCTGTGACACTGTACAATAGTCTGCTTTCAAAATGAACTTCTTAAATGAAGGGAAAGTTTGTTACCCTTCACTTCCATTCTTGCTTCATTTTCTCTACGTGCTGATTTAGAAGTGCTCAGACATTTTCCCAATTCCACTTCTCACCCTTCTCTGAGTGCTAGAAAATATGTTTCTCCTGTCCTTTGCCCTTCTGCCAGCAACCTTTACCACTTTTCCTACATGGAAGCCACTGATGTTACAACTAGATTTATGACTTCTGCATTTTGCAAAGTTCCCGTTTGGCCATTATTCTTACCAATCTGCTGCATTTTTTTGCATGGTATCTTGGTGACCACAGCCCCTTTCACAGTTATTTCCTGCTTCCAAACAGCACTATTCCTTCTGCTTCTTAACTACCTCGTCACAAAGTTGCTCTTCAGAGCTGCCACCTTTCCCTGACACCTCAGCATTCAAAAACCCAAACCTGTTGCTAGATGTCAAGACCAAAACCATCTTCAGCAACTTACCACTCATTTAATCGTTTCATTCAACACAACTGGTTCAGTTCCATCTTCAGATCTGTCCTGGTTGGGGCTGGACTAGAGTTCCTGTTGGTTTGGCAGTGGGAGGAGCTGCAGCACCCTGAGACCCCAGGGGCTCCCCAGGTCCCAGTGCCCTCACCTGTGTGCGGGGGCGGGGGGAGCACAGCTGGAGGGCTGGGCCCCAATTGGCCGATAGTCCAGGTCACGTGACATTGTGCTCACTATATAAAGGCAGGAAGAGGTTAGGATGGGCTCTCTCTTCTGAGAGTGTGGCTGTGGTGCCTTTGTGTTTGGGATCTCCAGCTGGGAACAGGTGGGTGTCGGTCAGCAGGTGGTGAGCAGCTGTATGGTACATTACCTGTTGATACTGCTGTCAGTGTGTTGTTCTGTTACTGTTATTAAACTGTTTTTATCTCAACCTGCGAATCTCCCTTTGCCCCTCCGACTCCCTCCCCATTCCCAAGTGGGGGGAGGGTGGGTGAGTGACTGCGTGGTGTTTAGCTGCTGAGCACAGGCTCAAATGATGACAAGATAACAGTCTGACAGCCCTTATTTCACTCAGCTTTTTACATGAGCAAACTACCTTCTTCCTCTTAAATCATGCACTGGTTAGATGAACTGGGCTGATTAACCTAGAGCTTTTGGACTTTGTGAGGCAGACAGGTAGACTGTAATTTGATTAGGATGAGAATTATCAGAGAATAAGCACATTTCTGGTGTTTGTATCTAATCAAATTTGTATAAATTAAAATAGTTTTGAATTCTGTCCCTGTTTTCTCTAAAACTTTACTCCTCTTTGAGTACAACGAAGTCTTCTGTTGGGATATGTGAAAAAATGTTTTGCTTTTGGCTCCTGCTCAGAAACAGAACTGAATATACCATTTTTTTTTTTCAAGCTAACCTAAGATTTAAAGCACCATATTGGCAATATAAATTTTAGCTTGGCTTTGAGTGACCTTTCCTACATTTCCATGATTTATGTACACATAACTCACAATACACAGTATATTCTGAAAATGCATGAAAGAGTTTCGAGTTTCATTCTAACCTGTCTATAACCCTGCTAGCCATTAGGAAACTCCTTTCCTTATCCAGATATGGTGTATAATACTCCAGTAATCTATTGTAAACTAACTACTGATGGAAGGAGGGTAGCAGCAAACAGGCAGTAAACTCAAACAGTAGACATCATTATTGACAGTGAGATGAGACCTAGCCAGGGATAGATGAAGAGCATTGATCCAGTATGGGGTGTATTATCCAAGTATGGGGTGATTTATGGGAAAAAAATTCCAGGTTAATATGTTAGTGTGGTTCTTGTACATATACTGGGAAAGAAGATGTGTATATATATATATATATATATATATATATATATTACAACTGTTCTTGGGACCAGACTTTTATTTTCTCATCTGGTTTAATGACCTCTAGAGAAGCATTCCTGGATGTTTTTGTCCCCCAATGGATGTTTGAAAAAGATTAGCAACTTTTTTGCTTTGAAAATATGTTATTCCCAGTAACACCAATGTTCAGGTGAACTGAGAATGTTAAAGACATTAGTTTGTCTGCTTGAAGAAGAAAATAAGCAAAAAAAAAAAATCCAAATTTAATGTAAACTTGTTAAAAACTGATTTAATTATGAGCTCATCCTCTCATAAGGCATGTCACCCTGGCAGTATATTGGACAAAGTTAAAACAGGGCAAGGTGCTTATACAGAAAATGGTTTAGTTAACTTCAATACCCTATATCCTGTTGTTTATATATAGAGAAATCCTTGAATACAACGGTACCAGCAGTTCAACTGAAGAAGCAAACACACAAATAATTATAAACTAAACTGGCCCTGAGCTTCTACTTAAGCATTAATTAGGTAAAATATCATGTGATTTTAAAATAGAGTTTTGTAACAGATGTCTCTTTGCAGTTCTTACACAGAAATAGTTAATTAGTTTGGGTATCTCTGGTTTGAGGTGTTAAGCTCATGGTTCCCCAAACAACAGTGTCAACATTTAAAAGGTTTGTGATCTGTGCAGGTAGAAAGAAACCCACCTCATTCTTCTAATTATTTTGATGAGTGCTACACAACTTTCCTCTTGGTTAGTATTTCCTTAGCAACATTTTTTTTTTTTTTCCTGTTAAACAGGAGCACAAGCAGAGGAAAATCTTGCTAAAGTCTGAAAGCTGTGTATTCTAGGCAAAGGATTTTTTTAAAAAGCAATTCCCTTAATAAGATGAAATGTCACCTCCTGGAACTAAACGTGAGACAAAGTTTTTAAGATCGTGCAAGATTTATATCTGACCTTTCAAAGAACTGAAGAGTTCAAAAAAATTCTGTGTCTCAGGGGCAACTCACCGGGTGTTCTGAGCAATAAAATCATCAGAGCCATTTTTAACTCTGCTTTTGTTGCAGGAGAATAGTTTTGTCCCATAGTCTCATCTGCTACTAAGTGTAGTACACACAGTACTAACTAGGTTCTGATGTGCAGTGCTTATAATTGCTCCATTTGAAGCATCTCATTAGACAAAGTTTACCTATCTTGAAGACTTTACCAATAGGCTTTTCATATTATTATGATCAAATACCTTCTTTCCATGTCCATTTTTTTTTTCTTTTCTAAAAAGCTTTAAATGCTGTACAGCACATTTTTACCTTTCTGAAGACCTGCTGGTGTTCTTGCAATAAAATACAGATTATTTATTAATATTATGAGAGCATCTTGCAGAGTCTAGTTAGAGACTGAGATACCATTTTGCTAGCTGATGGATAAAACCAATAGAACACACCAAATCTTTTTCATTCTGTATAGAGAAGACAAAATGCTAAATCTTTACAAATTGCAGTGGAGCTTATATCTGTGACTGCTGATATATGCACTAGTGGTCACATCCTCAGCTGGTCTAAATTACATGTTTCTATTAGCTCCATGTTTCATCAGTCCAGTGAACACAGTTTGTACCATCTGAAAAACTGGTTGTTTTTAAAAAAATTCTGTACTCACTCTAAGAGTTTTTAACTTTCAAAAATAAGAAACAAACAAACAAAATAAAATGACTTCTACATTGTGCTGTTCATATGTGGACAGAATAATGAGATTGGCCAGCTATATGCACCACCCACCTACAGTCTGTCAGCTGCATTTGTTCCAAAATACATTGCACAGCCACCATCTGTCAATCATAAACTCTGTGGCCAAAGAGAAATCTATTAATTTAGAAATACTGAAAAACACAGTTGCTCATGGAAATGCTAAGAAAGGTTATTAGACATGTTGATCAGCATTATAAACAAACATTCATTGGTTTTTACTTGTTTGCTTTTTTTTAAACTCTGCTCCACAACATATTTTAATAAGTGAGGAATTCATTGATAATTTGGCAGAGAAACAAGCTGCTGTTTTAGTCAATTAATTCAGTAATTTTGTTGTTTTATTTCTTGCCTTACCAAAAAGCCCAGCATTTCAAAAAATAATCTTTCTTTCCCATTTGATAATTAAAGCAGCTTAAACCAGAAACAGTTTCAGGACTAAAGGTGTACATTTTAAAATTGTAAAAGCTGCTGGAACCCGTATAAAAGGATGAGAACAGCTTGCTACCTATGGGTAACAAAAGGGAACATTGAGTAATGAAGAGAAGCTAATACAGCTCCTATCATATAGAAGTAATTAAGAGGTAAATCAAAAGAAGATAGACATCTTAGTCTAACTTAGATTTCGGAAAGTTCCCAATATCTGGTTAAAAGTGAGAATAGCTGTACGTAGAGAGATTCTTCAATGAGAGTGAATACAAATACATGGCTATCATCAGCTTTCAAACTGAAGAACCTCTTTGTTAACAAAAACCAGAAAGCATTCCAAACCTGGGTGTATCACCCTTCCTTTCTGAGGTGCAGAAGAAGAGGGATGCAGAAGATGTGATAGGCCTCTCATAATTCCTACTATCAAGAAGCATGCTAATGGTTCCAATAGAGTTACCAACAGAAGCATCTAGATATCAAATCTTCCATTATCATCTTCTCATAGTTGAACTGTTGTTACTTTCTTTTCTGTTTAAAATATGGCAATGGAAAGGAGCTTAGTAAAGTATCTGACAGACAAAGCTTTTCTTAGTTTTAAACTGCCATTTGCCTGGTATAAAGAATAACATGCAGATCTGCAGTTTACTCCATAAGACTCAGGTATATACAAAACATCAATATTTAATCACCGCATAGAGTAGGTTCCAACACAACACTATTAAATTTTCCAAATATGAGTTTTGAGTGTTTATATCAGACTAACACATTGCTCTGGTTCACAGAACAGGTAGCGTTCCAGGACTCATTTCTTTGTGAAGGCATGAGTGATGTTCATGAACAACACTTGCTATCTCTGAAGAAAACTTTTAATTTTTCTCAAGGTCAGAGAAGAATGTATGCTAAAGGCATATAGATATAAATAGATATAAAAATTTAACTACAACTAACTATATTGTGCACTTGTATGCCATAATTTAAAAATATTGAATGCAGTCTTTATAATCTAATACTTGGATCTTCTTAAGTATAGTAAAATGGTAATACTTAGGAAGTCATGTTTTCCTCTCTTGTTAGAAAGGAGAAAAAAAAATTAAGACTTTTGTCTCCAATTTTCTTTCTGAAATTTTTCTATGCTAGTGGAGAATTAAGATTGCATAGGTAAGCTTGTAAATACATTCACATGAACACTAACCAAAAATTTTGGATAGTCAAGTGTGATCTGACCCATTGTTTGCTATTTACAAATGATCCCCCTCATGTTCAGTATTTGCATAATTTGCACATTTTCCTGAAGAAAAATGCTGTCTTTCAATGGTTTGGAACTTGTATCATAGTCTTAATTCACTGATTTTGGCATTTTAAAGTACTCACTTTACATCTACAAGTGTGACCTCTTACATTTGTCGACGTAGAGTTTCAAACAATAAGGCATTTCTTTGATTGAAATAACATGCAGGTGTAATGAATCAATATGTACCATAGAATTTGAGTTATTACCATATCAAAACTAAAATTCTGGATCAAAAGGTCCATCAACTTAATTTAATATCAAGAACAGGTAGAATAACACAGTATCATACCCAACATTTTAAAAATCTAACAGCTGAAAAAATAGGAAATTAAGACTAGGTAACTGAGGAGAAAGGAAATTAATAGCTACAATAATCGAATACATAACCCAGTAACACTTCATAAGTAAATTCCTCACTGTAGGCTAAGTCCTGTAAATTCATATCAGAACTGACTATTATCTTAATACATTTTAGAGTATATGTTAATACATTTTGGGGTATATATTCAAGCAGGGATTTGGGCTTCTTTGAAAAAAGATTTAAAGTGTAAGTTTAACAAAATAATACTTCTCTGGGAAATATTTCTTTCTACTTTTTCTGTAGAAATTTGCATAATGCAGGTGAATTTTTTCCCCTCCAGTGTATTTTTTAGAAATCCCAATTAATTTATGATTGTATTACTTTTCTTGCTATTTAAACTGTTAATCATTTTAACTACAGGATCACAGAACAATTGAAGCTGGAAGGGACCTCTGGAGGTCATCTTGTCCAACCTCAAATAATCTTTGATGAACTTTCAGGATCAGTGATATTCTGGCAAGAAGTTCCACAGTGTAGTTCAAATTCACACTTTAAAAGCATATCCACTTATTAAGCTTAAAAGCGTATTTGGTTATCTGTTATGTCATGGTACAGTTCATTCATCAATGAGAAATGGTAGAAAAACATAATGCCATGGACTAAATTCTCAGAAGGTATAAATCAAATTCTACCTGTGCAACAAACTTGACAAATTTACATTTTTTTCATAGTTTTAATGCTCACAAGATGAAAGGGACAGGTTTGTTTTCTCCATATTTTGGATTTTTAAAATATTGATATTCTAATTCAATAAGCGGTCAATAAAATCCTGTACGATATTCAGGCTATAGACTCCACATCATTATTTAGATTACTACATTTATATTACTAAGAGGTGACATAAATATTAGTATATCTGGTTTTATAATACATGTTGTAATAACATTCTATTAATAAGATATAATAAAGTATATTTTATAAATATAGTAAAATTATATAGTATAAATATAGGATAATTATACAGTATATTTATAGTATACATTGTATTACACTATACTTAAGTATATTATACTATACCTACTCAAGTGTAGAATGCTCTACTTATATTACATAATTATATACTATTGTATAATATGTTATTTATACATCAGTGTTGCTGCTACATGTAGTTGATGGTAGGGAAATTGAGTATAAATTTTGTTACACTGCTTACAAAAAAATGTATCACCACCAGCTGTTGCCAGTAAAGTTCTGCTGGGTTGAAATTTCACCTAAAACCGTGACTATTATTTGTGTAATATTTATTATTTTTTTGTACTACCAACAGTTGTGACAATACTAAAGAACTGTTGATTCAGCATAATTTTTAAGGCATTTGTGGGTTTCGGTATTACAGTTTCTTTCAGATCAATAAAAACTGAAGAAAAATGGTGCTAAATTAACAGCTTTTAAAATCCTTTAAATCTAGCTTTATTATCACACATATTTATTGTACTAGTTCATCAGAGCACAAAGTACAGAGGCCTCATCATTCATGTCCAATAGCATGGTAATAGTCCTTTGCAGTACAAACTACACCAGTATCAGGTTTTTTATCAGTAACCCAGAGGCACTGTGTTATCTGGCAAATGAATGATAGGTCTAAATAATAAATGTATTATTTCTTTTAGTAGAAAAATGACTTAACCCATGTTTTTCTTGTTTTCTTTTAATAAATTGGGCACTCATTTCATTTCTCACAGAAGGATACAAAGCTTAATCTTTGGGTATAGTATTCTGTTGGTGCTAGTCCTTTCTTGAATATAAAGCCTCACCAGTTTTTCCAAACCCTGGAATTTAGACCTGATACTTGAGTCCTGAAATGGTATGGGAAAATAATACATTTAAGCCATCCATTTACAACCTACCATTTTTATATTAGATCTTTTTTACTCTAAGGAAAAGTAGGCTCAGCTTTTATAAAAAGAACTGGTTAGATAATTAGATAATAACATCTGCCTAAATAGGCACTAATATTAACCTCTGCCCTGTCAATAAGACAGTGTGAAGGCAGATTAGTTCTTATATTTAATTATATTTTTGTGCCACTGAAGTTTTGTCTTTTTTCCTGCTTTTGCACCTCATTAGTCATGATCAAAGTGTATTCTTCTTCATAGTGCCTTAATGTGATGCTTTGATCACATTTTCTGACTAATTTGAAAGTCCGTTAACTGAATTAGAAGAGAGCCTGGTTCATTTGAAGTTTTTGGAACCATTTTCCTGGGGCCATTTTACCCTGACAAATTTTAGCGATTTTACTGAGATTCCCAGGAGCCCAGTTGTTCCACACTACTTCTATAATTGACAGAATAAGACACCTCCAGTGAAAAGTGAATCAAATAGTTCCAGAAGATGATTTGGCCTTTCTATAGGCCAAATCTTTCTCAGGTGGTTTCCACTGACCAGAAAAGGACAATCTTTCAACTAGGATATGAACTTAAGAAAACTATTTAAGTTCCTAGAAATAACTATGATAACTTTGGTCTGTGTTTTTTATCAATTTGCCTATGATCCTTGTCCCTGTCTTACTCATGAAAGGCTACTTTAATGATTCTCAGATATGAGTATTGACCGACAATGAAATACATGCATCCATGAGTTATAAGAGCATCTTTCTGTGGGCTCTAGAATAACCACCTTAAACATACATAATTTTTTTATATACCTTGCAATTCCATATATAGTACATCCTACACATTTCAGCTATCTCTATGCTTACTTTCTTGGAGGCCACCTTAAAGTCATCTTAAACCTTACTGGCAGAAATCTTTATCTGAAGGACTGGATGCACTCTAAACTTCATCCTCAAAAACGTACCCAAAGCAATATTACTCCATGTAAGTAGTTCCACTGTCTGTTTCTGCCTCTGTTTGGTGAAGGATTAGTCACATAGTCAACAGGAATAAATACAGCAAGGCGACATAGAATCATAGACTATATCATAGTACCTACAGAAACCTTTTGTTGCCTCTGATGTCCCTGGCCAGATTTATTTCCATCAAGGGTTTAGGTTTCCTAACCCGATCCCTGGCTGCTTGGACAATTTCTCTGTATTCCTCCCTGGCTACCCGTCCTTGCTTCCACCTTCTGTAGGCTTCTTTTTGGTGTTTGAGTTTGCCCAGAAGCTCCTTGTTCATCCATGCAGGCCTCTTGGTGGTTTTGCCTGACTTCCTCTTTGTTGGGCTGCATCGCTCCTGCGCTTGGAGGAGGTGATTCTTAAATACCAACCAGATTTCTTGGGTCCTTCTTCCCTCCAGGGATTTATCCCATGGTATTCTACTGAGCAGATCCCTGAAGAGGCCATAGTCTACTCTGCCAAAATCCAGGGTACTGAGCTTGTTGTGTGTGCTCCTTGCTGCCCTAAGGATATTGAACTCCACTGTTTCATGGTTACTGTAACCAAGACTGTCCTTGAGCTCACATTCCCCACTAGCCCCTCCTTGTTGATGAGAACAAGGTCTAGCACAACAGCTCTCCTCATTGGGTCTATCAGTTGGAGAAGGAAGTTATCATCAATGCATTCCAGGAACCTCCTGGATTGCTTATGCCCTGCTGTGTTGTCCCTCCAACAGATATCTGTGTGGTTGAATTCCCCCATGAGAATCAGGGCTTGTGATTGTGAGGCTGTTCCTATCTGTCTATAGAGGGCCTCATCTGCTTGGTCTTCCCGGTCAGGTGGCCTGTAGAAGACCCTCATTATAATGTCACCTGTCCCTGCATCCCTTTAATCTTGACCCATAAGCTCCAGTCAGCTCTTCTTCCATCCCCAGGCAGGGCTCCATACACTCCAGCTCGTCACTGACATAGAGGGCAACAACCGCTCCTCATCTGCTAAAGAGCCTGTATCCTTTCATTCCAACACTTCAGTCATAGGAGCCATCCCACCAGGTCTCTGATGCCAATAAGATCATAGCCCTGTAGGTGTGCACACATCTCGAATTACTCTTGTTTATTCCCCATGTTACGTGTGTTTGCATAGAGTCATTTAAACTGGGCTCTTGATGAAGAAGACTGATTGGCCAGAGTGGCTGAAATTACTTTGTGCTTTTCTTCAGGTGCTCTCCTGCTGACGTGTGATCCCTTTCCAGGCTATGGGCATCTATTGCTAGCACTGGCATCAAACTGGTGGGAGTGGGATGGATTGAGGTTCCTCTTCCCCAACAACTTTAGTTTAAAAGCCCTCTTCACCAGCTTGACAAGCCTACAACTGTCTTCCCCTTCTCTGACAGATGGACTCTGTCAGCCCCGAGAAGACCAGTTTTCTCAAAGTGAGTCCCATGGCCTAAGTAGCCAAAGCCCTGGTTGTGGCACCAGTCCCGTAACCATTTGTTGATTTACCAGATTTGACTGGCCCTTTCAAACTTCTTCCCTTTGACCAGGAGGATTGGTGAAAAAACTGCAGGCACTCCAGAGTTCCCTACCACTGCTCCCAGGGCTCGGTAATCTTTCTTGATACTCCTCAGACTGCTCCTGACTGTGTCACTGGCACTCATGTGAAACAACAGCAGTGGGTAATAGCCAGTGGATTGTACAAGACTTGGTAGTCTCTTGGTGACATCCTCGATAGAAGCCCCCAGTTTGCAGCTCACCTCTATAGAGAGTGTTGGTAAATGGGTGCCTCCTCTCAGAAGAAAGTTGCCTACTACTATCACCCACATCCTGTTCTTAGTTGAGCTGGTTGTTAGGATTATCACATTTTTAGAAATCGGTAACTGCTTTAGACAATGCAATAAAAAATGTTTGGTAGGTGATTAGGGCCCTGCAAGAACTGTGTTAAAACCCTGATTAGTTAGAGGCTGGCTTATATCCTCCCTCTGATAGATCATTGGAAAATAATTCCTAAGAAATTTTACATGATTCTTCACAACTCTGGAGCCATATTTCAAGAGATGTCATTAATTTCATTGCTATAAATAGTCAAGATACTGGGTATCAAGTGAATTAAGACATACTAGTCATTAATTTACAAAATCGTAAAGGCAAATATCATTGTACTGTATCAGGCTAACTTCTGTGCTATAAAATGATGTACAGTTGTTTCAAGTTAAATCCTGTGACTGCTGCATGCAAAGCCATGTCATAGGGTTCAGTAGAGGCAACCCATCCTGTGATGCAGGCAGTGTACAGTCAGCAGGTAATGTATCCTTTGAATTAATATTTTTTGTGTGCCCAGGCACCAATTTCTTGGACATTCCCTGCTTACCTCATCTTATAGGCCTCTTGGGCTGAACATGTCTAGAATTAGGGTTACCAGCCTTGCTGAGAAGCTCTAGGAGCACAGATGCAGGAGAACTAAATTGATAGCAGCACTGTGTCTTCTAAGTGGGATCACTCAAAAAAAACCCTGGAGATATGGCAGACTGTAAAAGCTCTATCCACACAGTCATGACATTTGCATAACTGTAGATTGTGCTTAAAAAAGTAACAAGTGATCAAAACAAAAACTAGATAAAATTTGAGGCCCAAACGTAAAGTTTGGCAGTGGTTTTCTAGGGTTCTGCTCTACTGGTGTTTAAGTAAGCTTGATCTTCTAACTCTTGTAACATGCTCCCTAACCTGCACTTTTGTACTGTGCAGTGTGACTTCATTCTCCCATCAGGACAGTCTTTGTATTTATCTCATATTCAGTGAACACAAATTTATTGTTAATTTGTGTAGCTGCCCAGACACTCTCAATTAGCACTTCCATTTTCTGCCAGTTGTTTAGTCACATCTAATCATTCTGAAAGGTACAGGAAAATCTTTTTGAAAAATCACTGAGTTTTCAAAATGCCTCTTGACAATTTTATTTGGTTTTATAATTTATTGTGTTCATTTCCTACTCCTGGCAATGAATTCTAACTCGAATTACCATACAAACTCCAGCTGCCTCTTATTCAGCTGATAGAAGCTTCATATAAAGAAACCACCAAGTCTTTAACACTTCACAAAGGCAAAGGATGGCATTTTCTGGAGCATTAGGACCTGGTCTAACTGTTGGTGGAAATAAAAGTCTGCTTGGGTGAAGTCTTCCATTCCGAACACCAAGTCTTGCTCCTGACTACAGATTAGTTAAATCTTATTCCTAACTAAAGATCCAATTTAGCTCTTGAAAATCCAACTGTATTTTATTAACCATTTAGAGTTAAAATTGAATTCCAAAGTTCCCTAGATTGTTAGTTATTGTGATTTTAACACATATCAGGAAGAACTGAGGTGTGCTATGGGTTCAAGCACAGCAGACAAAATAGCCAGTTTAGGCAGTATTTCACTAGTTTATTTTATTATGGACGAAGTCAAGGTATAATCTCCAAAAATAAATCTTAGCAAATCAATTCTCTTTCTGCTGACCTACCCAGGATGTACAGGCAGATGTGTTCCCCTTTCTTGGCACACAATCTCTGTCAGGCTGTGATGCCGTACTCTAAGAAGGCAGGAGTCAGAGCAAGGTCAAACTCAGAAAAGTTGAAGGTTTTACAGCAGAGAAACAGGAAGATTGCTGCAATAGATTATAAGATGCTGGGTGCAGTGTGGGCTGGCTGGAACAGAGTTGCAGATGCAGAGGTTGCAGAGATGCAGGATGAAGAAAATCTGTGAGCTGCAGGAACCCTGCGGAAAGAGGAATTGAGAACTGCTTAACAATGTGCTGCAGCTGCATGTTGGCAGATTCCCTTTTTATAGAATAAAGTTGAGGTAAGATAGAGGAAAGCCTCAAAACTTGTGGGACATAGGGCTTGGAGCTAGCCTAGACTTCTAAAGAAATAATAAAAATAATGCTTTGGGCAGTGAGTTAACCCAGATTGAGAAATGAAATTACTCTTCTATAAGCTTTTATAGTTAGGTTTGCTGGAGTTTGAACATTGCCTTTTAGAAAGTTCTGCCACATGAACCTGTCTGCATGTTTATGGGCATGCAATTTTAAGTCAGCGTCTGGGTAGAGTACATGTGTATGTGCCCACACAAGACAAAACAGAAGCTGATCCTGAAAAACAGATCTTTAAAGGGAGTGAACAGTCCTTACTTCCTAATTGTCTTTACCCTGTATTAAACTTTCCCCACAGAACACACAACAAAGGGATTTTACTCCAAATTGTCATGAAGCCTCTATACCAAGGATATGTGCAACTACCCACCCTGCCTGTATCCAAGTGTTTGTCCAGCAGCAACTAGCAGCTGAAGCAATTCATCACTCCCCTGCTCTACTGAATACCTCAAGTAGTTTGGGCTATGCCAAGGGGAAGCTGTTGTCTAGTTCAAGTCATTCTCCCAGGCTTAAATCTTCCCCAGAATTAACAACTTCATGGTGGAGAGGCTGCTTGGCTAAAACTGTCCTTATATACCAACTACGTTCTTGAAAATGAACTTATAATATGATCCAAATTATGCTGATTCTCCAGTAATAACTTTTCTGACTATGCAGTATTTTGATTTTGCTTACACATATATCTAAGGGAAAAAATAATATAAAATTAAGTAATCATTACACAAATTTATGTTTAATTTTGGATAGTTTTGATTTAAATCTTCACTGTATCTCCATGTATTTAAAATATAAGGAAGCATCAACCTGATGTCCTAGTTCAGGTCCATTGCTTTTTAAATTTTCAGTTGTATATACAGAAAAAGTGGCATAGGACTTTTTGACAATAATAATCTAAAGAATAGAGAGGAGACATAACAGAACAGGGAATGTATCTCACACATAAATAAGTATGAAATTCAGTAAGATACTAAATCAAATCAGCAGGAGAAACGACTGTTTTTCATTAAGAAACTGAAACTGAGATGAAGTAATCTGAAAAGATGGATAATGAGATGAAATAAATATCTGACAAAACTCAGTGGGCTCAGGTGTGCTTTGTATTGAACTTGATGATCTTAATACAGGAGATATCAGCATTTATAAATATATTCAGTTTCACCAGCTTACCAACAGGTAAACAAATAAAAATAGCTCATTTATTTACAGACACATCAGGGTTTTTAAAATGTGAAATTTGAGTAGCAGGGTGATAGGACAGTTTCTGCAGTAGCTACCACATTAAGCACTTTTATCCCAGCTCATTTAATTATCTTGTTAGAGAGACTGTTGACGTATTTTGCAGGAGCACCAAGTCTAACAAAATCTGACAAGAATTAAGATCACATTCTCTACTTAGTCCTTGGAAATGATGTGAAGAATAATAGATTTATCTGGGTTTAGTTGCCAAAGGGGAAGCCAGGATATATCTGGATAGGCGGCTAAAACATTCTTCCCAGAGCATGTTGTCCACAAGCCACTCCTCAGACCATCACACCTCCCACACAAGTGACTGTCAACAGGCCTTTCAATGCATTCCAACAGAAGCTAGATCATGCAAGAGGGAGGTTGTCTGAGTTGTTGAGGTTAGGTGATGAATGTCTTTGCCAACAGATAATAGCAGGACTGCAACGACTAGGAGTGTGTTTCTCCCAGAGTCCCAGGGGAACATGGGGACCCAGGGGGATGTACAGTGCTGCCTGCAGCTTAGCATCACCCATCGTCGCTGGTCTCACGCTCTATGCACTGGGTGCAGCTCGTATTGGGAGGCAAGCCACTTTGGCTTCACTGTGAATGTGCTGTACGGCTTTAGTGGGGGGAAGAGGTAGGGGGAAAAAGTGTTCCAGGTCTCACACTGACAGTCAGTACGAGTTAAGAGGACTGATGAACACTATCAGTTTTGCTTGGATACAATAAGTCATCACTTAAAACAGAAACAAAATAGAAAATGCTCCATTAGCAGAGAAAGGTGGGGAGTTCTGTCTTTTTTGGGGATGAGACCATTCAAAGGCCTCTTCTGCCTTGAGCTGTAAGAAGAAGGACCAGAAATCTCTGCTTTTGTCACATGTATCAGACAATGAATATATGCTGGGAATCAGCCATATGGCAGAGTGAGTGAACTGTTTGTTGGACCTTCTTCTGGGATTCTTGCTGATCTGGGCAATGTTTTATATTAATATGAATTAGGACTTTCATTTTAGATTAGAATAGAATGATAGATTCTGGCTTTTTCTGTCTGAGATATTAATTTTATTGAGCTAAAATTTACAATCACTTATCACTATATCAAAGTCATAATTTTACCTGTTTGTAATAGGTTGGCAATATGCAACAGGTATCTACTGACCCATATATCACTGGTGCCTTATCACTGACATGAGACAAAAAGAAAAATTTCTTTGGGATCTCAAATTAGAAACAGCTCTCACACTACAAGTGAGATGTTTATTTGTGCTATACTTTGGATCCCTCTTACTGCAAGTGAATTTTTGCAAAATTGGGAACTTTGGATATGAGAAAACCACTGTCAGGGAGTGAGAACCTCAGCAGGCACATATCACCATATGGCTGAATTAAATCAGTGGTGTGTGGTTGATTTGTAGCAACTAGACCACCATCTAGCCTCTTGCAGAATATTTTATATTTGCTGAAAACATTAAGAGGCAAATAAACTGTACTGATGTAATGTATTTCTTGAGTAAGATTAATGAACATCATGAAAGCTACCATATCTTATTTTGATTAAATATTTCTTAACTAATTTTTCCATTTTTGAGCTTGTATCTATTAAATGCTATACATACTGTTTTATAACTATCAGTTCTACAAATGGAATGAAGATGTTAGTATGTTGAAGAAAGTTCTTACACTTCTATGATGACTCAAAGTAAATGGTAGTTTTCCCCTGTAACTGTTTCTTTCTGTAGCTGGGACTGCACAAAGAGAATACAAATCTTAAGACATTAAGCTTAATTATCTGTTAAATGTTCTATGAATTTTTTGGGACCTCAAACCTGCACTGAACTATACGCATGCTCTAGCTATTCCATTAGGAATAGAGTATGCTTAAGTCTCCAAACTTAGATCTTCAAAACCTCAGACAGCAGTTTCTTCACTGTTTTCAAACAGTACATCACTGGGTTCATACTTATACATATTTTTCATCTTTTGAATATTGTCATGTCTGTTACCTACACAGCATTTCAACTGTTCATTGGGAAATGCTCTGGAGACACAGACAAATACTAGCGTGTAATACATACATATGGTGAAGCGATGATATGTCGATATCTAAAGTCTCTTGACTCATACTTCCACTAAATTAATTCCTGTAGCACCTAAATGACTGATAAGGATTTTACTGCAGTGTGGAAATTTTAGTAAAAACCAAACACATTACATGCACCTCACTCTGACGGGATTGCCTTGCATTCCCTACATTTTTGCTTGCAGAGCATCATTTGTTATATATTTTCAAAGTATGCCTAACTCCAGAAAAGGTGTATTTCCTCCCCAGTCCTTCAGGCCTGACTTTTATCCTCCTACAAAGAAGATAGGGATAAAATGTGGGAATATAAATGCTCAAATTTCTCTTCTGTCTGTGGTAACATGAGTGCAAATTTCAGAAGAATGCTGTAACAAACAAACTAGATACTTATGCAGAACCAAATACTGGACAAGAAGAAGGGGAGAAAGTAAATATTAGCATATCCATCTGGAAGTCAGGAATACTGGTTTCAATGAACACTCTAGTGGATGTCTTAATTTCCAATTTTTTCTGCTGGCTAGCTTAGGTGGCTTCTCATACAGCTGAATGTCCATTGTGAATTGGATTTGCTGCATTCAAAACTTCCCCTGTGTTTTGGAGAGTTTAATAAAATTCATGGATCTAGATGCATGCAAATTCCTTATACAATACAGAGGAGCTGTAGGGACTTCAGGAGGGTTTAGGGAGAGGAGAAGATTAGCCACTGATCTCAGCAGAAAACCTCCAAAGGACAGCAATTTAAGGATCTAAATCAAACAGGAGTGCTCAAGGTATGGTGGCACTTTAATACTACAACTGCTGGAAGAGGACACATTTGATTTAATCTTTGTCCATCTCTAGATATCTAACTTGTAACTTCCACTCTGTCAGATACCCCAAACCCAGCTGCTGCTAAAACTGAGCTGTTGGCATTTAGGATTTGTCTGTTCCTGAGGGGACTATGTATTTTGTTTTATTGTTTTTCTTTCTTTTAAAGCATTAATAAATATTTTGCTTTAAAGCAAGAATTAATTATTTTTTTTATAGTGGTTAATTAAGAGGTTTGTAAGACTTAAAATTAATGAAAGATATTTTACTTTCCGAGACTGAAAGACAAAACCAAGAGAAACTTTGGACAGTTGCAAGAAATAGAGGTCTGTAAATTTTGTTATTGTAGAACAACTGATCTTGGAGTGAAATCTGGATATTGAAAAGGACACTGGAACTCTCCTAATTTAATTCAGTAATTCAAGCCTCCATCATTCATCACATTCAGAACAATATTTCCTAAGCAACTGAAATTAAAATTGAAAGGAAGTGATGCCAAAAACATGCCAAATTTTAATAAAGCAGAAAACAGGCAGTATTTGTAATCTTCTTATGTCTGTATTCAAGTATCTATTAAGTATATTGTAATTTAATTAGGTACATCCCTTAAAGGTGCCAGTAAATAATGATATCAATGCAGTACGCATTACAAAAATATGAAATAAGACAACCATTAATTCAGATTTAAATTAATATATACCTGCTAATGAACTAGTTCAATAGGTCTCTTCTTATATACTAAAATATTGTTGTGGCATCAGAAAATACAAGGACCATCTCTGAATTGTTAGACATTTCACTGATTTGTACTATGACAGACCCTCAAAGGTAGCTGCTGGTGGCCACACCTGTCAGAAGACACAAGAAAGGAGACTGTATTTTGACTTAATTCACCTCCAAAGTCCTAAAGAACCCCACTGACCTGCCATCTAATCCTCAAAAGCCCTTTATTTAATAGTTTAGTGGTTAGAACTACTTGCTTTAAATTACACAAACTGTTTTTCATTCAGAAACCAGAATAGGAGGATCTATTCTTCAAGGTGAAAAATGATGCAGTTTAATGGTACAAGAAGGTTCTCATCTGTGCTTAATGAATCTTCTGTTTTCCTGACTTTGGCACAATTTCAGTAAAAAGGACAGAAAACCCCTATGTTTTTCTGTTATGATAGTCTGGGTGTTCTTCCAGGACACAGGAGACATGGTTTTCAATCTCCTCAGGCAGAGGATAGAAACATGAGCTTCCTACTTCCTTAATATATGCTTCCTGTATTAGCTTACTGTACAAACCTATATTTAAAAAGTAACTCATTCATTGATTTACAAAGAAAGTGGGATACCACACTTGAAGGTTACATCATCTGGATCTTGACTGGATAGATACATTTCTCTGTAATGTTGAATATGCCATGCAGAATGTGGAATTTTAGAGATATTTTTGGTTAACTGTGAGGAAGTGCCTGCTAAGTAAGTTGAATTTGTTGAATTTTTTTATTCTGCATGCTGAACAGAAGTCCCATTTTCTATCACTGAGAGTCTCTGTCTCTCAGTTGTGTGGGTATCCTATGGCTATCTATGGGCTATTTATGGGTAGCCCTCTGTAGTCACAAGTTAAAACTCTCATTTTAAACCCTAAACATTTATGATGTAATGTTTAAGGCATATTATACTATAAATAGAACATATTTAGTTAGTTACATTGTTTTTAACAAAAAGGTGTGAAAGCACCAGTTGATTAAGTACTTGTAAACCATCAAATAACATAAATTAAGGCTATATGGATCACACAAGTAACTTTTGTTTATCTGTCATTAAAACTAGTGTTTTATTTCTCAAGCATTTTGATGGAAATTAGGACCAAGCCAACACAGGATAAATTTAATTTTAACATACTTTCAGGCCTAGCTAGTGTTTTTGATATGAAAACAGTTAAACCTATTCCTGAAATTGAACATACAGAAAATAATCCCAATATGGTGTTCATACACAAAGACTTTGTTTCACTGCAAATCTGGTATTGCATACATTTTCCTAAAACTGTATTTACTGCTTTCACCTTTTTTCCATCATTCTCTGGTTTTGATCTTTATTTTGGCAACAGCCAATAGACACATCAAATTGGACTCAGACACAGTATACACAAGACGATTTTGGCACTTGAATCCCCGAGATTTATTTCTGGCTAAATATGTAACTGTTAGAACAGCACCAGAAAAACTTATTCTGTTCTATCTAAAATGCTAAGAAAGAGGCACTCTGGCTCTGGAGCTGTCCACAGGGTGAATTATCTTGGTGTCAAGGAGCCTAGAAACTCTGAGCTTTTCCGTTGTCTGCCAGGTTAGTTTCAGAGATGCTACCAGGTACTGAGTTACCAAATCTCTGCCAGAAAATTGATGGTTTTTTTTTCATAAATTTGGACTGCTTGCCCAAGACATTTAGTCTTTGCTGAATTGACAACTTCTGGTAGAAACATCTCATCAATCTCACTTGTTTGCTGCTGTTTTTAATCATGCAAATTTACAACTAACAGCTCTGTGGTTAGTCTCCCCTATATTAATCTGATGTTTCTAACTGTTTGGAAACATACGTAATTTATATAAAAATGGCAATTATACTTTTATACTTGTGTACCCTAAATATATTTTCTGGACATTTTAGAAACTTATTTCATAATAACTTCTTTACACATAATTTTAAATCCAATGATTCTGGTTCTCAGTAGACACAAACTGTCATATTGGCAAATACAGGTTAATAACTTACAAATCAGGTCTACTCTGCCATCAGTGGAAGAGCTCTGAATGCAAAATTATACAAAAAGCTTGAATAAAACAAGAGCTTCAAATCTTGGCTTTATGTCAAAAGCATTAAAAAGAGTAGTGTATAGTATATAGTATTTTGTAAATATGTTATGTCCTAGATTGGGGTGTCTTGTTTGTAAAATGGGAAACCTAAAGAAAAATCAAATAATGTGATCTCATTCAATAAGCCCTTTTTAAAAAAATATGGTCTTATAAAACACTGCAGTGGCCTGTCCAATAAAAATATCTTGGTAAACTCATTTGTACTGCTTTGTGAAGGATATATCAGTTGCATTTGGATTATTATCAAAATAATTCCAACTTTGTTCACAGATATGACAGAAGAAGGTATAATCACATACAGTTTCTAACTGACAGTCAGACTTTAGAGATGAAGAGATCAAAATAGATTTTTCAATCCTTATTATGAGTTCAAACATCTCAAATACTGATACCAATGACAATTTTATTATCTAATTCTAAATGCCCAAGGGAATGAGGATCACATTAACACTCGTGACATAAGAAGCAGGAAGATATTCTTATAATGAAAAAAAATTCTACCATTTCCTTTTTCATTTTTTTATTATAGGCTATCCTTCAGCTTCAACATGCATGCCTTCTCAGCCAACTTTTTAGGGCCATAAATCCAGTTTACTGCTGTCTGCATTCTATACTAGCTATCTTTCTGAATACTACCCCCAGGACAGATTTGAACAAACTGTTTCCTTTTTAACGAAGAGGAAACCTAAGCCACAACCATTTGATGGAAAAATACTTTCTTCTGTCTGGATAAAACAGGAAAGTCTTATGGATTGTGTTATGCAGAGGTCACTAAAAATACCTGTAAAAGTTTCTAATGATTTTAAACTCTAAGACGCTAAACCAATTTGAAAAGAAAGAAATCTACCCTTAAATTCCATATTTGTCTTTCTTACATTGAAATGCATTTGTATTCATGATTTACTGCTAAACTTCAGAATTAGGATGTCTTGTAGATCACCTAGAGGAATGGGTAGAAGATACAAAGATATAATAAGAGACAAAAGGCATGTATATGCTTTTGTTATTCAGTGATAGTTCACTGCTGTAGTACGCTAGGCAAACAGGCTTTTGGGATTAGATAATCAACAATTGCAGGCAGCTTCTGCTGAGATTTTCAAAACCACCATGTATCAAATCTGTTACAGTGATTTTGAAAACATCACAGGCAAATGATCCGCACCTTCAAAGGTTTAAAACACTTTTGAAAATGCAGCATTTTATGGCACCTGTAAAAATGGACTACTGAATAAATTTCTTGCTTAATGAAATTGGCACAACCCTCCTAGCTGAAGATAAAATGCCCATTTCTTTTAAAATCCTTAATAATTTTATTTAATAGATTTCTGGAATTGCCACTGAAAAAGCTTATCTTTTTGTGCGCTATTGGCCTCCACTTTGATACACTAGTGGCTTATATTTAAAAGAATAAAGGTTTGGAGGGTTAGAGTTCATAAAGGCTGCAGTAGAAGGGAACAAAACCTTCAACACTGATTTTTAAAAGCAAGTAAAAGTAAATTCTCAAATGTTTTTTTTTTATTGACTTAACAAAATCACATACTGTGGAATATTAATGTTCATGGACTTACAAAGATAAAACATGTCAAACTACCAGAATATCACATACACTTAGGGATCCTTTCCCACTTACTACATTTTAACTACCACTGGCGTAAAATGCAATGACAGCTTCAGAACATATCGTATGGCATAAGAGATGAAAATTAACTTTTTGAATCAAGCTGAAAATTTTCCATATGGAAAACTCATTCCTAATAACAAAATTTTGTCAAGGTCCCAGCTAATAGAATATAATTTCAGATCTCAGCTACCCATCATCTAGGTAACAGAGGCTGATGAAGGCATATTAGTCAACACTTTCATTATCTTTTCTGGATCCTAAGAAAATACTAGTTTATATTTATGGTGTTGGTATTTGGCCATACAGTGGGTCCTGGATTTGGGCCATGTTACCCAGGTTGACATGACCTTCATGATCACAGAATGTGGGCCAATTATAGCAGTAAAGTATACGTTAAAGAAACAGAGAGACTGCAACTGAAAATTTAGAATTTACCTCTCTGAGGACAAGAAGGATCTGGTTTTGAGAAGAGCTAAGCACTGGATGCTCATAACTTCATGTAAATATCCAGTGTCAAGTGTTTTGAAGATCAGACTTCAAATAGCACCACTTTGATCCACCAGCAGCCTACCAGCTACCCTGGGAAAATGTAAACACTTCAATCTTGGAAGTTTTCAAGACTTGGGTAGTCAAGTGGTCTTGCTTCAGGTGGAAAGTTGGTCTAGAAGTTTCTTCCAGCCAACATCTCTAGGATTCTACAAGTTGAATATATTTTTATGCATATTTCATGGGGTAAACTCCTGTCACCACTGAATTCAATGCCAAGTCTTTCAATGATTGTTCAAGAGCAAGATTTCATTCTGAGAAAAAAGTATCTACTACTGTTAAAATGGACTTCTCGCGTATCTAAAATACATACGCTTGTTTTTATATTTGATTGTCCTGGCTGTGAGTAGAATATGGTTTATGATGATGAAACAAAAAAAATATATAACAAAATACAAAGGGATAAAAATATATTTGATTATTTAATTTCATCATTAATTTTCATTCAGTTGGAGTTAATTGTATACTTAATCTTCTATTAATTTAATATTGAAAGTGAGCAAATTAAATTTTAATACATCAGCATAAAACCATTGTAGCCAGCTGAGGTACAAAATCTGCTAGTGGAAATGGATCAGCTCTGATTCTCTAAGTTGCAATATATCTTCCTTCATTAGTAAAAAGATATGACTATCTTTGTAGCTGATAAAGCATTTTAATCGATTTTTAGCATTTTCTCTTAGCATCAATTTCTGGCAGATTCACTCCTTTTTTCATTATACAAATTGATGTGAAATTAAACCATGCCCTGAGGAGAGAAAAAGGATGAATCAATAATATTGATATTTTATCCAGAACTTGAAGCTGAGGATTTTAATGGAATTAAAAATATGTTTAGTAAAATTAGTGCAGAAAATGCAGACAGTATGAATGTTAAAATCAAAAGGCTATAAAGGTCATTGTGAATAGGATGTATGCTTACTAGATATTTTAATATTTTTTTCCTAAACAGATATTTGCCTTCTTTATAAAATAAATGTACACATTCTTTTGTTGACTTTCTGCCATGTAGCCACAAACTCACAGATTTTAAGGCCAGACAGAAGACTTCTGTATCACACAATCATCACACAGTTTTATTTTAATACCTCTGCAATGAATCCAATAGTTTATTTCATAACTGTGGTTGTCTATCAGATGGGTATCCCTCTCAGCCTTATTTCCAATTTTTTTTGATACTATGGAATGGCAATACATACTCTAGGTGTAAACATATACATAGTTTAATACTTATATACATATCTGGGGCAGGTCTGAGAAACAACAGGGTAGCACACTCTGGAGGAAACAGCTAGGGAACACACAGACTTAAATAACCATATCTGTGCTTTCCACTTGCCTCAAGAAGGTGTCATTTGCCAGACTATTCAGCAGCCTTAGTGCTTAAGCATCTATGACCACAAAATGGGGCAGTTGTTACCTATCCTACCTGGTACTCAAATGGCTCTGGAAATTTATGGTAAGTATCAGGGGAAAATGTTGAGTGCAGGGATGGGGAACATATGGTTTGATTGAAGCTGAGGTGGCCCATAACTTCAGTTATTATGACCTATGGCCACTTTCATGTTATCTAATAATGAAATTAAAAAAATAATAAATTATGTGTGACCCACATAGGTGTTTGAAAGGCCTACTTGAATAAAGATAGCTAAGAGTATAGAATATTACTTCATCTTGTCTCATGCACAGACAGGTATCATGAATCATACTTTGCACTCCATTTTGTAATCTTTCAAATGGTATTCTCTGTTTCCTGCAGCAGAATTATAAAGCGGCTTTTAGTAGAAATTATCTGAGTATGGAACTGGACCATGGAGCTAAAGAGAACAATCGCATCATTTGGCGGTGTCCCCTCCCAGCTTCTTGCCCAATCCCAGCTCACTCACGGGGAGCAGGATCAGAATGTGAAAAAGAGAAAACCTCCAGGCTGTGCAAGCACTGCTCAGCAATAGCTGAAACACTGGTGTGTTATCAACACTGTTTTAGCTACAAATCCATAACAGAACCACACTGCTGCTATGAAGAAAATGAACTCCATCCCACACCTATCCATATGGAAAGACAGGAGTGATTCTGCTTAGAAAATCTTGGCAATAAACTAGACATGTGGGGGCTTCCAGATAGGAAAGACTGTGTATCGGGCTGAGAAGAAGGCACTTAGTGTAGCTCTATCAGCATCATGGTATCTGGCCAATTGTCAGTAGAACCCCAGACCCCAAAGCATCTCAATACTGCTTTGTTTTACTGTGCTTTGATAGGGTTTTTAAAATAGTTGAGAACTATTATAAAAACATAAGTAGTTCTCTGCTGTTGCTATGATTTGAAGTCTGATCCTTGTCCTTGCTTCAGCCTGAATTCAATGGCAAAGTGCTGTTGAGTTTAATGATTTCAGTGTCTCACTATTTATATTTACAACTTGATATGCTCCATCTGTTTTGTTCCTGTCAAATCAGTCACGTTATATGTCTGATAAATATTTATAAATACAAGTTAATAAAGTGAATCCATTTGGAAATATAGTATGGAGCAGTGATATTCAATGCTGCTTTTTTGAATGGATATCATTAAGATGAAGTTGCTTATTATATGTACAAAAGATCACAGGAAACAGGGAAAGGAATTAGCTCTGCACATCTACTTGCTGTTACATGAAACTTTATTCCATAATTCTGTTCCTTTTCAAATGGTTTATGATCTTTGCAGTTTAAAAGGCAAATTTCTGATTCAGCAAATTTGATAATTTCAGTGCTACTTTATTTCACCATTAACTTACTAATGGGTAGTTCATACCCATGTGTTCCTGTGCCAACTTTATCCCTGACCTCAACTTTATCTCCTTCCTGAATATTTTTATCCCTCAGTGTAGACAACAGATGTAACAATAGCCTTCATTCTGTTCATCTTTCCTGTGACTAAAGTGCTACACTCTGTTTCAGACAGTGGCTAAATAGTATCTTGCATCTTTGTATTAGTATTTGCGTTTGGCACAACCTGTTGTAATGCCAGTTCATTATCCATATTATAATTTTGCACTAATATCCTTCTTATTCACCTCAACTTCAAACGTGTCAGTATTCGAGGGATCTGTGAATGAGTGTGTGCTCCTGAACCTAGAGAGTTGTGTGTGTATGCTTCTACTAGTGACCATCAGCCCTTACCAGCCAAGGAAGAGGAGTGGATTTGGCTGTCAGTGCCTGTAGTTTATGTGAGTCTTGTATGTAAGTGCTGTGGAAGGCAGAGCCTTGTCTGTGTGACTGCCCGCGTTAGTGTCCTCTGTGTGTGCGTCTGTGCACATGTGTGTGCCTCTGGGATGTAAATTGACTGAACATGCAAACAGAAAAGCAGCAGCTGCATCCCTTGGCATGGGAGAGAGACCCCTGGGCACACTGGGCTGGGGTCCAGTAGCGGGGAAGCGGAATCCCTGGGCCCCAAGCTGCTGGAGATGGCAGCCACTTAAAATATCCCTTAGCATTTATTATACTTAAGAACCTTAGAAGTAGCCTGTAATAGTTTCTTCCAAAAACCTTTGTTCGTGTTATACACCATTCTATTTTACTATCACCATCTTTATATTCATTTTGCTACTTTTCTGAATAATGTATCTCTTTTGATGCTTGCATTCCAGGCATGATTTGTTATAAACACTGTCCTGTTACCCTTATAAGGGTCGCTTATGCTTAATCAGTATCTCTGGTTCCTAAATTCTGCTGCCAAAACTGCTTGCTATAGAGAAATACTCAATTTCTTTTTACCCTTACCTAAACCTCTAGCAAACTTCTGCACAGTTCATTTTTACGTTCTATATACTTTCACCAGTACTATTTCCTTCTTCTTTTATCTGCTGCTGAATTGTTACTTTTCTAGTACTTAACACTAAAACGAAGTAGCGTGATAAAATGAATCTTTTCCAATGTGTTATCAAGTATTATAGGGAAACAATATTGAATTAACAGCTTGTACAGTAAATTGCATTCTTGACCTTATGCATTATTGCAGTAAGGAAATTGGAAAAGGAAAGGGAAAGGGAAAGGGAAAGGGAAAGGGAAAGGGAAAGGGAAAGGGAAAGGGAAAGGGAAAGGAAAGGGAGAGGAGAAAATAAATCTTTCTAATTTTTTGGCATTGTATATTTCTGATTCCTTTTCATTTTTTCTTTGTCAATGAGTTATCTTAAGGACCTGAACTGCAGGAAGTAATTTTAACATGGCAGCCTAGTGGGGCTGATACTATATTTCCATAAACTGGCCTCTCTTGAGCTATGCCTATTTTAGAACAAGAGACCTTCTGCTTCTAAAGTAACTATCTAACATAGCAAAATAAGGAAAAAAGAAAGAAAATTGTAAAAGAGTGAAATAATATAATTCATTAAGCAAAATAAAATATTGGTGATCCTGTGAGAATGCTGATACGCCTTTCAGCTATTAAATATTATGTAAAGGAGACATAGGAGACATGTAAAGGAGTCTGTTAGTCTTTTATGCTCAGCATCAGAGTAAGTACCTGAGAGACTCAATTATTGTAGCTGCAGTTGCAGGTACTGAGAAGCACACCTAATGACAATTCTCTTTCATAGATATGTTCTAAGTTCCTCCTGACCTATATTTATCATATTAGTAATTAAAAAGTTAAGATATAATGACCCTGAAGAACTGCTTTTGACTTGGAGGCTGGACCTTCTATGGGATGTGAAATTTATATTTTATATTGCTGTCTGTTTTCTTTTGCTTATAACCCAGGAACACTAACTGAGGTGGATAAAAAAAATGCTGCTCTTATTCTAGTGGATGAAAGGGATGTGAACACAGTACAAGCAACAATATTTCATGGATTCTTTTGTTTTCCTTCATTAGGGTCCTTAACCCTTGCTAATTTGTTGTCACTTGATGATTATATTCTCACTGCAGAAAAATTAGGAAGTTAGCTTGAGATTTTATACAAATAGTTTTAAAATCTGATAATTTAAAAATCTCCCTTTATTTCCTGTTTATACTGTTAAAAATCAAACAAAACCTTTGAAACGGTAAATTCTTATGCAATTCTTATGCTAAAACTGGATCTGATAAGCTTGAGTAGATTTACTACTTTGAATCATCAGTAATACTCAGGGCTGGTTGTTACTGAAGTATTTTTTAGGGGTTTTACACAAAATTTCATTTTTTTCCTACATATTTGGTAGCTCTGGAAGGTAACATAATGATCATGAAGGGTTCTTGAGTGTTCTCTGTGTTTATGGCTTCTTGAGAAACAACCACTATGTCAGAGAATGACTAGTAAATACTTCCATTGACATCCAAAAAACTAAAGCTTACACCTTAGTTCTCTACCTATCCCTTCTTGAAAAACTTTCCAATTTGCTAACCAATTTCAACCAAACATGGCAGAGGATTGAAGTTCTTAAAACACTCATGCGTATTTAATGAAAAAGAGTTTTCTGGACTATAAGAGAAGCACAAATGGCTTTGAGTGAAGGATGAGCCTCAGATAAGCCACCAAATATCATGAGCCACTAGAGAGTTATATGGGAAAATGTCATTATATATACCCCATCTATGGAAAAAGCAGGTGGGTGTTGCTACCAAACAGGAGACATGATCCATGGGAAAACAGGTTCCATTAGCTGTGCTGCTCAGGATACTACTTCAGTGTGCCTGTTAAGAATCACAAACATATGAAGGTTAAAGTTGATATAAAATGTTGTGTTTTGTTCTCCTGAGTTATAGGTAATGTACAACGTTGACTTTCTGGACCTTTTACTTCCAACTGCTACTTCCAACTGTTAAATTTTAATTTAATGAATCCCTTGCCCCTTTCTGAAAAATGTAAGAGAAGACTTGTTTTTTGTGGGTGCGAATGGACATATTCTTGCTGTTGTTGCCAAGTGTCTCTTCCCAACTCTTCTGTTTATATCCTGTTCGTGTGTACGCTTTCTCACTTCACTACGCTGTTTCTGTTAATTACGTAACTCGCAAAACATAGATGTATGTTTCTCATTCTTAGGTAGTACTCAGATCTAGGAGATACCTACTGCTGGTTCTTACAATAACAGACTGAATTAATTTGATGGGTGCACAGCTTCAGATGCAGCATGTTACACAAAGTTTGAATGTTGTGACTACTAAATCTAGTACAGAAAGTGCCCAAAGTAACTAGCAGAGTATTTGGATTTTCTGGTAAGTCTGAAAACTGTGCCATCTACACTATACAACAATAGAGTTATGGCTTACTCTTTAACTTTTCTCCTCTTTAGCAATAATTACAGCAGAGCTGATTTTGAGGAAAGGAACTTTATTTCAAAAATGTATCTTTTTCAGGAAAACAGCAAGATTTTATGAAAAAACTGAAAAATTGCAATTTTTTTCATAAAAAAAAAAAACAGGAAAAGTGTTGATATTTTCTGCAGAAAATGTGTTAAATGAAATTATTTTTGTTGAATAAAACTTTCTGTTTTCTGGCAAACTGTAGTCAGTAATATCAACGCACAAGAAAGGGGAGATTCCAAAAATACTTTTCTTCAGTTGAAAGGATGAACAGAGATTTTATTTGATACCTCTTCGCAAATGTGTGGGGGCAGGAATTAATTATTGGACCAATTTAATTTGAGTCCTCATACAACACATTTGACTTAATTCGGTCTTACAAAGAAAGGTTTCTGCCTGCTCCTAAGTATTTGTATCTTATCAAACTTCTTTGAGGGTCTATATTCTGGCATCCACTGATGAAATGATTTTTAATTTGGTCTTGAACAATGGAAAATTAATTACAGCTATTGCATTAGTTCTTTCATAGAGTTCTGGTACCTTGGGGAAAATGTACAGATCTACTGAAATACCTTACCTATGAGTGTGAACAGCTCAATCCATTATTTTACACAAAATATTTCAAAATGTTATATGCCTTTATTAATGACAGAAACGTAACCAGTTTTTTTGTGAACTATACCTGTATTAAATGATATGTAACCAGGTGCAGTAAAAATAGCCAATAACCTTTTTTTCCTGATTCTAAACATGTTAGCATATACAACATCATCACATTTTCTGCACCACTGTGAAGAGTGACCTAGTTCTGTCTTTTTTTCCACTATCTTATTTTTGTTATGAGATTGGAAATTATGAGGTTTTGTATTAATATAAATTACATTTTGCCCACTCTGTGCTCTGTGATTGTCAGAATGAAGTTTTCTGTAATGCTTAAAAAAATGATACTTTTATTCATTAAAAATCCTTGTGCTGTTGAGTAAACTGTTCAGAATTTACATTGAGAAAAGACTGTTCACGTCTATACCTGAAAAAAATGATGAATTCTTTAATTTTTGGTGCTTCTAATATTTCCATTACTAAGATATCATTTGCTACACAGGGCGTGAATGGAATTTTTCCAACAGCTGAGCTTGTACAAAATAACATTATCTGTCTTAGCCATTGGCCTTTACTTGAATATGTGAAGTATGATCTCATACTGGATTACTAGCAGTGTAAACTAGTTTTAAGACATTCAGAGAAGGTCATTGGAGAATTATTCTTGTGTGGACTATGGAATATGAATTCTTCTTGCTTCTTACACAAATGAACATTCAGATGGAAGCTGATTTTATGGGCCATATCCAATTGAATGTAAAGGTAAGAAACATTTTTCTTGAACAAAACACGTGTGGGCAGTAACTCTTTCATTTCATCTTAGATCGCTAAGAATTTTCTGAAATGTTTTATGCTATTGGAGAAAGTATGGCCTTATCTGTAGTATTAAACTCATAAAAATCGAGTTGGGTGGCTGTGCAACAGGTTTCACGGCCACTCCTTCCAGACCTCTACATAGCTGAGACAGAGGGAAGAATCAGCGTTATCAGCTGTCATCAAAATTATATGAACTTGTGTTTTCATTCACAGAAAAAAGTCAAATTCTGAAACATACTGCCACATTTTAACTGAGAGCATCAGGTTCTAGCTGTCATAGAAACCAGATCTATGTGTTTTATTTTTACGAATTATGAAGCAAATTCTTGTAGGAAACGTCCAGGTTTAGATTAGAATTTGGTGTTCATGACTAAAAGGAGGAGCGGGGAGGGAGGAGAGGAAAAAAGGTAAAAGTTTCAGATTTAACAAATGAGAATCCTGTAAACTTGAAGTATTCTGTCCCAAGAAAGTACAATCTCAGTGCTTTTGCATCAGAGGCTTCAAATCCAAAGACACCTACTGAAACTCAAGAGAGATTGAAACAAGTATTACCACTGACTGGAAATTATCTTAGATCAAGCCCTGCATCAGAACCTCTGTGTGCTTTCCAAGTGCCTTAGAATAGCTTCCAGGAGGATCTGCTCCATGGCAGATGGATCTTCTGGGCACAGAGGTGAGAATAACTGGCCTGTAGATCCCTGGGTCTTCTTTTTTCCCCTTTTTAAAAATGGGGGTTATGTTTCCCCTTTTCCAGTCAGTGGGAACTTCACCAGTCTGCCATGACTTTTCAAATATGATGGATAGTGGCTTAGACACTTTATCTGACAGTTTCCTTGGATGCACCTCATCAGTTCTCATGGACTTGTGCACATTCTAGTTCCTTAGATTTTCTGGAACCTGATCTTCTCCTACAGTGTGCAGTACTTCATTCTCCCAGTCCTTGCCTTTGGATTCTGTGAATTGGATGACATTGCTGGAGAATTTGCCACTGAAGACTGAAGCAAAAATGTCACTGAGTACCTCAGCCTTCTCCATGGAGGTTGTAGCCAGGTCTCCCATTTCACTCATCAGGATAGTACAGTTTCTTTCATCTTCCTTTGTTGCCGTATGTACCCAAAGAAACCCTTCTTGTTATTTTTCACGTCCCTATCCAAGTTCAGCTCCAGCTGTGCCTTGGCTTTCTTGATCCCCTTCCTGTACCCCCAGACCATATCCCTTTAGTCTCCCCAGGATGTGTATCCCTGCCTCCATAGTTAAATATTTTGGTTTTGTGTTTTAGTTTGGCTAAGAGGTCTTGACTTAGCCTAGAATCCTGCCTCCCCTGCCTGACTTCTTGCATGTCAGGATTGAGAGCTCTTGTGCATAAGAAAAATGTCTTTAAATATCTCCCAGTTCTTATTTGCTCCTTTAACGCTGAGGGCAGTTTTCCAAGGGATCTCATGCACCAATGCCCTACACAGCCAAAAGTATTTTCAAGTATTTTTTAGTAATCCTCAGATTACTATACTGTTCAGTAGCTAAAGATTTAACACAATCTGTTATTGTTGGCTTCAAAGTCAGAAGTGGGTTAAGATGGACTGAAGAATTTTAGAGCAGTTATTCTTTCATCCTGTTTGTTTGCAGACTTAGGAAAATCTCATTACAAAGGACACATTAAATTCCCTTTTGAAAGTTTATCTTCATATAGAAGGGAGTCAGCAGTGTTATTCTGAATGTCTATAAATTCAAGTTAGTGGATCCAGCAAAGGGAAACTGAGATTGTAAACCTGCTTCTTGTCTGCTTCTGTGCTTTATGAGCAAAACATGAGTAAATGCTGTTTTAGCAATACACAAATTATTTGGTTATCATTAATAGGTTTTAATGATGTTTAAAATACTAACTGAAACTTAAAATGCTGCAATAGGTAGATGGAAAGTGGAAAGTTGTTTACTAGTACCTATTTACAAATGATTTTCATTTAATTTTCCAAACCAATTTGGAAAATATACTAAACTAATTTGGAGAGATTTATTCTCTGAAGGATAATAATGTATACTGTAATTTAGTCTGGAATAGTTGCTAATAATTTTAGGATAGATGAAAATTAATATTCTGCAATTAATTGTTTTTCTCTGTTATCGTTACTTAGAAATATTGAATTTATGTTTTACTTCAGACTCAGATGGTTGCTAAGGAAACCACTTGTATTATATTTGTGGGTATGGAATAGACCTTAACTATAAAAAGAAAATAGGCAAATGTGTTTACAACTACCTTCTATTCAGAAAGAATCATACATTTTAATCAACAGGTGATCCTCATTAATCTTAATTTCTGTATTTTAACACAACAAAAATTTACACTGCACACACCTTTCCAGGAGGATTTATTATTACTGATGTCATATAAAGATGACATCACAGTAAGAGTTCAGTGCACAGTTAAATAAATGGAGACTAAGTTAAGGTGTGGATGGGAAACTATGTTAGGACATTCAGCTGGTCCTGGATTTAAATATAGCCAAATACTGTCATTTTCCCATTTCAATCTGCCCTGCCCAAGTAGAATTGCAGAACATCGTTCAGTAGGAGCTACTGCCCTTTGGGAGGGAATTAAAATCAATGTTCTGAACACTCATATCCCTCAAAGACCGTGGCACTTCATGTAAAGTTACCTTTGAGGGCATGGCCAAGTAATAGCTTGGATTAGCTGTTTGCTTCATGGAGGAAGCCCATCTTTGGGGATCTATCCACTAGATAAAACGTGCTTTGGATTAGATACTTGAGCAAGTGATTCAATTTGCCCTAAAGATGGCGGAACTTAGAAAGATTATATAAGTTACATTTATATATGTTTAGAGAGGTTATAGAATAGAGGAGGAAAAGGGAGACTATTTATCAATTCACAAATTTCTACCAAGTATCCACTAAATATAGATAAGATTGTTGTGATCATAGTCAGGAATTCTGAGGTTCTGTAATGAGGATACAGGTGATGTTTATGAGCATCCTGTTGCCTTATGATAAATACAAGACTGAAATAATGAATCTCTTACCTTCATTTGGTGCTTAGGTAACTGTGTGTTTGTGCCCCAGGGCCCTGACAGCCCCGACTGTCTGTGCAGCCCTCTGGGGCTCCTTTACCCTGCCCATAGCCCAGGACCCCATTTCACCCCCCTCCCAGGTCTGTCAGTCACTGCCCCAGTGACACTTTCTCCAGCTCCCACAGCCGGGGCCTGGCCATGGGCCCTATCGAGCCAGGCCCACCCGCAGCCCCCCAGCCTGGCCTGTTCCCCTCCCCAGGGAGGTGCCTGATGCTCAGGGCTCTATCTGACCGCAGTTCTCCACATCGGGCCTGATCCTGACCCCCACCCACAGGCTGGCAGCCCAGCCTGGTCTTGGCCCTGTTGTCACCCGTCAGACCCAGCCACAGTCTCCGGGCCTGCCCCACTCCCTCGCTCGGTGTTGCCACTCCCAGGCACGGTGTGTATGCCTGAATTGCTTCACTCGATCTGCACCCTTTCAGCTGAAAACCCCTAAGCTGAGCACAACAGGAGGAGTTTCCTTGATTACAGGAAAAGCCTGAATCTAACCTCCAGCACAGATGCAGAGAGGGCAGCTCTGGAATGACACAGTCTGCAAGGGGAGGGAACAGCAAAGCAGAGAAAGAGCAGGGCGGTGCATGCTGGGCCTAGCAGAAATCTTGTCCTGCTTCTCCATGAGGCACTGTAAGTTGCTTATCTAATGTTATATCTATTATATGTATTTTTCACATACAAAAAGTACAGAATAGAAAGCTTGCTGTTGAGAGGCAGCTTTGGCCCAGCAGCCTCGGGAAGGCCTTGGGGCCTGCTGTAGCTGGGGCTGGGTGGGCCCTAAAAGCGCAGCCTGAGGAGTGGGGCATGTCAGAGTGAGCACACAGCTGTGGTATGGTGGCTAGTTTTCCTAACCTGACTTGAATACAAGCACCTGGGCCTCTGGTAGGGAAGAGATCGTGGACTTCATAGATTAATTCAGGCCCTGAAACAGAGAGTTGTGAGAGGGTCAGTGAGAGGAACTGGTAGCAGCCTGCAGCATTTCTAAGCCCAGCAAACACCTGTGTTTAATTAAAGGGCAGATTTTTGATCCTGTCCCATTTTGATACCTTCTGATCCCATTTCATTATTCATCCATCACGAATAGCTGCTCTCATTTCTGGGTATACACTTTTCCTAAATTTTCACCCATTCCTGATTAACATGCTTATCAAAAGGCTAGGTTTATAGTAGAGAGCCACCTCAGTTGTTAAACAATTACAATGCCAGAAGCAAGTATTAGTTTACATGAGACTGCTTTCCCAACCTTTACCACATGTTGGGTACCTTGCTGAAGTATGATCAAGAGTTTCAGGAAGGATCTGCAAAGCCACATGCAGTGTAAAGAATAGTTATTACCAGTTATTGTGACTAACTTCTTTTGAAATTTCAAGATAAGCTGAAGGCAGCTTTCTCCTTTTGAAGAATAAGATTATGGCTGGAATATAGTTATAGGGAATTCTGGAGAGCTAATGTAGCTGCTAAAGTGAATTTAATGAATTCAGATGGTCTGCAAGATATAATTTGGGAGATGCTACCTGCAGCTGTGACTCACTTCCCATTAATTTTCTAGTAGTCCTGGGTTTCCTACCCATCTGGAAACTATTATTTAGGATTATAGTTGGGGTTAAAGTCCTGGAGACTAGGAGCTGTAATTTTGATAGGAGTTTAAGTAGGCCAGGCATAAGAATAGGGAGTTGTTAGAGGGTAATAAAAAACTCCCTTATTCTTAGTTTTCAAGGTGTTCAGAGGACTTTTCCTATGGATAAGTCCAGTAATAGCTTGATTAGTTTGTTTACAGAGAATGTGGTCCATGTAGAAATTCTATTATAAAACTGTCAAGCTCAAAGAAGTAAATGATGGACCAAACCTGGTTCATATCAGCCATTTCTCTTCTCAATACACAGAAGTTCTGAGAACCTTGCCTATCTAGAAATCTGGAGTTCAGATTGTGGCTGATATCAAAGTTTTCTTTCCATGTAATGTTTCAGAAAGTTAGGCTACTAGGATCTGTTTAGATAAATTCAGTGTTGACTATAAAACTGTTTCCAGAAGATGCTTCCTTTTAGTTTTCAGTGTCCTCGATTATCTGAAATAGTGGGCATAGAGTTAGGGTTAGGGGTGTGTTCCAGACTGATGTATTGAATTAAGCTCATATTTTAAAACAAACAAACAAAAACCTGATGCTAACTGGTATAAGAACGTTATCTTTAGTTTTTCAACAACCATTAGTATCTTGTTTATATGGAAAGCTATGAAAGCCCACACAGAAAAATAAAGACTTTGGAGTGAAGAGTCTAGAAAGTCTGTTTTCTAACTGCTGAATTTCAGTTCATTCTCTATAAGCAAATCAGAAAGTGTCACCCCTCAGTGTCAGTGCTTTTTCCTCTGTTGTTGATGGTGTGTTGCTTGCCTGAGTGGAATGCTATTGTTAAGGTTAGGGTTTGGATTACAGCTGCAGGAAGACAGTCTCACTGAAGGTCTCAGTCACGCTCAGCATGCTCTCTGGGGTGTACGAATGAGCACACACAGAGGCAGTTACTGTGCAGTAGCTAACAGAAACCCAGGAAAATGTTTATGCCAGGTTAAACCCACAGTCTATCTCGTCTAGTTTCCTGTTAATAATGCTGACCAACACAATACTGTCTAAGACAGAGAATAAAAACAGGGTAAGCTTACAGTGACTTTTCCCATAATACCTTTTCAGCTCCAAAAATTTGTGATTCAGAGGCTTCCTGTGCCAGAAAAATTGCCTTTGGTTTCAAATGTGCCATGCAATATACATGTTCTTACCTTAACCTTACTAGAAGTCAAGGTTCAACTACTACACTGGTGAATACTTATGGTTCTTCAGTGATAGTGATGTTGGATACTGGGCCAAGCCAGTCTGAAAGAAAATGGGAAGCTAAAGGTGCTTTCCAAAGCAGAAGTATAATGTTCCAAATGAATTGAATGTTATGATCCAGTGGTGTTGATAATCAGCTTATGAAACAAGAACGAAATACCCTGATACAACTATTCCTGGAAAAACACATAGCCTTGCAGCAGAAAGACTGTTTGGCAGGTGGCTCCATAGTATGTACTGAAGCAATAGAAGTCACCTTGAGAGCAGATGGAATACAATCAAAGATTAATGGCAAATTTATGATCCTTTTAAGAACAGGAGCCAAATAAAGTCAAATTGAATCATAAATTTAGAAGCTATATAGGATCAGAACATGTAAAAGTAGACATTATTGGTAAAATCAATTTGGCTACATGACTGAGAACAGAGAGCACTCTGAAATGCTGCAGGATGGGTTCTGGGCCAGTTTTTCTAATCGTTCTAAGCAATTAAAAGAGAGGAGGAGGGGAACTGAAATAGAGCACAGCAAAAGGCATAGACTTTCTAAATTTGAAAAAGAGACTTTTCTGTCTATGGGCTTTGGGAATTCCAGATAGGATATAGAATAGGTAGGATATGGCATAGCAGTTAAACCTTCTGTCATATCAGAAGACCTTTGGATTCCCTGTGTAGCACTAAGTGCATATTTAACAGCTTGTGTGAGAGGCACTGTAGAAGTCTAGGGTCTTCTAATCATTCAGCACTTAAATAAGATAACTATTTATTTGTTTTCTCAAGTTTTATCGAAAGAAGGCTGTAAAAGAAATTTATATATAAAATAGTGATGTCTGAGATATGTTTATTCATAAATATTTATTATAGAATGTTTATTATAGACTGCGCTAGCAGTAAAGCTATGTTACCTTCATGTATGCTAGCCAAAATGATGTCAATTTCTTTGTGCTATCTAGTTCCTTTAACTTCTAGCTAAAACTAGAGATTTCATATGCGAATGACTTAATGTTACCTTGTTTTAGGCAGTGGGGAGTCTGCAAACAGTAACAACTGGGGAGAAGAAAGTGAAACAGGAAATTAAGCATTAGTACAGTGTTTCATCAATTTTACTTATGTCTTACCTTTCAGTACCAAGTATTGCTTGAGAAATAAGAAATTAAATTTATCCAGAAAATAAATCAAAGTATCACAGTTGCAGCAAGTAGGCTGAATTCAACAAATACATTATTTTTTTTTATAAATAAATCCCATAGTAGTAAAATTAAGTAAGGCTTTTTTGATCAAATTCTGCACTAGTATTCATGCATCTAAATGGTCTCCAAAGAAACTTTTACTGATTTTTATCACCAGAGAATCAAGTGACAAGTATTTCTGCTCATTTCTAGGAATCCATCTCTCATTGACAGTGATGTGTATACCAGAACTAAGTAGTGTATAATTTCAAAATTTTGTTTAATGTTGCAGATAAAATTAAAGAAATTTCTGCATGAAATATCCAAACATAACACAGTTTTATAGGCCAATAAAGCATAAATTAGAAGTGTTTAAAAACTTCCCTGGAAATTAATGTATTTAATATGCTATGGTAAGTGTCTCACATGGGACAAAGAAGAAAAAAGTATTTTCTGCTTGGTGAAAAGTACATATATAACTGAATATACAGCTAGGACTTATCCCAAATAGATAATAGTTATACCATAGTAAAAAACTGAAGATATTTCCAGGTATGTTTTCTTTAGACAAGAAGAAACATTCTTTTTCCCAAATATATTGTGTGGCTCTTTTTTTTTTTGGTCAGAAGGTTGTCACAGAAGTGCTGCAGAACAAGGCAGAAGCTAGGATTAATGACAGAGCTCTCAAACCTCATGCACTATCTTGAGTGTTGCACTACTGACTTCCTCACAAATACGGCTGTATCTCAGGACTTTGCAGCTTGTTATTGGGGCTTGTCTTCGGCTCTGTTGGGGAAAGTTGCCAGGCTTTGCTAGGCTGCAGTTCACAGTGGCCTGATGGGACAAGAAACAGGCAAGGACAGATCTTGCTGTAGTCCCTACTCCCATAATGTAACAGGACACAGCATTGTTTCATGTGCTGTAAAGAAGTTTCCAACAACTTTGACCTCTATCAGGCAAAAGCTAGTATTGCCAGCATTGTCTCTATTTTTTTATGTGATTTTGGTTGTAGGATATAGATATTACTTCCTTGTTTAATACTAACACAGTCCTTTCAATAACTAAATGTACAGAAAAGTAATTTAACTTGCTTACATATATAAGCATCACCCTAACCTGACATTTGTCTCTGGGAAGAGTATAGGGAACAAGGTAGTTAATCTAAAACTCAAGTAAGGAATGAATAATGTCAAAAAACATCAGAGGAGGTACCAATGCATTTTTATCTAATATTTAAACTGTCATGTCAATTGATCTTGTTTTGTGTTCTTCATAAACTGATCTGTATTTAATGGTGTTTATATTTGTTGCAATATCAAGAAACTACAGCTGAGAACAAGACACTATCCTTTTATTGAATCTAGCTACTGCTTAATAGGAGAGAAAAAGACTCTACAAACTATAGTCATAATGCTACAAGTGAACATTTTGCTCTCAACGAGGAATCTGTTGAAACCAACAGAACTTAATATAGAACTGCTGTCTTTGCAGAAACAGTATCGTGATCAGAGCCAAAGTGATGGCAAGCTGGAAACAAGCTGTAATGAGCTGGAAAGAAGGAACATGAAGGTAAAAGTGACAAGAGAATATGCTACATTTGACTAATAATATACATACTGAGATGCATTTAAGTCATTCCTCTCTTTATTTGAAAACTGTAGGCTCACAAAAGAACACCCCCAACTATTTCAGGGAGAGCTATGCACCAACACATAACTGTGGCTCTCTGTTCTGCTATTGATTCAATGGGATCACCCCCTCTGAAATCATGCATCTTCTTAAATCTCACAAATATGTCAATATAAATGATTTCTCTAGCCATGGAAAGCCTCCAGCTAATAAATGGTTTAGGATTCTGCAAGTTAAGCTACAGTAACTGTATATAAATGAGCCCAAGGTAAAATTCAAGCCATGGATTTCTGTATTGCTTGTAAAGATAGAACCAGCCAAGCAAGGGCACAATCTGCAATCTTTTCGTGAGGACATGTATCTACACCTATTCTTGTAACACCTAAGCAGTGTTAACTCTTCATTTTAAAATTTTGAAGGAGAAGATGACCTTTTCAGTAATTGCATGCCAGGTAGAGCATACTCAGGAAGCAGGACTGTGAATTCCATTTCCTCCTTGCCTGAGAGGACTTAAGATGATGTGTTTTTTGTGAATGTTCTGATCATCATCAACTCAGCTCACCAACAGCTTAGGGGGATTCATAACAAATGATAACGTATGGTCAAGCTATAAAACAAATAATATAATGAGAAACTCTCCACTCCTATCACTGAAATCAAGGCACAGCAAGAGGCCAAGAGGCATGGAGTTCAAAGCAGTGGGTATCTCTATAAAGCTGCTATTAAACATTTGTCTACAAAAGGAGAGGCCAGGATTTCACTCCATGCTTTCTGAATTGCTTATACATTTATATTAGCAGACAGGAGATTAAAGAGTGGAAATATTTGTAATTTATGATTATTGTTATCACGCAAGTATGCAGCCAACTACCATCTCCTGGAAAACAAGGGTAACATATACTTGCATTCCAGTCCAAGCGTTTCAAACTACCCATTTTTACCTTGTCATTCACCTTAATAATCTAAATTGCATTTAAGAGCTCATTTTAGAAAAAGCAACAGTAATAAGTAGAACACTGGTTTATTGGATAAAGAGATAGAGGAAAAATAGATGTTTTTAATGTAGGTAATAGAACTGAAGCTACTGAGTTATCAAAAATAATCTGTTCACAGCATTTTCTAACATAATTTTAATTTAATAGTTATTGTAATCTGCTTCAAATTTTGTCTGTTGATTGGTGCTCAGATGAATGACTTTTTGGACTCTGGTAAGAACTTCAGCTTTCAGAATGCAACTCATTATTAAAGATAATGGACAATTTTATATGCTAGAAGAGTACAGAAGCACTATTTTGTTTGAAAAAAAATTCTGAAAAAAATCCAAATTGCACAGATTATATAAGTGGAAAATGAAAAATGGGGAACAAAATTACTGTGATCCTAACTCTAATTTGATTTTGCCAGATAACATTTCAATGCACTAAGTATAGATATTACTCAAGGAAAGTGTCAAAAATGTAATTTATTACTTTATACAGTAGGAATTCAAATTCCCTAGAACAAGAAAGTGGGTAATATGGGCAATTTCACTTTAATCCATTTTTTCTAATTTAACAAGTCTATTAGCTGGGAGAAGGATTTTACACTTATGACACCAGTATGGTACTCTCTAATAACATTTCCACAGCTGCTGTTATTCTTTTAGATTTTTAGGGGTTTTTAACTATTAAGGAAAAAAAAATTCTGATTTGAATGAATGTTAGTAATATCTGTCAGTGAAAATTTTTGTGTACTTTGAAAGCAGATAACAGTCATTTTGAATTTTCACATATGAGCTGATCTTTTGCTTTATCACATGCAAGTTTATTCTGACAGGAATAACCTGTAACCTATCCACACTGATTTTTATAGCAAAGATGTCCAACTGTAGTCTGTACGGTCTGGACTTTGGCAAAACTGGTAGATGTGATCAGTATTGCCACTCCCTGGTACAGTGCAGTGTCATGGCAGTAGCCATGTCATGTGGGATGCCTTCCCAGGCAAGTAGGTTAAAAAGTTTGATATAACTGCTTTTTTTTTTTTTTTTTTTTTTTCCTAAAAGCATACGATAAACAAATGCTTACCCATATCTTTTAATAAAAAAAAAAAAGAGAGAGAGAAAAAAAGTTAAACTTGCACTGGTTTAATATTGCTGAATAAAAAAACATTAGATGTACATTTTGTCACTCTTTAAGAAGTATTATGACTTCAAGAGACAGAGTTTCTGAGCTATTTATAAGAAAAAGAATAAGGAAATGAATTTGTACTTCCATCCTGTGTCCTTTTTTTTTCTCCAGTGTTATGGATGGATAGAGTCTTTGCCCAGTTGCATAATATAATTCTTCAGAAACAATAGTACACATACCTAATAATTTCTGAAAGTACTCCTTTCTCAATTTTCTTTAGAAAGTTAGTTTCTTATCTTGATGGACAGGATGTAATAAGTAGAGATTTTCTACTAGTACATTTTATTTTTCTCCACAATATTATTTCCACTTGTGCACAACTGTCAAACTATTACAAAATGGTGAATATGCATGAGCATTTAGTTTAATATGTGTGTTAAATATAAGAAAAAGTATAACACTATAAATAGTGTGAAGCAGTTCAAAAGTTATCTTTTATCACAGATGCTGCTAGGAATTTGTCAGTGAAGTATTTCAACACATACAAAACATCACTGGCCCAATTACTAAAGCTGAAATTCTGAAGTAGACTTTGTGCCATAGTCGCCAAATGAGTTATTTAAAGCACCTACAAAATGTGATTAGCTGGAGCTGAATAAGAGTGAGATATATTTGCAGTTAAGTTATGCAGCAATGCTCCTAAGCTATTGAGAAAATAATAACTTTTGACACTTGGTAACTATGCATTGTCTACATTACTGGTATCCAAATTCAGAAAAATAATGCATTTTCAGTGATTCAGACAATTCTCTTAGTTATATACCAACTTGAATATTTACAAGTTGAAATGAATTTTACGTATTTTCAGTCAACATTATGTATCATAATGGAGCTGTGTGAAGACAGGCTAGAAAATTAGCAGGTAATAACAACTTGCCCCCTTTTGCGTGAGTAGAGTACTGCATCTGCCAAGACCAGAATTGCTTTCTGTCTCTTGCATAGATAAAAACTGAGCCCTGCTGGTTTAGGAGGTGCTCATCTTTGCAGGGTGATTGAAATACTTTGGTAGCAGCTGCTGCAAACTGTGCTTTCATGTTGCTAAACCCGGGGATTGTTTGGTTTTTTTTTTTTTTTTTTTTTTTTTTTTTTTTTTCTTTCCCTGAAGATTTGTTTTGCTACCTTAGGGCTTTCAAGTTTTTATTCTTTTCCACTTAACATTTGTAAATTAATGAAAATTATTTTTTTTTCAGCATTATTTGGTTTCTACTGAATTAATCAACTTGTCCCTTCTCATCTCTTTCATTTAATCAAATGAGATTTTTGCATATCAAATGAACTGTCTCGGCTGCCTTGTACTTACATTTCCTGACAGTGACACTTTGTCAGCTATTCTAATTCAGTCATTGCTCACTAGCTTTTTGGGTTCCTTCTATGGTATAGTTTCGCTTTTAATTATCTTTGATTCTCGGTCAGTATGTCATCCTCTCATCTCATCCACTAACCTGAATTTATAAAGAGCTGAAATTTATAACTTTACTGTTCAACACTTAGTGGACTGGTTCTCCACAAGTAAAAATTAATTCAAGTTAATTTGAATAATGTAGGATTCACTTCAAAAAACAGTATAAACTAACTTTTCTGTCATAGTGATTACACTGAGCCAAGGCTTTAATTTCTGTCTAACTGGAGGGGCAGGTGTTAATTTTCCATTATACCATCCAACCTGATCAGAACATAGGCTTGGATCTGTGACTTCAATGCAATAGAAGCCTTTAAAAGCAATATTAAAAATAACTAACATTGTTTATTCTCTATCCTGATATGGAGAAGGTCATAAGTTCCTATTCAAATATGTATTATTTGTTGGCTCATGAATCCATCCATATAGAGACTGAAATTTTAAAAAAGGTGTTGGAGTTGAAGGACAGGCATCTTTTTAGTCAGTATTAAATTGCCTGAGTTGTGGGGGAAACTCTTGGCTAAACAGATACCAGAGTGTAATATATAGGGAGTGCTCCCAGTATAATTCTCTGGTTCTGCTCAGTGTTTTGGAACACTTTAGGATCAGTTTGAAGTGGGTGTCCCTAGCAGACATTGATGTAGGCTGTCTTAAAAGCTAAAATGAATTAAATGGTCTTTTTGCTCTTAATTTCTATAGCTCTTCTTTACCTATTCAATCCAGTCAATTAGTCTGTTGATTAACAGAGGACAGTATCAAAACTGCACTTCTGCAATCCACTGCTGATTCTTTGTTAGCTCGTTAGATAATTTTATTTTATAATCAGTTTTCTTCTGTGAGTAGTAAATCCATTATGCAAAATTACCTAATGGCAGAACAACTTCAAGCATTTACATACTCATACATTTATTTGGATTTATTTTGTTATTTTTCTTTTTTATCATCTTAGACCTTTTACCATTATCATTAACTTCATTATTGTATTTATCAATATTAAGAGATCATGTTCTTTCAACTCAGTTACACTGCTAATATTGCTAAGTGGTTTCAAATTATCTACTGATTGCCTTTACTGATAGTTGGCTATTTTATTCCATTTCAGGATACTTTTTTTTTGTCTCCAAGGGTATTAGAGATGTGCAGCCATCTTAAGAATTCTTATTGTCAGTGATGTAGAAGATCCATGTCAAATGTTTCTCTTTGTCCTAGTTGATGTCCCAGTCAATGTGGTCTTTTCAAGGTCTTTTAGATTCTGTATTTCTCTGTACAGTATTTTATCAAAACTGATTATACATCATTACATAGCATTCCACAGCTGGTTCAAACATGCTTGCCATGCATACATATATTACATCCACCAATAATATCCCTTTCCATATTGCACTGTTGGCTGTTTAGTGTGATATACAAAGACTGGCATTAGACTTTCTATTAAACACTGGAACTGCTTACATAAGTTCATTGTTACTTAATCATACCTCTCATCTTTTTGTAACATCCAATTTCTTCCACTTCTGTTTACTGAAAAGGTTTGTCCAAGACCTGTCTCAGTTTTTTCCCCTATAATAATTGTTAAGACTTCCAAGATGCCGAGACATCATATGTATGCATATATGCATAGGCATATATGTGTATGCATATATAAAATATATTTACATATATAGTTATTATACACAAAATACCACAGTCCTCCAGGAAGAAGAACCTTGCACATATCATGTGATGCACTGTAGTCATGATATTACTTTTCTGTTTCAAGGCAACAGAAATATGTATTTCAAATTAATGAGAATCATTAAATTAAATGTACTCCTCGGAGTTTCCTAACTCTTGTTGTTCAAGTCTAAGCTCCTTGGATGCCTGCAAAAAGGACTACAACTAAATGGAAGACTAGACTCTTGACCATTCCCATGTTGCCCTCTTCCTTTATTATGAAAAGAAAAAATAGTGTTACTCTTTTTCTGCACATGACTGTTTCCATTCAAACACTCTGAAATATATATAATGCCTCAGCAAGAGCTGCTGGATGCCTTTGAGTGGTGACTTACAGAGTTGCTCTGCTCTCTTGAGTTTGAGCTGAGTCTTGTGAAAGGTGTCTGTCTGAGTACTAACTCACATTCTAATTGGAAAGAGTTTAGATCCTTACATTAATCGTAAGTCAGAACCATACAGCTTCCTAAAAACAAATGAAGGAGCAGTCTTACAAACCCTCAAAAAGGAGAAAATGGTGACAAAAGTTTAGGGAAGCTCTAGCTCCAAGAGGAAACAACAAGCAAGAAAATAGTGTATGTAAAGCACATGCATGAATTAAAAATATCTAGACTGAGCTACATGTGAAAAGGGAAAAAGACATTTTAAGTATATGGTATTCTATACACTTATGATAAAGAAGATTTTAATGACAGTTTTTAGAGACACTCTTGGTACTATAGTTCTAAAAATAACAATCATTAGGGATGAAGCAGTGTCTCATAGTTCTTCATCTAGGTTTCAGGAGAAAACACTAACTTGACTTTGACAGCTGGCCTAAAATATTACTAAAAGACAGTTTTGATTAAATGATATTATACTATATGCCTTCATGTTTTGGATTTATGTTTTACAAAATCACATTCTTTTAACATGACCTCATGATATGGAAGAAACTTGTTAGCATTGACGAAGAAGTCTTTCCCTCATCTCCAACCAACTGAAAATCAATGAATTGCAACTTGGTTGTAAATTGTTACGGCTATGACAACTAAAGCAATATAGAACTGAAACAAGGGTTGTAAAAAGCTTGATTGCTAATTTCTTATTTTCATAAGTTCATAACTTTTAAATGAAAGATATCCTCATGATGTAATAAAAGTGGAATAAAAATAACCTAATCTGGTCCTCTGTTTTACTGTTTTGAGCTTCTTAGAGATGACAGAGATGGACACCATCAGTGACACCATTAAAATGTAAATTAGCTGAAAATTAAAGCACTGAGGCTGCAAAATATTTACTGTCTGCAGTTGTGGAACCCTTTGATTGTATTCTGGTGTCACAATTCTCATTCTTAGAAAATTCTGTAATATTTATGGTAAAGGACAATTTGTTTTGACACAAAGGCCTTTGTTAAATAAAAACAAGTAATTTAAAAGTGCTTATAGTAAGGTTATAACATATTTCCTCTGGGGTGATTGATGATCACCAAACTTACAAGCAGGATAGAATGGAAGTTTAACCATAAAATAATATTTTAAGTTTTCCCTGTGATAGTGAGTTTTGTTTGTTTATTACAGTACTTCTGTTGGCATAGCCACAGAGCTGCAATCCATTCCTGAGTATTTATGCATAAGACAGAGCTATGGCCCCTCTTCCACAGTGGTTCCCCTTTCCCCTTTGGATAAGAGCTCAACTTTTGTTTTAGAAACTGCTCCCTGTCAATGTTCCATCAAAAAACTGAGATTTTAAAAGTTTTTTTCCTTGTGAAGCACATCTCTGGGCTCGTCCTTCCAGCTGCCTGACAGAATCATCCAAATATGCCTCCCTGTCTCTCCCAGCCTGCCGGCTAAGGCAGTGTATGCATGCTGGGCTTTTCATCTGAATAGCAGAGCAGCCTAACCCTTTTGTGACTCAGCCAAAGGTGAAGTACATGTGCTTCATCTCAGATTTGTTTTTCTTTCAAAAATACATAGCACAGAAATGTTACTTCTCTGTGTAATTGCTTAAAGCCATGCAAAAAATATTGGCTTGTACAAGACTGACAAGAAAATTATGACTTTGAGCTGTCAAGTAGTACCACTATTACACCCCCATGCAGTTTTTGTTAATTCTGCTACATCAGCTTTTAGACTTCAACCCTTTATTCTACAAACAACACAGAGACAAGTGAGACAGAATGGGAATAGGGATCAGGGAAGGACTGAAGAGTTGGAACAATTTTTTTCTGTGCTTAAGAGTTCAAGACATAAAATTTGTTTTTCAAATGTGAGTGACTGAAGTACATAACCTAACAATAGCTGACATCAAAAAAAGGAAGCTCTTTCATAAGAAGTACATCAGTCTACACACAAGAAAATTTTCAGTACAGTGAAGCACTAAAATGTCTTGCTGAAAGTAACAGACAAAACAATCTCTTTACCTGTTATATTTTGTCCTCCTTATTAATAAACAATGTTTTCTTAGTAAAACTATTAATAGGTTTCTTGATTCATGCAAACATATTGTAGCTGCTGCAGAGCTTCCAAAAAAATCATGTTATTTTCTAAAATAATTATACTTCCACATTAAGTAGATATTCCTCACAAATAGAATATGGTAGCATGGATTGTTTTGCACCAGTGGAGTAAGTGAACTGTTGTTTTTTTTTATTGGAGAAAAGGGTTAAAAACAGATTAAAGTAGTTTCGCAACAGAAAGTACAAAGGTCAGTTCATTATGTTCTTTTCTTAAGTGTAGGTTAGCTCTGAAATTAAGTCTCTAAGTAGATTTGGGGAATATTTGAGAGATTCTGATGGAATTATATGCTTGCTTTGGAAACCTCCTTGAAGTCATTTTGGTATTTACATAAAAAAACTAATTGCCATTTTCAGAAGTGAAAGGAAGCTGGTTTAAGGATGTACACTGAAATAATATCAATAGGGTCCTAAGATAAAGTTTTTTAAAAAGGTATTTAGGTACTTCGTCGTATTATCAGAAGCAACTACACATATAACACATATTTAGGAAAATCTCACTAGCTATTCACTATGTCAAAATAATTTTCTATACCAGGTGGAAATCTGAAATTTTCTGATTCCTGTGAATTTCTACATCAATTAACTTCTTTGGAAAACTCAGTCACTGCACAGGTCAGTCCCTGAGACTACAGTTGAGACTAACCTAATCTAGATATTTCCAGAAGCAAAATCTAAACATGGATTAGAAAAGGAGAAAAGTAATTTTAGTGTTTCTGTAAAAAGAGGTTTTAAAATAGGTTTTCCATGCAGATGCAAAGCACTGAACATGTTCATGGTTTTATTATATCTGCTACAATTAAATTTTTTTCATATATTTAAGGCTTCAGAAAATTAAAGGCTGTAATAAGTTTGCTTTTTGCATTACCTTGTGAGACTTGCTTTCCTATCAATTTATTTTTAATTTTTTATTTTATAAAATCTAGTGATGAGTGTCTTGTCTGACTCTGTGTCTATATATAGACATTTACACAGGTCCATTTACACATTAACAACATCTGCCTCTGTGAAATACACCACTTGCACATATAAAAGTTAAATACAGTAAAGTATTATGTGCCACTCTCTGCCTGTGGTATGAAAACTTGATTTCATATTAGACCAGACTTTGCTTTTATGTCTTAATCATAAACACCAAATAGATTAACACAGTACTTTTCTCCTCTCTATTCCTCAACATTACTTTGTGTCAGTGATAGGGAATCTTTAAAATTTGGTAATATTTACAATGAAAGTGATGATATCTCTGCACCTGAAACACTAAATTGGACAGTTTTCCTGTGAACTACAATAAAGTATACCTCAGAAGACACATATGCAGTCACTTAGAAAAGAGTGAGACTTACTGAATGAACAGGGTTTCCACCAACCAGGAAGGCTTTCTGCACAGAATTCCCTTCCAAATAACAGTCCAGCTTTGATCATCTTTAATTTACAGATTTAATGAAAAAGCAGTGGAGTTAATATGGCCATTCATTAAATGGCCAGGTTCTATATGCCTTTCAAATACTTGATAATATATTAAAATGCTGTCTTGAAAATGTTCCCAGGGTTTCATTCTTCAGTATCTATCAGTCATCATCTCACCCCTTTTAACTGAAACAAAGCAAAAAACAAACCAAAACAAACCAACCCCCAATAAGACCAGAAAAATTCTGTGTGCAAATGCTCATTTCTGCTATTCTCAGGTAGTTTCAGTTTTTTTAATGAAGGAAGCAAATTCCTAATTTACAGAAGGACAATTTAGGTAATAGTCTTTGCATGAGCTCCTGTATAAACTACTCAAATTTTATTGTGAAATGGAACTCTTTGTGGAATTAATTTCTGTTGAATTCTCATTGAATACGCATTGAATACAAGCTGATTTTAGAGCATGATCGATTCTGTAATTTTTTTGATTGATGATGAATATATAAATATATTATAAACTTTGGAAATTACCCCAAAGATTTCAAAACATGATGTCTTCCTGAGACACTCTTGTCATGGTAACTGTGTCAAACAGACTAACTCCCATTTCAGGGAGATGCAGAAGTGTTAGAGACATACTTTTCCAATGATCTTGTTCTAGATGTAGATTTGTAATAAATTTATTATACAGTTTTGATTAAAATTTTTCTCCTGAAGCAATACTATTTAGGTAAATATAGTTTCCACATAAAATTTTCTTTTGAATTGCTAGAAGTGAAAGAAAAACTTCAAGTGCTGACTGCTATATATGTCTATTACATTAAAGCCTAGTTGGTCAGCGTCTGTGCTCTGTTGTACTGTCATGTGAAATGAGCCTTATTTTCATTTTACCCCAAGATTTCTTCTAGTAGAGAAGAGTGATTTGAATTCTGAGATCATATAAACACTGTCCATTGTCTACAGAAATCTCACTGGTGTCAGAGAAGAAAGGAAGGAGAATGAAATGCTTGAGATATTGTATTCCATAGAGCTACAGATTATGCTATAGATGTTACTCTTAAAAGTTCTCTATATGCCTTAAGTAATTAAATTCATTACTTTATTTGCAGTGTTTCCCAGGAATTTCCTATTGTATGTTAATAGACAGGTTAGGTAAAATTCTTGACAAATTTATAGACAACTACTGCACAAGGCCAGCAGTAGAAAATTACTGAATTCTCACATGATATTTGATTAAAGGTAATTATTTTCTTATATTATTCTCACAGATAAAATGCTTCCATTTTGGGTAAGTATGCTGTGATCATTAAAGTCACAGCCTGTGGAACATATGAATTCCCCTTAAACAGTCCACCACTGACCAAGTCATCTTCTATAAAACCGTAGCAGGGGAGAAAATAGGCAGTTGTGCAGTCCCTTCTTAAGTAGAACTTCTAGGCAAACGTGTAACTTAACTCAATTTAGGACTATGTGTTTAGTAGCATATACCTTATAAATCTAATAAAAATACACTGACAAATGCATAATAGCCTATACTAATATGCTAACAGAATAGAACATTGTTTGACATTTTAATTTCACTGCATTCTAAATACTATTGTGCAACATTAAAAGGTGTATTTGTTGCATTAAAAAAAAATAGCTTAAGTCCTTGAAGCAGTGGCACAACAGCAAATTATGTATTTGATGAGCAGAGCTGCAAATGACACTGGTGTACCAGCACTTGCATTTGAAATTTGCATACCTTGAATATCTTGGCAGATAGTCACATGGGAAGTTGAGTAGAGAGTTCGAGCTCATTCATGGAGAAGGAATTTGGTTATTGCTGGCTTGTGTATACAGAAGTCTCTGCTTTTATTCTGATTTTCCTTTATTGAATAGTATTCCATGCCTTGACAATCATCAGTCTGTGCTGTTTATCTTTGATCTCACTCCTGTCTACTGATATGCAGGAACACAGTCCTACTGCAATTATTAAGAATTTCCACTCCTTCTCACCACTGTTACAAAGTTCCTTGCAGAAGGAAATTTTCATTTACACCTTAGGGTCCCTCTGGAAAAATTTTTTTCTCCCCTTGTATAATTTGAGATATAACAAAAATTTAGTATTCTTTCTCCAGACACAGAATAAATTAATACATAGTTATTGTGATAGTTTTTGCATTGTCTTCTGGTTAGGGCAAAAAACATTCCAGTTAATAAAAATGCCTTAAAATTTTCTGTATTATGATAAGAAGCTGGATCATGTTTTCCATCCAAGATGTGTTTTCAGTATGACAACTTGCTTGCATTCATTTTCTTTTTGTTTGGCCTGAGCCAGAATGCTAAAAGTAAAAATGATGGCTTCATTTTGGTTTAATTTTTTTTTCAATACTGAGTCAAAACTTACAGACTTTAGGCAAGCCCATTCATCTACTTGTATCAAAAGGACTTCTGCTTTCATATAAAAGAAATAATTGGTCATTATTGCATGATTTGAATAAAAAAAATAGTGTTAAAATAAATTTAATTTGAAACAGTATAGCTGGATTTGTCTTGCTGTCATTTTGGTTCAGTATTCTCTGTGCTATGCTTCACAAGCCTAACAACCTTTTTTGTCTTACATAGCTCTTTATATATTCAAATAAGTCCAACAGGAATGTTCCTGTAAGAATTTAGAGGTCTTTTTCTATTTACACTCAAACTAGCTTCATTTTACAGATAAGGAAACACAGAAGATGAGATTTGTCAGGGTTCACTAAGGAAATTGGTAAATGAGTCCAGATTCAAACTGTAGTATTGTTAGATGATCCTTTAATAAGTCAGAGGACTTAATTACTAAGGTATGCAAAAAATGAATAAGGTATCTGTTTACTTCTGAGACATTAATAAAAATATTTTTATAGTGAGTAATTGAGATGAAAAGTAATATTTAGAAGGAAAAAAAGCAGTAATTTTGGTGATTTGGGTATTACTGTTCCGGAGATGTAATTTCCTAATGCATTTAGACCTAAAAATTACTTGTCATTTTAATACCTATCACTGATACCTCTGACATAAATGGAGATTTTACTGCATTTCTGTTTACTGTATATATGACTTTGTGGGTTGTTAAACTTTTACACCTATTCCAGAATTCAATTTCTTCAAAAATACATGATAATGCACAATTATAATGACTTTCTCAGTTTGAATCAGCATGTTGCAGGCAGTTATGCCAACACATTGCCTGTCACTGAAGCTGAGTTGAGATTAATATCTATGCTTCCTTTTCTTACTGCTGTGTAAAATGCCTAAAACAACATTTGAGCACTGAATCCAAAGGGGGATTTTAGCTCCCTTTTCAGAGATGGCCTGATACAACTTAAAGCTAAAAATAAAATAAAATAAAATTTAAAAATCTGCATGCATATTGTTTTTGAAAAAAAACACAGTTGTAGTTAGTCTTGGGTCCTATAAGTTAGTATGAAGTTAACAAGTTTCACTGAATGTCTTTCATGCTATAAACCCAATAATGCCTGTATTTTTATTATCTGCAATTAACTGTCGCTGAATTTATTCCCATAGTAAGAAGCTGTTTAAATGAAAATTTCCCCTTTTATATTGAGCTTATGGCTTATTTTTCTATTATTTTTTAACTCTCAGAAGGTAATCAGATATGATGGTAATGAAGATTTTTCTTGCTGGATAGTGGATTTATGACCATAGACTTAGCTTATGCTGTAAGTTTCTGTGGCAGAGAGGCATATCTTACAGAAGCAAATGCTGAATCTGGTCTTAGCATCAAATAAGTTTTCAAAGAGTTCATATTTCCTTCTTTGAATTGACTAGAAAGCGTAGTGTGGATCTCTGGCTCAGTAATTGATGGACAATATTAGGACTTTCCTTGAACAGGCTACATCAAAAATTCCCCCTCAAGCAGTATTCTGACACCTGTGCTTTTATGTTCGTTGATCTTGCTAATGAACAAATAACAAATTTCATGCTACTTCTTAAGATCTGTTGTCTGTCTCATGTTTTTGAAATGTTGGCAGTCTTATGGAAGTAGAATTACTTTGAGTTCCTTTTGATTTTTTTAAACTGTATCTCAAGGTCATGAGTCCAGCTACCTGATGTTGGACAGGTTGCTCCAGAAGGTTACTTTCATACCTTCATACAGTTACTACTTTGTCATCAATTCTGTTCAAGAAATATGTTACCACTACGTTTCTTAGTGATTAGTGAAATACAGCCAACATCTACCACCTAAGATACAGTTGAATTATTAAATGTTTGGCTAAGCCAGGCATTGGAAGAATGCTAATTATTAGATAAGTGTCATCGACTGGTTGGAAGCAGCTGAAGGACTAGAAGTTTCCTAAGCAAGAAAATGCATGCATTATTTGCCACTCGGGTAAAAATCTTGGAATTTATACTAACTACTTTACTACTGTTTGATGTTCAGGGAATGTTATTAGCAAATACACTTCTTTTCAATCACTGCATTTTTGGCATTGTCTAGTCTAGACTATTTTCCTTGTGATTTTCAGGTTTGCTGACTTTAGTCCAATGAGAGTACTATGGCAGATGATGCTCCATGTTTCCTCTGCTGTAATCACGACATGAAAGTCCACTGAAAACAGGTTTCCCTGAATGTGAGTAAAGAAACCCCAACCAAACAGAAAACAAACTTCTAGCATATACCATCATTCTTTACTGTCACTGGCAGAGTCTCATAGCTGACAGTCAGCTATTGTAAAAAGGCCAGTAATACCAAAGGTGTTACTTCCATGTGAAGACTGTACATAGTAAATCATAAGAACTTTAGAATACTGTAGTAAACAGCAAAGGTTATAGAATAAAACATCAAGAACTTGTGATAATGCCAATTTATAAAATACTGCTTCCATCATATCACACACACACTGTCCACATAGTCTTCCAATTATTTATGGTAGAAAGTGGCTGTTTTGAATTATAAATCCTAACACAGGAATTAACTGCTTAAATTGTTGTCTCTTCTGTTAAGTAGACATTTCCTCATATCCATGAATTCTTAGTTTTCCTCTGAGCATTATAATACTTGTTTTCTAATGGTCTAGTACTCGGAATTCAAGAAATGGTAGTCTGAGCTCTATATGATACAATATGGTGCCATGCAGAAAGACTTGCAATAGCTGTATTGCCAGCTGGCAGGATAAGCACCATACTAGAACTTAAGTTATGCTTTGAAGTAGTCTTTTAATTTTAAAAGGTGTGGTGCTGTATAGCCATTATGGGCTTGTGGTCTCTTCTACTGGTCTGCTGATCATCTTTGTCAATATATCAGGATTCACGTGGCCAGACAGCCTTTTTATCTTTACTGGTCAGTCAGTGCCACAGGAGAATGAAGGTTTGATAATTCCTGGCAGCTGGAGCTGGGCTTGTGAGTCTGATTGCTGGTTTACCACAAACTTGCTAGATTTTCAAGTCTACCACACAGGTTGCCTTTGTTTATTGAACTTGTTTCCTAGCTAAATTTATGTCCTGCTTGCTCAATTCTATTGCCTGGTGCTTGTCCTGATCTCCCCATCTATTCTTTGCTTTTATAGACTTTGTCACAGTTCCTGGCAGTATTTGCTGCATAGACCTTTGACTTTGTGGAATCAATTTCTTCCCTATTTCCTGACATTACTTGCCCTGGCCACGGTAGCATCTTCCCATGTCCATGTCTGATTCCGTTTTGTCTGACAGTTTGTGCCCTAATAGTATTAAATGTATACACATGCCATTTAAAAAGTAATTTATTCTGTAAACTGTCCTTCTGTTTCTCCTGTTAAAGTAGGATTGAGAAGATGAAATGATCTAACAGATTTTAAAGAATACAAACCTGTAATTTAATTTCTGATTCAACAGTTCAGTCATAACCTCTCTCCATTAAAAAAAAAAAAAAAATGTCATATGCAGTAGGTAGTTTAGGTCAGGTCATCCCTAATGAGTGAGTGGCAGTATTTTCTTTATATAGTTGTCACTCCTAAAACAGGCTATGTTGGGTGGTATTCAGAACAAGTCCCAAAGTCTACTTTATGGAGAAATAATTGCTTTTGCTAGAGACTAGATGATACCTTTGTGACAGAACTGAGGTGCCTCATGTGACAAGACAATGTGGTGACTAATCATGTGCCCTCAGGTTCATATGAAAAAAGAATAACTTGGAAGTTAACAACGTGGACATTTATACTAATAAACTAGTTAATATTTTCACTATACCCTAGAGTAGCCCTAGCTGTGTGAACCGAGTCCTGCTAAGGACTACTTGGTATAAGTTGGGAAAAGGTTATGTGTACTTCTTGACCTGCACTTTCTGTTTTTTTTTGGCTGGTTCATCTGAATGTAAAGAATGAGAAAGCCCTGAAATGGTCTCCAAAATATTTTAACCTAAGTGGGAGGGAAGTGCAAGAGAAGTGAACTGTCTTCGTGGTCTGCCTCTGTTGTTGACATACCTCAAAGACAGACGGAAGCTGAAAGTGGTGATTCCCTTTCCATGTTAGTTTCCCTGTAAAAGAGGGAGTAGTATGGCATAGAAATGTTGGAAAGTTGTCCGTAGCTAAGGCTGTCTGCTTTTGTGCTACCTGTTCAAAGTGGCAAATTGTTCTTGAATAATTCTTATTAGTTAATTATATAGTTCATATAATCTATCTTATCCTTTAAACATGCTTTCAGGAATTCAAAAATTGCTGTAGTCCCTTCCTAGCCATGGTTTCCTAAGTTTTCCTCTGGTTTCCTAGCTTCTTGCCCCTTGCTCCTACCAGGGTCTGTGTCACCTCTGGGAATTATTGTAATGGATCCTTGGCGTTTCTTGAGTTTATATGTGTCCTTATCTTTCTGGAACTTGCCTAGGTTGATAGTACTTGGTCACTCAACTGACTCAATTAATAATTTACTCTACAATTCCGCCTCTATAATAATTAAATATGAATTATATTCAAGAAAGGGGAGGAAAATAGAAGAGGTAAGCAAATGAGCAAATATAGTCCACAAAAGCAAACCCATTGCTGTGCAATCTCCCCCCCGCCCCTCCCCGCCCCAATACCAACCCCAATATTCTCATGTAGAAAAATGAAGGTGTACTTATTCTGTGTGACTGCTGTAAATACAGACCTCATATGAATCTTAGACAATCAAGCCCTCATATTTACAAGAGCAAAGGAGGCCCAAGAGTTAAAACCAGCAATTGCGGATCGAGTTTGATTCTTATGTCAAAAGAGCAGTGAATCGGGTGTTGGGGGAGCTGATCTAAATCATCTAACTGATAGAGAATGGTGCCTGTGAAGCTTCTTTCTCATGACCCCCCAAAACCAGAAGCAGCAAGGTAAGTCTACCTTTATTGGATCTTCCAAGATAACTCTTCACAATAAATCCATTTTCATCAGCACTGCCTATATCTGTAACTGGTAACTGCAAATCAGTGAGCTCAACACTGTGTGAAGAATAACTAGGATGTCCTTGCCTATTAATCTAGCCTGTGACCTGGTAATTGCTTCTCTTTTCCATCTCTTTTGGAAATATAAACATTCATAGGTGGTAACGAACCTCATCTCTCAAATCTCAAAAACAGCAAGCACTGCCACATTTAGTATTCTCATAAACTGTATTATACAGGTCATGATACTCTTTCTTCTTACAGGAACATCTTTGAGATTCAGATCAATTTTGTCTTTCATTTTTTTTTTTTTAAATGAAGGTTTCTATCTGTTACAGTTGTTGAGAAGAGCATGACAGTGTGAAAATGTGATTTCTGTGTACACTAAGGATGTGCAAGTGGAAACAAAAATGAGTTTCGAGTTTCGTGTATTTCAGACAGTGCCATGCCTTGTTGATGGGAAGGAGGAATTAACCTCATGGTTTTGGATGGTCAGAAGGGCAATACTTAGTACTAAGCTTTTAATGCATAGTATATGCATAATGCTGACATTCAGCATTAGTTTAAAAATGAGCACATTGGGGCAGGAATGGCATATTTGAGAATTTACCTTTTCATTCTTAAGGTCCTAATACTCTTCTGAAAGATGTAAAAATAAAATGCATATATAATCTTTGAAAGCCACAAAGGGTAATTTGAATAAGAATTTAATGCAATAGGGCAAGCAAACTGATGGTAACCTGTAAAATATATATATATATATATATATATATATAACGGAGGAGTAAAGTGTTTAAAACTGGCAGACGAAGAAGTACAGCTTCACAAGTACAATAATTTCACTACAGTATCCTGTCATGATAATAACGTCAATTTTAGAACCCAGAGCCCCAGAATCTTAAGTCAAATTTCACTGTGATGGTATTTTTTATTTTTATTATGGAAACAAATATAAGTATCTACTATCATTGAACTGACTTGATCTGCAGCAGTTATAATTCAACAGTAAAGGAACAAAGTAATTAAGAGAGAGAATTCTGGCTTTTAGCCTAGTCTAGTGAATCAAATTTGTTGGATGGGAAAGCTTATGACAGCAATTAAGAGACCAAAGCCTGCCTTATAGATTTAATGATAAATAAAAATATGATCAGTGACACTACTTTATACTCTACTTCAGTCATTAATTAATCAAGTTATATGCACATATGGGAGGCTGTTGAAAAAAATAAGCAAGCAGGTTCTGCTTCAGCATGCAGATAACACACAACTTTATATCTGCATTTCCAGCTCCTGATGGAAGAAGATTATAATGTTCTCTTTCTGCAAGAGCTGTGGCACAAATAAATGCAATTTGGCTGTAAATTAAGATGACATTGGGTCAACTAACTGCTGAAATAACTGGAGAATAAGGCAGATATATTCCTGCATCTTTCATCAAGGACATATATTTGCCCTTAGCTGACTTAGGTCATTGGCTGTAAGGTTGACCTTAACAGCTTCTTGAACTCTAAGCTGCAAGTGCACCTTTTGTCTGATGCTCAGAGACTAAGAGTATTTCTTTTTGATGTAGAACTTTCATTGACCATATGATGAACACAGTGTGAATCAAATAAAAAAAAAGTTTCTCCAGAAACTAAAGCTTGTTAGTTTGGTGGCCAGCTTCTTCACACAGTCGTCTTTTTCCTAGAGGCACATTAAGCATATGTTTCTTCTGTGAAAGACACTATTAATTTCCAGGCTTCCAATAATATTCAGTGGAATAATGTAATCGCTAACCATGAAAGTCCTAACCTGACCTTCCTGAATCTCTTCAATATTTTTATCTGTGATCACTGAAGACACCTGAACCTAATTTAGCTGGTGTAAAGTAAGAATCTGGTAACTTATTTTTTATGTGGAAGGAAAGCTGATGTGATTAATTTTTGTCCTTAATCAAGTATTTCATCTTTCAGGACAGACTGTTAGACCCCCTCCAACCCATATAAAAAGACAGGCATGGACAAGACTTTTATACTGTGATTATTCAAACAATTCTATTTGAATTTAATTATAGCTATATTGTTTTTTATAATTTCTTGCTTGTTTGTTGAGCTGCTAAACACCTATCAACACGGATGCTCCTTCAGTGAAAGAATTAAAAATCCGAGTTTGTTTTAGTTAATAAATGGCATTTTACTAGACTTAGTATGCTTGTTTGAAGGGAAGTTTTTATTCTTGCAGATGGACGGGGTAAGGTTTTGGCCCAAGAGATGGTAAGATTGTGTCACTTAGATGTGGCAAGATAATATATGGAAAACTTGGAGTAAGAATTAAAATTAGTTGATGCAGAAAATCTGAAACCAAATTGAAGCAAGAGATCTGGTCTTCAAGTGCTTCAGAGAAGAGATTTCCATGACAACAGAATACTTAGGTATGCAAATTAAGAAACAAAGCATCTTAAAAAATAATCAGGAAATACACCTCTGTTTCATAGAATAAAACCTGAACAATTTATGAATACTAGTTCTTTAGGAAAAAAGGGGAGGGGAAGCTGAGAAAGTAAGGCTGTTGCTGGCCAAATTCCCTTCTCACTTAAATTAGTACTATTCTTCTAAACATGCAATCATAAAGATATATATGGACAGAAAATACCTCAAGATTTAGAGTAATGTTGTGCTGTGACAGGATTAAAAGCTCTAGAATGTCTTCAGCAGGCCATCTATATAGTAGCTAAAGCAAACTCTTCAATGATGAAATTCCACTTACCTCTTCATAAAACTGTTTTCTACTTGACTACCTTAGAAGTTAGAAATTTTGCCCTAAATATTAACTACTTTGCTACAACCTAAGTCCCTTTCTCCTGTGATACTGCTGTTGGCCATGGAGAACAATTGATTACTGTCTTCCTTGGAACAGCCATTTGAACGTGAAAGACTGTTATCATGTCCTGTAAATTTTCAGGATATTATATAAAGGGGTTAATGTTTATTGTAGAGGCTCTTGTTATCATATACATACTATGTTATGTAATCTCTGCAATAAGTATTGTAGACCTTTTCCTATGACCCATGATGTATTATGAATTTGGTGTTGTGTTCAGGAGATTTACTTGCTAAGGAAAGGAAAACACATATATGATTTATGATCATAGAGCTCTCTGTTATAGATATTACATCTTACAATTCATAGAGTTATCAAGTTCTGCCTCACATTATTTATTTTGCCTTTCCTCTCATTCATTTTGGAAGGGCATTCCAGTACTTGAATTCTTTAATGCTTAGCAACTTTTGTTTAATACACAACCTAAATTTATAGATTATAGATTATACCATTTGTTCTGGTGCCAGCATTGACCTTTAGCTGAAATAGATTGTTTTCTCTCACTGTTTTTCACCTCTCTGATGTATTTATATAGCAACCACATCCCCTCTTGGACTTTTATATATGAGAATGAACAAGATCTTTTAGGGTCCCCATATAGATTGGGCTCATTCAAAAAAGAGTATTGTTCCCATTGAATTTGGCCTCATGTCTCTGTATTTAGATGCACTAACAAAAGATGAGCTTTCTTTCTTTCCACATTTCCATAAATTAATCATTAGTGCCATAAATCTAGTAATCTTATTCCCTGGAGGAAATATCATAGGAACCAAAATGCTTTAAAACATTCTGAAATTTGTTAACTTTGTATTATTAATGATTGTTTGATATTCTGTGAACAGGCTTTTGAGTTAGCTAGGACTCGCTAGACTTTTGTTCTTAAAACCTTATCATCTGGCAACTGTGGATGTGGATTTAAAAATGGAAAGTATGAAGCACTGCATTCAGTTACATCCTGTTGTTGGCTGTACAGAGCACTACTGCTGTCTGATCTCCACTAGCTGAATATAAAAGCCATTACCCTTTCTGCTGTTATTCAGCTTTTCATGAGAAATGATGTGTGAGGTAAATAGGAAAGGGAAAAGCAAATGGAGGGAAGAGAGATGGAGAAGCAGTGCGGGAGAAGGGTTTACTGGAGCAGATTGCAGAATTACCTGGTAAGAATGGAGGACAAAAGGCAATGGGAAGCCAACATACAGCTGAATGTAAAACTGCCAGAAAAAGTGTCGAGAAATCATGGTGTCATAAACTGGCTCAGTCGGTACTGTCCTACACCAGGGTCAGCTCAGGCAGTTTTGTTGCTGTTTTTTGTTTAGTTTTTTCTTTTTTCTGTCTCTCTGAGCATAGTACAGATCACTACAAGCAGACATTTCACAAAAGATCTTAAACCCTATGATCTATTTTATGTAAAAAAATGATAGATTTTCACCACAAGAATATAGGCTAGCTATAGTATAATTAGCCAATATTTTTCTTCAACCCACACCTGTCTAATGCACTGTTTTTCGGCTGTGTGTCCTCTGAAGTTGGCTACATTTCAGCAGCCCGTGATTTTGCTCACAGTATGCTTTTATTTTAAAAATTTGTGATCACCAGGCTAAGAGTGAAGTGCTTAAAAGCTACAGTGCTATTATTTTACATGAAGTTTGTAAATATGAAACCACATGTTGACTCAGGTTTACTAATGAAATAACTTCAGTGACAGTCTAATAATGACAAAAATGAGAAAGCAGTTATAGTTTAAGTGATACAGATTATACCAACAAAGTCTCTAAGCAGCACATCAAACTCATGTTGACTACTACTTGTGGGTTTTTTTTAAATATAACCTTGCATTAGTTTGTACTGACTTTCTTCTAAAATATCTGCAGTGTGGCTATTATAAACCATGATTCACAGTTAAAATGAGCTATGAAACCACAAGACTCACAAATCAAAACTCAAATGTCTAAATACTGCCGCTCACCAATCAAGCCACTCCAGTCACCAGGCACACTGAAGTGAAGCCAACAAACACAGATACAACAATAAAAAGAAAAATACTGGATTTTAGGTCTGAGGGAACTGAATACTTATTTCCCATTGATACTGAGTGAAGGGTGGGCCCCTAATTCCCCAAGTTTTGTTTTAAAAGCCCCAATAAAGAAGTCAATCCATATCTTGGTTGATTTACATCTGGAGAAAACATTTAAATTGGAAGGTTGTTAAATAATTGTTTTATCTTCTCTTTCTGGCTACCACATATAAATTCTGACTTGTTTACTCAATTATGGTAAGTCAAATTGCTTCTGACCCCTAGAGAACTTATTACAAAATGTTAATTTAAAAAAAAAAAAATTGAGTTTCAAGGAAAGCAGACTCTCACCCTTTCCTCTGACCTTTTTAGCAACAAGGTATAGTAATACTAACAGCCAATTTTTGCCAGGTTCCAGGGATGGCCTTCATTGTTTCTCGCTGCTTATTTCTGTGCAAGGACAAGGACACAGAGGGCACAGTGTTATTTTGAAAAAGTGTCCTGTTTAAGGTTTAATAGTCATAAAAATCAAAATATTAAAAATTACTCCATCTGAAAGCACCAATACTCTCCAAATACCAATACTACACCAAAACTTTGTGTGTTAATACTGAAGCTGCACTGTTTCCAGGACATGCAGTTAGTTGTCCGTGACACCTTTCCCACATCTGCAATCTGATTTTGTATTTTGAATTCTCCCGTATCTACCCTGTGGTGGGTCAGCCCTAGCTGGCAGCCAAGCACCCATACGCCTGCTTGCTTATCCCTCTCCTTCAGTGGGACAGGGGAGAAAATGGGAAGAACAGGAAGGTGGAAACTTGGGGGTCAAAATAAAGACAGAGAAATCACTCAGCAGTTACTGTCATGGGCAAAACAGACTTGGAGAGTTTAATTTAATTTATTGGCAATCAACATAAATATTTAATTACTGACAGGTGTTGGGAAATAAAGAAGAAAAGGATTCAAACACTTAAGGAAAGCACAAGTCCTCCTCCTCCTTCAGGCTTAAATTCAGGGCAGTCACTTCTTTCCCCTCCTTGTTCACACTGCAGGTTACACTCAGTGAGACGACAGGCAGCGCAGGTGGTTTGGGTCAGTGTATAGTGGTTTCCCTCTACTGCTCCTTGTTTCTCACTCTTTTCTAGAGCTGCTCCTTCATTCTTACTGGCTTCCTCTGCTCTGGCATGGGCTTATTCACATGCCATAGTCTTTTCATGGTGTATGTCCTCCAGCACGGGTCCTCCATGGGCCCCAGTCCCTTTGGGAGTGTACGTGCTCTGCCATGGAGCACCTCCCTCTCCTCTGACCTTGGCATTTCCTCTCTTCTTCCCCCCTTCTCTGCATGTTGTGCCCTTCTTTACATGTGTTTTCCTCAAGGTGCCACCAGGTTGGCTGATGTGCTCAGCTGTGCCCTGCAGTGGGTCCGTTGCAGAGCCATCTGGAACCAGCTACATGGCACAGGGCAACCCTGGCCTCTCCTCACAGAAGCCACCCTGCAGCCCCCCCACTAACACCACCTTGTCACTGACACCCACCGCACACCCTACAGTGTGGTGCCAGAGTACTCTCAAAGGTGTAGGACACTTCTGGTTTAGATCTAGCGCTTCTAACACAGACACTAAATATTTGAGTGCAGCCAAATTATGGTTAATGTTTTGAGATTTAGAGTACATATAAAATGTTTTTGTAGGAGACATTCTTACACAGTATGACTTAAGAATAAATAAAATACACTTCTGAGAATAAAAATGATCTTAGAAATGTATTGTAGTGTGAAGAACATCTTCTTTCTCATGCCTGAATAAAAAATAGAAAAACTGAATTTTATTACTTTTTGAAGGAGGAAGAATATTTGCCCTAGAAGTGACAGACTGATTCTGTGGGGGTTTTTTTGTTTGTTTGTTTGCTTTTGTTTTTTGTTTTTGTTTGGTTTTTTTTTGTGTGTGTGTGAAAAACATTGTAAGTGACATGCAGTATAAATGTAATGACAAATTCTTCTGGGAATCGGGGAAGCTTCCACCTGGAGGGCCATTCTCTAGCAGAGGAAGCAGTGCAAAAATAAGTGGCTTCTCTGGAGACCTAGACAGTAACATGGACGTGCTGACTCTTCTTGGCTTATATTTGTTCTATTCAACTCTTTAATTATAAATTATTAAATTATTTATTGAAAATATAACTTGGGCAGCTGAACTATTGTGTTTGCCCTTTTTAGATGTCCCAAGACCAGTGGGAGGGTAGAATAGACTGAAAAAACTTAATCTTTGGGTATTGCTATACACCTTCTGAGTCTGAGCCTTTTCTCATCCACACAAATAGCTAGGAAAAACCAGGGTCTCCCTGATAGAAAGGTGCTACCATTAGAAATCACGATTAATATTTTTTTTATTCACCAAAGATGATTTGATTTTCACTTTTGGATGAAAATGCTTCCTTGATCATTAGTTTAGCTCCATAATTTATCACTTAATTTTATATATTATATATTTTAAACAGCTGTGGAAGTCTGAGCTTGATTTGGACACACTGAATCATAATTATGTTAAAACTTTCCAATTAGTTTACATTTGAGGCTAACAGAAATATGCTGATTCAGATTCTAATTAAAGAAATCAGATGGAAACTACATAAACTATTTCAAGAAGAATAAATTAAAATTTTATCTCAGGTGACTGGAAGAAATCTTCAGTCATACATGTACCTTTTAAATATATGCTTAAGGTATCATTAGCATTTAGCCCCAAAATAAATATTTGAAATAAATAAGGAAGAAAGGAAGTAGTTATATATTTTGAAAAGTAGAAACTAGAATGAAACTCTATATTCATAGAAATATAATTATATGTTGAAATGTAATTATATGGAAGGGATGAAATCACAGTTGCTGTCAATTTTTACTGAATGTTATATAGAGCAGATACATGGGCTTGACATGCTAATTGGAGGAAACTGAATCAGGTTTGGTAAACAATACAGAATTTGCCCTTTAAAGCAAATTTGGAAAAACCCCACATTCTGATGCATATTTTGTTTTACATAGAGCATCAAAATGACACATATATAATCTCTGTGTCTGTCAATTACTGCCAATAATTGTCATAATCTAGAGTGAGATAAAAATAACCAGATGCTCAATGGTTGAAAACTTGCACAGTTCTATTATTGCTATAGTTCTTATGAAGTTAGAAAATCATATGTATCTGTATTAACTGAGGATTTTTCCAGTGATTTTTAAAATAGGCTTTCATTTTATGTAATGTACCCCTAATTTGTAAGTAAATGGTAAATAATATGCTAACATCTATATCTCACTGGAAGTGGTAGTGAAAAAGGAAAATAAGTTCTACAAAGTAAGAGAACACTAATAGTTCTAAACAGCTAGGACATTGAAAATTTCAAAAGGAAGTTTGGGACTGTGGTTTTTTTTTTCCAAGAGAAGTATTTAAAAAGGAAAGAGTATGCAGAGGGAATTCATCAAATTATTTCGAGCAAGGCCCATCAAGAAGAACATGAGACAAAGAGCAGGTGGATGGAAACAAAGAGAGCAAGCAGAAAAATAAAGATGAGCTTGAGAGAAACATGCAGATTTATGGAGACAGTTTATTTGGGTCACTTTCTTCTTTGCCTCAGACACAATTGATCATAGAGGTGACACAAGCTACCTTGTCTGTACAAACTTGGTAGACACTTCTGGAGCTTATGTTCTGGGCTGTGCTGCATACCTGTAATTCTTTCTAAGACACAAGATGAATGTCTAGCTTAACTGCAACTACGAAGGTATTTTTGATGTATCACTACCATTCTTGACTTAATTCACTTTGTTATGGCCAGCTGCTCACATATATTTAGAGTGTCTTCATAACTCATGGAGTTCTGATACAACATTGGGGTAGAGCAGAGAGCAAAGGGAAGTGACAGCCATAAATCAGAACTGCATCACTCTGTCAACTATATATATGTGACAACAAAGAGTCCTGCAAAACTGTGATAAATTACATTTTTTGTAACGTTAGCTTCTTGATAATAAGTAAGCTCAAATCCTGATAATGAAACCAAATCATGATCTCTCTTCTGACTACACTGAATTTCTCTGATGGGGAAAAGACATATCCTGGCTACCCCAGGATTCACATTATAGAAGGGAAATCTTTTGAGGGCAGATAGCAACCACAGTACTCTGAACCCTGTCTCTTTGCAGTCTTTCCTAAACCTCCAGGAGTAAATGCATTTTTATCAAAAAGAACACTTGGCAGAAGCTACCAAACATTCAGTTGTTCTTGACCAATGTTATACTACACTGTAGTATCTCTTGCCCATTTGAGTCTTCAATCATTCCATCATATTGGAGTGAAAACAGGCATGTTTATAGCATGGAATAGAAGAAGACAGAAGTCTTTTCCTAAAACATTACTTGTCAGTGTGGTGTAGGCATTACACCTTTATCTTTTAGCTCATAAGAATCTTTACAATATCTGGCTCAAGAAATATTATGAAATAAGACATCAACAATAATATTTAAGGTTTTAGGTAGCTAAGCCTATAACCTTTATGTGCCTTAAAAAAAAATTACTATAATTTTTCAGAATGTGTGCAAAGAGAAGAATAACTGGGATTTCTGAAACATGTCATTATTCTTGTAGAAATAAAATAAATAGTAAAGAAGAGTAAAAAGTTATCTGTATAAAATAGAACTGGGAGAGCTGCCATAATGGAAGCATTTTGTAATGATCTGTCCCAGTAGGCCTTCATAAATTAGCAGAGTTATGAAGGTGTCTGAAAATGCCCTTTCCCTTTTTCTTTATGCACAACGGCCAAATCAGTCCCAGTATCACAGGGTAGAACCTCATTGATTTCAGTGGAATTACATGAATTTCCTCCAGAGCTGTTCCAAGTGCTTGACTAAGTAATTTCTGTCAGGCATTATTTCTGTGTTCCATACGTCGTGACTTCCAAGAATTTCATATCCTATAGTACAATTTACCATCACTTGATCAAATAAAGTGTTCTACGAAAAAGAAAAAAAAAAAAAAAAAAAAAAAAAAAAAAAGAAAAAATAAAGAAAAAGGAAAGGGTTTGATACACTACGGGCTTGTTTTTTCAGATCTGAGCTGACGGCTGCGCTGGTGCTGGCGTTCGCCGCGCTGGCAAGAGATTCCACCCCGCGCCCCGGGTCTCGGGGAGCGCCCGCGGAGCTCCCGCGGCGCCGCGGAGGGCGGGGGGAGCTCGGCGGGGCCGGGGCTCCCCGCGGGGCCGGGGCTCCCCGCCGCGCCGCGTCCCGCCCGCTGCTGCGGGAACCAACCACCTGTGTGCGGCCGCGGAACGGCGCGGGGACTCCGGCCGGGCCCACGCGCGGGGCTCTCCCTACGGCTGCCCCGCTCCCGCCCACGGCCCCGCTCCCCGCGGCGTGGGGGCCGGCTCAGCCCCGCGGAGGCGGGCAGCCCCCGGGGGAGCGGCCCGCAGCCCCGCCGCTGCGGGGGGCAGTCCGGCAGGGCGGGGGGCCGGGGCTGAGCCCCCCGCAATCGCCCGGCGGGGAAGGGGTGGATGTGGCACCTCCGCCGGCGGGCGCCCCGGAGCCCCGCGGCCCGCCCCACGCCCCACGCTGCCGCGGGTGGCGGGGGAGGCGCCGCCGCCGAGGCGGGGCCCCGCTCCGCTCCGCCGCGCCGCGCCCGGCCCCGCTCCGCACCGCACCGCTCCGCTCCGCCCCGGCTCCCGCTCCCGCGGCCCCGGCGCGGGGGTGCTGCCGCGCTCCCCCCGCCGCGTCCCGCCTGGCCGCGGCTCCGGGCGCCTCCCGCCTCCCAGCATGAATGTGAGGAGGGTGGAGAGCATCTCGGCGCAGCTGGAGGAGGCCAGCTCCACAGGCGGTAGGACGCAAGAAGCGTGGGGGGCGCGAGGTTTTTCTTAGTTATTTTGGGGTCTCGCCCCCGACCTTTAATCAGCAAGTCTTGCAACTTGGCGTGGGGCGGGGAGGGGGAATCTGCCTGCTTGCATGGGGTGAACGCGTCTTGGAAAAAATGTGTGTCTGTGGGAACAGTAAGCAAATGCTTAACGCTTGGGATCTCGAGCTAAGAAACGTCCGCGGCTTTGCGAAGCCCGCCCTAAGATGCTTGCTGTGACCTAACTGGTACTTTTGCCTTCTCTGAAATGACCTGGGGCTGGGTATGATCCTCCCGGGCGAACCATGCACACCCTCTCTTGTTACCAACTCCCAGGAGGTAATTTTGATCGGTCCCGCTTACACCTCCCTGCTTTGGTCTCCTCTGTACCTTCCTGGTGCCTAAGTAACAACTATTTGATGGAGACCAAAGGCTATCTGGTGCCTTTCCTCTTCTCTGTATTGAAAATTGCACTTGCACATTCACCTGAGAGGTTACAAAATAACTTGCATTTTAGGGAGGAGAAAAGTATGCTTTACTGTCCTCCGCTGTGACTGTGACTCCTGGAGTGTTAAGAGTTTTCTCCCAGCATGGGTAGGAAACAGAGTTATTTAGAAATGAAGCTGCTTGGGCGCAATGTGCGTAATGTGATGGTGCTGAGGAAGGTGCCCAGTTCAAGGTAGCTGGTTAAGCCGATGATGGTTGGACAGTTAATGAAAACTTAGCAAAATAGCCAATCAGAACCAGGGAAAACCTGCTTTCTAAGACAAGATGGACTACTATGTCCTGTTTCCTTCTCTGTTGCTAGATTTCTCATAAACTGTGTGATGCCAGTATAGAAATGCAGCTTTACCATCAAAGTTGCTTGAAAGACACAGTGATGTACCAACATTTCCTTGATTTCCAATGCTTCAGAATAGTATTTTGCTTGCTAGAAGAGGCTCACGGCCACAAGTCTTCTGTTGGACTGCACTTGGTTTTCCTCTTTCCTTAATGTCCCAGTTTTCCTCATGTGTTAGGGCTTGTAGCCCTTCAGACAGGATACCAGACCGTTTGCTTTGGGGTTAGGGAACTTTTGTAGTTAATTGTGCAATTATTTTTAGGCTGTCAGCTCAGTTGTTAATCCATTTTTGCGTTTCTTTAAAGCTTCAGGAAAAAAAAAAAAAAAAAGGCATACCTATTCGTTATGGTTATCCAACAAAGGACTTGGGCACCAAAGTGATGTTGTGATACTTCTCACTGCTTTTCAGATCCAACCTCCCCAAGTTATAATTAAGACTTTTCCCTCCACGTACCACTGTCAGCCTTGCAGACTGAGTCTGTTAGAGATCTGAAAGTCAGGCTGTTTTTCCATAACACATACATCAGCAGTGACAAACATCGGGCAGGCTCTTAGCTACACCTGTGCAACCACTGTGCGGGACTGTTTGGGCTAAACAAAACTAAGGTAATAATATAGACATGGTGGGTTTGCACAGCTGCTATTGAGGAATAATCTGGTTTATGGATCATTACTATAGGTGTTGTAGCATAAGAAGAGTTTGCAGCTTAACATTTTATCCTACAGGTATAGTTAGGAGTAACAGGAAATTGTCTGTATGAAAACTGGAAATAAGCTCTGAATCCAAGTCATACAAATCATATGAAACTTCGAGATTATATTTTTACAGAAGATGTTTTCAGTTGAACTGTATATTAGATGTGTTTTCCATTTTAGTTCTCTTGATATGCATGCCTTGTACCTTTTACAAATTAATGACAGCTTAATTTATTTTAAGCTTCTAATGGTGAGAAGTGGTAAGATACAGTTTTGCACTGTTTTAGAATAAAAAGAAAAATCTAACTGAAACATGAGCTACCATAGGAAAAATATTTCTGAAAAATATGTTCGTATGCCAGAAACAGAACATGGAAAGATAAAAATGACAGACCTAAAAGAAAATACCTCCTTTGTTTTGGAGAATGATATACATTAGATCAACAACTTATATCTTGTCACTAGCTTGATGTTAAGGTAACAAGTGTCTAGCTTCACTGCTCTGGGCTTCCTCCTTGTGTGAGAGAGCGGATGTATGTTCATCTTCCCAAAATTCTGGCCACTTTTCCTCTAAACTTCCCTTCCAACTTTCTCTTCTCTAGCTGTATTCCTGCAAGTTCCTAAACTTTCAACTCATTTTCAGTGCCATCAGCATTTCTGAATGTACCTGTCTGTTGGTTACTTAATGAGGAAGCATTCAGTGGATTTTTTTCTCATTATTTCTCTTGAAATAGAAGCAATGCTTAAAATGTTAGTTATTTTTAAATGCCTATGCCTTTAGTAGACTAGATACAGGAATTTGATGGTAGTGCCTGAGAGTCAGAAAATGAAACCAACAGAAATGAGACTGTTCCTTCATTTCATTATTCCAGGTGAAATAAAACCCAAGTAACACACAAGCATCTTAAATTATGAGAGTTATTATTGACGAATTATTTTGTACCTTTTCACAAGTAATGACTCCCTTCAGCTGCTCTTCTCCTTACATTTACTCTATTACAACTTGCAGAGCATCTTTTACATTCAGGTTAATGTCAGTTGGAGTGCCACTGAGAGTTGTTGAAGAAAGAAACAAACAAAAAAATCTCTTAAATATTGAGCTGTTGTAAGGATGAACTGTTACATCCTTCTGCCCCACGAAACAGTCTTTATCGATGTCTTATCTGTGAGGAGGTTGTATTTGTGCTAGTGATTGCCAAAACTCATCTGCTACTGGGTAAAGGCCTGAAGGGCCTTGGCAATATGAGAAGAGCAGAGGGAGATTATCAGAAAAAGTTCATGTGGGTAAGAGTAAGTTTAACCACAAGGTGCCCTGTGGGGTTAATATCTAGGACAAACTTAAGCTGTTGGGAATATTAATATAAATAAGACACTATCACAGCAACTGGTTGCTTTGCTTTAGGGTATCATTAATTCAGAATGGAGATTGTGCTGACCAGTATACCCTTTCTTACTCAAACAATAGAAATATTTACAAAAGCCATGGAGTAATTTTTGACAAGTTTTTAAGATTTTCTTTCACTAGACAGGGAGGTCATAAAATCTGAATGACCGAAAAGAGGCTGTCATTTGTACATCATGTGCAGAAGATGGACCAAATGGTACTATTGAAGTGTTTATCCAACTTTAAGTTTACTTAGAGTTTGTTATTCTCTGCCCTATCTCTGAGAGATCCTTATACAATACTTTTCACTTTTGCTTTTAATGAATGGCTTGCTCTTATTGCTTGAGACATTCTTAGAAGACAAAGGAAGTGGTGCTAGAAGGACAAGAAACTACATATGGGAAAAGCTGAAAATAGAAATTTAGGAAAAGGGACGCTAAGAAAAATCATGAAAGTGAGGGGAAAATGCACTGGAAAACAGTGTCAGGAAAAAAGAAGAGGTGGGAGGAGGGAAATGAGGGAGCAGCTTCTTGAGATACAACTGATATTAAACAAAAGAGTGTCCTATTGAGGGATACTGGAATCCTGTTTTGTATTGGTAGTATGTATTGGACCGATTCCTTTATATCCCAGCTGGGATTCATCTGACATGATGCAAAGCAGGCAGTGACTCTCCAAGTCATGTCCACCAATACTCATATTCGCATGAAAACTTTGGTTTGTCTAGGAGCTCCATCCATAGGACATGCTGTCAGTCAGTAGTCAGTGTCACTTTTTCTAATGATCTGTTGCCCGTAAACAATCTTCATGCCTTCTTAGGTCTGAAAGACCTTCTGGCTATTTTATCTTGAACACCTGTATCCCAGTAGGTCCTCGATCTCCCCTGAGCCTTCTGTAATGTCTTGCTGAGGAGCCACAGTCAGCTAGAAATGCTGCTTCCAGATGCCACATGTTTCTGTGAAAGTTGCAAATACAGAAGGGAAGGAATAAATTAAATGGACCCGTGGTCTAATAAAGGAGGTATCGTTATAAAGCACATGCAAATAGATGCAAATATTTTAAGTGTAAAATATGTATCCTGCTCCTGCAGGATGGAGGAAACAACTGATTTTTTAAGAGAACTAACTGTGGCATAAGCCTCTGTAAAATTTGGTCTCTGCCTCCATGTCCAATTCCTGTATTCAATGAGTGTGTGAAGCAGTAATTATATTCAAAATTATAGTATAGGGAGTCATATTTGATATGAATGTTGAAAATACCTTGGCTTTCCATCAATATCAATTTTATATCAATATAAGTACCAATTAGCACAAAATGCAGCTTTCTTTTTCATTATTTTGTTTCAGGGTTACTACCCATGATCAGAGAATTGACACATAAATAACTGAACATCTGGACAAGTTTCAGGTGTATTGGGCTTAGAGGACTGACTATTTCCAGGTGGTTTTAGATGTTATGAAGTCTATAGAGGCAGATATGGTATCTAGCAGTTAGTGTAGCTGTAAGAGAAGTAGCTAGTGTGTGTCATGGAAAGCTTTTACAGTGTATCAGATAAGCACTTAAGACTCATGCTTTGGGTTGGAGCTGAATATTTGATCCATGCAGCATTCATCTGTAATGTATCCTATCTCAGCCACTCAGTTTGCCATTGTGATTTATTTGGAATCTTTGGCACTTGAAAAAGAAAGTATCTAAAAATACAACAACGCCTAATCTCTTCAGTATTTCATAGATATGTGCGTTCTTGCCAGGCTATCCTACTATCCTTCCCCCTACAGTTCTGCTTGTCCTCTCTTTCTTTCAAGTACTGAAATAGACTGTATTTGAAATCTTGCTTGCCAAACGAATGGTGGCCATTTATTGTCTCCTATTAGCAGAGGCCATTACTCCTGTTTGAGATGAGAGAGAAGACATTGACACAAGGTTGTGGACAGGGCCAGGAGTGTAACTGGTTTTTCAGTAGTTGTAGTCAATATGATCTGAATCAAGTAGGATTCTCTTATTTATTAACACACACTTTAATTAATAGGCTTGGGCCTATTCTGGGGCGTAAGGAGTGCAGATATAAAAACCTTCTTTATTTGGAGGACAGCATGTCAGCACAGCTGGAGATAGTTAATAGTGAGGTTAATGGGCTAGTTTGTCTCCATAGTGCTTGGCCTGAACTGTAGTGCATGGTTGTGTTGGAAGTAAATGGACAAAAGGTTGACATAGGCATTAGTTTTTGAGAGTAGTTGTCCTTTCAGAATCCTGTTTTCTCCGGCAAGATCTTTGCTTGCTATTGCTTTGGCCTAGATTTCCCACTGAGTACACCAGGTGGAATGTGGAAGAGAAAAAAAAAATGTATATTTTTTTGAGTCTATAGAACTATGGAGAACATGGAATCCAGTTATTTTGTGATGTTATTAATTACTATTTTGCAGCTGTATTACACGAGTCTTGGGATCATATAGATCATGGTTTGTGTTTTTTTTTTTTCCTCTTTTCCTCTTAATTTTCCATTCTCACACTCTACAGGAGTGATCATTTCTGTGTTATTGCCCTCATGCATGCAGCAGCACAGGAGGTTGGGCTCTAGACTTGCTGCTATGAATATAGGAGGTCTGTAGACAACTATAAACTGGCAGCAGTTTCAAACATGTGGTTGGGTTGAAAGTATATAGAATCCATTTACCTCTAAGAATAAACCCAAACACAGAATAAAAGCTGTATATCTGAACACACACTGTGTTGTATTTCTGGCAGCCTATCAGAGACTTATGGTATTAAAAGGAGCTTTCTGTCAGAGGTCTGAAAATACATATAGTGTTGCTCTTTTATATTCTTTTTCACCTATAAACCAAATTTATTTAGAGGTGCCATTTATAGTTGTGATCCTCTGTTGTATGTATATAATTTATGCTGCAGTGACACAACAGTGGTATGAAAGTCATAGATGCTTATGTGTCCACTGGAGAAACGAACTACAGGTGGAAGGCATGATAATAGGGGATTTTTAACTGTAAACATTTTGCCCCATTAAGAGCAACGATTCATGTTGAAATGCTTGGATTTTATTCTAGGAGGAAATGTTTTTATATGTATGCCAGGTATTTTCACCAAATAAAGTGTAAACCCAGAAGCTTCCCTGAGTGCAGTGAAATGTCTAGCACCATGCAGCACATTATATCAGTATGCCACAAAATGACTAAGTGGTGACAGCATAGAAATGGTTATACAAAATTAAACATTTTGAATGTTCTAAGACATAGACTGCAATGTGTTTGCTGTATTTCATGCAGTCAGTAAGAAAGGATTTGCTATTTTAATGGTAGGAAAAAAGACAGATTTTTCTGATACATTGTCTTGTTCTCACAATTTTCAGTTACCTTTCCAGCAGAGAGAATTTTTATGAATATCACTATAGTCATTAGGCTTCAGTATAACAAATCCTTTTCTTACTTTTGAATCAAAGTTTCCTTTTGTTAATAATCCACAAGAAACATTTAGGATTTATTAGAAAGGTAAGCAGTAGCCATAAAACGTGATGATGGGTCCAATTCTTGACAGTGCAAATTTTTTAAACTCCTTGCCCAAAGTGAGGCCAGAACAGCACTACATCACAGTAAGTCATTTGAGTATCATGACTATTCCTATAAACCCTTTGGTACCTATGGGAATAATTACAATGAATAAAGATTTTGGCCCTAATATTTGTGAAAATCAGGAGAAGACTAAACCTGGAACTGAAACACAGATCAAGTTTACATGATTCCATGTAAAGGAAGGAGATTGCTGTGTGGGAAATACTTCGCAGTAATTAAAAGTTTTATAGCTCTGGTCCTTCTTGAAATAAAGTCAAATGACCAAAACCCTCTATTGAATCATTCATCTACATGCTTTACAGTAAAAGGAACAGCACATCTAGGCACCCCTTCTCCAGTCTGTTAATACCTGCATGATACAATAACTGGGAGCTTCCCTAATTTGAGCCTCCTGGCTCGTGTTGTCAACAGCACTCTGGCTGCCTGGGCGTTGCAGTAACGTACTGTCCTCCGGCTGGTTTTCCCTGCCATGTAAGGACTGCAGTGGGAAATGTAGATGCTGGTCATGCTGGTACTTTGCTAGTTGAGGACTTCTTGGATCAAATCCTTAACATGTTTGTCTGGGGTTTTTTTTTGGTAAGAAATTCTGCTTTCTATACACTCTCACACAAATGTTTCTGGTAATCTGTACCAATTGATTTTCAAATCCTTGAACAATTTTATTAAATAGAGGAGAAACAATATGATTTAGATGAAATCGGAAATTAATTAATGACTGCATATGTTCTGTTCTTTGCTTGTATTACTGCTATATTTTTTTGCTTTGTGTTTTAATTTAAGGTAACACTATCTAAACAAAGAAATTACATTGTATTCATATGTCACAAGCATTTATCAAGAGTGTAGTTTAATCAGTGTTGAAGTATCCATGGAAAAATGTACAAAATATAAGTAATTCTCACTTTTAAAATTAAATATAGTTATTTGACTTAGAATTTTTAATGCTTTTACAGCATATGTTATAATAAAAACATATCAAAAGACAGCATTGTGACATACAAATGATAAACATAATATGATTAGAAGTACTATCCTAAATGGAGAATGTCCTAAATGAATGCAGTAAGTTGGAATGGAAAAATACTTTATCTTTTTTTTTTTTTTTTTTCTGTTTTTTGTTGTTTTTTGTTTGTTTGTTTGTTTGTTTGTTTGTTTGTTTTTTTAATTTTAACATGCTTACCTGATGCAACTTGAAATCATGATCTTCTGAAAGTCACACTTTATACAACATCTGCCAGATATAAGCATTATTGTAAGTGAACACAAATTTGGAGTTTTATAGTATGTAGAGATGTCTGTGTACATGCTAAGTACCATAAATGAGCGATCTACGATCACATTTTCAAAATACCTGAACCAGTACTGCTATAATGCTTTTTTACATAAATGTCACTGCTCACAGTTTCAAAGAACACCCTAGAAAGGATTGACCTTTTTTTGAGCCAGTTTGTTTTAGAATGTGCCAAAGCGTGCTGTACCGACTGCTCCTGGGTGTTTTGCAGCAGCGGGTGCCTGCTCCCTGTCCAGGCACCGAGATGGGCTGGGAGAGGCCCCTCCACACACCCCCAGTTAGCACCGGTGCCGGGAGGGATGTGCTGTGTAAATGCATGTGGTTTCCCAGCGCAGATGGGTTTTGGGAGGATGAAAAGTAGGCTGTGGGACTGCAGTCCCTGCCTGTGCAGTTAAAAGAAAGGAGAGAAAAAAGGTTGAGAAATGCCATCTTGCGTGTGTGGCTTCAGTGGTATCGGAGCAAGCGGACTCTGGGATCTGCTGTTCTATTACCTGTAGCTGGAGAGAAATTAATCCTGTTTATCTTAAAATAAGTGGGAGAAAAATCCTTAAAGAATACTCTTTTGAAGCAATATAAAAGATGTATATCAAGAAGATCCAGCCATAGAATCATGTTTTGCTTCATCACATGCTGGTTACAGTATGATCGGTGTTTCTTAGCTCACCATCAATCTTGAGTTTTGACAATGTAGCTGGTTTTAAGCAGGTGATACCCAGATGCCCTTAATCTTTCTGACTATTGACTTACATTCCACTGCTCAGTAAGTGAATGGTACCCTGCATATCTAATGTTCACTCTTTGTATTCTGTGTGTCCTTTTCCATGTTGATTTATGGACAACTGAGGTTATTTTGCTGTGTTCTGAGATGCAACATTATAAAAAGTATCACATGTTGTAATGCTGTCTATAGAGGGAGATATATCTAGGCTGTTTCTGCAGAGTATTATGTACTGGCAGCATCCACTCAATGGTAACTGAAACAAGTACACAATAAAGTTCATTGTTATTTTTAAAAAGATCATGTAATTAAATACATACATACACTGATTCTTAGGTGCTACCCTGATTTCTGCACAACCAAGGTCTGCAGTCTACCAAATACGAGCTGCCCAAGAAAAAAATATAATAAACCAAAGTAGGTATACCTGCAAGTTGTGAGAATGTGCAGTTTGATTAAGATAGAGAGAATTTCATGCTACTGTTCAGTAACTAGGTCTGCTTTATATACTGTGTCATTCTTCAGCCTGTGTTGGTGATGAGGTGGGAATTTCCTGGTTTGCTTTTTGGAATATGCCACATTGTTCAACCATCTGCCCAGCCTATTGTCCAGAATTGGGAAGATGAGAGAACTACCCATGTGGCTAGCACCTATCAACCCACTTCATTGTTTGCTTCAAAGCTATTGCTTTCACTCTTTCTATAGGACTGTGTATTTGTTTCTCTACCTGGGAAACAGGGGAAAGAGGAGGCCAAATAGCAGGATGGATTTGGTAAAGAAGTGATAGGTTTTGCCCTCTTTGCCTTCCATTACATGGTGATGAGGATCCTCTTCACAGGAGGAGACTGAAACCTCCAACTCTTTCAAGCAATGACTCCTTGCTTCTGCCTCTACTTACCACTTGGAAGGCATGTGTGAACCCCTCAGCTGCGTGAGTACTTTCTCACGTTTGCTGATTAATCTTTTGCCTCAAAGCGATGTTGTTTTGAGGTTATGCACTTCTTTATAGGTTGGTTGGTTGCCAGTGAAAGGAGAGGAGAGTGTGCGATGCCTCCAGTGGAACTGGTGGGTCCCTAATGCCTGTTTTATAAAACTGAATTCCTGTAGCTTGAAGGAAAAATAGTATGTGAGGAATGAACAGACATGACTGAAGGCATACAGTGACATAGCTCTTTACATGGCACACCTGCTGTCAACTTTTCCCCTAGTACTTTAAATCTTTATTAAACATATGATCTAGCAGGACTTAAAATTATACAGATTCATACTTGAATACCTTGCTTAATTACTTAGCTTGCAGGGTTGTACAGCATTTAGACATTATATAGAGCATTTAGATATTATTTAGGCCTGTAAAAATCTTTGTGTCAGTTACACCTTTTGGTTGCATTCAGCTAATTTTCTGATACTAAAATAGAATAAAGCAATTCTGTATTTCAGCACAGGCTTATAAAGATTGCTTCTTATTTGTAATGTCTTTGAGTCATCCCAGACTTCTTGAGAATCAGTAACATTTTTCCCTCCTGAATATATGGGATGTGTTCAGCTAAAACCTCATATTGTATTAAAAAAAAACAAAAACAAACTCTACTCATGAATTAATTGTATGTTTTACTTTACCAGGGTTCCAAAATGACTGACTATACTTAGAAATGCAAAAGCAAGAATGTTTTGACCTCTTCAGATAGGAATGTGTAACTATCTGAAAGGTGTCAGTAAATTTCTAACGTCTTACTAAGCAGTGTTATGTCAACAGCACTTTCAATTACTACTAGTCTGACAATCTGTTAGGACATTTTCAATTACAGGATCCAGAGGAAGTAAGCTTTTTGTGTGTGTATGTGTGTTTTTCCTATAAAGAACCCAAAATATTAATGGTGTGTTTTCGCATATGGTTCATCACAAAGAGTATGTACAGAAATGCTGTCAGTTAAGACACTAATTCCTCACTGAAAATAAACAAGAAGTTGATGTCATTATCAAACTGCTATTTGGTAAGTGGCAACTTACAAAGCTGATTGTGTAGATAGTATATTGTCCATTTTGCAGGTGTAGCATTGGAAGAAATGTGTATTCAATAGTAAACATGCAGTTAATTAGATGAACGGATACCAGTTTCTTGCTGCAGTAACACTAAAACGATGGTCTGTGTTCCAAGAAGAGTGCGTATTGATTAAATACAACTTGCACTGAAGAAATTAATATAGATCTTCTTGATTCATCAGTACCTGTTTCATTATGATTAGAAGGCCTGATCTTAACAACAGTTGTAATACAGTGTGGTGTTTACAACTGAGAATCATCCTGTTATACTTAAGTAATATACTTGGTCATAAGTGTTTGAACAGTTGACTTTAGTCCTTCAGACTTTGAAACCTCTTACAGAGAAGGGAAGAAATAAAACTTTTATCTCTTCCTGCATAGTCCATAATTTCATAAACCAAAAATATAGGCTGTGGATTTAGAGGATACCCAACTACGTTGACAATACACCTTGCAATGCTAATATAATCTTGTGATGCTAATATAATGCGAAAGAATGTTAGAAACAAAAAGATATCAGAAGAGAGTCTGTTTCCCTGATCAGAATACTGGAGAGTATTTCCAGTTGAAACCACCAAAACTGCAACTTCTTAAGAGTCAGTTAATTATTTGATTTCTGGGAAACAAAACTTCTTCAAGGAACGCTGTGATTTTTGTGTATTACCATGATTTGAGAAATAAAACTCAAATCATGGTAATACATGATTACCATGATTTAAGAATAAAACTGTGATACCACCACCAAAGTTGTGTATTTTCTGCCTGAGGATAAAATAATAGGCATATACTCAGTCAAATTTCTAGCTTTATATTTGTCTTTGAATGCTAGCAGATAGTGACTAAAAGGCTGATTACATACAGCCGTCTCAGGGCACAAGGCTGATGCACGATCGAGCTCAAAAATTTCTATTATCTTGTGTTTCATTTGTACTTTTCAGATAAAAGCAATAAAAATCATGAAATCACAGAGAAATAGTTTGAAAGAGAAGTTGAGAAGTCATATTATTTATCCTGATGGCCCAAGGCGGGATCAAATATTTATATGGTAGTTCAGACAGCTTTTTGTCTAAAGTATTTACAATCCACCAGTACTGGGTGTTTCATAATATCACTAGGTAATCTATTCCAGAATTTATCTTTCCTGGTACAAACTTTTTCCTAGTTCTGTAGTAAATCTTCTTACATTTAAAGCCCGATTCACAAAATGAATGAAATACATAGCCAAGATTTTACAGTACTGAATAGGACAAAAACATTATTTGGTATATCTTACAGACTTTTGACTTGTTTATACATTCAAGTATGAACTGCTGCCCCTTTCACAGCAGCCTTCCACCTGTCTTGAGCCTGTGATTTAACATATTCTTCAGTGTCAGACTTCCCAGATACACAGGTGTTACTTAAATTGTTCTTCCCCATTCTGTTCCTACAAGTTAAATTCTTTCTCTGGAACTCTACTTGATGTCTTCTACTTTACAAATGATAACTTCCAAACCTGTTGGAAACTTACTCACTACAGTGCTTGAAATTGGAAAACTAAAAGTAGGGTATGGACTTCAACTTAGCTCCAGGAGTTTTAGCCTTGCACAAAGGAGAGATTACATCTTGCCCCTGTTGATGGTAATTCTTCCCATCCTACAAGAGCTCTGTAAGAGTTATTGCTCCATGGAGATGAGATCAGAAGCTCCAAGTTCCTGGGTCTGAGGATCTCCCAGCTGGGTCTGAGGAGCAATCACTATAGAGTAAATTGCATCCTTTCAGTGCAGCAAACCTTCTACCCTTGTATGAAGCAGCTCTCAAGAATTTGGGATGAGATAGGAGTCATTATCTCACAATAAATACCAACCATAAACTTTACCTAATTTCTATGGGAAGCTTCATGAAAGACAGCAGGCATCTTCAAGGGCTTCCAGAACTTGTCTCTTTTATGATCTGAACAGATATTCCAAATAAATAAAGTAGGTAAGTACAGCTTCAACTTGCACAGCTTTCCAGCTATTGGATTTGGATCTTCAGAAAGGAAACTTTGTCAGTGACCTTTTTATGAACTGCATCTTTTCTAAGGGTATTTTAGCTCTTGAACATCTGACATGTAGCATGAACATCTTAGTTCTCTCTTCCATAAATAAAAACTGGAGACAGTTACTTTAAACAATTTTTTAACATGAAAAGTCAATGTCACAGGCAATAGTGAAGCTTTTGAAGTTTCAAACACTTCTCATTCAGATTATTTTTATCAGTGCTGTACCATCTCACACTTGAAAAGATGTGCCTCTGCTTTATATGAATGTCTTTAGCAAATGTTATTATAATGATAAAATATGGTGTGTTCATTCCTCTCTAATTTTTCAAGGCTGATGTAGCTAGGAGACTTTAGTCAAGAAAGATATCATGTATATTTTAACATTTGTGACAGCTTAAGCCTTTCTAGTTGTAATTTTTGGTGTACATACTCCAAAAGTATTTAACTTTTGTCCACTGCCTGATTAAAGCCACCATTAGAATGGCACTTGCATACAAATGACCACAGAGGATTTATTATCTACCTTTTCCAAATTCAAAGAATTATAGAATGGTTTGGATTGGAAAGGGACCCTAAAGACCATCTAGTTCCAACCCCCCTGACATGGGCAGGGACACATTCCTAGGTGACAACTAGACCATGTTGCTCAAAGCCCCATGCAAACTGGTCTTGAACACTTCCAGGGAGGGGACATCCAGAACTCCTCTGGGAAACCTGTTCCAGTGTCTCACCACCCTCATAGTGAAGAATTTCTTCCTTAAATGTAATCTAAATCTACCCTCTTTCAGTTTAAAGCCATTACCCCTTGTTTTATCACTACATGCCCTTGTAAAAGTCCCTCCCCATCTTCCCTGTAGGCCCCCTCTAAGTACTGGAAGGCCACTATAAGGTCTCCCTGGAGCCTTCTCTTCTCCAGTCTGAACAACCCCAACTCTCTTAACCTGTCCTTATAAAGGAGGTGCTCCAGCCCTCTGATCATCTTCATGGCCTCCTCTGGACCTGTTTGAGCAGATCCATGTCCTTCTTATGTTGGGGGCCTCAGAGCTGGATTCAGTACTCCAGGTGGAGGTCTCATGAGAGCAGAGGAGATGGGGAGAATCACCTCCCTTGACCTGCTGGTCACACTTCTCTTGATGCAGCTCAGGGTACAGTTGGCTTTCTGGACTGCAAATGAACATTGCCTTTTCATTCATCATGCAAATTCATTGTTATAGTTTGATAGTTTAGGGATATGGTTCTTTAAGCTTGTAGTTCCAGGAGAGTTCTGTGATATCTCATCTGAGGATGTTAATATATTAAACTGTGTGTTTGAATTCAGTTGTGAGATGTGATAAAGCTATTTTAATGAGTCCAAGCAGAGGCTTTTATCAGGGAGTCCTCTAGAGGCACAGAACTGGCTCTCTGACTTTATACCATTCAACATTCCTTGTGTTGGCCTTACTGGGAAAATGTTACACTTGATTTTCATATGTATATATAACATTATATTCTTTTCTGTATACTTTGGCAACTCCACAGTGTTTTCACCAACAATTACTTTGTTAACATTCATCACAATTAATGTATTTTATACATTCTGTGTCTTTGCCTTCACAGCATTTAGTCTCTCTTTGAATTTTAAATGTTCTACAAGTGTATCAGCCTAGCATTGGCTTTTTTCCTTCCGAACAAGTTTGTTGGACACTTGACCTTAGCTGGAAATAAAGTGTGCAATGAATTCTATTTGTTGTGCCTGTTCCTGTATAACTTTTTATTAGCCTAGTCATTAGTCTTTTATTAAGCTATTAAGCCAGTAATCGTGTACCTTTGATAGTACTGTGAGGAAGAGAACTACATTGTTCTTGGATGATAGCTTCACAATGCTTTTTAATCAAAATTCTCACCATGCTAAAATAAAATTACTGGGCACTTTCTGACGTTTTGAAGAATAATTCATAAGTGATAGAGAAATGAGAAGTTCTAGTAGGAAGATCATAACTTTACCAATCTAGGAGATTGGGCTAATGACTAAATTTGGGAAATAGTAGCTCAGACTTGCATGAAATGGGGTTATTGAGTAATAAAGAATAAGGTTTTTTACAGGGTTTTACTTCAGACTAGCTCTAGTCTAGTTCAACTGACTAAATGCCTGCTAATAGTTGTAGTGCATTAAGTGAGCTTCTGGAGCACATCTTCCCACTTAGTTTCATCTAAAAGAATCCAGTTTGTGGATTCCAAGTGCATTCCATGATGTGAACCAAATCATAACTGGGGGCTGTTAGGTGTCTTTATTCTGAAAGCACTTTCCTGATCTGAATGGAAATGCTAATATGTTCACATGTCAGACAGCACTGTGTGAGCTTTCCCAGTCTCCAGGGGACCAGAAATTGGGTGAGTTTGTTGAATTACAATTTCATCTCTTTTGCAGAATTCAAATCTGATCCTTTCTAGCTTGGGGAATTTATGGAGGCATGCTTAGGGACTGTCCTAATATTTTAGGAATGTTTGTTAAAGATAAGACCTATGTATTTTAGGATTTACTATATTAATATCAACAAAATTGTGTCTTGTTAGAGCCAAATTCTCTGTCAGAGATTTTCCTAACATCTAATCACCATCACCAATCATCAGCATCATTGAACAGAAGCTGTTCCTCACTATTTGATAGCTGCTATCATTTGCCTGATTGGCAATTTGCAATTAATTCTCATTGTGTGTATTCAGGCTGCTCATTTAGTTGTGACTGTGAAATGGCATATGTGCAGACCATAGTACAGAACTCCCATCAGATAAATGCATTCTTGAATAGGAAAATGTATAGCTGTGTCAAAAATATACGTCATAGATTTTAAAAGTAGAATACATGTGTGCTAGAATTTCAGTGCTGGACTTAGTAAATACACCATCTTACACTGGTTGTATTGCAAACTGCATTCTGCAGCATGATGCAGACACACTCTGGTAACTTTTTGTAATTTTTATGTTTCAGGATGCAATGTCCAGAGAGAATATACAAAGTCAGTGAAAACCCAGAGAGAAAATTAAGTCAATAGTACCGCAAAGAGTATAATTCTCTGTGAAGGTTGGCTAATTTTATAAATTACATTAGTTTGTTATGGCACAAGAATTGGAACTTTAAAAATACTGTGCCAATGCACAGCTCACTGACTATTTCAAGAATGCTTGTAAGTACATTTAGGGTCTGGTCACAGCAGTTGGGTAGGGTTTTCCTTGTACATCATGACTATGAAATCTAAGATTACCCCTGTTTGCTATAGAAATGGCCACAAAGCCAAATTAACTTAATTTTGTCTTTGTCATATTTGTAGGCTCAAAACCTGCACCTTTCAATGTCTTTCTATGTTAAGGAGTCAAATCCGTGTTCAGGGTGATTATATTTCTTTTAATCATTGCTAAATTGCTTCTAAATCCAATTGTTTCAGAGATGACGTAGCTACCAGATTTATTCTTAGATCATGTAAATGCCGTCTCAGCCTACTACGAAAAATATTTTAAAATCTTGAATACGTGAAGACTTCATTCCTTGTCTCCCATATACAGCTAAATTAAGAAAAAACTACACAGGTTTGTTTTTCCCAGAATTGTATAAGTGGAAAGCTCTTCCATGATGGAGGCTAAAAACGGAAATATTAATGGTAGTTTCTTGAAGCTTGAAAGTGACTGAAAGTTTCTACACGGCACTAGTGAGGCCACATCTGGAGGGAGTACTCTGTCCATTTCTGGGCTCCCCAGGGCAAAGGAGACATGGACATACTGGAGAGAGTCCCGTGGAGGGCCACAAAGTTGATGAATGGACTGGAGCATCTCTCCTATGAGGAAAGGACGAGAGAGCTGGGAATGTTCAGCCTGGAGAAGGGAAGTCTCAAGGGGGATCTCATCAATGTATATCAATGCTTGAAGGGACAACACTTAGAGGATGGAGCCAGGCTCTTCTCAGTGGTGCCCAGAGACAAGACCAGAGGCAACAGGCACAAACTGAAACACAGGAGGTTCCCTCTGAACACCAGGAAACACTTTTTTACTGTGCGGGTGACCAAGCACTGGCACAGGTTGCCTGGAGAGGTTGTGCAATCTCCCTCCTTAGAGATATTCAAAAGCCACCTTGACATTGTCCTGGGCAACCTGCTCTAGGTGGCTCTGCTTGAACCAGGTGGGTTGGACCAGATAACCTCCAGCAATCCTTCCCACCGCAGCCATTCTGTGATGCTGTGACTGAAATGGACAACATTTTTTTAAAGTGCCATTACAGTATGTTAATTGTAATTGAATTTCTAGGGATACTTGTGGTTTTGTGGCCCCCAAAATATTGCATTTTTCATCTTTGTTTACATTTCTATGAATAGTTTTGAATTTAAAAGTTATTCCAGGGATGGTCCTCACTGAGGAGAAGGGAAAACTGGATGAATATGTTTAAGTAATTTTGTTCTCAATTAGAGCAATGAGTAGACACACCAAGAAGAACAGTTTTCTTTAATATGTATTCAAAGATGTGTAGGCACTCGAGCATTACATATTAATTGCCATGCTCTATCTAAAACGAATTTTGAGAATAAACTCTTACGTCAGTATAATTTCCTTATCTGTTAGGACTCTTGTTAGTTTTGTACGTAGAACCCTTGTTGAATGAGATCTGTCCTTTTTGCCATTTCCTTAGGTCTCTTGATCTGTCTGTTCAACCTTGTTGGTCTCCTGTTTTTGTGAAGAGCCTTCAGTGGCCTAGGTGAACATCAGTAGCTGGAGATTTGAGCCACAGTGTGGGAATATTGGATTTGCATACGTATGCAAGTATAGCATGCAAGAAAATGAAATTGTTTTTGTTTCCTGTTTCACTGCATCTGTGTGTATGGTACTTACTTGATTGTGTTGTACATCTATAGTACCTCTAAATGAACTGAGTAGGTCAAGTGGGGTAAAATAAACATATCTGATCATACTGGGTTTTACAGAAATTTTCAAAGCCTGAGTCTGGGATATGTACTAAGCTGTTGTCTTTTCCCAGGGAAGACGTAAACCAGATTAGGGGTTTGGGAGCTCTTTTGCATTTTTTCACTTTAAGTGTTTTTGAAAGTTTCTTAATGTATTATAGCCCCCAACAGCAGCATCTAGATATTATATAATGACCCACTTAAGAAATGCAGTCAGAATAGATGCTATAAGACTGTGTATTAACTTTCCTAGAGAATATGTCTCTAGTCAAGTCATAGAATTTTGCTGTTGCTAGTTGAACACAGGGAGCTGCACAGCTGAGCTCAGGTCAGTATTGCCCTATTTTTAAAATAAAAATATATGGTGATTGTATCATAATATAAACCAGAACTACTAGTTTAGATTTATAGTAGTACATTTTTCTCTTCATCTTTATTTGAAAATACAGGAAATCTTCACCTAACCTGAACTTCTGTTTCTCTTAGGGTCTTATCTAATTCTAGATGGGATACTGATACCACGATTATGGTTTTGTTCTTTTTTCTTTTTTTTTATGCTGATGAAAAAGGGAACCTTTAGTTCTTAAATTTTCTTACTAAAAACTGCTGTGTTAATAAAAACCACATTAAAAATGTTTGAGGCAAGAGCATGAGCTGAATGTTTGTACTTTCCAGAATTCTCTTTTCTTGTAAACTAGGATGGTATTGCATAGAGACTTGTTCATTCTTAAAACATATTATCAACTTAACCTTGTTTGCAAGCATTTGGTACATGGCTAAAAATTAGGGAAGAAAAGCCCAACCCAGAAAAAACCCAACCTCTTAAATCTTTCCAAAGAGTTTAAATTTCAGATTTTGATTATCAGATTATAGTTTGCGTTGGAAACATACATAAGAAAATTATCCATTAGATTTTACAAATTTATGGGAGTTTAGAAAGAGTATAGTACTCTGAGATGGTCCAGATGGGCACACTAGCTAACAGTTTTGAAGGCAAGACAGACTTTAGTAAATGTCCTCAGACCTGCATGCCCAGTACTGAAGACCTCAGTGGGACATTTGGTCAAAGTATTTTTCTGTGCTGAAAAAGTGCAAATAATAATAAGATCCTTAATTTTAAAAAATGAAAATTAGGATTTCTATATAATAGAACATGGCTATAGTTGGGCCTTAAATAAACCAACAAATATTATAAGAATTAAAACCACAAAAAGGAGTTTCGGGAAATATTGCAACTACTATGCTAAGTTTTTTTAGTACGTGCCATCTGCCTATACTAGATCTGGTAATTGGATAGTATTTTTTTTTCTAAAAAATTTAAGCTAAATTGACCACCGTAAGTTTTTTGGGTTTTTCTAGATATGAACTATGTTCATAATGCTTCAACCTTATATTTTTTTTTTGTTTTCATCATGAGAACTGTATAGCTATATTATGAATGTTCATATGATTCCAAACTAGTAAAGGAAAGAGGCAATTACTGGACAAATCTCCCGTGGACAACAGACTATCTGGAAACTAGCTTCCCTCCAAGCTGCCAAGCCCCAGCTTGTTGGAACATGATGCATTTGCAACAGAGACTTCGGTGGTGCTGCTCGGTGAAGTCCCCGGAAGTGTATGGCCAGGGATGGAGGAAGTGCTGTTAGGAATTTGCAGGGAGTAATACAGTTGCCTGGGACAGGTGTCATATTCAAACTCATGAAGTCATAACTGCACAGAACAGTGTACATGGAATTACAGAGATCCAAGATGAGTATAATTTTTTGTTTCTGGAAAACCCCACTGACTGACACATCTCAAAATGGAGATGTGGACTTTTGGAACTCTCTTGCTATTAAAACCGTTATTTAGAGATGATGAGTCATCCACAGAAGGTGTAAGTTGTAAAATCTGACTGAATTTATGCTTGGAAATAATCAGGAGTTAAAGGTATTTTTGATCAAGAGAGAGTTTGCACCCTTGCTTGGCTCTTTCAAGCTTCAAGACATGATCATCACTACTGAAGATGAAAATCCTTTCTCTAGACTGCAAGGCAAAGAACATTCAGAAAAGTCTGTTTGTATTAGTTTGCTACCTTTACCAAATTAATGTAAAGCCTGTTCAAGACCATGGTGTCTGCATTCATTAAGTAAGATGACTAGCTTGAGGCAGTCTGGGTATACATGAAGCCTTAATTAAATCTATCGCTAAGTGTTGTATGTGAGCATCACCTTTAGGAACTAAAACCACTTAAATACAGTTATAAAGCTTTGGAAGTGGTGAATTGACAGTGAATTGGAGCAGAGAACTACTGAACTAATTTTTTCTTTTTATATTGTTTCTTCTGCCTTGTAACCAAGTTTGGCTTTTCAGGTTGGGACATAATTTGTAATGAAAGTTAATAGTGTGCTTTTTTCTTTTTTCTTTCTTTTTTTTTTTTTTAATGTCTTATTAAAATTTAAGTTTTTTGCTAATGAGTCAGTCATTTCTTTAATGTGGATGATAACAGGCTTGGATACTATCTTGTGATTAATTTGCAGTTCAGCTAGGAAAGGATTCTGAGAACTAGTAATAGGAGAAGCACTTATATTTTAAATTGTTTCTACTGAAGAGTCACTTCTTGTGATTTTATGTGATTATTTTATAATAGTTCTTCTATCTTCTGAGTGCTATAAACACTTGGTTAAAGCATATTTGATATTTTAAACTTTTGAAACATGGGATAATTTTCACGTCTTTTCTCTCCCTTTCTGTACACTTAAATATGTCTGATATGAAGATTCATTGCATCAGGCCTTACTAGGTCTGTGTTTAAAAGGGAAAATAAAAATAAAAATAAAAAAATTGAATGGTGAAGAAGAAAAAGAGGCAGAGCGTTTCCAGTCTTACAATGGTAGTTGTAAGATACCTATGTGGCTTAGTCATTAAAATGTTGATCCCGCAGTTTATTTGTACTGTACATGTAATTCTCTTTAACAGGAAAGGAGAAACCAAGCAGAAAGAGGACAGGTCTGGTGCTGCACAATCTATGTGTAATGGGGTATTTAAACCAGGTTGCCAGTTACCTGGCTGCTTGGTTCATCCTTCTGCTGAATTATCTTTAGATTTTCTTTCTATAGGCCTGCAAAGTTTAGGGCACCGTATAAGTAATAAACACTGCTGTGCTGCATGTGAGATGGAATAACTGCATTGCTGTTCTGTTCAAATTATAACTCAACCTTCAACAAAACCAATCAAATATTGATCTTAAATCCTCCCCTTACAAATTTTCTATTCATAGAGCTCTTGTGGATTCCTACAAGAGTTCTGCACCCTTGAGGACTTACAAACTTAGACTTACTAAAGCTGGATGCAGTTCAGCAACCTCTAATGGAATAACTTAGGTAAGGTTGACTCACTTTCAATGGCATTATGGTGCTTAACTTCCCTTGATGGTTACTTCAATTTTTAGAGATGTTTTTCTTTCTATTTTAATGTCAATCATTTACTGAAACAGCAAAAAGAAATTAAAAAAAAATCTGTAGGCATTGGTAGGGAGAGTAGTATTCTGAATCCTTTGTTTCTCTCTGTGGAAATCTTCAAGTATAATGACTTTTTTCACTGACATCAGATTTCAAGTGTTCCTCAGAGAGTAGCAGTTGTTCTAAAATAAAATTGCACTCTTCAAACTGCACTACAGGGTCCTAAATTCTCCTGTGAGTTTTCTTTCTATAAAAAGAAGACTGAGATTGAGTTCGGAGATTATTAACTATTTTATAAGACAAATATCAAATAAAGATCATCCTGACAAGAGCAAGAGAAGAGTTTGTATGTTTTGTTTTATGATTGAGACATTCAGCAGCACCTCATACACGTATACAGGGTTTTGGCAAGTGTGGCAAACAGAGCAATGTCTGTTCTTTGCCATGAATATTACAGGTTTTCAGACTGGGTAAAGACTTAATATAAAGAAGAAATAAATTATTATTTTTTCTACTGGTCAAATCACAGCTTTATGACAAGTTTACTTAACTCTAGTCCCATCTGGTTATTTTTATTGGAATGAAAAAATATTTCACTTACTTTCTCATTTTGCCTGTTAGGAAAATCTTGTGGCCATTTGAAAACCATTCATTCACAACACATTGTTTTATCTATGTTGGACCCAGTATTATTTTTATAGTCATGGCAAGTTCAGCCTTCTGTGTAAAGAAACCAGGGTTTGCTTTGACTTTTTTTGGAGATAGAAAATTACCAGTAATGTCAACCTCTGTTTCTACAAGTACTGTCATTTGTTGGCCCGATTCTTTTGAAGACTCAGAATAATATCAGATACGTACTTTACAGCAAGAAAGGACTACGGTGAAATTTCACAGAAGGAAGAAAAGACCATAATTGCCATTATTTTGTGATTAAACTGCAGTACGCTGGTTTGGCTCAAATACTAAAATAATCTGATGCTTTCCTCTGCTTTGGATGCTTTTTGGACACAACAGAGGAAAAATATTCTGCCCAGTTCATACAGTTCACTGAGAAACACCACAGCTTAAAAGAATTGTGTGTTAACTGAGCTGTGGCAATGTAGAGTTTTTTTGAAGTGCTGCTAAATATACTAATAAGAAACTCATTGTTCACAGCAGAATTCATCTGAACATTTTTCTTCAGTCAAGCATTCAGTCAAGCAGACATTTTAAAGTTTACAAAAAATTTAAGGCTGAGAGCCTGTGGGGAGAAGGTAAAAGCTGCAGCCCAGGGGACCAAAATCTTTAGCGGGGATTCAGCTGTACCTGCAGCCATTAAATTCCAGCTGCCATGGACTGGAATTCACCCTCAAGGGCCCTGGTGATTTGCACAGCACTGACTTTCCCTGTGACCATGCTGCTACAGGCAGTCACCTGTTTCTTGCACTCTTCCATTCCCACGCCTCGTGCCAAGGCAGGGGAGGGGACTATTGCAAAGCATCTGTACTGCAGCTCGGATCCTTCTCAGATGACCAAGAATATTTTACAGTGCTCAGTTTCATATCATTGAAAGCACTGATAATAATCCTAATCTTCCAGTTTTTAAAAAAGGTGATTACATTGTTATTATTAGTGCCTGCCTGTTCTGGCTTTGATCAGATGGATGCCTCGAGGAAGCAAAAAATGGTGAATTCAAGAGAAGTTTATTCTACATTTTGCTAGCCAAGTGATAACTGAGTAGTACCAGAATTCTTGCAAAAAGACTGAAATAATGCCTTTGTTGGATTTTTAAGTAATTTATTTGTATTAAGTGTCTTTGGAAATGATCTGGGCACTTCTGGGACATGTCCATTGTTTAGAAAGATGTGATAACCCTGATGCTGTCTTGTGATAATGATTTTTGAAGAGCACCAGCATTTACTGACTTTTCTTCCTTTCAGTATATTCCTTCTTGAAAAAAAATGACTTCTTGAACACTTTGTCAGAAATCTATTAATGGAGATTTTAGAGGATTTGGGGGCCTTCAAAAGTTACTTAATACTTTTGCATATTTTTATCCTGCTTATTATTTAAAATAATCAGGTGAGTTTATGAATGAATTTCAGGATTGGTTAAAAATGCTAACACATAGTTTTCACATGTAAAAAATCTGGTGTTACATATTTTGTGGCTGTTAAATTTATCAGAACTGCTAACATCAGAAGATGAAACAGTGCATTTTTCCATTTGTTTCCAACTATATATTTTTTTAGTTAACCCAGTAATTAAAATGGTCGTACAAAAAATTTGGTAATTTTACTACCAAGATATTAAAATACTTCAATGACATTCTAATAAGCTGGGGAATCAACAATCTAATAAATGAGTACATAGTTACTGCAAAAATGTTGCTGTTTTTTCATTCTAAGAAGTGTTGATCAAAAATGGGCAGAAAATTAGATATGAAATCCTAGATATAATATTTTTAAATGGAGCAAGTACTTGTATTCAGACCTTTATCCATTTAATTTTTATAGATAGTTAACATACTAAAATAAAAATAGGCATGGCAAGTATGGAGATATTGGATATTTTTCCAATATTATTGGATTTTTTTTCCCAACATTACTGGAAAAATATTGTTGAATACATAGGTATATGAACCAATACCTGGAATAAGGAAATGTGCAAATAAAATCAAAACTCCATGGAATTTGCTACCACAGAAATAGTTGTTTCCTTCTGCAATATGTGTAGAAGAAAATATCCCTGTTCTTTTATATGCAAGTGTGGAAAATAGGTAAAAGTATGTCCTAGATGAATAAGAACCAAAAGCTACTTATTTTCTTAGAAAAGACGGAAGAGATGTCTAGTATTGCACCATGCAAACAGAAGGAGAAAAAAATATTTTAAACTCTGAAAGACATTTAGTTTCTAGAGCTCCCTTAGAACCAAAGATCTGATTCTGAAAACTAAAGACAGTGGCAGAACTGCTGCAAGTGGCTTCTGAGAAACCAGAAAAGCCACTTCAGATCACAAATGGAGACTACTGTGTCTCAGTTTGCTGCTTGGTTCTTAGATTTCCTGTTACCATCTGGCCATATCAATGTATTGGATTGTTTTAAAGCAATAGATTGCTATATATCTTCTATCTTCTTATTTTGAGGCTCACTGCTGTGGTAATTTAAGTGCAAATTAAGCGAGAGAATTCAGTAGCTGTCTAGGGCACAGTATATGAATAGCTTTTAATAATGTGCACTGCTGGAGCTCATACAAATGATTTTTCTTTGAACTTTATTCTTTTTATAAGTATTCTAATGCTCTGCAGTGTTAAACCCACCTCTCTCCCTTTATCAGTTACTTAAAATGAGAGATCTTTATGTGCCAACATCAGGCGGCTGGCACAAAGTTAACTGAGTGCTAATTACGGTTCAGAAATTTTCTGTGCTCAGAACTGATTACACACAAAGCCAAAAAGTGTCCTCCTGCTTGGTTCCCATCTTTGTAGGTTTTCTAGGTACCTTAAGACTGCAGTTCCTCAAACATTCAAGTACACAGAATCAATCCATTTTCAAATTAACTCATTTTATTAACATGTGTTGAAGAATGTTCACTTTCCATTTCATTTTACCTAGGGTCATAATTAGAAAAGTGCTACTGTTAGACTGTCTTCTGTGAGGATTAAGTATTTGCTAAATCCTGGAATCAAGAGGGGTTTATACACACAGATATTTTATCGAAGCTGTTATGAACTCTGAACAGTGAAGGTATGGAAGGATTTCCCATAAAGCCTTGGAGGAGAGGAGCAGCTGTAAGATCCAGCAGATGGAGAGGATTCATTTGGGTCTGATTCTGGGATGGTCTTACACTTACCAGAAGAGGATTAAATCTTCTTTACATACTATTGTAAAATGTGCAAAATGTGTGACATCTGGAAAGTTGTTGACATCAAGAATTCAGGAGTTGCATAAAACTGATTGTTCCCCCCCACCCCCTAAACTGGCGATTGAGTGATTGAGAAATAGTTTCCTAAATGTATTTTGATTTATTTAATACCTTCTACTTTAAGTTTCTTTGTGACCTTATGAGTGCAATGGAATAAACCATTACTTTTTTCTCATACTTTAACTTGTGTTTGACCAGATTACAAAACAGACTGTGTATTCACAGCGATACTTTCAGATTATTAGCTTAATATGCTTTTTGCACTGTATCTGAGGAAGACTTCAATTTCAATACTAGTCGGCATATATTTTTAAATGGCTCAGATGTTAAAACTACCTTCTAATATAATGAACTCAGTCCTTTATAATTATTCCATTGTAATTACTTTAATCTAAAGTTTTGCCATTACATTTTCTATTTTCAAATTCCAGTAATCAACAATATCTGCTGCTGTAACTGATGAACTATAATGCTTATCTGCAGATGTTCCATTTCTGCTTATAACTTTCTTAAATCCTGATTGCATTAGGATGATACTTTACAGGTTAATAAAGGGGTATAATAAAGGGGAGAAATGTTCAGCCTTCCTTACGAATCATGGAAAGGGAGAGAACTTCTTATTATTAAAAAGAAAACTTTGCAATGAGATTAAGAAAGAAAATTGAGACTTGTCTAGAAAAAATGTCCCTATGGTTAAGAATACTTGACTTTTAACAGTAAAACCAGGTCTAGGGTGGGTTGAACTACACTTTTTAGATGTGCAGAAAAGATTTGATTCTGCACGGTCTTATTGATGCCAGCTGTTTAGTAGAGAACCAACTAGTGCTCTGCTTAAGTCTCCAACTATAAACCTCATAACTTTGAGGAAAGAGCCAAGAGTTCTTATTGGTATTAGGCTGGAAGGATCAACTATTTACCCCCAAACTACTCTTGTATACTCCCCTGCAACCATATAGGCAGCCTAAAACTGAAACTGGTTTGTTTACCTAACTTTGAGTACTCAAGTACACCAGGAAACAAATCATCTTTGAAATCAAGCCAAAAGTATGGCAGCAATAAGTTATTTAGGAGACAGGAATATATATGTTGATTTCCTCCCACACCAGTGACTGATAGTTCCTTACCTTTTCCCTGGAAGATTGCATCGTTCTTAATGCATTCATTGTTAGTAGAAAAAAGCCCCAAAAAACAGTGAATAATATTCCGATGTCAATTATTTTCCTATTTTTGAGCTGCTTAGGCAGGAGGTACTTTTATTCACAGATAATTATTATCTGCAAATTCTCCAAAAGTTTTGATAAATATTACTTACAACCAATTATTGTACCAGCATTTCTCTTCGTTCAGTCTTTCACTCAGGTGCCCTAGACTGTTGCATGAACTAGCCTCAATATTAATTTCTAGTTTTTATGAGAAGTGTCACAGTGACAAAGCTATGGCTTTGGAATTGACATTTTTTGCCACAAGGCCTCTTTTGGCTATGATAAAATTAGAAGGTAGAAGGTTATTAATTTTTACTCTTTTGGGGGTTTTATCAGGTTGCTTTCTCTCACATTTTTATATTTCCAGTATAAATTTGTTCATAATTTGTAGTATATGTGCAGAACTTCCATTTATTATATTCTTTCAAAGGGTCTTGGTTCCTTTTGCAATGGTAATGATTTGTCTTCCTGTATACTGAGTGGTGTGGATAATTAACTTGCAGTAAATAGGATCAAATTTTGAGGACTTGCTTATGAAAATCAATAAACACCTAGGTGATTGTGTAACCTCTCTAGTTTTGCAGCCTCATTTGCCCTGCTTCTTCCATCTTTATTTTTTTCAGATGAGGATATCATTTTGCAGTTATCTCAGAAGTAGGACTTCAGAGTGCACCGTGCATTTCCCTAGACTCAGAGAAACAATCTTATTCTTAAAACAAAAATCAGCCAAGTTTCAATTTTATTACATCTCATAATGTTAATTTCTTGTAATTCTTAAATAGTGTTAAATCATGAACTTGTCTAATGTTTGTTTAGGGAGTTTTGTTTCCTCACTACCCAATTCTACTGATTACTATCAACTGAACATTTGGCACATTGATTTTCTAATTTATTTTTTAAATTCTTTCTCTTTCTATCAAAGAAAGCTCAGGGATATGTAATTCATTGTAGGCTTAGAACTTAGGAAAGTAATGCTTCCTTGAACTCTGAGATTTGGCCGTTACTGTTTATAAATGTGATTTTTGCCTTGCAACAAATGGTAAAGAAATCTATTGTACAAATACTGTCTGCAGCTATCTTATCTAAGACAGTACTTTTGTTTTATCTATATTTACAGCTGTTTTCATTTCTCACACTTCAGAAGATGGATGTATGAGGCATGAAACCTAATCACTCAGTATTGTGACACAAAAGTGCATCTATTGTCTATTTGCAGAACTGCACAAATGTGCATCTTTTGAACTGCCGTCAGAAGCATGTCTCATAGTTCAAGTTTATTTTCTCTTCAAGTATTTAACATTTGATTGATGAAGAATCACATTAGTGGTTTAACTGAAATACTGTTTTACGTGCTCTCAGAGGGCTTCCTTCCAAAGCTTGAATCAAATTACTGGAGATGGTTTAAAGAACATAGGAGCTGAGGGAAGAAACTAAAATCAATACAGCCTAAAATTTATCATCTGATTTTTGAAGTTACTGATTCCTGTATATCATTTTAAGACTGTGATCCTATTAAACCTGGGACAAAGCAGTGCTTCTTTACTTGCTAGATTATGGCAAAAAATGCATAAAAAGCAGATATTAATGAGAGAAGTCAGTGGTCTGGAACTCAAGCTCTCTAGGTCAAATTCTTGGCTCTGCTGCGTGCCGTGCCGCCTCAGGCAAATCATTCGATCTCACTGGGCTTCCGTTCCCCATCTGTCAAATGGAGACAATGGATGCTTCCTTCTGCCTGGCCTTCATCTTGCCTATTTGTATTGTGGTTCAGAGGAAAAAATGTTTTTTAAAATGTGTTTGTATAGTACCTAATATATTGAAGCCATTAGGTACTTCCATAATACAGTAAGGGATGACAGCCTCTAGGCAGGAGCATTTTTAATGTGTGTTCAGCAAAATGGATTTGCAATCCACTTTGGACCAGTCCTGAAATAGTGTAGAACTTTCTCCTAGTCTTTTTGGCAGATTATAAATTTTATTATTTGGTTACCATATTGTGGTTGTTATAAAGCATTAGTACTGTCAGCACTTACCACCTGGAGGTATTATTGTTTGAGTTTCCCCATTCTGCCTACCCTCTCCACTCACAAACACCCATATAATAGGACATTATAAGTAACTAACGTACATCAAGTATTGATAGATAATAGCTTTTTAATGGATCCCATCGCATTGCTAGTAATATAACTTTCATTTTTATAGCTCTTTTGCATTTCATGATGTGCCTATGAATGCTAGGACTTGATAGAAATTGAATGGACAGAGCAAAATGCATTCTCACTGCCTAACTTGCACATAATCTGGTCAAAAATGTAGCCAGAAGAGGGCAGTTTGGGGCAGAATATGCAGGAATTCTGCATCATCCTCTCATGGGGCATGTCTCTGCAGGACTATGGATTGAATAAAGGGAATTTACCCACTCACATCAATGATAGAAGTTGGGTGCTATAAGTCAGATGGCTCCTCTACTCTATGCCCCTTTAATACAGCAATTTTTGATTTTGTATTCAGGTGGGTATTTCTTTCCAACACAAAAACTTCATTTGCTACCACTATGAAAAACTGTGTAATTTATAAATGCCTGCAGATGAGTTAGGGTATGTAGTGATGTTTTTAGCTTCATAGTTTTTACGTGGAAACACCTTCTGAAAAGCTTCTGACGTGATCCTTTAACACAGAGTTGTTAATACAACCAGTACTTTTTTAGTACTTTTTTAGTATCTGGAAAGAAGTAATTTGTCATGGTGTAAAAATCTGTGTATACTCATATTTTAATATATTACTTTAAATGGAAATGAGAACATGAAGTATTTTGACCGACATTTATCAAGGGTGGAGATTACCCAGTATTACAAGTGTTCCCTCTTTTTAGATTAACTTGGCCATTTTGAATTAGTAGAAAGTAGTATGTATTAGTGTGGTAAGGTGAAAATTAATGTGGTGTCTCATGAAGATGGACTGAGTTACCATGTTTTTCATCCTTGTACTAGAGGTTCATCCATCATAAAGTCTAGCTTTCTGAGATCATTATACAGATATTAAATAGCAAACTGTCCTCTTGCATGTGTGATGGTTATGCAGAAAAAACCTCTTGCAGTGCTACAATATAGTTTCCATGAATTATCAAGGAAATGTAGGAAAGCAAAATACAGTTGCATAGATTAGAATTTGTTTGTGATAACGACCCAGTCATTGTAGGAAATGCCATGGTACTTAACTACCCTAAGTTATTAGAACCCCAGAGGATTCTTAGCTACGCTAACATGGTACAGAATTAGGTCAGGGAGAAGTATCTGGATGCTAAATCACTTTCTCATCCTTCTGCAAAGTGTTACCTTCTCAAAATATGGGCTAAACTCTTAGAATTTTTCTTAGACCTACAGCAATAACAGAAGAAGAATTTAGGGAGCTGTGGGACAACTGTCAGATTAATTACACCAGCTGGTAGTGTTTCCTCTTATGAATATTTTAATATGGGTAAATTAAAAAAGGAATTTGATAATGTCACATGGCCTGAATCTTTAGCTCTCATTCTCGGTATTTATTTTACATCACAAATTGAATTTTCAGTTAGAAAAGACAGGTATGGTAGGGAGACTCCTAACTGCAGCATTTCTTCTTTTCCCTTCCTTCTCAGTCTCCTTCCTGCTGTCCTTACTTCAATCTCCCTCCCTCATTACAGAATCACAGTTGTGAGTTTCTTTAAGTCTATTGAAGTAATTTTTGTGTTATTGTTTAATATATACAGATGTTGATACATCACTTCATTGTAGTGCAGTGTGTAGCAGTATCAACATAGTCTATTGGTATCAGCATGTGGCATCATTCTGCTGGTAATACCTGTCATGAACATACACACCAAGTACTGCTGTGGTGCTCTGTATCAGGAGTGTAGGTCATACCTTACAGTACCTGCATGTAGTCCTGAGTGTTTGGGTCTTTTTTATTATTGCTAATGCACATACTTAGGATTTTTCTTTGGTTGCTGATGTCCCTCCGGCCTGTCAATATTTCTAAACTAGTCACTTAATTTAGTTTCTTAGTGTTCCCGTCTGTAATATGGCATAATAATGGTGCTTAACCAACTCTGTTTAGCTCACTGAAATCTGCAGTCAAAATTTGCTCAGTTATCATTGCAAAAGATAAAATAGAATTATTTTTCTTGACCGGAAAATTGTAAGACAGAAAGTGGCTATATCAAAGTGTGAGAATCACAACATTTCAGCTGTTGGACCCAATTACTCAGAACTAGGAACTGCCATAAATGAATGAACAATTAATAGAAGTCAGAATGAAAAAGAAAGAAAGAAAATCAACATATCAGAAGCAAAGCATGGGAAAAAAAAAAAAAAAAGTGGTATGAATACCTATTTCTCATTAATTGGACCTGGCTGTTACAGAGGTACCAGAGATGGAAGCTTTATTATAGATCTATATACATTAATTGCCAGCATGTGATATACAACCTCATTCAACATACAATTTTTCTTTTACAAGAACTAGAAATATGTTTATTTTTGAAAATGAATATTAATTTCTTCCTAACTCTGTTCCCTGGTTTTACTCTTTTATTTTAGTCTCCTTTAGAGTTAATACATCCAATTACAAGAAGGGGACAATGACAAAGCTGTAAGCTTTTGAGTTTAGCAGCAAAGTCTGCCTGTGTCAGGCATACATCAATTTACATGACACCGGAAGGTCAAAAATCTCATTAGTATTTGCAGTGTTTATGACTGACTTCCTAACCAATATCTTCAAGTACTGAACTGTAGGTGCTAGAAAGCCATCTGATCTATGAAATGGTTTATTAATTTGAACCACTTGATATTGCCTAAAGAGATGAAAATAGGGATATACTAAAGAACATTATTGTAATTATTCCATTAGGAATCCCTTCAATTATTCAGGTGTTTTAATCACTTGGGCTTTTAACATAGTGCTAAATGTTGATCATCTGATTAAATACAAGTTTGTATGGAGCTTTCACACTCTTCTTTGCTGAAGGACAACATAGGCAAATGCAGACAAATGACTTAATCCTGAAAAATTGATTAATTTTGAATTAATTTACTAGAATTTAAGTGGTGTTGGAAGAATTGTTAGAACCTCTGAAATTTTCCAGAAAACCTGAGAGAATTGCTACAGAGCTGTGTTCTATATTCTTGTTTTTACAGTTATATTTCCATCTTTTAATGACAATGAAGGTAACCTTGCAAGCAACCTGTAAAATGAGGTGAGAAAAACATAGTGCTCTTTCCTTCCATGTGCAAAAGAATGGCATTTTTTTTTTAAATCCAGAGGTGATCACAGTAATCTTCTAAGCCTTCTTCAGGCAGAGTTCTTCTGTTCACAGAGATTGGATGATAATTTATGTTTCAAATATGATTATTGTTTTTAACAAAACAAGCCAATAAAGAAATCGCAACTAATGTTTAACTACTCTGAAATTTCATCTGATATTCCAGATTTGTCTAGCTTCAGTTTTCACCTTTTGCATCCTACTTGGTCCATGTCCATCAGCCACAAAAATTGTCCATAATCTCTGTGAGTATCTTCACAGAGAGATGCAGTCATCCTTTAACTTCCTTTACTTTGTAGTCACCCCTTGAAGTTACTCCTCTGTTTTCTCATGTCTTCAGAACTGTGAACTCTAAACCATAATGGTGTTCTAGTATAGTCTTAGGTTTTTCTGTTTGAACAATGATAGAGTCTCTATTCTTTGTTCCTAGAAGTGTTGTTTTGCATTCTGCTGAACTGAAAAAAAAATACTGAGTTTATCCCATAACAGTAAAATGTCCTCCTGATTACTCATTCCATCATTCTTTACATTTGTCCATATAAAGAATTAATAGTGTCCTTCAAATTGCTAATAAAGTCATTGATGAATTGGACCAAGAGCCAATCCTTCTCCATTCATAGATGTACTCTCATTAATGAGTGACCCCTACCATTCACATTTAATAGGATCTTAACTGTGAAACAGTAAGACTTTATGAACAGAGGCATAGGTGAAATACAGACATGAAATCTGATGGAGATGATCACACTAGTGACAACAGAGCGTGTAGCTAAGGTGCTATGTCAGACATCTTTGTAGCACTTGATAGAAAAGGAACAAAAAAATACCCACATCAAAGACAGGTAACAGCTATAATTTGCTGGTATTTTTTCAGGCTCCTTGGCTTCATAACAAACTAGTTGTTTGCTGTTCAGCTCTCAAAATATGCAGTTGCTGAATCTAAAGTTTATTATAAATCATGAAAGATGAACAGTCTCCAGCTATGCTGTCTTCATAAGTACTATAGAAATACATAAAATTTTACCTAGCTTTCCAAGCTTTATTAGTACAGTCTAACTGCAGTCTCACTTTTTGAAAGAAAATTATCCTTTATGTGTATATATGCCTGAAGGGGAAAATAAGAAATTATTATTCTTGTTCATTAACAATGAGAAATAACTGCGTTTTCTCTCATTTAATAAATATGGATAAAGACGAGACTTTTATTTGTCTCTCAAGTACAACTTCTGAATAATGTAAAATCTGATGGACTGCAAAAGTGTGAGACTACAAAATTACAGCTTTTCTGGTTTTTTCCTACACTGCTATTGTGCAGTAACAGCACAACATGGAGATATCTGAGAGCTTACTAGTTCACTTGGAAGTGACAACTTTGATTTTTCTGGAAGGTAACAGTGGAATAGTTATAAGCTTGCAGAGTGTTTTCTGTCATTGTAAAGTGTTGGAATAAGGCATGCTCTTGATGGAATCTGTTTCTGTAAGTTTCTGAGTACTCTGTATCACTGTTGCTTTTGAGGATTTCACAGTAACACTGTAAATGCCCTGTCACTGCTCTGCTTGAACAGTCATTTAACATATGTTGACAGTACATCATCAAACATAAAACCACACTCTGAATATCCACAAGTTGCAAACTTTCATCTTTAAATAGTGCTGGCCTGGTAAACCACTTTAAAAAGCTTTTTTCCCTGCAAGTAATACTACAATCAGCTTTTCCCTGACATGATTTCCTGTAAATATATGACTAGATTAAGGCCCATGCTGATAAAGTTGTTTCTGTAATGAAAATTTATGTTTTAATATTTAAAGATTATTTGGAGGAAGAAGAGGCTCCCAGGTATTCCAGTTCAGGGAATTCTGGAATGTGTTGTAGATAGTCTATGCTGTACACTTTGGTTATACTATTGCTCTAGATGGAATTTTAGGTAGACAGAAGTATAAGAACAGTCTTACGCAAGTGTTTAAGTGCACTTATACAAGTGCGTAAGTGTACATGCATGTAAGTGTATAAGACAGTGTTTTTGTACTTCTGTTTCAAAATAATTATTCTTATGTGTGTTTAAATGTGAGGTAGGGATTCATAAATGGGTGAGAGCTCCTAACTCCTATGGCACTCTTTTATCCACACTTTTAGTACTGCATAAGGATCATTAGGCTATTATAGAAAATCAATAGCTATAACATGGCTATTAAAGAGTTTTTCTTTAGCTGCTGATATTCTGTGTGCCAATTACTGAGGAAAGCTATCTCTTTTAATGGTAAACCTGTAGTTGTTAATTGTTTGGTAACCTATTTTGTGTGTTTTCTGTTTATTTTCTCTGAGAAATTGCAGTCACAAAAGACACCACAGCTATTAGTTTTGCTAAATAACTGCCCTACTAGTCTCTTCTGTTAGGCCAAGAATTTAGAATAAGGAAAGAACCATTATCATTAGATGTAGCTGCTCCAGTGGAAGACTAAAGGCATTGCTTTTACACAGTGCTTGTCCTTTCCCTGTTCTGTGACAAAACGGAAGATTTCTATTCCCATTGCTGTCAGGCACTTTCACAACAAACACTAAATCTTTGTAAACTAAGCATTTTAAATTGTATGGGTGGCCCAAGTGCTTAGTGGTAGGGGCATTCAGCCTCCTAGATGCTGATTCAGCTTGAACCTAAATTTTAAGTATTGATCAGCTTGGCCTCTGGATATTTATAAACAACTTGAACCCTTTTCTTAATATCCATGGCACATGCAACTATTTTTGACTGATGTGCATGTTGTCTAATTTACTAAAGACTAAGTGCTGCTGGACAGCCCTAGAAATAAAGCTACTATGTAAGAATGCTACATGTCTCTGAAAAGACAATTTCAACTTTCTAGCTGTTAACAGATCCAATAGTTCTGGTAAATTCATTTGCATGAGGCAGCAAAAAAAAATGTCACTTATTAATTGGATTTACTAAATAGTAATGTGATTAAACACCGTATGTAAAATGCAGTCACTCCAAAGCTGAACAAAAAGGCTCCTCCTATTACATTTTTAAATAATAAATTACTTTTTTTTGCTTTCCAGCATTGTTTCTGCCTCCTGAGTTCCCTTCAGCTTACCACAATGTGAATTTCCAGTGGCTATAGTTTTTAGTCTTGCTTCAGGACAATTAATGAAGAAATTGTACATGCATAAAGCTAAAATAGATTCAAATTATAATTTGTCAGTGTATGATAATCACCTGAGCCTGATCTTGCAAAATGCTGAACACCATATCCTTCTGTTACCCACAGTAAGAGCTGGAAGTGCTCAGCATATCACAGAATCAAGCCTCAATGCTTATGTGACTGCAATATAGTGCAGTTGATTATATTCTGAATTTATATTCTCTTAACCTCTGTTCAATCTTTGAGGCTGTTTATATCTAGGAAAACATAAAGTATTTGAATGCAGTTTCCTAAGAGTAAAATTTTATGACAGCATATGAAATCCTGTATTAAAATTCAGAAATATCTACTACTTTTATTTCATCTACTTCATAACTTTGTTCACTTTGCATGTGTATCCAAATAAACACACATCTTTAAAGTCTGTCTGAAAACATCTTTATTGTTTTTATCTCCCATTCCATTGTCCTTGAGATGTTTACCATTATTTTGCTGAACATAAGGCAATAGGCATGAAGTTTAATGAGACGATAATTTTCAACATGATTTTATCTAGAGCAACAATATGTGGCAGCCTAAAAATGCAAGTTTGTATCCAATCTGTATTTTTTTCTACAAAATTTGGAAGATCATTTAAGAGTTCAGCTGATACTTCATCAGGGTTCCAAGTGACAAATTTGTTCATACTGATTCATGTGTACTGTCTCCAAGCAATGCGTATATCCCTAGTAAAAAGGACTTCTATATCTTTTTGAAGAAATGTATGAGTTATGTTCTACTGAAATATGAAATCATAAAATTTCTTGTCCACTGGTTCATAATCAATTTCATCTGAAACTGAAATGAAATATGAAACCTGTTTTGCTTTCTTTCCCAAGCATGTTGTGCAGTAACATTCCTCAAGCTCCTTCTTCAGTGATCATATTATGAGTAAAACACTTCTCATGATCAAATCAATTTTTAGAAGCTTCTGATTTCAGGCGTTCAATTAATTGCTCATCTGCAATCTCTTTTCATTTCTGGCTTTTTTTTTTTTTTTAATTATTTATTTTTTAACCATTTAAATGACTGTATTTACCAACACAACATTATAGCACCTGAAATAATTCAGATTTTGTTCCTGTTCTTCAGTGAGTAAAAGACAGCAGTGATGATTGCTTTGTAGCAGTTAGGAACTCATTTTGTAGATTATTTATTATAGCATTTTCTTATTCTGAGCTGCTCATATCTGAAAATATCTTGGATGAAGGAGACCATACCTTAGAAATTATAATTTCAGATTGTAGTAATAAATTGTTTATAAAAACAAACATGCAAAAAAAGGGGTTGTGAAAATGTTTTATAATTGTTCAATTAGCTTCATTTGTTAATGCTGCCCCCTCTGCAGCACACTCTCTGATAAGCAGGTTTCTTTGGACAGGACCTGGAGGTTTCTGCCCTTTCTTGTTACCAGTGCTATGCTACCACTAAGTGTTATTCACTACTGCTAAAGGGTGGCTGGAAGATATAACATCCGTTGGATAGGAAAGGAACCTTCAATTGTGCTGAAAAGGTAACTTGTTTCTCTTGTATTTAATTTGTCTGTGAAAGCTTTGCAAGCTATTTTAATATGCATCTGATTACTTAGATGCCCATAAGTCACTGTAACTGAGGTTTACTGGATATATTCTTAATTCTGTGGCATTATAAAAAATGAGTTAAATGAATATATGAGAACTGAACATACTTTGTCCTGTACTGAGTGATCTGTAAGTATGGAGAAAAAAAATACTGTTTACATGTCCTAGCCAAATTTATTCTTGTTGGATTTTGGAAACTCCATACCACAAAATAAGGATGGACAATTTGTTTTATAGTTCTTTAGTTATAAGTTACATGTAATTGATAAAGATCCAGAAAAAAAAAAAAAAAAAAAAAAAAAAAAAAAAAAGGAATTTCCAGATAGCTTCTAGAGGTATTTTTACAAATATTTGCCTAAATAGGAGCCTGAGCAAAAGCAAAATGTAGTGCTTTCCAAAATAGTGATCATCATTGGAAATAGAGCTCTAATAGTTATGTGTTAGCTGGGAGTCTTCGGCTATTCATGTTAATGCTTTTGAGCACATTAGGTGTAGGGCCCATAAGAGAAGTCAAAGTCAGTGGCAGGGAGGGATTGTATCCAATCCATATAATAAACTCAAGACCAGTTTAAAAATTAATATCTCTTACTGTTTTGAAGCAAAACACATGCACTTTCATTTTACAGAACATTGTTTACAACTTTGTTTACTATAAAATACAGAATGTAATTAATACTGTTACTGATAAGTAAGGTTACTTGTAAAAACCTGTAAAAATAATGACTTGAATGAAGAGCAGATAATTTCCAACAGCAAATTCTAGCTGGACTTTGTTTTTAGAATTTGCTGGCATGTCCCTAAGTTTACAGAATTTAATAAAATAATCTACTTATATTTGTTTCCTCTATTTTTTATTCATCCTCCCCAATGTTATATGCTCATGATACTATTTTTGATACAAACAGATAACATGATTTTGCACACTGTTTAGGACCGGTCTCACATTCTATCAATACTGAAGTATCAACTTGATCTATCAATATTTCTAACAAATTATGCAAAAGGACATACCATAATTTGTATACAAAGCTACCATAATTAGTCTCATGATCCTTTATTCTCATCTGAATTCTGTGTATTTTTAAATAGGTCTTTTTCTTGTAAAATCATCATGATATACAAATGTACAAAACAGTACCTATTTATATGGGAACATGTAAGACTTTGGTATATTCATCCTGTGACTATGAGATAAAAGTTCTTTGTTTAGGAAGTTAAACAGTCCAATGCACTTGTAAATTCTTCATGAGCTGTGGCATTGATGACACTTCCAGGTATCTTGCTACCCTTTTGTAGTATCAGAACATACCATTCTCACAAATTAAATGGATCAGTTTAATATAGTCTTGGTATGTTTGCCTTGTTCAAGCCAACCCTCTGACCTCCCTCTGCCAGCGTGCCTCAGTGGCAGAGGATGTACCTCTTCAATTTTGGAATACTCAACCAGTGTAGTCTTCTCAGCTATCTGATACTACTGAATAGTTTTTCAAAAAGTATTTTCTAAGGATCATTGATGTGCCTTTCATGGCAATGACATGTGATTGTTCAAATTTGCTAATGTAAAGTTACCTATGAAAAAAACCCTTAAAAGTTCATAGGACTTGCATATTCCTTTTTTCCCCTTCTCATTAGTCCAATATTCTCCCATGGTTTTGGAAAATGAAAGGTTACTCTGTACCTGTGATAAATCCTGTACGAATTAAGCCTTTGATGTATTGACAAGAAAGCTTCTTGGCAGCCATAAAACTCTATTTTTTCACCAGTAAGCAGACTATATTTCTCTTTTCTGAGAAATATTTATTACCACTGAACATCTAAAAAGCCCTGTCACTTTAACCAGTTGGGGTAGAATATATATGCACCTCAGACAAATGCTAAGCACAAGCAGGAATGTTTTAATTATCATTAACAGTGGATTAACATTAAAATCCTTTCTGCTCGTATCAGAGTCACTGTCATCTGTTTTATCACTATAATCTGATAGGAGGTAAACCCTTTCTCTCAGTTTAGTTCAGCTACTGAATCACCCAGTGAGAACACATCCCAATATATCTATAACCCCAAGAGAGCTCATTATGATGTGAAATTCCTCTGGCATAGTGAAGGAGCTCTCTGAAATTCCCACCCGCAAATACTTGCTCTTGCTTGTGTTGCTCATTGTTCCTGCTGCAGTCAAATAGTTGTTGAAGGTGTCAGAATGTGTTTCTGTCACCTGCACTGCCCAAAGCACTGTGACATAACGTGTATGAACACAGATTTCTCCTTCTAATCCAGGCAAACTGAATACAACCTGAAATTAATTAGTAACCTGCGCTATCCCACCAAAGGGTCCAGAGCTAAATAAACCAAAAGATTTCCAGGGCAGTGCTGCCCTACTATTCCTATTTATTTTCTTATTTTCTTATTCTATTCATATTCTTATTCTATTCTTATCTATTTTCTTATTTTCTTATTCTTTATTTTCTTATTTTGCATGATCAGGCAAGACCTATAGATGTTTTATACATCAAGGAGGATGACCTTTTGGAGGTGAGAAAAAACAGAGATAGCAGTTCTCCCTATATGTGTGGGATATTTTCAGATGCTTCCCACAGATTTTCCAGAGTGACTGATACTACTCAGCTCTTCACTATATTCAAGTTAAATTAAGATTTGCCTGTTTGTTTTCTCTTGGAAAAAGAGAAAAAGAAGCTTTTGATTCCTGGTACTTATCCAATTGCCATCCAGTTGCCATTTTTCACCTATAAATAGACAAACAAACATGTTGAAAAAGATAAAAAGATGCTAATGGACCTCAAGTTAATGCGATAGCAAAACCTTAGAGAGTACTATACAATAGGGATAAATAAGTAGCTGAAATATTTTTATTTCAAATCTTTTTTCTGTTCCATCTTTCATTTTACAGAAAGAGAATGAAATTTACCTTTCCACTCACAAATTGTTTCCTTCATCTGCCAAAATTTGGTATCATAATATACTATTAAAAGTTGCTTCTGCTGGGAACAACCAAACCAAACCAAACTAAACCCTGCTTTCTCTCTCAGTCATCTCATTTTAGTATTCCTTAATATGTCAGCAGTCACCCACACAATCATCCAGGACTAGATTCTGTAAGCTTGCCCTATTTTTCAGTATTCATTTCTTAATTTATAGCTGCAGTCTCTAGTGGCCTAACGTTTTCAGCAGATGTCACTGATTTAACCTAGCTTCATCTTTGACATTAAATAATTTCTTTCTTCAAGACCCTTATGAGACCATGTAGTCATCAGTGAAGGTTCTTGAAATAGTTTTGTTAGAGGAATTAACTAATGCAATTAATCAGTTCTGTAAAGGTTCCCTCAAAACCCTATATAGATGCCATGTCAGTTTCTGCTGTTTCATCTGGAATATTCCTGAGCCATTTCTCACTCTATAATGATGACTCTGGTCTTTCCAACTGCTATTTTCATTATCAAGTGAAGAATTGTATAGTTTTCAATAAGTCCACACAAAGTTCAGTTCCATATTCACAAAGATCAAGTCTGATAAGCAATATTAAGAAAAAACTTGCATACAAGCTGTTATTGCAGCCATGTTCATGTAGACCCAGTTAAAAGACATTCCTTTGTAGCTCCAATAAATATTGCTCAAAATGTCTGTAGCTGTGTGGCATCACATAGCACTTACATGATTCATCAGCTTGTGACTTTGTGGAGTTTTTAACTGACATGATTTAGATCACTCATAAAACCAGTTATTTAACCATCAATAGGAAAAAACCCAGCTTTACTTTTGGATGTAACAGATTACAGATGGAATCTGATAACATGAAATAATGAAAACCCGCTTTCTTTAGGCAGTGCCCATCTCTGTGCACTGTTACTGCTGCAGTAAAAAGGTTTGCCTTTCCTGGCTTGATGAGTGGCCAAGATGAGTGCAGATTCCCAGTTACTTCTGCAGTAACATGTAAGGGCTCAGATCAAAAGCATTCCAGGGTTTTTGCAGATCATTTCTCCGCATTTGTCTTGTTCTTGATACTCCCACTAGTAGATAGTTCTATTTTCTTTCTTACCTGTTTCCCTACTCAGTCCCAATTGGAAGATCTCCTCCTCCCCAGATCCTGAGGTTGCTCAGGCTCAGTAACTTCTTTGTACCAGTTGCATTTAGGTGCTTCCTGAACAATGTGCATTAATTTCAGAAATTAACTGCTCATTTGAACATGCTGAAGAGTTCAGCCTTCCACTGATCACCCACAGTTAATGTACTCCCAGAGTGCTCTTTGGCTCCCTTTTTCATGTTGCCTAAATTTTTCAATGATTTAATGTATTTAGGGAAAGGAAGGATCCTGTGCAACCCGGATTGAAATCCTTTCCACAGATAATACTTTTCTCATGTTACTTACAACATGACTAGTTTTCCTCCAGTATTGCATGTAATGAATTTTTAAAAGTCATTTGGATTCTAAATGTGGAATTCACTACCAATCCATTTCATTTTCTCAAAGTCAGAGCACGCGATTCGCAGAGAAGGAGGAGGAGGTAAATCAAGTTCATTGCTTCAGAATAGTGATGTTAATTCCTTTTATAAATTAAGTATTATGGATATATGAGGTATAGTATCATTTGCTTGGAAAAATTCAATGGTGCCTTGAACTTTATTATTCTACAGCTTAAGTTTATTTTAAACACTACAAAATTCTAGCATAATGATTAGTGCTGCAAAGAACATTTGATTCATGTATACTTATACTATAGAAGAAAATTGCTATGGAGTTGATTAAAGTTTGAAGTAAGAAAACAGATACAGTGTAATCTGAACCCACTGACTTCTTCTGAACCATTTTTAGAAAAAATACTTCCTTCTAGTGTTAAATCACAAGTGAAGCTCTTCACATCATGGTAAATAAGACACAGTTTTCAGCTGTGCATAAGCAAATCCTAAAGATTTCAGCAAGGGTTCTATCTTTCCATATCCTCTTGAGTAGTGTTATCAAATATGGGCTTTCATACATCCCATCTCTGGCAAAGCTTGTCCGTATTCTTGTCCCTCCTGAAGACCTTGAAAAAGACCTTGAAAATGCTAATATGGGAGCATATCCAGCAACCCACTTCCTTTGCGTGTGAACGATTGCGCCAAGCCTAGGCAGTATGCATTCCTGTTTACATCATGGCATAATTTTCCCAGGTGCTTGTTTCAGCCCCTGTGTCTGCTTCCCCATTCACACTACATTTGGATTAATGAATCTCTGTCATAAGGCAGCTCTGAACTGGCACTGTGAGGAGTGTGACAGAATATGTCATGGGAGCTACCATTTGAGCTAGAGGATCAAGGATTTCATAGCTGACCTTTATGTGGACAGGCAGTTTCTCTGAAGGTTTATATCAAGAAAACTTGAACTTAAATTACTTCAGCAACACTTTCAAATTTTAGCTGTTTGGAGCTATACTGCATGATGCTATATCCCAGCGATTCTGGGCATAGTATTGGTTTTCTCTTCACACTGGACAGGAGTGATATAGATGTATTCTACCAGAGAAGATGGGTGACTTTTTGTGGATGCCCTGCACAGACTCTGATCAGAAGCTAACCTCCAGTTTTCAGAGGGATGAACAATGATTTCTAGAGTACGTTAGTTTCATTCGAAGATAGAATGTAGAAATAGTTGGGACCGCTATCTTTTCAAAATAACTATTAGTTCTATGCAATAATTAACATTCATGCTTTGCTCTTGCAACTCAAAATTCTGTTTTAGGAGTCATCTGGAAATCAAGACTGAATCTTTTATGGTAAAAATGTATTTCTTAGCACAGTAAAATGCCAATGTAAAATCAATATTTATTCTCAGAATGGCACCTTTGAAAGATGTAAGATAAGAGAGCTGTGAAATATGCTTAAACTGGAAAAAGTTTCTCTGCTGAAGTTTCAGAAACTCTGTTACCAGATTGAAATTCAGCTCACTTTGGTAGCGGCTTGTGATAGGAATACAGCCATGACTGGAATGCTGTGTCATGCCGTGAGACTCAAAGGACCTGATACCAGCAAGTACTGTTCCAACAGTGCAAATTCAAGCCTTTTTCAGTTCTAAATAGCAATGGACCTGAAATCTATCCCTAGATATAAATTTGAATGGAAGTGCTCGCCTTTACTTTGACTGCCTAAAAATTGGTTGTTAAGACCGATGGTTTTCTGCTGTTTTGAACAGAATTCACTGTTGATTGATAGGCTGTTTCCAGAGGTGGAATTAGTGTGCTTAAAAAACTCCATACTGGCCTGTGCTGATAGATCTGAGATGTCTCCAGATGTTATAGGTAGATGTGTGGTTTTGTGTGTAACATTTTGTATAAAGCAAAATAGTTAAGCCATAGTTCAGACGTACGCAGGAAATTTCACAAACTTGCAAATTTATATAATTGGCATTAAGATTAATTCAGTTAGAAGGAAAGCTGACTGTTTAAAAAAAACTTGGAGTTCTAGTATCTTTTAAAAACTAAATTTCAGGAATTGGAATCTTATTCCTTGATTGTTTTGCATAATCAATAGAATCTTCTGACGTAAATGCGCACAGTGATGTCATGTGTTACATCATGCTTTCTTTCTTTAGGAAGCAATGAGTTTACAATTGAAAAGTCAGCTTCATTTCTCAAACTCTGGTGTGTACTGTGACTGATGCCAATTTTTTTTTTTTTCTTTCCTTTGACTTTTCCCTACCCTTTGTCTTTAGAACTTAAATTGTGTTTAATGTTGTTAGATTCAGATTCTGGGTGAGAGCGCAGTGTGAGGGAGAGGGAGGGGAGTGAAATAGGGGCCACTTTGGTGTCCTGCTCCTGGCTGGGCGCAGTTATTGTTTGTAATTAGAGTAGCTCCCCTGGTGCAGTCGATGGCTGGTTGTCAAAGGGCTGCCGCGGCTTGCAGCTTGGTTCTGCCCTCAGCAGCAGTCATCTCCTCGGCATCTCAGGCTGGAGCTCACAGAAGAGCAAACACCAGTGCTGTTTAGGACTCTTGCGTGACCTTGGAGTAGCATAAAAGTCTGGAGCACTGGGTAGGTGTTTTTTCTTGGATTTGTGGCCCCTGAGTAAGGCTTTGGTTAGGTCCTAGTCGGTGTTGGTTGCTGCTAGTAGCCCCTGGCTTCTTCAAAGTGGCAGTCTATCAAGAAAAATAATGTCATCTAGAAATGTACTGGTCTGCCTGTGTGAATCAGAAGGTAGTATAGAGAAATGGTCCCCAAGTGTACAACTGGCTTTAAGTGCTCAGCTGCTTTTCTGCATTTGAGTGACAGTGGCATTAAGGCAGCACAGAAACCCAACTATTCATCTTTTCTGGGTAGAGCAGCTGTCTTTCAATAACAGCTAGAGGAATGCAGCTCTCTATGACACTGATGTAAGGCAAGCTAAGATAGGAAGGATAATAGGTTCATGCATAGAGGATTACATTATTTCCTTTACTTAAACAACTGACTAAGGTAAGAGGTAAACATTTATTTACAATCTAAAGATGTTATATAATTTATATCATTTAAGTAAAATTGAAGTTTTTTAAAATAGTAGATAAAATCTGATTTTTTTCCCCATCTGTATTTTTTACAAATACATTAATGTTCCAGATAAATAATTAAAAACAAAATAATATGAATACAATAATTCCATTTAAGTTAATTAATACTAAGGATGTATGAGCTAAGAATAATGGCTGATGAGATCCTAAAGCTTTTCCCTTTATCCCCAGTCCATCTCCTTACTTCTCCCCCCATCTCCCCTACCCCCAGTCTATGGATTTAAGTTGTCTATATATCCTTTAGGAAAACTGAAGGTTAAGTTTTTGTTTAGGATGGAAGTGTTAGCCCCTGAGAAGAGAACACATGAAGAGAATGAAGATTTGCAACAGTATCATCAGAAGCCTGCAAACTGCAAGAAATTGCTTAGAAATTGCTGCTTGATAAAGCGAATTTTTGCCTGGAAAAGTTTGAGCTCTAAAGGTACCTTTCCTATTGAAATTTTTAGTGTAGGAGAAATTATTGTCTTTCCAAGATTTCTGAATTTTTGATACAGTGGTATTACTGAATTTAGCATCAGTCAAGTTACAGGTACAAAAAGTCTCTGCTGTCTTGAGCCTGTTGTGCAAAGAGATTAAAAATGGTACAGCTTTGATTGAAGGTGCTTTATCATAATGTGATATAAATAATTGTACTGCATGAGCATTCATTTTGCAGCATATCAAAATACATGATCTGCAGAAAAGATCTGCAGAAAAAAATATCATTCAGTCAGGGGATAAATGAATAAATATAAAATCCTAGCAATTAGATGTATCAATTTATCAGGGCCCAGCCCAAAAATCCATTTTGATGAGTAAAACATCCTTTGATCACTGTCAGAGTATATTTACATAGAAATTACATGGTCAATCCCTTTGTCTTTGAGGAAATGAAGAAAGGTAACATCCCGTCACTTTTATATGTAATGATGCTATGCATTGTATTTATTAATAAATACTGAAAGAAATGCTTCTTTTTAAAGTGGTAGTTGGCTGTGAAATATATCACCCATTCAAAGTCTAACTCTTTTATGAATAATAAACTAAATGGCAACCATCCTGAAGTGATGGTTAATCTGCTTCATGTTATTTTCTTTAGGAGCATATACACAGTTGAGGATTTTATTCAGCACTGATTTATCTTTTTACCATTATATTTGTACTTTACATTATGTAAAAACAAAACAAAAAACACTGCCCCAAACACCCCTTTTGTGTTTTGGCAGCATTTTTCATCCCCTTGCACACAGTTTATGACAAGAAAAAAACAGATCCTCAGTATATTGAATTTGTGTCAAACAGAATGAAGAAAATACATGACATTGTTTTGTCATGAAGAGCTAAGTCACCATATCTTGAGTGATGTTATTTTATTTGAACAGTTACTTCAGAGGGTATGCTCTACTAGCTTAGTTTCAGCATTTAGAAACAATGAGCTGGTTAAATACAACGTACCTCTGGTTTTAAACTCTCCTTATCCCTATATTATCCAAGTAAACAAGTGTTTGATATGCCTTTTAGTCTCAGCAAAATCATTTAGCTATTCTTGGCCACTCATTTTTAAAGCTTTAGGGTAATATTTCTAACATATGGCTGCTTTAATCACCATGCATATTATGGTGATTTAATACATTTGATTTCTGATTACTGTATCAGTTAGAACCTATAATTCTCTGCACTTTAATTTTTTGTATTGTTATTAGAGCTAATGAAGCAAAAATTAATTTGCTGCAACCCTTTCAAAACACCCTTTTGTTCATACGAATTTTAGAACTTTTCTTTCACTGAGTTACTTATCAGCAATCTCAATAGGCCTAAGGAATCAGCTCTCTTTAAATGGTGTGTGAATCTAAAGCAACTTAAACTGAAGTTAATAGGTCTGATTATTCAGTACCTCTAAACTGGCTAATAATTTGCACCTCTGGAAAGGGTCTTCAAACAGTTAACAAGTAATGATAGACTTAATGATTTATTTTGTATTGGTAAAGTGAATTAGCAAATATATGAATCACTGTAAAATCAGGCTCAATTAAGTTACTCTGGGTTATACCAACAGAGGCAAAATCAGTATCTGACACACAGTTAACCCAAAATGAAGCTATTATTTTTTCTTTATCTATCTCCAGATGATAGAAAGCATATTCCTGTAGGGGTACCTTTACAAGAACCTTTGAATATTTATCAGGATCAAAAAGGCTGACGTCCTGAGGTACTTTCTTCAGCACTGTTCTGTTGTCCAAGGTGACCTCACTGGCCAAATAGGTTTTCTTGGAGTTCAATACTAGAGCAGACTGACATCTATAACACAAGTTGTATAGGGCATATCCTGCTGAGTTCCTGAGCTGCAGCTAGGAAAGATTTCATACATACGGAGATGCCAAGCCATTCTCTGGAATAAGTTAAGACAGGAAGAGGTCTGCTTTAATTTAACCTTCCTCTTAGTACCCATGACAGTGCTGTGGTAGCTACAGAGCACCTGGCTACTGAGATACTTGGTCAATACCTACTGTTTTCTGTTGGTGGGATGAAGGTGGGCTTGCAAATGATATTGTGGTGGCTCATTCCCATTTAGGTATTCCTTTACACAAATCAGATTCAGCCTTGGTTGTCTTAAGCTACCTCACATTAGTAAAAGTGGTATAGTCATTAGCCAGTTGACGCTTGCAGTTTAGTCCTTAAAAAAACAACTGAAATGTTTTTGTACTTATTTTTAAAAAATAATGAAAACTGTAAAAACTGAATTATTTGGTAATTCACTGACATTATAGCAGTTTGTATCTGGAAATACTGTAAAGCAATGCATATTTGATCTTTCTTTTAAAACAGAGGTTATTTCTCCTCTACAGTTTGTATTTCATATTTTAGTTTATTTGTATGATCTTGAAACTGAATTGTCAACATGTTGTTTTAACTTTATAGAATTAATTATACTTTCAGAGACAATTTCCATTTATGAATTTGGAGCAGGCAAATAAATATTTGATTTACTGCAGTGTTCATATGATTTAACTCTATTTTAAGAATGAATAATCTTCAGTTGCATGATAAAATCTTAGAATGTCCTGGCACTGGGGATGTCTTCCTGCTCTTTCCACTTCAGCATCTCTCATGGGAATAAGAAGAATGTTATAATATAAAAACTGGAAAGATAATTACACTAAGCCCTTTTCTATGCAATATTTAAACAGCATGAATTGAATGCAGTAGTGATTGCAGTAGTGATTGATAAGAGAACAAATAAAAAACAAACAAACAAACAAACAAACCAAACCAAACCAAAAACCCAAAACTTATTGTATTTCAATGAAAAGTAAACGGAATAACATAGTTGTTGATGGGAAACAGTTCCACACTAAAGACACTATTTTAGTCAGTGCTCAAGGCTCAGTAATTTGACTAATTCCCTCACACACTGGTTTCAGAGAGCAGATATCTTGTAACTAAGGCTAGAGGAACAGACTATAGGTATACATCAGTGAGAGCTCGATAGTGCAATAAGATCTGGGCCCAAGTTTAAAGCATGTATTGAAAAACTGGGTGGGGTTCACTTCCAAAAATGAGCAGCCCTGAATTATCTCTACACTAAACTGGCAACTACTCAGTTAACCTAGGGGAGTTATGAGTCCTTCCCGATCATTCCATGCCATAAATATACATTCTGCTGCAGGTTTTATAAAATACAAATGAGAGACACCAAGAGGACAACTAGTTGTCTGTCGCAAAGATAAATTTGGAGGAATTGTACTGCTGACTTTGCATTACATACTGCTAAAAATACTATAGATTATCAACTGTTTATTTATAAACTTTCTTATATTGTTTGCATTTCCTTAAACTATGTATTCATGAGTTGAGATATTAATAATTTAGGAATAATTCCAAGCTGTCAATCAATGTGTGTATTTTTTCCTGTCAAATTTTTCCCAACTGACAAAATATATAAGGAAAAAATAACCCAAGTTATTTGAGAACTAGTTAAACGTTCTGTTCTACCTAGGGTACTTCATATACTCTCAGACCTTGGATAACTCAAAAAATTCCTGCTGGACATTGTCAGTACTTGTTTTCTAAATATGGACTTCTTGTAAATACGGTAATAGTTTGTCCACTGTGGTCAATTTGCCTTCTTCGGTGCAAATACTTTGAAATCCAGTCACATCTCAGATCATTAAAAGAAATGTTCCTTCCAGTCGTTTAAAATTAACAAGAACCTTTATTGATATTGAACCAGGGTCCTTTGGACTGAAGCATTCTTCCAATGTCTTTCAGCATTAATTCTTGTATGCCTGTTAGTATATCGCTTTTCTATTGAGCAGTGAAGTGATGGGGCGGACAACCTGAAAAGTAGACAGCAGGATTACATACAAGGTTTGTAATCCACTATCAAAGCTCTCAACTGCCTTAATTATAAACTATCATGATTACTAATTAGGAGACAAGAGTTGTTTCCTGACTTTATTACTAAAGCAAAAGCATCTTCTTTGTGTTTGCTTGTGCATAGAGTGATAGCTACTGAAATCTGCCTGGTCCTAGTCACCCTTCCCTACAGGAAGACAAAATAAATGGTGTAGATAAAAATGACAGAAAACAACAATAAATAATAGATATCCAGTGTCAGGAATAGCATACCCTCCTGAGTTCATTCCCTTGTCCTCTTCACTAACAGTCCTGTCTTAGAGGATTGCTGATATACTGTTTAGATTTTAACTTGTCCAGTAATTGAATTTTTATGGCTTGTCAGATGTGTCATTTTTTACTTCAATTCCTGTCAAACTACTTCATGTAGTTTTCCTATGATTTTTTCCCCATTTTCTCACAGATGCTTTGAACAATGTTGGGTTTCTGTTAAATTTACAAATTTACATCTTAAGAGGACTTCACAGAACTTCATATGGGCACTAGGAAAGATTTTTCCTATGTGCCTATAGAACATAAGTTCACATGACTTTGCTATTTTGAGTCTGAAAGCCTCTAAGAGAAGAAAAGCGTGAGGTTGGGGGTGTGGGGGTGTGGAGGGAGATGAACAAAGGGAAGGAGAGGTGGGAGAAAGAGAGAGAGAAAGACCAAGGTCTATGTCCCTTGCCAGCCCCCTTCTCCTTTCCGTTCCAGATGGTTATTGTGTATGAAAATAACTAGATCATACCTTGTGAAATTTTTCCTGAATGCTCAATAAGCAGGCTTTGCTACATGTATTAACCACTGAAGATGTTAACATATCTGAGATTTTATGCTCTGAAGACAAACATAGGAATCCAGTTAAAAATTGAGCCTTCGTGGTTTTAGGCAATACAGAAATCTTTATCTTGTAAAAACTACAAGAAGAGAAATTTACTTGGGAATTCAAAATGAGTAATGCTTAGCCCTTTTTGTCTATTTGAAATATTTATGAAAATGTTTTACAATTTGATGATTATGCTCTTGATGTACATGTTAATGTTGAGTAAACCAGCTACTAAACCTATGAAAAGTTACAGGATTAAAACCTTATTCACTTTGTGTCTTTTAATGGCTTTTTTCTCAAAAATGAATATTGCTCAGTATTGCTTTAGGTATTTATTTAATTACAATGAACAATGAATTAGCACTGTTTTCTTACTCAGCTCTAGTAAGTCAAGGTCTTGTGTTGCTTCCTACCTTCTGGCTCACCGTGCAAATGTTCCATTTTATGTTATAAACATTTCACCTTCTGAACAAATATTGCATACAGTATATATATGTTTCTTTTCAAGTCACTGAACTGGATGGAAAATGTGGATATATTCTGTTTATTTGCAAAAGTGTAGCAAGTAATGAGCTTCTCTATTTATTTCAGATTTTTTTCCTGAAACCAATATAGAACTCCATTCTTAGCTAAATAATTCTCCATATTAGAATAGAGATGTAGTTGCACATACTTACTAGGTATGAAAAGATTGCTTAAAAAATGCTAATAAAATATGGTTGAAAGAAAAGGATAAAAAGGTAAGGGAAAATAATCTATTTTTAATATTTTTTATTTTGCTTTCCACCACAGTCTATTCACCCATTATAATCTCAGACAAAGGAGTTTGTATTGAATCCCAACAAAAAGGGGAACCTTGTAGATTGTTCCCTTCTTGCCAAATGCTAACTCTGAAAGACAAATCATGGCAATAAAATTAGAGGCTCTCCCTGGTGAATGTAATTTTCTTCTAAATTTGTAGCACAGAGTGATCTCATCTCAGTAAGACTTCTAATACTCTCTTCAGGGTAACTGTAATAGTTAAATTAACAGGAAAGTGTTTTATGCAGAAATGTTTGTTATATTTCAGGTCATTAAAATGAGAATTGGAAAAATGTTGATTCTCACAACTTAGAATCATTCCAGAATGATTATTTCACAGTGATTAATGTTTTTAAAAGGGCTTTTACTGTGTATCTGTGTACAAACTTGCTAAATTGAGCAATGCATGTAGCTAATGAAAATGTGAGGCTCTGACATCAGCATTTGTAAGTACGTATAAAATTATGTAGCATCATTTTTGGCTCAAGAACATTTAATAATCACTCTCCTATATTTCACTTAGAAAAAAAAAAAAAAAAAACATGAACCATGATATTCTGAAGCTTTTAATACTTCTTAAAATACTTCTTAAAATTTTAAAATTAATACTTAGAGGCCACAGTCATGACAAAAGACCTTGCTGCTTTATTCTGTACATACAAGGATTTTAAACATTTCTAAATTTAAAAATGAAGTTACACAAATCTTGCAATAACCACTAGTTTGCAGTTTGGGGAGAATTCATACATGCCTCTTCAGAACCCTTGAAACAGTTATTAGTGCCTATAAAAGTAGGTATTAAACATAACTGAGTTTTTAAAGATTCTTAATACAAAGATAGCAACATGCGAAGTGTAGATTATGAAGTCAGTTCTCTTTAGAGTGAATGTACTTGTAAGAAGAAGGATGTTTAAAGGGAATTAGATTTCCTCAGGGTCTGACATTCAAAGGATTAAATATGCTCCACAGTTAACCCCTGAGAAACACAGCTTGGAAAAATGTGAGTGTATCACTTCATGGAGTTTCTGGTTTATGCTTTCCTGGCTATATAAACATTACACTGAAAGGTATATTTCTCCTTTTCTCTTGGAGGCTTGTTTCCTTCATGTGAGAATGGATTTTTATGGTCTCCTGCAATTGCCACCATTGTAATCCTGGTATTGCAGTTACTAGGAGGGACATGATACGGGAAGATGAAGCATTAACTCATGGCAGATTGCTGCCTAAAAACTACATTTGCAGAAGAGCATGTTGAACTTTCAGGCTTTTTTTGCTCTGCTTCTCTTCTCTTCCTTTTCCTGCTGACCAGTGTCAGCACCAAGAAGTTTGCATAAACTTTCTAAGAGACTGCACAGTTTTAAACTCTTTCTAATTAAGAGCTTTGAACAGACTCTTTTTATTAACTGTTTAATTTTGGGTTAATCGTAGTGAATGTGTGTTTTCTTTTCATATAAAAAGCATGAGGAACCACTGAGCTGACTGGAACCTTTACAAGGATGTCACAATCCTAGCATTGTCTTGAATTTGGCTGAAGAATAAAAGGAATAGCTGACTAACATATTTTTAATCAGCTAGTTATATCAGAAATACGATTTTTCTCTAATTCTCCTTGTTTCTCTAGTAGAATTGGAGTTACTGCTTCAATATCATGCAGATATTTAAAAATTATCCATTGCAATACAATATAGAAACTATATGCCCTGAACATGAAAGCAAACTATGAAGTTCTGACCTCTCCATTTGAAAATCTGATACCTAGTTTTGTTTCCCCAGATTTTTCTTCATTGTTAATCAAAGGTCAGTGTCCCAATTTTTTTTTTTTTTTAAAGTTGCTAATTTATCAGAAATACGTTACGTAAAAATCAAGTTCTAACAATCAAATGTTTGGAATATATTAAATGTAGAGAGTCACCACTTTTGAGAAACTCAAATATATCCTTTATGAAACTAATATATACTTCTGTTTAGTCTCTGCACTCACGGTATCTTTGATTTCTACTGTGTCTGCCAGCTGCTGCTTTTTTATTTCAAACCATCCTATCAATCAAAAACTGATAGGTCGAAGAAGTGTATCAGATTAAGTGGAAAGACTTTTATATTCATGGCATACTTAGAAAATTTAATCAATCTTTAAATATCTTGCCACTTTCCATCTGGGCATTATTCCAGCAATTTAAATGGCTAAATATATTGAGAGTATTCCAGATTAAATGGTAGCTCTGAATGTCTTTTTATAAATGGTATGGCCCATAAAGAACTGAATTTTTTGTGGTGGTTAATGATATCTGCATTTTGTTTACCAAAGTGTACTGAATATTAGTGCGGTATAACACAACTGTGTTTGAAAGCACCTGCCCCTAGAAAAAATCATGTGACTAGAAGGAGAGCTTCTACTGCAGATCCAGTAAACTGTCAGAAGCAGCTTTAAAGTATGCAAAGACAGCTTTTTCCTTTTTTTTTTTTTTTTTTTTTTTTTTTTTAGCACAGTGAAGTATTATGACTAGATAACTTTTCACAGAAAATCAAATTAAAAGGAAACCCAACATATCTTAGAAGTGGAAAGTTAGGGCAGAAGAAAGGAGGGAAGAACAGTAAGAATTAAACCAGAATGACTAGAACAACAAAATTACATGTTGTTTTGTTTGCCTTTTTTCCCCGTTTAATTTATTGCTGCCATCACCTTTCTTGAATGCTTATTTCTATTGGAGTCTGCAGTGTGGTCCTGACAGTTCTTCTGGCAGGTGGCAGTTCTGACAGGATAGATTTGCCCTCCTTTCAGACCAAAAGGTGTAAGTGGGAGGATTTGGTGCTCTTCAATACTGCAATAATGCCATCCCTGCTGTTCCTTTGAGTAGCATTATTTTCTTGGCAACAAGATGTGTTCTCAATCATTCTTTAATTTTCTTTTTCATCCTTCCTGTGCTCAAGAGACTCAGAAAAAGTCCATAAGGAGCTGGAGTTCTTCACTGAGCCATCTAAATGTTTAATGAGAACAACGACTGTCATATGTGGCAATACTGCAACTAAATTTTGTGGATCACCTCAGTCAAATGCCAACAAACCTGTACCCTGTAGCAAAGCAGAAGGCATACTTGATTTCACATGTCATGGACAATGGTGCTGGAAATACTGAGCTGCCTAAGCACTTTTTGTGCTGTTCTCCATAACCCTCCACATTTAAGGCCAACCTGATTTCTTTGTTATACAGGCTGGGAAAAGGAGAATTATAATAGGTGAACAAATTGAAAAAGTTTAATACCTATAATATTAAAAATCCTTTTCTAATACATCATTTAATTTGTGATATCTTTGGCCCTGCAAAAGCAAGATACTTGGATGAATTAGGTCATCATTCCCAACAGTAGAAAAAACCTATTTCCGACAATGCAAGAACTCAAGGTCTAGGGCAACAGAAATGTGAAGCTGATTTCATTACCTTTTTCTGGCCTAAGCAGATGCATAGGTGCACAGGTTAAGGTTGTCTTTAATGTAACAGCAAGAGTGACTAACAGCAAGAGTACCTATTATTTAAACCTCTGTCAACTCACATCACCAAATTCCTCTGAATATAACTAGCATCACTTCATCTGACTTCCTTGTTATACCTCATGTATATATATTTTTAAAGACATAAAAATACTACATCTTTTGAGTGCAGCATCTATCAGCTGAGCTGTTATAAATGTCTCTGTGTTTATCTTTGTATAGGTTTGTGTTTATCTTTGCACATGTTTGTGTTTATCTTTGCTGGTTGAGTGGTATTTTTTTTTTTCTTCAACTCTTCAGTTGACAAGAGCTACCTTCCCAAGCTGTCATAGTTTGACTGCTTTATCTAAGTCCCTTAGTTCATACCACTTCTGATGCAACTGAGATGAAAAATGACCAATGAGGAAAATCAAACTTAGATGGAGGAGGGATGTCCCTACCATATCATCATCACAGTATGTCCCTACAATAACTTAAAATTGATCCCTGTGCTTCTGAATCTCAATATTCTCTTCTGTGAGAAGATGTCTGTAAACCCAGTAATTATTCCATCTCCCTCTAGTTTTGAATTATATGGGGCACAATAACCTAATGCAGCTACTGGTTTCTTAGCTGTCGATTTTGCCTGAAACCAAAAAAACCTCAACTTTTCAGTAATCACAGTGGAAACTCTCAGATGATTAAAAAATTTCTAGAAATGCTTGTAAGGAGGGCAACAGTGCAATTCCTTAGTTGTTGACTGAACAATTTAGAAAGTATTGAACAACACAGAAAAGACATCCATATGGTTAATTTATACTGGAGAACTAGATTTCTTCTGCCACAGAGTTCCTGTGTGATGTTAGAGGAGTCAGTTAAAACAAACTTTAGGGATTAACACTGTGTGTTCCTTGTTTTCCAAGTGAATCCTTGGGGTTGGATTTGCAGAATATTGCGTACTTGCAGCATTACTTGGCTTTGAACATATATGAAAGGCTGTGTATAAAGCATTGTGAAAATGGGCTTCCATGAATTTCCTACCAAGTGCCCAAATTAGTCACTACCTTTGATCTTAATCTCACTGTGCCTCTGTTCTGCATCAAGGAGGTATAATAATACCCTCTCGTCTCACAGGACTGTTGTGAATATAAATGTAGTGATGTTTGTGAAGTACTCAGACACTGTATTGATGATCATGGAAAACTGTATTTTCAGCTCATATTTTCATTGATGTTTGATAAGTAAATTATGAGGGCACAAAATGTGGAAAGAATAAAGTTTTGAATTTGATAAATAGGTATTATCCATTAATTAAATTAATTTATCAAAAGAAATTCCTGTTCAAACTATAACACATGATTGTGTCATTAAAAGGTTGCACCATAATGCCTATGTAGAAAGGGGCTGAACTAATGCTGTTAGTATTTCTGATCGAAGTACAGTTCTTTTGATGGATACTTCCTATGTAATTCATATATATATAGCAAAATTTTCAAGTGTAAATGATTTATAGCATAAAACTCAGATCTTGGCTTGCAGTTCTGCTTCAAGGTAGGGGTAATGTGATTGATCAAAGGATCAGGCCCTTAGATACAAAGTGTGAAAGGTGTGAGGCATACAGAAGGATGTATACCTTTCAGTTAATTGTACAATGTTAAATCCTGGCTTGCTGAAATGAATGAGAATCTTGCCATAAGTTTCATTGTAGCAGGAATTTAATTGAGTTTGCTTTATAAAAATAACCCCATACTGAAAAGCACAGATCTTTATGTAGAAAAACATAATATCACCAATTTGTTGGCTGTGTAAAGTTACATTTTAAGGTATGCTATATTTGTTTAGAATGACAATTTGGGAGACCTTCTTATTTGATTTTTGCTAGAAATGGTTAGTCTTTCACTTTGAACAAGGTCCCAATGCCTAATTTATTTAACCAATGTCCCCACTTCAACTCTTTATTTACTTCACTTTATGTGAAGCAAATTATGAAATCTCCAAACCTTATGAAAAGGACAAGAAGTTTTTGAATTTTCATATGAAAATCAAATAACAGAAATAAGAAAAAAAAATAATACCAATTTATTTTTGTAATTCAGTTAAGCTACAATTGATTCTATACTAAAAACTAATCAGTATACTATAATTGAAGAGATATTTTTGGACCAATGTACCAGCTGGTATCACAGATGGTACAGATGGCATAAGGCTCTTTAATGGGATAAAGATAATGTGTTGGCACAAAAAGAGTTGAGTATATGAACATGTTATTCTTTCCCATTGTAAACTGTCTACTCAGTGTAGTTTTAATTGATACACAATTGATACAATTCTATTCCACAAATCTGGGTAAATACTAAGATCAATACTTTGCAGTCACTGACATTAGTATAACCTCACTTTGTTCTGGAAAAACTCATATGCCATAGTAGGCAACAACTCATTAAACATTGCAGTTTAGAAGAAAGAATTGCAAGGCAAGTTTCTTGTTATTTAAATGGCCTACCTGACGTTTTTAAAGGGGATTAATAGTGAAATTTATGGAAACAGCTGAATCCCTCAGAAAGGTTTTATTCTCATGAGCTTTGATATTGGTGTAGATATGGCAAATAGTATAACTGTAGCATTGGTAATGAACAATCTTGGTGATAAGTAATCAGGAAATCATTCTAATTATTTTATCTGAAGATCCACAGTGTGGCTGAATATTTCTTGATAGTAGCAGAGGGGCCTCACTGGATAGTGTGGATTTTACCAGACTTAATTTATTTTCTTACATATGATATCCTATAAAGTAGTGTTAAGTAGTGTTCAAAAGATTTTTACTTGTACCCCCTTCAGAACTTTATTTTGTCACTTGATCTATTTTGTGTACATTGCACAAGATATAAGACCCATCTACAGTGTATCCTATAGACTGGATATCTGTAGTGCCATGAAGCTGACAAGACATTGCTAGATTAGATTTTTCCCTGGTGCCCTAAATAAACCTATCTATCTGCCACTGACAAAAATTGCCAGTGGGCACTTTGCTGAATATCTCGCCAATTGCATTCAGATTCTATATTCTTTGATATTCAAAAGTGCTCTGTTAATCAGAAATAGATTGGTATATCTTTTTGGGTTAGACGAAACCTCCAAAAGTATCTATATTTATTTTTGTTCTACACACCTAGATTGCTAAGCATATTTATTAGAATATTATACCCAGAGACTCATTGCTCCAGTATTTACAACCATTTCCAGTTCATACGGAAATGTGGCTAAAGGTATTAGGATTTGTTTAGTGATGGAAACCTTGATTTGGAATTAATTTCACAGAGATCCTGAGCCTGGTGATTGTTAGAACACATTGAAACAAAGCTAGCAAAAACTATTTGGTTGGAATATCAAGTTGCTGCATTCAGTCACCAATCCAGGAAAAAAAAACCTGTATAGCTTAATGCCCTAAGGGAAAACTTGTGAAGGAAGACTACACCTCAGGACAGGGCAAACCCTGCTGGTTTCCTGATCAGGAGCTGCAATGTTCCTCTGAATGGCTGTGACTGGAGACATATCCAAAACGTGACCTTCTCACAAGTTCTTAAAAGTTGTAATGAAAAAAAAAAAAAAAACAAACCCAAAAAGAATGTTCTTGCTTTTTTTCCCCTAGTGATGTATTTTATTTTCCTTGTGTGTGACTATTCCATCTGTAATTAGAAATTCTGTGTTCTCTAAAGCTGTGGTAGTCATGTGGTCCTCATATAAGTATCAAGGAGATAGGACTTTTTGCTGCCCTTGTTAATGCCATTGTACCTTTATAATTGGAAGTAAATGTATATAAAGACAGTATCTAAACTCTACCCTGGATGCTGGCTTAGAGATCTTTGAGTTCATGCATTGAAGAAAACCCTTGAACATTACACAGAGGAGATTATGCTTACTTGGGAATGCCAAACCATCAGTTCTTTATCTAGAAGATGACAGAATTCGATAAATGAGGTAATAAATCACAAAAAGCAATTGACTTAGGAGAAATGAGTGAGTATGTCCTACAGAAGGCAGTGGGGCATGTGTATTGTACCAGAGGCATCCAGATTTCTCATACGCTCAGGAAGTATAAATGGTGTTTTTGAAAACTTTAGGATATCAAATCTTTACTGAAGATACTGGTCCAATCCCATGTAGCTAGGATGTCTGTCCCGTTTCCCCTCATTTTATGAGAAATACTTTTTTCCATATTCAGACTAATTATGAAATTAAATATAATAAAATACAGAGTTGCAAGAACTGCTATTATTGTTCTGTGTATAGGGTGGGGGATAAAACCCTACCTTAATTTGTATTACAGAAATGTATTTATATTTCTTGGAAACAGCCTGTTAGCAAGTTACCTTTAAAGGTGAAAAAAAGCCTGGGTTTGCTACTATGTCTTTTTCCACAGTTAGTTGTAAGGACCTTGGTAATGACAAGGTTTAATGGGACTTACCCATTAAATCACCATTCTCTACTGGGTTCCAGTGAGTCCCCCCACACAGGACACATTTCTGTAATAGCAACAGTGTTTCTGTTTTTTTTAGGAGCAAAATCCTGCTGACTCTACTGTTCGTATAGGGACTGAAGTTCTTTGACATATGACAAAACTACATTGGCACTTGTTTCAGAAAGAAAACTTTCTTGGAGTTTGAAGTTCTTGCCTTTTCGTGAATTAGAATCTGATTCCCATGTTTTTTTTGTGTTTTTAAAATAGGGTTTTGTTTAATGGCAACACTATCATTTGCAAAACTAGGAAAGGGGGAATTTGGGGTAAGAGGAAAGATAACATGCAATTATTTTGCCACTTGTCTTTTCACTTTCACTAGGGCACTCTAGATTCAAAGCTGGTAAAATTTCTCTATTTCATTCATTGGAAATGAAAGATTAACCTGAACCTTTTATTAGTCTTCTTGTCTGTATTCTACTTTTTTTTTAGTCTATTTTCTTTCTCTGCTCAGGAACTACAGGTTATGATCTCCTCTTTGAAAAGAGTTCAGAAGGGCCTTCTTTCAGTATCATAAAGTCCATTGATCCATTTTTGATCAAACCTTTGAAATGCCAGCTGTTTTATATTCCAGTATTGTATTTTAAAATAATAATTATGATAATAATAATTATACTCTTTAGTTTATTAAATGTCTCAGAATAAATTATAATAAACTTTCTGATTTTGTGAAGCTGGTGTTATATGAATGATTTCAACTTGTATGAACCTCCTTCACAATTATGAGAGGTACACAATTCAGTGAGAGGTTGATTTTTAAAGAGCAATTGGATTACTGGTTTCTATGTAATTTTTTCAGATAAACATATATCTTGCTTCTTCTCCACATTGTATCTATACTGATTGTTAAAAGCATCCTACAGTTGTACTTTCTCTAGCTGTCAGATTTTGATGGCATAATACACAGTTTACACCAGGATTGGAGTTTCTGAAGATTTGGGAACTGCAGGTAAAATTGATGCCAGGCTTTGTCCTCTGAGCCACTGGCCCACATGCAGCTTGCTTGCACAAGATGACTTGCATGCAGCTGCTGAAGGAGTCATCTTCTGCTTGAGATCTCAGACTGAATTGTTAATGTTTTGTTTACAGTAACCAGCAGGGTATCATAGTCCTCTTTCTAAGTGCAAGATATATATGGGATTTTTTTGAGCAATTTTCAAACTAAATTCCAAACTTAGTTCTTGCATCCTACTTATACTTTTTAGGCCCGATCTTCCTCAACTCAAACTGAACTAGAAATAAAATTGAAAACTTACTGAATTTTAATATAACAGGGACATATATCAGTGTTTTTCAGTAGCTCATAAACTAATTTGATGTTAACTGTCGAATGTAGCATCTGTTGTCAGAGCAGAAGGAAGGTCTGATTGTTAGCTGCCTTTCACTGCATTATGCTCCTGGAGAGGTGCACATAAAATTATTTATTCTTTTTGCTCAGTGTCAGTTACAGTAATATTCTTAACCTTTCCTGGAGGAATGCAGATACCTTTGTTCTTGCCTCTTATTGCTGCGCAGCAGAGATTGAGCCCAGTTTTTTGTTGCCTTTCGCTTTTTGTAGTAAGATACACTTCTGAAAATTGAGTAAGTAATCTCTAATCTCCAAATGAGAAATAACACTTAAAACCATATTTATGTCAGAAATCAATTACTGCACTAAGGATAAGGCTGTGGGAAAATGGACCTTCTGCATTTCATAGGCATTGAATCCATCAGCTTTTGTAAACACTTAGCAATGCTCTATGGGATCCTCTGGGTGAAATTTTTATAATTTTTTTAGCTATCTTTATTTCTTTCTCACTGTTTTCAAGTTCCAGGTGAGAAGTTGGCTATCTTTTTTTTTTCTTTTTCATTAATTTAATAAATGTTGTTATTTGAGGCAATTTATAGTCTTTTTCAATAAAAAAAAATAATCAAAATACTGGATGTGTTTGTAAATTTATAGTTATTCCCTATGAGATATTCATTGCTAAAGGAGAAAAATGTCCACTTACATAGGTAAGATAATGAGAAATTTCCCCAGGTAATATTTTAGCTTCATTATCATATACTATTTTAGTAAAAGGAAGTATCAAAAGCATGTAATAAAGCAGTCATATTTGAATGAATTACCTAAGTTAAAGATATCAGATTAGTATATTTCAGAAAGGTTCAGTGATTCCACTTCAGCATTTTCTATCATACAATACAAATATTCTTTCAAGTAAGCTATACCTTCTTCTGTGAGGACAGATTAACAACACAGTAGTTGGTTTTAAGTGATGAAAATATGTTGAAAAGCAACAATTTAAGTTTCTAAAGCTGTAATAAGTAATTTTTTTTTTCTTTTTTATATACAAGTATATGTTCTGATGTATATAAGGTGAAATATTCACCGAACGTAAATTACCCTGAGACATGTAATCTAAGGGCAGAATTTCTTCTTTCACTTGATCAGTGTAGGAGCATCTGTTCAGAAAAACGTGGGTCAAACCACAGAGATATATGTGTATATATTAGTTATTTATCTGCTTGATCATCACCATACAGACATACCAGGAATCCAGCTGTTTTTCTGGACAGTGATGTACTATGCAGAGATACCACAGCTGAACTAGCTCTGCAGTGGGAAATAATATGCAAGTGCTAGTGCAGGACCTTCACTCGGCTAATTAGCTGACTAAGCGATGCTAACTATAGCAGGCATTATGCCACGTAAGCAGAGCTGTGCTAATTCTGAGATACAGTCGCTGCCTATACACAATGCTATTTTTGGAAACTGTGAACTGCTCACCACTTATTCAGAGCTAACTGCATGCATCTGGCTCCCCCCTGGAGCAGGGAGGTAAAAAGGCTGCTTCGAACAACAGAAAAGCTTAAAAGAGAGATAAATGGTGTTGAGTTTCTTTCACCTGTGGGCTGGGTCTCCTAGAGGGATACACAGTCTCAGGCTCCTCACTGCTGAGATCTGCCTCAGTGGCAGATCTGCCAGGCTGCCACTTGCTCAGTGAGTGTGAGCAAGCCGTTTTCTTTTCTGTCATCTCTAAAACTGGGTAGCTCCCTACAGCTTTGGAAGGAAGGTGCCACAACTGTCCATGAAAGCTTATTTTTTTTTCATATAATTAGCACTACTGAAATATTAGTAGCAACTTTACTAGTGCCTGTGAGTGGAGATCTGCAAACAGCCTGTTATTAGTTTTGATTGTCATTCTTCAAACTGGAAAAGCATGGTTTTGAGATTGAGAGAACTGCTTAATGCACTCTGAAGATAAATGTTCTTCTTTCAGGTTTGAACTGCTAGGAAAATTGATGTTTGGTACAAAAAGTGAGTTAAAAAGAAAAGAGCTTTAAATAGAGTAACTTGGGTTTATTTCTTTACAGTGAGAAAACTTGACTGATGTCAACAGAAAGCCATAAAAACTTTTAGTTGAATCAAGTCATAACTTTTGGGTGAAAACAGTTCTGGGTAAATTTTTTTTTTTTATTACAGCTATGTGAATCAGTTTCTGTAATAGACAAAAATGTCTTAGAAGTTGCTTTGGAGCAGTTGTAATGAGTAGGTGGTGGCAGTACCAAAACTGCAGCTATTCAGGGTAAGCCATGCTCAGAAGATATTATTAAAAATATTTCACCTTCATACTGAAGTCTATCATGATGTTAACGCCTCCTTTAATGAATTAGATGCATATTGCTTTTCCATGCCTTTTTTACTGAGTTGTAGTTCATTTATCATCATCAGAAAAGCCCTGGCATGATTTCCAGCTGGTCAAAGACTTTGTGAAGAAATTAATGGATGCAAATTATGATTAATAACTGATTTGCTCTGCTTTTCTTTTTAGAGTAGCATCACCACAGTGCATATATCCAAAGCATCATGAAATCAGCAAGTAGTAGTATATATATATATATTTAGAGAGAAGGTTATTCAGTTGGGAAAAAAATCATTCTGCAAACTAAAAATGCAACAAGAAACATTCTGATAGTGCCTTTTGGCTTACAACAACTCTCAAGTCATGACTGGAGGTCCCAACATCTCAAAAGCTCTGGATGTCATTTGAGTAAGGCTCCCTGTCTGCGTTGGGTGACGTCAGTAAGTGGTGTCCACCGTGGCTCAAATGTCATCATCTCCCACAGAAAACAATCTGTTTATCTCTTACCAACAGCTCTAGGATGATAAATGGAGGTTTTTATGGTAATCTTGCACGTGCTAGTTCTGAGCAAGGATGGATGGGTCACCTGTTTGATAAAGGAGAGTCTTTTCAACTCTGAAAACATGGTAAGAATTGGCACCTCTGAAATATCCTCCCTCAGGAATGTCAACTTTTCCTCATTGTTTGAAGCATTGTGCATTTTATGGATGAGGAATGAGTACATAGACTTTTTAGGAAACAGACTTGTTTAACGATTCTTTGTTATTGGTAATAAATTCCACCTTGCATTGTTCATGAAGTGACTGATTTAAGAATTGATCAGATGTTCCACCAGCTTGTCCTTTTCAGAGCACTTCATGGACTAACATAATCTTACTCTGAGACATCAGACTCTTTATCATAAACATCCTGTATATCTTGGCATCATATTAGTGAGAATCTTCTACTATCTGATTTCAGAAAAGGATAAAGACAATAGTAGGCATGCTAGGAATGAAAAGACCCACTGTATTCTTTAAGGTAAAAAGAGACACCATTACTAGTGTCAAAAGGAAAGGTAGCCTAAATATCCCATATAATTCTAGTTTTATCATATGAAACAGAACAAAAAGAGGAACGTCTTTTTTTTTTTTTTTTTTCTTCTGCTTCTGGTAGCATCAGCGAGTATTCACAATAAGCTATACTGGGTGAGGGAGTGCTCAGACTATACTTAATGAATACAAACTATTTTTTTTTGTTAAATGAGGGAAATGGAAATATGCCTATATAATGGACAGGGATGACTGTTCTTGGTTTCCTCTTTTGTGCCATTTTGCAGTCTCATTGCCATGAAAAGGATTGGGCTTCTCTGATGTTAGTTATAATAAAGTGAAAATAATCTTATTTTCTCTGAGTCTTTTTTAGTTGGGATTGCCTTAAAACTTGAGTGGTTTGAACTTGGCTTGCTTAGCAACTGAAATTCCAGGTAAATATTAAAATATTCAAATCTATATTTTATTTCATAGCCTTGGCTTTTTTACATGAATTAATGATGAAAAAATGACCCAAGGAAAATGTCAATTAGAGAACTTTTCTACTTTAGAACTGAAATTATGTAATACCTACAAAAATGTTATCTTTAGATTGATACAATGGGACAGGTCAATCAATGTTCAAAGGCTTAGTATTCTTCTGTTTATCAACAATAGATACCAAACATTCTGTTCCTCAGAATCAGCAGCTTTATTTTAATTCCTTTTATCTAACTGTAGTAAGGTTAAAGGAAAAGATTAAGGTATTAACATTTGTAAGAATTATGTGATTCTCTAAAGCAATTCCAAAGAAGCTTTATTTTGGGCTCAGATGCATGATAGCACAAACCAACTTTTGTTCTGCTTTCACTTGTGCTATTTATACTTTGTAGTTCACTGAGGACAGTGTCTGAATTTATTATTATTTTCCCTCTTTTTTTTTTTTTTTATAAACATCATTTGCAAATATTATTCATTTATTTTATTTTGTACTTGAAATGTTTTAAAATGTGCTTTTAGCCTCCTCATTCACACTAAGTGACAATACTGTTAGTTTAATTCAGTAGAAGAAAATCCATATCATACCAACCCAGAAAAGCAGGTGATATTTCTTGCAGCCTGAAGGAATGAGACTCAGCCCCTATTTCTCTTTTGGAAATTAAGTGAGGGAGTATGGCAGGTGGTAACAAAAAAGACAGCAACATAAACTTCCTCCCTGAAACAGGATCCTATAAAAATGCAATAGAAATATGTCTAGTGAAAATGGTTATCTGCGTAGAGAGCTTGCCTGGGAATCCCAACATGATTGAGTAGCTTTTCTACAACCGAGGATTACTAAGAGATACTAGAGACTGGACCAGGTGCTGAACAGTGCAGACCTGTGTTGAATGTTTATAATTACTCCTTCCAGTAGTTTTTAGATCAATACAAGGCCAAGAAGGAAATGTATGAATTGAAAGGAAATGGATTAAGCACTGGAAAAAGACAGATTGGACTGTGTGCCTTTTTTTTTTTTTTTTTTTTTAATGTGTGTGTGTATATACATATATAGGCCTGACTTGTGGGTTGGATTTTGTTGTTTTTTGGTTTTGTTTTTATACAAGCCATAATTAATCTACATACTTCCTTCCTGCAGGACAGAATTAGGACCAAGGTCTTTGTCTGCTGCTTGATTAGAGTCCATGTCTATTCCATTTTTGAAGCCAGGTGGAAAGGCCGAGGGACTGTACATGTTGTGGCACACCACTGCTGTACAGTTCACACCCTGTAGCTCAGCAGAGGCACCAGCTTGGACACTGGGGCAAGGTGGAACAGACAGCAAGGCGTTAAGAACTGACAGATGATTTTACGTGTTACTTGAGAAAGAGTAGGTAGGCTTTTAGGAGATAAAGTTATTTAATCAAGGAATTGGTTTACTTTTCTCTTTTATTTTCATGAGTTTATCATTCTCTTATGTGCTCTTCAGGGTGATGGTCTGATGCAAACTTGAGAACAGCATGGGATCTTTCACAGTCTAGTGAGAAAGCCTATCCATTTTGGGGAATGGTCCATGTGTTTTACTGCTTTGTAACTCTGATTTCCAATTGATTTTTTATGTTGGATTGCTTGTGGTTTAAATAGAAGTGTCTCTGCTTCAGTTTGAAACCTATTTAAGCCATGCTGTTAGCTAATATACCTGTTATATCTTTCTTCCCTATTTCCTTAACATAAATTATAGTTAGCTCGCTCATTCCAAACTGTTTATGTTCACTGAGGCATAAACTACAGGGCAGCAATTGGGCATGAGTTAGAGAGATAAGTTTTCTAAAAAAGATGTTAACAGATAACTTACATACAGACATTCAAGCAAAGGTTGATGTAATACAAAGGAAATACAAACTCACTCAGTCCTTTTTCTTTTCTTTCCCTTTCATCTATCTTCTGTAATTTGTTTTGTCTTTACCCTTGCCATGCAACTCTCCCCCCACTAATAAATTTCTGTAAGAAGTTCTAGGAAATAGTCTTAGCACTGCTGTTTCACCATCGTAAGGCTTTGAGTGTCCCTTCTGGAGGAGTAAAGTATGATGATGCTGGAGGTGGAAATACTGATTTATATTTTTAATGGTTTTGTTGTATTACTAATTTTCCTTTCATATACATAGCATTATATTTGGGAATGTAATTAAAACCAACTGGTTTCAGCTATTCAGATATAAGTCTGGTAAGAAACAAATTAATTTAACTTTTCTACTCATACGAAAAGCATAATCATATTTCAGAGGCATCATCTATTATGGATACAGTTCTAAGCAATATGAAAAGAGAGAAACCATGCTTTTTTGTTTTCCATATTTTCAGGTTTTTATGGTTGCAGTAGCTGAACTGCATCCAGATGCCGCTCCTAGTGCATTTTATAAAATACTTAGAACAGAGCAAGTATAGTGTAGACTCATACAGATGCAGGTACTGAAGGAAATGATCCATTTTAGGGGCTACAGGGAGCACACTGGAAGATGGGGATTCAGCTTTACCAGCGGGTGTTGGAGGAATTGGATCCAAACATCACCAGCAATGTATCAGGCAGGAACATTAAAACAGCAAAAGCAGCTTCACACAAATGCGGAATGTTTATTGTAACCAACACGTAAGAAATAATTTTTAAGACTGGCTAGAGAAGTTCTGCAGTGAGAGTTAGATAGTACAACCCATCCACACACGAACCAAGCAGTGTTTTACAGCTGCATCCAGGGAGGATAACTGGGCCCAGGTGTGCCCAATGTACCTGCCACGGGACAAGCCTTTCAAAGAGAAGGACTTCACCTGAACTTTGTTTAGCTATTTGTGAACAGGGGACTGATTCATGATTAGATTTTGTGACTGAATGATTTTCGGGGAAAACTGTGACCTGAAGGTTTATTCTGATAAAAAGCATGGTGATGTGAGTGCTATTTAAGAGCAATGTATTTCAATTGCCCTAGGAATCTAGAGGAGAGGCAAGGAAAAAAATGGATAGCCTCCCCTTTGAGGGCTTTAGCAGACTTGTGGAAGCAGCCTTACAACTAGTGCTCTGGAAAGAGGATTTAAAGATAGAGCTATGACAATTTTTTAGAAGCATCTGCTACAAGACTATTGAGTATGTAAGAGCTGTGTGACTCAGGCAGAAACAAGGTGAAAGTCTGTTCTGAGTGAATGATCTGGGAAGATTTTTTTCAAGGTGAGTGTTTTAATGGAGAAGAACGGAGTGAAAGGGTGCGACTGAAGCAGGTAAGTCTTTTCTATAGCCATGTATACAGTTAAAAAGATTAATTATTCATCTTTTTAGTGCACAGAGAGCACATTTTAGATTTTTATGTAAAATTGTACTGTCCGGTTACAGTTTACGCTTAACAGACTAGAAGCTGATCTGTGTTGAGCTATCACCACCTAGTGGTAAAATAGAAATTAAAGCGTGGAGATTTTCAGGTGTTTTTGTTAGCTGATGTGCTTTTGTACCGTGTTGTGGAATATATAGGAGCAATAGGACTGGCTAGCTTTGCTCTTTTAGAAACGAAAATTAATAAATGCAGTAGCAATCCATTACTAGTTTCATCTCTTAATGGCTCTTCTTTCTGTATTGTATGATAACTCATTCAAGGAATTGTTACTTGTTAAATAACTTCTCTATTAAAAATATTGCTTGTGGATGTAATTAGCTAGGGCAACAGTTTTCTCTTCTTGCCTGTGTGTTGATTTAGTGTAAATAGAGCTTTGACATTTGAAAGAAGGTGAGGTTTCTTCTTTTATGTAATGAAAAGTTTTAAATGCAGCTAACCACGTTTTATGCCTGCTCTGTACTGACTAGTTTGAATGTAGATATATATTTTGCTTGATATATATGTCCTTCATATACTATGTTTTTAATAAAAACACTTTTACTTTTAAAATAAAAACAATTTTCAGCAGTATGAACAGTAAGCAATGTATTAGCACATCAGTGGAGGTGGACTGGTAGCAGTGTCCTAAAAATTTGACACCTCCTTGAATGCGTGTGTTTTGCCTGCATCCATTTCTATACCTTCTTGAGCAATCAATACAGGTTCTTTCCCCTAGCCCAGTGCAGCTGGGTTGGAGACTGTGGCATATACCTCCATTAAGCCAACTACTAGGGCTTCTCTTTTCTCAGTCCTCTAATGTGAATAGTTATCCTCATTAATGCTATCTAAAACTGGCATTTTCATTATTTCTTGCTTGAGATAGCCGTAGGGGAGGAAAAAAAATAGGATTTTTCTAAAAAAATGATCTTGTCTAGTCTTGTGAAGCTGAGCTGTGGGAGAGAGATAATGCAACATTGCCTCTGAATATCTTGTAAGGGTAAGGTGGAAAAAGCTATTAAGCAAAGTTACCCCAGCATAATCTAGCTGTCCAATAAATCCACGTTTCTGACCATCAAAGACAAGTGTCTGAAGTGGGCATCTAACAAGTTACAGGGCAAGAAGGATGACTACCTCAGAGGTGAAGTTTGGTGTATTCATGGAAGAAACAGGATGTGCTTTTCTGTAGTAGTAGGTAGGTGCTAGAGACTGTGATCCCAGGAGCTCTTTTCTGAACATTTGTCCTGAAACATGGACACAGTGTAGTGGCTTTTTGGAAAATTTTGAACGTATGTTCATTATTTTCTGTACCTCTTCTACACAGAGAAGTGTATATCACTGATAACTTTAATGTCTTTGTTTTAATCTATGCCTACATAGTTTAGGGTAAATCAACATGCTTCAAAGACATGTTGATGTGTCATTGAGCCACAAGCCACTATATCTACATAGCTTTATACTGTGCCACACTGGGATATCTGAGCTATCAGGGAAGTCTCACAAGGTGCTGCAATAAGCCAAGACAACATGCCTAAAAATAATCATGATAAAACCCCTTCCACTTTACAGCCCAGAAGTGGCCTTCTCCAGCACTGTCTTGGTGAACTGATGAAGCTAAAAGTGTAGCACTGGTTGACAGTTTTCCTATGCTTATGGCCACCCTGTTTGTCTTCACTGTCCCTCAAATGGTGCCTTCTTGGAAGGGCTTTTTCTTCTTTGTGGTGCCTGCCAAAACACGAGCAACTCATCGTCCCTTTCTCTATGCTGTGACTGTTTCTGAAAGAGTTATGCTTTATTTTATTATCTTAATTACTTGTATGGCTGCTACGAACAAGAAAGGAATGTGATCTCTGATCTCTGTTTATAAATTCTTTTACAAAAATAGTAATGGTACTAAAAGTCATTAGTTGCTTTAAACTTGCTTATGTTTTTAGAATATAACTGCTTTACAAAAATTCATATCTGTTGCCTTTGTTTCAGTTTTGCTGGGACTTGTTATGTAAACATGAAATTGCCTAATAAGAAAAATGTGGAAGAACAAATTTTTGTCCAAGTGCACAGACTGAGTGTACAAAAATTATGTGCTGTACCTCTGATTAAATGACAACTTTATTTCTTGAAGTAGAAGTAGTTATAATCTTTTTGACAAATATAAGCATAAAGTAAAATTATATTCCTCTCATACAAGCTGTTTTCTTTAACCACAAATGGATCTGTGTGTTAGACTGAACACTTTTTGGCTATGTTTTCAGGGAAGGTTTCCTCTGGTATTTTTCTTCTGACTTTCTGCTTTGAATTTTAGACATCACTAATGTGAATAAATCTGTGGCTGCCTGGTTGGACACCTCTTAAAGTTTTTCAGTGTAAAACACTTGACATTCCTTTTCTAAATAAAGGTCTTTGTTTTAATGAGGAAGACAAATAGCAAAACTTTTTTTTTTTTTTTTTTTACTTTAAAATTACCAGTATTCTTCAGGTGATGGTTTCATCAAATCTAGTAGTGTTGTGGGAAAGTAAAAAAAGAGGATAAGGTAAAAGCTGCACTATGTGTGAAATTATTTCTGCTGAAGATCTAATGAGACTTTTCAGCCAAAATCAAGTTGTGTGCTGCTAGCTTAGGCAAAATGATATAATGTGGTCTAGCTTTATTTCTGCCCTTCTCACCTTTTTTTTTTTTTTTTCTAGTATTGATTACTATTACCTTATCAGAAGAGACTGTACTGTTTTAAATGATACATTGTTCTTTAATGTATTCAATTAATTATGATGCTCTACATCTTTTAAGAGTTTTAGCTGCTGTCATTTTACACAGTGGGAATCTGAAGGATTAGCAAAATATTCTTCAGCATTGTATTGTGCACATGGGCTTATGCATATCACCCTGGTAGGTGCTTCTCATGATAGCAGTGCATTACACTGCATTTCCCCTCTGACTGGACTAGACTATTGTGTTGATATGCAAAGTCAGCAGGGAGCAGATGAAGGCAAGACAAGTTTGTGTTTGCTGGAGGCACCAGTGATGACCTTGCATCATATGAAATGCAGGAAGAAGGGACTTAGATTTTCTTATTTCTGGAAGAGTTTTTACTATCATTTGTGTCCAGATAGTGGTAATGTTGCATTACAGTTTGGGCTTCTTGATACTACAGACTGGTCTTACTCCTAGTTTTCCTCCCTCAATATTGTCACATGCCGACTACTCTCTTGCATTCCTTTTTCTCCTTTGTTTATCTTAAATGCATTCTTTACCTATTTTTCCATGTTTCTTTAACCTAAGCAATAGAAGAAAAGTATAAGTAACAGGTGTATTCCACCATGTTTGCCACAACCTTATAGTCTCCTAATCTCTCTCTATTTCTGCTCTTCTGTGATGCCTCTCAAGGCTTTGGGGAAACTGTTGCATGTCTGTAAATCTGCCCCAGTAACTTCCAACAGAGAACAAAGTGGGGTAGCTTTACTGATATCTCCTGGGCTCAGTCTGCCTGATGGCACTGGTGACAGTGAAAAGGTACCTGATGGAATGACAGAAGTGTCTGTGAAGCAGAAGGGCCTCTCCATCATATTGTAGTACGTTAATAAGTCTGAGGTAACTGCAGTAAATGAGAGCTGCTGCACATTATTTGTCATTTTAATTTTGTTGCATTCCACTGGTCTCTGACTTTCACATTCTTTTAGTCTCTAAATTTGCATGGAGACTTTAATGTTGATCTTCGTACAGCACCATGCAAATGCTGCTTTTTATATTATCCTTCCTGCCTTTGAGTGGATTAAAAAGAAAATTTTAAAAATGAAAATCTGTATTCAGAGCACAGATTAATCTTATAAGGATAATTATGACTTTATTTATGAAGCTATCTACTAATTTTAACTCCAAAGCAGTGACAAAAGATTGCAGTAGCTCCTTGAGCCCTAAATCACACTGACTTACTTTTATATTAATTATTTTTTTTCTGACTTTTTTTTTTTCCAATAAAGTTGACTTCAGTATCCAGTTCTGAATTTATTCTTATTTTTCCTGTGTCTGTGGGTGGGTGGGGTTGTGTGCTTTTTTTTTTTTTTTTCCCCCTAAGCTTTCAGGTGTTGTTTTCATTGCTAACCTTGAAATTCAGCAGCATAAAGAATAGATCAGAATCAGATAGAGGTCCTTTATATACAGCTTTATTATTTTCATGGTATTTTCCACTGTCTTGCTGGAGACAGTGAGGTACTAACTAAATAAGCCTGCCTTTTGCTTAAACCAATGTACATTAAAGTGTGCACAACAGCAGATATTCTGAACAATAGCTTCAAGACCAGAGATTATATGCCTCATCAGCTGTTTGGCTTTAAGTTATTTTTATTCAACAGTTGTGGGATGGTTTGGCAGCTAGCTGTTACTCTGTTTTGTGGGGCTATTTTTGGTTTTGCTTGTTTTTCTACTGCAAAACTCCAACCACTGCCAAGGTTCCCCATCCTCTGGTAACTCTTCTGTTGTTTTCCTCCCATTCCAAAACAAAGGTTCATTTATAGTACCTTTTCAGACACTAAAAATCAGTTGTGTGGCATAGAGCTGTTTCATGGTACAGCACAATCCAAATAGCAAGCAATGGCTTCCAAGCAGACATCCAAATATGAACCTAGTGTCCTGTGCTCCTGTGAGTTCGTGGTGCTAAGTGGTTGTCATGCGTTTGATTAAGCAGCCATCAGTTTTCCAGAATGGAGAAATGGAAGTGAGGAGGAAAAACTTCCTTCTGCATATTTTCATTATAACTTCCCAAGTGTGTACTCAAGTGAAGCATTCAGCTTTACACCTCTCTTTCTTACAGATTGAGTATATTCACTGATTAGACATTTAGAATATGCAGTTCAGACAAACAAAACTATTCTACTTTTAATTTACTGCATGTACACTTTGTCAAACGATTCTGTAGACTTGTCTTTTGTAGTCCATCCAAGTAGGGCTCAAAAAGCCTTGGAGTAGGGTATAGCCCCTTTCAACTGAAGTAATCTGTCTTTTCCCCTCTCCTCAACTGATCCTGAAGTCTTTTACCCTCCCAACTGTGTCCTTCTCCAGAATCTTATTCATGTGAACCAAATCAAGTCCCTAAAACTTCCTCCTTTTTCTCCTTGGTTGCCCTTCCATCATGCTGACTGACCTTGAAGCATCATTTTCTCCAAAACTTCTTGTACTGCTTCTGGAGAGAATTTTGAAAGGTCTGGGGCAAGCTGCACATTTCAAACACTGACAGGACGTGATTTGGGAGTTACATGACTAAGATTGGAAGGGGGGAAAGGGAGGAATAGGTATATGGCAGGACTAGTTCCAGGCAGTCATAATTTCTGACCTCACTACTTGCTCAGCCCATGAGACCAGTAACATGGAGCCCCAACCCCTTTGATCTCTGTATCATCATCTTCCGTTTGGCCTAAATGAGAATTGCTGTAAGGGGATCTTGAGCATTAATGTGTCCTGTGAACATTTGCAGATTGAGGTTTACCCACTGCTACATTTACCTTTCAGGAGAGTAATTGTTTATGAAGAACTGTTACTTTGGGAGGATGTTGTTTTTTTTTCTGTGGGTTGGTTTTTTTTTTTTTTTTTGTTTTGTTTTTTTTTTTTTTTTTAAATGATATGTAGTCGAGTGTCTGAGTAACGATGCCTCTAGAGATATAACAGTTTGGGTAATCATGTTAATATGCATGATGATGGGCTTCTTCAGTAGAAATCAAGTCAGACAGAAATAGTTCCAAATGAGTCATTAATGCCTTAACATGTTAACAATCCATATATAATGGAGTCCCTTCATAATCACTGACAGGTGTCATAATGGTTTTAGTACAGAAAAATGGATGTGGCTCCTCTTTCACTTTATCTTGAAGTCACACCTCTTCCTTCTGTAAAACTGCACAGTAAGACTGAAAAATTGTGAAACCTTAAGTCATAGGTAAGATGTAACAAACGCATAATAAGTTCATAGTTGCGTTGGAGCAAAACAAAAGCTTTCAAAAGACTGGAACCTAAACTAACTGAAATGTGGGAAACTTGTTGTTGAGTGATATTAATTTTATTATTTTTTGTTATAAGTTTTGTGATGTGACAGTGCACACAAATAAAAGCAGGGTAATTTTGTTACCTTATTTTCTAAAGAAATGGGAAGCAAAAATATTAAATAGAAATAATTGAATTGATAACATCAAGCTTTGTATCTTGCATTTAAAATATTAAAATGTATAAAATACTGAAAATGTAGGGTGTTCTTAATCAGTATTTATGAAGGAAGTACCATCAGGTTTTCCTTTTTCTACACAGGATATCAGAGATTATTATATTGGACACCAGTGATCTATTCACTCCGAGATCAGTACTGATTTCTCTTGTGTTCAGCCCTCATCTAATATTTAACTGTGAAAGAAACTATTTGTTAAAGGGGTGAAGGGGAATGATGTTGTAAATCTACTTTCCATGTAGCCATTGGTATGCTTACCTGTTATAGAAGAGCTCCTTGATGTTCCCCAAAATCTTTAGTTCTTCCAACGAGTGCCTGTATCAAAATGAAATAGCACTGAAAGATGTAGGACAAACTGATAAAATGAGTAGCAACAGATTGCCGGAGTCACATGGTTGCTTTTGGCAACTTCACATTTGAAATTAAAATTGCTTGGTACGGTGCATAGCTTGTCGTTTAAACTAATTCCAGTACCAGAGGGATGAGAGAAAGTAAAATTGGTCTTTAAAAACATTTCAGAAATTACAGACTAACAAATCTGATGTGTAGAACAAAAAAAAAGTGGAAGTGATTAGACTAGCAGAAATGTGTTGCAAAGGGGAAGAATAAAAGTTACTTTTATAGAGAGAAATTATACACTAGGGCATCAATTAGGGTATAATTTAGGGCAGACTTTGGGGTAAAATTGATTAAAGTATGATAAGGATTTGAAAAACTTTTAGATAAATTTTCTCATCAAATACTTTTAATAGGGAAACAGGGAAGGTGCTCTCCTAGATTAGCAGGAGACTAAATATAAGTACCACAGGGAGGAGGAAATAATGGAAAGGGATTTATGCTTTTTCCACATTAGTAAATTATCTTGGAGAAAAGGTGAGTGGTAAAATAACAAATTCATGGAAGTTCCCCAAGTTAGTGAGCGTGCTTAAATCTAAAACTCAGTAGAGGTACTGGCAGAAGATTACAAATCTTAATGACTAGGCGGTTAAAAAAAAAAAAAAAAAAAAAAAAATATTAATAAATGTAGATTATGCAAATGGAGAATATATACATTCAGAATTAGACACTCTGAATTCTGGAAGCATGCATGCCCTTGTGAACCTTGACACAAAGGAAGCATGTAACAAAATATCACTATTGCTCTTCATAAATTCTATGTCCACTCATTTCAGAAAGGATGTGGTAAATCAGAAGGTCAACAGAAAGAGCACATTGATTTTTCTTTTTTTTTTTTTTTTTTTTTTTTCTTTTTTAATGGGACTGCTTCCATTTGAGGAGAAATTAAAAACTTTAAAACACTGCTTGGAAAACGAATGTCAGGATAATGGACACTGGAATATAAATGGATTGATGAAAGCAAATAGGAAGGATTGTCCAGTCTTCCTCATGATAGACAAGTCAGGGAATACCTAATGCGAGTATTAAGTGCTAGACATAAATAGTTTTCCACACAATGCATAAATAGGGGAGTTCACTGATGCTAACCACTTTATTAATAGACTCAGAAGCCATTAGACAAGTTCAAGTAAGGAAAATGCGTTAAGTGCTATTGAAAATTGTTTTGATAAAGCATCTGTTTACCCTTAAGCCACAGATAACTGACGATGAAAGGCTACACAAGGAGAATTAATGCTGTTTATTCACGCTGATTTCTCTTTTGAAATCTTAATATTTTCATCATGGATGCACTTGCTCTCTTTGTCTTGCACATAAGCTTTTGTTTGTGCTCTCTCTGTTTACTTATTGATTCATCCAGGTTCAGGAAAGAGATCCCAGCTAAAGTTCTCAAGCCATACACTTGAATAACTGGCATTTTCTTGGTCCTGTCTGTGTTGTGTATCTAGGTGTGTTCAGACATCTGCTCTTGGCTGGAGATCACAGCCCCAGAATATTATAGCATCTAGCTTTCCATGTATTTAGCTGCAGAGTTAAAAGTTGTGATTTTACCAGCATCTCCACAGGTGGATGTTCATCAGTCCTCAAAAGCCTGCCATGTAGAGTAGCTGGCAACTATGTGACCTCAAATTGTATATTTTACATTTCTGCTGACACTGGCCTAAGTTAGCACTTTCAGCAGTATTGGTGGCAATACACAGGAATTACCATATATCCTGTAAACTCTTGACACGCTCTGCCCTGAGGATACTTCTCGGCTTTGAGTTTTGATTCTTCCAGTTGTATCTGCCAGAAATCACTAGATGGAAACAATAGATCAAATGACTGACTATGGCCACTGTATGAAATTTTAATTTTGATCATTTTGTGGAGCAATAAAATAAATACAGGTGTGACTACAGCTTGCTACAAAGGATGTGAGTTTGAACATTTGTTTTTAAACTCCTCTTCATGCTGCCAAGCAACTGGCCTGTGGCCCGCAGGTGGCAGTGCCCATGGGCCCATGTAGCACCAAGCCCAAGCTGCATCCCCCTGCCTCTTCCCCTCCAAACTTTCTATTTGATGTACAACTTTCTTTTTTTTCACTGGAAAAAAACCCAATCCATTATTTGTAAATATTGACTTCTTTTTATCATAAGACTTCAGTGGTTTAAGAGACAAGATCTGCAGAAGGCACTTATGTTTTCAGATGATAATCAGAAGATGATATATTATGATTTTTTTAATATTTTTTTTTAAATGCAATGCTTGACTTTTCAGGCTCTACTGCAACCGAAAAATGGAATATGAAATGCAATATGAAAAATGAAGCCTTTATTGCCACTCTCAAAATAACTAGGCCAGCTTATAACTGTTATTCATAATGATGTTGTATTGCGTGAACCTTGAAAATCATTTTAATTCCTTGATTATAAAGACAGTTAAGAGAACATGCATTTTGTTATAGATGTATGTATACTAGCTAGCTTTTTCACTGACCTTGAGCAAATCCTTATCTGACGCATGATTTTAGTTCCCTTGAAATCCATTAGAAAAGTTAGATTACTCCCCGTCCCCAACTTGAACCTGTCCATAAAACAAGCAGTGAATACGGGTTTATTTGTGGATAGTTCGAAATGAACCCAGTGTATCTCACTGATTTTTTAATTTTATTTTATTTTTATTTTTTTATTCTTAATTCTCCCACCCTCCCCGTGAGTTCTTAAAATTTTCATAGGAGCATATGAAGGAAAGAGACATTGGATCTCTTTTTTTTTTTTTTTTTTTTTTAAAAAAAGGCTACTATAAAGTGTAGTAGCTAGGGCTAGTAGTTCCTCATAGTACAGTCCTTTGCTTGTTATGTTTTGCTGTGACTGCAGGATGATGAACCTAACTGCATGCTATTTCCAGAGAGGAGCACTAACATTGGCATACCACAACACCTAGGTGATTTAATTATGGACTGCCTGTTCTGTAGCAATGCTAGGAGATAATAAATTATTCTCATGTTACTTATCTAACAGAAAGAGGTCGCTATCCTAAATGCATATGTGGTTAATTCAGAAGTGTTTAGAAAGTACATAATGTCAAAAACTCAATGCTTCTACGATACAAGCTCAAGTATGTATATAATGTAAATCCACAGAAATTTATAATATGAAATTATTCATAGTCTATCAAACAGACTAGTAGACATAATATTAATTAATGCCATTTAAAAAGTGTTACTAACATTAAAAATATGCATTTGCAAACTTTAGGATTTTAGTCTTTGGAAATATTAGATCTGAGGACATCCAGCTTAATTTTGGCTGCTCAGAACTGTAGAATTTTTGGAGACCAATTAGGTGACCCTGGGAGAGCCAGCTTTCATGGTTTCTATCCTTAGCTGCACATAAAGAAATAGGGTTTTGATCACTCAGAAAAGGGCTTTGAAAAACTTATTTTTTTGACATTACTTGACTGCTTAATTTTCAAGTTTGATGGTTATGCATAATTTCTGCATGTGGCTGCCTAAACTTACATGTGATCATCTAACTTCATATTGTACAAATATTGGTAGACTTGGGCAGGCTGTAACTGGATTACTACTTTTTAAAAAGCTAGTAGAATTCTGTGTTAAGTTTTTAAATAGTGTAGTTGCTTTTTCTAGCCTTTAGTCAAATTTCTAGACATTTTGCAAAAAGCTTCCTGCTTATTCAGGTTGCACAGAATTCATGCATCAAAGTAGAACACTTTTTCTGTTTGCTTATTTTGGGATTTTGATTACTTTTATTTAGTGTTTGCTCAAGATGTTGGGTTGGTTCGGATGATAATTATTTTATTTAAGCAGCTTTTGGAAAACTGGATTCTTCAAGAACAGGTCTTCAAGAAAAAGGAATTTTTAAAGAACAGTCAGCTATTCATGAAGTAACTGTATTGAACCTAAGAAATTGTATGTTTTGAGTAACTGGGCATGAAAGTGCCATACTTATTTAAAAGCTCACAGGAGCAGCTGGTAGCGATTGAAACAGCTTTGCTAGTTTCCAAAGGTTGTCATTTAAGTGCAGTTTAGCTTGTGTTTTTTCAGTGGTTATGTGACCACTGCATCATCCTGTGGAGGCCATAAGATAGACCCTCCCTCATAGCCCTGCCAGAGTACTTGCATCCAGCTTTGAAGTCAGCAACTCTCATCTTGAGATTTTTTTTTTTTTATTTTTTTTTCCCCCATCTGTATTTCTGAAGTGCAGCCAGGTTAACCCCCAGATCTTCCCTGGCAGTAGCAAGCAGAACCAGGGAGATTCTGACAGTGGCCACTTGTGTTGTCCTGGTGTCTGCTAGCTTTCCTTCTGTCTGATTCTTCCTTGATGTAACTGAAGGGTGTCCTCCATTCCATAATCTTATTCATGGATATATCCACTAGGGAAGAAATTCTTTGTGCTTTTCACAATAAAGCATATAAAAGTTTCTATCTTCACTTGTCACAACTCAGTGTAGGATAAGTCAATCACGTGCTTCCTATTAGGATTGAGACACTGATGCAGGAACCAAATCTATTGAAATAATATTATGAAGTTCATTTATATGTTTAAAAGGTACAGAAAAGTGGAAAAGTTCACCTCCACTTTAATTGCTTATCTAACTTTGACACAATTAAAGTATGGGAAATGGCATTAAATGTACTGAATGCATTCACACCAAAACAGCTCTATAAAAAACAATGCAGTTTTATAAATCAGAAAATTATAACTAAATGCTACTTGAAGGTAACATGATAAAATTAACCTACTCAGGTTGCTCATTTTATGTTAAATTGAATGATGCTGGGAAAGTTATTCCAAAATAAAATTGGTATAAATCCTTCTCTCTACCCCTTCCTTGAGAAATGCAGCACAGGAGAGAAGCTGACAGATTTTATTGATTCCTGTGAGCTTTTGTACTGTTTAGTATTCAAACCACTCGGAACCCTCATTATCTGTTAAATGTTCTCTAACTGCTGGCTGTCATAATACTGAAAATAGGAAGCAATAGGAAGGAGAACAAGATGGGCAGAAAAAAATTGCTGCTCAACATCACCTAAACCTTCCTTTCAGCTCCTTTTGGCTTTTGTGTAGAATTTTAATTTAGGTCTTTATAAACAAGAAGCTTGCTTGGTAGACTGAACTTAGTCTCAACTTCTGCTAGCTGACTTGAATTAGGTAAAACAAAAGAAGATCCTGTGAACATAAGACTACAGTTTTCAAATGAATCACTGAAATCCGTTAAATCTAGGATTGTCTATATTTTTTTATTGTTTTAAATTGCTAAAACTAAATTAAAAACAAATTATAAATTATTAAGTATAAAAGTATACAGAGACATATAGAAATTTCTTTTAATCTTTTAAGATCTGATTCATTACATTTTAGTACATGATATTGGGAATTCTGGAATTTATCCAGTAAGCAGATACTCAAAACAGTACTGTTATCTAGGGACATTGCTCTGCTCACCCTCTCCTGCTCTGTCTTAAGCTTCTTTACTGAATCTTTCCTTTTTATCTCTCTTGCTTTTCCTTTACTGCTTTAGAAAGGATGATAGAAGCAGAAAGACAGGCAGACAGGTGCAGAGGACAGAATTCCACCTGGAAACAAAAGAACTGAGAGGAAGAGTCAGACTAGAGCTTTGTGTATCTGTAAGTCTTTGCAAAAAAAGTTTTTTGATCATTTATACCTTACATACTTTAACCAAAATATCAGATTCTTATATTGGCTAATAGATTGACACAAATTAAATTCAGGCTGTGCTTCCATACTCTATATTTCTTATCTGGACTCTGTGCTTGCAGAGCTGTGCTGGAATGAATGTAGTGGAAACTATTTTGCAATATAAAGCACTCCTTTCCTCTCTGCTTATGCATTCAGGGACTAACTTCAGTTTTTTAGATGTCACATGGCAGTACAAATGTGCTCAACTGGGTATAAATGATGCATTTTAACTTCTTGCAATAGAAAATTACCCTAGTATAGGTCACGAAATGCACTTTCATGTGTCATAATGGCATCATGGCTTGGCTGCTGTGCATAGTGCCTCAATGTCAAATGCTAGAGTTCAGAAAAAGTACAATTATTATTCAAGTGCCAAAATAGCACTGTCCTTCTCAGTCTGCCAGCTTCTGCAGCATAAACAACAGCTGTTGCTCAATGCCGTGGAAAACTGTCTGGGGTACAAACAGTTGTTTTTGTACCCAGGTTTATGTGGTCAGGGTAGCAGAGATGTTGAGGAGGGTACCTCTGGTGAAAGCTTTCTGCAGTCTAGTCACCACAGCAGGATGTAGGAAAAGTGCTGGCACAGAGACATCTGCATCCCTTCTCCAGAGACTGCATGCATCACTAGTGCTGCTCCCCAAGTGAATAACCTGCCCAGGCTGTGGGACCTCTTAGATGCCTCTGAGTAGAGTTTTCCCTAGAGGAAAAAGAGCCCATGCACAGAAAAGAATTTCAGAAACATTTCTGGTTGCATCATACACTATCCTCTAAGAAAAAGTGGTATTGACAATTGAACATTTTCGGCTAAATAAGTGTAATTGAATTAAGTGGTGTTTTGTTTGGTGTTTGAAATACATTGCCAGCTTTTGCTGACCAGATCCAGAAGTTCAGCTCTCTTTCTAAAGGCCTTGGCTCCTCTCCCAGAGATCATTCAGAAATGCTAATGCAGTTTAGTGAATTTAAGTGGCCACGGTGGCAGACTGGCACAGTATACTTGAAATTGCTTCATTCATGAGAGTTAATAGGATTCTCTGAAACTGTGCCCTAATAAATACAAAAAATTGTCATTATGTTGTTCCATGCCAGTCTTTTAATATTTTATATCAGCCAACATTAAATGATTCCTTAAAATAGTCATTCACCTATCAAAAAGGTATGTTTGAAACTTACCTACCATCTTTGTTAAAACCGCTACTTTATATTTACAAGGGAAAACATAGTCTCAAAACATAATCCAGAGTGATAAATTATGCTTCACTGATTTTTTGAAATAATTAATACTTTAACTTACTAATACAATGCATTGCCTGAGGCTTATAGTAGTAAATTACAGAAATAATCATACAACATAACTGTCATCTGAGATTCAGTTTCATTGTCTCAACAAACTATGCATGTTTCTCAGATTGTATCTTTCTTAGTTTTGGTTTTGAAGCCATTAAAAGTTTCCTTGTAGCTTCAAGTAAAAGTCTAAAAATCTGGCAGAAACCCAGTCTAGGTTAATAATCCAACCATGAAATAACAAAAAAGGCTCATTACTGCTATCTAACAATAAAGGGTATCTAATGTTAATTTCTGAAATGGTGATTGTAGTTTCAAGTTCTACTAAAGCTTAAATAAATAAATAAACACCTTGTCTTTGTTCGGAGTATCACAGAAATGCTTTTATGTTCAGTGATATTGCAATTTTTTTACCTGGGTGTTCTCCCCACCAAAAAAAAAAAAAAAATTGTGTTACGTTAGCAACTGGGAAATGTAATTGTATCCATATGATACATATGTATCCTGTAAGGTATACCAATATCAAGGCGAGTTACAGAAGTTTCTCCAGCTTTGTCCTGTAGGGGACATTGTATATAGTATCATAAATAGGTTTAATGTTCATCTGTTTGTGAATGTAAGTGTCTGTTCCTAATGGCATAGCTTGTAAATCTGCAGTGCCACAATTCCTAAATCTGTGCCAAACAACATTAAATTCCTTTATGGTGGCACAGTTACATGACCTGTTTTATGGTTCCATGTGCAGAGGAAGGGTTGTCCTTTCTTTAAACTGCAGAAGCCTTTTTACTGCATCTCTGACCAGTGGGATGTAGCAGAGAGAAACTCTGTTTGGATTTGGATGCTGCAGGTCACTTGGATTCTTGCCCATCCCCAAGCATGTAGTAGCAAAGTACAAGTCTCTTCAGTGTATGAAGTGCCCTTTTCTGCATACAAAGTTCTAATGAGCCAACTTTTTTAGGATGCTGTAGTATCCTTGGGGTTAAGTTGCCTGGGGAACCATGTCTGGAATCAGATCTCCTACGTGAGGTATAGTAGTTGCAGTACAGATCGCAAGGGTGGAGGCACACAGAGGAGTTGTGCATAACTGGGGGGGGTGTGTGAAGGAGGTGAACAAATGGAAAAAATCTGCAGCTTCTGTGAGAAGCGAGGAAACCAAGTATCTGCTATAGGGAAATTATTCAGGAAAGTCCTTGGTTTTCATCTTCTCTGAGTGGACTCCTGGGGTGTGATAGCATCCTACTCTCACGCTGGGTGTTTGTCAGTGAAATATAATAGGCTGTTGACTCATTTCCCAAAGGAAGTGGGTAAAAGCCAGGTTATTTGCAAGGCTTAAAATTAGGTTTGACAAAACCCTTGGCAAGTTACTGAGAAATTATGTTGTATTTGCAGGGAGATGAAAGCATGCCAGCTTGTGCTTCCCAGTGTTTCTTCCTCTGCAGAAGCATCCTGCAAACCCAGATTTACAGGCATCCAAAGCAACCAGGTGGCAACAGTGAATCCTGTCATATTGTAGCTGCTACACACTGAGCTGTGAGCCCTGTGAGGAATTCACACGAACAGTGCAGTGGGTCTGCTTTGCTTATCTGTAGAGAGTGCTAGTGGAAGCCAGAATCTTGCACCCTGGCAGCTCTGGGTGGCCAGAGGATGGTGGGTTTGATAGGAACTGTAGTGAATCCTGGCAACACACAAGTCCTGGAAGGTGCTGAGCTGCTCATGGGAAACCTGCAAACTTCTTGGAAACACAGCCCTGGAAAGGCACAGAAGTTTGCAGGGTGAGCTTCTAGAGGGCTGGTGAAACATGCAGGTGGTTATGCAGATTTCCATCTAAAAGAGTCTATTTTTTGACAAAATAGCTGAGTTTTGAATGAACTAGCATTTTCTGATTGGAAAAAGGTTTGAGTTAAAAAAAAAAAAAAAAAAAAAAAAAAGTGTGGTTACTAATCTACTAGAACCATACTTTAATTGAATCCTTTGGGACCTGAACAAGCATGGAAGATAAATTTAAGATGCATGCAAAAATGTGTCAGTTTAATTAATATCCTAGATAATCAGAATTTCACCTTGAGCTCGATTTAAAAGGTCTTCCATAGATAGTTTGTGGGTTCTGGTTTTGTGTGGGGGGGTTTTTTTGTTGTTGTTTTTGTTTTTGTTTTTTTAATTGGAGGATAAAGAAAATCTATTTTTATGAGCATCAGCTGAAATATTAAACCTATTTGGAAGTATTCAATGTTGCTAAGGAAGTAATCCACAAAATTCTGGACAGACAAGTGAGATGAGTTTCCAGAATCTGATTTTTCAAGTGCACTTGGGTCTGTAGGCCTAGACAGATTGGGGAGGATTTAGGGTTTGTTTACTCTTTTTGCTTGTTACTCTTTTTAATTTAAAAGAGAGATTATGGATAGGATAATGGCTAGTTAAATGGACTTTGTGATACTGGTCATCGTTGATTATCAGGTGGCTTTTTAGCTTTCCATATTTGCTTTCTGAAATGTACTTTTCTATTTGCATATAAATTGAGTGTAGAATAGTTCTATACACAGATAACTTCAGAGTTTTTTTTTTTAATCAGTGACAACCTTCTCTAAAGTTCTGCAGGAAATAATCCTATCAGTTACCTTAACAAAATATATTTTTATATTTTTACTATTTGCCTTTTTTTATTTTTTTTTTTTTTTGTTTGTATGTGTGGGGTTTTTTTTGTTAGGTTTAATCAAACCTGGCAATCTTCTATGTTATTACAATAACACTAGATGAAACCAACACAACTTCACTGCAAAAGCAGTGAATCTTCACTACTTTTAAAGTAAAAATTAGATCTTATGCACTGTCTGAAGTAAGGCTGATGTTTTAAAATGCAACTTGTTTTTTTTCTGTTTTGTTTCCCTTCCTATTACTTTAATAGCTAAAACCATCATCTCAGTTCCAAGAATATATTTAGCTGACTGATTTAATCAAATTTTCTCATTGAGCATGCACTGGAATAAAAAAGCAAATCAATAGCACTCTTGGATATCTTCAAGATTGTTTCAGTTCCACTCCCCTGTGTCAGCCTCCTTCTTTTATAAGACAATGAACAAAGACGGCGAACACGGGTATGTAAAGGTCAGTATTCCATGCCTTTTAAATGTATGAGGAAATTGTTGTTCTTAGGATTTTATTATCTCTGTGGTCTGGTTTGTTTGTGCAATATACTGCTAACGCATCCTTGGTTTAATGGGAAAACACAACCACTATTACAGAACTGATGTCTTTGCAGCCTGTTTTCTCAGGTGCGTCTAAGACTTGTGCTGCTGTCTGTATTGGTTTGTTGTCCTGTGCGGTTGTAGTGTCAGTTGCTCATAAACAGACTTCATGGTCCTCGTTTTCTTGTCTTTTGATATAGCTTAGTCCTCCTCAGATCAGTTGGCAGGTTTTGTTTACTTCTGTGTCAGCTCCATGAGAAGCTGTTGTTTACAGCTGACAGGCCACATGCATTTGTCTTCTGTTCCGCATTGGACTATTTTTGTTTATGCTGTACTATGCTCTATGGATTTATACATGAATCTCTCATCTGGATCTCAGCTTCTAGAAAACTGTACAAGTTTCTTCAGATTTTTCAGAAGTACATTTCTAGAGTGTACAAGGACCACTCTCTTCCAGCATTGCTTTCTTTGGGATGTTTCCAAAACAAAGGTGGTTCTCATTTTCCATATTCAGGCAGACACATGTTCCTGTCTCATTCTCTCCAGAGGCACAACCCTGACAACAGCTCTTTCAGTTACTGCCCATCACTTTCCAAGATCTTTCCCAGAGCAGTTTGTGTGCTGGTGTTAGAAAACTAAAGCGATACTACTAAGCTGATGACAAAAGCTGTGTTCTTTAGTAGAAGTTAAGGCTTGTAGAATGCTGTCACTGTTGACACTGGTCATACCCTGGACAGGCAGACTTCTTACTGACTCAAATAGCTGCCATAGATTCTGTGGTCCTGAAGAGATTCTTATTATACTATCACATGCAGGACAGGAGATTTGATGCTGATATATGCTGAGTTTATCTGAAACCACAGTAAAATCCATAAGAGATGCTTATATGTAATCATCTGTTGGATTTGGGTTTAATTTAAAGTATGTTGTAATTAAAAGAGGAAAAACAGGAGAAGGAAGGAACAATGAGTTTAAAGTACTGAATAGAATGAATTGATATGTAAACCAATGTTATGTTGCCTTTAGAAAACAGGAATTAAATGTCTAGGGATGTAGTCTATTTAGAAAAAACATAAAAAAGGTTCATGTTCCTGTGCCATCTTGCACTAGAGTACTATACAGTAAGTTTAACTACGAAAGAAAGAAGGTATTTGCTGCCAGAACAAATTCTGCATGTATTGTCAAAAGCAGAGGTTGCTGTGAGGGTAGACGCACCAATGTACAAAAAAGGGATGTTCAGCGATTTTTGTTTCTAATTTAAAAAGGGAAAAGAAGTTACTAAGTTCATAGTTTGCTATAATGAAAGGATAAATTCTTCTCACATTTTGAAATGGAGAAGGATCTTTTCTGAAAAGACTTATTTCCATATTATAAAGGAAGTGGTTTAAATAGGTTTTGACTATTCATTACCCTTCTTCATGTTACTGTTGTGTAAGGTTACTAATTGCCAGTAATATTTAAAACTAGTTGTCCTTCTGCAAGGATCCAGGACATGTTACAGTATGATTAATACTCACGACATCCCTGTGGAGACCCCGTGAGACAAGATTGAATTTATACCTATGTTACAGACAGATGAATTTTAGTAGGATATGTGTTTTGGCTGAAGTAGTAAGGCAGTGGCCATGGAGATGCTAAGCTTTTTCTCCAGCAGCATGTTTGCTGTGTCTACCCTGGGTAAAGTGGCCCGGCTACCGTGTCAGTTCACTGACAAAACATGAAAAACTAGCACCAGGGAGATGTGTTTGGCCATCACTGTGCAGATGTATTAACGCACAACTCTTCAGTCCCTCATCCCATGTGTTTTCTCTGGCTGAATCAATTCACTCTTTCAACCCAAACATGCAGACAGCTCCTGTCAAACTGAAACCTCTGTGTCCTCAGCTTAACAAATACATTTCAAGCACTGTGCTGTAGATATCCATACAATTCTTTGCACATATATGCATTTTTTGATTAAAATTTAAAATAACATTTGGACAAGAAGTCTCTCCCAGGTTTCTCCTAACCTTGTCAGAATCCTTTATTTTCAGGTGCGAATTACTAAAATATGCGAACATATGTAGCATTGCATATTTTAGTATTAAACACCTGCTTCTGAAAGCAGCCTTTTCTTTGCCTAATGTTTTGCCAATACCTTTTTGACATTATAATATTTCCCCTTACAAAATCTATTTATTCCTAAATTAGACTGCTAGGAGTGACATGTAAGCAAGTATGGTTTCTTTGTAACTCACTAAATTTACTCTTCAGAACTTAATAAGTATAGTTCTTTTTAAGATTGGTTATCGCTTTGCTACAGTTTTTACTGACTCCTGAGAACCAGTTATAATTTCTTATTTGTGTTCTAATACTGAGAAATGCCAGGAAAAAAAAAATCCATTAATAAACATTCTACTTGTGAGTCAAGATTAGGCTTTGTTAAAATTACTTGGATTTTACTTAATATTTTTTCTCCCACACTTCCTCCTGAAAAGAAATGACATACCCAAGTGCCCTGGGTTTACATAATTACATTAAACTTTCATGCTTTGACAGTCTCTATTTTCAATGTTTATAAGCTTTTGCAAAAGAAAAGCTGTACTTTATATTTTTATTTTACTGTGAAAGTGGTTTCAAGTCATCTTGAAAAATAAACTTGACTTTCTTTAGATATTCACAAGGAGGACATATTTACTCTGACAGTTTATTAGTGAGATAAGGCGAATATGGCCAGTTCCTCAGATTTAGGTCTCAGTTTTTTTCTGTTCACCTAAGAATATGATTCAATATGAACATCTGAGGACCCTCAATGGAAATAAAGGTCACAGGGAACTGATCTCTTAATTATTGTTTGCATTGATAACAAAACAGAAATGAATAGGAAAAAATACAAGAGATGACATGCTGTGCAGTACTTAACTGCCCAAGCAGCACAGGGAAAGCTATCTGGTGGTCTCTGTTATCACTTCATCAGCAACTAAAAGCTAACACATAATTTAGGCTGGAAAGGATGTTTGGTAGTCATCTGTAACTGCCTGCTCAAAGCTTTTGCTAGCCCTTCCCTGCTCCCTTCCTGGATTATTGCTGAACTCAACCTGCTCAAGAATAATCCCTGTGGTGGCATAAAATTGTTGAAGTAATACTGTGCACTCTTATATTCTCTTTTCAAAAGTGTTGATAGCAAAGAGGACAGGGATGGAGGAAAAAGGAAGTCCTGTGATGCCCTCAATTTATCATCAACTTTTAGTCCCACAGGGGCATCTGCATGCAGAATATGTTGCACACTCGTAGCTGTGTTTTAATCTGTTGGCAAGAAATTAGGTGAAGGATGAGATCTTGAGAACTCAAAGATTAATTTAAATTACTTCTGTGTCTGTGCAGTGCATATACTTGCTGTGGGCAGGTATGCAATGCCTCAATAACCAGGCACTGTTATTAAAAAAAAAAATATTTGTTGTGAGTATTTTCATGTGTGTTTGTGTATACATATATATAGAGAGAACTATGTATACTTACAGTGGAAAAATTATTTGTCAAATTGTTGGAAAATGGATAATAAAATTTGAAGGAAAAAAAAATTTTGGAGTGGCATAAGAACTTAAACAATTGGCTGAACACCTGCAACATGTCTGTTGCACAAAGATTCGTGAGCTAGGGAAGTGTGATAACCACCTCCTGGAGAATGAATAAACTGAGAGACTCATAGTCAGAAGCCCCTGTCCTTGCAGATTAAAGCCCTCTGAAAATTTTAACTAGCTGAAGCTAGACAAGAGATAAGAAAGTTCAGACATAAACCAAAGAAAGGCCAAGGCCTTAACATATAAAGAAGGAAAATTCGAAAGTGCAAAGTTCAAGGTTCCTCTCCCAAAGGCCATCAGAGACCACTAGAGACCACCACCAACCCCCATGGAAGCCCCCCAGAGACCCAAACTGCATGCATAACTGTAAATATGATAATGAGTTCTAGGAAATAGAATTAATATCTATGTACCAGAGCGATATAAGATTTGGCTACTGTAACATACGGTGGACATGTTGGGTGGAATGATTCCCTCATGTCCCCAGACAAATAAATTAATGCCTGCTTGTTAATGCTAAACTCGGTGTTAAGGAGTTTTATTCCCAATTTCAATGTGAAAAGTATGAGGGAACACCCAGTATATAGTATTAGTGCAAGATACAGTATTCATCTTTCAAAAAAATTTCAACAGTATTTAGACAGAGAAACATTCTGACAGATACTATAAGACGTATAAAAATGTATCTGCCTGTTTTTCATCAGCTACTGTAGTTGTCAGTGTGCATTTAAGGGAATTATTTTTTCTAAGGGCACTGAAGGCTTACCTTTAAAAGTAGAATCCAAGTGACAAATTGCAGGCAGTGTAGAGTACTAGATCACTAGGATCCCTTATCTAAATTGTTTGCATGTCAGATTTCCTTTGTAGCACTGAATAATTTGGATAAATGACCCTTCAATTGGTAATTCAATTTCCTTAACAACAGTTGGGTGATGGTACATAAAAAGTAATAAAAGCCTTTAGCAGTGCCTTTTCCTGGAGCTTGTCACAGTCTCTACCTCTGATAGTGTATGACACTTATTACTCTTGTCATATTTCTTTAAAAGCTGTGGCTTTGCTGAGGTTGTGTCTAAAATTATACGTTCTCCTGTAAGTGAATTGTACAGTGGTAAAATCAAACTCTTTTGTTGTTAACAGTAGAAAATTCTACAGGTGGCTCATTTTCCTCAATATATATTCTCAAAAACTAAGATTGCTGTTCGAAATTTAGATTCCTAATATTTATATACTGAGAGATCAATTGATTTGTCAGCAATTTAACTTTACTGACATAAGGAAAATTAATTCTGGATTATTTGCATGATAACTACACAACTACTATAGCTGTGTATAAGTTGTCTGAAGTTCACATGGGACCAAAATGACCTCTGGCAATACTGGGATTTTTGCTGACCTAAGAATTTGAGATTTGCTCTTTAAAATGTATATATCGTGTAATATAGAAACATACAAATGGAGAGTAAATAGTGATTTATAGCTAATTTGTTTCTTTGAGGAAATTACTTTCCCTGTTTCTCTCTGACTGGTATATCTAGAAGAATTCAAAATCTAACCTTTAAAATAATCTGGTCATACCTGTATCTTGCAGAAGAAAATAAAAAACATTTAAAGAACAGATATCACCCAAAGAAGCCAAATGTTCAAATAAACAATATGCCATCCATATTGTTTGAACTCTTGATTTTTTTTTTTTAGTTACTAAATGTTATGACCTGGACTGGGAGCCCAGGGAGTGTTAAAGGTTCAGTGATCCCCTTGGGTTAAATTAAGGTGAAACGACAGCAAATGACCAGTTAAAATGTTTTACTTGCAGTAGAAACAACTTAAACTTGGAAAGGGATAGTAAGCAGTGTGGTCTCTTATTGATAGATCTAAAAGACGGGAAAAGAATCTGGTTCACCACACAGGTTGCAGTGTTGTCTCAGGTTCAGTTATCTTGAGTGGTGGGTGCACACATAGCAAAGTTTTCTGTTGCCTTTAAGTTCATTTTATCAGCTGATTAGCATACTAGACAACGAGAGGCAGGTATGCCACAAACTCATTGCCATGACAGATGAGGAAAAGGTGGAGCACGTGTTCTGCACATGTGTTGAGGGGGAATGGGGTGCACCAGCCCCCTTGTTCAATTGAGTCAGTGGTCCTGCTTGTCTGCCTGCCCCCTTCATCCCCCCCCCCCCCCCCCCCTTGTTTTTTTCTCAGTTTTTGCTTAGGTCCATCTGGTGCTGGTTATTTAACTATCTTATTAGTCATTTTCCCAAAACATATAGTTTCACTCAGTCTGAACATAAAGTTTCACTCAGGCTACGTTTCCTTCTTTTAAGGCTTATCCAAGGAACTTGGTACTACAGCAGCAGAGAAGTGGAGACGTTCATCTTTCAATACACTCCGCACGTCCCTGGGCAACATTCTTTAGACTAATCACAAAGGCCAGAACTTATTCTTGAGGGTTTCTGTGTCAAGGAATATTTGAGGCACCAATTCTTTCAGTTCCTTACATTAAAAGATTACTCACATTTGAGTAAAATGTTTTAAACTTCCATACAGTCAAATTTTTAGAGGCATAAAATTTTAATTTGTTGAAACATTCTCAAAAATACTTCTCATGTTTACTCCTTTCTCTTTGTAAGGTGAGACAGTAGCAATACCGGAAATCTGTTTATTTCTCATCAACCTTCCATTTATAGCTTGATCATCAAAATGTCTTGTGACACTGCAGAGAGCATAATGCTTGTTAAAAATGATTCATAGGTCAAATACCTGTAATTATTGGTACAGGTGATGGCATGATAATGATTTGGGAATACTGGCTGCTTGGTTGTGTGGGATAGCAAAGGTCTTATGCTTTTACAATATCATACCCATGACTTCATTTTATCACACAAAATATCTAAATTCACTCAGTCTTACGTGCTTAGTTTTCTCTTAATAAGTCAAATTTGTCTGTTTTGACTCTCCAAGGATATAAATTCTTCAGACTGGGTAATCCTCCCTGTTCTTATGTTTGAAGAATACATCATGCACTAGAATACCTCCAGAAATTGTAATTTATTAGTGATAAATGTTTGCTCAAAGCTGCCAGAATTTGTCTGGCTCCTTGCCAGCTGTAACCCGAAACGTACTGTTTAATCTCGCCCAGTAATAAACAGGGTTAAGTCCTGATTGTGGTTGGCACTAGCAGGACTTTCCACATTATTTTGACTATATTGGAAAATTGATTCAGATATGAATTATCCACTCCATCTTGAATAAAAATACAATAAAATAAACGTATTATTAGTTTCCTCATGCTTCTTTGTCTTCAGTGCTTGGGTTCTGTATGCTTTTTTAATTTCTGTGAGATTTATTAGGAGCCATTATAGTTGCGAAGTAATCAGTGGATTTCTGGTTGCTGCAAAGAAAATAATTGTGCTAAATAAGAGAAATCAAAGCCTTCCTATTGCATGAAAGTACCTAGAACACTTACAGGTTTATGACTGCAAAACTCAAAAAAAAAATGCTGTTTATCAAAATAAAAGCACAATACATTTTATAAAACTGAGGGCATTTCAGCAATTTCTTAAATTCAAATCTTAGCAAAGCAAATATTATCAAAATAAAAATAGTGAGAACTGACCTTTCTTTGGGGGCAGTGTAACTTTGATATTGTTGATAAAAGTTATTAAGAAGACTTGTGATATTTAATGCTGTTTTAATTAGATGATGTCAAAGTCTAAGGTGTTTGAAAATAGTGTTGCATTCTGAGCTGTAGTAAAGACCACTATGAATAATCATTCACTGGAGGTTTTTGGCAAAGGCTTTTAAACACATATTTCTTTTAAGTTTTAATTTGTTTTAATAATGTAATTCTGTACTTGGGGAACAGCTGATTGTACCTGCTTCTGAATGTGTGAAGTTGTAACAATTTCCCTAGAAATGTCATTTCTGGAAACAATGTTCTTAGGGCTGGCATTAAAATGTCAGTGCACCAACTGTTCAGAAAGCTGCAGAGTTTCATGATACAAATATTGCCATCTTCCAAGTCAATTAAGTAAGCCAAATATGCTCTTTTTGTCCCCACTGGCTTCTAAGCTTCACGAGGAATAGTTAGATAAATGTGACTCCCATTTTAGTAATTCATTTATTTATCTTGTTACTCTCTAGGATACTCTTCATCAAAGCTTTCAAAATGAGTGCTTTGTATTCAACTCTTAAACCCTTATATAAATATCTACAAATGCACAGAAGCATTTGTTTGATTTCCCCTTCCTTTCCCCAAAAAGCTCAACATTTGAAATTTTCATTTGTTTTCAAAGGAGGTATGTGCATATATGCACAGATGGCGTTTTTAGGAGCCTGATTTTTCTGCCCAAACTTCTAACGAGTGCAGTCTTGCATGGAAAGTAGCTCTGGTTTTTGTGCATTTTTTTTTTTTTATAAGTAAGTGCAGAATGGTACCGCTAACAATGGCAAGATTGGGTTCTGGTTTTAAATAAAAATAATTTCCATATTCTTTCTAGAAAACATAACCTGTCCCTTTAGTACTTAATGTTCACTTTCCTGGGACCAACAGGTGCAGCAAACACCTCTAAGCTCCAGTGCCAGTCTGTCAGCAATTCAGGGATATCAATAAACTTTTGTAACAAGAATCAGAGTGAATGAAGTAGAATTTTTTGCATGTGATCATCAGATGATGCATCTGTTTCTGAGGCTTAAGAGTCTGCATGCAACTGTGCGTTCCCCTCTAAATCAAAACCTCCAATGCTGCCCTGACTTCTAGTGTATGAACCTTTTACTGAATTTAGCATTTTAAAGGACAATTTTAATCTGGAGGTGTATGCTAGTGACCCATATGAATGGCAACATTTATAAATCCTCTCAGTCAGTTCTGAGGCTTTTGTGAAATCACATAATACCTTTGCTTCACAAAATTTTTAGTCACAGGTTTACATAGGACAGCACTGAATTTCAGCAGAACAAACCCAAGCTTTTTATCCTTTAACTCTTTTTTTTTTTAACTTTTTAATTGCCTTCAATTTAATTGATTTGTGAATTAATTTCTTCCCACTTAAACTGTAGTAATATCTTAAGCTTTATATGTGTTCTCTAAGTGTTCTTTGGTATTAAACTTTGAAACACTGAACAAATAAGAGAATATAATCTGTGCACCAGTACCCTTTTTTTTTTTTAACCCAAGTTTTTAATACATTTTAGATGTTGCTTTTTGTCTTGCCAGGAGTTAACTTATAAGTAGTTCCAAATGCAAATCTTCACCCTCTGCTTTTGTTTGACTTCTCATTCCAGTAGTTTTCTTTGAAGCAGCACTCATAAATATTCTTTAATAAATGAAAATACCCTTGAAGAGCAAATGCATTCCTAAAGTGTTGTAAATGTCAAAGGAAGGAGGGAGGTAAAAATTATCTCTAAATCTAATACTCCTACCAGAAATTCCACAGAGGGAAATCAGTTTGCCAAGAACACTGATAATGCATACGTACCCATGCTAATTCAAGAAATGATCTGATGCATACTGAGGTTTGTAGAAGTTTATATCTGATTTAAGTTATGTAGTTTCTCCTTGTAGTAATGAATTTCTGTATGGCTATGAAGGAACTGAAACTCCATTTCCCGATGAGCTTCTCTTTCCAGCCTTGTCTCGAGTCTCTAATCACAGTTTTGTATTAACATGTTTTTTGATCATTTTCTGTCTCAATGAAGCCTACAGACATACCCTTCTGCTTCCTCCATCCATATGCTAAAGGCATCTACACAGATGTTGTAGAGAACAGAGTATACAAGGAGAGTAATCTGTTAATTATGCCCATGTTCTTAAGTATAGGACATTTTTCTAGCTACTCCACAAACTGTGTGTATTATTTAGTGTTTTATACAAATTGATCAAAGCAGATTATCAAATTGCCAATGTATTTTCGGTCAATTCTAAAAAACTTATGCATGTATCAAAAAGTAATAGACTGCAGCAGGCTACTTCTTATCTGCAAATAAAATCTTCTGGAAAGGCTTTGATTATTACTTGGGGAGAAGCAGTGAAATGTTTAGATGGTGAAAACTGAAAATCAGTGAAGTTCAATGTGCTGGAGAGAGGTCAGAGAAGCTGAGGAAAGTCTGCAATGCTGACGAAAGGCTGCAGTACTGGATTAAATAGGTAGTAAGTGGAAATCTGGGTGAATGCACAGGATGAATCAGATTGCCAGATGTCTCTTATAGTAAGTTTATTTTGTGTTATATTACAGAGGTAGAAAGGAATATCAAACGCAGGTGGAACGATGAGTAACAATTCTGTGTGCAGCAATGTTACTTTGTCAAATGTTTCTCAAGAATGTGTAGATACTGATTTTTATTATTTTATTTACGGTGACCAAAAAATGAATACCTTCACAGGTTATCAGTATAAAGGTTTTTCACATTCCATAGCAGCTCCAGGGAACAGTAAAATCAAGGATAGGTAGCAAGTCCCTGAGGCTTTACCAAATGGGAGTTTTCCCATCAGCTGTTAAATGTTTCACTTTAATTTGGAACTAACTGCTTAGTTTAATATTCAGAATGTCTCTCAAGACAAAATTTCATTTTCTGGCTTTATATACGTTCCCTAAAATATGGGAATACTCGCACTGAGAGACAACCATAAAAGAACAAGGGTGAATATTGAAGGCATTTATTGTTCTCAGTAGGAATAGGATCCTGAGGGAATAGGATGATCTAATTGAGCTAATATAAATTGTGAAATATGACAGATTCATTTAAAAGAAATCTGTAATGGTATTATAACTTAAAATGCTCAGGAAAAATAGTCTTAGATCTGCAATGTTAAACTAACTTTTGCGTATTTATCTATTGTCTTCTCTTTATATCAGATATTTCTTGTAATATTGTGTTCAGAGACTTGGCTAGGGAGTCTGTGTCCGGTATGTCTTCACTTGTCATCTTCTGCCTACTCCTTGGTTTCCTCCCTTGTGTTCATCACAGGCTGGAATGTAATTTCACAAAGTTTAAACATCAGCTTTCTTGCTTAGTTTTCAGGTTCTCCTCAATTTTGAAAATATGTATAAGACTTGCTATACTTACTATATGCTTAAATAAAGTTGTATTTATTGCAGTTTAGAAAAATTATACTCAAGTAGGAATGCTTTGAACAGCGTAAGTGTCTGTCTGTCTTTGCAGGCTAGACTGAATAAGATAAAGCGCAATAACATATAAAATGAAGCCATTCCTTTCATAGCAGTCCTCTCGGTCTTGTCTAATGCGATGGTGGCTTTACTCTCCTTTGTACCCAATTTTTAAGTGCTACAACTAGTATAGGTGAAGTGAACACTTCTGTGTCTCCATTGCTGTCTCCCAAGACTTGGAATTTAATTTCTGTATTTCACTGAGTTTTTTGTTGGTTGGTTTTGTTTTTTACTTCCCCCCCTCCTGCTTTGATGTCTGGAAAGATAAAATTAAAAAAACACAGTAATATTACAGATCTATTTTATGCAATTTAAATACATGATGCTTGCCTTGAACTTCTGTTCTTTTGGAGCTGGCATAGTCTCTTGCATAACACAGTTGGGAAGTAGCTCTGGGGTCACTCATGATATATTGTGTGCTGGACTTGTGCGTGGTGGGGGTTTTGATAGCCAGGGAGGGGGCTACAGCGGTGGCCCCTGTGAGAAGCTTCTTGAAGCTCCCCCAGCTCCAAGTCAGACCCACCTCTGCACCAAGGCTGAGCCAATTAGTGATGGTGGCTGTGCCTCTGTGATAACGTATTTAAGAAGGGGAACCTGGGGAAGCAGTTGGAGTTGTGAGGATTTGCAAGAAGGACACCTATTCAAGCACTGAGGTGAGTGGAAGAACGGAGGAGAAAAGTGGGGGAGGTGTGCCGAAGCAGAGAACCCCCCTTTATCCTGTGGTGAGACAGCAGGGCTGGCCCCCTTGCCATTCGTGGAGGTCTACAGTGCAACAGATGCTGATGTGGAGCCTGTGGAGGAGCCCACACTGGAGAAGGTGACTCTGTCTGAAGGAGGCCAGGACCCTGTGGGAAGAAACAGCCCCCACTGTTGTAGTTCAGTGCTGGGAGGATCACAGCATGCAGGGGTGACCCATGCCAGGGCAGCTCGGGAAAGGCTGCAGCCCGTGGGAGGGACTCGTGTCAGAGAAAGTTGTGAAGAACTGTCCCCTGTGAGGGAGGAACCATGAGGGAGCAGGGGAAGAATGTGAGGATTTCCCCCCCTCACTTTCCCTGAAGATGGAATAAGCGGCAGCATTGACAGCACCCACACCCCCCCCCCCCCCCCCCCCCCCCCCACCCCATCCACTGCCCCCTCACTGCTGCAGGGGAGGAGGTAGAGCTATCCCAGGAGGTCGGGATCTTCCAGGAAGAAGGAAGAGATGGGAGAAGGTGTTTTCAAGTTGTGGTAATACTTCTCACTGCCCTACTCTGTTAAGTGTTGTTGTTCATGTCTGAATTAAATTTATGTTCTTTTTTCTTCCCCTAATGAGTCTGTCTTTTGCTTGTGACCACAATGGGTAAATCATCCCTCCCTGTCCTCATCTCGATTCCCAAGCCTTGTGCTTTATTTTCTTCTTCCCAACGCTGGGGGGAAGAGGGGAGTGAGTGGCTGTGTAGTGCTCAGTTGCCCTCTGAGCTCTAACTGTGACAACTGTCAATTACAATACTCTGCTCCAGTAGCTTGCAATTATGCTATCATATAATGGGAAGCACTACCTCCTCTCTTATAGAGCTGTTCATGCTCTTAATGTGCATTTTTTTCTTCATAGAAACCCTCTCAAAAATAAAAGGGTGGGGAGGAGGGAGAAAAGCTGGTGCAATTGTCTTATATAGTAAAATACAGGTCCGTATCATGGATAAGGTACTCCTTTTGTTTGCTGCAGAGCTAGGTGCTTTCACTCCTGGCCACAGGCTTTCAGCCAAAACCTGAATGGGGTGAAGTACGGAAGAGGACGGTCTCCTCCTACTTCCCTTTGCCTACAGGTCTGGGGCTGAACTCAGAAGTAGTGATGAGAAGAGTTGGGAGAGGGACAGGGAGTGCTTCACCTGAATTCAGCAGCAAGGAGAGAGACTCAACTGTATGGCAGTAATAGCAAATTGGTCTGGAACAAATTACACCAAATGGTTTGGCTGAAGATATCCATGTCATCTTTAGCACAATCAAGAGTGGATATCCCAGAAAGCCCTTTCCAGTCCTGTTTTTCTAATTTAACTTTTCTGGACTCAAATGCCAGGATTTCTATCTCCACAACTCAGTGATTTAGTCTCTGTTTGTATTTACAAATTGTTAATAGAACCAGTGGTCTAATTATTGTTGGGATTTTGGAGGAAATAATCTGAATAATACCTATATTCTTGTTGTAGTATGCTTAAAGATTGGGTCCTTCTCTCTAGTTACAGCATGAGCAGAAGGTGATTTTTTTGTTTGTGTGTTTGTTTGGTGTTTGATTGGGTTCTTTTGTTCCCCACAAGCTCCTGCATGAGATGTTGACAGGCATTTCAGTTCTGTGCCTTGGAGCCAGTGGCCACACAAGCAGTGGCCTATGGTTCTAAGCCAAGATCAACAGCAAACAGTGCTTCAGACCTCCAGAAACTCAGATTGAGCTGATGCTGGTTTTAATGGCAAATAATACAATAAAGACTAATAATTTGCAACCAGTAGTGGAATTTCATTATGATGGCAATGAGAACCTTTTCCAGAGAAAACAGACATTTCTGAAGCTCAATTAAGTGGTTGTTCCAGCCGTGCTTTTCTGGTTGGCACTTCTGTTCTCAGTGTAATCCTGAAACTGCCACTTTGCCCTCATGTTTAGAAACGTATCACGTTTCCTGGTTAGTAGCATGTCACTTCCAGTCTAATATTGCTGCATGTACTTGGACTCCTAGAGGCAAAGTGGGGGGGAAACCAACCACACCTCTACACCTCCCCCTCCCCCAACATTTGTCAAGTGATTTTTATATGCAGCTCTACAGGTAAAGTAAAATTTTTTTATTATTACCTTTAACATATCATTCTATGATTAACCTTGCCCACTAAGTTGTCCAAAAAGAAAGAAAAAAACAAACAAACAAACAAACAACAACAAAAAAAAAACAAACCCAAAAAACAAACACCCAACAACAACAACAACAAAACATAAACCAGGAGGTAATTTATGGTCTCTTATTCAAAGTGATAGAAGACAACAGTTCTCAAAGAAACAGTAAGAGCGGTACTTGTATTGCATCTTTTTAAGGTTACTGTAATTTTAAAAGATGGAAAGCTATTTAAACCTCCGGAATGGAAGGAAAATCTGGCTATTTCATGCATGAAGGAAAGAAATATGCATTTTAGTTTTACAGATTTGATGGGCCTTTCAAATGGCAAGAATGACAATAAAAATTTGTCTTGCCAAGGAAGTTTTAGAAAGCAAGTTTTATAGGGCAACTTTGACAACTTTTGTCTCTGAGATTCAGCAAAAAGTTGTCTTTTTTTTTTTTTTTTATTCAAAGGACATCAGGTGTAGTTTTATTTAATTTTTAAAGCATTTTCCTGATGTGCGCTTTCTGATAACCAAGACAGCATACATATATTTCTAGGCAAATTATTTCAAGGTGGATTTGTTTTACCAGTCTCAGACATATAGTTCCAGCTATTTTAAAAATCACATTTTATGCGGTGTAGATTATTCATGCAGTCCTGGAATTCACAGAAGTGTTTATTGTTAGAATGAGTTCCTAGATTCTGCACATGCTTACAAGAACTAATAATCATGGTTAGGCTTTGACCTTACTCCCCAGCCTTAAATGCAGATTAGAGCAAGTTTTTTATGTATAGAACAAAATAAAATCTCTAGGAAAACACTGAGGGTTAAGTGTTGCTTTCCTAAGGGTCCTTAACTTTTTTGTTGGAAAAATATCTTTGCCTTAATTATGTGATTGCTTATACTTTCTGTAGCATTTTTGTTACAAACTTCTTTCTCTCTTGAAAGTCAAATATCAGAATTTTCACCACCAAAAGCTTTGTGCCATTTAAAATGGATAACATTGCCAATATCCTTCAGACCAAAGGGAAGTGATGGGAGGAATTTTTGCACTTGGTTTAAGCTAAGCTGATCATGAAATTTGATCACCTTCTTTTTAAATAAAGCACTGATGTGAAAGGAAACATAATTGCTCTTGGCAAGCGATTTCTTTTTTTTTTTTTTTTTTTTTTTTTTTTTTTTAGTTTAAATATCAGATGGTATTAACTATGCAACAGATTATCTAGTAAAGGACCAGATAAAGATGTTTTCTTTTTTAACTCCTCTTTGGAGAAGTACATGAAGCCTGGACATGTCAACAGAAGTAAGCTAGCTCTGTGCTGCAAGGAGCGGGAACGGTTCTGAAGGGCCATGTTCTGAAAGAGAAAGTAGGATAGGAGGTTCAGGATGAGGAGGAGAAAGGGCCCGGGACAATAATTTACCTCAAAGAACGAAGGAGTGATGTAGAAACTGTGTGTTTCTTACCTCAACTAATTCAGACATAGGACTGTCTTGCATAATTTAAAGTAAAAATTGATTTAATTCTTGCAATCTGTGTTGTCTGTGGACAAGTATGTGTGCTCTGGTGACCAGTGTGAACCGCAAGTTCAGAGTGGGTGCTGTTCTGGGAAATTGGTTTTATACTACTGAGCAAGTTGGGAAATTGGCACTGACCCTAAACGATTCAAGATGTTAGAACATAAGGACACCTTTCTGTAAAAAGCCGTGAGAAGGAAAGCAAGCTGCAAACAGATTCTCATGATAAGAGAAGGTGTTACGCACGAAATTTTGCTATGGACAAGAGAGGGAACATGCCATATAGTTTTGCCTGATCCATATGTTTACAGAGCCATGAGTTAATTTTTAGGTTACTTAAAATATTAATAGTATAAACAGAATACAAAAAAAAAAGTAGTTATTCTAATTGCAATAATATTAACAATTCATGTTGATATGAGATGTCATAGTACAACAGATTCACGACTAGAGACCTTCAGGAGTAATTTTGCTTGGGTATCGCCCTTCCCTATATAGTATCATAATCTTCCCTGAGACTGTAGGATGCTTTGAAATAAGGTGTCCTCCTATTGATACTATTCTACTTTTATAAATCATTTTCGAGGCAGAGAACAACACAAACCACTCTTATGGTTCCTTCCCCCTTGGTTTGTATCTCAAAAGATGGAATGTTCGTGGGGAAGCCAAAGCAATATATTATTTAGAAACATTAATACTAAAAAGGTGAGGAAATCTTACGGGTGTTTTCAGGTAAATATTTTACCTTTAGAAAAGATCAACTGGTTAAAACATCTATTACCATTTATCTCCATCTACTTTTTTTTTTTTTTCCCCTCTTTCATTGGGTGGAAAACAAGAGGTAAGCTATTAAAATGTGACCAGTTATCTCTGAAGACATCGTATGGGGGAGTCTGGCTAATAATAATATAAAATAATGTAGGCTAAAATGTGATTACTGAATCAAAAGCAACTTGAAGTTAAGAGGCGTGGAATTACCTGGTTTAATCAAGAGACAAGAATGAAAACTGTACTACATGCCATAAATTCTTTATTGACCAAAACTGGTAAGGGCATCTTTGCAATTAAGATTCTTATACTTGACAAGTTACCTGTGTATTGGAAATTGTAGAGCTTTTTTTTTTTTTTTTTTCCCCCCCCAATCTAGTTCTTTGGACATAAGATAACTCTTAACAGTATTTTTTTTTTTGACTGAAGAGCTTCTCTCTTCCATTTTTAATAGTTTCTGCAGTAGAGGTAGCTGCCCTATTCTGATGGGGAAAAGTTTGAAATCATAATTTATGTAACATAAAACATGATTTCTACTTGGTGACTAAAGTCCTATATCCAGGCACACAGAGCAGCTGGTATGAAAGAAGAAATTTATGCAGGGCTTCAACAGAAGTAATACACATATGCGCCCCATACTGTATAAGACTTTAAAAGTTTACCATCATTTTTCTAGTGTTTAGGAGTTGTTTTCTTGTAGTAATACTTCTTCTCCTCACAATGACAGAAACAAGTAGTGGTATTCTCTTGTATCTTTGTGTTCCTGAGCATCAGTGCTGATTATATGTCTCTCTGTGTGTATGATACAAAAATTATTGTTCTTTGTACTGATCTATAGATGTTCGTTACTAGCCTTGCAGTTAACTTCCTGTTCTAGGCTTCAGAGTTTGAAATTTATTTACAGCCAATTAATGACATTTTCCTTTGCTCACCTAAACCATATACAGGTTATTATCATCACTGACTTGTAACTTTATAATAGCTGAGTTCATAATAAGAAACTACTTCACTTCCTCAGGCTACAGATTTGGAAAATTATTTGGATTTATGCTTAAGGCCATTATTTGATTAGATCTTGGACTCTATCACTAAGAGACTGCAGTGATTTCATACTCAACTTCTACACTTTTCTGAGGTCTCAGGCACATGGTCCCAAGTACATGCCCTGCCATTGAGTGCTGAGAACCAAAAATTCTGTCTTTCATATGTGGCCTGTGGGTCACATGTAAGATTGAATTTCCTGGTTGCTCCATTCCCCTGCTTTTAATCTCCAAGATTTACTTTGATCCTGCCTCCTTCCATCTCTGCTCCTTTGGGACTGATTTAAAGCAGTATTAGAAGGACCGATGAGGGAGGCTTGCCTGAGGCTGCAAGTAGTTGTGGCCATACTTCTTGGAGAAGTGGTAGTATATATGGTTGTGAAAGAGTGTGTGGTAGGAGGTAGGAAGACAAATGATGATACTGGACAAATATTGAATAAGGCCATCAGAATCTACCAGCTGTATGTAGCATGTGACTTCAGGATCATAATGCAGACTCAGGTGTTTCCTTTACAGGGCCAGCAATGCTAAATGGGTATGCTACTCTGATTTATATCCTTGATCACTGTTCCCTATCTGAAGCGCACAAGGGGGTAGCTTATTTGGGCTATATCTGTAGCATGAAACCTAGATGAATTTCCAGTTGACCACAGATGATCATAAAATAATTTTTGGAATTTGTTTTTAATTTGCCTGTCATGAAAATGTCTGCAGAGTAGAAAAATTATTATTTAGTTTAGCATGGTAGAGTTTTGAGAACATATAAACTCTTCCTATTACCCATGAGAAAGGTTCAGCTCAGATTTATCAGACCCTAGATATAATCAGATCAATTCTAAGTATATTTAAAATGATTTTTCTATTTTTCCGAGTTAAATTTTGCATACTTTTGGAGAGCTAATCACCTGTATTATGTGGGAAGATGATCTATGGCCCAGTATTACAATCACAACAGTTCTGGAAATCTGGAGCAGACAAGTTAACTGCTTATGTTCCCCAAAGGGTTTTACTGAAGGATCCCACAGGAATGCTGACAGACTGTTTTTCTTCTCAATATTTGCAGGGCCCTGCTAGGAGGGAAAAGCCAGACACCACAGTCCTAACAGGGTCATGAAATAATTAACAGAATCAGATTTTGGATGGACAGCTGTTTCAAAATTACTTCAACCAACATGTAGGCTTTGAAGAACTGTTTGAGCTGTAGCATGTGTCTTCTATCCTTCTCCTTTCCTGATGTCATAGCTGCAGTATATTTGCCCAAATGCATTGCAATTCATGCCAGAGTAAGGATGTGAAGACCTAAGGATTTGCACCTTTGCATCTTAATTTTTAGTTTAATCAGGGCATCAAGCCACATCTGCAACCTCTACAGCATCCACAGCTGTTTTGTGCTAGTAAAAAATGCCAAGGGAACTAAAATCCCTAAAAACTGTAGGGAAGCCCTTGACTGAGAAGATGAAATGTAAGTTTTGACCATTTATGGGAAATCCTAGGGGTAAAAAGGTTCTCATAGGTGACTGAATAAATTATTGAGGCTATGAAATCAAACTTTAAATCATACGCATATTTTGTATAATTATATACAGACGTGTGTTGCTACAAATATACATAGCAAAATCATACTTCTCATTAATATTTTTACTTACTGGCCTAATCTATACATATGCATTTATTATGCTTACAGAATTCTCATAGCTGAGTTGGTGCATTGACTATTCCATCATCTTAAGAACGCTGCATACCTAGTATGCATAAATAAAAGATGTTTGCAGCCAATTTCTGATGTATTTTTCTTCTTTAACAGGTTAATGTAGCTGTTGGGGTTAAAATGCAAGCTCTTCCATATTCTTATTGCATATGGACATGATATGGACATGCTTTAGATATATCAAATCTCAAAAGATCTATGGAACTTATAGACTATTAAAACCATGGTATCTATAGCAGAGAAATTGATTCCTTTTGATTTCTTCACTTCAGCTTTCTCTTCCATTAAATACAGATATAAATATGTATCACTAAAATGAGTTATAATTCCAGATATTCTTTTCACAGAGGATTTGGAATTAAATTCTTAGAGGTAAAATGCAAAATTCTTATAAATGGAGCATGTGAAACTGGAGTCCAAAGACACCAAAAAGATAATCTGACATACTTGTTCATAGTAATATGCCTCAATATTTTTTAATTTTTTTTGAGAATACTCAGCATTGGTTTGTTTCTTAAATTGGAGGGTATGACCATACATACAAAACAGGATCTGTATAATAAAAAAGATTATTGATAATACTGTCCATGCAGGTTTTATATTTAGCTTTGCATACAGATATTCAATTTATATTGAACGTTAAAAGATAGTTCTCTAGCTTCTGCAGTGAGAATTTTACAGTGCATGCACAGAACTTAATGTGCAACATGAAAACTGCATTATGCCATTTTATGTTTCAGCAGATAAGTCCTGGTCTTGTTTATTCTCCAGCACAAACTGCAGGCTGGCTGTGGAAGGTCAGGCTGGGTAGGTGCTCGAGTTTGACACTGCAACATTCTGGAGTGATGAATATTTAATTAGGCAAGTGAGGATGGTGTGGGAGGTTGAGGCAGCCGTAGCTACTACTTGGCTGTCTGCAGTATCATCTTAGACTATTGTGTGAAAATGAGTCCTTGGGGTAAGCTTCAAGGACACTGAGTAGGTAAAAAAAGGCATTCTGACAGAGCAGCTAGTTATAGGGAAGTTAGAAATAATAGAGACAGATGTTTTAAGTGTTTTTGTTACACTGGTCAAAGGTTTTATGTTCTGGTGGCAAAGCCATCAGGTTTTATTAAGCTCCATAAACGCAATAGAAAATCAAGTTTGAACCTATAGAGTCTAGAGCCATAACAACAATGAAAGTAATTTATTTTATGCAGGTATTGGCTATTAGAATGGAGCACATGTATAATTTGTTGATATTATGCAAACAGCATGGGGTAGCAGTCATTTCTCTGTAGTCCTATTTTAAGCACAGCAATAGAGCTGTTTGATTTTGAGGATATTATTCTTAGCAAGCTTTCAGGAGAAGTTAAAGACTATAGACAAAAGCAGGAAGACTGCATTAATTTTCAGTGGCATAGGCAAGGATAAAGATTTCTTATGATTTTGTGTTCCATATTAAGAAACATTGCGTGCAGTTTAGATAAGTAACAGTTGAGCTACTGGAAAGTGTTTAATTGTGTTATGAAGGATTTAAATAAAATTAAAAAAAAAAAAAAGTCTGTTTTCATAACCAGGGTACTTGTCAGTCCCCTCACTATCTGTCTTGGGCTCGTTGGGAGTTACTGTTTCCACAGAAGTTAGAACAAGATCACATTCACATCCCATGTAGACATCCATTTTAATATGGAGTGGATGAATCAGAAATAGTTTTGTGTTCCTTGTTGCTATAACATTCAGGACAGACAGCAATAAGCAATAACCATTCAAAACGAAGTAAATTCATCTAGCATGTTACTGCTGATCAGTTGGGAAGGGAACATATATCTGCATCTCTGCTTCCTCAGCTCACATTCTAGCATATAACCATCTCTGGTTTGTGTTAATATCCAAGGCTAAATTTGGGCAAATGAGGTGCAGGAGACCTTTTGTTGCTATTCACTGACTGTGGCTAAAAGTGGCGGCTGACACTTTCATAGACATGCTGAATAATAGGGGATTAGTTCTGCAGTTTCCAGTGACTTCTATGATGGACTCTAATCTTGCTGCATCCACTTTAGAATAATGGTGGCCAACTTGATATACCTTGGTACACAACACTGTCGAGATGGGAGGTAAATATCCAGAGAAGAGCTGTTGCAATAAATACATTAGGGACTGTGATTTAGGAGAACCCTTACTTTTATGACAGAAAAGAAGCAACTGAAAGGAGATTTGATGATGGTCATCTACTTGTGGCAGCTGTTTATTATGCTGATCGTAAACATCTCCCTGTTACCTTGTGTTCACCCATCTGTTTGTTTCTACCCATCTGTTATTTCTTGCCATGTGCTTAGGTTGTAAATATTATCTCTGTTCTTTGAAATAAGGAAGTTAGAAATCCTCTGATAAAAATGTTCAGTTGTGGAATTCAGCATTTGCATTAAGAACAAAAACGCTTACAGGCCTCTGGAGTCAACAGCGAGGAAACTGTGTATACAGGTTTTCAGCGCTCCTGGCTGACGTCCCACAGTCACCCTTTCTGATGAGGTTGAAGCAGCTAATTGAGTTGATTCTGTTATTGTTGTAAGATTTCAGTTTGCTGTTAGTCAATAACACAGGCTAGTTCAGGAAGAAATTTTGCTCTTTGAAGTTGGAAAAATGTTTGAATAATGTGTGCAAATTAAAGGTATACACGGCAAATCATCTCCAAGAAGCTGAGCAACCTGTGCTCTGTATGTCACTTCAACTTGTGCTGTTGCTTTTTGTTACCAGACTAGCAGATCTGGTGTGCAGTCACCCTTATTGCAGGGTTTCCTTCTTCTCGTCAAGTACTTGTGATGGCTTTTTTTTTTTTTTTTTTCCCTTAAGCCATTATACCATGCTTTTTGCAAGTTGGGTCTTTGCCATTGTTACTTTACATGACAACAGCCAAATTTAATTTCGAGTATTTTAAGAGATTCTATTGCTTTGTTTCATTATTAAATATAATCTGTATTTAGTAACTCTTTCTCAAAAAGAAACTATAACACTAGCTAATTCAGTACTATTTATAATTTTATGCCAGGCTGTTGTAATGCTCTGTTCTGAGACAAGCACTGCATTTAGGTTAAGATTTTTTTGGAGAAAGATTAAACTAGATTATCCCAGCAACCGATGCAACCTAAAAATCAGGATTTTTTCCTTATTTATTTTAAAATATGCTTTCATATTGCTGTTAATTGATTTCTGCTTTGGTTTTGATTGTTTTGTTTTATAGTGAAATACTGTTCATACACATGAACAAGAAAAGAAATACTAATCATATACCTGCTAATACTGACTAGATCTGAACTACAAGTTTTGTGTATCTTCAGTCTCTCACTACAAAACAGCACTACACTACACCTCACACTACATCAGCATCTGCCTCCCTCTGACTGTGGTTACAGTGCACTTCATTTGCCAACATGTGTGCCTGGGGCATGGACCCCAGAGATGCTGAGACCCTACCTGAAGTTCTAAAAATGCATGTGGAATTGCATCTATGGGTTGAACAGAACTGAATTTCATAAATTGATAGGTTTGTGCTTTTTTTTTTTTCTTGCCACGGTGACAAAGATTTTCAAGATTTTTTTTTTTCTTCTAGCTTTGTTTAGAAATTATCAAAGTAAAATATTGTATTATTAACAATTGATTTGTCTTAGCAGTTCTATCGTACACTTTGTACATTCTGGAAAACTTTCCCATATTGAGTTTAAACTGGACTGATGTTGTGGACAGTCTTTTAAAAAAACGCGTATGTTTCCTCCCCGGTCATTTCACGCCTTCCAAGCACTACAATACAAAAAAAAAAAAAAAAGATATTATTTTGGGAGACTGTCAGCTGGACTGGGTAAAACAATTTGAAAATCTAGGAGCTTACAAACAACTTTTACTTTTTTTCTGCCATTTACTTAATGTCTGAAAGAAACTTTTTGTTTTGTGTGTGGTACTTGTAAGTCCATTGTACTTACTTGCTTTTAAACTCTCATTCCAAAGTCAGAACTTACAGGTATTGATCCAGATCCCTCTGACATTAATGGGAATTTTCTTCCTTTTTTTCTTCTATAGGTTTTAGTTAATGTCTATAAATTATGAATTATTAAGGGTGAACATAACTTATAAATACTTTCTATATACTTAAGTGCAAAGAGACTGTTTCTGACTGAGGATTTTAGTGTGTCCCATTAATTAAAAAAAAAATAATGCATATTACCAAAATATGGAAGTTGATATTCTCAAACTGTCCCTCATGTTGTTTCAGTATAATATATTTGTCAACAAAACCATGGTGGTTTTATTACATTTTTACATTATAATTTTTCTGTCCCCTTTTCCCTGATGTGCCCTTTTTATTTGGGGTAAGCAACTTTAGTCCAAAGTCAGCCTTTTCTAATGAGCAAACAAATAGTGGGAGCTAGACTCCAGCCAAATACTGCACTGTTTGTTAAAAGCCTCTTCATGAAAGGTTTCTGACCAGTTTCACTAAATGATTCTTAGGTAGCAATTATTGTTGTTACTGTGTTGATATGTAAAAGGTTTAGGAAAAAGTGTCAGAGCTGATGCAGCTTTGTTTTAGGCGGGGAAAACAACAACAAAACATGGTGTTGGTGATACGTGATTATGTAAGGCTTTAGAAAACCAGAATTTCAGTTTATATTTTGAAGTAATGTTGCTAGTGAAATTTGTATAAAACAATTACAGATGTCAAAGGATTAAGAAGGCCAAGGACTCTAGCTGAGAACCATTTGTACTGGCCTCTTCTGTCCTCTAAAGAAGAGATACGGAAAACAGAGGCGTGTATCTCTCTACTTCTACCAGCTATTTAAGCAATTTCATTTCAGACCAGAGGAGTTTAGAAACTTGTAAGGCACACTGCAACCTCTAATGCCTCAGAGTGTGATGATGTTGTTATGGATTTTTCTTGTCAAAATCTTCCTGGCAAAGTTTTTTTCTGAAAAGACACAGAAAATAGTTACTACTTAAGATGAGTGGCTGTAGGGAGTGATGTAAACATGAAATATTGAAGTTTGCCCAGTTTCTTCTCAGGCTAAGCCCTTTGCTGGGCTAAACCAGGGGCTTCTGGAAGTGATTTCATTTTGGTTCTCTCCATTAACTGTGTAGCCTCACTGGAAGCATGACAGCATGCTTGTGTGTTAGATAGCAGACATCGAAAGTATGTCATCTAACTGCAACTTTGATAATGCTTTGATGTATTGTGTCTATAATGTGTTTGTCTCTGCCCAGTGTGTAGTATAAAGAATAGCTTGAAGATGTGCATTTGTGTTTATTATAATTTTTTAAAGGCATTCATCAAAATGTTTTATGGTCAATGCCGTCATTAAAATTAGATCAGACAGCGATTTTCTTCTGTTAAGCTCTTCCTTAATGGGTTCTTTGTCTTCTTTTAACTGTATTAAGCATTACGTATTGCATCACCATCTAATGCAATAGAGTTGTTCTCTGTGTTTATGTAGTACGGGGAGGTACTCCAAGAGAAAGCGTATTCTTTGAGTTCTTTGGTCACGGATAAAGACTTCAGCAGACCATTTCTATTAATAAGAAAAACTTCTCACACAAGATGGGAAATCATGACTTTATAAGGGAATAGTAAGGATGGCACGTAGCTTCCTCAAGAGACTTTCTTGGAGAGATCCTGACCGCAAAACGTTACCTGTGCCACCGGCCCCGGGTCAGCGAGGTGGAGAGCGGGGGGAGCTCCCCGCACAGAGGCACCACAGCGGGTCCCGTCCCCCCGCTCCTCCTGCACAGCCCCGGTCGTGGACGCAGCCCTGCGTGGGAAGGGGCGGGCGGTGGGAGCCCCCCCCCGCCTCACCGCTCCGTCCCATCCCTGCGGCCGGGAGCGGGGCAGGGCAGCCCTCCCCCTCCGCTCTCAGCCTGAGCTGCGGTGCCTGGATGGGGGGGGGGGGGGGGGGGGGTGTCCCGGCCCCCCCGCAAAATGGGAGCGGGCAAGCGCGGTGCCCCGCCCGCTCGCCGGCGGGAGGAGGCCAGCCCCGCCGCCCCCGCGTGCGCTCGGCTTGGTGGGTCCCCACGCGGGGCGGGGGAGGGCGGGCAGGCGGCCCCGCCCCGCCGGGTTTGCGCGGCTGCGGAGCCGCCCGCGGAGCCGTGCGCGGGCAGCGCCTGCCGGCCGGCCCGGGGGATGCGCCTCGCCGTGGCAGCGCCCGCGCCCCCACCCGCGCCCGCCTTCCTCCCGCGGACACCGGCGGTGGGAGTTGGGAGGCTGGCTGGGAGCTGCCCCAGAAGTTTGCCGGCAGAAACTGTGCTCTTCACCGGCCAAGCCTCGGGGCTCTCCTCGGAGGAGTATCGACCCCACTGCTTACCATGAGTGGCTGTAGGAAGCGGTGTAAGCGAGAAATACTGAAATTTGCCCAGTACCTTCTCAGGCTAATCACAGGTTCTCTTCACACAGGTAATGACTGTTTTTCTTTGTAGTCGAGCTGTGCGGCATGATAACAAGAAAACTGTCTAAGGTTAATCCAGGGCTGGCATCGTTTTCTATTATAATTCCTCTTCTCTTGTAAATAAGAGTAAAAAAAAAAAAAAATAAAAATCTGTGAACTATTTTGTGGCTGAGCATAATAAAACCAGACTATATAGTCTTCTGCTACAGTGTTCAGACGGTGTAATGTTCTCTAAGCATTTACACACCTCAATCCAAATTGGAATGTGAGTGTACGTGCTTTCACCTGTCCACCTGTGTACATTAAAGGTAATGCGGAGTACCCACACCGTGCTCGTCAAGGATGAATCTTACGGGTTTTATTTTCACTGTTTCTTGAACTGATTTCCTTTGACAAGCAGGCTACATTCTTTTTCTCAGAGGCTTCGTTTTGCTTATCTAAGATGTAAATCAACTGCAAACTGTCAATATGGTGTTACAGTATCTTGCTGCAAACTTTAAATAACACTTGTGCTTTTTTTTGCCCTTAAAGAATTTGAAACATAAATGCCTGTCAACTTTATTTAGGTAATTTTCTCTTCTGTAACCTTGGACAAACTGTACAGTACCAGATTAGGTCTCTAAACTAAACTGAACAAACAGTACAGTTTTCTTCTTAGCACTTTGGAAAATACACTTTTCTCACAATTTAGCATTTTCTATGGCTATTCCCAATGGCTGACAAATGATAGCTTACATGATGGCATTCTGTATTTATAATTGTGCTTCTTTCTAGACTTAAATATTTATATTTTTTTCTTGGAAAAATCATCAAGCAGAGGTGCAAGTCCAGCATCAGCAGATAATAACCTATTATACTAACATAATTATTGAGAATTAAAAGTCATTCATGTTACTATAAGTATTCTGAAAGTTTCTGCTGATGGTTTGGTTGGTGTTTTGTTTTGTTTTTATTTTTTCCCAGTTTAGGTACTGATGGAAAGATCTGAATGCAAAGCTGACCAGTAATAAAGTATTGATATATGCAATTTATCAGATTTGGTTTATAATGCTATAAAGATCATGGTATAAGCATTAGGCAACGAATACTTTATAGGATGCTTGTAACTTGTGGGAATCTGATACAGCTTTTCAGTAACTTTGAGTGTCTGGTAACATAGAATTTCCCTGGCTTTATTTTCTGTACTATTTCTGGTCTATTGTGGTTCTTCTTTTGTGGATTGTATCAATTCAGATTTCTCTGAAAATGCTGGCTTCTTGCTCCTGTGGGTTGCTATGGAAATTAAATAATACACAATGCAAGAAGAAAGCTATGTTAGAAGTGAACACCGATACTTTTTCACAAAGTCATCCAAGCTTTTCCATTCGTATCTAGCAAATTATGCACACTGTGTTATTTTTCAGACTGACATTTGTCCGGGTAGCTTTCTAAGATCACGAATCAAAACCATTTTCAGGAATTGTTGTGGTTACTGATTCTTATGTTGCTACTAAAAGAAGTTCTGTGATTTACAATTAAGAAGCGCGTTTTTATTGCTAAATTACTGGAAAGCCCAGTAGAGTGGTATGAAATATGTTTCCTTAAAGGAAGCGAGCAAGGGAGAAAAGTCCACTCTTAGGAGCTCTTAAAAACTGAGACACTTCCTAGGAAATTTTCAGTTCATTTTTACTACAGGCAACAGTATCTTACTACTATTATTGGGTTAATAGACTTTATTGTGTTCAAATGATGTAGCAAATAAGGTCAATATAATGCGATAATAATTGAACCACTAAGAGAGGCAGAGCTCCACTGTTCAGTACTTGCATAGCGCAGTCTAGTCTACTCATTAATCTCAACTGTTGCAATACCAGTTACCATTCCTCCTGCAATATCTAGTGTGTAATTCATTATGTTGATTATTAGCTGGTAATAAATGAAGATGAATGAGGAAGCCTAGTTGAAAGTGTTGGAAAGTTATACTTCGTGTATCAAAGATGTTGCTGTTTTTATCCTGAGCATTCAAAAGTACAGGATAGCTATCAGAAACAAAAAAGTGTGCTTATTTAGCTTTTTACAAGCAGGCAATCTACTCACTCGTGGCCTGTTATTTTCAAAATACAGATGTTTACTGAGGAGCACAATGGTGAACACAATTTAACTTCCTTCAATAGGAAGAAATCCCCTGGTTTATTTTCCAGGTGTTCTTGGATGTTTAATTAAACTTAATAGGTTGGAACTACATATTTTTGAAAACACATGCACTGAATCTAACCCATTCCTCCTTTCTGTTGAATGCATACTTAATCTACATCAATATAGATTGGTAGAAGCTCTGCTGCAGTTGGTGTGATTACACTGATTTAGGAAACGAGTGACGTGAGAGAGAGACTGGTTTTACTGGCTATAGGCCCAGCTAAGTCACTATTGATTACTGGTTTTACTGCTTGTATTTCATAACCATTTACAGCAACTACAGACTTGTTCTGTGATTAATCCCAATATTTAAAATAAAAACTATCTCATATAGCTGTCTGTAATAGTACATAAACATGGACTTGTGCTTAATATTCAACTCAGCTGTAACCAATATTAATGAAACTACCCCCTTGCTTGAAGGTAAATGCTGCATAAATCTTTACAATGGTGTTTAAGTGTCAATCTCTGCCTGAGTACATATAGATATTTTCCAGGGTTTTTTACAGCAAGTTGCTATGATTGACAGAGAAATGTAGTGAAAAGAAATAGTCTTTTAAACAAAGTTTTTCATTTTCCATAATTTCTGCTATATATTCAGTTTATGTGTTTCCACAAGTGAAACAGACTCTCTCGGATACTTGAAGACAGAATTTTTCAAATGTCATAGTAATTCCTACTTTATTGCCTCTGCCTCTTGAGGTGTGTTGGAAGTGCCAAGTCTTTGAAGCATTGTCGTAAAGAATTTAGGGCTGCTGTTGATAATGTTTCATTTTTCAGGTGCAACGTGAATTTGTGTATTATAAATAACAACACAAGTCATTGTGAGATCAAGAAATAGAATGAAAATTATTTTGAAATGGAGAAAGCATAATTTCAGAAAAATAGCTAAAAATTTTTTCTTAACTGTCACAACTGATAAAGTAGAGGGATTAAATAGATGATAGAAACAAAAGAAACAAAACTGTCATTGACCTCCATGGTAAATTTTCATGACTATATCCTTTTCAATCATGTTGATATTAAATGCCTGATACAGCATACTAAATGTCATAAAGGAAGCTGGGTTTTCCGGGAGATATTAAAATTTCCAGTTAGCATATGCATGTACAAAGATAGAATGAAGAGGAGAACAACTCTGGATGTGGAATTATACTCTCTCTTCAACAAATTGAAGTAATCTTGCTCTTCAAGGTTTAAAGGTTTACATTAATTAAGCTATGGATTGATTTTTCTTCTTTTTTTTTTTTTTTTTTTTAAATCTAGAGTATTGATACCAATAGTGTGAAATAACACTGATCACAGGCTTGAAATTTTTCTTAGCTAAAAAAAAAAAAAATCTATTTATGAATGCGGGATATACTTTTTGGTGGCACTTTCTTTGATAAACCAGATTACTGTAAGGTAATCTTTAGTCTTAAATTTTGCCTGTTTGTGCACAGAAATATTTTCTAGCCTACTGTCAAGAGGAAGACATCATCTGAGCAGAGACCTGAAGGCACAGGAGGCACTAGCACAGAGGCATCCAGGGACTCACAATAGTACTGCTGTGATTGTTGTAGTTCACAGGCCTACCAGGGCCTAAAGTTCTCAGCAGTTTATTATGAATGCTTTCCAAGGCTGCTCCTTGGTAAGACCAAGATGAATTACCATTTTTGAATGCAGGTTAATAATATTCCATTAACTTCTATTGAAAATACATGTGAAACAAAATGAGAAGTAGAATAAATTAAAACAATAATCCAAAATACCAAAATAATCCTTAACAACATGAGACAGAGAGCAGATGAAAATGATGTTCCCCTTTTTATGCAAATAGAATCTAAAATAAAATTATTTAAAATTGAGCTTGTGGCTTGAGAATGTCATGAAAAAGCTAAAATATCAACATTCATGGAAAATGTTTTTCTAAATACTGTTTTTTTTTTTTGTGTTGCTGAAATGCATTGTCTTTGGATATCAAGCAAGTATTGATCATCAACCTTATTAATCTTTTTTTTTCATTTTTTTAAAACTTTTTTTAATCAAAAGGAGTTCCAGATTTAAGGTCTGCATCTCTTGTATGTTGCCTGTGAGGTAGTTTGAACCTCTAGGCTTTCAGATATTTTTCATATACAGGGGTGCAATGTTCTCTGTATATAATTGCACAAGTTCTAATGTGATAGAGTGAAATCTTTGTCATGTCCTGTTTAGGGAAGGAAGCCTCATTAATTTCAAATAAGCCAATAGAGTTCATTTCAAGTTCTACATTGTACTTTATGCTCTCTCAATTTCCTGATTAACATTGATAAATTTTGTGGCTGCAGTCTTGGTATTAGTCTACCTCAGAGAGAAATCACTTTTGTGGAAAGGTGTGGTGGTTGCAGAAACATTACAAAGTTGGATTTTGAGTAGGTTTCATACTACTAGTTGACTGAGACACCTGAATATAAAAATATCAGACAATGAGAGAAAAATACCTTCAACAAACCAACCAAACAGAACCCCCCCAAAACTTAAATTTATATTTTTAAGTCCTTTTGGCAAATATATTGGTTGAATTTTGCCTGAGTCCTCTTATAATGTTGCAAGGATTTTTGCTTTGTTGCATGGTTGAATACCTGGCTTTTGAAAATACATTTTTTTATATTATCCTAAAGAAATAGGATCCTTCCTACAGGCTTTTTGTTTAGAAGTAGACTGTACTAGAGACAGTACTCTGAGACAAAAGACCAAGATTTATTGAACTTGGCAGCATTTAGCTTAAAAGTTCTGGGAAATGCTGAGAATGCCATAACTTAGTGCATTTATGCTACATTCTGCTTCAAACTGGAGCAGATTATAAATATTTCTTCTGTTCACCCAAAAAATCAGTCCTAGCTATACACCTCTCACATGCTGCAGCTGCAGACCTGTTGTGAATTTCCAGCGATTTTGTAGATCACTCAGATTTTAAGTAATGTAATTAATTAGAAACTGTATGATAAACTACTGCTAATAACTCACAAATTATAAATTTGCCCCTCTTCAGAAGAAGGTCTAGACAGACTGCCTTTGCTTCCCCCAATTTGCATACCTCTCTCTTCCTTTAAGCAGTATCTGCAAAACTCTCTGTTGTGCAAAATGTTTCAACTTCAGGTTTTATAATCCTGCATATGGCAGCTTGACTGAACATCACAGACGGCTGAAGCAACAGTGAAAAATATGTGTGGGCCGAAGGATATCTTGAAGTAGGGGATCTAAGGGCAGAACCCTAATCCAAAGTATTTTGCTCCAACATCCCATATTTTTAACACATTAACTCCATCATATAACCTATTTTTTAAAGTGTGGGTTTTGTTTTTGTGTTTTTTTTTTTTTTTTTTTTTTTTCCAGATCCTTCAAAAAAAGTCTTCTTTGAAGACTTAAAGTTTCTTGTGGTATGTTAATGGGAAAAGGGCAGACAAAGTTACCATGCTGCGTACCATTTCTTTTGAAAAGACAGCTTGAGTTTTTATTCTCTCATTCCAAATCTGATTCTTAATTATAATGAAAGATTCTCTTACAAATGACACATCGAAAAGCATCCCATAGCCATCCTTAATGATCTCCCTTTGGAAGTCCTATGTTCTATAACATTCTTGTAAGAGTCCGAACTACTGATAGAGTTTATGAAGATAATATTAAAACTTCAGCTGTATGTGGGACACAGCACTTGACATTATGTTTGAAAATACCCTCCAAGGATCTCTTAAAAAGTTACCAAATTATGCACGCAAAATGTTAGGAAACGGCAGCATTAAAACTATCTCAGCCTTATGTGATATAATGCAGTTCTTAACTGTGTGTGTACTTTTCCTTGAACCATTGTACAGAATAACTTGGAGTATAGAAGCAGTAAGGAATAGAATACACTTAGAGTAGAAATTTGGATGCAACAGACTGTTTTTTGGTTGTTGAGTTTTTGTTCATTTCATAGGGACTTTCTATACCAGACAGATGTGCGGTGATTCTCAATTATGGTAAAATGGCCAATAAAATTCAATGTAGATTAATGTGAAGTGGTGGATGCTGGGAAAAATGAGCTTTATGTATAAATGGGCACGTGGTGGTCTTATCATTACTAGTCAGGAATGAAACCCTGAGGTTGGTAAACCTGTGAAACTCATTGAAGGGTGTTGTAAGTGCAAAAAGTTCTGTGCGAGTTCAAAGGGACAAGTTGGGCAAGCACTTGAAAAACAAATCTGATGGGAGTCACGAACTAGATTCTGTCATTTATGTAAGAAATCCCCTGAGATTAAAAGAGTCTCTGGCAAGGAAAGTGTCAGGGAAAAATATCCTGCTTCTCCACTTTGGGCATACACTAATAGCTGCAGCTGAAGACAGGGTATTGTGCTAGGTGGATCCTTAGTCTGAACCCATACACTCATTTGTATGGTTTTACGTTGAAATAAACTTCCCTACAGTTAGGATAATATCACTGCTTCAAAGGGTGGTAGAATATCATAGTTCAGCATTTGTAACCCCTGCCTTTTCCTAAGAAGTGTTTTCAAGTAAATCATCTCTCCTGAGCCTGTTCCTCCAATCATCAGAAGTTTAAAACAGGTAGTTTGCATAGAGTTATAAACCAAATGTGAAGTCAAGCAAAACGTTTTTTTCAGACAGTGTTTTACAGCCTAATTACACGAATAGTTGTACATGCTTGTTTAATATCTTCAGTTTGTTAGGCTTCACATATGGAATAGCCTAGAATAAGTTCTATGGACCTAGTGTGTTTGTATGTGCGTGTGTATGTATATATATATACACACACACTTCCCCTCCCCAAGTGAAAATAATGTTCTTGCTCTGTTGTCCTAGTGTTAGCTGTGAATGAGAGTATGAATGATGATGTTTGAAGACCTAATGCAAATCCACATGACTAGCCTTAAGTCTAGATACTTTCCTAGCCCCTCAGGCAGTTGTACTCTTTAATGTCCTGAAAACGAATTAAAAGCTTAGTGATGGAAGAAAAGATGAGTATGTAACAGCTAAAGCCAGGGATAACTAGGGAAGATGGACTCATCCTATCCGTAGCGGTGTCAATAGATGATCATTCAAGTGAAGGTATTAAAACATATAATGAAAACCCCTGTATCTTTGGATCTTCTTCACAGTTTTATTTGTGGCTGTTAAGTGAAAGATGCAAGCTAGGAATAAAAATGAGAAACCCTGACAAACTAATTCACCCGGATATGACAATATATGCATATACCTTTAGATGACTGAAGTGATAGTACATAATTTAACTGAGTTTATTGAAAAGCAGTCTCTTCAAGACTGGGATAACCACATGTTCGTATTTACCAGTCTGCAAGGGCTATCTTGAACGTGAACCTGCATTAAAAAAAAATATTTTCCCCATTTAGTATTTTAATTTTTGAATTCTGTAAGAACATTAGAGATAGATGATGGCCAATTCGATACCATGTTTGGATATAAAGTAAATGGACAATCTGGAAAATGGCAGTAATATGTTGCCTTGGAAATATGTGGGCACTGAACTACGTCCTAACAGCACTTCAGTCTTTAACTGGTTATTCTATGTGACCGGCTCTGATACAGCCAAGTAGAATTGATAGATCTGATAAAACTTAACACAGCTTTGTGGCCATGGTGAAAACCAACCTTATGCCCTGTTAAACTGGCAGTCATTTGTTTATCTGCAATAACGAAGTGACGTGAGTCGTCACACACCACTGTTCTCTTTTGCAATATGGTGTGGTGGCCTTTATTTGCTTTAAGGTGTTTTCAGACTATATATGTATTTTGAACATGTATTGTTTCCATGTATAACCCGATTGATTTAAATTCTACTTGGAGATTTTTATGTGTCTGAATTTTTTTAGATGTTGACTACAGTGACACAGTGCAACACTGAACTCTTAATTTGCCTCTTGTCTCTTCATAATGATAGCCTGTAAGGGAAGACAACACAATTCACTTTGTCTTTCAGTTACAAAATCGAAATACTTATTTTGAAGTCACTCCTGAACTTTCCACTGCAAAAATCTGTTCAAAGTACATCAGTTGATTCTCTAGACATTGACAAAGATACTACCTTTGGATTCTCGTTTTTGGGTGCTAATTTAACTTGTCGTATTTTTAACTGAAGCCTGTAGCATGGTGAAAGTATGTGTACACTTTGACCTTTATAGGGTGATCACTCCACCAAAATACTGCAAAAAATTAAAGATGATTTTATTTTCCAAACATCTTTTTAAAGCTACAGCAGGTATTCTTAGGGATGGCGTGTTCCTGTTACTACTCTCAGTATTGAACTCTAATGTCATTAATTCTGCATTTGAAGTTCTATTCCAAATAATATTGATACCATAGCTTTACAAATGGAGTTTTTTCATTACTGTGTCTTCAGAATACATTACCTGAAAATAAGTATATACACTATTATTGAGGCAAGGGGTGTCAAATAGGCTCTTCAGCTTTTAAAACTGGTAATAATTTGATTTACCCTCTTAAACCTTTTATAGAGTGCCCATCTAGGCAGTGTAATTAAATATAAATGAAAAGTGTCTGGGATAGGGAAAAAGATTCTGTTTTCATCAGGACCCATACTTCATTGATTTAGGAAATCAAGTAAATCTGAAATGAGGTACTAAATTTTGTGTCTCCATTAATCTTCTTTTTATTGGCAGACTTGTTATTTTTTAAAATCCCTTTTATGAGGCATGTGATTAAATTCAAACAACATTTAGCATTTGTGATGTTCAGGTCTTTCTGTGTACATCCATGGAGAACTCAGTTCATTTCAGGAAAAATAAGTGACAGATGATCATTTATATTTGATTTATGGTAATATTTGTAAAGGTCAGCAGAAGATAGATTCCTTAGTCAACTGTGAAAATAAGAATTATGTTATTTACTCCTCAAAAGTTTGTCTGTATATTATTCAGTCTAAGGGCTATATTTCATTACATTAATTGGAGAAGAATTTCTTAAAAATCCCAGGTCCGATTTTCTTCTCAGATGAGTCCCTTGGGACAAGGACATGATGCAAGATGGGGACTCTGATTTCTGCAGCACTTCAGAGAGCAGAGTTGCTGGTCAAATGTGATACTGGCACATGCACTCAGATGCATCCAGTTTGGAGCAAAAAAATTCAGGTTTGTTTTCAGTCAAGGAGAGTACATATAGTAACTGTTAATGGTGATTTAGAATATCCTGGATTATGGAAAAGTTATTATTTTTACATTTATGAAGATATGTATTCAAAATGTCTAAGTACACCTATTTTTCAACAAACCCCTTTCTAAACTGTCTTTCTTCATTTTCACTTAAAATTGTAAATGTGCTCATATTCAGGCATCTCTTATGTCACGTACAGTCAGTACTCTAAGCATCTAATTCACTAGCAACAATGCCTCTGGAATCCGTGACAGTAAAATCTGTAGAACTTTCTGTAGGAAATACATATGAAATTACTTAGTTACAGTAGATGTGTGTCTAATAATTATATACATTTTGTCAGGTAACCAAAAATACCATATATTTGTTTCCAGACAAACAAATACTAAACACCAGTGATAAGCTGCTTTTGAATTGCTGTACTGCAGCCTAACACAACTTTTGTAAATTTCTTCCATTATCAGTTCAGGAAAGGAATTACAACATAAGAGAAATCTAAGGAATTGTCTTCATGTGCAGGTTTAATTCAAATTAAATAAAATTGCTACATTTCACAAGATTCACAACTGGACTGACCTTATTTTAATTTAGCATGATTCATTTCTCAAGGAAATTAAACCATACAAAGTGTGTTTTAATTCTGAATGAGAGTGTCTCAACAGAGACTAATTAATCAGTAAGGTGTAATAGTGAAAATTAGTTAAATATTTAACTTTCCTGGGTAGTCTGTGCACACAGCTCCTCAGGATCCCTGAAAAGGCGGCAGGGCTTTTTAGTAAGTGCAGGAAGATTTATTTTTTCTTACTTCTTCAATCAGCTAATAACTTTTTATTTGTTTGGTTGAATTTTTAAATTAGATGCAAATTAATGCTAAAAGGAAGGGAAAAAATAAAGTAAGACTTTAAGAAAAACCTACCTGAAGTAACAGTTGCATGTACCCAGGAGAGTGAGGGTGAGGAGAGAAGATGGAGGGGAAGGAAGAGTGCGAGTGACACTAGTAAATGAAAATGTGCATATATGCACAGACACTGATACATTTATGTTATTGTGTACCAGATTCATCCTGGGTATAAAGCCACTGGCAAGTCTGTACCAACAAAGAGTTTGGACCAAGAGAAATAGTTTGGGGACAGCAGTCATAACTCTCAGCACTCTGAAGCTGTAAGATTGAAGGCAAAATTATCCAACTCAATTTTTTTTTTTTTTTTTTTTTTTTTTTGAAAATACAGTATAGAAATATTTATTCTTTCAAAAACAAGCTGGCTTTTTAGTTCACAGGGTTACGCCGGTAACTAAACTCCACACTGGGGGAGACTGGAATGCTGGTGGTGGCTGACAGTCAGTGTTCCCCTTCAGTTTGATGCATCTGTTACCCTGACTGCTGGTTTTGAAATTCCATCATGATTTAGGCCCTCTCCCTCTTGCCACACACAGGTGAATCCAAGTGCCACCACATACCCTGTGTCCTTGTTCACAGCGCTCTGAAACTTTAATGCTGAGTGACAGATGTAAATGGAAACAGCAGGGCATTCCTGCCCCTGTGAAGACTTACCAGATGAAGTGCTTGAAGCTCCTCAAATAACTGCTGTAGTCTATTGTGAGAAACTAATTGAATTGTATGTATTGCTTACAGGAAGTTCTGGACTGATCTATTAAATTACTTACCTGTTGTCTGTACAGTATCATACTGTGTCAGTAATTGAAATGTCATCCTGTTGAGACAGCGGAGGAATAAGGCCAGTTCTTTCACAAATCTACTGAAATATTTTTATCAATCGAGTCATAACATATAGCAAAAGATGTTTGTTTGCATCAGGGAGAAAACTGCCCTTCAAGAAGTCATAGAATTCTCCTAAATACTCATCTTGACGCTGCAGATACAAAAATTGCTATGTACCCATGTACCCCTGTCCTGTTCCTGCCTCCTTTTTTTTTTTTTTTTTTTTTTTTTTTTTTTTAAGTGTGTGAATAATGACTTATCTGATATTTTACCAGGTAGAGTTCATCAGTAAAGAGAGAAGGAAAATACCATGTAATAACAGAAAATAGAATACCTAGAATTTTCAGTGCTTTATGTTTACTGTTTGTTTCAATATGAGAAGGGCATTTATTTAAATACATCTATTTAAGCATGTGATTTTAGCTGTATTGCTACTGATCAAAGTAAGCAAATTTAAGTTTGAGGAAATTTTAGATTTTCTTTCTATTACAGCTTGCCCGTAAGATTAAATACATACTGTCTCATTGTATGTATGAACAAAAAATAAATTTGTTCTAGACTTTTTTTTGACAGCACCATTCTTTCCAATCAGTGCAGTATTTTAGCCTATATTCTGTACTACCAGTTTTCCACATTTAGTAAGGCTGCATCAACTAGTAGTTGATCAAAGTAGTATTGCAAGGTATTGCAACACAGGCATACACCTGGAGATGAGGCATTCCACACTTACATAGATTAAGGCACTGGGACACTGCAACTACCTGTCCACCTACATGGAGATGCACTGGCCAACTTCAAAGTCTGACAGGGCAAAGTATAAGAGGCAGAAGTGGTTGCACTGCAGTGAGTCAGAAGCATGAAGTCCATACAGATCATGGGGCGTGTGTAGATCTGGGAGCTGTGACAGGGGATATGCGGTGCTCAGGCTTTAGCAAGCTGGGCCACAGGGGAGCTGAATTTGAAGGAAAAATCCTTCAAACACATATGGTTATGTCTAGAGAGCACGGGAAAGGTGATGACTGGTGGAATACATCATTAATATATCCTGCTTCATGTTTCTGCCCACTTATGTGCTGAAGCAGTATGGAAGATCCTCACTGCACTTACAGCTTCCTGCAGATGAAATATGTAATAGGAAGCACTGTGGAAGGTTGGTAGTTAGAGGCTAAATAGCGCTCAACTTAGATTTTCTGAATTAGCTGCATTATCTATATCCATTTAAGTATCACTTATTTTGGCTCTTACTAGAGGGATAGCTTTGAACTGGCAAAACTGATACTATATACTAAGACTTGCATTTTTAATTTTTTTTTTTAAGTTTGTAGTGGTTTCTTCAGGTAGTAGAGGCTCCTGTTTACATACAGTTCAGTGCTTTGTCTTTTGCTACTTACTTTCTACTAAGTCCTTTTTAGCCTAGAGAATTCAGGATGTCTGGTATTACTCAAAAATGTACAAACCCCCCGTTTTAAGTTCTGCATGCTTGCTGTTCAATTTTTTAATACTTTTGTAATCATTCTAAACATTTTGCTTTTTTTTTTAAGTACTGCTAAGCTAATGTTTTCTTAGGAGTATGAATTATGAGAACACGTTTCCATTTTTCAGTCGTTCTAGTCTGTAGTGAGTTCAGCACCCCATGGTGTGAGGTAGAAGTTGATTTTTCTACCTGCCTGATGTTGACTACCTTGTTTCATCTGCCTGCTGTCTTTCATCACTTCATCCCCCCTTGTTCAGTTCCATGTGGTACTTCTGCAGTTCTTGCACTAACCCTTCAATGAATATCATAATGGATTTTTCTAGCTTCATTATTCATCCTCTTTTTCTGAACACTTATGTGTGCATTAAACACTAGGAGCTTCAGCATTGACCCTACAGGGTCTCCTCCATTGTAACCTTCCTTTGCTGGGATTTCCGACCAGTTACTTCTACACCATATCTTCCCTTTGTCCCTTTTTTTTTTTTTTTAACCTATCTGTAAATCCTACTTAAGTCACATTTTTGTTTTACTCTTCCCTCTTCAAGAGATGCACCTAAGAGAGAGCAGAATGAAACAAACACATTAACGATTGGCAGTTTTAAAGTACTGAATCCAAATCAAGAGGTGACACACATCCTTAAGGCAACTGATGCTATGAGACCTGAGTCAAGAGATCAGTGTGCTCCTTACCTCCAGTCCGCTGCATGCCACTCATTTGTTTAAATTAATTTTAAGATTTTGATACTTCTTTAACCTCTTCTGTTTGCTTTCTACTGGAATAATAAGGTACTGAGACACAGTGCCATTTACGTAAGCCACTGTGAGTTTCTTCTAAACGCAATATGAGGAAGATATGAATCTACTGGACCAATGCTTTGAGAGACACGATAATGTCTTGCGAAGATTCTTCCACCGATACTACTGGTAATCATAAAGATCTGTCATTTTAAAGCAATGCACAGTTGACTGGCTAGAATGCAAAACTATGATTTGAGATTTTTTTTTCCACCACCAATTCCCTGGCAAGGACGAGTTATTTCAGCCCATGGATAAGTACTGTTGGGACTCTGGTGCCTACATTCTGCTGAAGTCCAAGAAAACATAGATAAAACTGCTGCCTGTGCTTTGATCCTTTGCAGTCCTGGAGCAGAAGTCATTCTGGTAGAATTAAGTAGCTTGGTATCTCTCTTATGATGTAGGATTAAAGACTTAGCATCCCAGCACTGGATTCCTGAAAAGTCCAATCAAGAAAATACGTCAAAGGCATACAAATGCATAAGTGTAGTAGCACATGACTCAATATGAAGCAAAGTTGCCAGGACAGCTCTCCTTTAGAAGTGAATGATAAGCTACTTTTAATATAATTCTGTAGCAGTCACAGCCTTTCCTCATCCCAGCCAGAGGCTGGAATACCTCTTCTCAGAAGGTCACCTTCCACATAGACTCTTCTTTTTACTACCCAATTTGTTAACCTTCTCTTTTCTCTGGCAGTCTGTTGCACAGTATTCTGTCTTCTAGTGACACAAAAAAACATATTGAGGCTACTAAAAATTCATCACATGTAATTTGTTGTAGATTTTTTTTTTCCTCCTCACTGCCTCCCCAGGCTGAGCGCAGTAGCTGTTGGAAATTGAGAGCTTAAATTACATGGCAAACTATGATAGATTTCCAGGCATAGAACTGTACCAACTGTTAAAGTAAACTACTCATTTTCATTTCAGTCTGTTGTAAAAATAAAAATGCAGTCAAACATCCTGAATCCCATATGGTTGTTTATAAAATTTAATTTGTTTCCCTCTCTGTTGTGAAAAACAACAAAACAAAACAAAACAAAAACAAAACCAACAAGGAATTGTGTCCTAAAAGTGATTTTTTCATTTTAAGCTTATATTTATGTAATCGTTTCTAGAAGATTATTTTTACTGGTTGTATTTTTCTTTTAAAATTGTATTTTGAACAATTCCATTATACTGCATCATAATTTGAAAACTAAATTTCAAGAAAAATGAGAAAGCGTGAAGAATTCTGCCCCTCTCCTGACTTAAACTAATCAGCTGTAGAACTGATGGTAAACTAAGGTTTGTGTCTTTGTTTTTTAGTTCTACAGTGCTGCTGACAAAAAGGCATCTACCTCCAACTAATGCCTGCAAATGCTCCTTTGTTTTCAGTTGATCACAAACGTCCTTCATGTTATAGTAACTGTTAAACTGCAGATTGGGATTTCAGAAGGCAAAGGTGCTTTGGCACTGTAGGTTCAGGGGAAGTGATGAAGTGCATGGGCCCTAACTCAAGATCTGTGTTTTGACATTTCCCTTTCTGTAGATATACAGTACAAGACTGCAATGGGAAAAAAATTCAAGGGGGTTATTATTACCCACAAAGGCTATATATTCACTTTTTTGTTTATTTCTCGGCATTCTTGGGAACATATGATTATGGTCTTGGTTACTGTTGTAATTTTTTTCCTCTGTCAAGGTATGGAGTGACATTAAGATGACAGGCTGCTCTTAATTAATGTCTAATTAGGAAGCACCAAGTAAGAGAAATGTTTTGAAAAAACAAAGAATAGGCCCCCAAATGGATGTCAATTATTGATACAAAAGCATGTAAGCTGTCAAAACTGGTGATCGTTTTTCTGTGTGATGTCTCCTGCAATGTACAGGGGTTTGCTCCTAGAAACTCAGCTCTTTTATGTTACAGAAAAAAGTGGTTCAGTGATAGAGAATGGTGTAATGTGATTTTCATTTTTTTTCTCAACTTACTGAATTAAAAGTTTGTTTTCTTCTGTGTTAATTTATTTCTGCCTTCATTAAGTAAATATGTATTAGGAAAAAAATGCAAGGAGTTCCAACTTAAAAGAATATAGTTTAAGACATACTTAGAATATTGGATTAGAAATGTCTTCAGCATGTTTTAAGCTATGGAATTTGTTGTGTATTTACTGATGGAAAACCTCAGGCCTGGGGTGTTTTTAATTATCTCATCAATTTCTCCAACTCTTTATTAAGGTTTTATTCCAATATATATTGGATTTTCTTGTGTAATACTGCTCTAAATCGATGGGAGGATAAAAATTATATATGAAGTACTCTCTCTCCAGATTTTCCCACACCCAAACTCCAAGGATTTTGTAGCTGGTTCTTTATTTTCTTGAGATATCTAATACATAATAAATATGTCAAGTGTATATTTAATTTCTGCAGGTCCTGTGTAGGGCTAGCTATACCCTCAAAAGCTTATTTTCCTGTGCTAGACCCCCAGCTCTTGGTTACTGCTCAGTTAAGAAACAGAACTGAACTAAGAATTTTTTAAAAAATCACAAGAAAAGTTTCCTCGTATATCCAAGCAGACTATTTTCATAATGGAATTGAGGGCCTGCTGATGTAGCATATCGTAGAAAGATAGTAATTTGGCTTTCACCCCCAAAATATATTTTCTTAAAGAGACTGGTCAGTTTCTTCATTGTTTGGTTGTGTTGGTTTCTTTTTTTTTTGTGTTTTAAATAGAGATGAAGGATTCAGTCCTTCACCCTTCAGCCCTGTGCTTCTGGGTGGTTTGGCTTCAGCAGCTCTCTGCCATATTCATTTGAGAACTCTGTTACCTAAAAGCTCATCACATTTCTTATCCTTTTATTCTCTTGCCCCTGCAATGCGAGCAGTTACTTGTCTGAGTAAAGGGTCTGCTTTGCTTTGTGTCTTTCCAGTTTGTTGTTAGTCATATGTTAAGTTCACGTATTCCTTAGCTAATGCCTGCAAACCATGAGTTTAATCTCCTAACTGCTTTTAACTTTCTTCTTGATCCTATGGGCTTGTACAACTCTTACCACCTACAATAAATACCTTGTTTGCTTTCAGGTTGATGTCCCAAGCAGTACTGTTCAATAGTCTGTGGTGGAATGACAATCATGCAGTGATCCTCTTGCTAGAATGTTGCAGAACGATCCTTATAAATGAAGCAACTTGGACATAAGTGATTAAAGACGTGTGTGTGAAGCATTAGCTAGGTCAAATTATGCTGCTTTATTGTAGAGGGTTGCTAAAACTGCTAATTTTATTACTGTTTTTGTCTATTGCTGTTGAGTTTTGGCTTACAGGCTTTTTGACTTAATGGAGACAGGCATTTCTGCTTCAAAACCCGTTGTCTCTATTTTTGTATTCAGTACAAAGAGTATTTTCATTCTTGACAGCTTGCTTGTGAAGTAAGGGACGCTTTCCCTCACAGAAGTTTATTTGGGATCTTTTACTGGCCTTTGTTTTGCCTTATATCAGTCTTATCTGTTGTCTGAATTTAACTCCTCAAATTTATGAAATTAACTCTGTGGACTTAGAAGAGGCACAGATAAACAAGTTGGTTACTTATTTATGCTCTTGTTTAGTTCTTTGGTGAAATCTTATAGCCCTCTCATGATGAACTAATTTGAAACTATAGAAGTCACCTAGTTTTTGGATCAGCTGTTGTCAGTATGCTTTCTTTGTTCCCACCATGTGTTTGTAGGGAAAAAAAAAAAAAGTTTCTGAACACTCTGCAACTCTTTTCCCTGTCTCTACAGAAATTGCACTTAATTATTTCATTTATGAGAATTATTTTTGTTTGCTTCATAAATTTCATTCTTGATACTAAATGCTATTTGGAAATTGCCCCAAGCCAAGCATCCTTACAATAACGTCCTCTGTTCTGCTTTTTGAGTAATCCTCACTGGGTAACTGGAAGCTCTGTAGAAGATACTTCCCACTGATTACGTCATCATATTTCTTAAAGACTGGTTGCCTTGCTTTTTTCTATCCCTCAATTTACAGAAAAGCCTGGTGTAAACAACTGGTCTTTTTATGAATGCTTTGAAAGTCGACAGGCTTGGGCTTTTTGCCTGTTTTTAATTGAGGCCAATTGCTCCTCTGAGTTTTGAGTAAAGGAACTTGCTTCTCAGTTGATAAAAAGTAAGATAGAGAAAACGCATTAGGGCTTCTAGCAGCTTTCAAAGCAGAAAAGTCAATAAAAGTGCTTTGGCAGTGACCATCCTGTTGTGCAGTGTGTAAGGACATGTACATGAAAGGCGTGAAGGCAGAAGAGAGTAAAGAAGTAAACTGTATGGGAAACAGCTCTGAGGGTTTTAAGTAAATTTAAGTAAAATAAAAAACAGAGTCTTATTTCTACTGTTACCTGAAACAGGAGTTTCTTTTTGCATCATATTTCTGTTTGAAAATTTCAGCGAATAAATGCTGCTTACCCTTTGTGCTAGAAAACAGTGCACTTGTGGATTCATAGGTTGGGTGTTTCTACAGACTCCTGGGAATAAAGAAACCCTATTACGTTTAAGAGCATCTCAATGAAGGTGTCATGTTGTCTTCTGAATGTGATAAAAATCAAGAGAGTTATTTCTGCCTGTGTCAAGAAATTGTTGTCTGTAGCTCTGTTCAGCAATAAGAAAATTCTGGTTCTACTGTCTTGAGGACTCTTAGTGTCCTTGCTGTTGTGAGGTCCCCAGTATTAATACAATAATTTTACCAGGAAAAAATACTTTTCTTACAAAACCAACTAACCCTATGCAGAATCACATTGTATCAAGACAATGATTGTCATATAAAATTGAATATGGAACGCAGCAATAGTAGTTTTAAAATCATGTAAGACTGTGGGATTTAAGGGGAAAAAATAAAACTGGAAAAAAAATATTTTGCAGCAATTTTCTGTAATAAGACAGAGTAGTGTAAATCCACAGAAAATGTACCAAAGTTCCTGTGACCTGCTCATGGTTATGGCTGCCCAATGGTGTTATTATTTAATCAATTGTCCCAGTATTTAACTATCATTTTATTGCTAAGATACTAAATTTTGCATGGAATCTTCTTTTAATGGGTGTGAAATCCAGATGAACAAGCAATCCAAATGAAAAGCCTACAATAAACTACAGAATTGTTATTTGACTGGTGTTTAATCAGAGATTCCTGGATTAGGGAAATCCTTGGGAAAAGCCAAAATAATTCTCATTTTTTTTCGAAATGTTTTATATTCTCTGCTAAATTACAACTTTAAGTAGTTCTTATGCTACTTACTTGAACCCAAATTTACATTTTTTAGAAAAAAGACACCTTAATTTGTCAAGGTGTCTTCAATACTCAATGAAGTCCATAGAGGATGTTAAAGTTAATGAGGGCACCATCTGAGGCACTCAATTAATTGAGTAGATGTTGTGGTCATTTCTATATGGTGAACTGTACATCTGTTACCAAAATACTAACATTGTGTCATTATAAGAATAACCTGAATTAGCATATTCTTTCAGTTTGAGGTTTCTGTTGCTTGTTCAAACTTTTGGTTCATTTATGTACTTTTTCCCCCCTAAATCTTTACTTCTATTATGCCATTTTGACCTATGCCATTTGCCTGCTTATCCTTAGAAGCTAATACATACATTAGTCAACAGTGGTGCAGGGGAACTTAATTTCATCTAGAAGTGATGACATTGGTTCTGGCTGTACTGTATAGTTTAAGAACAACTCAGACTTTGACTGTGACTGCTGTAAAGCCGGTGCTTGATACTACCACATAGTGTATTTTTGAATGGATTGGCACAGGATTAATTTGTTCTGTCTAAGCCATCAAAACACAGTTGTGTAGAAACAAGCACAGCATAAAGATTTGAGAAAGTTTCTGGTATTCAGTTCATTTAGCTAGTGCAGAAAAAAATACAACTCTCCTGTACTGTTTTATTTCTTGGAAGAATGATAGTCACAGTTCTTATTTCCTCAGAAATGTTGAACTACTTGGTAAGGGATGTTATGGTGTCTTTAAGAAGGGGCTCAAAATACTTATGATAATTTTTGACAGTAAACTTACTTGTTTATTCCCATGTTGTTTTCTTTTTTCATAAGAATATTTCTCACTTGAGATCTAGAGAAAGAGAGAGTAAGGGTTGCAGGAAAATGTCTGGAAGCATTTAGCTAGTAGCCAGAAAATACAATTTGTTACATATTTTAAGAAAAGCAAAAAATACTATCTTTGAGAAATACTTCTGAGTATCCGAAACAATAATTTTCAGTTTGAGCATATGTTACAAAATGTATCACAAATTATTTCAACCGCAACCTGAAAATACAAGTCTAATACAAGTAAGTTATAATATGTCATAAGGTAAAATTATAAATCTGACAAAGATGATGAATGGAACATCATAAAAAAAGTGTGAAGAAAAAATATGAAGAGGGTCCTGAAGCTCAAGTCTTGTAAGTAAATAGCAATATTTTTAAAGTGAAAAAATAGGAATTAAATGCCAAGGACAACAGATGGTTCTTCATGTTGACCTGAAAAATGTCAGGGAACTCTGAAAGAAGAATCTATGGCTTGTTTTGGAGAGACAGAAAAGGACAGCAGATTTTCAGAAGCATGGGAAACAATGACGATAATAAGGTTTGATAGTAAAAAAGTACAAGCAAGTAGATGATTTGGTATAATCCCTCCTGGGAGAATCTCTAAATATAATGGGCTTGTTTCACTACTTTTTAAACAGAAAGATCCAAGGTAGAAATTTTTCTGGTTATGAATAAAGAGATGTCCTATGGATTTTCATTAGATTGCACTGAAGGAACATCGAGGAGAATAAGGATTTATTAAGATTAAGGAGAACAGAAAATTTTCTGAAGTTATGTAAGTGGATCTTATCTGAATAAAAGTGCCATTCAAGAATGAAGTCAAAAAATACACAAGAAGGCTTGCTGTCTTGAATGGGGGAACAAGAACTAAGCACTAACAAATTTGTGAAGCAAATTGTAAACCTGTGGTTGAATGATGACTTTGCAGACTAGAACAGAACAGTAAGTAGGCCTTTGTACTGAAGGATGCCTAAATTTGAACATTGCATTTTTTTTGAAAGACTGCCTTGGTCAGCTGCAGGAGATTATTTACAGTGAGCACCACCACTTTGTGACATGATCTTTGGGAATATAAGTACCACGTAGCAACAAATTGTCAGGCGTTTTGTTTTGTTACTCTTACTTCCACTGTCGTGTTTTCAGGTTTCTGTATAGGTTCTGACTGCTCAGTGTGTGTACTATTAATTAACAGCTGAAATAATTTGTCTTCATTGCTCCTGAGTGAAATATTAGCTTGCATTTTCATAAGCAAAAATTTTATCTCTATATCCTTCCCATATTAAATATTATGTGTTAAAAATAGATACACCTTTTTAACTTTCCAAATAAATTAAGCATCCTAATACATCCTAGTTGAGATAGGTAAACAGTTAATGCCGTGACTCTGTGAACAGGAAAATTTCACTAAATGCTAGGAGAAATTGCAAGCAATAGCCAGGTTTCCAAGGGCAGATCTCAGATCTGTAGGGGGTAAAAGATTATTCTACCTCCATCTCCCAATTCCAGGTCTGTTTAAAAGTAAAGTTGGGTTGTAAAGTCAAGAATTGCTCAACACCTACTTCTTTTCCAGAATTCATCATCTTTGAATACTTTAGGGCACTCTCCATACACTGCTGTTTCTTTTTTCCCCTTCAGAGAGGGTGCAGTTAAGATGGATGTGACTGTGCAGTAACGTTTCAGAGGGGATCTTAGGGCGCAGGTGCTTGGCTTTGGTTGCCAGCCAGGCACCTGGGTGAGTTCTGCTGGAGGCTCTAGATAAGAGCAGGTTCAGAGGGACCCAGCCTCCAGGGAGATGCTTGTTGCTCTTAGTCGATCTCCTCAGTGCTGAGTTCAGTTGGATTATAAACCTGTGCTCCTCAGGTGCTGGGGAAAGAAGCTTCTTGAAAGAAGACTTACTTTCAGGGTTTTCCTTCTGGTAATCACTATCCATGGTTGCTTTGATGAGGGATGCGGAGAAGGTGGTTTGCTCTTTCTAGCTGCAGTTATATAGTCTTTAATTTTCAGCCTCATCTGATTTTTGTCTTAATTAATCTTTAATGGAAAATTAAATTCACTTCTTATGTGCCTGCATTCTTTGCAGACCCTTTATTTAACATATATACCATAAAGCACAGTGAATGAATGGCTCAGTAATACAGGCTAATAGTGGTTTTGTTCATTTAAATTTTCCTCTGTAGTCTCATTTGTACTATGCAAAACAGGGCAGAGGGACCATATATCATGAAGATAAACCTATCAGAGCAACTCAAAGATATACTTTTAGGAAAAAAAATCCTGCTATTGAAGTAATAGATATGCAAAGCCCTGTAAAGTGGTTTTACAGAAATTGCTATAATTCATTCAGGCCTAGTTTATCTGTATTTAGACTATTTCTATATTGTAGCTTTTATGTAATGAAGTTTGAATTTATTTTTTTTTCCTCTTTTACTTCTCATTTAAGGATTCTAGTTTTACTCTTTTGGCTGGTGAAATGCATTAATGTCAGAGAGCAGCAGCTCAGCTTTCCATTTTCTTGGACCTTGTATTGCCTTCTGTTAGTGTATGGCACAGTACAGCCAAGTGACTGTCTTCACTTGTTTATTAAAGAAATTAAGTTAAATAACAGGGTATAAATATCAGGCAGTATGTATGTTTATATTGTTGAGCAGGTTTTTTTGGAGTGAATTATTTAAAGTGTTGTTCTGCTCAGCTCAGCTGTCCGTTTCAAACTTAGATGCATTAGGTACAGTAGTGCAATAGAGGCTGTATATTCTGGCCTTTTAAATTTTTCTCTTCATTGCATGTATGGCTGCCACTTGGCGTAAGAAAACTAGAAACAGTTTTGCATCTTTACATGCCTTTGTTCTGTAGGCAACTTTGCTTGAGAAGATGATCAACTTGCAGCATGTTGATGGCATATTCACAGTTTGTGGCCAGCTTGTACTTCTGTGTCTGGAGTTACGTGGTTCATAACTGCTGATCTAGCAGATTTGTCATGGCACGCTTTTTGCTCTCATAGCATGTAAGACCAAATTACACATACACGTGGATATGCACACACATGCTAACACAAATCTCAGAACTGTATGTATTACCATTTTGTGTCTGTAAAATACAAACTACCATTTTTCCTTATTCTTACAGAAAAGCCCCAAACAATTTCATCAGATTTTTCTTGATCTCTGTTTTAAAAGTATTGAAAAATGCTGCCCTGTACTTTCATGATGTTTTTTTGTTTGGTTGGTTTGGTTTTGTTTTTTCGTTTTTTTTGTTTGTTTTTTTTTTTTTTTTTTTCTCGAATCAATTATGGTTTGAACTGCCAACTGACAATATAATTTTTATAAATGCAGTCCCTTCCACCTTTGGTCTGCTGAGATTGGAGGAAGAGTTCCAGAAGAACATGTCTCACAAAAACAATAATTTCCATTAATCTAAGAAATTTTTGGGTCAGGTTTGTTTGCTTATGTTGTGTTTTTTACTTTAAAAAAAAAAAAAAAAAAAAAGGCACTGCAGCACTTGATCCTTTCTAGACTATTCCTAGAAAAACTTGAGGAACTATCCTTATCCTTCTCGTTTTCTCTTCTAGGAAGTTTGTTTTAATTGATAAGGAAAAAGAAACCTGAGGGTCAACTGAGCCAGTATTTTGTCCTTTGTAAAGTTTAGTTGGTTATCAGATAAAGACCTACAGACTTCATCTCCTCCTTGGAGCTTTTGAGGTAAGATTACCATGTTCCTTGGAGCAGCAAACATGACTTATTCAAAAATTTACAAGCCAGAATTTATTTTCTTTTTACATCAGTGACTTCTAACATGACTTTTTCTGAGTCTTGTTTTGGCATCCACTTTGTTCATGGTGAATCCTCTCATAAACTGTAAGACCAGGTCTGTCAATTACTCAGCAGTCAGTTTTCAAAAGAGCATGTTATTCTTGTTTGATTTAATATAAAAAATTCTCTTATTTATCTTTTATTAGTATTATTTCTGAATCTTGGTCATGCTGCACTAGAGAGTGTGTATGTGTGTCTATAGCCATACAGACAGATACAACATTTTATACATTGAACATTTTAAGTCTGTAAAATTTGCTGTTAAGATAATCAAGCACAGATGCTGTAATAGAAAGTACCCTGTCAAATGACTTCTTGAATTCTTTTCTCACATTTAACAGCTGGTTTGGCAGCAATACTGATTTCTCCTTGCTAGAGCTCCCAAAAAGTTCTGTTAAGAGTAACAGAAAGAATGTGCAATACCCAAGCTATGGTAAGAATAACTTCACAGGAGTTAAAATGACAGCATCTGCTAGATGAATGCTTGCAAAAGAAGCGAACTGCAGAATCCCCTTGAGCCAATTTTGATTGGGAAATGTAGATTAGTTTTGCATGAATGGACTTACTTTTCAAACTAGAAGAATATTTTTTGTTTAAGAAAGTTGTGTGTGTCACTGAGGATTATCCAAGTCTAGCAAGTCTAAGATAATAGTATTAATAATTACATTTTTAAATCCTCTGATAATTTCAGTCACTTCTCAGAGCATTTAGCATTTCACAAACTTTGCAATGCATACTTCTGGGTAATATTAAAGGCTACATCTATAGGAATGAGGCAATCACATTGTTTTCACTGTGGCCAGGTTTTCACCTCTGCTGAGAGTTGATTTCCATAAATGGGTCACTTCACATCTGTCTTTTCATTATGGGCATATTATTTCCCTCAAGTTTTCAGAACTGTGTCAGCCTTAATCATTCCACTGACCTCATGTGACTTACACAAGGGGCAAAATTTACACCTGCTATCTAGGAGGCTGGAGATATCGAAGAGGTTTTATGATATATGCCTGTGTCCTCTTATCACTTGAAAATATGCAGCAAAGTAGGCTGCTGGGTTGCTTTAGGCTATGTCATTCCAAGTATAAATTTGAGTAGTCTTTGTGCAAAAAGTCCTGATGCTGTCTCAGATACAAACTAGTATTCGACACCTACAGATCTCCGCTGAGCTGGTCAAAAGAACAATTCAGCCTTCTGAGAATGAATAAGCCCCAATGCCCTTCTGCAAGGAGGGAGGATCCATTGACCTCCCTCTGCCTCTCTGGGGGTAGAAAATGTGCCATTGTAGCTCTGTCCTAGTGTTACAAGAACAGTGGATACTCTCCTCTCTGCTCTCCACTTGACTTTCAGCTTTGCTCTTAGTTTTTCTTTTTCCTTATTTAGCTGAAACAGCATTTGTTTACCATCTTGACTTGAAGATATTTTTCTGCCCTGGCCATCTAGTGATCAGCATGGTCTAAAACAGAAAATACCCTTTTTGCTGCAGGTAGTCATTTTAGAGTGACGCCTACTGCATTTGCTGTGGCCTGTCAAGATCTGGTAGAACTAAGGACAACCTCCCAGAGGGTACTGAGGAAAGAGACTCAAATTTCCCTCGTTTCTCCTGTTCTTGGCATCTTGTAAGGATCTTTAGAATGTCCTTCCGTTTTTGCATATAGCTTAGTCCACATATGCTCCCCAGTGTCAGAATTATATGTTATGGGCAATTTAACTGAGCTGATTCTCCAGTGATGGAAGAAGTGGTTGAGAGGGTTAGTGAGCTTTCAAAAGATAAAAAAGCTAGAGGTGGAAAAAGAGGGATAAAGCAATAGCAGCAACACATCACCAGATGCTGAAACTGGTAAGGACAAAAATATACAAGGAAAAAAAATGTTGAAAGAAGTAAAAGTGGGGAAAACGAACAATGTAGAAAAGGGGATTCAGTCTGATTTTTCAGACAGATAAAAAATCTCAAACTTGCGCTTTTTTTTGCTGTTGTATGACTGTGCCTGGAAATCTGCACTTTTAGAGACTTGGCCCTTCATACTGAAGAATGCTCTTTTCCACTTGAACTGTTGTGTCTATTTTAATAAGTAGTGCAGGTGAACAGATTAGTTGTTATTTGGTCATTCAACTGGGATCATGAGTTGAAATTTTCACTGGCTTTCACTTTTATGTAAAGGCTTATCATAACAAAAGTTCCTACAGAGTTAGAGCAGTGTCTTCTATCTAGTACTGCAGGGTGTGCTTTCTGCACCCCTATTAATAACTTTCTGCACATGCTGGAGTTAAAAGTCAAAAGCATTTTTGAAGTAAAAAGCAATGCTGAAATCAGAAAAACTTGGAGTAACTTTTATCTTCAAACCCCTGTTGCAAATATGGCCCTTTATTTTTAAGAGGATAATAATATGTCTCCTTGGGTTTTCAAGCTAATCATGAGACCTATGTAGGTTATATAAGCTTTCTTGAGAGACCTAATAATCCATGGGAGACAACTGCCTGTTGAGATTAATCCATTTTTATTATTTTTTTTAAAGCATAAAAATATGAGGCTTTTCCTTTTAAGCCTTAGAGTTAGATGTAGGACACATTGAAAAAGCTCTTGTTTTTTCTTTTTTCTTCTGCAAAATTAAAAAAGACATTTGCAATTATGGTAATGTACTCTGGATGGGCTTTTCTGGGGGGAGTGATAGTTGAAATACTAGATTACATACACTTATACCTGCTTGATTAGAGATAAAAATAGTGTTTCCTACTGATAAACTGTTTCATCACACAGCAGTGTCTGCGGGTGAATATTTTCAAGCTATTAGGGATTTAGACATCCATGAATCTCACTTCAGGATCTGTTTCCTCACTGACATACACCTTGTGAATGTGGTTATATAGAAAATAGTGTAACTAGATCTACCTCAAACAAATGCTTCTGGTTCATTTTTCCCTTAATGGAAAAGTCTCATTCACGTTCAGAATTGTGGTAGCAAAACCATCTACAACCAAGACTTAAAAATAATTAATCTGTCAGTTTGTTTTCCTGTGACATTTTCATATAATTATCCTAGGCTTTCATTTTGAATGTATCTGGTTCAGCCCTTTCACTATGGTAAACTAAGCTTTTCTTATTGATATAGAAGATGTCAGTGTATATATTGCCCTACTTTCCAAGAAATTATGCTTTCTACCAATAGGAATCATGCAGGGAGGTGTTGCATATTTTATATGGGATGGAAAAAAATATTTTTCAGTGTCCAAGTAGTCTAAGAAAGGATAGTGAATGCCCTTGAAGGTTATGTTTTCAAAATACTGTGTTAACTGCTTAGAAGTTGTTACCTTCATTGCGTTACAGTCCTAGGAGTGCTCCCACGGTAAATCTACAGATTGTTAAAGTAATTTAGGATATTTCACACTAGTATCTTCAGAAACAGTAATGGGAACAGTATATTTTATTGGATAATTCTGTATTTATTTTGTTCTTTCATTCTGTTGGGATTTGTAATACTAGGGTAATTTACATGGCTAGTGAGTGTTTGAGTTCTTCAAATTATTTCTTTATATAAACATTGGATTATTTTCCCTTGTGGGGTTTAGCTCTTGGCCAGCACAATACAATCACGAATCTTTGTTATGGAAGGAAAATTTAGCCTTTTATCTGTACCTTTCCAAGTATATTTAAATTTAATGTAATTCTACATTCTTGGTCCACCTGAGACTTCGTGTGTGAAATCCTGTTTTGACTGTATGAGGGATTCCATGAATACAGTCATATATTCCATTCTCTGTGCTTAATCTGATGGCTGTATTTTACTAAGGATTTGCTTATCACTGTTTGACATAAGAAATAACTGTCTCAGTAAAAGCAGAACTGCTTAAAGGAACTGATTGTAGAAAATACTGAAACTAGTGAGCAATGACTTCATCATGACTCTTAACCTAGAGGACACTTTTGAGGACGTATTTAAATTTGCCACTTTAAAATGAGATCAGTAATTAGTTTACAAGGCAGATAATGCTAAATAGAAACTACGGTATAACCTTGTCACTTGAAATTGTTTATGAAGCTGTCTAGATGTGAAAATGAATCTAGCAGTGTTCTGGAATTAATTCATTGCTATTATAGCAAGTGAAGGGTGCAGGTTTGGGTGCTGTAGTCAGTGGAATTGGCTGAATTTCCTGAAGGAGAAGGCATGGATGAAATGCAGAGAGACTCTAAATGGCTTATTAAGAGAATGTAGTCACTAGTCACTTACAGGAGGTAAGGAGAGTAGGAGGGCTCAGTATTTTTCCCAGATATAAGGGAAATCGTTTTAGTTGCTCAAACTCCCCATTCACAGTGATGCCATCTTAATATTACATACTGCCTTCCCAGTTACATAGCTCTGGTTCCCTTGGGGTGCTTTTCACAGGACCCAGGCAGTTTTATTTGTAGTACTGGTGGTATTTTAGAATCCTGGCACCAAGCTAAGTGTGGGTCGGGAGTTAGGACCTTCCATACTTAACTGTTGGATTTTAGCTGACACTAGAGTAATTTCATTATTATTATTTTTTTTTTTTCCCCTAAGACTCTTCTCTGTGCAACCCCATCACAACATACCTCATCCGCCCCCAATTTTTGTTTCTAAATCCAGATTAATATCTTAACAGTTTGAAAGTGTAATTTTTCCATGGGAGAGTCATAATTTTCTTTAAGGCAAAGGAAAAAGGAGCTGAACATAGAGGTTACTCAACTTTTACAACCTAATTATGTGTTGTAACAAATTATGAATTACAAAAATTGTGAGACAATCTTGCAATCAGACCTGGTTTGGGCTTCTTTTTGGAGGAACTTATATGCTTCAGGACATATTTTCTCATGTTGCAGCATTCTTTATCAGCTTTTCTAAGCTAGCTGCTATCATAACAGCAAACCACCGCAAATGTGGATGCAAGTGAATGTCTTCCCCAGAGGCACATTCGTTCTAACAAAACAGATGGCAGTAAACTAGAGGGTAATGTCCTTCAGTGATATCAGACATGTTGCATTCAGAGAAAGACCGTCCTCTGCGGAGCACAAGTCTGCGTCATGAATGTAACTCTACTTTGGTTTGTATTTACCAACCAGCCAGCTCTTTAGTTTTCAAATGTTTCAGTTTTCATTATATTTATTTTCCAACATGCCAAATGTTCTGCGATTCATACTGACATTTTCAAGTTACAAAATCAATTCAGGAAAACTGGATTAGATAATAGAAGCTACTGAAGAGAAATATTGAAATTTAATTAAGGTCTGAAATTTAAATCAATGGTAAACCTAAGAACCCACCGACAAAACTGGCCATGGGTTTGTATCTGACCTTGCATATGTACCTTTCTACAGAGAGAAAAATGTGTGCATGTGAATGTTGGGCAGTAGTTGTCTAGACACAATTAATCCTCCCTCATTTTTTCTCCTGTAGGAGCTCCACCACTTTTATTGAAGTATAGGTATAGAAAGGAAATAATAAAACCTCTATAATTCATTTGCATTTAGTCAAATGCTGTATACACTGTATCTCCTCATTCCATTTTCTTGCAGATCTTTCAGATTTGCACAGCAATGTGTGTACCACTAGTGCCAATTTTACTTTGTAAAAATAATTTAAAGGCACTACTAAATCTTCTTCCCTTCAGAAAATGTTTAGGCTTATTTCTTAAAGAGACTCAGTTTCTCAAATATCCTTTAGATTGTTTTAAAGGACACATGCAAAGAAGCAGATGGAAATCACTAAACTGAAACAAATTTAATATTAAAACCGGACTCTAAGTAGCCTTTGAAATGACATACTCTTCTACTGTGTTCCCTTCGCTACATAGTGACCTCCAGCACTTTCATATTTTTAAAGAACCTAAGCGTGGTTTTAAAATAACGCTGTTTTATTTGCACTTTGAAACATATGGAACCGAAGTAAGATTTGCAAGACACGGGCTAATGTGGTATCTCATCTACAATGCAAAAAAGAAACAGGTGTTAGCAACTGCAGTATGACCATGTTCTTACACCATTTTTTTGACAAGCAGGTATTTATAGTTTCGACATGCCCTTAGTTTTTGCACACAATATAACGTTTTATGCAGCTCCACTACATACAGTGAATTTAGATCAGGCCCAAAAAGTTTGTATGAAAGTTTAGCAGTTTGGTAATGTTGTTACCCTGTGATTACCTGAACAACATTGCAGGCTGTAAAAGGGAGTGAGAGAGTCAGAATAATTTAATTTATGTGAATGCAATAAAATCGATTAAGGTCTCCTTAATAATGATTAAGATATCATATACCAAGACTTCAGAGATGCTCTAAATTGGCTAGCACCAGAAGATCTCATTTAAGAGACTTTATGAACTGGTACTGAAGATCAGTACCAGAAAGGAATATGAAATTTCCTGGGAGAAAATCAGTATCCGCAAGACAGGTACAAATCCATACCAATCCATGATCTGCTACAGATTTGAGGCCAGGGATTTGAAAACTGGAATTAATAATGGTGTTATTTCAATCACATGTACAGTAAGAAGCTGGATTAATCATGTCACACATTTTTAATTCTTGGTTGCCTGATAGGTACAGTGTCAAAGGGAGAGGAATAGTGTTGATTTTTCTGCTCTTCATTAGTAATTGGACTGATACAACCAAAGAACATTAAGATGGTCCATCGGTATCTAAAATCACAACAATTACATGTTACTGTTAAATTGAGCTGTTTTTCAGGTAGTAATGATTACTGGAAATTGATGGTCATTTAAGCCATATGGAAATAAAAGGATTGTTCAAGGAAAATGTATGAATTCAATCAAGGAAGGTCATGTCTAACAAAGCTGTAATAGTTTGAAGGTATTACTGATAGGACAAAGAGAAACTAAATGGATGGCAATTGCTTTGATTTTCAGAAATCTCTAGGAATCTTTTACTTTTGGATTACAAGCTAAAAAAAAAGAACTTGGAATATCAAAAAAGATGTTATTAAGAATAATATCAAAAAAGCATCCTTTTATGCTGAAGTGCTGTGTGACTTGTCAGGCTTGTGGCTGAGTTACCACAAAGATTATTTGCATGACCTGTTGCTTAAACTAAATTACTCCTTTTGAATCTGGCATTAGTGGGATACCAATAAAAATGTCACATTGCTGCTTTTATTGGATCTGTCCTCAATGAATTGCAGCTGTTAAGCATCAATCCCCACTGGGCCTATTGCTTTTAGTAGTGAGTCTCTTCCATCTGTTTGACATAATAAATCATCTCTCTTTCACATGTCCTTGCTCACATTATCCTAGCCAAAGGTTGTTTGCTCCCCTAGATTTATAAATATTAATATAGACAGAACTGTTCACTATTGTTCCACAGTTACATGCAATGAAGTGTGGTATGCACAACCTCAGGCCTCTGTTGCCAATGGACTTTAACCATTAGTGGCTGTTGCCACTAATGTTCTTGAAGGTTTTTGTTCTGAGACGGTTATGTTTTTGAAGCTTTGTAATGCTATCACTGAAATGATTCTCAGGTGGCTCCCAGCATTTAGACATTTCCGCTGGGTGAGGGACACTCACCTCCTGGAGGCCATGGTTTGTTGCATGGGCATAGCCCATGTGTGGGGAATGTGTAGGCACTGTGACACAGTTAAATAGAAAGACTGCTTCAAAGTACAAGGCTTTCCCTTTATTATTTCCCTGCTACTGTATTAATATATTCAACACTGCACAGGAATGTCCCAGAGCATGGGACATAATCATCTGTACTGGTATTGTGGTCCCTGGGAAGCTTCTGGTGTGTGGTAAGTTGTTCTTTCCTCAGCAATTCCTGAACATCATTCAGGAGTGAAAACTTTTCAGAGACCATTCCCAAATGGCAGTTTACACACAGCAATGCTATCTTGGAGGATAAGAGAGTTTGCCAGCAGAGCCGTGAGTTGTGCCTTCCCAGCATGTCAGTACTCAGGGATGTTCCCTGGCACATTGCAGTTATTAGCATAAATGTACTTTTTGTGACTGTTATGGTATGGTAGAGAGGAAATAGAAACTAACAGGGGAGAATTAATGTATTTCATCGGTGGGGTTGTCACTGTATATAATTACTTAAGAGTGAGCCAACGCTATACTCAGAAGTAAGTGAAGTAACACAGTTTTAGTATACAGAGGGTGTCGTATTGTGCTCATGTCTGCACTATGTTATCTGCTGCTGGTGCATTGGGTGATGTGACTAACATCTGTCAGCTGTTGTTTGTTCTTCCATCCTCTCCCCAGTGAGTGTGCAGTGAAGTGTAATATGTATTGAGAAAAGCCTACTGAAACAAATTTTCTATAAATGTACACCAGAAAAGGCCTACTTTTTTTTTGTTTAGGCCAGCAGAGCTTGAATTACTGTAAGGTTCATAGTACAAAGCTAAACTTTATGCAGTTAAAAATTTGCTACCGCAGCTGTTCTAGTTCTGTGTGTGGCTTTTTTTTAAACATATTTATATTTGCACACGTTGAAGTGTAGATGAAACACCAGAAAGAAAAGCCCTTTTCCTACCTCTTTGGGGCTTTTGTGAAAGGAATCAGTCTTAAGGGTTTATATAGTATTTCAAAATGTTTAACACTGTATGAAAGTCTATTATTAAGGAATAAAGAGGATGCCCTTTGAACAGAGCCAGTAATAAATGAGGAGGGATAAATCAGTGAATGCATGTAACATTTTATTAAGTCCTATTCACTAATTACTAAATACATTTCTTTAAAATTTTAATAGCAAATTTCACTTTATATTACAACCAAAGAGACGTCTGTCACCTCACTGTGATGCCTGGCCTGCTGCTCCCATGAAACCACCCTCTGATACCATTTCAGTCACTGCACAGCATGTGCTAGCAGAGAAGTATTTGTAAAGGTGCTGCAGAATCCTGGTTACAGACACACGTAGGGTTTGTTAAACCCACAGTGAGCTATTTCAGCTAACGGTAAAGTACGGCCTGACAGTGCAGTTACAAATGAGTACAGCAGAACAACTGTGTTTAAATTGCATTACAGTTGCAGTAAACAAGGTGTGTGTTGCCCTTCTTCATATGACTCGCCGATTCTCTCGAGACAAGGTGTAATTCTATTTCAGACCTTGTGTGAATTTTAATTTCTCTGTTAGGGCAGTGCTTTATCCTTTGTAGCTGCTCTCCACTTTCAGCTGTTGTAGGCTTGCTTTATTTTTCACCCTGAAACTCCTCTATCTAACTGCTCTATAGTGAAAGACAGTCTGGCCTTTCTTAATTAGAAGACTTTCAGAGAAATGCAAAAGTTATCTTATTTCACTTGCAATAGTTTCCTGCACCTCCATCCCCAGGCTTTAACCAGTGAAATGTAAGAGCCTAAAGTATTATTTCATGGAAGGTGCACAGAATTAGCTAATGCTGTGGACACTTTCTACTCTAAGTATGGTGTATTTATTGCTTTTTAATGCCAGCATGGTCATTTATAGATGTCTAAGATCACTTTTGAATAGGAAATACAATTCAGAGTAAATGTCCACGTAGGAGAAATGGATTTCCTTGTTGTTGGTTAACACCTGAGCAAAATTTTGAAAGGGTGCATTAAGGACAGTTCCTTGAGTGACTACAGTGTTCTGGAGCCAGCTGAGGAGAAGAGAAAATGAATACCCCATTAGGGTACCCCATAAATACCTCATTAGGTGCTGTACCTGTGTTTCTGTAGGACATTTTCCTGTATGGTAGCTGCTGGGGTCTTTCCACCCAAATCTGGCAAACCTTCTCCTTCATCAGTCAGAGAATACTCATGCACCCAGTTCTGGAAATCTTTGATGCTGTACTGTTTGACAGGTGATCTCTCTGTTCCCAAGTGTACAGAGAGGATTTTGTAGGAAGATCTGAGTACTTTCATACCTCAAGGCACCAGACCATTGCACAAGTGGCTCCACAGGAAGGAATTAGACATTGTGGACAGATGGCTGCAGATTGCTGAAGCAGAGGGTTTGGATTCTGTCAGCAACTCACAGTGTCCCAGGAATAGTTCTGTGTTGTTAAAATCACTTCTATTATTCTGATATTTGACATTCAGATATTGACTTGGCCTTTAGTTTAAGGTGTGCTTCACTAGTTATTGAGTTTGCTGAGGAAAATAAATAGTGCCAACAGGAAGATAATTAAGGTATTTATCAGTCTTTAAGTTCATCCATGATACTGTGAGTACAACAGCCATATTTGTATTTATCTCTTGTGAATCTTGAGAGGCCATAAGCCCGGTAGAGCAGTTATTACATCATTGCGGTGAAGTATCCTGGCAATGTATGTAATCATGCATCCTGAAAATCTGAGAGAACTGTGTTGATTTAGGAAATAGATTGTGATGTGAAGTTTCTGGAAAAATAAACAATTTTGCTTTATTTAAAGGGTTCAGTTTTCACCTAGAATCCTGGCTTGGAAAAAGATATTTGTAGAACTTGATTTACTCGATAGGTTTATATTATATGTCTGCAAGTATGGTGACAGAGTGTAATGTGATAGATAAAAAATAAATTGAAAATGTATTGTAGACTTAGTACATAAATTCAACTTGGAAGAATGTCAGCTTTAGTTGTTAAACTAATAACTTTGGTGAATTGAGTCATTCTCTAAGATGACTGGTACCCTTTTAAAAGATGGTTTATCAGTTTCAGTCTTTATAAAATACCAAAATTGAGACACTTTTACATTCATTCAATGCTGATGTTCCCAGCGGCAAAAAGAGCGAGTCTAGTGTGGAATGAGTAAGTAAAGTAATGTTCACTGACACTTTTGTACTGAAGTAATGAGGGTCTGCTGCCCACATACATCAAACTGCTGCATAGAGATTTGAGGATAAGCACAGGCTCTCCAGAAGTAGTCTTTATTCTGTAGTTGTCTGTCTACCTGGTTCAGTTTCAATTGATCTTATTCCATATGGATGATTATATTCTTCTTTCTTTCCGTGTCAAGCAAGTCAGTCATGGTACATTAGATACTGAGGGAAGGCATAAAGGTCTTTGTTCAAAAATGCTGTTCCATCTTAAATGTCTAAATACCCCCTCTTTTAGTTGTTGGACTGCAGATGTAAGCTGTGAATGGAGTTCAAGAAACTTAACAAACTTAAGAAAAAGAAAATAATCTTAATACTGAAGCGTTTTAAGATTTTGAGAAACACTCATGAGTTGCCAGCCTGGCAGGAATAAACGCACTCAAACATCAGATGTTTGTTGTGAAGAAATGAGGCTCTTGTACCCATATGTGAGAGCCTGTGCCACACTGCCAGTGCTCTGGTGCAGACCCCCTTCTGTCACTTAGTCACCAAAGCTGTTTTGTTTCCTATAGGTAACAGTACTTACAGTCCAAGGAGAAGAAATTTTCTCTTCAGGCTGTTTCTTATCCATAGTTAGCTGAACAAATCTGGAGGTTTACATGGAGAAACTTAGGCTGTTAAAATAACAATTTTGTCAGTGGGTTATAAAGTCTCTGCTGTAGTTGTTTATTAGAGGATTATTTTGTGATTTTACTCCTTGGATTCTTTTAATTATGAAAAAGATTTCAGACTGAAAAAGGACAAGCTTTCTCACTCAACCCATTTTCTGAAAGGCGTTGACCACGTTATTTTAGAAAATGTAATCTGAACACACAAAGATGTTCTGGCAATTACCTCATTGTACAGGAACTTAGGAGCTCAGACTCTGAATAGATGTTTAAACCATAAAATAAGTTTCTCAGCCTTTTGTGACATAGCTCTAGCATAGTTTTTTTTTTAGCTCTCATGATAGAGACACTTTCACAGAGGTACATACAGGAGGGCAATGAGGTAGTTTTTTGAAAAGTCAAACAGTCTGTATTCCTCAATTGCTTGTTCTACACCCTATTACTTCAACAGATTTGTGTTTAATTTTTTTAATGATTAGGTTTGTGTCTCTGGAAAATTGCTTTTCATTATCTACTTTGCTTTTCTAATGTACATATTTATCTTTTATTTCTTTCTTATAGGCTTTAATGAACTATATTTGCACATATAAAATAAATTTATCTACTATCTAATATTGTTCTGTGTGGATTTTAGACCTATTGCATCTGTAATTTGTTTCCATTGTTTTTAAACAAATGTTCTTTTGTATTTTTTAACAAGCTTTGCTGTTTTAAGGAGCTGTCTATTTAATCAGGAAACTTGACAATAACTTTTTCTGGTTCAAATTCTATCTTCTATTGCTTTCTGAAAAGTTGATCTAGAAAGTCATGAATATGGTAATTTCTCTTTCTGAGCAGACTCTTTTTTATGCTATTTTTGTTCCACAGTAGTTAGATGTATAGTTCTAAGTCAGTAGGCACAGTGTGAGCGTAAAATGGAGAAATGGCTTATAAAAATGTTAGCTGTAAAATGAAAATCATTAAATGATAATAATACAATAATCATGTTTCTAAATTTTGCAATGTTAATCCAAGCATCTCATTCTAGTGTGGAATGGTAATTCTTAATAAAGAATATTTTTTTAAATAGAGTTAATCTTCTAATGGAGGATAGCTGTCACTTAAATTTTGTGGATCAATGATTTTCAAGGAAAAAGAGTTGTCAGAGAAATGTGTTAAATAGAAAAGGAGGACTTGCAGTGTGTGGGATGAAGGTCAGAACAGAATTTCAGAAATACTGATTTGAACGTCTGTGTTTTTAGAGATTCTTGCTTTTTAAATCAGGAAAATGAAAATCTGTTTAGCCCAGATGAGAATATTCTAATGACATCAGCCAAACTTTCAGAATAAATATCATGATGTGGCAATGAAGATAAGGATAAAAAATATTTATAAAGATGTTGATGATAAAATAATTAAATGAAAACATAACAAAAGTTATATTGTGTCAGACTAAGTATTCAATGAAATTCATACACTGGCCAGTGATGGAAAGTGCAGGAGAAATTGAGTGTAAATTTAATATGATTGTTCCTTGGCATGGCTTTTTAGACATCCGCAAGCAGACTTTTAAGGACTTCTCAAGCTGTACATTTTCTCTATTTTATAGTAGTAATCATAGTGAATATTCCATTCTTTTGTCTAACATTTTAAGCACTTTCCATTTTAATGATATTTTTTTTTTTTTTGTTCGCCAGAGTAGACTTCAGACCTCACAACATCCTGTAGTTAAGAAGTCCACAGTTAGTTATATGGTAGGTAGAAAAAGGATTATCTTCCCTTTGTTTTAAACTTGCTACTTGATATTTTCATGGAATGTACTATGTTTTTTGTCCATTTCTTCATAGATATCTCTTTTCTGGGATGAACTGTTGTTACACAGAAATCACTCTGTATCCCTGACTGTCCTTGCTGCCCTTTCCTCTGAAAGTTTCTTCTTGCTCTGTGTTTGAAGGCTGGAAAATCATCACTGTGCACAATATTCAAGAGATGAATGCAGTGTATAGTCACAATGATGCTCTTCTGTTCTCTTGTCCTTTTGTAACAATTCCTAATGTTGTATTTGCTTTTTTACCACTGTCAATCACTTGCTGATATCTGACCCCTGAATCTCTTCTGAATGGATGTAAATAAATCACTGTGAATAACCGTTCCTTTTTGTGCTCAGTAGGTTAGTAATGGATTTAAGTGCTTTAATTTTATTGATTTATTATTTTAGCCTGCATATTCCTGTGTGAACTGCTGGACAGAAAACAACTGAGACAGGAATTACAGGACTCCCAGATGCAAATTCTGATTCCTCAAATATTTTCTTGCAATATTATTTCATCGTTTTGTCCTTCGGACTCTTAATTGTGAGAGTGGGTTGGTGGTGGCAACTCTTCAAACCTCATAGTAGGTTTGAGTAACAAGAAGTTGGATCTTTGTTTTTTAAGATTCAAACACGTGCAAGGCTTGGTCTGCTTCTTGTTGGAGAGGAAAAGTCATAAAAAAAGGATTCAATTATGACCAGGTAGAGGGTGTACAGGTGAAAACTAAACCCAAGAAACACCAGGATACAGTACACAGTCTTTGCCTTTGGTAAAGATTAAATTAAGATTCATAATTAGCAAATTATTTCAGGTGTTTTTTTAAGCAATATCCAATGATAAACTTGGAATATTATGGCAGGGATTCTTCTACTGTGTTTAATGAGCTTCTCCTAGCTAATCCAGCAAACAGGGAAGAATGCTTTTTGAGAATAAGGTGTCTGAGGCAATGGCAAAGGAACTGTCTTTTGCTATGTCAGCACAGTCGAGCTGCGACATGGTCAAGAACTGTTAAACAAAGACACTCTTTACTAGCAGTAGATAAAGCAATAAGGTTGATAATTGCACGCAATTTTATTATTCAATACTATAGAATGCATAAACTCTTTTTACAAACAAGCAAGACCAATCCAACTGTAAGCTACACAAGATACTGTCAATATGTGATGGAGAGAGACTAAGTTATCCATAGTATTTCAGCCTCTAATCTTACCCAGATTGCAAGGATGTCTAGCTGTATCTTGGGTGATTTCTCTTTTTTACATTACTTCCTTGAAAATGAGGTGACCTACTTCTCTGAGAGGCTGTGTTAAATGTATTTATTTGTTGGGCTTCACAGTCTACACCATGACTTACTAGGGAACTAAACATTAATTTCAGCAGCTCTGAGAAGTTGAGAGGATCCTTTATTTCTGCTGCCGGCTTGGTTGCTGATAGCAAATGCCTCCAGATATAGTAAGGTGCTCTTCCAGCTTCAGGTCAACCTATGTCATGTTAGCAGAGAAACCAGTATTGTGCATAGTAGTGTGAACTATTTATAATGCATAATACATTATATCTTGTATAGATATTTAAAATTAAACTGTAGCACATGTCTGTTTAATCTTGCAGGGTATTGACATAGTGCAGGTTGTAAAATATGATAAACATACGTAGCTTCACCCTAAAGTAGGTTATAGTTGGTTCCAAACTTTTCCTGTCAAGTATTACTGATTTTGTTAGGCAATGTAGCTGCTTTATCTGCAATGAGAATTATTATACTCTTTGAAGAGTTCATGAGGGTTTACAGGCATATAAATAAGATTCTAGTTTGTTATATAAATGACAATGCAGAACATAAAAATCTCTTGTAGGTCAGACTGAAATTCATTTACCTCTATATCTTAGCTTTGTCAAGGTTCAAGATGTTTAGAGAAGCTAAAAAAAAAAGAAAAGCATATATTTGAGATGTCCTAGGAATGCTCTCTGATTCCCAGCAACATGCGATACAAGGATTTACTGAACAGGAGATAGTGTCATTGTACTTAATAGTTCTTGACATATTTTTCTTCCATGAATTTTTAAAGATGTTTTTTGATTAATCTCTTTATTTAGAATCTGCAGCATTCTGTGAAAAAGAGCTTTGTAACTTAACTGTGCAGCATATGAAAATATTTCTTCCTTCACCCGCTAGTTTCATTGGGTGTCCTCTAGTTTTTCAGCTGGAAGAGCTACTGAGTAACTGTTCTTTATTTTTATATTTTGTCACATTTTGCACAGAAATCTATATCTCATCTTTGATCATGCTCTTTGCCCTTTTCTGCCCCTCTTATATTTCTACTGTGGATTTAAAATGAACAAACTATTTGCCTTGGGGTTTATTTGTTTATTTATTTTGGGACATCTGGAACTTAGTAAAATTTTGAAAAATTTGTTTTTGCCTGTTTTTACACTTCTCAAATTTATTTCTCTTGTAAAAGAGCAATGACTGAATTTGAAACCATCCTCCTACACTTTTAAAATAAATATTTTTTGTGTAGTACAGGTATCTTTTGCAAGAAATAAGTGTGCTGAGGAGCAGATAGCTTCATAAAGTTTTCCTCTTTTTTCAGTTATCAAATACTTTATGCTTTGAGAGTATTTAAACCATATGATCTATTTCGTTTGAATGAGCTTAGGCTATTTTACCTTTTCAATAGCTGTTCAGAGACATGTTGAAAGATGGCACAGAAGTATAGATTGTCATTACACATAAGGGTTCTCACACAAACAGAGATTTATTATCCTTTGTGGGCTAAACTGTCATGTTTTATGTTGGTTTTGGCTGCCATAGAGATTATTTACATAATTTCTGAGTGTATGCACAGAAGACCACATACACAGCTTTTTATTTTTTTTTATTAAACTGAACATTTTATCATTTTTATTAAATTAAAATGGTATTTGTTTATTTTTACCTTCTTCCTTACTGTGGGGTCACATAGACACGTGGGTCTATGGCTTTTTGGAGTTTAATGAAACAGTATGCTTTGTTCTTTTAAGGCACCAGTCACGGATATAGCAGGTGAGCATTGACAGAATAGGCTTCTAAGGTTATATAAAACCATCACATCATTTACAGCTGCATCTCTGGCCTTCATTGCTGTGATAAAAGAGTTTGGGGATATAAATAATATTTCTTTTAAAGTATATTTTTAGTTTGGTCAGCAATTGAATCAAATCAAGCAAAAGTAAAAATATTTTAGACTTTTCAGGGAATGAATGTGTGTGTTCAAATAGCAAGGCTTCTCTTTTTTACATTCAGAAAAACCCTGGCCTAAATTCACAAGCCTTTTAGAGAATGAGGAGCTGCTGTTGGGGTCATTTTTCCCAACAGTGACTGAATCATATCCCAGAATGAGGGACATGCATTCACTACTTTTATCTACAAACTAGATTTAACTGCAAATCACTGGCATCAGTTTCTTAACCCTTGCATAATAAGGTATGGAGGCAACTTGCCTCAGAATGGCATTGGTTGAAATCTTGGGAGTCTGGAGTTCTGAACCTCTACTTCTCCTGTCCCTGGGTTTATTACTCACTCCCACTGGTGGGTAAAATTAATCCTTCATTCACCACCCTATATAAAATTATTTGAACAAAAATTTAAAGGAAAATATGAAACCATTACAACTGGGAGTCAATATTTTTACCTTTCAGTAACAATTTTTGAGATTTTATGTTCTTGAAGTATGCAAACTGTACTTTAAGCAAAATTATATTCTGGTTTGCCACATTTTAACAATGTTCGTGTAACTATCAATACTCTCTACCTTTCCTTTTCTACAAAGCAGTTTGTCATGGGGCTTTTAATGAAAAATGTCTTAAGTTACTAAACATTAAACTATTTAATATAGATAAAATAATTTTTAATAAATAATGTAAATCAAAACTTCCCTTTATGTTTGCATTAAAAGTGGCAAATAGAAATCAGGTTCTGGGATGATTTGTACAGATGTTCTTCTGATGCCATGTCTCTGAATGTATAGGATAATGACCTACTTGGATAAAATTATGACTCTTACCCTAATGAAGGATGAAGAACTAAGGAAGAGAAAAGAGGTCTTCCATGTTTTTTTAAAAATATGGGTTTTGTCCTCTAGGTATGTTTTTTAATAGGAAAGTGGCAGTCTCTCAAAGAACGTTCTTAAACAGACTGCTACAGCATATCAATCAAAGAATGTGTCTTTCAAACTAAGTATTTTTATAGAATTTATTTTCTAAGTCTCTGTGGTTGCCTGGACTTAATCAATGGGAATATGAAAATCAAACTTCAAGACTAATTACAGAATTTGAAGTACAAAGGCAGAGGAAAAAAGCAGAAACAGAATGTGACAAAGAAAGAAAAGATAGGAGTAAACCCACAACTGTTCTGTCATAATTATAAAAGAGATTTTTTTATAACTTTGAGGAAAACATATTGCTACTATTTCATTATGCCTTTTTTTGCCCTTCCATCCACTTTTGAGGCATATTTTTCCATGCTGAAGAATAACTTAAAATAGTAATTCAGACATTTTTTATTCTTAGCATTCAGCCATAGATGTAAAAATTTAGTACCTGAATCTAAGAAACTTATTCAGTGTAGTATTCCATAGAACATACCACTTTAAAAATACAATTATAATGGAAAAAAAATCCATTATCCCCTTTAATGATAGGTTAAACATGATTCCAAATGTAAATTTTTAAAACTTACAGATGGCTGTCCCAGGTAACAGCTATTCAGGGAACCACAAGAAAAGATTTTTAAGTTGATCTGAAAGAGTACACAGGATCCAGTTCAAAATGTTACTGTCAAAGAGCTACTCTCGAACTCTTTAGGTCACTATAATGTAATTAGATTCAATATCCTGACAAGAACAGCAGAGTTCATTATATTACTGCCTACCTTAAAAAGAAGATCTATGTTAAAATGAGGAGTTCATCAAAAGCAAATTGAAAGGACCATTCACAAGGGTAAAGCACATTCAGATGTAATGGAGATAAGTTTAATTTTAAAATATCAAATTAGAGGCTCAGTAAAATTCACACTACCATATCAAAACAGATTTTAGTGGTGAGATAAAAGGTGTCATTAAAAAGAAGAGTCAAAGAAATTACTAACTAGGAAATTGATATTCAGAAGGTCCAAAAAAGAAAACTGGAAAAATCTACATACTGTGCTTAACTATAAAAATATTACAACATTCCAATAAAATCTTGAAAAATAACTTGGTAAAGGCATAAAAAACTATCAAAAAGATTTTTGGCCATGTATAAGCAACAGAAAGCCTTAAGAGTCTACAGCACCAATAGATAATCACAGAGTACTTATATATGAGTTAAGTGGAAAGACTAAATGAATCTATGCTTCCACATTCATGTGGAGCACAAGGGAAGGGCTGAGGGTATGTCCCCTTACAAGAACACTCTTACTACAGGCTGTGTGTTAGAAGATACGTTTCAAATTACAGGGCAAGGAGAAGAACAAATCAATCATATGAATCATAACAATTTGTAAAGCAGGTAGAGTGTTAGTTTGTAGGTATATGGCTAAGTGGAGTTTACAGAGCTTTTCTAAGGGGAAATCATGCCTCAGAAATTACTTGATTTTTCTGAAGTAAAAAAGAAAATAAATGGAGATCATTAATGACAGGCCTGAAACACTTTTGTATTGTGTACGTAGCCTCAACACAGAGAGCTGGTTGGTTTGTTTGTTTGGTTGGTTGTTTGTTTTAAAAGAGTTATATCATCAGGAAATTTTGTTCTTAAAATAGGATACAAAATAAAATACCAATATGTCTTAGGTCTCCCTAAACCTAGGCAGTTATCATCTAGAATGGTAATCCAAAGGCTGAAAAGACCTGCAGGGTAGTCTTATCCAGAGGTACAGTAAAACTATCTTAATGCCTCTTGTGACATGAAAAATTGTTTGTTTCTTTACATTACACACAATATTCAAAGCACTGAAATGGCAACACTTGGCAAAGGTGTTGTGATTAACTAAATGGGAGAGATTATCAAAGTGCATCACAGCTCAAAACATGAGTAGCAGGAGAAATTGTTAAAGGAAGGAGAGGTGCGAGGTAGGGCTAACAGGAGTGGCAGGCAGAGGGGACTAGTTCATACAAAGTTAAAGTAACAGATCAAATGATCCTTAAAGCATTTAGCTACCCAATATGGCTTAAACATTGATCAAAGTATTCTACAAGAGTAGCAAACAGTTCACATAGAATTGACTCTCCAAAGGAAAAGCCTGTGAAATACTATTGCTGTAGTTATACTTAAGGATGTCTCCATCACCCTGTTTATATATCTTTTCAGAGATTTCTTTTTGCCTTTAATAAAAAAATACTGGGTTTTGACCCTTTGGTTCATAATTGCAAATGGTGAAAAATAGATCATATTACCAGAAAAACTAAAGTTGTTTCCAGGCTTTATACATAAAGATTATAACTATTGGGGTTTTTTTTTTGCAGTGACCTCCTTAAATCTAACTTACCCTCATTGCTGCTATCACAATCCCTGCAAAAGCAGACAGCAGGGGAGGGAGAAGTTCCTCTTAAGGATGGGCAAAACTGAAGAATTGCAGAATGCTGTTGAATGAATGGATGATAAAATGTCAATACTCATAAATGTAAAGTAATATACATGTTAAAAACAGTCCTCCCATTACATCCGCAATGGTGTGCTGTGCTCTTGGTTTTATCACTTAAGAATGAGATCTGTGAATTATAATAGGTTGTGCTCTGAAAATGTCACCTCGGTGCTGAGTAGCTATCAAAAAAGCAAATATGACATTAAGAATTATTAGGAAAGGAAAAGAGGACAAAAGCAAATATCTTTATACCACTATGTGAATCTGTTGCCTTTACCTTGAAGTCTGTATGCTGTTCTGGTGTCTCAAAAAGGACAAAACAAAGCTAGAAAGAGTACCGAGAAAAGCAGCATGGATGATCAAAGGTATGGAAGGGGTTTAGTACAAGGACATGACTAAGTAGGGCAGGGCTCTTCAGTTTTGAAAAAACTGACTAATGAGGGGGAAGGTGGGAGGTAAGACAGGAGGTTATGAAGGTCAGTGGCATGAAGGGACATAAAGAGGTTCATTGTTTCTCATAATTAAAGTATGAGTGAAATTATCATGTGGCAGATTCAAAATGTACAAGGGATGTACCTATCGCAGTGCACACTGCTTGTAAATGATACTGATTTTGGCCAAAGCTTAGAATGATTCAAAACCCCAGATTTATAAATTATTGGAAGAGAAATCCAATAAGGCAACTATGCAGGAAATTTACCTCTGTTTCAGCAAGCTTTAGCTGAAAACATCAAGGATATCTTGAAAGAAATAGCACTTCTCTAGTCTTCTCCACACATCTATTTCTGACTACTAGTGGAGACATGGAGGTGTATTTGCCCTGCCCCAGTACAAAAAGTTCTGAAGTTGTAGAGTTGGCCTGTGCTGGCTCTGAAGTCATGTGAGTGGAGGAGGAATACCCTTCTTAGAAACTTTGGACATAAACCTGAATACAACTCCTACAGTGTGTACTAGAAGGTGAACACAAAGAATTTAATTAATCTTCTGTTCCGCTATAAAATATCATTGTGCAGAATTCTCCAGCTTGAAACTATTTTAGAGAGCAGGCAGAGATGATGACTGCTTTCATTGATTGTGTCTTTGACTGTGGATTTTTCAGACCGTGCAGGTTCCAAATCCCTATGGTTTTCTATTTTTTTTCTCGGCTTTTGCAAAGGGACTGCAAATAGCTTGTGTCCATGGTTTGTGCGGTGTTAAGAATGCTTATGTGGATCATGACTTACGAAGATGCATGACTGGCTGATGGTTAGAAATATTTTCACCTTGGCTTGTTTCTCTACGAAAAATCATGAATTTTAGAGCCAAAAGTGTTTAAAGTGTAGACAGACGAATATATACAGAACCTCTGCAGCAGAGTCTAAAAATAGGGTCTGGTTGGTTTTCTTTGTCATGCACTGTGAATTTTAATACTTCAACCATATATGTATAAAGGTTACTGTGAATTCAACCCTGTAGCAACTGAAGGCTCATTGCCTCTCAACAGACCTACTGTGGGAGAAACATTGCAAGCGGAGCTTGTCTTGCTTGACTTCTTTGCACTGACCTGGGAATTTGCTAGATGTTTTCTGCACTGTTTTGTCTGAGGGTTGTTTGAGGCAGTACACAAGAGAGGCTATTTTTATTTTGTGGTATGGTTGGTTGTTTTTTTTTTTTTTTTTTTTTTTTTTTGTTTGTTTGTTTGTTTTTTGTTGTTGTTTTTTTTTTTCTGAACAGGAAAAAGAACAAAAAAATAGAATCAGCGGTTTACCTGAGATGATGGCTTCTATACTAGTGTAGAGAAACATATTGGACAATAAAGTGATTAAAACTCATATTGATTTCCTTCACCAGTTAAAAATATATTTGTTGAATTGTTAAACATTTGTGACATTGGTCCTTTAGACATAATTCCCCTCAGAGGAACTTATAGTAGGACTGAGAGTGATTTCCCACCTTGTAGCTTATCAGTGAATATGGGGTAGGAAACTAGTTCATCTCTAGAGCACTTGCAGTCAGGTTTAATAAGAGAAGGACTTAGCTTTTTCTGTGTTTCAGGTTCTTTGACTTCAGCAGAGCTTTTTCCTCTTAGCTCTGTGAGAGCAGAGGATGAGTGCTGCGGATGACTGTGCTCAGCTTTGGGTTTTGCAGTACAGCAGGGAGGTTGTCAAACTTGAACAAGTCCAGCTGATACCAACCAGATGTTTAAGAGACTGGGTTATATGATATGAGGAGCAGCTGGGAGACCTAGCCTTTTTTCAGCCTGAACAAGAAAGCTGAAGGGGAATTTCTGCTACCTAAGCGCTGTTTATAGAGAAGATGGGGCAAGACTTGTGCATGTGCTCAAGCTGCAGCAAGGAAAATTCTGTGTGATCATAAGACAAACTTCTCAGCTTTGAGGGTGATCAAATGCTGCAGCAGGTTGCCCAGAGAGACTAAAATCTTCATCCTGGAAGATCTTCAGAACTTGGCTGTCAGTAGCCTGACCTAATTGTGAAGATGGATCCATCCTTAAATCTCGCCCTGCTTCCAACAGGAGGCTGGACCAGACCGTTTCCAAAGGTTTCTGTCCAAACTTTACAGCCATGTGAGTGCATGACCCTGTGTAATCTAGGACTTGAAATCGTTTTACAAAACTTTGTTTATGACTAGAGAAAACCCCATTATTCTGTAAGTTCTGCCTCTCCTTGACAACTACAGTGCTTCTCCTGGTTCAAGTTTAAAAGTGGCTTTTTTTTGGTAGTGGTTTGACAAACAAACATGTTTTGGGTATTTTTGATTTGTGTGGATTTTTACTTCTTTTTAGGATTACAGTTTGCAATAAGAGGGGTCTGTTCTGAAAATTATATGGACACTGGCAAAGATTTTTCTAGTAGTTTATTGCAGGATCTTTCCAGGAATCAAAATTAGGCTGATTGGTCTGTCATTCCATCAGTTCTCATTTTTCACCTTCTGAAGAGACAAATGATATATTTGCCCTTCTGCAGTCCTCTGGGACCTCCCCTGTCCTCCAGAAGCTCAGAAAGATAACTGATTCAGAAATTGCTGTTTAGTTTATCTAAGTTGAATTTAATAAGGCCTAGTCAATTTGAACACACTTATCTTACCTAAATATTCATTAATATATCCTTTGCATACTTTGGCTTGCAATCCAGTTTTTTTCTTTGTCTTGAATGTCTTGTCAAGATTTACCGTGTTGTGAAGGCTGGTGTGAAAGAGGTATTAGGTAATTAAGTTTCACCTTTCCCTCCATTATTTTTTCTCCTTTTCTGTTACCACTGACCTGCTTGTTTTCTTTTTTACCTTATAGGGTACTTAAAAATTATTCTTTTTGTTCCTTTGTCTCTTGCAATTTGAAACTCATTCTATACTTCAGCTTTTTCTGCTTTATATACTTTTTCTCTATATTCTTCCTTTGTTATATGATCTTGCTTTCCTTTTCTGTATGATTACTTTTGACAGCCAGGAATTGAGGATTTCCAAGTGCAATGGCTTACTCTTTCCTTTATTTGGGATAATTTGTGCATTTAAAGTAACCTTCTTGCATTAGCTGCCAGCATACCTGCATATGTTTATCCTTAAGTCATCTTTTAAAAAGACCTTTAACCAGTTTCCAGAGTTTGTTGAAATCTGCTGGGTGTGATGGTGGTGTGTTAATGGTTTATTTCTGTAGTTGTCATATCTCATTTTTCCTAACAAATCAGGTTGTGACTGTTTTCCCCAGAAGACCTCTCTTCATATCATTAATCCATTCTTTCCTATTTGATAGCACCAAACCTACAATAACCACTCCCATGGTAGCTTCTTCACTCTGAAATGACAATCTGCCTCCAGTGTGGCATCCTGACAAGTTAAGTCTTAGTTTTCTCATGTGGTACCTAAGTAGTCAAAGTGTCACATCTTCTTTAGATGCTTTTAAAGTTCCACATTGAGAAAAACCAACACCCTCCCCTCACAAAGAAAAATAGGTAGTCCTCACTTTCTTCATCAGTTTAACAAGTCTGCTTCTTTCTTTTTTTCCTTTGCACCAACTCCCCAAGATATTCAACAAACTCATGTTTTTTCTTTAGCTGTTTCCCTATTTTATTGCATTTATATGTGTTCTTGAAACTAAGGACATTTGCACTTTTTTTCTATGGAGAGAGCTCACTAAACAAGTGACTGTTCCACACCAATATTCCAGTCCTGTGATTTACCTCACAAAACTCTGCCATTCCAGTTATGTCTTCACTTGCAAATTAATGTCTCATTCTTTTTGCTTTGTGTTCACCAGACTGGCATGCCATTCTTCCCACATGCCCAAGGAAACTTTGTCATAGTGTTTTAGGACTTCGACCAATTCAGTTAAATACTTTCAGAGTCTTCAGTAATCTTTGCAGCTGTTAGGAAATACTTACATGACTATCAGGGACTTGATGTGGGCATCTAACTTGGCTAAATTAGCATCTTTGTTCTGCTATTCCTGTTGGTGACAGTGTCAGCTTAGCTGCTATTTGGCCATACCATGCAAAGTTCATCCATCCACTATAATGTTATCTTTACCTGTCGAAGCAACCCTAGTTTTGACAAATAAGACTTTTTACTCTTTTAGGATTAGCTAAATGAATAAAGAACGAACATTACCGGTAAATAAAAAACTACCTGGCAAGTGAAGAATGAAGTAAAAAGGAGAAACTGCAATCCTGTGTGGAGGGGACAGAAATCAGAAGTTCTTCTCTATCTCATAACAGAAAAGAAACCCTGAAAAGACCTGAGGAAATGAGGAGAGAGCCCTCTGCCAGAGAACCCCTTCTACCATAGGTGGCAAGATTAAATAGTGAGTGGGGCTTGGATAATGCTACAAAATCACAGAAGGACCTATGTGTTTTAGTCACAGAGACAGAAGTTTCTTAAGCCCCTTAAACAATTTTTTATTTCAAAACAGAGAAAATACATATTTAAGGACAATTCCAAATTCTACATCAGAATGTTTTGAGTAGTATGTGGCCATAATGGCAAGTCTGTCTGCAGTGTAGAAACCACATTTACAATACTTCCACTAAAATAAATTGTTATTTTGGGAAGAACAGTAATTCTCTCAGTAAAGGTTGTCAGAATATTCCTCTCTGGTATTAATTGTCAAAATATGTTTTTAAATTGTAAGAATTATGAAATTAGTGCATTTTTACCATGCGTTTTTCTGTGACATGAGTTTAAAGATAATTTGCCATCATTAATGTAATTAGTTTTTAAGTTCATAAACCACAGAGAAAGCCAGTTTTTAGCTCAGATTTTAGAGGCTGCAGGATAGTAAAAGTCCATGTGAAAAAATGGGAACAGTAACAAACGCTCGTTTATCTAATTTTTTGCCAGATTTTATCCTTCTGCTTGGTAAAGAGAGTAATCCATTTGCTGCCAAGGATCTTTACTCTTTTGGTAATGCAACATAGTCATGAGATTCATCAGACTGTCAGGTTTATGAACCCTAGCTGCATTCAAAGGGTGTTTAATAATTCAAACAGGAAGTTTCCTGTATCTTTGCAGCAAAAAGTTAAAGTGACTAGCTGGTCCCTACTATTTAGTATGTGAAAAACTGAGTTTGAAATATCCAGTATTTAAACATTCATCGGATCAAAGCAACAAATAGTTTTATTTTAATTTCTTCTACCACTCATAATATGGAATTAAATTTCTAACTGTATCATTTATTTGATAAATGTTTTACATTTGCAAAGTCTTATATCTTCCCTCTTAATACACAGAGAATTAGAATAAAATTCTGAAATTTTGGGGGAAATTTCAGTATGTATCACAGATTGTTTTTTATTCCATATTAAAAAAAAAAAAAAAAGTATAAATTGTTTCCAAATGATTGGAGTTTAGACAATTTTATATATGTATCAGATAATCTTGTCAGTACATTGAGCAGCATTGCAGCCTTGGCTGCTTTTTGACAACAGAAATTGATAGTTGTTAGCACATTCCTGTATTCTGCTATCAGTTATGCAGACATGTTTTCCCATAACAAAGCCAGTCATGGAGCATAATTTGTGAGATACAAATACTTTCAGACAGACTCAGCAGCCTGCTATAAATAAAGCACTTTTTTGACAGCACTGATCAGCATTAGACAACACCATAAAGCAGTAGAGTGCTCTGCACTCGTTGCCTCAGATGAAGGCAGCGTGACAAGGGCTGCACTTTCAGGAGCCTGTGTCAAATGGTCTTCTGCTCTGTGTGTTGGAAGAAGTTGGGAAGAAGAAAAATGTGGGTTATCTATGAATTTCTACAGAAAAACTCATGGTTTTCCTAGAGGGAAATGACTCCTTAGTTATTTTCACAAATGTGCAGTAGGTATTAATAAAGGAATACAGGTTTCTGGGAGCTAAACCTTCTTAAACCAGAATAAAAATGGAATAGGTACATATGCCTATAACAATTCTGTTATTAGAACTGCAAATACTTCATAAATATACGTTCGCTTTGGTATTCTTAACACAGAATAAAAGTAGCTTGACTATCATTCTTGAGAGGAGGCAGATGGGTTGTCTGTGCCAGGTTTGCTCAGCCCTGGAGAAGACCATGACAAGGGATGGGGCTGGATGAGTCACTCCAATGACCTGCAGATCCAGCTGCCCTTTTTCCTGGGGGGGGTCTTTCTTCACGTGGCTGGGAGCACATCTGCCATGGGATCAAAACACAGACACTTCCATCATGAGATGAGTGGGCTACAGGGGAGCTGGTGATGTGCCAGTGGGTGTTTTTGTGTGTTGCAGCCCATGTTGGGATGAATACCTGTTTTTATAATAAAACCCTGGAAGTTTGTAACTGTCCTATAGCATGACATGGAGAAATTGTAGTGTCTGCCCTCTGTGGTTCATCCTGGCCATGTGGTGCTTCTCGAGGGATGAGCTTCACCTTACATCAGCTGGAGACCACATTTCAGTGCCAAATTGTCTTCTGACAAAACTGGATGTTTCTTCAAACATCAGACATACTGTGAATCCTTCAAAAGCCTTGGTGCAGCTGTAGCACACTACTTAATTTATTTTATACTTTATTTCACCTTTGAGCATGAAGGTACTAATGCTTGGTATACTCATTCTTCTGTTTTCCAATCTACTAGTAGTACCTTTTTCCCCTTCAAATTTGTAAAACACATGCATATTCCTGAACTTAATTGTTCTATTAATTAAAGATGAACATATACCTTTATTTTTTGAATTGTTCACTCTTCATTTACTGTGACAGAAACAAAGACAGGGCTCATTAGATTTTCCTAAGAGGTAAGATACCATAAAATCAGTAAACATAGTAGTTTCCCATTTGTGTGCTCTTACCCTCTTGATAAATGTGAAGTAGTTTAAATATCTGTAAGAAAGTGGAAAGTTTTTAACCACGTGGGAAAAAGATGCTACCATGAATAAACTGATGCATTTCAAGGTCATGTTCTAGTTTTCTACACAGTAGCATCCCTGTAACTACAGATGTACATAAATATTTTGTTATTCAGGAGTAATGCTATTAATTTTGATGGATAAGTCTAAGTATGTTTTTGGCCTTACATTTCTAAAAATACCTCCTAAATTTTAATGACTTCTTTCTGCATAATTACTTAGCCAGAACTTTTCAACTTTTTAATGAATAAAATATGATAAACATACATGAATATGGTCTATTTTCATGTCAAGTAATGCTCAGATTTGCCTTGTCAGACCTATTTTTCTAAAGTGGCAGGTAGCAGAAGCACCCAGAGCAGGGAGCTGGAGCTAAAAATATTGAATCTTACAGATGCCTCTGCCAGCTCAGCCTTGAATTCTTTCCTTTATTTTCTTCAGGACCCCATGTTTCTTTTCAATTTAAAAGATGCTTCTCCAGAACAACTGTCTTACTATGACAATGGCTGGGAAGGTTAGGTTACAGAAATACCTTTCTTTCTGCACATCTGTTTAGATTCTAATTGTTTTTTGTATTTTTCTGAAGTCCATTTGGAGTAAATTAATATAAAGTATGCTGAACCAGGATTAAAGAAGATGACTTAATAAGCAAGCCAAGGAGATAGTGGGTAAACTCCAAGTAATATATTGCAAAATCTAGCAAATTCCCTCCCTTCCTCCCTCTCCCCCCACCGCCCCTTACTTCAGTTATGGAGAAATAGAAAACCTTTTATCTTTTTAAAAAGTTGTGGTTAACACTTTTTAAAGTGTTACTGATCCTGATGCCTAATCTATTTTTCAACCCTGATACACAGTATTGACAGGGCAAGTCACCATTTCCTCCACGAGCTAAACGTATAAAGACATGTTCAGTAGTGTTTGTGAAACACTTGAACATGATGGTGAGGAGAACCATCAGAAAGGCCACATGGAATGGTGGGTTTGGATGCATTGTATACTTTGAGGATGTGTAGAAAACAAGGAAGGGACAACTAACTAAATGTGATTTAAATAACATGGCCTCATTCCTTTTGTGAAGATGGTCTAACTATGGACTTAGGGACAAATAAGTAGAGATATACCTATGAGACCAAAATTATGGCTTTACAGTATCTAATAAACCCACATAACATAAAAATATTATTGCAATGTTAAACTGTATAGAGTTGTTATGGTTTAACCCCAGCAGGCAACTAAGCACTGCACAGCACTATTTTAGATGCTAAGAAGCAAAAATAACTCCGTCCCAGCTGAAATCAGGACAAGAGTGCATATATGTATGTATAATATTGTAAATTGGTAAACTAATAGGGCAATATTACCTAATGAACTCTAGCTTTGTGATTAAAAATGTCTGTAATTCTCTCAAAACATTTTGTCTTACTTTTTATCTCTATGCCATTCCTTAGTTTATTTTGCATGTTGTGAAACTGGTTAGACAATTATAGTAACTTTGTAAACCATAGCTGTGTTGTTTAATTGAATACTTGTTTGTGGAGGCAGCATCAGCCAATAAAAGAAAATTTTAATCTGTGGTTGTTTTTAAACACGCACACAAGTTATATATATGCATATATATAAAAAAGAATTTTGCACTTCATTAAGCCATCACATCCCCTTTGTGGAACATTTGTTTCTCTCTAGAGGAATTACAGTCTTTCCCATGATCCTGGAATTCTGTTAATTGCTTTTCTCTGAGGTAGACTTTAATTCTTTCTCTTGCAAGCTAATCCCATCTTTCATGAAGTGTTATTAATTTAGAAATTTCAAACAGATTTTTTTTTTTTTAATAAGTAACCTTCCCTATTCTGAATCTAATTAATCACCAAACTTTGAGAGGATGGCAAGGAAGCAGAAATTCAGGCTTCCTCTAAACCCCCAAACCTGATTTGTGTGTGTATTTTTAAACTGATTTTTAATGCTTTTGAAGTGAAGATAATCTGTTAAGAGAATGCTGTGGTGATGTTTCCCAATGTGACAGGGAAGGACTCACCAGAGCATGTGGTTGGTTGTGATGGACAGGTTCACTGGTACTCATCTGAAGCATACTAGGGACAACTTGGTTAAAGACATGTAGGGATGTGAATGTTTATCCTGATGACTGCGCTACAGCGTAAAAATTGCTGCTAAACTTTAGCCAGTCGCAGCAGCCTGGAGCTCCATGGTGTGAATTATATCACTTTCCTAAGGCACTTGCATTGCTGAGGGTACCTGCCTTGCTTTACTGGAATGCTAACTTTAGTGGTGGAGAGTGGGTACTGAAAGCAGTAGCAAGAAGAGATACTGTTACACGTTTTTAAGCCAAACAGAATGCCAATTTTGACTCAAGCCTATTCCAACTTCTCATTAAGGCTGTTTCTATTTCAGTGGCCATACATGGTGTCTACTTGATAATCAGTCAAGTGAGCAAGCTACTTAATCCTACTGAAGAAGTGATGTCAGGGATTTTTTATCTCTGTGGGTGTCTTTTGCAATGGAATAGACTACGGCATAGAGAACTTCAGCATGGTGATAATAAATTTCCTCTTAGAATTTTCTTTTTGCATACTTTTAGGAGCACTTCTAGTACCTCCAGAAGTTCATAGAAGATTACAGTCTCCTTTAATTCAGGAAAATTAAGCAGCATTTAGTAGACTCAGGAAATAATAAGACAATCCAGATTCTGTTTGTAAAATACATGTAACTACCTAGTAGGTATATTTGTGTGTTTGTATTGTGTCATTATTACTCTCTTCAGTAAGCAGTAAGAGCTATTAGACGTATCCTTGTAAAACTTTGGTTATTAAATTCAGAGATTTAATAGAGTACAGCATTTAACCTACACTAAACCTAAAAAGTATTAGCTAAAAATGTCTATTTCAAATTATGCCAAATGACTGTGGACTTCTGACTTTTAATAACAAGCCTTTGAACATAGGTAATACCTCGCTCTAATGTCGTAGCTGCAGACAGCACACAGGCAGCTACCGTGTTCCTTTAGCCACTTTCATTAAACATTTCTGAAATTAATTCAAATTGTTTTATAATATATTGAGGTGAAGAGCTGATTATAGATGACCTTGTAGCAGTAGTTTTGTAATAAATGGACTTAAAGTCATCCATAACAAAGCATGGATAAATCTGATTTATACTGATAAAACAACCTTGTTCCATTATCAAAGATAAGGGAGGGTGACAAGACAGGAAGTTAGTATTGATTTACCAGAATATGACAATAACAATAGAATTATTTCTAAAATATATATGTTGTGGGTTATTCACTGTTTGCATGCATTACTGAGATTAAAAGTTGAAGGAAATTACTATATTTTTAATTAAAAATAATTCCTCCCCATTTTTTCAAGACTGTTTTGAGTATAACCAAATATTTCTTTCCTTCCACAGTTTTAAATATTAGAATTTAATAGCTTCTTTTGTTTGATACACACCATTAGACTCTTTCCCAGAAGTAATTTATCACTATATATTTATATCATGAGTCAGCAAGTCTCCCAGATGAGAAATGAACCTCTCTGATGTCACATATCGTATCCATTTTGGCTTGTTTAAATTTCTGTAAATGCACATTTAGCATAATAAGATTTAGATTCACACTTAGGAATACCAGCTGATGCATATGAAAGTAAATGAATGTGTGTTCATACTGAGCACACACATTTTAAGAGAGACCCTCCAGTAATTTCATTATTCAATTACACTGTAGACATAGGTTTAGCAAGATGCCTAAATAATCTGTATCTGAGATGTCACATAGGATAATCTACATCTAAAATAGGACTTTTAATTATTTACAATGCAGACATTACTATGTTTTATGTCATTTTCACATTAGACATTATTTCCTAAAATGTAACAATTTTTCTATTGTCTATTGCAGAAAATAAATCAACCCTGCTGCTTAGCTTTTCTTAGTTGGTATAGCCATAATTAAGTCTTGGATTATTTTAATTATTTTCATTATTTTTATTCTTTTCCTTGATTGATTGCTTTGAAACATATTGAAATGAATAACTATTTTTCCTGGAAAAAAATAATTTTGACCTTTTCCAAAATAGCTACAATTTTCTCTTAAGCCTTTAAGACACTGAGATCACTACGTCTTGGAAAGAATTTCACCCTTTGACTTCAAGCATGAAAGAATAGTGTGGTGAGAAGGTAAACAGTCAGCTGATGATCAAAATAGACATGTTGTGTTCAAAATTAGACATCCTTAACCTGATTGGAAGAAAAGTAGCACCTACTAAGAAGGGGTGGAAGGAATGTAAAGTGCCCAGTTCCTTAATTTGTTTCAAAGGAGATAGAATACTGGGCTGGAACATTGCTGCAATCAGGAGGGCTTTAGCCATAGATCACAGAAATGTGGTCATGATTTTTGCTTTTTTAAATAGTGATTTTCAAGCTGGTGAATTGCAGAGTGGGGCTGTAAATGCTTTTGTCTCATATAATTCTCCGGGAATTAGATGTCATTATGTTTGCCTTCTCTCTTGCTCATTCAGATTTTTTGCCTGTGGGTCTGCAGCACGGTTGTGTAAGACAGCAAAACATCATTCTGAATTTTTATGAAATATTTTGTATTTCAAGACTTTTATTATGGAAAAAAAAAGGACCGTTAAAAAATGACTAACTGTGGTAAAGTAAGAAGATGGACCCTGCAGTGATTTGGAATTCTGTAGTAGGGAGTTAGTCTTCCAAACAGAATCCAGTTCACTGGGGACAAGGAGTCTGTGGACTCTGACTTTAGCTATTCATAAATTTCAACTCACTTAGCAAAAAGTTCTTGAGACGAGTCAGTTCCTCCTCTTAAAAGGCTTTGCTGCCACACTGTGGAAAAAAAAAAAATTATTCCATGTAAACTACTGTTGTAAATAACACAGAAGCTCAGTTCCTATCTCACCCCAGCATTCACCCCACCCCTCAAAAAGACAGCCTAAGAACTCTAAAATAAAAATACAATGTTGGGAAAGCTAACAATTTACTTTCAGTTTCTGCTTTGGCCTTATTTGTATACCCTAAGAGAGGAAAACAATGGCAATAATATGAAGAACATGAATTAATAGAGGACTGATAGAAATCAATTGAAGGATTCCTCCTATTTATAAATGACATGTCCAGAAAAACAGTTATATAGAAGAGATATCCAAAGTCACTGTCACTGAAGATACTAAGAAAAAAATGGCAGTAAGTTAAAAAAAAAAAAAAATAGAACCAAAAGAATTTTTCAGATATGACTTTCTTGAATTCGTATTTCTAGTTTGGTTTTTTTTTTTTTCCAATCTGGATTGATTTCTGCTTTCAATGAACCAAGACACTGATTTCTGTATGAGCAATGTAAGGTATGTCCAAAAGGCAGGAATTCGCAGTGCTTTTTTTCCTTTTTCAATTGTTGTTTTAATTTGGTTTGTTTCTTGTTTTATTTTCTTCATTTTCATTTTCAAGACATCATTTCAATAACCAGAATCCTAGCCTGGTGTAATGCACCAGGGCTAGTGCTTGTTACAGATTTCAGTACAAAAGGCACTCAGACTCTGTAAAGTATTGAATAAAAATACCATTTATTGGTGCTAACGTTAGAAGGGAAAAGAGCATAGTGTAGATATTCCTACGACCCTTCAGATGGACTGATGGGCAAAACACACCGTGCAGATCCCGCCTTTAGTGCTCGTATGGGATTTCCCTCCCAGTGCGCAATTCTGTGCACCGCTTCTCCTGCCAGGGATGTTCACATGAGACCGTGGTGCTTCATGTCAAGGTAAAGATAAACACACGGAGGTGGTTTAATGGCTGGTGCCAAGTGGAGCTGCCTGCAGGCTCCCTGGGTACAAATAGCTGGTGGAGTCCACCTGCACCTGGGAGCTGGGATGGAAACACTAAATCTTCCTACCAGCCTGGCTTAAGATGCTCTCTGTGTTCCTAATTTAAAAATACTATTTGCATCTGTGCTGGTTTTGGCTGGGGTAGAGTTAATTTTATTCATAGCAGCTATTATGTTTTGGATTTGTGCTGGAAATAGTGGGTGGGATGAAGTATCTGGATTATAAAAAATGAACTAAATTTCTAGATTCTTAGATCTGGTCAATCTAGGCACATTGTAAACACCTCAATATAGAAAGAGGTAACCATACAAGTAAAATAATCGGAATAGCATAAATTTAAATAATAATGTGATATATTTCGGACATTGGAGATACAGATTTAACCACTTGACAAAATCTCACAACTAATGAAAAGGATGTTTGTAAAAATATCCATCTTATGTAATTTTTATTTCTTATTTAAAAAAAAAAAACATAGAATTTTTACAAAGTTCCTTGGTGTCCATGTCTAAAAATAGAATGTTTAACTATCTCTTTACATCAATGAACTTAAAAATGTATTATACTGAAAAATTATTCACTGTATCACTAAACATAAAATCTACTTAGATCTTTTACTATCTCATATAATATTAAATGATAATGTTAAGGATAGAGTAAAAGTTAATGGGAAAATTTTTTAATTGCGAATTTTTGAAGAGAAGAGCAAAAGCTAAGGGAAACGTTTGGAGTGGTAATTTGTGTATCTCAATATACATGCTCATTAAAAATCAAAAAGCAAAAAAATTAAAGTGTTTTTAATTTAGCTACCAAAGGGATTCAACTCACTTCTCTGTAGTTAAAAGCTGTAAAAATAAAATTAATCTTGGTTTATTGTGAGCATGTATGAGACAGTAGAATTCAGTAAGAGCACTTTTCGCATACTTCCCTGAAGGTTAGATATTTTTTTTTGAAAGAGCTTTGGAACAGAAGGTATTTGTCAGTTAATCAGATGGTGTTTTGATGAAATTTTTTGTTTCTCTATCTCATGACTAGTTTCTGTGATAATCATAGTTCTAAGGTATAGAAAAACAGATTGTTCTACCTGCAGAGACATGCGCAATACTAGTTTTGGAAACAAGACAAATTTTACATGGAAAAAAAACCAACTAGAAATTGGGTGGCATTTTCTGGGAAAACATAATCTTCTTCCATGAATTCAAATCTTCTTTCCAATACCTTGGAAGGAAAAAATTACCAATTGCTCAATTACTAGCTAACATTACTGCAGTAAATCATAAAAATAAAAGTATATAGTCAGAGAAATGGTAGTCTCGTAGTTAGAACATACTGTGTTTATTTGTTGTTTTAATTGTCTTAGTAACTCACTCCAGAAATAGTCATGTACATACTGTAATGTGGGGGTACAAGGTGATTTCCAAACCCTTAAGAAGCATTTTAGTCAATCAGTCCGGGATTGATCTCCAGTATGAGAACAATGACAGTGTTCTTCACCAGTCTCCTCCAATGTACACCTTCTGTAGTGAGAAATGCTGAAATTTCTCAGAACTATGGAAAGGAATGATAGCAATCCTGAATCTACAGGTTTTCCTCTTTACCAAATAAACAAATTACAGCCTTGTTAAGGCTGAACTTCTGAGTGCTTTCAAGTCTTAGAACCAGAATCATCAAACATTTAAGGTTGGAAGGGAGCTCTGCGGGTCATCTGCTCCTGCTGAAATCAGAGCTAAGTAAGTAATTAGGTCAAGCTGTGGAGGACTTTGTCCAGTCAGGTTGTGAAAATCCCCAAGGATGGACTTTCACAGTCTCTCTGCTCCAGTGCTTAACCTCTCTAATAGTGAACTTTAATTTAAAACTATATGTCTAAGGAGTTTTCCATGCCTACTCAGAATTTTCCTTGCCGTAGCTTGTTCTTTGCCTCCTGTTCTTTCACTGTGTGCATCCAAGAAAGATTTGGCTCCATCTTCTCCATGAGCACCCTTATGTAGTGGAAGGTGCCTCTTAGATCACTAACGAGGGAGACCCTTAATATTCTTTCCTCCGGTTTGAAAAATCTCACAGTTCTCTGCAGCTCCTCAATGTCATATAATCTAACCCACTGACAATCTCCCTGGCCTTGGCTGTGAGTTCTTGTGCTGCAAAACCCCAAGCTGGACATAGTCCTCCATGTGGGGTTTCACAGCTGCCAAAAAGAGGGGAAGTGCTTTTCTGCTGTTTACTGTCTCCCTGATGCAGCTGAAGGCATGAATATCTTTCATCACTATGAGAGCACACCAACCACTCATGGCCAGCTTGGTGTCCACTGGGCCCTGGGTCCTCTCCTGCAAAGCTGCTTACTGCAGCCAGTTGGCTCCTGGACAGTGCCACTGCTTGGGGCTTCCACTCAACTGATAGCTTTTTCAGTTTGTCTGGTAGGATGCTATTGGAGACCAAAACACCTTGCTAAGGTCATGGTAAATGACATCAACTAAGCCAATTGTTTCATCGTAGATGGCAATCCAGTTGGTCAGGAATGGTTGGTAAATCTTGGTAAATCTCTGCTGGATGTTCCTAATGAACCTATTCGATACTTGACAGGGTCTAAAGGAGATCGCTCACTAAGGTGACGGAGAAGATAAAATGCTCCTAATATTTCACATGTACCTTCACATAAATTTCTGATTAAGCCTTAGTATGTAGTAAACAAATGTGCTCCCCAGCTAGTGAAAAAAAGGATGATGTTCTGCAAATAAACCATTGTCTGTTGCTGGAAGAATGAACATCATAGGATTGAGGTAGTCACTGTTTCTGTGCTTGTATGAGATCATGTTCTACTACTCTGTTCTGGCAAGGTGTATTCCCTCAGTTCCTTCCCCTTGGTTTCCTTGCTTATGCACTTGTTCATTCAATTAACATAATTTATCTTATTCAGTGGAGGTTTGATCTTGGCTTCAGGGCCTTGTTAGGTGCCTTGGGATCTGGGTTTGCATCCTTTCACTGAATCACCAAGGGATTAGGTAGAAACACCTCCTCCTGCTGTCCTTTAAACACTCCAGTAATCTAATTTGCTTTCCACTCTTGTTTTCTGTCTTACCTCTTTTAAAAATACATGTCCAACACATGGATTTTTTCCAGGTTTAACTTTTGATATTTTTCAATTTCAGATGACAGTACATAATAAAAAAAGAGGTCCTCTTAAATTACGTGTGTCTTGTCTCGGCACTTGGGTTTTTCTATTTTGAAGTGCATTGTGTATATGTGTAATATATGTTGAGTTTCCAGACATTTAGCAGCTGAGGAGGAGAATATTGGAGAGATTTGGTGTGTATCTTTCCTGAAGAGTGTTCCATTTATCCCTAACATGGAGAAATCCTGTTGGCCCACACTTAGTACATTCATTCTCATCTGCCATTGCTGTGTTGCCTTATTTGGCCTGAAGACTATATCACAACCTAGTATTTTTTGGAAGGAGATCACAGGAGAAGATGACTAGGGAGAATTTTACACAAACTAGATGCAGGGGCAGAAAGAAGAGGCTGACTGAGAATACCTGCAATCTAAAGTACATCTTGACTGATTTTGAGAGTGGCAAGAAAGGTATTAATCACCACCTCTATTAATCAATGTAATCAATACTGTGATCAGTTTACCACTGTTATTTTCTTGAAAGTAAGCTGTGCTGAGTACATTAAACAAATTGCCATTAAAGAACTGATTAAAACAAATTGTATTTAACACAAATTATTAAATGCATGCTATGCCAAAAATGCCATGCACACTTTAATTCTCTGTTCAAAAAGTTAATGTTGGTGCAGTTTCTGGATGGTAGTAAAGGGCTCTGAAAAGGATGGGAGAGAGGATGAAAATTCGACAGTAGGTAAAAAATTTTCCAAGAAATTTGAAATGAGCAGAACTTCATCTTGAAATTGTATTGGCAAAACCCCCACATTAGTTGTTTATTAGAATTTAACTTTCCCACTCATGCAAATTCATGACAAATTTCTTAACATGTATTTGCATGTTTTATAAAACATATGCATTCCCTCCTACTGCTTTCCCCATCTGTCTTGCAGGTTTGTCTTTCTGTGAGTTTGTGCGTATTTCTACTGGTAGTGTGATAAGAAAATGTGAGGGTCCTGAGGTGAAGATCAAAACAATCACCTGTGTTAGCACTCACATGATTCTGGAGCATGTAGCTGAACTGTTACAGCTTTAAAAAGTGTAATTGGTGTTTGTAAGAGTGATAATCGTGCTTTTTACAGTAATGCCTAGGAACTAAGATCAGGATTCAGTTTTTGCAGGTACTTTCTAAGTATAGAGCAGAAGAGTTACCAATATAAACAGGCAAAACAGACATGGGAAAGAATCAGTTGGCTGGAAGAAAATGTCCCTTTTTTTTCTTGGTTTTCAGGGCTCTGGTGGTGATATCTTTGTCCCATATCTGGCTCATGGAAATTAAAATTCCAAACCGACAATATTGTCTGTGTAAAAGAGGTGAAAATAACATTAAACATGTAAGATTCTGAGGGCAACCTAAAATGAAAATTATGCATAATTTTTTTCTCAAGGAAGGAAAATACCCCCTGATTAAAATTAAAAAAAAAAAAAAAAATATGAAGTATTTGCATTTAATTCACTGGTAAAATTGATACTATCATCACCATTCACTCTGAATTACATTTGCAGAACATGGAATTTATATTATAGCCATGAAAATGATTGTTCCTTCATTTTCTGTTATTTTTTTTCTTTGTGTGACTTATTTCTGCACTTCACGAATTATTAGTAGTAATGGTTAATTCTATCTGGATTATAAACACTAGATATACCTACTTCTTAAAATATCTTCAGTTTAACATTTTGATTTTATAACTATTTTTAAGGTGGAAAAAACCATATATAGCGATTAGAATCCTAGAAAGCCAGAAGTAGATGTAGGGTGAGTTCAAGTCACAGTCTCATTATGTAAAGTTCACAGTGACGTGAAATATGAAAACGTACTGATGATTTTGAATGAGCCTCCAAAAGTACTTAATTCGTCTTTATGGACTTGTTTAACAACAAAACAAAACAAAAAAACCCAACAACATGTAGGTAGAAATAGCTTAGAAAAACTAAGGAAAACTGTTTTATGGTGGGTTGGGTGGCTAATGGCAGTTGGAAATTATGAAAAAACAGCATTGCCACAATAGAAGCTCACATTCAGAATAATCCATTTTATGTCCCTTGGCTCCATTTTCTTTGGGAAAAACAAGAAGCAGCTAGTTGGGCATCTTTTCCCCTAACCAACTTACAACTGGAAAGTTTAATTATTCTTCTGAGAAATTGTTGTAAGATTACCAACCAGCGAGTTTATTAAAACCTTCTAATGTGGACTTTAACATACTGCTTTACATTCTCCTGTGAACTTTGCAAAGTTATCGAGGCAGATAATAGGACATTGTAGTATATCTTCCTGGTTTGGATAATATTTTCATATCCTGTTGTAAGATGAATCCAGAATGCTCATTTGATTTAAATAAAGAGTTAGATGAATTTGGCTTGCTATGGGCTTGCCCAAGAATGGATGCTGAGTAGTAGATAACTCCACTGCATATCACAGCTGGCTTTCTCAGGTCCTGGTTAGGGTTTTTTTGAAGGAGTAGGGAAGCTTCTGTTACTGAATGAAGCATAAATTTTTTCAGTCAAAAAAAGCACAAGCTACCAAGCAACAAAAACGTGACAGAATTAAATACTTGAGTAAAATGCTAGTGATCTCTTCAGGAAAAAGAGGATGTTTTTCTTACACTCCCCAGCATAGGGTTAGTTTTCTTCTTTCATTTTCCTTTTCATTAGCCATAGTGTTGTTTTTACTCCTTCTTGCATGCAGATGTTCTTTTGCTTTGCAGTAATTATCAGAGTGTGTCAGTGGTTGCTGATGCATTTATTGCTTCCTTCTGCACAAATTTCCTGAGAGAATTTGCTATATTGGGAAAACAGCTGTTTCTCTATGTCTCTGTTTGCATTTCATATAATTGCAATGCATGGCCACCGTCACACTGAAGTTCCTTTAGCAGAAAAAAAGAGTTATACAAAGTGTAGTTCTACAGCAGTTCTGTGGGGCGGCAAGCATGTTGAACATATATTCTGTATCTAAATCAAGAGCTTTAACATCACTGGGAATGAGGTTAAGGTACAGCTACAAAGTTGTGGAGTGTAATTAATTTTTTAATTTTAAGAATAGCTGATTTCTTATGATGCTCTAAGGTAGTTAGAAACTTTCAAGCATTTCCCTCATGTGATCTATGATTTGAGGGTGAAAATATTTTCCTGCAGAGTAATTGTAACCATTACATGCATTATAGAGCAATACTATTAAAGATTAAAGCCCCAAATGCTTAGACCTTGCCTTGCACTACTGAATTTAAAAATGGGGTCCTGCGAAGGAAATTTTCTGACATTTTTTTCTTAATTCTTCTGTTGTCATTCTCACACTCACCTGAGAAAAGCACACTACATCAGTGGTAGCTACAGCAAATTCAGCTACTTGGAGATAAAGTATTTGTTTCTGCTACGGTGATGGGACCTGTGGATTTTACATCTGATGACTCCTTTTATTAAATATTTGATCAAGTTTTATTATTTCTAATAGGTTTAATTCTTAGAAATTATGCAAATCTGTTAGTTTTCCTGGGAGTTTTGAGTGCTCAGTCCCACTGAGGTTATAGGTAAAGGAATCTGATAGTTGCTAGATTTTCTTTTTAAGAAGCATCAAAGGACAAGGATTTGTTGTTCATATCTGGGTGAAATATCAGTCTTTATGGGCTCATATGATATTCAGAAAAATTTCTGAGTAAAGATTAGAAACTATTACTTTTTTTTAAAACCTTTATTTTTTTTTTTTTAACTAGAAACTTTCAACAAGAACTGATTCTACATTTATCTATCCAGTACTACATCACTATCTAGTCCCGTTTACTTAATGTCACCACGTGCTACACTCTATCCAGGCTAGTGCAATATAAACAACTTTTTTTGGATCTTAAGAACACTTGAACTCCTATTTGAAGAGGTGTGCAAGTAAATACTGTAACAGTGCTGGAAGGCCAGTTAATACAGATTCTGAGGATGATATATTGTATCGTATTCAAGCTCTCCCACTAAAATGTGTCTCTGGTTCCTGACTATGCATATCAATATAGAAAATCTGGAGAGCCAAACGTTTTAGTACTTAAATTATAAAGAGATGTATGCTTATGAGAAGGCAGGTGGTAACAGGTGTTAACGTCTTTGGGTTTGTTTTCACAATCCTAGCTCATTTTCTACACATCTTGTGATAGTGTTATCCCAAAAGAAGCTTTCTTTCACCTAGTATGCAAGCTAATACACACAGGTCAAGGTATTTCATTTATTTCATGTCTGCACAGAGATGGGTGCTAGGTGGTAATTCCACAAAGCTAGCACACCACACAAAGGAACTATGGCCTATTTATCTTGTTACAGGCTTAGTAAAAACTTATCTACATTTACACTCACGGGTCTGTAATTATCATTCTATCTGCTATTGGTTAGTTATATTTAAATCAGCCTCACTTATTATGTACATTAGCACGCATGCTCCTTACAGACATTGTGGGGCAAGGCTTTTTTGGTCTTGAATTGAGTTAATGGTCACAGTCTCCCTCTGCTGCCTTTACCTTCCCCCCAGTTTTTGCTTCTTGGGCAGTTACCCAGCCTCTTGGGCCTTCTGGGGCAGGATGTTCCCCTCTTATCAATCTTTCAGCTTCTCTTCAAGGGCATAGTCATTAGCAAGGTCTGCATTGTTTATACAAAGTATCAGGCTTACACAATAGAGCCAATGTTTAGTGGTCCAGTTTAGAAGATTAGATGTGGTGTATCTAATTCTAACTTGAATAGTGTCACTATAGTTTAGGCATTAACCCAGACATATGGTTTTACTCAGTCTACAATAGAGGATCCCTAATACAGCAAATCAGTATTGAGAAACAGAGATGTGAGACAGAAGAGGAAGGTGGGTATTATGATGATGACGTTTTCTTATTTATAAAATAGGGGAGATGCAGTGGAAGTTTCAACCTGTTTCTGTTTAATACATAGAAGCATATAAGCATTGTCTGCCAGTTTTAAGATTATTTTAATATATATATACATATGAATATATATGTGATTTCTATATTGAGTTAGACTTTGAAATTGTGACATAGAATGAGCAGTCTTAAACATTATTTTTAATTAAATTATTGTTTTGGTTTAATTGTGGGCTTTTTTGAGGATAGGAAAAAGACTAGATATCTACAGAGAAAATTGAAATGCCAGCTACTTAGACTTAAAGAGCAAAATACTCCACTGTCTTAAGTAAATTATTCACAGTAATTATCTTCAAGCTCCAGCATAGTGAAAGCTGACTCCATGATGCTGTTTAGATTTTGCTTGTAGTTTTAGGAAGCTGTGATTATGGGCTTAGAGTTTCTAATTGAGAAAAAAGATTTCTTGAGTTTTGACTTCGCCATTCATAAAGTCATGACTAATAGGAAATAACAGCAAAACTGACTTCAGCAAGGACACTAGCAGGGTATTACAGACACAGTGACGGCTGCCAGGGCTCTGGTTGCAGGCAATCAGATGTCCTTGTCACAGCCTGTGCTTGATGACCAGCAGTTTGGGTTAGACTATTCATCATGCCAGCAGCAGTAAATGTTACTGTAATATGACAGAAAGATGGCAAAACTTTCATTAAAAAAACGCAAGGTAAAGCAAAGAAAGGAATACCTTAAAATGAAGTCATTCAAGAAAGGGTTTTCTAGGCCAGACACTGAAATGTTCCTGAATGTATCTTATATATGCAAATGTGAGTGTACATATATGCATGCAGCCAAAGAGGGCATGGCTCAGGAAGAACTCTAGAGAGTGTGAGGAGAGTATGTAGGACATTCATTATTTTCCTGATTTATAATAGCTCAGCAGCTATCACAGAATGAGAAGATAATTACTGTGTGTAACAGGAAAGATTCTGTTGTGCTTTAGGACTTTTCCCCCAAAGACACAGCTTTCCCAAAGACATTTACTTTTTAAAGGGCGAATAATCTATAAAACCTCAGTTTTCAAAAGATGTGCAACCATAGCTGCATTAAGGTCACCTTCGATAGTGTCCTGCCTATTGACAAGCATGCTCAGATGCCTGTAGTGCCTTCTAGTGATAGCTGAGAGCAGGGATTGTCTTCCCCCTGCTCTCAGAGTCATTACCAAAATAGAAAGGCTTTAAAGATTTTTGTCATTTTTAATGCTTTTAGCCCAGTATTATTTCCTCTAACAGTTGTTTTCACATTCAAAATCTTTGCTACTGTGCAGCTAAGTGGATCAAAAACTACTAAAGCATTTGGGGAATTTCTTACTTAAGAAATAAAAAGGTTGTGATGTGATAAATTAGGTTTCAGTATTATGCACTCCTGGAAAATTTAGGTTAAATGAAAAACTGTCAGAATATTCTCTTTTCTTGTCTAAGCAGCATTGCTGCTGTTTAGACCTTGATGTTTCAGAAATAATCACTAATGACTTGTTAGCAGAATATGTCACAGTGACATAAATCACATCAAAATTAATAGGAATTTGAGTTAGGTTTTTAAAAAATAAATAAATACAGGCAGCTTTGGCTTGAATAATTGAAGTACAGAAGAACATGTTCACTAAATACTGGTATGGGCACTGAAGGAATGAATCCTAAAATAGCTGACATTCAGTTCTCTGTAAATACCAGATCTTGTAAATGCATGGCTGAAAGCAAAAGGAAGGAGGGAAAATGTAAGAAAAGAGCATTTCCCTGCTTTATAATATATAACAATACAAACTTTGTATTAAAAAATAAACTTTGCATGTGACTACAACACTAAATATAACTTCCAAAGGACTTTCGATGTTATATTTTTAAGTCTTTAATGCACCTAAGCTGAGATGCAGGCAGGCATGCTTCTATGACAGCAATATCAGCCCTCCTGTGTTACTCAGCAGTACCAGGTTGATCTTGAACAGTCTTGGGTTCATGATCATATTATTTCAGTTTAGCCAGAGGGACAATCTGGATTTAGACTTCTCAGTCACCTTTATGCTACATGGGAGGACGACCACTATTAGTTGTGATGAAACCCTAGAGTGATGGGGGCATATGGTCCAACATTACAGTTGTTAGTGTAAACTCAATCTGCCAGCATTTTTTTTTTTTTTCAAAAAATGGATTACCAAGAAAGACAGTCTTGACAATTGTCAAGAGACTGACAACATTATACCATGTTTTGCATCAGTCTTGTTGTCTTAAAATACATTCTTGCTGTAGTCAGTTAAAACCCACTGAAACATCTATGAGGAAGGAAGGTAGATCACTAAGAAAAAAAAAAAAAAGATAAGCATAAGGATGTTTTTTTCCCTTCAAAAAAAAAAAAAAAAGATGGCAAAGAATAAAAGGTAATGCTGCATCTGCTCAACACTCATTATTTTTGAAGTAACTTATGATAATTCTGAACTATTGAAAATTTTTCCCGAACTCCTCCAACTTAAAGTCTCTCATACAGTGTTCCTAGCACTATAATCAAAGCTTTCCTCTTTTATCCAGACAAACACTTTGTGCTAGGTCTTCAGTCTGTTTCTTGAATATGTGTCAATTCTTACTCCTCTCACATGCAATTTAAAACTTTCAATCCTGTGAGGATGATCCACTCAAAATAAGTGCTGAAGATCTGGCCTTCAGCAGGGACACTGCCACACTGCCCATCTGTCATTATTATTTCTTTTAACCAGACAGCTATGTCAAAATTTATACACCTAAGCAGACCTACAGAAATGAATGGGGCTACTGAGAAGGCAGTATTTTATGAGTGCTACGCCTACAGAAAAGTCAACAGAAGTTTTGCTATTTGCTTTAATAAGGCTTTATTATATCCTTTACCAGCCAGAATGTCCTAAGCAATCCTTAAGACCGTAGTCCTAAGGACCATTGTTCCCAACCTCCTAAACTCAGTGCCTAACGAAAGAGTGAAAACAAGTATTTTCTCATCTTTTTTTTTGACTGGAAGCAGTAAATTTACCATCAAATCTTGTACTGTTAAAGAATCTATGCCTTACATATTGTTACAGTGATGCCTGATACACAATAGATTTAAATACACTTCTTAGCTAGCTTTATTATCAATAATAGGAAGAATAAAAAACAGTTTAATTTTGTCCTGAATTTAAGTATTCATCAAGAACAGTGTCTAAATAAAATGGTGACAATTTTGAAATGGTGACATAGTGACATGACTTTCATCAAAATCTCTGTATCTTGTCAGATGTCTGTCAACATACAATGCACACCCCAAATAGGAATATTGTTATTTTTAATGTCATCATAATCTAAAATGACCCTCCATTTCTTCACAATTATTAAAAATCATTGGTGTTTGGTTAGATGATAACTATCATCTTAGTTTTGAATCTGTCAGCAGATTAAATAGATTGTTATCTCCATAAATCTGCCATGCTTTTCACATCAGTGAATATCTCAGATTAGTCAAAGTATTTCTGAGCCATTTTAGCCTCCATTTTTCACTCCAATTTTATTCTCCTTTAAATTGTTTCCATCAGTGTCCACAACTGCTGGATTTTTGCAAAAAGGATAAAGTTGGCATCATTAAGCAAATATGTAGTAAATTGCCCTACATAAGTGTAGAATTGGAGAAAGGCAAAACCTGAAAAATAGAAAGTACCATTAATATCTAAGTCTGAGGTTTTGAAATAAAAAGTAGTGGTTAGTTTTGACCTAGTAGAAAGGTAGCTATAAACAAAACAAAACAAAAAAAAAATTGCACTGATATCATAGATTCATTTAAGTAGTAAAAGAGTTTATACAACTATTTGGAGGTTCATAAGGATGAAAGGTAACGAGCTGTCTGTGGAGGACTCTGCTCAGTAAAGTTAGAGAGCAGTGATGCTTGGTAGTTTAAAATATTTGGTGAGATCAGCTTTGAACAGTGAGCTGTGGTGAGTAAGAGAACGCTGACTCATGGGTAAAGCGCCTTTAATGAGAAGAAGCCTCTGCCTTAAATCTATGAGCAGGTGTCCCGAAGCAAATGAGATGTTTTTCATTCCTCAAGTTCGATAAAAAGAAATGAGGCACAGTGGGACAGTGCAGATAGCTGGCCAAGACACCTAGCCAGCTGCTGCAGCCCCAGCAGAGGCCCTGGGAAAATCTACCCAAATGGGTGTCCAAAACACAGGGACTGAAAATTGGAATTTATAGACAGCAAGTTGGAAAGGCAGAAATTGACCCAAGCATTAAAAGGTTGTGTCTGGAAGTCTTCAAGCTGTCATCACCTGAGATGAACAGGAGGTAAACATTAAACAGTGGGCAATAAGGATTAACTTTCTTCTTCATCCAAAACGTGATATGCCTAAACTGAGCTAATGAAAAAGCAAATTCTTCAATATAAATGACAAATGAAAAGAATGAGAACCTCATTTTGTCTTCTCATAGCTGTTAGAATAGCCTCAAACAGACTTTCTGACAGTAGCTCAGACATCTACCCATACCAGTGAGTCAGGTGAGATTAGAATTAAATAACAAATGAGAATGAGAAACAGCGTAGCACAGTCATTCGACATGACAGAAGTGCAGCATTTGAAGAATTAACACGCTTGAGTGGTCTGGCGAATAACACTATCTGCTGGCAGTCAGCTGTACCGTTCAGTGTAGTTTGTGCTTTTGGTAGCGGGTTTCCTTGGTGATTCATTGGCAGGTGATCCATGGAGGGAAATATGGAAGAATAGCATACGGGATCCTGGAACCAGGTGGTATCCTCCAGTGAAAAACACTGCTTCAGGATTGTAATACTGGTATAGAAAACTGGCAGACATAAAAGCCTTTCACAGCTCTAAAAGCATTGAAATACGCCAATTTTAGGAACAAGATTTCTTATGATCTTTCAAGCCATATGGAACATCAGTATGTTTTCCATCATCTGCTTGTCAGTTTAGAGAGAAATAGTAAATTTATAAGGCACAATAATTCAGCAAAGTTCACAGGGACTCTGTGCAAATAAAGAGAGATGTCCTGAAATACTTAACATACCCACAAAGGGAAAATTTAACAGGCTTCATGCTTTATATTGAAAAAAATAAAATAAAGGTAGATGATTTTGAAATTTGAGGTTGTCATGTTCTGATCATACCTTGTATCATGGTGCTCAACAGATCTGCTAAAGCTTTTGAGTGAAATCCAGTTAACTTAATTTCCTATGGAAATTAATTATCTAGTATTATTACACTGAACATGTTTAATTAGATGGACACATGCATTGTGTGGGGCCTGTATATTACTTGATAATGTTTGAAAAAATCTAATTTCATTCAGATTTGATGGAGGGTGGATTCCTCAAAGGTATTACATTTCTACCTGCTTCATGAAAATTCATTACTTTGGGGGGAAAAGAAACTTGTTAGTGGCTGTACAGAGAGAAAAGCCATCAGAAAGAGGATCAATAAAATATCACCTAGCAGTATCCAGACAGCTGCAAATTGCAACTCAAACAAGAGTCTTATATTTGTTAATATAGTAAGTATCTAGAGATGGATTTGTCTTGATTAGTACACATTTATTTATATTCCAGTTGAACACAGTTAGGAACCTTTATCTGAGAATTTTTACATGGCTGAGTCAATAGCTAGCATAGAGTCCTTGACCTATTCTAATACACAGTTGCTTTATAACATACATACAAGCATTAACAAGGTTTAAATCACCCAAGCAGTCAGTAAAATAATTGTCAGTGCTCAGTCTCTGTTAGAAAATTCTAAGCATTTCACTGAAGACTTCAGATGAATTGAGGCTTTTAAGATTTTCTTTCCTTTTTACTTCTTTGTTGGTACAAAATAGCAAGGTGATGTTTTTCAACATTCTTTCTCTTTTAAAGCTAATAATAATAGTAATAATCTGATCTTATGTGTACAAATAAGGGATAATTACAGGGCAAATAAAGTAGCTACCATTTTTTTTATTAGTAACTGTATTCTTTTATATTCCTTTTATATATTTAACTTTCATATTTGGTTCTTCACAGAGAGTCTCTCTTAGAAAATAACAGGCTTATAAGTAGTAATGTTGTTACTCATATTTACAGCAGAGAAAACTCCTACAATTTTAATTACTTTTTTTTTTTTTTTTAAGTCTGTTTTACCCAGCTATGGTAAAAGATATCAAAGTTTCTTGCAGCTCTTTTGCACAGCCATTATTTTTTTGACTGAATCGCTCCTCTGTTCTGCTTCATAACGCAGTGATGGCAGCCACTGTTGCTGCACAGAAGATGGGAGGGAATATGTACCCAGCAGCCCAGGCTGCTATAGAACTGAAGGGGTGAAATCCAAAAAACTAAGGGAATTTTAGACAAAGCTTTTCAATTTCTCCAACAACAGCAAGCCCCCAGATTTTCTGCTCTTGTACTCTGTTGCACAACCACATGCAAAGTGATGATCATGCAGCACACATGGTGATCTAGATCAGACAATCAATGCCTCTGAAAAATAAGAAAGGAATAAAACCTGTTTTTCAGCTGGACTGTCCCCGAGCCATCCAGCTGCATGAACTGTTGTGCCAGCAGAGTGGACAGGGAGGAGGAAAGGCTGGGAAGGGATCCAGGACGGGAAGGTGGGGAATCAAAAGGTACACCAGTACAGCTTTAGGAGTAAAAGGGTGATGGTATGTTGGTTTATGATAATTCAACATTGTGTGGGGGTGACAGTTGTGTTTAGATCATAGTGGGGATAACAACGTAGGCTGATGAATTAAGGAATTGATTTTACTCTAAAATTGATTATAAGCATATAGTCTCCTTCCATCCAGCTCATGTCAGTAATGTATCAATTATTTTATTAGGCAATAGCTGTATAAAATATGACTAAAGAGAAGCCTTTGAAATCTTACCACATTACACAGCTAATGTTGTCACAAATGATGCCATGGTTTGCCCTTGTCAGTAAAGAGAGAGCAGGCCATGAAAACGAGGACCACTTCCTTAAGATGTATTTTCACCTATCACTTTTAAGTCTGGAAAAGTAATGTAAGGGAATTTGTACTGCAGTTGTCTGTATTTAAAGAACGTGGCTCACATCTTATACTGCCCTCAGAAATTAAGATTCTAACTTTCTAAATAAACACTGTGGGTTTAATTGGGATTGGCATGCTCATTCATGGGAGGAAACCCAGGGGATCTTGGCATTTACACTTAAATTGCACATCCCATGTGTGGGATCTAACATGTGACTGTGTTTTCCTACACCAGACCATGTGTTATGTTGCACTTCTAAGCTCTAAAGGATGCTGTGAATTACTGAGCACTCAAGAGTTTGATAATAGGAACTAAATGCAGTTCAGCATTCATCATGACTTAAACACTAAAAAATCATGCCAGTGCTCATGGTCACATATTTAGTAAAGTTATTACAGGCTTTAATATTGCATTAATATAGACTTGCAAAGCAAAGCGCCTAAGCTTTGCAGATAACCTGGAAAGTCTGGCTACACTTGTTACTGCATGGAGCTTCAAAGCCAAAATGAGTAGCACGGGGTGTTCCACAGACCGGAGGAGGTGCAGGCCTTGTGCCCCTCCATGGGGAGGACTATTAAACAGACTCAGGTGCCTTGGGAAACACACCTTGACTTCCAGCCTTTGCTGTCCCCTTGCTTTTTCCCAAAACAGCGGTTTGTATTTTAAGCCAGATCAGTTCACAGCTTGGTTGACTGCAGCTCCCAAGCAGTCGTGCTCGCACAAACGAGAGTGATGTAGTGGTGGGCAGATACAGATGGGTGGGCAAGAGATGGGAGGTGTCGCTTTGATGACATCCAGGGCAGCACAGCCATGTCACCTAGTTACCTTGTCTTCATGAATATGGAGAAAAGCACCGGAATATTCATATCTAACTACTATTTAAGGTGCCTCTTTAGAGAACCAAACAAAGCACGGTGTCAAAGTGCCAGTCACTGTAAGCATCTCAGCACCTTGTCAGCTGGGGAGCGCAGTCTGAGCAGCACAAACACAGCTTTGGTTGCTTTGGCAGCTGTGGGTAGCAGTGGGTACTGATCTGTCTGCACATCTGTACAGAGCTATCATGCATCTATTTGGTTCGTATTCCTCTTATTCATGGATACAAACTATTTAGTTAATGAAATCTGTTGGAAGGTAATGCATCCCTGAGTCCATCACTTTGTCCCTTTGCTGAGCCCTCACATTCCCAGGAAGTATTGTTTTACTTTTCTGCCATTATTTTATTTATATAAGCATATTTATATATATGACGCATCAACTGCATTACATTACACTGCTTGCCAGATGACAGAACATGACATAAGAAAGACTATTTTGGTGAAAAATCATACAAAGAAGAGTCAGTGTTTTAAGTGAGGGATTTAATAGTCCTTTGATGATGATGAAAGTTATTATTCAGAGAAGAAGGTGTTTCAGAGTGAAGTTTGCGGAAATTAAAACACTAGGTGGTACAGCCATCTGATTTAATTTATAATCTTTTCATCATGGTGAACATTATATTTCCAAGCAATAGCAGTAATCTAATGTGCTATGATGTTGGCTAATGATTTCTCAGATATTCTATATTCACCAAAGCTTTTGTCTTTACATCTGCTCTATAGATGAATTTGCATTTTAATTAAAGTGTTTAAATGAGTGATATTAAAGCCTGGAAAAGGGAACATAATTTTCACATCCTCTCTAATGTGATTTTAAAACAATGGATTTAATCCATCATGTAACATTAAAGATATAATCCATTTACTTTTGTTATTTTCCAGTTTATTTAATAGTTTCTCTATTTTAATTAAGAACTTTAAATTTATTTACTTTAAATGAATACAACATAAACTACATTATTATAGCATAGCTACTATACTCTCTGAAATTTATAGCTTCTTGAATCTTTATGATTTTGCTCTTAGTGTCACCAAAAATATAACTAAAGCTTTGATTAATTATAAGCATCATAAATTGCACCGAGGTTCATAAAAATTAGTAAATGATAAAATAAATACATTACACCTATCACTTCAAGTTTTTGTTACATCTTTCTTAATTTTTTGACTGAATAGCAAAAGCATAAAATCCTAACAAACATTGATTAGATAGTAGAAAGGCAGAGAAAGACAGTCAACTCTGTTTAGACTTAAATATATAACTAACATACATTTTCTGGGTTTCTGTTGGGCCCCAAGGAAGTGCTCTTAAGACTGCCACTTTTACTTTCTTTGTTTAGGAAAGCTTTAACTAGGATCTCCAGGAATTTTGCTAGAATTCCAGCAAGATGGCCACGTCATACTTACTGTCTTACCGTTTTCATCTTAAAAACTTTAATTCCACACAACTCTTCCTTGAAGGACTTTTTTTTTTTTTTTCTATCAGTGTGACAGAGATCCATTATGTTCCGGTGAAAAATTCTATCTACAAAGATAGGGGATAAAAATCAATCTCCTATTAATCATTCAAATAATGAAGGAAACCAGTAACATTTGAGGCAACTCACCTGTGAAATTCTTCATTTGTATTCCCTCTAAGAAATAGACTTTCCTCCACAGCTGATGCTCCTCACAGGTGTGCTTTAGCTTCTCTTCTCAGAGCAGTCAGTTCTTTAGTGTTTCATATCCTGATCCAGATTGAAGTCTGCTTATCCCATGGTAATAGACTTACTGACGTGTCAGTAAGGCCCATCCTTTCCCATCTTTTTGATTGTATAAACACAGTTCTTCCCTTTGTTTCTCTAACCTTCTAGTGTATCACTGTTTAACTTTTCAAAAGACAAATTCTACCATGCAAAGTGGATTTCTTTTGGCTGATACACAATGCTTACTTGATTCAAAGTCATTCAAGCAAAACGTGTAAGTCGAATCCAGAATCCAGAATCCAGAATTACTCATAGTGCACTTACCTAGCATCCTATAGTACCTATGCCACCAAACAGAAAGTCAGCGTCAATATAAATGCACTGCTAACAAGAAGTTTTTAGGTTTTTGAAAATGAATTTTGAAATCTTCTCAGAAAGGGTATGATCATATATCATTGTATCAGCATTTTGGATATACAGCTATGAATTGAATAAAACACTTCTTTCAAAAATACATAGTATTCTGAAAGATCTGATATTTTGGGCAATATTTGTTCTTAATTAAGAGTATTCCATAGCTTCATTAAACATCCCTGAATTACTTTTTGTATCTTAGTTTTAAACTGCATAGCATGTATTTTCTTAATAAAAACAAATTTCAGGTGCAAAAATACACTTGCAAGTGATGAATCTTATTTTTCTGTGTTAGAAATTCCTTATACTGCAATATAGTATCTGTGGAAAGGGAGGATAAGGAAGTTAAACTTTGTATTGGGATACATTTGTTTTCTGTTTGGGGGAAAACATGGACTAGACCTGCCATTGTGTTTTGTGTCCCAGGAGTTAGCCTGGAGCAATTCAAGAAGTGGGCTTCAGGCTAGTGCATCAGCTGCTGCTTTCTCTGTCTAAACCTCAAAAGGAGGTATTTGGAGCATGGGTCGCTCCATGATCTTGACTTTGCTATTCAGTGCTTGCTTTTTCTGTTTTTCTGCCTGCAGGGAGATAGATAGCTTGACAGCATAATTTAAGAATAAAGAATTCTATCTCCACTGTTTCACTCTCTGGTAATTTCCTCAAGGGTAATTTCCTCAGCAGTCAGGGTGCCAGAGATAAGGCCTTTGGACAATTGGATTGCAATGGCTTAATTGCTGTCCCTGTTTAAGGCGATATTTGCATTTGTACAAATCTGCCTTGGTATCTCCCTCTGCCTGCAATACATGAAGTATGATGGGCAGTTTAAGATGCCTCAGAAGCAACAAGTCAAACTGTAACTAAAGACTGTTTTTAGAAGAGGTTAGAGTTATAAATGATTTGGACAGAAAGTATACAATTGGTCATAAGACCAGAAAGAGGTATGAGGAAAAAGAAAATATGAATTTTCCTTTCTGTTCCCTCTCCTGTTGATCTTTGGACTGTCATCTGAAGTGAATATTTGAAAGAAAGCAAGGAATGTTTTATGTTAAAATAAGTAATTTTAGCTTTTATTCTATGAAAAGTTAGTTTAAGGCTTCAGGTTATGGCAAATTAATAATAATGTCTAGTTAATATAGAAAACAATGGATATGAATCATATGAAAAGTTTTTCAATTTTAGGATAAAAACAGATTTTCCACTTTTTGCCAGTATTTACAATGTTTTTTTTTTTTCCTCTGTGCTATTAGCAAGTATAGGGTTTCATGGCATTAAAACATGGCAAGTCCGTAATTTTTGTCTTTCCTGGGAAAGATTTACAAAGTTATTCGAATCTGTTATACTGCAGGAAGACATATTAAGAAAGAAATATGTGGAAAAAATTAAAAAAAGAGGAAAAAAAATAAAATTGACACCAAATCTTAGTATATATATGTGAAGAGAGTATTACAAAAATAGCAAAATAGGCCCACCAAAAGATCATCTTTTTGTCCATATTATTTATTTCCTCATTTTCTAACTCTATTTTACTTTATAATAGTTAATATTAGAAGGATTATATTACTGATATATAATGATATATTACTGATATATAATATAATACTGATTTACAGTATGATTTTAAAAGCTAAGGAACTTCTGGTTGGGTATTTTTTTATATTATTAAAAATATTTTTGTTATTGGAAGTAGTTAGAATCAAAGCACAGACTATTTTAAAACACCTTGTTGCCCAACATAATAAACTTTTCTCATTCAGCTCTGCTATTCTTGCAAAGTGCATAAGAGGGCAGCAAAGAAGCTCTTAGAAGTAAAAATGCATTTATTAGGAAATAAATATAAACTAATAACCATTCTTAGTGGAAAGATTGAAATTATGAAGTGACTGAGAAATAATGATTGCAAAGCTAATGGATAGAACATTCCTGAAAATGTGTTTTTCTACAGCTGGAGTCATATTCCTGCTGCATATTTATATTAACACTAATAGGGTTATTGTAATACACTCAAATAATACTGTTTGCCTTATAGTCATGCTGAATGAAAAACAATATGGCTTGCAGAATCACTGAAGACTTGTTGAATAAAACATGTAAGTAATACTGTGAAGAGAGACCCAGCTCCCCAAGTCTCCAGTCTGCCAGGCTCTTCTGGACACCGTGCTCTCTGCTCTTTGATAGGGTGGCTCTTGCTGTTCTAAATTGGCGTCCGATTCAACAGCCAGGTGAGGAGTGCTCTGCCAGAGTCCCACCCTCAGCCTGGCAGTTAGGGTCTCATAGTAAAGGAGCTACGAGCTGCCAGCAGGAGATGGTTAATGGTTTTCAGCACCTTCTCTTCCTAGCCTCTTCCTTCAAGAGGCTGCTTGATAGACTCAGTTGTTGTGCAAAAGAAACCTGCCTCCTTTTCTTCCCCCTCCATCCGTTTTTTTGGGAAGTCAAGTGAAAGCGGGGTACTTTGCTGGATGCTGTCCCCAGCTATGAGCGGATGAGTCTTTCCTCTCACCCCTCCAAACTGCAGCTGAGCCCACTGGGTCCCCTGCAGTCCCAAATGAGGAATCCAGCAGGTCCCTCCTGGCTCAGGCAATCAAATTGCTTTTGGAAACAGGAGCATCTCCTAACTAAACTGGGATTTTGATACTTTGAGTTCAGCCTAAACAATGTGCCCTGAGTCATGGAAGTATTTGTGGTTAAGCAAGATTTGAACACAGATCTCTCTCTGGGGAGAGGTAGTGCTGAAATCATTAGGCCATGTTTTTCTCTGTGAAAATTATATATAGGAAAGCTTTTTTGTCTGGTTTCTGTGCCCAGAATGTAAATGAATGAACCTTTATGATTACCAAGATAGACATGTTAGCATATTTTAAAACGAGAGAAGGTACTCTAAGATGTTATTTTAATACTAGGAAGCACCCTTTGGAGACCCTAATCCTATAAAATGCTGCATCATAGGAGAACAACCCGTCAGACTGGAGTTGGCTCAATGAAGTGCTCTTTCTGTACCAACCTTAACAACACACCCTTGTTTCAGTATCTTACCAGAATAGCTCAAATCTTCTTGCTGTATCTTTTTTAAACCACTGAATGTAGTCTTTAACTCGCCAAGTAGATTCAGTTTACATCATTGATTAGACCTGTGGCAAATTAGCACTTTAAAGGGGTTTTTCTTAAACTTTTATACTCTTCTTAAAATTCTTAAACTATTTGCAACTTTAGGCAATGCTTTGATGTTTGGTGAAAATTCATCTCTACTTTCCCCTCTGATGCTGCTCATATACCATGAACTGTCTGATGCTGTATCTTTAGAACAGCTGTGCAGGAAAACAGACTTTGCTTTTCACTGCAGCTCCTGGAAACTTGTGTTCATATTAAGTAACAGTAAGGAGGAAAAAAAAGTATTCTAGAGGAAGAGAGAGTGACCCCAAGAGTAGAATAGAATAGAATAGAATAGAATAGAATAGAATAGAATAGAATAGAATAGAATAGAATAGAATAGAATAGAATAGAATAGAATAGAATAGAATAGAATAGAATAGAATAGAATAGAATAGAAATTTGAAGTCACAGGTGGAGAACAAAGTTGAGAGGTAAGGAACCAACTTTTCTGGAATATGTTTTGCATCTCCTCAAAAACGCATATACCATAAATGTGATGTTGAATATGAGAAGTGTCATACATCATTATATAAATGTGCTCCATGGTAAATAATTGCTTCTGATCATATTGACTGAAAAAATCCTCTTTGTTCGTTGTTGCTTTAGGTCTTTTTTTTTTTTTTTTTCTTTGATGTTGTTTATTTTTTTAAACAATGTCAAAACCCAAAGTTATCTGTAACTCCAAAGTTATGAGGAAAATAATAAATGAGCCTATATATGTTATTTGGAAATAAAATTATTGTATTTTTTTCAGTTAAATTACCAAGCAAAAGAAATAGTCTGACATTAATTTGAATCCATTTTTTTATGTTCCTGCTGTAATAGTACTGTTTGTCATTTGAAACTGTGTTGTAATATTCCTAAATAACTCATTTTAAAAAGTGCTATAGTATTCCTAAATAAGTAATATGTCAAAGGAACAGTGTTTGAGTGTTCAATAACTGTAATTAAATGACATTCTGCTCCCTGCATTGTTCCAGCTAGAGCATATCTGCTGACTGAGGAAGACAAGGTTGTTTCTTTGGGCCAGACCACAGCAAGATGCTGAAGGGACATGTAAAAAGGTTGAAACAGCTGGAGCTAGGCTGTTAGAGCTGGAATATATGCTTTTACCTAAACCTGTGTGAGAATAGTGTTCATACTTATGACACCTAAAAACTTGCTGAAGGAGGTGTTTGCAGAGCCACCACCTACTCCACATACCTGCTAGCAGGCAGGGTGGCAGCTTTACAAACTCCTCCCATTTGGGGGGACTTTGTGCAGTGGAATCAGGAGACTCTGTTATTCCATTGCACAAAAGCAGATGAGAAGCAGAGAGAAAAGCAGGAAACACTGGAGTGTGTTCTGGTGAGTGTGGCCTGGGTCTGTATTGGAGGCAGAAGGGAGGAGGATGTGCTGCTCAGGGCATCTTCCATCAGTGGAAGCATGGCAGTGGCTCTTCAAAGCTGGTCACAAATAGCCATGTGTAAAAAAAGCCCTCTGCTGTTGTGAAGCCTCAGAGCACACCACAGGGCTTAATTTACAGAATTATCGAAGCCATGGGTGGCTGAAAGTACGAGGACCCACTTTATGTTCGTTGGAGCTCACACTGGTGGGGTCCTGAGGGGTCACGGCCGATGCTCTGAGGTCTCACGCCTGACCTCGCTGTAATTCCTACATGGGGTTCAGGTTACTGAAAGAATGGAAGGGGTATTATTTTTCATTGCAGTGTTGGATCTAGTAACAAAATCAGTTTGATAAACAGAATAAATTATATCACATAATATTTAGTGATCTAGATGACCTTTAGGTAGATAATACCTGTTGTTTAATACTGCAATATCTGGATAGTAAATACCTCTTAGACTGCATATAGTCAAAATTGTTTTATCATTAGTAGGGTTAAACATTTTTTTTTTCAAAAAAACGGAAAACATAGTCTTGCCCGCATGACTGCTCTTGTTTGTTAATTACAATTTGAAGGGTATAGATATCCTACAGATATTAACCTGTGAAAGTAGTAGTCAAATAAAGAAAAAGTAGGCTATTGTTCAGATACCAGGTGTTTTATTAAAAGGTAATTATGTTGACTGAAAATAAGTAAAAGCTTCATCCAGCAGACACGTACATTTTTTCCATCACTCTCAGTAACAAATGCCTTTTAATACAGTGGAAAATTACCAGGAAGGCAGGTCTGAAATAACTAAGCAATTACTGAAGGCTTTGTTTAAAATTCCTTAAGAAAATGTCACAAAGAAAATTATTACCATTATTTCAACAATGAATATAGTACAATGGTTTCACATGAAAAATAAGCTCGCGTTTAACTATCAGTTAGCATCTTTTGATACTCTGAAATTGTTTTGAGCATTAATATATTGATTCACATATCTGTCTAAATATACCTGAAGAAAAATGGGAAGAAGCTCTAGTTCTAAATCACTGCATTTTGAATGAGAGTATCACAGGAGAACTTGACTCTTGTTTAACAGTTGACCTATTGGACTTCTTATTTGTATTGCCTGAAAATCTGGCTTATTGGCATGTGCTTTTTCCTTCTGCATGTGAACTACCAGAAATATTGCCATTCAAAGCAATAATTGAGGAATTAAAAAAAGGGAAGTGGTACACTATGTGTCTCATTATTTTGGGCTAGAGATCAGATTTTGAGTTCAAAAGTAGCTTTAAAAAAGGGGCAGGGAGTCTATATTTGGGGCTATTGTACCAAGTGCATTTTGTACTAGATGCTGAGATGTGTACTCAGTGCTGAAGGGGTCTTATAATATGTATGCCTAGCATGCAGAAAGTGGAACTTTCAAATGTGGGGAGCTAAACCTCCTGTTTCTGTAGCATCAGTGGGGGATTCAGTGCTGGAATATAGCAGAAAGGGTTAAAAGCTCCTGCAGAGGGTGCACACACCTAGCTTGTTACCAAAGGGTTTCAACCACAAAAAAATTCAGCTATGAAGGAGAAGCAACTGAGGGTAGGTATGGTTTCTGGACCACTTTGCACACCTTCTAATACATGGAACTAACAGGCATTGGGGTGGTGGATGCTGGCACCGATGTCAGTGCTGCACCACTGTGCAGGATAAGGTAAACTGTTTCTCCTTTTTTTTTTTTTGGTGGAATTGCCTGGTGGATAGCCTCAGCAAGCAGCCAGAATTTTAGCTGGCAGGAGGAAGACTGCCAAAACTCCCAGCTAAATAAAAAATAGCCATTGTTTCTTTGATTAAATCATCCCCCATGCTCACTAAAGTAGGAATTGCACATTGTTGTGATAGTTCCTCTCAAAATAATGCACATCACACTTAAACTTTTAAAGAAATGATTCTGATGACTCCCACTTTCTGCAAACACCCATAAATCCTCTTTGCTTGAACACCCTGCTGTGATTCAGTGCACACCTGTGTAGGCTCCCATGCCTTAGTTGTTAAAAGCAGTAACTACCAGTGGAGCTAGTAGGAAAATAACAAACTTAAAAATTACAGAGTGGAGATGTTTTTGTGACACACTGTCAACAGCAACTCACGACATGCTCCCTATCAAAATTTGACTTGCCCTGTGATTTTTATCTCAAGTGAACAATGTCTTAAGGGCTGAAAATAAAAGCAGTTCTTACTTGTCAATAGAAAATACCCAAAATCACCACAGCTTTATTGTGAGAGGAATGTCCTCTTGATGCCTATGTCAAAAAGTTAACTAACAGTAAGACCTAGATTCGTAAAAGCACTGTCACGAAAGCAAAACTGGGTCTAGCAACATGCACGGGACAATTATCAGGAAAACATTTTAAATGGATTTTGAAGTTTTTGTGTGTATGTGTGATTTGGTAAAGAAAAACAAGTCAGAGAGTTAGCCCCATACAGTCTACCATCATTGCCACAAATCACATTAGTAAAAGCTTCTCATTGAAACTTTCTGACAAAGTGTGGCTTTGGATCTCTTCACAAGAGGGAAGATCCCAACAGAAGAGCAAGGGAAAAATTGAGATTACAGGTCTATTGCAATTTTTAAATGTTTCCCATCATCACCTCAGATAACCATTTCTATCCATACATATACTCATGCTTCTGCTGTCTGAGAAAAAAAAAAAAAACAACAAACAACTAGGTCTTCCATTTCTCAGTTTTATAACACAAATACCACAAAGTAGAATGTATATGTAATGCCATATTTTCAAAGCCTGTGTGTCTCTTTCTGGCTTAATTGTATGAGTGCCATAACTGTCAGGATGGATATGAACAAGAGTTTTCTGACCGGAGGTTTAGGTTTTACCTCTGGAAACAGATGTACATTCATCTGACTTTTCATATGCCCTTTCAGTCATCTGTCAAGTGCATTAAAATCTTTGTACAAGCTCCTGAAAACATCTTCTACATGGGAAATGGCTGTCTACCCCAAAGACTTCTGCCTAAAGGTCTTGTGGTCCTCTCACATATGTCCTGCTGGGTACTTGCCAACAAGGGATACCATTACTAACACGGAGAAAAGAGATTTCTGTGCTTTGCAGTAGCATGACAATGGAAATGTTACTTAAACCATTATTACATTTATTTACTATTCTCTTACCACATGAAGGAATTGTGAACTCATATCAGTATTAAACCCATGTACTTTAAATAAAAAACTTTTTGCAATTTATGTACAACAAGCTGCTTTCATCCTCTTTATTACTCTTTTGATATCACTATGTTTTAGCTTGGCAAGGTCTTGTTTAGTACCTCTTTATTTGGCTCTTCATTGAAAAACCATTCCTGGGATTTAGAAAAAAAAATCTTTTCTAAGAAGTTTATTTGCAAACTATTATAGATTAAACAGAGTCAGTTTGCCTGATCTTATTATCTCAATTTTCTTTTTTTTTCTCAAACTCCCACAGATCTTTTTACGCCCTTTTCAGTGTTTAAATTATGTTTAACCATGTAGGAGACAAAAATAGACAAAGTAGTTGCCACTTGTTCCTTTTTATCATTGTGTCATGCTGTGCTATAAATTGATTTAATCTGGACAGAACCAAAGGGGTAAAACCTAGTTTAATAGCTATCAGTCGAAGGTAGGAAGCTTGCAAGAAAGACTGCACTTCAGGCACATATCTATTGAAGGGAAAAAAAAAAAAAACAAAACAAAACAAACCAAAAACAGTGTGGCTAAGACTGTGAGTCTTCATGAACTTTAAGAAAATCTTCTGATTTCCTGTCAAAACTTATTCATGGACAGTTTAATCATTGATGCTTCTTCAGTTTAAATAGGGTGTCTCTCTTCCTTGTATTTATCATTTTCATCTAACTGTTACCAGATTTAGTACCTTTACCCATGGTTTTACTGTAACAAGCAAGCCGAACTTTCTTGATCTTTCAAAGGGGAAATCTGCGATGTCTGTCTTCTCATGGAAGACAATAGGATTTTAAAGAAGAGTGAAGTCCTTTTTTCAACTATTCTGACCAATTCAAGTTAATTTTTCTTGGACTTGGATGGCAGGAGATGTGTACTTGTTTTTATGTGATAATCTGGTAGCTTCTCATTTCATAGTGTTTATACTTTCTTCTTTCCTGGGAGTTACTCTTCTAGCATGCTCTGTAATAACATACTTCTAATATTTCTTCTTTCACTATTTTTTGCAGAAGTGTTACTTTTACAGGTTTTCTGTAATGGATGTATACTGTCATAGCTCCTGAACCCTTCATCTTCAGAAATATCATTGGAAACAAACTTTGAATGTTCTGAGAATCCTTGTACAGTATTAATTAACTGATCATCACTAAAAATTTGAAAAGGCCTCATAGCTTCATCACCTTTACTGTCCTCAGCTAAGAATCCTATGCAAATAAAATGAAGAAGGTGGTTTGTCTCAAAGGAAATATCATTCAGTTCATACACTTTTATTACTGTGGTACTTACGGTGCTTACCATCATCTTACCCTGTATATTTTGCTTTTAGTAATTCAATTTCATTTTGAAATTCTGACTTTTGTATTATTTCTGTGTATATGCTTAATCTTGCATATGGCATAGATCACATAGGTTGGGAATGGCTCTGAAGAGATTTATTCTTGCATGACTGTCAACCTTAAGATTCAACTTGTAAGCAAAAAATATCTAAATGCATATCACATGCATTGCTAACTCAATAAATGTTGTAGGTTTCAGTCAAAACCTAAATGCTAAGTACTTATGAGATAATTAGGAATAATTAATCCACAAAAAGCTAATAAAATCTAGAGCAGCTTCTGACAATTTGAACAAGTCAGAAAACAAAAATAAGTTATCAGATCTGCAAGAGTACAGCAGTGTCTTAACTATCTCAGGTGTTACTTGAACATTTTCTACCCTCTATTGGAAAGTTTCTCTTGCAGAATAGGATTTAAGGGACTGCTCTCTAAATCTATGAAATATATCAAACTGGGTAAGAAGTTTATTTCTACTATTACATGTAAATTGGGAAGATTACTGTGCTATTATTTTTCCCATTACAGTTCTTCATTGGTCCCTGATGAATAGTTACAAGGTTGCTTACAATGTTCTCAGCCTGAATTTCCTGGTTTAAAACAGTCCCTGTCATTGTAGAAGGAAAGCGAAACAACTTTTGACTGAGAAGAGCACTTCAGAGAAAGGAAGATCATGGCTGAAATTCTGAGGGATTCTAAAAGAAAAATAACTGCTATCTATGTTTTATGGACAAAGTTAGCTGAAATACAAATGGCAGAGAGAAGAGTTTGAAGGTAGTGTTATAACTCCTTGCTTATCAACTGCCTTTTTGCTCTTTCTTCTCTACAGTGTTGCTCAGTTTAACATAGTAAAAATAAAATTATCTCTCTCCAACTGAGTCCAAACCAAAGCACCAGATGAGTATTGGAGGAGGAAAAAAGTGCATATCCATCTTCTCATAACACAATCACCCCCACTACAGTTTGTTAATTAATGTTTATTAAACCAATAAACCTTTAGCTTCCCAGAGTTTCCTAGACTTTTGATGTGGCCTGGGAGTGAAGAAAGTAAAGAGTGCCAATAACTGAAGAGAGAACAAAGGTGAAACATAGAAATGATTGAAGACTGAAGAATAAAACTGATTTGAAGCAGGGATGGATTCATTATCATGACTTTTCTCAAAAGAGTTTTCCTTCCTACTCCCAAAATAGTGGGTACAGACATTTTTCTTGTTTAAACAGATTATTTCAGTGTTGGGGAGGAGAGCTAAGGCTTTGCCGTCTTTTGAACTTCACTTACTGTATGTGAAGAAGAGAGTTTTATAATTACATTATTGAGAAGGAAAACCATATTTCTCTACTGTGTTTGTTTCTAGAGGAATTGTGAAATGAGTAGTGGAAGGGAACAGTGTCAGTCTTTCTTTACCCAGCACAGTGCAAGCCACGCAGACGTGAAGAAACAGGATGCTGAGCTGAAGTGCTGCCTCCTTCCTTCAATATGGACAGTAATAGGGAGCAGCAGGAGATGCAGCCCTACATATTTTTTTTTTTTCCTGTCAAGAGACAGTGATAACTATATCTATGGAGAAAGTAAAGAGGAAGCAGGGCACATGATTCCTAATTTCCTTCAACTATTTGATCTAAGAGTGAGGAAAGGATCAGCTTTTTGCTTGGGTCCCTGCATTTCCAAATGCTGGTGCTAACAAGCGTGCAGAGAGCCCCGGGACTGCTAGCAGCTTGGGTAATTGCACGCTCTCACACTGAAATGCACAGAGTGAACAGGAATACTTGAGAGAGAGGTGATTTCTTCTTAGTTGTGATCATCCTCTGTATGAATTCTGATACTTAAGCTGATCTAGAGGTAACTCTGTTTTCTGAGTCCATCAGCCAAATAATCATAGAATCGGATAATGCTTTGGGTTGGAAGGGACCTTAAAGATCACCTAGTCCCAACCCCCCTGCCATGGGCAGGGACACCTTCCACCAGACCAGGTTGCTCCCAGCCCCGTCCAACCTGGCCTTGAACCCTTCCAGGGAGGGGGCAGCCACAGCTGCTCTGGGCACCCTGTGCCAGTGCCTCACCACCCTCACAGTGAAGAACTTCTTCCTTACATCTAATCTAAATCTACCCTCCTTCATTTTAAAGCCATTACCCCATGTCCTAACAATTCCTTTGATTTAAAGTCAGATTGGTTGTTGCTTTCTGTAAGCATACTCAGTGAGAGCCTGTATTACTCAAAACCACTACAAATGTCCCAGATGCCACTGATAGTCACTGTTGTCAGATATATGATGGAGCTGCTGTATACATTTCATTTTTCCCTAGTCAGAGTTGGTGTAAGGAAACCATAGTGATGCACTGAGTTAAACTCCTGTCTCCAGTTTCTTGCTGAACAGTTTAACAACTGTGTAACGTCTGGCTTTCAGAAGCAAATGAGCATTTCTGGGGCTTCCAGACAGGAGTTTCTTATGCTCCCTCTGTATTAACTATATTGTTTTATTTCTTTATCTTTCTTTTATTTTCCTTTTTTTCTTTTCATGGATATGGACAGGTAAACCAAGAACTGAAATGGGAGCAGTTTTTATTTCTGTACTTTCCAGGCAGAACTTGCAGTGCAAATCTCCACTCACATCAAGGTTATAAGCCTGTGGCGTCATTCTGGGAGTGTTTGTCACTGAGCGCCCACAAAATACAGCTCTTTTTCTCTGGCCTCCAAAAAACACAATTATGCTGTGTTGCCTTCCAAGGGCTTCTCACTGAATTTGGAGCTAGGAGTCTTATAAAAGGAACAACTGAGTTTGAAACTTGAATCTGTCGCTCATCATTCAACTTTAAATAAAGGTAATTTTTTTTCTACATAGTGAAACAGTATGAAATTAAGACATTATCACTTAGAAAATAAATAATTTGTTATTTCATATTTGATTATTGGCATGTGTCAGTGTTTAACCTACTCTAAAAATTTTCATTTAAAAAAAAAAGACATCTTTCTAACAACAGATAATAGTACAAAGAATTGAAGAACTAGATTTCTCTTATAAATAATATTTACCTACCTACTTAAATATGCAGCACAGGTCAATCTGTTTGATAGAGAATGTTTTGAAGAAATTGGAAGAAATCAGAGCAGCCTTAAGTTTCAATACTGAGATTGCCCAAGATGCAATAAACAGTGTCCTTGAAGGCTTCCTTTCTTATTGTCGTGTTCTGGGCACATGTTTTTGCCAGATTTCTAAGTAGGATTTACCTTACGAGCCTTACTTGTCTTTTTCACTTCTATGTATCTGTAAGAAAAGATACAGTCTGTGATTATTGCAAGACCACTTTGCTGTAAAAAAACCCTACCATCCTGTTCTCTCCTCAACAAGGAAAAAGAGGAGTGCTGTCAGTACACAGGGCAAGGGGTCTGGTCAAAGCACAGTCTAAAAAGCCTAAGCAACAGACACCCCCACCTTCTATTCTGAGCAGCAAACAGCGATTAACATACGCACTTTTGTTTGGTTTTACTGCATGCAGACCAGCATGAAAGTTACAGTGATTTCCAGTGCCTAGCCAAATTCCCAGGACAATTGTATAAATGTACAGAGACAGCGTCAAGGTACTTAGGTATCCTGAATGGGCACTGAAAAACTGAGAGATCTGGAGAAAAAGGACATTTTTGAATGCTGATCTCATTTTTTCCGATTTCCCCCTCCCTCTTTCTCCCCCCCCTCCCCCATTTATATATATATGAGATATAGCATTAGATCTTATAATTTACTGGGAGACAAAATGAATTAATCCTTCAAGTAGTACCAGAATCATGCTCAGAAGGCACTAGACTATTGTAGATTGTTGTTAAGAACAGTAGATGACATTATTCATTGATGGACTGCCCTTCCATTTGTGCATGGGAAATGTGGTGACAGCGCTCTTTACTAAATTCAGGGTTAAGTTATGAATAAGAGTATGTCCATCACCTCATAGGTCTCATCCCCAGTAGAAAATCTGGTAATAATTTCTCAACCCCTGGTAACATTTTCAAGTAGCCCATATCATATAAAAGAATGCAGAGCCTTAGTTTTGAGAAGTCCCTGAAAAGTGGGACCACTGCTTTTCAGAGGCTTATGTAAAGAAAAGTTACCAGAATATTTAAATATCACCTGTGCCTCTCTGCTTATAATACAACATGTGTCCCAAAGCATGTAACTCAGAATAGTTGCAACACATTAGTTAGTACCAAGCAGTGTTACCTGTAGTTAAATGACTTTGTTACATCTTTGTGAGTAACTTTTCAGATTTTATCTAATTCAAAAAAATCTCACAAATGTTCGTCAGAGATTTTATTGTTACATAAAAAGCAAACATTTTTTCTGGCAAGAAATCAGAAAAATAGACTTTTCTAATGATCTGCCATTCTCTTTCAACGACATGACTTAGACTGAAGTCTGCATAATGATTAGTTACTTCTAGGAAATGGCAACTAATAATTCATTTGCAGAGAGATCCTTCAGCTTGCATATTATTGCAACAAATTTTATTCATTTTCATACATACATACATTTCAGCAACAGACCTACTTTAAAAATCAGAGTTTAAGTAAGAGATGAACAGCAAACAGAAGTCCCTTGCTGTGACTGATTGCATTAGTTACAGTATCGCTTCAGGTGTAATCAGGATTATTTGTCTTTCTGACATTACCACAATGATATGAGATACAATATGCTAATATGCCTGTCTTGGTTTATAAGGTGTTATTAGTCCTTTGTTTCTTTCAGTCTCTTGATTAGTGACCATTGTTTGAAGTCATCCATCTTTGCTCACGTTTATGCAAATATTCCAGATTATTAATTATAGCATCAATAGGGTTGTGTTTATCCATTTTTTTCAAGAAAATATGTTTCTAAAAGCCTTATTTTACCACTCTTGTTCACATGGAGCAGAAACTTATTCTGTTAATAAATCTAGCTGTTTTGAGGAGCAAAGAATTACTGCCTGTGAATTTAAATTATACATATGTGCTGTATCAATAATGCATAAATGAACACTTCCATCAATTGTACATTAGTATTTTCACAGAATGCTGTGGAGTGGCACACAAAATAAGCAGTGCTGACAGAAAGGCCAGTATGCATCTAAGCTGTTATAATTTTTTTAAAAAAACACGAATGGTTTTATTTGTATTGAATGAAAAAAGAATAGCAGATAAAACAATAGCAAAAAGTTTTTATAGAACTGTAGAATGGTTTGGGTTGGAAGTGACCTTAAAGATCATCTAGTTCCAACCCCCCCGCCATGGGCAGGGACACCTTCCACTAGAGCAGGTTGCTCCCAGCCCCGTCCAACCTGGCCTTGAACCCTTCCAGGGAGGGGGCAGCCACAGCTGCTCTGGGCACCCTGTGCCAGTGCCTCACCGCCCTCACAGTGAAGAACTTCTTGACATCTAATCTGAATCTACACTCAATTTAAAGCCATTGCCCCTCGTCCTATCACTACATGCCCTTGTAAAAAGTCCCTCTCTGGCTTTCTTGTAGGCCCCCGTTAGGTACTGGAAGGCTGCTAGGAGGTCTCCCCAGAGATTTCTCCAGGCTGAACAAACCCAAGTCTCTCAGCCTGTCTTCATAGGGGAGGTGCTTCAGCCCTCTGATCACCTTTGTGGCCCTCCTCTGGACTCACTTCAACAGGTCCATGCCCTTCTGATGTTGGGGGCCCCAGAGCTAGATGCAACACTCCAGGTGGGGGTCTCAGGAGAGTGGAGCAGAGGGATAGAATCACCTCCCTTGACATGCTGGTCGCACTTCTCTTGATGCAGCCCAGGGTACAGTTGGCATTCTGGGCTGTGAGCACACTTTGCTCGGTTATGTTTTGCTTCTCATCAACCAACAACCCCAAGACCTCCTCCGCAAGGCTGCTCTCAAACCACTCATTGCCCAGCCTGGATTTGTGCTTGGGATTGCCCCGATCCGTCTGCAGGACCTTGCACTTGGCCTTGTTGAACTTCATGAGGTTCACACGGGCCCACCTCTCAAGACTTTCAAGGTCCCTCTGGATGGCATCCCTGACCTCCAGTGTCGACCACACCACACAGCTTGGTGCCATTGCCAGACTTGCTGAGGGTAGACTTGTTTCCCTTTATAGCTTTGACACTGACAGTAAGAATAGGTAACTAAAGTTTTGTGAAGGAAGATGTGGGATTAAAGCATCCACTCACTGTAATTCAACACACATAACGAGTACTTACCGGGGTACACTTTTTTTCTGCCTCATGCCATGGTATTTCCCAGGAGATACCCCTTTTGTGCCTATCTACGTTCTACAGTTTCCCCAGTGGAGGTGACCTTCTGACGTATAAACCTTGTATTTATCAGTAGAAGAAAGAAAAGAGCATCTGTCCTTGTTTTTACTAATGATCACGATGATTATTTTGCTATGCTGTTATATCAGCTTAATACTAAGGGCCTGAGTGGCTTTACATGACTGAAAAAATGCAAACTTTTTAATGAGCTTTCAAAATTAATTCTTACTGGTGCCAAAATATTATGTGGAATGACTGAGAGAAAAGTAATTTCACATAGTTCTACTCATTTATGAACTAACAGAATATTGCATTTGAACACACATCATCAGCTTTGTAACAAAAGTGATTTTATAAAACTGGCTAGTTTTTGAAAGGCATTCTCTGAGATTTTTTTTTGTGGAATTGGTGGGGGGTTTTAAATTTGATTTTAAACACTTAATGAGAAGTTTATGAATTATTTTCATTTCTAAGTACATGCAACATCTCTTAAGATAGCTTCAAGTGAACCATTCTTATGAAATGTCTTTAGCATGTCTAATTCCAGTGCTTCCCAGTAGCATGGAAACAAGAATAAGTATTTCCTTAAATATTAAAATGAGCCCTGTTCATAGCTGAAGAGACTCTTTTTTAGAATAAGACAAGGAGCGTGGCATTGAGGAAGCAACACTTCTAAAGTTTTGTTTGGCACTGCAGACAAAATCAGTCCTGCAGAGTTTCATCTATCCTTTTGTAAAAAAAAAACCCCTGTAATTTAAAAAGTATATAATACCTCAATTATTAATATTGTTTTCTTTCATTCAAGGAATATATTAAAAAGGATATATTAAAAACCAAGCTTTTTGCTACTTCTAAAGCAAACATAATGCATTAAAATAGGAATTTACCTATTTGTATCAACAAGCTCTCTGCTGTCACATAAACAGGCAGATTAGCAAATGAATTAGAGGAATTGAAATAGTGTTACTGTTATGATTTTTCAGAACATATTCTGTCTGTCAGAAAAACCATCTGAAAACTGCAGTTTGCTATCCTGGGTGTAGTAAGAAGTGCATTGGTATATATACATAGATGTTTGAAAGCTAAAAGAGAATTAACTCCATTAAAAAAAAAACTTTAAATTGAGAGTGAAATTTTAGTAGTTTTGGGACTGATTACAGTTTTAAGAAAAACCTTTCGGTCCATATTTTAAATTATATAAAGTTAATGGGAATGAACGGTAGTTCAAAATTAATTGCTGATCAGTATCTGTAACCTGTAAAATACTGAGTTAATTTTCTGTGCTTAGAAATGATGGAGTTCTGTATCTTCAGGATATATTATGAAGTAATAAAGAAAGCTGATTTTGTTTACAAAAGTGGCTTGGAAGTCTAGGAGATATATTTTGTAAATCTAGTAAGTGATGCTGGAGCAAGGCAAACTAAGTGCAGACCATTCAAAGTAGAAATGTGATAAAGGTCAAACAAAGAGAGAAGCAGAATTATGAAGAGTGCTGACAAAGGCATATATATTGTCTTACTTTTTTAAGGCATTATCATCTGTAAGCACTGAGGGCACTTTAGGTGGAAAGTTTTGTGTTGAGTTTCTGTGCCACAGTACGATATGACTTCTGCTGGTGTAGATCTGACCACTGAAGCACTTAATTTTCATGTTTCTCCTTTCACAAAATGTCTCTCCCCAATTTGTCTATATATATTTTGCCTTTTTGTTGTAGTGCAGACACTGCAATGAGTCACTGGTACAACATAAGCAATTTCTCTTCATTGTTTGGGCATCCTGTATGAATAGAGCTGTCTCCCAGAGAAATGCATTATTAAAGATTCTGTGTTTGCGGTGTTCATATATCATTATTTAAACATGTTTAACATGTCTTCCTGTTGAAAGCACAAAAGAGGAGCTACTCCAGTATAAATGAGGCAGCACCTAAATGTCTCTCACTTGAGAATGACTCTGCAGATATACTAGCCTTTTGGAAAAATTCCCTTGATAGCTAACAGCATATTTTTTTGTATTTGGCATAGATTTTGTTTGCCTTTAGTTTGGAACAGGTTGCTGCTAAGAAAAGCAAAGGGCATTTTGACCAAAACCCCTAATCTTCTTTTACTGAAGGTCAGTACCTTTGTCACATTGTTTTGCTCCAAAGCTCCAGCTTGCATTTCAGATGGAAACAGCCCTTTCTGTGACCAGAATTAGCCCTCTGTGAACATGTATCATTTATCATTTTATTGGAAGCAGCTGAGGATGCTCTAAAAATAGATGTGTGAAATGATGGACAGTTCATGATTTGTTGGCATGGAATCAAGACGTGGACGAAGCAAGCCAATTGCATCCTCACTGCCAAGGTTACCATGGAAGCTTTAACTCTTTACACTCTCTTCGTCTCTCTTTCTCATGTAACTTGTGCAGTATACTTTAATTGTTACGGATGAAGTGCATTTCATAGTGTAAAATATACCTGCCCACATTAACTGAAGCTGTCAGACATGATTTAAGTAGCTGTGTATATTCCATAGATTATAACAGGAGAATGGAGGTACCTCTGCCAAGGTTTCTGAGGCACAAAAGCAGTAGACATGCAAAGCTGAGATGTAAATAAATGCTCATTTGTGTAAATTTAAATATATTTACATAGTGAGAATTTAAGGAAAAGATCCCCGGTGAGGAGGGAAAAAGGAAAGACAGAGAAAATAAGGAAAAGTTAAATCTCTTACTCAGATCTCTTCAGCCGGTTTCTTTTTGGTGTACAAACATTCTGTTTCTCACCCACCCTTCAGTTCAACCTATTCTCATAGTATCCTTATAACTGAACTTTTTTTCCTTTCTTGTCATTTCAATATATTTTTCTCCTTTGGCTACATACAGTATTTAATTTAAATACCTTCTTGTTTAATGCAAGCATCCCACAGCTTCTTCCATGCACCACTCCTCAGTTTCTTCCACACGTGAACATTGTATTTCATCTTTTCATCTTCACAGAGAGTGTGTGGAGGAAATAATGGCTTTTAAGACTTAAAATATTGCACTTTCCCACATGATGATAGCCTGAGTGGGTGTGGTGATAGAATCCTTTTTAACTTCCTATTTTCTTAACTGAGTAACAGAGAAGTCTGACAAGAGCTGTAGTGGGCCTGCCCTCTTTCCAGTTCTTTTATTCCGTTAGCTTCAGATTAAAGATAAAAACGATTTTGCATATCAACAGGAAGGTAAATGGCAGTATTTAGAGTGTCTCATTTCTGGGACAAATAATTTTCCTCCTTTTCTTAGTACTTAAACCCCAAAGGAATATTCCTTTTCTCTTTACTTCTGTTGACTGCAATCCAAGTAAGAGAGGTGAAACTTTCAATCAGATTCCATTTGACCTCTCTGATAGTACACAGAGAAATACATCACAGTCTTTCTGCCTTGGAATTTTCTTCTGCCACATTTCAGCATCTTGCTCTCTCACATACAAACACTAGAGGTTTTCAAATAAGTGCCTGGGGTGGGAAAAGCAAATCTTATTTTTTCGCTAGCTTCAGTTTCAGAAATATCTTCTCCACTTTGATTTGAACCTACAGAATAAATATGCATTCTGTTTAAATGGTCTACTTTTGTAGTGGTTATGAATGCTCCTCATGGCAAGCAGTGCCATCATATTAAGTGAAGTATGATGACCAGATCCATATAGAATGGTCTTGTCTTTCTCTGAGTTGAATGCATTGTCACAGGATCTATTTACTCCATGGCTTAAGGGGTACATCTTTTCCTGAATACAGTTTCACAAATCTGGGACATGTTTGGAGCTCCCAGACTTTACAGAGTACCATGGATGATCTGAAAGTTTTAGCATGAATAGAAAAAGAAGGATACAGCCATTTGTTGGAATCTCTTAAGCATTGAGCAGCGCACTTAAAGATGTAGCTCCTGTCAAACTGACATCTGGATATATGGCCACCAGATGCTCGGGTCAGTTTTTTGGCAGCAGGTCCTCACCAGGCCGCATGTGACTGTGCAGTGGGAAGTTCTGTGCAAAAGTCCAAGGGGTTCTCATTGCCATGGAAATTACTGCACCTCTGCACATCAAAAGCAGTACAGGCCTGGCAGGTGGGACATGTCCCAGCTCACTGGTCTCACTGTGTATGTAGTAATGGGTCAGTTTTAGGGAATGTTTTTTTCATGGCAAAATGCAGAGGTTTCTTTATTAGTTATATACATTTTATGGATTAATATTATGCATTTGCCAGGAGGTGTTCCAACAGCATGTGGGATTCAAATCAGAACTCATCATAGCTACCGACTGTGCACATGAGTTCAAAAGTTTATCCTCCTGTTTTTTCTAAGTGCTTCCAGGCTTTGCTTTCTCACATTCAACATCAGTAGAGATCTATGAACTAAGAGGTTTAGATTCTGCTGTTACTATGAAGTCAGAAAGTGTGTTATTAAAATATCCACTTTTCATTCCCAGAATATAAAAATCTAAAGTTTGTCAACTCCAATGCTTTAGCACAACTAATGCAGTGCAAAATGAGGAGAGATGGTTAATAACAATGAGACAGTGGATTCAGCTCCTTCATTCTGGGATGTCTTCCACTTGTTCCTCACAGTGCTTGGATCAAGATTTGATACCACTTTGGGAAGAGGTTGGAACTAAGGCAGTGCTAAGATGAGCTCTTGCATTCCTGATTATTTTTAGATGCAGGATTACCAGAAGCCTCCAGGTCTTGGAGCATCCTATGCCATTTCAGCCAGAACATTTTTCACACATATGATTTTAAAGAGTTTGTGAGCTTCAGCAGTTGATTAAGCCATTACAGTTGAGACTCCTTATGAAGAAACTCTAAGATGACAAATTTCAGAGAATTTTGGACACTTTTTAATCTTAACCTCATAGTCATGTGTTACTCTATAAAGTAAAAGTCGTCTTCTGTCTTTTCTAGATTACTTCTTTTTCACAGCAAGAACTGTACTTTGCCTTCCCTTCTTCAATCTTTCACAGCATACTAACACACTTAAAGCAATTACTGACATTGCAACAATAAAATTAGAGTGTTGTTATAGATACTTTAAGCTTTATTATGTCAGACAGACTGAATACCACGACGGGCAACAGAATATGCAGGTTATACCTTTGGGTCTACAACTGTGTTGTGAAAAGCAGCTCATTACCTCTTTGTTTTCACATTTTAAAGGTGAGCAATAAATACTCCTTTTTGAGGAATATTTTGAGATTTTGGGGAAGGTATCAAGACCTATGTACTACTGGTTACAATATGGGAAAAGCACATATATTCAGAAATGAAGCAGTTTCCAGAATACACTAAGAATATATTGGTGAAGTTGAATTCATAGTAGAAATTGAGTTTTCCTTTGCACAGAGTCCAACTCATAGACAAGAATATTTACTGAGTAAAGTGTTACTTGTCAATATTCCTCTCAAGGTAAAATACCAGATCTCATTATCTGCTTCAATAAGCCACATTAACAATGAGGTCTATTGCTTTTCACAGTGTTATTATTGCTGTTATCCTGACCACATGAAGTGAGATTAACTGTGTTCACAGGATTTTGATAAGGATGCAATAGGATGTACAAATAAGGTCTTTTCTTACATTTAAAATAAAGGAGCAAAGAAAAGAAACATAATTGAAGAGCTGTGACTCATTTCTCTTAAAAACTGAGGTACATGCCCATTCATGTACCTTCTATTTTTAAAAATGTAATGGCAGTCTAAAGCACTCCATCAGCCTGTGTTAAAGCAAGCAGAAATATAGAGCTGAATTTTGTTTGTGAATATCTTTTATTTGATATTATCTGCCACATTAAAAAAGCCCAGTCTAAATATAAGGCACAGTGTTTAAATCAAAGTTGCTTTTTTTTTTGGGGGGGGGGGGGGGGGGGCGGGGCTGGGAGGAGTGGAGTGGGTTGTGATTTTTTTTAAAGAACTGAATCATACTTTAGTAAGATAAACTTTTTGACTACAGTTATCCAAAATACAAAATGCCTGTTTTCAGAGTGACTGAAGGCCTATGTTCCTTGCTTATCTATTTTTGCAGAAAAAAGAGTTATAGCAAGTAGGCTTTCCACTAAGGTTTGTGCTGCCCCGTGTAGATGCTAGCATTTGAGACTGGTCCTCTTCCTCCCCTCATTGCACAATCTGGGCCCAGGTCTCCTAATTAAAGATGAGCGTGCCTGTCAATACAAGCAGAGAATTCTGACAAGCAGCATTTTACTTGCATTTGATGCAAATATGAATGCTTATGTTGGTCACAAAGCAATGCAACTCTGGTAATTCTGCATAAGGGACTCTTTGTGTACACCCACAAGCCACAGCTGTGGTAGTCAGCAGTGCTGCCAATGGGAGAGACAGAATCCCCTCCCTGCAGGACACAGTCCTCCCAGTTCCCTGGTGTGGTGGCAAGCCAGGCTCGTGGTGCCAACTTGCATACAGATCTGTTCTCCTTGGCATGTGTAGTGACATAACTGCTTCTTGCCCTGTCTGGGAGAGAAGACTTGAAGTAATAGCTGTGCCCTGCGTAAGTTAAGACATAAGTTAATGACTAGTTAGTAAGTAAACATAACTTAAAAAACAGCTCTCCCTCACCAAAGTTAATAATTAGTTGCATAGGAATATACAGTATTTGTAACAAGACTGATCAGTCCCCCACCTTCAGACTCCAGTAATACAAGACTGCTCCACCGGGAAAAGTTCCTTATAACCATATGCTGCCCCAAAGCACGGCCAGCATGCTGCAAGGTCAGAATACAGCTGGAGAGAAAATGTATAGAATACTTAATTCTTTCTTTTCTCTTTCATTTTCAGTTAATAAAGTCTGTAAGTACTGTAAGTATCAACTTCAAAAAGAGAGGTCTTGCTCTGCAGTTTTAAGCTGATCCAGGTCATCTTTCTCATGCAGGCATACTCATATTAAATACTAAATATGAGAATGCCAGCATGTCATTTAGTACTGCAGTACTAAGTAAATTACATATGTCATTTTAAACTGGTAAAATTTTGCATCCATTTTGTAGTTTTGGAAAGGACCTTACATTAACAAACCAATAGCAAACTAAGTCCAGTCAGTACCTTTGTGATCACAGGTTTATGTTGGTCTTGTTGCTCACAGATTGTGTTACAGATTGCATAGGGGTTTTGTGTGTTTGCATGTTTGTTTTTAGCTAAGCTCCTTCAACTGGGACAAGGAAGAGAGACATTATCTCACCTATTTTTCAACTGATCTCTGCCAAATCTCATGCTATTATTCTTTCTCTGTACTCAAAATGGGATTGGGTCTACACTAAAGCAGAGGCAAATGTGTGTCCATGTGATTCTTAGCTCAATTTCTTTGGACATCTTCTTGTCTAACAAGACACGGTCCAACCTCAGCCAAACTACTGTACTTTCTGAAAAAAGATGCGCTGGAATTCCATCTCTCTTTTTGGATGCTATAACAGATACTGTTCTGCTTGCCGACATCTCTTTGAATTCTGCTCAGGGATGACCCATACTTCATTTGTACTTGATTTTAATTTAATTTATCCTGAACCTTGTAATAAAGCTCTCTAGTGTTCCGTATATTACACAGAATTGAAATCCATCCACATAAACTTTTAACATGCAATGAGATTTAGGGCTCATCTCTGCTGAGAGATCAACACATTCAAGAGTAGTATAATTTATATGTTGAATATTTGGCAGCAGTTCCCTCAGTACAAAACAGTTTCTCTGCTGGGATACTTAATTCCTCCAAAAGAGTTCATGAGGTCAGCAATACTTATTTCTGATCAAAATTCCCTGAAATGGGTCCTGGCTTAAGCATATATTACAAATTAAGTGGTCTCTCCAGCCAAAACTACTGTATCAATGCTAAACAATAATGTATACAAGATATGGAATTACTTTAGTGAGTCAGGAACTCTGACTACACCATCTTCATTTGTCTTTCAACTAATGCAGTGCTCAGAATGCAAAATCACTGTGCACGGACATTCTCTGTATTTGTGGGATTTCTGGTAGAACTTTCTTTTCTAGTGCAATTGACAAACAGACTTCCAGTCTCGATATGCTGTTTATTTTCAGTGAACATGATCATAGTACATACTCATATGAGTCAGGGATACATACTGCCCTCCATTAAACACTGTATACCTCAGATAATTTTTCTGGCTGCAGCTAATTTGAATTTGAGATGCCAAATGAGCTTATGGAAACTAGTATTCAGTGGTTTCCAAATGAAATAGAAAGCATGTCCCCACCAGCCTTTTTGGTTCAGTCATGTTCCACTTAAATAGAAAGCTTGGATGCTTTGCTTCATTTTATTAACATTTAACATTTAGATTATGATACACCTGGGATGATTTTCTGAATGTACACAACAACACAGTCAATGCCTATGGAAGCTTTAAACTGAAATGAGGGAAAATAGAGGAAAGAGTACAATGTAAAAGCAAAGTCATCAGTAGTCAGTTTTAATAACAGTTATGTTTTCCACAGCTGTGGAATAATTTAGAACTTATTCTGGATGATTCTGAAATTTCTACATTTGCATGTAAGAAAAAAATGCATTTCCCAATACTTTTTCCTTTTTTGAAACTGTTTTAAAAATAGTCAGAACATTTTAGATAGTTAGTTTTCTGATTTAAAAAATGCCCTAGGAAATCATAAGAAGGATGTATATGAAAGGACATATGAAGGATAACTGACAACTTCAAAGAATTCTAGTAACTTCAGTTTGAATTTTTTAGACCAGATCTGCTTCTGTGAGGGACACATTTACAGAGATGTATAAATAAGACAATAATAATGGGCTCAAATAGCAGCAAAAGAGACTGGGGGAAATACAGGTTTGGGGTCAGGAGTCAATTTTTCTAGTGAGTGATAAAGTACTAGAGTTCTTAGAGGGGTTATACTCTAATTCTTTTTGTGTTTTTTTAAATGTCTGTCAGGAAGGTAAAATGCAAGAGTCTGTACTGGGTGGGTTCCTCAGAGCCCTTAAAATTCTATAACTTTATAATTCTGAGTCTGCAGACTTTGAAAAAATATTTTTAGTTTAAGTTTCTCTCAGTGCTATTTGTTGCAAGCTGTATTTTAAGTCTGCTTTCCCAAGGGAATATTTTTAGTTTGTTATTGTTGTCTTGCATAGGCCATGTTTTCTAAGGGTTCATTCAACTTCAGTGAGCCCATTTTTGAAACTCGTAGTGTAAGGTCTATATGTATTTAACTCTCAGAAAAGCTAGGTGCATCTCTGATGGCTGTCACTAAAATATTCCTCTGGTTTCAGATAATTATTATATTAAATTTTTAACTTGGCACTTCTACTGCTTTTGCAACAATATGAAGTAGTGATTTGGGAATAGGACAGATTTCAAAGTTTCGTGCATACAGCAAGTTTCACCGACATAAGACATCAGAATGAGGAATGACTCCCTGCAAATTGTTCAGTTTTTCAAAATGTCTCTGAATCTGTTCTGGATCATTGAAAATTGTCCCCATGTGAAAGTAAAAAAAAAAAAAAAACAGTCTGATAACCTTCCCTGTGTGCAGAACTCCTTTGATTATAGGACTGTCATACCTAGTACTGGCTGTAGTATGCCAAATTTTGGGTCTTTTACTGTCCACTTGTTTTTATTTTGTTCTTAATGAGAAGCTGTGAAATGGCTAATATTGATAACTTTTCAAACCCATTATTACTAAACAACTGATAAGCCCAGTTATTAACATCTCACCAAGAAGAATCAGCATTTTTCTGACATCACAAGCAATATTGAAAGACCTGACCCATAAATATTTAGTTTAGGAGCGTATCATCGACTCCTGGAGTCCATAGACTTTTGTTCCTGTGATTCACAGCTTACCAGCTTTATGGGGACTACAACATAGTTTTAAAAGGCATTCTGGGTACTTCCTGAATATTGCATCAAATAGTTCTTCAGTAGTTTCCCTACATTTATCGGAACAAGGTACTCCATTATTTTTACAGAGGTTAGCACTTTGGTTAAATCTAGCAATAAGCCAAAAAGCTACATCCTGGGCTTTCTTCTGTAGCATTTTATCTTGTGCTTACTGGAGTGTTACTTAGATAACATGTTGTAAGACCACCTAGCAAGCACACAGTGTAAATGGATCTGTGAAAAAACATGTGATGGAAGTTCAGTTTTTCCTTTAGTCAAAACCAGTATACTATATCTGCATGTATGTTTTTTTTTTTTTTGAGAAGGGAGAAACAGAACTATCAAAAAGATCATGGTGGAAAGCCACCGCAAAGACGTTTGTTGAGGTGTTGGTAATGTATTGAAGATGGTACACAAAGTCATAGTCGAGCATAGAAAGTAGAATAGAATCCTAATATTGAATCGGTAGAATATGACATGCAGTTATTACTAATGTGTTATTCACTGAGGAGTGGATATATGTTTCTGTATTTTGATAAATGTAAAGAGGATGCTTTGTCTTACTGCATCAGTATTTCCAATCCATCCTTTGCTTGGCTGTGTAGAAAAGATTACATTGATGTTTCACTTTGAGAGTGAGATGGTGGGTAGGAAGAGATGGTTAATGTGTCACATCAATAAAGAACTGGTTTGAGATCACTGTCACTTGACACACAACTAAATTGTCAAAATACAGTAAGGAAACTCTGACTCAACTGCAAGGTTGTCTCTACTGCAATAACAGTTCAGAATAGGACCTGTAAGAAACAGAGGCAAACTTTCTCCTTGTAATTTGATGTTCATGTTTCAAGTGATTAGTGCTGGGGACAAAGGGGAACAATGTCCAAAAAAAGAAGCTACAGATTGACACATTCTGTTAGTGATTGGCAATGTCAGCATGAAGTAGTGCAAACATACAAAACAGCCAGAGATGAAGAAAAAATATATTGAAATTAAAAATGCCGCATGCAATGAGATGAAAATACCACTTCAAAAATAAAGTCACACAAAACTCCTCCCACAGGCCATGGCAGGCAAATTGCAAAACAGTCATCAAAAAGTCACGGCTTTAGGTTTGTAGGGTTTCTAGAGGTGTAACCATGGTAAAAATCCTGAGCCTGGTTCTGTTGCTGGGAGGTGGAAGACATGCAATGGGATACTGTGAGGATCCTATGTAGGGTCTGAGGGATGTGTACCACAGCTCAGCTCTGCAGGATCCTTTCACTGAGGAAGCAGTGGAGCCTACATCGTGGAGAAGGTGGATACTGGAAAAGAGAAGCAACTCATGTTGCCATCTTCCTATGGGCTGCTTTCCTCATACGCAGCAAGGCTGAAAAGAAGTGGTGGACTCTGCTGTGTCATCAGTTCTGCTGCGTTACATTTCTGTGAACAGCTCTCCACTGGCAATGACATCTGCTTCCGTGGGCTCCCTCTGCCAGACTGTGCTGTTTGCTTTGGATACAGGGCTCAGGTTTTCTCTTCTGATGCACAACACTGCAAATGCATCAGAGGGATATTCCTCAGAAGGAAGAAAACCCAAAGAATGGCTGCAGTCACGAAGGAGGAATTTTGTATTATCGATATTTTGCGTATCAATAATGCTAAAGAAGAATGTAAGATGTGAATCACTTACATCCAGCCACTCCCATGTTATGTATATGGGTATGTATATATTTAATTTTACAGTTCTCTTTTCTTCTGATAAGACAATACTTATAGCTGAATACAAATTACATACTAAAATTTATTTCTAGGTAGCAACCTCATGATGCCTTTTGAACACTATCTGGTTCCCAGCTTGGGGAAAGCATTCAGAATTAATTTTCCTTCTTCCATACTGCTCTTTCTTTACCTCTTTTAGACTTTACTGGTTTTGGAGGTGATCTCAAAATATTGGTCTGGAGCTCTTTAAATGACTTTTTTTTAACCTCTCTAGAACAATTTCAGCATTAGTACTTTTCCAGACAGAGAGCACAGATACAATTTATTTGCTTCAAATATATTTTTAAGTCCTTTCATGTGACGGGAAGCATTCAAATTCTTTTGCTTGTTTTACTCTGCAGAATATTTTAGTCACCTGACAGCCTGTGGAAATTAATCCCTTCTCTGACATGTAAACTGACAGACAGCTATGTGAAAAGAGTTTTGCTGGGCCATCATGTACCACGTGCATCCTCCGATGCCTGTCCTTACAGTGCTCAACCTTGCTACTTGAGTAGGGGCTTTTATGTTTTCAACAGATGAGGAGAAAATATGAGCTCTCTTACTCAATGGTATCTGTAATGGTAGCAGTGCTAATAACGGTATCAGTCTCATGGGAAAAGCTTGACCTTTCTTTGTTTTATGACAGTCTATCCTTTAAATCTGGCAGACCTGGGCCATTCAGGGCCCTGAAGTGACCATACCATATCTATGGGCGCCTGCTCTCTTTTATTGCTGTCTCCCTTTTAATTACTATAACTCTGGTGTAGTGTTTTCATTCTTTGTTCTTTTTTATTCCTGAGGAACAGACACATTCTCACGGTCATATACCCCTTACCTGTATTTTCTCATGTAAATTGCACAAAACAGAACTATGGTTGCCTACCAGACTAGTTTGTCCACAGTGAAATAAAGGAGTTGCACAGATCCTAATGTCATTCTCATGATGGAAGAGAATATGGAGATTGACCATCAATCAAAAAACTGATGAGGTATTCAGAGAAAGCAATAGGAAACACAAAATAAATAAATAGCTAACTGTAGTGAGGCTTTTTAGGCATTCCACTTGGTTTTTGTTTGTTTTGACAAAGTGAGGTGTGTTAAATGCCATATTTCATACTGGTTTACATTTCTGAACTCCCTGGAACATTCAGAGCTCTCTTTATCATATATTACCAGTGAATATAAAAGCAAAGCAAATATTATCTGGCATCTCATAGAATTTCTTATAGCATATTAAAATGAAAGAGCAACACTTCTGACACATTTAAAGATTAATATGAAAACAAATTTCAGTGTCTTGTTTGTTATTTGTGTCTCCACTGGGTCTGTCTTTGCTCCTGAAATTTCCACACCATTTTGGTAGGCTACCAGCTCACACAGAAACATCTTCACTTTACAGACCCAAGTGGAGAAGGTATAAATCAAGATGTAATCTTTCCAGTGCAGGAAATCTGAATTTAAATAAAAGCAGCTTTCAAAAAGCATAGAGTGATGAGGACTAAAGAACCAATAGAATTAGTAATCTGTTTGAAAAGAAGTCATATCTTTGGTATTCAAATGACAACTTTATAAAGAAAAATATTAACTGGACACCAAAAAGTGTAAGAGTAGAGGAAAGAAGTGGTAATACAGGCATTTATATTGCGTAAAGACAGGAGAGGGGGAGAGAATTTAGATACCAAGAAGAATTTCTTGTGTATTAAGAGTAGCTCTGCTGAGTTGGGCGATAATGAAAGTCTCCAAGTCTTGGTGCTCAATGCACAGAAATCTTCTGTTCATTTAAATTGCAAGTGGCAGTGCTTTATGTATCTCTGGGCTGTTGCACTAATGTTGTTCAAATCTATGCTGTAAAGACCACACATGCAACTGAACTAGTTAGGACTGTCTGCTGAGACTGCTAACCCAGGTGGTTGTTTCTGTACAGCTGTTCGCATATAAGGGCCATCTATCCTTGTCAGGTGGTTTAAAACAACCATTAACAATCATTGACTATCAATGAGATAAACATTAATATTGAATATATGGTTGGTATAAGTGATTTCTAAGATGTTTTTCAGAATAAGAAAAATGGTGCAATCCCCCTTGATTCTTCAGGCACCCTAACGTACCCTTCAGTGAGTTTCTGTAATAAGGTGGTTTAGCATTACCCTTCAACCAAAAGAAAACTAGCAAAACTAAGACTGATGATTGAATCTACAACAGGCTTTGCTCAGGCACATGGATTTGTTTGTATCAGGTTCATACATGGTAGAGGTCTGCAGGAAAGAAATTAAGAGACATTATCAAATTGTTAGGAAGAAACTTGTTGGGCTCCTTCGCAGTGCTCCAGGTAGGTTAATTTGGCAGAGTTGGAAACTGAGTATATCTGTCAGCTTGCTTTATTTCCTTTGTATATGTTGGTCAGCTTGTATAACCAGTCTGAAAAAAACCTCTGACCCTTGTCACTCTTTTGTTCTGTCATTTGTCTTAGTAAAAACTTCTGGGCAAAGTAAAAGCTCACTCTTTGGACTACAAACACACTCTAACAGCACACTAGTGCTGAAGTCAGACTGTAAGGCTCAGTAGATGTTGGCTTCAGATTTCCCTAGCTTTTTGGTTCTGTTTTCTGGTTGTTTCGTTTTGTTTTTTTGGTTTTTTTTTTTTTTTTTTGTTTTTTTTTTTTTCAGCTGAACTGTGAAAGATGATGTCTTGCTCCAACCTCTCAAACTGTTTTCCATAGGCATATGAGCTAAGCCTTACTGGGACTTTTTACTGTTGATTGGCGTAAGAGTCTCTTGTGGTCTGCAGTGAGCTACTAATGAACCAACAAGGGATTAGGAGGAAAAGTCTGGCGAACATCCACATGCTGCAGCAGCTGAACTGTAGGAACTCTTCTGTCAGTCTCTTGTTTTGAGGCTGTAGATAAATTTCCTACTGATATTTATGATAAAGTTAACTTAATACAATGTTCACACCTACAGTCTGCAGGAAGCTTGACAGTTTTCCAGTAATATGCAGCAAAAAAGATAGCAACAAAGCAGAATGTTTTTCTAATTAATAATGATATTTCTAACTATTAATGATGGCTCTTCTCCCTTTGCTATCTGGATGAAAATTTTACCATGCTATGTCATAAAATTCTCGTGCTCTGTCCATGGCTATGGGTTCAAAAATATCAGCATCTACATTCTGTGTATCACAGAAACTTTGTAGCACAGGGAGTACAGATGTAATAATATTTCAGAATTTAAGGGACTGTATTAGGGCCAGGAATATTTCTTATGAATAAAGTATAACTAATGAATAAGTAAGGTTAGCATTATTGCTTCTGTGGGTTATCAGCTCAATATTCTCTAAGTCAACAGTGACAAGGTATGGCAGTAGTATGTTAGGACTGGCCTTGAAGGTGATGGCAAATATTTTGTATATGATGTAGTGGATCCATTAGAAATGTAAAGGGAAGGCTGAGATAGTTGGAGTGGTAAACAAGATTGATGATGTTTCCAGCAGTACCCTGAGTGGATAAACAGGAGTAAGACAGCACTTGACAAAAACAGAAAAGAGAAGGTCACAGTAGATGAGGAGCAAAACCATGAAAGTCTGAATTAAAAGTTTAGTTGTCTGACAGGGAAAAAACACTGAATCTTAGTTGCACTGAAGTCACTGAATCCCAGTTGCAATGAAGGCATTAGATATACCCTAGATTTAAAAGTATATAGGAAGAGGCAAGACGCGATAGCCAGATTAAAGGACTGCAGGACTGGCATGGCTGGGAAAATTTCAGTGAAGCTACTTGGGTTGTGAGCGTTAGCTTACGCGCTTACACCTTGGCAGCATAACACATTCTCTTAAACAATAATGAATATAATGGAGGTGTCGGTCACGCTGTCCTCACAGGCCTGACGAAGCATGGTGAAATAAGCTCCTGGAGGCCTGCTACCACCTGTGGCATCCCACAGCAGTGAGACATTGAACATGAACTGTTTGAGGCCGTGGGTCATTCAGAGAAAACTTAAACAAATATCATAAAACACCATCCCTTGATGAGCTGTGACTCTCAAAATTTGAAATGAAGCTTGCTGCATTAGTTCTTCATTGATGAAGATGCATAGGAGTTTTACAAATGGCAGTTAACAACTCTCTTGTAATTCTACGTGACAGGACTTTCTCTGTAGTTTGGAAAATGATCAATATGTTCCCTCAAGTGCAAACACTTGAAAAATCGTTATGTTTCTTAGGAGAAAAACCCTTGCTAATAAATAGGTAGCACAAACAAAACATGAGAACAGTTGAGCTTCTTCTGTGGAACTACAACAACAAAGTATTTTTCAGTTTAGGTTTCCATAGAGAGTTTTAAAATATAGTTGTCTAGCATTTTTAAGACATTGAACTTCTTTGAAGATTTTTTCTTTTTAATGAGGTTTAAGGGCCTCCAGTAAAGATGAAGTTATCAGAATAGTGTTCTTCCATGCAATGAGAAAATTTCTGTCTTCTAGTGACATTCAGTTCATGGTCACAGTATGATATCTGCATCAGTTTCCAGAAATACACGCTACCAGATTCAGGGAGTCATATTTTCACTGCATGGAAAGGGATAAACTTGAAATATAATTCCATTTTAAGGGCTCCAGAATACCCACATAATATTCAGAAGACTATGTAGAATAACTGACATATTGACAGATTTTGTGCTGCTCCTGGCATTTATAGCAACCCAGAACTTCTGAAGAGCAATGCTATGATATTATCTAGATCTTTAGGTATAGCTTCCAACTGGGCGTATGTCTCAGTTGCCTGGTGAGGATGTTTTCTGTCAGAGTCTTTGAAAAGCCTGCTTATGTATATTGCAGTACATAACTTTTTCTATTTTAATCAGTTCTGTAAAAGCACAGGATTTATGTATTGCTGTCTAAGTATACGCCGAGTATGAAGAGCCAGAACTTCTGCTTCATGACTACATCTTGCCCCCCTTCCACAACCAGAGACAATTTGGGTGAGACACAACCTCCACAGCAGCCCATAGAATTATTGCTGCCTGCTGACATGGGGCTGAAATGCCTGTTTAGGGAGTCATCATGCATATCGGTAGTATGGCTTCTTGGGTGGGACTGGGAAGTAGTCTTCTTCTGACATGATGTAAGAAACTCCTTGAGTTGTGACAAGTGAAAAACATTGGACACAGTTCAAGATGTAAACTTAAATAAAAGTTGTGAAAGGGTAGAAATAAGGCACTGTGATATCAGCTTGCTGTACTCTTTTTTTTACCAGTGCTTAGTCTGGAAAAGATCCTATGAAAGTCAAACCACGTTGGCTCAATGCCTAGAGGAAAGTTGCAAGATGTGGGCCATTACAAGATTTAGCATTTATAATAGCTGAATGCGTCACAGCATTTTGTATCATTGGATTCATTAAATATTTACTAAGAAAGAAGGTTAAATTAAAACTAAACGGGAAAGTTTGTACCTTTTTTGCTGGCTTTGATCAGTAATTTGTTGAGCTAGAAGATTTACTAGGTTTTATATTTTTTTAAAAATATTTTTGTAATGATAAATAAATTAAGCAAGATAAATAAAATATATAGAATAAAATAGAATAAAATATTTTATAGTACATTTAAAAGAGAGAGAAAGGAAGACTGAAGTGTAATAACAGATAGCTGCTGAGATAATAAAGTATTTGCATTTATGATACATCAAGACTTTCTGGCCCATTTTCTCCTTCAGAAAGAAGGAGTGGTTTACTCCCTTTCAATATTAAAAAATACAAATTTCTTTTAAATAGCTACACAGAATAAATATTTTAATGATTTTATTGGATGTTGGAATATTTATTCAAAGCTTTTCTTATTAAAGATAGGAGAAAAATATTATTTATCTTTGTAATAAGTTGCAGGGACATCACTTCTGAAGCAATCACTAGATTGCTGTAGCTTTACAGCATGATTTTTACCCTCATCATATGCATGCTTAAAAATATTATTTATGTTGTTCTCAGTCAAAATCAAGAAATTGTAGCTTCTATTAGAAGTTCTGTTCTCAGGCCTTCTGTATGACACGGGACACCCACTGGTGCTATTGCATTTCAGCTTCCTCTTGCTGTGCATCGATGTCCTGTTTGCACCCAGCTCTGCCAGTGAGCTCTACCACGACCTACCCCCCTGCCAATGATAGGCTGTCCCGAAACCTCTTAGTGCAGCAACGCCATGTGTGCATCCCAGTTTGCTTTATGAAAAGTCATCAAGGTTAGCTCAGATCACTAATCTGAACTTTTTAAACAAATCCAACAGATTTTGACTTATACAGGCCAGGCTCCCATAAACTATTTCAGTAGGTGGTAAGGAATATCAGAGGATAGTACTTGTCCTCATGGAAGCCATGGTGAAAAGCTGAGAGTGGTTTAATGGCATCCAGATGAACATGAGCACCTAAGAAAAGGAAGTGTAAAGAAGAAATATAACCATTGCTGGGACTCCATCTGTAGACCCACTCATCACTTTTCAGTCTAAATTGTTTGGGTCTTTTTTGAACATTAACTTTTTATGATATATAGCATTAAGCAATAGCAGTAAGATTAATGGTATCAAGGATCTTAGTAATGTAAATAGAGTCATTGTATTGTGGTTTAGAGCTCCATCATAGGATGAGAAGTCACCATTTAGGTGTGTCCCTAGATCAAAATATAACCATTGACTTCAGTTTAATATATTTACTCTCATGATAAAAACCACGAACCTGCAGAATGCTCTGATGAAAAGGAAACAGCATCTATAACACATTCTAAGCTGAAACCTTTTATCTGCAGTTATACATAAGAAAAACACAGCTATGTGCTGTTGTATATAAAACACCTATATGGCATGGTAACGTATGCATTACTATCTTTCCTCCCATTCCTATTTCCTGCATTCATACTTGTAGACCTTTTCCAAGTTTAATTCCACAATATGTTAAGGCTTGGGTAGTCAGGCAAGAGAGAAAATAGGGTTTCAGTATTTACAAGTATGTTAGCTACCTGATTCCTGTCATGTTTTGATAAAACCGTATAGGTAAATTAATATCACATTCCCTTTATTTAATGGAAGGCAAAGAAGAAACCAACAGGCCACATAATTGTTTTGGCAAGGTACTCAGACAGATAATTATGTTATGCAGTTTGTAACCCTACCCGTCAATAGAGTTAAGTCCATTTTTAAGCAGGTAGGAATGTGAGGATCAGAGATAGCTTTGTGCTGTTTTGTGTTCCTACAGGAAAAATATTTTTTTAAGGTTTTATAAAGTTTTGCTGAAAAGCAATGACCTAATGAGGGAAGATATATTTAACTGCATATTAGATTACCTGTATGTACATCATAAGGAGAAGAAAAAGAGGAGATTCTCATGGCTGGTTCACAGTGCTTGAGAAACAAAAGTTTAGTCATAGCTTTCTTGCAAAGTCCTAGCCTTCTCCGGAGATTATTATTCTTACTGTGCTTTGGCATCCACCTGTAAAACTGGAGTAATACTAATTCCTCCCTTTCTTCTGTACTTCTCTGCTGCACCTTGGAAGAAGACTCAGAATTAGCCATAGGTGCAGTAGACGTACATCTCTGGGAAAAACTATTTATCTCGCCTGTACTTGAGGAGGCAGCTCCCAGACAACGGACCTCCACGTGCGTATTTGTCCAGCCACCACCAGCCGGGAGGTCTCGGTTTGGGGGGCAGCGGCAGCTGCCTTCGCCACGGCACCACCACCACCAGCTCTGCTTTCCAGTTTGCCTGTCTCAGCTCTGAGTAAGTGCAACTGTCACAAAAATAGTAAATACTGGGTCTTTTTGAAAAGTGTTTTCATTTTATCATTTTCAGCAGACAAATATTAATGAAAGCTACCAATGAAAATGAGTATGTCAGTTCAGCTGGCAGTGTTGCATGTACCCAAACACAACTTATAGCAACCTTTTGGGTAAAGGCATACAGATTGCAGAGGTTATGTCGCTGCTGCTGATAAATTAGCCCATTTTAGTTCCACATTGAAAGAGAGATGGACCCACTGTCCTTAAAGCCATTGATAAGGTGGCTTGGAGGGGAAAGATATTTAGCCTTGTTTGGGACGAAGATTAAATGAGAGGAAGAAGAATGTAATGAGAAAGTTTGCAGCAAATAAAGGCAAAAAACCCCAAGCAAAAGCGGCTTGCAGAAATTAAACAAACACAGTGTTTAGGATGGAATGTTAAACCTTAGGTTTTCTGACAGAAAAATTCTAAGCAGCTTCGGGGAGTCCAAAAATGACTGAGTGAAAAAGCATAGAATAGTGACATGTAAACATGACGCTGCATGAATTTATCTACCCACCCCAGAAAAAAAAGGTACCTCTATTCTATCTGTTAGCTGCCTTACTCCCACTTCATTCCACTGTTTTCAGTAATGATAACACCCATCATAATGCGAGTATACCTGGGGGACTTAGAAGTTGCTGCCAGTTCTCACATGACACAATGGGCTTTTTTGACTCCTATCCAAGGAAAGGAAGAAAACCAAGCCCTTGGCAGCAATTGATTCCAACCGTGTGAGGGACAGTACTTTACCAGGTTAAATTTGTTGCAGTTGTTCCCCTGCTCATTTTTTCTGCAATAGAGGCAGTGTTTTTCTAACGTAAATCCCTTCTTAGATGCTAAATTATTAAGGGATTTAAAGAGCAAACTCTTGACCACGAATGGCGTTGTGCTCTGCATGTGACAATGCCAGTACTGCAAACTGTTGTAGATAGGCCAGTGGCTGTTACAGGTGTAAGATACCAGTTCAGTCCTGTGGTTAGGATTCACGTATTTCACCACTAATATCTTCCATGGAGAATACTCTGATTAGTAAATATTACTGAAGTGAGAAACCATCAAAAATAGCGAGCTTGCATTTCCGTCTCCTTCTCAATCTGTTCTTTTCAAATTCTGTTTTCCAAATAAGCCCACATACTTAAGAAGCCTTAAAGAATTTGAGACAGCGTATTGGTTTCAATGACAGCAAAAGGATTCTGAACGCGCTGCTGCTTACCAGCTGCTTGCCGCACGCAGCAGCCTGTCCCTCCTCAGGGCCGAGGCAGCTTTTTCACCCGGGGAAAGTAGCGGCGAAGTTGGCGAGCGGCGCCCCGCCACACCCGTCCCCGCGGCACCGCGGAGACCCTCCCAACCCCACCCCCCACCCCGCCCCGGGGGCCGGGGGAGGGGGGGGGGGGGGACCCGCTCCCGCCCGCCGCTGCCGCCCGTTTCGCGCCGGGCCCGCCACAGAACCGGGAAGGGGGGGGGGGGGGGTGTGTCGGCGCGACTTGCCCGCGCGCGGCTCTGAGGGCCGCGGTGCCCGGCGCGCGCCCCCGGTCCCCGCGTTGCCCCGGCAACGCGCTGTCCGCTCCCGCGCGGCCTCCCGGGGAGCGGGCGCCGTTCCCGCCACGGCCGCGCCTCGGCGCTCCCGGCGCGCGCCGTTCTTCCCGGGGACCGTGCCCGGGTGACCTCGGGGGGGGAGGGGGGGGGGCGCGGCCCCTCGCTGCCCCTCGCTGCCCGCCCGGCCGCGGCGGAGCCGGGGCAGGCCGGAGTGGATCCGCCGGTGCCTCCGGGGCTCTGCTGGGGAGGACGGGGTGTGCTCCCCGCCGCTCCCCCGCCCGCTCGCCCCCTTCCCTCGCAGGAGCCTTCCGCTCCTAGTTTAATGGCTTTGCAAAGAAAGCCAGGCAGAAGAGCACTTTCCTCAGCGGCTGTGGTCAGACCATGACCTAACTCACCATGAACTTGGAAGGGCTTGAGATGATAGCAGTTTTGATCATGATTGTGCTTTTTGTTAAAGTGTTGGAACAGTTTGGGCTGATTGAAGGAGGTTTAGAAGGTAAGGGAGTGCTTTTCAGTGGCTTTTCTTTTTTTTTTTTTTTTTTTTTGTTATGCTTATTCTCTTGCGGCGAGGCAGGAGGCACCTGTAGACTCGATGTAAAGCACCACCTGAGTCACCTCGACAGCGACGTGCACTTCAGTGGCTATGTGTTGTTGATGTTAAAGTTGCGGTGATTTTCTTTCTCAGGAAAAATAAACTGCCGTCCTGGATACTGCAAGTATAAACTTGGACGTTGAACAGAGATAAATGCCTTAAAATCTGAATCTCTTACTCCGATTTTGAATCTGCGAATTTAAAGTAGTAGGGGTCAAAGCAGATTTCAGGATGTTAACATGCAAATGCAGTTATAGTGCCTTAAAATTGTCTTATAAGCTATTAATGATAACATCTTCTGCAGTGGGATTGTTGCAATACAAGATATATATTTTACAGTATTTAACAACCTGTTGAATATTTAATTTACTGTTCACATTTTTAAATGTGCTTAACAAAGAACTACAATATTCATATGCAAAATAAGCAACTTTAACATTCGCTTAGGGCAATCAAGTGCAAGTTTTATTGCTTGATGCTTTGTTTATCTTAGATCACCTCCTTTCTTCTTAGCAACATTGTTTCAGTATAAAGCAGTAAAAATAAAAAATAAGGTTACTTTGTTTTAAATGTACTTTTTATATGTAAAAGATAGTTGAATATTGATTATTTTTACCTTATTTCTGAAAGCGCTGTTATTCCTATCGTATGAGGAATTAGTCACAAACCCCCCTGATTGCAGCATGGTTGTTAACGTAATGATAATCATTGCATCCCTGTGTTTTATTAGACCCCAGACTGAAATGGTCTGTTTCTCAAATATTGAAGAAATACTGTACCCTCAAATCTTCTGTAAGCTGGCATTTGAGTACAGTGTATATACTTATGCCTATGGAAAGGGGAACTTTGTTGACTGAGAGATTGTGGTTTCATGCGTTAACGAATAAGAATACAAGCAAAATTTGCTCCTATAAAAAGATCTCAAGTAATCCTGTTTATGTAACTCTTTCAAGAAACACAGTCTTCTCGTGATTTTACATAAGGAAGTTTACTCAACTGTTTCTCTGTCTGTGTTGCTGTCTTGTGTGGACTTGCTAGAATTGGTTACAGAATATGAAAACCCTGCAGGGACTCACAAAAATGTGCTACCAAGCATTTTTATAAAGAATTTATGTATCCATTAGAGTGCGTTATATTGAGTTTGAATGATAATGGAGAGATTCCTTTCAAATGTACAAACTTCTTTTCCTTTTTGTTTTGTGTTCAGTTGTAAATAGAAATGTCAATCAACTTGAGGAATGTTATGATAAAAGTTATCTCTAGTATTAGGGGATGCAGAGATTTGGGAAAAAAAGCCTGATTTACTTTTTAGGGTGGTCAGCAGGTTTGTGCTGTGCTCTGTCAAGTCTGATTGCCACATCTGGCCGGGTTCGCTGGCAAAATTTAGCACTTGGTCGTTGTCTGTACTTGTTTTTATGGCTGGGAAAGCTCATAATGGAAAGACAATTAGAAATATACTGAAGCTGCCTGTAAGTGGTTGTAAGATTTCTGTAAGAAATAAGTTTTTCATGCAGCTGCCTGTTTTGTCTGCCTCACTGGACAAAACCCAGGTAATCTACCTGTGCATGGAGTCTTAAAGTTTCTTCTTGCCTAGGGCAGGACAGGTTTCCAGCATGCCAGCTAGATGAAACCACAGGAAGACATAGATGCCCCATTCCTCTGTGGTGTTTGACTGCTGTGAATGAGATAAAAGGCATGCTACCTGGGAATCAAGTAATAGATATAAACAATGATGGATGAAAATGGGGCTTAGCTAAATTGCACAGACTTATAAATTTGTTTTCTCATAGTTCAGGAACAGTGCAGGTTTATTCCCCATTTTTTTTCTTAAATTTGGGAATTCAAGAACTGATTACAAAATAAAAAAAAGATTTATAGACTTTTACTGGGGAGTTGAAAAATTGTCATTATTTTAATATGTAGCAAGGCTATTCACTTCCCACATGAATGAAAAGTTCGTGCATCATAAAGTTGTGTATATGATAGAGATGCTTTTAAGTAGAATGTTAAGAAAAAATGAATTTTACACGTGTTCTCAGGCTATCCATGTGCTTTTCCAGAAATCAGTGGGGAAGTTGGTCACAGTTTTCTGAAAATGTTTGTTATAAAGGCATTGGCAGTTGTCTGGTTTTGAATAGATTATATCCCTTCCTTTTTTATTCTCAAAGGTTAACATGTCCAAATGAAATCTTTTTGCATGTTTCATACAAATTAATAGTTTATGGCATATAAAATGGTTCCTACGTGTATCTGGAGGTGGTCCACAGAGTCAATAAGAATCTGTAACACAGTGAACCCAATGCAGGATGCTAAATCTGAACTCTCTAAATCATACTGAAGTTTTCGCAGAGATCTAGGTTTCAGAGCTAGTCCCTATCATGGCAACAGAAGCTTGAAGCTAACTTATCTTCCTTCTTACACAGGGTTGTCATGATTCTGAACTTTGTGAACCACTTCCACATTAATTTGGAAGAATCGGACGTAATTTATGTAAATCAATAGCAAAATCTAATTTTCCTCTTTTCAGTGTCATAATAACATAAGTGTAAGTAATATTCTGCTTTCTTTAGACTCTTCAGTACAAATTACGTGTATAATATTAATAATAATAGCATGCAGTTATTTTCATTACTTATGAAAATAATAAAATATTTTCAGAATAAAGAATTGTATATACTTGCTTATACTTATTTTCTGATGTACTGCACTCACTTAGATAGCAGTATGCTGTCTGTGGTTTTGCCCAGTTGCCTTCAAATGCTGAGTGATTCTGTTGTTGTAGGAGAAGTATTTTCAAATAGATGTTTTTAATATTGTATGACAGCTCTTAAAGTGATAAGTAGCAGAATAGATTTATACAGTTTTGTAGGTTGTGGGTTGCAGAGACTTTATCTCTAGTTTAAATATTATTTTATGATGTATTGCACTCACTTAGATCACAGTATGCTTTCTGTGGTTTTGCCTAGTTGCCTTTAACTGCTGAGTGGTTTTACTGTTGTTATAAAAGTATTTTCAAATAGATGTTTTTAATATTGTATGACAGCTCCTAAAGTGATAAGTAGCAGAACAGATTTATTCAGTCCCATGGGTTGTGGATTGCACAGACTTTATCTCTAGGTTGAATATTTAACTCTTCGTAAATTGGGCTAGGTCCTCCTTAATATACTGATTTTTTAAAACAGTAATACAATAGGTGTAAGGAGTAACGTATTGACACCTAATCAGGAAAGTTTGTTCCTAGATGTACCTAGATATAAATTTAAAATTCATCATATTCCTTCTTGTATGGCAAGTTTTTCCAAAAGTCATTCACAATTAAAATGAGATACAAGAACTGAGCAATTTGAATATACAGCATGTTATGCAATATTCAGGATATCAGTTTATATGATTTCAGTATACTTGAAGTACTTTTCTGAAAAGACAGCGATCTTCAGATGTAAGATTCTTATCAACTTGATCAAGATATGGAAGAGGTTTTGTATGTGAATATCTTCCTTGTATGTCAGTTACTCTGGGTAAATTGTTGGGAGACAGTGGTTGAAGCATCATGAGATCATCCCTTTCCAAAGTTAAAATTGTTTTGTCCTAATGTTTCTTGGAAAACCTAGATTGATTTTCAAAAGCTAAATCACTTAGTAATTAAATAAACAGGAAAATAAACTCTTTTTCATCAATGTAAGCAATGAAGCCTACACCACTAGGGAAAAGGTTCAGAGAAGAAATACGAAGGATAGGACTGATCAAAAATATTTACATAAGAATACCCTGTTTGTTAGGGAATATTCATAGCAGTTAGGACCTCTAACAGAAAAAAAATGACGTAGAAGTAATCATGTATGTTACTGTGAAATGTGGATTCCATGTTTCTGATATTATCGATATCTATCTAATCTTGTTTGGGAACCCTGAGAGTGGAAGTAGTGGAACTTTAAAGCTAAAATTGTAATAATTACATTAAATTACTGAAACACTTGATTTCTCTAAAATGTCAAAGCAGCCTCTAATCCCATTTTAATAAATCTGGCTATTGACAACTTCCCGTTCATCAGCTGGAAAACAGTGCAAAACCACAGACACATAGGGAGTTGCTTATGGTGTTTACTCTCTTTGACAAGGACTGGGTATGACTGGAAACGTGGTGGAAGTTACTTGTGGTTGATCTGAAATTAGCAGTCACTGAAGCTGTTTTGTCACCTGGGCTATGATCTGCTGGGAATTTCAACATTTCCACTGCGATGTTACTCCTCACGGTGTTCATGGATGGAAGTGGAGAAATACTCATTTCAGAGGATTCATAATGACTGGCACCTCATACTAGAATTAGCTGGTAATAAACATAGGGGCTTCTCTGCCATTTTTCTTACGATCAGTCTTGATGTCAAAGAGAGTTATGCACAGAATTATGAAGTACGAAAGCAATCATGGACCAATATGTGAAATGATTAGCCGGAGCTGACAGTGTGCAAAAGGAAAAGAGATGATAGAAATTTTAATATTAGCAATTTCAGGCATTCCCTGGAAGTAATTTGTTAAATTAAGCTTTCATATATAACAAGATAAATTGAATTAAAACAGCTGTTGAAACAACTACTCATATGCAGGCGAGTGAGCAGTAGATAGAAATCTTTAACACAGAACTCAAGTGAAGTTTTCCTTGATTAAATATTACTGCTCAAACAGCACTAGCAAGTCATTTGTAGACAGTGGCATGTAACTGTGGCTGATTTGGAGCTGTGTGCACATGAGCTCCTGGCCAGGTTGGGCATCCTGCATGACTGGTCAGCAGGCCACTATTGGGCAGAATGAGTAAGTGGAAAGCTCTTTCCTTTCTGTTTTTTTTTTGTTCATACTAGAAGCCTCAAGGTCTGGATACAGTTTTTAAAAATAAACAGAAATAAGCAGGTAAGAAAAGAAACTTGCTAGTCAAAGGAATTTGTAATAGGTGCCTTCAGCCCTGAGTTGCCTGCTTTAAGCAGTTGGAAGTCTCTGAGCCATCTTCTGAGGGCTGGTCCATTGTTTCTGAAAAACCTCCTAGTGTTCCTGGGCCAGTGTCCCCTGAAGAGCTGCTTTTCTCAAGACTAACTGTCACTCCCAATGATAATGTGCTCGTCTGGTGTTTTACATCCACAGAGATCAAAGTAAGTAAATACTATAACTGAAAATGAAGAAATGTCAAAGAAATAGGTGGATAAAGAGCACTACACTTGGAGTAATCAATACAATACTTTTGCAAACTCACTAGTTTATAATTAACCTTTTATTTAAAAAAGGAACAAAAATATTAGATCCAAGTAAACAGAGAATTGATCAGAGAATTCTCAACTTTCCTCTGTGGTGAATAGTTGTGATGCAGTTCATGAACACTATTGCAGTTTGGTTATTAGTTATTTCATATAGAATGGGACTTTGAATAAATGGAAATTATCTACTATGAAATGGAAGAATACTAGAACCTTACTGCTCAGTTTCACTCTCTTGTAATTCTAGGTGATAACCTAAAAAATTTTATGAGAATAACCCAGGCATGAGAAAGAGATGAGATTCTGGTCTGATTTATCTCCCCCAAGGAGACAACGTCTGATATTTATTTCCCCTATGTCCTACTGGCTATTCAATATGGGATTTATATTGTCAAAGTATCTGTTTTATTTAGTTACTTTTGATAAGTAAATGCTACTTTCCTACTGCTAAAGAGTCACCATAAGCAAAGTGAAATTATATATCACACAGTGTTTGCCTCTCACTGTAAATGCCTTTACTTTCACATATTCTCCACAAGGGCTGAATTCCCTTTTAATGAAAATCTATAAATGCCCTCTGGTTACATTTACTGACTCTCTTTTTTCACTTTTTCACTATCTCAGCTATCAGTAAATGTGGGTGGTATAAATCGAAATATGCACAATTTCTACCAGGTTTTGAGAACACATATTACTTTTCAGTACATAAGGTTGAAGTAGCAAAAAAAATATTTTTTTTTTACTTATCAAAAAAACAGGAAACTGAAATTGATATTATGGATTTTTTTTTAAGCAAGATATTTAGAGCTAATTAGTTTCATGGTCTACCGAGTAAACATTTTCTAAGACATAGTTTTGTCAATGATTAGGGGAAAAATGGCATACTGGACTTGGTAGGCAGAAGAAAATAACCTGATTAGTGAAATCACCTGTACCTGTTCTGTTTAGGAATATGTTAGTCCTAATAATACTTTCTGCACTTCTTTTTCCTGTAAAATTCAAAATGCTTTACAACAGTAAATAGAATGATCTCATGATGTATGCAAATATATCAGGAAAATTAAGCCAGAGTATAGTAAATTTCAGAAGTTGATACATGAAGTAGAAAGGAGCTGTCAGGTCAGATGCTTTAAAGTTCTGTATGCCACAGGGCAGTAACTTTCATCCATTGTCTTTTTTGATGAACACTATAACATGTTTTGACTAAACCATGAAATGTGTTTGATGAAAGGAGCGACCAAGTGAGCACAAGTGATCTTTTTATTTGTGATCTATCCATTAAGGTCAGTGATATTCTCAGATTGTGAGAATTAGAGGCTTTCTAAACTTAGGTGGGGTGAAACCAAAACCTTAACATGTTCTGAAGGTGACAAAGGAAGGAGTAATCACTTAAATTCACGATTTCTTCCTTTTTGCTACTGTTAAAAAACAATGTCTGATTCTAGTTTTTTCCCCTTATCTTCACCTAATGAGTCATGTTTGTTTCTCTGTATCATGTCCAGATTAACCCTCCCTTCTAAGTAGGCAGTATATTTTTTTTTGGCCATTAGCTCTGTGTCAGTCATATGTCTCAGAAATCAGGAAGATCAACTGCACTTGGTGTCATATCTCTATGATGCTATCCTTGTTAATATCCTTCCTTTTGTTCCTAATGAATTTTAGAAAAACTAATTCAAATATAAACTCTAGAAGTTTATTCATTAATGGATTATCTCCTTTGACTTTAGTTTCCTATGTAAATTCTACATAATACATAGTATTTCATTCAGATTGTTATTTCTCCTTTTCCCATCTGTTCACTATTACTCTCATACTAACTAATATAGCTACTATACCATAGAAGGAAAATGAGTTTTTAACCAGAACTTCTCTCTTTATTGCAGGATTCCAAAATTTTGGCTATCTAATGCATCTTCCTATAGAATTCCTAATTTTTATTATGTTTTTGTGTCTGAATTTCCCATGAGTCACTTTCACTCCTCAGCTTCAGAATGTCAGGCTTTTTGACACACCAAGGATATATGGGTTTAGATATATTAGATATACACACTTTCAGTTCAGATTGCATTCTATTTCCTCACATACAGTGCAAAATGATACTCAGCTTTGACCCTTCTGCCCTTATGTTAACTTCCAATCTACTTTTGACCTCATGTCTTTCTAGTTTAAAGATATTTAACATATAACGAATATAATATTTAGCTCAATGTCTCTTTTATTAGAAAATAGTAACTCCAAATTTTAGGAACTTTATTTCACGTGGTTTCAAACTGATGTCTCCCTAACATCAGAGATTGCATATATCACTGTATTCTGTAGTTTGATAGGATCCCCATGAAAACCCTTATTCAGCTTTGGTATGTCCTTGCATTGTCACGATTATGAGTTTTGCATTATGATTAACTGAATCTGCTAGTTGCTTTGGCTAATCTCTGGCCAATATACTATCTTCTGCACTCCACTGTAAGATTCCATGATCCAATTCAGGTAGACCCATGTGGATCAACAACACAATAATCACATTAAAAATGTCTTATTTCCAGATATTTTACCTGCTCATGCCCTCACTTGTGGAGTAAGAAAGATTAGTTGAATTTTCCTGTTTTTTTTTCAGTTGCCTGATTAGGTCAGTTAAATTTACTAAATCATTTTAGTCCTATGTGTTCGTATATTAAAGGTGAAAGATTAAGCAGCATCACTGAAAGTGTGCTAGACAGCCTTATAATTTAGTATTATAGTTTGTGTTTTCACTTTGCCCTGTTGCCCCTTCCTGAATTCTCTGCCCAAATTTCTTCATATAAAATTACAAGTGATTGTATATCTGCTTAAGGTTATGAAGAAGATTTTGTGTTTTGTGTGTGTGTGTGTGGTTTTTTCTTTTCTTTTAATAGGAGAGCTCTTCTTTTAGTTATCTGACCTATTTCTCTGGTAGCTATCGATGAATTGTTCAGCACCTGGTAGAAAAATTAGTCCAGCCAGGCTGAATGATGCCTAAATCTAATGAGGCAGATGATTTAATCTGATACAAAGTCTCTGTTTTTGCTTTCTGCAGTCATTTTCCCCAGTGGTATCTCTAGAAGTAATTTCTGATTATAGTTGTCCAATCTTTATTTCTGATGGCCCTTACTGTCATTTTTTGATAACACTACAGAAGCATTAATATATATGCTTCCCCAGGCACATTTTCTTTTTTTGGGTCAATAGTCCAAAAATAATTCTTCTTCAAACAGACAGATAAAACTTGGATCATCCAAAGCAGGCTACAACTGCTAGCTTCTCATTGTTTATAATGTGAAATAATGAAAGAAAAAGAGATTAAATAAGGTGAATACCTGTTTATTAATCAAATATTTATTTCGCAGTAGCTATATAAAAATTATTGTAGGAAGTACTGTGTACATTTACATTGAAGTATGACTATAATTTTAGCACTTACTGTAAACAACAAGTTCTAATACAGAAAACTCCAACAAAATAAACCTATATGTCTGAAGCAGAAAGGAGAAAGGGTTACTAGAGAAGTGAATTGTTTAGGACATTAAGGAAGTCACCTTCACTGGACACATGCATTATGATAATACATAACACTCACCAAATGTTGTGGGTACCTCAGAATAGCCCCTTGTACTCTGGGATCTACCCCTACATCAGGAAGGTTTGATAGCGAGGTATCAGCACAGACCCGATTCATCTTCTTTTTGCCTATACTTTAAGTAAATCTCATTTGATTTCACCTTTTATGATAAACTTAACTTGCAAATTATGTTTTGTATAAATAGCTTTATTTAAATATCCTTCTTTGAGGGGAGCAGGATTGAGTTACATGAACTTTTTTTTGCACAGATTTTATTTAGCCTTAGGATATACATGTTAAATACTTAAAATATATTAACATGCCATCTCAGTTACCTCCTTTGAGTCTGAGATTTAAATTTATATTTTCAAGACAACAAATGTACCTGTACCCTCAAAAAAAAGTTTGCCACTGAACAACTAGCAAGGTCCCAAGGATAGGAGGTGCCTTGGAGGTCTGCCTTGCTTCGTTTGGAACTTGCGGCTGGTGATAGAAGGAATTATATACAGTTTTAGTTTTCTAAATTTTTAATAGATTGATCAAAAATTACTTTAACATGTTCATCATGTATATTTTTTACAACATCAATCTAGATTGTCTTAATTAACTTTGAATTTAAAACATCTAAGACTTATTTTGCAAATAAAAGACCTGCTCTTACACAAATGTCACAATGGAAATGCCCTGCTTGTAAACCGTTCGGGATTTGAAGAGAAGTTCGAGCTCTTTCCCTCTTACTCATCATCACAAAGCTCAGAGTTCACATTCTGGACAATTTTAAGGCTGGATAAGTAATCTGAGATGAATCAGGTTACCAGAACATGAGTAATTGTTTTCAGAAGTAAAGAGGCATAACTGAAGGCAGAATATGGTGCTAAAATTGTTGTTTAGCAGGTTGGAAATTGAGATATAATGAAATCTAGTTCAGTTGCCCACAATCAAAATTGCTTTAATAGTTCGGCGATAATAAAAATGTCATTAAGACAGGAAGGAGTTCTCAATCAGCTCAGACGCTAACCCATTCAGTGAGAAGACATCACCTTTAAATTATCATTGCAAAAATCATAATAATCTGCCAAAAAGTCATACTGTAAATGTTATTTATTTTTCTTTTTCCTTCCTTACCATTCTCTTACAGGACTATTTTAAGAAGCAGTTGCTTTCTAAATGATATAATTTTTTGACTGAGCCAGTAATTAATAGACCTAAAACATTTCTATTTAAAAAGTAATCTTGCTGTAAAAACCCAAGTTAAAGATTCATCATGACATCCTTTGACAAGCTGTCCCAGCATTTAATTACTTTCATCGCCAGAAATGTGTATCTGCTTTTAGCTTTTGTTGCTGTTTAGCTCAAGACCTACCTATGTAATACCTTTATCTATTCTTTGCTAGATTTAAAATATTACGTAGCATCAGGTATCTTTAATATTTGTAGATTATTTTTTAATTTGTATTTGGGAACTTCTTCACCTTTTTCTCTTAGGAACCAAGTACAACTACTTTAGCACTTGTACCATTCTTTTTCCAGATTAAAAATAAGTTTTGTGGTTATTTTCTAAACGTTTTTCATTTTTTAATAAATTTCTTGGGCGATTGATATTCAAACTGGACACAGGATTTAAACTCATCCCAGGCAAGTTAGAGGTAAGAGGTAAAAATACCCCTGCCTTGCCCATACTTGATAATTTACCACTAATGCATCTGAGCAATAATTAGCTCATCTTACACATTCATGTAAAATAGAGATACTCACATTAGTGATTCTACACAGAACTGAAGACAAGGGTGAATTCCTATATTTTTCATTAGAAGAGTTCATTAGAAAATCTTGGGTAGTTTTATTTTTTTCCTTTGAAACAACCATATTAAAGATGTGACCTTCTGTTCTGAGGCCTGATATGGATTAGTACAAGTGTACCACCTCCTGTGGTTTTGTTCATCTTAAATTAGCCTACCATAAAAATGAAATAACATGTTGATTTAGGAGTACTGCTTCAGAACTGTTCAATTTGTTACTGGGTTGTCAAAATAACTTTTAGAAAAAATCCTCTGCAGTTATTTATCTTTATGAATATAGGTGGGTATAAAGATGTCTTTTTTTCCTCTTTGAAAATCCATTTTTATCTTTTTTGTTTCTTAAAGATTTATCACTCTGGGAATTTTCCTTCTGGTTATAACCCTGCAGTATCAGTACTCTTAATTTATAGAGATATATTTTTGCAGTCAGGAAAAATGATAAAATGTAACTCTTCATGCACAGATTTTGATTTTTCTAAAGGTGTGTAGTGAATATTTATTGCAGTGGTGAAGTAACAAATTTAATATTGGTATATATTCTATATTCACTAACATTTTTAGACATCACTGTGTTATGTGAATGCATAGAATCAGGAAATACAGAAGTATAGTTCCAAGTACCATGTTCAACACCCTGTGCCATCAGTATCAATATTCAGATTAAAGCAGATTTCTTTTTTTCTTGAGGGGGGGAGCTTTTTCTATTATAATTGAAGAACAGTAATGAAACTATAACTTTTTGTTATCATAGTATTAAATGTTTTACACTGTTTAAAATATGATGTTCTCAGTAACCAAGTACATGGTTATTTGGATCTAGTTGAAGTTGATTATAGTTGACCTCAGCCTGTTTCTTGGAAGTGAGCTGTAACTGGCAAGTAATTCAAGACCTCAACCACTGCCCTTGCCAGGCGTATAAGCACAAGCTGAAAAACATCCCCACTCACCCATCAGGTATCTTGTCAGTATAAGGTCTTTTCTCACATAATCGCTGACGGGAATGCTTACCTCTCTCTGAGTCAACCACAGGTTCAGCCTGTCCTGGTTTGGACTCAGATGTTTTTCAACAGCGGACGTAGCTGTGAGTGGCAGTCCTAGTGAATGGCAAACTTCAACAGGTGTCAAATCAATCTGTTTTGCAACTGTGTTTTGTAGTGCTATAATATCAAGAATAGATTGCTGTCATTGAGTCCTTGTGCTCATGGAAGAAAGACTGTTTCTTTTCTAGTCCTGTGACATCTTACTTTAAGCATAAGGGAAGTCTGAGCAATAGTGCCACAGAAATAAAAGCATATGCTTTGGTATTCTTTCATGCTGTGTCCCATTAGGAGTTAAATCCTTATTATACCCACAAACTTCTTCAGCATGTGTAGAAATTCTGGGATTTTCCTGACTCGAGAGGAGCTGTGAGAGTGTTGCCCTCTAGTTGAAAAAGGCCTTCATAAAGTCTGTACCATCAGACATCACTTAACCTTGGTAATGCAAAGGTCCATTCAGTCCTACCTTCCACTCTTGGTCACTTCACTCTTAAGACTCAAGAATCACATCTCTCTTTTTTTTTTTTTTTTGTTTTGTTTGTTTTGTTTTGTTTTTTTTGTTTTTTTTTTTTTTTTTACTCCTCCACACTTTCATGACATCTTGAGCACCCTTTGTGACTCCAGAGCCACTCTACATCCATCTGTATTTTTCATTTTAATTTCAAAATGAAAACACATTTACAGTTACATTCAGGATTCAAGTCCTCTGAATTTCATTTCATGGATACTCACTGGTGTCAAGAACAGCAGAAAAGGGATGTATTGATACTGTCCAGTAAACAAACCTACCAGTTGTTTGGGTTTTTTTTGTCTTTTTACTCTTTTTTTTTTTTTTTTTAATTTCTTTTTCTATTAAAGATCAGTTTCTTTGGGAAATTGAAGGCATCCATGAAATAGAAAGATTGGATGCTCTCACCTTTTTGCAACTGGCTTTTGTGACTCTGTACAGACTGGGGGAAAATGAACATCTGTGGTCTTGGGTGTATGTGATTATTATTTTGTTTTGTTCTCTGACACTTATCCTATCTCTCTTCAGGGATGCTTCCACAAGCACAAAGTAGTTAATATTACAGTCCTAGGAACCAAATCCTTTCTCACTTCAGGAGGAAGGAGATTTACAGCAGACACAATCAGGTGTCAAACAGGATCCACCTTGGGCCTAAAGAGGATCAGTATTTTTATTTTCAAATTCAAATATGAGATGGTGGTACTGACAGTTACAAGTCCATTTCTCGAGGAAATAACTGGTTTTAATACATTGTCGTTGTTTGAGCCTGGTTGGCAGCTAAATGCCACACAGTCGCTCACCCACCCTCCCCCCACTTGGGAATGGGGAGGGAATCAGAGGGGCAAAGGGAGACTCAGGGGTTGAGATAAAAACAGTTTATAACAGTGACAGAACAATACACTGACAGCAGTATCAACGGGTAACGTACCATGCAGCTGCTCACCAACCAACACCCGCCTGTTCCCAGCTGGAGATCCCAAGCACAAAGGCACCACAGCCACACTCCCAGAAGCGGGAGCCCCTCCTGGCCCACTCCTGCCTTTATATAGTGAGCACAGTGTCACATGACACGGACTATCGGCCAATCGGGGCCCAGCCCTCCAGCTGTGCTCCCCCCGCCCCCGCACACAGGTGAGGGCACTGGGACCTGGGGAGCCCCTGGGGTCTCAGGGTGCTGCAGCTCCTCCCGCTGCCGAACCAACAGGAACTCTAGTCCAGTCCCAACCAGGACATACATGAACTCTGTTTCTCACAAACTATACATTGTAATGTAATGAAGTTTAGGAAATATCTTCAGTATATGATATGCCTTATCATTTGAGTCTTCCATATCTCCAAGCACTTTCTCCAGTGTCCTGGTAGTGTGACTCAGATGGAAACTGTTAACAGTTTCCTGGTGAAGGGCAAAAAGAGCTCAAGCTTACAGGAGATGTCTATACTATTATCAGTACAATATTACTACTAAGATTGCTTCATTACTATTACTAGTAAGATTGCTTCATGAACTACAGCTGGATCCCATTTGTCTTGGAACAAGTTTCAAATTCTGAAAGATTCTAAAACGTATTATGTGTATCAGTCATAATGGCTTGACTAGCTTTATGGGGTTGTACTGCAGCATATTCTAATGTAATGCTCTATACCACATTTTACATGCACTGCATGTAACTGTGACTCCAGCTTTATTGTGTCACAAAAATTTTGGGAGTCTGTGTACAACTGCTTCTCTTGTCTATTATTTAATTTATACACTGGCAGAATGTCAGCACTTGTAATGATTTGAGGGGCAATTGTATTTCAAATTCATTCATTTACTTCCAATCCTATACTCTTTTTTCTGGACTAAGAAACTTAATCTGGCATTCCCTGCAAAACTTCTGCCTGCATTTTGCAGGACTTCATCATGTTTAAACTTCAAATTCTTTCAGGTAGCACCAACAACATGGAAGTATGAGGTCCCTCCTTTAGGTCTGGGAATCAACCAGTCTTGAGAATACCAGATAAATTTCATTCACGTGTTAACCTTCCTGGAACCTTAAGTGTGTTCTTATTCAAACTCATCAAACGAGGAGGTCATGAGTGGGAAATTTGTTTATAATGATGAGCTATTTCTCATTTTTTCAGACTGTGACCAGTTTGTTTTCTTAAGAGCAGGCCAGAAGTGTCAGTCCTTTAGCCTGAGAGTTGAGTTGTCCCTAGGATCCCAGCTGAATGCCTTTCTGATTAAGATTCCCAGTCTACGCCCTCCTTTCAGCCTTTGTTTGATCAAAGTCCTCAGTAAAATAAACACAGTCAGTAAGTGCTAGCCTGGTTTTTGCTTCCAGGAATCTGCTCTGGCTTCCAGTGAAGATGCTTCAGTCTTTGTTTCTGTTCCACATCTGCTCTCACACAGTTCAGCACAGTGATTCTCACATCTCATCACACACACAATGGACAACTTTCAATATTTAAGCATCTTCTACATGACAGGGATGTTAAGCTAAAGTGTGTATCCAGGTAAACCAAATTATTTTATTCTCTTCTGGTCAGAAGTCTTCGTTATAGTCTTCACCATAATGAGACTGGCTATTTTAAGTGATTTATTTTAAAAGATACTCACCCAGAGCAGGAGACTGTGTTGGAATGTGCTATGACAGTGATAGGGAAGAGCCACAAGATGTGATCCTATTGAACTCCAGGCAGCCTCAGATTCCTGACATCCCTTAGAAACCATCTGAACTTCCATAGAACTTCCAGCTATGACTTCACCAAACTGTGGGATTGCAGATGTTTCTGTTTACTGAGTAGCTCTTGGTAAGGCAGTTTCATAATGTTTCCTTAAGGAATTCATGCCCTATACCCTCTTATCTTGTTCCAGTCTGGTGGATGTGGTGGAACAATGATAGCAGTAACCCTGCAGTCCATTTGTGTCCTGACACTCATTTCAAAGAGAATGGAAGGTTATTTAGCAGTACATGGAAGGTACAAGTAAGCAAGTAAAAAGTTTTTGATCCTCAAACAGCTAAAGGTGTAACTGAGGTTCCACTGGAAATCTTCCAAAGTATTACAAGCAGATGGATTTAGGGAACACAGCTTGCTAAATCACTGTCCAGTATTAATCCATTAGCCTATGGCTATCTGCTTGATATGGCAAAGACATTAACAATATAGATAATGATATCCATAATGAATTTGAGAATGCTTTCTCTAAATCCAGAATAGTTACATTGGAATAGGTATATTGGCTTTGTATACTTACTGCTTAGAGTAACTAAGTAACTTAGAGTTGAGATATGCCTTTGCAAAATCCAGTCTCCTCTGTACCGAGCCTCTTCTGTGGTTTATCTACTGCAATTTACAGTTGTTCTGTTTAGATCTATGTGCATTGATTTTTTTCCTGTGCTCTCCTTTGAGATCCTAGCTGTATGTTTGCTGTAGTATAAATCTTGATGGTTTGTACCGTACATCACGTACAGGCTACCCAGTTTAAACAACACTTCTATAACCTGACTTACCAGTTTTCATATCCTGCAGCAGACCCATTCCAACTCACAATGGCTACAGTATTTTGCAACACCAGATATGGTTCAAGCACAAATAATTCTCTGATACGGGGTTTAATTAGTTTTATTCTAAGGTGACCTCAGATCAGGTTTTATCTGCTGTACTTTGAAGCCAAAGTCACATGAATATGTTCAGTGGACATCATAGAGAGGTAATGGCCTTTTTGGTTGATTCACCTTATGTTTACCTGTAAGATTTATTTGTGGCAATAATTGCCAACAATTTGGCAATTATTGCTTTATGACAGGAATATAGCCCACACTTCATCATCTGGGAGCAAATGTGTGTAGAACACAAGCTGGTGATGGAGTACATAGGCAGAACAGATTTCCTTTCCCCAGACTGTTTGTCAGAATTGATTGAAGAAAACATAACTTCAAGCTACCCCAAGCAAGTATTAGGAAGGAGAGACTTCAGACTCAGTTGGGCTTTCAATGAGCAAAACAATTATACTCAAAATTAATAGATACTTGGGTCGCTCCAAAGGACCATCTCAGCTGGGAGCCTGTCTCTGACAATGGTGTACAGAGCTCAGAGAAACCTTGTATGCTAGTTTAATTAATTCTCCAGGCTCGTCTTATGTGCTGGTGTTACATTTGCTGCCTTCCATTTGTCTGGCATAAAAACATGTTATAGACAGTATAGATTTTGTAATTTTATACTAGAGTTCCCACTATATTCCCAACTAAAGGGATATAATCCTACTTGCTACAACTCATTCATTTTGTTGTTATAGTACCTTTTTTACCGATACTTCTTCTGAATTCAGACTGTGCCTTCCTTGAGTATGCTATCTCTCAGAGCATCCTTTTTAAGTATAAACTTCAACACAGGATATTTCTTAACCTCTTCTGTTCTGAACTATTGTAACTACTTGTAATAATGTTCTCTTAAAAATATCATCTGTGGAATGTTTTTTCCAACTGTACAAAGCAACAATAGAGGTAATACCAGGAAAGCAAAGCTGCTGATGTGGCAAAAGTACAGACCAAACATACTGACAGGTCAATCCATGCCACGGGGTCTCTGCTTTCCATTTCTCAGAAATGCCCTCCACCATCCAGAAACAACGCTGCAATACCACATTCAGTTCATCTGCATGTGGCTAGCAAGTATCTTTTACTCCCATCTCTCAGATCATTCTTTAGTTATGTTTTTGGACTATATTTTACAACGGCAGCAGTAGTGTTATGTGTTCTTGGTATTAATCACCGGAATTGTTGGAGCAGCTCAGACCTATTCTCCAAAGCAGAATCTGAGAGGAATTTATAACTGCCCACACTCCTCTAATGTAGAAATGTATGCAGTTCTGACGTTGGCTGTTTGGAGACTTTAGGAGATCACCTGGGACAGTGGGACTAAAATAGCTGCATTAGTCAATTATTTCTGATAGGAAGTATTTTGTGTATGACAGAACTAAATAATGGTAGGTTTGTCCCCTAAGGAATTTGTATCAGCAAATTCTGACATTGTGATTTTCCAACAAATTGTTGCAAACTGTAACAGGATCTGTCAGGATCTGGTGCTCTTGCATTTAATTGGCATAAACATACTATTTGGAAAAGTTTTTCCTTTTTTGTGTTTCTGTCAGATTACAACCCTTTATCTAGTTAGCCAGTTTCTTTAAAGGTGCTCAAAGGCAGGGCTTTGCATTAATCAAATTAATAGAGCACAACTGGAGATCCTAGAAAGTATCTGTGGAATAGGGTGGTCTTAGGAGCAGCAGATATCCACAAGCTCTATTCTACTACCATCAATACAAAAATAAAACCAGGACTTACCCTAGAATTGAATGCCTTCTTAGCAGCCTTTCTGACAAACAAAAGATCTGCACTGATGTTCTGTCGCTGGCAGTTCTATTTCAGGAAGAAGGAACGTATACTGAAAATACGAAAAGTCTACCAAAAATTAAGGAGAAACTAGTTATAACTTTGGAGATACTAGTTTGACTCCAAACTGTAGCATTCTAATTAAAATCTCAACATGTGATTGTTATATAAAGCTCATGAAGTTTTCATAGATTTCATGGTAAGTTTTGATTTTTTGAAATAAAAACTCATAAGGGCTTCACTGCGTGCAGCAATGCTTTATTTCCAATATATCTATATGGAAGTAATTTTTCAGTGTTTGCAAGAAAAAGGAGAAAATTTTTTTGATATGCCTTGCAAGTGATGTATAATGCGTGATAAAGGGATTGCTTTATAAAAGAATCACCTCCACATTAAAGTTTAACAAGTAATTATCCACTACAAAAATTGAAATGCAATTGCTGGTCTGCATATTTCAGTCCCCTTCTGTTACTCAACAATCACAACTGGATTTTAATTGCTAATTTTCTTTTGTCTTCTCTTGCCACAACCATTATATTTCTTGTTCTCATCATCCCATTTTGGGCCGTTTTCTACCTTAAAGCACAGGTCATTTCTTCAGAAGGTCAGTGTAACTGATAATTATAATTTTCCCCTTTGAAGATTTGGCAAACTTGTACAGCAAAACAGGTTGTAATCTGTCTCTTACTTTCATGGACATTATAACTGTTAAAATATATTTCTGGATTTTTATCCAGTTTCTTCAGTTGCATGTGTCATGCAGATCGGACCCTTCCAAAAGTGATTTCTAAGGTGCAGCACAATTTTGGTTCTAAATATTACATTTAGTCTCTTCAGACTAAACATATATTTTGGCCTTATTGTATGTAATTAAAACAAGCATAGCATTTTTTCTTCTTTCTTGTTTCCATTCTAGGCTACAGGAAAAGTTGCTGTGTTCTCAGCAGCAGTAATAGCACCATTCTGGAGCTGGGAATTCCTTCAATATTTAGTCTTGTCTTCCTGAAATTACTTTGCATATTTACTGAAGACAGGATGGAGAGAGGAAAGTAAGAAACTGGGAGGCAGGAATGCAGACATTTTGCTATCTTGAATTTTCTGTGACTAAATGCATATTTTCTAAAGCAAAAAGCAAAGTCAGGCAAAATCCTATGGTAAATTTAGTCTGATATTCAGCATATCCTGTGATTATTTCTCCACTGTGTTCAATAGTGACTCCAAGTCAAAAAGAAAAGCAATATAAGCAGGTTGATATTTAATCTGAAAGGAGAAAAGCATGTGATTTAACATGACAGCATGATATACTGGAGTGGCAAAATTAATACTAAGGAAAGTAATACTTTGGTAAGCACAAGTGTTTGTACCTGTGTTGTCAGAACAGAAGAAAGCTAGAAAGAGACCCGATCACTTAAGATACTATATATAATAGTCCTGTAGTTTGTATGCATACATGTTAATTCTTGACATAGTAGGTTACATTTTTCAGCACAGCAAAATTTCTCGATGTTATAGATAATATTTTCATTTGTTTCTTAATCTTACACATTCAACAGCGACATATAGAATAACATATATTTCAGTACAAATAAAGGAACAATTTCAACTTAAGACTCTACAGAATTCCTGCAGAGAAAGCTTTTTTTATAAAGCTTTTCAATTTTCACATGAGGAAAAAAATTATGTTCCAAATATTATAGACATTGAACAGTTATTTGTGAGGAGGTACACATTACTGGCTCTTCAAGCTATTCAACAAAGTACTTGTGAAACTGAGATCATCGTACATCATTGACTCCTAAGATTTTTAAGATGTGTATTTACTACTGCAGCGTCTGTGTTTGCTAAATGAAACACATTTCATTAAAAGACAGAGTAAAGCATGATTATAGTCATGTCAGTTTGACATTTTGTGATTTATTACAGAAATAATACAGGTTACTATTTTGGAGCTATAGTCTGAAGTAGAAACTGTTCTACTGAGTCTAGGAAAAATACCAGGGGCTGCTGAGTCATATCAAGAAAAACCTGTATCATTAATTGTTGTTATGCAGTTCTTCATGGGTCATTTATGTGGGGTATTGAATACAACATATGTTCCAGAAATAATTCAGAAAGTACAGCTTAAGATTTAACTCAGTGTATCTTTCATATGGGTTTGGATAAAGCTGAACAGAACTGCTCCTGAAAATTGGAAACATGGAAAGAAATTGAAGGTGCTTCTTTCATTTGAAGGGAGTAGCTGGTTTGGAACGGAACATCAACACTCACATGGAGGGAAAAGGAGAAAAGGAAAAAGTGACTACAGGAACACAATGTTCGTTGAGCCCTTTTCAATTCTAAAGTTATAAATTTTAGAAATAAGTGAGCAAGAGTTAATAATGCCATGCTGACAATCTATCTACATTGCTATTTTTAGGTAGTTCAGCAGGGAGCTCTGTATGGAGATGTACATAGAGGGTCCGAACAAACACAACCCTTAATTAACTATTTTCAAGAATATATTGAGAACACCAAATATTGTATTAGAAGGTGAGATTGCTATTATGTTTATTATGTTCTCCTGAGTTTTTTCTAATTTAGATTAGTTTTGAGAGAAAAGACAAATGAGAACCAGCTGGCCAAAGGTCAATACTTGATAATTTTATTATTAATAAAATCTGGGTCCAGTCATCCAAATGTGGGATCTGCAGTAAAGTGCAATAACAGAATGCATAATTATTTGTTGTTAGCTTTTTGTCTTTTATTTTTTTTTAAATATTCAAGTATAGAATTGAGTATTTTAACTTGATGGTGAAGTCAAATTTATGTAATATTATATAACGGGGGTAATATAAAACAAAATGCAGCAAGATACTGAAGGAAAAACATGCTGTTCAGTTTTCTGCATAGGTTAATAATTAAAGCTTTAAAATAACATCCCAACAATAAATAGTTTAGAAATCAGTTTATTAAAAAATGGATGCTTCGCTTTATCTTTTTTTGCCTCCTTACTGAAAAGTGTGTGAAGTCATGAATGCATGAGGGAAAGAAAGCAATAGAATTTCTTGGAAAATTTGAAAAAAGAACCAGTAGGTTTTTGTGTCTCTTTAAGTTTAACAATAGATAAGGAATGTTCCACGTGACATATTTAGGTTTATTTTGGTGTGTGTTTTTGATGGTATAGCAATTTCCGATGCACAATTCTGCATTAAAGGTTTTTTACACTACCTCCTCTTATTTGAATGTTGAACTCACTTTACAGAGACAATATCAAATACATATATATATGTGTGTGTTATTTATAAACCACAGCATTTGGTTCATAGTATCTAGAATCTCATGACAGGACTGAACATTCAGCGCTGCACATCCAGCTTTGGATGTGTTTTAATCACGCATTTGTGCCAAATGTTGATTATCTGTTAATCATCTCAAACCTGAATGTGAGTATCACTTGGCACATGAATAGGGCTATTTTTAGATTCAGAGACAGTCAACATTAAGGTAGAATTGAAATTCCAGGGATGAGCTGCTAGAAGCTGAACTGGGAAAATACTTTTAATTGTACAGGATTGAGATTTTGCTGTTTATAGAGAGCATTGTTTTGCAGTCAGTAACAAACAGGTCTTAATTTTTCTATTCTTTTACCTTTACTCATAACAGAATCCATGAAGTGTCCAGTGTGAGACTGGGGAAAATGTAGCCAAATATACAGTACTGTGATGTACAAACTGATTACTTTGTAAATCTGTCACAAACTGGATGGATTAATAGGATTTCCTTTTGCTCCTTTGTAAATTGAATCTGGATCCCAAATTTCCATTAAATTTCCTAAATTTCATTTAAAACTGACAGGATGATATACTTTTATTTCACTTTTATGAAAACTCTGAAAGTGATAATTATCACTGTATTGTACGGTGGTTTTCACTAAGAAAATTCAAACAGTATATAACTGGAAAATCCATATTTTGTACCAATGAAATAAAATGCAGTCTAAACTTTTCTAGGTTGAACATCAAATTGAGAGCTGTGCAAGAAAAAATATTCTCTAGGAGATTAGACTGAAATACCATTTCCTGCTGCTCTTTAACATCAATAACTAAATTAAAAAATAGTCATCAGAAAAAAAGAGGAGAAAACTCTTGATTTTCAAAAATCAGTATCTTAACTCACTATTAGCTCTTGTCTCATCTACTCCTTAAAGTCAGACTATCTTTGACAATGGAAAATTTCCTCATGATGTATTTTCTCAGAAAGAACTTGGGGATTACTAAATTTCTTGTAAATGGTAGAGTATTTTTCACTAGAGATATGCTGTATGTCAGTTTTACTTATGCTTGTGTTTGGGCTACATCAAGAATATCAGTTAGCTTCCAAGTGAAAAGAGAGGAGAAAGCAAAACAAAACAAAAATCCTGAGATATGACCAGTTTTAGCACCAGTCCAGGTAATATTGCCAAATTGGCAGGACATATACAGTCTGTCATCTGTTAAGCTATTGCATTTGGTGGCCAGCAATTTATTGTTAACCATCCATGTAAATCTTTTTCATGTCCTGTGGTTATACTGCTTTCATAGATAGTTATTAAATATGTTAAAAAAAAGTTACTGACATAATGTACATTAGAATAAATGAATAGGTGAATCCACATGGTTCCAGTTTAGGAATTTTTTACAACTGTTTCCTTGACCCATAGCATATTTGGCAGTGGTTAATTAGGCAGATCTATTAGTCAGAGAGTCTCTTTACAGAAAATCCATGGAGTTTAAATGATCAGTCTCTGTAGCTGTGCACCTAATAATTTTTTAGTGTATCTGAGTCAGATTCTAAAGAAATGTATGGGCCGTATCTGCATCACTGTGAAAAATTTATTTCTATGCACAGTATCTGATAAGGCACGTCATTCAAGTTTTTCATCTGAGCCAAACTTTCTCAAAGTTCAAGAAAATTTGCCTCTGCTGGAACTTGCTCTACCTAGTTAGTGTAATGAGGATGTTCAGAGATTTGATCTGCTTTTAGAAATGTGGTTGTAATTCTAAGCCTTAATTTTAATCTAGTGTAGTTACATTTTAAAACAATTTTAATTTGGGTGAATATATTAATAAATAATATTGCCTTCCCAGCTGTTGATCTGACACATGCTCTGAGACTAGTGGTCAGTTGCAGCATGTGTTTCCATGGGCAATAGCTGAAGCAGCTCTTACAAGTAAAAGAAGAAGACAAGAAAAGTGCAAAATCCTTTATGAACATCTGACTTTTGTCTGAAAACAGATACTTAAAGTGTGCTTATTGACTATCAGGAAGAAGAGAAAAAAATGTACATATTCATGACTTGCACTTCACCTTTTACTTTGTTTTTGAAATACAAGGTTTTTGGCTGTGGTTTTCAATATAGTATTGTACCAATCTTTTATTAAAAAAAAAAAAAAAAAAAAAAAAAAGCACTGACAGCAGTTAATGTTTATACAGTGTGTCACTTAAAGTGTACAGGAACTAAAGCTGAAGAGTCAAATACCAAAAAGTATGACAGAAGTCCATGTGACATTTAAAAACTAAACTTAATTCCAGATAATTTGGGGATCCTGTAACTAAAGTAGATTAATGGTTTGTGGAATTGAAACAAAACCCATAAACCCTTACAGGTGATTTTGAGGTCACTGTAGTTTTTCAATATATCAGACATATTGAATACAAATGAAGAAATCAGTGTGGAGATTATAAACTGATAATTGCATCAGTTTTGGGGGAAGATGTTATGAAGAGTAAGGACCCATAAATTTTAGTTTTTAATGTTTTACTGCTTCCTTGTAAGAACATGGCCCATATTAGCCATTAATTTATATTTTTTTTTTCTGTGTCTAATCATGCCAACTGCAAGCCAGTTATGAGTAAATCATGACAACCTCAGTATTCCATTTTGAAGACAGAAACTGCAGCACAAAAAGCCTCATGGAATAGGGCCCAACTCTACCATCCTGCAATCTCGTGTTTTTAATTGTGAAGTACACACTTCTTCCATTAATATAGTTTGTAAGATGGAGAAAATACTATTAAATGTCCACATTTATAATTGTTTTCTTTTTTTTTTTTTAAGTTGTGGTGGTTTGTTTTTTTTTTTTTTTTTTTTTAATTATTCTTTAGTTACAGTATTGTCATGATACTGAATTGAAGAGGAGTATTAAGCATAAATAATAAAACTTCTAAAAGTGTTTGAGTTACAATATAATTTCCTTCCTTGACCCATCACTGGCCCTTACTTAATTTCTTGAATACCCTGAATTTTTTGGATAAGGAATGTAAGGCTGAGTAGTTTTCTCACTAGTGGCTTTCCTTCTGTAAGTAACTCTAGACACACTGATCATTAAATTGGAGAAGCAGATGTTCCAGCGCTCACAGGTGACTTGCCTCTTCCAGAACTGGTGAAAAGTCACACACCTGACAAGTGTGTGACTCACTTCTCCTGATGAGTCAGTCAGAAGAAAGAAAAATCACATGGAGGAGGATCAATTGACTGTATAAATAAAGATGTAGTCTTGGTGAGACAGATTGGCTGAATACAGCTGGGTTTTGTCCTGTTCTTTAAGTATCATGTTAAGTGTCATCCTCTCACATGTGTATTCTGAAGCAAAAAATCATACATTGAAACTCTTGAGTTTGTACTAGTTCATCTGAACTATTTCCACAGCTTGCTTTCCCTGAAGGCATTAGTATGGGAATCCATCCCTGAATGTGTCAGTGTTCTGGGACACAACTGAAAACAGAACAGTGTGGTTTATTTCTTCGTTTCTCACTTCAGTCTTGAAATATTAGCTGTGAAATCTCTATGGATGACTGACTATCCTCAATTTACTCTAAGGAAGTTATTGTTTCTACTCTTTTTAAAAGTAGTTTACTTGACATTCTTTTTCAGATATTACCAAATTTTTCTGCTTTGCTCTCTTAAAGTCCTCTCTGTTCTGTAACATCTACTCATACTGCAGCTACATGCTTTACTTGTCTCACCTCTTCCTATATTTATTCCATTCTATATTGCCCTTACTCCTCACTACTTCTTTTGTTTCATTCTCCAAACTTTAAAACTGCCCATGTGTTTGCAACATCAGGTGTTTTCACACCAAATACTTTGTTTAGTTCAAAGAGGTAAATGTTCAAACTTTTAAATCCTTCTGTTATATATATCTGGATATTACATTGGTCTAGTTTATTATATTTGCATTATTTATATCCATCTCTAGCCTCTATCTGGCTTACCAGTCTTTCCAGAATATAGGAATAGTATCCTAAATATGTACATAGATAAAAATTCTGGCCAGAGCAAAAAGACAGTATCCTGAGAAACCCAAATATACACAACTATTAAAAGAGAACCATGCAAACAGCAAATAGAAGAACAAGTTCAAGATATTTTATGTTTTGGGGGAATGTGAAAAAACAATCAGAAATGTCTTCCACCAAGAAGCTGTAAAACTAACTTTATGCTCCTAAAATGGTTTCATTACCAGTCACTGAAGGCTTTTCCTTTTGTCCTTAGTCAAAACAAAAGGTCTTTGGCTTGTCAATTTGGTTTTTACACTGAAGTACAGTCCATACCCTTGTGCCTTTTTTATGCCGCTAATCAGAATACAACTATAGATATTTAGTTTGATTTACTACAGGTTTCAGATAAAATACTTTTAGGACTGTCCCTACTGAAACACAGAGATGCCAAACTGGCATAGTCTTTTCAACAGAATATAAAAATGAGTGACTTCAAGATCTCTGAAGTAATGGAATTGCAGTGTTATTTTAGCCCTCTGAGATAATGACACACACCATCCATTTACACTGCTGCAACTTCTCTTGGTCCTTAAGATGTCAGGACCCACTTCAACTGCCAGCTGAACTATCCAATGGCTTTAATTAGATATGCTCTGCAGTTATCAGGTGTTACTTTCCTCTTCCCATTATGAATGAGCACATTGAGACAGCTTGCTCTTTCAGATTTTTTTTAATTTATTGACTGTTTCTTGTTTTCATCAGATATTTTGCTTGCCCCTACCAGACCTTGGCTTATGTACACTCTGTGTAAAGGCAGTGTGAATAATAAAAACATGCTGAAAGTGATCACATTCTTTGAATATTGAAACAGCTGACCATGTGCAACACTGAGGGAGCAGAACTTCCTGACCTACAGCTTTGAAAGAGAAGCTGTCTCACAGATGAATTGAAAGCTTCACAAACTGAAAATTTGCATATGAGTTTTTACACAGAAGGCACAACTGTTACTTGACTGAAACCAATATATCATAGAAAAAACTACTGAATTTTTATATAGCCTTTTGTCCTAGAAAAATGGGGCTGTAGCTAGGCTCGCATTTCATAAAATCAGACAATTTTGGTTGGAAGGAGCCTGTAGAGATCATCTTGTCCAACCTGCTGCTCAAAACTTGGCCCACTTCTTAAACAGGGTTGATCAGGTACTTGTCCAGTTAAGTTCTGATTATCTCTAAACTGCTCTGGGCAGCCTGCTTCGGTGTCTGAGCAGCCACACAGTGCATGATTTTTAGCTTACGTGTGATCAGAATTTCCCTTACTGCACCTTCTTTGTTGTCTCTTGTCCTTTCTCTGCATGCTTCTAATGAGAGCCTGCCTTCATCTTCTTGCCAGCCACCCACTAAGCAATGGAAGGTATGAGTTATACTCTCCTTTACCTTTTCTGCTTCAGGCTGAAAAAAAAGCAGTGCTCTCTGCTTCCCCTTAGCTCAGCTTTAGAAACATCCCACCCAGTTCCATAGACTGGTGTGCATCTAGTTTGCATTCAGGGGTCCTAGCTTCTGTCAGGACTACCCATCTTCTGCCAGGATCTGTACTTCACTTTGGCACTGGCACCAGGGGCCATAGAGGCCATTGAGCAGATGTGGTCAGGAAAGACCAAGACAAAGAATGTATTGAGTACCTCAGCTTTTCCAAGTTCTTTCTAAGTTCCCAACCCCATTTCATGCCCAGGTTCTCTCCTCTGCTATACCATAGCAGGGTTTTAATTTGAGAACTGCTGTTTTAATGACAATATGTAAGAAAAGCAAGAGGCTGAGGTAGGGGATGAGGAGCAATGGGTACTGCTGATGATCTTGGCCTCCTGTTGATTGGAAAAGAAGTGCTTTTACCTCTTGCAGCACTGAAGGGGAAGAGTAGGTTAAAAATGACAAGTGGTGTTACTCTTTTGTCTCTCAAAGAAGTGAGGCAATGTGATCTGCTGTTTTATCTGTGTACTGTCACTGCAGCCTCATGGAAGCTCAGAATGGACCCAAAAACAAGTACCTCTCCCAAACAGTGGAGTTCACCTTAGAAAAAGTGAGTGGTTTTTTAAACCAGAAAATTTTATGGGAGAAGACGTACATGTTTATGTAAACCCCTAAACATCAAAGAAACACAGGGAAAGCTTTTGTTGCTGTTAAGTTAAAATAAAACGCAACTGTAGAAAACTGAGAAGCTGAAAAAGGAGAAGAATTTGGAAAAGGAGAGGGACAAAACCTGTGGGACTAGTCACTGTTCCTAGAAAGTGAAAACATTTTTGAAGTAGGAAGTGAAAAAAGAATTTATGTTAAGGTAATTTGTTTCACTACTATTTTTTTCACAACAAAAAAGCCTTGAAGGACTACACTATGATTTAACTCCTATGATACTTATGGCACTATTTTAGTAAGTCAGGTAATGATTAAAAAAAATAATTCTGTCTACTTGGCTCAAGGAATCTATTCTGGGCACTGATTCTTACAGACACTGAGCGACAGGAGGAGTTGTTATCCTTGGATATACTGGGAATAGCTTCTGAACAAAATTAGTGAAGCAGATATGAAGTAAGACTCCTGTAATGAGCGGAAGTGGTTGAACAGTAGAAAACCAGCTTAGAACCGTTTTATCCTGATGTACTGTTCAGCCATGATTCACAATAGTGATGCTGTATTTCTTTCACCTCCATGTTTACCAACAACTCAGTGCTTGGAATTTGGACTGCAACTGGAAATTGGAATTTGGCCTTTAACAGAGATTCCTTTAAAAATTCTGCATGCAGATCTTGCTTAGCATAGCTTCAAGGTTGTGTTACTGATGTCACCAGTGAAGCTTTCCTCCTCATCTTCTGGTTTATATTTCAATTGCTGTGTATGTAGAGCTGTTTTGGCTTTCCATCTATGCAAATTGGTTCTATAGTGTCCTTTCACAATTGTGAAACTGTGACTTTTCCAGCACTGAGATGTGTATTGCTGGTTCACAGCATCATTTTCACTTTTTAATTCAGTTCTCCTAACTGTTTAGGAGCATTATTGCCTTCAGCTTTATGTGGTTGTGATATTTCAGTGCAGCAAGGATAAAAGTTACTAGCCTAGCTGCCAGTAACTTTGAGGTAGGTGATGCTTCTCCCGCTCTCCTTGCTGGCTTCTAAGTTATCCATATGAAGGTAAGGCCAGCAGATTTTCAGTCATAAGGATCATCTCACAAGGTTTTGAGATTACCACAAAGATCAATTTTATGGTTAGAAATTGATAAGGATGCCAGTTTACTTTATGGACATTAATTATTCTTTACAACAGTCTTGTGAATTGGAAGCTGAATTATTGACTTCAATCTGAACACAGAAAGCACAGAGAAATAAAATAGTTTGAATCAGATTCCCCAAATGAAGATAATATTTAGAAAACCAGACTTATTTTATAAACAGTCTTGTTCATCAATAAATTTCCTTAGTGTAATGGAGGAAAAATCAATACTTAAATCTGTTTCAAACATGAAGATTTATGAATTCTGGCATAAGTAAAAAGCCTAGCATAATTTTGTGTGTATTCACCCCCAAGCATTGTTCACTTAGATCTGCACTGTAGAGAGAGGTTTGTACAAATACGAGTGTTTTGCAAATGGGTTTGTTAAAGCCAATATAAAAAGGGTAAACCTGCACTGCGTAATCAGTTCCCTTTCACAACATTGGCCTTAAATGTAATTTTCAACATACCTGTATCTGTGGGAACTCTTCTATGTCAAGAAGTCCTCAGTTGTTCCACCATAGCTTTGCTAATGTACACCTGTACTGATTTGTGCCACCTGGGCATCTGACTCTCAGAAAACTTAAGAGGATTTTTATTTTGAAAGGAATTGTTGTAGTAACTGATGCTTTTTGACAAAATTACACTAATCTCACTTGCACCCCATTCTTTCTAGAGATTATAATTCATGTAAATACTGAAGCTGCAACAGATATTGTCACAGTGGATGCTTGAAGAGTTTTCTGACAGGTATAGATGTCTAAATCCTCTAGCATTTGATCCCCGCTCTGTCATTATCTGGCATCTATTGTCTTTGTGTTTTTGGAACATTATTAATGTGTGTCAACTATGGGCCTCAGGAATGCAGTTTTTGAGAACTGCCATTTTCAGCATTAGTTCCTTGCCTAAAGGCTCATCAAGACAAAATAAGAGTTGTCACAAGTCAGTTGGGTTCCACAAAATTCAATCTGCAGCATTAAAGGTCTAAATCTTCCAGGTGCCTATTGTTCAAGAAAAATACTTGGAGAAATGAGAAAGACATCCTGAATAGAGGTGATTTTGACAGTTAAGAAATGCTTACATATTTGTGTTCTATTAAATATACTTCCCAGAGCACAGTTCATTTTCTGACTATTTTAAAAATACTTTAACACCTGTGTTAAAGACGCTTTCTAATGTGTGTCTGTATCCTATAGGAAAAAATTACCTGAAAGATTTTGAAGAGTGACTTTACTATGTATTTACAAAGCTGCACCTGCTGTGAGAAATCACGCTGCTATATGTTTACTGAGCAGCACATCACACCTTTGTATGCACAGGTATGAATCTTGAACTACAGAGGCATGAAATTGCTACTTTGAAGGTAAATGCTGCCACCAATGGCACAAGAGAAAATGGCATTTCAAAAATCTGATCATAATTTGAAATAAAATTGTACCTTGGTACAAATTATTCCATATGCACTAGTTAGAAACTATGATATAAATGTTCTTACTAGTCCCCAGGACTGTTGACATTATCCTGTTTCTTGGCTATTTTCCTAGCTTGGCGGTTACCTTTTTCTCTTGTATTACTGCTGTCAGACAAAAAGACAGTTTTCAAACCTAACCACCATTTACAAATTTATTTGACAAATGCTATTTCAGTAACATTCACTGTGCCAAAATCCTCTAGTAATAAATTTGCTGTCTCACAGTATAATCTGTGAATTTGAGATCATCTCTTCTCCCTGACTTTCTCAATTCTACTTGGCTTTCTCACTGCCTCTTTACTTCTCATTCCTGCCTATGTTACTACACTGGAACACCATTTTTTATACACTGCTCTTCAAACACTTTTCTATTAATTACTCCAACTGGATGTAATGCAGCTATTCAATAGCACACTCTGAACTACAGTAATATGCTTTGGACTTGGTTGATATTAATAAAGACATCCAGTAAATCCAAAGCTCAAGATGCACTGCTGCTTACTGAGTTGCTTACTAAAATTTTTATGATTCTTTACACTGACCAAAGGTCTTATCTATACAATAACACAGGTGAAAGTATGCAAAAAAATGACGTTTTAGAGAGCTATCTTGCGTTACCAGTCAAATCATGAGCAGTTATTACATGTAGAGCTTCTCTTCTCTTTTTGATATATCCACTACCAAAACCAACCTGAATCCAAAGTGGGGAAGAGAGCTTGGGAAAAAAAGCATGATGCTATTTAAACATTTTCAGACCCCAGATTTCATAAAGTGCTACTTAATATCATTATTAAACATATCCACTATATGTTTGAACAAGCTATTATACCTGCAACGCACAGGACCGTGTTGTGCAGGGATAGCATTGTGGCAGCAGGAAGACTGTGCAGTGGTAATTAGCTTAGCCTGAGATGAGAACAATCAACATTGAATGATTACACCTGTCAAAATGTCATCATCCATAAGAATTGTGATGGCTGCTGTGACTAGTAGCCTTTATCCAGCTGCATATAAACATTACTCAAAAAACACCAGTCAAATCATGCCTCTGACAAGGTCATTAGATATGTCATATTATAGTGTTTTGGAATTTAAGAAAAATCTTTCTTGGGTTATGATTCTTGCTGTACTACACCAAAATAAAAACCAAAAAAAAAAGAGAGAAAAAAAAAATATGACCTTTAAAACTAATAGCAAGCATTTAGCAAATGGATGTATAAAATAATTGGACTGCATTAGTGTATCATTCTAGAATAAACATCTAAATCTGCTATTTGTTAATCTAAAGATCCATGACACTGACAGCCATAGTAATATTTTTTAAGGCGTACAGGTTTTGCACTAGCATCCTTCTTTTGCAGACTTCTCTTGACAATTTTCAAAAATTTGACTACATGTTCATGTTCATCTGTATCTGCAAAATACCAGAATTTCCTTAATAATTAGTTTAATACAACTGTGGCCCTAGTTGCAATTGTACTACTAAATATTATGTAACAGAACAAGTTACATTAGAGAATAAAGGAAAGAGTGAGAATAAAGGGAATGGCAGGGAAGTAGCCATAATATTTTTTTCACATTTAGATGCCGTTACAAAAAATTGAAAGCAGGCTGAGGAGAAACAGTGAGTTTCAAACAAGTGAAATGTTGCTGAAAAATGGAAAAGAGAAACTGTTCTCATTGCCACCAGAGTAGAATGGAATAGAAAATGTGATAAAGGCAGGTTTAAGTTAGGTATTAGAAGCAACTTAGCAAAATGATAAAGTCTTAGGAAAACATAACAGGAGGGGATATCAAGAGGTCATTTAGTCCATCGAATTTGCTGTAAAAGAGTCAACTGTTCTTGCCTCTTTCCAGGGAAATATTTGGTTAAGAGATTGAACAGTCCTAGTGAATCACTATGTTTGGCTTTAGAAAGATTTCCTTAATATGAAAACTGAGCATTTACACTTCCAGTTTTAATGCAAGCTTTACATTTCCTAGGTGCTATGGATTTAAACAGTGCCCTGGGTTTGTATGGCAAATTTTTTATCGTGCCCACCTATTGTCCCTTCAATCTCTTCTCTAGGTTAAATAACCCCAGTACTTTTTGTCTTTCCTGCTACATCAAGCTTCCCAGTCCCTAAAACTTCTTTAGTATTAAGTCTTCTTGCTGTCTTCCAATCTCTCTCCAAGTTGTCCACAACTTTCTTGTCAAATATTTGTCAGGAATTACCAAAGTGTAAGTTGATTTTTTTTTTTTTTCTTCATTAAGGGAAAGGCTCTCTGACACATCAGATTATATTTCACCTATGTTTTCTATGATTTTGTGAACATATTTTGTATTTTCATTAACCACGATTCCACTAAGGGTATCACAGTAACTGTAGCATTTATTGTCTACAGTTTGTAATTAGGAAGTTTATTTAAAATTTTTTTTCATGTTATTAGTAGGGACATTAAACAAAAGATCAATGAGGTGAAAATAAATGAAGAATTTGCTACCTTGATCTATTAAGCTGATTTCCTTCTATGAGAACTGTACTAGAAAGGTGAAGTGGTAGCTATGAGTACTTCCCATACACTTCCACATTCCTGAAGTCAAACACACATTTCAATTCTTGTCTCTGAATCAGATGTTTCTTGTGAAGCACAAGTCATCTGTGGCAATTAACTGGAATCTTTTCAATATCAAGAACTGTCTTTCTGATGTGCACCCACTTTGATGCTTGAAATCAAATACCAAGTTCATTATCAGTGACCTGACATTCCTTGACTGACATCTGATAGGAAAAATATTTAACAGAGAAACAAGTCCACTCAGAGCATGAGTCTGACTGCGCTATGTTTTACACAGATTTAAAATGCTTCAGTCATCCTCAGCACCTAATCCTAACCACCTCCATCTTTAGCAGGACTCGTTTTTCCTGTCATATATTTTTCCATGATCCCTGCTGAGGCTGAAGAATAGAGGGGGTTGAGTGGGGAGTGAATAAAAAGTTTGTCAATTCAGAATGTTTAAAATTAATTTAAATAAAACCCCCCCACAACCAAAACCAACCAACCAACCAAAAAAACCCAACAAAAACGTAAGGGTTGTTCCTTTGCTTTACAGAGCCAGGTAGAATTGATTTGAAGTCACGGTTATACAAACCCCTAAAATTAAGCTGAAGAACAAGTAACTCATCGATACTCCCATATCAGCACACTGTATCATAATTTTATATTAAGCCTTTCCACTTGTTTTGTAATGTGTCATGTAAAACAGTTCTGCTTCTGAGTGTACTAAATGACAAAGTAAGGAATGCACACAGGGATGACTTCCATTGGCAATCTTTGAAGACTGAATGACTGTATATTATGTTACATTCAAAAACCATAATTCTCTTATATGCCAATATTTAACTTCTTTCTGTCTAGGGAAGGATTTCTGGTGAGAAAACCCCAACACTCTCTTTCCAAATAATTATTTTTGCATTCACAGATCTTATATAAAGAATTTCAAATTAATCTGAATTTAGTAGAAAAAAACAACCCTGTAATTACATTTTTAATTTGCACAGAATTAGTGTGGGTGGAAAAGAATATAAATAAGTGTCTCCCTTGCTAAAATACACTGCACTGGTTTTAAAAGACTTATCTACACTTTATAAATAAAGTCTGCTTCATATGTTTTATTTTTAGATTCCACTGTGTGGACCTGCCTAATGTTGCCAAACAAAATAATGAGAAAAGGTCTTTGAATAGTAAAAGTTGTTCATGTAGTTAAATACCAAATTCATCCTTAATAAAGACTGTAAAGGAAATTATTTGATTCATCTCTCTGGGAGGCAACATATTTTTCTATTGTACTAGAATGATATGTGCATTTCCAGATTGCACCCATTCTTTCTGGGAAATGTTCTTCTGATATTCAGCCCTACTGCAGAATAGCAGAATAATAAAAATGTTAAGTTTTCCTACAGGTAATTTGAACGAGGTAGCATTTTTGTAGCAGTTCTAAGAAATAGGTCATGGCAGGCACACAGTACACAGTTCATCACTGATTACAAGACAAGGATACAATTCAGTTAAAGCTGACCTTGAAGTCAATGGCCTTGAATAAGTGTAGGTTTTCATTAGCAATTAAAAAGCTTGAGGAGTAATTTCTCTAGAACATTACTCTTCATATCATTTTAAGCTCTCCAGTGATTTTGTAGTCTGACTTTTCAAATTCAAGTCAACTTCAGGAAAGAAATACACTACAGAAAGCACAGAATGATAATAATTTGTTATCTCTTTTCATACAACTTCAGTGTTTTGATGGAGAGCAAAAAGATAATGAAATTTCTGGTTTTGTGCTTAAGGTTGATTTTATGAGACCATGACTTGCAGGAACCTCAGGACACATAGCTAATGAATCTTACTTTTTTCTGTGCAATTAGAGCAGTGAAATGTTTATTCCTCAGGCTATATATTATATATATATTATACTATATATTAATTCCTATCACTCTTCAGTAGGGTGAAGATTTTGCAACCATGGTAATTTTGTCACGTTATATTTTTAATTCTTTAGGAAATAAAAAAAGTTAGCTAGCAAGCCTGTTTTCTCTGTATAGCCATGTGTTCAGAGTCAGAGGTTTTAGGATTTTCTTAGATTTGTTGTTCTTTTAATTAAAAGGAAACTTTCAAGATCTGGCAGAATGTGATTTTAATATAGAATCATTAATTTATGGCAATGCTGCAATATAGACAACATTTACAAATAACATAGAAGCAAACATATAAACTGTAAGTATGCTTTTTATTGGTCTTGGCAGACCTGTCCCTTGGAGCTTTAACAAAATAAATGAGCTACTGTTTGCCATCTTGCAGCGAGGAAACTGAAACACAAGAAAATGTTCGTATTGCCCTAAGCTAAACATATGGAGCCAAGGAATATTACACAAAGAGATACCTTACAGTATGTAGTTTGGTAGGTGCTCATTTTGAAAAGATTTTCTATTTAGTTATGATAGAACACATTTTCTATTGACCTTCACAGTTAATTTAAGAACAATTAAAGCACCACAATAGAGATTTGAATTAAAATGAGCCCTTCAGTTAGCTTGAGTAAGACAGCTGCTGCTCTCTATAATTGTTTTACTGCAGAGCAAGTGGATCTGATTCTGCTCTTGCTTTGCTCAGGTGAATGAAACACAAAGGATTTGAATAGAAAACCAGCATCACCCTTTCCATGTAAAGGGATGTTTCCCAGCTCCTAGCTCTAAAAAGAGAGAGGTGACTGAGCTCTGACCGTGTGCATGGGTCCTGAGCTGCTGTGCAGCCCAGCTCCAATCCTAGGCGGGAGGTTGGGAACCAGTACAGGTACAGGCTGTGCAGGCACCAAAGGTTGGGTTTGTCTGCCTCAAAGGCTGAGGCAGCTACTATCAGCAAGAGCAAGCTCTTGATCCCCAGTATTTGGCTACTAAATGCCTCTCAAGATACACAAGATTATGATGCCAGCAGCAATAAAAGACAGAAAGGCTTGCTAGTGGAGCTGGTTAGTTGTAATTGGGTGTTTTAGAAGCGTTTGAATAAAAATGTGTGCGAAGTACTTGCAATTGCCCATGTGAAAGTAGTTGGCATTGTCAGTACAACTTCAAATGGGCACCTGTCCCTAACTAGAAATCTTGTCATCTTCAGCACAGAAGCCAAGAACTGGATGGAAATGAAAGCTGAACACTTTTACTATTGCTCTGTGTGTGCTGCTGTCTGAGGAAGTAGCTTAATTTTTATCTATTCTGTGGATATTCTCTTTTTCTGAGGTAACAATTTAAGTATTTCTCATGAATCATGTTTATTTCAAGTGTTTGTTTTTTAGAGCTCCGAGGCTCTGGGAAACTACTAAAGTTATTGCATGAAAAATTAAAAGAAAAATAGATAAAAAGTAATCAGAGCTGTATTGCAGATGGAAGTATTAACATGGTAATGATTTAGCAGCAGATCAGGATTGATTAATGACTAGCAGCACTTAATCATTAACCCATTTGAAGATTCACAAAGTAATTTGGTAAAATATGTTATAACTAAAATAGTGACTTAACTACAGATTTGAAGATTATAAGATTCACACTAATTTACTATATGGTACCTTAAATCAACACATATATACATGTGCATTCACAAACACACACAGATAAAATTATTTGGATCCAGTGGAATAAGTACGTGCCCACACTTGTGACAATAACTGCGTATACCCAGACATGTCAGTAAGCAGAGTATGGGTGAGAGAGAAGCTAGTTCAAAGCTGAAACTTCCTTCTTCTTGAGTTTAGAGCAAATATTCGCAATGCCTCGGTATTCCTCAATGGGTGATAAGACTTGAGCAGGTCAACTTTGCCCTGGCTTCCCATTGGCTCTAACCATGGATGATATCTTAAGGTTTTTGGTACCTGAGAGGCATCCCAACTCAGGGGAGCTGCTGGTCACTGGCTCACTGTAATCCACAAGAGCTCAAAGGGTCTCACTTGGGGCATCTCTTTATAGGATCCAAGATAACTGACTCTTGTCAGGTTCTTTTCACGCTGGCCCAGCTTGAATAATGAAGTATTCTGGTGTTTTCCACCAGTTGCACGAGAACTTGATGGATGTGCAATTCCGTTACTGTTCTCCTTTGACCACATCCCAGGTGTGGGTGCACCAAGCTGTCAGGAGGTGATGTGCTGTTATAACCATTCCCAAGTAATAGGGAGAGCAGGAGCCAGGCTCATCAAAAGGGCACCTTAATACTCCGGTTCCCCACCATTAGCTGTCCCTAGCTCTCCAGGTTGGTATGTGTCCCAGGAGTGGGGGTGGAACCACACCAAGCACCGAGTGGTCCATCAGGGAGCAGCGGGGCTGAGAATTGCCCCACCACAGGCTTAAAGCATATGCTCAAACCAAAAGAATAAATATTCACACCTAATTATATAAAAGCAGGCCTCTTTCTAAATGGAGGGGGCATAACATTTTCATTTGATTTCAAATCATGTGGAGCACTAGAGAATGGTGTGGAAATGGTTACCCATGTTTTAATACACTTTTTTTTTAAACAGAATTTTGAGAACCTGACATACTGCAGAAGTCAGTACTTTTTAAAACACAGCTTGCTCAATTTACAACCGTATGCGCTAACATGAATGCTAACGAAGTGTAGGACCGAGTTAAATGTGTTTTAAGTGCAGTATTGCTATATGGTCAGTTTCTCACTGTTTATGCCTTTTAGGCTTGGAGACTTGGCACACCTGCTGTGTAACTATGCCTGCTGCCTGGAAAGCAGCTTTCTCCTTTTTATTAGTCTAACTCAGACACTGATTTATTGAGCCAGAGAAGGATAAGGCAGCTTTAGCTCTTCCATTAACACCAGCTGGGGCCTACATCACATAATGTTGTGTGAATGCATAGCTTCACCCCATCACATCTAAGCTGCAACAACACCCAACCTCTACCAGTAGAACCATAACTTTCAGGAAGTTATGTATGCCAGATACCTCCGTAGTTCTTTGTTTTTCTGCTGTTTCTTGTCTTTGTGATGTTTTTAATTTAATGTTACACAATCAAAGAGGCTAAAATCAAGAAAAAAACCTGAGGTATTTATAATACTAACAAGAAGCAATACAAATAACCTATTTATTATCTGTGATATGCTAAGAAGTCTCAGAGAACAGATAAGATAAAAATGCTTCACTGAATTTTAAAAAGCCAATTATGAAAAACATTAGTAATAAATAAATGAATAAATAGTTCAGTGGCAAATTTGTTTAAGCATCTGGTTGTATATCAGAATAAATGCATATAATTAAAGAACCCTGTAGTGTACTAGCCTTAGTATAATCCTATATATTACTTTTACACTAATATTTTGATAGCTTTGTAGATTATTATACATACAGCTGTTGCAAAATATTAACTTCAGCTTCTGATCACTGGACACAATGGTAATTTTGTTGGTGAAACTCAGCCCACCTCCAGTGAACTTTTAGCACATCAAGGTAACCCACTGACTGCCACGTACTTATCAAACAGCTCTTAAATTTTTCAGTCTGCTTTTTGTTTTATGGGCTTTTTCTGTCAAAGGGAAAACAGTTTTCTGTCCACTTCTAGGAAGCAGATATTCACTTTCCTCCCTTTCAGTTTTCAGGGCTTCTCTGGTGGTTTGTTGATCACCACTAGAATGAAGAACTGTTGTTGCATGCCACTGTCGAAGGTTCTGCTCTTAATGGAAGGGGTGATGCATAATTTGCTTTCTTGGCTTAAATAATGCAGTGGGAGAAAGAGCCACTGTTTCCAAATAGTTTTTCTTAGCTGCAATGGTAGAAGTCCATGTTTATTAGGATATTAAGCAAAGAACTCTGCTGGTTTGTCATGAAAGATAAACTAGAGAAAAGCTCCTACACTTAGCTCAAGGTGTTCCCTAGTTAAAATTTTTTAAAGTGTTAAATCCAGTTGGTGTTGAAAGATGGGAGATGTCAGAGAAAACTTAATGTCTGCGTTGTCATGAGGGCAGAGGTGGAGAGCAAATTTGCAGCATGTAATTTCTTCACTGTTGATAACACCCGTTAAGGAAAATTTGCTGTAGAGTTATAGTGTGTTAGAGCACTTCCAGGCTTTTCAGTCCAGTCTTGCAGTAGCTGCACAGTTCTGTTTATTATCTTGAAGATAAGAAGCCAGAAACAAATGCAGACATGAATAAAATGGCATTTATTTTTTTTTTTCCTTTGCAGTGCCAGTGCATAACAAAAAGTAAGCTTTACCCTGTGGGAACTTATCTTGAGTGACATGATGCTTTTTATCTGCCACCCTATTTTAAGGCTCACATTATGTATTGTGACCTTTTCTACTTTCTCCTCTTTGGTTTCTTTAAGCAGAACACTTGACATTTAACTTACTAAATTGTTAGGCTGTTAAGTTAGTCAAGGTAGCACATCCTCCCAATAATAAGAATATACAGTAAAACAGTTCAGAAGTTTCAGGCTGTGTCTAGACCAACTTGATGGCCTCAACAGTGAGGTCAAGTGGTATGGAATGGCTCACGTTCATATTTTTACATATTGCAAGAGACAATTTACATCCATAATATCTATCGTAGTCACAGGATTGCCATGTATACAAGCTGCTTGAGTACTTTGTTTACTTTACCTGCTTTCCTCCAAGGAAAATGCCTTCCTGCCCAAATGTCACAAGCACTGGTGAGACCAGTGTAATTGTAAGTCCTTGATACTTATGTTCATGCTTGGTCAGGAGGTGATCTACATAGAACCCTGGGCTGCTGGCAGTGGATTCCTTCATGACCAATGATGAGTATACATTTGGTAAGCTGACTGCAAGTTCACAGATTCTCACTGTGGTTTCCTGAGCCCTTTAAAACTTGTGCAAAACCTCAAATGAGTCTTAAATCACTAGTGGGTACTGAGGGATAGGAAATGCCAGGGTGCCCCCTTTACACAGCATTACAGTGGGTACATTACCCTGGGCAAGTGCTTGGCTCCTAGAAAGGCTTGAGGAAAGCCCATCCTCAGTCAGTGACACCGCTTTTCCCTTGAGCAATGTCCTAAGTGTGAAGGAGCAGGGAAGATCTTGAAGGTGTCTGGGATCCTTGCTGGAACCTCAGCTCCTCACTGTTTCCTCCCAGACCTCTAGAAAGTTTTAAGTTTTTTAATGTTTGTAGGAACTGAATTTCCACTGTGAAGTTTGTGCTTTTATCTCAAAGACAACCTGAGCACATACATAACACGTAACACATAACAGCATGACAGCAAGCTTTCCCTCTTCTTTTTTCAATTTCCTTTAGTTACATTTCTCTGGTCTCAGCATACTTTCATTCTCTCCGCCCAGAAATTTGAGATAGTTGCCGTATCTCTTAATAAGATGGAGCTAATCAGTCACAACAAAAATCATTACAGAAAATGATAATGGGAAGAGCATTCATTTGAGTTCCTTCATCGTGTCTCATTTAAAACCACTGAGTCTATCCCAGAGCACAGTGCAATTCATGCCTCCTCCTGTTTCATACTGAGCTCAGACTTCAGTGACACAAAATGGTTTATCAGCTTGAGGTAAAAGGGAGAGTAGTAAGTGTCATTAGGAGTAAAGTTTGGTAAGGCAATGTTATCACATGTTTATTAGTTGGATGTTAACTTTATGCGTAGGTAGATGATGCAAGAGGTAGCTGAATTGACCTATCTCTCGTTGCTTCCAGGTGTGAGGTTATAGAGAGGGATACCATCTCCTTGGACATGGGCCCCAGATTGTTTATATCTTTAGAGACATTGGTAGGAAGTCTTGATTTCTTCACTGTCTGCTGGTGAACAAGTTAAAAGTACATTGTAAGATGTGCACTATACATTTTTTAGTATACTACAGTGTACCAGTTCTACCACATCCAGATGCTTGTCCTTGTACTGTTGCTCTGAATAAGCACATGGTCAAAATCAACACTTAAAAAAAGCTGTGGAGAGGAGATGCAATCTCTTTGACCGCTGTAATGCAGAGGTGGTGAAGCAGAATTGTGACAGACTTGCTGCTGCTGTATTTGGGAATCCAGTGAAGAGATGGATTCAGAAAGAACACAGTAGAAGACAGAAATTCTCTGAATTTCATGTAACAGCCTAAATTAGTTGCTCAGAATTTCTCCTAGGCTGAACCTGAGTTCTCCACCTAAATCTATACTTTATTCAGACAGTGGGAGAGTGGTGAAGCAAGTGATTGTGATCCCAGTCACATTATACCAATCACCCACCACAAAGCCACCAAAAAAGTGGCTTTATAAGAAGCTATGCTCAGAGAAGTGAGGTGGAGGTCTTGAGTGACAAATAAGCTTTACATGTTGACTTGTTTTAGCATTACCTTCTTTTTTCTCAGCTGATGTGAAAAACGGTTTTGGGTACATTACATGGGCCAAGAGAAAATTACCTGGAATTTTATGGGAACCAGTTGAAAAAGCATTCTTACTTAATAGAGATGGATAAGACAAATCTTTGTGTTTTTGATAAAGTCGATGAATGATCCAGTGCTTTCTCATATTCAGATTTGAACTCCTGGCTCTTCGCACTAAGAAATTAAATTGGCCACAAAGTTTAGATACTTATGAGGCCGAGATTTTGAAATACCACAGTTGTCATTAAAGAATGTTGGTATATGGATGTTTGATTAAATTTTAAAATTAACAATTAAAAAACAAACCAAACAATTTGAAATCAATGTCTTGATAAGTTGCAGCGACAACATAAAAATGAAAATTAAGGGAAAAAGGAAGTAAAATGTAATTTTGTATTTGTTCTAATCATGTACATTTTTTAGCCATTAAAAATGCTTTTGGAATAAGTAAGTTTATATATTATGCATATACATTTGTACGAAAAAAGCCCAGAGATTTCTTTCTGTAGCAATATATTGGGCAGTTGTTTCAGTATGTTTTGTAAGCTACTTAATCCAAAGTAGAATTTTAGAAAACAGTCACAGAAAACACAAAATGTTTTTCTTCACCTTATTTATGTTGTCATAAAGTGAAGTGCATTGACCTCAAGTAAAGCTCCCTAAACCTTGTGGGAAGATATTCTTTAGCTAGCAATTTCTTTTAATGTTGTATGCTCAAAGCCAATTCCATTTTTGTAATCCTAGACTATGGCTGAATGTGTCCATGTACAAGTGCTGAGACACTTTGTTGAGAAAAACATGAGTTTGCCATTGAAACAAATAAATTATTCATATTTCTGTACTTTTCTAAATAAATTGTTTGATTAATCGAACAATCTGAGTTGTGTTTCTTGCTAGGTACAGATATTATATTATTTGATATGATTTGTGGAAAAGTCTTACTTTTTTATGTACTGATTTGGTATAATTTTCACCTCATAGTTGAAATTTTAAAATTAGCTTAGTCTACCGTGAAATACTTCTTCATGAAAAAAGAAAATTATTTTCACACTATGGTAATTTGATGTTGTTTATTTTGGAACTGCTTTGGAAATCTCAAATTATACTGAGCAGTAGTTACCCAGTGGGACCACTTAATTAAGGACTACCCATCTCAGAGCTCTTAAAGTGAGACTCCTATTTATATCAGAATTCAAATAGAAATTAAGCAGTCCAGTAAGATCTTAAAGATGCTTGAAACTAGAAATGGTATGAAACTTATATTTATTTGTTCTTTATTGACAAAATTCTTTTCCACTTTAGCTGAGGCAAAGAATCAAAGCAGATTTTGACAAGATAATGCTGATTAGACATTTGCTCATGTCTTAGGTACATGCTGGGTACATGAACTTCCAAGAGTAACAAGTATACACAAGTTGGGGAAAAAGGATGTTCACGCATAAGCCATCCTTCTGTCTCAGAGGGTACTTTAGCCAGGTAATTCATACTTATGAAGGTCTGAATGCTAACATTAGGAATACTACGAATGAAATCTATTAAAGTTTGTACCAGTCATCATAATACTAATATACAGATTCAATTAGGTCCTTTATGGTGAAGTTAGAAAACCTAAATGGAACCAAAATTTGCTCATGCTCCTTTAATGGCTGTATCTAAAAGTACCTCTCTTGCAGACAGTCCATACAATTGGAGGTTTAGTTCAGAGTCTGACTCATAATTGTTGTTGCTTCCTTTGTCTACCTATCCTCATTAATAACTTGGTAGCTGATCTAGTCTGGACACGATGCCTTTATATTTCAGAAAATGTTGATATTTCAATCTTGTGTGCAGATCTTTATTCCTTGAAGTGAGATCATGTCACAGTGGAAACCATGTTGCTTTACATTTTAATTACTGAAATGTTTTCTTTACTCTCTTTACATTTAACTCTTGCAGGACAAATTCATCAACCTTCTTGCTTTGCCTTCCATTAAGTGCAAATGCCTTGCTTCCTAGTCAGACTTCGCTACAACTGCACTATGCACCTCACTTACCTTCTCGTATTCTAGCTTTACTCTTTCTGTGCCATACGGTTTATCCATCAAGAATTAATCTGACAGTTGTCCTCTGTTTTTTCACACTTCTGCAGAACTCTAAATTCTGTATTTCTGGACTTTTACAGTTCTGAGTTTAGAACCGGGCCACATTACATTACAGAATGAAGAGAAAATTTTACAGTGCTCCCTTGTAACCGGGGGAAAAAAAAAAATCAACACTGAAATACAAGTTAGTTATACCATAAATTCTGGAAGCAGAAACCACATATGATCCAAAAATAAAACTAGTAGTGGTTGTTTTAATATAAAAATGAAGCAAAACCTCTTTGATGCCAGTGTAATTTCAGACAGCAGCCTCTTCTAGCAAATTACAGTTAAAAAGTAGGATCTATATTGTTCTAATACACACTAATACTGTCATACTGCTCACTGTGATGAATACCATGAACTGGAGATGGACATTATTGTCTTCAACCTGAGAAATGGTCTTCAGTTCTAGCATTGCAGTGCTCTATCATGTGTGGTGAACCTCATAGCGTTACATTTTCATCATTGTTGATTGCTGAGGAATTTTAGGCTCAGCTTTGTATGTGATTTCAAAATTTGAGTATTACAAGCAAAAGTGACTTTAGATGTGTACATCTAGGAATTGGAATGCCATGACCTGTGAAGGTGGAGTTTTGTTTCTGTAATTCCAATATTTATTATTAATTTTAATGGTCTCAGGAATACAGACATACCAATGAAAACTAATTGTGGTGACTGAGATGGTCATTTAAATGCAACAGAAGATCCTCCTATTCATGTGATACTTACTGTGCTCCCTACAAAATTTTCTGAACTTCCTCTACAAGGTTTGAAACAATGGAATAATTCCTTTGACCACCAGAGAGCAGCAGTGATATACTTTATAAGGACCTATCTGTGAGTCTGCCCTTACAAAATCCTATTGCATTTTTAAACTGGCATGAGGGGTAGATAATATTGTATATGATTATCATGAACATATATTTATGGGAAAAATTGTGTTAAAATTAAATCAACAATGGGCAAAAGATGCCCCCTTTTAATTGCATTCATTTATAGAACCTTTTAATTTAAAATACTTGCTGTTTAATTTCATATTTGTCTATGTGAAACTTACAAACATTTATGACTTAGCCTGAACTATTTTAAGGTCACTCTTATTAGTGGATGGTTATGTTCACATTAATCTGAAAATTTGCTGTGGAGTTTATCTGCTTTTGTTTGACAGTGTCTAGATTTTAATTCTCACACAAAAATTTTAGCCCCATAAGGGTCAAGAGGAGTTTTTTTCACTCGTTTACATGAAGTCAGGATTTCACCATTCTTGTCACATATATACTAATTGTTCATTATAAAGAGATTAATAACATAAGGTTAAAAAAAATCTAACAGTGCTTTTTCTGCTCTCTGATCACAGGGATACGTCTTCAACTGTTGTCTGTATGTTGTGTGTATATTAGCATTGTAATTCAAATCAGGACTGTGGTTCAGGAGTGAATCTTCTGTTCCTGCTACCACATGGAGCAGTCTTACTTCCAGAGCAGTATTGCTTTCAGAGGATGTATAACTAGAATATATGTTCCAACCACTAATAGATATTCAGTTTTGGGACATACTACATGTAGTTCAGAATAAAAACCCTGTGAAATTTATGAATATATGTGTATATAGGAACAACATCCCCTTGTCACCAAGTATTCTGCCATTCAGATCTGCCCATACTGCACCACACCAAGGCCCTTCTAGGTAAGGAAGTTCAGGCTGCTTCATGCCTACAAATTTCAAAGAAACTTGGGTGGCAGCTAGCATTTATCTGCTTACACTGAATCACCTCTGTGTAATTGCCAGAAAACTCTTGAGGTCCAAACCAGAGATGCTATTTGAATTTAGGTTACATGAGGCATGGTCAGTGCTGGAGAGCAAGCTTTATGAATTTCTCATACTCTAAATCCAATGTGAATTGTACTAGCTCTCCCCTTTCCGGGGTGTTAACGTGATTTGTAGTTAGTTCCCTTTGCTTCAGTGTTTCTATTGCAAACTAGAAGCAATCATGTCACAGAGATTTTATAAAAGTAAATTCAGTCATGTTTATGAAGCACTGAAGTCTTACCTTTATGAGCTCTGTAAAAAAGCTAATGAGGAAATTATTACTCTCTTCCTTCAGAGCAGGTCTTGAATAGCCTGCAACAAATTAGTTGTGAGACCACAGACTGGATAAACATGGGGAAAGAAAATATTAAATAACTTGTCGTTAAATAAGTACCATCCTTTCTGTAAATGTAATGAAAAAAGGTCTTGAAGGAGAATAATGAAATCATGTAATTGAAGATCATATCAGTGTTCATATGCCCAAAGCACCTAACTTAGAGTTCTGTGGGAAATTTAGTTCTGGCATTTCATCATATGAATGCATGATACTGCAACCTGAATAATATTCTTTTAACAAATTGCTTTACTGCAGTGCAGTCAAATTAGGAATGGAACAGGTTTAATTTTTATGAAATTATAATTCTCACCCTTTAATTAATTAGTTTTATTTAATTGTTTGGAGGTTTATTTAAAAAATTAAAAGAACCATTTCATGAATCAGTTGTTCATTGATCTTAACTTATCATTTTATTGAATATAAATATATTACTCTCATTTCCATAATTATTGTCACAGCAGTATTTGGATTGAACCAGTATTAGATTCTTACTTTGCTAGGTGTAATACATTGATAGAATGAAATACAGTTCTGGACTTGGAGAGGTTACTGCTTTTACAAGTAGCAAGGGCAAATTGTAGAAAAGAAGACATTTTAAATGGAGGCTAAATGAAAAAATGGGGTGCATGCAAGTATGTTGATTCTGACAATGGCTTTCCTTTTATTTAAGTAGTTATATTTTTAGGTGGAGTTTTGTGCAGAAAGACTTAGCTATATAGCATTCAAAGAAGAAAAAAAAATAACAAGATTGTGATAAATAAATGCTGGATAAGGGGGGAAGTGTATGGTGGCCACCAGACAGAGAATGAATGAGAGAATGGGAGCAGATAGCCTTATACAGAAAGAGAATTAACTTAACAGGGAAGATTTTATTCTTCAGCATCTTTTGTAAACTTTACTTTCTAAATGGTTTTGGCATTACTTACTTGATCCTTCAAGATTTGATTAACATTTGATTGCAAATTCATTAATACAGAGTATAAAAATAAAATTAATTTTAAAAGAAAGATTAAATTAAAATGCCCACGTTTGCTACAGTCAGCCACTAGTGCAAGACTCCGCATGTAAATGTTTTTATGCACACACCCAGTGTGGTATAAATAACAGTACAGGTCAGGGGATGACTAAACACGGAAGTGCATATTTTCACCTTATTTTTTCATTTTCTTGTTTCTCAGGCACTGTTTAAACAAAAAGGGCTGTTGCCGGTTTCATTTCAGTTTCTGGTTTGCCAGGATGTCTGAGCACTGGGGTTGACTGCTCCTACCTCTTCCTTGGACAGGTTCTATACCCAGGCCATGCTACCCTATACATCCCCCACCTGATAATTGTCTCGTTGAGACCTCACTAGTGTCTGTCTGCTTCATGCTGCTTTGAAAGTCCTCTCCTACCTTTCAGATGGAGCAGTTCTTTGATTATTTTTGTTGATTATTATTTTGACCAAATGAGTCTGTTGAGGAGAAAGAAATCAGTGGGCATAAGCAGAGATTGCCACAGCACTTTATGGGGTGGGTTAATCATTATGGATGAAATAAGAAATTGTACAGGACCTAAAATGAACCTTCTCCTCACCTGGTGTCAAGCCCTGACTACCCCTGACACCCTCGTCTTTTACTTGTTTGTTTGCTTTTTCATCCAGGTGAACACTTTTGAGGTTTAGCCAGAAATGGAAATCCCATATTACAATGAGAAAGTGAGTGCTTGCTTTCTGCTTACAGATACTCTGAGGGAATTGAAACATCTCACAGTTCTCTAATCAGATTTTCATACCTTTTTTTTTCCTGACCTGAGAGGTCCTTGTGATCTGAATACATATCTGAGCTTGGTTTAAAATATGTGTGATGTCCAAATCAAGGTTCTGTTAAATGAAGTCTAGGAAGACTGCCCTAAGAGTCAGATTTTCTTTAACTTTGGGTTTAGGATCAATATGCAGTTTTGTAGTTGGATTTTTTTTTTTTATAAAGATATTCTTGGTTGGTTTGTCTCTGTTTTATTTAAAGTGACATAACATCAGTGTTTCCATTGTCCACACAGGGACACTGCATTACAAACAGAGTTTCTCTGATAGTAATTAGCATATTTTTCAAAGATATTAATAGAAAGAGAACTGTGAGGATAAACATGATAATATTATGTATCTACATGGTGAAACAAGTTGCTTATTATAATGCATATCTATATTACCTTTTATTGTAATTATGTTAGCTGTAATTAAAGGTGGATTATATGTTTCTTATTAACTATTTGTTAATAAATATAGCTATAATATTGTAAGTAAACTGTTTTGAATTTTTGTACTCTCCATGGGATTGCCCACAAATACTGTTATTTGTAGATTACATTTGCATATATCTGATAACCAATATGTAAAAGAATACTATATTTTTTTTCATTTTGAATAGCTTATATCTTACTTTTTCTAATGCTCATACTTCTTCTTAATCTGCATTCACAAACTGTCTTCTGTTTTTATTTCATGTTTTACTTCCTCCTTGCAGCTCTTCATAACACAAAAGAATGAGCAAACCACCATGATTTACTTTAATCTTTAGCCTATTAAATCTTGTACTTGAAGGTCAAATTTAAGCAGAGGCAAATCTGTGCTTCTTTAATAAACTTTAATTCTACAAATAAAATGTGATTGAAACTAAATTGTAGTAGGATTTCATTTTAGAATTTCTTTCTTCTTCAACTGGTAAATATTGGTTGAAGGGAGGATAATGAGAATCTGAAGTTACTTCTTCCCCAGAGTACAGACATCGTTTTCATATGGCTTTGTTAGAATGTTATAAGAAGATACCTGGTAAAAATAGTAAAACTATGAGCTTATAGCAGGAAAAGAAAAAGTCAGTGAAGCGTAACAGAAATTATTAGCAATATGGGAAAGCTTTCAATGTAAAACCAAATGAGAAGAAACCAATTGTTTGCTCTATTTAAATTCCAGAAAGAGAAACATTGCCAGATTTAACTTTTTAAATCAAGGATTTATTCCTTTCTAGAAAAAGCTGAATAGGAATTTTAAGTTTAATAAAAAAGGATTGATGCAATTAGATGGCCTTTATTATGTGTTAAACCACAGAATTATAAGTGATAGTTCTGATTATAAAACTATGAAAAAGTTTAAACAATCATGCTTTTTAAATCAATTTCTTTACAGATAGGATATGGGAAGAAAGAATGCAGAAAAGTTCATAGAAGGCTTTTAAAAGCTTTTAAACATTTCAAATATATTTATCTAGGAATATGTTTTCTAAGAAGGAGTATGCCAAAATTAAGTTTGTTAAGCTGTACCACATACATGTTAAGAAAAAAACATTATTGGCCCAACTATTTATTTATTAAAATCAGAGACATCAAAGGGATCCCACTTGACCAATGTTGAATATTTCTGGGAAAAAGATGCTGAAAGCAATTTTAATGAAATTTAAGAATTTATGAAATTAAGAATACAAGAAATCTCCATCCAGTGAAAGAAATAAAAGATTTTTTCCCCTCTATTACTCTTAAAATGTAATGACTTATTTTATGGGTGGAGCTTCACAGGAAAAAATGCAAGTGTTCCTCTGAAAAAATATTGTCCTTTGTGTTGTATGAGGCAGACAACATGGCAAGCCAGCAGGTGTATTAGTGGACAGATCAGGAGCACCTGATTTTTAATTAATTAATTAAGATTTCTGAGCTGCACCTGGGCTGTAGTTCAAAGGGTATTGGTCTAGGGTTGTCAATCACCCTGGCCTTTTCTGCAGGGAAAAGGTTGGCTTCACCAAGATGGCACGGTATCCAGAAGCAGAAATTTTTTCAAACAAGATGGGAAAGAGACTTTCTGTATCAAAGGTGAGCAAAACTGGTAGATTTGTCTGTCTGTAACTGATGAGGTGTCTGGACCAGTGGCTGGCTGAGTGTCACAGGTGGTAGTCAGTTGTCTGGGAAATGGGTGAATTAGTCTTGAATTTTCACTGATAGAGGGAAAGAAGGCTCCAGATATCTCAAATCTAGTTGCTTAGCTGAGACTGGGATGGACTACGTTTCCCACGGGAAATAAAAGAAGTGATCTCTGTATTACTTTATAAAGGAGAAGTTTGCATGCGTGTAATTCAGCTGTTTAGGCTGCAGCCGTCTGTATGGGATCCCTCTAATGCCCTGAGCCCTGAAGAAAGGCAGGATTGGAAATATTTTTCTCTTCAGTGCTTGGTGTTGGATTGCTCAGGTATAGCTTGAATGAACTTAGTGGTTCTATCTCAATATTTAGTGTGATACCCTGGTTTTGTGTGAGGTGTCTTGGTGGACAAAGGCAACTGAATTTACTTCAGAAAGGCTTTAAAACCTTCCCCTGGTCTCAAAGTGCAGCAGGTGCTGAATACAAGAGAAACATGGGTTTCAGAACTTGGGCTTTAAAAGAAATATTCTCAGAAATTTAATCTAGGGAAATAGGTTACTGTGGCAGATAAAATGTTTGGTGAAAAGGAAGCAAAGCTAGCAATTAAGCAAGGCTGTATAGTGTATTGATGATGGAGCTGTGGGAGGGAGGAGGAGTAATTTATGGTGCTGCAGCCTGTGTGTGTGAACTAGAAATACTCCAAGAATTTGTGTCTCTACCTGATGTGCAGGGAAGTTATTCTACTGTTTACTGGTTCTGGAGGTGAAAACTTAAGTCTCTCTAATGGCATATGCGAATTTAGATGTGCTGCTTCAATGTGTTAAAGTGTCAGAAAATTTGTTTATATGCTCAGGTTGTTGTAATTAAACTTCAAACTGCTTAAAAAGGATTTAATTGGAATAGAGCAAGTGTTCTGTGGGTATTTTAATATCTGTTTAAATTGGCTATGTTGATTTGGTTAGCACATAAATTTATACTTAAGCTATAAACATATTATCTCTTTTTAAGTTGTCACTTTCAGCTAAGATGTTATTGGAAAGTGTATCCTCTTGTTATATTGTAATTGGCAAGTAGAAAGTACATTAAAGATGTTGTTTCAGAAGCTTTTAAAATACATTTAAAAACAAATACAAATGAATTATCAGTTCCATAATTGTTACGTGTGACTGGTCAGCTGGGAGATGTTATTATTAAGAATTTCTCATGTGCTGGTATTGATATAATTTATGTTAAATTTGTTTCAATCCTGTATATAAAACTGGATTTACACAATGAGTAAGTATTTAGAGATTTTATACCTTGTGTCTAATGAAGAGTTAAAACTTCTTTTGCCAGAAGAGTTACCAGATCAAAGAGCTAAAAAATGTCTATAGAAGCAATACAGCATTTTAAACTTTAAGAGTGTAGAAATAAAGAGCAGAAATAAGTATTTGTTGCAATTCCAGAGATCTTAAAACTCCTTAATTTTTACTTTACCTTTTAATGAAGAATTACTGACTGCCTTGGGGTGAAACATATGGAGCCCTATGAATTTTTTTTATTGACTTCTATAGAAATAATGAAAAACCTGTAACAAGATGCAAACTTCTGTTAGACTTGGGAGTCTATTACATCCATGATTTCTTTTTTTGTCCAATATTTAAACTAATGACTTTTATTGTATACATTCATCATTCCCAAGTGCAAAGCCTGTGGCTATGATGGAAGAACTGACTTATTTTATGATTCCTTACTCTGTCCCAGGGTGAGAAGTGTGTGTATCTCTGGAGAAAACAAGCTGCTGCTTATTTGCTGTCAGAACTTACTTTATTTTAAGATGGAGTTCATAGCTGAAATTTACTTGCTGTCAGCATGATCCTAGAATGAATATGGATACATATACATAGATATATATTATTATGAACAAATATATGCAAAGTTACAGTTTTGTGGGTTTTTTCATCAGTCAAATTTAACTTGAAGTGTACTTTGCCACTGAAATTGAAAAGAAGACAACAGCAGTCCATGTGAAGAACAGCATGGTAAAGAATAAATAAAAATTATTGTGGCTTATTGCTCTCTCCAGAAGAGAATCAAAGACATAATATATATTGGAAAATATAAGATACTGCAATATATATGTTTCTCATATATTGGAGAAAGCTTAGATTCCCATGTGAGACCAGAAGAATCTAGACTTTCTCTTTTACTACCCAGCTAGGAATACACTTTCTTTAATGTAGAAAACAATATATACTTCTTTTTGTAATGTATGTTTTTCTGCCTGAGACAGCTGGGATTTCCCCCCTCACCCCCAATTATTCCAACTTTCTTTCAGTAACTCTCAGGTATAACCATACCTTGGCCTTAGAACATCAGAAGTGTGTGCCTGGAGTCAGTGTCAAGAAAGGCATATAAGATTCTAGTTTCAAGGCTGATGGGCAGTACTTACACAGATTAATACCAAGAATAATATCTGTTTTCAGAACCTTCCATGCTCACAGTTCACTGTTTTCCTTATGCTATGTTAATTTAATAGTTTAGACTGTGGGTGGGTTCCCCGTACCTAGCCCAAGTCTCCTTTATTAAAAGTTAAGCCAATTACTTCTCACACTCCCTTATACATGGAAACCTTGTAATTGTTCATTCTTAATGTAGTATCATTTCAGACACTTGAATACTGTTCCCATGAATATTTTCCCTTTCTTTTCTCCCTAACACCAGCCCTCCCTCATAGATCAGACTTTCTAAGCTTATTAATTTTCTTGTCATACTCTTAGCTTTCGTCTAATTTTATGTGTCTCTATTGGACTAAAACTTGTCAGAGTAATCCAGCAGAAGATTCTCCTGCTGCTCATCAAAGTCAACAGAACAGGGAGAGTTATAATATGTAGTTCAATCTAGTTATCAGAACCTTCTCTGCAGTACTGCTGCTCAGCCATTTCTTTCTTTTTTTTTTTTTTTTTCCTCCTTTAAATGTGTGATCTGCTTTTGCAGGATTTTTAGTGACACTTTGTATTTAACACATTAAGTATAAAACTGTCTTGTAGAAGATCTTCAGGCAAAACACTAAAGATTGGTAAGCAACAGAATTTTAAGAACGTCTTTGTTTCCAAAACTATGGAACTTTCTAAGACACTATTAAACATTGATTTTTTTAAAATATGTATATAAAAGTAAAAATATAAACAGGTTAGAAAACTAAGGTTCAACATTACATTATCAATACTAAAAATGTTCAGAGGAAAAAAATCATCCCAAATAATAGCAATGAATCCACCAGGGTAATAAGATAATGGTGATATTTTATTTTCATTTATTTTCATAGTAATCTCTTACATGTATTTGCAAGCAATTCAAATAGGAATATGTTTCAACGTATCAGCATACTTTTATTTTTAGGTTTTATTGCACTTGTTTTCAGGGGGTTATTTAGGTATTCTCAGTTACTGTACTGAGTCTTTTCACTGTATATGCCAAAACTCCTCTCTCTTTTGGTCACATTCTTATATAAACCCTCCAATCTGAACTTGAGCAACTCTGCAGAACTCACCTTCTCTACTGAGTTTACTGCTCAAATGTCTCTAATGTCCTATAGACTCTTCAATGGAGTATTGTTAAGCACATAGTAAAAAATGTATGATGTTTTTTATAATTAACTTTTTCTTATGTTAGCAGAGATGAGAATCTCTTATCTATATTACACTGCATTATATAAAATGCATAGAGTGACTTAAACATCACAATAATTGCTGGTTTTGTTTGTGCTGCAAGGAGCTAGGATATCCAGGCCCTATGGATGATGGCATGATCTGTCAGCTCACCATTCACCAGTCCCTCCTTTCCCCTCTGTTTCTGACCATATAATGCCATCAGTTGCTCTGCACTAGTTCTATTCCTTATCTGTGCATGTGCTAAACCAATTCACCTCAGTAACCTGCAGAAAACATAGGAAGTGATTTTTTTTTTTTTTTTTTTTTTTTTTTTCCCCCTCTGCCCAACCCCCTTTGTGTTGATGGCTAAATAAGTTTACTGTGCAATAAGGCAAGTACCAGAGCTAATAACAGAGAGCAGGCAGGCTCACGCAGTGAGGAGAGGGAGAGGACTGGAATTACTTTTTTTGCAGTAGTGAACCACTTAATCAACTCTTTTGCAATGTGGAGTCTCTAATTAGTGTCTTGAATTTAGATGTCAAATTTGTCATGACTACTAAGCTAGGCAGTCTTAATACTATCCTGTAGATCACTAGTGTATTTTCATCCTATCTTATTTTTGATTTGGCACATCTATTCCTGAGTGTAAGGAGAGAGGCTTTTGTATTTTGAAAATTGCTTAACCCTTCAGAATACTTTTGTCAAAAGACAATATCAAGGGACAATACATCAGGTTAAAAGACAAAGTCATAAACCAAGTGGAAGCTGCCTGTTTTCCCACTGTTCTACTCTGTAAGAGATCTGCAGCTAGTAAAGAGATCATCTAAAAAAAAATGCAAATTCAGTGGAAAGCACAAGGAAGTAGTTAAAAAGATTAGGCTTGAGATTGTAGATATTACCTAACTGCAAGTGTTAGCTGTCTTTTCCACAAGTGGATGCTAATTCTTTCAGGTATCTAAAATATATCTTTTCTTCTTCCTGAAATCAGACTTGCAAGTATCTCTGAAATCACTTTTTGAATTATTTTGTACTAACATGAACAAAAAAGCTATTTATTACTGGGACTTTAAAAGAAATGTGTTTGTTACTGCTTTCCTATTTTTTAATTTGAGGAAAGTATGAATAAAATCATTGTTGGTTACTATCATATGATACATCATGTGTTATAAAAGTGCTTACATTATCAAGAATTCCCACACAGTGATAAATGAGATGCCACCTCATTTCAGTAGATTTAGCACAGGTAATAGATTTGTAGAGAGAAAATTTCAAAGAAAATAACTTATAGCAAATAGACGTAAAAAATATAACCTCTAAATTGTCTGTCAGCAGTTCAGGATTACCTGGTTTATGCAAGTTATTTCTTCTTGTGCTGTTTCTTATCGAGCTATCTGAAAGGAGCCTATACTTTGAAAGTAGCTGCACTGGCTTTTTGATGTACATTATTACTATAGTCAGCAGTAGGATGAATAGATCAGTTTTCTGTCAGTAATTCTCAAATTTCCAATTGAATATAATCAGTGTTTTGCTCAGGTATTTCTTGGGGCAACCACTTACAAGATTAGTAGAGGGATAAAATGTGAAATTTCCTTTGAGTTTTTTTTTTTTAACATCTATCACCCCATTGTGAACACATATTTAATCATCCATTTCTACTAATTATCTTTCAGTCCGGGTTTTAGCTTTGCTCTGATTTAGGAATATAGAGTGTATTATAGGGGTTAGTGTCAAAGATTCCTCTCACTTTGAATCCTGTAATTGCCAGTGGGATTGACAATGATTAAGAAAGGTGTGAAAGAACATAAAAATCGCGTTACTGGCACTTCCCCAGTATTCCAGTCCCAAATGGTGTGTATGTGGGAGACTTCTAAAATCAGAAGATATCACATCTCTGCACGTAATATATCTGGAGGGTTTTTTTTCCCTTCTGTTCGTTGTCTTGTAACTTTTTAATCTGTACAACTGTCTCTTCGCAAGGAGTTCCACAACATAACAATCTAACTAATGTGTGCAGAAGTACAACTTTCTGTTTGTTTTGAACTCTTTGCCACCTTAGCACACAAAGCTTCATAACCAGTTTCAAAGGCTTCACTGTTCATCATGCATACTGGAAATGAGTGTTTTATATGTGAAAATGTATGTAGAAACTTTTTAAATTAAAAGTGTAGACGTTTTACTTGACAAAGCTCCACATGAAACTTGTTGGCACAGTGGTTTTTCATGTTTTGTCATTTTTTTAATTTGTTTTTATATTAAAAAAGCTAAATATTGCTGCCAGTGAATCTTAAGTTTCAAATCCAACCTGTTTTCCATTGGGAAGGATGTTCATTTGGAAAATATCTAGAAACACTACACTTCAAACTTGTGCTAATAAATGCTTTTTAACAAAACCTTCCTTCTACAACCACCAGGATTATACATCCACTGTTAATTTCTGTTGAAAACTCTACTATAAATGGTTCTTGGCTCTGACGAGTGTTGTATTCGCCATAATGAAGTCTAAGTTTTAGGCATATATTACTCTTTTGAAGGATGTATGAACAATCTGTTCACACTGAAAACTAAGCTTGCTCACTAGGGAATTACAAACTGCCAAAGACATTATTCCTTTAAAACTGTGTGTAGAAGTCTATGTTCTGAGAGTTCTTTATTTTTTTAACAAACAAACAAGATTTAAAGGAAAAGCTAACTATTTCAAATAATACCTTTTGAGTGTCCAAATGTTTTCCATAGCTTAGATCTCTTTTCAGATCAAAAAGAAATGAATCTATTTCATGTTCTGAGAAAATGTCTAGAGTGGTTTTTGTTTCTTTTATTACAAAGACAGAAGTATTATAGACTGTGCAAGCACATAATAGCTAAAACAACTACAAATACTGTAACTTTTCTTGAAAAATGAGGTAAAAGAGTCTAGGAGTTGATTTCCTATGTATTTCTTATCTTACTGAATATTCTAACTCGTGCTTTGAAGATACTCTGCAAAACACCTTCAGAGCTGCTCTTTAGGAAGTCAGGCTCATCTGCTGTGTCATGACTGGATAATGTTTGAGTGACTGGGTAGCAAGTCTGATGTGACCTCTACTGTATTATTCTGCTTTCATAATCCTTTCACTGTTTCCTTTTGTTTTTAAATCTGCATCCATTTCTCAGCATGACTGAATTGTACAGGGTTATGTGTGGCAAAGTTACAGGTAGGTGAGTTTGACTTACACAGCTGTGCTGCCAAAAGTCATTACAGTGGAATCAGGCTGGAAAAATTGTTTTTGTGCTGTTTCGCTTGGGAAGTGAACTGTGACTGGGATCGCTTGCTCTAGCAGAACTGAAGCTCAGCAGCTGCCCCACCGCTGCTGGATTAGCAGCGCTTTGTCTGTGCTGTGCATCGTATAGCTGCATAGGCAAAACAGTTTTGATAGGTCAAGGATAACATCTGATTTGTAAGCTCTTTGGACCAGAAGTCATGGCCACTTCCCTCCTTCCTCCTCTTGCCTAAATACATACCTATTTTTCTCTCAATAGTCCCAGTAAACCTTTGAGTTACCTACTGCTGCCACTAATGGCCCTGACACCAGGGAATGCTTACTGCAAAAGCTGAGAACATGAACCGAAGGAAGCAGCATTTTGCAACACAATCTGCTTACTGAAATACTACTTTTACCAGCAACGGATGGTAGAAGTCAAGACCCCAGTGAAAACGGGTTCCTTACCCAGAATAACACATTTTGTGTTGCAACAAACTTAAATGTAGTTGATGTCATGTGGCTATTTCCCTAGATTATTACTTATTTTTTATTTCCATACAAAACCAAGGCATCTCTCAATAGCCACTGCATGCACTTATTGCAACATTCAGGAAGCTATTGAGAAGAAATAGATAGTGATGCTACCTGGTTAACCCTTGAGGTTACTACAGAACTGCTGTAACTTGGATGTGTCAGGGCACGGGTCCATCATGGGTATCACCTAGTTCATTTAGGGTTTGGTTTTGTTTTTTTTTTTTTGTGGAAGCGTCTTCCATGTTACAACCAGATATGGAAATACAGACACACAGTTTATGCTGCACCTTGAATACTGCCCTGAAACCTCACAACTGACATGTGAAAGTCATTAGTTGCCATCAAGGTTAAGAAAGGGTTACTGAAGTCTGACATATGAGACCGCAAGAGTAGTTTATTTGTTGCCTCAGGTGGTGTCCTGGTACATGCTTAGTGTTACAGTGTACAAAGGGAAGCAAGGGAATACTCACTCCTGAGCAGAAATGTGAGGAGAAAGTGCTGAGCTGGAATACCTATTTTAGGTGCTTTAAGACCAGCTAAACTGATTTCAACTGCTTGCTCTGGGAAACCTCTCTTGAACAAAAGAACCAGAAGGATTATGTGGCACTTTACAATTTATATCAGGCTTACTGTTCTGGCTAGAATACCATCTAGGATTTTATAGTAAAGGAAAACAGTACTTCAGTTTTTTGATATTGAATTAATATTATGTAATTCATTCTTACGTCGACACCACAATTGATTTTATAATTGCTGTGTTAATTTGGGATGTAATATAATAACTTGTTAATACACTGATTTATCAAGTAGTTACCCTGTTGTTACTCTTTTTATTATTTTTTTTATTATTTTAGAATAGTTTTTGTAGTAGCTTTGTTTAATGTTGATATTTGCTCACTCATTCATTTTTGGAAAATCCATTAAGACAAAAATGGTTTATTATTGCTGATGACAAAATAGGTTAGTAAGTTCAAAAATTTAAAACAATAAATTCAAGAAAATTCTAATTGACCACAAAGGCTTCATGACTGGATATTTTAACAAACTAAAAAACCCCAAAACATCACTTTAGCCTCTTTCCAGTTCTAAGTAGGACATTTTAACTGATATTAAGGATATAGTAACATCCCAATCATAAATTCTATAGTGTTATATGTGAAAATCTTGGAGTTAATAACTAATTTTTCTCAACTATTTAAATAGTTGATCCTCATCTGATTAATCTGAGATATTAAAGACTCCCTAATGCTATCATCTTAACCTAATTGCCTCTTTTCAGTCCTCGTGCAACTGTCTTATTGACTCATTTGAAACATTCGGGAGATTAGTGGGGCATAATTTTTTACGTCACAGAAGTATCCTGGTTTGACCTTATTCAGAGATTATTATGTCTTCCTACCTCTACACAGCACAGTACATAAAATTTCTCCTGGAAGTCTTGCATGCTTTATCTTCAGGTTTATTGACTCCCCAACAGAAAGAACTCCTCAAGATAAAAGATTTCTCTTTGCCTTAATTTTTTTAAGCATACCAATAGAGGTTTTTTGTGTGTTTTGTTTTTTTTTTTTTTTGTTTTGTTTTGGTTTTTGTTCTTTTTTGTTGTTGTTTGGGGTTTTTTTGGTGTTTTTTTTTGTTTTTTTTTTTTTTTTTTTAAGGTAAGAAACCAATCTTTCTGAAAATGTTTGAATATGTAGCTGTAATACATTTTAATCTCTCTTGACTTTCCCATACTGGAGCTTCTATCAAATTTTAATATTTTCTCCCTGGTGATAAGCTCAATTAAGTAATGAAAACATATGTATGAGTATCTTATGAGTCACTGTCAAGTTCATGCAACATTGATGGTCTTCTAAGCTTTTTGGAACAATGCAATCAGAATAAGCCCTTAGAAATAATTTATTTTACAAGTATGTATTCAAAAGCTGTCTGAATCATGGTTTATATTAATAATGATACAAGGAATAAAATCAACTTGTTTATCACAATCCATTGTTCCTAATGTTACAGTTGTTAGACTGATGCGTTTACTTATTGGAAATTGCTCCTGAGTGGGAACATCACCCTCCAACATGTTTGGCTTTCTCCTTTGTCTGCCATTCTCATGTACTGTGCTAGGATGAACTTCTGTATTATGGGATGTCATAGACTGTTGTATGTAAGGTGACAAAACTTGTGCAGCATGACAATATCATATCTTCAAATACAATTTAACCTGGAAGCTGAAAAATGTTGGGGGTGTGGGGGTGGAGTGGTGACACTCTGCTTCAACTTTTAATAGTGACTTTTTTTTTCTGATTCTTCTTTTCTCCGTGTAATGTAATAGTCTCTATTAAAAATAGAATAGGTTCTGCTAGTCCATGCTTCCCAGTTTTGAAAAACTAGATGAAAACCTGTAAGGAAAATACATATTTTTTTTTTCTTATTCCATAAAAGTATTCAGCCACATCGGAGTTTTTTCATACACTTGTTTGATTATAAAACAAGGGGAAAGGGAAGGAATAGAAAAAGAAAATAATAAAACAAAACAAAAACCTGGATATTACTGACCAGACTACGTAAAAATACAAACATAAAATCAAAATCAGTGCTATTAGATTTTGAGAACAAATTTAGAACTCTTCATATTTATTCTCTCTTTTCTTATATGCTATCTTGCTGTTTTTACTGTATTTCTTCTGACATTGTTTCAGTCTTTCTCTTTTAATGCTCCCCCTACAATGCCCTGTTCTAGTCTCCATTCTCTTAATATAACAATTTCCATTTCTGAATGTTTTGTCTGCTAATTAAAGTACTCTTTCTCTGTCCAACATGTGTGTTTTTAGCTGTGATCATATATATTTTGTTCTCTCTGTTCTCCTATAAGTTTCCAAGTGACCATTTGCTTAGTCTCCTCTTTCAGTGGTCTGACTGAAGTTTACTTACAGGACTGTTCTTTCTCAGGGAAAAAGTTTTAACTGGTGCTATCACATACTGAAAAACCTAACTAGTTGCTTTGCCATCAGTCTGAAGAGTACTTATGGCACCCAAATCAGCTGGAGGAGCAGTAGATATTGCAACGTGATATTGGTTAATTACTGTTAAACAGTCATTTTTGTATCTCTATCTTTAAAAAAAAATATTTTGGGGTTTTTGCCTTAACTAATGATTGCTTATTGGTTTTTCTTATTATTGGGTAAAAATACATTCTAACTAAATATTGTAGCAAAAATTTCAAAAGAGGAGCTGCTTTCCAAAGGGATGTATTCTTTTTCTTCCTAATTGAGTCTCAGAAATTTTCATTCTGAAGATGCAGTTCTAAAATTTTGTAGTACTCACTTTCACCTCTTGCTTGGTTTAGAGTAATTCTGCTGACATTATTAGATCTGAATCAGTTGAAGTTTTAACTTCTTATCATATTAAGAATGAAAAATAGCTTTATTTCTTATGTAGCATAATCCAGTATGTGCAATTCTGATCTACTGATGAATTTGATATAGATACTACAGTAGCTATGGGTCTCAAGAATGGGTCTTGATAGTAAGAGATGTTGACAATACAGAATATATAGATGGAGAAAGTGCATCAGGGACTAAAATACCAAAGAGAGTAAACCAACCTATCAGTCAAGATGTGCTTCAAAATTGAGTGAAATGGCAGCTGAGATGATAGCCTGGTAGGTACAGCATTAACTATTCATTAGACACCACCCTTTCAAGTAAATGTAGAATTCTTGAATCAACAACAGAAGGTAACTGTTAAATTTTAGGTAGATCCCAAAGTGCATACTAGTAAGGTGATGCTTAAGTATTTTTCTTGTAGCTCTAGATAGAAGCTCAAATCTCTGTTCTGAAGTCTTGTCAACAACTGCTCTTCACCTGTGAACTAAAGTACACTGGAGGCAAAGCTACTCTGACTTTGGTCAAATCTTGGGTCCCGGGCTTGATGCAAACCAGGCAGACACACAACTAATGCCTTATGCTTATATGAGAAGAAAGATCTTTTTCTTCTGAAGAGCAATCAATGGGTTTCTGCTTTCTTGTTTTTTCAAATTGAGAAGAATTTTTTCTACATTTTTTTCCACATAAGCATATCAGTATTACCTGCTGATGTTGTCTTAACACTTTGGAAGAACATCCATGACTACCTACAATGCTATTGTTGTCTTTCTGGATCACAATTTCTTTATTTTGCACTTTCTCTGAAAGCCCTTCGCTGCCCACGTTGACAATTAGTAGTATGCTACAGCATTTTCTATCATTCCTGTCAAAACAGTCCTGCAGTTCCCGTGCCTATTTGCCTGTAATACACAGACTCCTCTGAATGACCCAGAGACCTCCTCTTCCCTAGACACTGCACAAGTGGATAAGCTTATCTGTCATTACAGAAGTCCTATGTACCAGGGAAGCAGAGGTGACTCAGTTTTCTGAAGTGGTAGCTGTTATAGAAAAGAAGTTGTCTTTTGAAAGAGATAAAGAAAAATTATGCCCAGGATATTCAAGATGAATGCAGTCTGAATGTGACATTTTCCCAAATGAATACAATTGAATGCAGATATTGGTATCTGTAGCTGTAGTATCTATGCTACTATCACTCCATGAAACGGAAGATTACATAGGAAAGTGTAAACCTTGCACTAGAAGCCTTGCTTTTTCCGTAGTTTAGTGGACATTAAAGATGTTTTGGGATAGAACAGATTTCTCTCATACCTGCTCAGAACTTGAAGGAAAATGCCAAGGAACTTGTGAATTTCACCAGACCTTGATGAGTTATTGTATATTTTAATGACTAAAAAAAAAAAAAAAAAGGCAGTCATCAGTGTGATGCAAAAAAATAAGCAATAATAATTCTAGCAAACCACCTGAAGGTTGTTTTACAAATATCTCAAAATCAGAACAAATATGAGACTAAGATCTGTACAGACATAGACTGATTAATAGCGCAACAAAAATCAGGTTTCCTTTTTCTTTAACCGCTACCTCTTTCATTTTTAAAAGACATGTCCTAATTATTAATCAGTGGAGTTTTGTTGTTTTTTTTGTTTTGTTTTGGTTTGGTTTTTTTCCCTTATTCATAAGGGAACACTGATATATACACTCCACCAGTCTGTTTATTATTCTGTTTTTGAAATCTGAGACAAAGCATTCATATCTTCCTCTGGTGCTAGTTCTCAAATAGCTGCTGTTCGGTATTGTCAAAAAGTTTCCATTTGCCCTTCACAACTCAGTGAGCTGTAAACACTGAAGTAATTGAGCCACCCACATCCTGGTCTGGAGGTGATATGAGTGATGTATTTTATTAGCATTTAATTAATTTGCTAATATTATGCTAAACTGTGAAATTGCTGGCAAATTTTGAATTGCTGGATTAAAAGACACCCTTGTTTAAAAGCAATAAATTAAAAGGTTGTTGAATAATTGGAAGAAAATATATTCTTCAACTATCTTGAAGCAATTAACCTATACTCTGCTGTTTTTGGAAAAAAATAAAATAAAACTTTGTCCCTCAGCAAACATACTGAGATTTGAGGCTGTTGCAAAATTAATTTCACACCTTCCTAGTTTAGGTTAATGACTTCTGATTATAACAATGAAGATTAAATAGATCCCATTCGTTCTGTAGTAGTAAAGAGATAATACACGCTTGCAACAATTGTAAATGACTGAAATTTTATATTATTGCATTAATATTCAGGGTGGGGTATAGTATCAGTTTATTAAAAATTTGATTCTATTTCAGTTTGGGGATCACTGGATTACTTGAATTATTCCTATATGCTTATTTGGCTGTGTGCCTTATAAGTCTAACTATGCAAAAGCCATTTAATATGACTTTTTTAGAACTAAATATTTCCAGTTAAAATTTAAAGCTGTCAGTTGAAGATGCTGGCTACTGTAGAGAATGCTACTGCCAACTGGAAAGAGAAGGGGTATTCTGATGGGAAACGGAAGGCAAGAGGGCTCCAACATCACGTCTTTCATTTGAGGGATGTAACAGAAAAAAAACGTGGAAAGCACGAAGTCTCCTGCATCCCACAGATGCTGGCAGCTTTGCAGTTCCATCCCTGATTTGGGAGAATTAAAAATAGTTTGATCTAGCTCAGAGGAAAATGTTAAACTCAGGGGCTGCCATTAAAGTGGTAGGTCTGTGCATCTGAAACTACCAGACTTAAAAGGCAAGTGATCAACAAAGATGTGGTTCTTGTCTTGTGAAGATGCTGCTAAAATGAAAGGAAAGGTCCTGTGTATTTACATACTTCAGATTACCTGTTTCTGAGGAATCTTCCTTAATAAGATAAAACTTAAACCTATTCATTTTCTAAAAATTAAAGTGCAGAAGCAAACAACCTAAGCTGTTTTTCTCAGACCTTGCTAGAGTAGGCCAACTATGATAGAAAGGAGCAATGATAAATAATGTGATTCAAAATCTGTTGAGGACAAAGAAGAGCTACTGATCAGTTATAATAGACCTTGGACTGGGTTTGGAACGAAATGGCAATTAAGTCGCCAAACCCATTAATTCTGATTAGTGTCTTTTTTTTTTTTTCTATTTTTTTTTTTTTTAAACTGGATGGTTATTTGTTAATTAATAACTAGAGTTAGATCAGGTATCTTCACAAAGATTGTTGAAAAGCCATTGGAGAGTAATAATTGTTGTGTTGTCTTTTAATAATGAAGGCAGTGACAAACCAAAATACACTTTCTGCTTTCTGAATAAATTCCTGTGAAATGATTTTCGTCATGCTCCTGTGAACAGTTGTTACAGCAACTACTGCTAACTGTAGCTATTAGTTGATACTTAGATTAGTTTGAAAGTCTGTGTAAATTCCTGCAAAATATTGTTTACTTTCAATGCTAAGTTCTTAGCTTACACTATAACTGCTACTGCAGTACTAAAAAAGCTCGTCTCACTGTACATAAAGAATCTTTCCAGAAATGGCCATAATTCTGAATGCCACGTGTGTGCCCGATTTGGTGGTGCTGTTTGTTCACACCCTCTACGATGAATCAGGCTAGAACACATCATGAAGTAACCAGTAAGCATTTTGAAACAAAATTTGCATCTAAACTTCAGAGCCTAAAATTGTCTTCAATAGTTAGCTAAAAACTTTTTTTGTAACTGTATTGCCATTTTTGAAATTGATCAAAAAGAAAAGTGTGTTAGTACTCAAGCTTTTCAAGGAATTATCATGGTTTATGAGTTACAAAGTTTAGTGCACCCTAAGACAAATGCTAAAAAGGTTTCTGTGCCTTCAACCAAGCAGGGACCTCTGAAAATTACAAAATCCATTTTAACTATTGTGTGATAAAATGGTAAATATTAACTGGATTATAACCTGTGCTTATAACAGTGCTTGCTGTTAAACTTACTTGGTATTACTAAATCAGTTTTCCAAAAACCCAGTAACAGGATGTGAGCAAAATAGAAGAGTGGAGGAAGGCTTGGGACATTCACTGGATGAAGATTCGTAGTACCTATGCAGCTATGGTTGCTTGTGAACAAGAGGGAGAGGTTTTCTTGAAGGGGATACAACACTATGGGTAGCAAAGCCTGCTCAACTTCAGAGAAAGGGTTCTAAGTTGTCTAGGATAGTCTGATTGTAAGCTTTAGATCTTTTTATTCTTATGCCAAGACTAAGTAAAGGACTGGGGAAAAACCTTGGGCAAATACCCAGCATTCTGGCAGTATATGCCCCTCCAACACTTTCAGTAGAGAGTGAAAAGAGATGGGCAGCTATTAGAGTACTGCTGGCTTTGGATTTCCAAGGTTTTCATCTGTAAGGAATACAATCTTGGACTCTACTGCTGTATTCACGTGAAGTGACATCCAAGCATATAGTGCAGATGATGAACCTAATCATGAACTTCTCTGAGTGCAGAATCTTGAAATATGTACTCTATTAGTTAAGTAAAAATTTCTTCTTTATGTTTCTCTATCTAGTGATATCTCTGTTCAAGACTTTGCTTTCTAACTTTTTCTAAGGACCTTGTTACTTCAGTAAGCTGTTTTCCATAGACAATGCATATCTGTTATCTGCATCAGGAACAGTTACAAAATAACAGCCAGAAATGACAACTGTTCTTCTAATTATGCTTTTTAAATGATGTGCTGTTTACCCTATGTAGGTTCACAAAATAAAAAAGATTCGAAGAGGGGAAAAGAAATGACTGTAGTGATCTAATTGATACCTTAGATTATCTTTTAAGATTCTCATAAATGCTGTGTTGAAATTTTAGTGACCATAACTTACAAATTTCTCTCTGTGGAAATGTACTCCTCTCCTAACACTGTAATAGTTCTTCACATGCCTTTTATTGACTGTAGCAAGGCTCTTAGGAACGTGTAATGAGACACAGTCGATAGCTTTGCTTGAAGGTTTACTGTTACTGGCAGAATGCTAATTTATTTAGCCAGGCTCTATGTCTAAATGCCACACAGGCTGTATGTTGCTCTTGCTTGGAAAACGTGGAACTTGCATTGGGCCAGATGAGAAGCTGGAAACCTCATGCACCCATATAGAGGACTTGAAGGCCGAAGTGGTTTCTCCTTCTCGTGTCTCGTTAAATTGCTGTTTTATGCAGGAGATGAAACTTCTGGGAGTAGGTGATTTCTATTAAAAAAAAAAAAAAAAAAAAAAAAAAAGGCAGGTATGTCCAGTCATGCCTCATAGCAAAATTCCTTGTGCTAAGAACAAGAGGGGAGTCAAAACAGTTCAGACAGACTGGATTGCATTTAATTCCCTGAACTGCTCTTTGAATAGGATAACTGCGTGTTGTACCTTACATATAAGATGCTCAAAAAATATTCTTTGCTCATGTCACTAGTAAATGACAGAAACTAAAATGCATAAACCTACAAATACCAAAGATGATTATCCCCTGCTTTTGTTAACCAGCAGTACCAAAATAATAATATGCTTTAACTGGGGTTCGTTTCTTGCCCTGCTATTTTATTGCTGTAACATAAAACATCCAATGAACAAAGCCTCCAATTCAAATATCTCTGCTCATTAAAAAAAAAAAAAAAAAAAAAAAAAAAAAAAAAGTTCTTTCAATAAAATTTTAGACCTTGGTGGGATAAATTGCTACAAAAAAATAAGAAGTTCTTTTAGCATTGGCTTCTTTTGTGGCTTGTTCTTTTGTTTTTGCCAGTAACTGAAGGTTGTTTTTTTTTTTTTCCATCAATGAAATATTGTGTATTACAGTTTTGATGTTATTCCAAAACATAGTTCAATAAGATCTGCTGAGGATTACTGAGGCTCCATCTGTTCTTGCCATGAACAGGAAATACTACAGATGATAGTGAGCAGATGTATCCCGCCTATTACAGTCATCCTCAAACCCATTGAAATATTGGATAGAAAAGGCAAAAACATTTTAGTTCTATACAGCTTTCTTCTGTATTTGCCAGATTCTGTGTATGTCTGATAATCAGGCATCTCAATCATTTTATTTTTCTTTAACAGTCTCCAAAATGTGTTTTTTCTTGAAATTAACGTTGTTCGTAGCCCAGGACAGAAGTCAGAATTTCACATCCAATCCAGAGTGACATGATGGTTTAGCAATATAGTGCTTATGAATTTATGCTCACACTTTCTTCTTCTCTGGCCTAATAAATTTTGAGCTGGATTGCATACCTTGGATTTTTAATTATTCTTTTTAAGTGCAGAAAGAAGGACAAACACCAACCAAGCAACCTAAAAAATTGTACCTGTCAGTGTGTTGAGCTCGCTAAAAAAGATCCTTGCTTTGCCTTGAGTACAGGAGGGGTTTCAATGCAGGTCTCTCCCCCTTAGCTGAATATCTTAAGCTGCAGCAATAGAGACAGCAGAGAGAGAGGGTCTACCCTAGTTTCAAAAAATTTCAAATTTCAAATAGCACCACAATTTCTAACAGACTGTATATTTTGTGAAAGTTGAAAAGCAGCATTAGGCATTTTAATTACATGTGTTATTATTTTTGTTTGGCTTTATGCTTAGTACTCACATGGAGGTGGATTTGACTGCAGCGTGTGGTGGCACGGCCAGCGTAGCTGCGGGGTGGATGGCTCCTCTCGCTGCCGTCCTGCGACAAGGAGCCCCCGGCGCCCGACGTGCGCCCCAGCTCGGGGGCTCGTACGCGTTCCTGCCACTTGCCCTCCGCTCCGGGGCCATGCAGGTGCTGAGCGGTGCCAGCAGCGAGTCTTAAAGAGAGTGGCTGAGCTGAGGGATGAGGAAAGTTTTGCAGGATTGGTTTTCCTGCTGAATTTGTAAGACTGATGGACGTATCTTCTGCCCTGCTGGACCTGAGGCTGTGACTGTCAGGTAATTTGGTCCCTTTTGTACAGGGATCGGAGCCTGTGACAGCTCGTTTTGGTTTATGACACTCTGCTCATCAGGTTGGAGGTTGAGAGATTAATTCCAAGTGGCAGAGGCATAATGAATGTACTCAGACATCCAGGGAGATAGAGAACCTGTCTTATGGGAGGAAGCTGCAAGAAGCTGACTCATTTAGCATGGCAAAACAGAAAGCAGGAGCGAGATACGATTCAGAGGCAGAAAAAATTGTGTCTAAGGTAAATGATTTAGTTGGCACAAGTAATAGGTTAAACTCTCTCTGAGTCAGCTTATGCTGGAAATTGATGAAGCTCTGAGACAATTTTCCAATAGGAGCGGGAAGAAGAAAAAAGAAATCCCGAAGTTTAAAGGAAGCGTTTCATCAATTAATTAAAAAGATTGTTGAATGTGTGGTGATAATGAATAATGCTCACTTTTAGTGCTGTATTTCGGTGAAAGTTAAAAAGTCAATCTTCTTATAAGTAGCTTTGGATCTTTTGATGCTGGGGGACTTAATAGTATAAAAGTGGTATTTAGCTCCCTGAGATATCCTCCCTGATGGCGAGCCCGGGACTCCAATTCTGATGATCTCTTCATTTTCTTTTGAACATCACTTTCCTCTTAGAAATGCTTTGCTGAATACTCTGAAATTTTCTATTTAATTTTATAACTCCGCTACTTTAGTCATGCCCTTCTCTTTTCTCTGCTTTTCTAAAGTGAAGAGGATATACAATAATAAAGAATTACGTTATCTGAGATAAAGTTCATCTTTAGTGGTTGTCTGCCTATTACAAATGTGATAATTAATGGAATTTTTAAAAGTCTGACTCAACAGAATTATTTCTATGTGCGTGTCGTATTGTTAATTTGGAAAATAAGTTAATCTAACAATGATGAAAAGAAAGAGTTGCACCACAGGAAAAGTTGGCAGCCATCCTTCTAATGGTGCCACATGCTACTTCCTTGAGGCTGTGGGAGGGAGTTTAAACAGTGTGATGGTAATATTTGTGGGATAAAAATCTGTAGCTAGATTGTATTCAATACCTTCACTGCTGCTCCAGCAGCCCACATGCTGTACTGTGATGCCACCCAGACTGTTATTATGGCTCTGTAAACTTGGTTTCTCTGAACAATGATATAATAAAGCAATGATGCTTGAAGAGTGGGATTCAATCTGTTTTTTAATATTAATAAACTTCATACTCATTATGATGATTTCATTAATTTTGACTATCTTTTTAAAAAGATAATCTGAATTTCAGGATGTATTTGTTTGCAAAGAAAATTAGTAGTCTGATAGTTTGCAAACCTTACGTTCAGTTTTATATGACTAGCTAGTAACAGATTTCAGTCTGTAGGCATGTCCACTGGGACCATTGTCTGCGTACCTGAAGATAAGATCTCTTCATTTTTGCTTCCATTTTCTCACGTATAAAGTAGCAAAGAGAAGCATGTTTAGCTGTCTTTTTATTGTTATTTTTAGCTCTAGAAATGAAGGAATTCTGAGAAGAGTGAAGTGTTATACAGTTAACTAATTTGTAAAATAGTGATCCTTCACCTTGATCATTATGAATCTATCCTTAGAGCAAACTGTGGTGGCCAAGTCAAAAGTTTGGCAGCTTCAGACGGAGTGAGGTGATTTTTTGATTTGGCCTTTGTTTCAAGGAGTCTAGATCTTACAGGAGACGGTAGTGATTTGTTGTGCCAAACTATAAGATTCGATCATATAAGTCAATGATTTTTCCACAGCTTATTTCCTGCAGTGTTATTTGGAAGGAGAAATTTGTCAGTAGTTTGTCACTTGATGCCTTAACCACTTCTCAGTTCACTGAGACTTTTGACAAAACAACACATACCCCTTCCATTCCAAACTCAGTGTGGAGTGCTTTTTTTTTTTTTTTTTTTCCTGTAGGTTCTTTTTCTTGTTCTTTTTATATTCAAGATCTAACCTAATTTTTTTTAAAAAAAGAATATTTACAGTGTTTGATTGTGAACTCCTTCCAGTTTTACATCTGAATAAAGAATACACAATTTTAAACATATGCATGGGCTTGTAAACACCAAGCAGCTTGGAGTCCAATTCTGAAGACTTCTAAATAATCTTTTCATAATCCAACAAAACACTTAAGTGGAATCTTAGCTTTAGCTGAAATAAATTGATAGAGAAATTGGAGACTCTTTGTATGTTGAAAAGCTAAGTTTGTACTTGAATTAATTTTTCAGTGTATTGTGGGGTTTGAGTCAGTTGGGACCGACTTTTCCTGAGTGATGTATTTCTTACTATTTATTTACTGTACAGCTAATTTGGCACTTGAGATAGCTGATGCTGCAGCTTTGTAATTAATACTCTTTTTCTAAGCTTCTGAATGGTAAAAGTTTCCTGGCATTAAGGGAAAGCTCACTTTCCTTTGTAGTAGAGCTAGGAACAGGATTTTACAAATGCTATAGGTAATATTCTGTGGATCTGAATGGAAGTGTACTGGAGTATGTTCTGAAACAGTGATTGTGACATATTATAATTCTTATGTCCTTTGGATAATATTTTGAGCAAGAAAATGTCTATTTTTAGTGGTAATATAAGAAGACAAGCAAGTGGGGAATTTGGTTATATGATACTGCTATTTAAAAACTCTTCAGCCATCACAAGATGATATAAATTTTTATAAAAGTGTGTTTGTCTTAACTTTTGCAATTTAATTCTTAGCTCAAAATTTGGATCAATTGTATTATGATGCTGTAATGTTTAAATATAAATTGGTTTTGTTTTTTTTTTTCTTTTTTTAGTCTTAATTGCAGTCTTGCATCTCACATCTTGCAGACTTAAGGGAAAAGAGCCACTTAAATAGAGTGCGAGTGTACCATTGTATGAGTAATGCTCGCATGTAAATGGCCTTCTGGGATCTATAGATTTGTTCCTTTTATGGTGTTATTTATAGTTTCCAAAACTATGACCAGCTGAGCCACTTAATCCAAGTCATACTTTAGAATTTGAGTCTGCACTCCACGCTGGTCTCTGTTTTGCTATGTATTAATCAGAAAAGATAAGAATGAGGAAAAGACTGACCCACAACCTTCTCTTGGATAACACAGTGAAAATCAATGAATCTACATGTATCAATAAAGGGCTTGTTTTTGTTCATTCAGTTCATCAGTCCTGTAGAATCTGTGTCCATTTTTCTTGTTCATGTGACATTAGCAATGCACTAAGAGGTAAAATTGCAGAACAACACAACTAAGATGTTCACAGTAGTTTTTTTTATTTCCCAGTAGACAGTTTTGGTAGAAACCATTGTGCAGTCTAAAAGCTGACTTGCTTATTTCTCTGAAGACACACCTTTTTGCAGGAATGTAATACAAAGTAATTTATCATTCACCATACTCTTACTTTTTGCTAAGCAATAGCAAAAACAAGTGCTTCTGCATCAGTGGTTAGAAATGTGCATATGCGCTCACACATCCTACAATTAATAGATAAGCAATATAGTGTTAAGCACGCTATATTATAAAAGTAATGGGTACGTTTTTATATATAAAAAAAAAAAAAGGTGTAACAGGAAATTACCAGTCCACAATCATAAGTCTTCAACATACTGTTGAGATTCTGAGAGGAGTCAATAAACTAAAAGCAAGAGCGGACAGAAAGAATGCTATTGGAGAAAAGCAGATTCTTGTGTTAAAAGTCAGTAGGCATAGAGTACTTTAGTACTTCTGAGTGCAGAGAAGGGACTAAGATTGAGAAAATAACTGTGGAAGAAATAGACTCTCTTTTGGGTTTTTTTTTTGTTTTTTTTTTTTTTTTTTGTTTGTTTGTTTGTTTTGTTTGTTTGTTTGGTTTTTTAATTGAACTAGAGAGGCAACAAGCAATGGTCTATGAGATACCAGCAGAACCTCTGAAGGTAGTGAATAGGAGAGCTTGTTTTCTTCCTTTTTTTCACCACTGAGTAGAAAACACTGTCCAAAAGAAGTTAGCACAACAAAATTACATTCAGGTACTGTGCCTTTAACAAGTGAAAAATACATAGTTTGCTATAGTTTTCATTTTCTAACCTTGCTTTAATTAATTTTGTCAGCTATTGATGATTTGGGAGAGTGGCAATTAGTGTCATCTTTACATGCACTGAAAAGAACTTTGCTTTTTTAATTCACTTTGTAGATGTTTGTAATAAACATAATTAGCTAGCACCCTTTGTAGCATTTCCAAATATATATATGTCTCATTAATATGTGCTTTTTGATTCCCGTCTGTTTTGAGCAAGACTCTTTAATATTTGGGGTTTTCAGTCACATACTTAATTTACTCAGCAGTAAATTGCTTCATCTTGCTACTTTCCGGCATGAAAGTTATTCTGCATGTCCATCTTGAGCCTCTACAAGTACTTTAAATATAATCAGACATTTGGTCCTGCTACTCTGTTAAAATCCTGTCATCTAGATGATCTCTAAAGATCATTGTAAGACATCTCAATAAGGCAGATGTAATAAAAACAATAACTGTGATTTTCTTTGAAAATTTGAAGGTCTCTAACAAAAAGTGTATCAGGGACTATGTCTTATATATATCCTCTTATGTAGACTGCAAAAATGCAGATTAGAAATGGGGTTTAGAAACTTCACTATGAAGTATGGCTTTTTAAATATTCTGACAAATTATGTGGCTAGATCCTTGGTCCTGCAGCACTTCAGTTCAGGCAGCAATACGTCTCTGTTGCACTCTCCAAGCTGCACTTAAAGATCTAGCAATGTAGCCAGGCATAGGATTCAGCCTGCAGCCCTGTACTTGTGTTCTTTTCTGTCTATGGGTAAAGACATCTGAAAGTGTGGGTGCGCTTGAAGTGTTATATCAAGGAAATTACAGTTTGGATCGGTAGACAGCAAGGTGGATAAAAAAAAGCCCTGTTTGGATGACTAGGCATAGTGGATAGCAGGTCATAATTTATCTGGAGGCTGATAACAAGTGGAGTACCGTAGGGATGTATCCTGAGACTGGTCCTGTTTCACAGCTTGTTCTCAGTAACCTGGAAAGTGCAAAGTAATGTGCTGTCAACAGGTTTTCAGGTGATTCCAAAAATGTGTGAGTCACTAGTCAGACCTAGACAGATTAGAGGAATAAGCAGAAGGTATCTCATGAAATGCAATAAGGACAAATGCCAAATCCTGCACTTGGGAAGGAATACCAGCTGGGGAGTAGCTCTGTTGGAAAGCATCTGGGGCTTCTGGTAGACAGCAAGCTGAATGTGCTGCCTGGAATGTTGCTGTCTCGAGCAGGGCTGGGCTAGGAACATCCCAGTCTTTATTAACAGGAAGGATCACAGCCCATAAATTGAGGAAAAATATTATTACCCTCATTAGACTACATCTAGAATGCTGCATCCAGTTTTGGGTCCTTTAATACAAAGTACCAGTAAACAGAAGTGAGTTCAGTGGAGGCCCTTAAACTGATGGTAGGCTAAAGCACATGTCCTCTGAGGAGATGCTGGGGGAGCTGAGCTTCTTCAGACTGGAGAAGAGACAGCTTCAGGGGGATCAAACAGCAGTAACCCCAGCACCTAAACAGAGGTCATGGAGAAGACAGCCAGCCTCTTCCTAGGGCTCCATGGCAGAAAGACAAGAGATAATGGTCACAAATTGAAATGAGAGGTTCTGACTTTTTACAAGGACGGTCAAGCAGTGGGACTGGCTGCCCACAGAGGTTCAGTCTTCATCTTTGGAGGTTTTCACACTGTGAGTGGGTCAATCCCTGAGCACCCTGGCCTAATCTCATAGCTGGCTGGGCTTTGAGCAGGAGATTGGACTAGACACTTCCTGAGGTCCCTTCAAACCTTAATTATGCTGTGATTTTTACCAGGAGGATCAAATACAGCTTCTGAGAATGTTTTGCTTCTTAATATTTGCACAACTTAACATGCAAGCTTCTGATAAAATCTAGACTCATTTTGCTAGTACAAAGTGCAAACACCTATCTTCCCATTCTTCCCAACAGCCAACATCTTTCTTACTCTTTAGTTTCATAAGAATTAATTTTTAAAGTTCTTAATTACATTTATGCTTTAAATGTGAGAGAAGATGCTGCTTTTCACTTGGTAAAAATAATTCCATAATTAATTCTCTTGCATTATTTTAGAAGATGATTTTTATCTGCGGCTATATGAAAGGAGCAAAACATATCTGCTCTTGTGAAGTTTCATCTGATGCTTGCACCAGCTGAGCAGTTAATTTACCAACAACCACTTTTTGATCTTGTAAGGTTAACAGCCCTGGAAACTGCCATTATATCTGTAGCAGAAGCTGACCTCCAACCATTACCTTTTGCTGCTACCTATGCTCTCTCTGCTAGGAGAAGGCAGATGTTTCTTCAGCGAGATCAAAGTTGTCCTTAACAGTCCCCACTGTCTTCATACCACTCACAGCACTGAGGGAACTTTCATAGCCAGAAGCCTAGTGTGGAGAGAGACTGTGCAGAAACTATATTCAATACCCCCTTTCTTCTTTTGGGCAACATAGTACGTATTTTGATGTATGGGAGCGTGTATTCCTGCAACCTGAGTGTATGTAGCTATTAATGGGATTTGGTTTGACTGAGTGCAAGTTGAAAAGCAGTGTACAGAAGGAGCTTTGCCTGATTAGGGGAGCAGAAAAAGTAAACGGTGGGTAGTGAAGAATACCAGTGAACTGAAGAGAGGAAAGGATTGTGTTATCTAGCAGCCATCTATTTATAAATATGAGATGGATTTGTCATGGAGTGGTTTGGGTTTTCCTTGGAGAATTTATTGTGTTCCAAGTCTGCCAGCACCTCCTGAGGTCAGTTAACGATCCTGATATGGAAGTGCAAATCTTTTTGTGGCCTAAAATCAAAGTATAAAGAAATTTACTGTGGGATCAATGCTCCTGTGTCTCACCTCTGTATTGTAATAGGGAGAAACCATGTATGTGCTTTTAAGCCTTCCTTTTTCCTGTATCTTTTCAGGGCATGTATCCCCATACATCAGATTCCTTACAGAAAAAAAGTTCACTTAACCACTCTATGACTGTAGGAAGTATTGCCTTTGGACTTCTTTTCATTAATGGCCTTTTCTTAAGTTCTTCAGTCTTCATCATTCTCTGGTTTTGTAGACATGAGCCCACTGGCTTGCCAGATCTTGTGTTTTTTTTTTTGTTTGTTTGTTTGTTTTTGTTGGTTTTGTTTTGTTTGTTGGTTTGGTTTTTTTTTAAAAAAAAAAAAAATGGGGGTAGGGAAGCAGCTGTTTAAGTATGGAGAGGAAAAAGAAAATCAAACAAGCACCAGGGATCAAAAGGGAAGGGCTACTTCCATAAAGGAGATAATCCAGGAACTGATGCTGTTCCCAGCACAGGCAGTGGCCTCATGGACCAGGGCAGGAGTGCTGATGGAAAGAGTCACTATCAGGCATTCAGATGATATATCACCTTCTCTGATGATGAGTCAGGTCTGGGAGGGCAATTCAGAAAGTCCAGTCAGAAACAGAGGGGGGATAGCCATGGATACTTCTAACACAGGTTCAAGGTTCACCAAGGAAACAGGGCCAGAAACGAGAACAACCCTGACATAGTCCCCAGGCCTGAGCTGAACTGGAGCCCCTGGGCCCCTGGACAGAGGAAGTGGGTAAGAGATCCCAGACGACGCTGTTCAAGGCCATCAAAGCCTAATAGTGCACTGTGGGCCCTGATGGTGTGCCATTCATATCACCCTAATTTATGCGTTTTGGCTATTTAATTTTGTTGAATTGAGAATCTTTAGGTGTGCTGTGCCATATGCACAGAGCTCTGCAGGATGCTGGTTTCATACCCACGCCTGAGCAAAAGACTTCAGTGGTGGGCAGGAGTAGCCTCAGGTGGGTGGTGCTCCCCTGTCCTGCTGGAGCTCCTGCAGCTGCACATCTGTAGGGAACTGTTTTGGCAATTGACGGGGTTAACACAATGGACACAGGCACCAAGCTAAAGAAATAGGCTTATTTTACTTTAGTTTAAAGCAGTAGAAAGAATAAGCAAGGTAATGCACCTAGTCATTACTACATAAAGCTAGCTATAGTGATGCAGAAAGATCCATCACCAATTGCCCTCACACTTTACCATCATCCAGACCCGTGCATCAGCTGGGGAGCCCCGTCACGGTGAAGGATGGGAGAGCCTGTCCCGGCAGCTGGGAAGTCCCACGCAGGGCGTCTGCTCGTAGGTGAGGTCTGCGTCTGTGCTGTGAGAGGGTCCGGCTGTTATACAGTTTAACAAACAAGTCTATACAAAATGCACGGGAGGTATCTTGTAGATTGACATGCCTCACTCAGGCGTGTCCGGATCTGGCCAGGATCCGGGCATGGCTGAGGAGTTTCTGTTTTTCTTTACTTTTGGGATTTATAGTTACTTCCTGTTGTGTACTTATAGTTTTCAGGGGTTGTTCCTAGGGTTGCATTTCACGCTGATAAGAGGCTGGTTGCTGGTCGGGGGGTTCACTCAGAAGTCAACTTTGTTTTGAGGCCTATTGTTTGGGCCTTTTTTGTTTCAGGAACCAGTAAGGTTCAACAAGAAAAGCAGTTAACAAGGGCAGTTTCTAAGCTCAAAGCACATACTGCAGGTTTAAAGACTTTTTGAACACTAGTCATAATTCTTAGTGACAGGAAAAAAATTACTTTTAATTAAATATATAATTTGTCTCCATTTTGATTGTCTTTTTAATTTATTGGGCATGCTTAGTTGCAGAAAACTGATCATCTCACAGTTGGCTATAAATTGGCCTGCAGTGTGTTTTCTCTTGGGGTTGTTTCAGAGATTCACCTTGAACTTTCAAAAAAAATATCTTGTAGCCCTCCCTGTCACTGTTATTTAATTTTTTGTTTTCATAGAATAGGTTCATAGGTTGGTTTGGTTTGTAGGACTTCTTTTAGTTCACAATCCAGTGGAAGGGTTCAGTGAATGTATATGTAGTCAACACAGCCATTGCCTTGAAGAAATGAAGGCATGATGCACTCCATTAAAGTAACTCAAACTGAGGCTATTTTATTTATGAATAAGTATTGAATACAGAGGAGTATAATGTACTTTCACAAAATTAATTTTACATTTTGGTCATTAGATAGTTTGGCTTGGCTTTTCAGCAAGATATCCCTGGACTTGCCCTTAATCTTGGTAAAAGAAAACCAACATAAAAATGAATGCTATGACTGTGGAAAATTTGTATTACAAGTATAGGTGTAATGGAGGCTCTTGACGAACATTTATGTGTTAATTCACCAGTTACATCTGCTTACTGGTAAATGTAATGTTACAAACTGGAGCAGAAAATTCTCAATTGGTTTCATTGATCAGCAGATCACAAAAATGAGGATTTGCATGTCTCTGCAGAAAGCAATACCGTGTTGTTTGTTCTAGATACACGATTAAGAATTCAGGCATATCTGAACTAGAAGTTTGTATTACTAAGACAGCATAATTTTTAGAGGTAGGAACCTACTCTTGGGTGATACTGTATTATTTAATAACTTAACTATTGTCACTAAAAGTGACTACTTCTAAACCAAGTTAGTGTTAAAATTGTAATTATTCTTTGGGGACAGATATTGTAGTAATTTTCAATTCTATAGGGAAAGAACAAATGTTCATGAGAAACTGCATTTGTAGATAATTTTAAGATACGGCTGCTAATAACTATCAAGTAATCAACAGATACATATGGTAAAATTAAGTATTTTTGCACCACTAGTAGTCATCTTATTTCTGCTATGACAGCTTTTCTTGGATGACAGATCTGTTCTGTTGGTGTTTTTTTTGTTTGTGTTTGGGGCTTTTTTCCCCTTTTTTTTCCCCCTATGTGTAGAAAATGTATATGTAAATGATTTTGGTGGTGGTTTCACTAACCACTGTTGTCTTTACTGAGTGTGTCTTAGTTCTTGCAATGCAGATCAAGTAGAATTTACAAATAACAAACGAATTGACTGAGTTCATCTGTTACTTCATAGTCTTGGTAGGTTTCCACTTGGTCATGTCTGATATTTTCATTGGGTGATTAAGTCACTGCTTTAAATTCTTCCGAGGAGATTTGTAACTTGAATTAAAAACTAAAGAAAAATTTTCTCTCAGCAAGGTGTGGATCAGAGGAGTAATTGCACCTACTCTACTTTCTACTTCTGGGCCTTAATAGTGTTTCCTAAACTTGTCCTTCCTCACGTGCCAGTTTTACGAAGAAATCTCCCTGTTTTTTCTCAAATGAAACTCTTCACTCTATGTGAATTGTCAAGGGACTTTCTTTTTCTCAACATCTTTGCTGTTTTGTTTGTTTGTTTTTCTGAGAGGCGCAGTTGGCTGTATGATTTCGGCTCCCCATTAGCGTATTAGATGTGATTTGGTGGTCTGTAACCCCTCATTACCTGAACCTAGTAAACAGTGAAATAGCTGCAGAAAGAACTGAAGCAGAAGCTGACTAACCTCAGAGCAGAGAGATTCAAAAGCACACTTAAAATCATGTTATCAGGTGAAAAGCTTCTTGCAAAGTTTATCCTGTTTTAAAACATCAGAGCAGACCTGCTTTAAGCTGTGAGCAAGCCTGTCACCAGGTGAAACAAACATACTGTGCTCCATTTTGACTTAATCACAGAGAATTAGCATTATTTTTTCCATATACCATTACAGTATCAATGGCTGTCATCTGCTTCACAGAGGTAAATAGGAATGGGAATGTGGGCCCTTGAGTCCCAAATGAACAGGTTCAAAAAAGCTTCCAAAATGTAATGTTTCATCAGAGCTAGAGAACTTCCTGCTTCCCAACAAGCAAAATTGTTCAGGACTATTCTGAAGACACTGGACTTTGTGGGGTTGTATTTTTTCTACCATATTAAAACTATGTGAAAACAGGAATCTTGTAGTAGGTTAGATTTAGTATGTGTGAAGAATGCATTAAATTATGGTGAATAGGTGAGTTTGAAGGAGCTTATTCAAAAGATAATAAATTTGCAATTAAGATTGCAAATGAGCATCTGGAATCTGAAATTTAAAATAATCCAATTTCTCTGCAAAATGTTACTGTTATCAGTTTTTAGTCCAGTAATTTCCCTTTGATATTAGTGAGATTATAACATTATTAATTTCTACTATAACTCTCTTAAAATGGTGGATGCTCAAGGACTCTCTTCAAATTCTATTTTTGTGGGGACAAGTGGTGAAGCAATGTTAAAGGAGCTTTTTTAATGCCAAATCAGCGATATGTTTCATTAAGGTAGATAGCAGTCCTTTGAAATGTATCTATAGAATGCAATTTGCTTATTCTCTTAAGATTCTCAAGAGATTTTTTGCTCAGTTGTCATATAATCTAGGGGATATGGCTTTTCTTGTAAAAACAGGAAGAGTATATCACCACTAATTCTCTTCAGTTTTTCTTTTGGCTGTAATAAACTTATTTAGCTGTGGTTTTGACTTACAAAATATATGATAATGCACATTCACTTGTTTCTCCACTTGTGGGTGGGGTTTTGTGTGTTTTTAAGGCACTGTCCCTGTCATGTTAGCTGTACAGTACTTCTAGGTACTATTCTCTGTTACTTTTTATAGGTAGTTTACAGTATTCTATAAATCAACCATATCCAAGTTCTGAAAATCTGTAACATCAATTTTTTCAGAATTTTTTGAAAACACTTTCTTTTTACCCACAAAGATTTACAAAAATTAATAAATCTTTGATAAGTATTGTGGTATAATATAACAGAGCAATGATTATTTGTGATAGCCTGTAGTAATAAGAAATCATGTTTCAGTATCCTTGAAAATCTTTTCTCAAAAATATCCTCAAAACAGAGTTGAACACCTTCCCATTTGTGAAGTTTAGTTAAAACCACTTTCTTCTTTCAATAAATGTTCTTGTCTGCAGTGTAAGATGGAAAGAATATGTGCATTTTTTGAGTTAATTTTAAATGGTTTTGGTAAATATTACCCCACAATTTGGGTTTTTTTTTTGAGGAAAAAGGCAACAGTAATAGTCAGTACTTTTATTAAGATATATTAAGAATTATTCCAAGTCCAGATTAGGTGTAATAGGTACATTAAAAATAAACTTTTTTGAAAGGTAAACTAAAAAAATCCTTCATCAGTTCTTAGCTGCCTACATCCTTGGCAGTATAAATACTGCATCCATCGTAGTTTGCATGCAATTTATTGGTACAAGTTGTGTTACACTGGGTGAAGGAGTGCAGATACGGAACTGGGATCTTTGGCTCAGCCTATGATTTGTGACATTGTCTCAGGTGAGTCACTTGACAATGCCTTGCCTGGCCCTTTGTCAGCAGCATATACTGCTTATGCTACACTTGTAAATTAATGCAGATGAACCAGAGAGAAGATTTATGACCCATTAAATACTCTGCACTGAATGGTGGCATGTAGTTACATAATCCATAATAAAGTGGCTGATTTCAGAGTAGTTAATGTTATATATCTGCACATTAGATTGCTCACTAACTTGAATCATCATTCTCTTAGCTTTATGTAAGGTTTAACAAGTCTTTAATTACATGACATATACAGTACTATATTAGTGCATTAATTAATGGAATTAATAAATTAAATTTTAGCAAATTTTGGTTCAGTTTTGCCCTTCAGGCTCTGATAGCTGGTTTAGAATCTGTCCTAGAGTCCTGAAGAAGAGAAGTAATGAAAAAACAGATTTGGGTTGATTCTCAGATTGATTTCGTTCCTGAACAGTCTGTGTTGTCAAATGAACATTATAACCTATGTCTCGTCTAGCCTTATTTAGACAAAATCCTTTATAGAAAGGTATGCTGTTTTGGGTCAGTTCTTTCTTACTGGTGTTGGAAAATGTAGGTCGAGAAATACCTGCTTCTCTCTACTTTGAAAGCTTGACTTAAATAAATAAAAATGAATCTCCTGGTGTGTTGTGATGTGTGAATACTTAAGAAGAACAAAAGTTGTTAATCATTCAAATGGTTCCCATTTTGAAGGTGACTCCAGCTGAGAGATTTCACTGAAAACCAAAAGAGCAGTATGAGTACTTTCTTCTCAATTACTGAAAGAAGGAAGTATTGATTAGTCAGCCAAATATTGCTTGCTTTCTTCTCATGAACTGTATCCTGCAAATCCTTCATTATTCTGGAAATCCAGTAAGACACTAAGAATGGAAAAACAAATTTATGATTAAAGCCCAGGGATGGAAGGCAGATATGGCCTCTACTTATGGCTTTTCAGTTGTTTCATTCTGTGATCTAAATGTTTCTGAGACTGTTCACACCTTCTGTCTCTGCCTCACAATGACTCTGAGACTTCAGTGTAATTTCTCTCATTTCTAATTACTGCTGGTAGAACCTGGTCCTTAATTTAATCCATAATCTGAAAACACAATGTAAACAGACGATATATGTACAAACCTGCTATGAACTATCCTGTGAATGTCTCCTAAAATCTGATTATTGAAAATTTTGAAGATGATTTTCAGAGAAGCCAATATTTATTTAACATGCTGTACAACATGATGTGCTATTCATAATTTCTTCTGTACTGAATATTACCAGTGGAATGTACTCCTATGTTTCAGAGGTCCCACAATATTTGTGGGCACAGTCAGACCCCAGTTTTGATATTTTTTCAATATATGAAGTTATGCCAGTACAAGTGTATTGTTCTTTCCTTTTCCCAAGGGAAATCTGATAATCTCAAATATTAGGTAAATTTGTTTTAAAGACAAAATATGTCTGAAACTACAGCAGTAACTTTTTTTTGTTCATTAATTAGTTAATAGATGCTTTTTAAAAACTCTGAGCAACATGTATTTTCATCATTTTGAGCTAGACTGTTTGACTACTGTGATACCTAGTAAAATTAAAATTCTATTCATTAACTTTTTTCAGAGATCTGTATCTGCAGAATACTGTCTCGCTATGACCTCTGCATCTTTACTGTTCAAGAGCTTTATTAAAAAAGCTGGCATGAAACAGTTCATGCAGAACTTTTTCAATATGAGTTTTACTTGTGGCTATTATAGCAATAACGCATTGTGTTTGAAAAATTGTATACAAACTTGGTAGAACAAAACCTGAAGTTACTTACTAGAACTAGATATTTAGTCCTAAGGATATACTTCACTGCCAACATTTCCACTAATTTCACTGTAACATTTTGGATGTGTATATTTGAGTGTGGGAAAACATGGTGTGTTCTTCTGACAGTCTAGTCATAATTTAAAAGTTGAAATATTGATATTTTGTTGGTTTTGTTTTGCCTGTTAACACACAATGATAGTAATAAGAAAGGTTTGTTACAGTAGGCTGTGTAAACATTTTTAAAAGTACTTCTGAGATCTGATCAAAATCCACTTTTTTTTTTTTCTTTACTGCATCCTCTGCAGGCCTCACAATGATAAATGTGAAAGACTGAAGAGAATAAAGTGACTTCTCTGAGACCATAAGTTAGATCAGTGGGAGAAAGATAATAATCACAATAATTCAAACTTCTTTCATATTATGATCAAACTAGATTTCAGAAAGTTACCTTTCCCTGTAAAGCAGCATAGCTTCAATACACAGATCAGCAAACTAAGGCCAAAAGTGAAATAGCTTGCTCAAAGATAGCCAGAAATCCTGGAGCACAGATGTGGAAAAGAGCCTGGATCTCTGAGCATATTTTAAGCACTCCCCTCATTAAGCAACCAAAGCCTTCAATTTCTTCATTATTCTTCTTTCCTAAGGGCACACATTTATAATGTCTACAAATTAAGTAGTGAATTGTAGTGAATGGGGCTACATCTGGCTGGTGACTTGTCACCAGCAGTGCTCCTCAGGGCTCAATCTTAGGGCCAGTTGTGCTCAGTGTTTTTATCAGTGATCTGGATGCAGGAGTTGAATGCACCATTAGCGAGTTTGCTGATGATACCAAACTGGGAGCTGCTGTTGACTCTGAGGGACAAGAAGCCTAGCAGCAGGATCTATAGATTGGAGCATCGGGCAGTCATCAGTGGCATGAAATTTAACAAGTCCAAGTGCCAGATTCTGCACCTGGGATGGAATAACACCGCCACAGGTATAAACTGGGAGAGGAGTGGCTGGCGAGCAGCCCTGCAGGAAGGATCTGGGGGGGCTGGTGGGCAGCAGGCTCCATGTGAGCCAGCAGCGTGCCCTGGTAACCCAGAGGGCAAACCCCATCCTGGGGTGTGTCAAACCCAGCACAACCAGCCGGGCAAAAGGGGGGATTGTCCTGCTGTGCTCAGCGCTGGTGCGGCCTCACCTGCAGTGCTGCGTGCAGCTCTGGGCCCCACAGTTTAAGAAAGATGTTCAGGTACTCGAATGTGTCCAGAGGAGGGGAACAAAGCTGGTGACAGGCTGGAAGGCATGTCCTGTGAGGAGCGGCTGAGGACTCTGGGCTTGTCTAGTTTGGAGAAAAGGAGGCTGAGGGCTGACCTCCTTGCTCTCCACAGCTCCCTGAGGAGGGGACGTGGAGAGGGAGGTGCTGAGCTCTTTTCCCTGGGATCCAGTGACAGGATGCGTTGGAAGGGATCAAAACTGCACCAGGGGAGATTTAAGCTGGACGTTAGGAAGCATTTACTTACTGAGAAGGCAGGCAAACGCTGGCATGGGCTCCCTAGAGAGGTGGATGATGCCCCAAGCCTGTCAGTGTTTAAGAGACAATTAAGGACAATGACCTAAATAACTGTTCAGCCCTGAAGTGGTCAGGCAGTTGGACTAGATAGTTGTTGTAGGTCCCTTCCAACTGAAAAATTCTATTTATTCTATGTATCTTTCATAAGGGAAGACCTGCAAGAAAATTATAAAATTCTGTACTATGTTTTGGACTCTAATGTCAGCATAAAGTTTTATTAAGTCCACATGGTTAATATGCTCTTGAAATCAGCCACCTCTATCACTAGATATACTTCAGTAATTTTTTATTTCCATGTTTTCATTAAATTATTATTGAAAATTTAATTCAGTATAGACAAGCATTGTTTCTTTGTCTGAAGTTTTACAGCAATATACTTACCAACAGCAATATCCTCTATGAAGACAAAGACACTCCTGGGACATCATGGATTATTAGTGGCTGAAAGCAGCTACCCATATTTTAAGTCATGGAAGCAATCCTTTAACTTTTGCCTGTGTCTGGATAGCTCTTACGTAGTCTATGGCTTCTTTCTGCCAGAAAGTTCCCAGAATTGACTCTTTCTAATTATTTTGCTAATCTTACTGGATCCTGACTGCCTTTCTTTTATCATGGCAAATCTCAGAAGAAGAGTTATGAGTATTACTTTATTTTTTTAGTACCTGGCTTGTCATTGAGGTTCACTGACGAGACAGTCTAGGGTTTTGACATGGATTTGTGAGTCTCCCAGTAAGTCATAACGATCAAGAGAGATTTGTTGTCATCATTAGCACCTTGTCATGCTAAAGGTTAGGTGTTTCTTTCATATCAGTTATAAGACCTCATTGCCAGGAGGCAACCACTAAAGCTGTCTCCTTTCTTCTTGCACAATACTGAGTCAGTTATGACAGTCACTAGCACACCATCTGAAATTTCATAAAGCCAATTTTACTCTTGTTTTAGCCTGATATGCTGTGCTCTTCCTTTAAGTCAAATTAGTTTATATGGGTAATAAAAAGCAAATGTATTAATTATTTCAGATTTATCTGCAACTTTTGGTATCTCTGACCACAACATTTTTTTTTATTATTTATTTTTTTTTCCTCCAGCTTATCAAAGTTTCAATAAACCTTGTAATCTTTTTTGGATACTGCTTTTTCCTCCATGGAACTTTTGGACAGCTCCCATGACACACAACCTGTGCAACAAAGCACTGTTTGCAAGCTATGTCTCTGCCTGCAGCCCTCTCCAGTGGAAAGTTTTCTTTTCCAACCATCTGTCAGCAAAATGCTGTCATGAAATTAAATGTGTCTCATCTAAAATAACATTGAGAGAATGCTACTAGATTGCAAGAAAATCTTGAAAGCATTTCAGAAATGTTTTATTTGGAAAAAAGTTAATCTTTTTGTTTAAATAAGAATTACTGCTTCAAATGACTACATAACTGCCATGTAGTATTAACCAAAGATGCACTATCAGAAAACATTGTAATTGAATTGATTACTGAACCAAATCATAGCCCAGAACAGAGATACATGCAAGTGTTTTTCTCTTGTTTCAGTTTCCTCCCCTTTACAAAGCTGACAGTTCTTTCTACCAAGTCGGTTTGTGTTTTGTAAATCCTGTATTTCTTTCTACTAAGATATCACCACATCTTTTATAGATGTTCTCTGGTCAGTCAGATAATTTCTGTTAATCACTGTTTTTACAAAGTATATAAAGTATGCAATACACTCGGAGGAAATTATTCTTATCCGATATGAAAATCTGAATGTAATATGCATACTACAGCATGTAAAGCAAAACTGCAGGGTGAAAATAAAGTTTAGTTAGGAATAATAAATAATGTAGTTGATTAATAATAGTATAATTTATATTCTTTAAATAGAATATTAACAAGTGATCCACACTGTAACAAGCTAAAAGATCATTCAGGAGATGGCTGATAGGCTTCTGCATTGTCATTTAAATAATTAATACCATTGGAAGGTAATAACTTGGATGGTACTATGGTTATCACTTATTTCAGGTTTGTCCATATCTGGAGATTTAAATTGGATTATACATTCATAGTATTTAAATTACTTAGACTCCAAACTTCACATAATAATCAAAAGCTAATTCACACAACCTATTTAAACATGCAATAAAAAATGTTTTTGTTTGTGTGTTTTTAAGGTATGTGTTGATGGGCACAATCTTTAACTGCAGCAGGTGAAAACATTAATTTAGTTGAAACAATAGCAACATTATCATTGATATCTCTGTGACCAGGAATTCATCCACTTTGAAGATTTTATTTGAGCTGTACAGAAAAATGAAATAAGGAAACAAATATTCTCAGAGTTGGATTCCTCACACTTTTTTACACTTCAAGTTAAAGTAACTTTTTGGTCTTTTCTTTTTTGTATCATTTGATGACATTTTTATCATCCTAAATGTATCTTAGTGCCCTCTTCAGTTTTGAGGAAATTGAGCAGATGAGTCATGAGGCTCTAAATGAGGTGTTCATGATGAGAATACCAGAACAGCCTTTGAGCAAAAAGCCATGTTTGAAAACTTTGATTGTTCTAAAGAACAGCACGTCAAACATGCCATACCTGCTTTCAAAACAGCTCTGCTAACAGCAATCCTGATTTTCTGCCTCTATTACCCTGCATGAAACAGCACAAGGATGAGCCACACAGGCAGGATGTGTCTGAGATGGGAGCAGGAAAGGTTTATGAATGTGTACCTGTCAGCTTACTGTGAAATACCAATCAACTCTCTTGTAACAAAGGAATTTAATGATAAAATGCAGCTAAACAGCTGCAAAAAGTTTTCAAACATAATTTATTAATACCTGTGATTTTTCTCATGATAATAGGTATTAGCTATTCTCAGGGATATTTCACTCATCAGTAATTGTTTTTGATATAGAAGATGCAATGGGAATGTATAGAACTAATACCTTATTAAAAATATATTTATTCATCTTTTTAAACTGCTTTTTCTACTGCATAAGACAGTAAAAGCAAGCTATTTAAGTGTATTATTTATGAAAATCATCAGTATAATGCAGCAGCAGGAAAGCCTGCAATTGTGTATGTAAGGAGATGCTGCTGCTAAAACAGCTGGGGTTACTGCACTCTAATGTATGCGAATTAATAGTGTTTGAATGTACACTGTGGTTATAATAGTAGTAAGAATCTAGATAAATGGAAAAAAAACATTTGAAACTTTGCACAGTTCCAAGTCAGTTCAGTATTTGTGCAGTGGGTGGTCAAGGCAGGATTTTTTTCCACAACACTGTGATCAAGTTTCTGTTCTGCATTTGTTCAATTAAATGCCTCATGAAATTTAAGGTAGCTTGGAAACATGCTTGCTGGAATGCATGGAAGGGGTGAAAAAAAGGCCCGAAACCATTACAGTGAGTAATCTTTCTCACTATATTGTTCATGTTGGATTCTGTGCTTAAATAACTATACTAGAGAAAAGAAATAATAGCCTAATGAAACATACCAGGATGCACACTAAATGTGCTTGGAGATTGAATCTTAATGACTCAAAATTCTAGCTGATTAGACAATTGTTTCTTGAATGTGCTTTTGTATGTATCAGTAGCTGTGCCCAGACCTCTGCAAGAATGCTGTTGGTTGGAAGGCAGGGGCCTTTCATTAATGTAACGTTGAATCCAACTTTACTTGAATCAAAGGCAGAGAATATATCAATATTAACAAATAATGCAATCAGAAATAGCTTGATAAATATAAGCATTTTTTTTCCTACTGAGAGGGCCAGTAAGAAATCAGTATCCCACCGAAGAGGCAACTGATGGGTGGATGGAAGTGCCCAGCTCCAAACTCTGCTCATTTCCCAATGCTGCTGTTGAGGGAGAAAAACAATTCCCATTTCCAGTGGAACAGTCAGTGACCTGGGAAAAAATGGAAAATCTCAAGTAGAAATGCAATATTGTCTCCCAAACAGCTGGGCATTTGGGGTGGCAGCAGGTGAGGGGTGGTTGTGGGCAGGGAGGAGAAGGGAGAACTGAGGTCTGAGGACAGGTAGATGTCAAGGAAACTACAAGATCTCTGTGTGGGAATTCCCTTTGGGCAAGAGAGCCTACAGAGATAACTGTATCATTCTTCCTGTGTTCTCCACCCTTCTTTCCGTTTATTTCTGAAGTAGAGTAAACCTATCAATAGTCAAATAGAGGGAGTTTTCTCAGCCCAGTGATAGGCACAAAGGTGTATCTGAATAAATGTCTGATTTAGGACTTCTGAGAAGTACTCCATCCATTTGGGATTCGAAACACTGATCTCCTGTATAAGGGTGATCTGTAACAGACGAGAAAAGGTAGTAGTACATTTTTTTGCACAGCAGCCTAGCAGTAAATCCATGCTTTTGGGATCAAAAAGAATAAGCAAGTGCAGCCTGATTCTGTAGCCTGTATGTCGTGGTTTGGGCCTGGTTGGCAGCCAACCACAATGCAGCAGCTCTCTCTCTTTCCCTCCGGCAATGAGAACGGACAGAGAGCCAGGCTTGGGGTTCAAGATAGGACTGGGATGGGGAAAAAGTCCCCCTTTTATGATCACGAGCAAAAGGCAGACTCAGGGGAAGAAGAAAAGAACATACATTTATTACAGACACTAACAACACATAACAGAGTAGGACAGTGAGAAGCATTGCCACATCTTGAGAACACCTTCCCCCCACCCCTCCCTTCTTCCCAGGCTCAGCTCTGCTCCCGATATCTCTACCTCCTCCCCCAGTGGCGCAGGGGCAGGGAATGGGGGGTGCAGTCAGCGCTGCCACTTCCTTCATCTTCAGTGAGGGGAGTGTCTGGAACTTGTTCCTCCTGTTCCATCGTGGTCCCCCTCTCACAGGAGACAGTCCTCCACAAACTTTCTCTGACTTGAATTCCTCCCATGGGCCGCAGCGTTCCCCACACTGCTCCGTCATGGGTCACTAACTTCCTCCGACTGGATTCTCTCCCACGGCTGCAGCCCTTCCCGAGCTGCTCCGGCGTGGGACTCCCCCGCATGCTGCAATCCTCCCAGCACTGAATTACAGCAGCGGGGCTACCTTTTCCCATGAGACCCTGGCCTCCTTCGGGCACAGCACCTTGATTATCCGAGCAGGAGCAACAGGCCATAAATCAATGTCTGCTCCACCGTAGATCTTCATGGGTGGCGGGGGGGGCTGCCCTGCCGTCTCACCACAGGATACAGGGGGGTCTCTGCTCCGGCACACCTCCCCCCTCCTTTCTTCCTCCGTTCCTCCACTGACCTTGGTGTTCATGCAGCTGTAGCAACTCTTCCTCACAAGTCCGACTGCATGTCACCACGTCCCATCTTAAATACGTTATCGCAGAGGCGCAGCTGATTGGCTCAATTTCCCAAACAGAAGTGGAGCTGATGTGGAGCTGGGGGAGCTTCGAGAAGCTTCTCACAGGGGCCGCCTCGATAGCCCCCTCCCCTGCCACCAAAAAACTCCACCACTCACTCAACCCAGAACACTGTAAAAAGGGCTACTTGCTAGTAGTGTGAAGTCCTATGTTTCTGCTGTTCTTTAGTCCTTGCTCTACACATTTTCTGTTTAAGATTACTCAAATGAACTGGGTAAGGATAATATGAAACACAGGCAAGAGAAATCAAAATTTGGGTAAGTGTAGGAAGCCTTCATCTGGTTTGTCGTAACTATGATAAATATAATGAAGTGATAGTTTGATTGCAGTTTCATGTTAAAATGTGGAATAATTATTGTATTATTCAATATTTTAAGATATTAGGGTTTTAAGAAATACTAAATATTCATTCATTGTATTTTTCCTTAATTATATAGAACAAATTTATTTATTTTTAATTTTATCATAAACAGACGCATAACGAGTAAACCAAATGTAATTTAGTTTTTGAATGAGTGCTATAAAAAAAGAAAACTCTGTTACACAGATTTTTCTCCACTTGCTTTAATCACTAATTTGACAATCTATTTAATATGATTATATATGTGGTACAAACTCTTTTGAATTAAAAGCAACCTAACTTTCACCCTTTAATTTCTGTGCGCATCAATAAGATGACAAAAATATGAGCAGAGATGAAAAAAAGTTCAACAAGCAAAATTCAAAGTAAAAATTGTGTTAGATCTTGGTGATGGAACTGTAAGCATTAGCATGTAGTGATAGGGATGACAAAATAGCAATAATGCACATTTTGATGGCTATCATAATAGGATCTGAAATACTTGTCAAATATTAACAAAGTAAGCCTTACAATTGGATATTTTCCTGACAAAAAGTAGATAACTAAAAATCAAACCCTGAAACAGTTCACCACCGCCACGATGGTATTTTGACAAAGGTGGGGTTTAGTTTTCTGAAGGTAGCACAAGAGGTCTGCTCTCGCTCCTGGATCATGCAGCATTTGAACAAGAGCTTACTGTAGTTTTCTATTGCAAGTGAAATCTCTGTAAGTAGAAAATATTACTTCAAGTGCATAGATATTTGCATACTTATGTCATCTCCAGCGTACTGCTGATTGAGTATGGCCAAGTCAGAAAAGCTACAAAGGACAGCAAGACGTAGCATTTGAAACGAGTTTTACAACAACGTTTATTTTTCCATACTTTACATCCTTTATATTGGAATGCTCATAGAAGCACAAAATTCATAAAATAAAGAAATTATCCTATGTGCAAGGAGGCTGTGTCATATTTATTTTGTACCACATTCACAGCCATTACAACTTGTCCATGTAGGAGTATTCTTCAACTATGCTTTTTTTTCAATATTGATGTGAAATTATTATTGTTAATATATCTAAAAAGAAGAGTATTTGTAAATAACAGAACTCCTATCAGGGTGCGCAGCTTCTTTCTTTTCGTTAGCAGGATCTCCTAATGGATGTAGCTCAGCTCAGGTTCTGCTCCTGTCTGTCAGTTATGTCACTTACACCAGTGGATATGGCTTTTCTTCCACTTTTTTTCTCTTTAAAATTTTCAATATAGTTCTTAAAATATGCAAAAAATAACTATGAAGTTACTGTCACAACTGGTGAGGTTTGTTACTGATTTTCTTTCTGAAGCAAGTCAACCTGCTCTTGAACTTCAGAGGAATAAAGCTCTTTTACAAAACATCTATCAATGCCCTTTAATTCTACCTCATTCTGTAACATTAGTGCCACACATTGCTTATGCAAGCAGTGAATAAAGAAGTATAATTCCATTTGGTAACTTTGTGAACATGTTCAAATTTCACTATCTTCAGTACATCTTGAGGACATGATACTTCAGTGAGACCCTTGCTAAAGATGATGTCCTGAAGCAGAGTTAACCTCATAGTGTGATGAATATTAAATACTCTAAAACAAATATGTGAATCTTTAGGTTCTTTTAGTGTTAAAATACTCAGTAATTCCATTTATCATGTACGATAGAAAATCAGTGGGGATGAGGATTACGTGGAGTACATATTAATCAGCATTGGTATAACTTGCCTTTGCAGTTCTTCTATTAAGACACAGCAATGTCACACAGAAATTTTTATGTTTTTTTACTTTTTGAAGTAAATGAAAATTTGCTTGTTTTAGCTACTACAATTTAGCAATCTGAATTGAGGAAATCACTCGAAAGGGGTAGGTGTCAGTATACTCTACCTAACTGATTTAGTGCATTCTAATAAGTTATATTGCAGCTTTTACTTCAAGGCCAAGATAGCATAAGTGAGTTTCAGTGCATGAGATTGAGTCATGGTACTTGTTAGTGTTCTTGATCTAGAATAACATTCTAATTTGTGCTACTTTTATAAATCTTAACAAAGACATTAAAGTCTTATGGATAGATGCCCCTTTTAGCATCAGTAGAAATCTGTTACTTTATTATTTTAAATCTACAAAGATTCAAAAATTTTGAACAGAAAGTGCAATGTATCACCAGAAGAGATTTTATATACATGTAAAAATATATATTTTGATATATATTTCTTAATATATTTTCTTAACATATTTTGGGTTATATTTCATATTCACCTGGAAAACAGGAAAAAAAAAAAAAACCTTTGAGAGAATAAGTTAAATAGGTTATAGAAAGTACCTATTTCAGAATACTAGAGAGGGATATACACTATTGGACTTGCTCATTTTTATGAATAGTAACTGGAACGTGAGCCTTGTTTTCAGTTATTCCGGTATAAATGACTTTGATCGCAGACGTCACTTGGTGCCATTCTTTATATTCAGGAGTGCTACAAACATTTTCTCTCTGTGAATGTTCTATCAGTTGATGCTGTCTTCTTCAGCTGTGCATTGTTCTTGGCTCATCGATATATCATTGTTTATTGCCTTTATTGAGTGGCTATACTTCAGTTGTTATACTGAATGAGAAATAATTAACTTTTATATTCTGTTTATGCTATTTAAACAAAAGTTTTCAATGCCCAAATATTGCCAGAGGCCAGATAATCGCCCTGACTGCTGCTGTATTTTCCATTTTCCTTTGTATGAGCTCTTTTTTTCTTTTCACCTTTATTTTTTGCATTTTATAACTATCTGTCTTCAGTTGTTTATTACTGACTGCCTGGTTCACTCTCCCCATATATTAGCAATACAGTTGCAAACCTGAAGCTAGTATTTCCTCATTTGTATTTAATGCTTGAAATGACATAGCCTCAAAGTGTCCATTGGATATAACCTCATTATGATATTCAGTATGCATGCATAAAAGAATGAAAAAAAACAAACCTCTTCTTTTTCCTATCAGTTACCTTAGTAATTATTAGCAGAAATACCATTCTTAGCACTAGTATTCAGAACAACAGCTTGCTACATACAAAAGTAGCTTTCCTTGTTACCAGGTGGCATTACTGATCAAAACTCATTTGCAGTTGCAGTACTTATCTAGCAGAATATATGAAATGGAAATGGCATAATGCTATGATACAGCTGCACTACATCTACCTTAGTGGAGATTTACGTGTACAGAATAAGATGTAAAACCACCCTTCAATTTTGCTTACTTTGCTTTATTAATTTGAAATAAACTAGACTAGGATAAAGAATTCTTAGAATTCTGTAACTTCATTAAAGACATTCCAGCTTCCAAGCAAAGAGAAAACCTTACCTTCTTCTATTTCATATAGGAATGTTTCCACCTGAAGTAAGATTTTTTCAGGCTCTGTACTGCTGTGTCCTCTGTACAGAGCCATGGATACACACCAAAGCAGTGACAGAGAAATTATGGCCAAGAAACTAACAGGTTTTGTCTGTCTTTTTAGACAGATTTATTCTTATTTGTTACAAAGACACCTTAAGAAAAAATACAGACTTACTATTATAGGCGGGTCAATATTTGTCCTCACTGGCAAATGGTACATTCTGGAATAAGAGTTTATTCAGAAGGAAAATGGTAGCACATTACTAGGGGAAGGAGGTGGGGGATGGAGATAACTCTCCTTAAAAAGGCGGATCCTGGATTTCTTTGCTTATACATCTGCACTGCTAGTAAACATAGCTGACTTATAGGTGACTGTTAATTAGACTGATTAAGTATTGGATTTGGGGGCTTGATGGGCTAGTTGTCTGGAGCAGAAACAGAGTTAACTTAGAAGCAATGACTTCCTATTTTTATTTATTTTTTATTTTTTTTTTTAATTTAAGATCTTAATCAACTGTCCATCGTGGCAGCTACTGAGCTACTGACAGAGGAGCAGTGACCATTGGGAAGGGAGGGGTATACTTCAGTGATACCTAGTAGTTCCAAAAGGGTGAGAACCACAAACCTTTTTAAAAATAAAGGTGAGATCACCAAATATGATAAAGTTGCACGGTGTTTCTTGGTTTAAGCTAATCCTCCAGAGACTTTTACAGATGAACTACTTGGATCTGTTTTCCTACCTCACTTCTGTTGTTTTTCTTCTCCTTTCCTTCAGTCCAGTTTTATAAAGCATAACCAGTTTGGTTTTGCTAAGCAGCAGAAATGAACCACAGAATTAAAGAAAGCACAAGCAGAACTGCTGATGTGTCAGCAATGGTTTCTGGTGAGTCTGGTGTCCACAAATGTACAGAATTGGAAAATGAAATGTTTTTATCTGTTAGCAGAAAAAGGCTTTAATTGGGGGGATCATGATCTGCTAACAGATAAAAATACAGTAGTGGTGGAAGGAAGAAGCAGCTGGCCAGCAAGCATAATGAAGATATATCTTCCATTAAATTTAGAAGCAGATTGGTACTTTCTATTTATTATAAATTGCTTTGCAACTTGGGGGGAAAAGAACTGAAGAGATTTAACAGATGTAGATAGTCACTCTTTTATAGAGTGCTGGAGGCACAGCTAGAACGATTACAGCTGTATGAGAGCCTACTCTTAGTTCTCAAGGAAAATGAAAACAACAGATAAAAGATGGCAGACAGAAGAAAGTGGCATAATATTTTATGGACCTAAATTCCTCAGATATTTCAGTGCAATAACAATATAAATCTTTTTTGTTATTTATTCTGCAATTGGCTAGCATTTCAAAAATGAAAAATGTATTAACTTCTGTCTGTTATAGTGTGTAAAAGCAGATTGCTATTGATGCACAAGTATTTTGTGTTCATCTTATAATCATAGATGTTGGTTAATAAGGCTTAGATCTCTCTTCTCAAACATTTATGGCCTATTTGCTTGTCTAGTAAAGGTTACTGTGAAATAGATAATATTTTCCTTGAATCTGCTGTTAAGTTTATTAGTAGTCCATGTGCAAACCTTGCTGATGTAGGTGATGTATTTTTTTTTTACTTACGGTATGACTGCAATGTATTCTCAGAAGGGAATGAGAGCAACAGCCTCTATGTAAATGCAGCTCCTGAGAGAAAGAGTGTGATTTCTTCCAGCTCTTTCTCAAACAGCTTCATGGCCAGTCGCAGCACCTCAAGCAGATCTTGTTCCCCAGGGAGCTGGCTTTGAGCACAGGCAGCTAGACTCCTTGGCTGGGGGAGGCACTATGACGTGCATCCTTGAATCACACATACCACATTAAGGGCCTGATGTTTTTTTCCACAAATTTTTTAAGTGTCCAACTTGAGGCATGTTTTTTCTAGCTTTCCCAACTGGTTTGTCTCGTAACTGTCTGTCCGTTTGCTATGAAATTGTGATCCAATCAGTTTATTTTACAATTTTTTAAAAAGTACATTGTCATAGGTGGATGCATTTTTTTTATACATGCTCTTCCCGACTCTCTAAAAGCAGTCTTTAGATGCCAGATACATATTTACCTACTGTCAGTCTAGATCTTTAATATGTACTTCCACTGGTAAAATAAAGAATTGCTTATAAATGCCCTATAAGAGTTTGGTTGAAGTACAGGAGTAGAGAAAGAAATGTAAAGCGTCGACACAGACTGTGTAGTTCATCTCTGTCTAAAGGGAGTAAAACTTTGATTCATTAGTAGTTTGTGGTTTTGACTATGTCTTGAGTCTAACAGACCTAACAGCCTGTTACACATATTTCCTTTTGTTATTTTCCTTAAACAAAGACAAAATCTACACAATCTTGTCCTCATTCATCATCCTAAAGATAATGTTTTCAAACTTTAAACTTCTAAATTCTAACACTAGATTGTAGTGTTATGATTTAATGGTATTAGTAATTTTGCCCCAGGGCAAAAGGATGGTTTTAACAAAGTAACTCTTAAAAATACAAAAATCCTGTATCTTATAACAGAAATCACCAACTTTACCAGTGAACTATGTAGGATAGGGATTGATGTACGTTGATATATGTTGGCATATTTCATGCTATGTGTACATATAGGAGCAGTGACTGTTTACAGACTGACTTTTCTACATGTTAAAGATCAAACACTTGCACAAAAATGTTATTTGAATTGTACAGGGTGAGAAAATGATAATCAGCAAAAAAAATGAAAAAGCTTTTCTTAATATTAAACTTTCTCTTACTGCGGGTTTTGTGTCCTTTTGTACATCAGGTCATGATTCTGGCTTAAAAATTATTTTCAACATTTATTTTTATTGCTGGGCAGTTGATAGCTTAGAGCGCAAAATGAAAATAATGACAAAGTGACAGCTAAACTCTCACTCAAAGTGTGAGTCACTTTTGAACTAAAAAGAGTACACTGTACCAAATCACTAGGGTCACTGGCCAACAGTTGCTTCACAGAGCAATGTGCAGCTATGCCTGGGACCGCGTGCCTAGTTTCAATCTCTTTTTTCTTTGCAAAACAGATGTATTTCAAAATGCTGTAGATAACCCTAAAACATTAGACAATTATCACCTGAAATGTGTGGTGGTACCTACTTTTTCTTCTTTCCATTCAGGAAAGCTGTATTGCACAGATTGTTGAACCAGTTGTTAAGACTGTGGATGGGGCTGCAGCTGGGGTCTGGCATCTGGATCTGGTACCCTGAGGGTGTCCATGACCCTTTTACTCTTCCCACAAGTGGCCTAAAATTTCTCCTCCTGTCCAGCTTGTTCTGAGAACTTCTACTCACCTTTACTGCTTGTCAGCACAGGACATAGTCTGCAAAATACTGATTTAACCATTGGAAAGCTAGGAAGTGCAAAAGTGACCTGAACACCACTCCACACCTAGAATATATTAATTTTGTTTTCACTGGAGATTGATAGTTGCAGAGGCTGAGGTTGGCACTTTTATGTCTTGCTTTTTTGAAACTTGTCTTTTCCTGACATGTGTTCAGGAAGAGTATAAAACCACCTTAGTTTTGTGTCAGTCCATCCTTTTATTCCTAACTTCCTTCAGAGAGAGATCCTGTGTAAGCAGTGCCTTGGAAAAAAGGAAAATATCTTGAATTATTTATTTTTAAAAGAAAATACATTTTTAAGAAAAATCTTGATAGATACATTTTCTTTTTTTTTAACTTAGTGATCCATAGAGAATGTCTTACCCAGTATGTACTGGCATTTGGGATGGGGAGAAATCCTTGTCTTTAAATCGTTAACTATTTTTGCATTTTTTCTTCATCTACACTAAAAAGCTTTATGGTTGTTAACTCATTAGTATCACTGAGAAACTTCTTTGGGGACCAGCAGTTCTCTCACTCTGCTAAATGGGAGCCTCAGTTCAACAAATAAGGCAGCAAGTATTGCTTAACCTTTACTGCAGTTGCATTCCCTTTCCCCCCGAACAATTAAAAGTGAAAGAAAACAATGTTCTGGCAGTGAAGGAGCAAGACAGCCACTGTGTTCTATCAGCTTGCAGAGCAGATACCGTATGCCTCTATTTTGGTATGCTAGGCAGTGTAATTTATTAGGAAGAAAAAATGTACTAGACTTGAATTCACCAAGAGACTTTAATGGCTAGCTGAACACCATATAATATGAACTTAACTTCTTCCTACAGCCAGGATACAAATCAGAAAATTTAAGGAATGCCTTTTAGAGATACTAATTCTATAAACATGTCCTGTATTAAGAAGTGTTAAGAAATGTAAATCAGGTTTAATCACAAAACATGTTAAAAATACAAAGTTGGACCGAACTGTGTTTTCCTGCTACTGCAGGTGAGCTTAAGGGCTGCATATCTCATTGAATCCCACACAGTAAGGAATGCTGCTGCTGCTTGACTCTTCCTTTTATTTACGTACATAGGGTATGACAGCAAATTTTGACTTTGTCTTGTAATACCTTTGCTGGCTGTGTCAGTTAAAACCCACAGAGGATTTGTTTCCTTGCTTGCCTGCTCTCTCACCATTAGGGTCTGTCTTTGGTCCTGAGCCTGCACAGGATTGATAGTCTTGGACTACAACCAGGAGATCAGTATTCAGAAATTAAATGAGCCCTGTCTGCAAAGTATCTTGAGGACAAAGGCTCCACTTTCTTTTTGTTTTTCCTTTTTGTCAAATTATTTTTTTGTCGGATTTAACAATCTGTGAAAGCCCACACAGTATCAGACAAGCACCACAGCAAGTGCAGAAGGGACAGCATGTTAGGGACAGAGCAAAAAACTGTCAGACCTGTTCAGGCAGCCATGGAACAGCCTAATTATTCTCCAGTGTACCACGAAGTTGTTTCAGTGAAAGACAGCCTGTGTTACTGTCACTATTAGCAAAGGAAGATCTCTAAGAATAAGTTTGAAAATAAACATTACCAAAACAAGCATCAGTTGTGATGAGGGAATGAGCTGAATTCTCGGCACACTCTTGGGGCACCTCAATTGAAATATAAGCTCCGGAAAACTAAGGGCATACATAGGCATCTGAAGGGGGGGGGGGGAGGGGGGGGGAAGGGCACTGAAATTTATTTGCTTTTGAGTAATAAGTCAAAATGTTATTTAATATTTAATATTTTCATGAGAGGAGGATATTAATAAAATGTTAAGGCTATGGCTGGCTGTCTCATCATACAATCTTGCTCATGATTAATTGAACTCTACCTGAAAACTAGTTACTAAATTTTTTCCATATAACTGTTTTGCTTAATTAGAGTGAGTTCAGAAAAGAGCAGCATGGTTGGAAAGCTAGGGAAATTGCTTCTGAGAAGATTAGAGAAATTAAAATTCATAGCCTGGTGCACAGATGATTATTGGGGGAAATGATTCCTGAAGTATAAATGGCAGCAAAAGTATTATTGGTCTTAAAGATGGCTGAAAATGGCTTAAAAATCCAGCCAGATCCAAATTATGTTGGTTTAACAGGAGGAAGACATGTAGGTGTCTCACTAATAGAATTTGGGTGTGGCTGTACACATGTCAAGAAGCATGTGAAAATGAACTTCTCATGATCCACAAACCCACTGTGCATAATGGAATAACTGCTTATCTAAACTGTAAGCATGGATGAGTAGAGAGGCTGTGGTAAACCCTGCAAAGCTACTGAAGAAGAAAAGATTTGATCCCTGCAGTAGCATAACACAATCAAAAGAGGCATCTAAAGTTTTGTTGAAGGTTCAAGATAGTGTGCTTCTGTGTTTTGTTGCTTTCCTCATTTCAGCATCTACAAGAACCTCATGGTGCTGCAGTTAGTTGGACACTGTAATGCTTCCTCGGGGAAGAGCTGTAACCTTCCTTTTACTTAAGTGATAAGGCATTGCAAGCTCATTGCTCCCTTCAGGGTTTTGGTTCATACTGCTGCTGCTTTCCAGAGTGCTAGAACAGCAAAATTGCTGGAGCAGGAAATTTTTCATTGTGTTACATGGATCCTCAGATATCACTGTAGGTTCCTACATTGGGCTAGGGCTGTAAGCCAGGAAAGAACTGCATTAGGACCTGAGAAACATCAGGTTATTCTATTTCTTCCAACCCCTTCCCCATATATTTTTTTCCTTCTCTCCTGTTTGTGAAAGAATAGGTGTCTAGGTCACAAAACCTTTACATTTTCTGATCTATTAATTCTCTGCCTAACTTATACTTTTGATGGGGGAACCAGAAGTCTTTAGAAGCCTCTGAGATTCCCAATAGAGAGGGAAAGCTCTGGAGAAAAAAAAAAAAGGGGGCAAAAAAATCCTCAAAAACATCTTTCTTTTTAGCGTGGGCGTTGTATTCATTTACATCCCTGTATCCTTGTTCATTTCTCATTGTTGCTACTCCTACCATTTGTCAGCAGTAAACACATTCACGCTGGGTGAATTTCACTGAAGACAAAAAGGAAAAAAAAAAAAATGTCTTTAGTGTCTGGAAGCAAGAAGAGATTTGGCCCTAAAAGGCTTGTTTTAGTGTGTACTTGGAATTAGATTTTAACCCCTTTCATGGCTTGACCCTAGCTGGCAGCTAAGCACCACACAGCTGCTCACTCACTCACCCATGGTGGGATGGCGGAGAGAATTTTGAAGAGTAGAAGTGAAAAAACTCATGGGTTGAGATAAAGACAGTGTAATAGGTAAAGCAAAAGCCACGCATGCAAGCAAAGCAAGACAGGTGATTCATTCTTCACTTCCCATGGGCAGGCAGGTGCTCAGCCATCTCCAGGACAGCCCGGCTCCATCACATGTAACAGTCACTTGGGAAGACAAATGCCTTCAGTCCGCATGTCCTCCCCCTTCCTTCTTCCTCTCCCAGCTTTTATTGCTGAGTGTGACATCCTACAGTATGGCGTATCCCTTTAGTCAGTTGGGGTCAGCTGTCCCAGCTGTGTGTCCTCCTGACTTCTTGTTTACCCCCAGCCTACTCGCTGTTGGGGTGTTGCAAGAAGCAGAAAAGGCCTTGACTCTGTGTGAGCACTGCTCAGCAGTAATGAAAACACCCCTGTATTATCAACACTGTTTTCAGCACAAACCCAAAACATAGCCCCATACCTGCTACTATGAAGAAAATTAACCCTATCACAGCCAAAACCATCACAACCCTAAAATTATTGTCCATAAAAATTAATCAAATTGTATAATATGAAAAAATAGATCACCTATAAAAGGTTTTGTTAAGGAAAGGAAGTTCTAAAATATTATTGGAAGGAGTGTAAATCACAGAATGGTTGAGGTGGGAGAGATTGCTGTAGGTCATCTTGTCCCACACCCCTGCTCAAGCAGGGCCACCTAGAGCCAGTTGCCCAGCACTGTGTCCGGGTGGCTTTTGAGTATCTTCAAGGATGGAGACTCCACAGCCTCTCTGGGCAACCTGTGCCAGTGTTTGGTCATCCTCACAGTAAAAAAGTGTTTCCTGGTGTTCAGAGGGAACCTCCTGTGTTTCAGTTTGTGCCTGTTGCCTCTGGTCTTGTCACTGGGCACCACTGAAATGAGCCTGGCTCTGTCCTCTAAGTGTTGTCCCCTCAGGCATTGATATACATTGATGAGATCCCCCCTGAGCCTTCCCTTCTCCAGGCTGAACAGTCCCAGCTCTCTTGTCCTTTCCTCATAGGAGAGATGCTCCAGTCCATTCATCATCTTTGTGGCCCTCCACGGGACTCTCTCCAGTATGTCCATGTCTCCCTTGTACTGGGAACTGGACTCAATAATCCAGATGTGGCCTCATCTAACGAGGCATCTTTTTTGTCAGTGATAAATAAAAAATAATGACAAGATTCAGAAACTGTTAATAAATGAAACAATAATATATAAACAGATGCTATTGACTAATTCTGAGTATCACATAATTCTGAACAGTAAGCACATGTTGCAGATCCGTAGTCAAATCTGCGCATGTATTATACATAGTCCAAGTCTTTTTGTATACACCTAAATGGCAAGATTGTTATTACAGGGTTTTTTTATGTTTCTTGATTGTGCTGCAGCCATGTGATATGGGTTAATTTATTGTAGCTCATCTTTATAGGATAGATGCACTCATCTTTTAACAAGTACATCAAATGTAAAAATGCACCAGCCACTTCATACTTCATTTATAATACTTTGCTGTTGCTATGGAAAAATACAGTGCTTCACCTTTCTAAAAGCCAAGGAGAGAAATAGAACATGTATTGTACATGGTTTATTTTATATCAGAGAAAGGCAGGTTCATCACAAGAAAAGAGTTGCATAGTAACGATATTCTTATGATCATGTTTAATAATACCTTTTTTTCTTTAGATTAGTTGTTAACCATTCATTGAACCATAGGGAGCCAGACACACCAGTTTAGAAATAAAGCTGTTGCACAGAATAGTTTGAAGATTTTAAATTGATAGATGGTTGGTTTGGAGGTTGGGATGTTGAATATTTCTGTTGGTTACCAGTGTTAGCTTTTATTACTAGCATGCACGGTTCATTTGTTTTCTCATTCATCGCAGCAGAAAACATCTGTTGCTTTCTTCAGGAACTCATCTGAGTTCATCTATCTAGCTGCACAGTCCATAAAAACATAGCTTCATAGATGTATGGGCAAGCATAAGTGAAGGTATTCCTAATTTGGCTAACAGAAAGTGATTGAACATGGAGCTGTGAATGCTGATATTCTGTCCCATCATTTCTACCAGGTCGATCTGTAGGCCTCCCAGTAGTTCCTTGTTTGTATAAATAAAATGATTGCTAATGATGTCATCCTGCTTCAGTATAGTTACAAAAATAGTAGTGAAAGAAGAAAATCAGCAGGTCAGACACTACTATTACTATGTTCTGTCCAAATGTGGAAAGACTGAAGAGGGTCATGCCATAAAAAAAAATGATGTATTGTAATAAGCAGGAAAAGTATGTTTTACATGTAATGTTAGTCAGAGGAAGGTAGATCAAAGATTTACTCGGATAATACTTCAAAAGAAGGGGTAGGAACTGAAGATCTACAGGTGAGGCATGCCTTGGGCTTGAGCTTTCTTAAAAGTGCTCTTTGCCACTCCCATTCAAGCTGTTCGATGTCCAGAGAAACAACTATCAGTTAATTTTAGAGCCAATCTATAGCAAGCTTTGTAGGGGCAAGTTTACTTTTACTGATGATTCTCTGCTGGTTAGCTTAACCTAGTCTAAGCATTATGATAACACAGCTGTATTATAACTAATAAAGTAGCTCAATTTGACTGGCCCCTAGTAGTTCCATTATACTGCACTTCTCCTGTGTAGACATACATTTATGCTTACAAATTTGTTAGTGGCAATTCCTGCTACTGCAGGATCAGGTATGATTTAATATAAAAAGAAAAACAAGTCTGTAGGCTGAAGACATAGTCACATAATTTTAGAAATAATTTTGTTTGCCAAACAAGCCAGAATTTGATCACTTACTATTACTAAATGTAATTTAACCTTGTTTACGAAAGAGAGAGCCTCTCTGTAATGCTTTGCTAAAGCTTAATAAATTAGAAGGCTGCTGTTACTCCCATGGCCATGATGTTTAACTTACAATCCACTTGCACACTAGTGATTTTAAGCATAATTGTATAACATATCAATTAATTTCATAGAAAAATGAAACCACCTGTAGCTGTTATGTCATGGGGGGAGTTAGTAATGGTTGTCTTGTGGGATTCTTTTCCACTCTTGTTTTCAGATCAGTAATGGCAGCAGTCCTTTGATTTAGATCAAAGCAAGAGCAAAAGCTTCTTAGGAGCAAGTGAGAGTCAGAAGGTGAAAATGAAGAGGGGAAAAAAGTAGTAAAATCCCATACCATTGCCTAGAACCAGACTACTAAAATGAGGAAAAGAGCTATAGCTGCAATATTATTTTAGTATCATTTCCTTCTGAGACCAAGCCTTCAAAAGCTCGGATATCGTATTTTCTCCCTTGATTACAAACCAGTGAATGTTATCTTGGCTGTACAGGTGTTGAATTTTTTCTTTCTTAGCCTGTATTCACTTACAGTCATTAAAGATCTTCGGCACTTAGTGTAAATATTAAAGATGATATATGAAGCCTGGCAAATTTAATCTTGGCTAATTACACTCTATCTAGCTCTTCTAACTAGTGGAACTTTACCTGCAATTTCAGTTGGGTAAGTAATTTCCTAGTGCAGTATTTTGCTCTTCGGTAGCTGCAGCACTGACGAGATGAACAAAGTGATTCCATATATTAGTCTCATTTTTCTAAGCATTTTATAAAAATGCTTCTGTGAGTAGCTATAGCAGCGTACATGGGAGGTGTTGCATTCAAAAAAAAAATTAATTCTTTTACCCTGAGAATAATTATTGAAAGGATAAGCATAAATTAATTGCTTCTCCTGGTTCTCAAACTGCTTGCTAGTGGATGTAGTTTTCTTCTGCAGGTCTAAGACAGAAACATTTCTGGGTAGAAAACTGTAGATTATTGCCTGTGAACAGATTTCTTACTGGCTAACTAATAGGAGGATTAAGTTCATTCTCCGCCAAATAACTTTCTGAACAAGCTCAGATCTGGCATGAACAAGAAACTGAAGATTAGAAGTTCATCTGACCTGTGTGTAGGTGCCCTTTCTGTGTTTATTTGACAATTTCTTTCTCTTCTGTCCGACTGACATTTCCCTCAGGAAAAAGAGTATAGAAACAAGGGCAGCTAATTAATAGTTGCAAATTTTGTTTCTATTTCTAACTCATCAGCAGTTTCCCTTTTCAGCTACATTGGGAGAAAATATCAAATAGAATCTAATGAACTATTACTGCTAGCCAGTTAAGACTCTTTCTTCCCCCTGCAAATTAGTTACAACACTGGGCAGATTTCTTCTCTTAGGAAAGCAGTATAATTCAAGTCAATTAATGAATAATAATACATCCTTGCCTTGAAAACTATTCAATTTTGATCAGCCCCATTCTACATTAGACAATAACAAATCCAGAATGTCTGTACAGAAGAGAAATGAGAATCATTATAAGTAGAAGAGTTCTCTCTCTGAGAAAAGCCTGAGAAGACTAATACTGTTTACAAGCAGATGTTAAAAACAAAATATAGTGGAAAGACATAAGACACTTCAGTGTATTTGGGATCAGGTAGGCATTCATATTTCTCTACTCTCACGTACAAATGTCGGAAGAAAGAGAAAAGAGGAAGAGCTTATAAATTGCAATGAAAACACCTTGTAAGCATTGGAATAAAAATCATAAGTAAAATAAAAATTATTTATGAAAAATAAAGCAATTAAAAGATAAATGAACACTTCATTTTACGGTGCTAATTACAATGACAGGTTATAGTTAAAAACTAAGTTTACTAGAATTAAACTAGTTTACCAATGTATATAAAAGAAGTATGATAATACAAGATAATTTTGAAAGAACTCTGTAATCATATAAAAACATAGTGAAATTTTATACCCTAATACACTAATCACAGCATTATTATTTATCTAGTTTTAGGATTTCAAAATGGTTTATTCCTTAATTGTTCAATACATAGCATTGTACACATTACTCTCAAGCATTTGCTACTTTTTGTGATGTGTTAAATTAGATGGAATATCGTTTGCTTTGAAATGGCTGATCTCTGTTTTTAGTTAACTTTGAAACTATTAAAACTCAATTTCCCATATCTAAGATTTATAAATATTTCTGAATATTTTTCTCTTCTTCCAAGAAGTAGGGGAAAATCGTAGGTGTTCTATAAGCATATAGCAATCAGATCTAAAATTTACTTAGTACAAAATACACTGTCATATTTAAGGTGTCTTTTTTATATTAACTGTATTCCATACATAAATCATTCTATTTACAGTGGTTAGAGTAGACAGTAATTACTTGGGATTGTTTGTGGAAAAATGTAAGGATTCTAGATTGGGATTGTTCTTACATTTCCACTAATTTTGGCCAATCTGTTCCGTTCAGAATTCATGTAGGATCTGTGTTTCCAGAGATAAGATGTATCTCCTACAGCACTTCAACACATTTTTCTGTATAGTTAGGAGAGAAAAACTTATATTTCTCTTTATGCTTGCCCAGCTAATTACCAGGGGAAAGGACTTGGCAGGAGCCGGTCCACCGCCATGAACTCCTTCACTCCATCCTTGGAGGAGCACCATGCCTTGCCACACACCCACACCTGCCACAGCCTTACGGTGCAGCATATATTCCCCTTACTTTGTGGAGGGGAAAATCAGCCTAAAGCTGTATTTTTGCATGCATGTTTATTGCTAATTAGAGTGCTCTGTATTGGAGTTTAGTACTGACATGATTATTCTTTCCCATAATTAATGGTTCAGTAAACCCACAGGGTGATAGCACTCAAGTTTCCAGCAAATGATTAAGGTTCTGCTTCAAATCTTTGTGGAGAGGAATTTACGGCCAGTGGAAGATGCACTGTTTAGATGAGATAGCTTCCTAACAATGCTAGAACTCTTTTTTCCCATGCAACCTACTGAAGAATCACAAGAAAGTTTATGTAAGCTTAAATATGTTACTAAATCAGCAGCAGAATGCATTGCAATGTCAAAAATGAAAGCAGCAGGAATTAGGGAAAGACAACAAGCCAGAACAATGCCTGCATATTACAAGCTATCAGCCACCAGTTTCAGTGTTTCATGTAAAGGAGTTTTCTTTTGTATCCTGGGGGTGGCACTGATGAAGAACTTCTTTTCTTTGAACAGCTTTTAACATTTTATTGTAGTGTCCATACAGGCACCCCATAAGGATGTCACAGAAATATTTATTCTGAATTAACTGACCAAAATACAAAGTGAGAGAGAGCAATTGCACTTGTCTATGAATTTAGGAAGTGATCAGAATGCAAAGAGATGCCCTATATGTAACTGAAATTTATTATCTCTTTGTTAAAGATTGATTTAATTTTCAAATGCTTTGAGGCATGGATTTTTTTTGATTGAACCACTTCCAGAAGAATTCACCCTATAAGTGACACTGTTGTTTGATTCTGTTGAATTGTGTATTAAAGGAAACATTTCATACATCACTTTTTTTTTCTTTCCCATAGTTTCTTATCCTTACTGCTTTACTTTTCAGAGTTAAGACTTAATGATTCAGGAAGCGTGTATGTGGTTCTCCTAACTTAGAGAACTCATGAGAAGCAACGGGAAAAGTCTACTTTTTTTTAAGGAGGAAATCTTTGAAGTCAGTAATCAGTTACATTAATTTGACTAGATGTTCTCAGTTTATTTTTTTTTCTTTAAAAATTCTTCCATAACGCTTCTGCTATGCAGGTAGAATTGGTCCCTAAAAGTCATCAAATTCAGTCTCTGGTCCTTTAGTTTTTTAGAAGAGATGCAGGTCTCTCTCCTTGAGTGAAAGCAGGAAACAAAACACTACTTATGTCTAGGACCACTTCTCGCTTGGGTTGGCACATTCAGTGGTGGAGTAGAAGGGCCTCTGCTCCCAAGAGTGGACAACTCAACACAAGGTAGCCTGGACCTACTTCAGAAAGGAGAATGTAGTCCGACAGATTTCTCCATTTTAATAGCTGCCCTGATACCATTTATTAACAATGAATAAGGCCTCTTTCACTGTATACAGTGTGGCTGTTTGCACCATATTTGGTTTATTGTTTCTGTGACGTCTGTGAATTAATATGGGTGAAAGTTCCCATCCTGGGATCACATTAAGCCTTGAAATATTGTGAACATTTGGCCATGCTTCGTCATTTGAGAAAAAGAAGAAAAATTTGAGAAAAAAAAAAAAAAAATAGGAATAAACTCAAGGAGATAACAGAAGTCAGAGATGACAATGAGTTAAGATGAACATGTCAAAGCCTTAAACGGGGAAGATGATATGGAATAACTAGAAATTGAAAAAAGGAAACAAGATGTTATTTTTCTTTTAAAAGGAATAGAACTTTACATGAAAATATATTGAATTTTACAGTGAGGCAAAGGTAATGACATATTTGGGAGGTGTAAATGTGGGATAATGTATTTGGTTTATTTTTATCATGCTTTCCTCTTACATGTCGTTTTAGCTCTACAGGTAAACAGGGAAAGGAACTGACATTCAGATTCAGAGCATATATAAATAAAACAGAACTCATGACATTCTAGTATTAAATGCTCAGAAGAGCAAAATCAGTGAATATTGTTACTTATATATTGCGTAGATATAACATAAAATTAACTGAAGTACACACGTGATTTTTTTGAACAAAAAAAGTATGCAGATTCTAGAGTCCTCCCTATATGCAAAAATCTGTCACTCTAGTTATTGTAATTCATTACAGATGGCTTTCAAAGACAAACAAAAAAGCAGATAGTAAATTGGAGATTACATTTTTCTTTCTCTACCTGGTAGTTTATAAACAATACATTGTTAATGTTACAATTTTTTATTATGCTGATTTAAAATTATAATGGCTTTCTGAACAAAAATAAAAGTTTCTGAGCTTCTTGGAGGTTAGTAAAAATTGTTTCTAATGGAAAGGGTTAAGCCACCTAAGATGAGTTGTCTGTATCAGACATCATTTATGAGATTATTTTCAGTGTTAGTTCATATGTGTTTCTTTAGTAATAAGGGTGCCTAAAATTTTTCTGACACTTCATTCACTTTATTTTAGTGCCTTCTATACCAGTGGACAGGATTTAGTTAAATTATTAGAATGGGCACAAGAATAAGCATTTAGGCCTAACCTTAAAATATTTATGCATGTGCTGCATAAATATTCTTCAGAGCCTATTCTTCACATTGGGCATCCTCTTGGTAATTACACTAATAAACACAGGACAATTAGTTTTATACGGACAACCCAATAAATCATCTGGGATCATAAGCCCCCTTTTTTTTTTTTTTTTTCCACCCCCCTGATGTGTAGCGTTGGCAAGATCGTCCCTCGAGCTGTGGAAAATGCCTGAGTCCCATTCATATATATCAGAATTTGGGGTTCAGCACTTCTAGGCTCATGCCCTTAGACAGAAAATCACTGTTTTGTTTCTCAATCAATAAATAATACATTCTTCCTGGCTAAAGAATGGGGGTTTGGGCAGTGCATGTCTCCTTGACAGCACTATATTTTGTTAGCTGGAGGCACCGATTGTGCTGATGTGTATTTCCATTCTCATTTCCACTGAAGATTCTAATTAGATTCTGGTGATGCTTAAGAAGAGGAAGGGACAGGGCTTCTCTGAATATTATTCTTTCTAATGCCGAGGGCAGCAGTTTTCTGATGTGCAGCATTTAGCACACGTGAAAACAGATGTCTGCCTTTAGCAAACTGTCATTTGTCCAACTTAACAAAAATCGTGCTAAAAGAAGCCGGGGAAGGGCTGCGAAGCTGGGGGAGAATCGCAAAGCCGGATCTGGAAGCGCTGGAGCGCAGAGCGCTGATAGCAGCGTGCTCCCTCGTGCAAGTTTCCCGGGAGCGTTCCTTTCTTCTTGGCACTGACACAGCCAGGTCTCCAGCTCCGACACAGATGTTCCTCCAGCAGCTCTGAAGTAATGCTGCTTGCCGGATACAATGTCATACCCAGGCGTTGGTGGTCCCCCTCAGCCTTCTGAGAGGACTAGCTACTGATGAAATCAAATGCTTAGAGAAGTATGAGATGTGGGACTTTATCTAGTATTTTGACTCAGCTAGAGTGGCTGGTGAATCGCCACAGCTCAGTGCAGCGCTGCTTTACACTGCTGCAACTTTCTTCAAAGCAAACTCTTGGTAAAATCCTCTAATTTCCCTCTGATTGCGAACTGGTGTGAAGACTGGAATGATTTGCCTGTTGGAAGAATGTTGACTCTTGAGTGGGAGTCGGAGGGACTGCAAACAGTGGGTATTGTTGTGATTATATTTGCATCTCTGAAGCTGCTTCATTTGCTGGGACTGATTGATTTTTCAGAAGGTAAAGTGGTCACTCACAGTTTGTGCTGTTTGTGGGTGTAGCTGTGCTAAAATAGACTTAGCATCAGGTATAAAAGCTGTGAAATGAAAGGGCTTGTAAAGTGGAAATGACATTCAGACTAAAAATCCAGGTTTGTTTCTGCTGGTTTTACTTTGTTATTGTAAAACAGAAGTAGATGCTAGGATAAGATTTGTATTTTACAGTGAATTGTCAAGTGTCTGTTAGTGGATGCTTATTAGAAAGACTGAAAACAGTGAACATAACGCCTGTCTGTCCATTGCCTTTGAAGGCTGTTCACTGCTACAAAACTTGATGAAGTGGATCTTAGTTCAGTTCACGTTTACAACATGCTTTGCTCTTCTGATTTATGATGCAATTAGAGTTTTGTTTTATATCAGTATTTGTGTGTTAAAAATCTGTTTCATAGATAAATGCAAAACACTCTTAATACAGGATAATCTTTAGGATCAAGTCTGCTTGACACTTTTCAAAAAACCCCATAGATGCCAACAATAAACGTGGGTATTTTAAATATATATAACGAATATATGTTTTAAAATTACTGTTTTCTTACTCAGACTCCTGTCTGCTCTGTATTATATGGCTTATGTCATTTAATCTACTCTCAAAGAGGACTTTGCATTAATTTTAATAGGATTTTTATTTCTATACAAAGTGAGTTTTTTTCATACTTTATCAAAATATCTTTCAGTTCAGTCATTAGTGAGATCTTTTGCTGTCAGCTTTTCAAATTTTTAACAAAATATCTTGTGTGGACTGCTGTAGTAAACAAAATCTATTGACTCACTGAAGTCCTTGCTCAAAAAATACTGCTTTCGTCAGTATGTTTGTATATGTGAACCCAAATCCTTTTTGCTGTGTAACTGCTTTCAGTCAGAATCACACAGCCAAGGAGAACACTCTGGTTTTCTGAAACATTAACTTTTCATCATGGAATAGGATCTCTGATGGATGTAGATTCACATCGTCACCTCATAAAATTGTTCAGCTGATAAAATGTGAAATCTTTAACACAGCACTTTTATAGTTACTGAACTATTGAAATAAATCATCCTTAAAACTGTATGTCGTGAGAATGTATAATATTTGCTCAGTTACTATATAATGCATTGGTTATGGAATTATAAAATTACTTTTCCCTCATAACAGGGCTCACTTTTGGGTTTTTTTATGTTCTGGATGTGTAGCATTTTTAACATCTCAAAAATCCTCGTAGTACATATATGTTAGCCTCAACTTTATAACACATGGTAACAGATAGGAAAAAAATATTAAAATGCAATATTGTTTTTTTAGCAGACGTACAGTTACATCCCTTTCTTGATTTCTCACAGTATGATATGGCCATTAAGTCTGTGGGAAAATGTTTCATGTAATTTCAACTATATTAAAGTACCTTTTAACAAAATATCCCTGGTAGAAATTATACTGATTTGAATATAAATAATAAGTTTAAGACAATATATCAATTGAAGTGTAACTTTTTGTTTTAATGCACCCATTAGTGCTGTGGCATTTCCTCACACAATAATGTAATAATTTCACTCAGAAGTACCTAGCAACATAAAACTGATCTCTAAATGTAAAAAGATTATACAGTATTGTGGATATATTTGTAACATCCACAGTGTTAAATAGCTCCAGTGACTTGGGGGATTTTCAGTTACCCTAAGGCTGCTCGGTGCTATTTAACTCTTCCATGTTTGGGTACTGACATTACTATTAAACCAGAATTCTTCACCAAATGATTAAGGAATATTTTATAGGATATTCAGAACTAATGGTTTGTTGCTCTTCTACTGAATGCAAGGACAGGTTTTCTGTTGACATACAAGGAGGACCATATTTGAATGTCCAGTGTTGATCCTGAAAGCAAAAACAACAGTGAGCCTTCCCTAACGACTCCATGGAGGCAGGTCATGAGCCATATGCTGAAACAAAGCTGTTTCCATAGTTAGGCTTTCTGATGCCTTAACGTGCTTGTCTTATTATCCCTGATATTATTTTTTATATATCCCTGACTTATTTTAAAATGTCATTGAAAGATAGGGCAGCATGCTCATCCCTATACAGGACAGAGAAGACAGCTAAATGACAAGTCTTTACTTGCAAAGTTGTTACAACTCCATTGATTTTAGTGAGGTTGTGATGATGCATTATGACAGTTTCTACCACCAGAATAACTTGTCTAAGACCAAACCAAGAGCCAGCTGCAGAAATGGGAGCAGAACCGAAGTGATCCACAAAAGCATCATGGACTGAGTAACTGGAGTGTTTTCATCCTTCCAGTTCACTTTTCCTGTCTGTCCACATAGTGCAGAGGTAGCTACGTCTTCACTACTCCTTAATCTGTTTGTTCTGTGAAAATGCAACAGCTTGTTTATTGTTTATTTTTATAGTCATTTATAATGAGATACAAAATACCCTACATCTTGTATTCCAGGCACTTTCACTATTATTTTTGAAAAGAACAATGATAAAACAATAGTACCTTCACAGAAAAATTTATTCTTTAACACAGCTACTAGAAGTCTTCTACCCAGTATGTCTTCTTCACTGTGTGCAGTCATCACTCCTGCAAAAATTGACTTTGAATTGAATGAGCAAAAAGATGGGTCACTCACTGTGCTATGATGGACAATCACCCTCCTTTACTTTACATAGCAAAGGAGTTACGGTAAAGAAGAGCTTGACTTGACCTCATTCTGCCATGAGGAAGTAGGAGAACCCAAGCAATCTGCTTCGTTTTATTACAGTTTTCAACATTTGGCAGGACAGGGAACCTGATGTGATCCCGTGTCTCAGACTAGGGACTATGTTCTTCTATTCCATCCATTCTTCACTTTCCAATAAGCAGGAAAGAGAGACCAGAATGAGGAGAAAGCTGGCTTCTCTGGAGCCAGCAAGCTATTTCAGTAAGAAGGACAGAATTGAATCAATACCACTTTTACTAGAAGAAAATGAAACTCTCCTTCTCCTTCCATTATTTTGAAAGTGGTTTGACACCAATCAATATCTTCCCTTCAGCTTCCTTGACTGAAACTTTTGTTGCTGGGCAGCTGCTCTCCAAAGCTTTTGTTTTGTTACTCAGCTGGAAAGGGAGGGAAGGAGAGTGATCAGAACTGAAGCAAAGGATCAGAGCAGTAAAATAGCAGCACCAGATCCAATTCATCCACCAGAAACCTGGGTGGGAGAGGCTGGAAAAATGAAAGATACACTTTGCATTTGTGTGTCTGGAATATCTGTCAAGTGGTAGCTATATGGTGACATTGTGTAAATATGCGTGAGCAACTCTGTAATCATCAGGGAACCGCATAAATCAAAGTCTTTAAAAGCACAAACTTTGTGCCTCTTCCTTCATCATGCATTGATTATGTTTTGAAGCATAGTACCTCATACAGAAGTGTTTTTCTTTTGCTTGTGGATATAATCAACCAGTGTTGCAATCTATTCTAGACCCTGCAATCTCTCCCCGTTTCCTTCCACTAATTTCTAACAGTTTACACAACTTGTTATTAGCTTTCAAAGGCTTATGCAGATGTAAATTTCATGTCTGATACATGAACATCCCACAAAGTCAAAATCTTTTTGCTGGTAGGACCCACTGGTCCCAACATGTCTTTCAACTCAATAGGCCATCAAATCTATGTAGAAATATTTGATCCTTAGTTTTACTGTAATGCAAAGCAAAGAGCAGTTCACTTACAGTTATCAGTAAACATATTTACCTGTAAAGTCAGCCTTGAGAGTAAATAGAGTAATTTGTTGCTTTGTCTAGAATTTGGAAATCAGGGAAGGGTGGTATTTTCTGTAAGTAGAGGTAGTTTTCTGTCTTAGGATATATCTGCTCTGTGCAAATACAGAAAGACCTTTTTTTTTTTTTTTTTCCTTTCTAATCTAATTTGGGTGGGCAGAAATCACCTCCAGTCCAGAAGTCATGTTAGTGCATTGGAGTTGATTTCTTCTGTCACACTAGCATGCTAAAATGTGGCCTCTTTTGTAGCTTGGGTACTTAAAAGCACAGCAAAGATAATGTTAGGTCTGTCTGCAACCATCTGTATTAAGATGTTGTTAGGTACCTTTATGGCTTAGCAAAACCGGTAACATCTAAAATACTGTCTCAAGTGGAGTATGAATCTCCCCCTTGGAAAATGAATGATACAGGGAGAGACATATTGCTGACAAATTCTCTATTGCTTCGTACTTTTCTAAGAAAAAGAACCCCAAAACCCAAGTTTTCTGCTTGCCTACATGCGGCTGACAAGAGTTATCAGAATTTGGGTGTCCTACCCATGCACTGGTGGCTCTGCTACAAGTCCAGCTTTCAGCAGACTCTCCTGTGGTCCTCCCTCTTCTGTCACCTCTCTCAGCCACATGGGATGCAATGTAGCATAACTCCACAATAAAGAGAAAGATAAGGAATATACCTCACAACAGTACGTGTCTCCTTGCCTTTTCTCAGCAGCTTGTTATAACACTGGATTAGGACCTGCTGTCACGTGGTTGAAATGTCAGCTTCCTGCTTGTCTTTTTTGCTTCTCCAGAGACACCTGTAGGATTGAGGGAACTTCTTTCTTCTGAGTAAGCCAGTATCACCTGCCTCAAAAAGTTCTATTCATGGATTCTGATATCCCAGTGCCAATTCATAGACATCAAGGTACATAATAGTGTTAGATTTCCTGTGATCATCAGTGAACCTTTCATACCAGAAATGACAATCAATAGTTCTTTCAGCATCAAATATATTAGCACCTGTGCACATAGACTGTTTATTTGCTGAATATGGCTTGATGAAAAGTGTTAAATTCAAACATGACCTTTCCAGAAGCATAAATCTTCCCCTCAGAGGTGAACAAAGTGGATTACTTTTTTTTTTTTTTTTTTTTTTTTTTTCCCAACTCTCTTTGTAAATCTTGACAGACACGCTGGATTCAAGGTCACTACAGGAAAGTCAGTCTATAGAAGCATCTATAGATTGCACAGCAGAGAACAGTTACTTCAGACCAAATGCAAAGCTGCCTTAAGTTGCTGCTTTAAATCCAATCTCAAATGGATATAAAAGCTCATCTATAAGGACATGTCTTCTTGGACATGGATGTTTCTGTATGCTTATGATGGTGCAAGATGGGCTGAAACTTACTGTAACTTGTAACCATGTTACTTCTAGCTCAGGGTTGTTGAAGATGTTCTATTTACTCTTCACCTTCCCTCAAAAACTAGGCTCTTCTAAGCTTGGGAGCACAATTTTTTGGGGGAAGCACCATCTTGACTAACCTTCTTATGTAAGAAGACTGTAATTTTAACATCATTATATTGAAACTGAAGATTTTTTTTTTGTTTTGATTTTACTTTAGGTGCTTTCCTACTTGGACCTAATGATAAGATGCACAAATGACATAGAAGTGTAAAGTAATATGCTTGATAAAGAAGAGCAAAAATCATTCTTTCACATCAAAATCAGAGAAATTGTGCATCAGCCTAAATATTTGCTTTTATGAAACTATGAATTAAATAGGACAATTTACTTAAGAGTTTTAAGGAGGGCCTTATTGATTAATTGAGATCTTTTCATCAACTGCTTCCCAAGGACTTCTCCAGGTGTTTTTTAAAATCCACAACATTTGAATCACTGAGGAATAGGTCATTTTAGGTCCATACCAATCTGAATTCAAAGTTTAGATATTGGCTGTGTGAAAAGTGGAGAGAAATATTTAAACGATCTCAAAAATATTGATAGAAACCAGGAAGACTTCTGTAAGGACAAATTACATGCTGTCTCTTCATATTAGAGTTCACAGAAGGATCAAGCATTATGAATTTTCTGGGCTGCTTAGATAAAACATTTTTTTTTTTTTTTAGTATTCACTGACCCTCTGTACTAAAACTTTATTCTCTGGCTCATGATCACACAGTATATTTGTATCCTAACTTGAGGAGGTCACCTTTTGGCCACACAGCTCTATGATCATTGGATCCCTCACTTAGACTTTTATCTTCCTAGTCTTGATTTTTTTTTTTTTTTTTTTTTTTCAATAAAACGTTCTTAGTCATTTTAGCCTGAGGGATTAACTATTTGCAAGCAGGCAGGACAGCTTTTCCTTGTATTTGTCTTTGCAAAGATATAGTTACTTTCAAACACAATTTGAAGTTTCTTCAAGAGATGCTGCGTATTCATGTTAAACAGGTCATTCATCCTAAGATGTCTGAGTTTTTACCACTTTTGCCTTCATTCTAGATAAGGTGCCCCTTTCTCAGGACTGTTTTACTGTCACTGTTCAAGTACGTTATGAATACCTGTGTTGAATACAAACACATTTGAGAAGCAACTGGGAAAAAATGTATTTGAATTAGCACTCAGAGATGAAAAACAGTATTACATTTTGTCAGGGTGTACTACATGTATGAATTGTGAGCAACCCTCTATCTGACTTAAAGAATACCAAAATAAATGGATTCTTTATCAACAAAGGAAATCAAAAGGTGAAGGAAAGATCACACAAAAACCAGTTAGTATTCAATCGTAACAGCCATTGCTTGCCAAAATGACGTATCTTTTGAAAGTAAAGGAGATATTTTCTCCCAGAATACAGAGACAAACGCCCAAAATAAAGGTAGGTAACAGGTATTTGATAGCTGTGGCAAAGTCTACATCTGGCCACTGTGCATCCCAGAGCATGGATACTGGGAGCTTCCTAGAATGCCCTGCTTAGGCATTTTCCCTCTGTGCTCTGTTGCTGCTTTTAAAATGTAGCTCCACATAAAATAATTCATTTTAAGATGACAGAGATTCGGTATGACAAAGTATGCTTCTGAAAAATATTATACTTGGTCAGCTGAGTATAGGTGAGGAGAGAAAATCATTGCCTAATCACTAATGTACTTCAGGGCTGAGAATCTAGAAGGGCTTACTGTTAGAATATAATATTTGCAAAGATGTAAATAATCATTGCCTGAAGTTACATTATAGAACAAGATTAAATATGTGCAATGATGGAATGACTGAATTAAAACCCCCATCCATAATAATGCATTGATGCAGAAATAATATAGTCACCTTTGGTCCCTTGACTTCTTAAATTATTTGTTCCATGTTTGATGCAGTTTTTGACCAGAACTCTTTGACCTTTGATATTAATGAGACATGGGAGATACTCAGTGCATTTTGTAGGAATTTATGTATCTGATTACATGCAGACCGATATGAAACATCAAGATCTACAAAGCAGTTGAATCTGTTCCATGTAATGTGAAAATAATAACATAATTTAAGGACATTATGCTATAATTTCATTGTTTAGTATGCATTCTAGCTCATAATGAAAATTCTTATGGAATTACCTTTGGGAGAAATTGCAAAAGCAGCAATAAAGCTGGTTTCGCAGTCTCATCTGAACACTTAATGCTTTATAACTGCTTCACGTTACTGTAGCAGTATAAAAGAAGCACAAATCAGGCTACTTCATTAGTAGAAATGTAATATGCCCTTCCAAAGTCCGCAGTCTATGAACTTTTAGAAATAGCCTAACAGTAGATTGAGTGCATGTGTGTATGCGTGAGTGTACATTTGTTGAAGAAAGAGAAATAATCTTAAATTAAGACTTTGTGTACCAAAGATTAACAGTAAGTAACTTTCAATGGCTTTGATATCCCAGGAAGACAGCTGTATAATGTGTAGTCTGATATAGATGCAAGTAGGTCACTTTTACTGTTTTTTGTTTTGTTTTGTTTTGTTTTTTAAAAAAAAGTAATTACAGATCAATTAATTATTTGTCTGTAAAATATGTTATAGCCTGTATTTCCATATTAAAATGTTAGGCTATTGTGAAGATTGATTATTTTATATTTGCTTGTAAGTAGATGGATGAATTCCATATGCGGTTTTGCCTGATTTTTGGATATGTATATAGATGAACAGACCTTGAATATTTTTGATAGATATCTGCCCATATTTTGAGTACATTTTCAGCCTTCCACTAATCACATAAGAAAGAATGAGTTATGTTATAGAAAATAGATCACTGTTCAGACAGCAGGGCTGTTGAAAGTTGGGAGGGATATTGATCAAATTTCAATGAAGTCAGTCAAACCAAAATGAAGCACAACAGTTCAGTGACTGTTTCATGATGCTCCCAAAGGTGGTTTGTTCCTTGCAGATAAAACTGCCAGGATTGAAGTGGGAGGGTGAAATTAGAGGAATAAGAGGAGAGAAGAGGTGGTTAAGAAGTAACAGACAAAAAAAGTCTAGTTTGTTTAGTGATCTATCACTAAATGAATAAGTAGTGAGGTAAGGAGAGCCTCAAAAAAAAAAAAAGAATAATTAGGAAAGTAAATAGAAAGTCTCATGACTTTCAGTGAATTAGATTTTTATGTCATGTGTCAATCATATCACATTCAAGCATGTACTCCTGTGTAAGGAGAGGAAATGTAGCATTCCATGCTCAAAATGAAGAGTATTATATTCCCCTGTGATCTAATGGCGAACACCTAAAGAAGTTGTGATTCTCCAGATACCCACGGTGACAGAATCAGTGGTTTCAACCTAGCTATATCTGGAAAATACAGCCATGATGTTTAACTATGTACTAGCAGTTTGATCTATATCCTTCTTCTCTGTAAATACTTTAGATTCCATTGGTTCTCAATAAAAGATGTAGTTTTAGATTCTGCACAACATCATGATATTTGAGCTAAGGCAAACTGGGTAGGTCAGAATTTGTCTTGCAAAGTTGTATTTATGAAGCAATAACCTGAACCCTCTGAGATGGTAACAGAAGAATATTCCACTTGATGTGAAATACCTCTCCTGGTGAATGATCACTTTCAACAAGCAGTAGAGCAGTGGTATTGTTTACATTGAAATACTTACTGTTAGTTATGTTTTACAAGAATATGTGTGATTATTATCCTTAGACTGTTGACTAATCTGCATTCACCCTCTCCCTATATTTCTTCTGTAGTTTGAGCTGTTTGTAAAGTGCTTCATTATTTTTCTTCCAGACAGGTACCAATTCTCAGCAACTTCAATTACGTAAGTAAAAAGTTGCAATTAAATAGTAAGAAAGCTGGGTCAGCATTCAGGAACCCTCATGATTCCTTTCCTTTATGACCTTGGGAAACCTTCTAGAAAATGATGAAAACTGTACTAGTTAACACACTGGCTGTTGTGAGAGTAAATAGATTAAAAGTTGTATCAGATGCTAAAGCAGTGGGGCCATATGAGTATTGAGAAACACCCATCGATAGATCTCTTTTAATCTCACTGTCAAAAATAGGAGCCCAGGTTTGAAACTTGATCATGGTGAGAAATAAATAGCTTCAACCTGTTGAGACTTTTTAAACAAAAAAGGCACTCCAAATCCAACCAAAAATGTGTTGGCATCAGTCAATACCCAAGACTTTACTTTCACTGTGTATATAGTGGAGTGTATTGGACTCAGATATATATATAGTATATACACATATATATATAGTATATACTTTCTTGTTAAGAAAGCAGGTAGTCTCATCTCAGATTCCAATAAAAAGCAGTTGTAAAATAAATTACAGTAATAATTCTACTGTAACATGATAAATATCTTATGTTGTACTCCTATATACTTTCATCGGTTATAAATGCTTCTGTCATGGTTTAACCACAGCTGGCAACTAGGCACCACACAGCTTCTCGTTCATACACACACACCCTGCCCCCCACAGCAAGATGGGGGGGAGAATGAGAAGGGTAAAAGTGAGAAAACTCATGTGTTTGGATAAAGACAGTTTAGTAAGTAAAGCAAGAGCTGTGTGTGCAAACAAGGAAAACCAAGGAATTAATTCACTGCTTCCCATTGGTAGTCAGATATTCATCCATCTCCAGGAAAGCAGGGAATACACTCCTTTATGAGATATATAGCACATGGAATACATATACACACATATGTAATTAAATATATATGGAAAATAATTTTATATTTCAATTTATGGTAAACAAAATGCTAGTAGATAGAGCAGTATTTCACAGACTGCAAATTAAAAAAAAAGTCCTTTGCTGATTTGTGTTTCCTTTGAAATATTTCAAAATACAGGCCTTATTTTCCAACTTTTTACTCACGTGAATAGTCTTTTAATACAACATATTTGTAATATGAATTCACTTTTAATTTCAGCACAAGATGCTATTTTGTTATTAAGGTGTGAACATATTCCACAGAATTCTATTTTTCCAAATGTAAGAAATATAATTAATTTTAATTTGAACTTAGTAAAATAATTTGTAAATAATAACCTGAGGGAAATTTTTGATAGTTTAACATTGCAGATAGACTCTTCCTTGTTATATTTCAATAATGATGCACTGCAAATAAATGCTGCTTTGTTATATTTCATTCAGTAATATGATTTGCATTGCTAAAAAAAAAAATTAATTTTTTCCAGTTCTTTCTCCCTCTGGGAAATTTTTCATCCTCATTACCAGAGTCACTAAATGGAGCCCAATCAATTAACTCACAATAATCATTTTAGGATTGGATTCAGCCCCTGATCCTTAGGTATATCAGAAAACTCTAAATTTTCTACTTGCCTTTGTCACATGAACAAGTCTAATGCGTGTACTATGTACAGGGGTTATACTGTTTAACAGAGTGTGTCCATCGCTTTATTCTCTCAGCAGAATATTGTAAACAAATATAGCAGTCAACACAAAAGTATAGGCTGTTTATAAAAGTAGAGAACCTCAAAGTAATACCAATAAATGGATGCTTCAGTGTGTACCTATATATTACCATGAATTTGTGCTTCTAACTTTTTTCCAAATGGAGGCAAAATTGCTGAAAATAGTGTTATTGAAAGCTTTTATTCAGATCTCTTTTATCTGCCAGGTTAAAAATGTATCACATGGATGAATGCTTGAGTAGAAGCATCTGAAAAGTCATAACTAAAATCCTTAGTAGCAAGTTCTTTTATGAATTTTACTAAAATGTACAATTTGGTATTACAGTAGTAGCATCCATTCTATTGGTTATTATTTAAAAAATAAGAAGGTTTCTGCCCAAAGGCTTTACAGTTCAAGGGCTATTTCTATTTGTAGTGCTTCAGAAGCAGCCAGAGAGGTCTGGTGAACTCAGGGAGCAACAATCTCATTTCTAGTTCTCTGCTGCCGAGAAGGAAGTAGTAGCAACAGGTCAATATTTATGGAGGCTCACCTTTTCTTTGCTCTGCATGGCATCCTAATCAGGGACATCTGATGGGAGGGAGACGGGAGAGTCAATGCAATCCTTACAGGAATAGAAAGCAGGACAGAGCAGGTCCTCAACAATTCTCCAGAGTTGAGGTGGCGAACAATCTAACATTTGCATGCAACAACATGCAAAGGCAAGTGGCGATTTTGTGTGCTATATAGATAGGTCACAGCCAGGCCCAGAGGCATTGCAGTGGAAGCACATTTTGAATGTAGTTTTTGAGGAGGGCTTAGAACTATCATGGGTTGATTCATTACAAGAGTTGAACACCTCAGGAACTGCAAGGAAGGAATCATAGCAGGGTTTGTTAAGGACCTGATGATGTTGGTCTTTTAAAAGTAGTTAAGATAGAAAGACAACACAGACTTCACAAGCACAGAGCAAGCAAGCTATATCTCTTCTCCATTTTTGCTCTTCTACTAAATGTATGTATATGCATCTGTGCACATGTATATATGACCATGCAGACAAAACCCAGAAGGAATGCTGAGGAGGGGAACAAAATCCCCAAAAATAAACTGTTCAGGATTTTCTGTTGTTGCCATTTCTCAAGAGAAGTGTAGCTATTCTTAATGTACTGGGATGATAAGCGAATATTTGAAAAACTGCTTTCAAACAAATGAGCCTATAGTTGGCAATGTGGGAATATAAATGCTTAGGGTTTTAGAAGTGTTGAACTATGAGAATTGTGGCAGATTTCAGAAGAAACATTTCTGAAAATCAGGCTACCTCAATTCAAATTCCCAGATATTGATCTTTGTGACCCAGTTTAGACACCTACATTTGAAAATGTGGTTTAAGCACTGGTGGTTCTTTGTACACTGTTTATCCTCAGCAGAAAATATTTTTCTTTTTTGATGTTTTTTAGGACTTTCAAGTTGTATGATCAATCCTCTTCAGTGAGATAAATCCAGGCAGATCCAAAGCATGCCCTGGTACCTACCTTATGCAGGTTTTGGTGGTTTGGTGTGGAGTGTATTGGACTCAGATGGCTAGAAAGCTTCCTGGAAACTACATTAAACTACTTTACACACAGTTTTTATAGATTTGTTTTTTGAATAATTGCCCTTATTCTTACTTCAATAAAGACTAGTTTTACCCTGCAGGCAGTAAGAAGCATTATTTAACACCAAGTGATTCACAGTGTATTACTACTGTACTACATAGTTGCACATTTCTGAGGAAAAATTAACCTAATAATAGTTTTATTACTATAATCCTATTATAATTGAATTAATAAATTAAAGCATTGCTCCTTCTTTGGAATGCATTTGCGAATTGTTAAGTGAGTTTAATGCTAAAAATGAATGGAAAAAAAATTTGTGTTGTCTCTACTTCGATATTTTAAGGATAAGTAATATCATTCATATTTTCTATTCCTTTCTTTGCAATTGTGGTGGTCCTATAAAATATTTCTCTGAGTTGAAACATTAGTTCCTTAAAAATTATATGGAGGATTTTTGCTGTAAGTCTTTCTGGCTCATTATGAAAAGGAGGAAGGAAGAATAAATTAGTAAATTATAATTAAGGTTTTATTTATTTTCCTTTAGAGGTTATGGAGAGAAACTGAAAATACAAGCTTTTCACGGAACTAAAAGTCAGGAATTCATGGGTGTGGTAGGAATATGAATTGACAGAATATGGTAAAGTTTCACCTGATTTACTGTTTTCTGATTATCTTATTTAATATGTTTTAATATTTGATAAATATTTTACATTTAAATTATGTTTTTCATTTCCCAAATGTGCAAGAATAGCAGAAGAAAAAAAAGAGAAAATTAAAGGAATTAATTTAAAATCTCTAGATTCCTATCCCAAATGTATTCCTTTAATATAAATTTATTCTCTAGTCATCCTAAATAGTTAGAACTTTTCAAGACAAAACTATGGAAGGTTTAAAAACAGACAGAAGTGCCAAGCTCTCTTTAATCTGGGTTCCAAAAAAACTCAGTAATAGGCAGTTCCTAAGGGAGAACATTTATGTGAGAACTCACAGCTTCTAAAATTTTCACCTATATCTGTCTGCCTAAATATAGTAGTAGGATGGAAAGATCTTTGAAAATAATTATACTGAACTTGTATAGAAGTTGAGCCACAGAGAACTGTTTAAGACCTCAGAGTAAGTCATAAGTGGGATGCCTGTAGTGCCCGAACTTCACGTTCTTCTATACAGACATGAATTGCACTGTGGTTTTTCAAACAGCTGTATATGTGTATGACTCCTCTCATACGTTTTTCTTTCCAATTAATAAACTTCCTGTTTCTGAAACATTGCTTTATGATGACAACAGAGAGCAACCTGAGTAATTTGTATGTATAGTAATTTCATGAAAATTAAAATGAGTTCCTGACTGGTATGCTTTGGGGAAATCATTAATCTTCCTTGAGTTGCCATATCTTTAAATGTGTAAGTGTGAGTAATGAAGAATGCAGATGTACTGCATATTTACTTTCCGTAGCACTATGATTATGTTCTTACAATAGATGTTGGGATTTTCTAAGAAACTTGTCAATTTTTGCAGATAATTTTTATTTTAGTTGTGAATTTCTCCTACCCCCTAAAATGCTAGTATGTGATCATAGTTTCAGCTAGCAATCAGCTGCTTCAACTTGTTTTGTGGAAGATCAACTGACACTAAATGCCCCATAACTATAATCCATTTAATGTCTGTCAATTCTTCATAAGTTTGATACCAATCAGGTGTTTGTTATTCAACAGCAGGATAGAAGATAGAAAGTATCTCTGAAAGTGCTATTTTAAATTAGAATTGAAAGCTTAGATGTTTTTCTTTAATCGCTACAGCTGTCAGATCGCTCTTCTTGGAAATGTTTGTCAACTGCAAACAAGAGGAGGATGGAAACCACCTCTGAATAGCTTAGTGATACCTTATTTCTTGTCCACTATGTAAAGCAACACAGTAAAGGCCAAGCTGTTATACTAAAGTGAGAGTTAAAATTAATTTTTAAAAAATTAATTTCTTGATGTCATGGTAGTTGATAGTGTTTTAATTAAATCAATAAATAGAAGTAGCATTTTTTTGATGCTACATGTTCTATTTTGTGGGGGTTTTTTTGTTTCTTTTTTGTAGCCTCTTAAATGTAATAGGACCTTAAAAAATAAATAGCAAAAATTAATTCAAAGGTTTGTGATTTACAACTGTTCCTGGAAGGGACAGATTCATGAGAAGGCCTGGACTAAGATTAACTATAGTGATTATCCTTCAAAATTATTGTGACTTTATGAAAGTACTGGAGTATGAAGGTGTGAAGGTCTGGTATGCAGTAGGAGTGTAGTAGGCTTAAAGGAAGAAAGCAGGACTCACTAAGTGCATGTATGTCAAAGACATCACATGACAGTCCCATAGTTTATGACCATACTTCAACAATCTATTTAAAATGTAGAAGTTGTGTCAAAATTATCTGAAGACTGCTTACAGAACCCTTTGATGGTGATTCACTTTGTTGTTCTACTTTGTAATAATAACGAAAGCTTTCTGGGGGAAGAACTATCTAAGTATTGTAAATGTTAGCCACCAAGACAATATTTGTCCACAAATGCCTGAAACACCACTAGGCACTCTAACTAAAAAGTATCACATAAAAAGGAGAAAAGAAACTATGACTAGTTATTAATCTCCAGAACTGAGCTGATTTAATTAATTGTAGAGTAAAGGTCATTGTCAAAGCTAACAGAAAAGGTACAACTTTTGTCAATATTTATTGGATTAGACTTTTCTGTTTTCTCTAAGCATTGGGTACTGCAGCATGTTGCTTCCGTATCTTCCTATAGCTATTCACTGGCTGGATCTACAAGGCATCTTTCTACCCCTTTAAAGCTATACCTTCCCACACTTTAAACTTTAGTCTAATATTGGCTCCATATGACAAATAGCCAACAAGGCCACTGATCAGTGAGCTTGAGGGTATGACAGTGCCCATGATGTGTGCAGAATATGTTGCTCTGGAGACACATAACCTCTTTACTCCCCTTTTCCTATACGTATTTAAAATATGTGCAACTCCATGTAACACTTCAGTACCAAAGCAAATTTCAGACAGCACAGACAGTTAGAAATAGTATTTTCGGTGTAATTGAAATGAACTTTAGGTTAAAAAAAACTATTTCCTTTTAATCTTTCTGCAACATTATTTTAAATTAGGTTAATACACACTGAGGCATTTTACCTGTCACATTCAAATGAAGGCAGTGAGCATTCACTGGTTATTTTTCTGAATAGCTATTTCATGTAAAAGTTATTTTTAACAAGAAAACACAGTTCTGATAGTTCACAGTATACATTCATAATGTACAGCTACTTGGGTCCTGTCCTGCATTTTCTGCCAATTCCCATTTCCCAGTGAAGAACCCTTGATGATAATTTTCATTATTAAAGTCACCAGGAGTTTAGAATACATAAGAAATGCAGAATGAGTCCTTCTTATTGTTATCAGCAAAACAATAATCTTCAGATAATAAGAATAAAGTACTGTTTTTCAAAGAGTATAAAGGTCAGCTTCTACCTGTCTGGTTTTTACAGAGTGAAATTGTCTGCTAGCTACTGTCAGTTTAATAAGACCTATTAATAATGAAGAACTTTTTTGTGAGGAGAAAAAAAAAATAAATGTCAAAGGATTTTCAGTCTCCTTTTCAGATGATGCACAGATTTATCCATTCGCAAAATTGCATTCTGAAAATGAGATGTTTGTTGCCATAAAGTATTAATTGCCTTTTGGTTTTGATTTTGTTTTTCATTTTCTTTTGTTTTTTACTAGCATATAGATATAGTAATTGAAAGACAACTTTGGTTTAAGCAAATCCCTTAGGCAAAATGTTATGTCACAGTGGCCGACTATTCTAATAGCTGCAAAGAAATCTACCTTCCTGGGCAATTCATATGTAGTAAAATCACCTCTTGGCTTCTTCTGCAACCTTTAATCTATCCTTAGTCACAGGCTAGCAGAGAAAAATAGCTCAGCAAAGGTAATTGGTTTTGCTAGGCTCTCCCAGCTGGAACATGGAGGCTGCCACCCAGACTTTCAGCCATGCAGAGTACGGACCGCTGAGCACCGCAGTCCAAGAGCAGCATCGATGAAGCCACCTCTGTCAGCTGTCACTTCCCCTTGATGGGGACAGATTGGACAACATCCTGACCCTAAATTACCATAGTGAAAGTCTGCAGAGAGCGATGTGAGCCAATAGGCTCCGGTCCTCTCACAAGAGTCGGCGGCAGGCTGCGGGGCGTGGGCCACGGCACAGCTCCACCGAGCCCTCTCTGGGACCCTCTCTCCCACAGTGGAGGAGTGGCAGCTCCATTCCCAGGGGAGGAACGGCCTGGAGAACTGCGTGGTGTGTGTCCTGGAAGCAGACAGCCAGTCTGGTGAATAATTGAATCTTACTCCCTGCCTCTCTGTGGAAGACATTACTCATTTTTCCATCAGGCTGTTACAAATTTGAACTGTTTCTACAGAGTTGACTTCCACTGTCCAGTTAGCTCATTTAATCATTTTCCATTCCCCTGTCAGTCATCTCCAGTAAAGCAAACAGAGTTTGTATGTGTACAATTCTTTCCCCATCATCCTCCTAAATGCAGCTTAATTAACATTAATATGGCCTAAAGGTGGAAAGTGAGTGTCAAGTGCTACTAAATGCAGCATTGCAAGACAGTATAAAACAGTGCCCATTTCATACTACTGGAGTCCTTAATATAGTCTGAAATATGGAGGCTGAAATATAGAGGCAAAAAAATTGCTAGTAACTTCTGGTAAAAACCTTTCAAGAATCATTTTTTTGGATCTCTTATGCTTTTACATATCTCACAAGAGTAAATTCTTGCTGTGCTGATTTCTCTACAGTAGTCCCCCCCAAATGTATATTTTTCATACTTGAATAATGTTTTGTATAAATTAATTGGTTGTTGCATGTAGCAAAAATACCTTCCATGAAGCTTAATATGTAAGGAAAGAAAAGTGAAGCATTTCTATTTCTCTTCAGCAGCATCAGTAATTTTTTGAAGGAATTTGCTTATAGTTTCCGCATGACACTGCATTTTCTACTAGGCTATTTGGAGAAGGCTCAGAAAATTTCTGTGTTGTAACTCTATTGATTTGTGTTTCCTGAGTTTGCTGATGATAACTCTTCATCTGTGCATTCAGTCTGTGGTTCAAATTCTAAACAATAATTACTCTGCTGTGAAATGTACTGCCCTGCTGCTAAATGCCCAACCATCTTTACGGTTTTGTCCTACCAAAGTAAGCAATGAGATTAACCAGTGTTAGTTACTTAGTGCAGGAAAACCTCCACAGAAACCACTTGTCCCTGGAACAGTGGAATTCTTCCAGCCAAACAAATGATCGTTTGGGATGCTAAGCTTTCTCCTGACATTCTCAGTTTTATGGGTCAAATCCCTTGAAAGGCCATGAAACTCAAGCTCTTCAAGGAAAAATGCACAGTTTTGTCTTTATACATGTTGTGGGGATGTTCCCACAATATCTACAAAATCAAATAAAGAGCAAACAAGACATGGGACCTTTTTTCCTTATTGGGGGAAAAATAAAAAAATCTTTAAAAATTAGTTTAAAAAAAAACTCCTTTAAAAAAAAAACATTTTTTTTTTTTTACAATGCAAATAACTACTTATTTATAAAAGAACTTGCAATAGGTAATTATTTGGGCAGATTTTGGACAGGGAACTATTTTCAGTTTTACTTTCATGCACTTGTATCTTCTTTGATGTTAATTTTTTTTTTTAATGATTCTGCATAGATTTTGCCTTGACAGGTATACTCTAAGCAAGTTAATTCTCTAAATTCTTAAATTTAGATCCACGTTTTTAATGCTAAATATGTGTTTCTTTTACTACGACTGAAAAAATGTAAAAAAAAAAAAAAGCAAAATATGAACTTTTTTCTGTGAAGAAAGGTGTTCTATATGAAGAATAGCTCTCGTAGGGAAGCGGTCTTCTGTCAACTGGTCTGCTATTCAGAGTGGTCTCTGTTGGGGATTTCTGACAGCCTGAAAATACAGATAAGAATGGTGAAAAATTAGATTTGGCTCTCTGACAAATTTAATCCGCCCCCAAATTTTCACTGAGTAAAATATAAAATATTAGATTGCTCTGACAACCTGTTAATTATTTCCTAATACAAATAATAAGAAAACTAACTCAGAAAAAAGTAAGATCTAATTTAAAACTGATTCTCTATTTATTACTTATGTACTTTTGACTGTTTGCTTATACTGGACTGGGAACTGCAGAGGTCTGTGTAGTTCAGTTCCACTTTTGTTCAGTCCATCTGGAACCAGGGAGTCAGTACAACCTCACATTATAGCTTATTTGTGTTAAAGGACTTGAAAAAAGATTTTTTTTTATAACCAAAATTTTTCCTCTCCCAACAGAGATATAGATAAGCATACATGTATAAAACCTGGTTTAATGTATAATGACTCAGATATTTGAAAAATTGGTATAATCATGACATAAAGTCAATTTTGATCAGGATTTCTTTTCAGTTCACAGGCCAAAACTGTTCTGAAACTGGAATCTAATTTAAATGCTATTTTAAAAACTGTTTCTATGTTTTCCTGTAGGGTTTCTATTTAACATTTTCTAATCCAGATTTTTTTCATTGTTGATTAGTTTTTTCAATGTTTTCCCATTGTCTTCTGACTTCAGATTCTCATTCTACAACTAGTTCAGCCCTTGTATACCTAGAGCATTTAATTTGTGAAGACCTTTCCTTCATGTTGCCTAGATTATATTCCCTACTCTCAGTTCAAGTTACCTTTGTGCAGCCTACTGCTGAGAAAATCCTGTGCTTCCTTGGCTTTCTTGCATTCTCAACAAAAGGAATTTAATTGTCAGAATTTCTACTGTGTTTTTGTGAATCACTATTTCAAAGATTTACAATTGTGGCCAAATTTTAGTAGGTTTTAAAAGGGAGTCCAAAGGTCCATTCAAGTAATGGGCAACTACCTGCTAATTTTCAAGTCCCAATTTCAAAGCTGACATAGCTTGACAAAGGTCTTCAGGAACATTTTAAGTCAGGAAAACAAAGTATGTTTTCATAGCAATGGGAATAACAGCAATGCTTCTCCACAGATCAGGGGAAATTATGGGAAATATTAGTTCAAATGCCTTTGGATTTGTAAAATTAGAGTCATACTGGAAAACAGGATATCAGAATGGAAATAACAACTGATAGCTTTGTCATACATGAAGGTGCAAGTCTGCTTTTATGTATACCACAACTAACTTGTGTACATGGGGGAATTATCAGGAAAATTACCTCATTCTCACCCATCTCCTAGCCTTCCTATGGAAGAGACCTCAAGTAGTACTTGGACTGTTATCTACTGTTTGCCACAGTACTGTTTCCAAACCTCCCAATGTACTACAGACCAAGGGAGAATAATATCTCTAAAAGACTATTAAATATGCTGTATTAAAAGCACATATAACTGTGTTTTTGAAGGCTATCTAAGAGTTTGTTGAGCTGTAACCCTTTTCATTTATTCAATGATTTATTTTTTATTAGGAAACTGCACAATCTTCTACTCTAAGTTCATGTTGGACTTTTTGCTTATTGGAAAAATGAATAATTAAAGTTGCTGACCAAAGCACAAATATCCAGTTTCATTTAAGTACTGATGGAGATACTGGTAATGGGACAGATGGAACTAAATTTTCTAATTTATTTATAAGTGTTGCTCATTGAAAAAAAAAAAAAAAAAAAACTACAAAATTTACAATATTGTGATGATTATATGTGGTGCAACATTGACCATCTCCATAGATAACAGAGATAATTGAATATACTACACAAGCTATTTTATATAAACACTTGTAACACAGACAGTGACAAATTGGAAAGTGATATATTTTACAAGTTCTTCTTCAAGAAAGACCAGACAAAATGGATTGATTTAGCAAGAAGCAAACTTTTCCCTTGGAATCAATTCCTGGGTTTTTCTAAGATAAATGGTGATAATGCTGCACAAAGTGCTGAGAGGAAAAGGGATATTAACTACTCTCCTGAAGCAGTCTGCAACTACATTTTTCAAGCTCGGAGGTTAGTGTAGCTACAGCTGCTATGGTAGAAGTTATCTTGACTGTCAGGCTTTCAGTTCTTTTCCAAAAAGAACATCTTATCAATAATATTTGTCAGTGAGACAGAGAAAGCTCATCTGTTTGAGAGATGAATCAGTTACCCTCACTCAGGGTCAACTAAACTTTGGAACTGCCTGCAGCCAAAGGTCCAAACCTAATTTACTGAAAGCTTTCTATCAGGCTTTAGATTATGAGGCCATAATAATTTCTTGTATTTAGATCCCTTATGGTAAACAAGTAGATCTTGACCACTGTTCAGCTTTTCAATAAGAGTAAATTCTAACTTTTCTGTTCATGAGGTTCCTGCTTACAGTGAAAAATTGGTACCTTATTTTCTTACATTAGAGGAATCAGTCTAAATAAGAGTTATCACCATGACTAGGGTTTATGATAACCTGTCAGCTCTGTAAACTTTCTTTGTTCTGTCAATGTTGGTTGCAATGACTAGTGTTAAAGATTGAGAAGGCGTTAGAGAGTGATGCAGGGTATATATTGTCTTATTTTCCAGTTTCATTCTTCCTGTCTACATAAAAAAAAAAAAAAAATTGATCAAAGAGAAAGGCTGGATGTTAGACTGACATTTTCAGTTGAGACCACGGTAAACAAAACAAGAAAATACATGTGATTTTCTGATCCGTGTTTATAAGAAAATTGTGTTTGAACTTTTACTTCCAAGTAAGACTGTAGCATAGTCTGTCCTCAACACTAGTAACATAGGCTTTCCCATGGTGCAAGTGTTGGTAATAACATGCCTCAAATGTGACTTAGACCCTTTGTAGGGGATTGAAACTCTTCAGCTGACCCTTATCTTTCTAAAGAGATTACTTACAAAGAATTTAGTGTTGCCGGGTGCTATTCACATTTCTTCTCTCCAGGGAAACCATTACAGAAATACATAAATTAAAGGCAATTATTTCCATTAAATTCTGTGCACTTAAAAATCAGTTGAATGAACTGTCTTAAACTTAGGCAAAACTTAAAGTTAGAGTATCATCAGAGTAATTAGAGCTCGACAGGGTCTAATATATGATTAGACATTAGATCTAATTTATGGTGTTGTCTTGGGTTTATCTTTAAAACCATCAGTGATAACAATGACAGGGATATAATGAACACCAGTGAAAATCAACAACTCTGAGACTACTTGTCATTAGCATATGGTGTCACTGTATTATGGCACAAAAAGGGAAGATTACAAGGCACACTGATATAAACACCTCTTATTTAAACTAGGTCTGATGTAGCTTCCAATGTTCCCAGAAATGTACATTAGTCATCATTATAAAATCAACCTCTCCCACCAATTATAACAAAGTGATACATGACTGCAGTTGTTTCATGGTTGGACAAAAGCCTTTGCTCTGCAAACCATACATTCTCTTGCTGAGCTGAAAAAAGAAAAATAAATCCTGTAGACCTCTGAGCACTCGGCTGTGCTAGAGATGAGGTAGTGGCTGGATTGCTGTGGAAATTTATGGGTCTCCAGCAAACCATGTTAAAAATGTACTATATTAATATGCAGAGTCAGAGTCACTCTGTCACAATAAAAATCAAATTAGGTGATGTGGGTTAGTATTGTGCTGTTGCTGGTACAGAAATAGTGTCTTAACTCTCAGATGATTCCTCCTATTAGGGAATGTAATAAAATATTCAGGTCTTGTACAGCTGTATTCTGTGGGGCTAGGGAGAAGAGGAAGAAATGCTTCCAGAATAGCTCCTGGGTGTTTTGTGAGCCACTCTGATAGCCTCTGTTAGTGTTTCTGAAGCACCTAGTAATTATGTCATGAGCTCTGAAGATTTTCTTCTACTGTACTTTTTTCTGCTTCTAAACTTTCCTTTTCAGTGCACCAATTGTTGCTAGTGGAAGGTTCATAGAAATTCCTTACCACAGAAATTACTTGCAGCATTTGGTTTCACTAAAAGACTTAACCACAATGATCATGGTTTCATAAATACAGAGACAAATAAAAGAATGTGTATAAATATATATATACCAGTTTAATGGAAGTTCACTGAAAATAATAAATATTCTTCATTCTACTTTATCAAAAATATCACTCTGACATTTGTGGTATTGTCACTAACATCCTTCACAACCTCAGAACTTCATGCCAGTGTCATGTCAGTCTGTGCCAAAGAGATCCTCCATCTAGATAAGGCTTTACTCTGTTTCATGTGCTTGGCAGACCAAAAATCCTTTTTCCTTAAAACCTGATTAAACACAATTCCATCTGGTGGGACTGGGAAGGGTCATGTGCACTCTATTTCTTAGTTATCAGCAGCTGAGGATAATTGTTGGAATGCAATGCTGATAATCTCATATTTGGCAGAACCTTAAGCAGGTCTGGCATCTTTGACAACAGGTTCTTTGAGGGGATGGATTTTTCTCACCACTTGTTTGGGTTTTTTTGTTTTGCTTGTTTGTTTGTTTTTTTTTTTTATTTAATTACATTAGAATTGCTATAGACAGCTTGAAGGCTTATCTTTCCCACATTTTTTCCTTTAATTGTGCAATTTGTAAATCACTCACTTTTTTACTTCTCTGCTGTTTTACTCATGTTATGAAATACTTCTTACAACCTTAATTTTACAAATCACAAATAAAGCCCCATCATTCAATTATTAAAATGTAATAAACCAAATTAACTTTAAAATTAATTTTAAATTTATTAATTTTAAATTAATGTTATGAGGCAGGAGTATATGAATGAAACATTATTTTAAACCCGAATTGTAGATAAAAGGCAAAAAAAAACACTGAAAGGAAATGTAAACTTGCTATAATTAGTCATCCCCCATGGCTTTGTATTTTTGTGTCACTATATTGGCATTTGCTTCTGTTAAAAAGGTGTCTAAGAAGAAAATATGGATATGGAAATGACAAGATCCTTTCTCAGATTTAGAAATTCTGAAGATTACATTCAAACACCTGAAAGGGGTTCTCTTTCCCAGAAGGGGTCTTGTGTTCTGGATAGACAACCCTTCTGCAATGGAATCAGAATCCCACAAATCTCTGCTCTAAGTGCCAGGCTGGCTGGTATTTTGCATACACTTGACTTTTTTAAGGGAAACTCCTCTGAACAACCCAAATTCCATCCCAAACATAACAGACAATATAGTCTATCTAGTGTTCATTCCTAAGCTTTATTTTTTTTAACCATTTTTCAACATACCATACTAAAATTGTATCCCATTACTCTGGCAAATTGATTACATATTCTAAAATTCATTGCTAAAATTATAACAGATCTTATCATATGTTTCCAATTTTTTACAGAGGTCCTCTTCCACATGGCTGTATGCACTTTTAAGAACATAAAAATGTGCTTGGATATCAGTATTTAGTTGGTAACCTTGACTTTTTGCAATACTCTCTGTTTAGCTGCCTATCACAGATATAATAGTAATATATTCTTAAAAAGTTTCAGATTGTTCACCGTAAGCATTTGCAGGTCACACCTAGTTTTCAGACATTATCTTTTACTGAGCATCAATTATATCTCTTGCTCTTTTTCAAGGTAAAATAACTGATTATGTAAACTATTTTGGTTATTTGGAAAACACAGTTCCTTTAACAGTCTGTTACTTAATATTTTATTAATCTTAATATCTGTTCGGTTCAGGACTTCTTGGTACTAGCATACATACAGATGCAATAATACAGAATTTATCATCTATACTTGCCTAGGTTGTGTCACTTTCCCTGTTGGGCTGATTTTGTTATTTATTCATACATTTATCTATAAATTTAAGCAATCCTTTGTACTAAAACACTAACATAAAGCTTCCCCTCTCCCCTTGTTCTGTAACATGAGATGAACAATCTGCTCACTCTCTGAACCTCTGAGTTAAAATTGGAGATAAAGCTATTAGTAAAGTCTTCTATGTTCCTCCATTTCTGGAAGACAAATTCCTTCCCTCTTCTACCACAAACCTCAACTTTCTGTTTCCTTCTAAAAATATTTTCCCAAGGCTTTTCCTTCAGGTCAGCTCTTTTAAACTTGAAGGCATCTGATATCTTCTTGACATCCCTTAATCCTGTGGAAACTGCGGTCTGTGTTACTGGCCCTTTCTTTGATCTCAGGTAGTTGTGGAGGAGAGTTTTATAGATTCATGGCCTTCTCAGATACTGTTGTGTTAATAAGGACTTTATCTGTGACCACTGAGAAACCTTCAGTAGTTGCATTTTAATTTCTTCACAAATTTCTGAACTCTTCCTTTAAATTATCTCATTCATTTCATTTTATGTCTGTGAGCAATTTAATTTTTGTTCTATCTTGGAGTAATAGGAATTGTCATTTCCAATTGCCCTTCTTCATCTCATGCCAACATTGTTGTCTACTGTTGGATCAGCAACATTCTAGTTTTTTGCTGGCTTTAGATGATGGGGGGATTTATTTTTTTGGGGGGGAATTTTTTCTGCTAGTATAGTAGTAAAGATACATAGAGCTCACATAAATTCTAATACCCTGTTAAATTGCTGAGGATGTACACCAGGCTTCAGGACATGATAGGCACAAAGCAAGAGGCGGATTTCTCCTGCTAGTTCTATGCCCTCCTTCCAAGGAAAGAAATTGCAAACATTGTTTCTCTTGACTTTTTTACTAAGCTGTGTGTGCAATTGTGTGTGCTGTTTGAGACTTTATAATACATTACCAAGTTAGCTGCATTGCTCAGTAAAATGTAGTTACAGAATTTTTCTTTGTATTTTTTCTTCTCCTTCTGCCTTTCCTTCTGAGATCCTCACTGGCTTTATTAGTATTTCTATTGACTGGCAGGTGCCTACTGACTTGATTTTCCAGTGTGTTAATCTCTGCAACCCTTGCTTTAAAAAGAGGCATAGCAGACAAGTGGAGTGTGGTTTATTATTCTTATGTATATATATATATATAATAAGATACAAGAAGTTACGATTCACCAAGATCACTTTCAAAGTCCATGACAATGTAAGGAATTTTAACCTTTATTTCTCAGTGCTTGGGACACCAGTTTCTACTGATCAAAGAAGCAATTAGGAATATTCTGTATTAGTGTCATTTCTGGTACGTCTATTATGCTTATCTCCACATAAGGAGGGAGATTTTTCTTTGTCTGTTTTATGTGTTCCCATGGCTTATGTCCTGATACCAGAGCAAAGCAGACTCCCTGTAGTTTGTATCGTGCTCCATTTACATCTGGCTGGTAAAGAGCAAAGTTACTCCGAGTGTATGGTTTACTGGGAGAGAAGTTTTTCAGTCAGTACTTGAAGCACACTGAGTCTCTGAAACATCAAAGTAGATAGTAAAATAAAATCTGGGAGAGAACCTATGTCAAGCTGAAATAGGAAGCAATGATGGTGTGAGGACAGTTTGGGAAGCTGAGCTGTGTAATGAAGCAGTATCTTATGCATGCTGTATGAAGCTGAGATTATGGACGTAGGAGTATCATGTAATGTGTGACTGTGAATCACTGATTCTTTGGTAAATGCCTGTGTGCATGTTTTACTACATTATATGTTAAGGGAAATATGAGATGGTTATCTCCTTTTTCCTTTTAGTGTAAGGATTTGAACATAAAGCACTGCCTAACGAGAACAGATAGGAGCACATCTGTGTTTGGTAGACAGACATGTTCTGTATTACCAGTAATACAAATAACAGGGTGGGATGCTGAACTCCAAAAAAGTGTGAGAACTGAACTGTAATCTTGAGGACTTGTACTAAAGATTTAATTCATTACTAACAAATAAACTCAGTGTTAATTAAACGTAGTGTGGGACACGAATAAGAGACACAGTCTTTATTACCTTTTCAATAGATTTATGTCATGTGCCTTTTCCTAATAGGTATTTGGGGTAATTTCCCTAGCTAAAAGAAAAAACTGTTTAGATGAACAAAATGTCAATTATAACAGGAAACCTACAGCTCCAAAGTCCAAACTTTGTCTAAGTGTCTAAAGAGATAGCTAAAGAGTTCCTCTTAAACTGTCAGTTCAGCTAACAAGCAATCAGAAAGCTAAAGATTAGGTACAGTATATGAATTTTTGACTGAAATGTAGTCACAGTGTACATGCCACTGTCAAAAATAGCCAGTGGAAAAAGGTATGCAAAATTATTAAATATAAATAAGAATAGCCACAAAAAAGTTCAAATTCTTTGGTTTTTGCTATTTACTTTTTGTGGTATTTCCTCAGAGCTCTATATACCCACAAAGATGTTTAAATGGTATCACTTCACGTGGGTATTTTGACCTATAAAGCTTTTAATCAAATACTTTTACAATCAGTAGGTTATTTTGCCAAATCATACTTTTTGTCCAAACCATTACCCAACCCTGCAATTTAGTGAAGTTCACTGAAAAGTACTAAAGGAATTGTGAGTGTTGCAAGGTACTAACTGGACAATAAATCCCAAGGGACCAATCTGAAGTAGGACTTCAGTCCTGACACATTCTCACAGAGCCTTCCTTCCCAGAACTCTTCTAGAGCACGTTCATTGCACCAGAGATATGGCAAAGCTTTGCCCCAGTTTCCCTCCCAAACCTCTGCAATTCACCAATGTTCATAATTAAAATAACTTTAAAATTAAGGTACTTGTTCTAGGTCACAATAATTACCATTGTGATTTAGGGAATATGCCTATGTATAATTTCTGAACTCACTTGGAGAATATGAACTCTGTACTTGTATCTGTGTCAGGCTGAAAACTCCATTTTCACCCAATTTTCTACCTCCATTTTGGAAAAAGAGCTAAGAAAGAATAGTCAAGCTTTGATTATACTCATTTACATTAAGGTATTTTTAAAAAATTTTGGCTGTTGCCACAGATGATCTTTGATCACCGAAGAAAGGTATCAGACATCATCTAAAGAACATGCTTGAGTGTTATAAAAGACATTTTCTGATCTAGTGTTTTGTAGAGAGGGATAGTAGATGAGAGAGATTTTTTTTGAGGTGTAAAAATTCATATCCAAGAGGCAAGGAAAGACTCTGCACTACTTACACAACTCTGATCCAAGTAGAAAGGAAAAATTAATTGTTAAAGAAATAGAATTTTTTTATTTTTTTTATTTTTTTTTTTTTATATATTTGATGGGATACCTAAAGTCAGGACAAAGTATATTGGAGATTTGCACAAGGTACACATATTATAAGCTATAACTGTTGCTTGATCCAGAGGAAGTAAATTGTAAACCAAAGTGTCAGCCAAAATGGTGCTCTGGAAAAGGATGGGTTTTTAATAACTGAAGCATTTGGGAGAGTTTGCATTAGTCATAGGGCCTAGGAAGCTATACTGTGGGAGATCTTGCCTCTCACAATAAGGTGTTATTTGGGGAATGTTATATCCTGGGACAGCATCTGGAGACCAAAAAGTAGATTTACAATTTAGCATACTTAAACTTTGAAAACTCTAAAAATGTCATCTCGATAAGTAGACCCAAAACAACAGCCTAAGGAGTGTTCAGCAAAAGGAGATTCACCAAAGCTGTGATAATTGCCAGCTATAAAAATCAACCAAACACAATAGGAACATGAAATATTCTTTTAAATCAGCTATTATTTCAGGACATGTGTTTACAACTTAAACAGTTTCTAAAGGAATTTATTGTTCACAATGTGATCTCCTGGGATGCTAAGAGAAAATTAGTGCCTTCAAGCCACCCTAACATTCTCAAGCAGTTACTATAAGATTTGGTGCTAGCTAGAGGCTTTTGTCCTCTGGTAAGCATAATCCTGATAGAACTTGCACTAAAAATCCATGGAGAAATTTAGGAGAATTTTAGGAGGAATAATTGTTGCTTCCTTTACATGGAAGGAACTTTAGGGAGGAGTTACAAAATCTTGACTATCCTTGCATATTTTCATATAGAAACAGCGATTATCTTCTATAACTTCCAGACTGAATGTCCTGGATTCCCTTAGGAATGTTTCCTTGTACTTTCTGTAAGAATTAAAAAGAGATTTTTAAAAACTCTGTTCTGCTGCAATGCTACAGCATCTTTTTATGTTGAAGGTGGTGTTCAGCTCAGAGCATACTGTAGCTTGCAGACCTAACGTAGTTTGCATACTGATCTGCTAGGGTATGCCTAGTTGCTACAATGTTCTGGCTCAGCATATCAGCTTTCATGGTTCCTCTCAAACCAGCAAGATAAGATAAATGTGTACTTTTCTCTTTCTTACAAGTAAAATGGAGTATAGCAAGGGCAGATGACTTCAAATAACATCACTCAACTTATTTCAGGCTATCTGATTGTTGGTCAATGTTTCCCCTTCATTTATTTCTCTAATCTTCAAGATACCTCTGGGCAACACTGAGTTTACAGTCTAAACCATTCATTTTCTCTGGTTATATAATTACTAACATTTTAGACTTCAACAGCAGTCTGTCAGTGTGGCAAGTAGACAAAGAAAAGCAGTTGGTGAACACCAGTTACCTTGTTACAGTAAATTAATGATATGTAGTTGGAAATTTTTAGCAATATCCAGTGATTAGCAATTAGCAATATCCCTTTAATAGAATGGGGGAGAAAATGTGATGAAAAAGCTCATGGGTGGACATAAAGACAGGCAGATCTCTTACCAATTACCATTATGGGCAAAACAGAGAAAAGTAATTTAACTTATTGCCAATTGAAAATAGAGTTGGTTATTGAGAAACAAAAACTAACTTACCTCCTTCATTTCTGACTCCTTTACCTCCTCTTCCATGCCAAGCAGCACAGGGAGATGGGGAGTGGGGCGTCGCCATCAGTGCATAACAGTATCTCTCTGTCACTCCTTCCTTCTCACACTTTTCCCCTGCTGCAATGTGGGTTCTTACCATGATCTGCAGCTCCAGCCTGGTCTCTCCACAGGCTGCAACTTACCTCAGAATATATCCTTCTGGGCTGGTGTAGGGACCTCTGCACTGCAGAGGTGGCCCTGCAGCTCCCCCACTGCTACCAGAACCTTGCCACTTAAACCAAATACAAATAAAAATAAAAAACTTGATATAGTCTTTCTCACTGAATCCCCTAGACTCAAAGGTAAGTCATACAATATTTTCTTCTGTTTAGTCAAGCATTTATCTTGAAGCTAGATATGTTCTTGAACCTACTAGTGCTATTGAAGGCCCCCAGGTTCATGGTAGCCAAAAATTTTATGTTCGTTTTCAGTTTAACAGTATTTGCAGTCATTTCATACTCATTTGTGCCAATATTCTTTGGATTAAATAGCATTATTTCCAGCTCTCATTTTTGTTATATTTGCCAGAAAGAACCATATCCTTTCTTGGCACTGCACTCACTAAGCTAAACAAGCTCCAGGTTGTGCTGGGAATTTTGGTCTTCATCTGTTCCAACTTTAGTTCATCTTTCACAAAGATGACTGAGCAGAACTTTGCATGGCGTCACTGAATGTGTCTCCCTGATGCCAAACACTCAGTGTTTCCTGACAGTTATGGAAAAACTTAATTTGAAGCATTTTAGGCATCTTCTGTCATGTCCACTTTGGATTGATAGTTGACACCCATCATATGATCAAATAATACATACAGGTCTTTACTTTCTCTGTCGTTTCAAAATAAGGAGATCCTTCATCTACTTCATCTTCCTTGCTATTAGGATATTTAACCTACTCCTGCTTATTGTGCCAAAATCTTCCATGAAAACCTTGTTATTTTTGTATTAATATTTGGTACAAGGGTATTGTATCTTGTACCAATACCAATATTTGGTACTGATGTGAATATCTGTGAAGGAGAGAAATTTGACCATTAAAGGAGGTGAAACAATTCCTAGCAAAAATTTGTGATAGGGAGATGACAAATAAGTATAACTAACCATCCCTGATAGATAGGGCTATCTGTTAAACTGTGTTAATTTCTAAGTAAGAAGGAAGTTGCAGAAACTCAAACAGTTTAGTAAGCTAGGTGTTGGATGAGTGAAATATTTCTAAGTGTACTGTAAAGAAGAGGTTCTTTACCGGTTAAATGTCTTAATAATGCTAATAAAAACAAGTAAAACAAAGCACCACATACCCCTTTACTCACATACTAAGTTGTTCTTATCTTGAATGACTTGTGGGCTCCAATAAAACTGATCTGTTCATCTTTCCTGCTTGAGAAGAAGGAAACCTTAAGAACAAAGAGAGAGTTGCTTCCACCTGCAGATCTCAGAAGTGTGTTTTTATTGTTATACACTTGTCTATAAGCTACCAAGATGATAACCACAGAGTGGCAGTCACACATACTGCTTTCATCTTTTTTTATCCCCAAAATTTGTTCCCCTTTCTTTTTTGTGTCTCCATGTCAACAGTAATTAATGAAGCTGTCGCAGGTGTTTTTATGCCAGAAATTCTTAGGTCTGTTAGTTGACCAAATCCATGCACCTGTAGCTTTTTCATTAATGCTGAAGTTATCCCTATTTTCTAGCCTGCTGGAAAAACAACATGCAATTGATTTGATATTTGAAGCAAATACATGGGCTGGCACCCAAATCTCAATGCACCTAACTATGCCTGAACAATATGTCTATCAGCTGCTTAAAGCTGTGAGCATTCATGGACTGATATAGTATGAAACTCATGAAATACACAAGTTTCTTCTATTCAGTTATGTTTTCCTTTAAAATGGAGATTTATAATTTCTTTAGAAATTATAAAATTTAGAATTTTGTTTAGTTCTCAAAATTCTAGAGTGAGGATAACAATAATTTATGTAACCTCTGCCTGAAAATAGCTGAAGACATTTGCATTTTCAGCTTTGGTTGTTGATAAGTGTAGTAATTTGCTTTTCATGTAGAAAAACAGAGGCTTAGGGGTGAATGGTTTTAGTGCTTTTCAATTCAGAATGCCTCATCTTCTTTGGGTGTACATTCTGTGTAGCACACCAGGAGTGATTTTTGATAGTAAAGTTTTAATGCACATCATAGAGCTCCCACAAAGGTTGTTTTGCAGTATTTTGTCTTGTTTTGTTTTGCTTTGTTTCCACAGATTTGCTGCCCAGATGATTTACAATTTCTTATATCGCAAGGGCCACATTGTTGATGAAATTGGTTTTTTTCCTCAAGAAATATTATTCCTTCTGAAGGAACAGAAAGTTCTTGTAATTATCTGAGAGCTCTGAAAAGCTTGAAGTTGCAGAGACATGTTGATTCAAGAGATTTATCACTTTGGAGCTCTGTCTGACTCATATGCTGACTGGGAAGAGCTTAGTAACAGAAATCGTGATTATCCTATCATGAAAATGTTCATCTTGGTATGTGACTTCTGTGTTAGCTCAGATACCTTTATTTCTTCTGTTAATTCTCAGCTAGATATTGTAGGTTACAGTATCTCCTGCAGAATAAGGTGAAGAATCAGACTTGTCTTAGTGTAGAATAGGTAATATCAATAGAAAATCAATAAAAGCATATAATTCACACCTAATATAGCCTATAATTTTATCTTTAGTACTAAATGGTCATTAATGCCTGCAAAATGATTGTTAGGGTGCCATTTCACAGTATGCTACATCTGACCTAACTGTGAACTAGATATACCAAATTGAGGGTCCCATCAGGATGTCCAACCACAAGAATCTGTCTTGCCACACATTTTTCTATCTTACTCATGTTGAAAGTAAGGATTGTGTGAGCTCATGATGAGTTCGGTTCACTAATCTAACTAAACACTAACTCAGTAAAATAACCAGTCTCAGTTGTTATAGTCAAATTAATACAAAAGTCAGTACAAAAAAAAAAAAACAGCAGAGAGAGCAGAAGAGCTCCTTCAGAGAGTATATAATCAGAAACATTCTGAATTTGCTTGGAGATGAGAAAATGCTTTTAACAAGCATATCTTCTGGTTCTCAGGAAAAGCACAAGCATCTCCAATAGTATTTTTCTAACTCCAGGAGATGAAAGAAGGAAACAGACTTGGTTTGCAAGTGTTTTAGATTGTAGTTCTTTTTTATTATTTTATTTATTTTTTTATTTTACTAAAATAGTTTCTCTCTCAGCTGTATCAGAAGAATGAAGTACAGACTGTCTTACAAGGTAGGCAGAGAACCCCTAGCCTTAGCCCAGGCACCAAGGGAGCAGAAATAAACACATACAACACAGCAACCACCTTCAGTAATTGTAAGGGGTCCCCATGATCAATAGGCCCTTGCCAAGGTCTGCAGAGCAGTGAGGTTCAGCAGTGTGGGAAGAGGTGTGATAGGCTGCTGTGTTGTGCTGTGCACAATTCTCCTGGAGGTCCCCTCAGCACAACTCCTGTCCCTGGATACATCCAACACACCAGTACTGCTGGGCTTACCCTGGCAGGGAGAACAGAGCTTTACAAACCCTCTTCCCACCGTCTAACACTATGGTTGGTGATACAGCCTGAAGAATTTGTACCTCCTTCCTCCACTAAATCAGAATTTCCTCGGGTTTCTCATTTCTTTGTCCTTTCTTACTCCCACAGACATATGCCATCACCCCAATTCAGGGAATTGCTCTTCTCTCCTTAGTCACCCCAAATTTGAGACAGATTGCATTTGAACACAAACCCTACTGCCTTTAATGGAATGTGGTTAGACTTATGGTTTCTGGGGAACTGCTGGTTTCTTCACATATTCCTTACCCGTGAAGCTGCATTTTGTTGCTTGGATTAAGTGAAAGTAAGAAAAAAAGTGAAATACTGAAAACTGAACTGAACAAAGAAGTGAACATCACTTGGAAAACAACCCTCTAAAAATTATACATTTCAGATTTTAAAGAATTTTTTAGTTCTCGCTATCTTTGCTTTTGTTGGTCAATTTGTAATTTACCAGATTTTCCTCAGAAAATTAAATATATACAATAAATATGTTGACTAATTATGAGATAAATTAATTTTCTTTGTTAGATAATTCCTTAGAATTTTTGACAGTTTAATAAAAATGTCTAAAAATAATTTTTCCCATTGTATTTCTACTCATCTGCATTAGTTTTAAAAGCTACCTGCAACTCTGTCAATGATAGTTGGTTCATGGATACCATGAATGAAATATTTTCAGGGTCTTCAGATCTTTTGTATTACCAGGGTAGTGCAAGGTACTAATTTCTATGAATAAGAAATTTATGTTCTGAACTCTGTCCCTGTTAATCAACATTAATTGTATATATACATATATGTACACATACAAATATGTTTATATACATATAAACATTGTTGGCTTTTAGTTCATTAGGCTTTTTGGTGAATATAAAAATCCATCCAGAGATACAAAATTCCAGAATAGGGTCTAGAAAAGAATAGAATGGCAAGAATCATCTCTGAAGTTTGCTCTCTGTTAAACCATTAATCTTGTTTTATAATTCACATCACTCTTTACAGTGCCACTCAAGACTAGGAAAAATGTCATTTTCTGCTAACAGCCACCAGTGTAAGACAGCATATCACACAAGATATACCAGTCTGGCTCTTTGCAGAGTTAAAAAAAGGTTTGAATAAAGCCATATTGGTTGAAAGCACACCTAATGGCGATCCCCCATTGTATTACATTTGTGTTGTAAAGTAAGGTAGACTAAGAAGAAAATAATTTTCTGTTTCCATGTCAACTTGAGATGGAAGAATACAATCAATACTTGCTTTTCATTTTGATGGGACAATTTTATGAAATTATGTTTTAATTGAAAGGAAAATTCTGGGGTAGAAAAGAATGTGGCTTATCTGACTATTTTGATTTCAGTTATATATAATAAGTATAATAAATTGAAGAAATTAAGTATAATAAAGGGATTTTGATATCATCTTTCCTGTAAAAGTTCAAAAGAGAACAGATATGAAAATACCATTTTTCTGTGATGGGATAAGCTTTGCTATGATTTTCCTACCTGAAACTGTTCCCATGCTCAAATTCTTAAATTTGACACCACAGTAAAATTTTCTCTCTGAGTGCAACCTCTGTACCACTCCATCTCCCCACCTGAGGCCACTAGTGCTTCAGACATTTGAGAAGGAACCAGTGTCACTCACAAGGCTGACATGAATATTTGCAAAGCTGAGTTGCATAGAAGGAGACTAAGAGGAGACTTCAAAGTTTTAAGGACCTAGCAATCAGGTCTAGAGCTTCACTGAAATCACTGCAGATATTATATGAAACCTCATCTATAACATGTTGGTAGGGGTCTGGCTTGAACGTACAGAAGGCTGAATACAATAAGAGGTATTGTATGCTGCCCTCACAGAGTCTGGTTTTCGCCTTGTCCTGTGCTTGAGAATCTTGATAAGCCTATTCCTTTTGAAAATCTCAAACATATTTTTATATATCAATTACTACTGATAATGATTGCTTTCTGAGTGCAAAGAATATCAAGCATATTATACCAACGATTTAATGGGAGGCAAAGTACTTCCAGAGAAGTTGGAAATAGCTGCATAAATACCCTGCCGGGAGCTTTGTTATTAGCCAGCTCCAAGTAGCTTTTTGCTCAGAACTCAAACCCCTAAGATCATCAGTTTGAGAAATTTAAGTCTTTTACCTATACAAAAAATTTATCCCAGGATTCTAAAAAACCTTCTCAAGCTAACAATATGCTAGTCGTCCAGCTTTCAAAGACACTTGCTGAAATCTTCAATCAGTAATTCTTACTAATACAATTTGCATTTTGTACCTCTCAGTCTTAAAAAGTGTTTTGTAACTTTTACTGTAATGATGTTTTCAAAGAGCTGCAAAAACCCTCCAAAATAAAACCAAAAGCATAATTGCATATTATCTTTCACACTCTGAAAGCAGCTTATTGTTCTGCCAACTTGTAAACAAGGAATAGTAGTAGGGAAAATTTGTTTGAATACCTTTTTGATGCAATTAACTTGCTGTGTAACTTGGCTCATCTTTTAGAACTAAGCAGAATTGACTAGGTTTTCATGTATTTTGTACTTAAACATTTTGTATGTCTGTTTTGCTTGTGTGTTTCTAATCATTCAGGGCACTGATCTTAGTATCAAAATACCTGGGTTTGAGTTGCAAGAGATTTATAGAAAGACATGCTGAAAAACAATATCTCTGCCTACTCTACACACAAAATTACTGGTGCATTCTTCCCACTATATGAAAAAAAAATCAAATCACTGGATAATTTTAGAATTTGATTGACAGCTGCTTTCATTCAGCTTTCAGTGCTGTTAAATTACTAATAATACAGTTTGGTGACAGCAGTAGGGTTATACTCCAGGAAAACTACAAATTAGATAAAGAAGATCTTTCATTAAAGTCAGAAAGGAACTGAGAAGAGAAAGCTTGCTGTGTGTTGCTGATATTGTCCTAACACATATTGTTTGACTAGTATCTGTGTTGATTTGGGTCCAAGCATCTGTACTTGGAAAAGACCACAGTCATCAGTCCAAGCTGTTATGAGCAATATTATTGAGGAGCCAGCACAAAAGGGTTGTGATGGATGACAACAAAAACGCCGTTCACAGGAAATTAGATTTTCTAAGTGCTGAAGAGAAACATTAGAGAACTCAAACACCAGTAAATAACTGCTTTCTCCATCCTTTACGCTGGAGGAGGAAGCACTAATGTTCCTACAACCCAGAAGGAATGTTGTTTTAATAATTGAAACTGTGCACTTGATCTTGCGTACAGATCTTTTGTTTCATTAGACATAAAGGCAGTTCTGATTCTTAAGTGATTATTCTTCATGGAGGCACAAAAATACATACTGAAGAAAACAGTATACAGACGTTTAAAATGTATCTACCAAAATGCATCATTGTTGTCTTTATTTAGGTCATTAGCAAATTATTTTTTTTTTCTGGTCATCATTAGGAAGACAACCCAAATGAGAAATAAAACAGAAAGGCTTTGATTTCAAAGGCAGCTGTTAGTGACAGGATCTTTAAGCAAGCATTAGTCAGATTAGGTTCAGGTAATAACGTGTCGAATGTAGGTGATGGTTGACATGATTCATTAGTTCTGTGTGTTTGTAAAATTAGAAATCTTGGTATCTTCTTTAAATCTATGTTATATACCATTATATTTCTTTCTGCACTTGATAAAACATTATTGATAAATGTTTACTGATAACTAACTCACCACAATACTTAAGAGTCAGAACCACCCATCATCCAGGTATCTGGAGGGGAAGAAAATGGAAGGAGCCTATCACCAGGAACTTGTGTACATGCTGGGAGTTTACTCACAGCACTAAACCAGCCTCTTCAGAACCACAGTTACTGGTATGATTTGTTAGTTTGTTTTTATCAGTGGCTATGCTAATGCATCACAGACTCAAGGAGGTGCATGATCTCTGCCTCAAAGATTTAACCCAAAGTCACATTTGACCCAACGGAAGATCTTTGATAGGCTATACTTAGAGAAAGAGATTTATAACTTATGAGGGGTCACTTGCTCTTCTTAGGTCATTGTCATTTTTCACAGAAAAATAAAAACTAAGATGGTCAGATGGTCATTTAGGCTGTTGCCTAGTTCTAGGGCTTGAGGTATTTCTGCCAAATGTTTTGATCCAACTAAAGCAATGATGAGCTCACAACATGCCTAGGAAATCTGATTGATTATATTAGGATGATTAAAAAAATAAATACAACTCACTATAAATCTTTTCTGAAACTGAAGCTTATTACTTACTATTACTCAACAAATATTAGAAGATGCTTTTCCTTTTTGTGACAGCTTTGCATAGTGAAGAATGTCCTGTTGTTTCCCTTCATTCTTACCCACCTTAGACAAAAAAACGCTGCTTTTTCAAGTTGTTTCTGTTAGAGTCCTTTTCATTCCTGATATTCAGCTGTTAACTCACTTCTACAGGTCTGTGTCCTTGAAAAATGGTTCCCTGATACTGACATAAACCCATGTCTGAAGCTATTCTAATTTTGTCGAGTCATTCTTCAGGGACCACTTTGCACTTGTCTTGACTGACTTGTATTCTTCAGGGTTTAAAATTACTTTTTCTGATTTGTCCAAATCTCTTTGAATTCTAATCCTGTCTCCAGTGTGCCTCCAGTTCTTCCCAGACTATTGCTAGAATAGTTATTTTAATTTTACTATCTGTGTGGTTATTTCATGTATCTTATTGGTGTTGGGATGTGATGGTTTGGACTAGATGTAAGTTTTGAGCATAAAAGCCTTCTAATAATATCAAGATCAGCCATTTCTGCCATATAGACAGTTACATGGTTTTTCCCTGCTTCTCATATCATCAGTAAGCTCAGCTCAAAGTATTTACAATATTAATGACTTGATGTGTTTGGCTTCTTTTGCAGTTTTTCTCTATCAACATTTTTCAGCTGAAGTACTGAAACAAAACGTCTGCATTATTATTTACACAAAAATACAAATGGTTTATCTTGTAAGTGATATTACATGACTTGCAAAACCATCTTTCTGGTTAGAATATTTTAACAGCTAAGGTCAAATTTCTACTATGAAAATGTTATTTTACACATCTTGGAATGTGCTTTTAACTCAATTTTTTACCCCCTGCTCAGGAGTGCTATTATACAGATCCAGTTCTGTATTATGACTGCATTTTAGTAACCAAATCCAAACCAGCATAGCCTTAGTGACTTCATTGTAGCTACAGTGGTTTATATCTGCCCAGTGTCTACCTCTCACTTTTTTTTATTCAGCTTCTAATTGTTATGAGTATTTCCCCTCATTTGTGTTACACAGACAATGATATGCAATATCGATACTCTAGTGATGTTAATCTCTTAAATCAGTGAAGATACTTCTGTCTCAATGAACATGTATGCGTAATAGGATGTGATAGTCAATCAGACTAAAGGTCACTTCCGTGTGCTCTTCCATGTAGTTTCTGTCTACATAATTCAGCGTTAGGAATGACTTCAAATACACCTGTTCTTGGAGAGTATATTGCTTGGTGGAAAATGATATAATTTAATTTTCTATCAGTATCATACATTTATGATTACCAATGAATCATTGTTCCGCAATATTATACATTTTAATCAAATGTTCCCTGGGGCACATTTTCATTTCAGATCATTAGTGTGATTCTTATTGAAGTACAGAAAGAAATGTAATGGAAAACACCTAATAGCGATCTGAAAGGCAAAAATTTGTATAGAGGGTTCAAAGTCTATTAGAGTCCCATTTTGACCCATTACATAGTCCTTTCAAATTTAAGCAGTCCAGTGCTTCAATTGTATGCCTATAGCATATAGATTTTTTCTTCTCTTGCTTTTAGCTGTAATGCTTAGTAAAGTGAAAAAAAGGTGAAACCTTTCCTTGCTGTGTTTCTTTTTGCACGGTAGGTGTTACTGAACAAAACACAGCTTCGGGCAGTTTCAAATATTGGACTTCAGCTTTCATAAGCTAGAGGTTAGACTGAAAATTTCTCTGTCATCACAACACAGCACGTATTCCAAGTAGCCAGCAATAAAGGAGGAGGAGGAGGATAGCCTGCCAGATATCTCAACAAATCCGCATCTGGAAAGAAGTAACAGCTGTAGTAGCTACTCTACTATGCTACATGTATTTATTTCATTAGAAGTGGTAGAATTTCTTACAATAGATCCTCTTACTTTTTTTTTTTTTTTTTTTTTTTTTTTTAACATTTAAAATACAGTAAGGAACACTTGAATAAGACCAGAATCTGTAGCAGTGGATTTTAGCGTTTTTCTGTAGAAATATGGACAGATAAAGAGTAAGGCTCAGTTGATCAGGAGCAGCTTGGAGAATAAAATGACTAACTGGCCTAAGTTTCCAGAATACTTTACCTGATGACTTTTCATTCTTGAGGTCAAAAGGAAGCTGAGATCTCATCATCAACCCATAACTTAGTCCTGAAAGGTGATGTGCATTCTGCCCCCAATACAGAAAAACATATATGCTTCAAGGCTTTACTGTTTTATGCCCAGAATACCCAACACTCCAGTAAATTAACAGTCCTTAAAGACTTCCTTTGCTCAGAATTTATGATTTTATCATTATAAATAAATCATGTTTTTGTCGTTCAGCATATTAGCTGTAGGAATGTCATTGTGCTTGCAATTAAACACATTGTAAATTTCTGCCATTGCCACTCTTTCTACCAGTAGTTGTATCAGGGAGTCATGCTAAATATTTCTGTCTTGTATAAGACTGAATATATAAAATTCAAGGATTTACTTCTTGAAGGAGAAAGTATCATCACACTTTCCACATCCTTGACATTTTCCCTAAGTTTCTCATGAAAGATCCAGCTAATAATCCAGCATAGTTTTTAGTCTATAAAGCCACATCTCTGATTTTTTAAATATCATTAGATTGTTAGATCCATTTAAACTGCAGAAATGTTCCTTGGTTAAATAATTCTTGTGTATAAAATGATGAGCATCCTCAGAAGGTTTAATTCAGCACTGAAATTTTTTTTATTCAAGCCACTTCCATGAAGGCACTAGACGGCTGCTTCTTTTCTTTATCTCTTGCTTAGGCGCAGTTATGTCCAAATCAGAACTTTTCAAACATATTTATCCAGAAGTATCCTAGTACAGTCCAGATGTTTTGATTAGAATCAAAACAACATGGAGAAGAATATTGGGCTATGCTTATGAAAAATGTGAACAAGCTCTGCAAGACGCTAATGCTAAAGAGAAACTCTTAACTATTTGGTTTATCTTTTTTTTTTTTTTTTTTCATATTGGAATTAACTGACAAGTTATTTTATTTGTTCTCCTGCTGTTGCTGCTTCTGGCTTTATGCTCCTGGAATTACTGCTTTTGTGTGAGACAACATTGTAGGGATAAGAGCTGCGTGCACTACTTGAGGGCTTTGATTTAATCTTTTATGGTTTTACAGTAAGGTCAGAGCATTTCTGAATTTTACAGGCTTCACACTAAGTGAGATTTCAACGAATTTGCACAATATTTCAGAATATTATCTTAAGGAGCTCAAGCTTCTTCTGTAACAAGTCTCAAATGTGTCATTCAAGAGGCATAATCCTGACGTCTAGGCTAAATTTGGACAGAATTTTCTTGCTCATGTTACTGTGTTGAAATTACTGACGTAGCTTTGAAATACAGTAGTCAGTTGGAACCATCTCTTAAAGAAGCCCTTTAAGAATGGATAGGAGCCCTTTTAAACAAACATTTTACAGTGAAGGCAATTTTAACTAAGCAGTTGTTAGAATTTCATTTATTCATCTGTAATAAGTTCTGCAGTATGTATCACAGAAAGATAGAGTTTCTACATATCTGATAAAATTCACAGTCCAGAAAGTATTAACTAGTAATTTGAGGGGAGGAAATAACAAGTTTCTTTTGCCGTTGTTATGAATTCACTTAGTGGGTATTATATGCTGAAGACAGTTTAGGAGGGGTTTTGATAACAGTGGTGCAGCATCTTGTTTAGTAGTATTTTTGTCTGAGAGGATGAGATGAAAATATCAAATGCCAAATGAGATCTGTTAGTCCGACAAATATGTGTAAGAAATGTTTAACAAAAATAAATAAAGTTTGGACAAAGTCACTGATTATTAATTCCCCAGGTGAATATTCTTAACAATATCTTGAAGAATATAATAAAAATCATATGTAGAAAAATAAAATTCCAACTTAGAAATACCACAGAGGCAAAGGTTTCACTGGAAAATATGCTTTCTCTGATATCTCTTCCCTGCAACCATGACTAAAAGATAAAATTCTTTTGAGCAGGGTGATTTCAAACATTGCTTGACTCAGAATTGAAGAGCAATTAGGAATGGATTTTCTGGATGTAAATATAAACACTTGTTTATTTTGGTGCGTGTAGTTTCTATTTGCTAATGATATGTATTTATTTTAATTTTATCAGATAGTTATCCTGCCTGACAAAAGAAACTGTAACAACCCTGACATCGGTAGGATCCTAAAGGCTTAATCACTTGCAGCACAGTTTTGCCAGCAGGAGAGATTATTATCCACTGCTTTCTCACAGCCATTTGTCACTCTGGGGAGATTATTTTCCTCCCAGATCTATTAGCTCAGTCTCAAAAATAAACCACATTAGTGTAAACACTTTGAATAGTATTTTGCTAACATGTCTAAGGATATATATTTGTTGAGTAATGAGGTTTTATTTCTGAATTAACTGCCATAACGGTTGTGTCACTGGTTACTCGAGAAAGGAAAATGGTAGCTGTTAATTTGGGGTATATTGCACCTTGAAAAATAACCAGGTTTGATCCGAAGAACTCATTAAGCTATACCATAATAAAGCGCTGTAGTAAATTCGTTATTAATTCTGAAACACTGACTTTCTCAATGATCTTTAACCTGTTCCCTCCTCTTTTTTTTTTTTTTTTTAATTTAGCTAGCCAAGTATATGAAGTTGTCCAATACTAGTGCTATAGATGGTGAAAGCATTACAGTTTTTAGTTTCAAGGATTAAAGTGTGTAAAGAGCATCTAAAATCAGTAATTATAAATAGATATGACACTTTGAAAAAAAAGACTTATTAAATCACTCTAAAGTAATACCAAATACCTACAGAATTTTTTTAAAAAAACTTAATAGTCAGCATTAATATAGCTATCATTGATTATTTATTCCAAACAGTTGCCAAAAAATTGCCAAAAGGTGTTTTATTAGGTATCATATTTTCTCAGTCAATTCAAGCTATTGTATTAGGAGAAAGTATCTCAAAGGAAACTCTTACAGATGGCCCACTTCCTGAACCTCAGTGATTTCCTGAAGTTTAAGTACTCAGATTTCCTTTACTAGTAATTACATACAAAATGATACAGTCCTGACTGCATCATTGTGTAGTGGAGTGCAGCCACTCAGATGGGTTTGGGTGTCCAGAGTGCCAATTCCCCAAAATGTGTTTTCCCTAACCCTAAGGGATCTGGAAGAAAAATAAAAGTAAAAAAGTGCTACTCTACTTTTCTGAGCTGGCTAATAAGCCTCCTTCTGACTTAGGTCAGCAAAACAGGCATTTTCTGGGAGCTTTTTGTCCTGCTCACAGGATCAGGCTTTCATGCAAACACTCCTGGTGTAACACCCTACATTTAGAGTAGCAGCATCAATTTTAAAAATCACACATTTAAATTTAAGTCCTGATTTTTTTTTTTTTCTGTTGAAAATATATTTTAACTATTTCAGTATGTTTACTTTGTGGTTTGTATTACTATTTTTATTGTGTTGTCATATTTCTGAGGACACCAGAACCAGTAGAGAGATTTTATTTCTTAATAAGTGAATGTACAGGTAAGTTACAAAAATCATCACTAGAAATTTGTATCAGAAATAATATCTGAAACAATTACTGCTTCTTTTTAAACAAATCTAATTTCTGTCAGTGTCCTAGTTCAATAGGTCACCAGCAACACTTTGTTCAGTATCTCCCATTAGACCTTTGAAAACTTGAATTATTCATTCTTCAGAAAATACCAGCTGGTGTTTTTATGCCTGTTTTAATATTTTATTCTTTTTTTAGTTTCAAAATATATACTTAAGAGGGTTCTTTTCTTTAAAAGTAAATAAAGTCAGACAGATAGAAAAACTGTTCTTTTGCAGCCTGTTGCAAAAAGTTATGGAAACTTTTACAAAAATGCTGTAGTTGAGAAGTTACTGTCAGAATCAGGAGTATTCTTCCATATCAGTGGCAAGGATTTCTGATTAGTTCTGGATTTTTCCTTTAAATTTGTACTATTTGTGAATAAGATTAGATTAAATGGATGTACATGGGATTTTCAGAAGGAATTAAAATTGGACCCTTTCCTTGTTACTGCTTCTTTCAGTATATATTATGTCACCAAGTTGCTGCCATTATTCTTTTAATTCATATTAAAGTGAGAATTATTGGTCCTCCTGTAAGTATCAGTAATGACTATCTATTAAAATTTCTGATATATATAAATGTTTCAGTACATGTTCAGGGCTAGAAATGAAAGATAATTTCTGTGCAAATAATTTTCCACTCCATTATCTTACTGCTTTAATTCTGCTTCCCAATCTTTAACAATTGAGTCTAGCTGTAGTGTTTCTTTTCCAAAACTATCTCTGTACCTTTTCACAAGCTATATACTCTATCCATAGTACAGTTTCCTGTGCTCTGGTTTGACAAACCATTGCTTTCTCTTTTAACTGATTACAAAAAACACATCTCATCCATTTTGCTACATTTACATAGATCAGTAATATCTGTTGTTTTATCATCTTATGGCTTATAATCATCTTTTAATCTTCTTGAATGTGGATTTTGTTCAATGGAATTAAGGACTCGTTCCATTGAGTTAAAATCACACCATAGTCTATATAAAACAAGACCTACAATGAACTATTTATTATATTCAGGTATTTCTTGGAGTTAAATTTAATGAGTGACAAGGTCTGCAAATTGAACAGCTTACTGTTACTCATGTCTTGCTGCCATAGTTTTAAACAACAATCAAGTTTTCTCCACCTAGCTATTAGATGTCTAGTAACCTCCTTAGAAATAAGAAACAAAGTATTATGTCTCCTGTTTGGATTTACTTTAGACCAGAAGAATCAAGTGCTTTATTCAAACATAAAATGAGAATTATATGCCAAGGACTGTATAATTTTTTCTTTTTTTTTTTTTTTTTTTTTTAAGAAATTACTACAGACTTGCATACCTACTTATAATTATTTTTGTGTGTCTTAATTAGAAAGTATACTGTAAAATGTAAAAATACATATATGTAGTCATTCTGGATTTTTTAGTATGATGTAAGTATTTTTATGAGAATTTATATAGCTACATATATTTGTCCATATATGGATATGGTCATATGTTTATCTGCTCACCTAATTTGAAATTGAGCAACAAAACCCATTTAATTTTGTAGATGGCATTTTTGACCATAAGGTTTCTGTCTCCAGCAGCTGACATTAGGGAGCTGTGCTGTTTGGATTCGTGCATGTATGTGTAAGGATCCATAATGAGTTTTGTTATTTCTCTAATTTATTGTGTCTGCCTTAGTTACATTGTCTGGGAGTTATTGCTGAGTCTCTATACTTCACACTTTGAAGACTTAACTGTGGCTTCTAGTTTGAACTGTCACGTTGTGAGCACCCTGAAGTAACAATGTGAAATTACTACTTTCTTTAAAATGTGGCTTGTGTTCCACTGGAAAACAGAAAATTTGAAGAAGTCATGAGGAACTCAAAAGGAATTTCAGTTTATCTGGCAACAGTTTTGAGCTGTGCCCAAGATGGCTGAGATTGGTGTGTGAATGGGCTATTGGAAAAGAAGAGAGCAGTGTTAGGAAATTTGCCAAACTATAATAATAAAAAAGTCCAAGGTATTTTGTTTAATTACAGTCAACAATGGAAGTGACCTGGAAAAGCCCTATCAGACCCTTCTATAAAAGTAAACAGCAAGTGGATTTGCTTGCTTTTAGGCCTGGTAATACCCAGTAGGAGAGTTTATAGTAGTATGGTGAGAGTGTGGTTTGTCAGGATCCCTGGGGAATCTCTCTGGACTGAACAGATTTGCCCTGGCAAGAACTCCCAAATCATTAACCCTTGCTCCAATGGGACTGCAAATACATTTTTTTATTAGTGATAGGACCTTTGGGCAGGGGGTTTCTCTAGTGGAAACCTGCTTCTTGTTGCTTCCTGTGTGCTAGCAGTACAATACCTGGTGAGCCACTTCCCATTTCCTTGTGTACACAGTGATACAGGTAGAAAGAGTGAAAGTCTTAGCTAGAAATTCGGAGAACTGGGACATGAAAAGCTGAGGTCACTAAGGGAACAAATGAAGATACCAACCTTATATTAAGGAATTATATATAGTTAAATCATAGACAGTTTCCACAAGGCAAGAAGGGAATATTGCTGCTGGAGGAGGGATATGGGAAAGGAAGTTTGAGAGGTGTTTATCCAGTCTACACAGCAGTAAGCAATAAGTTTATGTCAGGATGATACATTTCTGTCAAGGCAAGACAGTTATCTCAATAGCAGATTTTGAACAGACTTCCAGAAATACTCTCTGAAACTAGGAATGTAATAAATGCTCAAGTGAGAACTGTAATATGAAATTTAAAAGGAGAAATGGAAGCTGCAGGCAAGAGAGAATAAATTAAGCACTAGCAACAGAAAAGCCCTGCAACCACAGAAAACTACATGTTTTAATAATTACAAAGTCAGGAGGCTGTAATCAAACATCGCCGTATGTTGCAGCAGTTTCTTTCTTTTATCTTGCAGCCTGAATTGCCAGAGGGAGGACTTGTAATCAGCATCAGCATGCTGCAGTCAGTGTTTGTGCGTGTGTGCTTGTGCATGCAAGTGTTGGCTCATAGAGAAAAGCATCTTAAAAAGTTCTCAGAAAAAAAATAGAGGTTTAAACTCTTATTTAGTACGTGATATTTCTTTTATGTTTCAGTGTTATTCCTTCCTTAGGTCTTTTGCAAGGGTTAGCAAAGCATCAGTATAGAAAGCCAGTGATCAGTTGAAACTTTTTTCCTGATGTTTTTGTGCAAAGGTTTCAAAGTTCCTTTATAAACCAGATTTCATATCTCTTTATTCAAACAGCTAATTTTACCAGGACTTTTGGCTGGTGGAAAAAAAAAAAAAAAAAAGTCTCTGCCCCCAGTGGTCCTCATAATGGTCTGTGAATTAACCAACATTTTAAATGTTCTAATTCATAGAAAGACTAACAGAAATTGATTTTTGTATTTTTTTCATATAACTATTGCATGTGTTAGATAAATCTTATTGTTATGATAGTGTATAATCATCTAACATTTTTCAGGCTTTTGTTAGTTAATAATTTAATGGTTTTGCTATACAGGATATCCTTCAGATGAAATAGATGCCTTTCAAAACTTTCATGAACAAAGATGACAATAAATACAATTTCTGATCTCAGAAAGTAGCTTGGAATATCTCAACTTCTTTCTTTTGCAAGGATTAACAGGAAAACATCTTTTATCTTCCTTCAATATTGAATAACATTCTGTACCTTCCCCCCAGCTCTGTGATGTAGAAAATGAAATCATGGTTCAGCACTATGTGAACTTTGGCAGCAACATAAGCCTAAAAAGCTCCCACTTTCCCAGCTTAACTGTTCATTCTCGTCCCACCTGAATACATAACTGTCCCAGGGATGCAGACAAAATTATTTGCAGAGACGTGCTGTCAGCTGTGACAGGAAATAGAGCCAGGTTTGCAAAGGGAAGGGCTGTTCTTAAGCAGTGTGATGCTGTGATGGGAATCGGTGTCAAGGAAGAGAGAACTAGATGGGGATCCTGAGCTCAGGGACTTGGGATCTGCCATTGAATCACAGACTTAGGTTTACTAAGAGGAAGAAATTTCACATTTTTTTGTACTTTGTAAATTATTTAAACGTTATTTCAAAATGGTGCAAATGCATCCTAATACTTTACATATTTGCAAATATGTGACTCCTGAATTTTAATAAGCTTTTAAACCATCTATGAAATTTTTATCAGTTAAGTTCTTATATTCACCACTTATAAGAATTTGTTGATGCAAAGTGGCTTCTTTAATTATGACTTTTAGAACACTAGTGAAAAATTGACAGTATTTGAACAGTGCTATCCAGATCATTAATTCTTAAATTTATCTGAGATTAATTATAGTCTCAGAATGCAACTGTAGTCAAGATGGACTAGAAGGCTGAGTAGAAGTTCTGCATTTTTGACACAAGTCATGTTTGTGTACCAAATTACACACCGGTCCTTACAGAGGATGGAATTTACAGGAATGTATTTGTTATTTCTAACCAGCCTAATCGTAAATCCATCACACTTACCCAACCTCTAGAATTCATCATACACACATACTATGTATTTTTAATTAACTTAGTGGTTGTTAAGACTGTCATCTGCTGTGAGCTTAGAAGTGGATTCCAGCTGGAACTGTACACACAGTTGTAAAAGCTACAAGAGTAGCTGCATCATTCTTAAGGAAACCAACACTTTTGAAATTAAACATTGCTCTTACTACTCTGTTAGCAGGAACACTGCACTGCATCTAACTACATTAAATAATTTATAAGAACTCTGTACCAAGGAATTGTAAATGTAAACATCATGTTACACTTGGTTTCAAGGCTAGTTGATCAATGGGAAGGACTGGTACTCTTTTCTCCTATTTCTTCTTCATAATGTTTTTAATGAAGCATTTAATGAATGGCACAATTTTTGTATTCTTTAAATCTCTTTGCAAAAGGGAAAAGTGTATTCTTCATTACTTTGTTGTGCCCCTTTTCCATCTTGTTCAAAAATGTTATTTTCATGGAAGCAGCATATAGATCATCAATGGAAAGTAGAGCTCTTTACCTCGAGACTGGCACCTTAGCACCTGAAAACTCTCAGTGTTTTCACTGAGCATTTTCAAGGCTTGGTGCCTTCTGTCACTGTCACCCCAAATCAAAATAAACTTTATGCAAACTGCCAAAATTTGCAGAAAAATGTTATCAATCCAAGTATGGAATATGAATCTTAAGCTCCAGACAAATCCTACCGAACTCTGTGGAAAATTTGTTGCTGACTTTGACAGTGGGCTTAGAAGTGACCTACTCCCGAATGATCTAGGTCAGAGCTGACTCACCTGGGGCTAGTTCGGCAGAATTGAGAAGTGTGCACTGGTTTCGTTTCACTGTTTTGTGAAAGTTCTCTGAGTTCTCAGTGAGACATCTCTCCTAAGAACTAAATTCATATAAAGCCTTTAAAAATCACATTATGATGACAGCCTAGAGCACTGCAGGTTAATTATTTCCACTCAGAATAATTGGATAATGGTGTGAACACTATGAAGGTATACTCCACAAATTATTCATTAAAAGTATCTCTTTCTGGTCTTCTCTAACTCTCCTAATGAGTATGAAAAGACTTTTCTCTACAAAGCACAGATACTCTTGTTAAGGGATGTTATAACACACACCACACATATCATCTGGGGGGAGACAGAGGCACTTGCCCCCCAGCAGCCAGCACCAGACACGTGGGCTGTGACCTGTAGTCCCGCTCCAGTTGCCAGCATTGAGCCCCTCACTCACGCAGGACCCCACCGTAGCTCGTTTTTAGGGCACACACCATTCCCAGCCCAGTGGCTGGGGCTGAGACCCTCACCTGCTCCGGTGGGTGGCACAGAGACCCCACTGGCTCCAGTAGCTGACACCACAGGCCAGGGTCACCTACACCCCTGGCCTGACTCCAGCTGCTGGCCCTGTAGGAAAGGTAAACATATCTGAGTCCAACATGGTACATGTTCACATTCACCATACACACGGTTTAGATAACAAGCTGAATATGGAGGTAATAAATATTAGAAAGGTCTCTCAACATTTTTAATATCTCCTTATTTACTTTATTGTTCTAACTCTTAACTTCTGTTTAACATTTTTATTTTTCTCTCTCTTTCATTTGTCTGCTGAACCCTTCTTTTTCGTTCTAGCTCATCTTGTATCACCCATTTGATTTCTTTCCATCATCTGTCACTCACTGTTGGTAGACTCATCTTTTTGTCTCCATTTGCTATCTCTAGTCTTTTTTTAACAGAATTTTTCTCTCTTAGCTTTCACATTCCACAGCACAGGCATTGCATATCACTGATTTTAGTGCCCTGGTTAGAACTGATCCTTCATTTCGATTGAAGCATCAATTAGTTTTCCTCCATTGCAAAACTCAGTGAATCTCTGCAAAACTAGACAAACCCCATTTGGTATCACTAATCACAATTAGTATTTCAACCTCTTTAACAGGTTTTCTTTGCAGGTTCATGCTGCCATGTCAGCCATCCTGAGCTTACCAGCCCTGTAATTGAGGGAGTGCTCAGAGGGTCTCTCGCCCATCCCGTCACTGGTGCCAGCTCTTCAGGCTCTTCACTGCCCAGGGACACTACCACTGAGATGCCCAGACACCTCTGCCCAGCCTTAGGGCCTATTTCACTGCTACTGAAGTGTCCACCTTGCTTAGGCTGCAATAAAGCATACTTATTTTTCAGGTTTTTTATCCATAGATCTCAGGTTCCTCAGCATCACTTGCTTTCATCTGCTAATCTATTTCTGTTGCACTAAATTGCTTGTGAATAGACATAGTCAGTATGACTTTTGTTGAGTGTCCTTCCTGAATATGAAAAAAAAAAGCATTCTTGAGACACATAAATATTTTCTTTGGCCCGGAGTTTATATTTGTTGCTTGTTTCTTTGAGAGAAGCTCTTATTCCACTAAAGCTATACAAACATGTTTGAATCAAAGCCCAATAAAAAATTAGTGGTTTTGTCTCTTGATTCCTACTTACACACTGGATTTTAAGTCTGTTGGAAAAAGTTACATGCAATAGCTTTTAAGTTCTGTAGTTCAGTGGTTTTCTTTCAATTTTAAAATCTCTTTGAGCAATACTAAATTAGGAATTTTATTAAGGTAACATACAACTATTTTATTGCTCTGGATAGTAAAAGAGCCTGAATTAAAACTATTGTACTGAACAGATTTTTAATTTTTATTCATTTATTTGTATTGTCTATTATACTCCAAGTATTATTTTCCTTTCAGCTGGTTTATCCTCTAATTTAAAATCTTCTTCCTCCTAATCTGTCTCCTTCATAGATCCCCACAAGATAATTAACTTTCTGTTGATGTAATTTATTGTGTGATCATTTGTGTATGTTACCGTTAGTTAAAAACTTTGGTATTCTCATAAGCAACAGAAGGGGAAAAAATTAAGGAAACTGCATAGTTCAGAGTAGTAATCAAACAAATCTGGTTCATTGTGCATTCTCTCATATGCTCATACGGTCCACTTCAGTAAGATTTTTCTAAAGAAAGCAAGTGATCTTGTATAAATACATTTCCTGTCATAGGGGACCAGCTTAATTTTACACATGCTCTGGGAGTGTGTGTATTAAGTGGTATTAAATGAACAAAGTGGTATTGAAAAACTAGTACATTTTAAAGCTTTTCACTGAAGAAACACTCTGCAATTTTCAGTGTTTACACTCCTGGATGTATTTGTAACAGTTTTAGATAATGTTTGCATTAAACATTTGCATAGAAACTGTTCATAACATAACCAGTTTTTCATGTTTAAGAGCTGCATGTATGTCATGGGAAGGCATGGCCTGAATAATAAAGCTGTATTTGGGAAATTTCATGAAGACTGTAAGGGCAAAAGTGTGGCCATTTCTCTGCTTTATATTTTTTATACTTTGACAATTCTTTATTTCTTCTCTCCTGTGATATTAGCTGATTCCTCTCTTTCATCCTTTTCCATTTGCCAATCCCAGAAATTCCCAACTGTACTTACTAGTTTTGACAAGATCGCTTGTTCTTTGTCCTTCATTTTCAATCCATATTCAAGTATTATTGGTCTCCAGACTTCCCAATTGACTCTGACCTCTAATTTATTGGTAGAGAAGTGTGGCTACCAGCTGCTAATCTGCATCTGCCATTGGGAGGCTGATTTAAAACAGTGTATACAAGGGAATTTAAAGTAAAGGAGAGCAATCTGACTCTTGAATGAGTGTTTCGAGGTAGTCCCAAAAATGCTGCCATCCATTTTTTCAGCTCAATACTTTCATGGCTTCTCCTTGTAGCAAATCTCATGTGGTTTATGGGGTTTTAGTAGTCCATGAGGCCGATATGTATATTTTGATAAGAAAAATATAAAGTTGGGGGAGTAGAGGAAGAATCACTAAAAATACATATGTACAAACAAATGAGATTGGCAGGAATGTTTTCCTGGCTTGGCAAAAAATGATGGTGATCTATCAAGTAACCTACTGACAACTCACACAGTTCGTCAGCAGGTGTTTCCAAAGAACTGAGACTGAGACTTATAAATATTTATGTTGTACATAATTTTATTTCATTCCCACGCTCACTACATGGAAGGAACACATACTCTGATTTGGCGGTCTTCCACAAGTCCTGAACTGTGAATATAAAATCTGCACTTCATTTTGTCTCCCTTGCCTCTCCATCTGTGCTGAACCATTAAGTTTAGTGGGGCTGCCAGCCCTGAAGGCCCTGAGAGAAATTCCATCATACAGCTAAAACTGAGCATAAACCATTATGCCAAGAAAACATTTCATGCTTTTGTTTGTTTGTTTGTTTTTCAGAATCTTTGTCACTTCCTATCACAATTTTAAATTTGGGGAAATGACCTGTGTAGCTTGGTTTTCAGGTCTTACACAAATCCTCTTCCAAAAAGATCACATTCAGAACTAATACAACATAGGCAGTTTTCTCATTTTCATGGGAAGACTTAAAATCCTGTAGGTGAACAAAATCCAAATTCCATCATTACTGGTAATTTAGCTGTACTGACAAGGCATCAGATGTGGCCAGTGGATTGTAAACACTGCTGAGTAAAAAGTGGAATGAGACTTAAACAGTGAAAGCTTATCTGCTGTCTTCACCTAATAAAGGAAGGAGACATTGAGAAAGATAAAAAATAAACAAAAATAAAAAAAACCTGGAGGGGAAAAAGAGTGAGGAAAAAAGAGGTAGTTTCACATGTGACTTTTTCACTGACAGTGAAGGAAGAATATGTTGGGAGAGTTGTTTCTAGTTTTTGTACTTCCTGATAAATAGGATGATTACCTGCCCCAAAAGCTCTTTTAAGCGCTCTGATGACTGTGCCATCTACACTGACATTTATCACCCAAATCCCATTACAGAAAGGCAGCAGTGAGGCAGGAGGCAAGGCAAGAGAGTGTTTCTTTGAACAGAGGGCATTTGATGCAGGCAGGAAAGGTGAGCAAGACTTTGGGGGCAAGGGCAGCCACAGCACAGACCGTCTCGTGCACTTAGCGGGGATGCGAGACTATCTGTTTTGTCTGCTATGCCAGCAAAGAGTGGCCTACCTGCCCTCACTTTCATGCTGACAATAAAGAATTGGCAAATAAAACAATCACACTTAGAAAGAGAGATATTTTGCCTCTGAAAACTTCTGGAAAAATCCCTTGGCTTGATAGTCTTTTCTGGAGTAGTCTCACCTCTCTCTGTAACAACAGAGCAATATGTAATATGTACTCTCTTTCTAAAGCAGGGCTTATACATCTGAAAAAAGTAAATCTGTAAAGAGTTAAGATAGTCTAGGTATAGATTTCTATGATTAGGAATATATGGTCATCTATAAATCACTTATAATTTATAAATAATAGTTTTTATATTCTAACACATCCTTTTTCCTTATCTTTTAAAGTCTTTTATGACTGTATTAATTTGTTATTTAATGAGGAAAAATTTTTGTGCTTCTTTGTATTTTTTTGTAACCGTCAGTGTCAGATCTACATCAGCCTGTCAACATTGCGATATTGGAGTGACTAGGTCACACACCTAACAATGAACTGGATGCTTTTGACCAAATAAGATTTTTGAAAGTAACAATTCAGAAAACAATTATACTAACCATGTGTATGCACTGTACACTCCATATTAAACTTTTATTAATAAAATTGTAGAGTTACAGTACTGTAGTTTAAAAATCTGTAAATCAGAGGTTTAAGCCATTGGTGCATTTTTCATTTGGACTACAGATACAAATCATGATAAATAGCAGTAACTACTAGAGGATATCTAGTACGTCCAATATCTATACATAGCACATATATCAGTACAGCAGTACTTACGTCTTAGAATACATAAGCCGTGCTCCAGTTACAGACTGTTCTGTGAAGCATGAACACCTCTTGGGACAGTCACCCACAATTTTAGGTGGTGTTGTGTGGAAATGAGTTCTAGGACACTCCCACAGTGAATTCTGGAGAAAAGCATGTCTCAGTTTAATTTTCATTGCAGAGGAACAAATTATCAAACCCAAGAACAAGCAGCACCAGTTAACTAACCTGAATTTGAAGAACCTTCACACTTAGCCCAGGGGAGTTTGTGGCTGATTGGATTAGGGATAACAACTATGAAATCCCTAGTCAACCAATTATTAAAAAAAAAAAAAAAAAAAAATCAAGAAGAGTTTGGGAATCAGCATCACTCCATCATTATCACTGTGTTGGTGCTTTATGTCTCTTCATCTCTACATGAACAGCCATTTTGAAGACTGGTAATACAATAAGAATGTCTTACTATATCATAAATAAATTTTAATCTATTTTAGATTAATTAGCTTCTTAATGGCCACAGCTTTTTCCAGCTTTTTATCTGTTTCAAACTGGGCAAATAGCTACAGAATTCACAGAAATTATTATATAATTTCATCTTAATTAACACTTTTAATGTTTTAATGTGTCTTAAACACTGACTCAGCATAGACCTATTGTGCAAAATATTTTCCTTGTATTAAGTAGTCCTTTACTCATTAAAAATCACATTGACAGCTGTAGTACTGATCAAGAGGTCATGACAGTGGACTGCAATGGATGCAGAATAAACTGACTTCTGCCACTGGGAGCGAAAAGCTTCCATGCTCCTTCCTCACACTGAGGAGACAAACCAATTCCTTCACCTCTGCCCTGATCTTAGTGACATTTTAAATTAGCTTCCAGAAGTGACTACAAAAATTATACTGTCCTCCTAAATTACTTTTATGATATTACTTTCTCCCATATATTTCATTTTATTTTTGACCTTGGTCATACCACTGCAAAGCCCATGTGGTTTGTATTGGATTCCATGAGCTGTTGTGTGAGCATAAAGGTAGCAAAATTGCTTACTCAAGGCTTTGAGCTTCAAACCCTTTGGAAATAATATGTCCCTTTAGGTTTTGCAAAGCACTGTATTCATCTTCAGTAATTACATAGGTTGGGGATTTATGTAATTATGTAAATAATACATGGACTATAAATATTTTCAAACCTTAACTCAAATTAACGAGCTAGAAGTAGATATTTCTAAATCATATCATGCTAGAAGAATTCCTAATAAAGAAAAAAAATCTTTAAGATAAATTTCCTTTGTATTCAGATATCTACAGTACAGGCATAGTGTGATACTGCAGACACTGCCAGCAGAGACCACGAGGTATCCATTTAAAGGCTCAGGTTTTGTACTCAAACTAAAAATACAGAGTTTGAGATCAGATCACAGATAATCTTTTATTTTATGCATTTATCTGCACAGTGTTTCTGAGTTGAGCTGATGCTTAAGTGCTACAAATAAGAAGTGTATTCATTCTTATTATTTCTGTTAAAAGGTTTTGAGATTTCCAGAGGTGGTCATTTAGGTCCATCTGACCTTGTGCTGAAACTGGATTATTTCACCCATTCACCAGAGCTGCTGTGCTTGCAGGGGCAGAGTTTGCCTGGTGATGTTGCAGAAACTCCCAAACCACTTAACAAAAAAAAAAAAAAGGCAAAATTTATGTTTATACACAATTAATCAATATTCTGCAAGCATACAAACAACAGGTCCAAATTTCTGTGAGAGGAGAACAAACTATCACCACACAAACTTCTGGGGTTTAACAATAACCCAAAACACCCACAAGGGGTTTAACGACAACCCAAAATGCTCAATCACTCACCTAATAAAAGGTGAGGACACTCAACCTCAAGGAACATCTCAGGGAAGCCTCCCAACCTGTAGGAACCCCAAGGAGTTTCCTTGGGGGGAGTCCCAGCACACAGCTCCAGGCAGGACTAGCTCCAAATGGCTCCCCCAGGAACCCCATTTATACCCGAGCCGAATCTGACCTGTGGTCAATACCAGCCCCTATTGGCCAAAGACCCCAACTACTGTAAAGCCCTGAGAACAAGGGCACAGGAAAGGTTCAACAGACAGGGAGCCACAATTTCATTGGGCGGGTGCACCTGTCACAGGTCATAATTGGTTGATTTTTTTAAGGCTGTGGTTGAGTCTTTACTGGTTTTGTGCATTTCTTTAATTTCATTTCCTTCAATGTCTTACTCATATACAAACAGAGAAATATTTTTTTCTTTCATTTACAAATTTTAATATCCTGAAAACCTCCTCACTTTTTCTTTCTGCTCCAAATACAAGTATATACTTTTTCAAGATTGCCTACAAGCTGCACTTAGTGTTACATGTGGGAGGTTCCCGCTCTGGTTTGGTGACAGGGAGGAAACTGTTCTACACCATGTCACTAACATTGGTATTCAGGACAAGTGCAACAGCAAGGGTAACCCAGGTTTATCCTGGCGACTGTGCCACTAGCACAGGAGCTGTCAGTCATGTCTTTCATTTCTTGCCCCATTTGTTTTGCATTCTTGCTGCTGTAGCAAGAGCAGAGTGTGTGAGCGCGTGCAGTTGAGATTAAAAGTGCAGGAGTTGCATAATGTCCAAACTGAGCTCTACCTTTCTCAGGAACATAAATCATTTACTCAACTGTTAAGTCTGCCATTTTTAGCAAATATCCATCCAGGAGATGCTTGCTCGTATCATTCATATTGTATAAAAAGGTTAGTTAGACATCACAGTCAGTTCCTCTGACAATTTCCTTCATAGTAAATGAGGGTAACATTGTTCACCTGCTTTATGGCAGATGAACTATTGAGCCATATCAGTATTTAAAGATGAAAATATAAATAATACTTAATTTTATATATATCTAGAACGGTAAATATTAAATAAGAGGCAGACTGGCTGCACATCATGGTTGGTATATTAATATTCAGAAAAGGCAAAAGTACCAGGTTGGTTATCACAATTACTGAATGAATTATATGGGAAAATGCATCTGTGGAACTAGAAGACTGCCAGAAAGGACAACAAAAGATATATTTGAGATTTTATTTGGGTTTGGTTTTGTTTTTCATATTAAACTTCAAAATAAAATAACCTTAAAAGTCTTTAAAATATTTTAGCATTAAAATTTTTGCAAACACTCTTACCTTGTGTTGTTTCAAATATGTGATCTGATACTTCTCTATTAGATGTTTTCAAGTGGGTTATAAGAACTTAAGTGGGTTATAAGAACTTTTTAAGAGATGCATGCATACAAAAAAATCCCCTTTATTGGAAAGGTACAAAACAGTTTTGTTGTCCTCTTCAAAAATTCTGGTTGCCCTTTGCAGTTCAGGATGGCTGACATCTGTTTGGCCGTTTCTCATCAGGATTCAGCTATAATAATGAACTCTGCAGCATGTACAGAAATTGTTCTCAATTCTATGTTAACAGTCCTGATAATATATCTTTTAGGTTTCCTCTACGCTCAGAACAGTACCAAACGCAGCATTAAAGAGCGACTTATGAAGCTCTTGCCCTGCTCGGCTGCCAAAACGACATCTCCTGTTACTCAAAGCAAGTTTTATTTTTCATTTGATTTTTTTTTTTTTTTTTTTAGGTTTGCATGAATAAAAAGTTATATTTTCATTAACTGCTCATTTGAGAGACAAGCTATCTAGTGAAGTAATCGTGTGTTCTATTGAGGTTTAAAAAGAAGTGGTGAACAGATTTGTGGGCTGGTAACAGATTTGTCTGCTCAGGGCAGGGTGGCACAATACCAGTGCCAGGGTCTGCTGCACAGGAGCTGCTGGGTTGGCACTTATGCTCCACAAGCTGCCTGAGGAGTGATTGACAGGTTAAATTAAATAACTGCTCTCAGTGTATTTGAAAAGTGGTATCTTTTTGTGTACATGCTTGCACGTGTCCGTGTGCTCTTGCTGTGCGTCACACAGGGTAGTATCAGCAGTACTGGTCTGGGAGGAAAGCTTGGCTCTGCAGGTTTTGACTATGTAGCATCAAACTATCTAAGGAACAAGATCTAAAGTACGTGTCTAAAAGAAAAATAAAAATGAGATTGAAAACAAAGTATGTGAATGTGGAGATAAAGGAAAACCACGCTGATGCTACCTTTATTGTCTTGATATGTTGGGAGGAGGGGAGTGGGAGGGGGGGAGAGTGAGAGAGAGCCATACATAGATACATATATACCTAGGTACATACATATCAAGACAGGGGTAAATTATAGTAATAACAGTAATGTCTTCCTATATAAATTGGCTAGTATAACCAATTTAAAAATATCCCTGTGGAGCCAATTCAGTCTAGGTTAATTTGTCTTAATTCTAGGCACTAATCTGAACACCTAAATTTATAAACTGAATAGTCCCTGTGCTTCCTGTATACTCTTCTTATAAAGCATATCAATCAATCTAGGGTAAAAAAAAACACCTCCAAGAGCAGTTCCTTGTGTCCAGTGATCATGGGACAACTCAGGGCAGCTTGACTACAAACACATGCCTCTATTAAGTGCCTAGACTTCAGTGGTATGGATCTAGGCTTTCTTTTTGCTACCTCACTTGGCTTTTTCATATGCTCCTCTATAGAGAAGACTGTGGTGCTTCTTTTCTTTTTTTAACTATTTGAGATCTCAGAGATAAAAAGCACTAAAGATGTGGATACATAGTGACTTTTTCATGCTGGCTTCAGCTGATGTGTTTTACTTGAAAATGGGGTATCCTGAAAAGGTCAGTTACTGTCATGACATCTGCTAGTAACTCATTATGCAGAAGTTGCTTTCAGCTACGTGGCCTGAGTAATATAGCCTTTGACTATAAAAGGAATCATAGAATCATGGAATCATAGTATCACGGAATGGTTTGGATTGAAATGGACCTTTAAAGATCATCTAATCCAATCCCCCTGCCATGGGCAGGGACATTTTTCATTAGATCAGTTGCTCAAAGCCCTGTCCAACCTGGCCTTGCACACTTCCAATGACGGGGCATAGAATAGAAGAAATAGAAGGTTTGGTCTGTTTGTTCGAAGTTGGTTGGAGAGCAACACATCCTTATTCCTTGCACATTTCTATGCAAACTTTTTGTCTGCAAAGGTAACAAAAAATCTTTAGAGTCAGTCTTAATAATCTTGGCCATGCAAAACTTGTCTTTTCGTGCTGAATGGGTTTTATAAACCAGAAGTCAAAATAGAACTTGCATTAAGTATTTCATATTTGAGAAGCAAGTAGTAAAAAAAAGATGCATTTGGCATTTTTCTCTGTACTCTCGTCAATAATTAAATGCTATATTAAGTAAGAATGTTATATTAAACAAAATCTTATATTAAATAAGAATATCATTGTAGACACACATTGTTATTATCCCATTTTGACATAATGTGCTGTATGATTTCTGTTAGCATGAAAGAAGCAACATTGTAAGGTACTAGGAACGAAGCCAGCAGTACCCACAATAACGACATAATGTGAACTCATTAGAAATTTTAAGAGGAATAATTTTAAAACAAGTAATTTCTTGAAATATACATAGCCTGAATATGCACTTCTATGCTTAACTTCTATCAATATGTGATGAAAAAGGTTACTTGAATAAATAAAATCTTATTTCAGCATTCCCATTCAGAAAAGCATGTTAAGGAATGCTTTTTCTTATTTGTGTGCTTTAGCCTAGCAAGCCTAAAACTAAACCTATCCTTTCTTAGCTAAGTTTTTAAATGCATGTGCTAGACATAGGACCAGACTCAAGAATGTTTGTGGAAAATAAAAATATGTGTGCAAGAATTTATTAAATAGAGAGGGGAGCTATAATTTGGGGTTTGTGCAGGCAAATGCATGTGCACAATTTTTACAGATATGAACCAAGACCTAACTGGACAAATAGTAGTCTCCAACTACCATTATTTGAAGAGTATGTCTGTTTTTTGCATTGCTTTTCCTATTCTGTTCTTTAATGAACAATTAAATGTTCAAAGCATAGCTCCTGTGGCAAATACATTAAAAACTGTCTTTACTGTTTAGCTGGAAGAAAGCTACTCATTAATGAAACAAGTAAGAATATTTTGTTTAATATATTAATGAGTGAATATGAACTTGTTTCTGTCTTTCAGTTGACATATGTTAGGCATTTATGGAAAAAAACAAAACAAAACAAAAAAAAACCCTAACTATCTTAGGCGGAAGAAACTAGAAAACTGAAATAACTAACTTATCATTATTGACACAGAAATCTTTAATGTTTAGAAATAAATACATTTTCACAAATTTTTAAAAGTATAGATTTTTTTTTTTTCCAGCTTGGATAATGGTAACCATAAGTATGAAGAAAATAATTAAAAACCCACAAGTAACTCATGAATGCTGTAGTATTCTAATCAGCATAGTTGGCACATTATAAGGAAGATTATGTTGATCTTATTTTTGGATTATTTATATCTATAAGAGACTACAAAAACAGAGTGTGAGAAGACTGTTATACTGAAGCTTTTCATTAACAGAAATACATCATCACCACAATGCAGTCTTCTACATTCTCGCTGAATCATTAAAACATTAAAAATTTTTATTACTAAGGATATACCAAATATTGTGCTCAGCATCACACTGTCTGGCCTTTATCTCTAGCGTCACATTTATTATGTGCATTCATTTAGCTTCTAGAACAGCTTGTAGATGTTTCTCTAGGTAGCCAGATGTTTAATAAATGGATGCTCAGAGACCTCATTTCCAGTTAAGTCCCTTTCTGTCTAAACAATAACACATTTAAATCCCATATAAATTCTGGCATATAAACCACAAGTGACTTTACAACAATATCTATTCTCAAGTTGGCTCTTTTGTCAATTTAGTATAAGCACCTAGTGTTGACTTGCAGTTGACAAAAAAACATTCAGCTTCATATCTACTGCATCACATTGTTATAGGAACTTTAGCAACTATATAAAGAATATAAAAGATAAATCTCTTAAAACATGATGGAACGGCTTTAAAAACCTTGCAAAATAAACGTTGGATGTTCTTATGCAGAACTTAAATGGGACTCAAGAACTTTGCTACACCTTCTTGAGATTAGGAAAACAGCTTCTTAAATCTGGACCAACTTTATTCCAGTTTCATCTACAAGGTCAGGATTTTCAACACTTCTCCTTTGCAGCTCAGCTTGTCTCTTTTTAAGAAGAGAACCAAAATGTTCTTATATCTTGTGAGTTAAGATACTGGTTCTTTAAAACATATCAAACATCATAAGGTCAGTGTAAAGTTGTGTCAGTTAAGTTTTTTGTCAATAGCATTTAGATTGGAAGTTTTCACAAAGATGGTAGTGGTCTATGAGTCTTCTGGGATAATCTATAAATAAAAAAGAGAGAAACATGTTATAGCTTGTCTACAAGCCAACACACAATGTGCATTCTAGGATAAGACTATGGGTGACACAGATCATTTTCCTGGGTTGAGTGCCAATATCAACATCTCTTTGGCAGGAGAAAAGACAAGGCCCTACAATTTTGTGAAGATTTATCCAAATAGTTTAGATATTTTGATTAAATCTATTTAAAGGTTGTTAATTTTTCGTTTAGCTGAACTATATCTTCTGATCCAGATTTATCACAAGCAGCTAAAAGTCATTATTACTGCATTGTAGCAGAACAAAACTATGTGAAGATATAAGCATAATACAGTTTTAATATTCTAATATTGTGCTCTTATGAAAATTGAACTGAATAAAATGTTATTTTAAGAATGCAGAGTCCTACATTCTGATGTAATAAAATACATATTTTAAGCATTGTAGAAGTGACAATTCTGTGTGTTTGTTTTCTCTCAAGTTACATTTTTATAGTTGGTATAAATCTTAAACCAGAATAAGGCAGTGATTGGATTAAATTAGTCTGGAGTACTACATAAACTATGTTTAATGCTAGGAATACTTAAAAACAGATGCGCACATTTATATTTTTGATGAGGATATGGCTGACACCCCATATAAAAAATGCATACTACACGTTTCTTTAGCTATTTTATTGAACTTTCACATTTAAAACTCTACCTGGAAAAAATGCATTGCTATCTCTCATTCTTTTAGGGCTACACTCAGCTGTAAGCCTTGAATATGTATATCCACATTCTTACTCACCTAATGATGAGGTCACTAACATACTCATGTTCCCCACTTAGGCTGCTCACCGTGAATAATCATGTTGCCCTGAAGGGTTTGTTATGCAGTACTAAAAGTAAGGTGTACTGCTGAATATGCAACATCAATCTCACACACTTTCCGAAACACAGCTTCATGGTAAAAGGAGAACACTGAGAATCCCAGTCTGATACAGTGAATTCACATCCATTAACTGTCCAGGGTTAAATTTCCAGTATTCTGAAGTCACAAAAGTTTTATAGAATTGTTTTCTTTGCTCAGAGAGTCATAGAAACAGAAAAGTCATTCTGAATGTGTCATGCATGCCCTTGCAGAATGTTGGCTTTCCAGTTTATTGTTATTTGTACTGATGTGATAAGATCCAGACTGCTGGATCATTACTGCTGTTCCATGTTCTGTTCAGCCACTAAAGCAGACAGCAACCCTTTCCCTCTGAGTTCCAAATGAACACCCCATTTGTCTTTAAAACTGCAAAAGCTGTTCTTTAAAAGAATGTCATTTAACTTTATTTTTTTTCTGCAAGGTTTGGATATTTCTACATCCTATATTTCTTGTTTGAGCTTTACTTCTTTGTCTCTTGTATTCTGCAGACACTGTAGAAGATGAAATGGAAATGGCCACAGTACGACATAGACCTGAAGCTCTTGAACTGCTGGAAGCACAGAGTAAATTCACAAAGAAGGAACTTCAGATCTTATATAGAGGCTTCAAGAATGTAAGCACTTCTGTTTTGAATTTACCATCTATTTACAGGCTAGGCCACTGAAATCTCAGCAGTGTAAGAATGACTGTCAGTGAAGCACAAGGGATTCAGTAGCTAAATACTGCGTATCTGGTCAGGTGAGGAAACAATCACTCTGCAACAACTGGGATGTTTAATGGACAAAAGATGCAGACAAATTAGCAAAAAACAGGAAGAGAATAATTATAATTTAGTATAGTAGAGCTTTGTTCAAGGACAGATTGAAAATTGTGTTGGAGTTGTTTGTCTAAAGATGAAATAAATTCTGAATAATTTAGTCAGTGACAAGAAAGATTTTGATTTTTGTGTTCACAATAGCTATCACAATAAATAATTTGCATGAATTGCACTAGAGGAATTTTTCATTAGGTGGACAGCAGTAGATTACTTCTTCAGTCCTTCCTCGCTCCACAAGTATATAAATTTTTCAGATTCTGGGAGCCATTATTTGTGATTTTTTTTTCTGATAAATGTGGTTTATTGGCAGGTCCAATGCTTTTAACTGGCAGGGATCTCCACTGAGGACCCCAGTGCATGAGTACAGTCTGCCTCCTTTTCCAGCCCACACTTGCTGTCCTGTGGGACAAAAAAAAAAAAAAAAAAAAAAAAAAAAAAAAATCTGCTTTCTTAAGAAAATAGCCTTTTTCTCTCTGTTTTAGTCTACTATCTTTCATGTGATTAACAGGATAGGATATTATAAGCCATTAACATCAGATAACTGTGAGTACTGCAACTGTGCAGGTACTAAGTCTCCTGCTGAGATGGAGGCAAAGATAACTTTAATTACATCTATCACCTTTTGATTTAGTTTTCTTTCACCCTTAAAAGAGGGCCTTCTTGCCCTTGGCATTTACCACTCAAGTGAAATTGTGTAACAACGTATAATAGTGCTAAAAGCACAATGAAGCTCAACTATGGAATCAGAGAGAATAATTTCAATAGCTTATACAAGAAGTGTAAATTTTACAGAATTTTTAAATGTCATGTGTTTTATAATGAAAGCAAGCCATGCAAACCAGTGTTTTAAAACTACAATTTTATCAAAAACCTACAATCCAAGTAAGATACAGAAGCACTTAATGTGTTCTGTCTCTATATCATCCCCAGTTCCAGAGGATATATAATGTTGGCATGTTAGTGATTAACAGTGATTGCTCTTAAAAGCTTTTCATTTCCTCAGGGTACTAGAGAACATTCCCCTGCTAATGACAGTATTCCCTAGGTATTGCAAATCATGAACTAATGTCCCTAATTATCGAAGGCAAAAAGGTACAAAGTATAGTGGTTAAAATAAGCCTTCTGTCTGTTTCTCTAATAATAATTTTTAGAGTCTCAGAAATTAAAGACCTTGGTAATTCTCTGAATAAAATGAGGTATAGAAAAAGAGAATAAGTTATAAGAAAGTATTTTAATTTATTTTTCGTTTACTATTTTTTTAAAAGAGGAATTCCAGCTCTTCTTATTCTTTTGTGTTCTAAGATGTAAGTTCTACTTACATCAAAGGGGTATCAATGGTAATACATCTTTATTCAGATGTTTCACTTCCTTATCAGTACATGAAAATCCAAAATGTGTGTATAAATATCTTTGACTATTTAGATCTAATTAGCATGAACTTCATTTTTTTTGTGTGTTTAATATAATTGCACAGTTATCAATTAATTTAAAAAATGCTGTAAAGCATACCTAGGGCTACTGACTGTTATAAAAGTAAAACAGTTTAAAGCAGCACTCTTTCACTCAAGTATTAAGCTTCAGAAATTAAGGATTTCAAAACTGTCAGGTGAGTTACGTTTTTTTTTTTTCTCATATTTGTCACTTTCTACTGCAAAATGCTCTACAGCTCTATGAACGGTTTGCCAGTTCATCTCTTCCGTTACACATCTAGCTTTTACCAAATACAGTTTGAGCAGCTTTGGTGGGTACCAATACACAATGGCATTAAAGTGCATCCCATGTTCTGTGCTTAGATGGTCTCCCCCTGACAGTGCTTGTTCATCCACTTCTGTGGGCCATAGGCCACCTCCCTTCTTGTTCCCCTTCTTTCTTACCCAGCCTAACACTATCCTGCCAACATCTCCACCCTTGTGTGCTTCATGTGTGTGGCTTCATGGGAGCCACCCAGCTGGAAAGCAACTTTGCAGAAAAGGACCTGAGGGTCCTGGTGGACGCCAAGTGGAATGTGTGCCAGGAGTGTTCCCTGTGACAAGGAAGGCAAATGGTATCCTGGGCTGCATTAGGCAAAATATTGCTGACAGTTTGAGGGAGGTGGTTCTTCCCCTCTACTCAGCAATGGTGAGGCCACACCTGGAGTGCTGTGTCCAGTTCTAGTATTCCCAGTACAGGAGAGATATGGACATACTGGAGAGAGTCCAGTGAAGGGTCACAAAGATGACTGAAGGAACTGGAGCTTCTCTCCTTTGAGGAAAGGCTGAGAGGGCAGGAGCTTGTCAGCCTGGAGAAAAGAAGGCTCAGGGGATCTCACTAATGTGTATATTATCATGTATATCAATACCTGAAGGAAGTGTGTAAAGAAGAGAGAGCCAGGCTCTTTTCAGTGGTGCCCAGTGACAGGACAAGAAGCAATGGGCACAAACTGAAACACGAGAGGTTCCTTCTCAACATGAGAAAATACTGTTTCACTGTAAAAATGATGGAACACTGGAGCAGGTTGACCAGGGAGGTTGTGGAGTCTCCCTCCTTGGAGATATCCAAAAGCCGCCTGGACATTGTCCTGGGCAACCTGATCTAGGTGGCCCTGCCTGAGCAGGGGTGTGGGACCACATGACTTCCAGAGATTCTTGCCAACCTCAGCCATTCTGTGATTCTGTGATACTCTGTTTAATCATTCCACTAGGAAGGAAACTCCACTGAAAATATTTAATGAAGCACACAAGCACACGTCTTTAACAGGACACCATCAAAGCTTGTGCAGATCCTACCTCTGTGCTTTACAATTTTCATGCGATGTTTGCCTGTCTTACTACCTCTTCAAGAATTTAACTATATAAAGCAAGATATGTTAAGGCATGAATTGAAGTTGCTGTAGCTCTGCTGACATTATGCTTCTGTAAGACTAAATTTACAACATCCCACAGCACAGTAGCATCAGTATTGCACTGTGTACTGGCAGGAGCTCAGAAGAACTGTAATGCAGACTGATATCCTAAAGGCAGTGTAGCTAGTATCAGCTGGCACAGTCACTACATATGCTCTGGTTAATTCAGCAGAATTATTCCCTATATATGGATTTTTACTGTATTTGTGTCACCAGTGATCTATAGAATAGCTACTGGTCTGTGATCACTTGTTATTTGGAATCAACATGCAGTAGTTAAACTGGTTCAACCATATCAGTTAAACTAGTTACTGCTGGCTAGCATAGGAGTAAATGTTGGTTTCAGGCACTGTTTTCCCATCTATAAATTCACAGATCTCCCGTCTCTTTACAGAAGGAACAGACGGCAACTCTATCCTTATATAGAGCCTAAAAAAATGGGAGATTTTAAATAGTTAAACTGTGATACTACCAGAAGATAAGGTATCTGTAATAGTGCAAATATTATTAACCATAATGAACACAAAACTTAAGCTTTAGAAAGTACAAGACTCCATACCTAATATGGTGATAGTAGATATAAATTCAAAACTGACATTCTTTTCTGAAGAACTTGGGTATCTCCATATTATAATAATGATTTAGGTGTATCAGGAAGTAATGTATATTTGCAACAGACTTTCTAGTGTGCACATTTTCCCTTCTGTCTTTATGCAAGCATGGCAGGAAGGAATAGGTCCCAGACATGATAAAGAAAAAACAGTTGATGAAACAGAGGAAAAGCAGTACTTAGTCCGTTTACTTCAGTATCCTGTTTTCACAAGTGGTCACATAAGGTAAAGAATACAAGAATAAGGGGAATTTAGAGTGATAATTCCCCTAACATATTGTTCTGTCACCTTGCACTCTGCTACTTCCTGTACTGAAACTTGTAACTGCATCTTTGTATTTTACATACTTTAATGAAAGTTTCTCCCATAAACTGTGATAATTGCTTTTTGAACCTACCAGAGTATTTTGACATATACAGCATCCTGTGGGAAATTAACTCCATGCCTAATTATGCCTTCTTTGAAAAATAATTAATTTCTGTGTCAAATCTGCTGCCTTTTATTTTAATAAGATATTTATAATGTTTCTGCTATGAGAAAATGAATAACCATTACCATTATTCTCTAAAATGTTCACTGTTTTATACACCTCTAACACATTTCTTACTTAGTCCCTTCTTTTCCTCACTGGAAAGTTTTTGTCTATATAATCTCACTCTGGTCTGCTGATTTCCCTGAATCCTGTCTAGTTCTATGGTATCTGTTCTGAGATAGGGATGACCAGAACTTCTCACAGCTTATGTCCAGTTATTTATCATTTATGAGTTCAAGTTGCTTACATTTATTTTTGACTGACTTCAGATGAGAAAGCAGCAAGTACTCCCATATTTCTGTAGTGTAGGTGATTAACAGAGTTTGGTCTATTATGTGGTTTTTACTTTTCCATAAATAACAATGTAAACCTTTAAAGATATTTCTATCAGTTTGATTTTCCAGTGTAGGCAAATTACACTTCAGCAAAAAGTAATTCAAGCAGGAGGAGTATCTCTGTGTGTATGTACACACCTGAAAACTTCAGAGAGTCTCAGATCACAATGTAGTATAGCTGATGTTCTAGGAAGCAAGTAGAGGATAACTGCAGGAAAGGCCCAAAAAGAATTTAAATTACTATCTTGGCAATGGCTGCTTTGGTAGTAGTTGAGGTCAACAATTAAAATACAGGAGGAGATACGCTAAAGCAGACATAAGAAGGTGGGATAAACACCTTCAGATGACCTAACAACTATTACAAGGAAAAACGCCAAGGAAGTATTTATGCCTATATTCAGTAATATAACCATTTTAAAGTTTCTATACTATCCTTCAAAAATGAGTTTAACGGAAGTCCTAAGCCCTCCCCAGGCTCAAAGAGTTATCCCCAGCACTCTGGTTTTACAGTGTTCCTGCACTCTTGCTGATGAATTACAGCTCAGCTGCCATCACAGTGGGACCTCTCCATTTTGTATTTGGCATCCTGTCATCCAATTTCTTGTAAATTTAAATTGTGATTGCTGCAGTCATTAACCTTTCAAACTGATGCCTCTGTGGCAGGCCTAGTACAAGTGGCACTTCACAATAAATTGCACAGACTATCAAGCATGCACTCGACATGTGGTCTTTCTTTCTCTTTTGTCCATTGATAGGTCTCTCGCAGTTTTAAAAATGTCCCTGATCTATGGCACATTTTCATTTTAAAAATACTTAGATAATGTTTTTGCTGCACAAAAGGTGCTCCTCTGCTACACTTAAATGTTAATGATCTTTTAATTTTGGTTGATTATTCTCATCAAAAATTCTTTCAAACTCTGTATTGGAAAACTACTAAACTTTCCTGGAAAATTTAAAGGATTTTTGATGAACGTTGATCTTACCCAGCTGTATATTGGAGAAAGTGTAAATTGAAGTCATGCATGCATAAAAATGTCCCTGGATACATACTGTATCTTTAAATATGCAGCTCCATACTTGTGACATTTATTGGGAAAACAACATCTTTAACATAGCTTTCTTCTCTATTGCTGTTAGCAAAGAAGGCAAACAATGACATTAAGATAATAACTCTGATAATGTTGCAGCTCAAAGACAGGTTTCCCCATCACACTACCCATCTGTGTAAAAATATGTTTGTGCATAACTCAAAATATGCTAATTTATTCAAAGATTTTTCCATTTCAATTATGGTTTGATGGAAGCATTGTATTACTGTATGTTGCATTTGTGAGTCTTACAGAAAATTTAATGAAAGCTGGTTTTATAGGTTATAAAGCTCATTTATTTATTGTCTAGAGCATCTGAGTTTTGCACGATAAAATACAACTATTCTAATTGTACTTTTCTGGAAAATTCCTTCCCTTTTGTTTGTTTTTCTGTTAGTCTCTTACAGAAAAAAAAAAAAAAAGTAAAGAGAAAATGCTTGTTTCATCTAATTAACTATATTTCCAATCTAATGAGTAGGAAATAAAAACATATGGTTCATATAATGTGGGTTGATCAGTCTAATGTATATCTACATACCCAACTTTAAGAACATTCAGATGATATTTTTGATAAGTTGGACTAGACGACCTCCAGAGGTTTCTTCCAGTGAACAGTTCCATCAGTTTGTGATCTGAACCGTCCACATTCGGATTAGATCAGTAACTTATTATACAGGACTAGCTAATGGTTTGAAACTAATTGCTGTTTCTGTATTGTGTACAGCAGCCCAGTCCCCTCAAAACATCAAGACACTTATGGTGTGATTTTTCACCTTCTTAGCTGTAAAAAGTCTCCAGAAAGAAATAAAATCTACATAAATACTCACTGTGAAAATTCAGGTTGTTGTTTGATATGGCTTCGTGTCTAGGTACTGTTGGCTTTCTGATATTAAAAAATAATTTGAGTTCACTGATACACAGAATCTTATGCCATCATTAACATTAGCTGACAAGGAAGTAAAATTCAAAGTTTTGATGCTGGTCTTCAAACACCAGTTCTAGACCTCATATGATCAGTGCTCATATTATGTATTAAAAGTTCCCTAAAATTATCTGTGCTAGACCCAGTGGTACGATATAGAAAACTTAAGTTTAACACCAGCTCTCATTACAGTCACTTTATTCAGAGACAGAACCTATGAACTGCAAATAAGGAATCCTTCAGGATGGCAAGGAAGCCACTTAGGCTGGCTACTATAAAACACCAGGTACAAATATTTATCTGAATTTATATCCCTCTCCAAAGCCCGTGGGTCTAAATGCTAGGCGCCTTCATGAGCTACAATGATCTGCTGAGAATAGGTGCCTGAAAGAACAAGGTAGCTTTATCCACATTTGGTATAACAGCCTGGTAGTTAGAGCATTTTCCCATGTAATGAGAATTTCAAAAAGTGAAAGAAAAATTACAAATTTGATAAAAGAAATTGGGACTTGGAAGAGGAAAACTGAGTTGGTGCAATGAATAAAAATAATTTTCACTGTATAAATCATTTCTTTACTCCTGCAATTTTTTGTTTATCGATGAAGGTGAAGGTTAGGTATATACCACGCCACAGTAATGAAAAGGAATATAACAAAGAGAGAGAAATAAAATCCAAGAAAAGACAAGTAATGCAGAATGCAACTGCTCACCACCCGGTGACCGATGCCTCAGCAGCGATTGGATCCCCCCGGCCAACTCCCTCAGTTTACAGACTGAGCATGATGTTCTATGGTATGGAATATCCCTTTGGTTAGTTGGGGTCAGCTGTCCTGGCCATGCTCCCTCACAGCTTCTTGTGTACCTGCTTGCTGGCAGAGCATGGGAAACTGAAAAATCCCGAACTTAGGATAAGCTCTACTTAGCAACAGCTAAAACATCAGTGTGTTATCAACCTTATTCTCACACTAAATCCAAAACACAGCCCTGTGCCAGCTACTGGGAAGAAAATTAACTCTATACCAGCTGAAACCAGGACACCAAGGCAGAATTTTATTAAGTTTCAAAGGCACTGGTATTCATTTACTAGGGGCTTAGAGGGAACGTTTCCATATTTTAAACAAGGCTACGTGAAAATCTTTTAACAAACTGAGCAATAAATAATGCTTACATTCAATATATTTATCCTTCAGGACTTAGTCAAGAAACTTGAAAATTTTCAAATATAAGAGTAAAAATCATTTGGAGATACAGATTGACAGACCTAGCGTATTGTTGTGAGTCGTCACAAATCTACAGACCTTAATGCATTCAGCGGAGAGACTCGTTTCAATTAGTCTCACAGTTGCTGGCAGAGATTGAAATCTTATTTTTGAAAGTTAATAACGAACTCGGTCCCTGCACTTCTATTCATCTCATGACTTACTGCTGTTCATGGAGATACTTCATGTCGTGTTCACTAGGGAAAAACTGTCATCTATCATTCCAAGGACTGTCTTCATCATAGTGATTGCTTACTTCTGAATGATCTCTGAAAAATGTAGATGCCAAGTCGCTAATTAAGCAGTACATGAAAAGAGCATGATTTCCAGCATCCAGTATCCATAGTAGTGCAGGACACCAAATACCTTTCATGTTCTTCTTTGCTCTAAAAGTCATTGTATTTTGGTGGAACTGTATTGCTTGTCAGTCCCTCCCATCCAGGGTGGGCAGGACCCTGCCCTGCGCCCTGGTGTGTTTTCGGCAGGCTGGGCTGGTGCGGGGTGCACGGCATACGCCTTCTGCTCTGCCATCTGCTGCCCGGCTTAACTCACCTCCTGCTACAGCTGTGTTCTACCGCAGAACTTCCACATGTGTCAGTGTGTGATATCTGAGCACTAGAAGTGTTTACGTACTGGAATGAGCAGCGAAAAAACTTCTTGGGCTACAGCTTGATGCAGTTACTTTTTGGCTGCATTCTGGAGTAGGCATTACAAAGCTTGGTACTTGAGCTATGCGAAACTGTTGGGGTTTGGTTTCTGGGTAATCACTAACATTAGAGAAGTAAAATTTGGTGCAGTGCACCACTGATCATGTTGTAAATTAAAAATTTAGTGACTAGGCACCTCTGCTCCTTTCTCCCACTTGTCCCCTATTCTTCATGAAGTGAGATGAATATTAACTGTAACTGCTATATACACTGCACATTATAACACATAACTTAGCATAAAATGTTTTATTGAGCTGGTTCATCAGCTGAGAAAACAGTGTACAAAAAATCCCTCTACTTGGATTTCTTACTACTGATTGTCTTGCTTTTAAAGAGTTTTTCTATAGAATATTGTAATTCTGTATTAAATCCTGTACTAAGTTATCTCCCTGTTACATTGCAATTCAGGGACACAAAGTGGACACGCATATTTTCAGGTGGGCATCCTAAGCCAGAAAAATGAGAGGAGAGGGAATAAATACATCTTGTGGGGATACTTCTGGATGTTGCAGTTCGACCATTTGGGTCCTGATTATTTCAAAACTTTGTAGGCAAAATCTTATTTCTACTGGACTCAAGGATCTGTTCTGGATCCCAGGAATTTCCAAGTAATTTTGGATCTTTATATTTTTTTCTTATTTAAAAAAAAATCAGCAATGCGTAGGTTTTGTCAGAAAACAGTGAAACTGTCAAAAATCCATTCTTGATTTCAACAGAATTAATTTCTGATTAGAATTGTCTTTAGATCTACATCTGTGCTAAAAATGAACACCATTAAATCTTAAAATAAAACAGCAAATCACAAGTGACAGAGCATCAAGTTCAAGTTTTTCAATGCCATGGAATTTTATTACAAATCTTGGGACAACTTGCATTTATCTTTAAGTGAAGGTTTAAAATCCAGTGTCTAACAGACAACATTCTTTAGATCAGCCAGACATTTGCACTGTTGCTCTTCACAAAAATTATGTGAATGACTCTCATATTAACTTTCAAGTAAGGGAATTTATTCAACTCAATCAATTCCATTGTGAAAGATACTTAAAGGACCTTAGATACGGCGAGTGTAAGAGAAGAAATTGGATCCAGTAACTCAGAAGACAGAATGATTCAGTAAACACAGCATGAAACCAGAAGTCTAAAGACCCTAGCCTCTTGACTCTCAGGCTGGCTTATTAACTGGCACCCACCTTCAAAAGCCTTAGCTATCACACTAAAAAGCCTTCTGGGTTGCAAGAGAGCATCATACCAGTGCTTTGCTGCCTGCACAGGTTCCATATTGACAACCACCTAATTTAATGTCTCTCGTCTGACAGCCAAAACCTTTTAGAATGTCCCTGGCTATCTGAGAGATTGCTTCTCAGTCTTTGATCCTCAACCATCCTCAAATACACCCTAGGAACAAAGTGGGGAGCACCATTAGGGGGGCTGGTGGCTGTAGGAAACTGAACTTTCCCAGGATCTAGAGATAGCAAAGTTCATCCTTACAGGGGAGAAAAATGAACACTGAATTCCTCAGTGTTAAGAGTGAAATGTGTGTTCTGTGGGCAGTATACCTGGGTGAGATCATTTACCCCTCCGTGACCAAGCTTCATATCCATCAACTGGAAATAACAGTAACCTTATGCCTGGAAAAACACTGAGCTAGGAAGCACTTCTACGTGGTATTTCTAACAATTATTTGCATGCTCCATTTATTCATTTCTGACACTGTGACCAGCTTCCCGTGGCCTCACAAAAAGAAGTGTCAAGAATAATTTTTACAAGTAAATCCCCACTTGCTGGATATAGCGGTATTTATCTCTGGCACACTGTCTACCACCAATTATAGGTATCAGGGCAACAGACACATCATTGTGCTTGTGATTAAAAATGTCAGCACTAAGCATTGGATCTAGGTGTACAGGAAGTTCAACTGTTCAACTGAGAGCATGTTGGGCCTCTTCAGAGCTCTTGTTTGTTCAACAGAGGACCTGAAACTGGAGGTTTCAGTTTTGCTTTGCAAACAAGATACCTTTCTCCATTTGGTCATTGCATTTAGAGTTCCTGGGAGCAGCATCTTTTGGGAAACCTCGGAATTCTAAGAAATTTTCAGCTATGTTTCCCAGTGAAGGCCTAACTAGGATCCTACGATTGAAGTCTATTAATGTAACTGTCTCAACACTAGGCAGTCCATGAACAGGCTAGAAGCTTATGCACCGAGATCAATTATTTTTTCTGTTTCTTATCTCTAAGTAGTATGAATCTCCAGATTTGAGTCTCATCTCATCCCTCAGACTTGATCAAATAACCACACTAAATCTGATTTCCAAAAAACCCACCGTACTTTCAGTAGTGTTGAAAATAAATAAATCAAGTCATATAGCATCTGCTTTACTGAACAAGAGTTGTTGTGCTATCTCCTGTAATGGAGCCCAAGCTATAACAGCCTTATTTTCTTATTCTGTTCTCAGAAGCTGCTGTTATGGAACAAAGACAAATTTTATGTGCTATACACTTAGTAGGTTTTGCAAGAAGTTTTTATGCTGAGCAATTTCAACCTCAATGAATCTCCATAAGGAATGATACAGGAGAAATTAAATCTCTTTCCCAGGCCTACCTTGTAGGATAGATAACTCTTTTTCAGATGCGTCTGATTCTCTAGTTATCTTTTTCCCTTCTTGTTACCTCTTTTAACTGGGAAATGTCTCCTGCTTTGTTTTTTTGTTCTTCTGTGCTGCTCATGTTTTTAGAAAAATATGCTAGCAAATATCAATCACCATTTATTTAGGTTTATCTCAGTATTCAGTTCCAATGATTTGACTTATGCTATGAATTTTACATATGCTGCCAAAAGCAATGTATCGAGTATCCACATATGAGACCAGGAAAGCTTCAGAACAGACTAAAGGATATTTATGTAGTTTATTTAGATTTTTTGCTGTGCTAAAAAAAGTTATCAGTTCATATTCCTGACTAAAATTCACATTCCATTCTGATCCTTTTCTCATGTCTTACTGAATTATAGAAACAATATCTCATTTACAATTAGCAATGGTACATCCTCCCCTGTCTTATGGAACTGTTCACTTCTTCTTCTCAAAGGCATTTAGATTTATAGCCCAAACTATTGCCACGAAACCCACTCTGGCCCTTCCATGATCGCCATAAACAGTAGAGGTCTAGTGGTCAAGTATCTTTTCCATATCATGGACCCATGGTCTGGGGAGCCCTTTGAGCAAGAGAATAAAGGAGGTGTCGATGCAGTGTGCTGGCAGGCTGGATGAGCGCAGATGTGATGGTGAGGTTGTGGTACATAGAGGGGGGAGCCTGTGACAGACGTTAGTTGCCAGAGAGCCTCCTGGATGAAGCACATTGCCCTCACTCTGTGAACAGGGAAGAAGCATTTATTCCCACAGACCACGTCTCTCTCACAGTAGCTTCATACACATCATTGCGTCAGTTGCTTCTGATTGTCACCTCTGTACGTGGTGAATCAAGTCCTATTTATGCTAGTGTCAGGCTCAGTTTTATAAATATTTATGTAGGTAAGCACTTTTGTTCTTAACTTTGCAATGCTGGGGTCCTCCTCCTGAGAGAAACTGTAGTTAGTAGTGGAGGAAGCAAAAACCCTTGTTAAAGGATAAATGTTTTACTATATAAAATATAAATAATGAGTACAGTGTTTGATTTCCAGTTTCTAACCTGCTCCCTATTGACTTTTATGCTCTTTGCCATTTCTGCAAGATGACAGGATTCTGTAGCAGCTGAAATTCATTTGTTCTTTTCATCAATTAGCACTAACCAAATTTTGATCTGTCTGCCTTTACCATTGCACTTCTTTGAAAGAAACAAAGAACCACCATGCTGAAAAATACTGAAATAACATGAATTAGGACAGGCTTTCAGGCTGCGTGTCTTTCACACAGATATGTGTCCCAGGAATGCAGAACTCCCAGTGTTCTTACTTCATGATTGAAATGAAAATTTGGTGTCAGTACTTAGTATCAACATCCATTTGTCTGACAAACACAAAAAAAATTAGGTCAGCATTTTAGACAGAATATAGTTCTTTTTTTTTTTTACCCCTGTCACACTGACGTTGCTTCGTAAATATCTTGTGCTAAATTCAGGCTTTCTCATTTTCAGATACGGCTATAAAATACTAGTAATCATGATGATGCAAGTCTGCTAACCTTTAGCAGAAGGTTGTTAGTACAATTTCTTCCTCAGTGAATCTTCCATTCTTTACGCGTAAAAAAAGCTTCTAGAGAAAACAAAAGCACCAACCAAACTTCTAAATTGTAACTGCCCTGTGTAAGAAAAACAAAATGCAAAAAAGGGAGCGCACCTGAGTGACCACTATTTGCCAGCAAGGAGCTATTCCTTCTCCTCACCTAGGATTTGTCGTGGTTTAACCCCAGCTGGTGGCTAAGCACCACAGAACTGCTTGTTCACTCCTCCAACAGTGGCATGGGGGAGAGAATTGGAGGAGTAGAAGTGAGAAAGCTCACAAGTTGAGATAAAGACAGTTTAATAGGTAAAGCAAAAGCTGTGCACACAAGCAGAGCAAAACAAGGAATTCATTCTCCACTTCCCATGGGCAGGCAGGTGCTCAGCCATCTCCAGGACAGCCCGGCTCCATCACGTGTAACAGTGACTTGGGAAGGCAAACACTCACTTGAAACGTGTTCCCTCCCTTCCCTCTTCTTCTCCCAGATATATATGCTGAGCATGGCATCGTATGGTACGTCATATCCCTTTGGTCAGTTGGGGTCAGCTGTGCCAGCTGTGTCTCCTCCCAGCTTCTCGTTTACCCCCAGCCTACTCACTGGTGGGGTGGTGGAAGAAGCAAATAAGGGCTTCATGCTATGTACGTGCTGCTCAGCAGTGACAAAAATACCTCTGTATTATCAACACTATTATCAGCACAAATCCAAAACATAGCCCCATACTAGATACCGTGAAGAAAACTAACTCTATCCCAGCCAAAACCAGCACAGATTTCGGTCGATTTGGAGGGACTTGATCAAAAGCGCTCAGACAGGAACATGTGGAAGGTAAGTCACAGGAAGCAGTGCTCACCAAAATACAGCTTCTCCCAAGAGGCTGAGTACCTTGTCTTTACCATAGTGTTTAGAGAAAATTGCACTGCTCAGTATCTGAAGCATGGATTCTGCTGCATTTAGTTTAATTATAGCTCCCACCTATTTGTGAAGTCAGGATTTTAAAATGCCCTCCTGTAGTGACAAGTAAGGGCAGAAACAGTAAGCACCTTTCAGATGCCAGGGAATCGTCCATAAAGTTTGGTTTGTCAAGCTTTAGAGTGAGCTTTTAGGTTCAACTCTTTAGTCATGTTGTTTACTGTTGTTTTACTGCCAGTGCTAATAATAGGAAAATAAAAATTACACCAGTTAGTGGGCATTGCTAAACAAAGAATGGCGCTGGTTAAAAGCATTGCTGGCACCTTGCCTGTTGCATTGTGGAAGCAGCCAAAGTGTTGATTGTTATTTACTGTGTGAAGCCACACATGCTGGATGTGAGCCAGTTCCTCTATTTCTGCTTGTTTTCCTCTGAAACTGCCTTATCGAGTAGGGGGTGGGAAGAGGCTTTTGTTCATTAGAATATCTTCCAGTGGGAGGCTCACAATCTTGTATGTCTTTGCTGTGCCAGTGGGAAGCATTATCAAATCTCTTCTACAGATGACTAAATAGAAGCAAGACGTTTTGTGTTTTACCTGAGGAGACAAGCCTTGAAATGAGTTTTAACATGTATTTCACCAATGGATGTCAATGGAGACTGTTGTTATCCAATCCACTGACTTCCATGGTGTTCCTAGAAATGTAAACTGTTGCCACTGAGCTATGAGTCTACAGCTTCTGTGGCAGAAATGATAATGCAAGAACCCGACATGTTGCCCCTATGAGTCTTCAGCTGAAGTAATTCTAGTGTACTTCAGATCAGGGAGGAAAGATCAAAAGGAAGGATGTCCCTTTTGACCCAGCAATCAGTGCACTCCATTTGGGGGTGCCTCCTGCATTCCAGGTCCTCCTTCAAAAACCGCTAATGATTTACACCTGAAACCATAACTAGACAAATTCATAAGAAGGTTTTAGAGCAGGGACAAAAGACTGAGATAACCATCCCTAACCATTTCACACACACAAAAAAATCTTCCTTTTGTATTATTCTATATGCCTTTCATCCCATACAGCTTCTTCAAAGAAAAGAGAAAATATGTCTTCACTTCCGTTACTAGCTCTCGAGGCTCACAAGTATATTCAAATATACAAGACTAGAGTATGTTATTTTATGTTCTGATCTACAAGGCTTAATTCTGCAATAACTGAAAGCAATAGCAAGATGTTTTAAGATGAAATCTTGGCCCTCTTGAAGCCATCGAGTAAGTCTGATCTGGTCAACATATTTCATCGTTTCTCACTGTTTGGTTATGGCATCTTTCTATACAATTGCACATAAGTTATTTTTTAAAATGTTAACCAAGAACTATTTCAATAAAGAAAAGTGATGTGAAAGCTTTTTTTAATAGCCCACTCCTGAGAAAACTAGGATGAGAAACCAAATCAGAAAAAAAAAAAAAAACAAAACAAAACTAATTCAGTTTCGATAGACAGGAGGTTAAATTAATAGCTGTCCCTTTCCTGATAACACGAAAAGTAGAAGTGATAATTGAAATTAAAAACACCAGCGGTTTTCAGTGTAATTGAATTGAACACAGGTTATTCATTAGAGAAAACGAGTGAAAATCCATCAAGTTAGAAAGAGGTCATTATAAACTTATTCAAATATCTAACGTATATTGTTGTACACAGTGGGGATAATATCCCACAGATGAAAAGAATATTAATGATGGGCTTAAAAATAAATTTTTCATAAGAGTAATTTCAAGCAGTGTAATAAATAAAAATTCAAAAATCCCACACTACCTTGTATTTTGAGCTTTTAAAATTCCTAATCTCTGAGTATTTTCATGTGTTTTACACATATTAATGTACTGGGACTCTCAACTCTCCTACAAAGTAGGAATGACTTCACTAATGCCCCAATTAATCTTCATTTTACTCCAGGAAGCTTTTTTAGAACAAAAATTATATTAAATTCTTTCAGCTATAACTGTGTTTGAAGTACACTTTGTCCTATACTTTCTATGTGTTCTACTTTAAATAGATATAGCATAATTATGGGGCATGAACTATGCTCAAAAGAAATCCCTGATTTAATTCATTTCTGGTTTCTATGGTATACCCAGATCCACGTGAGCTTGAAAGATCTTTGTTTATCAGTACAGTATTAATAATTAATTAATTAAAATAAATACAGAATATTGTTTGAAAATGTTAGGAAAGTTAGCAAAAAGTTTCAATTACTTAAGGGAACATGAACATTTATTTGAAGTAAAAAATTCAAGTTTCTGAGTTTTTTGAGGAATTATCTTCTCTCTCAGAGAAAATGAATTGCTACTCTATTAATGGGTAAGTGGTACGAAGAAGGCAGCAGCTCTATCTGTTGGATAGGTCAGCTGGTAACCTGGCTACTAAACCAATATAAACGGTTGTAAAACGTGAGGTGGCTCCCCTGTTAAGCAGAAGGAAAGAAGTTACACTTTGTTATTTATCCTGAGTGTGTTTTATGTCCTTAATCTGCGATGTTATGATGTTATGAGGCCTCATTTTTATGGTTTCATCTGCGCAGATCACCCTTAGAGCAAACACTTTTCCTTTGAGCCTCTTTGGTTGCCACTACTGATGACCAGGCATCCAACACACACGTGTTCAAAACTTCCTTTTGCCCATCTCTTCCACTGCAACCTGCCTCTGCTCATCTTCCCATCTTTGCACAATTCTCGGTAATTAACAGCAGCTCATTCAACAGCTTTTCTGAATAAAAGCAAGTAAGTTCTGGACTTGTTCATATCATAGGCCTGACCAGACCCCAGAATGATAGGTGTAACGATAGAATAAAAATTGTCATCCTTTATGAGCAGTTTGAGACACTGTCCTGCCAATCATTTTCCCAGTCCTTTGAAAAACTGGCTTTTATAGTAGGCAAACAGCAAAGCTCAAGAGGAACGCAGAGGTGGGGGAATAATATAATTGCCTCAACAAAAGATCCAGAGATTGTATCTCTTCTGTAGTCATTTCAATTGTCTCATACTTGCACTGATTTCCTAAAACCTTCCTAAGTTCCTATTTGATGTGTTGAGGTGTTGAATGATAAATGTATACCAAGGAAATTAAATGTTTCTTTCATTCATCTAGTTTCAGCAAGAAGTGTTAAAAAGCAGGAGCCCAAATACTGACAATGTAGAAGTCCAGAAGACACCTGTTCAAATAAACTGTTCAGAGAAATTACTGTTTACAATAGATTACAAAGACATGTTTTGTTTTCTTTTCTTTTAATTCATAGGAGAAACAACTCCTCGAAATTTTACCAACACCTAGTGGACAAAACTTTGCTTATAGTTCAATCTCTGTTGAATTCATTGCCCTCTTAGGGGGAACTAACTATGTCAGGAAAGCAGCTGCTGTCCTCTCCCCACATCATCTTCTGTTATTTCTTCTTCCTGAAGTATTTAGAGCAATTGAAAAAAAAAAAAAAAAAAAAAAAAAAAAAGGAGCATAAATGTGTTTGTTTGGGGCATTTTTTAATCTGTATTAACCAGAAAAGAAAAAGCTCTTTTGAACTAACTGGGTTATTTTTCACAGTCTTAATTTCTAGTGCTCTGTTCAGACACATTTCAAATATTTCAAGAGAGAGGGTTTATCTGAATTATTTTTTCGAGGCTGCCTTACAGGCTAATGCATGGCATCTCTTTTAAGCATATATTTTGAGATATTTTTCAGACTGTATTTGCTTTTCCTTTAATGACATCAAAACCTTCTTTCCCCCAGAAACCTCATTTTATTTGTACCATCTGTTTTGAAGTCCTTCTAAAATAATTTCACTTTTATTAGCTGCTGCAGGATTTTCTCATTGCTCCTGGTGCTTCTCCTACATTGGCCAGTAATGTGATCTGAACTCCAGTAACGCCACCCAGCCCCTTTTTACAAAGATCACTTCTGATATGTGCTCCGCTTTTTTACTAAAAAAACGGTATCAAAAGTGAACCCTGTATTCTAAGAGTACTTCCAGGACATAAAGTTAATAACACTATCACTCACTTCAAAATAAATAGGCAATGAAATCTATTCCTGATGAATATATCAAGGACAAGTAGATTAGATTTATATTTACTACAGAGAAACGATTTACAAAATTACAAATTTGTTTGTTTGTTTAACTTACAATAAATTACAAACTTATTTATTTTCAGCATGCAGCTCTAGGGTTGGTCAAAACTTGAGCTTAGCCCTATTGTTATTTGGTAAATACATCTTTAATGCTAAAGGTATTCCCAAGTAAAATCAATACAATACTGACGAATTAATCTAAATGAATTATATAAATATATTAAATAAAATAAATGAAAATTACATTTCTTAGGGGAAAACATCAGTCCAGATTCAACAACATGAGAGAGAAGAGGATGTTGCCATGTCCCTAGATCCATTCAGCAGCAAGGCTGAAGGTGTATTCCTAGTAGGCACGTGCACATAGAGCACACATATGCATCACATACGTACCGATATACGTGGCCAGCCACACAGTTCACAGACTCACAGAGCAGACACGTGAACATGGGCAGCACCAACAGCCTCATCCTGCTCCATGCTGTGGTGGAGCAGGATAGAGGTCCACTAATGAGAATACATGTGTATATTTATATATATATACACACACGCATACATGTACAGTGTGGGTCACTCCAGCAGCCGGGCTCAGACATGGGGCTCAGATGCCCAGTAGCTGCTCCTGGATACCAGTTTCCACAGTCACTGGCACCTGGGCATAAGAGCCCTCAAGGCTGCAGCCCTACTTCAGTTGCTGGTACAGACCATCTCCCGCACACACTCCAAGAATATTAGGAAAGATATTATTTCATGCTTTTCACAAAATATGCCAGTTCTTAAAAATGAGCTGGGATTTTGGGTTTGTCTGACTGGAAATTTGCATCTATCTGATGCTGTCTTTGTTTCATCTTGGACTGTTATGTCTGACAAATGGGGTAGTATTTGGTGATAGCCTGATTAAGGGTTATCTGTGAAGGAGCTTCTGAAAGGGAAGAAAAGATTAGGATCTGGAAAATATTTTGAGATGTGAGGATTTGGAGGGGGGTTGGTAGACTGGTTCTTCCAAGAACTGGGAAACAAAGTGTGTGAAACAGGGCTTTGTGCCCTATTATTGCAAGGGTAAAGAGAAAAGAGACAGGCAGGAGTAAGACAGCAGCCAGAGGAACTGAGAAAAGGCTCTGAGGGAGGGAGGGAAATGAGCACAGAAAAGACCAAGAACAAGATCCATTTTTCGGCAGAACTGAGCAGCTCTGGAGGAGCCCAATGGATTGACCAATCTGGGGAAAAGAGCTTGGGCTACCCTGTGTTGGAGGCAAGCTGGGATATTACATTAAACAGCAGGCACTCCAAGGAGGCATTTGAAACAAGCAGTTGCAGATTTGCAGCTGTAAGAAGGAAAATTAAATGCCTCAGAAACCTTGACATTGAAATTAGCCTTGCATTGCCATCGTTGCTCTTTGGCTTTTATGTCACTTCCAGTTTTTGTTTTTATTTTGCAGCTTTAACTTTGTGCAATATAACTTTACTAGCCCTGCTCAGCCAATTATCCCATCTAAACATAAGATATATGCACTTTTAATGACTCATCAGCTTAATCATAACAGCACTTAGAATCATATTCACCATTTCAACAAACTCAAACTATTTTTTTTAATGTGACACTGCTTGTGTGAGAGGACTTTTTGTGTTTGTCTCTGATCCTCCCATCTTCACCCTTCTGCTTTTTTTAACTACTTACCCTCCTGTTTGCAATCAGCCTATGGCTACAGAGACACTGCCTGAACAGCAGCACTGGGAGGTGAAACACTGTTATCTGAGGTGAGTTAGCAAAACCTATAGAGGCTACTGAGGGCCTGAGATCTAGATTTAGGTGTTGAAAGGGGCAGTTGGTAAGATTTATAAGTCTAGTTATTTTTGGATCTACTGTCATATCTGTATGACAAATATCTGCTTGGCTCAGCTGCCACAGTACAACGCGTGGTCAACGCCGTTCTGGCAAAAGTCTTCAGGTGGATGTCCTGCTAATGTTCAGGGTGTCAGCTTCTGTGTCAGGGTACAAAGGGGTCCTTTCAGTGTGAGATTTATCTGATGTTTCTCCTTCTTTGTGGCATAGTGAGGTCATGTTAGACATGTTTCACCAAAGTGCTTACTTTTCTATCCTCAGAGGGACTGTTTGGACCTTAGTTTCTTATGTGTGCTACTCTTGACATGTTTTATTTTAGGGGAGGATCAAGATAGGAGTAATTTGTGAACTGACTATCACTGGGATTGTTCCAGATAATTTATATAGTGCTTAAATACTTATCAAATTAATTTTCAGCTCACCTGAGCTCCCTTGTAGTTAAATTTTCTATAAGCGTAGAAAAAACACTGTACCTCTTTCAAGTAAAAACTTTGCCAATATAATACATTACTGTAGCCACACTAAAAAATGCTTCTACCTAATAAAACATTGACTAATGGTTTGCTGATAATTTTGATGAGTAATTTTACTATATAACCATTTATGTCTTGCCATGGGAGGCCAACATAGGCTAAATGCACATCAATATGAACTGATTAAACACTGAATAAATGTGGGTTTTTTTCTGAATAAAACTAGATGTTTAGTCCAAAAAAGCTAATTGTACTTCTTAGTGGAAGAACTTAATTTTGGTATTGCAACCCATGTGAATTGCATAATTATCATTTGGCTCAGTTTTCTGCAAATATTAGTCACAAGAAAGCCTACATTTTGATCATATATATCAGGACAAACATTAGATATAGCAAATTTAAATCAACCTTAGGTATGCAGCTTTGGAAGTAGGGAGCGCATAAAATGAAAAGTTAATTTTCGTAAGCCTTAAAAGCATTAAAGCTTCAGAACCTATTGTCCTAAGTCTCTAAACCACACCCATCTGTCCTGGTTTCTGTTCATAATGGCAGACTGTGAAGGTCCATTTATCAAATGAAGTCTCTCATCTCATCCCTTAGAAAAGCTCTGCTACCTACACAGACAACTTTCCAAGGCTGTTCAACAGCACAAATTTTCACTGAAATTAAAGGCTGTCTCAAGCATCACCACGCTTCAGGGTACCAAGAGGAGTGAAAAAGTTTTTCCTGGTGTCTAATGTGAGCTCACAAACTGCAGACTGTGGCCACTGAACTTTGTCAAATTGTCTGCCCCTGCTAAGAGTTTGGTTCCTTTATCTCGGTTACTGCCCTTCAGGTGGGCTGCTATTAACTCATCTCTTAGTGATGGCCTAGACTGAGTAAGCCCAGCTCTCTCTGTCTCTCCTCGTTGGCCATGTGCTCTCATGCCTAGTAGTCTTCGTGGTCTTCTGCTGAACCCTCTTCAGTTCCTCCACATCCCTGGGAAGGCCCAACGACTGTCCCAAGTAGAGGGAGAAAATAAGCCTGCTGGCTTTGTCCCAGTAGGTGGTTTATCTTATTTGCAGTAAGAATTCTTTGTTGGCTCATACTCAGCTTGACATCCACTGTAACCCCACGTCATTTTTGGCAGCACTGCCATTGAGCCAGTCACTTCACAGCTGGTACTGGGGCAAGGGATGATTTCTTTCTAGACACAGAACATTGCTTTTCTTGTTGAGTTTTGTGAGGTGTCTGTTGGCCCAGATTTCATTATTAATTTGGCTTAGGTTATGTTATTAAATCAAGTCCATTTGTTAAATTCTCATGCTGTTTTGGTTAAAGCCCTGTTATACTCAAATGAAAAATTAGGAACTGGACTGGGCTATGAAAAGCCACTGTGGGGTTAGGCTGTGGGATTTTTGGTAGAATTAGCTTTCAGGTATATCTAAAATTAAGCAGAATGAAAACTGACAGAAGATAAAATATGGACTGGAGAACTTGTAATGCAAAAACCTATAATTAAAATATATTTTGAATTGCCAAAGCTCCTAATATATCTTTATCCTTTGTACAAAATTGTTATGCAGAAAGTCTGAGCTTTGACTTTGTTTATTCTTTATTCTCTTTCCTATATTTCACTATTTCTCCTTTTTTGTGTCTTTTTGGGTCTGCCTCTTGGCTAAAAAAGGGTGTTGATTAGGTAGTAAAGAAGAATCCACCTATTGCAGTATTCTTAAAAATACTGAAGAAAAGACAGCTTAGACAGCATGAAGCTTGTAAATAATTTACAGGTTTTGGAGTGGTTCAGAACACCATGTGCTGGAGGTGTAATTTCCCAGCAGTGAAACTGCAAGCAAGAGAGACCATCAAAAGGCAGAATCATATTTATTATTCTCTGTCTCTTCTTTCTGTCAGTTTATACTATTTTCTCTTTAAAGGAGGGAACACCAAACTCAGAAAAAACAGTCCAAGATGAACGTTTCCTCCTTTTTATTCTCCAGAAGGAAAATATAATGCATCATTAATGCAATTTTAAAAGACTGTCAAACAGAAATTTTCTGTAACAAAATAAATTATAAACAGCTGGAGGAAAAAAAAAATATAGGAAATGGTTTAAATAAGCCTCACATTTTTCTTTCAAACTATTTAATTATTTTCTTCTCTTTTATAAGTGTTTAATGAAAAGTTAGAAAGATTTTTTTTAATTATAGTTGGTACAATGGAAGAAGTCGGCAATAACGACATAAAGCCATGGGGCATATTTAACAATTACAATATTAAATCTCTTTCACCAAACTAGAGAAATCTCCTGATAAACACAATAAAGCCAGATTTATGAGTCAAGAAAAAGCAGTCTTGGAGGTAAATGATATTGGCTAGATACATATTTAGATGAAAATTATTTAAGAACAGAAGTGTTTACTGTCTTGTAAGAGTCTCAGAGGAAAGATCCAAGCTAAAGAAAGAAAGATTTGAACTGGTCTTTCTGAGAAGAGTAATTGGCCAGCATCACAGATTTTTAATGAATGTCCTCAAGATACCATTACAACAGATCTCCAAGGATGGAGAAGGTAAGGTACCGCTGGCAATGCTGTGGTAAAGAGTAGAGGAAAATAGAGGGTCAACTTAGATAAACTCAAGAGGTCATTCTTGGCTCTACTAATATGTAATTCTGTGAAAGTAGATCGCCTTTTGAAGCAATGTTTCTTTCAAACAGTATGGTGAAACTGGAGTTCATTAAGTGACAGAAAAAAGTACTACCTTTAAATGAGGTGTGGAGATCATGTGTTTCTCTACAAACAGGCTGCTAACTTATTTTAAACTAATAAAGAATAAATCAGACAAATTTTTCCAGAGTACCTTTAATTCTCCTCTAACATTACAGCATTTAAATGTAGTCAGGAGATAGCAGTCTTATTCTTCACAGCTTCAGACTAAAGACTGACACAGCTGGAGTCGCTAGAATTTCCTGTAAAAAAGAAGAGAGCACTCTTGGCAAAATGAGCATATTTTGAATGTCTTTCTCATCCAAGGAGAAGATAGAAAAGTTGCTTTACAAGTTAATAAGCCTTTGAGTCAGATGAACCTAAGTGCACATTTTGTCATTCATTATTTATTAAGCTTCCCAGAAAAAAATTTAAAAAAATGCAAAATCTGAGTTGTACAAATTCAAATATACAGGTTTTCATTTTAGTTCAACCAAAATGTGTCTAGCTTTTTGTCTGAAAAGAAATTACATGCAGGACAGAAAGAAACCACGTCTTCTTTTTCTAAATTCTAAAATACTGCATTGTCTTTTCACACTGCTACCCATCTCAGGGAGAAGGCTGTGTTATTCTTCCTTGAGCAGGTCTGGGAATGATGTCGGGTATATGCCAATGTACGCTTGGAAGAGGAACTTTTGTTACATTTTCTACATTGAATAACTATAATGTTATATCATTGTGTATCCGAGCACTTCACGAATGTTTTCTTTGTTGTGCTTCAAATACAAATACAAATACTGCTCTTTTGCATGCACTTATACAACTCCAGAAGGCTTCACATAAAAATAGAAACTTGCTAGGCCCCACAGAGACACTAGACCATCTGACTACAGTCTTTTTGGGAAGCTGATAAAGCAGAGAGATGTTATAGAACGCCCTCACATACAAATACATAACAGGCAGGGAGATGCCACCTCAATTACTGGATTGCTCCTTACCTGATGAAGGGCAGATATGCTAGATCCATTTCACTTTTCCTCTTATTCCACGAAGGCTTTGGTTTGAAAGGCAATGTGGCGCAGCCTTCAGTGTATATCTGGTCTTTGAGAGACCTGTGCTCTAATTCTGCCTCCACTGGTGACAGCCTCTGTGACCAGGAAGAAGTAATTTCGTAATTCTGTCTCTGTTTGTCTGTCCTCATCAAACACTGTTTCTTGCTACATGTTTGCACATGCTTAGTTATGGTGAAGAGCTGACTTTGGCTGAGGATAAGTGACATAAATCAAAATAATCCTAGATCTACAGATCTGACGTGTTTTTCAGGCAGTGCATTCATCTCTCAATTAGCAAGATTACACTATTTGTTTCTTAGCAGAAGCTGTCAGGACTATGAATATCTCCGTGTTCCTTATTTGATCTAATAGAAATGTAATTTGCTGTCACAGGAAAAGCTGTTATTACACTGATAAAAGATGTTTCACTGTTCTTTATCTTCATTTAAAGCTATTTCCTTTCCCCAGTTCAGGACTAAGAGCACATAAATTTGAGCCATCAGTCCAAATAGCATAGCAATAGACAAAAATAGATGTATGAACCTTTACAGTTTGTCTTTTTTACTTACCTTTGTTTCTAGAAATGCTTTCCTTTTAAACAGCTTGCCAGGCTTTTTTTACCCTCTGTGTTAAAGAACAAATTAAGGCAAAAAGGAATTAAGTGCGTTGCCCAAAGTTATCTGCTCAGTCTAGCAGATTCAGGACTAGAAGTTGGCTGTCTGGTCTTTGACATTTATGTGTGACTTAGTAAACAATACAGTATTCCTTCTGCTTTTCCTACCTCTTTACATAAGTCATTTTTGTAAAGTCACACCTCTAATCCTCCATTTTCTTCTCCTTCACTTCCTTTCATTTTATTTGTAATCACTCTGCTCTGACCCTTTCTGTTTATCCTTTCTTACATATTTCTGTTTATGAAAAAGATGTAAAGAGGGAGAAGGATCTGCAGGGTTTGAATCAGGACTTCTGTGGCAGGGTCTTTTGAATTAATTGAATATAGCTCTTTGGTAGAATATGACTGTATGTTCTATTAGTAATACCTAACTGCAAATGCAGTTAACAGTCCTGCTTGGTTTCCATGCCACGCAAATGCTGCTTGCAGCTGTGGGAGTGACCACCCATGGCCCACAGCCACACCGATAACTCCACACACTGCAGCAGCGTGGTTGCTGCTCATATCCATCATTCAGGTCTCAAGACTAAAGTTGAGATATATGGCACTGAAGAAATTTTTGTCCCATGGGAACTCTTTAGGAGGATACTTCAGTGTGATAAACGTTTAATTTAGCATTAATACTCTCTTGAAAGTGCAAAATCAGACATGTTAAACTCTCAATCACATACACGTTCTGTATGGTCTCATGAACACGATTTGACTGGACCACATTGGATGGTACTCATTTCTTGCCTTTCACTTTTTTTTCAGGAATGCCCCAGTGGTGTTGTCAATGAAGAAACCTTCAAAGAGATTTATTCTCAGTTCTTTCCACAGGGAGGTGAGTACTTGCCAGATGTAATTAGTACTACAGTGAACAGAGTTATGTTAGTTCCCAAGCCTGACAAAAGAGCCTTTTGTTCAAATTAACAAGACTGTTGTCCTAACCTCTAGCTGAACTCATGAGGTACATTCTTGATGGCTGGACATATTTTAAAGTATATATTTCCAAATGAAATGCAATGGTATCTTCAAGTCAGTTTTCTATTATGAAGTTACTACCTATGTTTGGACACCTTTGAAAAACAAGTTTCTCCAAGTAGGTTATTTCTTTTTAAACTTTCTACACAGTCTTCTCCATTTCTCTTTTATTTCAAAAAACCTTTCACAGTAGGAATGAAAACTGTAGGAGGCACTGCAATTACTCTGTAATATCAATGGCCGAACCCCCCCTTGACTTCTATGGGGTTTCTCTACTAAATGAGGGCTTTTTTTGATAACCTTAATTTCAATTAATTCATTCATTTCCAGGAGTTTCATTAATTTCTTTGTCCTCATTATCTTTTAGTGTGATAAAGGTAAAATAAAAATGTATAACAGCTTTTTCCCTTGAACCTGGGATTTTCTTTTAATTTTGTTTTCCTCTCTTTTCTTCCTCTTCATTTTACCATTCAATCCTCCTTCTTCATAACAGCTCTTCCATCCGGCCTCTTCATCTTCTCCCACAGCTCTTGAGATTTGCACGTTTCTCTGGGATTGTTCATATCTCTTTCTTTTCACTTGTATTTAAAAAAAACCCACACTTAATTGGTAGGAACAAAACGTCTCCCAATTAGTTTTAGTTTGCATAAAGACCTAGATGGTAAAGAGCAGCATTCAGTGTGGATTACCATCACTGAAATCCTTAACAAGTAGGCACGTTCAATAGGAAAAAACAAAAGGCTAAAAGAGTTGACCTGCCTAGTGATTATTTCTATATCTAACCTTTTAAACCAGGCTAACAATTACAGTTTCAAATATTACATTTTTTAGTTACCCTGGATAGTGAAAATAGTTCTCTATATGTGATTTACTGCACCTTTACTACATTTAAAATAATAATAAAAAAAATTATATTTCCTATTGTTATACTCAAAATTGTTTATGAGCAAAGAGAAAGCACACCTTTTCTAAAAGTAAATCTAAAAAGTATTGTGAGACTAAATGTAATCTTAAAAGCCTAATCTTTTAGTCCAGACCCAATTGTTACAGGAAGGAAAGAACATTAATGTAGTTAAAACTGATACATACTCAATTCTTAGTTTCTACCCCTGTTCCCAGTGCTAATGCTCACCCTTCCACTGCTCCTCTGGGTCTTTAGGGCAGTGACATCATGTGGAGAAGGAGATGGGGACTGCTGTGGACCATGAGCATCTGGAGTCCTACCCTAGGAGGAGTAGGATGTTCATGTTGGTGCTTTCTTCTTCCTCGCTCTAGGATTCACCCGGGGTCATTTCTACACGTTTGCTAACATGTTTTTATGCCTTTCTTTTTCTCCATTGATTTGCGGCTCCACATTACACCCAAAGCTATTATAGGTGGTGACTTTTCCAAGTGTTAGATACTATTTCTTTGTTCTCTTTGCTATCCTTAAAACCAGTTTTGCTCAGCTCCACACCTGCATTTCTTTAACTGACCATGGGTGAGTTGTTTATAACTGTAGGGTCTCCAGTGCCAGCCTGCACCCTGTCCCCTCTCATCCCATGCCTGCTCTCCTGTGCGGCATCCCATCTCTCCACTGCTCAAGGCCTCTGCTGGTGTATGAGGCAAAATGTTAATCTCTCCACTGCATCATTATATTAGAGTCATAAATACCTACTTCTACACAGAATAACTGTCTGTTTCTTTGTTCCTCACATTAGCCAATGTATCTTCAAAGTCCAATTAATTGTCTGTATTTGCATATCCCTGCATACTAACAATAGCGTGAGATCGTCGTATTCAAGTGTATAGTTATGCAGCCAGACTGGCTACTTAATTCTTTGAATGTATTGCCAAAATATTGTGTTCAGCTGAGGCTTTTAAATTTCAGTTTCACTTAAAATATTGGTTTTATGTATGTCTGAATATTAAAAAGGAAAAAAAAAAAAAGGTTTGAAAGTTGTCCCCAAATTAAAACATATGTTGTACATGTAGATCTCTGCCCCACTTTTCTGTGTAATGCAAAACCAGATATGACATGACCTATCATTATAACAATTCATATCTGAGCAAACAGAATGATGTTGTGTAAGATTATAAACTTCAGGGTGCCCAAGCCATCAGCAAAAAGTCATACTCCAATGTCATCCAGTAAGTCACTTCATCAAGCAACTTTCAGGACTATCCAGGTACAGGGGGATCAGAAAGAGGACAAGGAGGCCACAAGAGTAACAAAGGAGATGACACTGGATTGCAGTAAAAGCAATGCATTTTAAAAGGCAGAAGTAGCTTTGTAAAATGTTTTCCATGCCAGAAAGGCATTCCAGTAACTTCTGTTTTAGAAAACCACTGCCATACAGGTAAATGAACAGACCCCTGCGTTGATGCAATGGATCGCCTGAAACAGAACTTGGGATTTGTTCTTCAGCCAGGCCCATCGTAGATAAGAATATACACACAGAATAATTATTACACTCCTCCTCAGTTATGAATATAACATTACGTTCATGGCTTGATAAGGCATACTCTCAGATGTATAATGACTAACATTTTTTGTCTCTGATATTTAAAATGCTTTAATGGTCTATTTCAAAGGAATTCTGATTAATATCTATTCCTGTCTCAACCTGTCAAAACATCAATTTAGCCCGCTAGCTATGATATCAGATCCCTGAAAGGAAAGCATATTTTATTTAAAAAGTTAAGCTTTTGTCTAACATGATTAATGTTCAAGAGTTAGGGGGGTGGGGACAAGGGGGAATCACATTAAGTAGCTCTAATTAATGGACTAGCGTACTACATCCTGCCGTGGTTTTGAAGGCAAACTTTCCAGCCAGAATTGCCTGAACAAACAACCCTGAAAAAGACCTCTAATTTTTTTTTTTTTTTTTTTTTTTCAGAAGGGGTTACTACAAACAAAAGATTCTTCAACTAGAGATTTTTTTTTTTCATATACCATCATAAAAATAGAGTAGTATATTTTATCATGTATGGGCAACAAATAATAAAAAACCTGTGTCTTACCCTTTGTGTTTTCTGTAAATCTACAGAAAATAATGAGGATTATTTCACATGTTTTTAAGAAATGAATTCCAAGAGCATGGGAAGCTATTTAAAATTCAGTTTACAGTAATTATAACTCTCTAATATGTTTTTTCCCTGAAGATGGTTTGCGTAGTATATTCTGTTGCACAACAGAATTCTCAGTAGATTATTGAAAATATGACTATTAAAATCCTAAATATAAACTGAAGTCAACAAATTTACATTTTTCAGTTAAAGTGGGAATTTATCTGCTAGGCCATGCTTAAGCAATTACACTGATGGCTGGATACATGGATGAATGAATGAATGTCTCAGTAGTTTGTTTTTTTTTTTTTTAATTCTCTGAAAATGCATTAACAGACACAGGGTTTAAAGGTTGCAGAGTTTTTTCTTCTTACAATTATTTCACATTGTATGAAATTAATATATTGAAGTAAGACCAGAGACTTTACTCACTAATATCAGGCCTGAATCTGTGAAATACAAAGTTTTGAGTTTTGGTATGTTTGGTTCCTTGGGGTCAAGGGGGAATTTCAGGTGACTGACCCAAGACTGTCACTCAGTTTAATTCAAAACAGTATTTTGGGTTGTGCCAAATAAAGGTTTTCAGGATTAATATGAAAGGTAAAATGGTTTAATGCCAAGAAATCAGAAAAAGGCATCTTGGCATTGATTAGGTTTTTCCATGATGAGGAGGGTTTTGTCCTGCAAGGGGGCGACACAGATTTCACAGCACTTCTCACTTTACTAAAAGTTTGTGAGGTTAATGTTAATTAAACTAAAATTAATGTAAATACGTGAACTAGAAAGAGCAAAGTAATGAGTATTAAAAGTAAACAATACCTCAGCCTACATTACTTTGCATGGTTTTCAGGGAGGCAAAGGGCAGAGACACCGGGGAAAGCTGATTTCCCGTAACCCCGGCAGCTTGCACCTCACATCAAGAAGGCAGTCTCTGGAGTTCTCTCTTCTCAATATATTATTCCTGAAGCAGGCTGTAGAAATGGAAAGATGGATCTTTACAAAAACTTAGAGGCATGACAGGTTTATGTTCATGCTGTCTTGTATTTCTAAAATGAGTCAATAATGCACTGGTCAGTAGGTTTGAAAAGTATACAATTAATTAGTGAAGGGATCGCTTGTTTAAGGTCATCTTTCAGAATCTTATCGGCCACTTGTTAGTCACAGCCAGTTTTTCCAAGGTTTTTAATCACCTAGTCCTCATACGATATTCATGGGAATTAAGCAGCAAATCAGCCTTAAGAATCTAATGCTCAGCACAGGATTTTCTCTCACCTGTGGGTGAGCATATGACCCGAGTGCAGCAGCAGCTCTCTGACAAGCTCAGCTTCAACATGGCTAATGGGCCTGTCTTCAGAGGTAAAATGATATGCCAGATGCACAGATGGTAGTGTCTGCTTCCCCCATTTAAAATGAACAAATGAACGCATTTTTCTTTTTCAACATATGAGATAGATCCCCTATCATGGTCATTTAACTGATAAGTAACGTTCCCATTAACACGGGTTGTTTGAGAGTACAATAATATGACTTTGCTATTCAGGTATCAGTGATTAGCAGAAATGGGAATGAAAATTAATATTCTAGACCAGAATTTTAGATTTTCTGTTCCAATTAGTGTAGCTACCCACATACTTGCAGTTATAATTTATCCCTTCTCCCCCACCAAAAAAGAAGTTTAAACTGAATTGAAAATCTAGCCTTGCTATCAAAATTTGGTATCAAAATATATCTTGGTATCAATTTTTTTTTTTTCATGGCATGAAAATAAATGAAATGAGATGTGCTTACTATGAATTATTTTTACTGTTTTAAATTGTAGATTCCACAACTTATGCACATTTTCTGTTTAATGCATTTGACACTGATCACAATGGATCTGTAAGTTTTGAGGTAAGTGATGCTGTTACTTCTTTCTCTGCAATCAAATATTTTGCCATTCCTTAATTAAGTCCAGTTTGGTGGCTTTTATTATATGCCTCACATTATGAAAAATTTATGTGACTTGAGTATCAAGTTTTTCCAATGTATTAACAAAAGTTTTTATTATTATTTTACAGTTGTATATACCAAAATGGTAACTCAGACCGTGCTGCTATGTAATATTTTTATAAATCTATTAATTTAAAAGGTAACCCGATTTATATGCAAGTTCCATAAAATAACCCTTACCTTCCTCCCTGCCTCTGCAACTACAACTAATGTTATGGGGATAACTCAGCCAAAGTCGGATTGCCAACACACTCTATTAGTTTCCAGGAGAAAGCTCAACAAAAAGAAGGTTTTAAAACAAATGTATTTAAAAGCATGAGAGTTTGAAATTCATTCTTCCTCCCTTTAACTACCCAATCTGTTTTCAAAATTTTGCCTTTCCCTGCTAAGGGAAATCAATGACATAACATGGTAAAAAGGCCAACTCACTGAAATAGTTTTGATGAAAACAGGGTGTACAAAACTCTGTGAAGGAGCCATTATCTTAATGTATAGAATTAAAAAAACAAAACAAAACAAAACAAAACAAAAAAACTCTCAGTTCATTTGCAAAAGGATATATTAGCTTTGTCATGTTTTGCTTTGTTTTGTTTATAATGGACAAATTATATCCTTACAAATTGAGATTTGATTCTGATAAATACACTTTAAATTTGTTTAAATATCCTATACATGTTTTTATGATTTACTTGAGTGAATGATGTTGTGAGATCTGACAGAAATTTTTTTTTAAAGCATTTTCATTGCTTTATTATGGATGTAATATGGAAGGAGATGCCTTGTCAAGCAGGTGCACTGCGATCAGAAATCTGAATCTCAACTGGGACTATAACCAGATCGTTCTGTGGGAGATTATTTGCATGTATTTAAAAAGCCCATGAACCTCATCTACCTTTTTCCAGGTTGCTGAGATCAATCGGCTCTATGTGAAACTAGAAGTGGGAATGGAGGTTTTATTCACATCTTCTGTACATAGGCTAATTCTACAAGGGATCCTTCTGGTTAAATCAGCAACAGCAGAGGCGATGATTGAAAAATTTTTTAGCATCATTATTTGAGAAGTATTTCTGCTGTTATCATTAAGAATGAGAACAAAAGAAGCTTTTGTATCTTCCCAGGACAGTTTGTTGGCATTTGTATTTCAGACAGAAAGCTTGAAGAAATGCAGGAGATATGAAGCCCTTTTTAAGGGATTTGAATATCTCAAAGTGCAGGTCTGTGTATAAAAAAGGCTTTGGAATAAAATAAATGAGGAAAATAAAAAAAGCTGTGTTATGTTCATTGCCAAACCAGACACTGCCAGCTTACTTTTGTTCCATATTGACTCAGAGTGATCTAGACATTGATATTATTTGCAGCAACTGTGAATCCAGCATAACTCTACTGCTATCAAAAGACTCTTGCTTCTGTGTCCTTGTACCACGTAGCAGCATTATACTTGCAAACTCTATGATAGTCATTATAAAAGCATCCAACTTATGTTAAAAATGTTTAGGTTTTTTTTTTTCTAATCATGTGAAAGTAGCTGCAAAATGTGAAAGTAGATATTCTGAAATGTGAAAAATATTAATGTAATTTTTTTCCTGCTCATTTTTATCCTAGGTGCAGCTGTGCCATCTTTTTTCTATAAGAATCTGTACTCTAGTTTTCTAATTTACATTAGGAAAACAAAACAAAACAAAACAAACAGCATAAAAGGTAGAGAAAAAGGGAGTGATTTAAAAATTTGGAGAATCATCATTCATCCCAATTTGCTTTGTATATCAAAATATAGGAGTAAATACAATTTAATATCATGACCTATAGTGCAAAACACTCTTTAGCTCTCTTCTATGTACAAAGGATATGCAAATCTGAAATGGTATTGAAAGAACGTAGGTAAGAATGACATTTTTTGTGTTGCAATGTCCTTTTTCTCATGAAGTGGTGGTAGCTGGAGTTGTGGGGAAGAAGAGAGAACTTGTTCTAGCTTTTTGATCTTTTTTCCTCAAATTTTTAACTATCAACACTGAAGTGTTAGACTTTAGCACAACTTAAATGCACACCTTCATTGGATGAGATTGGCTGGTGAGCTTGCTATGTCCCTGGAATTTTCTCATCCCTAAATCTGTATACTTGCTGATAAGAGTCAGGCTCTCCAAGTGAAGCTTTTTATGTAGCATAAAAAACAAACTCATGAAACTAGCTGGTTGAAACTATCTCTTCTTATCCCATCATTGTATGAATTCTGAGACTAATTTAATTAGATATGCCAAATACTTTTGCTTTAATATAAGGGACAGAGTTTCTTGAAACTATCTCTTCTTATCCCATCATTGTATGAATTCTGAGACTAATTTAATTAGATATGCCAAATACTTTTGCTTTAATATAAGGGACAGAGTTTCAGACAACCTGGTGATCCAGCTATTGAAGGGCCTTTTTGGAATATTAGTGAACTGAAGTTCTTTTTTTCCATCAGAGACACGTAAAAGCAAGGTTTCCACTTACTGCATGAATAGCATAACTGAACCAGAATGAAGATCTAGGCCTCAAGGCAATTTACACAGTCAGAAAAATTGAGAGAAATTAACTTCAGACATATAGTCAAAGGTGAAGCACATTGCACCCACATGCAAATATCAAAATCAGTATCCTTAGTTTGTTGTAGATGCAGATTGAGGCTATTTTAAGTGTGATCTTGATGAGAGGAATGTCAGTAATCCCAGTAATTCTCAGTGCTGTAAAATACAAAGCTGTGCCCAAATGCAATGGAGATGTTTAAAGATTTTTGTCATTTTTAATAAAAAACAAACTTGTATTTGTTTCTCCAAAAAATTATTAATAATTCTTAGCAAAGTTGTTGATGAGTTTCTGATTGCTTTATTCCTCGTTACCTGAGAATTTTGCATTAATTAATAAATTAGCAAGCATGTTTGCTCAGTTCCATAGGAGAGTCCAGATCTGAAGATCAAACACAACTTTGATATTTCACTAATAATAACAGTTATAAACAGTCATTGTCTCCAAGGCAGTAATATGAGGGTAGCATTTTAATGAATGTATCCAAATGTGATTATCTGTGTTCAACACAAAAAGCCTTGTTTGTGTCGTCTAGGAAATGAGCTCTTTTTTCTCAGGACAGCGGTGATCTCATAAGCTTATTAATACCAGCTGTTGTAAAGTAGCTACAAAGAAATATAATTCCTCTTACCAGCACCTCCTTCTCGATGATCTCTTTTTATGCATGCCACTCTACCACCTCTGTGACTAACACTCAACACTTGATTCCTTTCCAAAATCCTAAGGGCCAAAAATGGATTTAGGTGCCTGCCTGACTACTCCTTTTGGCCTTGAACATCACATGAAGGAACGCATGATCAGGTGGAATAATTTTAAGCTTTCTTATGGATTTGAGACAGCGCACTATTAAGCTTGTTAATTAATTTATTCATGAACTAGTTCTCCCTAAAGATTTACGGTGGGATAAAGCAATCAGAAGGTCATCAGCAACCTTGTTAAGAGATAATTAATGACTGCTGGAAAAAAAAACCCAAACAAATAAAAGTTAATCTCAGATCACAACCAGAGGCTCTGTACAGCTGTAGTGCAGCACTGAAATGTGAGCAGGCTGTGATACTGGGCACACAGAGGCACCAGTACAGGTGCAATGGTGCTCCATTTTGCAACCCTCCAGTGAGACATCCCCCTTTCTTGCAGAATCAAAGAAGTTCGGCACAGGAGAGTTTGGCATTTAATGGAGGTCTTCACAGGTATCAGCACGCTCAGCAGGAAGCTAGCAAGTTAGAAATAGGAAGCTGTGGAAAGGAGTAAAGGCAAGCACCAAAGCACAGGCTTCTGTCACAAACTGAAGAGAGACGTGACCTAGAGTTGTGTCTCAGTCCAGACCTCCTCTGGAGTTTTAGGTTCCCTCGTGACCCTAGATCAGATGCACCTCTCCATGTTAAGTGCTCAGCTGAGTAGGACTGTCCCTTTCAGTGGACAGCGTTGGCATCCTTAGGGGATGCAAGTGTCTAAGCAGTACTGTGAATCTTACTGCAAAAATAAATGGGCTCCAAAAGCAGAATTCCTCTCTCCCCAGGTATCAGATGCCTAAACCAAGAAGGAAAACACACCTGGGTACTCTAATACTGTAATGGGGACTTGGGTTCATGCTCCGTGCTAAATGGTGTGACACATTCATGTGCCACTGAGCTGGTAACAAGCATACAGACAGACGCTCGCTGAGCTTAACTTCTGCCCTCAGCACTGTGGCTTTACTATGGCATTTACTTCTGCACTGGGTTACTAGCTTAACAGCTAGCATAGCTACACTATTCCTGATACACACATTGCTTTCCACCATGCCGAGCATTTTTCTCTTTGAGGATCTAGTCCAAAATACTCTGTGGATTTAGCCCATGTCCATTGAATCAGATTTTCTATTTCTATATGATTTTATTGCTATATTCTTCAATTGCATGAAAGTAAGTATGTAGAAAAGCTATCCCATCCTAAGTGGTCCTTATTCAGCTCATCACAAGTTCCTCTTAAGATAAACCCTTTCTATTGTTCCTGAGATGGACTCCTGCACAATACTCAGACAAAAGCAATACACCTGAACTGAACTATGTATGATTCCCAAAAATGTTGATGCAGTATGGAAGGAGGTGATCTACTCTTGCAAAGTTCAGAGCACACACCTGGAAGATTTTTGAGTTGTCTCAGCTTTTATAAGGACATTCAGTGCCATTCAAAACAGTATAAAGTCAAGTTTTATTATCCATCATTTCTAAAACCATTGATAGAAGGGCAGACTTGCAAATGGGGATATAAATGATGCCAGGAAGCCAGCTAACATATGGGTGATGCATCAGAGAAAGGAAGAAAGAAATAATCAGGTAAAGAAAATTAGATATGGTTTAGCTAGAATAAATGCAAAAATGTTGCTAGTGACAAATTAAAAGTAACTTTGGAGTTCTGAAATAGAATAGTCTAAGAAAATATAGTTATTGGATACCTTTGAAAAGGACTTCAGGAAAAGCTACATCAAGAATGTAAAACATTGCAGAAAAGATTTGAAGACGTGGTACTGAATTAAAAAGGTTAATTGCTAATGCTGTAATGTGAACAAATCTATTCTGAATTTCTTGAACATTTTAAAACTTAATAGTACATTGTTAAAGATCTGTTTGGAGATTTAGCCCTGTGACCCTTAATTAATCACTGAGATGCAGACAAGATATGTTGAGAAAAATTCTCAAGATTCGTGTATCCGTTTACCCCAAAAGGCGCATATACCAGTAAGACAGAAACTTATGACAGACTAAGAAAACCCAAAGCATACAGCTTGAATTGTTAAAAGGAATGAAGCTGTCAAAGGAGCTGTCTGTGCCTACTAGACCATCTGGGGCCATGATACTTGTGTATGCTTCACTGTATCAAATATACTTATTTGACTGTGTGGTACATCAGACCTTTGTGATTTATGTCTAACCTCAGTGCAGTCTTTTCCACTGTTCCTGCTTTAAGGAAATGCATACATTTTTCTGGTGCTAATAAGATATTTTTCAGCTTTTATTGTCTCTAATGTTATTCTAAGACTTCCTGTATGTCTTTGCCAATGATGTAAAAATGCACATTTAAATAGAAGTGCTTGCCATATTCTGCTTAACCTATTATTGAGACAATTTCACAGATTTATGGGTTTAAAGCTTATCAAATAGAAGAAGATGGAGAAGACAGGGAAGAAAAAATTTAAAAAAGTATTGGTTTAAAAGCAGTTAACATGCTAAGAAATACAGAAGATAGGTGATAACACATCCCAGTTGATATTTTCTCCAATCTGGAAGATGCTCTCTAAATGTAGATGAGGTTTGTTCTGTCAGTATTAATTATGAAACAAAATTCTATAACAAAATACTGCATATAAATAATCTCAAAAGTCTTCTGATTTAGTTCTGTGAAATACCTCTACAGCAATAGAGCATTGGTGGGTCACAAAAGCATTAAGGTGGTACATGGACACATAATAAATATTATTCCCTGTCTTATACCCAATAGAAGGTTTATGTACTGAGGTGTACTGTAGCATACACAAAGTTTCAAATGTTGACTGCAGCAGATTGATCTAAGAGGTCTGGGAACCACATCCATTCTACTTCCATTAAGGTATACATTTAACAAGAATTTAATGTTCCTTAGTAGATAGTTCTCCCAAAATTGGTCTCCTGTGCTTAGATTAATCTAACTCCCAGTTAAGTTTTTTTTTTGGATCATTAAACCACAGGGATTACTTTCCCTGGTATTAAGTTCAACAGGAACTGCTTATGTGAGGCATTTCAGAGGATAAATCCACTAACAGAAAATTATGTCTTATTTTATAGAAAATTACTCAATTTACTTATTAATTATGAGTGTAGCAAGCAGTGCCTAGAATGTTAATTATTTTAAAACCCAGCAATCCTTAACACTTACTGTGAATCAAAAAAAAAAAATAAAACCACATTTTTTTCCAGACTTTATGTTTCTGACGAATGCATTATTCTAGATTTCTGAATGTTTGTGAAAAACTGCTAAATTCCAAACTGACCAAGACCTTTTGTCTATTTAGGATTTTGTTATGGGTCTTTCAATTTTACTCCGAGGGACAGTACAGGAGAAACTGAACTGGGCTTTCAATTTGTATGATATAAATAAGGATGGATATATAACTAAAGAGGTAAGGTCTACTTTTTACACTAATCACTAAAACTAAAGGTTGTATGTGTAAGTCCTGCTTTCAGAGAAGAATGGTTTCATTGTAAAATTAGACATGTTAACAAATAAATATATATTATGAAACTAGACATGCTAAAAATAATATTCTTGTTTTAAAGGCATATATAAAACTTGAAAAGGGAAAATCTTCACAGAAATTGTAAAAGGTTAGAATTCTTCAGATACATAAATGTTTGGCTTCAATTTCTGCCTATATATTTGCACATACAATCACTAGAATAAAATAGTTTGGTAGGATATTTGGACAGAAAAAGAATTAAGTATGTGGCCATCATTGTTACTCATTTTATGAATTTACTTCTGGAAATTTTTACTTGTAACAGAATTTATATAAAAAGCTTCCTACATCTTTTATTCTGCAATGAATCAAACACATACTTAGATTACAGTGGGACCAAATAAGTGCTTTCATAAAAAGATATGATTTTTCAAAACGGGGTCTTTATATAAATATATATATATTACACTTAAAATTTTACACTTTTAGAAAAACACTTCATGATTGTTATAAAAGGGTGATCTATAGAGTAATTTCTCAGAATACCAGCAGATGACTTTTTTTTATAATTATTCTCATAGTTTTCACAGGCCACTCTATTAACAAAATTCAAAGCTTTTGATATAAAAGGAGGACTCTGCATATGTTCAGGTGTGTGCATGGGTGTTTCTATTTTCTCTAGGAAAAACAGTTATAAGAAGCTGATGTGCATTGACCATTCACTTGCTGTTGCAGCACTTCTTTTCCTGTTTAGTTTTATTCACAGGACCTCAGGAGATTTCTCCCACAATCCATGAACTTACACATATTCTAAATTGTTTAAAATCATAATCATACATCTGCATCTATTTAAGAAGTTCATCTATGAAAGCTGAACTAATATGCTAGAATTTCTAGGGAATTTCTTGAAGATGTTCAGTCATAAAAGAACAGGCACAATCTCAAAACTTTATTCTAAAATGTAAATCCTAAAAATCACTTATATGTTCTGAGTTAAAGCAGTGTATACAGCACACCTTATATTACACATTTTTTTTTTCTCTTCAGGAAATGCTTGATATCATGAAAGCAATATATGATATGATGGGGAAATGCACCTATCCTGTTCTCAAGGAGGATGCACCTAGACAACATGTGGAAACATTTTTCCAGGTGGGTCAGGTAACATAGGAACCAAAAAGACTGCTCTGTTAGCAGGTATGGGAAGATTTTTAATTGTCGTAACAGTTTTGCATATCATACCAATTTTGTAATCCTTTTTCTGCTCTATGGTTCCACCCTAAGTTTCTCAAATCTACTCATTGCTTTTTCAACAACAAGGTCTTTAAGCTTATTCTAGTGTATCACTTCCTGCATCTTTACAACATTTTGGCCTGGTTGTTCCTAGGCTGACATATAACTGAAATTAATAATAAAAATGACTTGTTTTACACAGGATTTCAGGAGGATAAACATACATTCTTATTCTTTCTGAACAGAAAATGGACAAAAACAAAGATGGAGTAGTTACCATAGATGAATTCATCGAGAGCTGCCAGAAGGTAAGTACCCAGTGATAAGTACTGAACCTGGAGCTGTTGGCTAATGCTATCGTAGCACTACACATATTTCTGGAGTGACACTGATGGTAATCCTAATATCAGAGACAGCATTTTCCCAAGGTAGAGTAAGGATGCACACCATTACACAAAAACAGTAACTGTAAATAAATTTGTAACCTGAATCTGTAGATGTTACATACAAGCTGTCATTGCTTATTAGACATCTGTGTCCACATCCCTTCTCTCTTTAACAGAGTTTTATTTGGACTCGATAGCAAAAAGTTTCGTCACATTCAGCCAGGTATTTGTTTCTATCCCCATGCTGGGAAACACATTCCTGTTAGAATTGGCAGAGTCACAGCAATAATACTACTATTGCTTGAAAAATTATCATCTATAGGAGTGTTTCTCAAACAGTGAGGCATGACCTGCTGGAAACATTTAAAAGGGAAAGTAAAAGGCCCCTGCAAAGTGCTGGATGGCAGGAGTTAACAGCAGGCAACTTTTCTCAAGGCAAGGAAGTGAGAACTGATTGTGATTATCAGTTGCAAGTGTTTACACTACCCAGGTGGCTGTGATTCTCCGATTTTAATCCACTGATTTTGCGGGATGGGAGACAAACAGCTCTGTTAACTGTGGCTGTTCTGTATAACCTTAGCAACAGGTATTGGGTGGTAAGTTACCTGTCCGCAGGGCTCTGTTGCATTGACTGCGGCTCTAGCTTGTCAATCTTGTTCAGTAGGAATGAAAGGCATTTGCTCTGCTAAAGCTGAGTGATCATCAGAAACAGAGATGAGATTCATTTTCCAGCTGAGGTGTGCAGAGTTCCAGAAGTTAAATGATTACTCTGGATATGACAGCAATTATGGTGATGGACTGAGTGATTAATTTATGAAGAAAATTAGTACCTTCAGTGAGGAATTGCCTACTCTCTTCTTCCATTGTGATTCACAGCTTCTTCCATCTGTTAGATGATTTCTTATTTACCTGAGTATTCACAATACAAGAGAGATGCTCTCTAAACTGCTACATGACAGAGACACCATTCTCTTCATGCCACTTACTTACCTCACCTTCGCTTATTTTTAATTTCAAAGGTGGCAATGTTTTTTGATACAAACAGGATCTTGCTGCTTAAATTTTTGTCTCTCTACCTACTAAGACCTGTTCATCTATTAAGACCGCTGAGCTGCAAAGTGCATAATTCATGTTTATCTCAAGACTTGATTTCAGAAATGAGATTTGGGGTTAGGATTCAACTCAAGTCCTTTAAGAACCTTGATTAAGGAGTTACCATTGCTTCAGCATGTTCAGGATTACATTTTTTACAAAGGACAGTAGTGGCTGCTACCTTTTAAAACACAGCCGTATGAAGACCTTTTTAAAATATCCTAATAGGTATGAGACTGATCTAAAAAGGTATGATTCAGATTCCTTTCTTTCCTCAGCATGCAGTGAATCACATGTCTCCAGAAGCGAGTTGTCTCATCTTTCATGAGCATTTAATGATGCCAAAAGCAAAATTAAATGAACCCGTGATCCTTCCTGTTAGTAAATCTGTGTTTTAGACCTGCCATGAAATATTTCTATGTTTTCCATATGTTCTGGTGTCAAGGGAAAAACAGTGGTTATAGTAATTGCCCTTTTCCAAGCTATAAAGTACTCATTTTTTCAATTTTTCCTCCTAGGGAAACTAGTCCACACCTTTAATCACCCTTGGCTCTCTCTCTAGACCACTGCTAGTTCTACTATTACCTTTTGCTTACCAAAATCAGGACATTCAGGACAGGGGCACAGCACACCTGCTGCTCCCTAGGCTTTGACAGCTATGGTGGCTTCCTCACCTACGAGCCCTCCTTTGACATTAAGGCTGATGTTAGACCACATCTACTCAAAACCTTCCCTGTCAGTTTGCCTAACAAATAATTGTACCTCAGACCTTGGAATGGAAATGCCCACTGATGAATATGCCAGCCAGGGCTGCATCTGGTGCATGTGAAAATGTGCTAAAGGCATACAGAGGATGTGCTTGCCAGTTCCAGCTCAAGCTGTGAGACTAGAGTCAACACAGTGCCAGGAGACAAGCACTACAAGAAACTCTCAGCCGAACTCTAGAGCTCAGATCCCATCCAGTCTGAATCTTAAAATGGACTAGAAGCCTATTCTGCCTGGGAAAGGCTAAAGGAGCCTTTTCTTTGAATGATATTTCAGGCAAGAATTGCCAGTCTCTGAGAACTGCCATTCCTCTGTTTGGAGTTGAAAGTCAAATTAGTCGGTCTTAGAAGTACATTGCTTTAATTGGTGTTTTGTAATAATGAAGGGAAGTGTGGCATACTTTAAGAGTGAGAAGGAAGACAGCAGAGCATATTTTTATACAGAGGATCCACTTCATGTTCCTGGGATAGGTTCCTGAGGCATTTTTTGTAGCATCAAGAGCCTCTGCTGTGTTCTTAAACACTCTTTATACACGTGTGCCTTTTTAAAAATCAACTCCTTGTGCCAAGTACTGGTTTGGCACAACTATTAATGCAGTAGCACTGTACAGCCTGAGGTATACAGCAAGTTCAAGACTTAATTCACAGTCCCAATGCAAAGAATGACCTGTCCATTCACAGTCTTAAGTTATGTGGGGAATTACAGAGCATTCAGGCTTTGAGTGTGGTCTTCTCTGGCCACTGGTTATAAGGACCTATCTTTGCCCGCGATTAAGTGAGGACAGCAAAGGTACTTCCTCCATCCTCCCTCTATCTTGGGCAGGGAGTGTTTTTGACCTGATTTTCCTGCCCTACCTCCCCAATATCTCCATGTGCTTGAATGCCAGTCTGCCATCCAGACTCCAGGAGTATTCCTGCTCCTACATGAGGAATGGTCTATCCTGCCCTAGATATGCTGGACCAAGTCCCAGAAAGCAGCTCCTGTCTGTCATGCTTTGTATAAGTCACCAAATAGCAGAGGTAGGTCTTGGGAAACAGTAGTGTGGCTAGCTCAAGGGCTAGGCACTACCCACCTCCTCACCTGCCTCCTTTCACTGTCTGACCTGGGCATATCTCCAGCAGCACCATGAGGAGCAGAGGCACAGGACCAAGGCATGCACGGTGCACAGATGAATGCCAGGGTGAACGTCTTAAAAATCCTTCTGATAATGATAAAAAGGCTTCTGGGATAGATATTTTCTGCAGGACTCAGTAACCCATTCTGTACACAGTGCTGATGGTTTAGGTTAGCCTGAAAACAAGGAAGGAGCCATCTCAAATTTCAGTAAGAAAAACTTCGAAGTTGGCTTAAAGTTAGGTCAGGTCTGGCAAAGCTGATTCATCTATGTTTTGTGCTTCATCTGGACTATGCTTCATATGCACTAACAGCTCTTAATCTCCCGAGTTAGGAATCAAACAAATCTATTATCAAGAAAATTTTAGAAAAATGTACTGAAAAAAAGAAGCAAATGAGAAAGATACACTTGCCAAAGAATTCCAATGCAAGCACCTGCTTTTTTTTTTTTCATTTTTTGAAGGTGGAAAAAAAAAGCTACTAAAAGTCACCATGCTCCAAATATTATGACAAGCCTGTATTTTCTTGTGAAGACTTATCCCATTTGACTGACTAAAGGAAGGGTATTGGAAGTCTTCTGTATAGAAACAGCAAAATTCAGAAATATGGAGCTGATTTTAGAAAACTACATTTCATTAGTGATGATACATATATTATAAAATCAGTAGGAAGTATCAAAACACTTTCTAAATTAAAAGCATGTTGTTTGCATTGCACGTTTGCTGAGCCATTTATAAATAATTAAATGACAAATTATTCCAGTTAAACCATTTAACCTTACATTAATCAGTGATCTTCAGTAGTATATTGGTACTTCAAAACAATGCAGTGGGAAAAAGTTAGCTTTTAATTCCCAGTAATTTAATTTAGTAAATTTCCTATACAATCTTCTTGAGCACTAATCTACATATTTTTCTGAAATTATGTATCATTGCTTTCCTAAGTTAATCAGCACAAAATAGTGTGCAGATCACTTCTTACAGCAACATCACTTGAGATGACATACAGAAGCAAAGATGAAAAAACCCACTGTTCATGTTTCATAACGTAAATTAAGAAAATTATTCAGACTTGTCATTTTCTACAAAGCAAATCACACACTAGACTGAACAGTGAATAATTTAACTGGAAATTTGTACTGAACGTGTTATTGGAACAGTAATGTACAGAAGGCCTACCTAGCAGTAGCTGAGAATACTATGAGATAACCTTTCTACGCAGTGGGCTTTTTATGCATCTCTTTCATGAAACTTTCTAAAATATTCTATCAAGTTCAGTCCTTTTATTCACTAGAATTAAAGATGGCTAGATTATCTCTCAAGAAAGTACTAAAGGGTGTGCATTCAGATTAAAAGAAGAGGATCATTACAGTGGAGACGAGCAAATGCTAAATGAACGCGTAATATACTCTCGTATATATTTTGTATATATAATTGTATTTATTGTACTGTGCAACCAACTGTTAACCCAGAAGTGCCACTAAATATGGGCTATTCCAAGTAAACTCTTTCTTCTATATACTGAAAGGTAAATCTTACAAAAAAAATTATTCTTCCTGAACACTGTGGTGAGAGTTATTTACTGATAAAAGCTGGAGTACAGAATGATGTATTGGTAAGCATTATGCAGAACTTGGAAGTCAAAGATTTTATTACCTACCTAATGCAAAGCAATCAGAAAGCAGTAGTAGCATTGGAAAGTAGTCAACATCTTTCTGTGTGAACACCCAGAACATCTGAGCTGAGGAATCAGAGAGTGGTGTGGTGGTATCTGTGGAACTGACAGACTCTTCAGTTCATGCAAAGATGCACGCTTTTTAGAGACATGCCTAGCTATGCAATAGGATGCCCTGGAATTGCAAAAAGGCTCCTGTGTATGATACACGGGCCTAGCAATTTCAGATATGAATTAATGCTTCAGATACAACAACCACTCTTTCAAAATTTATTGCCTATATGTATTTTGTTATACTGGATATAAACTTAAAAAGTCTGAAATATTGAAGACTTAATTTTCTTGATGTGCTATTGTATTCTTGACAGAATAGTTTTGGTTTAATTAATATATACAAAAGCCTATTTAAGTGTAGATCCATTAACAGCCTTTTTCTGCTCACAATTTCTCCAAACAACCTGAAAAATAATGTAATTAACTAAAATATGGTTAGTTCTATCCAATTTCACTATAGATATTGGCCAGCTACATTTGTAATGGTGTATGATTTTTGTTTTTTTTGTTGCCTTTTTTACAGGATGAGAATATAATGCGATCCATGCAGCTCTTTGAAAATGTGATTTAATGAAGACATTAGGTCTACAACTAATGGACAAATATGAGCTATTCTGCAACATTACCTAGAAGATGGATTTCCCACTTTATCATAAATAAAATTACTCAGCTTTACACTGAGACATGTATTATGCAAGTAAATTTTTTATTATAAACTTTTCCCAACAAAAAATGTTTCTAAATTATACAGTTTAGCACTTTAACAGTTGCTACTTAGCTAACAAGATTGTTCTGAAAAGTCAGGTTTTTACTTCAAACCCAAACAATATAAGACCTGGCATTATGCAGCTTTACTATCATTCCAACCCCTAGATAAAATAGATACTATCACAAGGAGATTAAATAAATACTCTTAATTTTGCTACTTATTTGTACTGGATTAAGCTCCAGGTGTTTGAGTGTATTTCTTAAATCTTAGCTTCTAATTTATACAGAGGCATTACCATGTATTTTCTTTTCACATTTGTATGGTGTTGTCCTCATTTTTTGAATAATACTTTGAGCTAAAGTGCTATAATCAATGTGCAGTGCACATCTTGCTACAATTGCCTTTCACCTTTGACTTACTTTTCTCTTCAAAAAAAAGCCCCCAGTCTAACAAAATAGTGAACTTGAGAGGAATAACTGTTATAGAACAAAAAAAGCAACTGCCTTTAGGTGGATTTGCTCCCTAATATGAGTAAGCTTCTGTTAATCACACTTACCTAGTAAATCTGCATTTAATTTATCATGACATGAATACCACGAGTCCCACATACTGTATTTCTAATTCTTCTTGGATGTGTCCACAGTTCTTTGCTTAAAGTTCTTCTGACTTTTCATGAAGAAACCTTAACTGGATCCTAATGCTGTTTTCATGAGTACAAGTCTTTCTGCCTTTAATGAAGAAAAAGGCATGAACTTCTTTTGAAACTTCCATCCCACTTCAGTGCTCAGAGTGACTATCACTATGTAGTAACATCTACTAATAATGACTGCTAGACAGGCTAACATCTGTTTCAGCTTTTTGTAGTATCTTTAATTATGAAAGAATCAGGAAAAAATTGGAAACTTCAGCTATATAATATCATCTATATGTGATAAATGCATTGCATCTTTTTAGGATCATTTCATTAAGATTGGAGCTACCTTAATTCTGAACCTAGGAAGAGTTTTCTAAAAAACTATGTACCTAAAATATAATACTTCCCCCAAATCCATGTATATTGTCCACAGATTTTATGCCAATACTTCAAACTAGGTGAAATGCTATCAGAAATAGGCCAATCTTCATTGTCACATTGAGGCAGAAAATGTGAAAGGGGGATTAATGAAGTAGAAAGAATGTTGCAAGCATTTTTTTTGCAAAAATAAATCAGGTATCTATTCTGGTGTAGAGATGGGATGTTAGAAGCATGTTGAAGGCTGCTCTGCTATCACCAGTGTAGGATAAGAGTAGTACAATACATGTACACTTGAAATCTGCTGTAGCGTGTTTGTGTAAATTAAATGTGCACATTTTGTAAAAAAAAAATAATAAAGTAAACATGAAGAAAAACAAGCAGCATAATTGATTTTTCGAGTTGTTATACAAATACTTGTATTTCTTCCAATTGAACATTTTTGCCAACAAAATTTATTTTTTTAAAAAAGCTTAAATAGATAGATCTTGACTTAGCACAATTCTGATCTCAGTAGAGATCTCAGCACAGTCCTGAAGTAAATTTAATTTAGCCAAGCAGTGGTAATTTTCCAAAAATTCTGAAATTGCTTTACATGACAGACTTTTTAATATCCTATGCAATAGCGTCTTCTGATGACTGAAAAAAAACCCCATCCAACAGCTTGAAATTCTGGAATTGAATTTTCCTCATGAGAAAAAGTTCTACGGCAAATTTTGTTACTTCAGTCAGCTCTCCCTTGCAGAGTAAGTCAAATACCCCAAATACCCATAACAACCCTGAACAGTATTTACTACAAGACCTGTTAGGAATTATTTTGCAATCAAGTTCAAATACGTTCACAGACAAACACTGCACCCTACAAGGCTTGACAGTCAGGTAAACTGGCTTCTGCAACCTTTTTATTGTCTTTAACTCATATTTTTTTCATAGCTTCCATCTTCAGAAGTTTATGAGCTTGTCTGGCGCTGAATTCACAAGCTAGTCCCAAGTATATCTGTGACATTACAGAACTCAGTGCAAAGGGAGCACAGTGTGCATACTCCAGATTTGCCTCCTACATCTCGCTCACATTCCGTAGGCCCAAAGCTAACTGGAACTAATTAGTTGAACAAAATTCAGGCTGTGGCTCTATGGAGCAACCTGATGCCTCTGCACTGTATCCTCCAAAGCCTTGACAGCTTCTCAAAATAGCGTGCTGAGAATGCAATGAGCAAGTTCAGTTTTGCACCATATGCTACCTGCTTAGTGTGTTCAGCTCCATACCTTTAAAAGCTGACTCTCAAGAAGACTAGATGAGTTCTCATAGTTCTACGTATAATCCAGTAGTCCTGGTGAACCCAAACTGCATCCATCTGTGCCTGTGGCACAAAATAAATTACGTGTTTCAAAAGCAGGTATACATATATAATTTAACACCGTTAGTTACTATTTAATTAATTACAGCCAAATTATTTTGCAACTCACAAATGTATAAAACATATTAAGCACTACAGATATATTACAGGAAATTGTACTTTACAACAAAATAAGAATCAATATTTACTCTGCTTTTGAAATAACAGCCAGTTAAGTCAATGTCATTGTAAGCACAATGCATACACAAATAGCAGCCAACACAAAGAGCATTATTTTAAATAGTCTTCCATAATTACATATTCACAAACTGACAGGACTTTTCCTACTTTCCATCATACTGAAGAATTGTGATTATTTTAAGATAACATGTATACCAAATAAGTGTCAGTTATTCACAACAGTGTCTTTCCTAGCTTTACCTTACAGTACAAATCACTACAGTTTTCTTGCTCAAGGTAAGACAGAACAATAGGTTGGAATTTTAGATTTGATGATAGCCACAGTTGCCTGTTGGTGAAAATAAAACAAATTTAAACAAAATAAGGGATACTAGCACTACCTATTATTCATATATTGTTTATAAATTGTATAATTCACAACTTTTACTTAGATATCTTTGTCACTATCAAACAGTAGAAAACTAAAAAGTTAGTATTTGCTGAGAAATTTACTGTCAAAAGGGCTGAAAATAATGAACTGAAAAAATGGATGCTTGTGATAACTAATGCTGAAGAGTAAACATCCAAGAGAAGAGATATATAAACTCATACCTAAAACTGGGTATAAATATAGACATGAAATGATAAGGATCTTTAAATAGGGTAGTGATATTCTGGAAGGGAATTCCAATAAAGTAAGAATCCTATAAATTATAACTTATTTAGAATATAAATTTGATAAATTCATTAGTTGGATTATATACTGTTGCTTGTAATCACAATTTAGAGGTTTGTTCCCAGTTTTCCGATTTACTAAGCTATTTTTAAAAGACTCACAAAAAGACCTAGTCACAAACCAGTAAGACTACAAGAAATCAGAGGACGAAAGAAGAATTAGAGGTTAATGGTTCACTGGATTAGTTGTATTATCTAGATCTAAATTTTCAGAACATCAAGATGAGATGCAATTTTCCTTTTCTTGTCTCACTACATATAAATAAAAACCTCTCATGCTTCTTTATTCGCCGCGATGTTTTTCAAGTCTGTAATACGAACATTTCTACTGCCCTTAAATGAATAGGAGCGCACACACACAAGAAGTCACATCTACTGATTATTTGGTTGGGTGCCTACTGATTAAGGCCCACCAGATCAGACCTGATAGACCTACATTTATGATCCCTAGTCTTTAGGTTACTCCTATTCTTTACCAATGACTATTTATTATAATACATGCAAATGTTCATAGGGTCAAGAATGCAAATAATTTTCTCTTCTAGATGAATATCCAGGCCAATACTCTCTCACGTTTTCTTCTCTCCTTTCTGCACAATATACGTTACAACAGAAAATGGCAACAGAATGTGCTCTGCCATTTATTACTTTAAGCATTTTTTGGATTTATAGCGATTGCAGATCTAACCCCTGGGTTAACCAGTGTGGGCTGGAATGTGAGTATCTGATCTCCTCATTAAGTGACCTAAACAATAAGCTATGAGTGGGAATAGGCAGACATCATCAATAGCAGCAGAAAGTATCTTTTAGCAAGAGTAAATGCTGTTGAGAAAAGTATTTAGGCTTAAAAAAGTAACACGAAGCCTGCATGCCAGGTGTACTGAAGCAAGGCAAATATTCAGTCTGAGTCAGGTGTCAGTACTCCAAAAGGGGCCAGAAGCTATTTACTAGTTGACATTTGGTGAATTCCTGGATCACTCTTCATATGCATCGAGCCTACTCTATGGTCTGTACAAGCAGCTCACATGCTTTACTCAGCAAAAGCATCTACTTTCTAAATGCTGCAATGCCTGACTTGGAGTAAGGACTTACATCTGGTATCCTGGATCTTAACCCACACAACTAACCCATTTGTCACACCAGTTCAAACCCCAGAAAAAAAATTTAGACTTTCTAGAGAAATGGAGAATTTTCAAGAAATAATAGCAAGTATCTCATTTAACTACTAAGTCTGCATAAGCTTCTCACCAAGAACAACAAAATGTTCCAAGCAAATATCATGGATAGGGATCCACATGGATGCACACTTGTTCCCAAAAAGAGTTCTCCTGAATGGGACCTAGTGTGCTGTGCTGTAAGAGTCCAGGCATGCAGCCTCTTATGTAGGTACGGGTCCCTTGAAATATTTTACCGAGGCATACTCCTGTATTTGCTGCTCAGAGATTAAAACAAATGAAAAGTGGGAGATAAAAAAATGGGAGAAAACAAAGCCTAACTTGCAGAATATGAATTACCCAGAGTAGCTTTAATATAATTTCTATTACCACTCAATACGTCAAACAGACTAAAACAACTATTTTACTATGGACTGGAACACAACTCTGCTGATTGCCACAGTGAAAAATCCTGTGTTTTATGCAATACGAATAGATGTGACGTAAAAATAAGCAGTTTTCAGAATGGGGCTCTTAATCTGAAAGCCAGAGATGGAAGTTGTTTTGGCAAAATTCCATTCAAACGTGCAGATTACAGAATAATCATCTGATCAACTCACCTTTCCACCATATTGCTCCAACTTTTGTAAAGCAAGAGTAATTTTTTCTCTAAATTTCTTGTCCATTAATCTTCTTGAAAGCTATTGGAAAAGTAAAGTCAAAGAGTAAAAGTAAAATAAAGTATTATTGCACAATGTAGTGCAATATATGCAAAATGACCAATATCATTCTATTTTATTACTTTATTTCATCTTATCTTTGGAAAATTAAAAACAAAAAGAATCATCACTTTATAGCTTGTAACTGATGTCAAAGTATGGAACTTGATCAAGGCAAAACACAGAAAATGTTAACTGATGAAAAACTTAAATTCAAGGAAAACTCAACTGTTATCCAGAAAAATACTTTTTAAATTTTTTTCACTTAGCAAACAAATTTTAAAGATTTATCAACCTTAAAAAAAGGTAATTTTTAAAGTGGTGTCCACATGAAAAGTTAACACATTTTTCACGTACACTGAAAGAGATTTATTATAGTGGAAATACTTTAAAAAAACCTGCTGCAATTTTTCTCTTCTGCATTGGATGTCTAAAAAGTCCTTTTATTTTGCTGTAAAAGTGCACTTTGGGATCAGGCTAAATGAAACCATAAAGAGCTTGTCAGACAGAGTAAGGATGTCTACAGCAGGACGCAGTATAAAAATACTTTCCATAATCCCACTCTAAATTTATTTAATGAAAACTTCCTTGTCCAGAATTCCCATCTGAAAGAAGTGGGAATATTTGCTTATGTTAATTTATTGAAACTTTCACAGATTTTTTATAATATTCGCACATAAAATGCAAAACTCATTTTGCAATAAATTCAAACGTCACTTCAAAACATAGCATCTATTTCACCTCAGGCTTGAAGCTGGATCTTTTTTAAATAGTAGAGACAACAGTTCCATAGCTCTCCAATTCACATTAACAACAGGTTTTGGACATTTGTAGAACTTTATAAGGCACCATATTATTAAAAAATTATGGACTTAGAGAAATATATAAAGTAATGCTTTTCATGGAACTGCTGAGTCCTCCACTGCATCTGTGCAGATATTATAGTAAGCATCTTAACAAAAATACCATAAAAATACAGATGATTTTTTACCACAATATTAAAAACTTACATTTGTGAGCAGGTGCTTAAGATGACCATTAAGAGATGGGCCAACAACAGCACTCAGTTGAACTAAAGCATCCAATCCCCTTCCAAATACTTCATCGTCCGGATGGGCCTTCAGAGGGGGAAGAGAGAAAACCTGACAGTAATATTCAGACAAATGCACAAGTCCTTCAAAACTGCAATCTCTACATTATGTTTGCATATATTATTTTTAAAAATTAGAGCTACTGTGCAACTGCTACTTAAAATGTTACAAGTTTAGAAATACAATATGACGGAATATCATTATCTAGAGGTAACATTTAAAGACAGAAGTATAGTTTTAAAGTAGAAAACAAAAGTACCCATAAAATGTCAGTGAAACTCTTGCATTTCTTCTGAGATGAGAAAACCAATAATTTATTATCGATGAAATAAAAATTCAAGCAGGCAAAACAGTTTACTACACCAACAATTTCAGTGCTTCACAGTATATTAGAAAGGACCCTTCAAACGCAGAAAAGTTGAAATTGGGAAACAACATTTTAAATACAAATGTAATGAATTCAGGGTAATTGCTACATAATTCATAACAATATTTGTCTTTGTCGAAGAAATACAGGAGCCAATGACTTTCTGGCTCAATTAATTTAGTCCCCTGCCAACTACAGCTTTGTCACCTCCCAGCAATTATCAGGTTCTTATCTACTTGTAGGGTGCTTTGTCATCTTTATTATTCCCATGGGAAGGTTCTTTTATATCTGAGTTCTTTAATGGTTTAGTGATCTCACTCTTCTTTTAGCAGAGAAATTGATTCATAACAATATATGTTGTTCTTGTACTAATACAGACCTTTATTTAAACAGCTATTTTTTCACTCTGACATTTGGACCCTGAACTGTTTTTTTTTTTAAACTAGAAGTCATTGACTACTTGTGTAGTAGAAGGTTTAACAAGACTTCATATCAAAACAATGCAACAATGGAAATTATCAGGTGAATAACAGTAATTGGAAAACCGACAATAATATTTTTTCTAATTTTGTCTTCCAAACTAAGCCAGAGATACCGGTAACACAGAATTCTTATCTTCTATTACACTTCTGATCTGAGATGACAAAGAATTTTCAAACTTTCAGCCATTTCTATAAAACCAGAACTGAAACACAGCTAGATTAAAGGACAGCAAGTAGCTGAACCAGCAAAGGGCTCTGAAAGATATGAAAAAGATCCCAAAGACACTACCCCTGAGGCCAATACTTCTACCTCACTTTATTTTCTGAAGGAGTAGAAAAGTTAAAAACATTTTAAAAATTAAAAATATGACCTCAGACATTTTAACTGTATTCTTCCCTTTTCCTCATTGGTATATTCTGTTTTATCTTTGTAGCATGTTTTGGGTTTTTAAATGCAACAGAGAAGTATTTATTTCCGCATCTCCATTTTATTTCACCTCAATTTTTTTTTGCATGTTTTTATGTGGATATATAAAAACACCGCAAATAAACATATTTATTTCTGCTAATATAGATCTTTCATAGAACATTTCTACAGAATTTGCCCATAGCTACTGTCATACAGGTATACAATTAGTTGCCCATCTGAATGAATTTACAGTTATAGACATATTTAGCATATAAAACCAAGGCAGGGTTAACATGAGAAAAAGAAACTATTCCCACCCCCTATTCCCCAACCCAAAAGCCCATGCAAAAGATTTATCCATGTAGTCCTCACCAGCACAAGAAAAAAGAAAAGATGAAAAATCAAACCCATTAAAATCTCTGCATGAAGAGTAAGACATACCAATGCAGTCTTTAACACTGGAACTAAGCGAGGCAACAAGGGAATTGCTTTTTCAGTAGCACCTTCAACCAGAAGTAATTCTTTAAAACCCTCCGTTGAAACAAAGGTATAGGGATGTTTTGTCTCTCTTAGACCCTGTTGCAAATGTAAAACGTTTGCTTAATAGTAAGCCTTCTTTTAAACAAAAACACATTTAAAATGTTCCACATAGCAGCAAGATAATATTTAGATTGTTACATCAGTTCAAAACATAAAATACACTAACTCCACCATGTGGAGCCATTGAGTACAACTCTGCTCACAGAATATTATAAATTTTTCTTTTGGAACACTGAATATTAAAACTCATATGAATACTGCTAATTAAATCAATATTTGTAGTTCATTACCTTTAATCTAACTACCCGAGGTAATTTTTGAGCAAGATCATGAATAAGTATAGGCTATATTTGTAAATGGTTTTCATACCCTGAAGGAAAAAAAAAAATAGAAGGTGAACTATGGAAGGAAAGACACCCCTGACACATCTCTGCAACACCAAAAAATGGTAGATGGTACAAATAAACACTTCTAGTGAAGACCTGACTGGCAGAACTTGAAGATTTAAAGCCCTATGGCTGAAGGCTTTCTTCTTTCTATAGTAGAAGCTCTAAGTTACTTTAGGAATTGACAACTTTGTTTATTTTTGACAAAATAATAATAAAATAGAAAACCACCTCTCAAGTATGTACTTTATTCCATCTACTGCACTGGATTCAACACTTAGACTGCTGAAACATATTTGGTGATGTCACAGATGATGCTGAGAAAACAGAAGCTTGAATATAATGTATACTATTTCTCTTTCACTTACTTACAGGATTCTATTTCCACTCTATCAGTTCAATCTATTGAGAACAGCACTCTCACTTTGATAGGTAGGCTTTATATATGTCCTGGGTTTGAGTGAGTGGTGGGGATTTTTGGTAGCAGGGGAGGAGGCCATAGGGGTGGCCCCTGTGAGAAGCTTCTTGAAGCAACCCCAGTTCCAAGTCAGCTCCACCTCTGCACCAAAACTGAGCCAATCAGCTGCGCCTCTGCGATAACGTATTTAAGAAGGGACGTGGTGATGTGCAGTCGGACTTGTGAGGAGGAGTTGCTGCAGCTGTGTGAACACCAAGGTCAGTGGAGGAACGGAGGAAAAAAGGAGGGGGGAGGTGTGCTGGAACAGAGACCCCCCTGTATCCTGTGGTGGGATGGCAGGGTGCCCCCCCCCCGCCACCCATGAAGATCTATGGTGGAGCAGACATTGATTTATGGCCTGTGTTTCGCCTGGATGATCCAGGTGCTGTGCCCAAAGAAGGCTGGGGTCATGTGGGAAAAGGTAGCCCCGCTGCTGTAATTCAGTGCTGGGAGGATTGCAGCATGTGGGGGTGTCCCACACCGGAGCAGCTCAGGAAGGGCTGCAGCCGTGGGAGGGAATCCAGTCGGAAAAAGTTGGTGACCCAACTGGAGCAGTGAAGGAAAACACTGCGGCCCATGGGAGGAATTAATGTCGGAGAAAGTTTGTGGAGGACTGTCTCCTGTGAGAGGGGGACCATGATGGAACAGGGGGAACAAGTTCCAGAAGCTACCCGACTGAAGATGTAGGAAGCAGCAGCGCTGACTGCACCCCCCATTCCCTGCCCCTGTGCCACTGGGGGAGGAGGTAGAGATATCGGGAGCAGAGCTGGGCCCGGGAAGAAGGGAGGGGTGGGGGGAAGGTGTTCTCAAGATGTGGCAATGCTTCTCACTGTCCTATTCTGTTAAGTGTTTTTAGTGTCTATAATAAATGTATGTTCTTTTTTTCTTCCCCTAACAAGTCTGCCTTTTGCCCATGACCATAATGGGTGATCTGCCCCTCCGGGTCCTATCTCAAATCCCAAGCCTGGCGTATTTTTCCCTTCTCGTTGCTGGGAGGGAAGAGAGGAGTGAGCGGCTGTGTGGTGCTTTGTTGCCCTCTGAGCTCAAATGATGACACTGTAGCAAAAGAATCAAAACAATTTTCTTTACAAAAGAACCTGCAAAACCATAAATGGACTTAAGTATTTCATTCACCAGCTGGGAATCTGAGATGCAGTCTCACATTTGGCCATTATCTCGAAGATTAAATAGCTCTACTTAGCTGTCTGAGAATGCTCTAACTAAGGAACTACAGATGGCAATATTCTTGACTATCTTCATTTATACAAGATCCTCACAAATGTGTTGGGTTTTTTTTTTGTATTTCCCCAGTGGGTGATTCTAAGTTAGCTAGCTTAGCTTGTTACAAAACGCCATTTGCAATTAGGAAATCCTGTATCTTTAACTTTACAAGAAAACTGAGTTTACCTCTGCCAATGTTACAAGAAGAGGATCAAAGGGAACAGTTTCAGGAAGGCATTCCCATTGCAGTCTATGCTTCACTGAGCCATGTACTAACCTATAGCAAAAATAAAGGTTTAAAAAATTAACATATAATACATAATTTATTGCTAACACTATTCACTTTAATTACATCACCAATAGGTTTGCAATATTTCTATGTTATATACACAATTTCAATACCTACCACTCTCCTTAGTAACATGTATAATGGTATTTAGCAGTGCAACTATAATTCTCAAATATAGTTTTCAAAATTCTGCTCCCAATCACATTGAAGTCAGAAAATAAAAGTTATAAAAATTATAGATGCCTCTCATACTGACACAGAATATGCTCCCCTTGCAAAGTTACTTATTTTGATAAATATTAAATATATATATGAGTACATAAACATATCCTCAAATAACAATTGTCAAGGGAAATCAATTGAAACTGAAAGAAAATCACATTTGAATTAACAACTTACTCCTAAAATACAGATAAAGGCTGTGTATTAATGATTATATATATATTGTTGTGTCCTGGTTCGGGCTGGAATAGAGTTCATGTTCGTTTTAGTAGCTCGAGGAGTGCTGCAGCACCCTGAGACCCCAGGGGCTCCCCAGGTCCCAGTGCCCTCACCTGTGTGCGGGGGCGGGGGGAGCACAGCTGGAGGGCTGAGCTGGGATTGGCTGATATTCCATGTCATGTGACATTGTGCTCACTATATAAAGGCAGGAGTGGGCCAGGAGGGGCTCTCTCTTCTGGGAGTGTGGCTGTGGTGTCTTTGTGTTTGGGATCACCAGCTGGGAGCAGGTGGGTGTCGGTCAGCGGGAGGTGAGCAGCTGTATGGTACATTTACCCGTTGATACTGCTGTCAGTGTATCATTCTGTTCCTATTATTAAACTGTTTTTATCTCAACCTGCGAGTCTCCCTTTGCCCCTCTGATCCCTCCCCATTCCCAAGTGGGGGGAGGGTGGGTGAGCGACTGTGTGGCATTTAGCTGCTGAGCAGGCTCAAACCACAACATTTTGTTAAGCAATTCCGGATCCATTTGACTAAACACTAAAGTGCTTATTGTCCAGGCAAATACATAATAGACAAAAGTTACCTAAAATACCACAAACTATTACTCACAAGTACTTTTGATAGTATCTGATATTGCTGACAACTACAGAACTGGAGTATTCAAGAAAATGTTTTCATGTTACTTATTTCAGACAAAAAAAGACTGCAAGATGTCCACTTACTAAAATGGCATTAACTTTATTGTCTTTGTTAGTAGAGAGAAATAAGCACCATTACTTGAAGAAAGCAACTTCATTCATGAAAGAGGTTTAGCAAGCCCAATCTATAAATACCTAGCTATTCTTTAAAAATGCAGCCTTGGTATTAACACAGTATAAAAAAAGATCCAAAAGAAGACAATTTCAAAGACATGGAAAATTGCTTTCTGCTTTGAAAGGAGTTAAGTATCAAAAATCTTTTCAGAAATGAATGGAATCAAACAGCCTAACTAAAAGATCAAATATGCATAGATGTATTTCAATCTGTGTAATTCTACTTAGCCATGATATAATTAGTAAAATGTAAGGAAAATCAACACACCTGCATGGAATGCCACCTTTAGCGTATATAGCAGCAAATGCAGAAGGTGGTCGAGAATAATCACCAAACTGAGGAAAAAACATAAAAAAAAGCATTATTTATTCTTAACAGTAATGTCTGATAACTATTATGCATATGTTAAAACTGCAGTTTTACAAGAAAGTAACTTAGTCGTATGATTCCAAAACTAATCAAAAAAAAGAACTGGAGATATAGGGTAGAAAACATATATGGTACATTTATCAGAAAATGGCTTTTCAGAATTGTCTGACTAGGAAGTTGTGAAAATGAATAAATAATGTAGAATCAGTACTCACTTGATGGAATACCCTTATTTTTCTATTTTATCTTGCAAATCTTAACACTGAAGTCTTATGGATTCTCTCCTTAACAGATTAAGGACTTCTCACTTTCCTGATCATAGAATGGCTTGGGTTGGAAGGGACCTTAAAAATCATCCAGTTCCAACTCCCCTGCCATGGGCAGGGACACCCGCCACTAGATCACTAGGTGCTTCCACTAGATGCTCTTATTGTTGTTATACTGGCAACATGCAGAATGCACATTTACTCCAATTCCATCTTGATCTGAGTCTAGAAAAAAAATAAAAATACAAGGTGGGAAGACATAGGAAAACACCAAATGTTGGGCAAGATGGTATGAGGGCACTGGAAATCAGCAGAGAGGTTCATACCGGGTGAGAATCTAGGAGGGACTCACTGGAGAAGGAAACTAGGAGCTTCATGGGAGGAAAGCCTGAACAAAGTTGTTTTTTATCATATACATGCTTCTTATGCATACGAACTATATTATTTATTAGCATGATCGTTCAATGTTACTTCCCAGATTAAACACCTTGTCACAAAGCATATAGCAGGAAATACCATGAAATCTTAATTTTTGAGTGTTTGAACCTACATTAACATTGTTAAAATTGTATGCATGATTTGATGACTCCGCAGCTTAGTCATTGTACTACTTGCAAAAAAGTTTTCAAGAAAAGAAATGCCAACATTCTTCAGCCTCTGTTTATGACAAACTAGTACCTCATCAAAGTACTCCTGTATTTAGTTTGTTTTCCAAAAAGTCTGTGACATTACTAATTGTTTGGCTGATATGGTCCAGTGGTGAGTTATAATTCACCCACTCAAAGCTTTCTCCAGGCACAGGACTTCCATGAAATAAACAACTCCTTCTATCAGTCTTCTCCTGAGAACCCAAATTCTTCCCAAAGTATTACACAGACACAATACTTGGGAGTTTCAAGTAATGCTAGCTAGCAATTAATCTGCTAGATTTTATGAGGTAATGATCATCTTCAAGAGGTGGCCTGAGTCTTTGTTTCATTGCATAAGTAAGATCTGTTCCTCTAAAGCAGTGGGTACCAAAATTTGTAATTATTCCAAAAAAAAACTCAATCCGTTTTAACTCTTAGCTCTAAGTCTCTTTTTTAGGCCAAAAATACATTGAAAATAACAAAGTACCATCCAAACCACAACTGTACTGAAATCCCATTATAAAAAAAGGAATAAACATGTTACATCTCAGTCATTTGAGCTTAGAAATCAGGGAATGTATGATTAATAACAAAAGTTCAGTTTACATTTTCAAAACAAGACCAGAAGCAGCATCAGCTTGTCCTGCATGTATTTAATAAAGTAAGGAAACTCCTTCCAACAAGAGATCTGTTTTAAACAAATGAACAGAAACCCCATAATCTATACATACTGGATCAATAGTTTTAGGATTCAGCTTGTCACTAGGCTTTGGCTGTGGTTTAATTACAGATTCTGGAGAATGTGGCAAAGGAGAAGATGTCTTGCTTTTCTGTACTGCAGTCTTTGGTTTTATTTGGATGCCTGATGACATTCTTAGAACATTGCTTCCTAGAATAGAAAAAGATTAAAAACATAAAATAATTTTTATTCCTATATGACAGTGTATCAAGGGTTAGATTCCCCAGGCCCAAAGACTGACATGAACAATCAATCAAGAAAATCTGAATAAGTGTGCTAGAAAATAAATGCTTATTCTTATATATCCTACACAGTGCATGGGCTAATTTTGATATTCCTGTCACTCCATCTTTCCAATGCACACATTTCCTAATCCTGCACTGCTCCCCTTTACTTCTGTACTTTGAGATCTGCAGCAAAAGTGAAATTAGCTACAGTCTGCCTTTATGGTAGCCTACAGAAATCTGAGCAGCGTTACAGTGCTCCACAGAAAAGCCTGGAGTGAACCAGGCTGCTTGGGTACAGTTACAGCAGATGACAGTAACAATCTGAGGAATGGCCAGGATGAAGGAATGAACAGAAGAGCAAGTAAATTCAAAATACAAAGCAGAATCAATAAGAGAATAAAACCGAAATGTAAAGCAGCAAAGAAAGAACACAAAAAAATGAGTTCCAGTTGCAATAAGAATGAAAGGATTTTGTTAAAAAGGATGCAAAAATAACTTTCTGCATACATCCATAAACACTGAAATAGGTACACGTATCTTCTAAATGTTAATGCACCAGGTACACATGTTACTATATATGTATATAACCGGGTTAAAATGTCCCTAATAAAAATAACAGTCTACTGCCTATTTAACACACCAAGCCTGACACTATGATGAATAATATAAATCATTCCTGGGAAAATAAAGGTTTTCAAATGTTAATAAAATTATGAAGTATGAAAATGCTAGTTCTGAATATTATTAATATTCAGTAATTCATGCTGTGATGTACTCTGGATGGAGAGAACAATTTGATAAATAAGAAATTACATTCCTAGGTAAACAAGAAATGACACTATATAGAGATTAAAACAATAGGAGGCCAGTAACATTGTAAAATAAACAAACATCGCCATGAAGATGAGCTCGGTGCTTGCCATCTACTCATCACCTTTCACGAGCTAATGACACGTGTTTATGTCAACAACATGACTAAATTCCAAATACTGAGATGAGGATAAACTAGACAGATTTTTTTGCTATGCTACTTCCACACCCTCAGCTCTATAAGCCACCTGCCCTAATCTCTGCCAGAATCTTGTACATGCAGTCTTTGTTTACCTTGGTTATTCTAATTATTCCCTCCAAACAGAACTTCTAGTCAGGTAGTTTTGTCATTATCTAAATTACTAAATCTTTAGGATTATTTCTGCTTCTAGTGAGAAGTGGTAAGGTCCCAGCACCTGTGTAGATAATGCTATGTCCTTATGACTTGTAGCAAGAACTAAATGTGGTGCCTAAATTTTACTGAATGTTGAGAAATAACATATAATAATGATTACCAAATTAGCTAAACAAATACAAACCAAAACTAAAATTGAAAGTCTAAATCAATACTTCTTGACTGATGATTTAACCAGAACAAGTGATTCAAATCAGTTTACCCACTATACATCTTGTTTTCTCTTTCCTACCATTTTCAGAATACAACCTGTATTCGCTGATGGTCTTTTTAAAAGATGAACTGACATACCACAATTAGAGTATTAAGTCTCTGCACACAAAAACTTACATGACACTTATAGGAACTATCCTGTTTGTAAAATGCAAATCATTAAAACCAGAAATAATTTGAAGCCCTAAAAGACAAATAACACAGAAAATGTACTGATTTTATAAGTGCCAGCTCATTATCACAAAACTCTAATCACGTTAGTTAGGAAACATGTTTTTAACTATCGGAATAATAAGAATCAAAATGGTCTTATACTATAAAAACACCAGATAAGTTATTGACATTAGCATTACATATCACAAAATAGTGCTATCAGTGTCAACCTTAGAAATGTACAATTGCTCAGAACACAAACAGGCACCTTGCCAATAACAACATAAATATTTTTCTCAGAGAAGTATTCTGAAGTAAATCAAATGATTTTTTTTTTTTTTTCCAAAAACTAATTAAGATACATGCTGATTACATTACTAAGGTTTTAATTAATGACAAAATCTAGATGCATTTGAAGTCACTGGTTGTATCATCAGAGAAAGTAAACAATAAAAGCTGTGACAACCGGCAGGGACATTTTTAGCCCTTTGGGACAAAAGTAAAGAGAGGAGTAAAGGACAGTGATAACGGTTTTGTAGAAAAGCAACTGAGATAACATGCCTATGTACTGGCAGAGGAGGAGGTGGCAGAGAGTGAAAGAAGGACTTTTCATAAGGTCTGTCTTCAGAGCAAGATGAAAGTTCTTGTGTAGTTAAGAGATGGGAGACTCATACGCATTTGTAGAGAGATCAGACAGCAGGAGTGTAGTTGTGAAACTAATGAGTGACATACAAGGTTTGCTACAGAAGTGAACCATCCTCCTGGCAGATGACATACTTCAAGCAAAGGACAGAAATCTTGAGATAGAACAAGCACCTTTAAAAGACATCTTTCAAAGGAGGAAAAGCGCGACCTGGAGTTTGGGTTCTAGAAGTCGCTTAAGGAAGGCGGAATGAAAGTAAGTAAGTAGGATTTTAAAGGCGAGGTTGCTCCCTTACCCTGGTGTCACCTCTCCCGGGGCGCAGCTAGGGCAGAGAAAGAGAGACAGGGGCATCAAGTAGCGTAACGGCCAATATGCTCAAACAGCAAAGCTCTGACAAGTTACCACAGAGCCGCCGGCCCGGCCCGACTCTGGTGAACGCCACGGGGCATCAAGGGACACAGCGAGACGACGAGGAGGGACACGCACGCCCTCCTCGGGCCCCTCCGCGCTCCCCACAGCTCCCACTCTCCCGCAGGGAAGCCCAGATCAAGGCGGCCAGAGGGCAGCGGTATCCCCGCTCCTGACGGGCCCCTCAGAAAGGCAGGAGGGGGACCGGCGGCGGGCCCGACCCGACGCCGCGCTGCCGGCCGGCCTCACCGACACCCCCGGCCTGGCGGGCGGGCACCGGCGCCCCCGGCCGCGCTTCCTGCCGGTTGCCAGGGAAACTACGGGGCGCCGGCAGCCCAATCTTCTGCGGCACACCGAGCGCGGGCGGCGGGCGCATGCGCGGCGGGGGGCGGGCGGCGGGCGCGGTGAGGTGAGATCGGTAAGGGAAGATGGCCGCCTCAGCCGGCCCGGGGCTGGGGGCTTGTGGGGAGCGTTGGAGTGCTGGGGGGCTAGGACACCGTCTACAAATCATCCGAGTTCAGTGCATGCTGAAGAAAGAGCGAAAATTAGATTAAAAGACCGATTTATTTTTTTTATATTTTTTTTTTTTTTTTGCAACCTATCATGTACGTGTGTGATTAGAATGGGGATTGTAAGTTTTCAGGTGACACGGGCACACATTTTTGTCTACATTCTTAATAGCTTCTCAGGTGAAAACAGGATTTGGGAAATACTTTATTTTGCTCTTACGTTCAGGTAACAAAAGTGTGGCTTTGAGAGATGGGGCCACATTCCCATTTGGGATCATTTTTGTTGCAAATACAATGATAGATAATTTTTAGTTTATTTTTTCATATAATCCACTTGTACAATACTGAGATCTCTCTCACACAGTATTTATTCGTACACCATCACATTTGAATGGGGTAAATGACCTTTTGTGTAAAATGGCACGTTTTTATCCTCTGTGGACCCTATTAATCATGAGAGTCCTTTCGTCCTTTGAACAGATGTGTTTATTCTTTCACACACTCCACAGTAAATCTCCAGGCAAGATGTTTTCTTGGTTTGCTTAAATTGTGTGGGATACAATCCTTCCACCGTTGCATTCTTTCTCACTTCTGTAATTTTCAGCAAGTAACTGAATAGGACTTTAGAAGTGGGTAAGAGAGGCTGTTCTGTTGGTTTTCCACCAAAAAAAAAAAAAAAAACCCAGGAAAATGCACTGATAGTGTTGAAAATCGGTTGTTGACTATTTAAAAGCTACTATCAGGATTAGAATTTGGCCAATGGTGGCATTTCATAAATAGTTTTATCCAACATAAATAATTTGTATCTGCTAATAATGGGAAGTTGTAAATGAGGACATTTTCAGAGTTAAAACAGGGCTTCATAACTGAATGCCTTTGAAATGCATTACTGCAAGATACCTCTTGGAAACGCAGAAGGAAAAAATGGCAAAAATAATGCTGAAGAAGGGAAGGTTTCTATTTTATTTCTAAGTGTTTTTAACTAAACAGACATTACAGTACTTTCACAAAATTATTTTACTGTTTTACAATACTGAAGGCAATAAAAGAATGGATGTCTTTTTATCCATAAATTTTACAGGCTGGTAAACTATCCCAGAAAAATCCAATATTTGTATAGCAGACCATGCAAGTCTTTGAAAGTCACACTACAAAACGCAAGCCAGCGTGATCACCTCCATAATGAGAAAAAACCTGCTTTTCTGAGCAAGGCTTATTTTTATTTCAGTGGTTTAGTATCATTTTATACATATATCTGCTATAGTTGCTTTGTGAATACAGAACCGACTACAACTACATTCAAGCATGGAAGAAAGTAGTAGTACAATTCCTAAGTCAGTAGGAGGTATGAACTGCTGTGTTGCATGAAGCAAAATACCACTGATTAGCTCTGTGGAGTCAGCAGCTCCCACTGAGTTCCTGGAGGCACAGAAACGAGTGGGTTATAAAAGGACAAGTAAGACTGCAGTCTCTGTGCAAGAGCAGGGCTTAGTTCAGAGTTCAGTCAGTTTCCCGAAAAATGCAAAATAAAAGAGCGTTACATTACAGTGTTGTATATGGTATGTCAGGGAGTCCTGCTGTACTTGTTGAATATATGTTGAATATATGGATTGCACTGCTCACCTGGCAGTGAGATGTGATGCGTGAAGTCAGGTTCTGAGAGACACCTGCTGAACTGTGAATGCCTGATAAAAGTGTGTCCCTCCATTTCATGGCTTGGGGCATTTCATCTCTTGAACTGGAAGAAGTTGCTACACGTGGTTCTCATGGAGTTGCCTTCATGCAAGGCTCTTTCAGCCATGAGAGAACCACCTCCCTCCCCATACTGGGGCACTCAGCACATGGCATCACTGTGTGCAGATAGAGATACCCTGGCCCAGCACCCACGTCTGCAAGGCTCAGGCACCTGAGTGCTGGGAATTTGATGTTTTTGGGCGGGCTCGACCCTCTTGGGCAAGAGCTTAACTTTCCCACCCCAGTGGGGGAATACAGACTAAAATGATCCTAAATTCCTAAAACGAGGTAGGATGAAACTACACCCTTATAGACATCTTTTTCTAACCTGCATGTTATTTTAAGAGTTAGGAAAAGAGAAGTCCTCAGGTTAAACACATATTCAGTCCCTTCTGATTCCTACAGTACAATCCTAAAATGTTTCTTATTGCACTTTTCCTATGAATTTGCAGATCCCCTGCTCCTTAAGTAGCTTCCTTGTTACATGTCCTTGGATTTTCTAAGACCTTGCTGAATATTAACATGGGGAATATGAGTCAAAATACTTGTCATAAAATGTTGTTGTTTAAAATAAAATACTTTTTGTACTATGTCCCACTGTTTTTGATAGTTGTAATAGGAACTACTGTGGGACATTTTAAACTTATTTGATGAATCAACAATTTAGAAGGAAACATACTGTAAAGCCTATACTGTGTATAGATCAACAAAACATGACAAATTTTAGCATTTTTCTCCATCGTGATACCACTTCATAATCTTAAATATGGTGTCATTAGCTGCTATTATTACTGTATATTTGTACAGCATTTGCTCCAGTTATTAGGAGTTTCTCCATTGTGTATTTTTTAATTTGTTTAATTGAACTGCCATAAACTTTTCTAAATGCCTGAAAAGAGGTAAAAGACAAAAATATGGTAATTTGCAAGGAGTTTTTATCATAAAAAGAAATGTGGTCACTTCTATGTATGTGAGTGTGTTCAAGTGAGCATATAGAAATCTGAAAATGAAAGCTAACTCTGGACTGATTATCTACTTTTTCATAATAAAAATACTCAAGCAATTTAAATAGAACCAATGATTAATTAATTATCACTGCTGATAAAACCAGTTTGCAATTTGACTTATTTTTTCATTAGTCACAGTTAAATAGTTAATTACTGAGGGGGAGGAGAATTCACCAAGGCAAAATGGATTCTGAGGCTTATGAAATTAAAAATGAGGCTTATTGGAATAGGACTAATTAAAAGAACATCACATAAAACAGTCACGTTAGATCTTTTTGTCGGAGCATATTTATACCTTTGTTATGCTAATTTGTTTGGTATGGTTTAGGCTTGGCATTTGGCCAGGCCAGTGCCAGTTGGGAAATGGTGGGGAGAATGTTTCTTCACAAGTACAGACGTTTGAATGTGGAAGGAAGGGAGTTGGTATGAATGTTTGTCATCATTTCATTAATTTACATTGTCAACTTTTCCCTCTCTATTTGTAGCAGCCTTTTTGTTAGACAATAGGTGTTTTATACTGATGTTTGCTCTATTTTGCTAAATACAAGAAAGGGATTACCAACAGACTTAAAAATGGATTCCTCCTACGTCTTACTATATTCTTTAATATTCATCTAATAATATACAAACTGATACATTTTAATTTGAGATTATTTTAGAAGTTTCTAAACCAAGTTCACTTTTAACCCTAGTTGGGGGCTAACAACTCTTACAGTCTAGTAAGAACAGTAAAAGAACAAAACATGTTTCCTCAACTCAACATATTTGGTAATTCTTTTTATTTCTCCAATAACTCTGAAAAGTTAGAAATTCTCACTGGTCTCAAAACCCGCACATTTAAAACTGAGGTCTCTAGAAGTGTTTTTCTTAGATAGTCTTCAAATACTGATCCCCAGAGCTTTTATCCTGACTTAACCACTCTACATGCTTTATAAATAGTACTCTATAAAAGAGAAATTGTTTTACAGGTTTTGGCAATAAATGTGAGCTACAGAATAGACTGTAGACACCTAATTATAGTTTTCAGGTTCCTCTGCAAAGATTTAGACACTCCAGGTGCTTTCATTGACAGGTGTATCAGATGATTAGTTCAGTGCTTGTCAGAAGTTGATGAACCTGTGAATATTCCCTTGTATCCTCAGTGAAAATTGGTGTGAAACAGTGCCATTTCAGTTGAACAATTCCAGCTAACATTCCATAGGTACTACTGGATTGCTTATTTTTTTTCTGTAATACAGCAGAAATTACTTGTTTGCCTATTATTAAGTGCTAAATTGCTGTAAGGAGTTTGGATTAGCAGATCAAAGTCCTGTGGAGGCAAACTCCCAAGAAGCAGACAATCTCAGGAATGCTTTCAGGTTTTGATGTTGCAAAGTAATAAAAATGTGTACAGGTACAACACGCAAATTGAGGAACAGAATGGGATGCTTAATGGGTATCATGGAGTACACAGGTCTTTACCATCAGCATTCAGACATGGTGCTTTGGGTGTGATTCTTGAACTAAGGTCCAAGGCTGAGCAAAATCAACTGCAGCTGAATTCCACACTAGGCATTTTGATTGCTCTCAAGGATATCCTGCTGATCTGAAATAATTAGGAAATTCAGGTTTTTCATGAATACCTGAGTGAGTCATAGGTTATACCCAAATAGATACAGAGATCATTGCTCCACTTTTTATTACTTATTGAAGTGTTTAGAGTTGCTCTGCAATGGTTTGGTTATACTTGTATTAATCTTTTACCTATGGCCGTACAAAACCAATGTTCCTATTTTCTGTAGTTAGCTACTACTAGCAGAGGCCAAAATAGACCTGTTATACCCACCCTCCAATGAACAATACTACCTCAGAAATGAAATTAGGATTAAAATGAGACATGTCAGGATTTGTTGTTTTGTTTTTTGTTTGTTTTTTTTTCTGATTCTTCTAAATTTTCATATTGCCATCAGTAATGGCAGATTGAACTTGTTCTTTATTCTGATGATGCCAATTGCTCAGGAAGGACAATTCATTCCATTGACATCTCAGATGATGGCACAATCACAGCTACTTCTGTAAACAAACTTTGCTTATTTATGGAGAGATACATTCCCACTAGTACAGTCAAAAAAAGTAAGCGTTAGGGACCTGTATTTCTTTGCATCACTGGACCTAAATCTGCGTCTTATGGTACTTGATTTCTCACCTCTCTGCTGTTCACTGGAATCTTCATTCCTAATTTGTGTCAGGAGTCTTTACCACAGCGTGTCAATTGTTAAACACTTAACAAGAAGACTCACAGAAAGTACCAAGGTTAAGCAGGCAGTGGCCAGCCCTAGCTCATGGAAAATGTTAAGGAGACAGCTGTGATATGAGAAAAGTAGGTGCCAAACACTTGGGGGAAGAAAAGAGAGAGTTTGCTATATATCTCTGAATTCCTTTCTGGAATTCACAATGCTCGAAGCGTTCAAAGGTAGCAAAAGGTTTTGGAAACAGCGCTAGGAAACTCACTGGGTTATGGAAAAAGTTTCAAAAGATGTGCTTCTGCCTGATGTAGAGCACAGACTTGAACCCAGGCTCCCTAGCATCTCAAACCTGATGAGTACGTGGTGATCTGTCCAGATGTTATTCTCAGCTGCTTTATCATATCCCAATGATATTATGAACTATCCAGAGTACCAACTTTTATTAATTATACTTTTCACCAAATACCTGTAAGTAGAAATATAGTGAGAGAATGTATCTGTAAGTATAGCAATACTTAAAGAGGAAGTGGTACCAAATGTCACAGAAAATAGTGACAGAACTAGAAACAATGCATTCTCCATGTAAGCCAGAATCTACCTTTAAAAAAATGGACAGGATATTCAAAGATGACTACTTTATCAGAACTTCGGGTGCATTCAGAAATGTTCACTACTATTTTATATTGCAGGTAGTTTTATATAATATCATGAGTGCCACATCATGCAAATGAAAAAAAAGAAGCGGGATGGTCCCCTCTCTTCCTCCTGCAGAGAATGCCATTATTCTCTTCCTGCTGATTTCTGTGGAGCTGGAATTTTCTTTTAGACATACAAAAAAGTTGTCACTGAGCAATGTTCTTTAAAGGGAAGACAGACATGAACCGGCTTTAATTGTGCTCACCAAATGATTTTGCTATAATTATTTGAAAACCAAAACTCATTATTAATTTCTGAGGCGAGATAAAGATAATTTAAATTCTGCTAACAGAAATAATTAGGCAAAAGTTGAAAACATGCAGCTGATTTTTAGGATGCTGCTGTGAGAGTTGACTGACATTTCCCCTAGCAGGGTTGCATACGGAAAGAACCAATTCAGGGGCGCACGCTGCAGTTTTATATTTTCCCACTTGGTGGCAATCATTCACTGCCTTTCCTTCCCACTTCTGTGCTTTCTCCGTGGATTTCTGCAGCCTTTCCCGGTTTGAGGAAAGAGACAAGGGAAAAAAATCAGAGTTTTCTGTTACTCCAAATATCAGAGGTGGCAAAATAGAAGAGTTTAAGTGGAAATGGAAGTGTTTCATAGTTCAGTTGTCAGAGAAATTGTGTTCTTTGTTAGGAAACCTTTTACCATTTTTTTTTTTTTTTTTCCCTACTGTAGGGAAAAACACAGAACAGTTGTGGTTTATAAAGCATTGATTAAGAGCACGTTTACTGGACTTTCTAGCCTTACAGAGAATGAAGTAAATAATAATAAACACGAAGAAGTCCTCCATAAATTCACAAGGCATCATGAGAGTATTTGTACTTTTTTTTTTTTTTCTCCTTTTATTATTTTTTCTCTAACAACAGGAATAAACCCATGTCATTAGGACTTCTTGGTCTGCAGAGAACATACTGGGACAGAGGTGGTGTTGCTCTGGCTGACCAAACGTGTCTACAGAAGCTATAGCTGGGTACAACATTGATTTTCATAACATTAACAAACCTTCCAGCTTTTTCCTGAGTCCATGAGGTTCCCTTTGCTGGATCAGACATAGGGGAGAGCTGCAGTAAGAGCATCAGACTGTGCTCTGAGGCACACACAACTTGGATGTACTGCTTCACAAAAGCATTTAATGCCTTCCACACATCCAGCACAGCTGGCACTCTAAGATAACAAGTCCAGGGATGGTAGGAACAAATTTTTGTTTATGATATAGAGAAAGTATCAAAGACAGACTTAAGGTCCATAGGACTCAATTCAAGTTGGTGACAGAACTAGTAACAGCCTGGGAGTATTGGCTGTAGTGATGGTGCTGAGGGTGGGAGCTGTAACAGTCACAGTTAAATGATATAGATAGAATCAAAGGTGGTGGTGGTAGTTACAGTTTTCTCTTCATCTTTTATCTTTTCAGAAAGTGGTGTAGCAACAGCCCACAGCCCCTCTGTCCCTGCCCACACAGGTGTAGCATGTGGGGGAGTAAGGCTGCCCTTCTGTCACTTGCTCTACTGGATTTTGGAGGAGGATGAATTAAAGCCTCTTTGTTAAAAAAACAACCAAAAAAAAAAAAAAAAAAAAATCACACAAAAAGCTTTCCAGGAAAGGTGGTGGGAGGTGGGGGAGCAGAGGGGCGATGCACTATGGTTCCGAGTGAAAGCATTGAGAAAGGATGCATGATTAGGTATAGAAGAGAGGGGGGGGAAGAAATGAAAAATTAGGATATCGGAACCACAGACATAGCAGAGCAGAGGCTTCAAGTTCATGACTTTTAGACTTCCTCTGTTCATGGACTGTAGCTCATGTAATTCAGACATCATTTTGGTTTTCCACAGTTCTGCTTTCTGATATGAGGTGCGACCTGGAAGGAGAGACTGGAGGATGGGAAATATTTGAGGGAGGAACTACATAATAAATCAGAGTGAAAAGGTGTTGGGAGGGAGAGAAGATTTCTCTGTGTTCCTCATCATAGTAAACTTCTGTATTCTTTATTTGAAATAGTAGAATATGAGCATTTGTATTTTTGAGGAAGGAAGAGGAAAGGATGGGAAGAGTAAGGGTGGGGAATGAGTACCTCCCTGTGCTGCAGTTGCTGGGTACTGGTGCGGGTGGCTGGTCCCACATGGGCTGGATGGCTGGTGGATCTCACAGGCTGAGCTGAGTCTGGCAACGGAGGGAGCTCAAAGGCTTAGCACCATGAGCAGGTCCCTAAAAAGTAGGCTGAAAAGAGTAGTGGTGGTGTCAGAAAGGCTGGGAATGCAAGATCCTGGAAACTTGGTAGTCTCTGTAGGATAAACACTAATAGTGATACAGTATGGGATGTAAAAGAGGACGCTTAACTGAGAGCCTGCCAAGACCAGGTATATACCATGAGGCAAGGTACAGACAAGTGGTCAGTATAACATTTGCTATCAGCTTTGAGTCTTGGAAAGTAATTCAGCTCTCAAGAGCACTATATGTTTAAAAAATTTTGTGAACTTGCCATCTCACCAAAAAATAATTTTAACAGTATTGCAAATTCAGTCTAACAGAAAGAATTTTGTTGAATTGAACACTGGGTCAGATCAAAAATCAATACATCACAGTGTCCTGTCGTTGAGCATCCTGGCTGAGACAGCCAAAGAGGGTGTCTAGGGAAGACTATGTGAACCAGGGCAACTGTACATAACATTTCCCATGAGTATGCTCCCAGCCATCAGCCATTTGCCATAAAGGAACATCCTGATCCAGGGATGACTACTGCATATTCAGTAATCTTCGATGGATTTCTCTCATGTGGATTTCTCCTGTTGAACCCCAGGAGACTGTATTCACGGTAGCCTGTGAGTCTGGTGGATCACCCTCACCTTTTTATGTTGGCTGTGAATTTGCTACCTGCTAACTTTATTGCTTATCAAATAGTTCTTCTGCTCAGGTTCTTTCAAAGTTGAAGCAAGAGTAGGACAAGTTTATGTCATCCCAGTTATTTTGGGGACTGGATAATGAACAATACACTGTCATTTTTCAGAATCTCAATACCATTTCTTTGTTCCTAAACTCCTAAACTTCTTTAGATTTTAATTTTTCTAGACATTTTTTAAGATTACAATTTGTTTAAATTGTGACAGTCTTCCTAATCAGTAATGTAAAGCAGTTCAGTCTGTAGTGGGCCAGAGTGTGCTTTATAACTGCCAGATGACTCACACTATATATAGAAATTTTACTACACACAAAAGACCCCAAGGTGTTTTCTTCTGTTATCCTCCTTCTTTTGCTATTTCTTTTGCTTATTTTTTTCTTTTGCTACTCTGAAAACATATACAGTTTTTGGACAGGCCACTCCAGTCTGTTCCCTGTTCCAGCTCCACCTCTCACATTCTTATAACAGCCACTGTTTGTGTAAACTTCCATCCACAAAGCTGAAAATGGCACCATTTTCATTAGAAGCCTAATCTAGTAATCACAGTGACCCACTGAAAATATTGGTAAAACATATTCTTGGGAGCAGTGTGGACTTAGTCCTGCAGTATTATTCCATTCTGTGCATCTATCCATCTTATTTAGCCTATATACCATGAATGCAGTTCTAATATGATCCTGTAAGTTATAGTGTGGAATTCAGTCTTGCAAATTGGTACAGTGTTCCGAAGATGACTTCAGCAAATAATTTGTAGTGTTATTATTCATGTGGAAAGTGAAGCAATCAATGGGGGTTGAATAGCAGTAAATATGCTGGTGTCCTTGCACAGTCACAAAAGGACTGTATCTGTTAGGGCAGATATTGTGTGCACTCCCCAAGTAGTGAAGAAAAGCAGTGAGTTGTGGGGGGAGGTTGGGTCACTTGTTGGGGTTTGTTTGTTTGGTTGGTTTTGTTTATTCTGACTAGATACACTCTTGTTGGAATAAGTATTTTAATGCTTTGTGATTCTCACCAAGTACTAATTATCCATCAAGGGCAAGGAGTGCTGCATGAGTGAGTTTTCATCATTCACATTATTTATTTGACTCTAAATAAATAATAATATTATTCATACCATCCTTCTCCACCAAAGTGCAAATTTGCATTCAGTTGGTTTTATGTTATGGCTTTGAACAGTGACAGTAGTAGTTAGGAATTTATTTAATAGCTTGTTCTTAAATTGGAGGGACAATGACCGTTTCAACCTACTCTTTGATATCTGTTCTCTAACTGGTCTTTTACTTACAACAACATTTTGCATCTTAGCCATGAATATTGTGTTTCTTAGTACTCAGACACTGGATCTTGTCAGAAGGAAAACCAAAAAGATTAGTCTACTGCTTTGACGAGCTCCAGGTATTTTATTGGTGAGACGAATCTCTGTAGCTGAATCTGATAGTTAGACCCACACATATCTAGGTATTCTAGTTTTGATGTGTGTGCTTTTTAAAATCTGCTTATATTATTATCCCCTTCAGTTTTACAGGTACAAATATAATTTTCTGGAGTGTTCTTCCCTGACCACTAAACAGAGAAAATCCTGGGAGGTGGGTCTTGAGCATTGGCTGTGCCAGAGAGCCTGTGAAACTAGGTCTAGAGCAGGTACAAAAGTAGTACTGCTTCCAGAGCCAGCGTGGGTCCAGAAGCACTGTCTGCCTACACCACATAGAGTGGGGGCTGTGGTGTTAATAAGCCAATGGACTCATGCCAGCAACTACCCAACACTGCACCCCTGAACCTGAAATGATGAGGAAAAGAATGGCAAGAAAACTGCATGGCGCCACACAGTCAGCAAGAAGCCATAAGAGTTCATTAGCTCTCATCAAGGTCTGACTGGGCTTATTAACTCCAGCTCAGCACCACATTTCTCCAGTGCCTGGTGTGGTGGCTGTATGTACAAGAAATCCTCTCTGCAATTTGAAAACTCAATAGTTGTTTTAATAAGAGAAAATTCTTATTTTTGCAAGACTCTGAGATATTTCAGACTTAAAATCACACTACGTAGTGATGAGGGTTTCCCAAATTAGTTCCAGCTGAGCTGCTAGGTCTACACAGCATAACCTGCTCCTTTCAGAGAGTTTTGTGCTAATCCTTACAGCGGTGTATCTGCATTAATGTGACCCTGCATCAGCACAGTTCACCCCACCTCTCAGTTGTGCTTAGTTTGTGAAGTTTGTGAGACTCTGCACATTTCCCCAGGTGCTTTGTTGGTGCATAAACAAACAAACAAACAAAAAGTGATACACGAAGATACCATAATTGCTAACTAAATTGTGAGATGTTCCCCAAGCTGAAGAAGCCTAAGGTCCAACTGCACATGCACATGCATTTTAACTATATATGTGGCTACAGGTTCATTATGAAAAATAGAAGCACCAAAAAGCAGAGGTGGCAATCAAATCCTCAGTGACAATCTGTTGATAATACATTGGAAACACATCAATTCAACAAAGATTTAGGAAAACAAAATAGAAACTTAACAGTTCCAGTAGGTCTCTTTGCAGTACTGTTAAGCACTGAACCATTTGGAGAATGGAACTGAGATTAGAAAAGACTTGTGAAAAGTGCTCAGACTGGAAGTATGACTATAAATTTTTACATGGGAACAAAAGTGTTCATGGCTAGAGCAAAACAAAAAGAGAAGAACTTTAGATTATAAATGAAAAGGTTCAAGACAGTATTAACCACAGATGTTTGGATATACCTCTCAACTACAAAGTAATTTACAATCATAAGACTGAACTCGATTAGGCTGAAAAATGGCATATGACAATTTGTACTAAAGTAATTGTTTCTGCACAGTAGAATACAATAAAACTGATTCTGCCAGGCCCAGTTCAGTGCTTTTATGTGCCCTCAAGGCACCATTTATACTCCAATAAAGGGAATTTGCGCATTGAAAATTATTATATCCTTAAATCACAACAATTCCCTGGCTTTTGTACTTGCAAACCTATAAAATGACTAATTCAAGACTCCTCCTCAGAAAGTCTAACAGTTAGTAATTTTTCCCCTCATCCCAAGGATGGGCTACTGGGTTGGGATTGTTTTTTAAGGACCTTTGTGAAGGAAAGGGCTTTGAGGTAATGAAAGATCTTTTATCAAAACAAAAGAGACGTTTTTAAGGAGTTACTCTGTAGCTCCATTGTAAATGTAGTGGTCCATTCCAGATCAGTCAACTTCTCCCATCAGTTTACAAAGAAATTTCCAATAAGGCAGATCACAGATTCTGCCAAAACTGTATTTGTTTGTTTATTTTTTCTTAATTTGACTTGCCAAGGGTTTGTGTTTGACTTGCTGCCATGAATAAAACTATTCCTCCTTCAACAATAGGCTCTCCAGGAATGGTGTGGGAAAGCTAATCCCATTACACAGCTCAGAAGTTCCCACTCAGTGGTGACCCAGGAAAGGCAGCTTCTTAGGCACTTAGCAGAGCTGTCAGCTGGTCAGCTCAAGTGGGGCATTCTTCTTTGTGAAGTGAAGCAGGCCAGCAGGAGCAGTAGTAGGGTTTTGTTTGTTTGTTTTAAGTAAATGGAGCATCAGGGAACTTGTACATCCTTGACCTGAAAGTCATGTTTGTGTAAACAGAAGACATTAATGGTAGAGCATACTATGGTGTCATTAACACACTGGTCAGATGTGTTAATTAATTTATAGTCAGCAGATGAGAGGAGTCTTCCTAAGCTGCTGTGTCTTGTGACATTTTTTTTGAGACCGTCTATCTCTGTTTGCAATAGCTCAGACTATTCAAGTCATTTGCTAGATGCCTCTAACAGAATAGCTTTCCTTCAAGGGAAGTTGTTTTCAGATTCCACCATACCTTCATATTTTTGCTCGAAGTGATGGGCATCTTGTGATATCTCTTATCACATGGTCAAGGTCTCCTGATGATGTTGTAGGGGAGATAAATCTCTAGAGAAAGACTTCTCTTCTTTGCCAAGGTGGAAGTGATGGCGACACTGCCTGAAGAAGGGGCCTTACATCACAGTAATGAGGTGAGAATTTGCTGGCGGGGGGCAGGAGTATCTACATAAGCATTAGAAAATACATGGGAGAACGTGTAGCAGTACCTTGGTTTTGATGAGAACGAGATTAATGCAGAAGAGGAAAAATGTAATATTTTTTTTTTCTTTTAATGTAACTCCGTGTTTGACTTGTGAAGCCATTGCTGCTCAAAGGGGAGGCTGCATCTGACCTGGAATGCTGTTTACCAGAAGTCCAAGCACTGGAGATTGAATTACTGGTAGAATCGAGTGCCAGACTGAGTCTAACTAACAGTCCTATTAGTGTTGGTGCTTTAATTGATTGTCCTAATTGTTTCATTAAAGCAAAATATCATCCGGTCATGGGTACAAAATATCACACCAGATCAGGACTCAAAAAATTTTGGATTCAGGTCACAGTGCAGCTTGTGGAAATCTTATTTTGTGCAGGTCTTGCCTTCCTTTGCATAATATTCTCAGTATTTCTGTTTTACCTCTGTGTAAGTATAATGCTCATATTCAGAAAACATAAACCAAACTGTGCTCATGAGAGTCTTGAATAGCCTAGTGATGACAGCCTAACCAGAAAGTATTGGTGTTTTACTGTCATTTAGAGAATGGCCTTATTAAAATTTTCTTTAAGAGTCAATGCATTAATATTTTTTTTTATTATTATTATTTCTTTTATTGCAAGCAGTTATATTACTTCAGAGCAGCTCCCATTTCCTAATATACTTCTCAAGAAGTGTCATCAGTTCCCAATGCCAGTGAAGACAGCCAAGGGAGCTCAGATATTCCACAGATCAAGGACTCTACAAGGAACTGTTCTTCAGCTATAGTTTGACATTTGTTTGCTTTCATAGGCATGGCATCTGGTGATTCTGAGTTTCTGTGCTTTTGCTTTTTTATTCTCTTCAGGGCAGATATAGGCAACAGTCAATTTTGTGTACTCAATATTTAGACTGTATAGTGAAAAAGGCTAAAAAAATACAAGTTGTCTTCGAGCACTGGGGTGTGCCACCTATTACTTGCTAAAGGAAGTAAGGATGCTGAACTAGATAAATATGATCTGTGTTTTAGTTTTGCAGGTTTTTTTTAATTGCCTTTTACTTCATTGCCCAAGGTCAGTCTTGTCAGACAAGTGGACCAACAGTTCTCTAGAGTAACATAAAACCATTAAGTTGCTCTTTGATCTTGCACCTTCTTTAGAACCTTTTAATCAATTAACCATGAAGCTACTCAGCTTGTCTTATTTCCTGCACATAAAACTACTTTGGTCGAGCTGACACATTACTACATTATAGATCAAAGATCGAAGGAAACTTCACATCCAACCAGGATAATTATGTGGAATTTTTTTGAATCCGTTATATACATTTTCATGCGTCAAATGGAGGAAAACAGCATTTTGATCTAGATTGAATTAAAGGATTCATGTGTATTTTAAAGGGTGGCTAAATGGGTTTGTGCATGATTGGCCTTACACACAAGGTGTGGGTAGATTTCGTGGCTAGGCTGCTGAGCCTCAACTGTCCATCTGTCCTTTGAGAGTACCCACAATTGATAATAATAGGAAACGTGACCTGTTGGAACATAAACAACAATCTCTTGTTTAGGAAGCCTTTAAATAAGAAAGAGCTTTTTAATATTGAATGTATTGTAATGTGATACAGATTGAAATCCTTTTAGCCCAGGAATTAAATTTTGATCATGGAAAGAGTTGTGGTTTCAGGCTTGTAGGGCCACACTTCTGTGGTCTTATTTGTGTGCACAAGATGCTATTTATCAAGAATCAGAGATACTCTCAGTATTAAAGATTAAAGTTCTTAAAGATCTGCAACTGTTGATACTGTTATTTTCTAGATGTATGGAAATTAAGGTGTTTCAAAATATAAACCCTATTCCTTCTGGCCAAATACTGGAATAAATAAACAGCTTCAATCAAGTCCTTGTTTGAGCTTCTCCATTAAGTGGGTCAGAGTGTCACCCGCACCAGTCCAATGGAGCAAAGCATCTGCTCACTCAGATTTTGCTTAAAGCATATTTTGTGCAGCTGTTTCTTGTGGGATTGGTTTGTTCTCGTTCTGCTTGCTGATGCCAAAAGCGGAGATGGCCTGGCCCAGATAAGAGTGTCACCTGGTGCATGTGCATTAGTAGTAGGTAGAAATACCAAGTACCAGCAAGATTTCTGAAGAAAAACCTGGCCCTATGGATTTCTATAAACCAGTAAAGAAGCATTTTTTAAAGAATCCACTTTGTGAAATGATGGTGTAGGATATTCTTCACAGACGACTCCTTATTCTCTGAAGATATATCTTGTATCTAGACTCTCTATACTTAAAAGTAGATAGGAAATAGGAACCCTTAGAGCTGCTACAACATTATTTTCATGCTATGTTTAAGCCACGCTCTCTTTGCAAATCTGTATTGATTTTTCTGAATGTTACACTTCCTTTAGCTAAACAGCTCCCTGCTGATGTTTGTCATCTTCCTTTTAAGCTGAATTAAAAGAGAATGAACAAGTTTGTGGATGGCATGAATAAAGTGCTCTTTGATAGATATACTTCTTGTCTTCTGAACAAAGAAGAGTACATTCAGCTCTTGGTACTAAGGAAGAAATATTTTCCTAATCTCCCTCCGTACAAATCCTCATTTAAGTCTAAATGGAAATTTCCCAGAAAAATAAAGGGTACTTGTGAAACTTACTTTTACATTTACCACCGAAGTATCTTTTTCATGCTGGATTTAGGATTCAGTGGGGTGCTTTCCTTTGGGGATTTGAAAAGACACAGAATTCCAAAAGGAGTCAGTAGGAGGTTACGCTTGATTTTGAGCCCAAAGCAGGCCAAACTTTAGATTCTGTTGTTTGTTTTCTTTCTACCTCAAGCTATAAATCATCCTAGATTCATCAAACTGTTTGCAAATCTAATCCAAGCTGGACTAAGTTACCGACTGGACCAAGATGTAGGTTTATAGTAATGCCTGAAAACAGGAAAGACTTTAGATCAGAAAGGAAAAACTATCTGGTTTCATTACATGTGGCTTCAAGTTTCATTACAAAAGGTTTTACATGGCTTTGATCCCCTAATTTGGCTAAAAACAAACAAGAAAAAGAAGTGATCTCCATGTGCACACAGCTATTTTGGTGCATGCGACTAAAATAGACATGCTGTACCCCAGTGAACTAAAGTGTGTTTCACACAGACATGCTGCATTTAAATGCATAGAGTGCAAAGTCATGATAGATTAGGTCAAACTTCCTCACTGCCAGCTACCTTGAATTCTTAATCATACCTGCTGTTGTTCAGAGCTGCTCAGGGGAACCAAAAGGCGTAAATAAGTTCACATCCTGAAAAAGAAAAAAAAAAAGCCCAAATGTACTTTTACACTTGTATATGTGTATATATATACATACACACACAAAAGATTTTACAAGAAGAATCTGTTTTTCATAATGCTTTCTTATGGAGCCACAATCAAGTGAGTCTTTAAAAGTGAGTATTAAAGAAATGACTTCACTAGAAGCAGTTTTACTACAATAGTACTCACTTCATTTTATTTTTTTTTGTTAAAGACCTCCTGTCTTTCATTTTTGACTGCTGTTGCTGAAGAGGAATTGCCAATTCTCTTTGCTCCTCTGGAGTTTGGAGAGCAGCAGTGAAAAGCGAGCTCCTTTCCCACAGATCCTCCACACCACTTACACAGGGAAGAGAGGCAGAGCGGAGTGAGAAGGGCACAAAGGTTTTTCTACAGTAACATGAGCGATGACTCCTTTAGCCAACATACTGGAGGACGGACCACAGTTCCAAACCCAGGTTTGGTATGCTGAAACCGTTAACTCCTTTCTCTAGCAGATAGAAGTTGTAGTGGCTCCAGGCCAGCTAAACTGGGTTTGCAGCTGCTTTGCGTCACTGAAACAGCATGAAGCAGCTTGAGCCTACAGTGAATCTGGCCCTAGATGTCTTAAATCTGTAATATTTTCTTCTTTCTGGTCTAATACTGTTGTTTTTCTGCATTTTACAAGCCTGTTCATTAGCATGTGAAATTCAAGTAGACTGTGGTCACTTCTGCTAAAAGAAGTTAGTCCCAAACATTTTTTTCATATCAGCATGAGGTAATAGTAGGATGACTTATATGGCTGGTCACTACTTTCTGGGCTATAAGTGTCCTTTCTACAAAATTTTTAAAATATATGGCTCTGTTACCCATGAGAAATTGTAGCAGCTAATTCCCTTGTGGGTTCACTGCCCAGCATTTTCATGCAGCCAGAGCCGGTTCCTTTTTAACGTTCTTATTTCCCTGGCAGCCATATCTTGCCTATTTGATTGTTTATTCTCTTAGTAAAAAAAAAAAAAAAACCAAAACAAAACAAAGCAAACAACAAACTGGGGCATCTTTTTTGATTGCTTGTAGCTTTTGAATGTGATTGTTGAGAATATTTTCAGTTAGCGCTACATATCTTTAGCCTTCCTTTCAATTAACCTGAAGTTGCACATGCTTTTCAGAATGAAAATGAAGAGGCCTCATTCTCCATGTCACACATAGAAGGGGAGATTTATTACTTAAACGTTTTGTCAGCCACCATTCCTGCTGATTGGTACAAGCACTTTGCTGTAACAGTTTAATAGCTGGCTTTTAAATGCTCAACTATTAATTAACTGGAGAGTGCTCGTTCCATCACTCGTATGGAGTTTTCCCCCACTAGATGCCTCCAGTTATCTTAGTGACTGGACACGCAAGAAGGTGACTGTTGTGACTTACTGCGAGGGGAAGGAGGAAGTGTTTTATCAGGGAGGGCTGTGAGAAAGGCACAGGCAGGTCTGGAGCCGGGTGGGTGGGAAGGGGGGAAGCAAGATGTGTCTGGAGTGCCTGGAAGTGGTGGGAAGGGGTGAAGGAAAGGCTGCTCTGTGGTTTGTAATAATGGATGATGAGCACTGTTTTGATCAAGTGGGACTTAACAAACCTTTTGCTTCTCATTTTTAAGCTGCTTTGCAAAGTTTCTCATTAGTTGTTTGGGTTTATTTATTTATTTAGGGTAATAGTGAACCTTTTTCTGTAGTGGAGTCTATACAATGCCACATGGTCCCACTGTGGATATTCAGACACAGAAACATGCCCAAACCTCCCTGTCCACGAAAGGTGTACTAGAATTAGGTGACAGATAGGCCACTTTTTCTTCCTTCTCCAGCCCTGGACTCACTGCATAAACTATTTCTAGGGGTGTACTTGAAGATTGCTTAATACATTTGTTCACTAATCATGTAAGTTTATTCAACAAAAAGGAATATAATTACTGAATAACAACTTCAGATTTTTCTGAGACTTTAGAAACAATTTATTTTTTTGGTACATATATGTGTCTTCTGTGGTCAGTTTTATTTACTGTTGGTATTGACTCATGTCCCTACCTTTCCTCTACAGAATAATCATAAAACTGCACGAAGATGGGTGAACTGATAGGGAAGAAGATCTAATTAAAAAAAAAAAAAAAGAAAAAGAAAAAGAAAAAAAAAGGAGAGAGAACTTGCACATTTCAAACTCTTTAGACTTGCTATTTCAAAACAGCAAGAAACTTTTAAAGCACAGGTCAGCTGATACCACTCTTACTGCTGTTACCATAGCAGAAACACAGAAACGTGATTAAATAAATAAAGCTAATCAGAAGCAAAAAAACAAGTTTGCAGTAAAACCAGCTCAAGTTAGCCTATTCTCAGAAGACTTTGAAAGAAAACATACTTCTAAAGATGGGCTGTGAGAGATTTTAGGCACAGCTGCAGGAAAAAAAAAGGTATCCTTTCCCTCTCTTTAGAAGGATTAAATCTGTCCTGGAAATTAAACAAAGTGGACAAAGTTTCATGCAGAAACAGGAGAATGAAGCCCAGAAAGTGAAAAACTATGAGAAAGAAGAAAACTATCCTGGAAAAATGCTACTGGGTCCTTTTAAGGGACTTTAATGACAGAGTAAGCAATCCAGGCACATTCTATCTTTACTTGTCTCTTGTGATATGGAAAGTATACTAAAAGGAACTAAAAAAGAATAAAAGTCATAGTAGACGAAAACAGATAACAGTTCCCTTGGTCTCAGTCTATAAATCCATAAAATATGTAAGTTTATATCAATCTATGGATGTCAGATTGTTCCACAGGAGGTAATATAACATTTTCTGAACTATAAAGGACATGAAAATGACTGATCTCTGTAGCTGGATGTGTAACCTGTCTTCTTTAAGGCAGATCTTCTGATCCCTCTACAAATGTTAACGAATACCTAAAAAAAGAATACAAAAAACAAGTCTTAATCTCCTGTGTTTAGTATAGGGAAGTGATTGAGAGTGCTGAGGCTTGATGTTTAGAACTAAAGGAGTTTACCTCTGAACTGGAATGAAATAAAAGAATGGAGTTGTAAAGGCCAGAAAGCAATACTAAGATCAACATTTTGAAATTAAGCTGTGGATCTGGGAGGCAGTTTTAAAGTCTGTTCCCATGGCTGAGCAAAATTCCTGCAGCATGGGTGTCATGCTGTAGAGCTGGAGCATATTTGCTGGGACTGTGGATAGCCAGAAGTCTTGCTGTTCAGTGAGATGACTGTTTTTTCTCAGCTTGACAAATGACATGCAGCCCCGACAGAATACTTCTTTGCTGGCCATCACCCCTACGGACACTGGCCAGAACAGCAGCAGCAGGAACATACCCTCCAACTCTGATTTAATCACATAGAGCCCAGGAGACTAGTGAATAGAGCTGTTAACTCTCTGTTTGGTTTGCTTTTCCCATCTGTGTTTTATTAAACTAAGAGCAAGATTTATTTACTTTTTTAACATCAGGAGCTGTTGGTGTCCAAGATGATGGTTGATGTTAAGGTATACATACACAGTTTAACCTGGCTGAGGGCCAAAGAGGCCTATGATTTCCAGCCTAGACAATTTATTTGCAAAAGGACACAAAATCCCTCTACTCTCAGACATTTTTGAAAGGACGAGCACAACAACTTCCCGCTCTCCCAGGAACACAATACATAAAGAACACAGTAAAACAGTAGGCTCTCCAGGATGAGCCAGGCTCTCCAGGCATGCAGGCAAACACTTCAGTTTTACTTTACTCCTGACAGCCTCTACATAGTCACAACTACCAACGATTTTCTGATTTCCACTCCAGGAATCTTAAATAGATTGGAGATACCAGCTCAGTGTATAAATATTTCTTCTAAAAGCCAAGAATCCTGAATGGCTCAGCTGGGGAATTGCACTTTATGGGAACTGAAAGTATGTGCCAGGCTCTCCACTGTAAGGTGGGGTAGCTGAAGCACAGACACTTGCATGCCTAATGAGCTACCGCAAGAATAACACTCGCTTCTAAAGGAGCAGAAAAGGAACCAAAAGATGGGATTTTGAATTGCTTTGAAAAGAAAAACTTTTTGTCAAACAATAGACTTAACTCAAGATAGAAAGATCAAGTGTGTATTTTTCAGAACTGCAAAGAGGTTTCTTTTAAATACGTAAGTTTCAAGCAATAACAGATAAAGCTCCCAAAATAGAGCTTCAATGCAAACAGCCTCCTCCAACACTCTCGACACTTTTCCAAAACTTCTGGGCATTTTCTTCTTAACAGCAAGCTCCTTTCCAAAATGTACCACTCTCCCCCTCATCTCTTAATCATCAATCATTTCCTCAAAACTAACATGGTGACATCCACTTTATTGCCTTGCTACTACCCCTGCAAATACACTGTGGATCATCAGGTCTGCCAGATACATTGCCATCTACAAAAATTCTGCAGTCTGGTCTTCCCAGGCAAATGCCTTCATAACATCATAGGAGTACCATATTGACTACGGCACCTATACAGAGAATCATCATATTACAATGATTCTTGTAATACTGGGGCTTATGGTATTGCCACATGGCAATAAAAAGTATTCTGAATAGAAGACAAAATTGTCATCACAGTAGAGCTTATAAAATAAACCGTATCTGTCAAAGCTTATTCAAATCCCACCATTGATTTGCTTAAAACAGTATTTCTATCACTTGCATATCCATCTTCCCCAGAAACTTTAATACAGGCTGCAGAATCTGATTCTATGTGTGATAGTTCCTGTTCTGAATTTACTTTCAATGTTAACAAAAAATCAATGACTTTTGTTAGAGTTTCATTCAAGAATGGTCTTTTTTTTCCATGCTCTTTCACATTTTTATCATCTGAGAGATGACAGTAGGAGCTGTGCATGAGCCAGTACAAATTAATCAGTATTCATGTGCTTTCTCTTTTGTAACTTTTAAGAATACTGGCAGAAAATTATGGAATCTGCAAGTTTCAGTTTTCCTGGTTTCTAACAAAAAAAGAATTTTAAACGTATGCAGTGCTAACTCAAAGTAAGAACCTTGGTCAGTGTACTGAGTCGTATCCTTCAGACCCAGTGCTGTTTATGCATTTTATTCAATACATTAAAAGCAGACTGTATGAGAGTGATTCCTACAGCAGGCAGCAGACCCCAGGAGAGAAATCCAATCCCCGAGCACTGTGTTAAAAGCTGCATAACTTATGTTTCTGAATGAAAAGCTATGTGTCTGGAGTGTTCTGCACTGAACTAAATTCTCCACTGTGTTAGCTATGCCTAAAGGTACAGTTCTCTCAGATCCCCATTTCCCTTTTGGGGAATACAGGCACAAGGCAGCCTATTATAGCAATATTACAAGAAACTTGATTTAGGCATGAGAAAGGTGTCAGGGTGACCCAACCCACTAAGCAGGTTATCTCGTCATGCACAGTGGCACACCTTGTCGATGCTTAAGGACTTTCAGTGGTGAGAATACAGGGCTGCTCAGGTCTCTAAGGTGAGCTGAGTCGCTCTTTGATGTAGGTGCCTTATATTCCTCTAGAAGGGTAGGTGCCAAAGTTGTTTGTTAGGGTTTTTGGTTGTTTGTTTTGGGTTTGTTTGTTGTTTTGTTTTTGTTTTTGTTTTTTTTTTTAATTTTTTGTTTCCTTCTGCTTAGAGACCACGAAAAGTCTCTGCCATGATGACCTCAGTAGCTGCTAACATTGATTGAATACCAGTGCAAAGTTCCTCTTTGTCAATATGAGGACAGAACGAAGTTCAACTCCAGATACTTGGTACAGGGATTTCGATCATACACATACATTCTCCAAGAATGCTATTTAAGTAGTTATGCAACAGTGTCTTCTTTTTCCTCAAAGCCAGCCCTATTTACAGAAGATTATTTAGAAGCCATAGAAACTGCAAAGAAGGCCTCATGCCAAAGGCTGTTTCATTGAATATTTAGACAAATTCTAAGTAGACTAGGTAAAATACAGAAATATATGTAAAAATTATATTACAGAAGAGAAGCCTGGTTAAGTATCATCCTATCTGATTGCTTAAATTTAAAATACTTAGTACAAGATTAGTGAAAATTAATCCCTCTGAAGAATCAAATTACTTGCTAAAACAGCTATCAAATTGCTATTTGTGTAACCATGAAAATATTAGGATAGACTCAATTTGCCTTTTCATGCAGTGTACTTTATTTATAAGTCTTTTGTTAATTTTGGTATGAGTTCAGCTGTGTTCATAATGAACTGACATTTTCAGAAGTCACTGCCTGTAGGTGTAATAATACCAAGTGAATTCCTTCAGATTTTCAGCAATGAATACACTAGTTCTAGGGTTGGGTTTTATTCTGTTTTTTACCAGATATTCTTTGCAACTACAGATGTTTAATTAAAGGCTGTTAGACAATTTAAACTTCTCAGAAGAATACAAATAAAAGCTGTTAATGAAGTAAATATCTGTTTAATTTACAAACATCAGTAGCATTACTGATATCAGTCCAAATAAGACAAAGCACACTGCATTACACATGTACATCTAACTTTTTTTGTAAAAAAAAATAATAAAATAAAATTGAAAAACATCTGCATTTTTACAGGGTACCCTGGGTTTTACTGAAAGAACACAACCCACTATTGATTACCAATTCTATATTATAATTTAGCAGCAACATGTTAACATGGGGAACATAGGGCAATAAAGTAGTTTTATTATTTGGGGAAAGTCACAGTTCTTGATAGCACAGCCTTTTCTTCCTTTTTATAATAAAGGTAAAGAGCTCCATGGGAATATTAATTTATAAAGATCTACTTTCTAATGTCATTTCCTACACGCCATCTTATTTTCTGTAAGTACTGTATATAGGGAAAATTAACTTCTCTACAATTGCCACCTAGTGTAATGGCATTTTCTGTCATACATTACGGGTTCTTGGAAGGTGTCCTGAATATCTGCTGTATGTGAAAACTGCAGATTGTCATCACTTTCAGATTCAGTGACACCCAGTGGTCAGACTCTAAGGAAAAGAAAAAGGGAAGGGGAAGGAGAGGAGAAAACAGACCGAAAACATTTACCCCAAGACGACATGCTACGTTAGTTCTATTGCAAAAAATCCTGATTTTTAAGTCCTTTTAAAAAAAAAATTACAAAAATACTGGGACAAATATAAATTAATATATATTAAAGCATTGAAAAACAGTAAAAGGGATGGCCTAAAAGGGTTAAGTACAATGTACTTTGATACAATAAATATTTCTCAATGAAACCGAATACTGTATAGAGTTGTTTAGAACTCATAGAAACAGAAATCCATATTATTACTAATTTATCCATCAATAATCTATTTTTATCATCCCCAAAACATTTATATTACAAAAAATTAATACTGGAAAAGGGCAGATAAACACTTTTTTATGTTTCTTTTGCTAACATGCTGACATAAAAGTATACATCATCAGGAGATTTCAGGATTATAGTATATTCTCATATCTCCCATTTCCCATTCATTAAATGGGACCCCATCTTCTCAAGATGCTTAATAATTCCAAAAGATAAAATGTATTTCATACAATTGTTATTTCTGTATAATCTGATTCTTTTCACTCATAATGCTTCCTCATCCATAGGTAAGTGATTGGTGCGGTCTGTCAAGACAGTGAAATATACTGATATGAAAGTGAAAAAACAAGCCTCATGTTCTGGTCAATATTTCATCTCTCAGCTGTTAAGTTGAAAGTCACATGTGTACAGTGTCAGTGTATATCTTCAGCATGTTATAAAGAAGAATCCATGTTAAAAGCAGTTAAAGTTTCCCATCACTGTTGCAATGTTACCAGGTCTTTTTTTTTTTTTTTCTTCAAAGCTCCTCTTGGTTATGAGAAGTCTCAGTTCAAGCACTTGAATCTTTTTTCAAATGAAGAAAAAGTCTTTATTCTCATAATAAAAATAAGTCTGTTCTGTATTTTACAATATATTTCAAATATTTCCACTATGAAGCATTAATTAGTCCGACACGGTCAATAAGTATACAACATTTTCAAAAGACAAGTGTGACAGGGACACTTAGGAGGGACAATTTGTACAGCCACACTTCACCACTTTTTCAACCTCGTCCACAAATGATGACCCGTCAGTGCATTCGAAAGAGTATTTCCGTCTCTTGCTCCTTAGTGGTCCACAGCACTGCCCGGTTGAACATCCTCCTTTACATTCTAGTCTCGATACCTTCTTGGTCGTCTGGCACGCAGCATACCCTTGCTGCTTTTGGTAGTAATCTCGGATTCGTTCCCCTCGACAAGAGATTTCTGTAGAAAACAACATTTGAAATAAGAGATACAATTTTGAGACACAGGTCAAAGAATGGTTGACATTGCTAAGGAGGATGCTGTGTTTCTATTTGCAGTTGGGATTGATATTTTAAAGTTTGACTCAGATTGTATATTGGAAACTAGTGGTTCTACCAAACATAATTTGATTAATGCTGAGTTTTATTTCCTATAGCTCCTATTTTCAGTAGAGCTTATATTATGTATATGTAAACCATAAATACAAAGCTATTACAATGACAAGAAAATTGGAAGCTTAAATCTTTTCCTCTTTTATAAAATACACATCTTCTGTTCCTACATTGCTTGCAGCTGTTTCTATTTACCGTTGGGAAATGTTTCAGAGAGCATGCAATTTAATTTATTAGACCTGGAGTTTAATATTATTCAAACTGTTATTTAATACAAGTTACATTCCACTAACTTCATAAATTACTGAGGTATAAAACCAGCTAAAAATGAGACATCTGTTAAAAGTTCTACAACCATATTCTTCTATTCATATCTATGTAGAAAACAAAATAAATGCCATCTGGGGTAAGGGAAAGAGAGGGAGAGGGAGAGCTTTGATAGAGAAAGGAAAAAGAAAAAGGTAAGGGGAAAAGTCATCCTGTTTTTATCCATCTCACCTGCATAATTCGCTGTGATAAATCAGTTGAAGCTGAGAGGTCAAAAGTAGAGTTTGTGATAAAACTAGGAGCAGAATCATTGGATTTGGCTTCTCAGTTGCAGAAGGCAGAGAAACAATAAATACAGAAAGATACAGCAGGTAAAAGGTAATAGTTAAATATAGCAAAAATGTGTTTCTGAATAAAGGCAAAAAAGATAAATGTTTTCACAGCAAAATGTGTGATGAAAAAATCCTCAAAATGTAAACAAATTCATGGGAAAAGTTTGATTTTTCTCTCAACGAGATAAATTCTTATGGTTAAAAAAAAAGCAACAAATGTGTGTATTGTGGGGGAAAAAAAAAGTTGGTAATGTTTTTGGCTGTTCATGTTTTAATTAAAAAACCTCTTTTGTAAGACCAAATCAACATCATGATTAATTTTTTTTACCTTTATCACAGCTGTCCCCCGTGTATCCGCTGCTGCATTCGCAATACGGTTTCCCAAGTCCCGAAAGCCTGCATTTGCCATGTTTACACCTGATGGATTGGCAGGGGTTAAACAGCATTTCCTCTTCATCACAGAGGACTCCCCCATGTCCCTGCAGGCATTTACAACTGTATGAAAATGCATTGATCGGCAAGCAGGTACCATGCACACATCTACAGGGGAAACAAGCCCAAGAGAATAAAAATAAATTATTCATCAACGTTCAGGCTAAGCAACATTAACTACAAATACTTTGGACTGTACTCAGAAGAAATTGCTTTTGTTTCTAATGGACTTTTTCAGTGAGATGCAGTGAAGTGGTTTATAATTGGTATGCAGGTTTACACAAAACAAGCTGCAGTACAGAACTCTATCTCACCAGAAAACAGCCACTGTAGATGTGTTATGGAAGACTTTTACAGGCCACAGTTATTAAACCCAACATTTCCTGTCTACCTAAATTTTCAGCATGCTTTTGAGAAGAACACAGCAAAGCCAAGCCCAAATGTAACCCACTAGAATTAAGTAGAGAAAAAGGATACTCACCTGACATTCTGGTTCTTATCTAATTTAAGAAAACCATATTGTCACTCATGAAGTATGGAGCTCCCACCACAAAGGTCACGCACTTCCTAACTGAAACATTTCTGACCCAAGCAATGGCAGATTCAAAGCTGAACACATGTTCCCCCTTCAAATATATTAGTCTGCACTGCCAACTGCCTGTAGCGCGGTCATACAATATATGAGGCAGGACTTTATGTCACTGAAAGCCAACAGCATTCCTCTAGCACTCATGCAGAAACTCACACTAGGTGAGTTTGCATATAATATCAAGTCTCACCCAAGTGTTTAAAGTAGCTATTCTCAGTTGAGCTTTGGTAAACATTTTTGGCAGACTTAAATCTTGTTAGACAAAAAAACCTGTGAGTTAAGCTGCATCTGCTAAGTTCTGATGTACAGTAGTATGGGAGGGAACACATAACTAGTCTTCTCTTGAGAGAGAGGTGGTGTTTCCCGGAAGGAGGATGTTTAATTACTTGTTCCTAGGTGTAAAGTGAAGATTAAGGGAGTTCATCTTCTGAAAACATCACCAATGACGTGAAATAAAATCACTTCCCTTAGTTCATTTTGTGGCACAGAGTCAATAACTTTCTTCCTAGAAATAATGTTATTTTCTTTGACTGTTGTCTTGATACACAAGTTTTCTATCTACATACTGTTTCCTAGGGAAACCACAGTGAAGATTCCTCTGTAGGGAGGAATGCAATCCTGATGTTCAAGGTCAGTCACCCTCCCTAATGTTTCTCCTCTCTAATGTTTTTCTTCTCTGTATTGTAAGACACAACCTCCTTAGTAGCTTGTGACAGTGACCTAAATAAATATATAAATAAATATATGAAAAACTTTAGATTAAAAAAAAAAAAGAATTCCATTTGATCTAAATAAAATCCTTTCTTTCAATTTGAAGATGGCAAAAAAATCATATAAAATTACATTTCATAGTAAAATAAGAGTTCTGTTGACAACAACATCTCATTTGGATATTTTTTAGATAACAGTCTGTTTTTCTGGAAAATTTTTGCTTTGTACTCTGCTCCTTTGGTATAGGAAGAAATTTGGTAAAACTGAAAAGAACGCACGACGCTTTTTAACTTTGACAAACTTGTATTAACTATTTAAAACTGTTTCAGTTTATAAACATCAACAAGTTCCACTCATCAATGAAATCTACATTAAAATTCTTCATCTGTGCCCTTAATACTGTGCAAAGGCTTTAGGCAGGGTGTAACCAGGAGGAAAAAAGAGTATGGGAAGTCAGTACCGTCACATGATATTTAAATGGAAGGCACAACACATATCCTCCATTCACATATCCGGTTTGGGATTAAGAACTGCAAATATAAAATTCAACCAATAGCTTAAGCACTTCCAACTTCCCTATTATGGAAGAGACTGTACTTCTGAAGCAACTGTGTTCCCTAAAAAATTCCAAATTGTTCCTGTGGTTGAAGACTGATATTCCAAGTCTGTTAGATTAAGCAACTCAAAATTGAAGGCTCAGTATCACAGAGCAGATAGCTTTTGTTTAGTTTTAATTATGTTCAGCATTTGTTGTGTTCACCATTTACAAAACAACCACTTTTAGGACATCTGATCTATTAAGTTACTCAGATGACATTGACATCATGTCATATTCTATACAGATTGTTTTAGATATCAAAGCAATATGAGTCAGGGTCTTTTGTAAAGTTCTGCTTGACTTAGAAGATGATTAAATCTTAGCTAATGCCAACTCTCATGCTTTTGCTTCCACCTGTTCTTTGAAGCCCTAAATTTCATCTTCAGACTGTACTGAAAGGAACATCAAGCTAAGTGCAAGCTCTTGGGCACAGTTTCATCTTATCTAATTTTAGGTACCTATGTCAGACACTCAAGTTAGATGTATAATTGCTATAAACTCCCCATAAATTCATGGAGAGAAATCCAGAGGGTGATTAGACCACTCTGTTTATTCCTTTACTTACTATGGAGCAAACTTTGGTCACTATGTTCCTAAGTCAAGCACCTAGGTAAAATAATCTAGGTAAATTTAGGTCAAATAAATCTAAGCCTTAAGGTGTTCAGGGTTCTCTAAAAGATCCTCGACATTTTCAAAACAGAGGTCACAGTGACAAGTCTGTTTCTCAGATAAAGTGAAATGTTATACTGTATCGGACAGACAAAATGCATCTATTCAATAGACAAGATTTAGAGATGAATCAAGAAATACAGAATCAAAATCCCCAGGAACTAAAGAACAACAAAACTCTCCACTCCAAATAAACAATTTTGGTTTGGCTTTCTCTCTTAAATGCTCACAGCATTGTATACAGCTGAAACAAACCCAATACTTTCAAGAGCTAACAAAATGCTAATGCTGTGCTCACTTAATTCTGTCTCTGATATTGCCTGTATCTGATACTTGTCAAGTCTCGTAATTTACTGCAAAAAGCACTCAGTTTAGGTGCTGATGTGTATAGTTATAAGAACCTATACAGAATCTAATTTTTCAAGGACAGTTCGAAGAAATTCTTTGGCTTTTCATATTACAGAACAATTCCATGTTATTTTTGACTGTTAAAGGATAAAATGGATGTTATTACATTTGTATTTTTTAACCTGCTGTGACTTTCTTTATCTCTTAAGTTACTGTGAAAGAGGACAGGGTAAGAAAGGCCCATAAACAATGAAATGCTATGATGATGTGCTTCAAAAATTCACTGCTGTAGCTTTGGGAAGAGTTCAAAACTTAACAATACTGAAAGACTCCATAATCAATATAAACAATTCTATCTGCATTGTAAAGCATGCTAACTGGTGTATAAAGCTTTAAATGGTCAGCCTCTCCCACACACACTATGTGAAAAGATCACTTAAACATCATTTAATATGGGAGTTGAAAAACATCTTAGTAGAATCTCTTATCAAACTCAGGCCACTGGTACTCAAAAGTAAAAAGTTATATAGGCTAGAGCACTGAAGATGTAGCAGCCAAAAGATCCAAGCAGGCTTACGTTACCCTATTGAAATTTAAAAAAAAAGTTTGCCAAGCTGTAGTAGGGACAGTGGTAAGGGCACACAGAATGGCAACTTGTTGCCCATGACCAATAAATCCTGAAGAACTTTGAACTTCTGAAGTTTCTGATCTTGTGCTGGGAGACCATAATTCAAAAAAGTTAATTTGTCTCTATACTAAATGTAAAAGATGAATATGCATAGATATCAATATTCTCATACACACACGTATACATATCTTTTGTTCCCTTTGTCCACATATATAGACACGACCCACTCTATAAACATGCATAAAATGTCCAACCTAAGATGTTCTAGTCAAATCAGCAAAATATATGCATAATATACTACTATTCTGTCTCGAGCAAGGACATACTTATTTCCAAGACATGGGTCATTAGTTTGTTGATCACAGAGGGGTCCAGTCCATCCTCCTTCGCACTCACAGGAAAAGCCTGATTGGCTGGTAGCATGGCATGTTCCATGCACACAAACTTTCTTATGACAAGGCTCACAACCTGGCAGAATTCCCACTTGCAGTGGCACATTTCTGAAGTCCTGGAGCTCGCTGTTGATATACAGATTACGAATGCAACCATGGAAGCTGGTGCCATTCTGTCCTGGAGACTGGCGTAAAGCTGCTATGTTATTTTTCACAGGCATGCCTAGGAAATCAATAGCAGAAAATAATCAATGTAATCCTTGGTACAATTTTCTGTACCCTTTTCTCTGTTTTTAAAACATTTAGAACTAAATATTTCTTCCTAATTAATTATTCATAGATATTCAGCCTACAACCATGAACAACGATCTAGTCTTTAGAATTTGTCCGGGTTGTCAAGCATGCACGTGAACTAGCTTTAAATCTGTGTCTCTAGGTCTAACTAAAGAGATGTACATAAGACTTCATACAGAAAGCTCACAACTGTTAAAAGGTTCAGGTACATGCCTGGTTTTGACGTAGTGCAATTAAGTCTAGGATAGTACATAGTTTCTGAATCTCAGTAATACAAAAGTTGTTGGAATTTAGCAGCTGATACATGTCTTTTTGTAAGCTTCTAAGATACTCAAATCCAGAAGAATTTAGCAGGACCAGCTCATCAAGTTGGAGCTGGCATACACATTTCAAATGTGAAATTTTGCTAGTGGAAAATCTTGGAAAAAGAAGTGTAACAGGATGAGGTTCTGTTTACTTTCAAATATTTTTCAAATAGTTTTCATATTTTTGCTTAGCATGTCTCAAAACCAGATTAATAAAAAAGCCACTCATAGTTTGCCATTACAGTTTAAAACAAATATAGTCAATAATAACGATAATTCAACATCATAATACTTATGTGTAGATATTTGTGGATAGTGCAGATGCCCCTGATGTTGACCATTTTCAGAAAAATTCCTCTGTTGTAGTCTATAATTGATACAGGTGTAATCAGAGCAGTAGGTATATGTGCTGTAGTTATCCTGTTGTGATCAGTTAAATATTTAAGACTAAATCGGAAGGAAGGTTACTATTAAACATTGTTTCCTCGTAAAGGAAACCCACTCAGCTTTTTTTTAAAACTTACTGTCAACATATTGGCCCATATTATTTAGTCCTTAAGATATAACATTCAAATAATGAATACACAAATGCCTAAATAGCTCCCGAGACTAATAAGTAAAGGAAATCAAAGTGTACTGAGCATTAGAAAAGGATCTGTTTACCTGAAACTAAATACACTTAATTCACTGTACAGGTCTATTCCTAGGCAAAATTCACGATTTTCATTCTGGTACTCAGATAACAACCACAGAAAGAGGTAATGTTCTGCATAGTTGTTCCTTAACCATGTAAACTGATACTTCTAATGGTTTTATATAGTTACTCTGAACGGTTAAGAGTAATGCAGAAGTGTTATGCAACCTAATGAATTAGACCTACCTTTCGTTTAGAGGTTATTGTAATTTCATTTGTGCTAAGATTCAGTGATTATAGAAATGAACAATATTGCATCAATAGTGCTGAAGAGCCTAATTTTCTTTGATCTTATCAGTTAAGTAAAACAAGCTTCAGACTATTATACTAAAGGACTCAGACTGCAAACAATCATTAGTTTCCATTTCCTCAAAAATATTTGCCATATTCTTAAAATCCATGGACAAGGCAGAGTCATCAATGCCTCTTCACCCTGATGTCTGCCTTGAAAGCAACACTTAGCAACTGTTTAGGCATATAGCTTGAGGTATGTAGTGACAGAATAGATGCACTGAATTTATCCATTATAAAAATAAGAGCTGCATAAAAGTAAGTACACCAATGCAATGCTAAACTAGATCTTATAGTTTAGACACATCAATGTTTAGACACTTGTAAATGTCAGGAAAATTAGATACTATATCTGGGAACCATGTAAACATGTATGACACCAGATAATACCAGGTATATCACATGTGATTTTGAGAAATTTTTGTCTATAATCTCTAATATGGAAGACGTGGAAACACAATGCAAGCATATATGCAAGCATTTAGCCTATACATTTTTTTCCTCTTATAGGAAGTTACCAAGTCTTAGAAGGCCAAAGTGTGTGCAAAAGCTGCTCATATTCTTTAGCAAAATTTCTTAGATAATTTTTAGATAAAGGTTCTTTATCAGTTAAGAAAGAACTGCCATAGAAGTGATGCAGACAAGTATTTCAGCTCTATTTTTGGAAAGGTAAGAAAGTAGTTCTGCCCCCCTCTAAGCTTTTAGTCACTGAACCTGACTACAGGTAAATTACCAAATTACTGCTCAAGGAGACAAATGGTAAGACCCCCATTAAATAACATTCATACAGTAACACTGTCAAAATGAGTATCTCATTCTAGAAGCTGCTAGAACAGAACAGGCACAAATGAAAAGCAGCTGATGCCCTACCTGTCTCAAAAGCAGGGACTTCCATGAAACAAGGTGCCACTCTCAACTAAAAAATATGCTCTAATTTCTGAGAGAAGAATGTGAAGTATCAGTGAAGTCTGTGACCCCTTTGAAGAGTTTTTGAGAAGAAACAGATTGTCCCTTAAGACTTCTTACAAATGCCGTGGGCCTTCAATATGATTTACTGAAATCTGTTATAGAAAGACTGAAAAATATCTAGTGTGCATATACTGACCACACAAGATAGCCATACAGTTGGAAAAAGGTCAAAAAAAGAAGAATATAAATTGATTAGCTCACTTTCTGTGAAAATAAAATTACCCCTTCCAAACCAACCTAAATATTGTGACCCAAGAAAAACTTTGTAAAAAAAAAAAAGACAGGGGGTATGGGGTGAGAGGGAATGAGAAACACCATACAAGGGCTTGCTGTCAAGTCTGAATTTCATCTTGCCAGCTGAGGTGATGCTTACCAGAAATGCCATTTTAACAGGAAGGTGATAAGAGTAAGTGTAAGCTACATGATGATATAGGTGTCAAACTAAGACTTTGGCAAAGATAAAAATACTGCATAAAATCCTAGTGAGAATTTGAGCTCTTAACTTATGGAAATGTGTGATCAAATTCTCTAAAAATTCTAGATACAGTTGGATAAGAAAAAATTGAATGAATCTCAAAAAGATGGTAGTATAAAGATACAAGAGTGAAAGTTAACTGCTTCAAGAATTATAAAGATCATAAATAGATAAACATAGATAAAGAACAGAAAAGTTTAAGAACTAAATATCAACCTACTGGGTTTTTTTTTGATTTATTTTGTAATAATGTGCTTCTAATAATTGTTTATATTCTGTTTTGGACCAACATTATCTATGACAGCTGAAAAAATTGTCTGCTTGGAGCCTGAATGTTTAGAGTAGAAATAGAAGGAGCACAGGACCTCTCTAAAGAATATGCACTAGGATGAAAAAGAGTTCTGCTCTCAGGAGTCAAACCACTGAAGGAAAAGATTATTTCTAAAAATTATTTCTTCTGATACTTCAAAATGATGATGTAGATTAGTATGTTTCTCCTAATGGAGATACAGATCTGCAAGGTGAAGAAGCAAGGAGAACCGTATGTCACAAATCAACAAGTGTTAGCACTACACAGAATAAACGTTTATAGTTGGGAGTCTAGCCTCATTTCATCAAAGGGTGCACATGATAGACAGAAGGATCATTCTGCATGAAGCTCAGTTTTCAAGAAGTAGTAAAATTTACTTTAGCAGTCATTAAATAACAAACTGCTGTTGACAATACAAGTAAGAAAGCACAGTGTCTTACTAGAATCTAGGACCATCTCTCTTTCCAAAAAAGGTGGCATAGGACACACTATGTAAACAACATGAAAAAATGCAGCTGAGCTTCCACAATCCAATCCTCCTTTGAAGATTCATGATATGAAGCAATTTTAAAGGCAGCTCAAACACTTGATAATTTTAATTATTTCCTTTGCTGGTCTGGGGAGTGATGACTAATGTTGAATTCTATCTTGTACTTTTTCGCATCTTAGATGGAAGGAGGCAATGACAAAATCTGAAAAGATTTGACAAAAAAAAGCTGAAGTATTTCAATGGAAGAATGGGGATTTTCAGTGACAAAAGTCAATTTACCCTTCATAACTGGTAACTGAGGCACCTGTTATACTAGTTTTATAGGAGAAAAAGACTATTCTTGATGAGTATTAAAGCAGCTTCTTTTTTTTTCTTTTCATTAGAGATGGACTACCCTGCACTTTTCTGTATATTTAGAAAGAGGATAAATAGCACCTTGTGGTTTCTAGAGAAAATAGGCATCTCACGAATGTACTACTGATAGCATAATTTTTTGCAAGAAGGCAAGATGCGCAAGTCTAAAAACTTATTCTTAGACATGAACATTTCTTAAGAATTGACAAAATGGAAAAGAAAGTAGGCATTCTTTTTACAGAAAGAACAAATCAGAAGGAGACTCCTTACATGTCTCCTATAAGAGTGCAAGGCTAAACTAAGTAGAAAATAAAGACTGGTAGGAGATCAGCAGTATTTAAAACCATGCTGAATCTCTGATCACTAAGAAGTTAGACTTGTTGCTAAGGGTGGTAAGAAGGCACAAAGTGGTGGCTGAAGCTTCTGACTCTTTTACCTATATTATGCAGGCCCATCAGAAATTCAACAGAAACTACTAGTTAAAGCAGTGGGCTTGAATCCATAATTCTACAAAGTAAATAACAGAAAATGATCAACAATACCTCAAATAGTTTATCTCCACGATCACCTGATATCAGTTTTACTGAAACAAACAATGCTTTCTTCTCAGAACAAAAAAACCTTAACAACAAACCCTGCCACATACTGTGAGGCAATTGTCCAGTTGGTTCCCTTCCTATCTAATGTCATAACTCCTATCAGCCCTAAGCAATAAGATCTCCAGACATAAATTATACTTCATGGCTTTATACCTTGCTATCATTTCCTGCAGATACCTGTACAACGAAATAGGAAAGTAAAACATGACAGAAACAGAATGCTACCATTCTACACTTTCTAAATAGGCATTACTGAATCTTCAGGTAGCTAAACAGTGTTAAACATACTTCTTCAGTATAATAAAAGGCTACATAATATTAGAAAATTACAGAATTTTACAGTGGGTATCAAACATCTGTACTCATAAAAAAGCAACAGATGCAGTTTGAGGACATACTATTTGTTAAAATTGAAACAATTGGGATTAACTGCTGAAGTTTCATCATAAGGTGTTATCTCAATTAATGAGTCTCTTACCACGTGTTTATTGATGTATGTTACCGCAGTAAATTAGCTATGATACAGTTAGTAAAAAGCAGTAAGGTCCTCTTACCTCCTACATACAGCGGAGAATCAAAATTCAGCGTGGATTGCTTGGACAAATTGGTAATTATCTTGGGGCTTCCTCCATCAATAGATAAAGACAGAATCTGATCCACAGCTAGCAGCTCCACAATGTGGAAATTGCCATCATTAATAGTTTCCACACTGCAAAATAGTTATTAAACAATTGATGGTCTGGTTAGAATGGGTTTTGATCTTATTCCCCTTTAGGAGTTAATACAACTTCAGAACAGAACTTCACCAGGAGTGCGGTCTCCTGAAAAATAGATTTTAAGCAAGGATATGCACATATGCTTAAGAGGTAAAACAGTGTAATACCCTTCAATAACACTCTATTAATAATACGTATTGTAAATGTATAGCCCTTTTTCATTCAAAGTTATTCCTGCCCTCATCAAATAACGAACTGCATAAATATAGATGATATTCTAAACATCAGTTGAAATACATTTACTAGGCAGGAAGCCGAACACAATAAACATTTGGAGTTCTTCTACAACAATGACCAGAAGACTGGAACACTTCCTCTATGAAGACAGACTGAAAGAGTTTGGGTTGTTCAGCCTGGAGAAGAGAAGGCTCAGGGGTGGCCTTATTGTAGCCTTTCAATATTTGAAGTGGGCTTATAAGAAATGTGGAGAGAGACTTTTTTACTAGGGCCTACAGTGATAGGCCAAGAGGTAATTGTTTTAAACTAAAAGAGGGTAGATTTAGTTTAGATAGAATCTATAAACTAAAAGATGATGTAAAGAAGCAATTCTTTAATATGAGGGTTTTAAACACTGGGACAGGTTGCCAGAGAAGTTGTGCATGCCCCATCGTTGGAAGTGTTCAAAGTTAGTCTGGATGGGGCTTAGCACAACCTAATCTAGTGAAAGGTGACCCTCCTCACTGCAAAGGTCCCTTCCAACCTAAACCATTCTATGATTTCAGTGTTACTTCAGATTCTTACTTGCACACGTGTGTGGGTGTGTCTGTATTCTACATGTTGCGTAGCACTGTGTTTACATATTTTGCAAGTGTGAAGACCTGAGTTGACTCCAGTGATATAGAAACCTACTATTTCATGGAATATAGAGTAACATCTAACCTTAGTCCTGCTAGACAAAATCACATCATTGGTCCAGATAATTCCACTGATGCTAGCAATAAAATAATTTGTTATCTTTATTATACATGGTTACTTCTGTGTGTGAAGCTTCTGGCTAGTACAGTGAATACTGTATTCGTTTTTTTTTTCCTTGCCTACATATACCATTTCCTTCTGCTTACTAACAAGATATGGACCCACTAGTAGGAGAATGGCCAAAGGTGTCTTTCAGAAAAAGCTTGTTTCAAGCATGATGCTTATGCTGTGTAAGGACAAGTCTACACAGGTTACTAAGTACAAGAAATGGCTGCCTATGCTTACCAGCCTCAGTATCGACACAGCAAATGTTTAAGTGCAGGGTAACTACTCTGTACTTGAACACAGTTTAAGTACGTCAGAGAAGGAAGAGTATTATTACTCAATTCTAGGACTGAATATATCATTGTACTTACATTACTTCTAGCCCATTTTCCACTGGAGAATTAAGAGCTGAATGTATGGCTTCATGGAAGTTATCATGGAGCTGTAGTCCAGAGACCAGACATTATAACCATTCCCATGAGAGCCTTTATTTGCTTCAGGGCACCACCAAATAAGTGAGCTTAAGCCTTTGAAAAAAGTTATTTAAATGAACCACTTGTATGATAGCCTGAGACAGACTGAACAGTCATACAGTCACTTAGCTCTTCTCATTAGGAAAGCAGTATAGCTGAAAGGGATTAGCTTCCTAAATCTCAAGGCAAAAATCAAGCAAATTACCTTATAACATCATTAGCGATGTTTTAATTAACCTAAGTGCTTTTGTCCTGGAACAAATCAGAAGCACTCACATGGTTGTTTACAGCTGCGAGACATTAAATAGCTTCTTAGCTATTTATTACTAACTACATGGACAGGCTCAGCTCAACATGGATAAAAGATCTGCATGATAGCATGCATGCTTTACATAAACTCAGCTCTATGTCAAAGTGCAAACACACAAAAGAGCAGACACTGGGGGAATAGATGCTTTTTGAGAGTGGGCATGAGGGGAACTGCCAGTTCCAGGGGGGGAAGGAAAAGGTCAGGGTTCATCTTTCCTAAAGAGTGAGGTCTATTCAAGGTATTATGAGGTTTGTTTGCTATGATCAAGCAATAAGAAAAGTGCCAGGATTAATTTATTTAACACATTTCAGTGAATCCAGGAAAAAAGTTGTGCTGAGAAATCCAAATGCATAACTTCTTAAGTAAGCAACAAACCCTAATATAACGATCGTGTTCTAAGGAAACATATTATTTTATAACTACCAACCTTTCACACAGTAGTATTTAAAAGAATGAGAGCAACACAGAACATGCATTTTTACATCAAGAGGTCATTCTCGGGATGTAGAAAACATAATGTGTAAAGGGAATGTGTCTCTGTTAAGAGTGATTATGAAAAGCTTCTAGTTTAAACTGTTTTACTGGTACAAATCTACAGAAGGAGGAGCCCTCCTAGGTAAGGGTGGTTTAAATTAAAGGGGAAATAAACACAAAGCATATCTGTGCAATATTTCCTGCCAATGCACTTACATTACTTCTAGCCCATTTCCCATTGGAGAAATGAGAGCTGAATGCATAGATCCTAATGAAAAACTGTAAGAAAAACTGATTTAAAGCTTCTAACTCTGTAGAAAAATAATGATTTGGGAAGAAATATTCCCATATTTCTGATATTTCCCATATTTCAGATAAAGATATGATGAAAACTAGTTTACAGAATGAAAAGTTTGCTTTGTGTTTTTTTTTGTCTTTTTTTTTTTTTTTTTTTTATTTTGTGTGTGTGTGTTTAAAGAACATTTAATATTTAAAAATAGAACAAAACCCAAGTGGATCAACTTTTCCCAAATAAACATCTCCGATTAATTAATTTTCTTTATTGGTCTTGGCACTGCCATCATATTATCTTGTCACTCAGATTGACCAATCACTGCTTTTGGGACGATGGCTTGTTCTACAGACAATTCCCATTGGTAAAGCACTTCTCATTCACTCTACACAGCTAGACTGCTGTTACTGTCAATTCTCCACGTTTATCATGATTAAGTAATATCTTTGTAACTTTGTTTCACTGCTACTACAAGCACCTCTGTAGGCTTTACAGCTCCCATCTGACTCCTTTTCAACACACCATTTCTTGACTGCCATTTATATTATAAAACTTGTATTTGAATCTCTCTATTGAATGTTTTTTATTTTGGCCTCTGTTTCAGGCATCTCATCGCTGTTCAGTGGAGTACGATGTGTCTTATCCTTTTTCCTATACTATCCATGAATCTTCACTTCCTTAATGAAATCTGTAAATCTCTTGATAAACTTCCAAATTTTAAAATTTCTTTTCTGTCCTCATTGTAAGCAACTTCCCATCTTAGTTTGTAAACTATCTACCCTGTTACCAAACTGTTCTTAAACCTCATTGTTCTTAAACATTATTAGTTAAAATTAGTTAAAATTCTCTTTTGTCTTCTTTATATCTCTCTGAAAAAAAACCAATACATGTTTGCTTTTACAATTTTTCATCTGTTTGTACTGGATCTGGTTGAGATGGAGTTAATATTCTTCATAATAGTTAACATGGTGCAGTGTTTTAGATTTGTGACCAAAATAATGCTGATAACACACTAATGTTTTAGCTATTTCTGAATAAGAGATATTCAATGCCATATAATGTCATGTTGAGCAATAAAATGGAGAGGAGGGGGCGGTTTTAAGGTAGGTGAGCCATCCTCTGCTTGGGAACTGGCTAAGCATTGGTCTACCCTTGGAAGATGCTGAGTGATTGTAATTGCAGCATTTGTTTTGTTCTCTTTCTTTCCTCCTTGACTTTTTCTTTGGTTATTAAACTATTTTTATCTTAACCCATGATTATTCTGACTTTTACTCTTCCTTTTCATCACTTTTGGTGGAAGGGGAGGTGAGTGAACAGCTATGTGGTGCTTAGCTGCCTACTGGGGTTAACCCACAACACTATTTCACTATATTATTTTAGCTATTTAGAATTTTGGTAAGCTTCAACTGTTTCTTCTAAAATTCTCCATACTGGATGGTGCCTGAAACTGATTTTTATTTTTCTAAACAGACCAGATACTTTCCCAAACTGAAGGGAACACACTCCTATCTTTTATGCTTCTATTAACCCTGTTTTGCAGCTCATGACATTTGGCAGTGGGCTGGCACCATGTCTATCTATTTGTCATCCTGAAAATCCATTGAGGCAAGGTGTTAAAATCTTGAAAACATGGAAGTCTGCAGAAACTGGAAGGCTAGATCCCAAAATTCTTTGTCCGTGCTGACTATATTTCAACACACAGATGATTAGCACCTTCCCTCCAGCTGTAGTTTTGGGCTGCAGTAGTACTGGCTGGAATGGGCCTGCCAGCCCATTCAAAGAGAAGGTATTGCTTTAGCTAGATAAAGGTTACATGGACAGAGAAAGAAACTGTGTGGTTCTCATTCAGAAGAAGCAAAAATCAGGTCTATGAAGAAAGAAGAGAAAGAGGTAGGATTGGGCTAGAAATAGTTGGAATAAAGCAAGAATCAAGAGTAATGGGTGGTAGTGGATTGTAAGGAAAACAGGACTGGAAATTGAGTCAAGGAAGAGACTGAGGGATGAAATAGAGGAATGGAAAAGTGAATCAGTAGGTTAATGTAATTATGTCTGTGATCAGATTTTGAGCAAAGATGATCAGATCTAGCTGGCTTACAAAAAAATGAAGGGAGGGAAGGAGGGAAAGAGACCAAATGGAGGGCCTGAAAGAAGGACAGGAAACATGATAGAAGACAGCTTTAATAGGTAGCAAAGGTACAGAAAAACAACAGGCAATGAATGGGTGAAAAGAATGTAAAAAGCTGATAAAAGGCAGGAAACATCACAAGATCCTAGGACAGTAAACCAGAAAGAACTGCTAACAGGGATGGCTGGAAACAAAAAGAAAAATAGGAATAGGCTGCAAAGGGTGAAGGGATTAGAGTATAATATGTAAAAGATCCTGTACTACAACGTACTCCTCTCTAGAACCTGGAATATAAATTAAATAATATCTATATATGTACAAATGTGGAAATGTATGCATGGCTTCCAACATATGCACCTCCTTCAAGGACAAAAGAGTTCATTACAGTTCATCTCAGTAACATTACATGACAATTTTCAAATATCCTAGAAACTCGCCATTCATGCCTATTTGAAATGAAAGGGAGGTTAATAATAATAATAATAATATAAAGGTGTGTATCTGCTTCACTAAGCAACTGTGTCTCCCTGTGACACTTCACTATGTTTCGCATTCTTCATTGCACCTGCATTCTCCACTTGTCACATTATTCAAAAGAGCTGATCAACTATGTAGGGGATATCATTCTAATTGTTTTGTAACACTAGCCTAATTGGGACTGTTTGTTAATTGAATACTTTGTTATTAATCTCGTATACATTTATGCATTTTTATTTTACGTGTGTGACTTATTTTCCAATCTTTTTCTAGAACACTAAAATTGATAAATGTGAATTACCTGTATTTATTATATTTCAGTAATACTGGAGAAAGTATTAAATTGATGAGAAGGAAATATATGTTATGTGTGGGAAAAAGTATTCTTGATAGATAAAACAAATGAGAGTGAAAATAATTTGAAATTACATTGTGTCCTATTCTCAGATAGCTGTACCTATCAAAATAAAAATCAACAAAAATAATTAAAATCCTGACAAAGCAATCCAAACTTCTTTAGCACTATCCCAGATAGAAAAGAAAAATAATCTTATTTTGAATTGTAGTCATTGAGAAAAGTGAATATTTCATGAAATTTTAAAATTGTATTATATACTTTCATCTCCTGTACAATCAAGTCCTATTATTAATATATGAAAATGCATACAATTAAAATACATATATAATTTTCACATGTTAAACCAGCTCATGGACTTGTAAAAAAAACCTTCTGAAATACATATTTTGTATCAGAAAATAAAAACAACCTTAAGATGCTTATTGTAAAAGGCTATGTTTTTACTAAAATTTATATTGTATTTTATAGAAATTTTTTTTTCTGTGCAATGCTTTTAGTAATCTACTAAAAACAGACTTCCTTTGGTGTTATTACCTAACAAAGCTTAACATTGTTTCCCTGCTATATAATCTTAAGGTTTTGATTTTATATTGCCATTTGAGTGCAATAATTTCTAAAAATCATTTATTTTCAATAGAATGTCCCTAATAGAATGAAGAACAATGTTAGCTGCTACAAACTCTGGCAAATAAATATACACTAGATATCGTTTTACAACACAAAAGGTGTAAATACAGTAAAAACAAGATTCAAGGAAAACTCATTTAACACTTCCCCTTTACTTCTGAATGTATTTGTAGCAACAACAGGGAAATCAAGGCCAAGTAGTGATGCATGTTGTCTTTTTGATCCCTTTTGCAATGTATGTCTGCAAGTTCTTGAGAAGTTACATAAAACCTCCCTGGAAATTCAGGTGGTAATTTTTCAGAGAACCAGAGAAATTTGACTTGAAAAAACCTGAAAAATTATGCTCCAGAAGCAGATGTGGATTCTGTCTCTTAATGACTTTGGAAGCAAAATATATTTCTTTTTCAAGGGTAGTGCCTTTTTTCAGAATCAAGGTTTTAGCTTTCTCTTCACTTGCCAGGGAAAAGTCCCACATTATGTGACTGCTTACCACAGAAGAGAAGAGAAACTTCCATTTAATTTCTGCTTGTGCAGTATAGTTCTGCACTTTACACTGCACCCTAGGAAATTTGGCAGTAACATCATGGAAAAAACTCCACTTTCACATGTGAGCTTTACACAAATGTATAAATATTCTGCTGAAAATTAACTCTTACTAAGTTTTAATTGATCAAATAGTATATTATCTTTCTGACATATCTGCAGTAGAGTTATTTTCCAAGCCAAATAATGTCTTTTGGCAATAAGTTTTGAATGTCTGACAATACACTAATTTGCATATATTTCTTTCAACCATCTAATTAAAGATGTGACTGATATAAGGAATCAATACATGTTTTGTTTCAGATAGAAATTTGTTTCATCTGGGTTCACCTGTAAATAGCAGACGCTGGGTAAGATCCTGTGTCATAACTGACCCTCACTCTACCCCGGTACAGCTCTACCGCTATATGATCTTTATCGCCTTTGTAGAGTAGGATCCCACTGTCTTCATCTGTGGCAATCTAGTTAAAAGAAAGAAACACTTAGAAAGAACTAAAAATCAATGTTAAATCAAAATGATGTATTAAGTGAATTTTTGAATTTACTACTATTGCTTATTACTTCACTATAAAATTCTTCCTTGAAGGACAGCCTGACAAAATTCTTTCTCTTTCTAACAATAAGGCCATGTACTTCAATATGAATACAGTTATTCCAGTGACTCTTCTAGATTTTTATCTCAAACTGTGAAAAGCTCTTCAAGTGGGCCAATGACAATTTTGGCTAATTTTCCACACATGAAAAGTCATTTACACTTTTTTTTAGATCAGAATCTACAACACAAGCAATCTTACCTGTAGAGTGATATTGGTTTGGGGGCGTATCTTAGCTGAAGGGATTTGTAGATAGGATTCTTTGTTGACAAAGTTTATACTAATCAGCTTTTCACATTTCTCACCCTGGTAGCCTGATAAACACTGACAGATTGGTTCACTCTCTTTTATGATACACTGGGCTCCATTTTGACATTCATAATTATCACAAGGGCTGGTACGAGGTAGAACCATTGGTGGTGAAAATTCACAAAACAAGCCACTAAATACAAACAGAAAAAATTAGTATTTCCAAAAAAAAAAAAAAAAAAAGCAACTTTGACAGAAGACATACATGTTTACACTGTCTTTGGATCTTTCTCACCTGTATCCTTCTGGGCAAATACATGTATATCCATTAACTGCATCAGTACACTGTGCTCCATTTTTACATTTGTTGTCTTGGCAGTCATCAAAGTCAATATCACAATGCTCACCTACATATCCAGGTGTGCAATCACATCTGTGAAACAGGAAAGCAAGTAGGATAGCACAGTGCCTTTTAACAATACAGTGTGCTTATGACAAAGTTAAAGGAACTACTGAATTGTTTAAAATTCAAGAAAACTGCATTATTGTGATTTTGTGTGTAAAGACTATGTAGCTTAATCATGTTATTATATGGAGAATTTACATATGCAATGAATACAGGTTTACTAGTTACACATGCTTACTCATCTGCCATTATATTGAAGAACTGTGGTTCTAGAGAACCCTCATGAATCATTTTGACAGTTCTTCTTGGAATTTATGAGTAATGCAGAATGTTACAGGATGTCGTAAGTGGCTGCAAACACTAAAAATAATCAATATGCCTATTTGCTGAAATTAAGACAAATAATCCAAGGCTTGTATTACACCGATGAATATTTTGTTTTTCGACTGAACAACTATAAATGCACCAATGGTCCATTTATACAGTTTAGAGGTTATGCAAAAATTTTTTCCCATTGAAGTTCCACCAGCCTTATTTACCATAAATAGCTCAATGGTTAGTGAACTAACAAAAGTCTCAAAACACATCCTCTGCCTTTCCTGAGCCCCCACTGACCTAGAAACATCATATCCTCAAGATAGTATGTAATGTTTTGGGGTTTTTTTTTGTTGTTGTTTTGTTTTTTTTTTCCCTCCCCATACAATTCTCATTGTTAGTACAAGTGGCATTTCTTCAGGGAATTCTCATATATTAGACTGAGTGAATGCCCAGAACTGTATGAAAAATGAATGGAAAATATTACAAATTCACTCATCCACATCATTTTTTTTTTTTAATTAAGATGTATCTAATTGACTTCATTAGATCTTGTGATTCCTTCTTTGGTGTTGTGTCTTTTAGTATCTAAAATTTGCTCTACAGTGGCAAGAGTGATTTTAAACAGCTGTGTAGCTTTAAATTAAATACTTCAATCAAATATGTCTCAGTTTTTATTGAACAACATATACAAATAAGAAAAGTGAAAAAAGAATATAAGGCATTCTATTAAAAAGCTGACTGAGATGCATTCTTGAAGTTACTGCATGTGCTATTTTCTCATTTAAAGTCTCATAAAGTAACATGGAAGATTAATGAACTAGGCAGTAAAGTATAATATGCCAAACTAGGTTTGCTGAAGTGGCATGAAGACAATAAACATAGAGCATAACAATTGAAATTCAACAAGTTTTCCATTTTCCAGTTGAAAACTATTGACTTGATTTCATGTTCATTTGAATACTTACTGTATTTTAATATTAATTGCTATATTTTAAATAAAATGTAATTTCGTAAGTAGGAATGATAATAATCTGATTTTAGCACAAGAGCATACTGTGCATAAAACAGTAAAACAGTTGCTTATGACAACAATTGAAAGCTGCATCTTCCCTATATTTATTAACCTAAAGCTTATTAAAAACACTTTATACTGTGCATACTGATTAATTATGATAAGGATATGGTATAATTGAAGATTAGTTTTCCTGGGGATGGACTTCTTTAGTTTATACCTTCCAGTGTGCCTTCTTAATAATCTCTTTCACAATTACTTCTCAGTAAGCAGTATAATTATTCCACTTCAATTAAATGGAATTACTTTCCTACTGTCCAAGCCACTGAAAGGGTTTTATATAGAATGTCAAGTAGACTAACTGCTGTACTCTCTGTTCCTATTTAAAATCCGACTAGAATTAGAACTGTTAAGGAACAGTAAAATTCAGTAAAACATATTTAAGATAATAATGTAGATCTACATGTAAATAATGGACTATTCTGCTGTAATGATTGACAACAACTGATATTAGTTTTTTGAGAATAGAACTTGTTTCCACTAAAACAAAAGGAAAATAAATTAAGCAGGAAAAAAAATAGGAATTTGAAATCAGTTGGACTGTGACAATATTTTAGACTTACTTGTAGCCTTTGGGTGTCAGGATACACTTTGAGTCATGCTGGCAAGGATTCAGGTTTGGAGCACAGAAATCTAGTTTCTCCTCACAGAGCTCACCTGAAATATAATATATGCTGTCAATTCAGTGAAAATATCACAGTGACTTGAAAATAGCTATTTCTGTTTTTAAAGTAGCTGTTACAACTTTTTGTTAACACTGAAAAATGCATACTTCATGATATAATAAATACTAATAAATAAGTATTAATACATAAGTAATAACAAAAAATACCGATCTTTCTGATAACTCCTTTAGAAAAAAAAAAAATAGTTCAATGTCAATCATCTATCCATGTTTATAAATGATAACTTTGTGAAAAAACATTTTTTTTTTACAATACTTATCTACTTCTGCTGTATAGCCAAACACTAGTGATTGAATATCTTCTCACTAGAGCAAACAAGCCATCAATATGGTTTTCTCTTATTTCTAAGCACATTACACAGAAATACACAGATTTACACTGTAAGTAATCTATTACCTGAAAAAGCCCTGTTAATATCACTGCATGTCAATATAATTCCAGTTATCCCAAAATGAAAACTTGCTTTCTATTTTTTCTTAAGTATGACTCTTCAATTTTTGCATTTGTTAATGTACTATAATTATCTATAATCTGTTCTGTGAAAAGAAAAACATATGTATGTCAAATGTCTACCCTTCCCTGCTGCTAGAAGCAGTGGCACTAATTTCCAATATGGGCTGTATAAGCTGTAAATATTTTGGTATGGTTAAAATACGATTTTGTTTACAACTTTATAACAAGGAAACAATTACAGGTGTGTGAACAGATCAACAATTTCTTGTTCCCAGACTAACTAATCAGAAGAAACCATGAATAGTGCACTTGCAAAGTTTAGCACTGCTTTGTAAGATAGGTACGCTTATTCTAGCATCCATACGAAGACTATACTTATAATCAACAGGTATAAACCCCATGACTTCTGAATTCAGGGACTCACTGGTCTATCAGGCCCTAAAACTATGGAAGGAGTAGGGTTGCCCCTTGTCATTTGTCAAGTAATAAAACGTGAGCTAGTGAGCGAAGAAAAGAACTGTACACCAAAATGAGGAAGAAAAAAGAAGAAGATAGCAGTGGAAGTGCAGATACTTTCCCTGCTCAAGCTGAACTTTCCTTTAAAGAACCACAATATTTTGTATCCCCCCAGTTCTACTTATCTGAGTGTGGTAGAGGCCTGCAGTGTAGTTAGCTGAAGAATCAGTATCTGCTGAAGGGCAGCCCGAGATTAAAATAGCATATAATGGTTTCACCTCTTTCCGGTGACTGTTAATACAGTACTGAGGATAAGGACAGCACCACCATGAATACAGTATGGGGAAAGAAGGACAGACCATTTCAGGACACAATTTAGGTAGAATTAAGAAAAGGTAGACTGCATATTGTGAATATGAATACTGACTACCCAGGACTTGAGACATTATTTCCAGGACTTATCTCTTAGGGTGTGTAGAACTTATTTCAAATGATGTACAAATTAAAAAAAAAAAAGTTAAGAGAGTTGAGAAACAGTCTACATTAAAGCAAGGATAGATCAAAAGGCAAAACTGAATGAGAGCCAAAGATGGTTATGCTGGATAAAAATACATCTGAAACAGGTATGCTAAGTGTGATAAGACATCGGACCTCTACAATCTTCAAAAATAGGAGAAGTGAAAACCAGCTAGACAAGTCCACTGCAGCCATCCAAAATATCAAGACTATTTCTACAAAAAGATTTAAAAAAAAAAAAAAAATGATAGCACATCACCAGTTTGTAAGTAGTGCATTTTCCCTGCAAAACCAAATAAAGCTTTGAATTAACACAAGAAAATGGCCTTCAAGCACAGGCTACTTAACAGTCCTCAGGAAAACTGTTGGTAACAACGTGACTTAGTCAATATATGTAGGAAACTGAATTAAGATCAAATGCAGGCCACTGAAGATGACTATTACAAAGGATTTTATTTCTATCCTTGAAGCCTCTTCAAACTCTCAATGGACTTATTAGTCTGGAAATGTGCAACTGTTATGACTAGGTCAGTGCACAAAGAATCCTGGAATACCAGGGATTCTTTGCATCCCACAATATATCAAACACAAACCATATCCCTTTCTCTTTTCAAAGGGTTTTTTTCAAATACATATATAAAAGGAAGTAATACTTCACATAGCATTTAGTCAATTTGCAGAACTTGTAATCGCTGAAATCTGTTTAAGGACTAGTAACATTTAAGAGTGAGGCTTAAATATGGGAATAGAGAATTCATATTTTCAGGAACTTGGAGTGGAATAAGCAAAAATAATTTTTTTTTTAAACCTGGTTTGTACACATTCCCGTGGTTTAGAAAGGTATATACGTGCTTACATATATGTGTATATATGAATAAATATATACACACAGCCCCATACAAGTATTGTATATTCTATATTAAATTACATGCAGAACTGCAAAATATATGACACCCCAATTACAAATAATAAAAATGTGACTGTTCAGTACTTACAAGACTTGGACAAAGCCACCTCTAAACATTCCCAAGACTATTAATTCTAACAGTATATCAGAACCTTTCTGAAAGGGACATATTGAGCCTATCTTTCAAGCAGGGCTGGAGGTTTGCTGTCTCTAGATTCACAGTAAAAGTTCAGTGGAAACCCCCCCAAATATCTAAAAAAGGCAGATTAGGACTAGCATAATAGGAGCAAGCAATGTCACCATTGCTGTCAACTTTACTGAGCTGGCATTGATTTTGCTACTGGAGAGTAATTGAACCATGTCTTAGATTATTATTGGCACAGACCTCTGAAATTTCTTGTGTGGCAGTTTTATTGAGTAGTGTCTAAGTCTGTCCATTTTAAAATTTATTTATTTTTCCCCATCCAGGTTCTTATAAAATACATGATTTATTTCTTAGAGTAACCTGCATTTTAATAGTCATAGCTTGATGGCGCTATCTTCTGAACTACACTGAAAGATGAATCACCTCACGAAAAGCTCAGGGTCACCTGAAGAGTCTTAATTAGCAAGACATAGGTGTGAATCCTGCATAGAGACTGAGGGTCAAACTGGAAGTTTAAGTTTGAAACAGGCTTACAATTTCGAAAAATGTCCACTTCAAATCATAAGATCAATGTTACACTACCAGGCCTAATGCAGCCAAAGAGCTTGCAAACATCAGGTATTTTTGAGATTATGGTTAGATTTTGGTCTGAGTACTCTGTAGAAAAGTGGACTGAAAAAGAAGAGAAACAACAATTCAAAAACCTGGTTGTTTTTAAAAGACAGGGCTTTTTGTGCTGTGACAGCATAAAAGGAAGGAAAGTTTCCCCTTGCATTTGCAAATTATATACAGTGTGAAATAAATCAGAATTATATTACTAGAGGGAGCTTTCAGTTAAACAGTCTGTTAGCAGCTTGCCTATGGAAGGAAACAGGAATCAAGGAAAGGACATGGTAAACATGGCAGTCCATGCAGTGAAATAATAATGTAAAAAATCCTCTGAACAAAAATTAACTTTTACGTAAAGTACAAATTTTCATTATAATGAAAGAGTGGAATTCACAATAATGAAAGAGTAGCATTCATGACAGACTTTCATACAGGATCAGTAAAAACAAAAACAAGAAAAATTCAAGATGGAATCCAAAATATGTACATAATATACTGAATTTCTGAATGAAAATATAATTACCAGAAGGAAAAAAAAAAAAAAAAACACAAACAAAATAACTCAAGTGTGAGGTCTTAATTTGTACTGTTAAGAGATTTGTATTCTGAATGGAGCAGTCCCATAACCAAAATATAACTGTTTGTGAAAAAGCTAATAGAAGAAATAAGTAGAAATATGAGACATGGTATCTGAACCACTGAAGAATAGTTTCCTTGTAAAGCAACATCTCTTTTAGCATACTGTATAACCAATGTGTTATTCAGAATTATACTGAGACAAGGTGAAGGGGAGAAAGTAATTTTGTTGAAGTGAAAAGATAGTGATTAAAGTGAAACACTCATTGAAGGAAATACCAGATTTACCAAGTTAGGCTCCTTGGCTTTACTGGAAGGAAATCCTAGGGACTTCCCTGATTTGGGAAGCATAATACAATGTTTTTTAAAAACATACTTCAAAATAATGAAAAAGGACTGTGAAACAAATGTCTCAATTCAAGTAAGCTTGATACTGATGTATGTGTACATTCTTTTATTCATCTAATAAAATTGTAACTGAGGCTTCTGTAGGAGCTTGGCTAAGTAATAATGTTTTTGAAAAATGGAAACATTTCTGTATGTAGGAAAGTAAGCAACAGACTAGTTTGTTTAAAAATAAGCAGTGGATAAAGTGTCAAAAATCCTATGAAAATGTTCCAAAGTTTAATTAGAACCAGCAATAACTATTTTCTTAAGACATCTTGCTTAATGAATCTAGGGAGTCTGGATTCTGGTATGGAGTCACACAGCAACCAGCGGAATTCTACGTGGTTGGCACAGTCCAAATGAACACAATCCTCCATAGTCAAGACTGGAATATTTACTGAGATTCTGCAGCTAGATATAGAGGATGATGCAGACAAACAGCCAGACAACACTATTAAACACAGATGATTATTTGTGTGCAATCCTCAGTTAACTAACCAAAGTTATGTTTGCTATATTCACAGGTCAGTCTGTATGTTAATTCACACATATGACTTGATGAGATCGTAAATCACAGATTCATAGAATACCAGCTTAGAAGGGACCTCAGGGATCATCTGGTCCAACCTTTCTTGGCAAAGCATCATCTGGACAAGATGGCCCAGCACACCTTGTCCAGCCAAATCTTAAAAGTGTCCAATGTTGGGGAATCACCACTTCCCTGGGGAGATTATTCCAGTGGTTGATCTCACTGTGAAAAATTTTCCTTTTGTGTCCAGTTGGAATCTACCCAGAAGTAACTTGTACCCATTGCCCCATGTCTTTTCCTTGTGACTCCTGGTAAAAGGGGAGTCTCCATCTTCTTTGTAGCCACTCTTTAAATACTGAAACACTGTGATAAGGTCTCCCCTAGCCCTTCTTTTCTCAAGGCTGAACAGACACTTAACTCTGGATTTTCCAATTTATAAAGACATATAGTACACCAAATACTGAGGAACAATGCAATGAGCTGAAAAAGGATTTACATCATTGTTATTTTGAATAATTGGGCAATAAATTCAAAATACAATCAAATAAAGCAATGTCAGCCACCATATTTCTGAATGAAGAGGAGAGCTCTAACCCAAATGGACATGACCTGAATATAATAGCAAATTGCTAATTACAGGCAAGCTTACTAAAGAAGAAAGTTAAAAATCACTAATAGCAAAGCTGATTATGATATTAGAACAAAAACTAAAGACAGAATGCAAAAGAAAGAGTGGTCACTTTTAATTCTCAAAAACAGGTTTTTGCTAGAAGACTTATTTGCTGTTCCAAAGCTAAAATAACAAATACATATTAAGGATTTACTGATAATTGCTAGAATAGCATGATTTTATATGTGTGCAATTATGTCCATTCCAGCTTCTGAGCTTGGTTGCGATATACTGTGAGTCAACTTCTGCCATATTTCTGTTTTATCAATTAGGTATTATCCGAGTCTTTGACTGGAAGTCTCTGTTTAATTAATTCTGACTCAAATAGCCAACAGAGTGTAGGAGTGGTTGGAAAATGTCAGTGCCGTTTAACAGACTATATACAGAAAATTGATGAATTTTAATGAAGTCTTGAGTTGGATGAACAGTAGACAACATGAATTATTTAAAGTTTTGAGCTCATTATTCAGAAAAGACAAATAAAAATATATACTATATGAGGAACAGAGTTGCTTACAATTAAAAAAAGTTCACAGTTGCATGCAGTTTATAACCGCAAATCTGAACTTTCTGTTGGAATTTAATTTTAAAGTCAAATTCTAGATATGATTCCTTGCTGTCTTTCACCATTGCTTAATTCCGTTCATCTATCCACCATGCTTGTTGATCTCAGATGTCAAAAAAACCAAAAGATGGGGCTTATTGAATTTAAAATTTCTATTTGTTTTATATATGCTGTTTGGCAACAACAAAGTAATAGCAACTTTGAGGCAGGTAAGCTTTAAGACAATTAAGGAAAACAAAAGGATAGACAATAGTCCAGAATCAGTAATGGCAGTGATCAAACTAGAAGCAGGTATCTCAGCTTGTCAAGGATATCATGTATATCCCCTCATTATGAAAATACAGTAAAATTTATTTAATACTTGAGCTTTTAATATAGAACAGTCATTTGAAGTATATTAAGCTAAATGAAACAAAATTTTATGAGTGATGAAAAGCAAGAGTAGAAGAGGTATCTCTTTATTCTAAGAAACTGTAACACTTATGTATAGCTCTTATAAGAATAAGGATTATGATCCTGATGTAAATGAAATAATAAAACTTTTTATCAAGTTTGATATGACATGATTTCCATTTGATTACTTGCATGCTTAAATTTTAGGCAGGTACTTATTTGATTACCCAGTGAATTGAAAGTAGTAACTCAACTCCTTTATTATAATAGCAAGAAATCCACATAATGAAGCTTTGAAACACATTAAAAAAGGTAAAAATACATCTCTCTCTCTCTCTGTCTCTCTCTCGGGCTTGCCTAAACTGAGATAATTACTTAAAATTATCCCTTTTTTTTTTAAATCTACTACTGTCACAACAGCAAAGATGTCTAACATGATAAAACTGACTGATCCTCCAAGCAACTTATAGACCATTAATAACTTTCATGTTCAGCTGGCAAGCTAAGACAAGCATGTATCACATACACATCTGCTTAATATTGGTGCTGAACTTAGTTCACATCCCCTGGGTGTGTGACAATTCATTTGTGAGGAATTTGTTCTTGACATAATCAGTAATTTTAATATGTTATAGCTCACACTTGTGTAATACATTTACAGTGACTACGGTTCTGTTTAGGATTCATTGCCTTTCTACCTTTAATCACTTTTAAAGACATTTAAACTATCAGCAAGACTAATTATACACAGGTAAGAGCTGCCTCAAATTGAAATGAAGACTCGAGTTTCTTCATAGTAGCATCTTCCCTTTACATTCCATTTAAAAAGCTATTTTTCATGAACATTAAGTTTTAATATTTAAGATATTAAGTTTTTCTTTTAATTTCCAGAAGTAAATCCTAAAATTCTGTCATTTATGCTACCGGAAATCAGTGACAAAGCAAAATTTTATCTATAAATCACAGATGTTGAACTAGTTATTGTAATCTTCTTGGGTTTTCTGTTTGTTTGTCTGTTGTTTTTTTTTTTTTGTGTGTGTGTGTGTGTGTTTGGTTGGGTTTGTGTTTTTTTTTTTTTTCTTGCTTTTTTTTTTAATTAAAACCAAGAATAACAAAGAACTCAAGTTTTATAATTAATTATACTAAGCTTGCTCTTTTCCTAGGTTTTCTAGGGACAAGTATTCTTTTATAAAATTATCCAGGTTCGTGCTGGGATAGTAACAGAACAATGTAGAAAAAATAACTTAGGAAGTGACAAGGGGAAAGAAATACAGGAGACTATCTTTTCTGTTCAAGTAAATAATAATAAAATGCAAATATAGCAACATGTCTAAATGGAATATAGCTTTACACATGAAACACCTATAGCTTGAATCACTTTCTGAAAACGTCCATCACCTACAGAGAGAATTTAGGCTCTGAGTTTAAGTTGTAAGAATTATTCATCAGATGTCTAAATTAATCAACCTAGATGGTATAATTGCAACCTTGGTCAACATCTTATTTCATGGATAATGAACATATTTTTATTACTAGTGAAATACTATATTGCTTTATAGACTTCAAAATATATTTACCTAATTAAATTAATGGCAAATACACTACAAGATGATTAATTTGATTTTAAAACTAAATATGTAACTTTATATATATGTCATCACTGATTATGTTAGCTCTCAAACTGTATAGATGACCATATTGTACAGAAAATGGTTTATCTCTGTTAGTGAGATAGGTGTTAGGCAGGAACTTTAAAAAAAAAAATTAAAAATCAGGAACACCCAAAGTTAGAGTCATAAATCTCTCCACTATTACCTTCCTTGTACCATAGCCTCAACTTAGTGTGGTCATTTCAGTTTCTTTAGGTATTTGTAGCAAAAAAAAGGCCACAGAAATGATGAGCAAGAAGATTGCCATTTTATACTCCAACATATTTTCTAGTACCAAAATCTAATCAAGAAATTAAAGCAAAACAGTGTTATAAAACAGAGAATACATGAGAATGGAATCAAGGTATGTTTTTAAGGTGATAAGAATAAAGTTTTCAGAATATCACCATGTAAACTTTTTTGTTAGTCCTATCAGTGGCTGTACAGATTTTTAATATAGCTGAAAAAAAGACAGTGAAGGTAGTATTAAAGTACTCCTGCACAGCGATCTGCATCTTCAATGACACTCTTTTGATATGTATTCACAGCAAGAGCCAAGTGCCTAATTTGAGGATTTGCAGTGAGCTTTCTAAATTATATGTATATACGATTTATTTGATCATTTGTAAGAACTGGAATCCATGCACCTTTAAGGAAAGGAAAGTGAGAAACAAAAGTAAGTGAAAATAGGCTTAAAAGACAACTGACCTTTTTCCACTTCATTCAGATTAGCAGCTTGCAGTGACAAAGACAGAAGAGACAAGAGACTTTTTACATTGTATTACAACAGCATAGCACATTAAGCTAATGCACAACTATAGCAGCAGAGAGGTTGATATAGCAAAATGAAGCAAGCTTCAGAGTCTCACCTACAGCAGAGCAAAACAAACAGAAAAGGTAAGAAGTACATGCCACTAGTGGCATCAGAAAGGTTTTACTTCTGGATCAATTAGATCTGTGATCTAATGACTGATGATAATGAGCAAGAGAAATGATCATCTGTATCTATAGAATGTACATAAAATGACCTGAAGTTTACTAGACTGAGGTTAAAATAAAGGAGATGATAATGTTAAGAGAATAGTGAGGTTAAAGAGTGCAGGACATAGTGAGGTATTTTAAATGTGTTATTTTTCAAGGTTTCATCAGACACCCTGAGTGTCCGCTGATTCCATGTGCTTGCTGTTGTTTCACAGTTACAGTCTGTAATCTTAAGAAAGCTCATAGTATAGTGCAAATACCATTCTTTGTCTTTCCACCTGTAACCGTGGAGGTAATTGTAAAACTTAACTAAGGCAGAGAATAATGGATTCCTGATTCTCAAGCAATGACATAATAAGCTTTTGCAATTATTTGTTTTTAAATCAACACTATGTACTTGATAAGTGTCAGTTTTCAAGGGATTGTTAGAAAAGTCAAAAAAGTGACTTTTGTTTTGCACTGCAACATTCTTTACAACATTTTTAAAAGTTTTTGTATGTATTTTCGGAGTTAATTTGAGATTCTAACAAGCCTTCCACATGAAAATAGAACTTTAAAGAATGATGATTTACATTTCATACCAGCAGGTTTCATTTGACTTCTTCCTTATACCGTGCTAATGAAATGTAAAGCATATTTGCAGATAACCATTCACCCTGAAAAATATTCTGGGCTGGTGCACTTCCACATTCAGTACATATATGCCGTGACATCTTGAACACAGACAATTCGAAGTATTACCAACAGAATTAAAAAAGGAACAGGACAAGCCTACAGTGGTATATTCCTGGTATGTATACTGTCCAAGTCTCCAGCAACTTACAGATCAGACTTTCTGAGCTAGAGATAAGTATCTCTGAATTTAAAAATTTTTTAACCTACTGAATAGATAGCCTTGTTTTCCTGACTGTTAACCTACTTTTGCCCAACTAATACATGAGTTCATTTAGTGAAAAATACCTCTCATAAGAAAACACATAAGCAGTATGCAGATCTGATTTTAACCTGTATGAACAGATACCAAAATCCAAATGTTTACAAAGTTCCTCATGAAAATCACTGTATCCATAGTGGACAGGGATTCTGTTATTTATCTTTCCAATCAGGCTGTAGGCCAGAGGAAAAAAAAAATCCTGTAAATAATTTGGTACCTCATACATGCTTGAGGTAACTGTAAGATTACTTTATATTCTGAACACAACCATTTCTATATCCTGATGTGTCCAGACTACTGTCAGTCTAATTCTTAACACTGAAGGTCATTTAATTATTATACAAGATCAAGGATGATGGACGTGAAGACCCCTTGACTAGCTCAATGTTTTATATTTTCTCCTTAGAATGAATCTCAAAAATTACTTAGGAATTCACTTATTGTGTCCTATCCTCAGATGCCTTGTAAGATAGATAGTATATTGTAGAATTCTGTACTGTATTTGCTAAAATTATCAATAAAATGAGTTGAGGCTCTGGTGTTGTATGTTTTAAAAAATACATGTGTTTGGTTTTGGTAAAGTGTCGAAAAAATCTGATGAGATGTGCAAATCCTCTCCATTTTTTAAAAAACAGAGCAGCTAAACTTACTGATTATGAGTAGATTGTTTTGATTTATTTTAGAGCTGGTGAGAGTATTCTCACCTCCTCACATGACCTATTGACTTCATATTGATTATGAGTAGGCATTGCATCTGTAAAAGCAAATCTCTTTTTCTGAGTTACATTTAGCAAATAAAAATGCCATGTAAACTCACAGTATTTTCCTTTTAGAATTATGCATAATTATGAATCCAATTAAAAAATACATTTTATTGTATTTTGACTAAAGAAGCACAACTGCAATACAAACATCAAAAATGTTACCAATGTTTATGTTCTCCTTTTTGTTCTCACCATACAGATGTATAGAGAAATGCTACAATTACTGTTTAAATTGTAAATGTAAAATGTACATTGCAATTACAATATTACAGAAATGCAACAGGTGCACTTAATCAGCATTTTAGGCCAGCACATATAAACAAGCCTTTCTATCCACTCTGTGGATATTTAATAAAAAACAGCCCTTCTCTTGGCATACTGTAAATACAGCAAGCTACTGACTCTAGCAGTTAAGTGCACCTAGAGCAATGTCAAAAATTAAGACATGAACAACACAGGTAAAAACACCTGCAAAGCTGCAGAGGAGGAATGCACTTGTGAATGAATTGTGTACTATCTAATAGTTATATGAAGCCACTGAACAGGAATACTGGGCTGATGTGACTTTGGTTTGCTTTCTTCCAGCCTATACAGTAGAATATCTGATCCCATTTCAAAGGAGATGGTAGCTGAACCCAAGCAAGCTGAAGCTTGACTCACATATACATGAAACATTAGTTATAGGAGAAATAGCAAACACCTGCCTCTACTTATTGATGCTGTTACCTGTTATTTGTTTCTAAGGCCTGAGCTGTCAGTGGCTTTTAGATACTAAGGTATGAGTACTTGGCAAAATAGTATGTTCTCTCAGCCAAAGATTATGTCTGTTCTTTGAGATGTGGACCATCCACTTATTATTAAACACCTTACTCTGGCTACTTACACTTTCAACCTGTATTGCTATAGGTATTGTATATGCTGTAGGTATTCTGTATAACGAAATTTCTACCAAGCATTTACCCAGCATAAGTACTGGATGAGTACATTATGAAGTTTTATTTCTTACAGTTGTGTTCCATCATCTTCACTCACCATGGGTTTCCAAGATTTAAATATTGTCTTTAAATTTGAATACCCTAAAACATTTGAGCAACCCAATTGGTTGTAGAACTAATGATGGAAGTACCTTGGATTAAGAAGGAGTTAGCTGTGTTTTTAGTAAATGAAATTAATTCAGGAGTTCACCTCTCCTCCCAGTCTTTCAGAGCTCAAATTTGATCGATTAATAGGTTGATTGCAGTAAAGTTGCAGGATGACTGAGGTGAGTTAATTCCCAAGTTATGGTGGGTTTTGTGTATCGTTTTTATGCATTTCAAATCATGTTCTTGTGAATTTAAGCTCTGTGTTCTCCTAGCAGTCAATTAGCTGACAGAAAATAGAACTGTCTAGTTAGAAGAACTATAAAACAGATCAATGTAAACTTCTTGTTCTCCAGTGTTGCTGTTCTAACTGCTCTCCATTCTCAGAGATAATGACAGCAAGCAGGAGACCCTCTGTCTGAAACAGAGGCGAATGCTTTGGCCTGGCTGCCAACTAATAGGAACAAATAATTAGACACTCTCTAATGATTCCTTTTGTGCTAGAACAGAAAGCATCACACTGCATAAAAGTTTCTAACATTGGACAGGACAGCACAGCATCCAAGGGTGCCAAATTCAGTTCCTTACTGGCAGAGACAGATCCTTTTCTTCCCTGTTAGTAACATGAGGTTCACAGGATAAAAGCAGAAACAGCTACAGAGGTTCTTTATTGGGGTGTCTGGGTTAGGTAAACAGTAGGGAGGGACACATTTTGAATGATCTTTGAAATATCAACATGTAATTTCAAAACTAACAAATTAATTAGTGGGCATTAAGTCTACTTTTGACTACAAACCATATAGGAGAAAAATAAGGAGGGAAACCTGTCTTTAAGTCCACTGCAGCGTAACTACTAACTCACCTACAAACTGAAAAATATTACTGCTCTGCTAGAAATTCTTGAATTACCTGTACTTTCTCTTATACTCCTACCTGTATATTCAGGTGGACAAAGGCAAGTATAGTTATTAATTCCATCCACGCAAGTAGAATTATTTTCACAGTCATTGTCTTCACAGTCATCCACATTTACTTCACAGTTTTCACCTTCAAATCCATCTGCACAAGTGCACCTGTAATACAGAAAACAAAACTAAGCACGTGGACATTTTAGCTGGAGAGACCAGAAAAGATGTTCTGTAATTAATAGGTACAATAATTCTTAACCACTATCCCATAAAGGAATATGGTTGATATAATGTAAAAAAAAATGTAAGAAATGTTACCAAAATATTTTTCATATTTTAAATTACAGAAAAAAGGCTTCTAAATTCTTGCCTTAATCTTTAGTTCAAGGGGCCTCTTAAATGAAATTACTGAAAATTCCTTTTGAAAATTGTGCTACCTTTATATCATAAGATTAGATTATATTTCCTATGAAAAGTGATTCATTGTTTTTTAAACACATGGAAGAGACTGTGGAATCAGGGATTAGTATATAATAGTAGTATTCCATTATCATTCAGTTACATGTACCAATAATAAAGCTCTGTTTAACATTCCATGTACAACAGCATCAATATATAAAACCAAAGCCTGTATGAACTCTTCAAAGCAGTAATATTTTTTTTGCTCTTAAGTATGTTTATACAAAACAAATACATCAAAATAGATAGTAAATGTAAAACATCACTCAAACATGACTATACATAGATTTTCATCTAATATACACCATCTAGAATTTCTGCAGCTTTCCTTATAAGATTACTTTGATTTTCAAAATATGTAGTGTTTAAACAAATAAATGAAAAAGGTCAATTTCTGAGACATGACTATGTCACTTTAAATTCTAGAGGCATAGTATTAAGATGTATAAGCTTAATTTTTAATAGAAAACCATTTATTCTTTGAGCATAATTTGGATTAAAAATTAAGAATAATATCATAATGAATTGCAAGATAATGAACTGTATCTTTTTGAAGTGTCACTTCTAACAAGCTTGAGGTGTAGATTATTAAATTACTAATAATTTCACATAAGAATGCTAAAGAACTTTATTTCATAATTCATGAAGTACATCTGGAGTAATTGTACTGTGTGATTAAATAACTCAAGATTAAAAATGCTCACAGCATGTTTATCTGATGGCATAGTGAGATTCAAATGAATCATTAATTTTCTGTTTCACTGGGATTTACATTTTATCATTTACATGCTGTCTGTTGAAGTAATACACATGACAACAGATGAATTGTGAGATTTTTTCAGCAGGGATCTAGCTAGCTATTAATTAGCATAATGGAGTCAATACTATGTTGTCTTGACCTGATATGCCTCAACTAATCACAATCATTTGTTATTGTTTTTAACAGTTGCAAAGCTTTATAAGCTTTCCAAGGATGGCAACATGTTCTGAAAACTTCAGAAGCACTGAAAATCTGCCTTTGTGGTGCACTTACTAGCAAACACAGAGAACCCGATGATTAACAAAAAAATAATTTCAGCATGTAAAACTCAGTAGTTTTCCATCCTGTTATTACAATTAAAAACAACCTACCAGAAACCATCCTTTTCTCCTTCTTTCAAGTGACAAGTTCCACCATGGTGGCATGGGTTACTAATGCAAGAATGAATGGGAATATCACAGTCTTGACCCTATGCAAGGAACAACAGTTAAAATTTAAGAACAAGACACAGACACTAGCGGAAGCAAGCCAAATAAAACTTCAAGGTTGTTAAGAAGAAGCTTTCATTTCAGTAGGCTTCTTCCTCTTCATTCAGGACCTACCTTGAAACCATATGGGCAAGTACATCTATAGAAGTCAACTGGATCATTGTTGCAAGTTCCATCATTTTTACATGGATTTGATAAACAGGGGTTACATTTAGCAAGAATATTAACATCCACAGGCCCTTAAAAATACAAATTGGATAGTCAGAAACAAACAACTATTAATTTATATTTGACAGGATATATCTGCCACATTCCTTTAAATTATAAAATTAAATTTGTATTTTAGACTTTGTGATGTTTCTATATGAATTAAATGTCTTTAATTCTTTTGACATGACCAAGGAAGTTTGGTGTTGGATTTTTTTGATTTTTGGTTTAATCATCACCTTTTAAAAAAAAAAAAAGAAGCTGACTCCAAAGTGATTCCCATATCCCCATTCTCTGAAATCTGTACTGTTCTGATCCATAATTACCTTCCTTTTGTATTAAGAAAATGCAAAATAAAATTCCAGATTTTGTCTCTTTAGGGGGTAAAAAGTGCCTATGAGGAAAAGGGCTATCACAATTGCAATCCTTCCCTTGATAGTGTTACTGAGAATGCTATTTTTAATGTAATTTTGTTCTAATTTATTTTTTATCTGCAGGATCACAGACATGGCAAAAGAAAGCTGTAAAATTACCTGTAAATTGGTTGAACATCTGTGAACTGTAATGTAAATTGAATTGCCCGAGCTATCTCCCTGTAAATAGCTCTATATTGTGCCTTGCTCCCTTATGGAGTCAGTCACAGTTCTGTGAATTACAGCATTAGCTGGGCCCACATATAATGCAAACTGTACCATGAATCTATGTGTAAATGAGGGCTGCAATACATGCTTGCAGTCTAGTTTCTTCTTGTAATGATTATAAAGAAAGAATTCAGAAATTAATATTGAGAAAATCCTAAATTTCAGAAGCCAGACTTAGAGTTTTGGCCTACATAATTCTTATCCCTATTATATAAATATTTTTTAGATATTTTTTTTTTCTGTTGTTTTACAATTTTAATACAGCTTTTTCATGGCGAATTTTCAAGTTAGGAACCTTCAATTTTAAAATTTTTGGTTTTGACAAACAACTAAAGAAATCACTGGTTATTTGTTAAAAATTAGAAGTCACTTGTGTATAAATAATGATTTATTTTCAGAAATTTTGTGATAGAAAAAAGTTTGAATAAGAGAAACCAGATGACTTGGAGAAATGCTATTAAGAGAATAAGCATACATGCTATATTATTTCCAGTTCTACTGCTTGATGACATTACTGCCTCCAGCTTGATTTCAGATTTCAGCTATGAAAAAAAAAAAATCAGTTATCCACAGATGATTCGTAAATTTTAAGGAATAACCAGTGATTTATTCTAACCAGACACAACAGGAAAACTCCTGAGACCTACTGGTGGAATAGCCTGATTGGTCCATAAGAGGTTTTACTCAAAATGAGCCAGATGTCAAAGTTTTCTAAGTTAACAGGGCATTCTTACCAAGATAAGGGATGTTGGGGATTTTTTAAACTTAGATTTCTTAATTTTCTTTACTTATTGTTCTTTGCAAAATTAATCTCAGATAAGACATTGTAAAGGAGCTGTCATGCAAAGAAGCCATGTGATGATAAGGATTCAGTAGGGGGTATTAGACAAGGAGAGGTTGACTGTTTTTTTTACTTTTTTTTCTTTTTTAAATCTGCAGTTGCCGATATCCTTCCGTGTCACAGCTTGAAAGCAAATCCAAAGGGATGAATATGGTAAACTGTGATAAAATGCTTATTGCCAAAGCCACAATCTACATGGATCATTGCCTATTCTTCTTTATTACCTTATTTTGAAAGGGAAATCTATATCTGATTAAAGGTTCTTCTAGACCAGCAAACAGCAGAAATAGAACAGTTGAAAAAAACACCATAGAATTAATGTCTAGAAAGTCCTGCCTATGTACTCTAGACTACTGCTGATCATTGCTAGAGTATATTAAGATGTTCTGTGAAAAAAATAAGGTGCAAGAGACAGAGACTTAAAAAAAAATCATTGTAACACTGTGCTGTAGCATGGAAGTCTATGCTTCCTTGCCTCAGCTGTTTATTCTGAACATCATATCCTCTTTTCTACTTCTCATGCAATAAAATGCTAATGATTTGGCAAGAATTAAAAAACATTCAGTAACTAAGGTTATTTTCCCAAATGGATTAGCAATCTAAATTTCACTTCGAAAACAGAGCCAGAAAATGGGAACCCAAGTTTCAACAAGATAGCAAACACTGTATCTGATTTGTGCTCTAAGCTTTTATTTCAAACTATTATATATGTAGTATCCAATAAAAATTAACATTTTGATTTATCATTCTTCAGTTGTAAGTTCAAAAAATTGAAATGTTTCAGAAATTTTTACTGAAGTCTAATGGAAAGGCAGTTCTGGAACCTATTTTTATTTGCACTATACTATTTCCTTTCCTCTTCTGCTTGCATGTGTTAAAAGACTTGTATATGAAAAAGAATTGAGTTCATAACTTATTGTTTAGTTTTTCATATTGTAGACATATATGTTTTTGAATAAGCCCTAACTGGAAAAAAAAGCCTTAGCATAAATTAAAAAAATAATCAGTATTCTTTTGTAAAAAGTGAAAAACTAACTGTATTTTGTTGACACACACACATGTGGCAATCTAACATTTTTGAAGAAAAACATGACAGAAAACCTCTCAATACCAGCTTCTAATGAAACCTGCTGCAAGAAAAAATGAGCTCTGACATTTTATGACTCCTATTCTCTCTTGCATATGTCCTCAAAATCAATAATCTACACTGATTCACTTATACTAAAGCTGCTAATGAAATCACTGTTTTTACTACAATTCAGTAGAACTAATCATTGCTGTTAGATGTTTTTCAGACCTCAAACCCAGGCTTTTAAAATAACAAAACTGTTCATACAATATGTTAAATGATATATCGCAAAGAGTCAGCTGTAAATTCATCAAAGGGGAAAACACACAGTGAACATGCGTGTCTTAGGAAAGAAGTCTGCTTGAGGTACACAAAAGGAAGGTCAGAGGGTCCGTTCTTAATCAGATCACCCACTCCAGATCTACGTATAACCTTACCTGGTATCAGAAAACCACAAGGCCCTGGAATCTCTAGAAGCAGGGCATGAATGGTAAAGGGGTAAAAGTAAAAGATTGAGAGTCTGTTAGAGGCCACATAAAAAAAGAAAACCACCCATAAATGTAGAAAAACAACTGAAAGAAGAAAATACTAAGGGATGATTCCTGGAGTAAAAGAATTCATAAAATTAGAGTAAGGTACGGTGACTTTATGGAGCTTTACAACTGAGATGGGATTTCATTTTAAAATGCTCATTTTCACTGGGAACTATTCATTCTGTAAGTAAAATTAAAGCACCCATTTCACTGAATTGAATCCAGAGATACTGATAAGAGGGAATTATTTCCTGTAAATATATATACAACAGCAGACCATCAACAGATATTCCAAAAACAGTCCTCTCACTTATAGCCTAAAATTTTGGATCTAGTAGGAATATAGCATCTTCCTATTTTCTATTCAGCACTTCATTTTTAAGCAAAAGATAAAATTACTTATCTTTGAGTAACAGACACATAATGTCTTACAGGGCCATCATGTCATTGAAAAGCTGCTGATTTGCAATCTGTAATTATGAGCATCTTCATAGGACAGTGGCAGGAAAATTATTTTCTCTCAAAGGTATCCATAATACCAGATCTCCACTCTTGGAAGTGAAACAAATACAGTTCTTACCCTGCATAATAATATAAAGGATATTTTCTGATGGGCAAGAGGGAGTAAGATATACTTTCTGGATTGTCTGACAGAAACATAACAATGATTGTAGGCAGGGGTCATACAGTTTTTAAAACTGACAGAGCCAGAAAATAACCAAACAGGTCCTTTATGTCCATGCAAATATTCTTTTACGTATTTGATATTACACACAACAGTGTGTAATAAGAGCATATCTGCAATAATATTCAGTGATGCTTGCAGAGTAAACTATCAGATTGGCCAGCAAATGTCCTATCTAAAATCAGACTAAGAGATTTTGCAACAGATGAGTGTCATGTGCAATGAATACTGGCATGACCTCGGAGATGTACTGTTGAAAAGTTGCAAGAAGGATTTAGAGGGAGAGACAATTCATTGGCATCACAAGCAACAAAATAGGTTCCAGTGGTTTTTGTTTAAAAAACATGTTTTTTGACAGAAAGCTTAAGGAGAGAAGACTAAATAGGATGATCATACAGTAAAGAAAAACTTTGGATAAGACAAAGTCCAACAATGTCCCATTGCTTTTTTAAGGAAGAAATTACAAAGGGATTGAGCTCACCTTTGAAGACACATTAACAGATGAATAAGTCAAAATAGCTTGAAGATTACCTAGACTATGAAAATAAATTACTTCTACAAGAATTAAGATCATATTTAGCTGATGCCTCAGAAATAACTATAAGCCTAGTAACAAGTATAAGCACACATAAATTTTGTTGTATTTTTGCTTTTGTTTTTGTTTTTTCAGTTGGGGATTTCAGTGTTTCTAAATCACGACCATGAAAAATTAAGCTACAGCAGAAGTTTCCTATGTTTTCAAAATATTTAAGAAGGGAGAAATGGATGGAATAGAGGAAGATTAAACAGTAAACCAAACCAAGTTCTCTCTCCATGTGAATAAAAAAATGTACTTTTTTAACCAAAGTTTCAGATTCAGAAAGATTCAGAAAAAGAACCTAGGAATCTACAAACAATAACATAAGTTGTGATATAAATGCCAGCAACATTGGTACCAACATGGAGAAAAACACTCTTGGTTCAAACCCTAAGAAACTTCCCCACATAACATTTCAGAATGACACCTCTATAAAGGTAATCACATCCCTTTTTCTATGCTTGTTTTTTTTTTGTTTGTTTGTTTGTTTGTTTTTTAATGCTTTCTTCTGAAATATCAGAATATTAGAAATTCTGGAAATATCGATGCCATTAATTGCAGACTGCAAGGATTATGGATGTATTTACAGTTTTTACTGTGAACAGTCTGAAGGGAAGGATATTTTTTGGCTAAGGGAAGTGTAGATGTTCAAACTGTAGTTCATGACTGCCAGTACCAAGTATCTATGCACATCCATGTACTGAGGAATACTGTACTGCAAGTCCAAAGACTTTTTTTCTCAATCTATTTGAAAAGAAATAGGTATTGAAGTCATTAAAATAAATACAGTTCCTGAATGGTACCAATGGCTAACATCCCTAAGTATGAGGAGGAACGATGATAAGTCTGAGTGAAGATACTATATTAAATGTATTTAGAACACACACGACTCTTATTTGACAGCTCAACTATATGTAAAAATTCAAAATTGACACTTTAAAGGGAAAAAACAACAACAGTACCTTGGCAAGTAAATTTTTTAGAAGGAGTTGTGAGAAGAAGTTTATCTGCCATTTCTCCAGGACCAGCACAACGTGCAATACCAGGTTCTTTGTATTCTGATTTTACCCAGTCAGATAGCCACTGCATGTTACAATCACAATAAAGAGGATTTGCTCCAATAGCCCTATGGAAAACAGACAAACAAAAAAGCAATAAAATTTTAAACAGCTGCTTTTAAAAAGAGAAGCTAGAACACAGGTTGGCAAAAACCCCTTTGAACCACAAACCTACCCTCCCCCTCCACTAAATTGACTGTAAGAACATGAAGTGTCTGGATTTGGGTTCTAAATCAAGAAGTGATACTTTTAGCAGTCAACTTGGTCCAGAAACCTAGCTATTCTTAGCTGCATTACGTGTGAACATTGGAGAGCTAATACTAACTAGCTCTGTTTCACCATTGGTATATAATGGCCAAGATCAGCTGCATCAGCACAATGAAACCGATACTGGGAAATTAAGTTAGCAAGAATAAAATATTTCTTCCAAAGCAGCCAAGGCAACCCCAGAGAGTTCCACCCTGATATTTTTCCTTTTCAGTTTATGGCTCCCAGGCTGGTACAAACCATCTGTTTTTAAGCTTCCAAATTTGATTTAATTATTTCCTCTTTGGAGCTCTCCCACTGAGCTCACAACTATGTGCAGAATTCTGTAAGTGGTCTTTGCTGCATAAGTAAATAAAACTACATTAAATAGTTTAAGAACCTTAAGAACTGCCTTGTTATGGAAGCAAATCCATTTCTTTAAATAAATCTGATTTTTTTAATTAAAAGTAATTTAGCTAGATATTTTCAGAATTAATTTCTATAAGGGCTTTTTAAGTATCTCTGCTAGAAACTCTAAAAAGTATGAGAACAATGGTATGTTGTGTAGCTAATTTGGATGATAGAAGCACTGTGCTATTCTATAAAGATGTACTCATATTCCCTTTAAGAAATACAATAATCATGTAACTTTCAACAGATAATCTTGACATATGCACACACTGTCAGATGGCAGTGGTAGAACATCCTCATTCTCCAGATGTTTCAGTACTTTTTTTCAGAATGTTGCACAATCCTGGATCAGTGGGTCTTCTAGAGATACAAGAAAAGCTCTGGCAAGCAAAGGTGGTAGAAACTACCACTGCTGAAACACTCTTTTCTGCCACACTGGGCAGGAAGCCCTCTCTTAATTATTGCTACATACTTCCACGTGAACACAAGAAAATATATATACTTGTGCAGTCAGGCTTAAGTCAGACCAGTAACAAAAATCAGACCTAGTGATAGGAATCTTCCCATTCAAGCAGAAACACTTAGAATTTGTCCACTTTGCAATTTTTCCAATTTGCAAGAGTGAATGTCAGCCTGCACTGAGATGATACAATTGCTCTGATAAAATCTGAATGTTAGCAAGGATAACTGGTAGCCACTAAGAAAATAATAACAGCAACAACAATCAAATCTATGTGTATTTGAATGAATTATCAATGATTTAAAGCTTAATCAGTATCAACAAATTTCTGAGAAATGGCAAATTAAATATAAATGTCCGATACTGAACTAGAAACAGAATTAAGTTTTAACAACTGCAGCTGTTCAGAAACATAAAAACTAGATAGATCTAAAGGCAGTAGTCAATTTACTCCTCAATCAAAGGAAAGATTTAATAACTATCCATAAACACAACGAGGTTTACAGATAGGTAACTTGTTCTAATCTAGGTTCCCACTGAAAATTAAAACCAGGAAAATCATTACCTGAAATTATGTTCTGAAATCAGATGATGCCATGTATTTAATGTCAACTTTACAGACATTGACACAGAATTATAAAATAATTTAGGGCACTCTGGTGGTCATCTAGTCTCACCTCCTGCACAAAGCAGGGCTCACTTCAAAGCCAGAGCAGGGTTGCTCAGGGTTGTGTCCAGCTGACCTCTGAAAATCTCCAGGGATGGAAATTCTTCCGCTTCTTTGGGCAACTTGTTCCAAAGCTGAACCACCCTCACAGTGAAGAGTTTTTCATTATGTTAATTCAAACTTCCCTTGTTGCAGCTTGTGACTATTGACTCTTATTCTTCACTGTGTACCTCTGAGAAAAACCTGTCTCCATCATTGTTGCAATCCCCTTGGAGCCTTAAAGATTATTAGGTGCCTTCTTGGCATCTCTTTCTCCAAGTTAAATAAGCTCAATTCCTTTAGCCTCTCCTCACAGCTCATACGATCCAGCCACCACCCCACCTTGCTTGACTCTATCCTGGATTTGCTCCCGTTCATACACATCTGATTTCTACTGGAGAAACTGAACACATATTCCAGATGTGACCTTAGGAGGGCCAAGCAGAAGGGAATGACCACTGTCCTCAATCACCTGGCTGCTGTTCACTTTCTAATTCAGCCCAGAGCTTCTTTAGACTTCACTGCTGTAAGGGCACATGGCAGACAGGTTCAATTTGCTGCCCACCATGAGGTCCAGGATATTTCTGATGAGCTGACAGCTCTCTGGCCAGTCCCCAGCCTTTACAGATGCATGAGCTTGTTCCAGAGCAGGCTTTTGCATTTTGTCTTTGTTCAACTATATGAAATTTGCTAAACGTCACATAAAAAATATCATCTGAATACTCACAGGTGTGACAATGCTGAGAGATCATTAAAAGCTCCTTCAGGAACAACAGAAATATCATTACCATGTAAAGACCTTAAAAATAAAATAAACAGAATAATATATATGCATAAAAATCAGCAGGTTAACTTTTGAATTTAATCTTCTGTAAACACTTTTCAGCTTTTCACTTTCTTTTTGTTCCAGTTCCTCAGTGTTTCCTACTGTTGTTTGCTTTTTTTTTTTTGTTTTGTTTTTTTTTTTTTTTTTTTTAAAGCTCCAATTGGCAGCCTACTTGTAATTTGTAATTTGAGTTTTTTAATTCTGAATTTTCATAATACATTATAATAATATGATTCTTTAAAAATTGAAATAATAAAGGTCTGTAAAAGTAGGAACACCTCTGCAAAGTACTGATTGGATATACGAATTAAAGAAGAGTTATTACTTCTGATTTTTTCAGAAATTCCTTGAAATTTCCATTAATTATGTTCATACTTCTTTTTGCAATCTTTCTCGGATTCATGGAAAATACAGGCATTGAATGTTTGTTATTGTAAGTATTAGGGATGTTGCCCTAATTTGATAGTGAAGTTAAAGAACCAAAGACCTTATTAAGCATCAACACCAAGACTAGTGTTATCTACCCTGTAGCAAACCTGAACAAAATTCTCTCTCCTTTTCTATAAATTCATTCAGATACATGTATATCTAAAACATACAGAATTATGGTTCTTGAAATTATCCATATTTATATAAAATAATTAAAGTTATGTGAGCACACTTAAATAATGTCATGCTTGAGACGTCTAATCCAACTAAGCTATTAATTGGTTATAAACTATCCAAATGGAGGCAAAAATTACATATTCTGCTGGGGACTTCTAAGAAAGAATTTTTGCATTTTTTTTCCTTAATTACAAATGGAAGTTGCAAACTAGACTGACTGTTCTTTATTTTCCTCTGTCCCTTTTTGGGCCCCTTCAACCATGTTTTTCCTAGTGGTAAAAAGGAAAATTTTCTTGGAACCAAAAAGTAATTTTATTGATTTTCAATAGTTAACCATGATGTAATGGTTTTGGAAATATTCCCATATTAAATGAAACAAGAAAGAAAGAAATTTATTGTTGGAACAAAAATATTCAAAATTCAACTGCAAAACCTCCTCATATATACTGAGGAACTTATGCATATGGTATTTTTGTTAGACTTTAATACTTATAACAAGGAAAAACATAACACAAAAAAGAAATACAGCAAAGATTAAAAAGCAGAAAATTAAAAAGTGTATGTCTGTATATACAATGTTGTCCAGGATTACATAACTACTTGTGCAGCATTTTGAGACTATACTTCCCCAGAATGAAGCCACACAGATTTTTGAGGGCCACGTAATTATCACTTCTCAAATACTTGATAGGTTTTAAAATCTAGTAACTTCCTACAGATTTGCTATCTGCTCTACACAAATGAAAATTCTGGAAAACAGCAATGGTTAAAAAATAATACTTACAACAACCTAAGTGATTTCAACCCATCAAAAGTCCGTGCAGGGATACACCTCAGGCGGTTGTAACTAAGAATTCTGAAAATATATAAAATACTGTCAGCACATATATCAGCCATTCACTAAACAATTCAGAGAATGATCAAAATCAGCTTTTGCACACATAGCTAGTTAGGAAACAAGTTATTCTACAGCCTCCACAACGAGCAAGCTTTGATATCAATAAAATGTCCTTACTTTCCAAGAAAACAAAACAAAACAAAACACTGTAATGCTTCCAAAGAGTCACTGTTACATGTTTAAACTTACAAGGTGAGCAGCTGAGTCATGTTGCTGAAGCTCTGATTAGAAAGAGTGCTGATTCTGTTGTTACTTAAATCTCTATAAAAAATAAATTCAGAAATTCAGACCTTAAAATGACTGCCCCAGTCCCGAAACACTGTAAGTTAAACTGACAGACATGTTATTTTTATTAGTAGAAGTAGTATCATCATTGGTATCAATATTTAAAGCAGCACATATTTTTATTTTCACATGCCATATACAAGCCCAGCAAGTGTTTAGCTTGATCAATGAAAAGCATTTTCATTTCAACACAGATGAAAAAGCAGTACAATGCATTCTTATACAACAGCAATGTCCATCATGCTACTGAGTTAATAATGCAATCCTGCATGAATCCAAATATAGAAACAGAAGTGATATTTTAGAGTGGAATTCATTCTAGTCACGTCCCTAATGACATCTGAGTAAATATCATCTAATACTCTACTTAACACTTACATGCTGAAGACATCAAAGCCTAGAGCTATTATTAAAAAGAACACTATCTAAGATTTATAGAGAAAGCCTTAACATCTTTCTTGTTGTTCAATATTCTAATGAATAAAATCTTAAGTATAAGTATGATGGAAGCTGGAGTGGTATGCTGGTAGCTTCAAAGATAGTAGCTTCAAAGAAGCTTTGAAGAAGCTGTATTAAATGTAAATACTGCTTATTCTTTATTCTCATATTGTACTTTAGTTTTCATTTTATGTTGACTATTTCACTATTGTTTACAGAACTTTGAGAAGAAATACAGCATGTGTTTCTGAGGGGACCTTGATATTTTTACTTGAGTGCTGTTGAATAGCTATACAGTATACATACTTCCCTCCTTGAAATTTCCTTAAAGCATGTAAGACAACTGACTCATAATAATAAACATACTAGACAAGTATAACAGAGCAATCTATTCAAAAGAGAAAGAAAAAGTTAGAAAGAAACAATTTTCCTTGTTAATCTGGAACTCAGAACACTCATATGTTATTTCTTGTTTGGCCACAGAGGAACTATGAATAGTGTTTTGGTTTTCCCAACACAGCTGAGGAACATTCTCAACTTCATAGTAATATGAGGATATATTCAGAAGAGATTACAATAATGTGCCCCACAGGTCTGATAAATAGAGACTGTTAATATTCCTCTTATTTGCTTATTATTTACTGTTAATCTATAATTTATTGTATTACATTTGTCTGCTAAATTGTTTGTGTGTATTTTCTAATTAGGAGGTAAAGTTATACAATTTCTGTCTGTGTTTGTCAAAAATAGACCATGAGTACACAATCTCTGTGATGGAAGATTTGTCACTATGCCACTAATTAACGTAATCTCTAGACATATATCCAGTCTTCACTGATACTGCTACTGCACGCAGTCCAATCTATATGCTTGCTTCTTGTACTGAGGTTTCAAAGGTTGTATTTCCTGTGTGTTGCAAGTTAGATCTTGTATAACTTCCCTAAGAATCCACATAAGTTTCCTATAGGTTCTAAGCTGTAAACACTTGAAAATATTGCAAGGGGTTTTTTCCTGATGTTATTTGCAAAATACAAAATGTTTGGAAACATGCTTTTTCTAAATTTGTGACCATGACCACTTTTGTCTAGCATGAGATAAATAAAGTAAATCAAGTTCTTGATTTTGAATGCCAAACCATTTTCCATTTTTGCAGCAAAGCTCTAAACCAAGTCAAAAAGAAATTTACGGGATTTTGTTACTCCCCTCCACTTTTTATTCTGATTATAATGAAACCACAAACTGCTTTCAGAATGTTACACAGTTCAACCTCAGCTGGTATAAATTTTTATATCCCTAACAAAGGCCATGGAATTACAGCCATTTACATTGACGGTCTTCCTGTTTCTCTCACTGTACTCTTACAAGGTACAGAAATCATATTCAAATTGTTCATGAGGCAAGGTGATAAATTTTAGAGCAGCTAGTGATTTGCCTCAAATCACAGACTGAGTCAGCACTAGAGCTGGGAGTAAGGTGTTCTAGACAAGCCCTCTTCTTGCATCATTAAACCACATATTGTGGGAGAAACAGAAGAGGTTATATTCAGGTGTTACAACAGCTGCATGTACTATTCCTATGTGAAGCATACCACAGAGTGAAGCATATCACGGAATTTTTCTTTTGTAAATGAAATAATTCTAGTGCCTTTATGGAGCTGCATAACAAAATGCTGTATTACCCTAACACCTTACCCTAATTACCCTAGCTTTGTAAGATCTTACATCTCTCTTCCCGTTGAATATAAGTTCTGATTATTTACTTTGTGATGTAGTCACTGGAATGAAATACCCTGTTTATAAAATGTGATCGAGTATATTATATGTAGGGTGTGATAAGTAGAATAAAATATCCCCTGTTATAAAATATGGTTCAGTATTATATTTGCTAAAAGATATGATGCATTTTATGTTTTTTTTTTTCTTATAACTAAGACCAGGTATAATGGAGTAGAGTTTCTCTTGGTTTGTTTTTTTTTTTTTTCAGGATTTTTTTTTTCATTCCAATAGGGAATGTTGCTCTAAAACTACTTACATGAGTGTTAAATGCTTGTAGTTGGAAAGCTCTTTTGGAACAAGGGTAAACTGGTTTCCATCCAAATAACTGAAATAGAAAAATAAACCACAGAGCATTATGTTTTTCATTAAAACAGTAGCTTCTTCATCCACTAATCTTAGAATCCAACAGTAAAATTAATAACAAATAAATACATACTATTTCTGTTTTATAAGAAATCTTGCTTACCAAATAACTGAAATAGAAAAATAAACCACAGAGCATTATGTTTTTCATTAAAACAGTAGCTTCTTCATCCACTAATCTTAGAATCCAACAGTAAAATTAATAACAAATAAATATATACTATTTCTGTTTTATAAGAAATCTTGCTTACAAACTTTAGGTTTTAGAGACAGAACTGAGAAGGACCTGTAGCTTAAAATCAAATGCTGTTGTATCAGATATTACAAATATGTTACAGTAATAACAACCAACTCTTACAGAGTACATTCTATGATTTTGTAAAGACTCTGCAAAATGAGGTCTTTATCACCTCTATTTCACACACACCTACAGGTGAAAAGTAAATCTGACTTCTGCAAGTCACATTAAGTGTGGATTTTGAGCTATCATAAATAGAAACAGACCCTGACATTGCAGAGGTAGTCCTTTACAGCAGAAACAGCAAGGGTTGGTCCCTGCTCTAACAGCAAATTCATTTGCCATGCCTGCAGTTCGGGTCACCTTCCATAATTTCTCCCTGTATACTTCAGGCAGGACATATGACAAGCCTGTTCCTACGGAGCATGTTAGGGACTAAAGACAGTAATCAATTATCCTTCACTAGAAAAGTTAGATTTTATTTTTTTTCCTCTTTGTAATTTTACAGCTTCTGTATTACATTGCTTGCTCTTCTTCCATGCTCATAATTCTCAATAACAGACTTGTTCTTCCTTAGAGTTAACAGGTACAGAGCCATCAAACTGTATCGACACCTGAGTTACAGGCCAAAGAAGGTAACAAGCCTTGCCTAAAAAGCTTCTGGTGTGCAGCCAGTCATTACAAAGTGCAAGTGAAGGGGCTCTTCATGTAATCAGGGCAAGTAGTTTAGAGATTATAAGAAGTGCTGAATTTACCTGATTCTCTGAAATGGAGCAGACAGTGGCAGAAAGAAAAGGTCTTTAATTTCTCAACTGGGGCAAATGATTTGCTGATAGTGGTATTACTTTTGTCTCCTGGAACCCGAGTAAAAACTATACCCTCATTATCTCTATATAAATAAGATATTTTAGGCATACAAATACTTGGCACACACTTGAATGAAGGGCAACCTCTAAGAGAGACATTCTTAAATTGATTTTGAGCTTAATGTCTTTAAGAATGTTGCATCATCTTTGGAAACTTTTGTCTTGACTAAATGGACAGGCTGAAACACAGATAGTCTTAACGAAATAACTATCTACATCTAATCAAAAAGCGCTTTTTTTTTTTTTTTCCCCCTTCCACTTGGACCATGCCTTCCTTATGGCTGCTTGCCAAATCCAAAATATGTGTCTTCACAAGGTTTATCCTTACATTATGTTAATGGGATTATATAAATGTTGGTGAATGGAGTGTGGGCTCATATACTTAATTATTAAAAAAGAAACCAAAAATATTTAAACTTTTTGAAGGAGTAAGTATTCTGAACAAATGCGCACAAAATATATCGCTTTAGCTTCATTAGAACTGAAGTACTACAAGTATCCACTTGGATGATAAAAATTCCTCCTTGTTCAAATGAAGCAACTATTAAGATATTTTATAAAACACATGAAGAGTACGTCTTGGAAGGGTTATGCATGCTAATGAACAAGAAGAATCAATCAGTATGCAACTGCTAACAGAAACCACGTCCATTATCCTTTTGAAAAATATGCTAAATTGCATGCTTAGACGCTAATTAAAGCATACAAAATTGTACACAAATGAGTTTTCAGTCACACTCAGGGTTCCACTTGTAATTCCAAAAGTCTCTCTCTTTAGCTGCTTAATTTTACATTGCATTGATGCCCTTACATTGTGAAATTGTATTTATTAGGCCAGACTATATTTAATTAAGCCATCTATTTGAGAAAAAAAAGCCAACACCAAAACCTAATGAAGTAAGTTATAGGTTTATATAGCTGTGTGCTAATTTGAGTACTTAGTAATTTATTTTTATTAATGACTAAAGCCTTTTGGATGATATTAAGCACCAAACTAGTGGTGGACATTTCAGAATCTTCTATATAATACCAAACAATAAAACTGTTTTAGTGACTTAAGATACACAGCTATGATGTCTTCTGAAAAAGCACTACATTAATCAGTCATTATGAAGAATTAGCAATTTAATATTAAATACTTGCCATATGTAACACAAACTCAACTTTTTTTCTTGTCAATAATTTGTATTTCTTTCATTCCTGTAACTTATCTGATGATTCAAAACAGATGAATAACCCAACTTTTAGCTTAACATTTTCCCCTTCATAATGCATAAAAATTGACTCATCTATTCTTATGGGTAGCTTCTTCAGTTACTATCTTCAAACAATATGTGAGGTAGCAAGCTCTTTTTTGTATCAATGTCAATCTGCGTATTTAAATTATTCAAATTATGCCTTTTCATAAAATGCAAACTTAACCATTTTTGTTACATAAAAAGTGTATCAAGAGATTAATAAACGGTCCCAGATTGTATAAGACTGCCTATATGAAAACCAAGACTTTCTATCAAAACCCGTCTTTTTGAAATATCACAAAAACATGTTTAGTATGAATATATGCAAACACATGCAAGTGTTTTCTTTTTGCTTTTTCATGTAATTCAACTTCTTCATTCCTTTCTAAACAGTGACCATAGATTAATCAGATTCACTGCTGTCCTTAATTTAACCCACTGTAACATGATATTCATGTTCAGTTATATGATGGTTCAGCAATGGGCATATAAATTCTCAGAATGATTACAATTTTATATATATTTTTTTAAAGCTTTTCAGTGACAGATAGTTCTTAGAGTGTTTTGGGACTTACAGAGCATTTCTAATTCAAACTTAACCTCAAATTTCTCAAGATACTGTGCAAGTCTTTATAAAAGTGGTATAATAATAAATTTCAACTGATGCACTGAATCCAATTCTTTTCTTCTCCACTCATTCTTGAACCCAACAATATAAATGGGACATTGATTTTCATAAAAGAGAAAAAAGTGTGCCACTTACAGTTCAGTTACATCTTTTGGGATGCCTTTAGGCAAAGCTTTTAGGCCTTTGTTGCTGCAGCGAACTACTGTGTCTAGACAAGTACATTCTGCAGGACAGCGGGACAGTGGAGAGCAGCTATTGTCATCATTTCCTGGTTAATAAAAACAAACAGGTGCTAAGATTGCTATACAAATATCACTTCAGTATTAGCAATAATATCCCACCTATAATTCCTATAAGCAAATATGATATTTCTACATGATGGTATCTCTAGGTAGGGAAAACATCATCGCCTCTGTAAAATATCACTCTAATAATTTACATTTCAAGTGATGCTTCATTTAGTAAAATGCTGTTTTACTAGGTAAAAATGCTATTATATGTAAAAAAAAGATCATTAAAGAAAGAACAAAACTTAAAGTGGAAGACAATAAAGCAAAATATATGTTTTCAAAATTAGCAAATTATTAAAAATAAATAGTCTCTTTAAAGAAAAGTTACAGCCTTGAAAATTGACAAACTACTAATGTAGTAAGTGGAAGCATTTATCAAAGAGATGCAAGATGGCAGCAAGTTTTTTTTAAGCATTAAGGAAGTCACAAACTAACCAAAATGGCATGATATTTGATCAAGTAACCTGAAAGAATGCTTGATTCAAGCATCAGCAGTTGAAAATATTAATCTGAACTACAACATTTGATCAATTTATTTATGTTATCTTTAAATTAGGATTTACAGTACTGAACACAGGCAAGAAAAACTTTGAAAGCATATATACAACGATCATCCAAAAATGGGTGGAAGATTTTTAAACTGACATAGAAACTGAGCACGAAGTGCAGATTAAGTTGTTTAAAGCATAAGATTTGGGGATCTATGGGAATCATGCAGATATACATATGAAAGCTGAAATGATAAGAAGTTCAAATATTAATTTTCTTACCATCATCACATGTAAAATCCTGAATTGCCACATCCTGGATGGGAATCTCTTTGAGGAAGTAGGGTTTTTGGCAGCGAGGGTTCCCCGTCACAATGCGTTTCTTCCTTAGCCAGTCTCCAAGCCAAGCGAGATGGCAGTTGCAGTTGAAGGGATTCGCCAAGAGGTTTCTTGAGAACCACAGGAAAGTTTAACTCGGATGACACCATTTTTTCATCCTAAGTATTCTATTTCTATTTTCAAAAAGCTAAGCTTAAATACCATTCTTCAAACAATACTATGCACAAACCATAGGTGAAGGCTGTAAATTAGGCTCTGTGTGGTGAATCTTGATATAACTCATTTAGAAATAATTTAAAACTGTCAAAGACCTGACTCGTTGTCAAGCCACTCTGTACTGATAATGCAATAATTTCATATAGAGATGAAGGCTGATTACTTTACATTATTAGCTTTAACCTGACAACAGCTATTCCATTAATTTGTCATCTCAAGATTTCCATCTTTTATTTGCTCCAGAGAATAAGTTTCCTATCTGAAGTGACAGCTAAGTTGATTAGATGCCAGTTCTAAAAATGAATTTACTTCTAGAAGTCTCAGTACTTTTGGCATCTCCTTACTTCAGTACAAACCTATCGACAATTCCATTATTTATAAACATGTCATCCTTAATATGCACAAATTAGTCACTTGGTGCAAAGTGTCACTTTTTATGTGAAAAGAGGATTAAGTACTTTCCCGAATGATACTCTCTACAAAAAGCATTTTCTTCAGTAAACTGAGTGGCAGCTACATTCACCATCTTCCCTTCCCTCAAATTACATCATATTTAAATAAAAAAAGAGATGCTTCTTTTTATAGAAAATGAGACTGAAGTTTCATTATAAAACATGTATCAATTAAGATCCTCAGTAGGCTGAGGAAATTTAAGATAGTAATTGGACGGCACAGTGCAGAAAGACAGACAACATGGTGATTCGACCAGCTGTGATCATGCAATGCCTAGCGAAAGCGTGGCGTTCTATCCTGGCTCAGAGAGGTGGGCTTCGGAGAGGGGGGCAAGCAGCATGGTTTTCCTGCCTTCTCAGGCGCTTCTGGAAACCAGCCTAACACTGCCTCAAAGGGCACCATGAAAACACATTCTTCATGCATCCAAGATGGTCCAGAAAATAAACTCTCTCAAAAATCCCTCTATGAACTCTTTTTTCACTTAACGTTAGCTCATGCGGTGAAATTATCCAGTAAAGCATTAACAGGAATGTCCCCAAAGAAGCAGGGGTTTAAACTTGGGTGAGGTAAAATACAAACATGACTTACAACGTAGAGAGCGAATGCAGCGTATCAAAGGAGCCAGGTGCCACGGTGGTGATCTGGTTGTCATACAGCGAGAGCAGGCGGACTGAGCTCAGGCCCGTGAAGCTGTCATTTCCCACACAGCTCACACGATTGCTCCTCAGCATCCTGAGAAAGGAAGGATCAACATTTCTTAGCTTAGGCCGAGCAGGGGCTGGAGCTGAAGTGGTGGCTCAAGCAAGGGCCAAGAGGTATGACTCCAAAGGGACTGCTGCCGGTGGAGGAGCCACAAGCGCAGTGACCCCCGTGCTGCCTGCCACCTCACCGAAGGGACCGAGTGCAGTGTGTGTGGAGGGGACTGGAAAACAGAAAGATGGGTGGGTACGTTTCGCAGAGGCAAAGGGTGTTTCCTCTAAGCATCTGTGTTGTTTTTTTTTTTTTTTTTTTTCTTTCAATACCAGAATCAGTATTGATGAGTTTGTTAATTGACAATAAAATAAATTGATTGAAATTCCCCAAATCAGAGATACACAGCAGCTCCCTCGTCATGTGTCCAAGCCTAATGACTCCAGAACTGCTATTTACATGGACCAGAAGGTTGTACCAGCAGACCTCCTCCTGAGGCCCCTTCAATCTGAATTTTCTTAGGACAAATTCTAGAAACCATTTCTACTACATTCTGAAGTGTTTCAATTAAATGAAAGCAGGTTACCCTGACTTCGCCTCAGCATGACTCTAAGATTTAGTAAAAATTTCAGAATACTAAGCAAGAAACACCTATTCTAAAATATCTCATATTTCTGTAAAACATACAAGCTTTGAAGTCTGCCATTTTCCTATTGGTCCATCAAAAATGGAATATTTTTCCCCCATGCTCTTGTCTAAGAATAGCTGCTTCTAACAATTTTAGCAGCTTTAAATGCAAAGTTAGAAATTGTAGGCCTGATTTATTAAAAATACCTAATGTCTATCTATGGGCAGCTGAAGCCCCAGAGACCATTTAGTCTTGGCTCTGCTCTGCTGATCAGAAGGACAGGCTCTCTAAAGAAGGCCAAGAAACTGTGGGTTGTATAAACATCTTTTTTTCAGTGGAAACAGCTAAACCGCCTTCATGGAAAGAATGAAATGAGTTCAAGCTATAGTGCTTTTACTCCTCCCTTCACTGTTGAAATGACATTAAAATTACTTCAGAGAGAATAATTTCCCACATTTCAATATCCACCAGAATAATTTTTTCCTCTAGCAAAATTCCCAGTAATGGTTGAGCTGAACTGAATCAGACTCCATTACGTAAAATGTGTAATTCCCGTGCAAAATTCTGTTACTTTGAAGCAGATGATTATTCCCATTTCTGTTTCTGCAGTTGGATGTTTACCCATTCTCAACCGCTTCATCATTTTAGGGGATTCATAGAGTTTCTGTAGTTAAGTACCCACAATGAAAAATTTCAGCTACATTCTATGCATAATTAATAATTAACGAATTAATCTAATGTATGACAACTTTTTGTAAAATAGGAACAAAAACTAATATATGTTTGGATAATCCATAGCTAATCCTCCAAAATAAAAATCTTTAGGACAGACAGAACATTACTTTAAAAAATATCTGGCAGAAAAGAAGACTAAAACCACCCAAATAATTACACTTACAGTGTTTTGAGACTTTCTAGTCCTTTGAACATTTTGTGTCGAACATTTTCTAAGCGGTTGCTAGTGAGCAACAATTCATTCACACCAGAGGCTCCATCAAATGCTCCTTCTTCGATATCTGTAATCTTGTTATTGCTCAGGTTTCTATTGCATATTAGCAGAAACAGAGAAAAACATGTTTTCTTTTTTAAATATCCTAAATTAACTGTTCAATTCTGCAGACTGCACAGATTTCAAGATACTGAGTTACTGTGTAAAAGCAATGAATGTATTGTTCAACTCCAAACCAATAGAAGCAAAATTCAATGCCCTGCTTAATAAAAAAGTAAATATTTTTAAAGCAATCTTTGGAAGATGTTTTTAAATAATAGCAATTACGCAGTCCATTCTGCCTCCACAGAAGAACATCTTTTTATAATTTTGAATCTTGACACTGACCGTATATTTTTTTCATGTCTTCAGTCCTTGTAGGGTCATTAAACAAATTAATAACAAAATGATATTGTATGAGTACCAGCACAACTAACCACTCCAATTTCTTTACTTCATCTTAGTAGACATGAATTTAAGAAAACAGTATAAACAGCAACATATGTAAATGAAATGTGTGAATGTAAACAGTACATGAAATGTTAATCATTTTTGACATTAGTTAAAATGGAGGGTTTATGAGCAAGATAGTTCATTTATCTGCAATTCACATGCAAGGAAGATCAAAATGTGGGAATATGAACTAAAATACTGCCAAAATATTTAGTGTTTATGGGTTTTAGTTGAAATATGGAAATTACATCCCAAATGGGTAGTATCTGTACTACATATACAAAATGACACATAAGCGGCAACACACATTTTCTTGAAGATTCTTCATATTATTCTTGTCTCCTTTTGTTTGTTTCATATAAATATTTACCCATATTACAGAAGTACATATCTACACACTAAGTGTTACAATACACTAGTGATTTTAAGAAAGCTCTTAAAGATGCTCCAAGACAACGTAAAATGAAGCGAAGCTAAAAACTTTTTATTTGATAGAATTAATGGTGTTGGGAAGAAAATCAAACATTATTCAATGCAACTTCTAGAACAGGATTTTAATTGTTAGAAAAAAAATCATACACTTGCCAGAATGAACTACTGCCATTATCTAAGACATAGAAAACAAGGATTTGTGGCTTAATCTTGAGTTGTGACTCCTCAGCTCTAGCCTAGCTCTAATTTAATGTACATCTTGACTGTGATAAAGGATACAATCAGAGAATCATAGAATCAGTTAGGTTGGAAAAAAGCTCTAAGATCATTGAGTCCAACCACAAAGCTAACACTACCAAGTTCACCACTATATCATGTCCCTAAGCACCACATCTACACATCTTTTAAATACCTCCAGGGATAGTGACTCTACTGCTTCACTGGTCAGCCTGTTCCAATGTTTGACAACCTTTTCATGAGGAAATTTTTCCTAATATCCAGTATAAACCTCCCTTGGCACAACTTGAGGCTGTTTCCTCTCATTCTATCGTTCGTTAATTGGGAGAAGAGACTGACACCCACCTTGCCACAACCTCCTTTCAGGTAGTTGTAAAGAGTGATAAGGTCTCCCCTGAACCTCCTTTTGTCCAAACTAAACAATCCCAGTTCCCTCATCCGCTCCTTGTAAGACTTGTTCTGTAGACCCTTCATCAGCTTTGTTGCTCTTTGGATGCAATCCAGCACCTCTATATCTTTCTTCTAGTGAGGGGCCCAAAACTGAATACAGTTTTTGAGGTGTGGCCTCACCAGTGCCAAGTAGAGGGGGCGATTACATTGCTAGACCTACTGGCCATGCTATTCCTGGATGCTATGGCCTTCTTGGCCATCTGGGCACACTACAGGCTCATATTTAGCCAGCTGTCAACCAACACCTCCAGGTCCTTTTCTGCCAGGCAGCTTTCCAGCCACTCTTCCCCAAGCCTGTAACGTTGCACGGGGTTGTTGTGACCCAAATTCAGGACCCAGCACTCAGACTTATTGATCTCATACAGCTGGCCTCAGCCTAACAATCCAGCCTGTCCCAGATCCCACTGTAAAGCCATCCTACCCTCAAGAAGATCAACACTGCTGCCCAACTTGGTGTTGTCTGCAAACTTACTGAGTGTGCACTCAATCCCATTGTCCAGATCTTTGATAAAGATATGAAACAGAACTGGCCCCAGTATTGAGCCCTGGGGAACACCATTTGTGACTGGCTGCCAACTGGATTTAACTCTTAACTGTTTGGGCTTGGCCATCCAGCTAGTTTTTTACCCAGCAAAGTGAACGCCCATCCACGCCATGAGCAGCCATTTTCTCCAGGTGAATGCTATGGGAAATGGTGTCAAAGGCTTTATTAATGTCTAGGTAGACAGCATCCACAACCATCATTTTCATTTAGTTTCACAGTGGAGCTGTTCATTCTTCTGTAAGGTGCTGCACAAGACTGGAAGCAAGAAACTCGTTATTTCTCATATCAGCTGGCTTATCCGTGTCAAGCCCTTAGTCTCCTAAAATCTTATTTGTTCCTGGTGCAACATGGACACTACTTCACCCACTTCACAGGGATATTTTAAGGATTAATGTTGCATATCTAATCAATGATGCAGTGCATACACATGCTTTATTACTGATGAACCATCAAATCATTTAAACGTTTAGGCCCTAATTTTTCAATGTCATCTGTGCAGAAAGACCTTTGCACTTATCTGAACCTCCAGAAGAAATATGAGCTCCACAAAAATACAGAATTCACTCGTATTGGTGTCTCTGTGACCTCACTGCTTTCCAGTCATGCTTAACCAGTCACTCTACTCTGAATTTAAGAATGTTGTAACAACTGATAACTATATTAGGAAGTTACAGAGCAGTATTATTAAAAACTTTAACTTTTCATTAACATTTTCTCAATTTTTTCCCTTGTCACTTATCCAGATTTCAAAGCTCTTGGGAGCTCCAACAGACAGCCACACTGAGGCTGATTAATATTCTTCCTTTTCTTTCTTTTGTCTTGAACACCTCCTCAACTAAAAAGCAGCACACTAGCTTTAAATGACCTGAAATGTTTACTAAGCTACCTTTATAGCCTGAAAATATGTAATTACTGACAGCATATTCCCTTTTCCCTGTTCTTAAATACGAAGAATTGATATATGTGTGTGCATGTGTATGTCACATCAATTATTTTATTTATTTTAAAGGCACTCTTTAGCTGTAAAAAGTGCTAATCTGAGATCCCTGAGGAATGAAGAAAACTGGATATCTATGGTCTAGCACCAAAACACTGCTGTGCCAGACATCCCTACCTTCATTTTTTAAGTATTGCAGCCCAGTCCAAAGTGGCAAGGTATACTCAAGTGGATGGGTCAAAAGCAAAGTTGATTGTTTTTCTTTTTTAAAAAATCTTTGTCTATTAACTAAAAATAATAATAAGTATTTAATTAATCGTGATTGTGACAGCTGCCAGCAAGGATCTGGATAAGGTTAACAGTAGTTTAAGTAATACTTTGCTTCCCTTGAGATTTTGGCCAATAGTAATGTTGACTGATATTTTACAAATGGTAGTAACTCGGTGGCTACAAAGCAGTGCATTATTTTAATTAATTTGATCTATTTTTACTTGCATTTTTCTTCACTTACTATTTATGTTTGGACCTAATCCTGAAAAGATTGATCACAGAGTCACTAGGTCCAACTAAATGATCTACCCTTAAATATGTCTTTTACATAAGTGAAAGAAAAGGTTTTCGTAGATTTATTTTTAGTAAAAATTGCAACTGGTAAGATTATAAACTCCTCTTAGAACATGAACTGTGAAGTGGACTTACATGGATGATCTATCAAACCATTTTTTTCTGAGTCATTTAATTTTGATATTCCCCTCATCTAATGACAGTTTAATGAAGCACAGAATCAAAGGCATGTCTTGAATGTGCTGAAGGAGGCAAAATTGCCTGGTTAGGGAGTAGTACAGGAAGTTAAAAAAGATTACTGGAACCTTTTTTGAGTAGCTTATGCTGTGAGCTCCCTGCTGTGGCAGCATAACAGACCAGCTGGCTGGACACTGCAGTGAAGGTGCTGGAGCTATACACCATGAGAAGTTGTTGCTGGCAGTGCCCAGTCCCATAGAGAAGAGCTGCCAACTCTGACCTACCTCAGTGATTAATTTAAACCCATCTTGAGTTTTTATTAGAATATACTGAATCTGTTATAGATAAGAACTAAGAAAATTGGAGAAACACAGCAAGGAGTTAACATGCTATGTGAATAGACAAGGTCACTGAGATTGCACTTACATTTTACGCAGCTGAGGAAGTTTCTTAAAGATTCCAGTAGCTTCCAGGACTGAAAATTCATTGTTATTTAGTCGCCTATGAGAAATTACATCACTTTCAGAAAAAAATATTCAAGCACTGGTACAGAATGTTCTATACTAAGTGAACTTTTCAGACTTGTTTAACTGAACAGCTGAAGAACAATAGCATATATACTGACATTTCTAATTCTGATAATTCCTGTGAATGAACATTCTCATTAGTTAAACATAGGCATACATAAGACATACAGAATCAAAACCAGATCACAAAATATCATACACCTAAAACTGCAGAGAAATGTAAAAAGATGTTTTTAATTTTTCTTCTAAGGGAAGAAAACCAAAAATGTAACTAAGGAAGGATTCCATGGCAATTTATAAATAAAAATCTTTAAGAAGTACATATAAACCACTGAAGATTAGTTTACTGTTCTTTAAAGGATATCAGGTGGGGTCTGCCAAACATCTGGAGGTGCTCACTGAACACTATTTACGAGAATGAAATAATTACTTTATGCTCAATGCCTCTTTTAAACAGGGACTGAAACACACTGTGTAGGTATTCCTAAGAATTTAAAAGCAGTTCTCTGACCATGGTTTATTTTCACACCACTACATTTAATACACAGATATTGCGTAAGGACACATTAAACGCTGATTTGTAACACTACAAGATGGTATATAATGAACAAATACTAGCTGGATACTGATCTTTCCTGCCCATCTATGAAAGCTGTATATACAGTGTAGTATACTTTAGCAGCTGCTAGGTTAGGGGACCATCTATATTTCTAAAAATATCTGAACTAACGCAGTATTCCTTATTTCCTCTCTTGAAAAGAAAACGGAAATTATGAGTCTTAGATTCTTTATAAGTTTTAATGGAGTCATCTTATTAAGGAAGGGAATCTGTCCAGGTTTTATTTAGAGATCTTAAACAGGAAGGAAAAGAGATGACTGACAAGGATCACTGTGAAATGAACATCAGCTTAATTCTAAACCCAGAATGCTTTTCAGAATTGCCTTATTGCAAGACAAGATTAAAAAAACTCTAGAAAATAAAAGAAAACTGCTCATTCATCCTTCCTTCCTGCCTATTCTCAGTGATAGCCAGAAGGGAAATTAAGGTTGTAAATCTGAAGGTATGGCTGTATAGCTTCAGCACAGAACCAAACTGAGTGAAGACAGGAAGAGGTTTTTTTGGATATACACAGAACACGTGTATACCAAACTGAAGTACAAGGAACATGAATTTCAAAATATGTTGCCATCTCTGAAAATCCACTGAATAACTTAATGTGATTTTTAGTGGGAGCATATCAAATTAATTTTTGAACAGTGTTAGTTACCAAATTTCTTCATTATTGGCAATAGCTTTTTTTCCCCTGTCCATCAACAGAAGCACCAAGCATTCTATAAATGGTGACATTTTAAAATACTATTTAAGTGATATAACAACTAGTAGAATGACTTGTCAAAACATTTATTGATTCTAATACTAATTCCTTGCTGTGCTCTATTACAAACATTTCTAACCCCATTGAAAAAGGCAAACAATTTGATCCTTTCCTCTTTGCAACATCCTTTTACATATTAAAAATAATTTACTTGGTCTTCCCTCAAGTTTCTTTCACACAAATGCATTAAATCTTTCCAGTTTTTCCTCAGAAATCTTTTTTTTCTAGATGATTCTTGTTCTTTAAATTTTTTCCAAGTGATCCATATACATCTTGAAAAGTGAAGTCCTCGACACAGTATTCCAGCTGATATTTTACTACTGTTATGTACAGTAAAACAATCATTTCATATAACTTACATACCACACTCCTGTACATGTATCCCAAAATGAAATTTGTAGCAGTGCCCAATGGCAGTCCTTCATGTTTAATATGTATGATACCACCATAGCCTTTTATCTTGAACTAGTTACTGATTATTCCTCAGTTTTGTGTTTGTGGTGCTAATTAGTTTTACCTAATGTCATATGTGGAATTTGAATTTTTATTTTATTTAAACTAGTCTTATTCTGCTATCAATATTACACAACAATTTTAAGAATTTTGCACATGTTTTGAGGATTTTCAGTGTTTGAGAAATTCCTCCATACTTCTGTATGATGGAAAAGAAGCATGGGTTGAATGACTGTACTGTGTTTGGTTAAAACTGTAGCACAAATCATACCTTCTCCCTAATGTGGTGCATATGGTGATATCACGAATCATGCATCAACACTGAGGATATACCCACATGTAAAGGGACATCAAGAGTTACAACTTATGGGTTTGTGGTCAGAGCAATGACCACATGGATCACATGGCATTTCTATGGGTTGAGATTGCTGGCTTTAGTTCTAGAATTGTTAAATATATGTGCAAGAAGTTTTCATTCTATTATCATGGTAAGTGATACTACACACAATTATTACAGATGAATGGAAAATGAACAGATGTGGTGGTATCTTCCTTCTGGATCTTAATATTATTTTTTGAACCCAGTGCTCTTTACCGATAAAGACAATAATGGTAGTTGTTACCTGTCAATCACTGGATTATGAAAATGATCTTAAAAATACTTGTATATGGTTTATTCAAATAAAAGTACTGAAATGTCATTCTCAAAACAAAAAAGTAAACAAGCATTTGATGATGAAGTCTAAATATTCTGTTTTTCTGTTTTATTTGATGATTTTTCCTGTTTTATTAACACAATAAGATGTTTGCATGTTTTGGAACAATAGCCAAACCTTCCTGGAATGCTACATACAGAAGTGATATTCATACTTTCGAAAACTATCTTGTTAGGATCTGGTATTATATCAGCGATTGTAAAATCATTATAAAAATTGAACATATAGGACTGAAATTGTTTTTATTTAGTGTTCATCCTGAGGGCTCTAGTTAGAGTGCTTTACCAAATACTTCCTGAATTCTCCTAAATATTAGAATGCTACATGAATTTTTTTTTTTTTTTTGGGGTGCATTTACAGGCTTGTACTTTATCTCAAATATTTCAGTGGCAGATTAGACAGATCTTTCACTGGTTTTCTGGAAGACTGTGAGCAAGTGAGAAAATAGAAATAGTAAGAACAGCACTTGGCTCATTTATAAATGTTTTCACCTTTTATAATTAAGTATCTGTCTTGAACTATATTAGTATTTTCAGATTAAAAAAAAAAAAAAAAACAAAAAAACTATTCTAAAGAAATAGTTTTTTTTTTTTGTGTGTGTGATATTATTACTGTTGCAATTTACACAGTTGATACTCTTTTCCTCACTTTTGAGCTTTCTTTCCAAGCTGAGTCTCAGCCCCAAACAACACCCTGCAAAAAATAATATAGCCTTTATTATCACTGTTATAGAAGCATCAATGTCATTTGACTCTAACAAGTATTTTCTCTCAAATTTGGTGGGTAAAAGAAATGAAAGGCTAACTCCCTGTTCTTGTATAATGCTAGTAAATGTGAACTGGAAACTCAGAGTGGCCCTAGAACTAGACTGGAAAGTCCCAACAAGAGGAGCAACAGAGGCAGTGCATCAAATACCAGGAATAACAGGATGAAACAAGAGAAAGAGCCGCAACTTTTGCATCAGTGATGCAAACACCAGGAGAGTGTATTTAGCTAGAGCAATTAGATACTTAGAGGAAGTAAAAAACTAGAGAAATAATACCTCTTTCTCCTCTAGAATACTTGCAAGGCTGTTGAAATTTTTATTACATCAAAGACATGAAGAACAATTTGTATGGTTTATCAATAAGAAGGTTGAAAAGTGACTTTGTTACAGTTTGAGATCATCTTACTTGGATGAAGTGCTGGATAGAAAAGGGTTCTTTAACAGCAAAAAATATAAAAGAAACAATGCTGAAAACTGAAGAGAGGCAGATTCCATGTGGAAGTAAAAGTTCCTATTTTAATAAGATTTTAACAGAAGTGAAGGGAGATGATTAACTATTGTAACACTCAGGGAAATTTAAACACTCTCAGGGATTTTTAATCCACTGATACCTTCAATCAAGACTGGATGTTTTCTGAAAGAAGTGCTGTAACCAAACATGAATTATGTTTTAGTCAAACACAATTTTTTTGTTGATTGAAATTTGAGAGTTTAGGATACACAGCAGATGAAGCTTGATGACTTAATTGTTTCTTCTGAATTTAATATGTATGAATCATAATTATAGAAAGAAAACACTTGAAGTTTATCTTCCACATGTAAATAAATGATAAGAAAAGCAACAATTAAATTAATCAATATTATTATTTCTACAGGGCAAAGAGAATTAAACATGAATCCTACTAAGAATCAAGACAATGCATGCTTGTCACTTCAGAAACTCCATTTCTCATTTCTTGGTTCGGTACCTGTGATTTTTACAATCATTATTTTATGATCTCCTCCTACACTTTAACCTGTTACCCATTCCATCAGTTTTTATTCTTCAATTCAAGTAATTTTATCTCAAAATATTACAGCATAACATAAAAAGTATTTCTCAACTGAAATCTATCTCCCTTTTCCCAAGACTGTGTGTCAACTTTTTCTTCTCTGGCAGTACTTTATGAACAGTAAGTCAACAGTGTGAACATGGGCAAAAGCTGAGATATGTCACTTTTTCAACTGAATTTGCCATCATTCTGGGCACAACTAGAATTACCAGTCAGATCTGTAATTAGAACATCACTAAGTTCAACTCCTTCTCCCAGGTGAGACAGACAAAAGTCTTCATCTCTATTTACACAATATTTCAGTTTCAGATTCCTTTTCCTGTCTAGATATTCAAAATCCTTAACCACGGTCTCAGTATTTCATACCTTCAATGCTGTACTGTTGCTTTGATGCCAGCAGCAGACCGATTATCTCTTAAGAGATGTGCTATACTGTTCCTCATCTCACCCCTATGGGTCACAACTTGATCACAGTACGCCCATCTCCACATCTCTGTTCCTGCTTTACTACAACAAATCAAAGTCCTCTTTTGTCCCTCAACATTCTGCCTTGTTCTTTAAACTGAATCTCCTAGGAAAAAACATTTATTTCCTCCTGCCTTTGCTCTGCCAACGGCAGCCACTTTCATCTCCTGTCTTTGTGTTGATACTTCAAGCATCTCTGCATTCCCTTTTGCACTATGCTTTGTGCATGGGAAAACCTTGTAAAGCTGTCTTAATTTTATCTTTCAGTGCCTCCATGAAGACTGCTTCAGTTGTAATGCCTACAAATCATTCCCGTATGGCACTTATTAAGCAAGTAATAATCTGTGACTTCTTTTCTGTTCATCTCTGTTCATTATATTATTATCTCTTCTTAACCCAACTCTGTCTTGTTTGTCTTCTTTATCTTCCTCTGGTCTCCTGTCTGACACACATGATGTGTGCTTTGCATAAGAAGAATCAGCTCTATCTTATTAAACACCTAGGTAGAACTTTTTAAGACATAATTTTGGTTACTGGATGTCCTATGTGCTCTTGTAGTTAAAATAAAACAGCAAAATTAACCCCACCACCTTTCAAAAAAATCCAAGTACTCATGTACTGGAAACATTGAATAGTTACCTTATTTATTTATCAAAATTTTTTAAGGCTACATGGTACTGAAATTATTTTTATTAATATTATTTTGAATTTTATTAATAATTCATTTTAAAAATACGGACTTTTATTAATAATAAAATAAATAATTTTAATTAATATCTAATCCTTTGAAGTGCACCACAGAGGCTACATTTAATTTTTGTTGTTCAAAAAAGTAAAGCTGTGGTTTCATATTTTAAAATTTTAGTTGGTTTTTCCATAAGCAAACAATGCTTTATTATGGGTTCAACTTACAACTCTGCTGTGTACTGGGGGATGTGATCAGGAATTTTGTTGAGTTTCTGATTGGAGCAGTCCACTGTGGTCCCTTCACAGCGACATTTCTCAGGGCAAGCCAAATCTGCAAAGCAGTCTCCATTTAATTTGGATCTGTAATCTTCAGTGCCTGTGGAAGAGTCAAGTCAAAATACAGATACTGAGTCAATAAAGTATAAGATTTGGTTCTTGTGAGAAGGTTGAAAAGATGTCTGCAATGCAGATAACGGGTGGGCAACTTGGGAAATGTATGATAAACTTTGTGATACTGAACAGACACAAGGGCTTCAAGAGAGGGTTAAATATAGGGGCTTAAGATATTCTGGAAAAAGAAACTGTGACCAACTTCACATAACAGGATAACATTAACTTGAGCTTTTCACAGCTGTACTTTCTGCTGATTATGTTGTCAGCCAATCTAGCCTTGTTTATAGCTAATCACACAAATGTCACTGATTCTTTTAGAATTTATTTTCTTTCTCTGTATCAAGAATAAATAAATCCTGAATGCCACCTTTTCTTTTTCTCTTGTTACAAATTTGTATTGTTGACTGGACTTCATTAACCTCTGTGTTTTTGTTTTTTGTTGTTGTTGTTTTTTTGTTTTTTTTTTTTTTTTAATACTCTTGATACTCCATATCATCTTAAACACATAAAATCGAAAGCCCCGTTTTCAGCTTTAATTTAAAAAATGTGTGATCCTGACTTAAGCCTCAGCAGCTTGCCATGCTGTAGAAAGCTGCGTGACGTTCCATGGTGCTTGACAGAACCATGTTTTACTCATACCTCACAACCACATGGTTAGATCAAGCACAACAGAAAATCTCGCTACATTATCAAAACTGCATCCATTAGGCCAAGGATAAGAGCAAGGGAAAAGAGGAAGGAGCAGGTATAAGTTACAGAAGCATTTGAAGTTTAATACTTGCTTACATGACATGGCATTCTTATTACTGAATGTCCAGTGCCACAGTAACAGTATTACTGTCACAGATTAAATAAAAAATACAAAAAAAATGAACTATATTGAAAGTTTCCTCCACCATTTCCCAGAGTCAGTCAAAGAAAACATCCTAAACATATCAGGAGAAAACATCCAGTAAGGAACTGAGGGTGGGTGACAAAGAAAACAAAGAGAAGCTGAAAGGACCTGTGGGTTCTTCTTGGACAAAGGTGAAAAGACTGAGACTAGTAGAAGGTGCATCAGGGCTGGGAGGTACATTGTGATTTAGCTCAGACACTGAACTTTACTTACAGCCAAAATGGTGAACTCCTGCAAAAGTAAAGATAGCCAAGAAGGAAAGAAAGACAGAGTAATCCCAATTAAGACAAAAACATGAAGTAAGATCTCATGTTCTTTACTCAACTTTAGTTTGATTAGATGATGTTGCTAAAGGGTATTGACTTCAGCAGAGAGAAAGAATAATTCATTTTAAGTGGCATTAACAAATGAAGAAAATATTGGGGATAATTACAGATTTCATATAGGATGATAATGCCTTCCATGCATTATTCTTCACTATTTTGAACACATTCTTTAAAAGCTGTTCCCTTGAACATATATACATGCTATGCCACTTAAAATCTCAGTAAACCAAAGAAACATGAAAACAGATTCCTCAGTGGAGGAATAAAAAAACCCCAACAATCATCACATATTATGTTATTTAGTGTTTGTAAATGTCTAAGTAACACATATAGCTACAGGGAATATTTATATGAGCTAGCAGACAAACAGTATTTTTTTCAACTTAATGGCTGAATAACTTTCAGTCTTCCAAATAACTCCAGTGAAATTCTACTAAGACTTCCTAGTATCTGCAGACCAAGATCTCCCAATGACATATTTAAAAAAAATATAAAAAATATTTAAGTTTGTAAAGAAATGCTAGTATTTTTACAGTATTTACCGAAGTGTAAAGAAATGGGTTTAGAACTTTAAAATATCCAGTAGGCCAGGCTACAAATATATATATATTTCTTCTCCTGTGTCCAGAGTAAATCACTGTTAGCACTTCAAACAACTAAAATATTCAGGGACAAGGTCTTGAACAACTAAAATAATTTTATGCAGCATCTCCCTGATAACCTGATAGAAAGAGAAAGCACAGAATCTCTATTTCAAGAAGCAAGTCTGTAGCACTTTTTGATTAATTTCTTCATCTTCTTATTTTTTCAGAAATAGCATTTTTTTAACGGGTATGTAAACAAACCTTAGCTGCATGTGTGGCCATATTATAAACAGGCTGTGAAGACATTTGCTGGCAAGAAAACACTTCTAACTCAGAGACAAAAGTTGTGCTGGCAAGGTTGAGTAGAAGTCACTCTGTGGCAGGAATACAGCTGTTCTACTCATTAAGGAATTGAGTGGTACTACAGGTTTGAGAAATTGAATCCCCCTCTGTTTTATGCTGCTTTAAAACACATTTTCGCGGCTGCCAATGCTGACAAATTGCTGCCTTATTTTGTATTTCATTTTATTCATATTCAAACCAACATATTATTATGAGGGCATGAAGAACTTCACATGACTGCTGCAAATTTAAGTGATACATCTCACAGCATTAGAAGAGAGCTTTTAAACGTACCAGCTGAAAAGACAAAGACTAAGACCACTGCGGAATGACAATATACCTGTAGTACTTGAAAGAACAAGTGCACTGGTGTCATAATCAATTATTGTAGATATTTTTCTAGATATTAAACTATGGTAGAAAACCCTGCTTGCAAATCACATACTGTAATTCATCAATGGATTCATTATTCCCTTGTTTATTTTGCCAATCAATCATTTATAATCTGTTAGGAACAAAATGCAAGTGCATCATTGTTTTTTTATCTGTTAAGAAATCAGTGCACGCACCTGACAAGCAAGGTAAAATAAAGAAAGAAACACATTTCAAAGAGCTAGGGCCAACGCCAGTAAATCTTCTGTGAAAATATCACAGACTTATTGTAGCTTAAAGCGGTCTGTAAATTGGTGTTTCACCCCAACTCTAAAGGGTATTTTCCTTAATGGAAAGCATTTCTGATTCATTGTATGTGTGTGACCACAGAATGCCTTTAATGAAGAATATCATCTTTCTTTTCCAAGCATTCCACTGTGATTTCGTAAACACAAGGAGGGTGAGCAAGCAGTAGCTGCAGCCAGTGTAAAGCAAGAAAGCAAGACAAGAAATGTTCATTTGTAAAATGTTTATTTTTTTAAAGCTGTACTAGCTCTTTGATGGTAGTATGGTTTCCTGTGTTTAAAAGCAGCTTAGGAGCTACATTTTAAAAACAGTAGTTGCAGAAAGGCAAGGAACAAGGTAAGTAAAGGTGTTAATTGAAATATGAACTAGCAGGTGCAACCTTCTAAATAATTTAAGTAGAGGTATAATTTTGGTAGGTTGTGTGCAAATTTGTGAGACAAAAAAAAAAAGTAAATGGAGCTGCATGCTAAGCTCTTATATTCAGAAAACAGAACTACTAGTACTCTACAAAGGAAAACTATGTCTAGTTACAGGTATTGACTAATGTTAATACACATGCATCAGTTTCCTAAAAGCTATAACAAACTTTGCTTTTTTGGGGAAAAGGAGAGAGTATCTGCAGTTAGTCAATCTTACTGCAGAGCCAAACCTACCTGGAATGAAATACTGTTCTTTAGCTAAATAAGGAGAAAAAAAAAAATAGAAGATGCACCTGAATGTCAGCAAGCAAAGAATGAGTTTTATTAGATTAAGTATGGACTACAGTTAACTACAGATAATTAAGTGAAAAAATGTGTATTCACAACGAGAGCTGATAAACAACAAAGTGTGAATAGTCATAAATGTATCCGGAACATGGATAACAAACAGTTCTCATCTGGTATTTGCACTCAAGACTGAATAAATTGTAGAATGTGAAATGCACCTGGAACAGCTGGATACCATATGACAAGTTAGGATTTAGAGAAATGTAAGTAGGAAATGGAGTGAGATTAGAAAAAAGAAAACAGTAAATTTCAGTATGAGGTAAGTTGCCTGTCTAAAATGAGTATGTCATGTTTCCATATTTAGCTAGAAATTTTTAGATCTTTCACATACTCCAGAGCCTTGTGAAAATTTTATAAAATGATTTATGTTGGTGATACTTGCAGTGAATAACTTCAGCATTTCATTCTGAAGTATTATATACTGCATTTCTTTTGTTAGATTTAAAGCTACTCAGAAATAGTGCCAAATATGTTAACTATAGTAATGTTCCGTGATCCCATAGTCTATGACTTCCATGATTTCCCCCCCATTCAGTCAAAGAACTAAAAAAGATTCTGCACTGTTTAATAATTCCGCAGAGAGCCAGCTGCCTTCATTAGAACTTCTATAACCACTGTTTTTTCCAATAAAAGAAAAATAGCAGCTGAACTAAGAAAATTACCTGAGCAGCGGAATTTCTTGCTTTTGATCTGTCCGATCCTTTTGTTTGCCAGACGGCGGGGGCTGGTGCAACGGGCACCACTAGTCTCAATGGGGTTTGTATGAAGATAATCCGCAAGCCACTTCAGATGGCAGTCACAGATAAATGGGTTCTGAGCCAAATGCCTTTCATGAAGAAAAAAAAATCATAATTTCACACATTATTTCCCTTTGGTCTCAGCAGTTCCTGATATTTTTAGTACATTGTAGAATATGAAGTAATACTAAAGACAACCATAAACAAGAGCATACATACAAGGTCTGAATTGCACGTAGGGGTGAGAAGGTGCCTTTTGCAATGGTCTGAAGCTTGTTGTCATACAAAGAAAGAAGATTCAAGTTGTGCAGATCTTGAAAAGCATCAACTCGCAGGCAATTTATCTTGTTGGCATTCAATAATCTGTTTAATTGAAGACAATTATAAAATTGAAAGAATTTGCTCAGTGTTGCTGCAGCTTCAGCGTTTTTCACAGATAATTCTTTGTGTGCATTTGTAACTAGAACAAGAGCTGTAGAAACAAATACTAATTGACAGTGTCATAAAGCATTTCAGGGAATTGAAGTATCTTATTTAGGTGTTCTGAAATTATTCCTAAGTATTTGCAACTTGGAATTAAAATGTGTGGGTTTATTCAGGTAAAATCACATTTCTTACATGTGCTGGTAAAACACGTATGTGTGGTATTTGTCTGTGCAAAGAAAGAAGCTTAAAGAATCAAGTATCTGCAAGGAAAATTAGTTCCTTTTGCCAAATAAATAAACAAACAAAAAAGGAACTGAACACTGTGTTCATTAGCTGGAAGAGATGTGCAGTGGCACTTTTAATTATATGTTACTAATCAGCATGCTGCCACATTAACAGAGTTGTAGTAAAAACTGGTGGCATGGAATATATCCAAATCTGTCTTGGATCCCTTTTCCTCTCCATCTCCAAAGGGAAACTTTTCTTCCCTGTACCTCCCAGACTTCTGAAGTTAAAGCAAACAAGCCAATCTAAACCAATTCCTTCATGGTTTTGAAAAGAAAAAAAATAAAAATGTCATTCAACTAGATGCATTTTTATAACCAAGTATTTTTGATTTTTTTTTCCCCATTTCCAGCCAGAAATGGAATAGAATGGTGGATTTGAAAACCAGTGCTCTGATAAAAAGTTTTAGCACACAAGTAGAAATTTACTTAGACTGAAATGTATTGTATATGTAAAGTATATCAAGCTACGGACTTTTTTTTAGTACAGAATAAACAGAAGATGTCTCATCCTCTTTTTTTTTTTTTTTTTTTTTTTTTTTTTACAAAATCTGAAATATGTTCTCATAACCATAAACTCTTTAAAGGAAAACAGGAATGCATACCCCTCCACTACTATACTAGTTTGTGACAAAAAATAAATCAAAATGTAAACCTCTAGGTGGTGATAAAACTTGCATTTTCTTTGTATTTATTGTTTCACCATCTTCAGTAAGTTGTTAACAGACATTTTGCTAATCACTACACTATGAAATATGGACATTAAATACTTCTAATCAAGTGGGAACAAGTTTTAAATTCTTTAAGAAGCAATTTTAAATCAAGTCAGTTATTCTGCAGCAACTTATTCCAAAGCACCACTGTTTCTATCTCCTATTTCACAAATTTCTTTTACACAGTACAACTACTGCACAGCCTCCTCTGCTAAATATTGACAATATTTGATAAACGTATCACCATGACATTCTTCTTTATTTCCAGTATTAAATCTAAATATAAATGGTTTATAAGATTACATGTGAAAATTTCCAAAGTGTTAAAATAGAAGCTAGAGTTCGCAGAGTCAAAAAATTGTACAGAGAATATTATAAGAAAACATTAAAAGTCACCAATGAAACTGTACTGCAACTTTGTTTTTCAACGTGTACAACCAGAAACACAACTACGTATCATTTCCACTACATATTTTCTCTGTATAAAACATACAAATATTCCTTCTATGGTTCCCACACAACTTTATATATACTATTTGCTGCTTACAGGGCGAGACAGTATCATATCTTATGTGCTTTATCCTTACAAAATCCACGCAAGAGAGTAGTTCCATCTTAATTATTTTAGGGTGGCATTAACTGAGATATGATCAAATTTATGGATGAATGGCAAGTTGGCCTACAACAGTCTTGACTCCTTTGGCTTTAACATAATTTGTTTTTATTATACTCTGATCTTACAGATGGGATTTCCTGCCAGTTCTCCAGGCATAAATTTATCATCATGTTTACCCTTCTGAGTTATCCCAAAATAGAATAAATATTAATAAAATACTCACAGCAATTGCAGAGAAAAGAGTCCTTCAAACAGGCCCTTTGGAAGTTCTGTAATTTTATTGCCATAGAGGACACTATACCAGGAAATAATAAAGCAAACAAATCCACCATTATGAAAGGCATATACTATGTAATTTTGACTTTAAAAATAAATAAATTTCCATTTTACTGAAAGGAGTTTAACAGCAACAACTTGATACTTGCAAGATCCTTGTGTTCCTGTGAGGTAGCAGGATCACATATTTCCCCAAAAGGTGTGTTGCCCAAAGAGCTCTCAGCAGAATCAGCACCTCACTGTTTACAGCCTTACCAAGGGACCTTGGTAAGTGGATTTGCTGTTTGTAAGGACAACTAACCAGAGAATAAAATAAATGTTTGATTTTGTTCAACTCTTTGCCATGAGCATACTTATTAAAAAACAATACACTTTTAGTGTCCAGCTGCGATACAATACTCAATTATCACCCTAATATTCTGAAATTATTATCACAGCTTTCAGAATTGATTGAATTTCTACGAAAATTCTGCAGGGAGACAAAAATCCAAAATAATTTCACTGTAACAATATGAGAAATTTGATTCTGTTTTACAGGTCAAAGAGATACCTACAGTGAATTGAGTGAACGTAAGCCCTGGAAAGCATCTGGAGCTGCTTCAGAGATCTGGTTATTGCTCAGGTCACTGAAATAAATGAAATTTGATACAATTATTTCAAGCTATTTTCAAAATAGCAAATGTTAAAATAATATATAATTAGAATTAGGCATGGAATGGAGAGAGAAATTAAAATATTTATGTGAGACACTGCCAATGAATTTTAACATAAAACCACTAGAATTGACAGTAAGCTGAAACAAAAAGCATGGTTAAAAATAGACCTTTCAAATTCTTGGAAAAGAATGACAAAAAGATTTACTTTTCCTAATTGCTTAAGTACATTTTGTAAAGAATTCTCTGCTGTGGCCACAAGACTACACAGCCTCAAAATATACTGAAATAACAGTGGCTTATCCCCATTAATTTATTTTGTTATAGGCTGTTCACCACAGTAAAGTCTTTCTTCTATGAAATAATTTAAAGACTTGGTAAAAAACAATTATTATTAATGTGACAAGATGCTATATGATCTTAATAATCAGGCTGCCATATCAGTCAATCTTCAGCAGTCAAAATTTCTTAAATGCTCACACATCAACTGAAGTTCCTCTGTATGACCTTGACTTGTCTTTTATTTTTATGTTTTTATGTTGATGTTTTTATGATGAAGACAGATGTATACCAACATCTATCATAAAAAGAATATTTTTATAAGTTTTTATATGTGCATGAATATATATGAAAATGAAAAATTAAATCTAAATCACTGAGTACATACATTCTTCGAAGCTTTTTATATGGTGAGAAAGCTCCAGGAGGTATGACCTTGATTGAATTTTGTTCTAACCGTCTGCAAAAGAATAGTAACAACATAAAAATACAAACCCCAAGCCAACTAACAATCTAAAGCCATAACAAACTAGAAGGGGTAGACTTTAACAAAGTAGTCTGCTTTTCCTTTCTTTTTCAGTATAATTTTAATCTTGAGAAACAAGGTCATTTCATTTCAGTTTTCATTACAAAAAATATCAGTTCTTATCTGTAAAACCAAACCTCTTAACGTATAAAGTGTAATGTTGTAAATTCAAACCAAATCTTCATTTTGTATCCAAAGAAAATTTATTTTCAGAGCACACAAGATTATTGTAAAATTTAAGGTAGAACTGTCATTCAAAAATTCAAACTCGAGTTACTGTTAATTGACTCCCAATGTATTACTGACATACAGCAATTTCTATAGTAATTTTATTTAGAAATGTCTATAAGACTTCTGTGACTTAATAATTGAAATATGCAAACCATAGGAATGGGGAGAGAAATGTTTTTACAGAACAATTAACATAAGTTGTTACCTGCAGTAAGGTAAATGCCATATTTTTAAACATGCACACATGATTTCTTTAGATATAGTACATAACACATTTTCTTTAAGATACAATATTAGGATTGCACGGCCACATTTCTGACTTCTTTAAACAAGTATTTTAATCTAAAATTGTAGTTTATGTTACTGGCCATGCTCACTTTGTATGTATAGTGACTGTGACTGAAACTTGCCATACTGCAAAGTGTGAATTTACTGATGGAAACAGTTTTCCAATAATTTTTTTAACTTCCAGAGCTTTGCATATGGGAAATATATGCTGATACAGACCTATGGCCCACTTGCCAACAAGTCAAAACAGACTCAGCAATAAGAACACTTAAAATAGGAGCTATTTCTTCACAGACCACAGTATTTCATGGTTATGGAAGTGAAAAATTTTCTATTACGTAGACATAAGGAATGAAACTATTTATACTAAAATGTACAGCGGGAAAAGGCAGTATTATTCAAACTATATACCATGCTTATCTAATAAGCTTTCTATTTCCCTCTTTCATGCATAGGTATCAACTCTTACTATTATCTATGTGCATAAAAGCAATGCCAAAAATCTATTTCATATAAGGAATCAAAATTCTGTGGGATTTACTGCACTATTTTAAATTACTCAGACATTGACTCAGAATCTAAGGTCAAAAAGCCTTTTTTACATATAGATGCAGGGATATTAGCCTATTTGTTTTTCCTTTTACCATGGTCCTATTAACTCTTCTGTTTCAGTTTTGCTCTGATAAAGAGACATATGAGTCTCTGTGTGTGCAGTGTACCTAATAAGGTCATATATTCACTTTGAGTAAGCCTTTCCAAGAAACTATTCTTACAATTGTTTCTTTCTGTAAAGTTTCTCCAGAGATCACAGTATAGCTGAACTGAAGAAAGATTTTTTGCTGCCTTTGTGAAATTTTGTTCAGATGAGATATTTATAAATTTAATACTCAAAATCTCTTAAGTCTGACCATGCTTTACTGTAGCAGAATTTGTTCTTGAATGGCTTATAAAGAAGCCAAGAAAAAGAGTCTCAAAAAAAATCTTCCTAACACACAGAAAATCTCACTTCATCAGAGATGTTTTAGACAGGGTTTATGTTTTTAAAAAGTCTTTAACTAGGAAAATGTTGCCACCTTGCTACAGTTTTCAGGTATATTTTAAACACTGGAGGGAATTCCGTGGCACAAGACTGTTAACCTTTTCCACAAACACAATATTCTTTCATAAGCTTTCTTCGTCTTGGCTGAGCCTTTCAGATTCATGAAACACATTTTGCATCAGACCAGGAGTACTGACTAGGCTATGAAGGAACAAGGTCACTCTTCTCCAGTACACTTGAGTAGATGCAGAAGGCAAACATCTGAATAAGTAAAAACTTGTTGAAGTTAAAGGTCAACACCAAGTTAGACCAAACCCAAGCATTTTCTTTCTTACACTACATTTTTAGCTTAGTTTCCCTAGAAAGTAAAGATTATGCATGCTTATCATCTAGATAGTTTTCTACTCAGCTGGTTAGGTCAAAGAGAGGTAAAACCTTCAGATAATAAGTTTCTAAAAATTTCCTTATTTTAGCAATGGGAAGGAATTGAGAAACCAAATTAACCCAGCCATGAAGGGAATGGCAGCCATCCATCCATTCCTGTTACACACTCTATTTGGCAGCAACCAACTGCCTAACCACCAGGGACAGCCTGACCAGACATTTATCAGATGTGTAGCTTTGAAAACCAGCCAAAGAATATCTTGCACAGTGAAACATGTAGGGTATATGCAGAGGACTGGAAAGGGGAGGCAAAATGGATGAGAAAGGATTAGGCCATATTACTGAAGAGGACTTGCTGGAGAGAGAGACGCTGGGGAAAAATGCCTCTGTGTATATGTGAAAGACAGATATCATAGTGGCAATGCTCCCACATAAGGTAGTCACAAGCTTCATTTATAAATGTTGCTTATTAGCCCATGATGTAAAGATTTGTATAGTGCCAGAGGGGCTCCAGTCTACATTCACTGATCTTATAATGCTCTTAACTAGACACGATATGGCATGTACCTTGAGAAAGACAAGATCTTGTGTTTCTTGTATTAAATTAAGATACAAAGTATTTTCCAATATATTCTTTTAATTTAAAAAAGTATTAGTTCTATATACTGAAGTACCTGACAGGATACATGTGTGCCATTTTTCATGACAAGATGGAATTGCAGATTTAATTTACTGCTGTTCAATTTGTCTACAAATTATAGGGGTCAAAAACCTGAAGAAGTCCTACTGCAGTATGTTTCTGAAAGCTAATTTTCTAGCAGTTCTAATAGAGCAAACTACCAATTCACTGGTGGATATGTAAAATGAACTCCATGTCAACTTTACCTAACATTTCCTTTTAGTGAGAAATTTATAGTCTAATAGACAGACTGTGCAGTGCTGGGATAAATTTGCAAGCTCTTCTGGATAAAGGATTTGTTATAGTAGGATCATCTAAGTATGTCTTTTCTTAACTTACGCCAAAGTGTATGCACTAAAACACATCACATTGTAGAAAATGAGATCAGTAGAAGAAAGGAAAAATAAGATTATATAAATACAGAAGAAAAATCTTTTATACCCCACTTTGTCTGTAGAGATGGTAAATTAAATTCACATTTCCAAGCTTTGTTATCCTCTAATCTCCTGCTTTATCTTCCTAGAATCTGCTAAATTTTACAGAATGCAAATTTGCATCCACCATTCCAGAGAAAATCTAATTAGATATATTCCAGGGTCACAAAGACAGATAGACTAATATCTAAAGGAAATTTGAGTTCTACTGATAAAACCCATAGTAATTAAAAACTCCTTTATATTAATTCCTCATATTAAATGAAACATTTTTAATTCTGGAATAGGATGGGATGTAGTTATCTATTACTGAAAAAGTCAGCTATTAAGTGCTTGAAACTGACATAGCCAGAAATACCATCATATCACAGAACAAAAAGCTAGCATCAGTATTTTTTCATGGAACCTGTATTAAATTTTGTGCTTAACATCTCCTCTCAAAGTCATCCCAGAAGTCATTCTTTTTTATAAATGATCATCTATGTATCATAAACAGTGCCTTGGTGGTTTCTTTTTCAAAAGCCACAGTCAATTTTAGTAGCATACTTAATAAGATAAGATAATGGAGGAAGACAGTTAAATACATGCTTCATCAAAGCTTGCACTGCCTCATGTATAGGAAGTATTCTGCCCATCACCACACAAACGCTAATTAATGCTCTTGATTTTAAGTCTCCTGCTCCTTTTAGTGTTTCACTTCTTTGAAGTCCTGCATCAATACATAAGTGTTTTACCATCTTTTAGCACTGCCAAACTGGCTGAAACCTTTTTTGAAGACTATTCCCTAATCTCTCCTATCTAAGAAATGTACTGTGAACATTTATTTTTCTAAATCTCTCCCCCCTGCTTATCACTGCAGACACTGTAATGTACAACCATCTACTATTCTAAGAAACAAAGGTGCTTTTGCAGTTGTGACTTTCAACCTAATCAAATCAAATCAAAGTAGGTCCTCAGACAGTAGATAGATTCTTCCCACCTGGTCCCCAGAGAGCCCTGTGACATGTAAATCACCTGACACTTTCCAGGAAGATGCCGTTCTCTACTATAAACCTGCAGCACACCATTACTGATTACTACTTCCACACTTACAGAGACAGGCAACATGCTTATTTATACTGACACTATCAAACTAGCTTATTTTCCCACTATAAAAAGTCATTTCTGTGAAAGACTTCTGCCCCAGGAAAGAGGGCAGACTGGGAATGAAGAACACCCTGTTCTGTACAGAATCATTTTTATTTTAAATCATGCAGATGGGGTACAACATACTCAGCCTGATCAGTAGAGAAAGGTTAAAAATACTGCACAGAGATGTGCTGCAACTAAATGCATGTTAAGGGGTCAGAGATACATCTAAAAAACTAGTATTTCATAATAATAAAATAAAACATATTCCTTAAGAAAACACCAATTTGAATATGGAGCAGCAAATTAACCATATATTTTATAATTAAACAATCAGAACATAACGTCTCGATTAAGTAAACTTGGTCAATACAATAGTGGCTTTAGCAGCTAATAAATCTATACTTTTAATTCCAGCATCTACTCATTTATAAAAAGCCTGCAAGAAGCTTGTCAAGAAATCCCAAAAGAATTTTTACTACAGAGAAGAAAGTGTAAGCTGTGCAATGAGTCTGATGTATTGCACAGATGCTGATTATACATGGTAATAAAATTGACAGCTCTTCTTTGCATTTTCCCCATCTGCTTTTAAAGTAAATGGCAAAAACAGCTGTCAGAAAACAGAAAATAGATTTCAGTGATGGGATTCAGTGCAGCTTCTGAATCTGAAGAACTGCAATACAGAGCCAACACATCTCTCATCATATGCAACATCTGCCAGGGCTTGGGGTTTTTTTTGTTTGTTTTTAAAATAAGGAAACAGTAATGGTCTCCCTTTGCTACAGGAATCCTTGAGGCTATTAAACAAAGTACCTTCTTTTCTTTCTCAACAACTGCACCTCCAGAGTGTTTATATCCACTAAATGTCACTTCTAACTTTAGCAGCAAAAGAATTCTGTTGAAATCTATGATATCATCCATATCTAACAAAACAAAAGATGTATTCTGAATGACTATATTACTTGCACTTTAGAATTTCAGGCTGGTTGACAGATTCCTAAATATTTGCATATAAAGAATCACTGTCAGTGTTGCCCTAATGCTTGCTAAACTGTTAACATCCAGTCTAATTGTTCTATCAAATATTGTAAATGACAGATGACTCCTTAGTCTGCATTATATCAAAAAAAAGTAACATGAATTGTCAATCTAAAGCTATTAAACAATTCATCACATTTACCCAAAAGCAAGTCCCAAACCTGCATTTGTTTAATTTTTCATCACAGAAAGGGCCATCTCAGTGCTATGAAACCTACAGCACAATTAATGATCATAGGCTTTACATTCCTTAATTGTTACAGATTCAGGGTGTAGGCAAAATACACCACTTCTTAAAGAATTATTTGCTCAGTACTTTGGCATCTGTCAGAGTGCGCCTCCAGTGCAATTTGCCTGAGTCACCTAGAGTCAAGTTAAAGCCTCTCTAATTAGCCTATTTTTGATGAAAGTTGTTATGCTACAAAAAAATACTTGAGCTGTTCAGCCTATCTATTAATTTCACCAAAAAAAAAAATTATGTAATCCTGCTACACTCTTGGCTCGTGACAAGCAGTGACTTGTCAAGCTATTCTCATTGAGCAGAAACACTAGCTTGAGAGAAACAGACAGTGTGGCAGGAGTTCTTACTACCTGCTAAATAATACATGGACTTACACCATAAATTTGCCACAAAAATTTAAACAAAGCTTTTTAATAGAGAATACTTTTCACAAGTGGTTGCTGCTTACTGGACCACGTATTTAGCAACGAAGAAAGCATTCCATTGATGATGAAACACAAAATAGTGAAAAGAGTATCCGTATTTTCTTTTACAGCAACTTCACTCACATTATTGCTGAGGAAAAGTTATCAGTAGTGAAGAGCCATATGTGAAAATAAAATCTAAGAGTAACAACACCTTTGGAGGATGGCACAGCTGTCAGAGCTCTATGAGGGTTTTTCTGGAAGAACTAGATGGGCCTTCTCCAGATTCCCTTCATGCTGTATAAAATATTCATTTATTCCATGCTTGAGTTATTTTCTTTCCCTTGGCAGAGTCAGAGAGGTCTCTCAAGGTGCCTCTTCTACTTCAATACCCACCAGAAACTTGCTCAAAACCCCTGAGCTGGAACAGTGTTTATTCTGGTCAGCACCTACTTCCAGGATGTCTGGAAACCAGCACTGGTTTCACATGTTTCTTGTCCAGTTGTTGTGTTCTGTGTATCTATGTCCTCTTGACTGTTGAAATTATCTTCTGTCCTCTGAACTTAATTAGTTTTAAAGATAGGACACAGGGATATGAAGAAAGTCAAAGATGTGAACAATGGCAGCACAGAACACATGCTAATAAGGAACAAATTAAATATTCCACCTACAAATGTCTGACAACTAAAATAAGAAAGTTGTTATTTTTTTAAAACAAAACAAAACAAAACAAAAAAAAAAAAAAAACAGAACAACAACAACAAAAAAAAAGCATAAAGCCACATGATTTACTAGTAATTTTCAGATTAGGAAGATGTTTGAGTAAGAGCATGACAAATGATTTCTCTTGTGTGTGTTAAGCAGAGAGGATTAGCTACCAAATTAGCAAAACCATCTATTTTTGAGGCAGTGAAACAGAAAATATTTTACATTTTGCCTGAGAAATATTAAGGTAGGAATCCCAAAGATAAGTTAAATGTCATTCAGTGAAATCTGCATTGGCAAATTAAATACATTAAAGAAGTTAATACCTCAATAGACTCCTTTACCCAATTTTAATGTGTTTCACATTTATTCAGTACATTGCCTCATGGATAATGCATTATTCATTATTCACATGTAATTATTCTGTGTTTGTATGCATATATCATATGAAAGATGTTAAAGTTTTAGCAAATTTCTACATCTTTGATAAAGCAAACAAACCATTTTGGTTTATACTGCAACAGACATAAGTACTGGTTTTGACAAGAAATAATGACCTTCCTGAGAGCAAAAGTATATGTAGAGAACTGTATTCACATCATTGATGACATAGATGAACAATCTAAACTGAGTGTTACTTATCACAGGGAGTGGCAAGCCATAAAACCTTTCTAGTAAAATGATGAAGTATTATTAGGTTTATTTTCATGCAAAGATTTTCAAAGTTAATGGCCGTATTTGCATTAACAGACTAAACAGGGCCAGAGACAGCTTTTAAAATTAGGTGCTGCAGAATGTGCAAAAGTTTAGTCTCAGTGTAGACTGAATCTAAAGTTTTAGTTTCATGTCAGCTATTTTGCACCTGATATTCCATTTCATTAGGAAACTTTATTGGTCCTCCTCCATATGTAAAGCCATACTCCTGTGAATTCTTTTGAACAAACTTCTAGGGAAAAAATAAGCATATAACTAATACATTATAACTCATAACAATGAATCTAAAAATCATGTACTCTGATATAAGCTTCTGGACATAAAAATGCAGTAACTTTTAAGCTAAATAAAAAGAGCAAAAGCTTTATATTTCACTGAAAAATCTGAAGGCCTCCCCAGTCCACTGGTAACAAGTTTGAATATCAAATCCAATGCATTAGTCAGGATTGGTCCTAAAAACATTGGTCTTAAAAACCTTTGGGAAGGGAAAAAAATAAGATTTGAAGAAAAGTACACATGAAGTACAATTGAAGAGAAGCACATATGAGGAAAGTTAACTTCAGAATCATGGCAGCTATAAGAAACTGCTCACAAGTTTGGAATGTTAGATTAAGAGCTGAGAAAATATCAGTCAGATCATGTGAATTTGTCAAAGGTGCATTTATCTAACAGTAATGTCTCCACAAGGTAGGTATTTATGTATCTTTTCACGCACTTTATTTCAATCCAGTAATTTCTGAGAATTAAAAAACTGGCATATTTTTCTGGCCTCCTACTGACCAAAGTATGTATCAATATTCATAAGCAACTGAATACTATGATAATTATTTTATTTTTTTTATCCATAAGTAGACATCATCTTTTCACCTGACATCTGCATACACTGGTAGTATTGTATGCATGTTATTTCAGGAATTGAGAAAATATTTTGATAATCACAAAGTTTCAAAAAGAGCCATAAGAATAATGAAATGGATGTGAAACATTTCATAGTGAGACCAAAGAGGTCTGTTTAGGGTAGCATCAGAAGGCTAACACATATTTTCCGGAAAATATTGATATGGTTATAGAGGATTCTTGCAACCTACTAAAAATCTTAGCAATACATATTGAAACAAGACCAATGACTATGCATACACATGTATATATAGAAACAAACTTGGCAAAACCTTTCCAGAACTTCACTGGATGTGCAAGACCTCTGGCTGATAGTGTACTGTTTAAGAGGCAAACTATATTTATGAACTAACATTCTGTATAAAAAAGACTAATATTTTGATTTAAACTAAAAAAAAAAAAATGCAGACACTGGAAAACAATCATAAATTTAATGTCTTGTAATTTATTACATCCTCCCTTCAGCATTTGGACCCATTCCTTTCAAGCTGTGAAGATGCAGGGTTTGCTCTCATTTCTGTCAGGCTACTGTAGATAGCCGAATCACACTTTGAGCTGCTAAAACCAGAGAAAGCTGCTTTATCTCTGGTGTTTCAGTTTTCCCGCTATGTGAGTCTTTGAACTGTCTTCAGTAAATGTGCCTAAGCCCTTCCAAAGTGACTTTTCTCTGTTAATGACCATTCTTAGAAGCATCTTTGCATCTTAGTGTAAGAGTCTTTCCATTTAATAGCTATTTATTTAAGGCTGTACTTTGGACTTTTTGTTAAGGATGAATTTTAAAAGACAACAGAAATGGTGAAATTGTACACATGCCAAAAAAACTTAGCTTGGAAAAGATACATACATTGAGCTCTCAGTTCTCAAATAAAATTCTGCATTTACACAAAGCACTTCCCCAGTTTCTGCAGTGTGATCGGGTCACTCACCACTTTATCTTGGTTAAGTCCATTTGTCAAATTCAGTTCTGTCAGATCTCATTTCCTTTCCCTTCTTTTCATTCCTTGTCCCCTTTCTCCCCCTTTTTTTTTTTTTTTTTTTTTTCCCTTCTTTAATATAATTTGAATGTTACTGTGAGAGGCAATCTCAAAAGCTTTTAATCCTGCTTAATATCACAGAGCTCACAAAGATGTAGTTGGGTGCTTGGCATAATAATCAATCAACAGACCTATGAAAACAAAGTATGAGGGAGAATAAGATGGAGGAAGATGAAGACATGAAGGAAAACAGTAGAAATCAGAAAGGTAAGACAAGATAATCAGAAATGTAAGAGGGGAAAAATTAGGAATGTCATGGGAATGTAAAAAAAGTTGTCATGAAACAACCATACAGATTCTAGTTTTAGCATTCAAACATTAGAAAGCTCCATTCACAAGAAAGAACAACTTTATCTTGAAGGTCACAGTAATTAGGAAGTCAGTGAGTTTTTACTACACTGGATTATGAAAGTCAACTGCTAAAATTCCTGACTCCTATATGTTTTTTTTTAATTTCATAAGTTATGTGATTTAGGGTCTTTTGTGCCTGTTACAAAGACTAAAATTATTTATAAAACTGTTGCTTAATTAACAGTGGCACCCCTCTAGTGACACTCCTCTCCAGCAAACCTTTCTCCTCCCTAAAACACCATTGTAGTGACTGCTATCCTTCTTAAAAAAAAAAAAAAAAGTGATAATTTTGATCATTTAAATGGTTTTAATATAAACAAAAATTAAGAAAAAAAAATCAATTTAATTCCACACTTGTTTGCTTAAATAATCATTTATACAAAGATGTGGTCATCAGAGCAAGTAATCCTGCCCTCCTCCCCTCAAAAACACTTATTGCAATTGTGTTTATTTTCTTCTATTCATAATACTATAGTAAGGAAAGAGGTTTTAGAACCACTTTGACTGGTAGTTCAAGACACAGAAGAGAAAATCAGAAGATTGTAAGAGTACCATGTTCACGAGGTAGTCTGGCTCATTAATGTTTTTTTTGCCTCTTTTTTTGAAATAAGAGCCTGCCACTTACTCATACCATTCTGAGAGTAGGGACCAGTACAATTAATAGAATTGCTGCTGGGTCGCTATTTGTAAGGTTTCTGATAGCCTGTTTGAACATATGCCAAAAAGTCTCTGTTCGAAGGGAACCAGAGTTATTTCTGCCAATCACTCAAACAATTTTCACGCAGAAGGTGAATTCTAAAATGCAACCAAGTGAAAAGAGATTAACGGTGCTGAAAAACTAAAATGTGGAAGGAATGCCTGCATAACAGCTGATAAATGTTATCGCCATTAGAAAGGCTATACTTTCTAAACCCAATTAAAGTAATAGTTTTGAAACTTAAGAATGACCTTTAATGCCTTTAATATATGAGCTGTATGACAAAAGAGGAAAGTGCTAGGTGCATTAGGCCACTAGAGCTGGTTAAGCTCAATAGACTGAACATGCCAATGGAAGAGCATCTCATAACATTTCTGGAAAAGGGGAGAGGTTTAAACAATAAATCTAAATCAACTAAAATGATTATGTTCATAATGAATGAATAATGTATCATGCTTTCCTTAAGTCAATGGAAAATGGTTAAAGTAAGGCACACTAAGTAACAAAAGTTTTAAGACTACAAAGATGTAACATTTATGGGCAATGTATTTTGCCTCACAACATTTACAATATAGACTTTAAAATAACAGGGCTATGGGCAAGTTTTAAAGTTTCTGAAATGTTTTCTGCAGGTCACTCATGGCATGCACCCTTTTCATGTGGCCCAGAGGCAAAGGTGCATCAGTGCACCTTTTTAATTCTGTGCTTCCTGCAGAATTAGTAGGTGCACTAAAATTGGGGGAATCTTAGTGCTTAACCAATTATTTTGCTTTTTAAAATATATATGGAATATGAAATATTTCTTTTTCAAATAATATCACATTGATTGGACAGACCCTGAAAGGAAAACCTTAAGTATTCTTATTTGGTTGTTTGTGAGTTTATTTAGATAGAAAAGAGGAGGATTAATTTTGCAGAAAGGGTGTAACTTGTAGAGATACAATTGTACTAAGTCAATAAAGATTAAGAATTACATTTACTGAGATGCTGAATACTTAATTTTGCTCTGAGCTTTATCACACCAGAAGGGAAAAGAAGAGGACCACCAAAGGCTTTATTCTCCTTCCATTTTCACTGACAGCTATTTGGAGATAAGCAGTCCTGTTACTGAAGGCCTCTTCCCAAGAGGCCCTTGGCAGACAATGCATTGCCTGCTAATCGACTTCACACAATGGGAGTTGCTGGCTTTGGCCAACTGACTTCTGTACCAATTGAGAAGTCAGAGTGATACAACAAAACCCTCTCAGCAACACCTTGATGCTTGCTGGTAAATCCAACTGCCCTGGAATGAAACAGCATTTTTGCAACTGGATCTGTCTCCTCCTGCTCCCACCATCACACAATGCCTGCTTCTTTCACAACTACTTAAGCTTCCAGTGCAAACTCATTTTCCTCAATGGTTTAGGATATTACACTGAACTTGGAGACAGGGAGGCTGCAGTGCAGTGCAAGCACACAGTCTCCTTGCCAGCTCTGCTACAAGAGCAGTAGCCATCAGCAGAGAAGACAGCTTCTACTGTCTTAAAATGCCATCCCAAACCAGTTGTCCAGCAGAACTACCAAGGCAATACAAAGTCATGACATCAGTATTAGATTCTAAACAGAAAGCCTTTTCTTTTACTTTTCCAAGAAGAGCTAACTCAGAGCTTCAACATGCAAAATTTTACTCAGTTGAAACTGCATATGTTTAATGTCAATATTATATTATATTTAAAGGGGTTTTTAGAACATTATTTAGATAGAGGTTAATTTATCAAACCCCTGGGGGAAAATAAAAAAAAAAAAAGCACAAAATTGTCAGTACAGAATGTATACTTTAAACCTGCAGTTTAATTATATACCCCAGAAGGACAAAGAATAACAACATTATTTACACCACTTAGATTTTATGCAGCATTGTCCTAGATGGACTGACAATGTAATGAATACAAAGTATTTTCATGCAGAAACAGAACAGACAACATTTTATCTAAAGGAAGTCTGCATTGGGCAAAGAGGAAGAAATAAGTGCTTCAGAGGGTACTGAGGAGTTGAATGAGGTCAGGCTTCCCATTGGAAGAATGGATGGAAGAAAAGGATAGAGGACATAACAAAACATTGCAAAACCACGAGCACATGTTGAAGGCAAACTTCACAAGAACATCAAGAAAAAAAAAAAAAAAAACCAACAAAACAGGATTATGTACCTTAAAAAATTAAATATGGATTATATTCTTACTGTGAGTAACCCGCTATACACATAAGAACAAAGAAATAAGAGGCAGAAATGGATGGAAAAATGAAATCGCACAAAAATAATTTGTCAAATTTTAAGCAACTCTATAAAGGAGGGCTGACGATAAAGTTTAATGTTAGTTTCATGGGAGAAGGTTATTCACATGACATGCAATTAAGCAAAGATTAAAGGCAGGAAAGATGCAAGCACCAGAAGTGTCTGTGGGCCATAAGGTTGGCTGAAGCATAACATGGCAAACTGGTAGTACGCAGCACTGGATTCTGCAAAGACAGCCTATAAAGAGGAGACAACATTGTAGGACAGAGAAGCTTGCCCAGAGTAAGGCAACTTGAAAGTATTATGGATTATTCACATATTCTTGCCAATTAAGTACATTTAGAAAATCAGATGACCATGTTCAGTTGAAAATGCAGAAAAAGATTGACAAATATGAAAAACTACTGAAAAGATTGAACAACACCTAGCACATGTGAAACAGAAGTATAGTGCCAATTTTCTTGTGGTGTGTACAAGAATCTGGTGATGGTGGTATAAAAAAGAGTGAATTAATAATAATTTGGCTGTTAAAACCTATACATCCTTCAGAAAACAGCAGGGAACCAGATCATTTCTCTTTCCCTTCCTCCCTGAGAACTGCGGAACTCCTGCCAAAGCATGTGCTTAGAATGGTGATTAAGATAATAAAACCATGTGTGTGGGAACTGTATAATGGTGGTGGTGGTGGAAATACAGTGCTCATTATGTCCTTCTGCCTCACACTCAGAAGCTCCTCAGCATTCTCAACATTACTGTGACAGCATGGTCTCATCTTTTCAAATGTTTACTGTCAGCTACCATTTTGACACACTGAAATATTATCACATAACGAATAAATGAAAAGAGATTATTTTATGGGATACAATCATTCTTTCTAAACTAATCTCAAGGGGTTGCTATAGGCAATAGTTGCAAAGTACTTCTTTAAAAATGAAGTTTTAAAACAGTTTTTATTTTATGATAACAATATAGGAATGTCACAATCTTTCTGCATGTTGAAGTTCATTAAAAGAAGAGGACTGAAGTCTTTCATGGAGCAACTTTGAAAATAGCATACAACGAGATTCAGTGTTCAGGAATGTCTGTGGATGGAATAATAGGATTACATCTACAAACTTCTGGTTCCTGAAAAAACTGTAAGAGCAAAGAAAAAAGGCCTTGGACTCTTCATGGATAGTTCTATGGAAAACATGATGCAACATGTACTGTCAGATAAAGAAAGCAAGTATTAGGATGCAAAAGGCAAATGAAAGAAAACTAAAATTCCATTAATGTAAAGTCATGGTTCACTATCATCTGGAATACTGCATTCAACTCTGGTCACTGCAGGTCAAAAAAATTTAGAAAACAAAGAATTCCAAGAAAAAAGAAGAAATTAATTAAGACATGAAAGGTTTTGGCAACCAAAAAGATTGAACAGACTTGGAACAGACAAATTATGAACCCAGATGTATTTTCTGTCCCTCTACAAAGACAAAGGAAAACAAACAAAATTTTAAAATACTATATTTTAAACTAGAAGATTTTGAGCACAACCCCTCCCCAAAAATTTATTAGCTCAAAATAACAGGCAGATTTAGAACATGGTAGGGTTTAAAGCAGATTAAATGTTTCAGAGGAAAACTTTTTCCTGAAATTTAGGCAAATTTTCAGGTTTCAGAAAAAGAATCCCAACATACATTAGGAACAAGGAAAATACTTGTCTGATTGGTGTTTTACTTCTGAAGTTGTATATTGCTGTTTCCAAAACATCTTTCAGGGACAACTGATGCAGGCCACTGGCCAGGGTGGAGTGCTGGTTTGATCCAGTCCCATAATTTCTTTGAGAGTGATGACCCTTAAAATAAGATTCGGGAACACCCTTGCAATCTCCAGTAATTAATTTATCAAGGAAGTATAGATGTTAACATCACGTTCCCCCACTAAACTATGTAGCTCTAAAAGACAGTGATGCAAAACTCAGTCTTCCGATGTCTGTAATCATTCAGTGGTTAGCTCCAGAAGTGTAGCGGGGAACGTTTGAGACATAGTCCCTACTTCTTCCTTGAAATATTTTTCCTCCTTCTCTATGCACACAAATGTACATATGCAAGTAAAAAAGCCACTATACAGTTCATTAAATAATGAAAACAGTCTGTGCAGCCTTCCCAGGCAGGCGCTGTGCATGGATTTTCTGAAGTAGTCAGAGGGATTTTTCTGAGAGGGGTGAAAGGTAGAAGTATTTTTATTATATAGCTGAATGACTGAATTGGGCCAGGTAGGGTCAGCCAGGTCAGTCTTAACAGCAGCAATAATGAACTGATAGACATGATTATTATTCACATCCTAAGAAGAAACCACAGTAGTTCAGATTCTGTAAAGTTCAAAAACACAGGTCAGATATCAAGAAGCCGTGAGATTGCCTAAAAATTCTACTTTAACTTTTAAAATCTTATTGCGGAGGCCTGTTTTCAAATTTTCAAGATCTTACGTACAATAGGATGGATGTTCGGGACACCTCTTCCGTTTCACTTCAGATATCTGTTCCCCTCACCTTTCTTATTCTAAAGACTTAACATCATCTTACATCAAGGTGCTCACAAGGTTTTTATTCTGAATACTTTCTTCAACTCATTTACTCCTAGCCAGACCTTCCTTACCAGGTTGTTGGCACAGTTACTTTCCCACTATTTCCCCAAAGGGAACTCCCAGCTTCCCTTCCAAAACACTGCCTCCACCATCCCCAGTGTAGAGAGATGCCCACGTTACTGAGTCCTTGCCCATCTTGTCAGGAAGCTCAGCTTTTGCTTTTGTTCCTCCCCTGCACAGAAGACAGTACAGCAGTAACTTTCTTTCTGCACCCACACAACCTCTCAGCCACATTGCTCTTGAAGCCTGCAGGCCCTAGAGTGCCTTTGCTATGGCTCTGCTCTACAGTCAGGACATGGTTGTACTTTTTGTAAATGTTTCTGCTGCATATGACATGCCACACATGCTCTTCCACCCACAGGTACACAGTATTAACATGATGACTATACCACAGATCCCAATCAACCACCTTACTTTTGCCTTCTCAGATTACACTCTGAGGATACAGCTTTAGCACAATATGTATTATGGGTGGTATAGGTTGATGATCTTTCAGGAAAAGATACGGTTCTCTAATTGGGAGTCTGATGAATAAAGTGACTGAAGGCGAGTGTCATGGTTTAACTCCAGTAGGCAGCTCAGCCCCACACAGGTGCTCGCTTACTCCCCCAACAATGGGATGAGGGAGAGAATTGGAAGGGTAGAAGTGAGAAAACTCATGGGTTGAGATAAAGACAGTTTAATAAGGAAAGAAAAAGGTGTGTGCACAAGCAAAGCAAAATAAGGAATTCATTCACCACTTCCCATGGTCAGGCAGGTGCTCAGCCATCTCCAGGACAGCCCGGCTCCATCACACGTAACGGTTATTTGGGAAGACAAATGCCATCACTCCAAATGATGTCCCCCCCCCCCCCTTCTTCTTCTTCTCCCAGCTTTCATTGCTGAGCATGACATCATATGGTACAGCATATCCCTTTGGTCAGTTGGGGTCAGCTGTCCCGGCTGTGTCCTCTCCCAGCTTCTTGTGCAGCCCCAGCCTACTCGCTGGTGGGGTGGGGTGAGAAGCATAAAAGGCCTTGGCTCTGTGTGAGCACTGCTCAGCAGTAATGAAAACACCCCTGTATTATCAACACTGCTTTCAGCACAAACCTAAAACATAGCCCCGTATTACCTACTATGAAGAAAAATAACTCTATCTCAACCACAACCAGCATAGCAAACAACCCTGAAGGCAACAGGGTTTATCACCTGCAGTGAAAAGCCACTCACTTGTATAAAAGCAAGTATTCATGAACGCTTTTAAAACCAACTCAGAATGCACTTTTAACTATGGATTATGAGTAGTACATACAAAACTAACTCATAAGAGAACAAAAAGGTCTTAAATATTTTCATATACATGCATATTCCTTTTATATTTGAATTTGAATGTGCTTTCTAAAATTCCTACCCTATATAATGCATTAATTTATACAAATAACAAAAATGAATACATAGGAAAAAACGGTTTTCTGCAAGTTCATCAAAAAAAAGTCAGACTACGCACATTTCAGTAATGGTTTCTGGAAGGTTCGTTGGGATCTCAGTAAGGCCTTTCCCACGACAGTCCACGATGTTGTTACTGCAGGTGCATGCAGCAGGGCAATGCAAGACACTGCAGGACGGGGCCATGAAAGATTGGTGACCTGCAAAGGAAAAGAGTTTCTCCTAAAATTGCACAATACTGTCAAACAGTAGTCCAGTTTACCTCAACAGTGAAACAACACATTTTACACTTCCTTGAAAAATTTAGAGTCAGATCTTCTAAAATAAACATTGTAGGCTATCAAGACTTTTGAACTGCATTAATTTAAATACCCAGTTAATATCAACACGTTGATAAAATACTGAGAGGTGGAAGACAAATGCTCAACTACTGTACTAGCATTATAACATTTTTCAACTTCTTTAGCAAGTTGCATTCAAAATCATCTTGTTAATGAAGACTAAGTGTGATCCATTTTTCAGGTATATTTTATTTATTCTGTAGTTTTGAAAAATAATTACTGATTTATTTAGTTTTCAAAATTTTGTGTAGTCTTAAAAATACATGCCAATAGAAATGCATGATCCTCGCTACAAAAACTGAAGGTGTCCAGCTAGTTGTGTTCTATTCTGCTAATACTTATTTGAGTATAGTCCTTCAGTTATATATCACTTACAGACAGTTTTGGAGTTAGGACATTTTCATTCAATCACACAAAAATAAATAAAAGCTTTGACTTTACAGCTCATACTCTCAGTCTCTGTGTTAGCTCAGCAGATTTCTTCCTCCCACAGTCTACCATTCTTAGTAACTCAGGTGGCTAATTTATGACCTTCCCTCCCCCCTTCCCCCAGTTCTTGGGCTATATGTTAAACTCAACATTTATAATTGCATTTAAACATAATCACTTCATATTTAAGTTTGGTTTAGAATGTTAACACCTCATTATATTTTCCCACAAATTGATAGATTGCACATTTTATAATATATTAATGCACTCATTTTTGTATAGATTTAATGATACAGAATTGCTGTTTTGTAATGATACAGAAAGGCACAAAGGGATGAGAAAGGCATGAAGCCCTCTTTTTCTTTCTTTTATTTATTAGGGTAAAAAAAGCTAGAGACTGCTTTGAAATTCTCAGGGAAAAAAAAATTGACTATGAAACTGTAACTTAATCTAAGATCTCTCTCACTATATTTAATGTCATATATTAACACAGGAAGGGTACACTGATAATGTAAGTTGCAGCCAGTGCTGCTCCTACTTCAAATAACTGCTCATGCCTTAAATTACTGAAAAGGTTAGTCTTTTGAGATAGTAGTTTACAGTACAATAGTTTGATTTCACATTTATGTACGAGTTCCAAAAGCACAAACAGCTGCCAAAACTAATAACACATACTACTACTTTATACTAACAGGCAGGAGTTATTTCACCTGCCTCTATTAAACAAAAATAGAGTGATTCAGGGAAAAAACATGGTTATTCTCCTTCCTCAAAATTTGCATTATAAAACTGTTCTTGACACTTGGGCTCTGCAGCCATACAGTTTTCACATAAGATACATGAAATGATCTTCTTAGGAGCCCTTATAAGTGTACATAAAGGTAATGGTGAGAATACTGTTAACATGTGCATTGTAAAAATGGCAGTGCCTTTACAGTTTGATGTCAGAGATGGTTTAATAAGGACAAAATATTGTGATCGCCATAAAACTCTTTTAAAAGCAGAGATCTATTCAAATTTTGGCTTATCTGGAAATAGGCTTCTGGGGCTCTGCAGACAATCAACCAGTAGAAACAACCCTGTTGATTCACTGAAATGACAGATAGTGAAATTCCAGCTAGTTCGTAATGTTTTTGAGGAAACTTGACACAGTAAAAGTTTGCAGAAAATTTTCAATCTGAGTCTAAAAATATTTAAATAAGAAATATAAACTTGCCTTCTTCCTCATCTAGAAGATATGAATAAAGGAAAAAAATTGAATAGAGAAAATGTGATTAGTAACGAAATGTTAGTCATTTCATTTCATATCAGAAAATAATGTGATGCACTAAAGCATACCGATAACATTCAGAAAGTTACTTAGGGATTCAAAATATTACTTAAACTGCAGAAAATAACAACAAGAAAAAGCAACAACCTGTAAAGTTAAAAAAGACTAATTCCTTGTTACTAAAGGCCTTATGTTCTCAGTCAGTTCACCTTTCATTTAATTTTCTGCATCTCTCCCCCATAATTATACTTTTAGAAGGCTATATAATCTATGTGAATGCAGCATTTACACAAGATTTCTAAGGACAGAAGCACACACACCCCGCACCCCACCAAAATACAAATAGTGATTAAAATGATTAGTTTATTTTTTAATAAACATTAATGCTTGCATTATGCAACAGCTAGCAAAAGCCAATGTGCAGCACTAGCAACCACTGCTGAGCTGTTGGTAGGCATGTTTTAAAACAGAACGCTGTGAACGAATCTGTTTCCCTTACCACTGCAGACAAACTCCCGTTTTTGGACCTCTGCTACGTTGTGTCCCCGGAGGTGGGATGGCCCCATGCACTGGGTGTAGAGGCCGACCCGTGGCCGCTGCCGCAGCCAGTCGGACAGCCAGGCCAGGTGGCAATCACAGTAGAGGTTGTTGGAGTGAAGACGACTGCATGGAAAGAAACACATCAATACCTTTAAATTAGGAAGAACAAACAGAAAAGCAACCAACTACCCCAACCCCCCCTTCAGCAAGCAAATATGCTGAGTTATTAATAAAAATTGTTAATGAGGAATCAATTTTTCATGTTTTTCATTGAAAGTCTGGGAGTTAAATGTTAATAAATAAAACTATACAAGCAGGAAAAATACCTTTTATTTGTGGTCTAATTAACTGGAAGAAAATAGAAGGCTTCCTAATAAAGTAACCTATCTGTATTTTCTTTTTTCTTGTCTAAAAGAAATAAGTAAATATAAAAGAGCTTGAAAGCTACCGTGGGACTCTTTAGTCCAGATCTGTACAAATAGTGAATAAGACAAAAATGTCTCAAGTAAATTGCTCTATAGTGATAATATACTGTCAGAAAAAAAAAAGAGTTAATAAAAGATTTGGTTTCCAATTAGATATATCTGTAAGTCTGGCCATTATTAGTCTCTATAGAAACGGCCTGCAAAATCCCTTTAACAGGTCATATTCATTTTCTGCTGAACAAGACAGAGTAATAACTCAATATAAACCACCTTTTTTCACATCCCTTTTCTGATTTCCTCTCTTTTTGTTTAATCACAGAAAGGGGGATTAACTGCTTTTGGCTCCTGGGGACCTACGTTCTAAGCAATGCCTGAAATTAAAAGACCAAATGGCAGCAAGCGATGGAATTAAGTAAGTTGCCTCTCTGTTGGCAAGGTCCAACACAAGACCATGGCTCCTTGCCAAGTGGCAAAAAGCACTTTGCCATTGATAAAATATCAGACAAATGTATTAACTAAATTAGGTAAATTACTTTTCTCTGGCTCTTTCTTTTCTCTGTTGCTTACATTTTTTCAAACTACAGAAAAGGATGTCCACAGCTACAAATTAAATCCTTACTCAGAATCATCCATAACAGAGTAATGTCATTTTGGTCCTTTTTAGCTGATGTGCTCAATACTAACTACGTAACTGGAAAGGAAGTGCAAGAAATTCAGAATTTAGACAGGAGCCTCATTAATCCATTAAAAAAAAAAAATCTGTAAAGCAACATGAAATGTGTAACAAACATAAAAGATTTTCACTAACTCACTTTTTTTTTTTTTTTTTTTTTTTTTTTTTTTCCCCATAAATGATTACAAATTAAAGGCAATGTATTTTCCTGTACTAATTCTTGGGTGGGTGCTTTGCAAATATAGCTCACAATACAGCACACTCATTCAGTACAATCTGTGGCCAGCTGTAGGCAAGAACACCATTGCAAATCAGAACTAATGCCACTGAAATCAATACAGTTATACAAGCATATTCTGACTGCAAATGGGATGTTACAGCTATAATCTAGGACTCTGACTGTCCATTTTCTTTTGTTTCTAAAATAAATTTTCAAAAGATGAAATATCCCACCAAGAAAGTGTAAATGTTGCTAATTTGTTTCACTGTAATTTGTGGTTCAGAATATAAACTATATTTGAAGGTTTGAGAGAGGTATAAACGTCCATGCTTTCAAGTCTCAGACCAAAAGAATGGAATGAAATTCTATTCTCAAAATATAACCGAGGCCACCAAAAGCCCGTAGTCAGCACTATTTAAGTACTCTTGTATTTGTCCAAGCAAGAATAGTTACAGTTCTGTTATGATATCAACAGAACTACTCACCTGTATGAAGTTTCTTCAGTTACAAATGGTATGTTAACTCGAGTGAATAGACTTACTGATTTCAAAACATTTGTGCAACACAACATGCACAAAAGAAAATGGACAAGCTCTTTGTAAAAGTAGTTCTTTAACAGTATAGAGACACTCTTGAACTCTGATAGAATCATCCCATTCATTTCTGATTCCTATTTCACTGGAAAATCTGTTTCAAAGAGAGTCTCAGGACCAAACTTTCAAATATTCTGGTTTTGCCACTCAACACAATATACAGTTATTTTTAGTTCAGTATAAATAAACAAAAGAAATAACCCCAAACTGTATCACTTGCATACACACTCTTTTCATGATGTTTTGGTTCAGAAGGCTGAAGTGTTCTGTGAAAGTCATAACCTCTAAAAACGGGGACCTTATTGTAAATGCTGACACAACTTTAATTGTAATAGCATTACCGGGTGATGCTATAATTTCATGTTACAAAGAATGTTGGAGAGCCAGTTTAGTTTAATTAGGTCTGCTAGCAGTACAGTAATAAAAGCATAAAGATTTCCCATTTATCACATCTGACAGCCAATCAAAGATTCTTCCATGTTCTTAAATGAAATGTGACCCATTCAATAGCTCAAAGTAAAACAAATTTTTGACTTTCAAAACCCATCAATTTCTTTCTCTATACAGCTGTAACATATAAAAGAGAATCCCCCCGCCCTATTTTTTTTTGTTAGAAGGTGAAGCTTTTCTGTGACTGAATACAGCACTATGGAAAACTCAGTTGAGAAAAGCCCATGAAACCATTATCATAGACATATTCATCCCACATCCTAAAAGAGCTGATGGAAAAGGATACAACTGCTTCTTTATCTCCTGAGTCCCAAGTATCAGCTTTGGGGTCACTTGTTTGCTTTACCTTACAGAATTAGGCTCCGTATACACACACACACACAGACTTTACACTCCTCAACCTCACAATACTTCAGTACTTTTTAAATAGATCTTACGTTTCTTTGCCTGTATACGTATTTATAGACCATGGACAAAAATTGATAGAGGTAAAAATTATATACTGGACTGATAAAAATGGCAGCTGTTTTTGTGGGACTACTTACAATGTTCTGAGTTTGGGCATATGGTTGAAACTTGCCACAGACAGTCGAGTGATGTTGTTATTGTTGAGAGTGCTGCAAAGTCAAGATGAGACATATTAACATGTTACATCTATGTCACATTTACTACACTTTTAAAAAAGGAATAGCTAATGAAGATCATCATGTACTGTTTTTAGGGATGGGTATCGGGTTAAAAACCCTATGCTTGTAGGTATACTTTTCCTCCCTGTTCAGTCCCTGGTAAAACATCGTGGTTTGACCATTCAATTAATAATCCTAAATAAATTTAGGTCCCAATAACCTGTGATTCACTCAAACTCATTCCACCAATGTTGAGAACATCTATGGTGTTAAAGCTAAGCTTGTCACCTGGATGTAAAAAAGAGAGTTCTTGGAGAAAAAGCCTTGATTCTAGGACTCTGTTTTCTCTTTCTAGATTCTGAGAGTCTGTACTTTTGACAGAGAATACAAGATCTGCCTGTTTTTTCAAGAATTTTAGGAAAATATTAACTCTGGGCTGCAATTAGGTTTTCTGTGGAACAGTTGCTATAGATGATCCAGAGCTGCATGTACAATAGAAGAGTTTCTGTTATACAGTGGAAAGATTTGGGAATTTTAATACTTTAGCAAACCAGTAATTTAAATTTTAGACAAGGTGCCTGGAACTTGAGATAGGAACTAGGAACAAATCTTAGCCAGTTGTTGGCTAGCACAGACACATCATACTCAGTAAGCGTAGTTTGTAAAGATAATGAAACTTTATGAACTATACTGCAGTTAAATATTGGTTTTAGGCTGCAAATAAAATGCAAACAAGCTTGACTCCAAAACAAGAAAACAAGCTATAGAATTTACAGTTTTCACTTAGAGATTACTCATTTGAGCAGAATGAGAATGTGCTCTGGGATTTCAAACACAGAACTATGGCACTAACAAATAATAGTTCCCACTAACGAAACTTTTTTCCCCTTTTGAAATACAGAATGCTTTACTTTTTCCTTTTCTGTTTTTTGTTTGTTTGGTTGGTTGGTTTGGTTTTTTTGTTTGTTTGTTTGGGTTTTTTTAATCACAAAGTATAATTTGTGCTCATTCTGAATAAAGTTTTAAATACTTTCTGATCCTGAAACACAGAAAGGTAAATTCATGGCACTCTGAACAGGATCAGGCTATACACTTCTGCATTAACCAAGCAACTAATTACTGGTGCAGTGTGCTGCATTTTACCTTTGTGTGCTTACTCATTCCACATCTTAAGTGTTTTCTTCACTGTGTATGAGGGATTTCCCCTGTGTGTTCTAAGGGCTACATAAACAAAGATGAGAATAACCAAAAGAAGAAGAAAAAGGGAAAATCATGACCTTTTTCAAAACAGAACAAAAGTGAAACAACAAAAAATGGCCAAGTGGGTACATCTGTAAAAGGTGTCTTATCGAATAAATGACAATCAGTAAATCTTGCAGGATTTTCTTACAGTGTCCACATGGTAAATGACAGTTCCCATAGTTCTTTCTGCATAACTTCTCAAAAGATTTTAAAATCATAAATTTTCAATGAAGGGAATTCAAATCAGTACATACTCTATAGCTGTTAAGCTGTTTATACAAGGTGTATCTACAAATGATTTAATTTTCAGTCTCAGATGTTTGATGTTTGCCTTGCTATTTTATATACATGAGCTATTAATTTAATTTTGAAAGGGTACAGGAAAGCATCAGGAGTAGACGTAAGGGATACATAAGGAATTAACTAATTTTCATACCTATTTCTATCTAACAATGAAAATATTTGATTTCATTAAAGAGATGTATTTAAAAAAAGTTGGCTCAATAGTTTTACCTAAGCATTACATACTATTGCAAAAGTGTGATGACTGAATGACATTTTTTTAATTTTGTAGAGACATTAATTCTTTTAATATGACAGAACTAAATATCTTCTGATAGTCTGTTTCCCCAGTATGGCAGATTTTCTCTTAATTGAAAAAAAAAAAAAAAAAAAAGAAGAAAAAATAGGAGAAAAAGGAAAAATAAAATTTCAGAGAAATTCACAGGGAGGATTATACCTATAATTGCTTTCATCTTTCAGAATTGTTCAGATTTCATGTTCATTTTGTATCTTTAACACTAACAGCCTCTAATATTGTGCAATTATTTAACCAATATGTATGACCTGTTACTTTGGTAAACATTTCAAACTGTCACTAAGCAGGATTGCAACCTATTTAAAAGCTTTATCACATACTTGTAGTTTGAAGTAATCTACACATTCTGTGCTTAGAATAATTAACTCCAAATGAAAGTAAATATGTGGTCTTATTTGCTACTCAGTACATATACAGTAAGGCCTGATCTATGTATCTTTCATTCTTTAAGCCATATTGGAAACAAAGGTGAATTAGATACAAAATCTTCAGTACTGTTTGATATATCTACCTCAATTTTTTTAAAACTCAATCTTTACATCATTGCTTATCACATATTTCAAGATAGTGAACATTTAGTTGTATATTTGAACAATGTTAATAGTCTATGTATATTCATTCACAAAATTCTAACTACCTACTTTTTCAGCAGACATTTTAACAGGTTTTTTCCTTCTTTGCATTCATTGAAATTGATGTGAAAATTTTACCACTGACTTCAACTGGTTTTAGAACACTAAAAATTGCAAGCATTAAAAATGCAAAAAAAATTTGATTTTTAAAAATATACATTTAACATTTTCACTTTTAAAGAAAGGTTTGTATTAACTACCATAATAACTAGGTTAAGTCATCACTGGAAAAATTGTTCTGTCATATGTATCAGTTCCAGAGATAAAAATCTCACAGAACATGAAGTTTACCAACAGACAACCAACAATTCATCAACTTCACTATTAGATGTAATACTGAACCTACAGTGCATTTTCCATGGCTTTAAAACAGAAAGTTAACAATAGGCTTGTTATTCTACGATTATAAAGTTAAAGAAAAAAAAAAAAAAAAAAAAAAAAAAGAGCGGTCAGATTCATTCATTCATATGTAAGATCAAGTATTGCTTAATAATAAAAAGCTTTAACAGCAGCATTTCACATTTTCTTTTGTTTCTTGGACATATAGACACCATCTATTGTCAGAGAAGCTTCTTTACTTCTGAATCTTAAAAATAACCCACTAAAAACCACAACAAAAACCCCCTTCCTTAACCTCCTCAAGCTGTTGCGATTTACCAAGTGTGATTCAAACTAACATGAAGTAACTCAATGTTACACAAAGTCTTTCACTTCTTTTAACCTAGAAAGCCCAGAAAAAATGTGACATTTTGATTGACAGAGAAAATATTTCAGGAATGTGTCCTGTGCCTCAGATTTTTTGAGAACTGAGGCACTTTGCTCGTTACAGTAACTATTTTCAGGTCAGGGGTCACTGATGATAATTTTGTTACCTTTAACCTCACTGATGGCCACTTTTGAGACAGTGAGGAAAAAGTATGCAGAAGAGTATTGCAATACTAACCTTCAGTGACATAAATAAGAAATTTTTCTACACATATATATATTTATACAGATAAAATTTGTTAAAAAGAGCAATTAATGTGGACATGCTGAACATCTTAACATGTAACAGTAGTGTTCAATAGAAAAGTGCCTCTTTGAAAAACAACCACATAGTAAAATATAAATAGTACATTGTTCCTTAAACTGAGTCTGAAACATCAAACAGATGTCAGAGGATACAACAAAGGCAATCCTGAAAATGTTCAGCGCTTTAACAGTGATGGATAATTTGCAAAGTTAATTGGATTCATTAATACTGCCACCCCCATTTTAAAAGGAAATATATTATTTTCTTACAGTATCTGCCATCTGCTTTTTTTTTTTTTCTTTTTTTTTTTTTTTTTTAATGGCTGTCTTGCAGAGTAAACGAATATCTCTGCCTCTCCACACCTTCTTACCGTTTTATAGCACATTGCAGTGGATTATTTTAAGACATCTTTTCACTAGACCATCCTGACACCAGGCTGCAGCTGGTAGATAAGCTTCTACATTAGTACTCCCCAGATACTGAGCTCTTGCTACAAGTAAGAGATACAGGAATACTTACAGCACTTCCAGGTCGCGCAGAGCCCTAAATGCCCCATCTTCAATACAGCTGATCTGGTTGTAATCCAGTTGCCTGTTAAACAGATTAGGAAGGTATTTGTAAGGGAGATGAGTGCTGGCAGCATCAGGTGTAAAGAAAGCCTCCTGAAGGGCCAGCAGATCTAGGCCGTGCTAACTGAAACCCTCTCGCAAATACGCTCGTACGCTTGAGACTGTCACACAGCATGCTGGCCTGGATGCTGCCACAGAAATCCCTTTTTGTTCTGAACTGTCTGCGCAAAACAGCAGCGCTGGGAAAGCTCCAGTAAATAATAACTGCACCTTATATTAAATGCCAAAGGAATGCAATTTCATTACATCAAGAAAAGCTATCCATTAAAAGCTCTCAGCGTCATCTTGCTGAAACAATTTCATTAAGGTAAAGGACGGTAAATCACTTAATGTCACACGCATCCCCTCGGTGACCTAACAGAATCCATTTATCAGAGCAGCCCAGCTGCATGTTAATTCCACCCGCCGCGGCAGGGACTGGCGAGAACCACTTTTAGGGGTCTCTCTGCGTGCGTGCATGCCTGGACTGGGTGGAAGGTACAGGGGGGGGTGTGGGATTTAGAATAATTACCTTCTAGAGTATTTCTACAGGTAGAAATAATACTGTCCAAGGTCTTTACATACTTGGTTACTTATCTCCTTTAATTCCGCTCCAAATGAAACTAGTATTTCTGCTGTAACCTTCAGTCAGTGGTTTTCTACGTACTTGGTGCTCTCTGCAATTACGTGCACATAGGATGTTGTAACCGAGCACTTGAATTCTGGACTTAAAACTCAGCAATCCATCCCATACATTATTAATCTTTAAGTATTAAGTTATGAAAAATTTATATTCATTTCTCTGAAGAATATTATTACCTTTTCAATTCAAAACATTGATACAGTGCATACTGCCCAATTAAAAAAAGTCTGCTGAAATTAACAACGATGAAAATACAAAATCCCAGTTTCTCTGATGATAAAAGCTTTCCCTATGAATACTTCCACATGTCTTACGCACTTCAGGGCATGACTTGCAAAGCAAAGATGATACAAACCTCACCTTAACCAACCAGAAGATCTTTTCCAAGCCGGTAACTTATCAGTGTTAGGCAATATATATGAGTAAATGCATGTGAAAAATACTAAGAAAGTGAACAAAATAGAAATGAACTCTGCCCTTCCTTCTTCAATTATATATTAGCTAGCAGGGCTAATGAGGCTTTTACTAAAGCATTTTCTATGATTCTTCTGAATCTATGATAACATTTTACTTTATAAATAAATTATCACACCCACTGTTGAATGCAATGTACCAAGTTCTATAAAGTTCTTCTAGTTTTATCCATATTTTTAATCTGAATTACTACTACACGGGAATAAAATATCATCATAACTGTAACAGCGTCTGTGTTTCTGTGTACTGAAAGCTAAATGCAAACTATGATTTCCTGAATATGATCTTTAATCATTTTGGTGCAACGTTACAGCACCAGTGCTGCAGTGTTGGAATATTTAAGCCTACTTTCTCATGCTTCTTCAATTTTTACTAATGAATTTCATTTAACAATTAAGTTAATAGCCTTTTTATTTTAAAGAGGTAAAATATATACACAGTACAATTCTCTAACCTCTTGAACAATTTATCAAAGCTGTTTGAATTAGTACAATGGCATGAAATGTTACCCTTGACACAATACAAAAGAGAAATTGTTTCCAGACAAATTGGCAAAATCTTTTAATGCCATCAAATTTGCCTAATGCAGTCTGCAGGTTAATCTGTAAAAGGGTAAGCTGTATGTTTGCCCATATCTTATTATCCTTAGATGTCAACGTATAAATCAGTGCTGACACAGCTTCTTCTAAATCATCCATATTATACACAAAGGAAAATCTTTTAACAGTAGAGAAAGCACTTGAGCAAATCTTGTCCTACACAAACTGAAAGGCAGATTTCTTCCACTAGACTGGCAGCAGTTGTGGTGCACCCAAAAACTTTTGGACTCCTTCCTTTAATGAGTCACCATGACCACTACCTTAGCGAAGGGTGAGTTGTTTTCATTCAGATCTTCTTACCAAAAGGATTATTTTGTTTGCACTGAACTAATTAGTTGGTTTTGATTTGTGGGAAGGGAATTTTGCAGGTGGGAGAGGAGAAATATTTCGTAGTTTTATAAATTATTGTCTTTGAAAGATAATACCGTCTTTATGTTGTAGATGATCTTCCATCAGTTATAACCATGATATAAAAGGACCAGACAAACACCAGGAAGAACAACTGGCGTGATAACTTTTTAAACTATGATACAATGTTGAAGACTGTGTGCCTGGTTTGAATAGCAATTTATGGTATTTGTGTTAAGGCAAAGATATCCACTGCATATATAATCCAAACAGAAAGATAGACGATATTTCAGCACCAGTATATTGTTAATTTATGATGTCCATTTAATAGATATACTGAAGCATTGTGAATTATTATGTCAAAGTTTGGTTCCTGATAGCAAGCTGTGTGAGCACTATGACTTAAGACATAAGCAAGACATAATACAAAAAAAAAGGGGACATACTTCTCTAATATTATTTTTTATAATTTGGTTTTAGCATAACTTTCAAAACCACACATAAAAATTTATGATACTATAATGAAACTTTCCTCACCATAAAATTATTGAGCATACCAATAACCCTAATTCCATTTTAGAAAGCGTTTTCTTTTTTTCCCCCAAGAGCTTCTTTTCTTCTTTTCAAATTATTAAAACACCGTGAGAACAGAAACTGATCAAATATGGATAAGCAACTCTGGCCCACCCTCATCCTTCCCCTCTCCCCAGTTTCTATTCATCATCTTCCTCCCTGCCCCATCTCCATGTTGGATCTTTTCCTTGTGAGATCTCTTCAACCCTTTGGAAAATCACTATTCCTTTCTGGCCCCCTTTCCACAAAGCAGTTGATTACCTTTAAAAGTGCCATTCCAGTGACGCTCACAAAACGCCAAACAACAGCTGTCACATACAAAATCTTTCCATTGTCACAGAGAATTAATTAAGTTTTGCACCCATATCTGCAGCATTACCTGGGTAATTCATATACTTACTAATCTACTGCTATTTAAAATGTTAATGTTTATGTGAGTCCAGCTATAAGAACTAGTAAGAACTAAATAAAAATCATTCAACTAATAAGAAAATGTCTGCTTTAAGATGTTTTTTATTTATTGCTTTTGCTGATATATCCTACACTATATAAACATGTTGGAAACTTATATTTTCTTCCCTTTTAGCATATGTTGTCTACTAGATAATGATAAATAAATACCTAAAAATAAATCTTGTTATCCTACAAGAAGAGCATTTAATGAGTAACAGAAGATGTTGCATACATTTGAAAACTACTACCCTCATACAGAAAAAACTGTTATCTGACTCTGACAAAGAAAACTTCCTTTACTCATTCCTAGAGGCTGTGTTAAAAGTTGTGACAATTTCAGTCAACTTGTCTGCTTTACTCTCCTGCTCTTCATGGCTTGAGAACACTTTGTGGTTCTGTGCAAGAGAGGTACTGTGCAGCTTTACCTACTCCTTTGTTCAGAAACAATTACATTCTTCTCATGTATAAGCTTAATGGTAAACATTGCTTAAGAAGTCATCAGGAAAAGTTACAAGTCTTTCTATATCCCTACAGTACCTTCCTCCCCAGTAAAACATTTAGAAAAACTTTCTAGTTTTAGCATATGGTATGCTGGATTTTAATCATTAAAATTTTTCCTTAAGAAAAGAACAGAGTGCATGATATTTATCACTGCAGTACAATCTTTGGAAACAGTCACTGTTTTTAATGTCTCATATATTTTTTTTTACAACAGAATGGAGTTATGTTTCCTATTTCTCAATTCCCTTCTCAATTTCAATAGGAATCAATAATTTCAGATGCATTAGTTAAGAAAGATGTAACAAAATCATGTAAGAATTTATTCTAACTTTTTATCAAACTTCAGAGAACTGTTTGTTTCCAATGACTATTACTATATATTGTGATTATTCTTTCATTTGGAAGTGTTGTTTTTTTTTTTTTTTTTTTTCTACTTGCTGTTTATTTTGCTAAAGTAGTTCATTTTTTTCTTTGCTAAATTTCCCCTGTAAAACACTGTGAATGATTATTTTTGCAGAGAGAAAATATATTCCTGTTCTAGCATGAAAGCCATTTTAAGCACATATCCCATGAAAGCTCTGTTAGAGTAGTTTATTTAAGTATTAATTAGAAAAGCTTCATCTGTAGAACTATTTCTACTTATTCACTCTACATATTAACAAAACTCCTCCCAAGTCTCTGCAACATCATTATGTCTCCCTGTTTAGTAAAGCAGAGTCAGTCTCACTTTCCAAAGTAGTGTAGATACGAAAGGGCCTAAAGACTCCTGAGAGTCCAACTATCTTTTCCATGAGACTTCAACACTGAATGAAAGCATAAACTGATTTCCTTTAAAATTCAAATTCTCAAAAACTATATGCATTATTTTCAGTATTTGACACAGCCAAATAAAATTTAAAGATAAAATTGAATCCAAGTCTTCCTACAACAGTTTATCAAGTCAGATCAAAATAATCTTCTATCTCAATTTGCCTTGTATTATCACAGAAAAACCTATGGGAAACTGCATAAACCACAGTGACATTTGGTACATTTCCTAGTAAAAGCAAAGTCCACATTTTTCATTAGGGTAAATTCAGACACCATGTAAAATTTTGCATAAGTATTGGCACTTACCTTAGCTGCTGAAACCAAACTTAATTCAGCTACCTAGGTTTTATTTATCTAACATTTATTGTCACTCAAATAATTACCTATTTCTGATAGATTTTTAGATTCTACCTATTTTAGACTTTTCCTCAATGGTCCAACTGCCAAAAAAAGACTTGAAAGGAAGCTCTTGATTCACATTTAGAGATTTCTGATTTGAAACTCATCTTCAAAGGCAAATACTCTGCTTGATTTAAAACATAATTGACTTTAATATTTCATAAGAGAGGTAGTTGATAAAAAACAAACTGTTTTCAGCAGGCCAAATTTTAGGAGAGTAGTCTGTAATGAAGATAATAACTTTTAAAATGGTATTGAAATGCTATTTATTTAAACGGTCAGAAAGAACAACTTTTTTTCTCAAAGGCCACAAGGTAACTGACCTTTTTGGCAACAAGTGTTTTAGGAGGCAGTAGAAAAGTGTACCTATTACTTTCTTAATTTCTTCAGAGCTATTTTTGACTTTAATAAAAATCTTAAGTATATATTGAATATATTTTACTAAAATCCTTCTTGATGTATAGCTGAAATGCAGGTGGCTGAACAGACTAATAGTTGAATTAAGATTGCCAGTAAGAGCAAGCATGAGAAATATACCTGTTCTAAATTATTAAAGCAGGTCTTAGACAAGCAATGCATTTGTATTAGCACTTGTACAGATGAGCAGACAAATATACTTTCAGTTGTAGTGGAATTTTGTGCATGATCTGAGAAGAAATCAGTAATTAGAACATCTTCAGCAGGATTCTGTGTTTTTTGACTGCTAATAAAATTGAACTTCAAAAAAAGTCCAATCATTTCCAACAAAGATTAATACAAAATTCAGTTATGCCTTCAGTGACAATGCCAGTTTTCAGCATAAAAGAGGCATCAGGGCAACACCAAGTAATATTAATCAAGGTTTTGAACAAAGGTTAGTGTAACAGGAAGGACTTTGATTGGATGTTGGTGTCTGTCTCTCTCTTCACTAATTCTCCATTTTCCCAGTCAATTTAATCTGTGAAGTTACTGCATTGCCCTGCAGCCTGTATCCTTGCAGTGACAGCTACAGTGTCCCCCAATTGCTGGGAAAAAAATGGAACCAAATGAACACAAAGGCACCAAAGGAGAGAGTAGTAGAAAGCAAGGTTAAACTGTGACAAGATAAACAGGGAAGAAGGTATAAAAATATTCCTTGGTATTTTTAGTATCATTTGATGTTGTATATATTTAGCATCACAATTCTGCCATGATGTTGGTGTATTTCTTTCCATCCTCTGCCAAATATCAATTACACAGTGTAAAAGAAATCTTAGAAAATTTTACATACTTCAAATTGGAATGTCTTAATGTAATTTTATCAAAATCATCAGACCAGGGGCCAAAATCTACTTTTAAAAAACTGGGCATAACACTATTGTTCTTTCAGTGGTGTTCCATGTTTGTTTGCTTCTTAAGACCAGTTATTTTCTTCCTAGTAACCAGATTCAAAAAACAACCCATCCAAATTTATAATCTGGGCAGATAAAGCATTTTCTTACCATCTTAAATACAAATAAAATTCCTGAAGTTAAGGAGATTTTAAATATCTTTCACATCCAGTGAGTACTGTATCACCAGGGAGGGTTATGAAACCATCATTAACATTTATATTAAAAAAAATCTGTGATTAATTTCCAATTTATATGATAATTTATATTTATTTTTTTAAAAACAGCAGGTACCACTGTGTTATCTGAAGAACCTAATTTCTTGGTGCATATTTTTCTCCCTGAAAAAGTAGCAAGTTAGGAGTAACTTTCAGAATTATATTTCCAGAATTTGCACCCTATTTTCTGCCAAGTCCCAGATCAGCAGCTATACTAAAAGTGGACTGCTCTTCAAGTCATTGCCATTGCACAGGAAAATCAAGACTTTGAGACGGAGAAGATAGTTTTTTTCCCACATTTGGATCACCAAAATACTGGATACTGGGCTTCCAGTCTGGGGAACCTGTACAAAATAAGCTGCTCTCTTTTTTTGTCACTTTTTCTGAACATGATTCATTACCAACAATTGGGCTGCATTCGCAAGAGTGAAGCCAGGATGCTTTGTCTGGCATTTGTGAGATGACATATAAGTACTGCATCCAGTTTCAGCCTCCACAGCAGAAGACAGACATTGACACACTGTGCTGAGGCCAACCAGGGCCACCAATATGGGAGGACTGGAGTAGGTGTCATTTGGGAAGAGTCTGCAAGAACGGTGTTTGTTCAGCCCTAAGAAAAGAGGGTGAAGATGGGATCTTATTGCTGCCTACAACTGCCTAAATGGAGGGTATAGACAGAGCCAGACTTTTTTTCACTTATGAGAGGCAAGAAACAAGTTGGAAAATGGGAAATTCCAATTACACATAAAGTAGGTTTGTGGGTCTTAATGGTTTTTCAGGTTTTTTTTGTTCTTTTTACTATGAGGGTGTGGCAGGTTGCTCAGGTTGTCAATTCTCATAATGCCTTGCCCATTTTGATTTTATCTTCTACAGAATCTACACTGTGAACATTATTCAGAAGATGTCAAGAAAGGAAATAGCATGGCCACATTTCATGGAAACTAGACAGCTTCTTCTGAGAAACATCAAGAGGACTCTTGAGCTAACATATTAGCAGGAAATCAAAAGATCATAGTGATATCATCAACCTTAAAGGAAGCAATTTCCTTTAGATAATCTGAGTTAACATATAATTCCCTTTGCTCTGCAAAGACTAGAATAACATACAATAAGATGTTTTCCAACTCCTGATTCAGATAGAGAAGTATTTAGCTGGAATGAAAGAATGGTGAGTCTCCTCCATTCAGTAACTTAAAATATGTAATCAGTTCAAGTTCTGTGAGATTTGATACCTGCCTTTGAAACAGCTTTCTAGAGCTACTGTATGAGATGGCTATCAACCACTGCATTTAAAAAAAGACACTAATTTATATTGAAATTGATGTAATTAATGTTACAGAAAGTAAATATTGAATTTACAACATGTTCTGATACAGGTTTCTTTACTCTTTGTACCTTCACCTGTCTCTTCCATAAAGTTTAGTTAAAATAATTACGCTCAACTACTGGGAAATTACAGAGGAAATGCTGAAATTAGAGCAAATATTCAATTCTGACAGTTCTCCATAACTATATACCAATATTCTGTTTCTGGACCTTCAGTTAATCACCCAATAAATGCTAAGTTCCTCCACAGAATCATACAATCATTTAGGTTGGAACAGACCTTTAAGATCATTGAACCTAACCATATATCCAACTGCCAAATTCACCACTAAATATGTCCTTAACTGCTACATCTACATCTTTTAAATACCTCCAGGGATGATGACTCAATTGCTTCCCTGGGCAGCCTGTTCCAATGCTTGATAACTCCACTGAATAAATTTTTCCTAATACCCAATCTAAACCTCCTCTGGTGCAACTTAAGACTGTTTTCTCTTATCCTATCACTTGTTACTTGGGAGAAAAGACTGACACTCACCTTGCTACAACCTCCTTTCAGGTACTTCAGTTCATAATTTCCTTTGTTTGCAAAGTGATGTTTTCTACACATATCACTTATCAAATGTCTCCTTAATTTTCTTGAACAATTAAATAAAAATAGTAATTCTTGCCGTTGCCCTTCTCTAAGTGTAATGTCCAAGGCTAGATGTAAGACTAGGGTTCAGATCTCCTTCTTGACTAAGCTCCTGGAAAGGCACGGTGGTCTGTGCTAGCTACATAAATACAGTGCTACAATCCACCCAACTCACCCCATGAACACATCATATTCACACCTACTCACATCTACACCTCACACAACATAAGGTGCTCTTCCTTATAGGAACGTAGATAGTATTTACAAGACAGAGAAATGTATTTCCTAGTACTTTCAATTTTAGTGGGATCATAAAGATTTCAGATTAGGGGTTTGGAGGGGGTTTTTTAGGTGTTTTTTTTTTTTTCCCCCCCTGGGACCATCAGTAAAGGAGATGTCTTTAGTATTTATGCTATCATAATAAACTATATGCTGCAGATATGATTTGGACTTTGTGGAAATGCTGTGGCCTTTGTGATTTGTTTTTTAATTAATTCCCAAAAGAGAAAGGCTCTAAATGATGGATATACTGTTTTATGCAAGTTTCAGACTTAATTCAGGATCCTTACCTTTAAAATACACACCAAGATAGAAATATTATCATAGCTAAAGATTAGCATGCTGATTCAGTTTCTGACTGGACCTATCTCACAATATATAAGCATACTTATTACATTCTAAAATACTGTTCTGCTACTAGAAACTTCTCAGTTATGCTATTACTTTTACTACCAAAGTTCCTTTCTGTAGCTGTATCAATTTTTTAATATAATAGATGATGCAGAAAAATGCAGGCTTCTCCTTGAAGCCAAGCTTCTTTTAGACCATGACTAATGATGAGACCAGTTCTGAATAGAAACTCATAAAACATCACTTAAAAAGTAACAAAGCTACTTTGAGAAGTGCTTGCATGTTTTTGAGCATGATAGATTTGAACAGAATAGTTTTTCCACTGAGATGTGCTAGGATTTCACTGTGAGAAAGAACATGGTTAAATTAAAAAAAAAATCAAAACAGAATTTCTATATGTCATATTAAGTAGGCCAGACTCTTGGACATTCTGCTAAACCTTTGAAAAATGTCCTCCTAATCTATTTGTGTGCAGTGCTGTGGGCAGCAGAATGAAGCAATGTACATCACAGGAAGACAGAAACACAAAGGTCTTCCTGTCCAGTCCCCTCTTACTGGGGATACAACATCATGTTTTCCCCTTTGTAATCACAGTGTATTCTGTTTTCAAAGTAGTACAACTAGAACAACCAAAAAGTTCATCTGTCTTTCAACACTGGCAAGTTGAATTAATAAAAAGTATTTCAATAGAAATTACATGAAAGCATCATATAATGGCCTAATACTTCCCTATTTTTATTGATGCCATGTAGGACAGCAATTATATTTTTTCACAGCTGCATGGCACTGGCGGCTCTGTAGTCTTTCGGGAAGCCACTAGTGTATATCCTCTGTCTTTGTTGGTTGGTTGTAAGTGATGAGTCCTCAGCTTACAGCAGGGGTTATAGGTTTTGAGTGCATGACCTTACATTTCCTACTATACAAGTTCATCACAGTATTCAGGTTGTTCAGCTTTTTCAGTCCAGTAAACTGATCTAACACTCTAAACAGAAAGTCAAAAAGTCACTGCTTTCCTTTGTCTTGAAACTCACATATTTCCACATTTAGAAGCCATAAGGATTCAAAACCTGCCCATGAACTTCAGGGTCACTATCTCTAGGAAAGCGAGTATCTGTCTTTTAGAAAAGACTTATTTTACCACAGAAGAAAACTGTGTAAGAAAACTAGTCACACAAGTACAAAAATATATGCTATCAAAACTAGATAACATTATGATTTTTCTTTCTTTCTTTCATACAAGCAAACAAAAGTCAAACTCTTAGAACCAAGGCAAAATGATTTTTTCTACATGAAACAATGAAATATTTAAAATAGCCTGACATTCAGATATTAAATTCAGGTTACCATAAACAAATAGTTATAGTGTCTTCAACTCCATTTCAATGTTTTAGATTACATATAGGACAATTATATGATGCTTAATATAAAGTATTTTGCCAAAACAAGTGGTACATGTTGGTTTTATGCAGAGATTCCTTAAGCAACTATAAAAGTGATGAGGAAAAAGATTTCTGATACAACAAAAGGACACTGTATTGACAAAGCATTATCATCAGAATATATACAAAGAGGAGGAAAATACTTACAGATTTTTTATGTCTACTGCTCCTCGGAATGCCTTCCTTGGTATTGCTTGAATCTGATTTTCACTAAGATCACTAAGAAAAAAAAAATTAAATTAAAGTTAAAATCTGTCTTATATATTTCCTTCTGTGTATAACAAAAAGAATATATAAGATAGCAATTTCAGCCATTACAGCTCAGTCAGTTTCCACTGAAGCTTATTTTATTACCTGATATGTATTTATTAACTGATACGTAATTGAAGAAAAAGAAACAGCAAAAATAGTCAGTTTATCTGTGTTGCACTAAGTTGCTCCTTTACAAAACAACAATATATATGCCAAACAAAAAGCAGAAGTATTATATATTTTAATAACGAAGAAGGCCAAACTGATTTAATTTTTAACTGAGGCATTTCACTTTTCAACCCATTTCAAACATGACATCAAATGTTTAATAGTATGTTCAGCTTTATGCAAGGAAGATTGAAAACAGGCAAAAAGAACAAGTAGTGAACTGTTAAGAAACAACAATCAAGCTGTATAATGTCCAAGATCAATCTATTTCTGAATTTTGTTTCAGAGTGGCAAGCACCATATATTTTAAAAGAAGGCATTAAAAAGCATTCTGCAGCAGACATCTAATAGTCCTCCAAAATCCCTGCATGACCAGATGTAACACACAATCTGAACTTGTATCTTTCCAAATGAGAAATTTTATTAAAATTCTTACAAAGTTCTTATTCAGTAGTATTTTTTCACTATCAGTATAAACAAATAGCCCTTTTTTCTGAAATTTAGAAATATTTGTACATGCTATTAACAAGTAATGCAGCTCAATAGGAAATAACCAATATATTAGAGTTGTTATTGCTATATCTACACCATCTGCAGTTTGTTGTCACTTCAGACAACAGTTTGCTACCCTGGACCAAACATACCTGCCACATACATGGTTCACAAATGTCTGAAGGCCTTGAAGGGACCTCTCTACCCTGGTGGCTTACCATTATGAAATCAGACTTTCTTTTGTAGGCCTTCAGAGATGCACCTATCTATAGACAATATGAGGAACGGAAGTAATGACATGAAGAGGCTTGCTTGAGAATCTAAATAAAATTCAGCATCAAATCAGATGCATAGAGGCTGTCTCTATACTAGGATTTTCAGCCTGTTTGCAGATCAGTTTTACTGTAGCTAACTAGATTTCATTCTGCTAAACCCAAATCAGGAGCTTCACTCCAAAAGCACATCAAAAGCAATCCAACCCCTAGCAGAAGTTTCGCAATGTCTCGCTTTTGAGACAACTTTAGATGACCTTTTCAGAGACAGCTTTTAGGAGAAACATTGCAAAATGGTGCATAGAAATAAGAGATCTAGCTCAGATGAAGTGAATAAGCAAGAATCATTTAGTTGATTAGACATAAACATTCATACTTTTGACATATTCTTTCCCTAAAATGTAATCTAGCATGAGCTCGTATTTCCAGTTATTAGTAATCACTCCTGAAGATCTCTTTCAGATTTATGAGCTTAAAAAAAATAATATGAGAACTTTATAAAACCCCACATTGCCTGACTTTGAAAAAATTTATATCAATATAATTCTTTTGAAAATAATTCTACATACACTGACAGCAACTTTGTTTTATCCAATTTATTGTTAATTTATGGAAAATCACATTCTATTTACTAAATCATTCATAGTTCATGCATCTAACTGCACTGCAATATCTTGCAAAGTATATTTAAAACTAGACACAATTTTACTATTATTAACCGTGTGTGAAGAAAGAGAATCTGTGAGCTGTGATTTAATTTTCAAGCCTCCTAAGTAATTCTGAAACGGGATATGACTGCACTGCTCTGACAATAAATTCAATGGCAATGAATGAAAAAGCAGCCTTCAGCATTTGTTACGGTAACATGATTTAACAGCCTACTTCCTTTAAAAAAAATTCCATTATAAGTATAAACAGCACATACCTGTATTTACACTTCTGTTTAATTGACTAATACATTTTACCTATATAAAAATTGTGCATAAAGAGGTTAAGTTAGCAATAGTGATTTGTATTGTGATCAGTTATTAGTTTATAATACAGATATATGCATATATCTATGTAAACCACTACCATACTCATATGCATATATCTATGTAAATCACTACCATACTCATAAATAATACTACAGGAGGTAATGGGTAATGGTGCATTATGCTCTTTATGACAGTTAATAGAGTATCATAATTCACCATTTTTTATAATTAAAAAGAAGTGGAAGATGAACAAGATTGAGACAAATTGTAAATAAATAATAAAAAATAAAATAATAAAAAATAGCAATGGTCAAAATCTTTCTTTCCTTGACTAAGTGCAAATCTTAGCACAAATGCAAGGACTTACAAGTAACAGCTACTGAGCTAGGTTCCTCAATAAACAATTCACCAAAGTTGCATGTCTGCATATGTAGTCTGTGTGCACGCATGTGCAAAAGACAGCAGACTAATCGCATGCTAGATTTACCGCAGGGTCCACACGGTCAACACCATCTCTATGTAGCATAGGCTCATGTAGACTAAAGTATAGTGTTCCCTGCTAATTTTAGCACATTCAAAATGTAAACTACTTGATTGCAAAGTCCCCGACCTTGCTTTGGAATGCACTGTTTAAATCATCCCTCTAAATGTGAAGAGCTAAGTAAGGTTGGCAAATGAAATTTTCCAAGACAAAGATTTTTGCAATGCATCTGCTGTTTTGTGAAACTTTCTTGAAACTGTTTATGTAACAAAAGTGTAAGTTATTAATTAATTTCTTCACTGCAAAATTCTATTTCTCATAAAAAATATGATTTTCAACACACAATTTATATCTACTTATAGCAGGAAAGTTTTTAGTAATTATTTATTGATTGCTTGAAGTTTTCATCTGCTCAGTCTAGAAAGGTTTTCTTATAAAAACCTTGAGGGGCTTAAACAAACATTCAACTTTTTCTTCTTGCATGAATTGCACCTGTATTTCACCCTGCAGACCTAGGACTCAGTAAGAAGTTGCTGTGTGGTCTTTCTTTATAAAGTTTTTAACTAATTCCACTGCAATTCTTAGATTGCTCACAAAAATGGTCACAAGCAGCACACAGTGCTCTGTGACTATCTGGGGAAATGGGGCAAAAATCTATTTTGTAGATAAAACCAGACAATTTTGCAGGCCATTATGTTACATTGATTTGTCTTCGCAGCTTATGTTCTGCAGTGAAGAAAGGTTCAAACCTCCTTTTCAGCCTGATGGTCATTGTTTCCTGCACTAATAACTATATGAACTTCATCTCCCATTTCAAAAAGAGGCAGCATATGAATACTGACTATAATTGATAATGGTACTTGGTACCCCTAAAATAAAAGAGGCTCTAAGCATTTCAATAAAATTTAAGCCACTAAACAACAGAACATCCTACATTAACAAGAACAAATCTGTATTTTGAAATAAAAGGCATGAACCTGTCTTCCAATTTGAAACCAGCAATCTGACTGAGCTACTTTCATTGGAACAAATTATTCTCCACAATTATTACAGCCCAAGACCTTACATCAAAATCCAGCATACCTCTGGAACAATGGAATCGATTGAAAAATGTTTTGTATACATCTAGAGTGATAAAGTCAAGGCTATCCTACAGATTTTTTTCTTTTTCTTTTTTTTTTTTTTTTTTTTTTTTTTTTAATGTAAAGCACAATGGTCTTGTATGATGTTTTGACTAATTAATCTTCATGCAGATTTTAGTTGTCCTACAGTCCTCTTTCAACAAAATTGTTTTTTGAGTCTATTATATCATTCCTAGAGAGACGTATTCCAAAATGTTAAGTCTGAAGTGGAATACCTTAAACACTGATAGCTCAAGCAAATTCTTTAGTGCAACATTGTGGGCTTTATTCATCTCATTCACCGGCCAGCAGAGCACCTTTAAGCACCCAGACTCCCACGCACCTCCCCACTTATACGTTGCCAAACCAGTGCCCGGGGCCAGAACTGCTGTATGTAACCTCAGTCTCTTCTAGGGAGACATGTCCTCAAGGAGAGCTCCCACGCTCGTTTCCTCAAGCCAAAATGTGGCACAGTAATGGTGGGGTTAAATAGCAGATTTGCACACAGAAAGCCATCTGGGCAAGTTAGGCTGGCAGCAGCTGAAAGAGGCTCTTTTCAGAGAAGGCACAGATGAGCACCTGTGCTGCTCTAGATGCGACTGCACCATCCTGTTTAATGTTTCAGGTATGTTTAAGCTGTGTATATGTCAAGCATTCTTCTGAGTTGCAATATTCTGTCTGCAACCCCATCTTCTCAAAAGAAAGACAAGAAAACCAAATCCATATACAAAACCAAGATGAATCCCACTCTAAGTGAAGTTACACAGGAGAATGCACAACAATTTCTTAATTTTTGCCCAACTATAGTGGTTCTTTGAAAACCTTGCATGCATTTTCCCCCCACAGAAGGTCAGGTGTGTGTAAATCTGGGAATTATTGTGCTTACATAAAATACAATTTATTTTTAAACAAACCAGGTCAAGGCAATTTATGTGCAATGTATACAGATAATCACATATGCCCCAGCTTTTAAACTGATTTCCAGAGAGTAAGGAAGTAATTCTGATATTTTCAATGACACTACAGTAGAGCTTGTCTAATTTGAAATTATGCCTTAAAGAATGTAGATTTCTGTACTTCACAGACCAATGAAATAGGAAAAAAAATTTGTAACAAAAAAAATATCAAACCTCTCACCCCACTCTCCCCTCCAAAATCAGCTTCATTTTATGTATTCAGTTAATTTTTTTTTTTTTTTTGCTCTGGAATAAATTAGTAATCATAATGCATTGTGCTTTGTGGAAATAGCAGAAAGACCTTGCCAAAACCTTGCTACTACTGAATTCTTCCTAAGAACTAGATAGAAATGGTACATTTCTATTCAAGATATTTACTGGTTAGTACATAGAGGTGTATTAGGAAAAAAAAAAAAAAACCTAGAATCCTGCTAACATTTGAAATTCATATCAATAGAATATAATAACCTATTCCCACAGAAAAACTCAAAAACTTACATATGTTGTTGCTTTTTTATCTGAGGATAAAGCCCTCAGATAACCTGATATTAATGAGCCTGATAGAGTGCTTCAGCACTTAAAAAATGCAGACAGTACTGCATTGCAGCTATTTTATTACTCACCATGTATGGTTCCCAGTTGAATATCCCATTTACCCTTAAAAGGAGTGCTAAATTTTTAATTATATAAATTGAAGTACCACATACAATATCTGTATCACACACTGCTAAGGTTGTATCACCATTTTCTTGTGTGGCTAAAACCATTGTTCATTCTGAAATAATAAATCTTTTGAAGATGGCAAACCTGCTTGTAAATTTAATTACTTGTAATTTTATTTTCCTCTATGGTTTAACCTCCCTCTGTGTCTGACCAGCGATATCATAAATCTATACTGCCATTCTCTACTTTGTAAAATACTGTGTACTGGGAATGAGTAATGTGTCCTGATTTTTAAAGGAAAAGGCAGAAATACTAAGTCAAACTAAGTACTGAATACTTATCAGTTTATTTACGCCAGTTCATAAAAATAGCTCACAAGATGGCTATTCCATGATCAATGTCCTTAATAATTATTTAAATATATATGACAGGGGGCCACCCCTATAGCCCCCCTCCCCTGCTACCAAAAAACCCCACCACACACTCAAACCCAGGACAGACACAAATAAAGTAAGCCTTGCTTAGTACTCCTCTCTTACTGGAAAACAATAGTTTTAACATTACCTAATTATATTCTGCATGAAAATTCCCATGCCAATACAAGGTGCCAAACTATCATAGATAATGATACAGGGCAGTCAAAGAAATAAATAGAATGAGAATTTCTTTAAATCATCTGACTGAAACTCAAATATATTAATTTGGACATGAGGATTTTCTCTTGGAATAGAAAGGTGGTGAAAAAAATATACACATATTTCATAGTTATATAGGATAGTTCAGTTGGAACGGACCTACAATGATCATCTACTAGTCTAATCAGAGGATTTGGGGGGAACAAGTAGCAACTTCTTTTTATGAACATAAGTATCAATTAGATATTTATCCCAAAACAATAAAACTAACTAAACAATTAATATATTCATATCAAATAGTCCTTTCCCATTCATCTGTTTTCACTATGATTTGCTTTTTCCTTAGTATTATTCAGCATTCCTACAACATATCCGTATCTGAGTACACCTTAAAAGGTACAGAAATTCAGATGGCAGGGAGAAGGCAGATACTACTTGTTCATTACGGAGCTCCTTGCAGAGAGAGCCTGTGAAAACCAGTACAGGCTACTTGCTGGATTCTGGACTTCATTGAGACGTCTATGAGGTCTTGCATGGCCTGAGACACTTCTCCAGTCGCAGTCACCTTAATGAGTTATGCCATCTAAAACCTCGAACTAATTCCAGAGCAAGACCCAGGTTTGCAAGAGCTATTGTTGATTCCCCTGGCTTTGGTGTTACAGAAAACAGAAGTTCTCTGCCTCGCTGGGAGGCACTTGAAGACACCAGCAGGAAAAACTGACCTTCCAGTAGGCAAGAACATGCTGTGACATGACAGCATAAAAGAAGTGAGCCACAGTCCCAAGTTTCAACTGTGTCTTGATATGTCTCAAGAGGAGGATGGAAAGAGATTATTTCATGCTATCGTTAACGTTGGCAGCTGCGTCTCTTTTTAAAAGCTGCTGTAGCAGTGGGGTTTCCAATGCAGAGAGGACAGAATGAAATGGCAAAGCAGCTTTTTCGTGTTTCGCTGAATCTCTGATTTGGATTTCACTCCTAAAATGCCAGACAGCTTTCCACTTTCTAAATTTGGATAATAAATATGTATTTCTACCCTGTATTAGGTGGTTTATGTTACCACGGAAAACTTTTGATCAGATTGTTTTTACTACTCATGAATCTTCAATTATCATCTCACAACCATACTTTTAAATTGCAAAGTTCCCGTATGACTAGGAATTGAATCTAAGATCTTTCTGAATGGTACAGAGACACGCTTTGTAAAACACTAGTCTTAAGGTATATAAGCATGAAAATTATTTGCAGAACTATGTAACAAGAATCAAACCAAAGTACAGAGTCTTCAGGAATACAGATGCTACTGAGGTATTACATTATAGTGTAAATGCAGGGGCAGTATCCTGGAGAGATAGTTTCTCTAAAATTAATAGCTCAGGTGGACTGAACCTATTGAAGCATATTTGGAATTCCACTATGGTAGAAATTATCAAATTGTAGCATGAGCTTACCAAACAAACATGAATGCATTAATCTACAACACAACAGATTTTTATCCCATGTTCAGCAAAAATATTAATATATAAAAACAAGTAAGTACCTTTCCCATCAGTCAAATGAGGCTTATCCAGTTAATTATTACAAAGCTGACATATGTTTGGCTTTATAGAGTCACTGTATAACAAGTTACAGTACTGCATCACTTATTTATTAACATAACCTTGCACCCGAATGACTTCTCATATCCTTTCAGTAAGGTGTAGCTTTTTGGCAGGTCTACAAATCAATTAAGACAGACAGAATAAGGAAATGTTTTAAAAATATATATACTTAACAATTCAGTCTAAACTCTTATTCTGAAAAGAAGCAAAACAAAACCAAGAACTCTGCCAGAACGTTATTCTTTGACTATGAAATAAACAATTTAGCCTCCTAATAATTTCAATGATTTTTTTTTCTGTTCTTCAGTAAAACATCCAATGCAGCTATTCCTCTTCATAATGAGGATACAAAAGGCATCCGATACTATCAGCAGTAGCCTCTATGTCTCTAGGCACATGTTTATCTCCTTGTGAAGACCAAAAATATGCATTATAAAATCTCACATTAATTCTGTAAATCATTACTGCTGGTCATACCATCATTCCAAACAGCTTCCCATAGAAGGAATAAAATTTCATGTCTGAGAAAGGTATTGTTAACCTCATTTTACAGATGGAGAAACCAAGGTAGTATATATATCAGTGGCAGTATTAGTACCATGCTGAGGGTCATAAAGCAGATGAGAAAAATTTAGATCACAGAATTGCAGGTTCTCTGCATCACTAATTTCCATTTGCTCTGTTGACTCCCTAGAGATTCAGATGCTGTACATAGTAGACACATAATCTATTTTCATGCTAAAGCAGGATCACTCCCTCTGACATGGTGTGCTACATTGCCCAAGTGAATATTCCGTATATCACAACATAGGGCAATCACCACTGCAATATGGACAGAATTATGTGAGTCACCAAATTCCTATGGTAGGAATGAATCTTCCTCTTTTCCGAGAATATTCAGACTGAATTTCCCTGGTCACTTTAATCTCTCACTTTTTATTTACACCACTTCTAATGATATTACTGAAGTTTCTTTCATTCTTAATACTTGAGTTTTTATAACTGTTATCAAATTACAAATCTGTAATTGAATCAAAATGTACTTCTTATAGATTTTGGTACATTATTATTTGCATTACTTAAGCAGCAGATATTCCTATCCGTTTTATCTATTTACTTATTAAAGCAGAGGTAGATATCATTTATGCATACAGTATAGAATGTATACAGCAAAAGAGAAAACCTAACACACTACATAATAGGAGTACTGGTAGACTGGTAATCTCCAGAGTTTATCAGTACCTTCAGCCTTAATATTTAGTGTAAGTCATCAAAAATTTAACTGCTGACAATTAGCACTAATCTTTTATTGTTTGAGAAACAGCCTGACTCATCATACCTATCCCATATAATATGATATTGACTTGTTTATAATTTTGATATTAGTAATTAGTAGTTTCTGCAGAATTAAAATAGCACAGAGTGCAAGTACTAGGCCTTCTTACTTTTTAATAGGATCATATTTGGGGTTTGGAATAAGCCAAAACCTCCAGTCTCAGTCTTGGCATGAAAGTTAATCTATGGGCCACAAAATCAATTCTACTCTACAATGTCTCCAAAAGTGCACTTAAATCAATTTGTATACTCTGGTACCATTTGAAAATAATTGCTTAAGGACCTTCACCATTTATTCTTTATGACAGTAGAGTGTCCTAGTGTGGCAAACGCTAATTGTGAAATAAAATAGGAGTGTTATGACCACACAAGTATTTTACTGGAGTCTTAGAAATTATTTTTGAAAAGGAAAGCAGTCTTTATTAGTCAGTTCCACTAAATGAATATGTAATTGTCTTTTGTTTTGGACTACCAAAAAAAAAAAATAGAAATAATTACACGTTGTAGCTCCTAAAGAGGAAAGGACCACCCACAATTTCAAAGAGAGAGAATTGCTATACTACTTCAAATTTGGCTTCGATGTAATCCTCTTTATCAAAAAAGATCTTTGAAAGAAAAACTTGAAGCTCTTAAGAACACCCACCCCCCTCACCCCTCACTCCCCACCCCCCCAAATAAAAACTCACCAATTCTTTGTCCCTCATAGAATCTCAGATTGGTCAAGCTGAAGGAAGGTACTGAGCGACATTTACTGACTGCTGCTTGTCACGCATTTCTAGTAGCAGTGCTGTTCCCCTAACAGCGCCCAAGACAGCAGCATGGCTGTGAAGTGTGAGGGTATTGCTGACCTACAACCCTACTTGGATTTTGCAGTGGGAGATGACTTTTAGCCATACGGCTGTATAGCCTGAATTTAATGTTTCAAAAATGATAATTTAGTCCAGACAAAAATTTGTAAAGCATCTATGGTTTTGTTCACGCATTTTTCCCTCCTTTTTATTTAACCAGGTTGGAATTGAAGGCAAAATAGAAAATAACTTTAACCTTTATGTGTTATTTTTTCACACAAGGCCACAAAAGACCATTTCTTTGCAAGGAAAGAGTGAAGATTCTGCTATTTTAATTCCACCAGTCTCTGATAGGTGATTTGGTGATTAATTTTTAATCAACTATTACACTTGATAGACTTAAAAATGCACTACAAGTTAAGGATTTAAAAAGGATAAAGCAAGATGTTGCCAGGTAACTTTCACATCTTCTGGTATGTTACACAGTCAGCATATGCATGACTGAAACATCCATTTGGCCTGATTTGGGGATCCACTCACATTAAGAATAGATGAGATGGCTTACTTAACTTTCCAAAAGACGTCTCCAACAGTATCTGAAAAATCTATCACTACCTTTCCCTGTAACAAAACTTCTTTTTTAGCAGGAATTTTCAGCTGTCAACATGTCTTTAATATTTAATATTGTTTCACCTGCTTCAGAATTGAAACCATAAACACTTTCAGGAACTGATTGAAAGGTTGTCTGGTATGTTGTCTAGTTTCACTACACAGTCTATAATCCTGTATACTCTCTACTGAAATATCACTCAGTGAACCATGGCAATTTCTCTCTTTGTTAAAAATGGAGCAGAGCAGATTCCTGATCCAGCCCCATTATGCATAGCCACTATTCCAATACAGGCAAGTAATAATTACATCCCTGGACACAGACATTTTTCATCAAGTGTAGGCCCAAACTGTTAGTCTAATAATAAGCTGAGTCCTTCAAGCGTCTCCTAACAGTGAAACTAACTTTGAACAGTTTTTCAAGGGACAGCCAAAATTTGGAGAGTAAACTAGAAATGATCTTGCAGATCATTAATGTTGAATGGCACTGTGCTCGCTCTTCCTTCACTTGAGTCAAAAGATGCAATTTTGGGAATGTCTCTTGAGACTGGCTGATTGCTTAACAAGACAGATTTATTGTACAGTCTTAGTTTTATACAATATGTGTGTAGTCACATAATATATGTGAAGCACTGATGCTCCAGGCTTTGAGGCTGTTGCCTGACAGTGCCAAAAAGTGCACTAAGAACAGTAAAAGAAACCAAAGCAAATTATAAAAGGATTACCTTGAATGATTAAAAAAATTGACAACAGCTAAGCTACCATCATAATTACTGTTTATCAAGATGACCAATATTATATCATTGTTTTCCTGAGCTTCACCCATCTGCTTATAACCATCTGCCATTTCTTACACTGTAATATCTTGCACAGAAACACTTTGGTTTGTTTTACGCTGTGTTGATTTTTTTTTTTTTTAAACTCTGTTTTGTACAATGCTTACCGCCATTGGGTTTCTGGCACAAAGAACTAGGACTTTAAGCTGTTGTATGAGCAAGCTAATAACAGAAACATGTGTGTTCATATCATCCTCCACTTCTCTGATAATGAAATACAAAATAGTAAGAACAAGCTCAATTATTTAGGTTGAATAACTGGATAGTTTTTTTGGACTGGATTTTTTGTTTTTTTTTTCTCAGATTTTCTGTTCCAGGTCTGCATTTTTCCACTGTCACCAATGAAGAGTGCCTGCTCTTAATTGCACTTTAAAAACTCATCACCCCTCCTTTCTTCAGACTTTTTTCCTCTATCTGAAGGTCTTCAAGTCTTTTTTCCAAATTGCTTCCATGCAAAATTCTTTCCCTTCAACCGTTTTCCAGACTCTTCTAAGTAGCTGATAGAGCTTCTGCTCAAGTAAATTTCCAGAAAATCCTACTGAGAAGCCCGAATAATTAGGATAAAAAGAGACTGTGTATGAGGTCTGGTGGGACCTTTTTGTTGTATGACATATTTTTTTTTTTTTTTTAGGAAGAGGTTTGTTTTGTTTTGCTATTTAGGGGCACAAAGGTAGTTAGATATGATGGATATCAGTGAAATAATTGCAATGAAATGAGAGCCAGCATACCTAGGATGAATAAGGGTGACACTGATGTCTCCATTCACAAGCTATTATACACTCTTCTGGTGCGTAAACAGATGACTTCAGGACAGAGAGGTCTAGATAACCATACAGAGACTGAGGACAGTTATGGTAATGGGAAAAAAGAGCTATTAAATGTACTTTAAAAACCCCCAAGAAATAATGCATAATCTTCCCTATTGCTTGGGGACTAATTCTGAAATATACCATGAAACATTTAAAGACTTAAATTGATTGCATTTTGTTTAAAGCATAAATTAAAAAAAAAAAAAAAAATAGGATTTAAGAAATACATCTAAATATAAGAACACATGACATTGCACTCATATCAGTAATAGCCCTTAAAGGGAACAACAGCTCGGCCCTACACAGCCAGGCTTTCTGCTAAAGCAGTCTATGTAAACCCATTCATACTTCTAAGGAAATTGGTAAGAGTTTTGCCAGCTCAAAAATCCTAGGACATGTATCTTACAATGGCAAGTGCATGTATCTGTACTCTTTTAGCTGAGTAAGAACAGATCTGCTCTGAGAACAGGACCAGCTCAGAACTCTGAGGTGACTGAATTTAAATGATATTTACACAGATAGCTGAGAAGGTGTGAGGGTTTGCTTCTACACAGTCTCCACTGCACTTGTTATCTATTGCCATATGGCTAATTCCCACTCATGCTTATTCTTCTGTTGCAGTTCATATTACAGTATACAGTTTTACAGACCTACAGCTTCCAACATCTGTAGGAAAGGTCCCAGAAATTGATTTAGAGGCTGAAATACAAGCATATCCAATTCTACTTCTACACAAGGCTATATATCTTTGTTGGAAGACTGACACATGGTCCCCATATGCACTGGTGATAACACAAGCCTGCCAGGCACAGATGTACTTATAGCTCCAGAGATATGCAATCTAATGATGGATAGGAATAACCCAATCATAGGAACATTTGTATTTGTAAACCCTACCTAGTGCTACAGACAATATGTCTACATTTCACTGCCACATTTCTTCAAGGATATCAAGATGTTCCTAAGGTATGACAAGCATATGATGAAACTTAATGGTATATAAGATAGAGACTGATTTCTGAAGCACAAGTTAATAGTTGGAAGTTTTAAAAACTAATTGCTCTTCTGGCAAACCCAAAGAAAATTAAATTAAATTAGATACTGGAACTTTTTCATTAGAAGGCTCTGGCAAAATAAAGTTAATAGATGGAAAGCTTTCTGCAATTAAAAGTGACAGGTGTATTGCTTTCTCTAAGCTTTTAAATCACATCTGTCAAAAGGCCTACTAAAATGCATTTTTAAACCCCTTTCAAGCTACCCAACTTTTATGAATCAAAATACTGTAGAATTACTGAAGATATATCACTTAAGAAAGTCACGGCTTTATGGCAGTAAAGAGCTAAAATTTCTATAGAGTTATATATACATCTAACATATTTAGGACAATGTATTAAATCACATAAACTCTGTATCCTGTTCCCATTCACTTCATTTGTCAGCATGATTTCCTGATTTAAGTCTTAACCATTGCATGAGAAATACACAACTTGATTTCCCCAATCTAAAGCTAAGTTGTTTATAGTAAATTCAGGTCAGTCACAACTTTTTTGAATTATCTATTCTACAAGTTTAAGGAGATTTGGAAGATATATAGACGTGGTAAGTAGTTTCTATATAGACCTACTATTTACCAGTATTTATGCCTCATTTGAAGAAACTTTTTCAAGACAGAAAGTATCTGTCTTGAAAACAGGCAGATAAGTTTGAGTTCAGCTTCTGCTGTGCTACTTATAGAGTGAAAAACTGTTTTCAATGAACACAGGTTCCAAGAGTGTGACCAAAACCACTTATTGCACATCTTCTACCACACCTCCAGACATGCCTGAGCCAATCCTTTACCTCTCATTCCTCACTCACAAAAACAGGGTGTACTGAAACAATACTACTATTTTTTGACCTTAAAAGAAACCCAACAAACCCAAAACACACACAAAAAATAAACCTCAAAATCAAACTCATTAATCATAATTTCTAGGGATTTTGCTTTGGTTTTTGTTTTGTTTTGCTTTTTTAAACTAATCAATAACCCTAATTTTGATAGGTTAAGAATGAAGTATATTTAAGAGAATACTCATCCCCTCTAATTCTGAAAACAAACAAAAGCATTACTCTTCAAAGCTCTTCAGTATCAACTAAATGAAAATCTATTACACTCTTGTAAGATGGACTGTGACAATATGAAGTGTAAATGTTATGGTACAGCATCTTCAGAGATGGGGGATGAAAAATTGCACTAACTCAGCTAAACATAACTCTTATTAAACCACAAACATACAAATAATCTCATCCCAATTCAGGAAAGCACTGAACCATCTACAATTCAAAGTATGTGCTTAAATCCCACTGAATTCACTGTAACTATTCACAAGCTTATTGTTAAACATGTGATCAGATAGATCTTTGAGTCACAAACTAATTACTGAAACCAGCATTGAACACATTTTAATCATAGGTTTCCCTAATTTAAGCATATATGAACAAAGACAAAATCCTCCTCAGATGGACAGATAGAACAAGAAAGTAGGAAAAGAATTTTCCATAATCACTCTATAAATTATCATCTTACTCTGTAACAAACTATCACTGTGACATCACAAATAATATTTAAGGAAACTGGACAATGTGTGAGTCCTTGACAAAATTATCTTTTATGTTTAACAAAACTGGTGCTGTTTTTTGGGTTTTCTTTGGAGAGTTGGATCTTGACAATTCCTTAGTTACCCCCTGTAAAAAAATGGGGATTTTAATTTTGAAATTGCAAAGTCCTCACACATGTCTCCCTAGCAGTCCTTATAACAACATTTAAAGGAATTTTCTGAGAGACAGAATTGTCGTCCAGCTCCTGGACGGTTACTGGGAAAGCTTTGAGGCAGAAGGTCAGTATTTGAGGAGTACTGATCATTCAAGATGATACTACAAAATTTTGTGTCAAGTCCGCATCCTTGCAGAATAACACAGGAACTGTGCTACCAAGAACAGCACGGTAGGTGGTAGATCTACTGGGAAGAATCAAAAATAGTTAAAATATACACTGGAAGAGCTACAGTAAACGCAGATAAGGATTCATCCCTGACTTCTGACTGAGTAAGTCTGTGAGCTGGACTGCAGTGGTAGTGAGTCATGAGAATATGTCTACAAATGTTTTCTCCAAACAGGAATAAAAATATTCAAATATTTTCCTTTAGTATCAGTTTTAACTAAACCGTGGGTGAGAATGAAAGGTCTGCAATCTGTGAAAATGAAAAGATCAAATTCAGCATTCAGTAAGGAAACAGAATATCTAATTAAGCCCCAGATAGGCAGAATATATATTTTTTTTTTTTTTGCAGTTTCTTCTCCCCTATCTCTTTTGCCCTCTGTTAAGCATATTCCCATCCACATCTATAAATAGTGAAGATAAGCCACATTTTCCTCACTGATATCATGTATTACACAAATATCTGAAGGGAAAATATGTCCAGAAATGTTTTTATGAGCTGTACTAATTGAACAATTTAACCCAACATAAGAAATGATATAGAAATATAGACTTGAAAAGAGGTATTAGATAATCTTACCCTAAATAGGACTTAAAATTCTGGTACCCCGAGGAGAAGGACTTAATAGATTCAAAGCCAGCATTCAAAACATCATGGACATACAAAATAAACCATAAGTTTGTCTGTCAGTCATATTGATTTTATTCAGGTATTAGGGCTATTCTTAAAAATAAATGCTCTGATTAATACATATATTTTATTCTTCTGAATGCTTTCACTTTCCTTTTTCTCTAACTTAGCTGAAATTTCATTATAGATATATATTATTAATAATACTGATTAACACCACTTTTTATATCGAACAAGAAGAGTCTTATATAGACTTCTCCTACATACGTATAGCAATTTCTGTCTCTGGGTTTTTATTTTTGTTTTGTTTTTTAGAGACACAATTCACTTCCAGTGGGCAATTACCCTCCCCATAGGTAAACATATATATGGTACAGTGTCTGATCTGAAGAACCAGAAAATATCTCAGAGGGTCTTTTTTCCACAATACTTTCAATATTCAAGATTCCCTTTTTCATACATACAATAATAAGCAACAGAAAATAGAGATTCCCAGCTGAGGCAAAGAGGATATCTTAGCTTGCAGTTGAACAGGGAATTGCAGAAAAAGAATTTAAATAACAAAGAGAAACTGCCAGATTTTTTAAAAATTAAAAATGGGATAGAACTCCAGGGATAAATGCACTTAATGATGAAAATCACAACAGTTAGGATTACAGTATAAGGATTTCATATTACTCACAGGTATGTACATGTCTAATAGTGAACGTCTTTGTCTTCTTTACATTTATGAGCAGATAAAGAGTATAGTAATAAATCCCTATGCTGAAATAAAAGTGAGTCTAATCTTAAAATTAGGAATCTAATCTCCATCAGAAATAAGCATTTAAAATGAACATGAGATCAATTTTCTATAGGCAACATGACATTCTGTATTGTACATATTGCATACTCCTGCACAGCAGCTGAAGTATTTCAAACTTACAAGCTGACACAAAAAGCAATAGATTAAAAGGAGAGTTTCCTTAAAAGAAACAGAAAATATCAGCAACCATCTCTGACTTCAAGTTGAGTTTTGTTCATACAACTCCCTGGTATTTTTTGCTTTGCTCTCCTAACTAGTTCCCCTATGGATTAACCTCTTCTCACCTCTAGATCTATATAGAGTTCGAGATGGAGCTGCTGGACAGTTCATTAGAGCAGCTCCTGCTGTTTCTTCCACTGAAGAGAAGGTACCTCTACGTTACCATGCACAAGTAAGCCCAGGTCGACATGTCTTCTAACAGCTTCTGGCAGCTTTGATCAGACTGGTGGTTCATACAAGTTTCACAGGTAGGGAAAAAAAAAAAAAAAAAGTAGGCACAAACTTTGAAGTATAGTCTGCTGCACCTCTGGAAACCAAGTACCATCACTTAGTCATTTACACACCATACTGGTGTTACCAAGAGGGGGCAGTGGGGGACTTTTATTTTTCTGGGGGGGCTTTTTCTGTGTGGCACATCTTAAAGTTAGAAAAGATGTATTTCAAAGGAACACTTCAACTCACTGATAGGAAGTTTATGTTTTAAATAGCTCTGCTAGATAGAGGTTCAAACATAACAGTAAATATAAAGTAAGTTTCCTGATGCGGTAATCCAGTTGTCTGTCTCTCTCTGAGCATGCGAAGCCCAAGGTTTCCAGAAGCTTTGCTTTTACAGCCTCAGGTCTGTAATGTACTTGAGGCTGGGTGCTTTGATTTTCCAGTGTTGCTCTGTGTGGTATGGTGGCAAAGAACATGAAACTGCATTTAAGCACTTGAAACAGACTCTTTGGTGTCCAGCAACATTTCCCACTGCTTGGCTCAGTCTCCTTCCTTGACATCTCTGGTGGCCAAGCCAAAAAAGTCAACAGTCTGAAGTAATGAATGAATACTCCAGGACTCTTTCATAATGGTACAGCTGATTGAGGCCCTGTTTGAGAGGCCTTACCTCATTTCCCACACATTTTCTGACCCATTTTGTCTGCCTTTTCTCAGAGGGGTTTTGCCTGTTATATTGTGGGCTAAGCAGTAAACTAATTATCTTGTTCAAATCCCTTTGCAACGCCTCTAATCCTATTAGTTATAAGAATGTGTGAATACTGATTGCACAACTTAAAACAGGGATAAAGAGAAAAAGAGACAGAGACAGAGGGAAAAAGCCAAAAGGCAAGATCCAGAAGGATCTGCTAGCCACTTCAGCCTTCCAAGACTTGTCAGGATGCTCAAGACTCTTGTCCATCACAAGATGGAACACTAAACAGGACAATTTGTAAGGTCCATATTTCCATTTTCCGTCTCTCTGTCGCATCTGCCCTAGAGCTGCCACTATTATCTGAAGCAGCACTGAGCCCTTTGCTCACAGCAGAACTTGCTGACCCTTGACTCCAGTTAACAGCTACATTTTCTCTCCTTCCCCTTTCATAATGAACATTTTAATGAAGGGGATGACAATATTACAATGTGTCAAAGAAGCCATATGAAGTACAGGAAATGAATGAATGTTAGTGTAGGCATCTATAGGCCCTATGAGTCCTATTTCTTTTCTTCAAAGAAGCCTCACAAGTCTTATTAAAGAGCCCTCTCGCCCTCTCCCTCAGCTGAAGATACCGGAGCAGTTGCCTCCTGCTGTCCAGTACTGAGTGAACTTTAATCGCTTTTCCTATTTTGTTCACACTGGGGAAGGAGCCAGGCTTCAGTGAAAAGCCTGCAGTCACAGTCGATGTTAAAGAGCATGAAATTTATCTGACTTCCATAAAAGATGAGCTCTGCCCTTCCATTCCTGCTTTTGCTAAGCTGGCTGCTCCGGGGACAGCCATTCTCTCCTTCAAAAACAAATATTTGCTTTTAGCGTGGATGGATGCTGCTGCCTAGGAGCACCATTTCCCTTGGTTTTTAAACTTTAAACTTAGTTGTTTCCACCTACAAAGAAGACTTGTGGTCTTGGGAAAGAAATCTAACTTTATCATTTAGACATGCTGTTTTGCAAATGAAGGTTTTAAAAATGTGAGTAGTTCCTGTTTTACATGAGTAATAAGCTCTGGCTAATTGGTTACCATAGAAGCAAATTCACCAGAATTCTCAAAGAGCAAAAGAAAAATTTACCTTTTTTTCCCCTTCCTTCCCTGCAGAAATGTCTATGTCAGTGAAAACCTAACACTTAGGATAAAATACAAAGTTGGTTTTCTTATACTGTACTTAGATATTTGAAACACTGTTTATCTGATGAAGATTAAAATAAATTGTATTATTACATAGAATTCCATTATTCAGTTTAAAAACCTTAATATTTTTAATTGGCTCAACATTCTTTAGAAATCATATTTCCATTATGTTTTCAGTGCTTGCTTCCCTTACAATGGCAAATCAATGACACATTTGTGTAGAAGTTGTAAGGGTAAGTCTTACAATGCATATCTTTTCTAAGGATCAGTGCATTATAAATGAGCATCTTCAAAACAACTGACTGTGTGACTTTAGAAATGTGTATTTTAGAAGCGGTACCACTTCTGTGTCATTTCATTACTTACATATTTCAAATACAGTAGAGAAATGGAATGCAACTCCGGAAGCAATTTATCCCCAAAATATGTGTATGTATATAAAAAACTGAAAAGCAGTAACAAAATTGTATCATTGGGCTTGGCAATACAAAGATTGTGTTAAAAAGGAATGAAAAGTGGTACTGATCCACTGACCATCCGCTCTGCATGCCACAACCCCATCTAATCCCCAATTGATACTGACAACTGCCATGACAAGGGCTAAATTGGAGCCAGAAGTGGGAGTAATGATAGACTGCCACTTCAGTATGTCAGCAATTTCCAGATTAAAATTAATACCACACAATCGCTCTTCTGTAAAGCAGAGACTTAACAAAAGAAGAGAACAGCTTCTTTAATAGTAACTTCTCCCAAAAATGTGCCACAGAGGCTGAGATCAGCACCCAGTGCCCAGCAGAGGTTAGCTGTCCACCAGCTGGAATGAGATGAGCAGGGGAAAACTGTTTCTCCTGTACTTTTAGTTATGACCACCTAGGGGCACTCAGCGTCCTAGAAATGTATCACAAATCTCAGATTTTGATCCAGCACCATTCTAGTGTAGAGCACAACACATATTCTCTGTCAAGCATCCTGCCTTATATTCTACTTGAACAACAATGATGAGTATTGTTTATTGATACTTTATTACTGGCAGATAACCAACCAGACGGTCTTGTTCCCTCTAAATGCTTCTAAAGAGGTTTTTCTGATAAAGGCTTTAATATACCGTGACGGGTTTCAACCAATGGGCAAAAATATACAGACCATATCTTTTGAGAAAGTGATTTCACATTTTAAGTCTGGACTTCCTCCAAACTGCAAAGCAACTACAAACTGCATGGAAAGCCGTCTGGAGGGAATTCTTTTAATTATAATTCACTACAGCTTTGAAAAGAACATGGCAAAAATGGAAATGAATATAAAACTGAGAAAGCAGCACAAGGTCAAGAGAACAGCAATTTTTTCTTCTTCACATACATTCTTCCCTTTATATTTCATATTTTATATATACAAAATGTAAACACAAACAGAAATGTATTCCTATGTTTGAAGAATCTCTAAATTCTTTCAAAGTACTTCATATAGTTAGTCTTCCAAATTTTCCTTAAAAAAAAAAACCTTAAATATGTTTATTGAAGCCATCAGCAAAATAAAAGTTTTGGATTGAAGCAAACTGTTCGTTTAGGCTAAACTGCAGCAGACTACTAGCCAATCCTATGTGATATTTTATGGTCAAGTTTTATAGCATGAAAATTCTGACTTTCTGCCACGTTTTTTTCTGTTCAAACAGGGTTCACTTAACAAGCAGAATGCAGACCTGCTGCTTTCCCTTGTGGCCAACTTCACTTGTTCAAAGTCTTTGAGAATCTTGGAACACGGCAATAGCTCTTAAAGGAACTTTGGCCTGCAGCTGTTATTAACTAGCTTTGGACGTATGGACCTCCGTTGACAAGCACCTCATGTAGAGAGGTTAAAAAATTGCTACCATATGCTTTCAGCTTTTTTAACCTACAATGTAAAGGCTCAAAAAAGAAAAAAAAAAAAAAAAAAGGCAAAAACCCCCTTTCACTTCTTTAAAAAATACAAATCAATTTACACATAAACCAACACTTCTTTCTATCTTATATTGCCTTATAGTTATGAAATATATATTTCATTTTTACAGTGGTACTGTAGTGTTCCAAAGGCAGGAGCCGATTTCAATGATAGGAACAACTGGTTATATGTATAAAGATCTCAACAGGCTTTATTACTGGACACAAATTAAAAACCACCACACTCTTAAACCCAGCATTAAATAACAATAAAAATCTGTGTCATGAGAACGTTTCTACTGCACAGAAAATTGTTCTCTCCTTAATGAAAGCTAAAGCTAGCACTGGTTATTACACCTTTACTTTGGCCTTGTGTGCATATACACTATGTTATTTTTCAATTATGTGATCCAGGTCAGATCTAAAGAAAGATCTGTATATGCCCAACTCCTTGTCCCCTTTTCCAGATACATCAGCTGATTTACTGAAAGGTATTATCTCTCTGGACAAGGACAGCCTCATCATGTGAGTAATACCTTCCTTCCAAAGAACCTTTCTTGCTTACTCACCAAAGTACTTGTACCAACAGTTGTACCATGCATAGCCTGAAATGGATATTCAGTATTTTTAACCTTGTTGAAACGAAACAAAACAAACCAAACCAAACCAGTTATTTGCTGAACTCTTGAACGTCTCTGTTCTACAGATTGTCATGTGACTCTCTAAAAATACTCTAACAGTGTTTAGTAAAGATCTTAGTGAGCCTCAGTTCAGGATACGTCAGAGCTGAGTACATAGATTTCAGATTATACAGCTACTGTACAGATTTCCTTAGTTACTGGAGGAATACCACTGAATATGAACACAAGTTTAGTTTTTAAGTTGAAGTTATCATTGGGTTAAAAAGCCTATGTGGACTGGTAGATGAAAAAAATATTACCATGTAATCAATCACCTTATGCAAGACAGTTTTCCCATTCACATTGTAGCCAAATATTCTAAGCAGTAATCAACAATAAACCAGCAATATGTTTACAAATCCAAGCTACTGTTCTAGTGGATGACAAGAAAATCCCAGGAGACTTAATTTCTCTTCTACCATAATAAGCTTTCCCTTACTGTATTTAAATTCAGGCCACTTTTCCCCAAATCTGGGGATATTTTAGGTGTCAGATATGATATTTCTCAGATAACAGAATTTGCATTGAGATTAATATTAGAGCTACTAAGGATTATATATAGATAAATGGGGAGAAATACAGCATCTCTGTCCAACCGAAGGAAACTGTAGACCTAGAAGAAATGCAGACATTAAAGGATAATTTGCTGTCTATCTGTGTACCTTGCACAATTCCATTATCGAGTTGCCTAAATACAATACATATTTAATAAATTTATAATAAAATAATAAATAAATTAAAAATAAATAAATAAATAAATAAAAACCATTCACTGTGCAAAGTACCTAAATACAGCAGTATAATTTCTTTTTAAGATGAGGAAAAAAGGGATCAGTGCCAAGGGACTAGAAGTGGGAGTCATCTCACCTGTCTTTAGCCAGCTGAAAATCGGAAATCTAGTCTTAGGTGTCTACAGAAAGGTGAAGGGACCTTTAGAAGAAAGGTAGCTTTGTCTTTATCTCTACATTTGAGAATACAAGAAGTTTTGAAAGTGAGCTTGGACTCGGTAATTCAATTTCAGGAAGGCCAAGCTAGAAATCCGCACAGACTGACCCTGGCACACTGCCTAGCCAAGGTCATGAAAGCAGCCCATGTTGGTCACGCACTGAACTGATGTCTCCCCAACACCAGAAGAGCTCCCTAAGTATTTGGACATTATGATATGGCATTCTCTAATGATGGCGGTTTATCCAGGATTCTTCTGAGTAGTGGAAACAAGCCATCACTCTGCCCTCCTCTAACCAAACTACTGACGTCTCCTGAACTCCACAAACTGCACTAAAATATGACAGGACAGCCCGTATTAGAAAACTCACAACTGCTCAAAGCTAGAGACCTTGTCAACTACTAGAGTCTTACTCCCCCTTCGTCTGAGACATTTAATTTAGAACTTTTAAATGACAACCAGCTCCATATAACTTTATGCTAAACACAGGCAACATGACCTACCTGTTTCCCAAGAAGTGTCCAGGATTAGAGTCTTGTAGCATTTGATACTACTTATCACTCAGACCTGCTCTTTAGTCACCAATACAGCCAAATTTTTCATTTAAATTAACAGCTGGATCAACAGTTAGTGCTTGAACTTGCAAATCTGCTTGCCACTTAGGCTCAAAAACATTTATTTTCTACAAATGAATTCTACCCATATAATAATACAATGAGAAATTGCTAAAACAGAAAACACAATGCTATTGAACGTCCACGTAAATTTTCACCTGCAACTGGCTCAATGCACTTCTTAACCTGTTATCTATTATTTTTATTATATTGCAACATTTATAAGCTTATGGAAACATTTCCTTCAGATTAAATTGCACTAAAATATGGGGGTGTGGGTGGTGTGAGCATTTGGTTGCTTTTGTATGCGTGTTTAGTTGTGGGGCTTTTTTTTAATCTGGCTTTTGGACAAATTCCTAGACAGCCCATGTTTTCCAGTATTACACAGCTTTACCGCCCCAGCACACCTGAAGGGAGGGATCCCCATTCTCCTCTAACGGCACAAAACAGAATGCAGGAGGTTGATGGAAGTGCTCCACCTCGGCCAACGAGACACTGCCCGGCATGCAGCCAGGCGCCAGGCAGCTTCAGCCAGGGGAGCTCTGGGGATGCTCTGCCAGAGCCCTCCCTGCCTCCCACCACCCCGGCCACGCCAGCGCAGCCCCAGAAACCTGCGGGGAGGGGGGCAGCTGTGGCAGCCTCCCTTCTCCCACCAAAAAGACAAACACAAAAGCTTGCATTTTTTCAGTTTGGAAAAATGTGCAGGGTGGACCTTCCTGGAGTAATTTAGAAACCTCTAGCTTATGTTTTCTCCTTGAGAAAAAAAAAAAAAATAGAATCTTTCAAAGTACGAGTTGCAAATAGATCCATTAATGTAGAAGTCTCAGAGTGAACTTTCACTTACTGGAACTTTCACAATACCCACTAGATAATACTCTATTTCTAACACACTTTTCCTCTTATTTTTGTTCTATGTACCATCAGAACATTTAAAAATTAAAAACATATAATCAAGAAAGAAAAGGATGCATTTTTATTTAAAATATTAAAAGCATTTCAAACATGTATAGATGACTAACAGAAAAAACAGAGATACTTTTCAAACCTTTCAATAAATCTCATGTAATTTTCCAGAAGAGGTATCAGCCAATTAAAATTAATCTAACCAACTAAAATTTATCAACCATCACACACTGATGTATTCAGGCTACATTATCAGTAAAAATACATTGGATATTCTGATTGGCATTTCTCCCCATATACTATGAGCGTTTAGCCAGTAGTACACAGTGTAAGTTATCTCCCTATGCTTTTCGTAATCACTTCATTGGTATTGAAAGATTACTGCATTTGGAACAAGGACATTGTTTTTTTAAAAAAAAAAAAACACAAAAATAAAAATCGTTTCTATACTACTATCTTCATGTGACACTATTGATTGACTCACAATTATTCTACTCTAAAAAGCTGTTGGTATTTACAGTAAGTCCTTCCAATTTCTTCAGTATAAGTAACCTAAGGATTTTAATTAAGATTGGTAAAAATGGGCCACAACTCTTTACTTAAAATTCAAAGCATTTTGCCACTGGTAATGAGAGCAGAAGAGCCACAGAAAGGCAAAACAACATCTTGACTAGTTTCATAATATTTTTATATTTTAACTAAATGCAGGTTTTAACTCTATAATGGAAGTTTCAATGATTAAAATATTCCAGGTCTTAAACATACTTGCAGGCATGAAACAGAGCATTTAATAATTACATTATACATCAAATGTAAGATGTAACAAGGAAATAGTCAGCTCTTTCAGAGAACAGACCCTTTTCATTGCAATGCAAAATATGACATATTTCCTATATATGATGGTAAAATGTATATTTGAACAGGAACAAAGATAAATATATGAGAAACTTGTGATTTAGGAGGAACATTTGTTTTATCTGAAGTTAATAAAGACACCATGGCCTAGATATAGTGCTCTTTTCATCAGTTAAAGCCACAATAAGTTGAAGTTTAGTTATTGTAAATTTAATTAATTTAATGAACCTATTCCATTACCTTAAGGTATGGTATTCTTTACAAAAGCAAGCATGTTATATTTTATGAAGTTATTTTGGCTGTATCTACTAACTCTCATAATCTGGTTGAGGGGTCTAATTCACCAGCTTCTGGAAAGCATCAGTCTTGATTAAGCTATAAATAGAATAAAAAGATAATGAACAAAATGTTCCTAGATCAACAGGATTGTCAACATACAACAATTTGTTTAAACTTCTACCTGTCCATTCATGATTTGAAGTATTAGTATCATTTCTAATGAACATCTGAAATATGCTTTAATTTATGCATATTTAACATCAGTACAAATTTGCCAATATGAGCAATTCTTGAATGAGAGGAGAAAATATAGTTCTTTAAAGAATGGGCATTCTTTAATAGATTATTCCTCTGTGTTGTTTCCTGGGTTTAGATTCAGGGCACTATTACAGCAGGCACCTCCAGAACTGGGTGATGCTAATTCCATCTCACACAGCTAATCACCATGCAGGCTTAGCCTATTTATCTGAATGTCAATAGCATCGTACAGTGTCACACAACTGACTAAGCAAAAATTGAAAAACTGCTATTCAACAATCATGTCTTTATGGTCACTTGCACAAGTATTATGTTTCGTGCCACAGATACTGTAACAACTGTGCGAATATACTTTATGCGTAACCCACAGCTTTTTAGAGTAAATGCATCCCAATTTCCTGTTCCAACAAGCAATAGGAAGTTATTTCACAGAGGTGATGAGTAAATATCATTAAGAAAATTTATGATGTTTTTTTTTTCAATAATTATTGCTTTCCTATGTATAATTCTTTTGTTACTTATTACATGTTAGCAATCAACTTTTCAGGGATCCTGGCATGAAAGCTCTTTGGAGATTTCAGCAGTACTGCAAGGCATAATTACCCCTTGTATCTGCACAATGTTAAGCTAATTGCCCTCACATTTCAAATGCAGTATCACAAGCCATTTGATGGTTTAAACTGAGCTCTGCCTTGTGACCAGAGCTCTATCGGAAGAGGTCAGCAACAGTCTGCATACATCCTATTCCTTGAAACTTGCTTTTATATCTCCATACTGAAGCATGCTGATTGACTATTTATGAGAGAGAAGGAAAAAGAAATCAACAACCAAAGTCTTGCTAACACCACCTTCAACAACTGTCATGGATATCCTACTTAATAATAAAACAAGTCTAATTTCGACATGTATGTCCACAGAGTTATTTATAGAGAAAACCAACAGAGTTTTTAGAGAAGTCATCATTCTGAAGTCGTCAGGAAAATACAATTGACAAATATATACAAACGAAAATAATTAAACTCCGAATTCTGATTTCATCCTTTAACAGCCACAAGCTTTGATGGGATACCAACAGCAAAACACTAACACCAATTTAATGATGCATTCTGATAAGAATGATCTGTCCTGCATCTGAAAATCAAAGCAGTCATGAGTTTTGAAATGAGAGCAAAGATCAGTCATACATACCATGAGGGCATATGCAAAGTCTACAAAAAATAACAAAAGAAAAAGGAAATTATGCCAAGGGGAATTTCAGATCACTTCATATCAATTTTTGTCTGTGGCAGATTTGATATAATGCATTATTGAATCACAATCAGTTTAAGACAGAGTTTGTCTTTCCTGTCCACAATAGAAAAAAAAAATATCTATTTCTCATTTTTACTTTTGAAATCTTTGGAAAAAATTACACAACTTGAAACAAATGGAAAGCTAAATGATAAACTGAAAATTAATATTTCTTATTTCTATACTTAGCATTTCCAACAAAGAGAATAAAGAGTCACAAACATTCCTTTAGATTAACTTAATTATACCCTTTGCACATGCAGGGACCTAAAGACAAACTGCACTCAGTACCAAGGTTTCTGATCTCACCTTTTTGTCTACTCAGTTACAACGTTGTCACATACTTCAACCCAAGAGTATTTCTGCTAAAACATTTTCAACTTAAAATTTAGTCCAGAGTTGAGCAGCAGCAGCCAGTCTAGCAAGCACTGACCTAAAGGATTTAATTTGTAATAAGTTAAATGCAGTTTACACTGCTAGACATTAAGAAAAAACCCCTTAAAAATAAGATTTGATAGTGACTCCAAGGACAGCATATAAGCATATGTAGAGAAGAAAAGTTTCTGAAATACTAAATAAAAGTTGTTTCCAAACATTAATATCAAACTATTTAAATATTTGCAATCTAGAAAACTATAGAATGCTTCAGCAGCTGATCCCTCAGTTTTATTCTCATTTACTGGAAGATAAAGAATATTATAAGATGAAATATTATTTAAAAATTCCACGCAAATATATTCTAGATGATTGTGATATGCTTCTCTACTTCACAAATTTAGGAAACACTAAAATTCACTCTGAAATTCTAATTTATTTTAAAGAGTAATAAGAAACATGGAGGTTTTGAAGTTGTAGTTGAGAGTGGAGGAGAGGAAGGAATAGCATGTATCTGCTTCTCTGAAAAAGGAATTTCCATTCAAGAATTTAATTCTTCAGTCTCTGTAGTGTAACATAGTGAGAGTATGAGTCACATGGGAATTTTTCATCATATAATTCTGTGCTTGATTTCTAGACATGAGGTACTGTTTTACTGAACAATAACTTAAAAACAAACCCAAACCTCTACTGTATGTAAAGTCATTGATAATTAGCCTAACCACTTATGTAGGACCCATATTTCATTGAATTACAATCATGGCCTATGGCAGCATATAGATTTGCCTCAAACTGACTGAACTGTTTTCCTCAATTTCATAAAAGCTGGCTCAGAGACATAAAACACACAGATAGACTGTAGAATATGTATTTCAAATCAATATGAGATAGTCCAGCAGCTCTAACAATTAAGATGATGCAGAAGAAAACAGAATTGAATAGTTTTTTCAAAAGTTTTTAGTGTTTTAGTAAATTGTATGAAGCCTCAAATAGGGGAGATCCTCTCCTTCTCACAGGCTATAGAAAGGGCTGAGGAAAAACCTTGGAAGGAAAACTAGAAGACTCAAGAGAACTATCTTTTTGGCACGTATTGCTAATAAAAGCCTGTGCCTATGATGCAAAATTTAGAAGCAGGTTTGTCCTCCAGCCTTCAAGTCTACTAGTTCTAGTAGTTAAAGTCTCTTCTACCTGGGAAGTGATCTTGAATGGAAAACATCTAAACTGCCAGCCACCACATAATTCTTGAAAACATGGAGTATCTAAATCAGAATCATATGGGATCTCAGTGTTGAACTGAAACCAAGCTGTGCCTGAATTTGGCACCCAAAATGACAAAGAGATTAGACAATTATTGACCAGCTCAGAGAGCCTGAAAAAAAAAACATTTAATAAAGTATGATTATGTGTCAACACATGACCATAGTTAAACTGCCTACACATGTAATCAACAGGGACCTTATACATCTTATTTGCATTAACTATAGAACAGAGACCTGTCTAAACCTGAGGTCTTCCAAGATGCTCTTGTATTACTAGTAACCTGCAAGAGTTACTCAAAGCATCAAGACATCAGATGACTACCGTTGTCCCAATAAACCTTTGGGAAACTGTCCTAATCCAGTATTTTTAAGAGCATATAATCAAGGTCATTCACCAAAATGCCATTTCAGCAGAGCATTAGCGCTCCATTGACATTTCCTCCAGAAGCCCAAAGATTGCTAGGAAGAGGCAAGTATACCACATTTCAATATTTTCTCCTTGAAGCCTAGATTATATCTCCTGGAAGAGCCTGACTGAAAGTAAATTCAAGTTTCCTGTATTTGTTTAAAGGAACCTAAAAGGGAAGCATGGGAAACAAATTCACAAGCAAAATGTGTCAAAGGGAGAGAGGCATAGACTTATCCTGGAAGGGCCACCGAAAGGCTGCTGTGGACCACAAAACACAGAGAGAAAGGAGTCTTTGAGCAGGGCTGTAGTTTTTAAGCTCCCAGGAAACTTTTGAGGCAAGACATGGAAAATGCCAGGACCATGGATACCAAGTTCTCACAAGTAACAGCTCTTTGGAGGATGCTTACAAGCCCTCAGCACTCTCATCTGAAGATCCTGTAAGTGAAGAAGGTCTCGCAAAATTCACATTGTTCCCTAAAACAAGACACAATTTCAGATTTCACCATGATATTGAGATTTCCCTTGTCCCTTTCCCTGAGGGTGAATGAGGAGGAATGGAAAATGGGGAAAAGCACATGTGTCCCCTTGCAAAACTTTCCATGGAAATCACTTAAGTGTAGCTGTCAGAGTGGCTCTCTGAGCTGTCAGAATGCCTCCTCATATATCAAAGTGGGAATGAAAGCAGGTAGCAAGGAAATCTGTAACAAATTCCTACTGAGTCAAACTATAAATTCCCATACTAAATTACACAACATTTTTAGTAGTATTTTCCCTATTACAAAGAGTTGTCCCTAAAAATAACTGTAAGACTTTTAAAGTCCTTTCCTGGCCATTATTAACAGTCTTCACAGTTGTTCTCCAAAAATAATATTCCACATGGATTTATTTTACTACTTAAAAGCAGTTTTTAATTCAGGAAGAGAATACTCATCAGATTCTTCCTTAACTTAAATAAAATTTAAAAATTTCATGCCAGTGCAGAATGGAAATGAGGATTAATTTCCCCATGGAAAATACTTAACATATATAAGATAGTTAATGGAAACAGAACTGCACTAATGTATTTTACATTATGAATACACATACATATGTTATTACTTCACACTTACATTGTGCCCCTTATCTGATAATCCTCAAATGTGTTTAAAACATTAATGACTTTATCCTCACAGAAGCTCGACTATGTTGGAAATATTTTCCTGTTGATTTTATTTCCCTCATGTGAACTCTCTGGGCACACACTACTGCATTGCATCTGTCTGGACAGTGCCTATCAATACCATGGAGAAACCATCATTAGAAAATTCACAATAATTAATAAGTCACCCTGGAACACTGAAACTGAACACTGTGTACGCACCCAGAAATTACTTTTTTGCCACAGCTATTAAAAAAATTTACCATATTTTTCTTTCTATCTAATTCTAACCCTTCATAACCCTAAACCAGAGCTGTTTCTAATGTTACACACCACACAGAAACTACAGTGCAAAAGATCATGGACAGCATTCTACAGAATTTACAGCTGAATTTAAAGCCAAATTAGTAGGCAAGAGAAGGAAGACAAAACATATTGTGATTATAATGCTGCAGGTTAGTTTTATTTATAATTAAAACCGTTAAGACACTGACAAGTTCTCTTCTGCCCCTCTTAAAAAGATCAGTTATGTGTGAAAGACACTTAACTTGGCCCAAATGGCTGACTAACAAAGGGGACCTTGAACAGGATAATAAAACTGACTCCTTTTGACAGAAAAAAAGCATGCTTTGGGATTCCATAAATTGTTTAATTATATATAACCTATTTCTATGAGCATTATATAGACTAGAAAAGGGTTTTAAATATTAAAAGCATGACAGTTTCCCAGCATATAAATAAGGCTTTTCTATAAATTATTAGTATATTTAAAATTTACATTATTCCTCATAGGATATCTGCGTAGGTAGAAGACACTGTAAAAATTGGAATTGATGAACACAAAATAGCATTTCTTTAAAAACTCTGGACTGTCAGAAGTTAAAATACCAACTGAGACAGGATTCATACTACTCTTACACTGAAAAAAATTTTGCCTATGGATGTATATACTGGTGAACTCACAAAAGAGCTGTCTCTCCTTTACCATCAGTGACTTATATGCTTTGAGATTGAAATAAATAAAAATTCACTTTTAAGATGCTATTTGAAGATATTTTCTATAGGTTAAAACAGAATTCTCATCTCACGAGACAACCCAAGTGTAATCTTTCATGTATTACTTATAAAGACAGAATCCCAAGTAGCTGTAAAGACCTCAGTCCTCCAGCTACCTGAGAAAAAAAGGTCACGTAGGTTTTTACTTCATTTTGTATTTGAAGTTGTTTTGTACAATATGTTCCCATCTTTATCTCTACCAATGTATACACCAAAAGAAGATAAACTGCTATCTTATAATCCCCCCAAAATGTCAGTTTCTAGGAGGTTATCTTACATCTGGCTTTCAGTGCACTTCTTGGAAACTGGACATAAATGATCTCAAGCAGCACTTGGAAGGCTTTGGTTGAGCAGCAGCTCTGATCAGGCTTTGTAACATAAGCCTTCATCCTTCACTTCCAGTCAGAGCGTTCATCATCTGAATCCAGATGCCAAAAACTAGAAGGCTGAGAATCCTCGGATTAGAATAGGTTTGCATTACCACAGTTACCATGAGTATTGCTATGCCTTCAAAGAACAGGAAATAGTATTATGCCAAGTATTCAAACCAAGCATTCCATTGCCAATCCCTGGAAGCTACAGCAGAGTTATTTCTCTGGCTCAGCAAACTTATATTGCTTACACATACATGTGAATTAACAGAAGTAGTGCTCATTATGTTATTTAGATTTGCAAGTGGACACATGAGCATTTATTGGAAATAAGAAATAACATACCCATCTTATTAGTTAAAGATTACATAAACAACTTCAAAGAGAAAATTGTTAATACTTTCTAATGTCTGGGCTGTGCATTGCCTTTGTGCTTCCATATCAATTACTGCATTGAATCAAAGAAACCTGTACATTTGGTTTCAAAATTTCCTTCTAATTTTCTACTCTATAACCTCACTATATCAATTCTAGTGGTACATATTTTGACAGATTTTAACCGGATTATGTTCCTTTTGCTATAAGCTTCATCAGTTTCTAAGATGCAAACTGAGGCATTGCGCTTCTCAAACCATGGTCATTCAGTGAGATTCCAAAGACCCTTCCTTGCTCAGGCACTGAATACATAATCAGTGTGAGCTAATGGAGGAAACAGCACTGATGTAAGCTCAGAGTAGGTGACACTTGTATTGTCATAAATTGATGAATTGGTATCAGGAGACAAGGAAGTCACTTTGATGAAAAAAAACAAAAAAAAAACCCAAAACAAACAAAGAAACCAACACAAAAACAAAACAACAAACCACCACCAAACCAGAATCTCATTATATAAGAATAATGATTCTGCTCTGTAAAATACAGCTTTAAAGTTTGATGGACTTTATATTAGATACCCAACCGCCTATATCAACAACAGTTCATAGGCTGTGAATCATTATGGTATATTTTTCCACAAAGCAGCATACAGGCTTTCTAAAGTTAATGCAGAAGGAAAAAGACTGAAGAGCTTCTCTTGTTGACCAAAGAGGTAGACCCATGACGAACTAAAACACTTAATCATATACAATATTTTGCTATATATGCAGATGCATTAATATGTTTATATTCAGCACATCATAGTAAATGAATATGATTGCAATAACTCTAAAATATCTTGCTCCAAAACCTCATGAGAACACACTTGAAAATTTACAATTCTTATTGTTTTTTATTTCAAGTCTGCACAGACAGAATTGTACTTAAAAAAATATTTAATCAAATTAATATTTTACAGTCCTTGCTAAGTCAGCCATGAGTCCATTTGTTCCAATTTTCTTCAAGCTTGTTCTTGGCTTCAGGTATTACATAATGAATAATTTATGTAATCCATAAAACTGCTTACCTATAAACACAGTTGCACAGAAGTGGTTTAGTAAAGTCCCTGCAACTGCCCACAAATTTAATTTGGTAGGAATAAAGGAAAACTGCCTATAAAATCAATTTCTGTGTAAGAAGAGTTGAAGAATCCTCTCAAAAAGCTAAAGCAGAGGCTCTGAAGCCAGAATTTGTTTGTATACAGGAACTATATCAACAGCATTTGTAATCTTTAGAAAGTACATAACTTTGTACCTTAAGCAACAAGACAGTTAAATATTTGAGGCTTAAATAGTGTGGAGGAAAAAGGACAAGCAATACATACATAATACTTTCTTCATTATATAATTTGTCAATGTTATCCTGGAGAAGATTTACCAACCAAAGTCATAATAAATGCATTATCTGTATATTCTGAAGATGCTGAAAACCATCACATTAAACAGCAACAACACAGGCAAGGGTGTGACTGTGTGGGTTTCTGGCAATCATCTACAAAAAGAGAGGAGTTTTGGAAATAGTAATGACCTAAGTGTCTTAAGAGAGGTACACAGAAAATAGTTCTGACATAACATAAACATATTTCACCCTAGGATTTGTTTTTTTAAAATTAGCTTCAGCAAAGAGAAGTCCTCACCTGGCAGTGAAATGAGTTAGGCGACTTAACAGATTCACCACTGCTGTTTTCTATTACTTTAGCTTATAAAAATGTAGACTAATTTGGGCAGGAAGGAATGTTCAGAGGTCTCTAGTCCAACTCCCTGATGAAAGCAGGTCTAATCAGATCAGGTTGCTCAGGACCACAGCCAGATGGTTCTTGAACACCTCCAAGGAAAGACATCCCAGTACCAGTCCGGGTCCTTGCTCCAGTGTTCAGCCATCCTTAATGGTGAATTTTTGGACTCTAATATATAATCAGAATTACATGTATTCAACTTCTCCACTGTCTCTTGTTCTATCATTGTGCAGCTCTGAGAAGAGCATGGCTCCATCTCTGCATCCTCTGATCAGGTTGCTGCAGATAGCAATAAGGTCTGCCTTCACCTGCTCTTCTCTAGGCTAAACAGACCCAGTTCCCTCCTCCTCACATGCTCCAGCTCCCAGCCACTGTGGTATGACCTTTTTCTAACAAGGACCCCAAAGCTGGACACAGCTTTTGGATTATTTGAGAATACACATTTGGAAAGACTGCTAACTGAAGCACAGCTTTAAGATTTACCTTAAAAGGAAGAAAACATTAGTATCCTACAAAATTTTTTACAACCTGTATCATCTTTGAGATTGCATTTTCATAATTAAGTATTTTAAAGACTCAAAATTAATCTAAAGAAAAATAAAATACTGATTAGAATTTCTGAATAAACTATTATGTATGGTCATAAAGAATAAAGCTCCAAACAATGCTAGGAGTGATAACATGCCAGTAGAATTTAAATAAATCACAATTATCTATTTTTTAGGCATTACATAAATAAGACATTAAGATGACCATTCCAGAAGATATTATGAATGCCAAATAGAATCTCTCTGGAGATCACTTCAAAGGCCAGTTTCCTGCATCCATAAAATCAAGCTTAAAATATGTTCTGCATGGTTCTTTTATATGTGGTACTGTTACCATGAACAAACAAATTCCATTACATATCTATGAGCAATTGCTTTCCATTTTTTATCAGTATGAAAAAATAAGGTCATTAAATAGATTTTCATTTTTCATTTGATTTTACAATATTAACACTGATAGACATTAAAGGTTAGCTGAAAAGGACTGATTGAGCATTTCTATGCACTTTTATCTCACCTCACACTGAGGACATGATCTTTAGTCCTGGTACATAAAAAAGCTCCTTTGATGCAACTAGATATTTTGCCAATGAACAAAAATTCCAGAATTAGTTCTATTTTGAGGTTTTTTGCATTTTTTTTTATTGCTATATCCAGTTTCACAACTGTAATGAATAGACTTTAAAGTGAATAGTGAAAGAAATGCATCTGAGCTATCTCCTCCTCGAAAGTCAGCTTACATATTAACAGAAAACAAATTAAACTTATTTAATTACAAAATACTTATTAACAATTACAAATTACTATCATCTCATTAAAAAAAAAAAAAAAAGAACAAAATAATCCTCAAGCCTCATTAGTTGTACATTTTGGGATTTGTTTTTAAACTCTTTTCCCTTTTACTCATCACAGGTCAATTTAAATGGAAGTAACTTCTCATAACCACATATAGTCATGAAACAAGATGGAAAAACTGAAAGCATGTGAGACTTGCAAGGCCTTTCAGTATATTTCCACTTTTTTCCCCTGAAGAAAATCAAGACTGATCTTTGACAACATTAGTTAGCATGAATTTACACTGAGAACTTTCAGCGAGAATTGTCAAATTTTGCAGATTTTCAGATGTCTTTCACCCCAAATGAAACATTTCTCTCATGCAGCTGGAACTTCACCAGGATTTAACTTTCAAGGCTGTTAAAATTTTATACAATTTCAGTTAGGCCAAATAAGGATAAATGAAAAATATTTAGTTCCTTCCACCTTCAGTGGCGATTGGCACTGGATTAAAATTTTTCTAATAGCAGAATAATTTTTCTAAGAGCAGAAGAATTAATCAATTCCAGTGAGTCTGGTAAAAAGAGTGGTGAAGAGGCCAGATCTGATTTTCCTACTGCCAGGCTTGCCTGAAAAGTGACAAATTTTCCATGTGCATTTGCATTTAAGTCTGGCAAATAGGGAAATCTTTCCTTCTGCTGCTCTTAACAGAACTGTATTAACACTAATGTGCGGGCATCATTTAAGATTTCAATGAAATACTGCAGAAGTTCTATAGAAAATGATGAAGTTTGCTTATGAAAGTGGAGTGTTTCTTTCAACTCCAATATCTTCAGTAGTTTAAAAGATTTTGCCTTTTTTGGGGAGGGGGGAAATAAGAGTTGTGGAAAACAAAACTTTAACCTGTATTTAGATTTTGTTAACTGGATTACTTCTTTACAGATGTTTACTCTAAAGAACACTGGGTTTACAGATGTTCAGTTATGGCAGGCAATCACTCAGTGAGAGTCTGAGACCTGCAGCTTTCTCCAAAGTCAACATGAACAGCAAGTGCTCAGTGTTCTGATCATCAGGTGAGGTTTTTCTCCTTATTATTTGATAGCTTTAAAAATGTTTCCTAGATGATAGATACTTATGACTTCATTTATAGCTTCTTCTGCCCAACCACCATTCTTTTTTTTTACCAATACTATTTTTTTGCTCTCCCTCACTCCCATCATCCTATACTCTTCCCTAGTAAACCTGCAATTTCAATATACAAATCTCAGAGCTTCACAAAATTGTTAACTTCCTCATAGTACTATGCTGAATATAAACTACAGCAGATGAAGTAGGTCTCAGTACAGTAAAACATTCAAATACATGCTAATCTTGACATTCTGCAAGTGTGTCATCAAATAAAACCTTATGCATAGATGTTAAAATTTTCTAATATTTTCCAAGTGTCCTAATCCTGGAAGCATTTAATTACATGCACTCAACAGGACTTCTATTACTGAATTCAGTAGAACTAAGATTTCACCCTGATTCACAGCAGCTACACTGAATTAATCACAGCAGCTAATTTTAGGCACCTACATATAATTTTGCAAGAACAATATACCCATTGGTATTTGTTAACACAAGTTTTTCTACAAAATTGTTCAATTTTTTTTTTTTTTTAAACAGCAACAGAATGAGGGAGAAAAGCATTCACTCTCTTCATTCTGTTGTTTTAGTTTCAGTCACAGAAAAAAAATTGTTTTCAGTAATACTTGTGTGACTGTATTTGTGCAGGTGTAACAGGACATAACTTGCTAAACCTTTATTACAGGAAAGGATGAGAGAAGAATATTTACATCATCACTTTTGAAACCAATTTTTAACTTTCTAATCCTTATGATCCATATGATTTTGGAAACTGGTCTAAAAAATAAAAACATAAGCATACAGTACTCTTCCTTTTATCCCCCCTTCATTTTCTGGTCAAAATTAATGGAGTAGATTGCCTTTCTCGTGAAATGAGCTCTTTTCATCAAGTCATGTTGACTACCTCTTCCTTTTTTTTTTCCCCAGAATAAAGTTACTATCTTGTAGAACTATATTTGCTAATGTGCTCAGCTTAGCAAATCTTAAGATGCAAGTATTTCTTTTACAAAGGTGATTTTCAGTCTTTCCAGTGACCGCTGTTTAGTGCATACTTTTAATCTTATGGTGTTAGTACTCTCCTAGACAATTCCTTGGAATGCCAATTTTTAGCTACTATATCTACATTTTCTTACTATCTCATTCTCAAGTTTTAGTATTATGCAGAACTAAGAACTAACTTTACGTTGCTGTAGATCATCTCACCAAGTTTATGCTTAAATCAGCCTGTCAGTGGGCAACACTACTGAACTTTTTGACTTGCAGAAGACAGACTCTAAGTATTATTTCAATCACCAAGTTATTAATTTTGACAAAGGTGGGCTTAGTCTTGGGCCAACATTTATGGTAATCTTATTTGATGTCATCTTGAGGGCTTCCTACTCAAGATGTAACTTTGCTTGTTCAACGTATTCTTTCAAGTTCCATCGAGTGTTTGCAGTTCTTATTCTATCCAATGTCACTTCCAGTGCCAAATTTTTCACTGTACTAATACAACCATCTGCATCATCATACTGATACTTTCTTTTACCCTCTACATGTACGTAAACCTCAAACTCCTACTCTACTCATAGATGCCAAAACCCATATGAACTTTCCAGAATGTTCCTCCTGATCCTGTCTCCATCTCCAGCTGCAGGTTAAATTAATCTCTTCACTACTAGTATAGGTTTCAGGAAAGAAGTAAGCAGTAAGCAATCCTTTGAAAATCTGCATGAATAATAGTAATGTTATTTTCATCCATTTTCAGCTGAACAACTGAAAAGAAATTTCTAAAATGCATTGCTAGTGTTCCTCTTTCTTGCACACACAATGATCTGTATGGTCATACTCTTCTGAAATCACAGTACTATCAACTACAGGAGTAGATGCATATAAATACTGAAGTGTCAAAATTTAAAATTTTTCTTTTTTTTTTTTTTTTTTTCCTAAAGTTAATTAGCTTTCTTATTTACAAGGAAACACCATGTTCTATTATCACAAAAAGACTGTTACTTGGGTGAAATAGCACACAGAATTAAGTTGTAAAACTGTTGTAAATAACTTCTCTAAAAATAACATCGGATATGTTTATCTTGGATACAGCTAAAAGCTTAAATGGACATCAAATTTACATTCTCTGAAGAGTTACACAAATGTTAAAATTTCTTTCAATTCCTGTGGAAAGCAAGAAAATAAGCACTGTTATTTTTATTTCATGGCTAAAGAAACACAGACAGAAAGAAGTTAAGTGGCTTGCCCATAGCAATGCTGTGAATCAATGTCAGTGCCAGGATTAAAATTTATGAGTTCCTTTTTCCTACCAAGAATGCTAAGACACATATTGCTTTTTAAAATATATACTATTTAATATTTATTACTACAAAAATATGCAGTGTGCACCTGGAATTGGATTAGTACAAATATGCATTAATGGTTTATAGACCTTTGCTGTTAGGTGAGTTGGTAGATGGATAGAAATACCAGTTTGGCTACTGAATTACAGCTTTACAATTACACATTTTAGGCCAAATTAGAATTCTGCTAATCATTTGACTTTTCTTAAAGCTCCTCCCCCCTTAGTTGATTGAGGTCCAGTGACAATCACTGGCATTTGAAAACTGTTGCACTGGGTGGTCTTGATTTGTAATGTAGCTATATATATAAACACTGTATATTTCAAATGTAACCCTAAGGTAGCTCAATTCTGTTTAGATCAGTATTCCTATTTAAAAATAATGTTGTTATTTTTTTCACCTGGATCCAGTAGTATCTGGAGGCCACAACTGAAAGGAAGACAGAACTGCCTGGCAGCACTTAACATGTGCACAGCAAGAAAGGAGTTCAGATAAATGAGAGGAAAAAAAAAAGTAAAGAGGAAGCAAAAGCAAAGAAAATTTAAGATGTTCATGCCAGAACTCTCAAAGATGGACAAGAATTCAACCCTACTTTTTACTGCTGTTAGCACTGCTTAATAGACAGCTTTGCCCTTCAACTGGCATGCATGCTTCTCCCCTGAAGGCCCAGGTACCAAATTTTCCTTTCAACCTAGGGTAACATGGAAAAGGTCAAAATGCAGTTCTCTTTGTCAAAGCTGTGCAGTTAACCCTCTGGTGTGCAGTTTAACACATGGATAACAAAAATCAGTCAGCAATAAGAACTTTATCAACAACTGAAAAAACGCAAATCGAGGTAAAGACACAAAGGAACCAGCAAAATTCTATCAGTACAAACAGAGGTAGCACAGATTACTATGTCTAAGATCAAATATACTTCACTGCATTATGCTTGTAATACTTCCCTCAAATGCATTCTTAAAACAAATTAATCTCCAACATAAAATTATTTCATATAGCAACTGGCACCTAATGGTGTATGAAAATGTAATTTGGAGTTTAAATTAAATCTAGTTAAAATGCTTATCTGAGTGATGTACCCAATCAGCTTGAAACATCAGTTAATCAATGAAAGGGTGATAGCACTGTTCTACAAGCACAGAACAATCTACCAAAAGTACAGAAAGTACAAGACAGAACAATCTGCGGGCACTACCTATTTCAGTATGAACAATGTATATATCTGCAGGAACTTGATCTTGCTACAGGGGATATCGCACGTGACATGTATTATATTCCTGCAGATCAACTAAAGCAAATCTTCTCAGTACAGAATAGCTGTGAGACAGAACAGAAGTAAAACAGGAGTTGTTTAAGTGAGGCTAAAGGAAGAGATGGCAAAGAAACATGTTCAGTTCAAGCCAAAACATGCAAGAAAATCACAAAAAGAACTCTCAAACAAAAGAACACACAAGCTGAGTCACTAATTTCTTTCCTACAGTTTAAAAACATTTGAGCAGTTTTGCCTCTCCATGCTATTTTGCATGAACTCAGGAATATTTTCTACTTACGCACTATGCCTTCTTACACAATGCCATCTCCAGTTAATAACAGCAGTAATATCTATTTGTACTTACAATGCAACTTAAACTAACAGTTGCTGCTAATTTAGTAAAACATGGATTTAAGCTCCTTTTGCCTTTGTATCACTCTGCTTCACTTCTAAACCTATTCTTTTTCAACCCTGCCAAAAATCAGTAGAAACCAACTTAATATAAATACATAAATATGGAAGAATAAGTACTCTAAGAAACTGTTTTGTCATCATCTTTACATCAATAATGCCACTTAGATTATTTGGTTTTATTTGTTTATGAAACATTATCCAAAACCTCTTTACACTAAGCTTCTAAGTGCTAATACAAAACAATTAAATATCTTTGGGGTTTGGTATATGCAGTTTGACTAAATACTTCCAGTGTTCATGGAAGTGAACAAAAATTAGCAGCTCATTACATCCAAAAGGTTCAGAGATGTCCACTCAATTTGACCATGGAATAACGGTAAAGAAGCACCTATACGAATCATAGATTATGAAGATTGCTCACTCTGGCATGGGGCTGCTTTTGTGGGTCCAAAGCCTCCCAAGCAGAGCCAGTGATGACTTCAGTGAAAAAAATTTGTGACACCACAGAAGGAATGTATCTGAATGGAGAGAACATGACTGTGGTGGAGTTATTCTGATCAGTCTCAAAAACTTCACAACTCTCATGAGTATTGTAACTTTACACTGCAGTTGTTTTATTGTATATAAACTAATCACAAAGTTGCTAATCTTCTTTGGCCAGCGAGGCAAGAGGGAAACTTCAAGGAAACAAAATCATAGCAGACTGAGGTGGAAGAGGGGAAGGAAATTCTGAACTGAGAAATAACTTGTAATTAATAAGGTAAGGGCAATTATTTGGGAATTCCCCTGGCTTGAACGATTCTCTTATCTCCTCTATCAAATACAGGAAGAAACAATTATAGGAACTCTGCTGGGTCTGCATAGAGATGACTCACTTCAGAAACACACAACTACAGCATTAGGATGAGAGTTACTATTAATGCTCTCTATGCAAATATGTAAAAATTTCCTGAGGCAGAAAGCTGTAAAAACTAGAGTCCAGTAATGACAAGTTATATTGTACAGATGGTTATGTAGTGTCTTAAAAGTCCTCTCAGACACTACCACTCACACATTTATTTTTTCTTTTAATTACATCATAGATTTCTTTTAGCAGGAACACAATCTTGTTTTACAGAGGAGTTGGTGAGGAATCTAAAATTACAATAAAAAGACTTTATAATAAAGGAAGCTGCAATGTTAATACATTTTAATATGCGTTATAAAGGATCCTCTCCCATTTGACTTCTCTTTTTTCCAACCAGCAGGATATCAATCCTCAACAACATTGTTATAAAAATGTAGAAAGAAAATATAGACATCTGAAACAAAAGAGTTGGAAACTTTTACTATTACTGACATTTACCTTACAGAACACAAATACTTGCCACAGAAGGCAATGCAAGTATCCCATGAACATGAATAATTAATTCATTTCACAGCACCTCTTGAATACAGTTCTTCAACTCATAACGAGGTGCTTCAAATTTAATTACTTCAAATTTTACATTATTTTTTTCTGTTATGACATAAAAAGCTATTTGGCAAGCTGCCTGCTTTGATCAAAGTATCTTATGTATAAGAAAAAAAAAATGAAAATTGAATATGAAATTCTTTGGCAACAAACCTCCTGTGTGCATAAACATACTGGATTTTTTAATAGCATTATTTACATTAATGTCTGTTCTTATACAATAGGAAGTATTTGCCTTTACTTTTCCTTTGTAATTTTTTAAGCACCTCTTATCCTGGCACCTGAAAATTACTGGCATAAATTAACACACAATTACATCAGAATTCAACTGCAGATTTCTTCCAAGCCAGGGAAAACAACAACAACAAAAAAAAGGCAAAAAAACAGCAGCAAAGAGACAGTTTGGAAAAATCTATCATATACACAAACAATATTAATACTTCTCAAAACTCCCTATGCAGAGGTTTACTGTAGTTTAGTACATGCTCATTTTGCACCTCTGTAAACCAGGCATCCTGAATGCAGCATATATACTGAACTAATTATCAAAAAGGAAAATGTCTCTGTGGCTCAATCAGGGTATCGTAGGAGTGACATACAATATTTTAATTAGAAACAGTGCAGTACTGCTAGCCAGATTCCCAATCTCATTTAAGAATTTCAAGCACACAGAGACAGATTTATTAGGAATACAACTATTTGTGACAGAAGCACAGACAACTTAATGCTAAGGAACACAATGGCTTCCCTAACTTTCACCAAGACCAGTCATGCCTCTGAGTATCCACCATCAAGGATAAGCAAACATATTTTAAAGACATAATTCCTCATTCAAGTGTATAACAGTTCACCCACATATTGAGCCCAAAGACCTGCATATCTCAGAAGGGTAATTTGGATTGCTAATCTATTTGCCTGGGAACTGGGATCATTTGTTTTATTTGGCAACACAAAACCTAGAGATATTGAAGTTTTTTATGAAACTGATAAATAACTTGATATAGGCAAAAAGTCTTGCTCCACATGTCAAAAACAGCATGCATATGTATGTGTGTTTATATACATATTTAGATGTATGTGTATACACACACACACACATATACATTATCCTCCTCTGCAAAAAGTCTAGTTTACCAACCTTTGTAAAGTGAAAAAAGGGAATTCTCCAATATAAATTCATTCTCGGTCTAGGACAGATCTTTTTAATACTTTTCTAGACATGTTTGCTTAACTTTCCTGAAATCAAAATCTTAAAAGGCATTCAATGAGTTGATCAAACAGGGCACTTGCTTAGTTTTGAGGCTGCATCAGAAGGGGATGATAAGTAGGTACCAATTTATGAGAGTGAAAACCCCTCCTAATATTTACAAAACTGAAGTGAATTTCCTCCTACAGGAGATCCAGTGATTTCAGCAAGACTGCATTTGTCAGTATCATTCTCTACACGCATAATTTCTGCAACACCTATTCCTCACGTGGAAGCCAAAGAAATACCATATTTTATGCAATTTTTATTCAAACAAAAAAAATTTACAGGAAAATTTTTGTAAGTAAAGAACATGATTAGTGGTCTACATATAATTCTGTGTAACTCAGGCAGGGAAGAACTCTTTCATCATGGCCAAAGATTACCTTTTTCAGATGTCTGTCTCCTTTGAAAAGAACGTTTGCCTGTGTGTTGTAGTCATGAATCTTTGCATATACCACAAATCGTGATAAAAATCTATTTAGCCAAAAGTCCAAATATAAAGGGACTTGTGTAACAATAACAAAAGCTGTCCACTACATTACTGAAGGGTCTTTTGATAAGCACTGAAGCTCAGCAGCACAGACATGTCCATTTGGAAATTAAACAGGAAAAAGAAAAAAACCAAACACGATACGCCACAGCCATCACTAAATTACGCTCAACAAAATTCTAATCCTGACTTCTGCACTACACGTAGTTTTCCAGCCTTTTCAACCAAAGAATTTTTTCTGAAATACCCCTAGCTTTGAAGTATCTGTATATTTTATGGATGACACCCAGAATTCCAAGAAAAATAGAATGAACATGAAACCCATAGAATGGCTATCTACAAATTTCTGGAAATGGTACCCCTTAAGCTATAACATCCAAATAAGCACATCTGAATTTGAGATATAACCAATAAGCATGGCAAAATAACACTGTGTTCCAGAAGCTAACCCATATCTTTATTCTTTGCCTTTGAAGAAAGTTGTATTCTGTCTTCTCCAGGAATATTCAAAAAATACAATCCTTTCATACACAAAGATAAGGCTGTTCTTGCTCACCAGCCTACCCCTTCCTTCCCTTTTGCTCTCCTGGACCCATACTGCTGCACTGCCCCATTTCCTACCTCCCAGCCCCACTGCCCTGCTCCTTCCCCTAGCACAGTGACTGGTACTCTACACACCACCTTTATGGTAATGGACAAGTCAGTTATGTGCCCTCTGGAAACATTTCAGTATTTTCTGTGTCTGTTCACATCTAACATTCAGAAATAATGTGGAAAGATGATAAAAATGATAGTGAGATTAAATGGGAAAAGAAACGGGACTTTAGAGATGCTGTATGTGTTTTATAGTTTTCAGAGAAAAATGAAAGCATTATTTCACTTCGGAAATCAACATCACATTAGATGAAGAACAAATTCAGGCACTGGAGCAAGCTAAATTAAGATGGGTGCTACTGTCTTTTTACTGATGGAGGTAGGATCTGCACTCTTCCATGACAGCAAAGTCTTCCCACAATGAGCTGCAGGGAGTATTTTGCTATTCATATTAGCCTCAGTCCCAGAACCTCTCAAAATCAGCACAGAAGTCAAAATCAAACAACTTCATAGATTATTTTTACTTCACAAGCTTAGCAACATGAACTTGTGTCAAACAAACATAAAATTTGATTCCTCCCTGTGAATTTCATTTTATTATGAAGACAGATTTGTATATCATGGATATGGTCTCTCTAATGCCATCATTCTTTGGTCTTCAGCTTCCTACAGTAAATCTACAGCTATTACTATTTTGAAGTTATTATTACTTCAAAATGTTAAATTTTCTCTCTCCTCCATTTCTAAACCTATTATTTTTCAACCCTGCCAAAAATCAGTACAAACCAACTTAATATAAATAAATAAATTTGTAAGCATAAGTACTCTAAGAAACTGTTTTCTCATTATCTTTACACAAATAAAAATAAATAAAATGCTGAATTTCACAACTGAGAATACTGAGAACATTTATGCTGGAGAAACTGCCTCTGCGCCAAGACAGATTTCTGCATTATTATTTTTCCTGTGCTTTTTGCTTTGGAACTTAGTACCCTGAAAAGGCTTGACAGCATTAAACTTTCAAAATAGAGAATTTATTCACTTGTTTCCTTAAGAAAAACCTAGGAATTTTTCCTTCTAGTGAACAGCTACAAAATGACTCTTTTTCACCTGTACACAAAAGTGAACTTCAAAAGACAGGAAAAATAAGTCAAATAGTGCAAAAATAAAAATATAAGTACATATTTTTTTTTTTTCAGAATCTTTAAACAGAATATAGCTCACAGCCAGGAAAAGTAAGAGATGTGCAAATGTGTGTGGTCCTGTTAATAAAAACCAGGCAGCCTTTGTAATAATAAGATCACATCACTGTCTTACAATGTCTGAGCACAGAAAACTCTAAGGGCCGTATCTTTTCATAGAAAAGTACAAACTGCTCCGAGCAATTAACGTTAATTAATGTTACTAATTAAAAGTCTAGACAAGCCAGACCTCTCACCCTAGAATGTTTTTGCCAAACAGTTAATACCTGCAGACTTCAGTCTTGGTGATGGTCTAGTAACACTTGACAAGTTATCCTGAATACAGCACTTAGAGCTTGTTGAAGCTTTGTGTTAACTTTGCACCTGCACAGGGCCCCCAGCCTCCAGGAGGCCATGTGGATCAAGTGCTCCTGTAACCGGGGTTAGTCATCTGTATCAGAATCACAGCAGACTCCCTCATAACAAAGTCTCTTTTTTGTTGTTAATTAAGACAGTACCAAAAAAAATAAAGTTACTTATTCAGTCATGAGGGCTGAATGCTCCCAGTAGGTAGTCTTTTCACAATTCAATTTCCCTGATGGGACTCGAAGAGGAAATGAAACAACAAATTGTACTCCTGATGATCTAAGCAGAAGCTGCTATTCCACAGGGAGTCCTGCTAGGTCAATTAGTTCATCATGCTAACAGAATAGCAATCCAGAAACCAGTGTCCCACCAACAAAGATTTGAAAAAGTGAAGTTCAATGCCCAGTTGTAAGGCAGTCTCCAGTAGATATTATTGTTAGGTTCAGCAAAAGCACATTTACTGAGTATAAAAATAGGGCAGCAGTACTGAAAAGCCAGGGGGATATTCCCGTACTGCTAGATTCATTCATGTGAATGCTGCAGAAGCAGTCCACCTTTGTAAGATCTCTAATGAACACTCCTTGTACAAAAGAAGTTCATCTCATCAAAATGTTTCCTTCTTAAATTAGTTATCGAAGAGGTAAGTACCTTTAAGCAAGCATTTCTCTGAAAACTCAAAGTGCAGTGCTGTACCTGGTTGTTTTTTTCTTTTAAAGCCTTTTGATATTCTGAAGCCTTAGTATTATTTCATGTTCTGTGCTCATTGCATAGTATTGCTTTACAAATATGTGGCAAAAATAATTAACAGGACTTTTTTCTTACAATGCCATTCAATAATACTGTAATGTAATAGAGAGCATTAAATTTAATTTTTAAAGCAGCACTTGGAGCAAATAAATGCACCTGTGTTAAGCTTTTTTCCTTTATATTTTGAATAAGAATTTGATACTTCAATGCTAATTTTATAAATTTGCAAGCACTGTTTTTTGATGACAGAAGACTATGTTTCAGAAGAAAAGACTGTCTAATACACTGTTTAAACTCCAAACCTTCAACTATAGTTGTGTGAATGTTCCCAAAATATTCAAGCACCTATTTTGTTTTCTTAACCTATAGAATCTGAATTACAGAACTCATTTTTACCAACCTCACAACAGGATTCTGGGATTAACAATTCTTCTGAGTTTGAGAACAGAAAGAACTATAAATTCCAGGCAGCTGTACTCTTTCATTTCCATATATTGATGCAAAATAGTTGCTTTATTCAAACAGGTCAAACGTGAGGTAAAGTAGTAGATTGTTGTCAGTCCTGATGTTTATAAACAACCAATCCATTTCCTCCCACAAAGCCACTTTAGATATTCCAAGGTTTTGCAGAAATAACAAAAAAATTACTTTTATACTTTTTCCCTATACACTGATCACAGTTGTAAATTAGGAAGCTGTGCAAAGAAAGCATATTATTTGGTTCTAGTTTACTTTATTGGTATCAGCTACTACAATATTAGACCTTGATGCTTTATTTACAGAACTCCCCACTGACAAAAGATAGCACTGCATAATGAGTACACAAATGCATTTCAAGAGCACATCTTGAAAGCTGTTTTTGCAGAACGCCTTCTGGCTGCAATATTTGAATGTACTGTATGCTGACAGTCAGTAGGGACAACAACACAGATGTGCTTTGTTTGGCTCCTAATGGATTCACTCCTGAAAAGCATTAAAAAGAGAGAGAGGGAAGAAAATTTAAGTTTTACCTTTTTATGAAACTCTGATCCTGCACTCTTTCTCTCAGGCCATGTGGGTTGAAACAGGATGGATCAATAATACAGCCTATTTATGAGAGAATGCATTCTTGTTTCTATTGAAAGAATGATTAAAGCTACGATTTCTTTTTACAGAAAACCATCTTTAGATTACTGTATTTCAAACTAATCTTAAGGCCATAAAATTAATTTAATTTTATTTTCAAAGCATGCACTGAAATGTTGAAGTGAACACTCTTTGTGTTGTCTGCCGAGAAATAACACTTTGTTTCTAAGTCCCATAGAGGTTTTAGAATTTGTTTTACTTAATTAGCTGATTACAATTTAAAAATCCATTATTTATTTGCAGCATCTTGACATAATTTGAGCATTTCTGTGGAGCAAATATATGTGACAGTTTAAACAAAGTCATAGAAGATGATGCATCTTAAACTCACCATTACCAGTTAGAGTACTAATTTTAATGCTGTTGCTGGTAAGATCATCATATAGAAGATATCAAAACAGCATCTTTGCACAAAGTTGTCTCATTTTACTCCAGACATCTGCATTTTGATCCAAACACAGCCAGAAGATCACCATGCAGATTTGATCAATTATACAGCTATTCTGATACAAAACTGATACTAGAAAATAAGATAACCTAATGGGAGCAACTGTTAACGATCATCTTCCACGAAAACTTGGTCTCTGTGAAGACATTTGTTGTTTAGAACAACTCTCCCCTTTCAAAGAGGAAAAAATGCTGACTTCAGTCCCTTTGTAGGATGCTCTGGCAGGAGGACCAGTGTGTCAGCACACACAAGATGATGAGCCAAATGTAAACCTGAACTAGACTACAAGCTTAGGTCCTAAACTTACATGCTGTAACAATTTATTTTACATTCCTAGGCACCATGCTCTGCTGTCAATGCTAAGAGACTGTGTCAGGTGGGACTGGGAATACAAGTCTGGAGTGACTCATGTGGATCAACAGAGAATATGTAAATATAACACAAACATCATAATCACGGTCCTAAAGTTTTCCAGATGCCAGCAAAGAAGCAGAAATAATGCCACAGAAACTTGTGTGAAACATCTTGCTTATAGCAGGTTAAACCAATAATTCATATCAGATGATGTCTTAGTTTACACGTGTAAATATTGATATCTGATCTTTTTCATATACCGCACTAGAAAGGATGGAAAGTGGAGTAGGAGTCTTAGGTCAATTAAGATTCATCCTGATTGAACTAGTTCTTCTCTTCAACTATAAAAAAAATCAGTACACAAAACTACAGTTTCTTTTCCCTACTAATTCTCTTGAATTTTCTTATGACGAGGAGAAGGAGACATTCCAGAAACTATAAAATTGCTGCTGCCCTTATCGTAAGAACATGCAAGGGTCCTTTACAACCGCTGATACTTCCATATGACAGCTACCAGGGACACTAATTATTGCCCTATAGTCCTCACATTTGTGTGCCTATTAGCAATTATTAGACCACCGGACTTCAGATGATCACTTTATTTCAGTCTACAATAGATTCCACACTCAAAAGCTTGGTCTGAGAACTACTCAAACAATGGTTTGAAAGCATCTCTCAAATTTCAGACCACCAGTCAATTGCATTTGGCATCATTTTAAATGACAGTTAAAGGATGCAAGTAGATAGTTGCTCCAAATAATGAGATAATCATAGCATGTTGGCTACTTAATTAGAAAATGTTTTAGGTCCTAGATTCTCAGCTGTTTAATAATGACCACAATTTCACCTGACTGTGAACTGCAAATTCAGTCTAACGTACAGAGAAACTGTATATAAAGAATGCAAAGATGATGAATGCCCCCATCAACGGACTTCTCTGGAGAAAAGTTCTTGTCAAAACATCCTGTCTGATGGACTCATCAGATCAGTTGACAAAGATAACAGCATTAATACAAGAGACTTCTGTAAACTCTGTGTAATGCAGGCAAATACTTTGACCTGGACCGTAAAAGAAACTCTTCTCCAAATACATTATTTCTGGTTCCAACATTTCTAAATGCTGTGATGAAAAAAATGGAAAAGAGAAAACTAATTGAGATGAGATCTAGAAAACAGGCTTTGTAACAACAATACATCATCAGATATTCAAATTATATACTCAGCAGAAATTCTGAAAGTTAATTGAACACTGACACTATGAAAAATTTAAAAGAAGATCCTATTCTTAGCATCTGAAGATAGATAACCCATAGAAAGCAAGGTATGTTTTTAGCAGTAAACAATATACAGAAATTGGAAAACTTACTGGGGAAAAAACAGCTTTTCATTAAGTCTTTACATGAACAAAGCTTCTCATTTTATATAATTTTCCTTTTAACATCCCTTTTAAAACAATGCTGAGAACCACTTAGGTACTTAAGAACACTCTATGAGTGGATTCTGAGATTTTATGCTCCTTTCCTAAAATGTCCAGTAAAATTTCCTTGTATAAATAATCAGCAGCACATATATAATGAAAAATGCAATCAACTTCGTAAAAAAAAATAAGTAAGCATTATGCCAAAATGTAATGTTTGTCACTTTTATTAATTTTTGGAGCAATGAGGCAAGTGGGATTTCACTTGGTGGTCTCAGTTCTTCTCTATTTTCCTGTCTGCTACTTGTCCATATCAAACAGTGTTCTTATTGTTCATGCAAGTCATTTCACACATCGAGAATACTGTGATGGTTCTTGGATGAGTCAGTAGTACGTTATACGGATTTACTTTAAGGACTGAAACATTGACATAAATGACAGCTTGGAATACATATACGATTTCATAATATAATACAGACAATATTTGCCTTCGTTACATGATTATCATGCTACTCCTGTTTGCAAAATAAATTTCAACAAAGAAGTCAAAATTAGAAATATTATTTTTAATTTATATTGGTATTTTTAATTTTGAGCCAAAAGTACCTACACAAAATTAGGTGTGTCAGAATGGAAGCAGAAAAGAAGCAAAACAAATGTAAAACCTCAATACAATCTACACTTTCTGCAGCTACCAGTGAAACAGAGTAACAACTGATGTCCTTTTTATGATTTCAATGCAAATAATATGGGCCACTGGATATGCCATAGGCAAATTTCACAGGTCTTCCTCATGCCCATCTCAAACTGGATTTACAGTCTACCTGCAGTCAATGATAGTAATACACAGCCATGTAATTCGGTCCCTTGCAATCTTCGGATAGTTTTACCATATAGAAATGGTAAAACCTCCCCTCTCTCTGGTTTTTATATACGTACCTTTGTTTTCCTTTTTCCTACAATATAATCAGAATTCTATTAAAAAAATGCAGAAGATTACTACTTTTCAGAGGCACCCACACTACCTTTCAGGAAAGGAAACAGTACATTTATCCAAAACTTTTTACAAGATATTTTTGAAGATGCAGAAGAAAAAGCAACGAAATCTAGTACTGTTTGACTTTGATTTTAAAGAGTTAGAGCAAAATGCTAAGCACTAATCCTAAGTAGTGTTTTAACACAGAAGTGTCAAAATACTTTTAGAATTCAGAAATGTTTGTGGGTGAAGAATTACTGAACAGAACACTACATTAGTTCTTTTATTCTATGCATAAGTATCCCCTGCAGTGCCATAGCAACTTTTTGATGTATTTTTCAAAAGGTTTTCAATTCAACCTACCAGGTGGTTTTAGGAACTCAAATTCATGTGCTGAAGCCGTGTGCCAGCAGTTATCAAAGGATGTGTGGCATGCATCCTAATATTCACACTGTGCAATCAGTCTGTTTCTGTATTTGTGTGTATATGGATGTGTATTTTCATATTCATGGTCCAAATCTTGTGACACTGCAAATGAAACAGTGTAGCATTTTACTGTATGTATGTACATAACAGTGTCTCACTGACTGGAGTTTTTCAAGGAAAAACATTAACTGAATTCATCAGAATGGTTTGAAAAGCAGGCTTTTCAGTTTCCACTGGTCTAATAAAAATGCTTTCTCCAAAAGACATGCAAAGTTTGGTTTAAGCCTAAAACAATGAATGCATGTAGTTAAACAGAATAATTGTCTCAGCTTTCTACTTCCACACCATGGGAAGTTTGACCAAGTTAAATATTTATTTACTTCAGGTACAAGATATATTCAGAAAAGTGCCAGCAGACATGTATTTGTGTACAGAAATTATAAGAGATTCTCTAACTCTGTCTGGCTTTTCTTTCTATCAAGAAATGGAAAAGGGAGACAGAAAAAATCCTAAACTAGTTTTCCTCCAATACGGGAAATGGCTGGAAGCTTATCTCTGCTTTCTAGTTTTAGATAGTCTGTTCTTAAACAGAAAAGAAGTTTGATTTTTTTCTTTCTCTGTACCTGAAGTACTCTGTAGCAAATGGCAACTCAGTGCCCTTCCTTTAAAAGAAATCCTATTACTCATTTGAATTAGGTGGTCATTACATACAATCACAGAAGGGCAGTATGAGAGCCAAACCCAACCTCCCCTTGAGAAGATGCCCTGAGATTAAGGAAGAATGGGGATGAACTGTCCTTAAGAGGGAATCCCTACGTAGAAATTTCAGCCAAATCCAAAACTGAATATAATTATCAGCAAAAATTATATTTACTCTAAAACAGATTACAACATACATTAAGAAAGAGCGTTACTATTAACAAAGGCTTAAGTGTATCCTTATTTAAATTAATAAAAGAAAAGCATCAAGTAGTCTTTTACTCTTGAGTTCATGTAGTTACCTGAGCTTCCAATAGATGCATTTACAGACATTAAAACATTAAAGACACTAAACATTAAAGGAACCCTTGGTCTCTATGCTCTATCATTGGATAACGATCAAGTTACAGAAAGTACTTATTACAACCTACTTGTAATAGGTTGTAGTATCTAGTTACAGCCAATAATCAAATCTCATACAACAAATACTTAACTCCCCTCGACTTCAATGTGAATAGGAATGGGGATGGGAGAGAGCTCCATGATGCCACACCAAGGGCAGTGCACGTTGTAAGGCTTCTTGTTGCTCACTCTCCAGAGATTCAAGAAACTGAAAACTGGGTAAATTCCTCAGTACTGCAACCTGTGGCACAGAATACAGCACCTCCACAAGCAGCAGCAACTAGACCGGGCAGGTTTCTGGAAAGTCTTTCTTCAGCTCCTGGAATTTCTTAGAAAACAGGTCTCAGTGAAGCTACTCTGTAACACCCGTGTGTTTGCACTTGAAGGTTTAACTGTTCAAAACTGGCTAAGCATCAAAACTTACTGCAGCACCCATGTATTGCTGTATGCCAATTGTGTCTTTGCAGTTTCACCAGTTGATATAAAAATCCTTCAGTTTAATTTATTCAAGTCATTTAGTTCAATGACCAGCTCATATAAAACTGGACAACTAGAAAACATATCTTCACCTCCAAAGCTGCATAAATTTGACATGTTAGAGAACAGCACTTACAAGATCTAAAAGCTGGTAGGACAGTATATTAAATATCCAAACCACTGTGAATAACACACTTTTTTTTTTTTTAATGTTTATTTTTCTTTCTAGAGCCAGTATAAATTTTCTAAAAATAAATAAAATTTTTTAAAAGCTAGTTTTCTGCATTTTAATACAAATAAAATTTTATCAAATGTATTACATTCAGATATATCTATTACTAAATGTGTGCAGAATTTATAATTTTTGGCAAAATGTGTAAAAGTGCAAAGATTAAATTGAATATTACATTTCATAGCAACAGGTTTGAACTATTACTATCATGTAGCTTCAAGAGAGATGGATAAAAAACACACACAAGAGAATAAAACCTCCACCTATAACTGCAAATAACGCCACTCAATCCCATTCACCTGCCAGCCATGACTTCTGCTGTTTCGATCAATTGCCCCTATGAGTTCTACCTCTTGCCAAAGTTAACTAATTGTCTCAAAGTATTTTCTTCCATCATTGTAAGATACATTGTCATTTCAGACTAATGGCAAAGACTTAATGAAAACTGGCAGAAGGTTGGTGCAGGTATACATGCTGACATAGGGGAATTTCCACTTCTAGCACATAAAGAAATCTGCTTTCCACTATCAACACTTTTTTTTTTTTTTTTGCCTGCAGTCAGCTCTTAAAGTCTGGAAAGCCAGAAGTCAGTTTGGAGGCCATACTTAATGTAAGAGTAATGACTTCTTGATAGGTAATAATTTCAGGTTCATGAGGGTGTGCTCCCTCATTCAGGCTGAGTAGTTAGATCCAAAAAACAACCACCGTTAAGCCTCCTCCCAGTGCTCTTATCTGTGTGCAATCATTGTGGCTTACAAAGCAGCACGGAACAGGAAAATGTAAAAATCTAAAGCAAACCATGACTAATGCAATTTTTAAGAAAGAAAAAATGTAACTACGGTTAGCAGAAAGTACTCTGCAGGCTTATAGGGAAGCATAGGCAGAAATACAAAATTGAAAACTGTGTGCAAGACTGTTTGGACAAATAAGTATTTTAAAGTATAGAAGCACATTAGTCTAGTAAAAAAGCTCAAGAAGGATTAAGTCAGAAATTTTAGTGGTTAATTTCAATTTATAATGGGACAGAAGCAGGATGATTTTTTTCTTAATTTTTCACAGCCTGTCCACCTTACAGGTTCCCGTAGCTTAACACCAATCCTGATGAGCACTTCCACAAGGAATTGTTTAGGTCCAATATTACAGCATATTATGTGACATATGTTCTGAAACCAACCTACAAAAATTTAATAAAAGAACATAAAGACAGCACACGTGTACATACTTCAAACATGTTGTAAAACTAGAGGTGAAAAAATATCTCACTTTACCTTTTTTACTAATACATCAACTGAATACCTATAATTATGCAACAGTAATTAACACACAATTCAGAGCCATTTAGAAGTGGCTCAGGATCACCTCCATTCAAATGCCTAATATCCCTTACCTTGCTCTTTAGGCGGTGTAAAGAATGAAACAGGCACATTAAAAATTCTCAGCATAAAAAGCAAGTTGTTGAAAAAGAATCTTTCAATATTTATGTTTCACTATTATGCCACAAAAGACTGTAGAAATACACATATATCTACAATAAAAATAGGAGCATGCAAACTAATACTGAGAGAATTATATTAACCTCTGTTCAGAGAATGCAAAAGACCCTAAGATCCATTTCAGTCTTATTTATACAACAGAATATTAAAAAAAAAAAAAAAAAAAAAAAAAAAGAAGAAAAAGTCATACTTATTTGAGCTCTGTGCATTGGATGAATTTCACAGCTGTGTAATTTTTTCAAGTATCTGCTTTGAAAGCCTGTTCTTACCTACATCATTGGAAATATGTCTAGATGTATACAGTCTATATGTACAGCTGTGTATACAGACATCCACATCCACAATCACCATCAGTTCATGCATTACATCAGCAATGCAAAACTGCAGAAATAGACACATGTATGCACAAAACCAGCTTATCTGCATGTTTACAGAATGTTAATAAAGATAGTAATTGTTACACTGGGATGTGATTATTTGCAGCTTTTGTTTAATAACAGAGAGCAAAGTTTCATGGTATGCTTAATACAGTCTCACTTGTGGACTGCTCCCTGCACTGTCCACCTGTGTACATACAACCATCTCCTCTGACACAGATGTAGCAAATATGCAGTCAGCCTGATCAGACTGATGATCCAGAGAAAAACTAATCATGTTTTCATTTGGATTGCTCTGGTTCAGTGTGTGCACCTTCTGTGCACCAGGAGCACAGCCACAGGCTTGAGAAGTGAGAGGAACAGCACCTTTTAGAAGTAAAATGCCTTAATTTCGGATCCACCAACACAGGAAATTATATCCCCAGTAAAACTGAACCAAACAGCAGACCAAATCTGGCCACAGGAATATGTGGTAGTAAATCACATGAACACAGGATCAACTACAATGATGTGCTAATACACACTGTGCTCATTACGTTATCCACTGAAATGCTGTTCATAAAAACATGCATTAGAACAACGTCATCCACTGTGCTTCAGGACCACACAGACTTACATCCCTTCCTTTCTGAAATCAACTGTAAACCACGTTATTCAGGTAATACTAGCAGGCCTAATTCTCCCATGAGTGCCTAACTTGATCCAGCTTTTACCCTGATTATGACTTACGGTCAGAACCTCTAACAGGTTTTAGGTTTTTTGCATGAGTACCTACAGCGTCTGTTGTGAACTGTTAATATCAATAAACTAGAACAAAATACCACATTATCTTTGACCCCTGAGTGTCTGGATTTAAGCCAGTATACTCATGGGAAAGACTTTATGGAATAATCAATAAAGGAGTAAAGGACAGCACAGCATCTCCTCCAGAGGAGAAAACAGAGGGCACACAGCAATTTAAAAACCATGTCAATAACAAGAAAGGAAAAACTAAGTGGAAAAGGAAACCCAAAACACATCCTCTCAACGGAGCTCCCGGTGGAGTAGAAGAGAAATCCACAAAGTCTAATTTTTGGTATCCAGCTGAGATGCAGTAACAAGCTCTCTCTAAGTGCTCAGCACTCTCCATCAGCTAGCTACAGAACAAACATAGCTGTTCAAAATAATCCAAGACAGACCAAGTGAATAGAAGCCAAGTGTCCAGTGACCTGCAATAAGAGCACCTACTGGCCTGCAGCCTGTTCCGCTGAAGGAATAACCAGCATGTCCTATTCCTGACGTAGGCAGGTTAGCCCCTAACAGCAGAATGACTTTTCCCCCTCTTAACAAACTGCAAAGGAATTCTTAAGCTTTCTCTCTTGGACATCATGTTATTGTTAACGGAGCTGCTCCCAGCTCTAACCCCTGCCCACACCCAAGGCACTGAGAAAGTGCACACAAGAACAGTATTCCATTACTGCTACTGCCCTACCTCTTAAAAATAGAAAGGTCATGAAACTACTTGTGTAACATGCCCACAAAACAAAGCTGTGAAATTACATGAAAGCTTATCAAATTATTCTGATTACAGAAATACATATGAATGGTAATAGTCATTAAAGATATAAAAATATAGAGAGGATCACACAGCAGTGAAATAACCAAATAACACCAAAAGTGTTAGGCTTGTTAACACAGACTTAGTCTGTGTTGCACTTGCAGAGTTGGAAAAAGGAAAGCCATGATGAGCTGTCAGAACCAAACAGCATGCAAGCACGAGAGTGCTGCATTGGAGGCCTCATCCTTACTCCAGTTAAATTATGACACAGCAACATCAATTTTAATGGATTCAGGGTAGGATTCCAATAAGAGTTTCTGTCACCATTGACCCAAATCAGAACTCAGTTACTTTGCTTGAAGCGAAAAACTGGTATCCATTAATCCCAGAAGCCCTCCTCCACACAGTAATGATTTTTTCAGGGACATTTTCTATGTAATTATATCTACTGTTCAAGCTGTACTCTACTTCATAAGTCTTTAGAAAGATCAATTAACTTTCTGTATACATACAATGATAATCTTCCAATGAATTTTTAAAATATTAATATTACATATTGGAAACATTCTGCAGGATTTAAACGTACATAATAAATTATTTAAGGAGAATTTACTCTAAAAATAAAAACAATAACAAGACATTGTAGTCCATGTACACTTTAACATAATTTCTCCAGAGTTAAGCTTGCAATGCATGCAACATCAACACAAGATGGGTGAATTAGAAAAAAAAAAAAAACAACTTACTACCTACTTCTCTGATTTTGGCCATATGTTGAAACAATCTTTACCAATTTTTGTCATTTAAAGATCTAAACTCCTGAGGAGGTACAATGGAAATACCCAGTACTCAAATGTAATCATCACTCAAGTACGGATTTAACAAACTGTATTTCAATGATTTGAGGTCCCAGTACAATGAACAAACAAAATGAAATTATTAACGGAGTTTTTCACAGTTATTTGTTAATTAATCACTGTATTCAGAGACAAAAACTAGTGCCACAGGACATTACCAGAATACTATATCTGATGCATATGCATACTTTTTTTTCATAGATTCCTTGTGGCAGTGCTACCTTTTCAAATCCTGCTCAAGTTTCATATCACTGCACACCAATGCACAACCACAATTGTGCTATTCTTTGTACATACTAAAGGACACAGATAAAGACTATACAGTAATCTTCTGGTATTTTTTAATATTACAAATTGTAGAAGGAAAAACCCCACTGTGATCACTGAACCATGTCATGATCCTTCCTAGGAAATCTCTGCAGAGATAAAGATAACACAAACTAACCTTTAGAAATCAGATGAGGGACACAGCTATCATAACAATGGTAGCTGAGTTCAAATGCTCAGTCTACAGGGAATAGGAATATAGCATACTCTACAAATAATTTTTATTTCTTTATTTAATTCAAGTGGAAATGGTCTTTTCAAGCCTCCACTTGAAAGCTAGAGGAAAAAAGAGGCAGATATGCCCAATGGCTTTACTAGACTTTGCATTTTCTGATTTTTTTTTGAAAATCAAAAGATATTTCTAAGACCTCCATCCGAATCAAGAAATTATTGCTGTACTAACACACAACTGGTTTCATCATTGTGAACAGCAACTTAGAAGTAATTTGTACTTGAACATTATTATGCTGGAGACTAGCAGCTTGCAGCAGAAGCATAGGATTCTGCCTTCTACATACATTCAGAGACCTGATGACACATCAGCATGTGTTCAGCCTCTGCCTGACTGCTTTTTAAAGCAAGAAATGGAATGGAAAAAGCAGTCAATCGATTCTGATTTCCAAATAGTGTTTTCTCCACAAGCTGATACCCTGAAAATTCAAGATTACAGAAAGAACATATAAAGTTGGCAATGTGAGAAGTTTTTATGACATGCCCAGGGGTAGTGTATTAAGCAATCATATAAATGCACTTGTAGTACACTTACAGACAGCCAGAATAAGCATATCGATAAATAACTTGTTGCATCTATACTACTCAACTCTCAGTTGTGTTGTGTATGCGTGTGCTATGAATGCAGTCATAGAAGATGTAACATGAGAAATTAAGACCCAAGTAGTAAAATAATTTACTTGGCATAAAATGCCCACCAAAATTTATCTTCCTGTAAATACGCAAACGTGTTTAATAATTACAATCTGTTTTTTGTTTATATGTGTTACCATAAATTAGAAATGTTTCGCCTTGTATTAGCCATAATTATATTGACCGTCTCTGATTCAAATCCAAAAGCTACACAAAAAACGTTTTAGTATCTTAATCTTTTGCCCTTATTAATATGGAAATTTAGCTCGTAGCAATGAAAGAGTTGGTTTTTTTTATGCATACCCATCAGTATATTTATAGATGCCTAAAGGTAAGCAGCTTGAGGGGTTTTCTTCTATAGCACCAACAAATTCCTTTGTCAGCAGCAAGAATTCAGTGCTTAAAAAATAAATAACTAAAAGATACACTTTCATATTGAAAAAGTTGCATTTTTCTTTTTAGAAGCATGCATTTGAATAAAGTTTTCCATTTGCTAATCGAAATGTTTCCCTTCTGCGATCTTCACCTAGTAAAGGATATAGATATACCTTGAGTAAAATGTGAGACGTCTATTATGTGCCTGGGATTCCTACCAATTCACTCATGAGTGACTAAACCTAAAGGAACCCTCTTTAGAGACCAAAAGGAGATTGCTTTCTTGAAAAAAGTATCATTATCATAGAGCAGAGAAGTTAGTACCTATTTTAAGAACCTTCAGCAAGGAGAGGTGTATCTGTTTGTATAGCACATGTGAATGCCTTCAGGAGAAAAGATACAAACCCTATCTCAAATTATATATGTGCAAGGTCTTTTGATTAAACATTTTTATTTTCCTTCTGTTCTCTTTCCTGAAATTATGATGTCATAGGTTTGAAAACTGTCACAGAATTAGAGTTGACTTATGTAATGAAGCAATATTGTAGAAAAAGTTATGATCCTTTTTTTCTTCATTTCTTTGTAAGATCTCCCTTGCACACTTACAAAGGAGCTTATGGGTGTCTCACAATGCTCCACAGCATTGATGAATACATAAACAATGTACTTAAGGTCTGAGTAGATGATCTGAGAAGTGCTAAATCAAAGCATGAAGCAGGAAAAATCAAACTGAATTTCATGTTACTGTGATGCTGAAGAAGCCTCTTGGCTATCTGAGGCATTCTGCATGTTATTAAATTTGAAGATGTTTTGTCAATCCAGTTTGCTGAGAACATAAAGCCAGTAGATGATTGGTGAAAGGACTTGCATTATGTTTTGCACAATTTAATTGATTCTTCTCTAGAATAATGAAATTTTCACCGGTGAAAATGTGTTGGGTTTTTTTTCCTCAGGTCAGACAAGAAGCTTAAGTGCTATAGGAAGACTTGCCTTCATCTCATAGACTGTTGGAGCTACATCAACTCATACAATCTAATGATCTGGGTTTTTTTCACTGTCTTTTTTTTTTCTTCTTCCCTGTGGTGAAAGAGTTTTCAGATACAAAATTGCTTTTAACCCCAAATTATATTTTTGGGGTAGAGCTTATCTCTTCTGCCAAACTTTTCATCACATTGTTATAATGTTTTGTATGGCTGCCAGATCCACAAAGAGATGAAGATCAGACAACCCTTAGACAATTAAGCATTCTTTGAAATACCATTAAATAAATTAACTTAAATTGACTTTGAGATAACTATGGGACAAAGATCTGCAAATTATTAGCAGGATAGTTTCAGGTATCAGACCTTTTCTAATTCTCCCGTTCACTCTTCATCAGAATGAAAGAAGTTAATAATTAGTTTAAGTGCTTTTATTAAAAAAACAAGTCTTCCATGTTCTTTCTATGATCCTGAAACACAACCTCAGAGTATAAAGCCAAAAGGACCACTGTTCTCATTCTTATTCCCTTCTATCAACATCCTCAGAATTTACTTCCAAACTGCATACACTTAAGGAGAAATCTCACTTATAATCTTGATTTTAAGAGCAAATTAATTTATTTCTTTAAAAGTTAGCTTGCTTACTTCAACTTCCTAGTGTTTCATGATGTATCCGAAAGTAACAGAGCTTCTTAGCAAAGTACTAGAAAACTTTGATGTAAGCAAGCTGTACTTGCAGATTAAAAATGCCTCTTTTCAGCAGCTGTAGCTTAGCACCATCCTCTGTGATCAATTAAATGAAAACAAAGTTGTGATCATCACTGATTTTTTCGTGTTAATGAACAAGGTACAGTGTTCTCAGTTGGGATTTTGTAGCTAGTAACAGCCATTGACCACTGTCTAATATGACCTGTAACAGCTTAAAGCACAGATTCTTACACTTTTAAGATTATTTGCTTCTGAACTGTCTGTGACTTGTAAATAAGCAATGTCATTTTAGATTTAGAAGGCCACTTGCTGTCTCTTTTGCTGACTCTATTCTGGGTCTCTGTGAATCATGAGCATTAAGTTTTGCTGTGACAGAAAGATCACTTACAAGGGAGCTGGGATGTGAGGAAAGTAGTCATCTCTCTCTGTTTCTCCAAAAATCAGTCTTCAAAAGCAGAAGCAGCCATAAACTCTTGGAGAGCAAGCTCCCATGTAATAGGTTCCTGGACCCATTACGGTGTTAAGAAGCACAAAAGGATGAAATTAATGTGTCTAGCCTCTGTAAGCTCTTTATCAACAGCATCAACCTATGCACTGTTGAGCAGGTCAATGATGACTAGGTAAAGATGTAAGAAAAAGTCAATCATCACTCCCAAACAAACCTTCCTTCCTCCCCAGAATTGCTGGCAAAGGGGTTTTCTAGTTAGCAGGTATAAATCCCTTAACAAAAAAAAAAAAAAATCTAGTTTTTAATATATCAGTAAGAAAAATTAACACACAATAGCCATGAAATGGAACAGAAACAACATTAGGGTTAAAGAAAACTGCATTTTGTTGGCACATTGTATAGAACACAGAACTAAGAGCTGATTAAGTAAATTAATCACTTATGCAACCAAGTGGAACTTTAACTATGGAGCAATAAAAACACCTCATATAAAGGCAAAGGCATTTGGGATACCCACTAATTCAAAAGACTGTTAATCTTCAAACTTGATAGTTAGAATGAACTTCCCCACTTTAAACCCTAGGGGTTAGATATAGCTCATATGAACTGCTGAAATGAGAAAATGCAAGGCATGTATTAAATATCCCAGAGGCAGCAGTACTTAGTCCTCTAACAGGCATTCAGACTAGTGTTTTATACCTGAATGCTCCACTGAGCTCTTTGTGTGTGCTATACTAGATGGTATTTTTACCATGACATCAACAACTATATATCATCTCTTTTTTTTCTCTTCCTAGGTGGCTCTAATTTTCTGTACTCAGTACGGATTAATCTGTAAACATTTGTTTTCTAAAATGTTTTTTATTCTCTTCAGGAAGCAAAACAAGGAAGTATTAAGAGTGTGGACTTTTTATACATTCCAAAGAGAAAAGTTTAAAGCAAACAAAAAAATTCAAGTTTATACAGAAGCTGAAAAAAAATGAAGAGTTGCTTGCCAGATCAGAAAAAAAAACCCACAAATATTTATGGAGGGAAATATGACACCTAAGTTCAATAGGATGTTTAGTTATGAAAACAAGGCAGCAGCAAACGTATCTCACTGAGATTCCAGTATACGTAATGTGGAATTCTACAGCTTAACTAACCTATGCTTCTTTTATAGTCAGAAAGCAACAGAAATTTATAGCATGCAAATAATCAAAACAATTTCAGATTTTCTCAGTATCAGACAAATTATACCTATTACTCATGTATACCTTTGATTCCTTTTCCTCCCAACTGACTTAAAGGGAGCTTAGATGAATAGCTCTAAATCAGATGTCTTCACTGCAGAGAACAACTCTCTTCCTTAGGCTTCATGTGACCTTCCCTGTCCAATCCAGCAATTTAATTCAATTGCAAAGTACAAAACCACTTAGTTATGAAACTTCTGTTTGATTTCAATAGGACTTCGACACAGTGAAACCACACTTCAAGACCACTAACTTTAGCAGCTCCCAGGTCTGTTCAGGGCCCTGCCCATATAAGAAACAAAGACAGTACTATTTAATTAGAGAAAAGTGGCAAGAAGAAAAAAAACAACCAACCAACCAACCAAAAAAAAATCCAAAACAAAATAAAACAAACAAATAAACAAACAAAAACACATAAAAAAATAATAAACAAAACAAAACAAAAACAAAAAACAAACAAACTAAACCACATTTATATCAGGTGTTACCTTCCTCTCATCTGGACTAAAACCAGGTTTTACATCTACTTTTAAGGATAGATAAAAGGATATATCTGGAGTGCATTAATGACCAAAGATTCTTGTTTATAACCTGTAAATATGGAAATTCCTTAAATATTCAAGTTCTGATACACTAATCCTATTGAATAAATAAGTTTAACACATTTAAGTTCATGGATATTTATTGCTATAATTTTTTAAATTGGCAAATAAAGTTAGGTTTTAATGCAACAAATTCTCACAGCTGTTTCAGCAGCAGCCACATCTAAGAAGGAGCCAGAGAATTAGAAAAATGTCCTAAAACTCTCTCAAGAGGTGTTTTCTATTATCTCTATATATGCTATTATCTATATATATGAAAAAATAAACCATAAATACCTAAATATATAAATATAAAACCTTGGAAGATTTCAAGAGTAGAGGGCGACAATCCTATACAATTTCTTGCTTAAAGTCAACTCCATCTCATATAAATATTAGTATAACTGATACTTTCCTCATTACCTTCATAGGAGGTACATGGTTCCCTGTCCATGCACAACTTTTAGTACAAATAATTATTGCCTAACAGAAGATAAAGATGTTTTATTGTCTAAATGCTGTACGACGCAGGCAACTGAATCTCACCCTGAAACTGTTAAACTGTTACTTCAGCTACTTCTGTAAAACCCCTCTGTAAATTCACCAGAAAAGATGGGAGTAAAACTGTGGGAAGTTACAGCAGTTCACTGAGAAACTCAAGAATTTCAAGTCACCAGACATGCATAGGTACATATCTGTAAGGAATACTGAAACTAAAAATCATGTTTCCCCAATGATATTCATACTTCTTGCAATTCACAGATTAATCCATCAGATAAAACACTTCTCCCCATGAAAAAAATCCAAAAATACCCCAAAAACCTGTATGGCCAATTAAAACTTGAGTAAAACTGGGTCCAAACTTTTCAGTAAAAGTGTGTGTGATCATAAGTATCAGTAAAAACAGATTTTTAAATTTTAACATTAACTGAAGATGACATTCTAAAGATGACCATTGGCTTTTGTGGAATGTTCAGATATCATTTGCAAAGGCAAAAACGTATCTGAAAAAAAAACCAAATTGAATAGTGGTGTACAAAACAGAACAAAATGGAAGTTTTCCATGTAACAGAAAATTTTGACATTTCAACATGTTTTCCATCTTCACATTCATGTTTAGATAAAACTTCAGAATTGAAAAAAATCTGAAAACCATGCACAAGTATTCTAATGTTCCCAGTTATGGAACATTTGTCAAGTCCTTCATTTAAACACGCAGAAATTAATTTTTTCCCAGTTTGTGTTGTTTTTTTTTTTTTTTTTTTTTTTTTTTCACAAACAGCTAATTGCAACATCCAGTGCTGAGGCCAAGATCCTTTCCTTCAGCAATCTACTCACCATTACTCATGGACAGAAAATTGTGTCTTGAACAAAAATTAGTGAAATACACTAACTGGCCGAAGCTGGTACCTCAGCAATCTCTATGAGCTACTGCAGCTGCTACTATGTCCTATATATCATCTGATGCAAAGACAAATCAAAAGGGGGGTTATAAGAAAGCGGGAGAGACCCTTTTTACTGAAGCCTGTAGTGACAGAACAAGGGGTAATAGGTTTAAACTGAAAAAGGGTAGATTTAGATTGGATATAAGGAAGAAATTTTTTACTGTGAGGGTGATGAGACACTGGAACAGGTTGCCCAGAGAAGTTCTGGATGTCCCCTTCCTGGAAGTGTTTGAAGTCAGATTGAGTGGGGCTTTGAGCAACCTGATCTAGTGGAAGATATCCCTGACCATGGCAGGGGGTTGGACTGGATGGTCTTTAAAAGTCCCTTCCAACCCTAACCATTCTGTGATTCTACAGCATTACAGAAACTGTGATGCTCCAAGGAATGACAATTGTAGGATAAAATGGGAACAAAAACTGCAAAAAAAAAAAAAAAACATAAGGTAAAGTTTTAATTTAAAAATAATCTTCAAAAGCATTATTTTAAACTAAAACCAGCTTTATTTAAAATAATATTTGAGTGGTTTTGATGGGTAACTCAGATTTTCAGTGAAATTTCAGTAAAGTTACATACCATACCACTGTTACACTTCAAAGTTCTGTTTCCCATGTGATATGATGATCAGTCCTTCTCTTTTTAAGCACAGTAATAACAACACTTTGAAATGATGTTATTCCTAGCTTCGAGAAGAATATAAAAATAAACTCTCTCAACTCACAATAATTTATCTTTTTTTCAACCTTCAATTCTTCTTCCCCGCCCTCCTCCATGTTTGTGACAGAGTAGCACTACCTGACTCCTTAAGCTTCTTTATTTCTTTCATTTGAAAATGATGTCTAGGCAAAAGACATTCATGTAGTTGACTTGGTGTTCCTCACACAAACATTACATGCATATGACTCCTACCTCCTTCTATTTCCTTGAGATAAAGGTTTGTGTTTCAGAGCACCAAAAATTCTTTCTAGCAATTTTGATTTAGAAGCCCTTAATTTTTCAATAAAGATATGCTCCTATATGAATTCTTACACAGGTCATTTAAGCTTCCTTGAAGCAGATCAAGTTCTTCCTTTTCATGAGTGATTGTGTAGCAGACTGCCTTTTTTATGGAGATTTCAGGAGATGAGAAAGTTCTTTCTTCACTGGGTTGGGCAGGAAAAGCCTACAATCCATGCTGCAGAATGCTAAGGAAGGCCTCTTCCTGCACCCACTAGCAGTTCAAATAGCCAGGCAACACAAATTGCCACACAAAATACCAGGAATCCTTTGAATGTTATCTGCTCAGCCCAACAGCATTTGCAAACAGCCAACTATTTCTCCCCAATATCACCCCAAAATATACCCATTGTCTTCTGCAACTCAAAACCCCAATGTGAGATTTTGGATGGTGTATTCCAAACCTCCCCCTCCAGCAAAACTCTGATTCTCAAACCTTGCTGCTTTGGCAAGTTATGGAGGCTGAGAGCTTCATGTTACACCCTTGGCAACATCAGAGCAAAAGAATTCAGGTCAGTAAAACAACATACTTTGATATAATTTTTAAAACACCCTGAACCTTTTGTATGCTACTGAACAAGTTTAATCCTGAAACATCATTGGTTTCCACCATAAAGCAGATGTTTTTGTAGGGTTTTCCTTACTACCTGGAAAGAATAGTGGCTTTTTATTTCATTTATTTAATTTTTGTTAACTCACAACAGCTTTCCCAAATAACTCTGATAGGAATACTTGCTTGTTGTATTACAAATTTACGGAAACTGAAAAGGGCCCAGTGGAAAACAGGTGGCCCCGATTTTACTCATCACTCTGGGACACAACAAAAACTCAAGAGAAATATGAAACAAAATTAAGAAAAGCAGATACGAGTTCTTGCAAGTTTATTTTCTATGCTAGCATAAGATCAAGAGCAAAGATGATACATATATGACCTCAATTATTTCCTCATATTCTTTGTATAGACTGGCAGATTATACATTTTTCAATTTCTTTTTTTAAACCTACAGATTATGCTATACATCATGCAAGTATTCAAGTGTTTGACATTATTAAAAAAATTACCACACATATTGGATTCTGTTTTATAGTATAGTGGTTGTTTAGTCTGCACAACTAATAAGTTCCTAATATTTCTCTCTCACATAATAAAAAACTTAATCCTGAAGATTTCCTTTTATTTTTAAGTGGAACATTTCATACTCATATGAGACATCTGAGCAACAGCTATCCACAAAGTTTCACTTCATTTCAGTGTTCATATCCATTTTCTAGTTGTTTTACATTCACATGCATTTAAAGAATTTTTTTCCAACAAATCTGCACTGCTTGTATTAATCTCCATCAGAAAGCTTCCTCACTGTGCCAAAGTTGACAATAAAAACAGAAGTATGAGATTAAAAAATTCAAATAGGCTCCAGCTAGCGGAGGCTAAATCCAAGAGCAAAATCTGTGGCTCAGTTTTTATTCACTGTTATTTTGAATCTATATTAATGTAGATTTTTTTTTCCACTTACATCTTTTGATTGCTGAGAATCTTGCTTCCCACTGTTTCAGACAATGGAGGCTTAGAGAGCAGAAACAGTTTCAAGGGGTGGTGCAAATTTAACTACTACTTCCCAGCCCTAAAAGCACACACTGGCTTTTCTCTTCATTTGGACAAAAAGACAAGGAGGCTAATTGAAAACTCTTATCTTTCCCCATTTCTACTGCTTTATCTCAGTTAAGTACAAAATACATTTAACGCAGGAATCACTTCATAAAATTCTGGTGTCTGAATGCAGTTATACTTAATGATGATTCTTTGGATCTGGCCTTCAACATCTATTACTCCAGTTAAAAATTAATCTTTTAATTTGTCATACAATGAATCTCTAACTGCAGTTGTATTTTAAAAAGAGTGTTTTAATGTAACTTCATTCATAACTATACAGGGTTGTTATTGCCTGAAGTTCTTTTCCTGTAACAGTTCAGAAACTCTATGGTTTTGGGTGCAGAATGACTCATTTTTCTTACACAAAGATTTTAAATTCATAATGAATAACCAATGGTTTAGATGATTTTATTTCTGAAATTAAATCCATATATTCTGTTTGATTTTTTTTTTTCAGTGATCGTTTGATACTTCCATGTGTGATTTTTTTCCCCCATAGTGTTCATACTAATCTGATTATATCTTGCAAGGATGTGACATGTATCTATTTAGAATTCAAACTAATAGTGGCAAATCAGGCTCACCAGTAAAGTCAACAGCAAGAAAAAACAGGTAGATTCTCCTTCCCTTGCCATCATTAGCATATGTGTATAGGGAGAAAAAAAATGCACTAACTGCAGTTATCTATTTTCAGTGCTGAAATATTCCAGCTTTTCCTTCTTAACTGACAAAAAATTAGCATTTTTTTTTTCAATGAGCTATCAGTGATTTCACTTTCATTTACAAAACTATACTGGTTTTGCTTTGAGCAGATTTTTTCCTCTACATAAGAAAATTATTAAATATTTTGTTCAAAGTATTGTTGTATTTATTCTTGCTAAAATTTATTTTTTTTTCTTTTTGTTCTGGGTGATAAATTGGTATGCTCAGGTAATCCTATTGGAATCAATGGCATAAGACCTTGTGCAACATGAGTGCAACAGGGCATTTACTGAAATATTAGACTCCTACTGACAGACCTCTCCCTGCTCAGGGCAATGACCCTGATGCTTGTTGCAATCTTCGCTGAAGTTATGGCCTGAAAACTGCTCATGTCTACTTGTACTTCTTCAGCTGAAGAGCATTACATGCCTATTCCTGCTGGATTCTGAGCTTGCCTGTGGATGCCATGAAGCGCATACCACGTGAGAATTTCACAAGTGCTAATAAATTGTGACTGAAGCCTCCTTGAATACTGTTAAAACTTTCCTACTATGTCTTGATAGATGATCAGAAACAAAGTTGGCTTGTATAAATATATACAGTAGTGCTCTAAGACTGTATTTAACAATAAAAGTAAATTCATCTAGGGACTATATGTCATTTAAGACCTAATGCCAGAGAATTAAAGAACCTTTATGACAGGCAATTCCTAAGGAAACTTGGGAAAACATATATGTATATATGATCATATAATATATTAAACATTACTGTGAGAATTATAGAAGCAAGTTTTTAAAATAAAAGATCTAAGGTGTATGAGATCATAGCTGAAAACAATCACCAAATGCAAAGATATTTTTAGAGTAATGACTAAGTTATGTCTGAAAATGGATAATACTATTTTATCTTGTAAACAGAACTTCATTCCTATCCCACACTGGGGCAAAATGAAAGATTTTCCTTTATTTTTACACAGATGTGTTGCTTTTATTCTTATGTGTTTATACATATGCGTACAAAGCAATAAAGAGAAATAATGTTCAATGTTCAAAGTGTGAATATGGACACTGGAAACTACAGTTTCCTTTTTGGAAAGTCACGATGAGTGACTCAACTCCCAACACAAAACGGTACTTCTCCCCTCAGCACTCATGGTGTCAGCTATATTACCTCCCTTTTTTAATCCCTAGTTCATTAATATCCCTTCTCTTATACATACTGTCATTCTTTCTGAGTCTCAGACTTCTTTGTGTTCTCCTATACACTTATATGTAAATGCCATTGTCAGCTTTCCTCCTGTACCATTCCCCTTCCAATTGTACCTTGGTCTCTGCACCATAACATCTCTCTCATAGGTGCACAAGGCATGTTCTCTTCTTACCTGGGGCACCACTAAGATCTGGGATGAAGTCTTTGATACTGAATGTATCAGTCTGAGCTGGTTATACTATCAAGTCCTCCCAGAGATTCTTTTAGTAATTAATATTAATAAAGACAGATCCTGAACACTGATAATTAGTTCAAGACTGACAACATATACAATAGGTTGGGTAGATTAAAGGTCTGAGGATCTTCTCCCCTTCTTTCAATTCTTTCTTGTCGCTATTAGTAAATTCTCTTGAACAAAGATATTTTATGCATGTGTATGGTCCATAATGTTTTGAGTGACTCTGGAGGGAAGATATGCCATTTTGATATGGAATATGGAAATTGCTGGGTTTATACAAAAGTTCAAATATAGCTGGTTTCCTGTACCTTATTTATTCTGCATTTTTTTTTGTGAAAAATCATGTGTACAGCTGAACTCTTCTCACAGACTACTTTTTTTTAAAAAAAAATAAAACAACTAAGAAAAGCTAAAAAGCCAAACAAACACTAAGATAGAAAAAGTTGCTGCAAAAAACTGAAACTATATTCTTATATTTAGCTTTCCAAACACTTTTAAATAAAATGGTATTAAGGCAACAAATACTTGTGAAAACAAATCTGATTTTGACAGAAGTGGATTTAATACTTTTCTGAGGAAAAAAACCTGTTTTGCAAAGCAACAATATATATCACCTGAAGTATCTACTGCAAGAAATTTATTTTCTGATTTTTCATATCTCTCAACCTCCTCAAATTTACAGACATATTTAGCTATGTTTTGAGACCAAGAATTCTTCAACCATTTTCTTGTTGAATCACATAATCATCTGCATCAATTATTTCCCCTAGTTTCGTGTCTTCTGTGTAGAGTTACATTACAGTATTATCTCTCTTGACTAGTATGAGTAGTACATGTACATTATCCTCACTGCTCCTTGATGATCTTTCAAAATTCTTTGCCCACTCTTCACTATATTTTCTATTTTCGAAGCAACTGATGGTTCAACCTCTGTAAATTTGTTGAATAGCTAATCCTATTGGACTGAGAGTATTATACTACAGTCTTTGTACTATACTGTACTCACTACAGTTCTTCTCCGCACAGCCTCCAAAGTAGAAATACAAATATAGGAAATGGAGCTTCCATGAGGTGCCTGCAGATTGTATTTCCCCTCCCAATAAGCCCTGCTGAGTCTGCATTTCATGTGTAGTTTCCTTTTTTTCCCCCCTCAAGCGTAAGCCCCTCATTCCCAGTAATAGAAGGGATTTTTCCTCAATTAGCCCAGTTTCTCCACAATGGTTTCTGGGTCCTAAAACTACTGTTTTAGATTTTCTGTATTAAACTGCATTTAGCACCTGTGCGCTAATGTAGCTAGAGTGACAGAATCCTTCTGTGTATGATCACACCATTACTATCTTCTTGCACTCTAAGTATTATCCAACTAATTCAGGAGAAATATTATTAAGAGACTAATTTAGACATGAAGTAAACATGGCTATATTCTATAAATATACAAAACAAGCAGAGAAATAGGTGACCTTTTAGTTCTCTAACAGGCTCCACTTAAGAACAAAGAGATCCCAAGTTTTATGTCACAATTGCTCTTTCCAGTTAAGCACAACCTGAGCTATTCTCAGAGTTGTCTACTACACTGATAAGTTATTTTCACAGTGCCTAAAGGAACAGTTAAAGGACTTGAGTAAAGATTTTGTAAGTATGGTTGTATCTACAGCAAAACAAAATACTAAGCTGCTATTACAATTGTAGACTAACAACACTAAAATCTGCACTCAAAGTTAGCAGGATTAATAAAGAAAAAAAATAATAATCAGAAAAAAACAGACAATTGTGGTTTATCCATACACATTTACAGAAATTGCTGGTTATCCCAGTAACCTGGAGCTATGGTCCAAGCAATCTCCCAGTCAGTAGATAACAAAATCACTTTGGGATTCTTACTGACACACAAGATGTTCTTATAAGACTGTCCTTTGATTTGAGAAGTTAGAAGTATTTGATACAACAGCTGTGAATCTCATTCTATAGGAAGACTGAATTTGCTCTGATTATGGACCCCCATATATCTTATTAAATTGCATCAATGAGGAACTGCAGGACAGTTTCCAGCACACTAGCAGTGGAACAAGTAGCTATGCTGTACCTTTTTTTTTAATTCTAACACTTAAAAAAATCTGTTGTTTCTGTTATACAGTTAGTGGCTTACATAGGACTAGACTTTACATGTGACTATGTAAACCTGGGGGTTAGTAACCTCAAGTCACAACCATTATTCTATCAGAGATGATGGAAAGAAACAAGCATATCTTAAGTCTAGTTATCTCTTTCACTTCACGTAGTCCTTATAAACAGGCTAGGAAGTCTCAGAGTCACTCTGCTCTCTCTTATTTCATATCCTGGAGGAATCTTACTGCTCCAGTCCAACTTGCTATCTTATGTTTACAATTGGACTTAATTTTGGGGAAAAGACCCAATCCCTTTTCTTCTATAAACTAATTAAAAAGTTTGGGTGCAGGTGAAAAGAGACAATACATGTAATTTATCCTTTAGTTCCAATCCTTCGAGCATCTCATCTTTTTATAATTTCAGAACTCAATGCACAGCATTATGCAGTGTTCTTAAAGTATTAAGATCAAGGATGCATAACAAATACAGAGTTGCCAGTTAGATAACTAAAGGTTTAGCCTTAAGAGGAACGGAGAAGTTTCCATGTCAGGAAGAAGAGAAAGGCACAAGGCAAATACATTCCAAAGAAACTGAAATGTCACAAGGTCTGTGCCAGCACAAAATAATTCCTGAAACCTCGTGGCGCCAAGTCAGCAGCGACCTGACTGATACACAGGACAATGTATATTTATAATCTAATACTTAAATCACTAACTCAAAATAGCGGCAGAGAAAGAAATGAAAACCATCAGAATAGAAAACAGATTAAACTATCGTGTAGGAGTAGCAATCTTTTTTTTTCTATAGATCTTGAGCTAGTGCTACTTGGAGAACAATGATGGAAATATTCAATTCCCCAGAGAGAAAATACAATAGCAGCCAATGTTTCCCCTAATAATATTACAACAGACTGTTTGTATTCTTTGTATTAAGGGGATATCTACTACCATGAAGCCATGCTCAGATGGCATGCCTCAGCATTTTATAAACCAATTGAAAATATTTACCATACTAGCTGCTTAAAACAGTCATTGGTTTAACACAATAGAACAAAGAACAAGAAATATTATTTAGATCACTTATTTAGAAAGGTGTGTGAAATTAAATGTTATAAATAAGCATTGGATTTGATTTGTGCTGTTGACCAGCTTGCTCAGGATAATAATGACTGATTCACTCTGAAAGGTTGTATCAAATAATAACTGATTCCTGCAATGTGAGAAAAGGAAACAGCATGATGAAAGGAAGTTCATGTTAGGGAAAACCCAGCTATATTAAACATCTGGGCCAGACTGTACAGTTTTAGTTTTAATTACACCCCATGTAAGACAAACCACCACAGCACAGCTAAAAGGTAATGATTTTCTCAATGGTATAACCTAAAGCAGAGCCTACTAGTTAGGCTTTTTAAAAACATCAGCTAACTGCCTTTGTGGGCATACGATGACGTTACCTCCTGGCTGGTGTGGTGTTTGTTTTTTAGCTAGATAGCTGTGCATGCTACAATATGTGGCTACACTGCTGCATTTAAGAGGTCATTGGTTTAGCATCAAAAAGGTCACAAAAAGCAACCACATTGACTGTGATCCTCCTCTGAATCCTTAAGCACTCGACTGGTATGACTTGGGAGGTAAAGGAAAGTGACTGGAAGGTTTTACTCAGTAGAGGGTTTCCAAGCAACCTTGCACAGTTGAGCAGCCTCAAGCAATGGGAATAATGGCTATCTTTGGCAAGGATCCATTAAAGGGAAGCCTGCAGCAACACCATTGTATTCCCACCACCAGCGGCTATAAATACAGGCTACATTAAATAGGATAAGAAAAAAAACAAACCTGGGAATGGGGTGAGCAGAGGGCCGTGCAGACTGACTAATTTTTGGCATTGTTTTAAATCCAATTCTTGCAGAAAACAGTAAAAGGATTTAAAAGAATTGCTTACAACACAAAACTTTGTACTATAATATTTCTAATACATTTGAGGTTTTGGACTAAGCACAGTCCTGACAAACAGAAAAGATAACTAGGTGTTGTGAAATTGTCAGTCAGTCTCACAACACATTACCAGTTCAACAGCTATAATTTAGATCCTTGCTGGGACGTTTTTAGGTAGGTCAGGCTAGGTCTTTTCCACATTCTTATCTCATGCTTACAGAGAATTTTTTAAAATCTAAGAAATCCATCCCACACATCTGAGTGAATTGGTGGTGGTTCTGAAGAGATGCAACTTGGATGTGAGACAGCTACTCAGTGGTTTTAACTGCAAACTGCAAGATAGGTAAAAGAATGAAGAATATGATGACTTTTTTTTTTTTAATTATTATTTCTTACAGCCATGTTTTTAATGAAACGGCTAAAAAGCATTTCCTTTTAAACACTGCATTCAAATTATTTATGTTATGTGGGGCAACCTGATATGAAATCATAGTATCTTCTACCATTAGCATTTATGATCAATTTGCATAAGCCTTAAAGTGTGTCTTTTCCTTTTTAAAAAGAAGTCTGATGTTTTAATTGAAATGTTTGTAAAGGAAATTCAGTATGTAGAGAAATAGTTTAGAAGATTTCATTAAATAAATTATTCTGACTTGACTTCCTTTGAACTCTCACAGCTTCTATGCAACTCATTTTCTTTGCAGAAAATACCCAAACATAATTAAGAATTTTGAGCTTAACAGAAATATAGACTCTTGTAATACCAAACAAATAACTGAAAATTTGCAATAAGTTTGGCACTACCGTTAGTTTCATAGTTGGCATTAAACTGTAAGTTTATTTCCTACAATGTCAATGGAATTATATTTGCAAGCATAAATCATCAAGTATATTTCCTGTTTTCAGCAGGTATTTTTGTGGTACATCTTAACAGAATGCTAAAATACCTTAGAAGAAAATGAAGAAAAAATAAAAAAAAATAGGAATAGTTGGGAAAAGTACAATTATAAAACTAATAATATCTCTGATTGCTCTTTGTAAATAAAATACTGGACTGTCCATCATGCTCTGATAGACTTAGAAAAAGCATAAAGGCACAAATTACTCAGTTGCTGTGCAGTAAAAATAATCTATAGATAAGTGAGGTCAATTTACAAGCTGCAGTTGAAGCATTGTTCTTGTACCAGGAGAGATGTTGAGCAGTACAATTTAACATTCATTTAGCCAAAACAAATAAATTAAAGATATGTGTAATGATGCATAATTACACCCATTGCCATACAACTTTTTGAAAGTTCAATGCAGTTCTTTAAAATTTCAGGAGGAGAAAAAGATTCAAGTAATTAAAATTACTTGACCCCTATTTTCTTAACCAAATCAAAATAATAATTTTTCAAATATTTTTCTTAGCTCTTTAGAAACATACTGAGCAATAAATAGCATAATTTCCGATTCGTTTTCTATTATGCAAACAAGTACTCCTTGCATAACAAATGTAAAATGGTGATTTTTTTTTTTTTTATTATTCCAAGGTAGAGTATACCTTTTTCTACCTTTTTATTATCCTATTACAGCAGATAGTGATGATGAATAATCAGATTTAAGAATCTTTCAGATCAATTTCTGTATTTTCTACCATCACTTAACCATTTAGATTGTTTGCAAATCATCTTTAAAATACAGAAAAGACATTTGCATCAAGCTGTGCTCATTCATGCACACACAGAAAAGCTCTGCACAAACTAAAGTTATTGTACAGCTAGTCATTAAATTATTATACTTGAAAACTTGCATAATATTGTACGTATATTGAATCTTTAGTCTAAACTTAGACTACGGGGCTCGTTTTAGTGTCTTTCATCAGTGTAAATGGTTGTTGCACAGTTGGGTTTTCCGCCCCCATGCTCCTTGAGCTCTTACTATCTAATCAGCCCAGAACCCAGATTAGGACTGTCATGTTGCGTCAGGAGTTTGCAGTGAGTGCTCACTATAGTGCCTTTAATCCTCCAAGGTTTACTCAAATGTCACAACCATCTGGAGGGAAAGGAGACTCCTTGCTGTGTTCCACTGACCACAAATTATTTGTAAGAAGAAAAAAAGACAATAGAAAGCAAAATGCTAAATATTTTCTCCCCTCCCCTTATAATCTTCCAGTTTAAAAACTGAGAAAATAAGGAAAGAAATAGGTATTGTAGGCACTTTTGCTATACTTGTCAAAATGTCTGGCATTCCTGTCATTACTTCCTGCTTCTTCTCCGCATAATATTTCATGGTTTAAAAGTTGAGTGTGAAAACATAACAGAAGTGGGGAGCTTCCCACGGTCATAATCAGAACTGGAAGAGCTTTTTTCCAGTTAACATGTCAATGTCCAAATCTTGCCATTTCAGCCTAATAATTACATTAAAAAAAAAAAATCAAAACCAAAATCAACAAACCAACAAATGTTTTCGAAGTAAATGCATTATTGCTTACGAAGTGTATGTCAACAGCATCTTTGACCATTTTCTGGAAGCTCACTTTCATGTTTGCTCATTTAGGTGCCATGGTATTGTTTCAACTCCAGAACTGACTAGCTAAATATAAGAGCTGATTACTCAAGGTGTCACTGCATTACTTGTAATTGCAATGGAGTCCCCTTGTTTCCTATTAATATATCTTTTTAGCAACATTTCAGCCAAGCTGTATATCTATTTGCAATATGTTCACTTAGTCATCTAAGCTTTTATTCTCTTAAGTGGTATCCTTGATCTCCAGTATTTACATTCAGGAGTTTATAAGTACTGCAGTGACAGTTGGAGGAAAAATAAGTCATTTCAGAAATAACAACTAAGTCTTACCAATTCTGTATCTGCTTTTGTTTTACAAGCTGTAGGCACTACTTGAAATTAATTTCTGTTACTTCATGATGAACAGTCCCCTTATGCGCTGTGTAGGGCAGAAAGCACTATTTACTTTATCACAGATACGCAACATGTTCAGTTTTCATTATAAAAGAAAACATGATGTTTTTATTCTTGTCCATACTATATTACTTTATTTACTCATAAGGAAGTACTACCTTTAGAACTGATTTTGAATTAATCATTAAAGCAAAAAAATGTTTTGTTGTAAGAAATACGAAAATGTCAGCTGAATTCAAAACACAAGAAAAACCAGGCTAATGTTTTCAATGTTATTCTTTGAACTGATTATAGGAAGACAACAATTCTATTCTCAGATACTTCAAAATAAATAGAACAGAGTCTACTTTGAGTTTTAAATCCTATCTTGCAAAAGTCAGTTTTATTTATATTCCTTATTCTTTCCCCAGGAAAGATGTGCAGTATTCATTGCCTTGCCTTTACCTACCTACCAAACGTTTGGCAGCCAACACAACCTGAGAAGTAACACACACTTGGTCATCAAAATAGTTCCAAAATCTAAAGCTCTACAAAAGCACAAAAAGTATTTTCTGCCAATTGTTTATAAAAGAGGAAACCGTTTTTGTTGTAATACTTTTCTGCTACCGTGCTTCTCGCACCTGCATGTGACATGGGTTGGCAGAGGGTACTTGAGCCTGGTCAGAAGTCGGAGTCGAGTAATGACAACTGATTGATACTTGATTATCTCTCTTCTCAAACAAATTTACTTTCTAAAATTAAGTACTGTGACAAGACACCACAGTTTTCAGAATTCAATAAAGATATAAGATGTTATCAGCAAGCTTTTAAATAGTATTAAAACACAGAAATGGTCTAAGCTTATAACTCCTGTAAATCATTTATTTTAAGGATAATAAATCTTTTTTTTTTTTTTAATTTGGCATATTTGTATGTCCATAATCTTTAGGCACAATAGCTACAACTCACTCTCCATATTAACAAAATCACACAACCTCTTTAAACTTTTATTTAGCAAAGTTGTAACTATCTATAGAAAAAGTTAAAAATGTTATCAGAGAAGAAATACGTATTAAATAGCCCTTAAGCCATTGAAAAACTAAAAGCATTATGAAAACAAACAAACAAACAAAAAAAAACCCAAACAAAAGAAAAAAAACATCCCACCACCACCTCCCCCCCCCCAAAAAAAAAAAAAAAAAAAAACACGAAAAAAAACCCAAACCAACTTTCCACTACATTCTGATCAGGTTCAGCAGAGCAAGAGCAAAATGAGCTACAGCAATGTATTTTTCAGATCTGTGAACTGACACTAAGTACCAACCACTATGACACACTGGTTGAATCAAGCACCAGAATCTGGAAGGAAATAGAGAAAAAGCAAACAAAAATCTCACACAGGTATCATTCCTATATGCCTATGTTGTGCCAGCAGCAACAGGGAAACTAATTAACAAATAAAAGCAGATATTATAGCCTTTCGATTTTGTACAAAAATTGAAAGATACAAGCAATACAAAAGCGATAGCCCAGCATAATGATAGGTATGACTGTCATGTTGTCTAGGAGGCAGTAATGGAGAAGGTTCAGAAACTTCCTGAGTCAACATAGAAAGTTTATCATCTTTTCCCCAAAGGCCATTGACAGCTATATCACTATTAAGATGTTCTGTAATCCAAAGCCGCTCTATCACTCCCCTCCTCAACTGGGCAGGGGAGAGAAAATATAACGAAGGGCTCGTGGGTTGAGATGAAAGCAGGGAGAGATCACTCACCAATTATCATCATGGGAAAAACAGTCTCAACTTGGGGAAATTAGTGTATTTTATTACCATTCGGAGTAGGATAATGAGAAATAAAACCAAATCTTAAAAACATCTTCCTCCCCACACCTCCATTCTTCTCAGGCTCAACTTAACTCCTGATTTTCTCTATCTCCTCCTCCTGAGTGGCACAGGTGGATGGGAATGGGGGTTGCGGTCAGTTCATCACAAGCTGTTTCTTCTGCTCCTTCAGGGCACTTCGCCTGCTTCTTCAGGATGAGGACTCCTCACACTCTTCCACTGCTCCAGTGTGGGGTCCCTCCCACATGAGACAGTCCTCCATGACCTTCTCCAACATGAGACCTTCCCACAGGCTGCAGTTCTTCACAAACTTCTCCAGTGTGGATCCCTTCCATAGGATGCAATCCTTCAGGAACAGACTGCTCCAGCGTGAGTCCCCCATGGGGTCACAAGTTCTGCCAGCAAACCTGCTCCAGTGTGGGCTCCTCTCTCCACAGGTTCTGCCAGTATCCTCCTCCACCACAGGTTGTCCATGGGGTCACAGCCTCCTTCAGGTGTCCCTCTGTTCCAGAGTGGGTCCTCCATGGGCTGCGGGTGGGTATTTGCTCCAACGTTGACCTCTGTGGGCTGCAGGGGCACAGCCTGCCTCACTGTGGTCTTCCCCACGGGCTGCAGGGGAATCTCTGCTCCAATGCCTGGAGCACCTCCTCCCCCTCCTTCTTCACTGGTATTGGTGTCTGCAGAGTTGTTTCTTTCACATATTCTCAGTCCTCTCTCTGGCTGCAGTTGTGCAGGGGGTTTTTCTGCACCTTTTTAAATATGTTATCACAGAGGTGCTACCACCATCACATGGGCTCAGCCTTGGCCAGTGGTGAATCCCATAGGGGAAGTTTCTAGTAGCTTCTCACAGAAGCCACCCCTGTAGACCCCACACACACTACCAAAACCTTACCACACAAACCCAACAGACAGGTAAAATTGCCGTCCGACAAGCAATTTGAGATATTCATCCATCACCATTTAACCAGCTCATCAGTGCTTACTTCTGATGCACAATGGCACTCAAACACAAGAAGGGGTGCTTTATCTTAGTATTTTTGAGACTTTGATAAGTTTGTGAATTAAGGGATATATATAAAGCTCTTTTCTTTTAAATGTAATTTGGCTCATTGAATTCACATCTCAGTGTGAAAAGCTTCTTTTGTAATCTAGAGTGCATTCCATCTCTATAAATTTCTTTTATTTTCTAGTAAAATAGTCAGAACTTTCACGGAACAGAAAAACACCCTTCAATGTAAATATCCTTCCTTATAGACTACAAAAAGGAAAATACAAAAATGTATGCAGAAAATGGTTTTTACTTCATGAGAAAAAAGGAGCTTTGTCTTTTTAGGTATGTTAAACAAGAAGTGAATCCCGATTCTTTTAAATTGCTCCTACTGACTGTTAAATAACTGGGTTTGGGCTGCTTCTTGATCTTCAGCACTACTTTATTGCAACAACAACAAAAGTAATAGATTCACTGATGTTACCTCCTTCTGGAATCACTTCACAGGTGCTAAATTCCTTGCACATTTTGATTTCAGGAAACAGAGGCTGACAGCACAGAGCAAACCAGCCAAAAGACACACTATGCTGGGCTAAAATTAAGACAGCCCAGATGGGTAAACACTATCAACACAAAGGACTACAACAGGTACTCATAAATCATGCAACAGAAACCAAGTATGGGTTGGAAAAGGGAAAGGGAACAGAATAATGACACAGTTGGTTTTGATTAAAATGGAAAAAAGACTTAAAGTTCTGGGTGTTCGAAACATGGGCATAATTTCAGAAATCTATGTGACATCAGTTGCTATAAACCATAACAGTTGACCAGAGAGTATCAGATTCCACTAGGAACTTCAGTTTTATTTTTAGAATATTACAATACAAAGAGGGCCCAATCTTTGCAACAACCACCACCAAACCTTTGTTTTATGGCAGCATGGCAGAAAGAAACAATATGCCTTCCCTAAATATAATTACTAACCCTGTCAAGTTAATACAATCAGTAGTGTTCTGCTAGAATAAACTTTCGGCTGGATGAAAAAAACTCATTTTATCCACTTGTTATTCTACTGAAGTTAATTCCTGTCTAAATAAAGAATGACAAATATTGTGACCACTTCTTATTTTGCAAACTCATGCAAAGAAATATATTAAAATACAAAGAAATCCAAACAAGGGGAGGTTATAATCAATTGGACAAAAATTCACAATGTTAAATCCAAAGTTGAATAATTAATTTAACCGGTAATATATTGATAAGGGCAAGGGTGAGTTAAAGACTTGGAAATAGGAGGAAAGATGCAAGATCATGAACAATAGAGACATTTATTAGCCAGGTTTTGAATGCTTTTCTTTATGAGTATAAAATATAAATATGGCATTAAAATAAATTTTAAATTAATTTAAATATAGTGTTATTTGTAGGGAGATGGTAAGATGGGTTGAGATGGATGTGACTTTACTTTTTATTTATATAAATATGTATTTATAGTAATTTTATTATTTACACCAGGCAAACTGGCCCGATACTATGTACCTACTTCATGTCTTACTTCTCTGCAGGAGTTAGTATCAAATAACAACAGTTTCAAGACCAATAATGCTAGAACCTGATATGTGAGTACAAACGGCTAACAGAAAACCTTCATCGAATACATTTTTTCAAATGTTCTATAAAATACAGTACTGAAGTCCATCTACGTAAAAGAAAAACAAAGCAGTATTAAGTTATAAAAGTCAACAGTTTCCATGGAAAACAGATAATAAGTTGGATGTTAGCCTGTTGGAAGGTATCCATAAGATGTTTAAACCGATGTTTGGAAAAAAGAAACTTTTGAAAGCAATTATCAAGAACATTCAGAATTAGTGGGGTAGGCATAGATGCTAAAATCAGCTATTCTCATCCCAGGTACACCAGCAAATCACCACATTCAATTATTTAAGATTTATTTTTATTGTTTATTTATTACAGTTCTATACCTTTATGATTTAATTGCTTTTTAAAGACACAGATCTGCTTTATAAGGTGAAAATGTACTGGAACCAAGAACCCCAGAAAGAATTACCCCATGTAATTCCCAAGAAGCACATCTTGTAGAAATAGCTCTGCAATCCTCTGAATTGGGCTACTAGGCAGCCATGCCAGAAGCTGATAAATGTTTGAAAGCATAAGTGTGTGATCAATAGAAGAGACTGTTGGCTCAGTTGGCTGAACTAATAATTTTTCCCAATTTCGACGCAGTCTTTTCCAAGCAATAGGCTATGGTGATGGGGAATGTAAGAGTAGCCACCAGCATTCAGACAGCCGGAAAGCCCCATTTGATTCCTTGCCCTGTGGTCAACACCAAGGATACTTGTGCACCGCCTCTGTGATCTGTCATACAAAGGCTCTAAGCCAATTTACCAGAAGACACTTACTTTGCTAAAAAAAAAAATCAAATAACCATTGATTTATTTAAAAAGGCTAAGCTTTAATGTTTTGTTCTCAAAAGTTGTTTTATCCTATGAAACAATAAGGAACATTCGATCAAATAGAAAAAACTAATGTAGTTCAGACAGAATCAAGAAAAATATTAACCTCACCAGGAGAATCTCACCCTTCTTTCAAGTTAGGTGATTATATAAAGTAAGAGTGCAAATGAAGGTTGTCAAAATAAAACAAGTAAAAACAGCTGGGTACAAAACTTACGTAGTTTGGCTAAGAGTAAGAAGGCCATAGGGAAAGTTATAAACTTAACACCTGCAACTGGCAGTCTCCAAATCCCCTAAATTCTGCAGGAAGACAGCATTGCTGGGGTCATTCTGATCATCAGTTGACAAGACAAAGTATTTATAGTTTGATTTGTTGCTCCCTAAATAAAAGCAATCAGGAAGCAGTAATGCCAATATTAGCACTTATTTAAACACAAGTGGTAAGTTTTTTGTCTGTCTGGACATCAACTTCAAGAGGGTACCTTAAAAAAAAATCAGATCCTGAGAGACACTCACTGTTACTTCCACGTCCTAACAATTTTTCATCCTTCAAAAAATGCAAACATTCAGATCCAATAAGAATGGCAAATCTATCTGCTAAGCACAGCATGGCTAATTGCAGAGATGAATACAAAACCACTCAACAGGCAATTATAATTTTTCCTTAATCTGATAATTTAAAAGGGGGCAAATTCTGCCACATACTGCCTTTCAAATTGAAGTCCGCTTATTTAACACTCCTTTACTGAAAAAAACACACAACTTTTTTTCCAGCATTTATTTTTTTCCTTCTTGTAATTAAGACTGATTACAATTAATTTTTTTCAAGAAACTTCACAGCAAACATATCATATATAAATGCCTTGTCGAAGAGGTACAGTGTTCAAGTATGTTTTCTCAAGGAAAAGGTTATGCTAGAAAAAAACATTACATAAATACACAAACACATTTTTTTCAAAATTCAAAAATTAGATACCAAACCTCAGTTGTAACCATCAGGCTTTATCTGAGTAATACTTTGAAAGTTTAATGAGCTGTCTTTCAAACAGGAAAGAAACATACTCAAGAAAAGTCTTCACTTTCAGAATAAATAAATTACTAAATATTTGTTCAAAACAATTCTTGTTTGTACCAGATTAAATGTTTACTGCTCTAAGAAGCAAACCATAGTTTTACACAGGCTAGATTGTTTTTGTGCCCTTGTTGCTTCACTGATTTTAAATTGATGGAATTTTGGCATACCTGTCACAACCAAGACCTATGAAAACAAATCTAAGGCAGTAATACAGACCATCCATAGCACTGAAAGCATATTTCACCTAAGCAAATCAAAAGTTCCTTGGATTGTTGTAATGGTCAGTGTGAACATTAGCCTTAACTGGTTATTAAAGGCTAACATGCTTTAAGTAATAGACAGGAAAATATGACTCTTTCAGTGACACATTAAATTATAGTAATTCTAATAATCAGTAATGTTTTATATTAGCTTTTTCCATCTTGCACTGATGAGAACACTGGTATAAGCATGTTTTATCCTGAGTTCCTCAGAATATCCTGCAATTTTTTTTTGTTCTGAATGTAATCACAGTGGGAGATTAGGTAAGGTTAAATTATTTCCTGAATAAATCTGCTAGGAAGTAGATCCAAGAAGATAATCAGGAAGAAGACAGAAAAATCAGAAAGTTTCCTTCTTCCATACAAGAAAAGAAGAACTAAACACAGAGAGAGAAGAGTAGATGGCCAATATGTATCACAAAAGAAGAGATGGTGGAAAAAAAGAGACCAGTGAATCAGAATAGAAAGATTAAAAATAATAATGGAGTTGAAGATTCAGAGCCATGGCCCTAACCTCTACAGCTGGGGGAAAAAAAACAATAAAACAGAACAACTGTGATCATAAAGAAAAGTAAAGGAAAGAAAAACAAATTCATCAAGGGTACTTAGTGTTAACAATATCCGCATTCCACAAACTCAGTCACTGAGATTTTATCAGTTGTGGGAGCCTAAAATCAGGGCCCTGTAAAATTATGTGATTAGAACGCAATGATCTCAAACATGCCAAACATCTAGAAAATCCCACTGAGCTGGGTGGTTTTGCTTGGCTGCTTTTACTTATTTATTTTTCCTTAACCTACATACTCGCTACATCCAGATTTTTATTACTGCTAGCTCAAGACATGGTTCTAAATACATTTTTGACAAATGTCAGACCAACTTGACCAATCTGCTGCAAGTTAATGACTTTTCTTCCAAATGCAATAAAGACCACCTCCAATAGATGCTGCTGTCACTCCTGGTACACAAAACATGTCAAAACATGAAGTATGCAGAAGGACAGAGGTTAAGATCTCAGAACACAGTCATATTCCAAGCTCCATTTCCAAATAAAGATTAAAAGGATGACTATAACAAAAAACAAAAGAAATCATAGAAAGCATCTTACTCTCTATGGAGAGTAAGAAGCAAGAACTGAGAAGAAATACCTTTTCAACTAGTGAATCAATACCATTCAAGTGTACTGAAAAACTACAAATTCCCACCTTCAAAGCACCTGCTCCATGAAGAGAATATAGTCCTTCAACTTTCCAAAATGTACACACTTAAACTATATAGCTTTACTGTTACCATTTGCACCTTTTTTTTTTTTTTTTTTTCCCCCAGACCTTTACGTTTCATTGTGTCAGCCGAGCTGCATTATTTAAGTTCAAATAGACTGTTTTCAGCACAAAATTCTAACAACACAGTAGACTGGCAGGGTAGTAAACTGTGAAGAACATGAGTACTTCTGACCAGCGTGAATGAGTGGCATGACACTGAACAAATCAACATATCTCCCTGGGCTCTTACTTCCCATATTATCTATGCATACTCTGGAGACCATGGACTGTCTCACTGTATGGTTGTCAAGTGTTCAGAAAAGTGAGTTTTTCTGAAAACCCACTGGCGTCTCTAGCATAATACAAATAATATAGTAATAACTTGTGCTTAAGAGGAGAAAAAAAATTGATTGCATTCTTGCAATTCAAGGGAGAGTTATTTCCACTATCTCCAGAAAAATTACATCTGACAAAGCAGTACTCATGTAAATACAAGTCACCAACACATAGCCTCTTCTGGTATGCCACTAAGACAAAAACATTTTTGGGTGGTGTCCAAATCATCCAGCTATTACAGTTATGGTGGTGTCAGAACTGAATTTCTTTCTTTGGGAAGTCTGCTGGCTAGCGCAGAAAGTCTCCAGCTTTACAGTTTCATTGCTGCTTTCTGAGACGGTTGAGTCTAAAAGTGAAGATTATACACACTGTCTAGCCATTCATAGCTGAAACCGTTCTGCATTTCATATAAATATGCAATAAATTCCTAGCAAACTGACCTGCATTATCAAAAGAACATCACAACATTGTTCTGAAAATGTATTATGAAAGCTTTGTATTTAGCACTTTTTTCGCCTCATACTTATGTTTACTTGGAAACATAGACCACAGAACTGGATCAGAGGAATAAAGCACACTAAACAGCTTATTGTCTTCCAGGTCTATACTTCCTATTAAACAGTCACAATGTAGCTGCAGTGTTTTTTAACCTTTATAAATGAGCAAAATGTCCTAGATAAATAATGTTTCTTTTTTAGGCCCATATATATAATTACCCCTGTAAATAAACGTTCACCTCTGGCAGATACAAGAACTCATGCATGTTTAAGAGATTCATGCTCTCTCCTATTTTTCTAAAATGTCTTTGGTAGACAGAGTTAAATTTCTGTTTAAAAACATTAACATGGAAGCCAGCTTTGGCAAGTCTTTGATGCTTATGCCTGTCTCTTCACTGTGTATCAGGTACATATGCCAACCATCTGATAAGGCTTTTCCCCATTTGTGTGCCCAGAAAATCTGCTTGACACTTCTGACATGTAAATGATTAATAGGGAATGCTAGGAGAAACTGTAGTAACATTGCTATTCTGTAGTTTACTAGTATTTATTTATTCTTAAATAAAAATAATGTACATCATCTCACATTGAATTTACCATAGTATTATATTTCTTAGTGAAGACTTAACTCTCTTATGTGTTCATCCACTGAATAACAAGTGCTGATACGGTCATTCATCATGCTGTATGTTTCTGCTATATTAGATCACTGCTTCATCAGCTGCACTGATTCTTTTTCTAAAATTAGCTGGTTTGGAGAGAGAGAAGTGATCAAAAACTGTTCCTGTTGGATGAAAAATGAACACCAAGCAATTTGGGACTCATCCAAAATTGTTCAATTTCCAATAAACAAGAAGTGTTGAGTAGGCACATGACATTACCGGAAACAATCACACTAATCCAGAAGAAAGGGTAGTAATTAATTCAATGTTTTAAAGTATAAATCAGTGAGACGCCATGTTCCTCCAATGAGTTTACACCACCTGAAGGAATTACTAATCCAGAAGAAAGGGTAGTAATTAATTCAATGTTTTAAAGTATAAATCAGTGAGATGCCATGTTCCTCCAAAGAGTTTACACCACCTGAAGGAATTACTCTATCATGCTATCATAAAAAAGAACTTTTCAACTTTACTAGAAGCTTGCTGTGATACTTTTCATTCAGAAAATATAAAGTGATGATCATCCTTTCTATTAGGCTTCTGGTTTACAGGTATGGCAAATCCATTTCACCCATTTAATTACAATTATCATGTTTCAATCTATTAATATCACTAACACAATATTTTAGCAGAGGAATTATACAGAAAGGTATTTTTTAAGCCCTGACAATCTGTGCAGCGTATAGAAAAAAAAGTGCACAAAAAAAGATAAGACGTTCCAATATACTGACGCTTTTTTCAACCTAAACCAAGGATGACCATAAGCAAGAGTTCTCACTATAATGTCTTATCAAAAATCAACAACCTCCTCCATATCCATTCCATGCCACTCACACCTACCTCACGAAAAAGAATGCAAGTGAAACAAAACAGCAACTTGTCAGCTTTTGATATAGAACATACAGTATTAAGCTCTGTAGGTTAATTATATTTTTTAAAATTAATGCAATCTTAACTGTTTCATTTGTTATTTAACTTCGTATGAAGATGGTGGATATACTATGCAATACCAGTGGCACATCAATACTTCTAACCAAGCTAAATTCCTATCAGTGGCCTACTATGATGGACACCTATTTTGAACTGCTACAGTTTATCCTTACTACTGGAATGTTGATGTCTATGACAGATGAAGAAAAAAACATGTACTTGGTTAAAGAACAGAGTAGCACCACAACATACACAGGATTTAAGCAAATTTACAGCACCTGTACTCCAAAGGAAAACTTGAAAAGAAGCAGAGTGATAGCAGATAGCATCTCATGGTAGCCAGACAGACTGAAGCGACAACAGGAAGAGGAGAAAGATTAAAAAACAGAAGAGAAAAAAAAAATAGTTTGAGAGGAAAATTAATGTGAAAGTTCTAAAATCTGAGGCTGAAACATCCAGCCCATTACTTGTCCTGACGACTCCTATTCCCTCAAATAGATTGTCGTGGTTTGAGCCTGGTCGGCAGCCAACCACCACGCAGCCACTCTCTCTCCCTTCTCCTCTGGCAATGAGAAGGGACAGAGAGCCAGGCTTGGGGTTTGAGATAGGACTGGGATGGGGAAAAAATCCCCCTTTATGGGCACGAGCAAAAGGCAGACTCGTTAGGGGAAGAAAAAAAAGAACATACATTTATTACAGACACTAACAACACATAACAGAGTAGGACAGTGAGAAACATTGCCACATCTTGAGAACACCTTCCCCCCACCCTTCCCTTCTTCCCAGGCCCAGCTCTGCTCCCGATATCTCTACATCCTTCCCCAGCGGCGCAGGGGCAGGGAATGGGGGGTGCAGTCAGTGCTGCAGCTTCCTACATCTTCAGTGGGGGAAGCTTCTGGAACTTGTTCCTCCTGCTCCATCGTGGTCCCCCTCTCACAGGAGACAGTCCTCCACAAACTTTCTCCAACATAAGTTCCTCCCACAGGCCGCAGAGTTTCCCACACTTCTCCGTCGTGGGTCACTAACTTTCTCTGACTGGATTCCCTCCCACGGCTGCAGCCCTTCCCAAGCTGCTCCGGCGTGGGACACCCCCACATGCTGCAATCCTCCCAGCACTGAATTACAGCAGCGGGGCTACCTTTTCCCACAAGACCCTGGCCTTCTTCAGGCACAGACACCTTGATCATTCAGGCGGAAGCCACAGGCCATAAATCAATGTCTGCTCCACCGTAGATCTTCATGGGGGGGGGGGGGGGGGGGGGGGCGGGGGGGGAGGCGCCCTGCCATCTAACCACAGGATACAGGGGGGTCTCTGCTCCGGCACACCTCCCCCCTCCTTTTTTCCTCCGTTCCTCCACTGACCTTGGTGCTCACGCAGCTGCCGCAACTCCTCCTCACAAGTCCGACTGCCCATCACCACGTCCCTTCTTTAATATGTTATTGCAGAGGCACAGCTGATTGGCTTAGTTTCCAAACAGAAGTGGAGCTGACTTGGATCTGGGGGAGCTTTGAGAAGCTTCTCACAGGGGGCCGCCCCTATAGCCCCCTCCCCCAACACCAAAAAACTCCACCACTCACTCAACCCAGGACATAGATTCAATATCATCACATGCGTTCACAATCTTTTAAACTCCATCTATTCTTCAAGGTGACAGTATTCTTCTGCTGCTTGTTCCTACTACTTCATTCAGCAAAAAAGAAAGAGCACTTTGCATCAGCAGTCACTTCCAACCAGTCTGTGGACCTCTGGATCATGCAGGTAGGAACAGTTAGCATAAGCATTCCAAACTCCCAGCTGGACAAACACTAGGCGTGTTGAAACCATATGCTCTGCAGCAGAGAGCTTTGCAAATGTTTCTAATACCATAATTCTTCTTCAGTGGTAGCTAAGAGGGCCTCTTTCCAATTTTCTCTAAAAACGTTCATATTCTTCCTGAGTAGTATCTTTAAAATTCATTCTTTCCTACATAAGCACATAATACATATTCATAAAATTATAATTCATAATCTGAAACCATTACTGTAACAGCATCTTGCTGTATGGCTCTTAAGTTATAATACAGTATGAAAAATTATGCAAATTAAGGATTTGGAAGGAACTCAAGAGCATCTCAGTATATCTTAATCTAGAGACCTCCTGTTTTCCTAACTTCTAGGCTCAGCTCTACTGAGAGGAGTCCACCCTTCAGTAGTCTAGAGCAGGCACTCCTCACGAGCAGTTTATGTCAGCAATCAACTACATTTGCTCTTTTATTTAACACAAATATCCTTCCTACTTCCTCTCCTGATCAAAGTAACAGCTTTCCCTCAAGCTCTCACATTTGAAAGCTGCTATATTACCACTGAATCTTCTCTTTTCTAAACTAAACAAAACTAATTCTTTCAAATTTATCTTATTCACTGCTTTTACTAAACCTCCAACTTATTTTGTTCTCCACTGGACCCCTCTTAATTTGTCCACATCTTTCTGCAAGAGTTGCACTGAAACTAGCTACAGCACTCTGACATCCCTACAATATCAACTTGAACAGAATAAATAGCCAACTACGTCTATCCTATGTCTGAAATGCACATATTGTACACTATAGTCATAAAATGTAATTTATAGAAAAAACATTACACTTCTGAATAACATCCTGGTTGAATACTGAGGAAATATCCAGCAATGCCCTAATATCCTGGATACTGTTGCTGCATGGACTATTATCTCTTATTTTAAGTGTATTTGACATTCTCCTCTTAAACGTAGCATTTTTCATTGAATGCATTTCTTAATAGTGTTTTTTCACCCATTTGTAAACATTATTGATGGTTTCAGTTTAGTGAGATCATTTTATACGTAAGTTTTGTCTCATAAAGAATTTTAGGCAGAAGAAGAAACAGAGGTTTTTATCAAACAGCATAGCAATTTCATGGCTTTCTGACTCATAACAAACCTCACTCTTTTCTTAATGCTTTGAGATGCATTTCCCAAAGTCCTGCATTTTGTTTCTTACTTTATCCCTCCTATATTTGAATTAAACTCAAAACTTAGGATCTCCTGCACCTAGATTCCCTCTCTGGCCTTTTCTTCTAAAATAGCCAGTGATTATTGCTTTCTTTTAAAATCTCCAATAATTTTTAAACATTATGTAACCCCAGATCATCACTGTCAGGTAATCAGATTTTATCAATGGGTAATCCTTTGTTTGTGTGGGATGACAACTAAGCAGAGTAATCTGTCTAGGCAGTAACTAACAAATCATACGAGACTGAATCCATGTAACTAAGCTCATAATGTTTAAATATTTCTATTATTAGCTCTGGATGACCGCTCATAGGAATTATAATATAGAATAGACATTTTAAAAAAGCATCATATTTGTAGTCTCCCTTACACACAGAGTTTCTGACAAATATACATACAAAATCAGAAACAATTCACAACTCATCACCCTTTGGCTATAATTTTCAGAAACATCCCCATCATCTCTGTCCTTCACCAAAGGTAGTAACAGCTTGTGAGACTTTATGGGACTGAAACCCATTTGGAAAGGCACTCCATAAATCTTTATCCAGAACTCATACAGACTTCAGACACAGGATAGAGCATCAACAGACATAACATACACAATACCCACGTTTAGGGGGACAGTAAAATCAGAAATACTGTAGTACATACTCAGACAGATCGACAAATTCTAAGTTTCAGTCTTTCTTTTATTGAAGCTGTTCCGAACCAGTGCCACCCAGATCTGAAGTTCTTCAGTACTTCAAATACTGACAAGGTTTCCATAACGTTATGTCCTTTCAGGTTGCATTGTAAAACAAGCTTGGCACATTTATCTTAACCAGCATTCAAATCACACCTTCTTTCAGATATAAGCCTTTCATGAAAAAGCATCAAAAATGAACACCAGCAAAATGCTTAAAATAGTCTCGTGTTTTCTGAAGTTAAATTCTGAGGTTCTAAAAAACTCAGGGCTGCCCATCAGCATTGATTACTGTATTTGGCTAACAGCATAAAATTCAAAGAATTAATCCAGTGATGCTTGCTTTGAGTGTTTTGTCTATTTAAAACTAATAACTTTTAAAGAATAAATAGAAAAAAAAAAATTTACTGAGATTTACACTGTAAGGATTCTCCCTTTTCCATAAGCGTGGAATTATACATGGTCCTAAACAGAACTGACTTTGGGGTGGTGGGTGGAATGCTTCATTAAATCCTAAATTGGTTTCCATGATGTTTGGTTTTTTAAAATTAATTTTCCATGGAACTAATCACCACATAAAACCATCTAGTGCAGTAGAACTTCGTTAAACACACAGATAGAAGCTTTTTTTATACCGTTTCAGCTTCTACAACATAAGACAGTAGCTGTAAAAGTATCCCTCCCAAGTGTCAGAAATGAAGTCTATCTTGACACGTTTTAAGTTTTAGTATGTTGCGGAACTAGTTTTAAAAGCTGTTTAAATGTAATGAGTCTGTTTATCAGACAGTTTTTGCTTTCCAAGCTAGATTCTGAAGATGCTGCACCAAAGCAACGGGCCACTGTTGCTTCTTTTTGAAATAGAATTCTCTATTATCCCAATACCTTCCAAAATCTACACACTGAAGTCAGAAGCCAATATTTGGATGTGATAGCCTACAATAACTGCTAACTGTGTGCTTGGCTAATTGTTGCATATTTCCTCTAAGATCCCTCAGTTATATTAATCCTATACAGCCCACCTTAGTAAATACAGATCTTTTAGCACCTTAATCAAAAAGGTTTTTTTCAGAAGTTAATGTTTTATTAATATAATAAAAATAAAAGTGCTTGTTACTATAACAGACAAAATGAACACATTTCAGAAGAAGAAAAAGAGTTACTGTAATAATGTTTGTTCTACAGTTCAATGATTGCCTCAAGCTAATATGCACATAGCAGCCTGCAATCAGCATATGAAATTGTGACTTTTCTTAAAGCTGAAATAGAACCCTACTTGCTTTGCTTAGTTACACAGTTAAATATTTGTTTATGGTGACAGGATTGAGGTTGAAGTTAGAAGGGACCTCTGGAGACCATCTAGTCAGCCAATCTCAAAATAGGGTCATCTAGAGCAGGTATCTTAGGACTGGGTCCAGTCAGGTATTGAATATCCCCAAAGATGGAGAATCTAGCAATTCCCTGGGTAACCTGTTCCAGTGCTTATCACCCTTATTGTAAAGAACTTTTTAATCTGAATGGAATTTCTTGCATTTTGATGTATGTCTTTTGAAGAAGTCATTTTTCTTCTTAAGTTTAGAAAAAATCGTACTTATTACTCCTTATGCAATAATGGAAGAGTAGGGAGCAACTTTTCAAAATATCTTATGCTTTGGTACCTACACTTAATTTTATTTCTTGTTTTGAGAGTTCCTCAGTTCACTATTTCATTATTTCCTGGAATTGAGTGACAGAATATTACTAAATATTATGTACAACATTTTCACAGGGTCTAAGACCTAAACAATCTGATAACTTTGGATTTATGAGACAAAATGCTTTTGCAATATTTAGTTTCTCACTATAAAAAAGAAGTTTCAAAAAATTTAAGCAAGGCTCAAAAAAACCTCCAACAACAATTCAATATAGTTAGATAGAAAATATTCCCTTTTGGAATGAACACTTTATTCTGGTCCTCAAACTCATCAATAGAACACCTAACACCACCAGAACTTGTAACCAATTCCCACCCAGCAAATTCTCCTTATAGACTTTTTTTTTTTTTTTTTAATTAAAGGCTAAACTGAAAGGGAAAATGAGTTTTCTATAACTGAAAGTAGTAAATAATCAACTCATTTTATGTAGACATAGTTATGGGAGGACAAAAAATTTCTTGGTTATCCAGGCAGTGGTCTCCAGCTGCTGAATACTTCTGTATTATGGAGCACAGTTTTACAGACCTCCCTCTTTCTGCCTTCAGCTGTTCCATTTACATAGGCTGTAAAATAAAGTCTATTAGTTAACTCCATTGCAGACACCTTGATTGTTTGATTATCCCATGATGACTGTCATTTTTGGTGCAGTCTGGAGGAAAAAAAAAAAAAAAAAAAAAAAAAAAAAGCAGCTTTATTTCTAGCACATCTAGCACATCTTGTGTATCTTCTCAGTTGTCTAGCTGTTTTCAGGTACTGTAAAGACAGGAGCTGCTTGTGCTGGCATCTTCCTTAATAACGATCTATGCTCATTTTCAAAACCACTATGATAATGCTTTTTCTTCAAGTTTTTGAAGGTGCATGTTGTTTTGAGTTACTCTCTACACTGTAAGACCATAGCGAAAATCTGCAATATATGATTTTGTTACTTGATGAATTAATCTTCCCTCTTGCACTGGTCCTAACCTCTTGCTCTTACCTTCCAAAACACACAAAAAAAAAATACTAAACTAACATGTTCAACAAAGCCAGGTGGCTTTTTTTGTTAGCTCTGCTCACAAAACAGAGCTACTAATTTTGCGGTGGGGATGTTAGCTAACTTACTGACATTGTTAATAGTCCTTCAGTGATTCCTCATAAAACTTGGATCTCAATAAACATGGGAGTAGTTTTCCCACAGTGCACTGAAACAGAAAAAAGTTCTTCATTTTACTGCATCACAAGAGATAGCCAGAATACTCCAAGGGGAGACAGTAAGCACAGATAAACTTTGGTAGGTCTTTGCAGTGAGACTATTGATACCCAGGGCAGTAATTCTGATTGCTGAGACACAAAATCCAATCATTCACATTATTTTCATAATAAGGGTCATGCACACTGTAATCAAGACAGTTGGCTGATCAGCTTTCTCAAACCAGAACAGAGGTAGGTCAGGAGAATAGCCAATAGGTAAGAATAAAAAAAAGGAGAGAAACTACATTTAAAAAATTGCGTTATTAGGCATCAAGAAAATTCTTTTGACCTGCTACTAAGATGTAACAGGACTAATTAAAAGAAAAAAGAATGACTTAAGTATTTTTCCTATTTTTTGTACAAAAATTGTTCTCCAATAGCTTGACAAATAAGAACATGACTGAATACTTCCTGCACACCCTTTTTCAGCAGGTATTTGTATTTAGTTTTTTTTTTTAAAAAAAAAAAAAAAAAGAACAAAACAAAACAAAAAAAAAACAAGCATTCTGAGAAAAGTACATTACTGACCTAGTTAAACAGCAAACAAAAGCAAGGGACAGAAGAGTCTTCAAGTAGCACTTAATTGCAAAGGACCTTTCAAGGAATTTTTCATATTTTCCCCAATGAAATCCCTTGTAAAGTTGTGTTTCAGCATCAGCTTCACAATCAACTATTTTATATTGAATACAGTACCAATCAAGTTCAACATCAGTTCTTCAATTCACTGTGATTAGACTAAGGAATGCAAATGCCGCTAAGTGTCCTTCGAGTATTATGTTAAGCTTGAGCACCAAATTCCTTTGTAGTTCTTCTAGGGTATTACCATTAGTATAGAAGGGTTAATAGCAAAGGTTGATGATTGTTTAAAAATTCACATTACCAAAGTGGATTACATTGCATCTACTGAGGGGATCAACAATGTAAGCCTACACTAAGCCATTATTGCAGAAACAAAGCTTGCATTTTAAGCCTTTGGAAACAAGCATAAAATGGACAAAAGAAAAAATTCTTCTGATGTAAGAACAAGGCAAACACTACATGCTTTTCATACAGACTCACATTTTCAGAGCCATACAGAATACATGAAAATGGAGAAAGAGCTCATCATGAAGTCCTGACAAAATCGGCAAACTTGGAGAAAAGGACAAAACAGATAACTAAGTGATCAAACAGTATAAAGGAAGTCTTGTCTTCTCTTTTATTATTGACGTGACCAATTTAATTATTTTGGATTTAGGAATGAAGACTGGAATAATCAAATATGCTCTAAAAAGCTGGAATTTTACATCCTCAGTGAAGTGCTCGATGTTCAAATGTGCTAAATGCTGCAAATTTCTATTAAAACCAGGGGAATCCTAAGTTTTTCAACACATATCCATTTATCTGTCCAGTTAGAACTCAAATCTTATCAATTCAAGTTTGAAAATATTAACAGAATCCTTTGGGATTGCTTCAACATTTCCTCTTATGCTCCCCAAATCCATCACTAAAGTCTGTCTTCTTGTAAAAAATAAATGAACAAAACCCAGGTTGAGCATGCTTTGTCATTTGGAATGCTACTACAGATTGTTTCTAAGTACCTCTTCCCAAACACTACTATGGATGAAGATGCATATTACTATTTCCAGTTACAAATAAAATAGCTCAAGTTTTCTGAAAAAGCACTTGGCACAGTGGAAAATTCTGATGTTATGAAAGTAAATTAATATAATGTATTCAATCTAGTACCAACTCACAAGTAAGTCATTGCACATGCTAGCTAAATTATAGAAAACATCCTAAACTTCATCAGAACTCCTATTCCTCAGCAGTAAAGATTATTTTATGTTACTAGCACAAATCAGCTTGTTTTAAGCACCATGCTAAGCTTCTCGAAGACACAACTAGATAGCAAAGTATCATTCAACATTTTTACAATTTAAGTGTCTACATATAACTTGCCTTTGTTTTAATTCTGTTTTGATGAATTGAAATTGGATCAGCTACTGAAAAGTTCTGCAAGTCTAAGAGTTAACATTAATCATAGCCGAAGCAGACTACTGCAGACAGGTTCTGTTTTTCTGAAGTGTTTTTAAACTGTTAACAGGAACAGGCTTTAAGACATTTGTCTTCTGTGTTTACTTTAAAAAGAGCATCATTATTTAAATGATGCTTCTTATGACTGCACAGTCTTTTTACTAGCACTTCAAGTATAAATTAAGCAATACGGAAGACAAATTAAAAAAAACATACTTTAAAAAAAAAGGTAAAAATCTGCCTTTTCTTAAAAGCCAGTAAGGTTTTGACAAACAATATGAAAATCTTTGTTTACACTGTATTATTTTCCCTTTATTCTTGCAACATTTTCTAAAAAGCTGATGAGAATAGAGCAAACTAGTTGCAGTAGCCAGAAGCATTTTTTCTGACATGTAGTCAATTCTTTGACCTGTGGACCACTTTGACATCTCATATGCAGTACACACATAAATAGGCCAAGATATGTCACTGGCACTGACCTAATACCCTAATTTTTCTGATTACAGACCCACTCACCATTGTGGAGCTACATAGCAGTTTTTGCAGGCAAGCAGCTCAGAAGACTAACAAGGAAATAGAAATTATAAGGTGTTTATGTTCCAGTAAGTAGGAGCAGAGATGCAATATTGCTTTAAAAGACTAATACCTAAACTTGGTTTTCAATGGCACTTTTTAGATACAATCACGCATCACAGATAAGTAGCAATACAATTATTTTGTATTTTTCAGGGTTAACATATTAATAAAAAACTGTTACCACAACAACAATTTTTCACAGGTTACTTAGGAGATTTACAAGCTGACACCCAGAGATCTTCAGCCATTCCTGGGCTTTTGCTGCAGTGTCCCCATGAACAGAATGAGCTGGGATAGGACTGATGGCAAGACATAGCAAAACACTCTGTAAAGAGGCACTGTCTGCCTCATTGATATTCCCCCTTATGCTGTTCCTCTTCAGTATACCTAAGGAGTCCTGTTCTTTTGTCTTTAAGCAGCATATTAACTTACTGAAAGTAACAATGAAAAGGGCCAAAATACATGAACTGATAAATGTCTTTCATGGAAATTTCTGTAATTATCTTTAGATTCTCTAACTCTTCACCACCTTGCCCCAATTCTATTGTATTCACTAATATTTTAGTTGTTAACATGAAAAAAAAAAAAAAAAAGTTGTGTAAAAATTGAAGTAAATATTAAAAGGGGAATTCTATAGCAGAACAATTTTCACTCATGTGACTTTAAAATACGATTATAATAAGATCCATTTTTTCCTCCAAGTGTTTCTTTCAGTTTTTAAATATTTTTTTCAATACTTGTGTGAGTAAATGTATTTTTATTTCCCCCTTTCTTTCAATCAGAAATGGAACTGGGATACAGCTGTAGTACATACCCCTCTTTTGCACCTCACTAGAATCATTAATTGCTTATAAGGGCAAAAAGAAAGGTCAAAATGAAAACATTTTCGACAATAGCAAGAGGAGGAAAAATGAAACTTTTATTCATTGTAGGACTTAGGAAAGCATGACCTCATTTTAGTATGCTGATCTCTGAAGGAGGTGAGGGAGAGTACACTGAACTTACATATTAGAAAGGTATATAGGAAAAGTGTTTCTGCTGGAAAATGCGTATACCATAACTGCTTGTTATTTTATATATCTATCAAATTCCTAATAATAATTGTTTGAACCAGAGTAAGTTCTGTTCCAATGAACTGCCAATAGCATGAAAAGGAACCTACTGGGATTTGTTAAATGCTCAGCACAATAACTTATTCCTGACAAGAGGAGAAAGCAACAAGCTCCTCCATAGGCCTTGGCATAGAGAAATACAAGAAATTTTACATGACAAAACTGTCTTTGAAATGAAAATCTGAATTGTGAAGAGAATAAACAATGCAGGCACAAATCAATCAAGAGACACATTGCAGGGCAGAAAAGCAAAAAATCCTTGTAGCACTGATATATCCCTTGGCACAAGCCACCAAACTAGCTCAGCGAAGACACTGAAGAGAAACAACTACTGCATGACACTTTCTGATACCCACAGAGCAAAGTGACAAGTTGGTAGTAGAACAAATGGGATAGAAATAACTACAGTTTCCCAATTTGTAAGGAGTTGGACCTGTTGATGCCAACTGGCACCTGACTACGAGTACAAGCTGGAACATGCACTGTCCTCTCGCATGAAGGGGAATCAGTAAGCCATCACCAAGTTAACAAAGGACGACATCTCTGCTATAAGCTCAGAATTTTGTTAAATGAAGACCCTGGCCCCACCCTGGCTGGTATGTCCTGGACAAAAACCTAAATACAGCATTCATAAACTAGAGGCTTTCTTTACTGCCTCCTCTCAAATTCAGCCTATACGTGCATAAGTTTAGGATTTTGGTTCATAGAGTACTCAGGTATCGTAATAATGATTTATATGTACCATAGCAAATAATGCAATAAATGGTGCAATAAAGGCTGGTGAAGCACTGGCCCAGGCTGCTCCAAGAGGCTGTGGGATGGCCAGTCATGAAGGTCCTCAGCGCCTGCCTGGACAAAGCCATGAGCAACCTACTCCAAATTCAGTGTTTGCTCTGCTTTGGGCTAAAGGCCCGCCTGATTTATCTTATAAATTCTGTGATTGTTTTATCACTTGTGGGCAGGATTCACACAACAGTTAACAAACCTACACTCACTTGTTTTGGTTTGATTTTATATTCAACTATTAGCCCTAAATATTACTTGGAACTTTTTTTGAAGAGCAACAAAATCCATAATACAGGGATTACGCACAAACAGATTAAAAAGAAAAAATGTACTTGATTACAAGAGAAATGAGTGAGTTCCAATTTACTTCACTATAATGCTATCTTTTTTCTAATTATGCTATTCACATCCTTCCTAAATTGGTATAATATCAACATAGAATTATCTTTCCTTTCATTCAATGATAAAATACTTATGGAAAAATATTGTCTACTAAAGTAACACAAAGTCTTACTCCTGAAATACGGTTCTTGGCTAAATAACTAGTAGTACTCAGAGCACTCCACAGTGATGGTGAAAAAATAGTTACTATGCCTTCGTAAAGCAAGTCTTTACTACAAACATACTTTATAATAGCATTGTATAAGCCACAAATGAAATGTGGTTTAGCTTGATAAAATTGTAAACATTTAATTAAAATAGATAATGAGTTAATCACAAAACAAGATTGCTTATCATGTAATGTAAAAAAGATAAAGTAAATAATTACTCTGTAAATAAATGTGCATAAATTCACACACATTTTATTCTCAGTGATTTCCATTTTAATGTTCATGCGCTAGGACTGAGTCAATAAAAAACTGAAATTGTTCCATCTTCAATGTTTACTGCTTTAAGACATTACACAAAGTAAAATGAATAGCTTAACATTTTAGTTTCCTCTTCGCTTACACTGAAATGCCTCAAATTCTAAACCATTCTAATTAGGCACCTACTATTTAATATAAAAGAATCTCTGAACTTTAAATGGAGGCATATGCCAAAAAAATTATAGTGTTTAAAAGACCAAACTGCCTTCAAGTATTAGTTTTTCTAGAGCACTCCTTAGATGGTTTTAATCAAAATACTTGCATGTCAGATTGCAAATGTGACTTTTTCATATATATATAGTAGAAGTAACCATTTTTTATTTTATTCCCATCCCTTTTTTTTTTACCCCTATCTGGTTTTGAGTGGATTAGACTCTGAACCTGAAGTGTGTTCTCAAACTCCCCCCTTCCCATTTGTGTGTTCTCTTCAGTTTTATGCTATATTGACTAAATATGAATTGACTTATGGCAATATACCCAAATCACTAGTACTCCTGTTAATTTTGGTCACAAGTTAACTGACTAATGTGAAAAGGGCACATAAAAACACACTTGCTGTTAAGAGATGCTGTGTTTCCTGGAATACAATGAACACTGGATACACACACACATATATGCATAAAATGTGAAGACATTATTTTGATTGTAATAGTGATTTTAGTAATGCAATGAATACTACAATTATCTTTTAAATTCTCAGCCTGGTAAGAAAAATTTTCTGACTCTTCCAAGTAATTATGTACTGCAACTGAGTAAATGCATTACCTGGCTATTGGCCACACCGGCCAAGAGAAAGATTCTTATCCCGGAGTTACAGTATTTACAACACATTACTCAATCTTCCAGTGCATCTACATATGAACAGAGTGTATAAGTCTTCCTACAGTGCAAGGTCCTGCGCCTCAGTCAGGGCAATCCCCCAGTATCAATACAGGTTGGGTGATGAAGGTATTGAGAACAGCCCTGCAGAGGACTTGGGAGTACTGGTGGATGAGAAGCTAGACATGAGCCAGCAATACGCACTTGTAACCCAGAATGCCAACCGTATCCTGGGCTGTATCAAAAGAAGCATGACCAGCAGGTTGACGGAGGTCCCTCTATTCCACTCTCATGAGACCCCACCTGGAGTACTGTGTCTAGCTCTGGAGTCCTCAGCACAGGAAAAATGTGAAGCCGTTGGAGCAGATCCAAGTGAGGGCCACAAAAATGATCAGAGGGATGGAACACCTCTCATGACAGCTGAGAGTTGGGGTTGTTCAGCCTGGAGGGGAGAAGGGTCCTAAGAGACCTTACTGCAGCCTTTCAGTACTTAAAGGGGGCTTATATGAAAAATAGGTATGAACTTTTTAGCAGGGCCTGTTGCAATAGGACAAGGGGTAATGGTTTTAAACTAAATGAGGATAGATTCAGACTAGATATAAGGAAGAAATTTTTTTATAATAAGGGTGGTAAAACACTGGAACAGGTTGCCCAGAGAGGTGGTAGATGCTCCATCCCTGGAAACATTCTAGGTCAGGTTGGATAGGGCTCCAAACAACTTGATATAGTTGAAGATGTCCCTGCTCACTGCAGGGGCGTTGGACTAGATTACCTTTAAAGGTCCCTTTGAACCCAAACTATTTTATGTTTCTACAACAGCCAGAGCTGAAATTAAAGATTTAAGCCACATACATCCAGCAAGAACCTGGCTCTGCACGCGTCAATGACAAACTGCATTCATGTTCTGTGCATGCAAATTAGCACAGCCTACAAACAGTCAAAAGGAAAATCGCTGCATTACAACTCCTCAGGAATTCCACCTGATAAACTGAATTTGTCAGTTATGAATACAGAGAAAGGCATCCTTCTTCTGATCTGAGGTACCTAGTGTCCAGACAAATCTTCAATATTTATGACTGTATAATCAAATCAACTGTGACTGGTCACAGGAATAATCTGTTAAAGAAAGAGACTGGAATAAAAGACAATATGAATCACAATGTTTATTTAGATAGTATTTAATTTTTTTCCCTTTTTCTTTTTTTTTTAAAGCACTTCAGCAGTCTCATTGATTTGACACAACACTACATGGCACAAAGATACATATCCATTTACAACTTTCAACGCTAAAATGATAAAACATCCGCAGCTGTGTTCAAACACACAGAAATAAGACATTTCAATGTAAAACACAGGAAAAAAAGTAAAATTTAAGAATGACACACTGACAGACAATTTCTTTTTCCATTCTCTTAAAACACTTTTTTATAAATTCATTACTCTTCATGTATGTCCTTATTTGTACTGTGCTCTTGACAACATTACAGAAGTGAGGATTTTGAATCAAAATAATTTGAAGGCAGCACTTCTAAAAAATTTTGAATTAAAAATGCAAAAAGCATGGAAATTTCTACAGAGAGAGGTATTGAATCTCTAGCATGTAGCACAGCAGAAGGCTGGAAGCTAGACCAGACATATAACCTGCTCTCAGAAAGCTTCTAGACTTTGGTATTACTCATCTTGCTCATCCTGAAATAAATCCAGATCAAAGATTCATCTGGCAAAGAAATGGCAATTATTTACTGAGATCGACAAATATTCATCTACTTGCACAACTTCCAACTAACTGAACAATCTGAAATAATCTGAAAGGGGATGCATATTTATCTATAAGAAAGGAGTTTTATTAAGACTAAGTATTATGCAAGTTAGTATTCCTAACATTTCTGACTTCCACATATGTTTTCTAAATCTAAATCAAAACTTTGTAGCAAAGTCTTCGGTACATACATTTTTTAATTGGCAAATACAGATGAAGGTGATCTCTGAAAAGTAAATGCTTCTCTTACAATATTTCCTTTAAACTAGGCTCCATCATGTCATGTTGAAAAGTTATAAATACCTGAAATTAATTTTTATAGCATTTTAAAATAAATCAAATAATATCAATTTAAATTTAATTGTTTCATAGGAAGAGAAAGACAGATGAGCTCCCAGACTGAAAACACTCATCTTTGACTAGAACCAGAACGATGTTCTCTCATATGGTTGTGTCTGTACATGACACTGGATTTGAAGCACATCTTTTCCACCTACTATACTTCTACACTTAAACCACTCATTTTATCCCAAAATGCTCCGAGTATTATATTTTTTTTTTTTGGAGAAGGAGTCTTGCACATGAAATTTTTTTTTCTATTCTTATGCTCCAGAGAAAGAAACACAAACAGCCAAAATAACAGTATCCTATCAATATATCGTTTCAGTTTGTTCCTACTGAAAAATGCCTTTTTTTTTTTTTTGGTAAAGGCTGAATTTGCAATGCAATTCCAATGAGGACAAGCACATTATTTAAGCCAAATTACCACAGCTGCACAAGAAAATATAATCAGGTAACAGCTTAAGATACCTACCTCGAACCAGCAAAATGCTGAAAAGGCACTATCTTCAACCTTACAATCACCTCAAATCTCAAAATATGCAACTAATCTACATTCTAATGGCACTGAGAGGGGGTTGTCAGTAAGAGTGACATTTATATCACATCTCTGCTGGCATAGGGATATCCAAATAGTACCAGAACGTACACCCACATTATTTATAAGACACCTAAAAAATTCCTATGAAGATATCAAAATACATTCAAGTCAATGCAAAATATACAAGAAATAACTATTGTGAAACACTATAATTTCACCTAGAAAGGTGAATAAATCACTGAACTAAATTAATTCTGGATTCTCAGGTGTGGCACTAACTGCCACCTATTCATAGGAAGCCACTTTTTAGTGGGACCAATCCAGAGAATCAATATGATGACAAGTTACCATTTGTCAAGTCCTGCTAAAATATGTATCTATTTTCCAGCCATGAACCCACTGGGACGCCTTGTTATCCATGGCAACTCTGGTGGTCTGGTTGCTGTTTTTTAACAAATGCTTCCACTAACAGAAAAAAAAAAAAAAAAACAAAAAACCACCAGACAAAAATCAATGCATCTGTGTGTAGTCTAATGCAGTTTTCTCACTGCTGGAAGTTGAAGTGCCAGAAGCTGCACTTTCAATATCTGAGAAACAGATATACCCCAAGGTTTGTTTGAGAATACAAAAGGAGATCGACACAGCCCCTGAAAGTAACAAAATCCTTCTTTGAGAATGTATTTCATGAAGTTATACAGATGGAAGCTGATAAACAGGACTGTGTGCAGTTTTTGATCAGGTGCTCAAGTCTATACTTTTGACATACCCATTTACCTACTTTACAAAAAGTAAACCAAGCCTCAAAGTGATTTATTACTGTTATCTACATCAGTGACATGGATGCGGTGAGGCTAACGTTGTTTGTATGCTTGAAAATCCTGGGATGAAAGGCACAGCATAAGTCCATAGTAGTAGCATAATTAACTGTTCAGTGGAAAAGCTATCCTGGGCTTTGAAACATGTGAATATCAACTGGCTCCACACAGTTATCCCACACTGCCATAAAAATTAGACATGATACAGTACTTGCATTCAGAAACATTACCCTTTTTCAAGGGACTAGTACTTCCAGTTTGGGAGATAAGATTACACTGGTACAGCATTGAATAAGACTGGTTCCATTAATAAAGAGCTATTACATATGAAGATGGATATGTATGGACCAACTCATATAAGAAGAGGGAACAGCAATTTAAATAGAAAACTTAATGGAGAGCTACACTGTGAGAATAGTTGATGCTGAATAAGGATGAAAGCTGCTGCCTATTTTTTAAATCCCTCTAGATTAGGCTACCTGTGAAATGCACAAGTTAAGTGTCAGGATTGGCCCGTTTTTCTGATGTTTTTAGTGATGCTATTTAAAAAGCACTGAAAAGTTCTAAGGGAGGAAGGAGAGGGAAGCTATGCTTTTTATGTCAGTCCTCAGTCATTATAAAAACCTTGAGACACTTAATTTCATACAAAATCTCAGATACTTAAAGTTATTTCTAATATATGTTTTAAAAAAAACATTTCAATTCCTAAAAAATACTCTAAGACACTTTCACTAGTGGTTCTATTTCTAACACTGCATCACAGATATTACATCTTGGCTCAACCGTAACAAATTTCTCCTCATAAAATTCAAGATGGCCTTCTTCCAAAACTAGCCTTCAAAAAAAAAAAAAAAAAGAAAAAAGTTCTGAATAAATCTAGCACCTGAAAGCTCTCTGTCAAATACTAGCATTTTATTAGTAGTATAAAAACCACAGAGTGTACTGTTATTATAAATAAGTTCTATATGTTTTCTTTGAGAATATGGGAAAAAACTTATTCTTGTACAACAAATCTATCTCTAAATTATTAGACCATAAGGTTTTTCTTTTTAAATATATTCTTCCAGGAGCTGATGAACATATGATAACATTTTAGTAAGTAATGAACTCCATAGATAACAAAGCCTCCAAGAAGTTAAGAAATGTTTAGTCCCCTTGCCTTAGAAAAGGCCCGAAGATATTAGATTTTTAAGAAAATCCTACAGTGTAACATGTAAACAGGAATCTCTTACTTTGCCATTTTAGACTAGAAACACATGATCCTAGATCAGTGTATTCCATTTCAGTTCTGCTGTATCACCTCTGGTCTATTTACTCCATATCACAGATGACCACAACTTCTCCCTCACCTCTGTGTTTCAGAAAAGTAGAATTAAAATCCCAGAATGTGCCGTAAATATGTTCTAGCAATAGTCAACTACTTGACTAAAACACAAACAGTTTCTCCCATCATAACTCACACACAAAGATAAAAATGTTATTGTTAAAACAAGATGCCAGGGAGATTATTTTATCATTTTTTCAGGTATTCTGTAGACTAAATGCAAAGTTGAGTTCATAACCCAAAATAATAAGAATTGAAAACAGGATGATTTCATACTAGTACAAAAGATATCAGAATCACAGTGCAATAAAAAAAAAAAAACACAAGTAAAGCTTTAAGTTATGACATAGTTGCTGTAAAGAAGGTGTTACTTGAAGACCATGAGACAGGTGCAACACACCCGTCTCAGCATCCTAAGAAGCTTAAAATCAAGGCTCAGACAAGGAAACCAAACAGAAAAAAAGTTGTAAAAGTGCTACAAAATAGGAAATGAACTCGTAAGAGACTAGAAGAAATTAATGAGGAAATATTGAGTTTTCTGCTCTTCTGAAAACAGTCCTACATGTTAATCCATAAATAATCTGAATAAGATAGCCAGTGATATGAAATGTATTACAGTTCAAAACCACCCAGTGAAGAACATAATATGCATGTCTCTCAATTAAATATACTGAAGGATGTAAATAGAATACTCCAGACATAAAGGAACAGGAGGGTTTGTGATGGGTTTTGTGGATTTTTATTTTTTTTTCTCCATTACAGAAACTGCCAAATCCTTAAACTAACTTACAACAGTCTGAAAACTATCTGAAAACCTTCAGTGGCACACACTGCATTATTTTGGAGTGAGATTTTAAAAATAAGAGGCCAGTAGATATTAAAACGACTGCATACTTTTTTTATGGTTCTAATACCAATTTAAATTATCTGAGTTATTTTCCAGTCATAATAAAATGTAAAAGGCATAGCAGAAAAATATAAACTTTAGTAGAATTTTTTAAATAATAGCTAAGGCATTTCAGGAAAAAAAAAAATAAGCCTTTTTTCATATTAATGAAGCTTTTTGTTCCACTTTCACCCTCTTTTTCATTATTAAAGTATTTCAGAAGGTTTGCATTTCTGCACTACTCTGAATAAAATGCTTTATTCTTCATTAATGATGCTTTCTCTGTCAAAAGCATGAACTTGATAGATGGGTTGAAAGGCTACCTAACTTCACTGTTGCTGCTGGAACACTACCTTTAGCTTTGTCTAAAGCCATTCTACAGCTTTTCGTAGTTATATTCAATGAAATGTTACACTTAATAAACCGATTACTACTTCAGGAAGGTAGTAGGTTCTATATTCAACAACAATATTAAAATATGACAGATCAGAGCACTTAATATAGTAATGCTGTAACTTATATGCAAATCAAAAAAAGAACAGTCCATTGAGGGGAAAAAAAGGTTGGTTAAGACCCTTTAACAGATAAGGAAATAAAATTGTGTTCTTCTGTTACATTATTAACAAGAGTAATAGGAATGAAGTCGCAACAGTGTAAATAATTTAGTTTTTTCTATAACCTAGTTTGTGGCTTAGCAAGATGAAACCAAAAAGGAATAGGAAAAAGCGGTTTGCCATCTAAAAGATTTCATCTATGAGTTAACTGAGTTTGTATAAGAAGGTATTTCATGTTAAGTATGATTAAAAATAATTTAATATTAAACATGGTAACATTAATAATTATTAAAATTACTACAGTTTTCCTACAATTACAGAAAAATATGTTGAAAAGAACTCTCCTAATGCTTATCTTGAGAAAGCTGACTCAGAATTAGTTTCTAGCTAAACCATCCACTACTAAATGCTTATTGACCTATTCTTTAAAATATCCACTGAAGTATATTTTCCAAGATCCCTAGTAGCCTTTCACTAATTCAGACATTAGAAAGCGTTTCCTAGTTTTCAACCTAAAATCATGTCTCCAAATGAAGTTGCTGGAGAGAGGAAAAAACAGTTAGTTGCTAATAACTTGGTAATATCCTTCTCTTACTGTCCAGTCTTTTCTACTCGAGAATAAGCAAACCCAACTATTACAAGATTTTCCTCACAAGCTACTCATCCTAGCCTTTGTAATAGTCATTTATAGTCTTTTTTAGACTAATTTTTCTACAGTCTTAAAAACAGTTCCCCAAAGTAGACACAGATGGGCACCAGAATAGGATAAATCGCATCCAGTGTCTTATGTACAGCAGGACTTTTAGTAGGTCAGACAATATATGCCTTTTTTGCAACAGAACTATGATTCACAATTTATCCTGTGACCCCCAAACAACTCACAAGTTGTATTATTCCATGCTACCTGTCTATGCTTTCTGCATTTAGCTTCTTCTCAACACTAGTCTTCACTGTATTTTCTGAGTTGATTTCAGGCCATCTATCCAATACACCACAGACGTCATGAACTCCAATTTCAACCAAGGTGTTTGCAGCATCCACTCACCACCCACATGGCCTCATCCTTGCATGTTACAAAGGTAGGCTAACTCCATTACTCAGGTAGTTAAATGTAAGTGGATCTATGACTGCACTTGAGATGCCTTCTCATCCTAAAAATGAATGGTTGATAAGTGTTCCCAGGACAGAAGTTTCTACTAGGAGGATAGCTGGTAATGATTTACCTAATCCTATTTATAGCATTTATGAGAATGCCATGGGAAACTGAACAAATAAATAGTACATAGGTCACACCCATTCCTTTAGCTTTATCCAGAAGGACAGTTTTCCTGTCCCATTCCTACACACACACTTAAAAGTAGGGCATAAACTACTGAAGCCAATGACTGTACATCAGTTCACTGAGTGCAACATGGCCTTATACTGTTAAGACAAACGTGAAAAACACTATTCGGCATCTCACTGGAAAAAAAAACTTGGCAGCAGCATAGGCTCTCAGCAGCCTTACCCTCATCCTGATTGCACTACTGAACATCAAGCAGAAATGTACGCTTACATATAAACATTAGCAGACTAGAGTTACCAAACTCAAAGTAGTTGAGTTCCACAATTTGTTTAAAAAATACGTCACCATCATTTAGATAGATGGTGGCAAAGACAGTTTGATCAAAGTACTGTAGGGGATAGCCCATTTTTCTCCACTTTCATCTCCTTAAATCCATTTAAAGAGTCAGAAAGAAGCTTTTACAACATGACCCTTCCAGCGTTGCCCTTTTCATCTGGATCTCTGAGAACAAATTGCTCCCATATAGGGACAGATTTCACAAATACATATAGAAACTAGTTTAAGTTAGTTCGCTAACTCAAAGCACAGACTGCCAGAAGTAAGATACCAGTAGCAGATCAGGAGATGTGTGTGAGGAAAGCTAAATTTAGAGCAAGGTCTGCAAAGAAATTTTTTGCTGCCAGGAAACCCCTGGACTTCCAGAAAGGTGGCAGGTATATTGGCCTCTGGAATAAACAGAGGAAATTGAGAACCCTGAAGGCAGAAAGAAATGCAATTACTCTTTTTTTACCTTCTTATACCCTTCAATCCAAGCTATTCCTGTAATGGCAGTTACAATAATCTGCTTTATTATGCACCTCTCTTTAGAATTCGGGACATTTTTTCCCAAAAAAACTGTGGCTTACATGTGAATCTTAGAATGCTCCACTGGAAAAAAAAAATAAATGTAGTTTTAAAGTCATGTTTTATTGGAGGTGTTTTTAAAGCACAAAGAATAAACTAACAGCAGAACAACATAAGTCATCAGAAGATTAAATACTATTGTAATTACAGCTACCTTCCCACAAAACACCTAAAGTAACTATTGCACAACAAAGTACTTTAATTAGAAATCGGGCAGGTATTTACCTGAACATTAAGAGATAGCATAGTTTTACATTAATGCATGCAGTTAACAGGACTGGTAATACAGTAGGACAATTTATTTTAGAACAGAACACCAGTTCCTACCACTAGACCTTTTCCACAGGCAAAAATACAGACTATAAAAATAGCACTGAATGAGGAACACAGTCCTAAAGAACACTTTTTAGCTTACACATTCTAGAAGAAAAATATTCTGTAATCTAAAAGAAATAGAGCAAATTATTGTACTCAGAAACTGCTTGTGGGGACAATGTATCAGGCAACCTGATTCTATTAACTCAAATAAAATAGTCTCTGAAAGTATTTAAATTTTATCCAGTTTGTGGATTCTGAATTCATTTACCCATTAGATGCCAACTTAACCAGTGTAATCAGAATCATATAGTGTCAAAAATTAGTAGTATTTTCAACACTGTTCTGAATTGCAAGAAATTACCCATACTAATTCTATCTTCTGCATTCACATACATTTTTTTAAATGTTGCTAGTTCCTAAGTTTCTTCATTGCAGGTTACAGATAACTTTGGGTACTCTGCTTAAAACCTTTTGAAAATTCGGTTATATGTTTGGATGGTAGAGGCATTAACACACAAAGCTGGAAAAAGTTATACAAGACTACTTCTGGAACCTTCTCTTATTTTGGAATTTTCTCAATGAGGAATTTTTAGATTCTGTAAAAGGAACATTTACCTTTGCACATCAGGTTATTAGAGGAAGTAAAGTAATTTTGTCATTAAAATACTTGGGTTCTGTTATGAAAGATTCAAACAAACAATGCTTGAATAAAAACTCTTACTGTCTACTGCCAAAGTAAAAAGTACTCATGATGCTGAGATTCCTGCCAACGCATAAAAAAAATACACACAGAACTTAACTGTAAATTAGTCAGTTATTGATTTAGTAATTTCTAGTTGCAGTTTTACTGGTCTCTTCTATTTTAGACCTCTTTTGACAAGTCCCTTACCCTACTATCAATTCATTTATTCAGCAACCATCTTCTTCCATGGTGTTTACAATTACTGCAATTTTGTATCTGAGGAAGTAGGAACAGTGGATCAAAAACATTTGAAGACAAAGCCCAACATGTCTGAAAGGCAATATAAATGAAAAAGCTAGTTTTCCCCAACAGTGACCTTCAGGAAGAGAGCTAGTATTTGTCCTCAGCTCTGTCTAGAAAGGTCTTCTCTAAAAACTCTAAGATCTAGTAAGCTATTTATAGCAGAGAAATAATTGAATAGGAGAGTTTGCCTTCTTCCCAGTTGCCAGAAGCATCCTTGCTTCTTCAGGAGTGGAAAGGGTCTGAACACTAATATGCTCCTCCTTCACCTTCTACTTGGGTCCCCATCCTACTGAGAGCTCCAGACATCTCTGCTGTCGCTCAGCAATTTCCCAAGAGGCAGCAGAATGAGCCTGACCCAATTCTACAGGTGATGCTGCTACTTGACAAAGCACTCAGGGAAAGTAAGAGACAGGAGAAATGGAAGATAGTAGCATATACTGTGTAAAGTGTGTTTTTATTTCATTCCCAAAATCCATTCTTTCTTTAACTTGGCCATAACACATTTGCAGGCATAAGTTCTGCACGATACTCAGAGTTCCCCAGTCTATGATGGTTCATTTAATACAACCACAAGAGCTATACTTTTAGGGCAAAGTCCACTATGCAGGTGGAAATCTCTTAAATTGTATGTCAAGGTTACAGCAGGACACTGACATTTTGTGAAGCAGCACAGTGAAAATACTCACTATATTTAACAGAGAGATGCTTAAGGATAAAAAGATATTACTTTTTAAAAAAAACAGTAGCACCCTGAAAAGGTTCTAGTCACTTGACATTTTGGACTTTTCTTCACTAAAGAAAAGGTCAAGAGAAGTTTTCATCCCAACTACAATATCTCTTATCATAGCCTTAACATAGTGTAACACTGCTGGCCATTGCCATTTGGTTCTGAGTCAGCAGGAAAAGAAAACTAAGTTGGCAAACTGGACGAAGTCTCCAGGCAACGTGGAAAAGAGGTCTACCTGTTTGAAATGAGAACCTAGCCTAAGAACAGATAAGGAGCCTGGTTCACAGCAAAATATCCAGTTAGCAAGATAACCAGCCCCTTTAACCTGAGATGTGAATGATGGGATAGATGTATGTCTGTGATCCATGTGACACCTCAAGATTAAGTTGCAGCAATGCCCTAAAACTTATACTAGCTGCCTTCTGGTTTCCTAGAAGAAATACAGGTATTAAGTTAAAGCTGCAAAGCCTTTAAAACATGTGAATTATCTCTCTTTGCTCAAGTGTCAATAACCATCTTCAGCCGTAAAGCAAAGTATTTGTCATTATGATCCTTAGATTCTGGGATTTACCAGTCTTGTATTAATGCAACAAAACAAAGATCTTCAAGGGTGAATCAAGGAAGCTCTCTGTCTTTGCAGGTTTTCTTCTGCTTTGCTTTTTTTCCTTTCTCTTGTGTATGGCAGAGAGGGGGAGGCAGGAAGACTGAGAAGGTGATAAGGTTGAACTGTGCCTGGTTCTGTTAGGGAACTTTAAGAGATACATAGACTTGATAGCTGTTTCCTAAGTGGATCTTGCTTTGGAGGCAGATTGGACAATAGGTGTTACTCTGCTGTTATACTAAAGGCTTTTGTCATTTAACAATTTTTCACATTACAAGAATAGAAGGAAGTTATCAGAAACAAATATGGGAAAGTGAAGTGTCTGAACTTCCTTTTGCCAATGCTGCTTTTCTTAATACAAACAAATATATCACTATTAGGCTATATCATACTAATGCTTTATAGGAATGCAACATCACAGTGAAGCTTTCTGAAGAAAGGAAGAAAGAGCCAACAGTGGTACATTTAGTTTCCTAATTAGCAATAACATCGAGATACATTGGCAGTAAGAGTTTAATAAAAATTGGATTGCAGCTACGTCCTGAGGCTTATGTGGTATCTGTAGCATTGCACCACAGCATGGGATATCAGAACACAGTGGGACTGTTTACCCTGTCAATCACTTGTCAATCCACCAGCTTTCTACAAATACCCCTTGTATTTGGGAATAGTTTCACAAACCTCAGTAATTAAAAATTTTAACAGAATGATAAACACATTTAGCAAATCTACTACATTAAAGCCACTAACATGCACAAGGAACAAAAAGTAATGTCATGGTTACCTTTTGTACCTTTCCACAATTACAAAAGTTATGTGTAAAAATATTCTACACTTATTTATTTTAAATACATGTCTATTTTTCAGGTGTTTCCATTTGTTTTTAAAAAAACATTGTATTAATAAGCATGCATATGGTTCTTCAAAGTCAGCAGGTAATTTGTTTTACTCCTCCACTGCATGCTTCCCATAGGAAAAATAAAAAAACTTACTTTTAAGAAAGCATCTTGAAATCGTTTATGGTAAACCAAGCTAGACTAACCAGATTTTCCACTAAGAATGCAAAAGAGAATTGTTCAAGAGAAAAAGTAATCTTCTCCAGAGAAGACAGAAATCTAGACATCACGTCTATCAGCTGAGCTCATAGTGAAAGTCACCAACAACTAAGGTCACACTAAAGTTCAGGACAGTGATGAGATATATTATGTTGCAGAAACTGAGAAGACAAAAAGCTTTCACTAATCCCAAGAATTTGATGAAGTTGATAAATGAAGAATGGAAGAAGCATGACTAAACATGATATCCCCTGAGCTCTCACAAATTATGCAAGAAGAACAAGTGTCATCAGAAATTATTGCTGATATGTTAATCATTGAATGATCCTCTATTTCTTTGCACACAATTTTTTCTTTCATTGATCCATGGTGTTTAAAAAGTGGGCTTGACCAGCATAAAGTTTCTCCTGACTGCCCAGGAAACTTAATCTGGAACACTGTCAAATTATGGGGTTGATTGCAGTAAGCAGAGCTTGTATTGGTGAAGAAATACAAAATTTCTGTACTGAAATATTCCTTGTCCTGTGACTCTAGGTTCAGGTCTGGCAAACTTGCATTTTGCAAAGAAACAAAAACACTGCTGACCAAACAAAATATCTGTCCACAAAACCAGGAGAAATCATAGCATCTTTCTCCAAATATAAATCCAATGATGACTTTGTAAGACTCATCATAATTCAGACATGCAGGGTGAATTCTTCATCTCTGAATGTTTTGCAAATATTTTATATTTAAACAACATTAATGGGAATTATAATCTGTGTTTTCAAGTAGCCGTCTACAAAGCCAGTTAAATAATTTGTCAAATTTATTGATCCTGGTTTGTGATGCAGGCTACACTGTTTGGTGGTATAGTGTACCACTTTCTTCTTAAACAGTTACCTTATCCATTTAACACTGAAAAATGCATGAAAACAGCATACAACTTGGGTAATGAGAACAATCTGAAGTCAAAGAACAATTAGCTCCCTCAGCTAGAATTCCATTTAAGTACATTATAACAGTACTGGCTAGTACTGTGATAGGAAAAAGAGGAATCTGGAAGGACCAGGATTCTGAATTTCAAGAGGTAAGCATATTACCACCAGACTGTCATTCACTTCAGAGACAATGTTCAAATACTAGGACATTGCATTGATTGATTCAGGCCTATTAACTGCATGCCATAAAGAAATCTTCGGGGCTAGAGCTGGCACTTATGGAAGTAGAGAATTGGGGAAGATTGATTCCCTCATCATTATGAAAAATGCACAACATCTTTCATCTACAGACACATCACTGTTTTTTAAGATTCACATGCAATTTACAGTATTGTTTCCTACATTTTTCATATGCTTCCCTTGGCACCAGATTTCATTAAGATGCTGGCAGTGCCATCTGCAGCTCCAAAAGCATCTCCTCTGTCAACAGCTTGATCTCAGATGAGTCATTCAGCTTGGGCTAGCAAGCAAGGAGAAAAGCCTCTTAAGCCCGTGTAAATAAGTCAACTCAGTGAGCTGCATTTAACACCTTGCAAGAAACAGTAAGCCAAGTGAAGAGAGTAGAAAAATTGTCTTTCTCAGAGTTTGAAATTCTAACCTTGAAATTCTGAATTTTAAATTCTGAAATTCGGAAATCTGCCATGGCCAAGATTCCATCCTAAATTCTGCATCATCATTCTAAACAAACAAAAGACAGCTCATTCCAGCCAAGCAATACAGCTCTCCCTCATCTTTGGCAGAGGAACCTGGAGAACCTGATGGAAAATAATCTGCCAGCCACCAGTGCTGATACTCACCACAGGTATCAGTACCATATGGTAGACATCCACTAGAGGACATGAACCTATTTAGCAGAGAAGCTAAGCAGTACATTTAGAAAAAGCTACCATAATGAGTTTATATGGGAATTTTTTATACATAAAACCAGCAGACTGGGTTGCACCAAAACCAGAAACAGTAAAAAAGTGACGACCTTTCTGTTCTGACAATATTTTTCTCACTCTACAAATCTGTTTTCCAAGTTAAGAGATTTCAGGCCAGTCTGGCTTGAAAACTACTTGAGATACAGAAAATCACTTTGGAATTATATACAGATATTAAGGAAAAAAAAAAAAAGTGTAATTATAGGTTGAATTAGTGCAGTGCTAGAAAGCCCACAGAAGGCTGGGAAGTAACCAACTCATCACCCACAAGGGGGAGCCTGCCTTTGAGTATAAATCTGAACTCTTGCACTTCATTAGACAGTTTATAGTTATTGGACAGCCCACCAGTCTACAATTCAGTACAGAAAATTTTCAGCAAGTTTTAGGCTTTAATCAGGGCCAATGTTAGCATAAGAGGAGAGTCACAAGAAAGGAAGAAGAAGAAGAAAGTTGAAAGAAATTAAGAAATTGGGACATGACCTTTACAAAGGGAATACATATCTGTCTAAATACACTGATTTTTTAAAGGAAGAACCAGCCCAGGGAAACAGAAATATAACATACATACACAGAAGATATATTTCCTATTTATCTTAGTTCCTATAGTATGCCTATTTTCACTTCTAATCTGTTTGGAAATTACTAAATATTTGTTAGTATTTCCACTTCGGAAATATTTGTCTTCATAGCCATGGTAATACATTCACATAAAGGCATCAGAGCTGCCAAATTCCTTTGTTACAATTTGGATCATGGTGTAGAGGCTGGGGTGTTGGCACTTGCATCTCACTGGACCCATAACAGCAGACACTCATCATCATCAAGTCATTATCACATTTTCCCTTCATGGCTGTGTTTATTTTAAGAAATTCCCATGTGTTCAAACACTACCTAGTCTTATTTCAGAGTACTAATTCTATGTAAGACTTCAGCACAAATAAATATTTCATTACTTTCCCTTTACAGTTCATACCTCTGGAGCAGATTCTACAGACTCATATCACCAACTCAACATCCAACAACAAAACAAAAAGCATAAAATAGACCAAAAAACTTGTTTATCATACATGCTTTAAATCCCCCCCAAAATCTTACCATATTCCTTTTCAAAACTACAGCTAATTCACACCACATTTCCTTTTTTAAAAAAGGTCTCATATTTGGAAAGTTTTACATCGTGTAATCCTCCCTAAACATTACACAATCTCAAAAGCACTACTGATAAAACTACACCCAGCAGAATATTGTAATTAAGGATAAAGCAAAACAAAGCATCAATTAAAACATATTTTCTGGTTATACAATATTTTCCTCTGGTAAGGAACTGAAACCAAATTCAGAAAATCCTTTCAATCTTTTTCTGGACCACCCAACTTAAACTGAAACGTTTTCCAAGTTTATTCATTTTTTTATTGCTGTTGTTGGGTTTTTGGGGGTTTTGTGGGTTTTTTTTTTGTTTTGTTTTGTTTGGTTTGGTTAGTTGGGGTTTTTTTGTTTGTTTTTTGTTTTTTTTTTTTTGTTGTTACTGGTCATAGCTTTCTCTGTACACTGTTTCTTCTCCTATCTGTACTCACAAAAAATAGACCCAGGGTTTTCCATATCTTGATTTAGGAGGAAAGAGATGCCAAGCAGATCCAGGCAAAATCATTAACCATGGCATACCAAAATGATGATGAGTGAACCCTTGAGCACTATGGATACATTGATTATCTTCTGTCTGTACTTTCTTTTAGGCATACCAAACCTATTCTCCCTTTTTATTTAAATACCTGACAAATTCACATGAGACCTGAACTATTATTGTGCAGATTGAGATGTTACACAGTTAAAAAGAGTCTTCTCCAACATTCACATTTAGCAAACTAATTGTAAAGTCATCCCCCAGTTCAAAAGCCAAAATAAAACACAATGGACAAATAGAGTCATACAACCATAATTTAAAAATGCAAGTAAAATGAACAAAAAAAGACAGATTAATAACAGCAGACTTTCTTACAAAACAGTCCCACCCACAGCTAGATCATGCAAGAAAAGAGGCACTGAATACTGTTACAGGAATCTAGCATAAGCTCCGTTTTCAACAAAGTAGGTAGTCAAATAGCTTTACATTTCTAGGGAACCATAAACTGGAACTATAGCATCACATTTTTATTCTCTGTATGAAGATATGTTCCAAATGCTTACCTCTAATTCATCAAATAATAATGCAACATTTAACGGATACAGTTAATGGTTAATTTTTAAACTACTTTCTTTTGGACAAATTCAAATCTTTTCAAGACAGGCATCTCCAGATTTATTGCCTTTTCCCTTTGACTACTTCTCAAAGACTTGGATTTCTTTTTGGGTTTGGGGGGCTGGGTTTTTTTGTTTTAATATGTTAACATCTTAAACATCAATAATGAAGACCCAAAGATTTACCAGTGCTAATGCATTTGCATGTTCACACTTCACACACTAATGCCTTGCTGTATGCATGAATGACAGTTATGAACACAAATTCCTATTCCAGGGAATAAACAAAACTAAGTTGTTATGCTAATAGTGATTTACTTCAGGAAACAAACTTTGAAGTCTTTTACAACAACAGTAACATAACTATGATTTTTTTTTTCAATACAAAATGTTTTCTACTTTTGTTTATTTAAGTGTGTAACAGTTCTTGTGTACCTTAACCTAAATTTCTTTAGAGTAAGCATGTGAAATAATACATTGATAACACTTCAACATTTCTCTGACAGAGCTGAAAGGCTCACTAGGCTGAGCCCTACATTACAAACAAGGTGATCTGCAGCTCTTGTAAGACAAATAGGCTTTCATGGACAAAAAGACAAATCAGCAGATTCCTAATACAGTATTTGACACTTTCAGGTAAATGTTAGTTTTTTTCATGTTTCAGAATTTTCTCCCTATTACCAACTCACTGTCTAGGGTCTATCTAGGTATGAGAACTACTGCCTGTCAACAATGATTGCTCCATCTGACTCCATTTCACCATCCTAGTCAAATGCATTACATGAAACACAATAGTGCAAGCTGTCATACTGCAAAACAGAATAAGGCTGTTCTCCCCACATGGCACCTTTGTGGATAAAATCACTATGAAGACAGCTTATAACAGAGTGGTTAGGAGACCAACAGTGAATAAAATTAATGGCAAAAAATGCTTTGCTTTTCTGCTGCTACAGTGAAATTTCAACATCCACTGTTACTCCTAAATGTTAAATCTTGTGCATTTACAATTCCAGCAGACTGTCAAGTTTCATTTCTTGAATAAGAATTCATATATCTGGAAGCATTAATAGTATTTTAACTGGAGTACTGAATATATGCCAATTGATCATTCTTAGGTCACCCAACTCAAAGACCTACAACTTACTGCAGAAATCTTTTGTTGACCAATCAACCTCCTAATTCAATTATATTTTTCCCAGTTTTGCTCTTTGTTCCCCCATATACGCAGACACACAATACTTCCATTCTTTTGTTATTCCACTCTTACATAACTAAGCTAACAGAACATAATCATTTTAAAGCCTTCTCTGTGACCCAAAGTTCAGTTTTCTTTCATCTGCTTGGCAAAAAAAAACACAATAGGTTTTGCAACCTGATTATGAGAACAGACAAAAACACAATTTAGCCAAAATCCTACTGAAATGTTTTTAATGTCACAACACAATGGGGAAAAAAGCACTTGAAGTGAACATCCTACAACATTAGCTAGAAAAGCAATCCACCCTGTCATTGGTTTTGCAAAGCTAGGTATAGTAGTTAAAAATATTTCCTTTTCCATTCCCTGCAGTGTCTTTGATACATACGCACGAAATTGCATGATCTTATTGTTCCATGCTGCACTGTACATTTATGGCTATTATTATCATTAAGTCTCTTACAATAGTTTTCTCCCCAGTGATCACAATCTTGAATTTTCCGTAAGTATTTTGCACTTCCCACATTCTCCAGTCCAAATCCAAAGGACAAACAACTCTGGCATACTTTACTTTTTACTTAAATCCCTTAATATTATTTCCTCTAACAAAAATCTACTAGTGTGCTGTTTACATAGTTTAGATCAGTAATCAACAGGCTAAAAAACAATGGTCCCAATAAGATATACTTCACCCCAGAGCCTTATCTAAAACTTTAACAGTATGTGGCACAACATACTGTTTTGTATGCAAAATTTCAAAGTAAATGTGATGGTACACTGCATGTTCTAAATTTCTTTCATCTTAATATGGCATGCTAGTTGAACAAGTTTTACTAACAGTAATCTTTATTTTAGATCCTAAAACAGTTGTACAATTTTCTGATTATTTCCTAGCCCAACAAGTCATACTATGGTGAAAGATTCTCTTTTGCACAGATGGAGCCACTCTTATCAGCCAGAATGGTGACGATGGCCTGCTTTGGCAGTTAGACCCTCAAATCCAAACATGTCTGGCTACACTCTCACTGGTGAACCAACGGAAGAACAACATTATGGTTATTATTCTTTTTATCTAGATTAAATTTAAATTTGATATCTGCCAAACCTATACTCAAAACTAAAATTTAGCTGTGAGATAACATCTCTGCACTCTGTGTCAAATGAGAAGTTTTGGCTTCTGCACCTCTGACATCAATGTTGTACTGGAGATCAAGAAGTAAAGTACTCCTCTACAGATTTGGTAGGTTCTCCCCTTCATAAGAGTTGTGGTTTTTAATTTTTAAAAATCACTCCAACCTAAAAAATTAGATTTTTTGAGTGGTATTTTTTACGTTGCTCTTCTGTTGTAAGGGCATAAATGATGAGGGGAGTACCATTGTAGTCACAAGTTATAGCATAGTAGAGTTACACAAAAGTATTTGCTCTATTGAATTTACAGACACGCTACTAAAAATCAAGGAGGCAAGTCAGTCTCCTGCCTTTTAAAGAATGCATGATTCATAAGAAAACAGGATATGACAGAACCAATTAATCATGGACTAGATCTAACACCAGTGCAGCAGTAACCACCAGACAGGATTTTTCTCCAATCTCAGAAATGACCACTACTTTCCTGCGGTAGATGCATGTGTTGTAGTCATTTTTTTAGTTCACATAAATAACCTTCTTTAGTTCTGCTAAGCTTTTCAGATTTTTTTTTCCTCCCACTTTAAGACACCCATTTACACTCCTTTCTCTCCATTTAGCCTTCCATATCTTTATACTCTGAGAAGCAGCTACTACAAATACACCCCTTCATTATATTAGCTGTTATTCTATTTTTGCAACCCTTCCCTGTGGGCCTTATCAAACTTGAGATGCAACCTTTTCAGTTTTGAGGTCAATCATCTATCTAAATCCCTTCCAGCTATCCACCACTCCTACAAAAATCCGCAGAAGGGGAAAAAAGAGTTGATGTTTCTTCTATCTCCTCTGTATTAAAGTACTAAAAGCACTGAACAGCCACCATCAAACCTCTCCTCATACATGCTATCTTATAAAGTATGAGCAGCCTTTCCTTACAACTGTATGGACTACACATTCATAGCAAAAATAAAAATGTCATTGAACTGTCTGGACAGAGGGGAAATGAAAAGAAAGAGGCAAGGATTTTGTCTCTTGTACTCTTGTATGTATTACCCTGCAAATCCTCAAGGAGTACTTAAACCAAAAGATTTAACACCCCTCCATTTCAGCCCCCTTTTTCTTCCCCTAAAGATTAAGGGCCATGGAAAGAAGCCTTCAGAGCATGGTCCTTTAAACACCCTTGAGCCAGGGAGGGCCTGCACCTGGGCTTGGCTGTAAAGATGAAAAGAGTTCAGCAAGTCCCAGCTTTATTCCCCATGAGGTAGGTCTGAACAGCCATTAGCAGAGCAGGCCCCTCAAGTGTCTGAGGGAGAGAATAAACTCTGCTCGGTATTCATAAGCAGCCTTTCCCAAATAAAACCGCCAGCCCCTGCTCCTGTATCCTTACAACAACTACAAGGATCAGGACAACAGTCTGGGTTGTTCATCGCTGCAGCCCTTACTTCAGCTCTCCTCTGAGACCAAATACTGCACTTTGTATACTGGCACTTTTCCTTACTGTAACGAGAGTCCCTTTTAATTGGTATTTAGATAATTGATGTGACCTGCGCTCCAGGACTGGGAGTCCCACACAGTTCAATGTAGTTTCAGCTGAAGCCTATCAGTCTGCGTGTGGAAAGTTTACCCTATGTCTTCCTGCACGCACTACTCATCTTAATCACTCACCAGTTCAGCAAACCTAAAAATCTCTACCAGGATTGCAATGTGTAGAGAGTAATTTAAGCGTTGTACAGGGTAAGCCGCTCTTATCTATCCTAAACATATCCTAAGTACTCCATCTGACATGTCAATTCAAGAAAGGTATACTGTAGAATTTTTTTTTCAGTTACAAACACTGAAAGATGTACTCAAATAGCGATATACTGCTTTAACTGTAAATGGTCAAATATTTCAGACAACAGCAAATGCAAGTACCTCTGAGAAGTCTCTATCTGAATATTAAATTTCAACTTAATAAATATATTCAGAGAAGTTTGAAAACATTAAGATCCCACTGGCAGATAGAACTCTCACCGCAGCTGTAATATTTCATCAAGTGTTGGATGGTTTATGTCATTTGTGTGGAGAAAATGAACATTTACTGTATCAGCAGATTCCTAAGTTTTCCAGCTCAGTTATTGACATGCATAAAGGATATGATCATTAGTAAAAACAAAAAGTATACCAAAAAATTTGTGGGTCATCAATAATTGAGTTAAACCGTGCTGGGTTTTTTTATGATTAATCTATTAACATGCTTCAAAGTTGGGATTCTAATCCCCTGTCTGATTAAAAACACATCCCTAAAAAAAACCCCAAAAAACAATCTCTAAAGCTAGCTGTAGTTTCAGTTTTTACTACAGTGTCTTTATAAAAACACATTAGTTGAAGAGCAGCTGCTCTTTAACAAAGAGCATTTCATCTAGCTTTAGCTCTAGGATGCAAAAAACTATTCAAACATGCCTTGTAGGGCAACATTTTTGCAAAAAGCATTTGTAGATCAACATTACAACAAAAAGCATTATGAAGGACCAGGAGTAAATTAAAGCTTTTAGGTTGCCTTGATTTTCTTTGATACAAGGGAACATATGAAAGTAGATCTGTGCTGGTTAAAGTGAATATGCTTTTTTGTAGTAATGTTGTTTCCCTTGCCAATTTCCTATTCCTTTTGAAGAATTCAGTGAGTAGCTACTACAATTAGTGCATGATATGTTGCCTGTTTCAAACTTCCTTTTTTTCTTATAAAAGCTTGTATATTCTTATTGATAACATATAAATTTGACAAAACAACAATCTTTAATTTTTTTTACTACAGTAAATTTTTTTGTTGATATGTTCTCTCTCTATTTATTACTATTTTTCTAGGAAAAAACCTATGCTTTCTATTGGAATGTACACTTTGGGAAATATATTTAAAAAATAAAAATACATTTATTGTTTGAATGCTGTGTGATTAACTTTAGAGAAGCTTTAAAACAAATTCAATGCATTTAAAATGCTATATAAATCAACATTCAGGATGAAGGGTCAACAGGGGTTAAACTGTCTGTCCTTCTTGACTACATTCATAAATGTCTTTTCTGGCTGTACTTATAGAAGCAACTGCAGCGTAACTTGGATATTAAAACCTCCAAGGAAACCAACAATAAAAGCTGCTAAGAATTTCACAAGGGTTTTTTTTTTCCTTAGGTGTTAATTAAATGATCATTTAACACTGAAATGTAAACACAACATTTTCATCTACTGACAGCATAGCCTATTATAAATCCAGGGTAATAAACGTCCTGGTGTTAATACTCTGAACCAAGTTCCCACAACACACTAAGATGCCTTGTCGTGTCTAAGGTTAAGCATCTAGACACAAAACAAAGATTGTGCCTACTCGACTTCCAGTTCAATTTTCCCATCGCCCAGTGACCTAGGTAACACTTTGAGCAATAAAGAATAAATTTAATTTCTCCAGCATTTTGTGAGGATTAGGAACAATTGTTGGCCTGCAATGACTTTTTATCCTTGGATTCTTTCTCTTCCAGAGCATTCCCCCAGTTCTAAAAGAAAATTCTGATGGTTTAAGACACAGAACAAACAGAACTTTAAATTAGGCTTTTTTCAATCAATTGGAACTGTTGGAGGGGAAGCAATCAACCTTTCTTTGGACTTTTCTCAGCTATTCAGTTACTTTAGGCTTTAATCTTCCACTTGCAGAAGAAACCTACCATCACAGGGACAAGCCTCTATACTTCCACATTTTCCCTCGGCCTGATTTATTCCTCTTTTCTGTTCTTTTTTTAATCAAGATGACATGGCTGCACTTAAATGTCCATTCTCTGCAAGCCGAGACTTACAGATGTCCTCTTTATAACATTTCACACCATGTTTCTGCACCACATAATAATGGCATTTCCTCCGACATGCCTTTTTACTTTTCATTACTTCCTTCACTGAGATTCAGTTTCCTACTTAACTCTTGCCTAAAAGGTTTCCTATATCACAATTTACCAAAACTTTCAAGGTTAACCCTCCAGAAACAACCCAAGGACTGATTCAGACGACATGAATACAGTTACAGGTGACCCCAAATCAGCTAGTTTAATTTTTGTATTAAAAGGCAATTATCTTAATTCCCTGCTTTGACAATTATCATGTCAACAGAAATACAGAAGATAAATAATTATGCTTGGGGCCACACGGGTCAAGGTAACAAAGTCATAATAGCTGAAGTAGATCTCTCAATTACTCTAAATACCACATTATTTTGAAAGAGCTATGCTTTGAGTAATTATTAATTTGATTCATGTTTCTGCATTAGACAATACCAACAGCTAATAGCATAAAAATATTTGAATACCACAGATATTTATGTTGGTCCAGAAGAATTGCCTTAAGCCATATTCTTGTTTGCTTGGTGTTTAACATCATTTTCCAATTAAGGTTAAAAGCGACCATAAACAGTTTGGGAATATTTGTTCTAATGTAAAATCAATAGTTATAAGCATCCCTACAGATGACTTTTGCCGAAATTAGTCAAGTATATCACTTGGTAATGCAGATTACGTAAAGATTAGTGATCTGCTCAGTAGCAGAAGTACCTTACAGCCCCAAAAGTCCACCCAATTTATAATTTTATCTCATTGCGAAGGAAATATTGTTTGCAAAGGAAATATTTTTTTGTAAGAAAACACATTAAATTATGTTTTTATAATTAAAAGCAAATGTAACTGCAATTGAAAAACACCTCCCAATTATCTCAAAATTAAAAATACAATCATACTTCTTGAGACAGCCATTCTAGAAGAAACAAAGTTATGTTTCCATTTTTAAAAATCCCACACTATTACTTCAAGCAACAACATATAACCTGATTTCTGTATATTTGTACACCTTTTTTTCTGCACAGATTCATGGCACATGCTATGAAAATATAAAATAAAGCATAGCTCACGAAATGCGTACAGATTAAGATTTCAAAACAAAGGGCGGGAAGAGTAATGTAGTGAAGTTTGAAGTCCAGTAATTGCACAGATTGATAATACATTTTATTTTTTTTTTTCCTGACTACATTTCAAAAGTTTATTCTGGTTCCACCAACACTTCCATTCAGCTAAATCTAAGGCTGAATGTTTGCTGTTGCTAGGATATAACTACTGCAAGTTGTACACCAAATGCATATATATATATAATTCTTGGTTTTGTGCTCAAAAAAATAAATCACCTGTTAAATTGTGCAAGTTTTTGCAGCACTTCCAAAAATCTCTAAAAAGTCATGTTGCCATCTCTAACCCTACATAAGGAGGGCTTATGTCTGAAAAGCTACAGTGGTATTTGTTTTGCTCATAATGTTGTAAAGGCTGACCGAGTTTTCAATCTTGAAATGTTATAACAGAGAACGAGAACTGAATGTAGAAGCAAGCGATGGTAGGACAAGAGAAGAGATGCACATGCAAACTAGGTCACATATAATGATCAAGCTCCTAATACACTTTTGTCTCTAGATTAAAAATGAGCAGTTGACAGAAGCAACAATCAGTCTTTATAATGTCTTACAAAAGTTTACCTCCTAGATCTTCCATATCATAAGTGAATGTCATAAAAGAGGTATTACAAACCTAGCACACAGGCAACATGGTTTTAGTCACTTTAGTTCCTTCTTACATGTAATGAACCTCAGCAAGCATATTTTTAATTCCTAATAATTCTTTTATTTTTAGATAGTCCTCTCTCTGGATTGCAATTATAGAAAAAATAAAACTCACTGAACTGTAACTAGCAGTAGACTTGCAGCATAGAGGAACACATTCATGCTGAAAACATTCTAGACTGAGTCAACAGGACCTTGTATTAGTAACAATGCACTGACATAACAAGGCTATGATAATGGTGCTTCCACAGTGCAAGAAAGAGTAGTAATAACTCATGTATTAAATTAGATATTTATTTTTAATTACTGGTTTGCAATACCACAAAGCCAAAACTGTATATTCATGTTATACGTATACTATATGCAGTATCAATTAATTAAATAATAATTTTGAAAAATAGTTGTTTTCTAAGACCTGTTGTCACTGTTCAAAAGTGATGCTAATAAAATAATGTTAGCAATTAAAAACTAACTAGTATTAGAATCTATATGTTCTTAACAACTTTACTGTTCATGAACCTATTAATTATTTAGATAAAACAATTTACACATTCTTGTATTTGAACTAAACCACTGTGGTAGAAAAAACACAAGTTAAAATACTAGCAGGATGGACACAATGTATAGAAGACTTAATTGTTTCTATTTACCTTTAAAAGTATAAGATTCAAATCTATCATAGAAAAAAAAAAATCAAGTTGCCTTACATTCAAGGCTGTTAGAATGCCCCTTAACAAATCATTAAAACAGAAACAAATGGCTAAAAAAACCCCCACACTTTCCTGGAAAGGATATAGCGACAAGGTGGCTTCAAAATTCATGTTCCAATAAACCTTTGTTTAATTGCTGCACATCCAGCACACTCCTGCAATAAGGTGGAGCACACTGTAACATTATCACAGCACACACACAACACTGGAAACCTACCCACTACACTTATCCAACATCAGTTCCTTTAATAATCTACTTTCAAAAGGTGAGAGATTCATCAATACAACCTTTTCAAAAGGGGAAAATCATTCTTGCTCCTCATTGGATCTAACATCCAGAGCAACCTTCCTCTAGTTGGAATAAGATTTCAGAGGCTTTGGGATAATGAGCATTTTTCTAATGAGCAATTTATCTATTCAGTTGTTAAAACTGATTCAGACTGAAGATAAATATCTTTTCTATAAAATCATGACTACAATCTCACTTGCCATGATTACCATTAAAAGGTATGACAAAAGCCTAAATTAAGCCTCAAATACAGCTACCTTAACAATAAGGAGACCAGCACTTAAATATTTTAAAATTCAGTGGTTTAGCATCTTACATACAACACCTTTTCATCTTTTTGTTCATTCTTATCTGATGTGGTTTTGTTGTTGTTGTGTTTTGTTTTTTTGTTTTTGTTTTTTTTTTTTTGTTGTTGTTGTTTTTGTTTGTTTTTGTTTTGTTTTGTTTTGTTGTTGTTGTTGTTTTGGTTTGGGGGTTGTTTTTGGGTTTTTTTGTGTTTTTTTTTTTTTTTTGTGGTTTTTTTTTTTTTTTTGCTTGTTTGGGTTTTTTTTGGTTGGTTGGGTTTTTTTCCCCTCTCCTGGCAAAAGGTAAAAACAAAACAACACTGAGCAAATGATGGAAATCACAGGTTCTCCTGCAGCAGCTCAAAAAACAGACCTGAGAGGTGCCTGGAGAACTTTCCTCCTCTTCGCACCAGCCGCCCACAGCCTTCCCCGCGCCAGGAGCGGGCAGCAGCGCTGGGGCAGCGGCCTGGATGAGTAATGATGTCGGTCCGACCGGACAACGGTAACCCTGGCAACTGTAACCTGCAATTCCTGCCTAACCATTGTGGGATTTATTGTGGCAGGGGCCAAAGAGGCCAAGAGTAAAATGAAGCAGAGAACTATGGTGTCTGACACATCTAGTACCACACACTTTAATCATAGCTGGCAGAAATTAATTCAGGAGGAATTTTTGCAAGGGCCCCCCATGCAGCATATTTTGCTTTTGTTGCTGTTGCTGTTCTGGCCTAAGATTTTTTTTTAAAAAGGTTTTTTTTATGTTCAGCAGATTTTTTTCTTTTAATTACTAGCTGTAAAAAAAAATCATAAAAGTGACTAACAGATATCTCAAAACTGAGTGTTTATTATACATTTTTTTTTTCCTTTAGGGGAAAACCATCTCATTCACAGTGTGTATCTTCAAGTACATGGATTAGAAGGAAAGCATATCTAATATCAGATCACCTCCACTAGAAATACTGTTTTTTCAAAGCCTAACTTATACAGCAAATACTGGTCAGTTAGGAAACTTAACCTCATTCCAAGCACAAAACATGTAAATCAAAAATGGACAAGCTTTGTGCATGGAATTTGGTAACCTTTACATCCATTATACATACAGTAATTACATATATATACATACATTAATAAAGGTATCTTTTAAAACTGAATTTTCAAACAGCTTTGGGTACAACACATGGTATCCTGCAACAAACTGCAGTCAATGAACTGTGACCTAACCAGCCAAAGTAAGCAGTCAAAATCCATTTGCCTCAGATAAGCACTCGCTAGGCTGTAGGAGTTCTCCATACAGGTACCATCACCAATGCTAGACAAGTTAGTGTGAGCAGGCATATAGGTTACTGAAAATAATGCTTCCCCTTCTTGCAGGAAAAGTACTTGTTGAACAAGGACTTGTATTACCCCAGGGGATTTACAACAGCACTTTTATTTTAACAGTATTGGATCAAAGCAGAGGTTCACATACATTGTGCTTTGAGAGATACCTTGCAAGGTAAGACTAATATACCCTACAGCAGTATTCATACTATTTTTAGCATTAACTACTTCTTACTGAAATATTTATGTCAAAACACCTTTGCAGATAACTCTTAATGGGAAAATCAGTTTCTGCTTTGACTAAAATTATCCATTTTAACTAGTTCCAGGAGATTTCTTGGAAGGCTGCTAAATCAGAGAGAAAGTAACCTGAAAAATAATTTGTTTAGTTACCTTTGAAAATCAAGGGTCTTTAGACACAAAAAATAATGTACTGTCTCTTTTAAACTCTCAACCTATCACTTTCCTTTACTTATACTTCCCATCTGTCAACAAGTGCTTGCAATTTTATTACACTGTCCTGTAGTTTATGCAGAGTTGGTATTATTTTACAGAGTTCTGTTAATGGACTGGATAAATGGTAATGCTATTTAAACTAGTCTCTTGCTCCAGCAAACACAGCTGCAACTGTACTACTATTTCTAGGCAAACATCTTGACCTGAACACGCAGTGCTCTCTCAACCCGTCCAAAGAGAAATTGGAGCAGACAGCAAAGGGAAAGCATAGCCGGCCGCTGGCGGCAACCAACTGTGTCTAATCATAATTCATATACAGTGTACCCTCTTTCTTTTATATTGAATTTAGGCTACACAACAAGCATATGTGCTTCTTCACCTGGCATCTCATTTACAGCCAAGGGTCAAATGGTAATTATTATTCACAGAAGCTCAGTAGTATGTTGAAAACTCACAGTATACACAGTGTTTGATTAGCTGTTAAATGCTAAAAATAAATACTAAAACCAAATCATATTATACATTTATTGATTATGTTTAGAGACTTTTAATTCTCCTTAGAAATATATTTATTTGGATAGAAATATATGTAAGCCTATTCAATGAAACATGTAAAAAAATGAATCATTTAATATTCTTCAGTGATCAAGCTACATATAAATCTGAAAACTGACCAGAAGCACTTAAGCAGCATCAATCCCTTTGTTGTCCTGACATTTTTTTTTGTTACAGATTTAGTGTTAAGTGACTTTAGACTCAGTATCACTCATTTTCTCTTAAACATGAATACATTATAACTAGACATTCGCTTTCATGGTCTGATCAACAATAACCCTTAGGCAGAGGAAATTTAATACTGTGAAGCCAGTGATCTTTCTTTCCACCATATACGCTATGAGCAGTTGTGTGCTTTATGTCAAAGGACATTATAGATTTAAGACTAGCATCTATCAAATATACAATTCTGAATTAAATGTTCCAGTATGATTTTGCCTGAAGTGTTCATCTATTTTTTGCCTGCAAATTATAGCTCATTTTTATATGAATTTAGATAACAACCATTACACTATAGGTGGAATAATAAAATGATCATAGATCCCTTTCATTTTCCTTCCTGATGGAAGTAATATATTTATCATGGATGATGGAAATTATAAAAGAGAACCAATTGTTAATATATAAAACCATATAAGAATATATTAAAATATTATAGCGGAGTAAAATTTTTTTTTTGTTACAACAAAAGCCTTCAGGAACTTTCTGGCCTAGTAATTTAACAAGTGGTAGCATCTACAGGGAAGTTCTGGAAACAAAACATACCTCCAAAGCAAAGGAAAGAAATAAAAATACACATAACTAAATGTTTACACTAATAGAATCGTTTTCAGTTTACCATTTCATATTACTATGAAAGGGGAAAAAAGTACTATTATTTCACAATATTAAACCAGAAATCAAATCCTAAAAATAAAAGTTTCACTATACCATTTGTTCTCAAGAATATTTCCAGATACTCAAGTGAAAACAAATCAAAGGAACCCCACCTTCCTCCACCTCCACTTTTTTTGCAAGTATGGAAGGGGTGAAACTCCATAAACTCAGCAATTTCAGCAGCAGAAATCTCACCCGAAGTCTAAAGAACTGTGTTGAATACGTATCTAATTAAAACAGGGCTGAATTTGTACAACCTTTTCAAAGCCTACTTAATCATATCATGTTGTATCCCTTCCATACCACATACTGTAACTTAAAGGTAACTTAAAATCTATTTCGTTACAATAGCTGATCATGTTACAGAAATCGGTACCTAAGCTTCATTCCATGTTTTTACTGCAACAGAAATATGTGGATTCTTAAAAGGGCCAATGGGTCAAAACATTAATTTAAAAATATTGCCAAGAGTAAAACATTATCAAACCAGAGACTACAATCAAAACAAAAATTCATTACCCAATGCAATACAGTTTTTATTTAAAACAAAACATTTCAGAGTTTTTTTTCTTCCCAGAGCTTAAGTTTCTACCTTTGTTTTCTTTGTGAATGGACACAGGAGAGACCTCTCCATAGACCAACCATTTGCCAACATTATAATTTTTCTGGTCAAGTGTGTACAGCCAAAAACATAGAACATGACAAAACCAAAGTGCTTATACAGTGCTGTATCTCTGGGTCAGAATCTCCACAGGCTTTAAAAATTTCTTTTAATACAGAAATCAAAAAGCAAACAGGAGAAAAGGAATACCAAAGTATTCTTTCAGCAAAACTTCATTACAGAAGTGGGAATGGATAAAACAAATTGCCTCATACAACTATCAGTATCTAACCTAGATTAAAAAAAAAAAAAAACACACAAACTTGCAAATCATTCGAATAAAGTACTCATCTTTCTTAAACAAAACATCAATGTTCCTAAATACATTTTAGCCCTGAATGACACAAAAGACAAAAAACCTAATGCAAGACAGAACAACAGACCAATTGCAAAGTTTCCAGAGTAATAGCTATTGGGTAGTGCCTACTTACAGCCTGTATAATTTCGGTGTCCCCAGAAAGAGCAGTTCAGAAAGCAACTGGAGGTTATTTCTGTTTAGGCGCCTTTAGAAAGAAAAAGAAAAAGATGTGTTAAATTACAAGTGCTACAGCCACGCAATGCAACCACATTGAGCAGGCATCCCAGTGCTGTAACAAGCTGATTTTAAAGACCAGAAAAGCTATGCAATACTGGTCCATTAGCGGAGACATGGTCCAACAGTAAATTTACCATGGACTAATTACATTTTCTGGTTTCCCCAACAGACCATATTACCTATTTTATGAAAGAGCTTGCATCTCTGTAATGAGAATCAGTAAGTCAGAACTCTATTCTGTGTAAACAACCAGAAAACTAAAAATACAAAATCAGCAGGGTAACTTCAATTCCCCACCAACTTTGTGTTCCTCTTAGTATAATGAAGCAGATAGGCATTTTTTGACAGTGGAAAGGTTCAAGGGAACATGTATCAAATGCATACACTTACTGAAGGAACGAGATAATATTTCTAAAGATTCATATAACTTACTCAAATAATAATAATAAAAAAAGCTGTTACAGAAACCCCGATCAAATATAAGTAAAAAAAAAAATAAAAAGACCCAGCTTATTTTTGGCATTACAAGGGCTTTTTTGCATACAGGTTTTTTTTCTACAGCTGTAAAGATATACCAAAATGAAGTTAAATTAAAAAAATAAAACACAATCAGTAACAGTACAAAATAAAACTGCAACTGGAATCTGAAAGATATCCATTTGTCTATGAAGTTTCTCACTAAACATGCTGACCAGGGTCAAAACTGCTTAGTTTGAGGTGTCAAGTTCAAAGCCCACTGTATTATAGCCACAGGCAACAGAACCACCACTAGCCAAGACAAATATATTTCATCCTTATGATCTTTTTTTTAAAGATACAATGTAGATTATCCTTTCTAATGTGTATAAGTGACAGTCCTGGAGCATACAATTCTATCAGTCAAGAATTCAAGCTCAAAACTGATTTTCAGTTGTTTTTAAGCAATGCAGCACACATGCCACCTGCCATTCAAGTAAAGCAACAGACTGAAAAAAAAACGTTTTGTCCCATCAACCTCATCACAAGTCCCAATTTGCAGTAATTCAAGGCATTCCTGGACACCAGACCACATGGTATTATCTGATACTTATTTTATCCTTACAGTGGTTACACTACATACCTCAATAGACTGCTACCAAGACATTCCACAAGGTGAAAAAAAGATACTGAACCACAGTTTTGCAAATTTAAGTTTTAGAATTTCATAAATCTTCATAATTTCTTCTTGGTTAATCTTAGGGCTGAATTCAAACACGTAAGTCTGTTCAGCCTCTCAGGGCTCATTTTTCATAAACTTTGTTTCAGCTTAAGCTCTTTCCAATTTAAAGGTTTTTCCATAAATTCCCATATAGATACACACACTTACATACTCAAGATCCAGTTTTACATAGCTCCATGGTTTAGTTCACTTAGTTATTGCTCTCAAAGTTCAATGTGACTGCTGATGAGAGCAAAATAATCTGAGAAATATTCTTACATACCCACAGGTTTCCTCCCACATTTCAAACTATAAGCAAGCAATCAGCTTTGAGATCTAGATAGCCATAACTGTATGGTTTTAACGTCAGGTTCCTTTTCCTTAGTCAAGCACAAAAGAAAAAAAACTTAATTTCTTTAAGCAGAAGAAATTTAAATCATACATTTAGAAGATTGAAGGAGCATTTATAGTGAAATAAAGATCCTGAAAAGGAAAGACTACAATACTGGTATAAGTAAGATGAGTGAAGATGCAGCTTAGTAAGAAATAGAAAAAAATGCTTAATACAGCAACAATGACAAAAAAATCATGAATTGTGATCTTGCAGGTCGTATTTACAAATCAGTAGATGGAAAGTTTTCAATATGAAAGAGCTATAAAGAAGTTAATGACTGGTGGAAGTTTTCTGATTTGAACACTGCTTATAAAGAAAACCTTACCTACATAAAAACAAGAAAGTGATATATTTTAGTGTTCGTGGATCTACTGCATTTTCAAAATAAAGTAAATAGAAATTTTCTTACCTTTAGAAGTTTATGCATAAAAATATGTACTAAGACCACAAAACCAAAGCAGTAGGAAGAAAACTGTATTAATGGTTACATCTGTGATCAGAAAAGAGTAACATGAAGATGGAGTTCTTAAACACTGAACCTGAACAAATGGTTAAATAAAAAGGGAAATAAAATGTATTCGTCCTTTCTCTTTGCTAAATAGATAGCTCAGGCTTATCCTCTATGTCCATGACTACAAATCAAAAAAGTACATGGGAAAACATGCAGAGTAAAGACCTTGGGAAGTTCGTCTCTAATCAGAAGCTATTCAGGACAAAAATTTCTGTTGATATTTAAGGACTCTGTTAGGTTCAAATACTAGACAATAATGGTGATCTGTAACTAAAGGGGCAAGGAAATTATTCAGTATCTATTTCAGTAGAAGTTCTGTATAATACAAAAAAAAAAGACTCTGTACTACCATGATACAATATTAACTGATGATAAAGTTCTTCAGGCAGGCTGCCTTTCAGTAAATGCAACAACAGTCTTACAAGGACATGCTTAGCATCACTTTAGGAGGCTACTTCACAGGCAAAATACTTATGCTAGTACACAACTTACTATACAAGCAGTTAATGCCTTATATCAGGAGTTTCTGTTATTGCCTGTAGTTGACATGGCTAACACAACTGAGTATACTGTTAACATACAGATGCACGCACTGCTGTACAGACTTTAAAAACCTAAGTTGTAGGTTAATTCATGACCTTGATTTATTGTCTAACAATAGATAGCACTACCCTAATGACTCAACTATTTCTACCAAGTGAGCTGGGCACTTAGATGTGTTTCAACCTGCATTTTCACTTTGCCTTTTACAAAATTAAAACATTTGCTCTTTGAGCACTAAGTGAATTGAGGTATTACCCAAGTTAAATTACTGATCTTTAATGAATCCTGTATTCTGTAGCTTCTGCTTTGAATAATTTCATCCCACTCATTGGAGTTTCTTTTAGAACTAAGCTTTCTCTACCAAATATCTGCCATTCCTTATTGTCTGTGCCTAAAAGTCAAACTTCACTAATTTTCATGAAGGCAATAACAAGAAATATGTCCTTTATCATATTTCAGAGAGAGGCTTCAGCTATTTTTTACATCTTACAAGTTATAACAGGTGCTTTCAAAGGGGTCAACTTGCTGTTCTTAATTTTCTTACAAGGAGATTTTACGAATTGTACTTCATTGAAATTAATTTTTCAAGACTATTATAGATAGTTCTGTTTAAAAAAAAATGCTATGAATTCACATGTAAATGAATGTGAAAAAGGATACAGGGCAAATCTGGAACACAAAGACTGGTATCACAGTACACAACAGCTTCCAGTTCAACAGTCACTATGCAGTTTTCAATCTTTCAGACACACAAGGAGTCCAGAAAACACATTCCTATTTTTAAATAATTCACTAATTTCCATGATTCTCTATTATTTCCACTTTTTCAGGTCACCTCGTGCTTGATTTTGTCTGAAATAGCAATACCTATGCAGAACACACAGACATAATGGAACAAGAGTGAGACAGGCATGATCCCCTTTCTCCCTGGAGCAGAAACCTGAGGTAAGCATAGATGGATCACAGAATCCATGACTATAGATTGCAAAGAACTACAGCTACCTCAGAGTAAAAAAATCAGAAAGACTCCATCCCATTTTCTTTCAATGTGTGTTGGCAGAGGCCTCACTGCAGCTAGCTAGCAGGCAGCACTTCCCCTGGGACAATGTGAGAAGAGAAATTTCAGTTGCATCAACTGCACTGCTCGCCCAGAACTGGCATGGAGTTCAAGGTGAAGCACTGAAGAAACAGTGATGAGACATCCATACTGCTACCGTTCAGCTTCCCAACTGACCTAGAAAAACTAGTGTTTCTCAAGCAAAAGCAGAGAGCTCAGAAGAGATGAGTGTTAGTGGTGGAAGCAACAGAAAACATACTGGAGAATTTCTTCTAATATAGCAATACTTTGGACTGTAAAGTCCCTTGGTAGTGACCAGAAATAAATGGATGAGGATCCAACATCATATAATTATTTCAATTTAATAAAAATGAGCCACAGTTACAAGTAAAATTGCAATATATGTATAATTAAAATATTATACTTCTTGATTAAGTTATAAGAATAAAAATAAGTATCTACTTTTTCTTCTGTTACTGAATGCATCAGTATGATGGGGCAAATTAACTCACTGGCACAGGTAAATTTGAGCTCTTCATGATTAATTCAAGCAAAGCCAACATACTAAAGTACACAAAGTATTTTAAATACTTCAGCTGAAGTATTTAAGTCCCAGACCTCAGTCTTCTAAACACAGTGAAGAGGAGAAAAGCATCTTCAAAGTCAATTGATGGAACAATTCTACAGAAGGATCAATTTAAGGACAAAGAAGGAAAATCTTTGACAGATGGGCAGGTGAAAATATTCTTTTAAAGGAAGCTTGATACCAATAGGCAGCTAAAAAGTAGGTACAGACAAACAGTAGGTTACACTGTGGAGCAGACAACAGTAAGGTAAGCAAAAAAAAATTTACTTGATTTGTGTTACTAGTTCTATAGAACAGGATAGCTTCGTAGAAATGGGTGCATATCTGAGTTTTGCTTATCCTCTGGCTGCATGCAGAAGACATGTAGAGGAGGACAGAATTAAAGGTAAACTGCAGAAAGCACATTACGCTTCCAGTGACATGTATCCTAACCCAATGAAGTCTGGCCATGCCACTGATCCATTCTGATATCTCTCTCAAGTTTTCATGCCACAATAACTGTGCTCCAGTATCAATCATGGGGGGGGGGGGGGGAAGGGGGAAGGGAGAAAAAAAAAATCTTAATTACACAGTCTACAATGTAATCTTCTTCAATTGCTATAATTCACGAACAGGTCTGTATTTGTTTCCCAGACTTGTTACAGCCTTCACTGTAACTTGCTTCTGATCCCATTCTAACCTGCTACATGCAGACAGAGAAGCTGTATGAGACTGCACAGCCTCTCTGGGCATCTGTGTTGCACAAGTGTTTGACTCTTTTCAGTCAAGTTTTGCCTTTATACCCAGTCATAGCCACTTGTTTCAATTTATGCTTGTTGTCTCACCACAGCAATAAGCCAGGCTTAACATTTTTGATAATGACCTCACAGGTACTGGAAGGCTGCTATTTTGTCCCCCCTCCAAGTCATCTTCCAGCGGGTTTTAGTTCAAGTAGATGCAATTCTAGCCATAGGCCCCCTCAAAGATAACTTGAGAACTAATCGAAGTTAAGAGCTGTTCCAAGTAAATTATAAATCAGCTATACTCTTTATTTAGAAACAGCTTATCCTATCTGATGCATAGAGACTGAGAGCCTTCCAAAACTAAATACAAGGCACATATGCCTTTTAATCATTGCTTCAGGGAAAAGGATAGAAGGCTTCCAACTCACACAAAGTTAATGATAGACAGATTCATTATTTTTCATTCTTCTTTCAAAGGTAGCTGCGAGAAGTAAATACACTATCTATGCATAGTAACCCACAGTATTTTATAGGTAGAAATTGTACTCTTCAAAGAAGCGCATCCACACCTACTGTTTGTCAGCAGAATACATTACTATCACATCCATTTAAAAATACCATGCAACATCTTTTCGTCAAAGCTCATTTGCAAAATATACATAAACTTTAAAAGCACACAAACATTTTTTCATTAAATTTCAATTTTAAATGAAAGGGCATGTCAGTAAACAAATCATGACTGTTTACGCAACATAGCTTTCTACTCACAATGACTGAGCCCACCAGGCTCCTCGAGTAGTCCCAACAAGTTACAGGGATATGTATCTTCTGGAAAGGTCTAATATCAGTTCAGGCGTTATGAACTCACAAAATACAGAATCAATCTACAAAACTATCCACTTGTCTTAAAACAGAAAGCTAGTGTGCAGCACCCAGGTCATCTCCATGAACTGGTTTAACCATTAAGTCCTAAAAACCTGATCCCTAGGCACATAGGGTCAGAATAATAGACATCAGAGTAAGCAATGCCTGTCTCCTCACCAGAGAACTTTATAGAGAGTTTGACTTAGGCTTACATCTGCAAGGAAGGCATTCCTTATTACCTTTTTACAAAAAATGTGTTGCTGTTATCTGCCAGAGGCAGAGAACATCTGTGTATCCGTGTCCAAAGCCACAATCTACTGAACTTCAACACATCTGGCAACTGCTGTCTGTGAATGTGACTTGCATGAACATGTCATCAAGTGAGAAGGCAGAACAAGAACTAAGAGCTAAGCAAAAGATCGTGCCAGTTTTTCCATTAAGAATTCCCTGCAAAGATCTTATTGACTTTAGTCAAACTCCTCATAATCTCATTAAACCTAGCAATATCAAGTTCACCAACCACATGAATAAAAATTGGAATCTGAGAAGTTCATAGCTGATCTTGCAGCATTTTGATGCCCAAGTCAAAATTTTTCCCAGGTCAAGAGACACTTAACCAGGGCTCCATTTTCCATGCTAAATAGTGACTAGCTAAGAAAGATATCCAAGTTAGCTTCAATTTAATATCAAATACCAATTAGATATTTGTTTTAGTAAAAATATTTTCTGAAAGGAAGCAGGACATAGATACTGTTACAAACTCAGTTTCTTACTTCTGTAGTAAGTAGTGAAAGTTACTTTGCAAACTATAGTACGACATTGTATTAGTGTACACTACTTGAACTCGCAACATATTTTCTATCCATTTTCTTCTCACACAGGGTTCATGTCAAGTACAAAACTACGATGTTCCTCCCCTATCCCAATCAGTTCTCCATACATTACGCAGAACACTATTTTGCACAGAGAATCAGGAGTCTATACTCAGTTTGCTTCTTTCAGGAGATTTTCCAATATAAGCAGAGCTAGGACAAGCTCTTTGTTTAGCTGGGTTTTGGTTTTGTTTTTTTAGGGGTTTTTTTGCTAAGAAGAGACAGAAGCTAAGACTGTTGTTTTCTGGAAGCCTCCATATTCCTTTCTTTTTCAATAGAAAGGGTATTTCTATAAACAGCTGGTTATTACTCTTATGAA